>NC_090050.1:2003112-6803112 GCF_038355195.1 Osmerus mordax | reverse complement strand
GCATTGAAAACGTTATTCAGGAGCTCAAAAGCACTTTAAAGCAATAAAAGAATGAAAGTCTCAAAACTCGGAATCTCATGGCTTAATCTTGTCAGTAGCATGGATTAAGTGATTTACAGGTGATTTGAGTCAGTGTGGCCTGTTTTAGGGTGAAATCTAAGTCAAAGTCATGTAATGTGAACTAGTACAATGCCAAACATTGTAAATTCTTAGAAAACGCTAATTCAGGAGCTGAAAACCACTTTAAAGCAATAAAAGAAGGAAAAACTCAAAACTAGGAATCTAATGGCTTAATCTTGTCAGTAGCATGGATTAAGTGATTTACAGTTGATTTGAGTCAGTGTGGCCTGTTTAGGCTGAAGTCAAAGTCATGTAATGTGAACTAGTACAATGCCAAACATTGTAAATTCATAGAAAACGCTTTTCAGTAGCTGAAAAGCACTTTAAAGCAATAAAAGAAGGAAAGACTCAAAACTGGGAATCTACTGGCTTAATCTTGTCAGTAGCATGGATTAAGTGATTTACAGTTGATTTGAATCAGTGTGGCCTGTTTTAGGCTGAAATCTAACTCAAAGTCATGTAATGTGAACTAGTACAATGCCAAACAATGTAATTGCATTGAAAACGTTATTCAGGAGCTGAAAAGCACTTTAAAGCAATAAAAGAATGAAAGTCTCAAAACTCGGAATCTCATGGCTTAATCTTGTCAGTAGCATGGATTAAGTGATTTATAGGTGATTTGAGTCAGTGTGGCCTGTTTTAGGCTGAAATCTAAGTCAAAGTCATATAATGTGAACTAGTACAATGCCAAACATTGTAAATTCTTAGAAAACGCTAATTCAGGAGCTGAAAACCACTTTAAAGCAATAAAAGAAGGGAAACCTCAAAACTAGGAATCTAATGGCTTAATCTTGTCAGTAGCATGAATTAAGTGATTTACAGGTGATTTGAGTCAGTGTGGCCTGTTTTAGGCTGAAGTAAATCATGTAATGTGAACTAGTACAATGCCAAACATTGTAATGCATTGAAAACGCTATTCAGGAGCTGAAAAGCACTTTAAAGCAATAAAAGAAGGAAAGACTCAAAACTGGGAATCTACTGGCTTAATCTTGTCAGTAGCATGGATTAAGTGATTTACAGGTGATTTGAGTCAGTGTGGCCTGTTTAGGCTGAAGTCAAAGTCATGTAATGTGAACTAGTACAATGCCAAACAATGTAATTGCATTGAAAACGTTATTCAGGAGCTGAAAAGCACTTTAAAGCAATAAAAGAATGAAAGTCTCAAAACTGGGAATCTCATGGCTTAATCTTGTCAGTAGCATGGATTAAGTGATTTACAGGTGATTTGAGTCAGTGTGGCCTGTTTTAGGCTGAAATCTAACTCAAAGTCATGTAATGTGAACTAGTACAATGCCAAACAATGTAATTGCATTGAAAACGCTAATTCAGGAGCTGAAAACCACTTGAAAGCAATAAAAGAAGGAAAAACTCAAAACTAGGAATCTAATGGCTTAATCTTGTCAGTAGCGTGAATTAAGTGATTTACAGGTGATTTGAGTCAGTGTGGCCTGTTTTAGGCTGAAGTAAGTCATGTAATGTGAACTAGTACAATGCCAAACATTGTAATGCATTGAAAACGCTATTCAGGAGCTGAAAAGCACTTTAAAGCAATAAAAGAAGGAAAGACTCAAAACTGGGAATCTACTGGCTTAATCTTGTCAGTAGCATGGATTAAGTGATTTACAGGTGATTTGAGTCAGTTTGGCCTGTTTAGGCTGAAATCTAAGTCAAAGTCATGTAATGTGAACTAGTACAATGCCAAACAATGTAATTGCATTGAAAACGTTATTCAGGAGCTCAAAAGCACTTTAAAGCAATAAAAGAATGAAAGTCTCAAAACTCGGAATCTCATGGCTTAATCTTGTCAGTAGCATGGATTAAGTGATTTACAGGTGATTTGAGTCAGTGTGGCCTGTTTTAGGGTGAAATCTAAGTCAAAGTCATGTAATGTGAACTAGTACAATGCCAAACATTGTAAATTCTTAGAAAACGCTAATTCAGGAGCTGAAAACCACTTTAAAGCAATAAAAGAAGGAAAAACTCAAAACTAGGAATCTAATGGCTTAATCTTGTCAGTAGCATGGATTAAGTGATTTACAGTTGATTTGAGTCAGTGTGGCCTGTTTAGGCTGAAGTCAAAGTCATGTAATGTGAACTAGTACAATGCCAAACATTGTAAATTCATAGAAAACGCTTTTCAGTAGCTGAAAAGCACTTTAAAGCAATAAAAGAAGGAAAGACTCAAAACTGGGAATCTACTGGCTTAATCTTGTCAGTAGCATGGATTAAGTGATTTACAGTTGATTTGAGTCAGTGTGGCCTGTTTTACGCTGAAGTCAAAGTCATGTAATGTGAACTAGTACAATGCCAAACATTGTAAATTCATAGAAAACGCTTTTCAGTAGCTGAAAAGCACTTTAAAGCAATAAAAGAAGGAAAGACTCAAAACTAGGAATCTAATGGCTTAATCTTGTCAGTAGCATGAATTAAGTGATTTACAGGTGATTTGAGTCAGTGTGGCCTGTTTTAGGCTGAAGTAAGTCATGTAATGTGAACTAGTACACTGCCAAACATTGTAATGCATTGAAAACGCTATTCAGGAGCTGAAAAGCACTTTAAAGCAATAAAAGAAGGAAAGAATCAAAACTGGGAATCTACTGGCTTAATCTTGTCAGTAGCATGGATTAAGTGATTTACAGGTGATTTGAGTCAGTTTGGCCTGTTTAGGCTGAAATCTAAGTCAAAGTCATGTAATGTGAACTAGTACAATGCCAAACATTGTAAATGCATTGAAAACGCTATTCAGGAGCTGAAAACCACTTTAAAGCAATAAAAGAAGGAAAGACTCAAAACTAGGAATCTAATGGCTTAATCTTGTCAGTAGCATGGATTAAGTGATTTACAGTTGATTTGAGTCAGTGTGGCCTGTTTAGGCTGAAGTCAAAGTCATGTAATGTGAACTAGTACAAAGCCAAACATTGTAAATTCATAGAAAACGCTTTTCAGTAGCTGAAAAGTACTTTAAAGCAATAAAAGAAGGAAAGACTCAAAACTAGGAATCTAATGTCTTATTCTTGTCAGTAGCATGGATTTAAGTGATTTACAGGTGATTTGAGTCAGTGTGGCCTGTTTTAGGCTGAAGTAAGTCATGTAATGTGAACTAGTACAATGAAAAACATTGTAATGCATTGAAAACGCTATTCAGGAGCTGAAAAGCACTTTAAAGCAATAAAAGAAGGAAAGACTCAAAACTAGGAATCTAATGTCTTATTCTTGTCAGTATCATGGATTTAAGTGATTTACAGTTGATTTGAATCAGTGTGGCCTGTTTTAGGCTGAAATCTAACTCAAAGTCATGTAATGTGAACTAGTACAATGCCAAACATTGTAAATGCATTGAAAACGCTATTCAGGAGCTGAAAACCACTTTAAAGCAATAAAAGAAGGAAAGACTCAAAACTAGGAATCTAATGGCTTAATCTTGTCAGTAGCATGGATTAAGTGATTTACAGTTGATTTGAGTCAGTGTGGCCTGTTTAGGCTGAAGTCAAAGTCATGTAATGTGAACTAGTACAAAGCCAAACATTGTAAATTCATAGAAAACGCTTTTCAGTAGCTGAAAAGTACTTTAAAGCAATAAAAGGAGGAAAGACTCAAAACTAGGAATCTAATGTCTTATTCTTGTCAGTAGCATGGATTTAAGTGATTTACAGGTGATTTGAGTCAGTGTGGCCTGTTTTAGGCTGAAGTAAGTCATGTAATGTGAACTAGTACAATGAAAAACATTGTAATGCATTGAAAACGCTATTCAGGAGCTGAAAAGCACTTTAAAGCAATAAAAGAAGGAAAGACTCAAAACTAGGAATCTAATGTCTTATTCTTGTCAGTATCATGGATTTAAGTGATTTACAGTTGATTTGAATCAGTGTGGCCTGTTTTAGGCTGAAATCTAACTCAAAGTCATGTAATGTGAACTAGTACAATGCCAAACAATGTAATTGCATTGAAAACGTTATTCAGGAGCTGAAAAGCACTTTAAAGCAATAAAAGAATGAAAGTCTCAAAACTCGGAATCTCATGGCTTAATCTTGTCAGTAGCATGGATTAAGTGATTTACAGGTGATTTGAGTCAGTTTGGCCTGTTTAGGCTGAAATCTAAATCAAAGTCATGTAATGTGAACTAGTACAATGCCAAACATTGTAAATGCATTGAAAACGCTATTCAGGAGCTGAAAACCACTTTAAAGCAATAAAAGAAGGAAAGACTCAAAACTAGGAATCTAATGGCTTAATCTTGTCAGTAGCATGGATTAAGTGATTTACAGTTGATTTGAGTCAGTGTGGCCTGTTTAGGCTGAAGTCAAAGTCATGTAATGTGAACTAGTACAATGCCAAACATTGTAAATTCATAGAAAACGCTTTTCAGTAGCTGAAAAGCACTTTAAAGCAATAAAAGAAGGAAAGACTCAAAACTAGGAATCTACTGGCTTAATCTTGTCAGTAGCATGGATTAAGTGATTTACAGTTGATTTGAGTCAGTGTGGCCTGTTTTACGCTGAAGTCAAAGTCATGTAATGTGAACTAGTACAATGCCAAACATTGTAAATTCATAGAAAACGCTTTTCAGTAGCTGAAAAGCACTTTAAAGCAATAAAAGAAGGAAAGACTCAAAACTAGGAATCTAATGGCTTAATCTTGTCAGTAGCATGAATTAAGTGATTTACAGGTGATTTGAGTCAGTGTGGCCTGTTTTAGGCTGAAGTAAGTCATGTAATGTGAACTAGTACAATGCCAAACATTGTAATGCATTGAAAACGCTATTCAGGAGCTGAAAAGCACTTTAAAGCAATAAAAGAATGAAAGTCTCAAAACTGGGAATCTCATGGCTTAATCTTGTCAGTAGCATGGATTAAGTGATTTACAGGTGATTTGAGTCAGTGTGGCCTGTTTTAGGCTGAAATCTAACTCAAAGTCATGTAATGTGAACTAGTACAATGCCAAACATTGTAAATTCTTAGAAAACGCTAATTCAGGAGCTGAAAACCACTTTAAAGCAATAAAAGAAGGAAAAACTCAAAACTAGGAATCTAATGGCTTAATCTTGTCAGTAGCATGGATTAAGTGATTTACAGTTGATTTGAGTCAGTGTGGCCTGTTTAGGCTGAAGTCAAAGTCATGTAATGTGAACTAGTACAATGCCAAACATTGTAAATTCATAGAAAACGCTTTTCAGTAGCTGAAAAGCACTTTAAAGCAATAAAAGAAGGAAAGACTCAAAACTGGGAATCTACTGGCTTAATCTTGTCAGTAGCATGGATTAAGTGATTTACAGTTGATTTGAGTCAGTGTGGCCTGTTTTACGCTGAAGTCAAAGTCATGTAATGTGAACTAGTACAATGCCAAACATTGTAAATTCATAGAAAACGCTTTTCAGTAGCTGAAAAGCACTTTAAAGCAATAAAAGAAGGAAAGACTCAAAACTAGGAATCTAATGGCTTAATCTTGTCAGTAGCATGAATTAAGTGATTTACAGGTGATTTGAGTCAGTGTGGCCTGTTTTAGGCTGAAGTAAGTCATGTAATGTGAACTAGTACACTGCCAAACATTGTAATGCATTGAAAACGCTATTCAGGAGCTGAAAAGCACTTTAAAGCAATAAAAGAAGGAAAGAATCAAAACTGGGAATCTACTGGCTTAATCTTGTCAGTAGCATGGATTAAGTGATTTACAGGTGATTTGAGTCAGTTTGGCCTGTTTAGGCTGAAATCTAAGTCAAAGTCATGTAATGTGAACTAGTACAATGCCAAACATTGTAAATGCATTGAAAACGCTATTCAGGAGCTGAAAACCACTTTAAAGCAATAAAAGAAGGAAAGACTCAAAACTAGGAATCTAATGGCTTAATCTTGTCAGTAGCATGGATTAAGTGATTTACAGTTGATTTGAGTCAGTGTGGCCTGTTTAGGCTGAAGTCAAAGTCATGTAATGTGAACTAGTACAAAGCCAAACATTGTAAATTCATAGAAAACGCTTTTCAGTAGCTGAAAAGTACTTTAAAGCAATAAAAGAAGGAAAGACTCAAAACTAGGAATCTAATGTCTTATTCTTGTCAGTAGCATGGATTTAAGTGATTTACAGGTGATTTGAGTCAGTGTGGCCTGTTTTAGGCTGAAGTAAGTCATGTAATGTGAACTAGTACAATGAAAAACATTGTAATGCATTGAAAACGCTATTCAGGAGCTGAAAAGCACTTTAAAGCAATAAAAGAAGGAAAGACTCAAAACTAGGAATCTAATGTCTTATTCTTGTCAGTATCATGGATTTAAGTGATTTACAGTTGATTTGAATCAGTGTGGCCTGTTTTAGGCTGAAATCTAACTCAAAGTCATGTAATGTGAACTAGTACAATGCCAAACATTGTAAATGCATTGAAAACGCTATTCAGGAGCTGAAAACCACTTTAAAGCAATAAAAGAAGGAAAGACTCAAAACTAGGAATCTAATGGCTTAATCTTGTCAGTAGCATGGATTAAGTGATTTACAGTTGATTTGAGTCAGTGTGGCCTGTTTAGGCTGAAGTCAAAGTCATGTAATGTGAACTAGTACAAAGCCAAACATTGTAAATTCATAGAAAACGCTTTTCAGTAGCTGAAAAGTACTTTAAAGCAATAAAAGGAGGAAAGACTCAAAACTAGGAATCTAATGTCTTATTCTTGTCAGTAGCATGGATTTAAGTGATTTACAGGTGATTTGAGTCAGTGTGGCCTGTTTTAGGCTGAAGTAAGTCATGTAATGTGAACTAGTACAATGAAAAACATTGTAATGCATTGAAAACGCTATTCAGGAGCTGAAAAGCACTTTAAAGCAATAAAAGAAGGAAAGACTCAAAACTAGGAATCTAATGTCTTATTCTTGTCAGTATCATGGATTTAAGTGATTTACAGTTGATTTGAATCAGTGTGGCCTGTTTTAGGCTGAAATCTAACTCAAAGTCATGTAATGTGAACTAGTACAATGCCAAACAATGTAATTGCATTGAAAACGTTATTCAGGAGCTGAAAAGCACTTTAAAGCAATAAAAGAATGAAAGTCTCAAAACTCGGAATCTCATGGCTTAATCTTGTCAGTAGCATGGATTAAGTGATTTACAGGTGATTTGAGTCAGTTTGGCCTGTTTAGGCTGAAATCTAAATCAAAGTCATGTAATGTGAACTAGTACAATGCCAAACATTGTAAATGCATTGAAAACGCTATTCAGGAGCTGAAAACCACTTTAAAGCAATAAAAGAAGGAAAGACTCAAAACTAGGAATCTAATGGCTTAATCTTGTCAGTAGCATGGATTAAGTGATTTACAGTTGATTTGAGTCAGTGTGGCCTGTTTAGGCTGAAGTCAAAGTCATGTAATGTGAACTAGTACAATGCCAAACATTGTAAATTCATAGAAAACGCTTTTCAGTAGCTGAAAAGCACTTTAAAGCAATAAAAGAAGGAAAGACTCAAAACTAGGAATCTACTGGCTTAATCTTGTCAGTAGCATGGATTAAGTGATTTACAGTTGATTTGAGTCAGTGTGGCCTGTTTTACGCTGAAGTCAAAGTCATGTAATGTGAACTAGTACAATGCCAAACATTGTAAATTCATAGAAAACGCTTTTCAGTAGCTGAAAAGCACTTTAAAGCAATAAAAGAAGGAAAGACTCAAAACTAGGAATCTAATGGCTTAATCTTGTCAGTAGCATGAATTAAGTGATTTACAGGTGATTTGAGTCAGTGTGGCCTGTTTTAGGCTGAAGTAAGTCATGTAATGTGAACTAGTACAATGCCAAACATTGTAATGCATTGAAAACGCTATTCAGGAGCTGAAAAGCACTTTAAAGCAATAAAAGAAGGAAAGAATCAAAACTGGGAATCTACTGGCTTAATCTTGTCAGTAGCATGGATTAAGTGATTTACAGGTGATTTGAGTCAGTTTGGCCTGTTTAGGCTGAAATCTAAGTCAAAGTCATGTAATGTGAACTAGTACAATGCGAAACATTGTAAATGCATTGAAAACGCTATTCAGGAGCTGAAAACCACTTTAAAGCAATAAAAGAAGGAAAGACTCAAAACTAGGAATCTAATGGCTTAATCTTGTCAGTAGCATGGATTAAGTGATTTACAGTTGATTTGAGTCAGTGTGGCCTGTTTAGGCTGAAGTCAAAGTCATGTAATGTGAACTAGTACAAAGCCAAACATTGTAAATTCATAGAAAACGCTTTTCAGTAGCTGAAAAGTACTTTAAAGCAATAAAAGAAGGAAAGACTCAAAACTAGGAATCTAATGTCTTATTCTTGTCAGTAGCATGGATTTAAGTGATTTACAGGTGATTTGAGTCAGTGTGGCCTGTTTTAGGCTGAAGTAAGTCATGTAATGTGAACTAGTACAATGAAAAACATTGTAATGCATTGAAAACGCTATTCAGGAGCTGAAAAGCACTTTAAAGCAATAAAAGAAGGAAAGACTCAAAACTAGGAATCTAATGTCTTATTCTTGTCAGTATCATGGATTTAAGTGATTTACAGTTGATTTGAATCAGTGTGGCCTGTTTTAGGCTGAAATCTAACTCAAAGTCATGTAATGTGAACTAGTACAATGCCAAACAATGTAATTGCATTGAAAACGTTATTCAGGAGCTGAAAAGCACTTTAAAGCAATAAAAGAATGAAAGTCTCAAAACTCGGAATCTCATGGCTTAATCTTGTCAGTAGCATGGATTAAGTGATTTACAGGTGATTTGAGTCAGTTTGGCCTGTTTAGGCTGAAATCTAAATCAAAGTCATGTAATGTGAACTAGTACAATGCCAAACATTGTAAATGCATTGAAAACGCTATTCAGGAGCTGAAAACCACTTTAAAGCAATAAAAGAAGGAAAGACTCAAAACTAGGAATCTAATGGCTTAATCTTGTCAGTAGCATGGATTAAGTGATTTACAGTTGATTTGAGTCAGTGTGGCCTGTTTAGGCTGAAGTCAAAGTCATGTAATGTGAACTAGTACAATGCCAAACATTGTAAATTCATAGAAAACGCTTTTCAGTAGCTGAAAAGCACTTTAAAGCAATAAAAGAAGGAAAGACTCAAAACTGGGAATCTACTGGCTTAATCTTGTCAGTAGCATGGATTAAGTGATTTACAGTTGATTTGAGTCAGTGTGGCCTGTTTTACGCTGAAGTCAAAGTCATGTAATGTGAACTAGTACAATGCCAAACATTGTAAATTCATAGAAAACGCTTTTCAGTAGCTGAAAAGCACTTTAAAGCAATAAAAGAAGGAAAGACTCAAAACTAGGAATCTAATGGCTTAATCTTGTCAGTAGCATGAATTAAGTGATTTACAGGTGATTTGAGTCAGTGTGGCCTGTTTTAGGCTGAAGTAAGTCATGTAATGTGAACTAGTACAATGCCAAACATTGTAATGCATTGAAAACGCTATTCAGGAGCTGAAAAGCACTTTAAAGCAATAAAAGAAGGAAAGAATCAAAACTGGGAATCTACTGGCTTAATCTTGTCAGTAGCATGGATTAAGTGATTTACAGGTGATTTGAGTCAGTTTGGCCTGTTTAGGCTGAAATCTAAGTCAAAGTCATGTAATGTGAACTAGTACAATGCCAAACATTGTAAATGCATTGAAAACGCTATTCAGGAGCTGAAAACCACTTTAAAGCAATAAAAGAAGGAAAGACTCAAAACTAGGAATCTAATGGCTTAATCTTGTCAGTAGCATGGATTAAGTGATTTACAGTTGATTTGAGTCAGTGTGGCCTGTTTAGGCTGAAGTCAAAGTCATGTAATGTGAACTAGTACAAAGCCAAACATTGTAAATTCATAGAAAACGCTTTTCAGTAGCTGAAAAGTACTTTAAAGCAATAAAAGAAGGAAAGACTCAAAACTAGGAATCTAATGTCTTATTCTTGTCAGTAGCATGGATTTAAGTGATTTACAGGTGATTTGAGTCAGTGTGGCCTGTTTTAGGCTGAAGTAAGTCATGTAATGTGAACTAGTACAATGAAAAACATTGTAATGCATTGAAAACGCTATTCAGGAGCTGAAAAGCACTTTAAAGCAATAAAAGAATGAAAGTCTCAAAACTCGGAATCTCATGGCTTAATCTTGTCAGTAGCATGGATTAAGTGATTTACAGGTGATTTGAGTCAGTGTGGCCTGTTTTAGGCTGAAATCTAAGTCAAAGTCATGTAATGTGAACTAGAACAATGCCAAACATTGTAAATTCTTAGAAAACGCTAATTCAGGAGCTGAAAACCACTTTAAAGCAATAAAAGAAGGAAAACCTCAAAACTAGGAATCTAATGGCTTAATCTTGTCAGTAGCATGAATTAAGTGATTTACAGGTGATTTGAGTCAGTGTGGCCTGTTTTAGGCTGAAGTAAATCATGTAATGTGAACTAGTACAATGCCAAACATTGTAATGCATTGAAAACGCTATTCAGGAGCTGAAAAGCACTTTAAAGCAATAAAAGAAGGAAAGACTCAAAACTGGGAATCTACTGGCTTAATCTTGTCAGTAGCATGGATTAAGTGATTTACAGGTGATTTGAGTCAGTGTGGCCTGTTTAGTCTGAAGTCAAAGTCATGTAATGTGAACTAGTACAATGCCAAACATTGTAAATTCATAGAAAACGCTTTTCAGTAGCTGAAAAGCACTTTAAAGCAATAAAAGAAGGAAAGACTTAAAACTAGGAATCTAATGTCTTATTCTTGTCAGTAGCATGGATTTAAGTGATTTACAGTTGATTTGAATCAGCGTGGCCTGTTTTAGGCTGAAATCTAACTCAAAGTCATGTAATGTGAACTAGTACAATGCCAAACAATGTAATTGCATTGAAAACGTTATTCAGGAGCTGAAAAGCACTTTAAAGCAATAAAAGAATGAAAGTCTCAAAACTGGGAATCTCATGGCTTAATCTTGTCAGTAGCATGGATTAAGTGATTTACAGGTGATTTGAGTCAGTGTGGCCTGTTTTAGGCTGAAATCTAACTCAAAGTCATGTAATGTGAACTAGTACAATGCCAAACAATGTAATTGCATTGAAAACGTTATTCAGGAGCTGAAAAGCACTTTAAAGCAATAAAAGAATTAAAGTCTCAAAACTCGGAATCTCATGGCTTAATCTTGTCAGTAGCATGGATTAAGTGATTTACAGGTGATTTGAGTCAGTGTGGTCTGTTTTAGGCTGAAATCTAAGTCAAAGTCATGTAATGTGAACTAGTACAATGCCAAACATTGTAAATTCTTAGAAAACGCTAATTCAGGAGCTGAAAACCACTTGAAAGCAATAAAAGAAGGAAAAACTCAAAACTAGGAATCTAATGGCTTAATCTTGTCAGTAGCATGAATTAAGTGATTTACAGGTGATTTGAGTCAGTGTGGCCTGTTTTAGGCTGAAGTAAGTCATGTAATGTGAACTAGTACAATGCCAAACATTGTAATGCATTGAAAACGCTATTCAGGAGCTGAAAAGCACTTTAAAGCAATAAAAGAAGGAAAGAATCAAAACTGGGAATCTACTGGCTTAATCTTGTCAGTAGCATGGATTAAGTGATTTACAGGTGATTTGAGTCAGTTTGGCCTGTTTAGGCTGAAATCTAAGTCAAAGTCATGTAATGTGAACTAGTACAATGCCAAACATTGTAAATGCATTGAAAACGCTATTCAGGAGCTGAAAACCACTTTAAAGCAATAAAAGAAGGAAAGACTCAAAACTAGGAATCTAATGGCTTAATCTTGTCAGTAGCATGGATTAAGTGATTTACAGTTGATTTGAGTCAGTGTGGCCTGTTTAGGCTGAAGTCAAAGTCATGTAATGTGAACTAGTACAAAGCCAAACATTGTAAATTCATAGAAAACGCTTTTCAGTAGCTGAAAAGTAC
This sequence comes from Osmerus mordax, assembly GCF_038355195.1. Taxonomy (NCBI): domain Eukaryota; kingdom Metazoa; phylum Chordata; class Actinopteri; order Osmeriformes; family Osmeridae; genus Osmerus; species Osmerus mordax. The sequence continues at coordinate 6,791,125 of NC_090050.1, read as the reverse complement.
TTTAAAGCAATAAAAGAAGGAAAGACTCAAAACTAGGAATCTAATGTCTTATTCTTGTCAGTAGCATGGATTTAAGTGATTTACAGGTGATTTGAGTCAGTGTGGCCTGTTTTAGGCTGAAGTAAGTCATGTAATGTGAACTAGTACAATGAAAAACATTGTAATGCATTGAAAACGCTATTCAGGAGCTGAAAAGCACTTTAAAGCAATAAAAGAAGGAAAGACTCAAAACTAGGAATCTAATGTCTTATTCTTGTCAGTATCATGGATTTAAGTGATTTACAGTTGATTTGAATCAGTGTGGCCTGTTTTAGGCTGAAATCTAACTCAAAGTCATGTAATGTGAACTAGTACAATGCCAAACAATGTAATTGCATTGAAAACGTTATTCAGGAGCTGAAAAGCACTTTAAAGCAATAAAAGAATGAAAGTCTCAAAACTCGGAATCTCATGGCTTAATCTTGTCAGTATCATGGATTAAGTGATTTACAGGTGATTTGAGTCAGTGTGGCCTGTTTTAGGCTGAAATCTAAGTCAAAGTCATGTAATGTGAACTAGTACAATGCCAAACATTGTAAATTCTTAGAAAACGCTAATTCAGGAGCTGAAAACCACTTTAAAGCAATAAAAGAAGGAAAACCTCAAAACTAGGAATCTAATGGCTTAATCTTGTCAGTAGCATGAATTAAGTGATTTACAGGTGATTTGAGTCAGTGTGGCCTGTTTTAGGATGAAGTAAATCATGTAATGTGAACTAGTACAATGCCAAACATTGTAATGCATTGAAAACGCTATTCAGGAGCTGAAAAGCACTTTAAAGCAATAAAAGAAGGAAAGACTCAAAACTGGGAATCTACTGGCTTAATCTTGTCAGTAGCATGGATTAAGTGATTTACAGTTGATTTGAGTCAGTGTGGCCTGTTTAGGCTAAAGTCAAAGTCATGTAATGTGAACTAGTACAATGCCAAACATTGTAAATTCATAGAAAACGCTTTTCAGTAGCTGAAAAGCACTTTAAAGCAATAAAAGAAGGAAAGACTCAAAACTGGGAATCTACTGGCTTAATCTTGTCAGTAGCATGGATTAAGTGATTTACAGTTGATTTGAGTCAGTGTGGCCTGTTTTACGCTGAAGTCAAAGTCATGTAATGTGAACTAGTACAATGCCAAACATTGTAAATTCATAGAAAACGCTTTTCAGTAGCTGAAAAGCACTTTAAAGCAATAAAAGAAGGAAAGACTCAAAACTAGGAATCTAATGGCTTAATCTTGTCAGTAGCATGAATTAAGTGATTTACAGGTGATTTGAGTCAGTGTGGCCTGTTTTAGGCTGAAGTAAGTCATGTAATGTGAACTAGTACAATGCCAAACATTGTAATGCATTGAAAACGCTATTCAGGAGCTGAAAAGCACTTTAAAGCAATAAAAGAAGGAAAGAATCAAAACTGGGAATCTACTGGCTTAATCTTGTCAGTAGCATGGATTAAGTGATTTACAGGTGATTTGAGTCAGTTTGGCCTGTTTAGGCTGAAATCTAAGTCAAAGTCATGTAATGTGAACTAGTACAATGCCAAACATTGTAAATGCATTGAAAACGCTATTCAGGAGCTGAAAACCACTTTAAAGCAATAAAAGAAGGAAAGACTCAAAACTAGGAATCTAATGGCTTAATCTTGTCAGTAGCATGGATTAAGTGATTTACAGTTGATTTGAGTCAGTGTGGCCTGTTTAGGCTGAAGTCAAAGTCATGTAATGTGAACTAGTACAAAGCCAAACATTGTAAATTCATAGAAAACGCTTTTCAGTAGCTGAAAAGTACTTTAAAGCAATAAAAGAAGGAAAGACTCAAAACTAGGAATCTAATGTCTTATTCTTGTCAGTAGCATGGATTTAAGTGATTTACAGGTGATTTGAGTCAGTGTGGCCTGTTTTAGGCTGAAGTAAGTCATGTAATGTGAACTAGTACAATGAAAAACATTGTAATGCATTGAAAACGCTATTCAGGAGCTGAAAAGCACTTTAAAGCAATAAAAGAAGGAAAGACTCAAAACTAGGAATCTAATGTCTTATTCTTGTCAGTATCATGGATTTAAGTGATTTACAGTTGATTTGAATCAGTGTGGCCTGTTTTAGGCTGAAATCTAACTCAAAGTCATGTAATGTGAACTAGTACAATGCCAAACAATGTAATTGCATTGAAAACGTTATTCAGGAGCTGAAAAGCACTTTAAAGCAATAAAAGAATGAAAGTCTCAAAACTCGGAATCTCATGGCTTAATCTTGTCAGTAGCATGGATTAAGTGATTTACAGGTGATTTGAGTCAGTTTGGCCTGTTTAGGCTGAAATCTAAATCAAAGTCATGTAATGTGAACTAGTACAATGCCAAACATTGTAAATTCATTGAAAACGCTATTCAGGAGCTGAAAACCACTTTAAAGCAATAAAAGAAGGAAAGACTCAAAACTAGGAATCTAATGGCTTAATCTTGTCAGTAGCATGGATTAAGTGATTTACAGTTGATTTGAGTCAGTGTGGCCTGTTTAGGCTGAAGTCAAAGTCATGTAATGTGAACTAGTACAATGCCAAACATTGTAAATTCATAGAAAACGCTTTTCAGTAGCTGAAAAGCACTTTAAAGCAATAAAAGAAGGAAAGACTCAAAACTGGGAATCTACTGGCTTAATCTTGTCAGTAGCATGGATTAAGTGATTTACAGTTGATTTGAGTCAGTGTGGCCTGTTTTACGCTGAAGTCAAAGTCATGTAATGTGAACTAGTACAATGCCAAACATTGTAAATTCATAGAAAACGCTTTTCAGTAGCTGAAAAGCACTTTAAAGCAATAAAAGAAGGAAAGACTCAAAACTAGGAATCTAATGGCTTAATCTTGTCAGTAGCATGAATTAAGTGATTTACAGGTGATTTGAGTCAGTGTGGCCTGTTTTAGGCTGAAGTAAGTCATGTAATGTGAACTAGTACAATGCCAAACATTGTAATGCATTGAAAACGCTATTCAGGAGCTGAAAAGCACTTTAAAGCAATAAAAGAAGGAAAGAATCAAAACTGGGAATCTACTGGCTTAATCTTGTCAGTAGCATGGATTAAGTGATTTACAGGTGATTTGAGTCAGTTTGGCCTGTTTAGGCTGAAATCTAAGTCAAAGTCATGTAATGTGAACTAGTACAATGCCAAACATTGTAAATGCATTGAAAACGCTATTCAGGAGCTGAAAACCACTTTAAAGCAATAAAAGAAGGAAAGACTCAAAACTAGGAATCTAATGGCTTAATCTTGTCAGTAGCATGGATTAAGTGATTTACAGTTGATTTGAGTCAGTGTGGCCTGTTTAGGCTGAAGTCAAAGTCATGTAATGTGAACTAGTACAAAGCCAAACATTGTAAATTCATAGAAAACGCTTTTCAGTAGCTGAAAAGTACTTTAAAGCAATAAAAGAAGGAAAGACTCAAAACTAGGAATCTAATGTCTTATTTTTGTCAGTAGCATGGATTTAAGTGATTTACAGGTGATTTGAGTCAGTGTGGCCTGTTTTAGGCTGAAGTAAGTCATGTAATGTGAACTAGTACAATGAAAAACATTGTAATGCATTGAAAACGCTATTCAGGAGCTGAAAAGCACTTTAAAGCAATAAAAGAATGAAAGTCTCAAAACTCGGAATCTCATGGCTTAATCTTGTCAGTAGCATGGATTAAGTGATTTACAGGTGATTTGAGTCAGTGTGGCCTGTTTTAGGCTGAAATCTAAGTCAAAGTCATGTAATGTGAACTAGTACAATGCCAAACATTGTAAATTCTTAGAAAACGCTAATTCAGGAGCTGAAAACCACTTTAAAGCAATAAAAGAAGGAAAACCTCAAAACTAGGAATCTAATGGCTTAATCTTGTCAGTAGCATGAATTAAGTGATTTACAGGTGATTTGAGTCAGTGTGGCCTGTTTTAGGCTGAAGTAAATCATGTAATGTGAACTAGTACAATGCCAAACATTGTAATGCATTGAAAACGCTATTCAGGAGCTGAAAAGCACTTTAAAGCAATAAAAGAAGGAAAGACTCAAAACTGGGAATCTACTGGCTTAATCTTGTCAGTAGCATGGATTAAGTGATTTACAGGTGATTTGAGTCAGTGTGGCCTGTTTAGTCTGAAGTCAAAGTCATGTAATGTGAACTAGTACAATGCCAAACATTGTAAATTCATAGAAAACGCTTTTCAGTAGCTGAAAAGCACTTTAAAGCAATAAAAGAAGGAAAGACTTAAAACTAGGAATCTAATGTCTTATTCTTGTCAGTAGCATGGATTTAAGTGATTTACAGTTGATTTGAATCAGCGTGGCCTGTTTTAGGCTGAAATCTAACTCAAAGTCATGTAATGTGAACTAGTACAATGCCAAACAATGTAATTGCATTGAAAACGTTATTCAGGAGCTGAAAAGCACTTTAAAGCAATAAAAGAATGAAAGTCTCAAAACTGGGAATCTCATGGCTTAATCTTGTCAGTAGCATGGATTAAGTGATTTACAGGTGATTTGAGTCAGTGTGGCCTGTTTTAGGCTGAAATCTAACTCAAAGTCATGTAATGTGAACTAGTACAATGCCAAACAATGTAATTGCATTGAAAACGTTATTCAGGAGCTGAAAAGCACTTTAAAGCAATAAAAGAATTAAAGTCTCAAAACTCGGAATCTCATGGCTTAATCTTGTCAGTAGCATGGATTAAGTGATTTACAGGTGATTTGAGTCAGTGTGGTCTGTTTTAGGCTGAAATCTAAGTCAAAGTCATGTAATGTGAACTAGTACAATGCCAAACATTGTAAATTCTTAGAAAACGCTAATTCAGGAGCTGAAAACCACTTGAAAGCAATAAAAGAAGGAAAAACTCAAAACTAGGAATCTAATGGCTTAATCTTGTCAGTAGCATGAATTAAGTGATTTACAGGTGATTTGAGTCAGTGTGGCCTGTTTTAGGCTGAAGTAAGTCATGTAATGTGAACTAGTACAAAGCCAAACATTGTAAATTCATAGAAAACGCTTTTCAGTAGCTGAAAAGTACTTTAAAGCAATAAAAGAAGGAAAGACTCAAAACTAGGAATCTAATGTCTTATTCTTGTCAGTAGCATGGATTTAAGTGATTTACAGGTGATTTGAGTCAGTGTGGCCTGTTTTAGGCTGAAGTAAGTCATGTAATGTGAACTAGTACAATGAAAAACATTGTAATGCATTGAAAACGCTATTCAGGAGCTGAAAAGCACTTTAAAGCAATAAAAGAAGGAAAGACTCAAAACTAGGAATCTAATGTCTTATTCTTGTCAGTATCATGGATTTAAGTGATTTACAGTTGATTTGAATCAGTGTGGCCTGTTTTAGGCTGAAATCTAACTCAAAGTCATGTAATGTGAACTAGTACAATGCCAAACAATGTAATTGCATTGAAAACGTTATTCAGGAGCTGAAAAGCACTTTAAAGCAATAAAAGAATGAAAGTCTCAAAACTCGGAATCTCATGGCTTAATCTTGTCAGTAGCATGGATTAAGTGATTTACAGGTGATTTGAGTCAGTTTGGCCTGTTTAGGCTGAAATCTAAATCAAAGTCATGTAATGTGAACTAGTACAATGCCAAACATTGTAAATGCATTGAAAACGCTATTCAGGAGCTGAAAACCACTTTAAAGCAATAAAAGAAGGAAAGACTCAAAACTAGGAATCTAATGGCTTAATCTTGTCAGTAGCATGGATTAAGTGATTTACAGTTGATTTGAGTCAGTGTGGCCTGTTTAGGCTGAAGTCAAAGTCATGTAATGTGAACTAGTACAATGCCAAACATTGTAAATTCATAGAAAACGCTTTTCAGTAGCTGAAAAGCACTTTAAAGCAATAAAAGAAGGAAAGACTCAAAACTGGGAATCTACTGGCTTAATCTTGTCAGTAGCATGGATTAAGTGATTTACAGTTGATTTGAGTCAGTGTGGCCTGTTTTACGCTGAAGTCAAAGTCATGTAATGTGAACTAGTACAATGCCAAACATTGTAAATTCATAGAAAACGCTTTTCAGTAGCTGAAAAGCACTTTAAAGCAATAAAAGAAGGAAAGACTCAAAACTAGGAATCTAATGGCTTAATCTTGTCAGTAGCATGAATTAAGTGATTTACAGGTGATTTGAGTCAGTGTGGCCTGTTTTAGGCTGAAGTAAGTCATGTAATGTGAACTAGTACAATGCCAAACATTGTAATGCATTGAAAACACTATTCAGGAGCTGAAAAGCACTTTAAAGCAATAAAAGAAGGAAAGAATCAAAACTGGGAATCTACTGGCTTAATCTTGTCAGTAGCATGGATTAAGTGATTTACAGGTGATTTGAGTCAGTTTGGCCTGTTTAGGCTGAAATCTAAGTCAAAGTCATGTAATGTGAACTAGTACAATGCCAAACATTGTAAATGCATTGAAAACGCTATTCAGGAGCTGAAAACCACTTTAAAGCAATAAAAGAAGGAAAGACTCAAAACTAGGAATCTAATGGCTTAATCTTGTCAGTAGCATGGATTAAGTGATTTACAGTTGATTTGAGTCAGTGTGGCCTGTTTAGGCTGAAGTCAAAGTCATGTAATGTGAACTAGTACAAAGCCAAACATTGTAAATTCATAGAAAACGCTTTTCAGTAGCTGAAAAGTACTTTAAAGCAATAAAAGAAGGAAAGACTCAAAACTAGGAATCTAATGTCTTATTCTTGTCAGTAGCATGGATTTAAGTGATTTACAGGTGATTTGAGTCAGTGTGGCCTGTTTTAGGCTGAAGTAAGTCATGTAATGTGAACTAGTACAATGAAAAACATTGTAATGCATTGAAAACGCTATTCAGGAGCTGAAAAGCACTTTAAAGCAATAAAAGAATGAAAGTCTCAAAACTCGGAATCTCATGGCTTAATCTTGTCAGTAGCATGGATTAAGTGATTTACAGGTGATTTGAGTCAGTGTGGCCTGTTTTAGGCTGAAATCTAAGTCAAAGTCATGTAATGTGAACTAGTACAATGCCAAACATTGTAAATTCTTAGAAAACGCTAATTCAGGAGCTGAAAACCACTTTAAAGCAATAAAAGAAGGAAAACCTCAAAACTAGGAATCTAATGGCTTAATCTTGTCAGTAGCATGAATTAAGTGATTTACAGGTGATTTGAGTCAGTGTGGCCTGTTTTAGGCTGAAGTAAATCATGTAATGTGAACTAGTACAATGCCAAACATTGTAATGCATTGAAAACGCTATTCAGGAGCTGAAAAGCACTTTAAAGCAATAAAAGAAGGAAAGACTCAAAACTGGGAATCTACTGGCTTAATCTTGTCAGTAGCATGGATTAAGTGATTTACAGGTGATTTGAGTCAGTGTGGCCTGTTTAGTCTGAAGTCAAAGTCATGTAATGTGAACTAGTACAATGCCAAACATTGTAAATTCATAGAAAACGCTTTTCAGTAGCTGAAAAGCACTTTAAAGCAATAAAAGAAGGAAAGACTTAAAACTAGGAATCTAATGTCTTATTCTTGTCAGTAGCATGGATTTAAGTGATTTACAGTTGATTTGAATCAGCGTGGCCTGTTTTAGGCTGAAATCTAACTCAAAGTCATGTAATGTGAACTAGTACAATGCCAAACAATGTAATTGCATTGAAAACGTTATTCAGGAGCTGAAAAGCACTTTAAAGCAATAAAAGAATGAAAGTCTCAAAACTGGGAATCTCATGGCTTAATCTTGTCAGTAGCATGGATTAAGTGATTTACAGGTGATTTGAGTCAGTGTGGCCTGTTTTAGGCTGAAATCTAACTCAAAGTCATGTAATGTGAACTAGTACAATGCCAAACAATGTAATTGCATTGAAAACGTTATTCAGGAGCTGAAAAGCACTTTAAAGCAATAAAAGAATTAAAGTCTCAAAACTCGGAATCTCATGGCTTAATCTTGTCAGTAGCATGGATTAAGTGATTTACAGGTGATTTGAGTCAGTGTGGTCTGTTTTAGGCTGAAATCTAAGTCAAAGTCATGTAATGTGAACTAGTACAATGCCAAACATTGTAAATTCTTAGAAAACGCTAATTCAGGAGCTGAAAACCACTTGAAAGCAATAAAAGAAGGAAAAACTCAAAACTAGGAATCTAATGGCTTAATCTTGTCAGTAGCATGAATTAAGTGATTTACAGGTGATTTGAGTCAGTGTGGCCTGTTTTAGGCTGAAGTAAGTAATGTAATGTGAACTAGTACAATGCCAAACATTGTAATGCATTGAAAACGCTATTCAGGAGCTGAAAAGCACTTTAAAGCAATAAAAGAAGGAAAGAATCAAAACTGGGAATCTACTGGCTTAATCTTGTCAGTAGCATGGATTAAGTGATTTACAGGTGATTTGAGTCAGTTTGGCCTGTTTAGGCTGAAATCTAAGTCAAAGTCATGTAATGTGAACTAGTACAATGCCAAACATTGTAAATGCATTGAAAACGCTATTCAGGAGCTGAAAACCACTTTAAAGCAATAAAAGAAGGAAAGACTCAAAACTAGGAATCTAATGGCTTAATCTTGTCAGTAGCATGGATTAAGTGATTTACAGTTGATTTGAGTCAGTGTGGCCTGTTTAGGCTGAAGTCAAAGTCATGTAATGTGAACTAGTACAAAGCCAAACATTGTAAATTCATAGAAAACGCTTTTCAGTAGCTGAAAAGTACTTTAAAGCAATAAAAGAAGGAAAGACTCAAAACTAGGAATCTAATGTCTTATTCTTGTCAGTAGCATGGATTTAAGTGATTTACAGGTGATTTGAGTCAGTGTGGCCTGTTTTAGGCTGAAGTAAGTCATGTAATGTGAACTAGTACAATGAAAAACATTGTAATGCATTGAAAACGCTATTCAGGAGCTGAAAAGCACTTTAAAGCAATAAAAGAAGGAAAGACTCAAAACTAGGAATCTAATGTCTTATTCTTGTCAGTATCATGGATTTAAGTGATTTACAGTTGATTTGAATCAGTGTGGCCTGTTTTAGGCTGAAATCTAACTCAAAGTCATGTAATGTGAACTAGTACAATGCCAAACAATGTAATTGCATTGAAAACGTTATTCAGGAGCTGAAAAGCACTTTAAAGCAATAAAAGAATGAAAGTCTCAAAACTCGGAATCTCATGGCTTAATCTTGTCAGTAGCATGGATTAAGTGATTTACAGGTGATTTGAGTCAGTGTGGCCTGTTTTAGGCTGAAATCTAAGTCAAAGTCATGTAATGTGAACTAGTACAATGCCAAACATTGTAAATTCTTAGAAAACGCTAATTCAGGAGCTGAAAACCACTTTAAAGCAATAAAAGAAGGAAAACCTCAAAACTAGGAATCTAATGGCTTAATCTTGTCAGTAGCATGAATTAAGTGATTTACAGGTGATTTGAGTCAGTGTGGCCTGTTTTAGGCTGAAGTAAATCATGTAATGTGAACTAGTACAATGCCAAACATTGTAAATTCATAGAAAACGCTATTCAGGAGCTGAAAAGCACTTTAAAGCAATAAAAGAATGAAAGTCTCAAAACTCGGAATCTCATGGCTTAATCTTGTCAGTAGCATGGATTAAGTGATTTACAGGTGATTTGAGTCAGTGTGGCCTGTTTTAGGCTGAAATCTAAGTCAAAGTCATGTAATGTGAACTAGTACAATGCCAAACATTGTAAATTCTTAGAAAACGCTAATTCAGGAGCTGAAAACCACTTTAAAGCAATAAAAGAAGGAAAACCTCAAAACTAGGAATCTAATGGCTTAATCTTGTCAGTAGCATGAATTAAGTGATTTACAGGTGATTTGAGTCAGTGTGGCCTGTTTTAGGCTGAAGTAAGTCATGTAATGTGAACTAGTACAATGCCAAACATTGTAATGCATTGAAAACACTATTCAGGAGCTGAAAAGCACTTTAAAGCAATAAAAGAAGGAAAGAATCAAAACTGGGAATCTACTGGCTTAATCTTGTCAGTAGCATGGATTAAGTGATTTACAGGTGATTTGAGTCAGTTTGGCCTGTTTAGGCTGAAATCTAAGTCAAAGTCATGTAATGTGAACTAGTACAATGCCAAACATTGTAAATGCATTGAAAACGCTATTCAGGAGCTGAAAACCACTTTAAAGCAATAAAAGAAGGAAAGACTCAAAACTAGGAATCTAATGGCTTAATCTTGTCAGTAGCATGGATTAAGTGATTTACAGTTGATTTGAGTCAGTGTGGCCTGTTTAGGCTGAAGTCAAAGTCATGTAATGTGAACTAGTACAAAGCCAAACATTGTAAATTCATAGAAAACGCTTTTCAGTAGCTGAAAAGTACTTTAAAGCAATAAAAGAAGGAAAGACTCAAAACTAGGAATCTAATGTCTTATTCTTGTCAGTAGCATGGATTTAAGTGATTTACAGGTGATTTGAGTCAGTGTGGCCTGTTTTAGGCTGAAGTAAGTCATGTAATGTGAACTAGTACAATGAAAAACATTGTAATGCATTGAAAACGCTATTCAGGAGCTGAAAAGCACTTTAAAGCAATAAAAGAATGAAAGTCTCAAAACTCGGAATCTCATGGCTTAATCTTGTCAGTAGCATGGATTAAGTGATTTACAGGTGATTTGAGTCAGTGTGGCCTGTTTTAGGCTGAAATCTAAGTCAAAGTCATGTAATGTGAACTAGTACAATGCCAAACATTGTAAATTCTTAGAAAACGCTAATTCAGGAGCTGAAAACCACTTTAAAGCAATAAAAGAAGGAAAACCTCAAAACTAGGAATCTAATGGCTTAATCTTGTCAGTAGCATGAATTAAGTGATTTACAGGTGATTTGAGTCAGTGTGGCCTGTTTTAGGCTGAAGTAAATCATGTAATGTGAACTAGTACAATGCCAAACATTGTAATGCATTGAAAACGCTATTCAGGAGCTGAAAAGCACTTTAAAGCAATAAAAGAAGGAAAGACTCAAAACTGGGAATCTACTGGCTTAATCTTGTCAGTAGCATGGATTAAGTGATTTACAGGTGATTTGAGTCAGTGTGGCCTGTTTAGTCTGAAGTCAAAGTCATGTAATGTGAACTAGTACAATGCCAAACATTGTAAATTCATAGAAAACGCTTTTCAGTAGCTGAAAAGCACTTTAAAGCAATAAAAGAAGGAAAGACTTAAAACTAGGAATCTAATGTCTTATTCTTGTCAGTAGCATGGATTTAAGTGATTTACAGTTGATTTGAATCAGCGTGGCCTGTTTTAGGCTGAAATCTAACTCAAAGTCATGTAATGTGAACTAGTACAATGCCAAACAATGTAATTGCATTGAAAACGTTATTCAGGAGCTGAAAAGCACTTTAAAGCAATAAAAGAATGAAAGTCTCAAAACTGGGAATCTCATGGCTTAATCTTGTCAGTAGCATGGATTAAGTGATTTACAGGTGATTTGAGTCAGTGTGGCCTGTTTTAGGCTGAAATCTAACTCAAAGTCATGTAATGTGAACTAGTACAATGCCAAACAATGTAATTGCATTGAAAACGTTATTCAGGAGCTGAAAAGCACTTTAAAGCAATAAAAGAATTAAAGTCTCAAAACTCGGAATCTCATGGCTTAATCTTGTCAGTAGCATGGATTAAGTGATTTACAGGTGATTTGAGTCAGTGTGGTCTGTTTTAGGCTGAAATCTAAGTCAAAGTCATGTAATGTGAACTAGTACAATGCCAAACATTGTAAATTCTTAGAAAACGCTAATTCAGGAGCTGAAAACCACTTGAAAGCAATAAAAGAAGGAAAAACTCAAAACTAGGAATCTAATGGCTTAATCTTGTCAGTAGCATGAATTAAGTGATTTACAGGTGATTTGAGTCAGTGTGGCCTGTTTTAGGCTGAAGTAAGTAATGTAATGTGAACTAGTACAATGCCAAACATTGTAATGCATTGAAAACGCTATTCAGGAGCTGAAAAGCACTTTAAAGCAATAAAAGAAGGAAAGAATCAAAACTGGGAATCTACTGGCTTAATCTTGTCAGTAGCATGGATTAAGTGATTTACAGGTGATTTGAGTCAGTTTGGCCTGTTTAGGCTGAAATCTAAGTCAAAGTCATGTAATGTGAACTAGTACAATGCCAAACATTGTAAATGCATTGAAAACGCTATTCAGGAGCTGAAAACCACTTTAAAGCAATAAAAGAAGGAAAGACTCAAAACTAGGAATCTAATGGCTTAATCTTGTCAGTAGCATGGATTAAGTGATTTACAGTTGATTTGAGTCAGTGTGGCCTGTTTAGGCTGAAGTCAAAGTCATGTAATGTGAACTAGTACAAAGCCAAACATTGTAAATTCATAGAAAACGCTTTTCAGTAGCTGAAAAGTACTTTAAAGCAATAAAAGAAGGAAAGACTCAAAACTAGGAATCTAATGTCTTATTCTTGTCAGTAGCATGGATTTAAGTGATTTACAGGTGATTTGAGTCAGTGTGGCCTGTTTTAGGCTGAAGTAAGTCATGTAATGTGAACTAGTACAATGAAAAACATTGTAATGCATTGAAAACGCTATTCAGGAGCTGAAAAGCACTTTAAAGCAATAAAAGAAGGAAAGACTCAAAACTAGGAATCTAATGTCTTATTCTTGTCAGTATCATGGATTTAAGTGATTTACAGTTGATTTGAATCAGTGTGGCCTGTTTTAGGCTGAAATCTAACTCAAAGTCATGTAATGTGAACTAGTACAATGCCAAACAATGTAATTGCATTGAAAACGTTATTCAGGAGCTGAAAAGCACTTTAAAGCAATAAAAGAATGAAAGTCTCAAAACTCGGAATCTCATGGCTTAATCTTGTCAGTAGCATGGATTAAGTGATTTACAGGTGATTTGAGTCAGTGTGGCCTGTTTTAGGCTGAAATCTAAGTCAAAGTCATGTAATGTGAACTAGTACAATGCCAAACATTGTAAATTCTTAGAAAACGCTAATTCAGGAGCTGAAAACCACTTTAAAGCAATAAAAGAAGGAAAACCTCAAAACTAGGAATCTAATGGCTTAATCTTGTCAGTAGCATGAATTAAGTGATTTACAGGTGATTTGAGTCAGTGTGGCCTGTTTTAGGCTGAAGTAAATCATGTAATGTGAACTAGTACAATGCCAAACATTGTAAATTCATAGAAAACGCTATTCAGGAGCTGAAAAGCACTTTAAAGCAATAAAAGAAGGAAAGACTTAAAACTAGGAATCTAATGTCTTATTCTTGTCAGTAGCATGGATTTAAGTGATTTACAGTTGATTTGAATCAGTGTGGCCTGTTTTAGGCTGAAATCTAACTCAAAGTCATGTAATGTGAACTAGTACAATGCCAAACAATGTAATTGCATTGAAAACGTTATTCAGGAGCTGAAAAGCACTTTAAAGCAATAAAAGAATGAAAGTCTCAAAACTGGGAATCTCATGGCTTAATCTTGTCAGTAGCATGGATTAAGTGATTTACAGGTGATTTGAGTCAGTGTGGCCTGTTTTAGGCTGAAATCTAACTCAAAGTCATGTAATGTGAACTAGTACAATGCCAAACAATGTAATTGCATTGAAAACGTTATTCAGGAGCTGAAAAGCACTTTAAAGCAATAAAAGAATTAAAGTCTCAAAACTCGGAATCTCATGGCTTAATCTTGTCAGTAGCATGGATTAAGTGATTTACAGGTGATTTGAGTCAGTGTGGCCTGTTTTAGGGTGAAATCTAAGTCAAAGTCATGTAATGTGAACTAGTACAATGCCAAACATTGTAAATTCTTAGAAAACGCTAATTCAGGAGCTGAAAACCACTTTAAAGCAATAAAAGAAGGAAAAACTCAAAACTAGGAATCTAATGGCTTAATCTTGTCAGTAGCATGAATTAAGTGATTTACAGGTGATTTGAGTCAGTGTGGCCTGTTTTAGGCTGAAGTAAGTCATGTAATGTGAACTAGTACAATGCCAAACATTGTAAATTCATAGAAAACGCTTTTCAGTAGCTGAAAAGCACTTGAAAGCAATAAAAGAAGGAAAGACTCAAAACTAGGAATCTAATGTCTTAATCTTGTCAGTAGCATGGATTAAGTGATTTACAGTTGATTTGAGTCAGTATGGCCTGTTTAGGCTCAAATCTAAGTCAAAGTCATGTAATGTGAACTAGTACAATGCCAAACATTGTAATGCATTGAAAACGCTATTCAGGAGCTGAAAAGCACTTTAAAGCAATAAAAGAAGGAAAGACTCAAAACTGGGAATCTACTGGCTTAATCTTGTCAGTATCATGGATTAAGTGATTTACAGGTGATTTGAGTCCGTTTTAGGCTGAAATCTAAGTCAAAGTCATGTAATGTGAACTAGTACAATGCCAAACATTGTAATGCATTGAAAACGCTATTCAGGAGCTGAAAAGCACTTTAAAGCAATAAAAGAAGGAAAATCTCAAAACTAGGAATCTAATGGCTTAATCTTGTCAGTAGCATGGATTAAGTGATTTACAGGTGATTTGAGTCAGTGTGGCCTGTTTTAGGCTGAAATCTAAGTCAAAGTCATGTAATGTGAACTAGTACAATGCCAAACATTGTAAATGCATTGAAAACGCTATTCAGGAGCTGAAAAGTACTTTAAAGCAATAAAAGCTCCCCTATGTCTGTTCTACTAGTCTTTCCTTCCACCAGGGCATGTTCTCAGAGTGATCATCAGCAGGCACTTTTCTCATCTACTACACACATTACTGTTTGTAGTAGTAGGAAAGTATTGTACATTATAGCGATATATATATAGTCATGTATCTAGGCTCATTTGATACCAAACAAGATGCCATGAGGTTGGGTGCCACCTCGAGTTTCAGACGCATGTATCATAGGTTGTAAAAGGCTGCTTGCACAGGCAACCTATCGGCAATATTTTGTACATATTTTAAATGTTTCCTGTAATTGTTGTATTTGTAACAGATGAAAGTGTCGAAGGAGTCTGTCCTGCTCCCACAACAGTGCTGCCACGTAAACGAAAAGGTATGTTGATGTACAGTACAGTCCATACATTTGAATTGACATTAATTGTTATGAGGTTTCATGAAGGCTGTGTTTGTATTTGTAAATGACTGTGGCCTTCTAGGTTTGGCGATATGTCCAAATGTTTTTATATTTGCAGGAACCATTGACAGTTAAATGACTATCAACAAGACAAGATGTCCAGATAGTGTGACAGTGCTACTAACACATGCTTTTTGAGCAAATTGTTTCTTTCACTCAAAAGTATGTTAGTCTCTGCTTTGAGAAAGTGATCCATACCTCCCAGCACTGCAGTAGATTGATTTGCACAAAGCTTCTAGTCTAGTGTAGCGTTAATGTTTGTGAATTAAATATTTTTCCCTTACTGAATGCCCACACACAGTGACAGGGAGCCAGGATTCTTACCCTGTGAAGAGGGTTACCAAATTCAAAGTTATTAAGGTTAAATATAATCCCACTCAGACACTACACAGTCCCCCCCCCCCTACCTCCACCCCACCCACAAAAATAACTGGCATCACTCAACTCCTTCCTCAGGGTTAGGCCGTTTTTGATTACACAATTTATAAGGCACTTTTCAACTGTAACAACTTGACTTTAGTGGCACATTTCTGAAGTGTTTCTGTTGACAAAGACACAGTTCCTGGAACCTGATTTTGATGTGCACTTTGGCTTTTAATTGAGCTTTTACTCTATTTGAATGATATTAAAATCTCCTGGAAAGACCCAGGTTACAGAACATTCCAATTGGAAAGTGCCAATAGTATTAGGGTAATGGTCTTGAAAAAGTATTGTATACCTCGCAAAGATTTGAAACTAAAAAAGTATTTTTTAGTTTCAGTGCATTTTTAGGCCAAACAATGAAACAGGTGGAGTGGGAGCCTTGCAAACTCTGGTATGTATGACTTACCATGGGTAACACTTGTATTTCGGTGAGGTGTTTATTTCAACCATTCAACCAACCATTTCAACCACACCATTGTTGGCAAGTAAAAAAATACAGCCTTAATTCAAAAATACAGAAATGGTCTATTATTGCATTACTGCCTTCGTCACTAATAATTGGATTAATGGTGCACATGAAAACATATATTGTCTCAAAGTAAAATTCCCTCCTATCAATCATTAGTTGCCAAGCAGTTAATTCAATATTAAATAGCAAAGCCTCCAAAATGTCTTGTCTCAAAAAGGTGAGTCAGGTGGCTGAGCCGTTAGAGAATCAGGCTAGTAATCAGAAGGTTGTCGGTTCGATTCTCGGCTGTGAAAAATGATGTTGTGTCGTTGGGCAAGGCACTTCACCCTACTTGCCTCAGGGGAAATGTCCTTGTACTTACTGTAAGTTGCTGACTAAATGTAAATGACTGATGAGAATGAATGATATTGAGCAGTTGGGTTATTTACCGAACATGTAAGACACTTATGTATAGTGCATATCAAGTAGTGATTCATGTCAGAAACAGAATGGATTATAGTACACAATAACAACACAAGACATCCACCATGTGTTCTTTAAGAATTTCTTGACTTAAAGGGACAATTAGGTGTTGCCCCCTTCTGAAATGGACTCTAGTATGTGTTTTTGACCTTGTCTGTTCTATATTGTAGTTGACCAAGATTAGCCAGCTGTAGTAATGAAAATCCACTACAACACAGCTATAATCAAAACATCTGAAGTCATTGTTTATTTTTGTGTTACAGTGGAAAGAAGTGGCCATTGGAGTGGGTGGCAGATACGGACACCATCGGTATCCATTAGGTACCGAAGATTCTGTGCTCTGTTTTGTTCCAACTATAATTAATAATAATAAGTATAATCTTTCTTTCTTTCTTTCTTTCTTTCTTTCTTTCTTTCTTTCTTTCTTACTTCTTTCTTCAATAAAACATTTCCAAATGAAATTGATTCTCCTTTAATGTCACACACTGTGTATTTAATAGTCTACGTCATTATATAATCATCCAAGATAATACTGTTTTACGATTTAACTTATCAATTGTTTGTCACTATGACTGGAGCTGTCCCTGGATCGCACATTTATATCCTATGTATCTTGTACACAAGGGTGTATGGCACTTGTATATTGTGCTATGGGAAATGTAATATAATGGCATCTCTATGGTAAATGAGAGAATGTGGAATAATAAGTGTATATATCCCCTTAGCCAAATGACCACAGTATAAAACACATCAGAATCAGAATTTGGTTTATTCGCCATGTATGTTATACAAACACATAATTTACAGGGAGGTGCAAACAATAGACATACAAATCTTAAATTAAGTCAAAGTACAAAAGTTTAACTATTTCTAAGAACTAAACAATCTAAGAATAAAACAATTTAAATATAAAATATATATAAGACTAAGAGTGAGCAGCATGAGTGGTCAACATAGTGCAATCAGATACTGAGATAAAGGTGGCTTATGCAAGTTCATTACACGGAAGTTCTGCGTGTGATATAGCACCTCACAGTCTATTCGTAACATAGTGTACGTCTTTCTGTGTCCCTCGATTTCGTATACTATGTTACGAAAAATCGAACCACAAGGTGGCACTTCACCCGAAATGTCAACTAATATTTGTGTAGCTTATCGCTACGCAACGGAACCCTGAGTTAGCTGAAAGCTAATGATAGCTAACTGTCTTTAAAACAAACGAGATTCCAAACAATCGAAAACGAAGTAATCGGATGGTTTCTAATAACGGGTTTAATTATGCGAAATTACACATGATGACAAACCAAACCGGCTAAATATAGCTACCAACTAATCTTGCCATACACTATAATATAAGTAGGCCTAGCCTACACAAAAGGTGTGTTCGACTTCATGCAGCGCCGGCGGCACAGACCACCCAATGGCATTCACTGCTTCAAGTCAGCCAGGCCGGCTGTCGGTACCGCCAAAGTCGAATACACCTTTTGTGTAATAATTGGTCCTGATGGACTGCAGCCTTCTGCCGGAGGGGAGTGGCTGAAACAGTGTCCAGGGTGGGAGGAGTCGTCCAGCTGCCGTAGGAAGTACATCCTCTTTCTTGGTGAGGGAGCTGATGTTCAGTTCGCACTAAATTAATTCCTTTTGTTGGCACAGTAATAGGAAACGTACACATACATCCACATATTAACACATCCACATATTTACACATCTTCATCACTGTCATCGGAGCTCTCATGATGAACCTCTATAGGATCCCCCAGTATCTCCTCGGGCACGTCCTCAAGGAGAGAAGCCGCACTTGGTCCTAAAGCCTGGCTGTAACTGAAGCACACAGCCTGGAACCTCTCTTGCACATCTGCAAGTTTTTTCTTCAGAAGACACAGTAGCCCTCGATGACCCTCGTCACTTAAACTGTCTAGAAGGAAAAATCAAAGAGAGAAATGACAATACTTCCATGAAGTTAGTGTTGTTCAGCTAGTCATAACTAACTTTACTGAAAAGCTACAATACAGATCATTTATATTCAGCCACAAGGAATCCATAATGTAACTCTTTGCTATTTAATATGAACTATTGTCCAGATTTGACTGATAAACTACTTCCTTGTTGCAAGAACGGGATCATTTGGTTTAGTACAAAGGATCAGCCTTATGTACAACACATAGTATCCCCAAAACGGTTGCTACAAGGGGATAATAAAAGTTAGCTTCTTACCACTGTTTCTGCCAGAAGACATCTCTGATGTTATTGCCCTAATACTCTCTGCCAGCCTTCCAAGATAGGTGCAGTGCTGTCTCATCTCCCTCATCAAAATGATCTTTTCCTCTTGGAACCTCAGTGTAGACATGTACACGTCAAAGATTTTCTTTTTGGTGAGGATGTTGCTGGATTCTGAAGTCACACAAATAATAAAACTGTATTTTAATTTGGCTTAATTATGCACCATACCACTGTTGTTCACTTCCCATGGCTATATGAGACTGTCTGCCCCACTGTCTCCTCCCACCACAGAGAGTCCATTCTCCACCTTCTCCTCGGCGATGCACTCCTCATCTGGCACCTGTTCATTGTAGCACTTGATTGAATCGAAGAGTTCTCTTCTCATCCCCCAATTTCCTTCGTCGCAAGTGGCGAATTTTGTTGCTGTCAAAACACAGGAAACATGATGCACAAGCATCAGTAAAATATAAAAAGGCGAGACAATTTAAAACTAAGAACATGAAGACACAGAAACAAGCCAGATAAAACATCTGCTGATGATCCTAATCAACTTTATCAACATACCAGTGTGATTATAAAGGCTGGCTTTTTTTTGATGAACACCAAGAAACATTTGTTCGATTGCTTTCTGAAGATGATGTTGGTCATCAGAGCTGGTAACTACAGCATCTTAAACAAAAACAATATAAGTCAACAATTTTGATGTATTGAAGGTTGTACATTCAAATTGTTTCACGTTCAATGCATAAAGCACTCCAAGTTCCAGGCACTCCAAAATAAAGGAAAATGTAACGAGGAAGGATATGTTAAAAACCTTTACTGTAATGGCTAAATCATTAAACAAGAAGGAAAATAACGCTAAATCAATCACACAACAATATTTTACTTTCAATAATGTCCATAAAAAATTATACCATCAGTAGCCCACTGTGTAACATCATGCACCCACTGCTGCACGCTGTCCTCAGGACACCCAAGCTCACTGGTCAGAGCCACCATTCTCTGAGCCTCAGCTTCTGCCTTTTGGAAAGTCTACAGTAAAAACAACAACCACTAGATTTTTGACTTTGCCATCTTATTGTCATCTTCCAAAATTGAATAAAATCATGAAAAGCATTGTATATATCTGAGACAAATTGTCCAAACAGGACATTTGTTCTATGTTAATCTGGTTAGGAAACCTGATCTTGACTAAAGTTATCTGGTCAATACCTTGATGTATCTGCGGGATAATGCAAGATGAAGGCCATCCTGCTTCCGTCGGTTCCACCCAATTGCATGGACGGTGAGCATGTCATTCCGAGCTTTTTAACAGCATAAATTATGTGATATAGGAAAGTTCCATTAATAGTTATGCATGTAATGCAGTTTTATTAATGTATTGTCATATCAACAGAATAATAAGAATACTAAGACATTTCTCTCATGCAATCTCACAGAAAGTATTAGACAGAAAGAATAAAAATAAGCACTTAGGGAGTCAGATGGCTGAGCGGTGAGGGAGTCGGGCTAGTAATCAGAAGGTTACCAGTTCGATTCCCAGCCGTGCAAAATGACGTTGTGTCCTTGGGCAAGGCACTTCACCCTACTTGCCTCAGGGGAATGTCCCTGTACTTACTGTAAGTCGCTCTGGATAAGAGCGTCTGCTAAATGACTAAATGTAAATCAGAATCAGAATCAGAAAGGGATTTATTCGCCATGAAAGTTTGCACAGACAAGGAATTTGCTTTGGCAGGAAGGTGCATACAATAAACATATACCTAAAATTTAAATATGTGGACTAACTATACTAAGGGTACATAAACTAGCAGTACTAAGTGGGATAAATATAAGTTGCCGTAAATTACAATATAAAAATACAAAAATACAAATATTACAAAAAAATACAAATGTACAAGATACCATGTTGTGGTGCAGTGCAAAAGCAGTGTGTTTTAAGCAATAAGTCATTTGAGTCAGTGTGGTCCCTTGGCCTTGTTGAAGAGGCCAACAGCGGAAGGGAAGAAACTGTTTTTGTGGCGTGAGGTATTGGTCCTGATAGACCGCAGCCTTCTGCCGGAGGGGAGTGACTGAAACAGGGAGTGTCCAGGGTGGGAGGAGTCGGCCACAATCTTCCTCGCTCGCCTCAGGGTCCTCGAGGTGTGCAGGTCCTCGAGGGTAGGCAGATTGCAGCCAATCACCTTCTCAGCAGTACGGATGATACGCTGCAGTCTGCTCTTGTCCTTGGCAGTGGCAGCAGCGTACCAGACGGTGATGGAGGAGGTGAGGATGGACTCAATGATGGCTGAGTAGAAGTGCACCATCATTGTCTTTGGCAGGTTGAACTTCTTCAGCTGCCGAAGGAAGTACATCCTCTGTTGTGCTTTCTTGATGAGGGAGCTGATGTTCAGTTCCCACTTGAGGTCCTGGGAGAGGATAGTGCCCAGGAAGCGGAAGGACTCCACAGTGTTGACTGGGGAGTCACACAGGGTGATGGGGGTGAGTGGGGCTGTGTTCCTCCTGAAGTCCACAACCATCTCCACTGTCTTAAGAGCATTGAGCTCTAAGTTGTTCTGGCTGCACCAGGTCACCAGGTTGGCCGCTTCCCACCTATAATCAGACTCGTCTCCACCAGAGATGAGCCCAATAAGGGTGGTGTCGTCCGCAAACTTCAGGAGTTTGACGGACGGATGACTGGAGGTGCAACTGTTGGTGTACAGGGAGAAGAGTAGAGGAGAAAGGACGCAGCCCTGAGGTGATCCGGTGCTGATGGACCGGGAGTCAGAGACTTGTGTTCCCAGCTTAACGCACTGCTTCCTGTCAGACAGGAAGTCTGTGATCCACCTGCAGGTGGAATCAGGCACGTTCAGCTGGGAGAGCTTGTCCTGAAGCAGGGCGGGGATGATGGTGTTGAAGGCAGAGCTGAAGTCCACAAACAGGATCCTGGCATAGGATGCTGGGGAGTCCAGGTGCTGTAGGGTGAAGTGGAGGGCCATGTTAACTGCATCGTCCACAGACCTGTTGGCTCTGTAGGCAAACTGCAGGGGGTCCAGTAGAGGGTCAGTGATGGATTTAAGGTGTGCCAGCACCAGGCGCTCGAAAGACTTCATTACCACAGAGGTCAGGGCGACGGGTCTGTAGTCATTATGTCCTGTTGGCCTTGGCTTTTTGGGCACAGGGATGATGGTGGAGGACTTGAGACAGGCTGGCACATGGCATGTCTCAAGGGAGGTGTTAAAGATGTGGGTAAACACCGGAGACAGCTGGTCAGCGCAGTGCTTGAGGGTGGCTGGAGAGACAGAGTCCGGCCCAGCTGCTTTGCGGGGGTTCTGCCTCTTGAAAAGTCTGTTAACTTCACCCTCCTGAATGGAGAGAGTCGTCACTGTAGAGGGGGGGAGGTGGGAGGCCTCCTGGGTGGGAAGGGGTAGTTCAAGACTGTCCAATTGTCTTTCAAATCTGCAGTAGAACTCATTCAGGTCGTTGGCCAGGCGGGAGTCGTTAGTGGAGTGGGGGGCTCTGGGCTTGTAGTTGGTAATTTGCCTGAGTAATGTAATGTAAACACTTACCTGATTTGGTCATGTACTTTGTTGTGAGGGAACAACGAGACAGGTAGCTGTTTACCATCTCGACCTCCTCCCCTGCAGTTGTGCCAGCACCCTCCTGGATTTTTCCACTCCAGACTATCTAACAAAGTGTGAAACTTATATTACAATCATATACATTATAAGTTATAAAAAATCTATTTCAAATGGCATTATAAATAATATGTTGTACCTCAAACTTGGTTGAATGGGCCTTGGCATGCATTACAGACAGGAATGGCTTCATCTGAAGAAGAGGTTTGAGTTTCAACATGGAGACTGCCATTTTCTCTAGGTAGGGCCAATACTTGCACGCTATGTCTGTGCAATAGAACTGCCCATTGGTGGCTGCCTGAAGCTCCTTCTGCAGGAACAGTGGATATACAAATATTTCCCCTCTATACATGTTGAGGGCCTTGAGTAGCACTCCGTGTCTGCAAACAGCCACCTCAAGGCCCTCTTCATCCAGCTTGTTTGCTCGTCTGGCAGTCTCACGTGCAGCAGACCACTGACTGGCTCCACAGGTTCCTGTGCCAGGATTCTGGATGGCAAAATAATTACAATAAATAAGAATTTAGTAATAGAAAAATAATACATTTCAAATGTTTGGCCACACAAAGCGAGGATGCATCATGATATACAATATATTTGACTAACACTTTTCATGTTACTCCTGATATCCTCAACAAATTGGTGCACATCGATGTCTTTGGCAATGAAGGTCCCATCAAAATACTCTCTCTGACCTTAATGGAATAAGAAAGAAAGATTATGTTTAGCTTCAGACATGATTTGTTTAGTTCATTTTACAAAGTATAAAAAAACGAACCCCTTTGACTGTCGAAATTGGTACAGTTTCCTGTTGCCATCTGCACAAACAGCAAGCATGTTGGGTGTACATGCCGGGCAGGTGAAGTGCTCTACACTGGACATTTTCTCACATTGGTACTGGCACA
This sequence comes from Osmerus mordax, assembly GCF_038355195.1. Taxonomy (NCBI): domain Eukaryota; kingdom Metazoa; phylum Chordata; class Actinopteri; order Osmeriformes; family Osmeridae; genus Osmerus; species Osmerus mordax. The sequence goes on along the minus strand of NC_090050.1, from coordinate 6,767,947 downwards.
ATGTGTACTCCATGAAACTCCTTTGGAATACGTCTCCATGTATTTTCCCAGCCTGTACATTTGCAAGTTGATTAGTAAAAAATTAAATAGCGACACTAATATTCTCTTATCTCTAATTAAGGAAACTGTGATCCACACACCGATCTTACCCTTCCATAGTGATTTACAGGTGATTTGAGTCAGTGTGGCCTGTTTTAGGCTGAAATCTAAGTCAAAGTCATGTAATGTGAACTAGTACAATAAATCACCTTTTAACGGCGTAATGGACGCCGTCTTTGTATGGAAGTCGGCGTAATGGACGCCGTCTTTGCATGCAAAGTCGGCGTCAATTACGCGTGGTTGACACACGGGGGCGTCTTAATACTTGCCCACTTGGCCTTCCATAGGCGTCGCCGTCAAGTCGCCGCCAGTCTCTCGTTTGCAGTCCCATTCAGTCCCATTCAAAAATACACATGGTCGGGCGGCGACGTATGGTTAGGCTGCTCCTTATCCTTCTCCTGGTATGCCTAGGAATGTCCCTTTTCGCACGCCATACACGTCACACGCTCAAATGCAATGTTTACAAAGCTAGCGTCGCCGCTAGCTCGCCGCTATCAAAGTTCCCTCACGCACTACGTCACCGCCATCACCCCATTGGGAACCAATGATAAAAAGGCTGAGACGCCACGCACATTGTGGGCAAAGCTAGTATACAGTGTATGCTGTTCGGGCGTGCGAGGGCACTTGTCACCCTCCATACTACAGTACAGTACTAGACTACTGCTGTTTTCGACTTGGTAGCGATTGCGTTGGTTGGATTTAACTTTCCGTTGTACGGTTTAGGCTGAAATTAATTATTTTCATGAACAGATTGACAAAGTTTAGGCTGTGGCAATGAAGTTCAGGTTAGTAGTCAGATCAAGCCCTCGCCCCTCGGCTTGAAGCAACGGCCCCCGGTGGATGTAGGTGGTATTGCATTTCTTGTTAGACTTCCGGCTCTTTGGTCGTTTTTATTCTATTAACTCCAGTCAACATTTACAAAACTATCTCCCCCAATAATTTTAGTTCGATTCTCGAACCTGGCTCATACTACAAGCTTTTTCATAGAATGATTTTTCCTGATTTTTGCTAAGCTTGAAACCAATCCGAAATGGGTAAACTAGCACCCCATGTATTTGCTTACGTCAATAAAAGTTGCCTGCAAATGTGCTCGCGGATACTAACAGGGCACGAGCACAAAAGTTCACATTGGCCGATAGCCGATTTACCTGGAGCTGAAAGAAATGGCTTGAGTTGCCTGCCCTGTTGTAGAAAGTTTCGCAAATGGTTGTCACACATACATGAAATGTTGTTAATATAGTTTATTCCCGTTATTTTAAAACAGATTTGATTTTTGGCAAATATTATATTATGTTAAGCGTGAGCATAGATTGTTGTTAACTTTAACTGATAACCACAATAGGAAATTATATATTTAAATAATATTAGTCTTGTCTTCAGAAGCTTTTGTTAAACACACTCATTATTCTTTTTTTGATCGTGTCATCAAGCCAGACTGCTTTTGTGGGACAATGAAGGTCCTCAGTGACTCTGTTTAACCCCCACTTATATCTGATGGAAACGTCTTGTATATAGTTCTGTTAATATGCCCCTTTCAAAGGCACATGTTCAATAAAGTAGACTATATTTTAGACACACTTCTCAATTTATTACATTATTACCATTTACATTTAGTCATTTAGCAGACGTTCTTATCCAGAGCGACTTACAGTAAGTACAGGGACATTCCCCCGAGGCAAGTAGGGTGAAGTGCCTTGCCCAAGGACACAACGTCAGTTGGCATGACCGGGAATCGAACTGGCAACCTTCGGATTACTAGCCCGATTCCCTCACCGCTCAGCCACCTGACTCCCTATTACCAAGTCTTGTTAAATCACGTTATATCCATTAATAGGCGTTTGGTTTTGTAGGTTGAACATATAAAACACAGGCCGCATTTCTACACTGATGTTAAATTGAAGGCAGTGTGAATTTCGTGGCATTTCGTTTGAATATAAAGTTGACAGTAAGCTATGGTAAGTCTGCATTATGGAAGATTTCTGTTACAAAAATAACTATTAAGCTTTCTTTGCCTGGCGAGAACAACGACGGAGCTAAGTGTTCATGTTAACAGTTTATTTAATCCGATACAATGCGTTGGAAATCATACTCAAATCACAAAGAAAAAAAGCAACATATGTGATGAGTTCCATCTAGAATAGCCCTATAGCCTATTTAGCCCTATAGCCTATTTCTAAAAACCAAGTGAAAGGAATACTATACAGTGACAGCATACATTTCCGTAAAGTTTGCATCATGTCTCTGATTCTTATCGGACTTGTACCCCATTCTGCCACTGCAATGCCTAGCTCACACGCTCGCAACCATATAAATCTATGCTTGCGACCTGTTGTCGCAAAGTGACGTGTACAGCTAGTTGCAAGCGTGCACGAGGTCTCGGAGCTAAGGAAAAAAAGAGCCACTGTTTAAAGCTAGACCGGAAGAGTCGGAAGTGGAAAGATGGCGCGGACCAGTTTTGTGCTCTCGCTTGCCTCACTGCGCCACTGAGCACTTTTCATAGAAATGAATGGGGACGCCATCTTGGAAGACAAAAGTTGCTTCCTCTAATAATATTAACTCTATGAGTCAGATAGACTTTTGATTTAAGTAAGGGGAGTGCCAAACATGTTCTGTCGCCGTTTGACTTCCTAAACAGCTGTGTAGATGTTTTTGTAGTGTCTCGCGTAGGCTACAGCGTTGCAGTGACTGAGCAACACTGTTTTGAAACCACAGGTAATGATAATTTCACCAACAAATCGTTTGTAATGTAATGTTATAATAAATCCTACAACGAAAATGTATTTGTGAGGAATGTTTATTTTAACGATTGAAAAAAGATGCATCAAAGACCGCTGTAGTTTGTGTTGCCCGGGCAACAGAGGCTAATGTCATGATGCTAATACTTCAGTGAAATAGTAGACTACTGTTTCCCGAAAGTAGATGTACTTCCTTAATAATATCAGCTTATATTGTACATTACACATCACAATTGTGTGTCATATCACAAAGTAAAATGAGTAAATAGTTATCAGCCTGGCCTCTTTGCTTGTGGCGTTTCTGTAGCTGCCTTGCAGTAAAGCAGTTAGCCTAGCTATCTCCCAGAAGTTAACGAGCTGCTAAACTAATGTTTTGCTAGAGGTAGTCACGCGAGTTTTCGTGACGTTAGTGACGTAAGTAGCGTCATTGACTGTGGCTAGCAAGTTAGCCACCGTTAGCTTCACTTTTCGCCACAAAAACTTAATTTCTACTTAAACCGTACAACGGAACGTAAATAAAAATACAAGCAACTCAATCGCTACCAAGACGAAACTTTTGACATCGACGTTGTCTGTGTAGTCCAAATATTGACGAAGGCTTAAGGGTGGGAAAATAAATAAATAATAATAAATATATTACAAAGGTTGTGCCCTTGCCGAAGGCAAAGCACACCCAATAATAATAATTCGATTGAGAATGTCTATTGTGGTTTTCTGTAGTTATTAGCCTTCTGTAACATTGGGACTCAAGTTTCAAGTGTGGATGGTGGGTTACGCATCAGCAGTTGCACATTAGGCTATGTGTAAAACAAAAGCTGCATTTGATAAATCAAGTATGTGGCCTCTCTACTACAACTAGCCTGTCAGATCATTTTGAATACGTTTTGTTCCCTTTACATCTACGGACTAAATATAATGAATCGAAAATGAATGAATGAAAACAGTTCCTCGTCAATTGATGCAGCAGTTGGCGCCAGATATTTTAAAAGTGAATCTAAAATGATATAACAAAAGTATGTATTATCATTATTTGTTAAATGTAGCTATTATGGGCTGATTCGTGCTAGGTTGTTAACCCTAATGGCGCCGATGATGGCTGCCTCGGTCGTTAGGTGCGCTCTTTTTTGTCTTGTTTTGTCTGTTAATTCAGTGTTCTGCCAAGATTTCCAGGGTTCTCTAGAGAAGTACTTCTAAACATCAGGACTACAACTCTTTATTTTCCACTTTCCCACTTTTCTGCTTCCAGCGGCAGAATTAGTGGGAATTATAAAGCCACCCTCGGCTTTGTCCTAGCAGCGAAGCGCCGTAGGAGAGGCAAATGAGCCGGTGCTCTGGTGCGACTCCGTCGGCGTGGGGCACGCACAGCGTTACCGGGGATATTTCTCTCCAACGTGCGTTCACTGAGCAACAAACTGGATGAACTTCAGCTACTGGTGTGGAAAAACAGAGACTTTCATTCATCTTCCGTTTTGTGCTTTACGGAGACATGGCTGAGTGAACTGATCCCAGACTCTGCGCTACAGCTAGCAGGTTTCAAACTGCTGAGAGCGGATCGTGACCCTGTGCTCTCTGGCAAAACGAAAGCCGGTGGTATTTGTTTTTACATTAACAGTGGCTGGTGTGAAGATGTGACAGTGATTCTGCAGCACTGTTCTCCTGATCTGGAATCATTTTTTATTAACTGTAGATCTTTTTACTCGCCACGAGAGTTTGCATCATTCATTCTGGTTGGCGTCTACATGCCTCCGCAGGCTAGCGTCAACGAGGCTCAACGTGTGCTCGCCAGCCAGATACTGAGTGTGGAGCATGAAAATCCGGATTCCTTGGTTATTGTGCTAGGCGACTTTAACAAAGGCAATCTCACTCAAGAACTCCCAAAATATAGACAATTCATCAAATGCCCTACCAGAGAAGGAAACACCTTGGATCATTGCTACTCTACAATCAGCAAAGCATACCATGCGGTCCCCCGAGCAGCACTGGGTCACTCTGACCACGCCATGGTCCACCTGATTCCTGCATACAGGAAGAAGCTAAAGCGCTGTAAGCCTGCTGTGAGGACATCAAAACAGTGGACCAGTGAAGCTATGGAGGATCTGCGGGCGTGCTTGGACTGCACTGACTGGGACATGTTCACGACTGCTACCAATAGTCTGGATGAGCTCACAGAGGCTGTGACATCATACATCAGCTTCTGTGAGGACTGCTGTATACCAACACGCACCAGGGTAAGCTACAACAATGACAAACCCTGGTTTACAGCTAAACTCAGAAGGTTGAGGTCAGAGAAAGAGGCCGCGTTTAGGAGTGGGGACAAAGACAGTTTCAAGGAGTCGAAGAACAGGTTTAGCAAGGCGGTGAGGGAGGCTAAACGACTGTACTCAGAGAGACTAAAACACCAATTCTCTGCAAACGACTCTGCTTCTGTCTGGAGAGGGCTCAGGCAGATTACCAACTACAAGCCCAGAGCCCCCCACTCCACTAATGACTCCCGCCTGGCCAACGACCTGAATGAGTTCTACTGCAGATTTGAAAGACAATTGGACAGTCCTGAACTACCCCTTCCCACCCAGGAGGCCTCCCACCTCCCCCCCTCTACAGTGACGACTCTCTCCATTCAGGAGGGTGAAGTTAACAGACTTTTCAAGAGGCAGAATCCCCGCAAAGCACCTGGGCCGGACTCTGTCTCTCCAGCCACCCTCAAGCACTTTGCTGACCAGCTGTCTCTGGTGTTTACCTACATCTTTAACACCTCCCTTGAGACATGCCATGTGCCAGCCTGTCTCAAGTCCTCCACCATCATCCCTGTGCCCAAAAAGCCAAGGCCAACAGGACATAATGACTACAGACCCGTCGTCCTGACCTCTGTGGTAATGAAGTCTTTCGAGCGCCTGGTGCTGGCACACCTTAAATCCATCACTGACCCTCTACTGGACCCCCTGCAGTTTGCCTACAGAGCCAACAGGTCTGTGGGCGATGCAGTTAACATGGCCCTCCACTTCACCCTACAGCACCTGGACTCCCCAGCATCCTATGCCAGGATCCTGTTTGTGGACTTCAGCTCTGCCTTCAATACCATCATCCCCGCCCTGCTTCAGGACAAGCTCTCCCAGCTGAACGTGCCTGATTCCATCTGCAGGTGGATCACAGACTTCCTGTCTGACAGGAAGCAGTGCGTTAAGCTGGGAACACAAGTCTCTGACTCCCGGTCCATGAGCACCGGATCACCTCAGGGCTGCGTCCTTTCTACTCTGCTCTTCTCCCTGTACACCAACAGTTGCACCTCCAGTCATCCGTTCGTCAAACTCCTTTTTTGAAGTTTGCGGACGACACCACCCTTATTGGGCTCATCTCTGGTGGAGACAAGTCTGATTATAGGTGGGAAGCGGCCAACCTGGTGACCTGGTGCAGCCAGAACAACTTAGAGCTCAATGCTCTAAAGACAGTGGAGATGGAGATATATATGAGGATAAAATGCTCCTCCTGGCATCCAAGAGTTGGTTGGATAAGGTCTTAAAATCCCTTATTCTAGTGGGGGATAAAAAAAAAAAAAAATTGCTGGGCAGTTTTTTTTTCTTAATCTTAATCTTAACAAACAATTAAATTTTTGACGCAGCTCACTGGTGAGTTGTGCTATTTTTAGAACAGGCCTGCAGGCGACTCATGTGGTCCTTGCGGGCGACCTGGTGCCCGCGGGCACCGTGTTGGTGATCCCTGGACTAAATAGAATGAATAGGCTAATATCGGGCATTGCATTATGCACAGGATTAAGTTTTCCTTGTTTGACCTGGTAAACCGTGAATAGTGTAATGTTTACAACATTAGTATGATGTTTACGACAGTGATGTATTGTGGTACGACTGCCGTCATACGTTGTGTATAGAACGTTGGCACTAAACCCGAGAAGTTAGTCGCTTCAGTAGTCGACGGCTTTATGTATAAGACTTGCCTGAACATATTATCACAGTAAAGTATACTAATTACTCAAAACGTCTGGTCATTTCAAACACTAAACGACAACATCACAAATAGCCTACATCTTTCAGGCTGTTTGGAAAGTGCAATTTTCCATCCCACTTCTAATGACCAATCACGTAGTGAATCAATGTATTTGGTCCTTCAAGTTCCCTTCAAATCACCGTCAACATTCCAAGCATTCCAATGCTTTCACCAAGAATACCGTATTTTTCGGAAATAAAACTTACACCCCGATTTTAAAATGTTCTTGTGGTGGTGCGGCCTATAACGTTTTTTAAGCCAACAAAACAACAGTAGAAACACTTTTTTCGTGAATTTAAAGTGAAAGTGAAAACGAGGATGATACAGAGGCCACTAGGTCACGATTATCAGTGGTTACTAGCTCTTTTCCATTCAGACTCCGAAGACAGTGAGTTTGGCGGCTTTACTGCATGCATGTACATAATTTTGTATTTATGTCACGGTGTTTTGAATATTGTTTTCCGAAATAAAGAAAAGTGTTTTGAATATTTTATTGTCAACCACATTTTTGCTAGTCATTGAACGTGGATACAATAAATTCATTGGATGTAATTGCTAACAAACATTAACTATAAATGAAATGTTTAGAATATTTATACAATACACGAAACACTCATTTATTGTAACTCACTTGACTCATTTATACCTCTTGATATTTCAGAAAAAGATTCATTATGTTACGTACAGTACATAATACATACATTACATACATACAAGCCTTCTGCGAGCACAACCATTGTTCTCTCACATATATGTTATTATTATTTTTATTCTTTTCCCACCCCTAAGGATTCCTCAATATTTGGACTACAAAGTCAGTGTCAAAAGGTTGTCAAAAGGTTTGTCTTGTTAGCAATTGCGTTGCTTGTATTGGGATTTACGTTCCGTTTCACATTTTCGGAGCTTACGTTTTTGTGGCCAAAAGTGCCTTGTGTGCAAAAAGGGAACTCAGTGCTAGCCTAACTTCACAACGTCAGCACACGTTAGCAACGACGTATAGATAGTTTGATTATCTATGCGACTATCTTGACTGAACATCAGAGATGAGTTATGCCACTGCATACTTTTATGTTTAATAATTATGTTTTTGTTTTTTTTATAGAATAAAAGTATGAAGTGGCATAATCTCTGACGTTGATAACAAATCAAACTGTTTAAAAATCGGTTGAAAATTTAGCAAGTTATGGTTATTTAAAAAGTACATGTAGCACCAACACAATGTTATGGGTGAGCGAGTTGACTGTATCAAGATGGCCGCCATGTGCGGATGTTCCCGTTGGCCGGCAACGCGGACGACATCTAGCCTTTATATATATCTATGCTTTCTTGTGTATTTGGATGTTTGTGTTCCCATTGGCTGCTTAAAGTATCATTGTTGTTGGTAACCATTAGTAACCATTAGGGAGTCAGGTGGCTGAGCGGTGAGGGAATCGGGCTAGTAATCCGAAGGTTGCCAGTTCGATTCCCGGCCGTGCCAACTGACGTTGTGTCCTTGGGCAAGGCACTTCACCCTACTTGCCTCGGGGGAATGTCCCTGTACTTACTGTAAGTCGCTCTGGATAAGAGCGTCTGCTAAATGACTAAATATAAATGTAAATCATTTCTCGGTAAAGCAAGCTAGGTAATGTTCTTTTATTTTTATCTGGCTTGATCTGCCTGTTTAAGCCTTGGGAAAGCTTTGTTTTTTTTACACTCTTGGAAACTCTTTAAGAAAACGCTGTACTTTAATAAACGGACGTAAAAGTTCACGTTCATAACGGACTTTACGCTTCTTCGTCATTGGAGCTACCTAGCGCTACTCCAGTCAAGTTTAGTGTTTAGCTGGTGATGGACGCTTCGCTACGCACTCAGGTGCCGGAATAGCTCGGTTGACAAAACCAAGGCTGTGTGTACTGATTGTCAAGCTGAGTTTAGTTATCACCGGAGTACTTCCAACCTAAAATATCACAAGCAAAGCACACAGCTAGCAGCAGCAGTAACAGCAGCAGCAGCGTTCGCTCCGGTAATATACGGCAGCCAACACTCGACAATGTTAAATTTGAGATTACATTTCCTAAATATATAACAATGTGTATGTTCAATATTGTACAGCCTATGTGTGACTGAATAAACATCTCTCACAATTTCCTCTTGTTATCCTCCAGTTATTTGAAGTTAAGTACACCATTTTCATGTTATTTCAGAAAGAAATCTTTTATTGGGGTAATTTTTTTTTTTTACAGATTAAATACATACATTTGCGATTAATCGTGTTTGACTATATGAAATAATGCGATTAAATATTTTAATCGCTTGACAGCGCTAATTTGAACTCAAGCTTGTGTGCGTCGCTGTCTTCAGTGCCACAGCTAGGGTTGCCAACCGTCCCGAATTGTCCGGGACATCCCGAATTATGGGTGATTTTGATTTGTCCCGTCGGGACAGCTCCAGTCCCGTATTCCAATCACAGCGTCGCCGGCCAATAATAGGCTATGTAAACGCGCCAAAACTCACTCAAACGTTGCTATGGGACACGGTTGTTGTTTGTTGGTGAAGAGTGTGTGAACTGGCCACTGGCGAGCTGAGAGACGCTCACTGAGCGATATCGTCAAAATGAGCAGTGAACCTGCAAAGAAAAAAAGACTTTGCAGCTACAAAAAAGAATGGGAGGCCAAAAAGGTCATGGCAGTCGCCAATGAGGAAAGGAGAGCGTTTTGTACAGTATGCCGCCGAGAACTATCTATTAGCCATGGTGGCGAGAATGATTTAACTCGCCATGAAGACATGCACAAAAAGGCTGTGCTAGCGAAAGGAGCTACCAACATTGGTACATTCTTCACCACATCTACGGCTTAAATTGACAAAATTGCCGCAAGTGAGGTAGCCCACGTATACCATACCATCAACCACGGTCTTAGCTACAACAGCACTGACTGCACTGTTAAATTAAATGGGACTTTATTTCAAGACTCATGTATTGCTAAGAAGATGCAATTGGGCAGAACCAAAGCTGAGATGATCACCATGTTTTAGGCCCAAGCACTGTGGGGAAAATTGTGTCTCACCTTTCTCCAGCTGAAGGTGAGCCTGTCTATTTTTCACTTGCCAGCGATGCCTCAAATAAGGGAAATACAAAAATGTTTCCAGTATGCGTGAGGTATTTCTTTGTGTCCGATGGCGTATCCAAGCTGCTTGACTTTTATGAAGGCAGCGATGAAACGGCAATAGCCGTTTTTAAAACCATTTCTTGAAAATTGGCCAATTTTCAAGAAATGGTATACACCAAGCTCTAACAGTGCGTTCACACTTCAGCGACGCGAATCGCTTGCCATCGCTCGCCTTCCCACACGCTCGTGGGCGTTTCAAACAGATTAATCTAGAATGTAGTTCTCTAAAGTCGTAGTTGTCATGGCCAAGTGTGCAGACTTGGGTTTACGTACTCGCAACATCTATCAAAATACAACTTGTATACAAAATACAAAACTGATTAATAGACATACACGTTGACATACACATTTTATTATATTACTCAAAGTCTCTGCTAATCTGTCGATACGATAGGGAGTCCCAGCCGGGCTAGCTAGCTAGTTACCACAGAACGAAGTTACGTAATGTGACTAGACTGAATTTGAAAGTACAAGCACCAACAACTTTGGCAACCTTGCGCCATGCATAGTTTTTTTTTAAATTAACATCTCTGTACAAATACGATTAGTTTCTCCTCCACCTTGAAACCTAGAAAGGTTCACCATGGTTGCTACGTTACGAGAAACAAGAACTCCGATTGGCCATCGCTAGCGAAAATCGCTCCTCATTTGCATAAAGTTGAGAAAATCTCAACTTGGTCGCGTCGCTACCCACAATGCACTACACAAGCGATTCACCTGGCTCCATAGAAAATGAATGGAAAACATGTTGTCGCTCGCATCTCAGAGAGGAATAACGTTCCTTTTTCGCTTTTGTCGATATCGAGTGGCGTGAGATATTGCGTCATGTGTGCACGAGATGGCTCTCCCTTCATCCTGCTGTGACTCGTCTCCTAGAAACCTGCAGTCATTGCATACATCAAGCAAGTGGTTCGACTTCTAACCAGAAAATATAATGGTGCAACTGAAACCAATAGGCCTCTATGATGAGCTCTCCTTTCCTGACCTGGAGCAGATGGTGGCTGCACTAAAACTGACAGACAAAATCAACATGGATCAGCTCTATGAAGAGTTCTGTGCTAGCAGGGAGGAAATACAGAAAGCTACAAAGGATACCTCAAAATCCACCAGTGAGAAGTGGGTGGCAATTTTCCACAATGTAGGGAAAGCCAATATGAGGAACATGTTCAGGATTGTCTCATTTGTCCTCAGCGTGCCAGGCTCAAATGCCTTTGTAGAGAAGATATTCTCACTGATGACTAGGGGTGTAACAATATATCGTGGAACAATATATCGCAATACAATTTGTTTACAATTTTTACAATACGATGTCCGTTCGATCCTATTGGTTGAGCTACCAGCACGCGACCTACTCTGCACCTGCGTCATGCGTACATTCATTGCATTCACAGAAATCGCTTGAACGGAGTTAACTAAATTGTATGTACAACAAAGAAAATTACTGAAAATATTAATCAGAAGGTTGCCGGTTCGGTTCCTGGCCTTGAAAAATGACGTTGTGTCCTTGGGCAAGGCACTTCACCCTACTTGCCTCAGGGGGAATGTCCCTGTACATGCTGTAAGTCGCTCTGGATAAGAGTGTCTGCTAAATGTTACTGCTACTGTGCCTCAATGTTCGCATTTAAGCGTATTTTGATCGTATTGCCTGGGTTAACAGCGACAAAAAACGAAACGAAAATAAAATAGCCGGCAACATGAAACAGTATGAATACAGTTACCCCAGTTCAACGGTGCAGGCCTGAACGTCGCTTGGGTTCGTAGCAACTGAAAACAAAATGGCTACTTCTCCATGGGGGCAGAAAGAAAAATGACATGCTACCGTTCAATGAGTCTGTGTGTAGCCACACACACAGTGGAGGGAGGACGGCAGCAGGTGGAGACCAACCGACGAGCCGGATGAAGCTTAGTCTAAGCCGGAAAATTAGCCACTTGTCCAGCAGCTAAACTCCACTTCTCCAACGGTTGAGTTATCCACTCAACTGTCCTAGGATTACGCCCAATCCAAAAGTAATAAGAGTCCTAGTCGAACTCATTTAACTAAACTCTTCTTTTTCACCACACCGTCAAAACCTTCCTCTCATCACTTGTCGCTATCTCCTCTCCCCCTCGTTCTCCTCACGTCCATCTCACTCCACCCACCCCCTCGTCCTTTGACCACAGATGTAATTCATAATCAAACAGTACAGCAATAAAAGACATTCACAAAACATTGTCACAAATACATTACACAACAAATAATTAACATTTTAAATCAATTAACTTTTAACCTTAATGCTATTTATTATATTGTGAACTTATTTATTCTAACTTATACTATTTATAAACCTTAAGCATCTAGCCTACTTTTCCAGAGGGCTACATCTTCCCCCTTCTAACTGTCTACATGTCCTCATGAGACAACCTATGACCTACAGGGATAATGAGTATCAATATTGAAGGATTTATATATCTATGTGTCTATTCCAATATGTAATGATAGTATTCAATGACACAAATCTGTGTTCTAGAAAGAGTGGTCTGGAGTCGCAGAGGTCCCATAATATCAGCTTTAATGCAGCAGTTGGAAATCAACAAGTACAGAGCTCTGGGGGTTGTCTACGTTTCCCTACCCGCAACAGAGTTTGGGCTGGTTCACGAAGTCCAACTGGCTATCTGTCCCTCCCCAGCATATATTTATACAGTGCAATTGAAACAAAAGTATCAAAAAAGGGTTGAGCTTGTTCTCTCGTGCATCAGGGAGTTGTTCTTGCCTACGCGTCCCACCTGCTCGGGTGCCGTCTCCACCCGGTTTCAAGGTTGTTTCTTAAAATGAAGAGATAGAGACACAAAGAACAGCCTGCTTCCCACACTCAGTGTGAGACCCAATGTTTAAGCCTGGGCACACTTCTAAGTTCATAACTTTAATAAGCACAATGCATAACTTTAATAAGCACAATATATTCTTTAATATCCTTGTTTGATAATAATGCCCTTATGGACAATAGTAATAGGCTGATCTCTAGCCTTTCCAGGTTCATCATAAGTTAGACGAATTACTGGCTTCACATTTCTCTTAGAAATAGCTCTTGGTCTAAGTTCTCTATCAGTCTTTGTCATAGACATAGGCTTAGCTTTGGGAATACTAACTTTGGGAATACTACTCTGTGTTTTATATTCTCGCTGGTCTGGTTCAGAGTCAGAGTGGTCAGAGTCCGTGGAGTTGGCACTGACAGTGTCATCTTCTGACTGACACTCCTCCTCACAGCTTTCTTCAGTATCATTGCTTGGATGTTCCTCCTGATCAGAGACTTCATCCAATTCTACTCTGACTTCCTCTTGACTTTGTCCATGGGCGGACGGCTCATGTTCACTACGGGACTCCACAGCCACAGGCTCTTCATAGGTCCTCCTAGGTAGGAGCTGTTGCAGGTATTCTCCATAGGATCTATGAGTTCCTCCATACTCCATGTCCGACGATGAATCACAGTCTTCAGGTTCCACTTCAGGTGTTCTATCAACCTTGCTTTGATGTATGTTCTGTCTCTGCAGCCTTGTCTTTGGTCTTACGAGTGGCTCTTCCTGACCTTTGCCCTCTGGCATCCTAATGGACTGAGTGATAGGTAAGAGGTGATCTCTGTGCATCGTTCTCACTCTTCCACTTCCATCTGTAGGCTTCACCCGGTAGACAGGTAAGTTTGGTAGTTTCCCGAGTGGCTCCAGTGGCTTTCGAGCTTGTGTTTGCCTTTCAGTCCCAGGTTTCTCATGAGTACTCTGTCACCAATGTCAATAGTCTGGAATCGTACTTTCTGGTCATATGCTCTTTTATTTCTTTGATGGTTCTTGTCTGCTGACTTGCTGGCAAGTTCGTAGGCGTTTTGCAGATCTCCCTTCAGCTTCTCCACGTACCGGGAATGGTGTCTGTCTCCGGCACCATCAGGTGAGGTGCCGAAACACAGATCTACTGGCAGCCTCGCTTCTCTGCCAAACATCAGCAGATACGATGAGTATCCAGTGGCGTCACATTTTGTACTGTTGTAGGCATGTACAACGTATGGAATATGTTGACTCCAGGAAAGTTTCTTCTCATGCCCCAGTGTGGCTAGCATCGACAGTAAAGTGCGATTGAATCTTTCGGGTTGAGGGTCCCCTTGTGGATGATAGGGTGTGGTACGGGATTTTCGCACCCCAAGGATCGTCAAGAGGTCTCGAATCAACCGACTTTCGAAGTCTCTTCCTTGGTCTGAATGTATTCTCGTCGGCAGACCATAATGCACAAAGTACTTTTCCACCAGGATCTTGGCCACGGTGAGTGCTTTCTGATTCCTGGTAGGAAACGCCTGTGAGTACCGTGTGAAATGATCTGTCACGACTAAGACATTACTGATCCCTTTTGAGTCCGTTTCCATGGAGAGAAAATCTATGCAAACCAGGTCCATGGGACCACTGCTCACAATCTGGTGCAGGGGGGCAGCCTTCTTGAACGGGGTTTTGCGCATCACACATTCTCCACAGTCTTTGACATACTGTTCAGCATCTATCGCCATCTTGGGCCAATAGAACCTACTCCGCAGAAGATCAGTTGTCCGCTCCACTCCTAAATGACCCATGTCATCATGTAAGGACCTCAGGACAGCCTCTCGGAAGTCAACAGGCAGCACAAGCTGGGTTACCGGTCCTCCAGAGGGTTTCTGACTCGTTCTGTATAGTAGTCCTTCTTTCAGCACCAGACGGTCTCTTTCTCTCTTGAACAGACTCAATTCTGAATTGTTCTCTTTGTCACTCAGCCATTTACCTTGCTGCATGGTTTCCATCACTCTCTGTATGACTTTATCCTTCTGCTGCGCTTCTTTCAGATCAGCTTTGGACATCTGCCTCAAGGAGAGCAAATCGAGGTGAGTAGGGAAAGCAAACACTTCAGGGATGCATTCAGGGGAAGCTCCCAGTTGATCAACATAGCGGGGAGGTGTTCCAAGTTTCTCTGTAGCACAGAGCCTATGAAAAATGGATTTCACTCCGCTCTGAGGTATCTCCTCCCACTTTACTTTCTCCTCCTCATCAGTCATGTTTCTGGATAGCAAGTCGGCATCGATGTTGGCCTTGCCGGGTCGGTATTTGATGTCAAAATCATATGTCGCTAAGCCAGCCAGCCAGCGATGTCCTGCAGCATTGAGTTTGGCTGTCGTTAGCACATAGGTAAGTGGGTTATTGTCCGTCCGGACAGTAAACTTTGCTCCATATAGTTAATCATGGAATTTATCTGCAATCGCCCACTTAAGAGCTAGTAATTCCAGTTGATGGACTGGATAACGCTGTTCAGAAGCACTTACTCTTCGGCTGGCAAAATCCACTGGCCTAAGTCCTTCTGGGTATTCTTGATACAATACAGCACCAAGCCCCTTCAAGCTGGCATCTGTATGTAAGATGTAAGGCTTGTTGGCATCCGCAAACGCAAGGACTGGCGCATTGGTGAGGCACTGAATAATGCGGTGGAAAGCATCAGTGCAACCCTGGTTCCACCGGTCCCCAAATGGTTCTGACTCTTTCAGGTAGGTCTTCTCCTTGTCTCTATCTTGCCGCTTGCCTTTCTGAGTGGGTGCATAGCCTTTGGTGAGTTCTGTGAGGGGTCTGACAACTGCTGAGTAACCTGCCACGAACCGCCGTTAATACCCGCAGAATCCCAGGAAAGACCTCAAAGACTTCAGATCTGTGGGCCGAGGCCAGTTGATGACGGCCTTAACTTTCTCAGGATCTGTGGCAATGCCGTCTGCAGATATTATGTGCCCCACATATTTCACCCTTGGTTGGCAAAACTGGCACTTGTCTAAAGAGAGCTTCAGTCCCACCTCTTCGAGTCGATTCAGCACTTTGAGAAGCCTCTCCTCATGCTCCTCCAAGGATTTTCCAAAGACAATCAGGTCATCCAAGTAAACTAATACCTGGAGCAGGTTCATGTCTCCTACGGCCCTTTCCATCAAACGTTGGAATGTCGCAGGTGCTCCAGTGATACCTTGCGGCATTCTCTCGAATTGATAAAACCCTAATGGGCAGATGAAGGCCGTTTTTTCTTTATCAGCTTCTTCCATGGCGATCTGGTAATAACCAGACCTCAGGTCAAGCACAGAAAACCACCTACTCCCTGTCAGGCAGTCAAGCACATCGTCAATGCGGGGAGTGGTATATTGATCAGGCACTGTTCGACTGTTCAGTGTTCTGCAGTCTATGCACATCCGGACACTGCCGTTCTTCTTTCTTGCAACGACTATCGGAGACACATATGGGCTACGCGACTCCTTGATAATGCCAGCCTTCAGAAGATCTTGCAAGTGTCTGCGTACATGTCAGCAGGAGCTAATCTCCGTGACCGTTCTCTAAAAGGTCTTGTGTCTGACAGGCGGATAGGATGTTCCACGCCACGCTAGTGCCACATCCCATTTGTGTAGAGAAAACACACTGGGTCTCTCAGACAGCTTTTTCCGGAGTCTTGCTTTCCAATGCTCAGGGATGGGCGATTCACCAAAGTCAAGGAGGTAAGGGTCCAACTTTGTCGGTGTCTCCTTAGTCTCTGACTTGGTTTCGTGCGGCATGGCGGGCATCACAGGGTCAGCTGAGCACAAGTTTCCAATCACTGTTCCGACTGGAAGGACTGTGTCTCGCACTGACTCATTGCGCACTAGCACAGGGAAATGCTTCACATCCACCTCTGAGCTTGGCACCACCATGGTTTGGGGCAGCACGCCGGCGGGAAGTGGGGTCGTGGGTGAAGCATCAACCATCAGTACCTCATTGTTCAATGGCTTCGGTAACGTCGCCTGACACACAGCACGACAGTCACCGCCAGCCGGTACGGTCAGCGGGCCGGGACCCATCCACTTCACACATCCTATGTTCTCTTCACCCTCGCAGGTCACTGGCACCCTACTCGGGACTGGTTCAGAAGCTTTAATTCCGAAAGTCTGAGCGATATCTACTCCTGCAGTCTCTTTACAGATGTTGGCCAAGCGCTTGAAAAGACTTGCGTTGGTGCCCAGTATGACAGGCATCTGGTCTGGAGTTCTGGGGCCAGGGCAGATCAATGCTAAGACGGAGAGGGATTCTTTTGAACCAGTGACACTTTCAGGGAACTCAAGGTCCACGACAACGTAGCCAAGGTAAGGATAGCTGGTGTCACTTAAGCCCCAGATGGCCAGGCCAGACACCGGATTGATTGTAACATCTGACAGGTGCTGCTTGTACCATTTCTCAAAGATGATGGTTACTTGTGAGCCACTGTCTAGTATAGCATCACACTTTTGGCCATTCACTCTCAAGTGCACGACAGAGGGGGGACCTATCAGCCCTTTTGGAATGTTCCTGCCTCCTATTGAAACCACTTCACTTTTCTTGACCGAGCAGACAGTGTCAGGACTTTGGTGTCCTTGGCTAGGTGACTGTCCCTCTGTGGCTTTCTTGAGAGACTGAATGAGCTTTCGAATGACTTGTTTCTGATTTTCTGCATTCTGACAAGTGGTAGCAAAGTGTCCATTTTCACCACACTTGTAGCAGATGCTGTTGTCAGAATCTCTTGGCTTGTTTGGCCTTCGGCTATATTGAGCAGGTCTTGACGGCTCTACTCTCATCGCACTGGCAGGTACATCATAGCGTTTGGATGACAATTTATTTTGCAACCTGTGTACTTGCTTCTTCAGTGCTGCTACCTCTGTATTTTCACAGCTTTCAGCCACAGGGCCCTGGATGACTGACCCAGGTCCTTTGTCATCATCCAGGTCTTCAAATGACTTTGTGCTCATAGAAGTGAACAATGATTTCAACTCTTTAATATCGGCTTTCAAGGTCTGTATCTCCGTCTGTCGGCTGTCTACATACTTGTTGGCCTGAACTTTGTGGACAGACGCGTTAAGCTTCACTCTGGCAGCTGCATATTCCTCTTCAGCTCGGACGTCAGCCAGCAGCTCTAAGAACTTTGGAGGGCTCTGCCTCCTCTCCCTTAACTTAAGCTGAACTAGCATGAGATCTGAATGTATGGCCCACCGCAGTAGCTGCTCTACTCGGGCGGTGTCCACACGACTGGCAGGAATACCACCTTTACTGACTACCTTGGTGAGTGACTGTTCTAGTCGCCTCATGAAATCAGAAAGTTTTTCATGCTTCTCTTGCTGCAATAGTCTAAACTCAAAGTAGAGGTCTTCACCTGACTCAGCCGTGCCGAATGCACCCTCAATAGCGTTCAAGCAATTTGACTGGGTAACGTCGGCCTCAGCCGTCCGTATCGCTTTCACTACCGCTAGGGCAGGTCCTCTAAGACACTCCATGATGCGTCTGCGTTTTTCTTTGACTGAGCAGTCGCTCTCTTCGACCATCCAACGAGCCTGTTCGAGCCAATGCTCCAACGCCTCTTCACCTGCAGGTGTTGGTAATGTGCCAGAGAACATCCGCAGGCGACGAAAACTACTGCTCTCTCCTGACGGTTTCTCCATCTTTGACAACAACTCGCCTACAGCTTGAATGATGGATTCAGCAGAGCTATTGGATGCTGACACATCAAGCAGAACATTCAGTGGATTTGGTGCATCCCCATCGGAAGCTGAATGCCTAGAAGCAATGACAATCGGCCAACTGATGTCTGTAGTGGGGTGTTTCACTTCAGACGGAACCTTGGTTGGGTCAATCTTCTCTCTGCATTCACACAGTGTGGTTATACGATCCAGTTTACGGTTGTACATTCTGCCTCGTACTCTCACTCGTCCTAAGGCCTACACAGTTTCCAGCGTCTCTTCGATCTGGGACACTTCACTGCCTTTTGGAACGAGTGCCAGCAACACGTGGTCTTCATTGAGGGACTCACCTTGACACCACTCTCTGAGCTCTGTCACCAGCTCCGACTGCACAGACTGAACTTCCATTTTCACTGTTTTTTAATAGCTATTAAAGTTTTAGTTGAAAATTAAGAACTAATTATTTTTACCTACTTGTCCTATAATCTTGATATTAAAGTTTTACTTGTCGTTTTATATTGACATAAAACAAATCCTAACTTGTACTTTAATCCTGCTAAAAAAATTGTATTTACTTTCAATGCTTCAGAAATGCTAATTTTAACTGTTTCAAAATGCTATATTTTAAAGCTTCAAAATGCTAATTTCCCTTGGAAATATGTACAATATACACGAAACCCACACTAGGATCTCAGCAGTGCCTCCATTTTATGTAGCGCCTCTCTAGCCAGGTTAGGCTATCATGAGAGGTGGCTAACCTGAATTCTTAAAATAATCTAGAAGGGGCTTCTTATTTAACTCAAAAGCAGTACACACAACTGTTTAACCCTCGTGCTGCCTTCGGGTCACATGACCCAAAGGTTCATAACGAACCATCGTTGTGTTTACCCAATTTTACCCAATACAAAAACAAATAAAAATAATTTTCTTTTAACCATTCCAATGTGGGGGGTCTGAGACAGCCCGACAGTTAAAAGAAAATGCTTCACTTAGTTTTTGTATGAGGTAAATTTGTCGCAATACGACGGTGGGTCACAATGACCCGAAGATAACACAAGGGTTAAAAGAAATGAATCATTTACTTAGAAAACCAATTCCGTCATTCAGTTATCAAGGTTCAAATACACATGACATATAATTTCAACACTGTACAACCCATGGGCCCAAACGAAAATAAAATAGCCGGCAACATGAAACAGTATGAATACAGTTACCCCAGTTCAACAGTGCAGGCCTGAACGTCGCTTGGGTTCGTAGCAACTGAAAACAAAATGGCTACTTCTCCATGAGGGCAGAAAGAAAAATGATATTCTACCGTTCAATGAGTCTGTGTGTAGCCAAACACACAGTGGAGGGAGGACGGCAGCAGGTGGAGACCAACCGACGAGCGGGATGAAGAGAAGAATCGAATGGTAGCGTCACCCGATGTAGATGACAGCTGACACGGTTCCACAGACTTCGCTACTGAAACGTTAGCTAGCTGCTAGCTTGGTAGCTTAGTCTAAGCCGGAAAATTAGCCACTTGTCCAGCAGCTAAACTCCACTTCTCCAACGGTTGAGTTATCCACTCAACTGTCCTAGGATTACGCCCAATCCAAAAGTAGTAAGAGTCCTTGTCGAACTCATTTAACTAAACTCTTCTTTTTCACCACACCGTCAAAACCTTCCTCTCATCACTTGTCGCTATCTCCTCTCCCCCTCGTTCTCCTCACGTCCATCTCACTCCACCCACCCCCTCGTCCTTTGACCTCAGATGTAATTCATAATCAAACAGTACAGCAATAAAAGACATTCACAAAACATTGTCACAAATACATTACATAACAAATAACATTTTAAATCAATTAACTTTTAACCTTATTGAAGACCTTTCACAGTCTACATGATAACACTAGAGGAGGGGGTGTTTTTAAATCGACTATTGGAATTCACACAGGCTGTAACCCTAGTACCTAGTCCGTTCTCACAAAAAACACACCATACACACCCCAGGAATTAATATTTTCACTTTGAATCACAGTGTATCACTGATAACCATAAAGAGGAGCCATTATCCTTGTGCTGCCTTCGGGTCACATGACCCAAAGGTTCATAACGAACCATCGTTGTGTTTACCCAATTTTACCCAATACAAAAACAAATTAAATTAATTTTCTTTTAACCTTTACAATGTGGGGGGTCTGAGAGAGCCCAACGGTTAAAAGAAAATGCTTCACTTTGTTTTTGTATGCGGTAAATTTGTCGCAATACGACGGTGGGTCACAATGACTGATGGGTCAGAATGACCCGAAGATAACACAAGTGTTAATGCTATTTATTATATTGTGAACTTATTTATTCTAACTTATACTATTTATAAACCTTAAGCATCTAGCCTACTTTTCCAGAGGGCTACATTAATATGGCTATTGCCTCGAGACAACCCCAAATACGTGATGAGTAGCCTACATTCGGGTAGTGTCTACATAAACTAGTTGATTCATGTTGCCTGAAGGCCAACATAGTTAATAATACGTGACAGAATTCCTGAAATTCCCATGTGCTTCAGTAGCTCGTGGTGTAATGCAACCGACTGCAGTGATGCATGTGGTTTTGCTCGTGGGATCGAATCCCACTTCATGCGAGCCTGCAAATGTTTTATTTTGTCTCCATTTATTTTGTTGTGAATGGTAAGGTAGTGCGCACATAGCCTATACTTTCATATTCGCCGCAGCAAATATGAGATCCGACTTGAAAATCGCCAGTAATATGTTTGTGAATTTGTGACAAGTCTGGTGATAGAGGCAGGCTGATAGGTACACGCACAGCTGGGAAACCAGTTAGTTTGGAAACCAGTAGGGACATAACACCGGCAAGGAAGTTGAGTCATATCTCAGCAAATTTTTGATGGATTCACATCAAACTTGCTGTATGTACTCAGAACCCTCTTCTGAGGTTGTCCAAAATGTTTTCTAGGTCATTTGACCTACTTGGCCACCTCATTGCTATATTTTTGTTTAAAGATCACGACCATTCTAGTGATGTGTAATTCTACCACATAAAATCATAGCTAGCGCTAGCTATACTCTTCTCCATATCTAAAAAGGTTTGACTTTCTTCCACAATCAAATTGGCCAAACTAGTTATAGATATTTAACTTAAAAAGGTAAATAGTGTTAGCCTGGTCCGAACCAGACTCTAGTACATTTCATTTGTACAGAGGGTCTGGGATCACTCCGTTGACAAGCGTTAACTTCCTTGAAGGGTACTCTGTTGAAGTTTACAACTATTGGATCTGCCCAGAGCCACTCTGATCTGCCATAACCAATCGCTAGCGTTCGCCTTAGCCAACTCTTTCACCACTACTGTAACGTAGCTAGCTGCCGTAGCTGGAAAATCAAACTTTTCCCGAACCCCGTGGGGAGGAGGGCCACAACATCATGGCCACCAACAAAAGTTAGCAAAGATTGTTCTTGCCCGGCTTTTTGGATATTCGGCAGCGTTGCCACAACGGACCGAATGAATGGCTTCGCTCGCATCTTTCTCCGTTGCCATTACTGAACTACAACTCAAACTAGCACACGACATCAACGTCATCGTTCTCATCCACTCCCTCTGTTCGCTGATTGGCCCTATAAAAATTTGATTTGAGAAAACCGACTTATGTGCCGAATAGGGGTAATGCGGAGCGCCCAGCGTTCGAACCGGAAAACAGATGTAATCGTTTCTGCTTCTCACTTCCGTACACATCTGCAGCGCTAGGTGATGCAAAGAACTTATATTGACAGAGAAGTTCAAGCATTTTATAAATTATATTACTCTCTACATTAGGCTAAGTGTGACAGGTAAGAATAAAGTGATGAGTTTATATAACGTTATAATAGCCTAACGTTAGACCGTTTCCCAGGAGGTAACCTAACGCTAGCTCCTACACATTACAACGTTAGCCTACAGTACATACACAAACTAGAGAGGGTACAATTTCTGGGGAAATTGTAGGGTGTGCTTGCTTGCGTCGGTTGCACAGGGTCCGTTTTTTAATGACATTTTTACAACTGATATTTCTGTATATTTTATATAAAAATGCATAATTATTATTTATAAAGATTACATAGATTTAAAAGCATCTTTTTTTTTGCTGCTCATTTACAACTCAAAATACGACTGAAGTGTAGAATGAAATAGATGTCTTCTCATTTCCCCTGCAAGAGGCAGCCTGAATCAAAACGAATACATTTGGCAGACCGGTGTAAAAATTGACCTAATCTCTATGACTTAAACGTCCTTTTAAGTTTTTCCGTTCTCGTGATATTTTCAGGCATTTAGCCTACTCATATTGCATTCATTCATTAATAAAGAACCCCCTTTGAAAATTATTCTACGACGTTACCGGCAGTAGAAGATGGAATCGCGATTCAAACAGTACCATCTGCTAACTGAAAATATGCCCCCAAAAACGTAAATAAGCGTGACATTTATTTAGTGGAAAATTGCTCATTCATTAAAAGCTCACTGGTAGCGATCATTGTCAGTAACAACGCAAAATGCGATATAGCCCTGTGTGGAGAAGCTGCCCCAGTAAATTGTACTACTACAGTACAGTATGCCTACTAGACTACTGCTGTGTTCGTCTTGGTAGCGATTGCGTTGGTTGAATTCGATTTAACGTTCCGTTGTACGTTTTAGGCTGAAATGAATTATTATCATGAACAGATTGACAAAGTTTAGGCTGTGGCAATGAAGTTCAGGTTAGTAGTCAGATAGTTTCACCTATTGAAAGACTTTTGATTTAAGTAAGGGGAGTGCTGAACATCTTCTGTCGCCGTTTGACTTCCTAAACAGCTGTGTAGATGTTTTTGTAGTGTCTAGCATAGGCTCCAGCGTTGCAGTGAGCAACACTGGTTTGAAACCACAGGTAATGATAATTTCACCAACAAATCGTTTACTAATGTAATGTCATAATAAATCCTACAACGAAAATGTATTTGTGAGGAATGTTTATTTTAACGATTGAAAACAGATGCATCATAGACCACTGTAGTATGTGTTGCCCGGGCAACAGAGGCTAATGTCGTGATGCTAATACCTCAGTGAAATAGTAGACTACTGTTTCCAAAAGTAAATGTACTTAATAATAGCAGCTTATATTGTACATTACACATCACAATTGTGTGTCATATCACAAAGTAAAATGAGTAAATAGTTATCACCCTGGCCTCTTTGCTTGTGGCGTTTCTGCAGCTGCCTTGCAGTAAAGCTATAGTTAGCCTAGCTATCCCCCAAGTTAACAGATGCGAAACGAATGTTCTGCCAAAGGTAGTCACGCGTGTTTTCGTGACGTTAGTGACGTAGTGACGTTAGTAACGTCAGTGACTGTGGCTAGCAAATTAGCCACCGTCAGCTTCACTTTTCGCCACAAAAACTTAACTTGGGCCTAAACCATGCAACGGAACGTAAATCCCAATAGAAGCAACTCAATCGCTACCAAGACAAAGCTTTTGACACCTAGGTTGTCTATGTAGGCCAAATATTGACTGAGTTTTAGGGGGGCAAAAAGAAATAAAAAAAATATATATGTGAGAGAACAAAGGTTGTGCCCTTGCCGAAGGCAAAGCACACCCAATAAGTTATCAATGCCATCCATCCATCATCTTCCGCTTGTCCGGGGGTCGGGTCGCGGGGGCAGCAACCTAAGCAGGGAGGCCCAGACTTTCCTCTCCCCGGCCACTTCCACCAGCTCTTCCTGGGGGACCCCGAGGCGTTCCCAGGCCAGCCGAGAGACATAGTCCCTCCAGCGTGTCCTGGGTCTTCCCCGGGGCCTCTTCCCAGTGGGACGTGCCCAGAAAACCTCACCAGGGAGGCGTCCAGGAGGCATCCTTATCAGATGCCCGAGCCACCTCAACTGGCCCCTCTCAACACGGAGGAGCAGCGGTTCTACTCTGAGCCCCTCCCGGATGACCGAGCTTCTCACCCTATCTCTAAGGGAGAGCCCGCGATTGTATTCGCGATCTCGTTCTTTCGGTCACTACCCACAGTTCGTCACCATAGGTGAGGGTAGGAACGTAGTAAGTAAGTTATGTAAGTTATCAATGAAATATATGAATTCAGCAAATTAATTTAAGAAGCTCATTTTAATTTACTGTCATATCCATATAAATCATTATTCTGGTTTCTATGGCTAGGACCTGCAGTTCCTAGAAGGAATTAAGTTTACTAGCCTACTATTAGACAAAAAAACTTTAAAGTTAGCAGGTGCATAAGATTACGCTACCGACAACATTTACCTGTCAGGGTCTTTGGGAAAGCGATGAAAGGCATAAATACTGTCATATTGGTAGTTGTTGCAGTTGTTTGCCGAACACTGCGTTCTTTGAGTCCACTTGGACTTCGTTGTCATATTGTGTCTCTTTCTGTGTAACTGTTATAACTAGCTAGTATGTAACTTATCGCTCTGGATAAGAGCGTCTGCTAAATGACTAAAATGACTAAATGTAACTTTGTTACTATTAGTCCAGGCAAAGTAGTGTTTTACGACAGACTAAATGTATTTTTTTTTTTTTTCAGCTTAGATCATTTCTATGAGGAGTCCAGAACAACATACTAAAAGTCCTAAGAAATCCTAGTTGAGGAAATATGTTAGATTCTCATCAATCCAAGATGTGTGCCAATAAGGCCAGGCAACATTACACCCCAATGGGGCTATTTTTTTCCTTTACTCCTTTCAAAATGAAACTTTACACACTGAAACTACCCATGACAAGTAAATCCTTTTGTACTACAAGTTCTTTAACAATGAATGTTAATATGCAAATGAGCTATACACTAATCGAATATGCCCAAAATACACCCAAATAGGCTTAATTTTTTCCTTTACTCCTACCACAATAAAACTTAACATAGTAAAAGTATACATGAAAAGTAAAGTTTTTTGTATTACAAGTTTCTTTTGAAATTAATTTGAATATGCACATGAGCTCCACACTTATTGAATATGCTCTAATTTGAATAGGCAGAAACACCATTCATATGACAAATACATCGGCCCAATCTTCATCCAATCATCCTTCTGCCAATGACCTGATGGTCATTATTGGCATAAATCTCCCATCCAAAACATGCCACCCCCAGTCTTTTGGTCCATACGTTCACTTCCCCCTTTCCACTCCATCATTTGGTAAAAGATCCGAAGACTATGGAACTTTGCAGCTGTTGACGTTGGAGGGATAGTTACATTTATGCATTTAGCAGACGCTTTTATCCAAAGCGACTTCCAAGAGAGAGCTTTACAAAAGTGCATAGGTCACTGATCATAACAACGAGATAGCCCCAAACATTGCGGATAGCCAAAACATGAAGCATACATTGTGAAAAACCAAATAAGTCCCAAAGGGAAGAACCATAAGAGCATGTTTAGACAAGTTACAATTAAACAACATGAACTTCAGAAGTGTACCTGTATAAAAAGCAAGCAACAATAATATAATTCACAGCGGTACAATAACTTTAAGTCAGTTACAACTAACCAACAAGAGCAACAAGTCTCTCAATAAGTGTCATTGTGATCCTGGAGGAAACTAACATCAGGTCCAGCCAATCATTCCTAAGTACCGGAACAAGTGCGTCTTGAGCCTTTTCTTGAACGTGGGGAGACAGTCAGTGTCTCTGATGGAGGTGGGGAATTGATTCCACCATTGGGGGGCCAGACAGGAGAAAAGCTTGTGTTGGGACCGGGCACTCTTGAGCGGTGGGACCACCAGACGGTTGGCAGAAGAAGACCGTAGTTGGCGGGTGGGGGTGTAAGGCTGGAGGAGAGACTTGATGTAGTCGGGTGCAGTCCCATTTACTGCTCGGAAAATAAACTGAGTCTCCACTATATTACGCTGCACCTCAAAATGCTTCTGACCTTAGATCACAATACTTTCTTTTAGCAATTTACAATTTGTATTGCTGCATACATAGCTTAACTCTTACATACATATACAGTACATTTGCCTCAACCCTTACTTCTGAACAAAATCAACTCCGCTTCAAACCCCCACAAGCTTTTTTCTACCTTCTCCACCCTTCTTAACCCACCTCCCCCACCCCCTCCCTCCACCCTGACAGCAGACGACTTCTCCTCCTTCTTTGTTCTCGCTGTGATATATTGTTTTTATTACTGTTGCTTGCTTTTTTCCACAGGTACACTTGCACTTATAGCGGTTCATGTTGTTTAATTGTAACTTGTTTAACTACATGCTCTTATGGTTCTTCCCTTTGGCACTTACTTTGGTTGTTCACAATGTGTGCTTCATGTTTTGGCTACTCGCGATGTTTTTTGGCTATCTTGTTGTTATGATCAGTGACCTATGCACTTTGTAAAGCTCTCTCTTGGAAGTCGCTTTGGATAAAAGCGTCTGCTAAATGAATACATGTAAATGTACTGTAGTTCTGGGCTTGTGCTATTGTTGTTCAGTTTCTGTGCAGGCATGAACAGGGGGGACAACATGCCCCCTGAGCTCTGAGTAATGAGCTGTCTGAAAGAGCAGTGCAGCAGTGTCATTACACACTGCTGTGCCAGCTTTGCACGAACACTGACTGGAGGTCATGACGACAGGTTCTGAATCACGTAGCACTATCTGTGTAAAATACACAAAGAGACAATTAGACAAACATTGATACTGATGTATCCTTTGAAGTGTTTTTGAAGTGAATTTTGCTACTATTCAGATACCGCTGAATTAAGAATTGGCCTAGTAAAGTTGCTGGGGTAAGTTTGTTGACAAGGGGTTTCCTACAAGTCTATTACAATACGAGGTGAGGTATACCATACCAAATATGTTGCAATAGAAAGATTTACTGTCAATCAACTTTGCCCCAATTACCTTATTTCTCCACTAACAGGTAGACTATAGCCATTTATCAAGTGTCTCAGAAGAATGTTTACATAGTCGAGAACATGCTCATGGTCAAATGAAAGCAGTTGTAATGTACGCAGGATGAACGCATGCTATGCTGCAGTCATTGAACTGGAACAGACTGCAAAATTGAACAGAATACCCAAACCCATCCCTAAACATTAGCCTACTCTCAAGCTGTGTGGTTTTTCATTCTTCTGCATGGACCTGTGACAAGCTGCTCTGACACTGATAGTACCGGTCAACCTGTCTTTGTTTGAAACTGGTGGACAAGAAGATACAGCATTCATCCATTCAGTACTTTTATCATTATTCTAACGATATTTTAGAAATCTGAAACACCTGCCAGAACAGCAGTCTACATTAGACCTACAGTCGACACATTAGACCTACAGTCAGATGGATTACATAACGGTTGACCAGCATAAACACAAAGGACATCGTAGTAATTATACTGTTGGTACTATAACCCCATCGCTAAAATGCAGTCTTCGTTTGACTGTTTTAATCGTCTGCGAGCAAAAATAAAAGACTAAACTACTGATAGCATACAAGTCTAAACTAACTACTGATAGTTAGCTAGGCTAACACTATCGCTATATCCGATGCCATTAGCAAAAGCTACATATATTACATACCTTTATAATTATGAATAAATGAGGAGGCGTAAAACTTAAATACCTTGTCTAACAGAGTACTCGGGGCTCTGGACGAAGGTGGCCATTACTACGCTGTGTTTACCTGAGTAGCGGACGGCCGGAAGTAGTTACATCTGTTTTGTAGAACCCGGAAGAATGTTGCGCATAACCATAGATATATATATATATATAATACGCATAACCCCTATTCCCAGACCTAGTACAGAAGCAAAATCAAAATTGAGCGGAAGTGCATAGGAGGGCAGAGCCAGGCAAAAATAGTGTAGCTAGCAAATGTTTATTTAGCTTCACAGAAATCTGCAAAAGACAAGGCAGTACTACTGCGGTCAGCTGCCTGTCACGAACGCAGAAGCCTGATCGTGTAATTTTGCCCTGAAGAACTCGTGTTACTCTTACAAACAAACGCTTCATAACTAAAAAGTTTATACTTTTAATTGCCAATACATGTTAAACTTGTCTTTTCGAAATATCCCCTCAGTTAAAAAAAATATATTGTGCTTAGTAAAGTTATGCATTGTGCTTATTAAAGTTCTGTCTTATGAACTAAAGAATGTATAATACATTACAACACATATTTTAGAACTGTAATCACCAGCTGCATATCAGGCACGACACTAACTATGATCCCAGTTATTAATGTGTGGCATTTTAATCACTGAATGCATCACGGGCACTGTGCACGAGTGAATATAACAACAGGATTTATGAAGGAGGCATGTCTTAAAGAATATATTGTTCTTATTAAAGTTATGCATTGTGCTTATTAAAGTTATGAACTTAGAAGTGTGCCCAGGCTTAAACATTGGGTCTCACACTGAGTGTGGGAAGCAGGCTGTTCTTTGTGTCTCTATCTTTTCAGTTTCAGAAACAACCTTGGATCTGGGTGGAGATGGCACCCGAGCAGGTGGGACGCGGAGGCAAGAACAACTCCCTGATGCACGAGAGAACAAGCTCAACCCTCTTTTCATCTTTTATTTTAATTGCACTGTATATTATATGCTGGGGCAGGGAAAGATAGCCAGTTGGACTTCGTGAACCAGCCCAAACTCTGTTGCGGGTAGGGAAACGTAGACAACCCCAGAGCTCTGTACTTGTTGATTTCCAACTGCTGCATTAAAGCTGATATTATCGGACCTCTGCGACTCCAGACCACTCTTTCTAGAACACATATTTGTGTCATAGAATACCATCATTACATATTGGAATAGACACAAAGATTTTAAATCCTTCAACTGGTGACCCCGACGCTGAAAAGAGGGAGTCCAGAGGGTTCCGGCCCGACCGACGGATCGGGGGAGAGACCCATACACCGGTGCGAGGAGACAGACGTAATCGTCAGAGGCCTCAACATAAAAAAAAGGTAAGCAGACACCTGTTAATTCAAAGTACTGCTATTCGGAACTGAGAACCAAATTTAGACGATTACTATGTTTCATCGTACCTAGTCAAACCAACAGTGGTGGGAAATCAACCGTTTTTGTGTTTTGTCTTGTCCAAGGGGAGGTTAGAGTCCTCTCCAGGGGTTAGAGTCCCTAAACTCGTTGTCCTTGTCCAAGGGGAGGTTAGAGTCCTCTCCAGGGGTTAGAGTCCCTAAACTCGTTGTCCTTGTCCAAGGGGAGGTTAGAGTCCTCTCCAGGGGTTAGAGTCCCTAAACTCGTTGTCCTTGTCCAAGGGGAGGTTAGAGTCCTCTCCAGGGGTTAGAGTCCCTAAATTCGTTGTCTTGTCCAAGGGGAGGTTAGAGTCCTCTCCAGGGGTTAGAGTCCCTAAATTCGTTGTCCTTGTCCAAGGGGAGGTTAGAGTCCTCTCCAGGGGTTAGAGTCCCTAAACTCGTTGTCCTTGTCCAAGGGGAGGTTAGAGTCCTCTCCAGGG
Source organism: Osmerus mordax (assembly GCF_038355195.1). Taxonomy (NCBI): domain Eukaryota; kingdom Metazoa; phylum Chordata; class Actinopteri; order Osmeriformes; family Osmeridae; genus Osmerus; species Osmerus mordax. The sequence goes on along the minus strand of NC_090050.1, from coordinate 6,738,093 downwards.
GTTAGAGTCCCTAAACTCGTTGTCTTGTCCAAGGGGAGGTTAGAGTCCTCTCCAGGGGTTAGAGTCCCTAAATTCGTTGTCCTTGTCCAAGGGGAGGTTAGAGTCCTCTCCAGGGGTTAGAGTCCCTAAACTCGTTGTCCTTGTCCAAGGGGAGGTTAGAGTCCTCTCCAGGGGTTAGAGTCCCTAAATTCGTTGTCTTGTCCAAGGGGAGGTTAGAGTCCTCTCCAGGGGTTAGAGTCCCTAAACTCGTTGTCCTTGTCCAAGGGGAGGTTAGAGTCCTCTCCAGGGGTTAGAGTCCCTAAATTCGTTGTCCTTGTCCAAGGGGAGGTTAGAGTCCTCTCCAGGGGTTAGAGTCCCTAAATTCGTTGTCCTTGTCCAAGGGGAGGTTAGAGTCCTCTCCAGGGGTTAGAGTCCCTAAACTCGTTGTCCTTGTCCAAGGGGAGGTTAGAGTCCTCTCCAGGGGTTAGAGTCCCTAAATTCGTTGTCCTTGTCCAAGGGGAGGTTAGAGTCCTCTCCAGGGGTTAGAGTCCCTAAATTCGTTGTCCTTGTCCAAGGGGAGGTTAGAGTCCTCTCCAGGGGTTAGAGTCCCTAAATTCGTTGTCCTTGTCCAAGGGGAGGTTAGAGTCCTCTCCAGGGGTTAGAGTCCCTAAACTCGTTGTCCTTGTCCAAGGGGAGGTTAGAGTCCTCTCCAGGGGTTAGAGTCCCTAAACTCGTTGTCCTTGTCCAAGGGGAGGTTAGAGTCCTCTCCAGGGGTTAGAGTCCCTAAATTCGTTGTCCTTGTCCAAGGGGAGGTTAGAGTCCTCTCCAGGGGTTAGAGTCCCTAAATTCGTTGTCCTTGTCCAAGGGGAGGTTAGAGTCCTCTCCAGGGGTTAGAGTCCCTAAACTCGTTGTCCTTGTCCAAGGGGAGGTTAGAGTCCTCTCCAGGGGTTAGAGTCCCTAAATTCGTTGTCTTGTCCAAGGGGAGGTTAGAGTCCTCTCCAGGGGTTAGAGTCCCTAAACTCGTTGTCCTTGTCCAAGGGGAGGTTAGAGTCCTCTCCAGGGGTTAGAGTCCCTAAATTCGTTGTCTTGTCCAAGGGGAGGTTAGAGTCCTCTCCAGGGGTTAGAGTCCCTAAACTCGTTGTCTTGTCCAAGGGGAGGTTAGAGTCCTCTCCAGGGGTTAGAGTCCCTAAACTCGTTGTCTTGTCCAAGGGGAGGTTAGAGTCCTCTCCAGGGGTTAGAGTCCCTAAATTCGTTGTCTTTGTCCAGAGGGAGGTTAGAGTCCTCTCCAAGGGTTAGAATCTCTGAATACTGTCTATTTGTGTGGAGTCAGATTGAGTGTAATAAAAATAGAGAGGAGTGTGGTGTGTCTTTTCTTTGTCCTCTCCGGTACAAGAGGGTTACAGAATTGAATTGATGTGAAAAAGTAATATTTGTGTGGAGTCGGGTTGAGTTGAACGGTATTTTAAACAGATCTGTCGTTCTTTAAAAAATAAAATAAAAATAAAAGATCCACTAGGTGTCCTCCAAGGACCATAATTGTCTTCAGTGCAAAATCTAACAAGTTGTCAAATTGTTAAATCACTCACTTTTATCAATCTCGTGCTTTCTTCTTTGACCAAGGGTATACATAAATTAGAGGAAATGTCAGATAAACGTCAAACCCTTTGTTTCCAATATGACATAGCGGTCGCTCAAATAATAAGTGGCACGGAGAAAGATAAACGTAAACAAGTACGTGCCGAGTATGACGAGTTCTGGAAACGACATTTGATACTAAATAACTGGGATGAAGGGGACCGTATGTGCTTAAAACGGATAATGATTGAAAGTGAGGCAGCGGCCATAAAAGCAAAGAAAGCACTCGGAACATGCCCGAGTGGTATTTTCAAAAAAGGAAAATGGAAAAAAGAATGTGATGAATGGGAGAATGGCAGGCGACTGTGTCATAATTTGGGTGTAGCCATATCTTCCGTAAATTATAATTACGAGGGAAACAAATGTCGCGAAGATGAGGTTAAAACAGTCCCCATAGAATTACCACCGGCTCCGTACGCCCCTAGACTGTACCCTTCACTTCCAAAAAAAGCCACCGCCCCACCTCCGTACTCGCATCAAATGCCGGTGTATAGAGTCCACAGCGGTCAGTTAGATATGGAGGAAGTGGCAGATGCGGGAACCGAAAGTTTGGGGGCAGCAAGTGTACGTTCCAGCTCACCACTCGTTGGCCGTAGGACAGGGTCACTGGACCGTGCCGGCCCCTCGCATCACAGCCCTGCGGAGGATGCCTTCTGTAAACGCGCTCGCAGAAACCACGACATCGGCGGCTCGTTTTCAAATTTAGCTGAATTAACGGAGATCAGTGCTCGTAGACGTAGGGAGGAAATACAAATTAGAGAGGACCTGATGGCAATGGAAAAAACTTATTCAGAGGGAAAGGCACGAGACAGGTTTTTCGAGAGGGCGGGGATGGAAGGAGAAAACCAGGCGAGGGAGGGGGATGTGAGCACGACACCGACTACTTACGGCGCTACAATGTCAGGCTCGATTACCTTGGCTGACCTAAAACCCATACCCACAGAACACACCCCCGGCGACATGACGAGACATACGAGATCGGGGGCACAATATACTGGGAGGCAATTTCCCTTAATGGCAGCACCAGGCGGAGGCATGCGCTACAAACCATGGGCGTTTCAGGACACATCAAACATAGCTGAGGCAATGCCTCCAACAGAGGAAGGGGGGCGGAAGTGGATGCGCAAACTAGCCCAATTAACTCAGGGGATGACGCTCGCGGTGGGAGATTGGAGACAGCTCATGGGCAGACAGACCAAGGGGTGGGATTTGGAACAGATTGAACGAGCCGCTGATATAACTAACACCGCAGACCAAACCCCATTCAATCAGGTGTTAGCCTGTGTGGGAGATGCTATGGATCTCAAATGGCCCCAACCAGTCACCGCACTGCACACCATCTCATTCAAATTCGACCCAGATACCAGTCCGTTTAAATTCCTGTCCGAGTGCAAGGAAGAGTGGACCCAAGCCACTGGCGTACATCCAGATAGGGACCCCTCACACACACAGGTCTATCGAGCGGCGGTTTTGGCAGGTTGCCCAGACAAGGTTAAAGCGCGTATGATTGAAAACCCGGATATGGCAGGAGCCCGCCCGGCCATATGGGAAAACCACCTGGTACATCACCTAAAACAATCTAAAACTATAGCGGACAAAGAAAAGGGAGCGGGTAAGGACATAGAGGTCCAGCTCCTCAAACTCCAACTAGAGGAGGCACGTAAAGCAGCGGGCCAGGCGTCGAAAAACAAACGCTCAGATGGTAATCAGATGGTGCAGCAGCATCCGGCGATAGTGATAGGTCCTCCCATGCTCCCGGCAGATAATTTATATCCTTTAGATCATCCACAGACATATTCAGCAGTGGTAGGTGCTATGTCTCAGCCCCACCCAGGTTACCAGCAGGGGCCCTGGGGGCCCCCTGGTGGACAGTGGCAGGACAGGGGTCGGGGTAGAGCAAGGGGAAGGGGTGGACCGGGGAGATCCATGGGATGCTTTGTCTGCGGACAGATGGACCACTGGCTGCGTGACTGTCCAAACGATGGTCAGGGACAGTCTCAAATGGGGGGTCAGGCTCCTCCCGGATATGGGCGAGGGCAGCGAGGTCTTCATCAAGCACCTTTTGCCGGAGCCGCTCCACAGGGAGGGTTCAGAGGCGGTAGAGGGGGTCCACCTCGGGGGCAGTACCCGGTCAGGTGTCCAGATGACCACTGGATCCCGGGTGAGGGCTATCCTGATGCATGAGGGGGCCCGAAGAGCCCTAACGAGCAGGGGCTGGCAGACCCCCTGCTCTCTGTAACTGTGGGTGGAGACTCTCTGTCATTTCTAGTGGACACTGGCGCACGATACTCCACATTGTCCAAGCCAGTGCCCAGGAACTTGGTCTCAACCGCGACAGTGGAACTTATGGGTTTTTCTGGGACTCCTCAACGCCTGCCTCTCACTAAGCCGCTACCTATCAAGGTGGCTAATCAATCATTGTTACACTCTTTTGTCCAGTCACCGGCATGTCCAGTCAATCTCCTGGGTCGAGATATTCTGACTTTGGTGGGGGCTTCAATACTCTGTTCTGCGGATGGGGTCAGAGTGACATTTCCGAATGGACACACGGTCAATTGCTCCGTTGATGGGTTGATGTCGGCCTCTCAGATGTTACTTACCTCCCACCGTGAGGAAACGCCCGCTGACATTTACTGGGGTGCTCTGTCCGCGGAGACGGTTAACCATGGTGGCCTACTATCCACTTACTGGGAGTGGTGCCCTTGGATTGATTTGATTGATGCTTATCATACATTGAATGACCCCTGGCATGTCACTCTGTTCTATGATAGGGTCGGGGATGAGACATACAAACAAGCATTTTTTGACTCCTTATTAGACACCACCGCAGCAGTCACATTCCAACATATCTATGTAGGCAACAAGGGAGTGGCAGCGGACGTCACTCTACCATCGGAAACGGCCGCGTGGTACAAAATGTCTGACGAATCGGTTCCACATCTCTCATTGGCATTGCAAGCTAACCATCAGGCTAAAGAATTAGGACCAATGGTTAAATACGGCATGTCTCTTCCGGATTGGCAGGACACCCAAATTCCGGCAGTACAGTGGTCTAAAACCGGTAGTATGTATAGAATCGCCATTGCAGCCTCAGATGATATTATCATGCAACACCGCCAGCTGTCTCGCTCACACGGTAGGGAAAAAACAGATCACGAGGACACCGCCGCCATGTTAGCTACCTTGCCAACGGCCCTGTGGTCCACAGGGGCCACAGACGTTGGTCACTGTCACTCAGTAACACCTATTACATTCACATTTGACTGCCCCTTTCCATACTACATTGACCATCGCCAATACCGACACAAACCAGAGGCAGAGGCAGGCGTGGCTGACACAATATCCGGTCTGTTAAAAGTAGGGGTTTTGGTTCCATCTGCCTCTCGGTGGAATACACCCATTCTCCCCGTCCCCAAACCAGGCACCGACAAATACAGGATGGCTCATGACCTACGACGCATCAATCGAATTGTTACCACCCCAACAGTCTCTGTTCCAAACCCCTACACCTGTATGGCGGCGGTAGGCCCTCAACATCAGTGGTTTTCATGTATTGATTTGGCCTATGCGTTCTTCTGTCTCCCCCTGGCAGAGCATCTTCGCCACATTTTCGCATTTACATTTCAAGGCCGTAAATACGAGTACACTGTTCTCCCCCAGGGTTTCGTTTTATCGCCGGGCGTGTTCAATCAGGAGCTACGCAAACTTTTGCAGGATGTGCCACTACCGGACGGGGTGGTTTTACTTCAGTATGTGGACGATTTATTATTGGCGGCCACCACGCCCCTCAGCTGCCTGAATGCCACTCAGACTGTTCTGCGTCATTTGTTCAATTGCGGGTTCAAAGTCTCATTGTCCAAACTCCAGTGTTGCCGTCGGTCTGTCACTTTCTTGGGACGTGTTATATCGGGGGAAGGATCAGGAGTGTCCGCTGCGCATCGTTCGGCGATTCTTCAGCATGACAAACCTCGCATGGTCAAGGACATGCTGTCATTTTTGGGGTTGACAGGTTTCAGTCGACAGTATGTCCCCGGGTACGTGGACAGCACAGCCCCCTTACGCACCATCATTAATGCACAAGGCATGCGCAACCTAAACAATGTCCTGACATGGGACATTCCGGCCGAGGAAGCTTTTATCAAATTGAAACAGGATCTCGCCCGCGCGGCTGAACTGGCGCTTCCGGACTACACATTGCCTTTTTATTTGGATGTTTCTGAAACCACCCTATCGGCGAATGGGGTGTTGTTTCAGAAAAAAGAGGGTGGCAGGAGAGTACTGCTATATCTCAGCGTAATGTTCGACAACACAGAGAAACGACAGCCATTATGCACAAAACATGCGGCAGGAGTAGCAAAACTACTTCAAAAATCGGCTCACATAGTCATGGGCCACCCAATCACGGTACTGACGTCGCACGGAGTTATGGCCTACATCAATTCAAACATGTTCACATTAACAACAAACAGGCGCATCAGGATCGACAATGTATTAGGGGCACCAAATGTAACATACACACATGAAGGGATCAATATGGCAGAGGGAATGACAGGGGGAGAAGGTGACAGTCATGTATGTGAACACAGGGTGCAAAAAGAGGTCAAGGTCCGACCGGATCTAAGTGCAACACCATTGGCAGAAGCAGAAGAGGTACTGTTCACAGATGGGTGTTGTTACAGACATCCGGAGGAAGGGTTAAAAGCTGCATGGGCAGTAGTCAGACAGACAGGAGAAGGGTTTGAAGAAGTCGAATCAGGACGGGTGGTAGGTAAGGAGTCAGCACAGCTGGCTGAACTAACAGCCATGATTAAGGCTCTCGAAGGAGCCGAGGGCAAAACTGTAAATATTTTCTCTGACTCAGCATATGTAGTGGGCGCACTCCATGTGGAACTGAGTCAGTGGCTGCGGGCGGGGTTCTTGACAACCACGGGTACACCCATTAGACATGAAAAACAAATGAGACAATTGGCCAAAGCCGTCCTAAAACCAGCTCAAGTAGCAGTAATGAAATGTAAAGGACATGACAGGTCTAAAACTAAGGTGGCCCTGGGGAATGAAGCAGCAGACGAAGCGGCCAAGAAAGCTGCTGGTTATCTCCCTATGTATATAATGGTTTCACAGGAGATGAAACCGGATTTGATGACACAGGTAATCGAGGCTCAAGAGGCCGTCTCCCCACAGGAAAAAGAGGTGTGGAGACAAAGAGGAGCACAAAAAGCTCCCTGTCCGGTGACAGGGGCGGTGGAAGGTCAGACCCTTCTATGGAGGGGCCCGGACGGGCGCCCAGCTCTGCCGGCAGGTATGCGACAGGGCATATTTAAACAGAGTCATGGGTTAGAACACGCAGGATATAAAGAGATGATGGTGCGTCTTACACATTGGTGGCACCCTCATCTACCAGCTATGTTGGCTAACTATGTGGCTGAATGTCGGGTGTGTCAGGAGTATAATGTAAGACCAACTCTGAAACCACATCAAGGAATGTTTCCACTACCAAAAACCCCAGGTCAGGAAATAGTCATTGATTACACCGACATGATAAACTCAGTACGTGGTCATCGCTACCTTCTCGTAGCGGTGGATGGGTACACAGGATGGCCTGAGGCTGTCCCCACAAAACATGAGGATGCAAAATCTGTATGTAAATTTTTGAATAACAATTATATTCCGTTCCATGGGTTCCCAAAACGAATCAGGTCAGACAATGGGTCACACTTCAAAAACAAACATCTCCAATTGGTAGAACAAAGTCTGGGGTTGGTGCACGCGTTTGGGGCAGTGTATCACCCCCAGTCACAGGGAAAGGTTGAACGCATGAATCGAAATCTGAAATGCAAGTTGGCCAAAATCTGTGCAACAACTAACATGAATTGGGTAGATGCTCTCCCTATTGCCCTAGCAGCTATCAGGAGTTCAGTGAACACCTCTACAGGATTCACCCCATATGAACTTCTGACGGGGCGACAGTTTCCGGGACCGGGAGCTGGGCTGGACCTACTGGAGGCGGAGGGTGAGTTGGCGCATCAACCATACTATGATCAGCTGTCTGCTCTGGTATCATCCTTCTCCAAACAGGTACAGGAGAAACGGGGGACAGCACAGGACCCAGTCAAGGCCTTCACTGCTGACTGGGTGTGGGTGAAAGCCATTAAGAGAAAGTGGACAGAACCTCGGTGGACAGGACCGTTCAAGGTCATCGAGAGAACCTCGCACGCCCTAAGGGTGCTGGGAAAAGGGAGTACGTGGTACCACTGGAGCATGTGTTCTGCTGCTCCAGAACCCAGTCGTACGTTGCAGGAGTTGGTGGAGAAGGGCCAAGGGGGCCAGTGAACTGTTTGCTATTTGCTACGAATGTGAGAGTCCGGAAAAGAGGGTTACGACGAGGTCAAGAGTAATACTGCTTGATCACACTAGAGTTGTACTGGACTAAGACAGTTTTCGCTATTTCGCTTAAGAGTGTGTTTTATCAATATCAACATGAAGTGTGTTACAGGGTTAGCCTGGCTGGGATTGCTTAGCTTAGTCATAGGCTTGCAAGTGTATTATTTTTTGTATTTACCACAACAGTTGGAGAGACGGGCAAGACAGAACAATCCACCGGAGGTATGCATGACTGCCTATCAGGGCATCGAATTGAACTACACCAGGGGGAGTGCCACCACATTCACCTTTGACCTCTGCCGCGTCATCAAGTGTAACGGTCAGAACAGTTTATGGAGGGGGTATGACCTTTACCTATGCTCACAACCATATGTCCATACCCGTTGCGCGCAGGGGCGACTCATCCATGAACAGTGGTGCCCGGCGTGGGGTTTTGTGGTCAAATATACGGGTCCCCACTGGACCCCGGGAGCAGACAAATATTGGGAAAACGTCACATTCAGTCGTTTGGGGGGAGGGGGCACGACGGAGTCCAACCCAGTGCAGTTAACTCTTAAACATCTCCCTAAAGGCCCATACGGCTTAGGGGGCACGAGTAAGGGGAAGGACACTGTGTACTTGATCTTAGGGGTAGAACAACCTGGGGGGGACACCATGGGTATGATTAAAATTAATATACTTGATCCCGTTATTCGACCGGACAACTCCACTACTAAACCAATTTTAATACATCAAATGACTGGTATCCACTCCGTCGACTACTCCCAACTTAGTACCTCGGACGTTATCATGTTGGCTACCGGAGGAGTGGGGCAGAACCTGTGGCTGGGGTGGTTGACGGCAACGGCAAAAGAAAACCACATGGCCGACTGTGTGGCTTGTTCAGTTGGGCGCCCCATTTTATACAGTGAACCGGCACCCCTCTTACCACAAACAGACAAACCAGGGTTTAGATGCATGATAGAACTACTGTCTGGGATAGAATCTCTCAATTGTAGTCAGCTCAGTAAGATCTTCCCACCCATATCTAATTACACCCGTCCTCCACCATTTAGGCCGGGGCCTCACCTACTGATTTGCTTCTCCCGAAACAGTTCTGCTAGTGCCACTCGGGCGGTGGGGACAATCCCTAGAGACAGGTGTAACAAAACTTATACCATGAACATCATTAAATACACCCTGTCCTGGGCACGCGCGGATTTATATTGGTCCTGTGGGGGAAGTTCTCTGTTGCCCAGGCTACCAATAGGATGGTGGGGTCGATGTGCACTCGTTCGCCTGGCAACACCGGTTTTCTTCCTAGGTCATAAACAAAGTAATACAGTGTCCGCTAGGCAGCGCAGGAGCACCAATTTCGATCTAACCAAGGATGGCCTTACGTACATAGACTCTATTGGAATTCCCCGGGGGGTTCCCGACGAATTTAAATTGGCTGACCAAATCGCCGCAGGTTTCGAAAACATACCTTTGTTGAGTGCTCTGTTTCCCATCACCCCAAACAAAAATGTAGACCGTATTAATTATGTCAACTACAATGTCTTGCGACTGGCGAATCTGACTAGGGATGCGGTAGAAGGACTGGCAGAGCAACTCTCTGCCACCTCACTTATGGCTGTTCAAAACCGTTTGGCACTAGACATGCTATTAGCTGAGAAAGGGGGGGTCTGCGCGATGTTTGGTGAAGCCTGTTGTACATTTATCCCCAATAATACTGCCCCGGATGGATCGGTGACTAGGGCCTTAGAAGGCTTGCGTACATTATCTAAAGAAATGCACGACAATTCGGGAATTCAGAATCCCCTCAACGATTGGCTAAATAACACTTTTGGTCGTTGGAAGACTATGATTGTCTCTGTCTTTCTCTCCATATTTGGTATGTTGTGCATGTTTGCTCTGTGTGGGTGTTGTTGTATCCCATGTATCAGGTCCCTGTGTAACAGGATCATTGTCTCGGCTGTGGAGAACCCGACGAAGGGGTTCCAAATGCCGTTGCTGGGGCTGGCTGACCAGGACGAGGAGGCGGTGGTTGGTCCGGGCTATGTTGATTGATCTCTGGTGTTTTCAGAGATCAAAAGAGGGATTAAAGAATGTATAATACATTACAACACATATTTTAGAACTGTAATCACCAGCTGCATATCAGGCACGACACTAACTATGATCCCAGTTATTAATATGTGTGGCATTTTAATCACTGAATGCATCACGGGCACTGTGCACGAGTGAATATAACAACAGGATTTATGAAGGAGGCATGTCTTAAAGAATATATTGTTCTTATTAAAGTTATGCATTGTGCTTATTAAAGTTATGAACTTAGAAGTGTGCCCAGGTTTAAACATTGGGTCTCACACTGAGTGTGGGAAGCAGGCTGTTCTTTGTGTCTCTATCTTTTCAGTTTCAGAAACAACCTTGGATCTGGGTGGAGATGGCACCCGAGCAGGTGGGACGCGGAGGCAAGAACAACTCCCTGATGCACGAGAGAACAAGCTCAACCCTCTTTTCATCTTTTATTTTAATTGCACTGTATATTATATGCTGGGGCAGGGAAAGATAGCCAGTTGGACTTCGTGAACCAGCCCAAACTCTGTTGCGGGTAGGGAAACGTAGACAACCCCAGAGCTCTGTACTTGTTGATTTCCAACTGCTGCATTAAAGCTGAAATTATCGGACCTCTGCGACTCCAGACCACTCTTTCTAGAACACATATTTGTGTCATTGAATACCATCATTACATATTGGAATAGACACAAACATTTTGAATCCTTCAGTTTTCAATTTGAAGCAGTAAATCTAACACTTAGTCATTTAGCAGACGCTCTTTCCTACAATGACTAAATGTAAATCTCCCTTGGTATCATGGATTCGCTTAGGCAAAAGATGGATGACGATGATGACAATACTTTTATTATTCACGCATATTTATTATTTTCTAAACACTGAAAAAGTCATACTAAAACCTAGCCTAATTAAACGTAAATATATTGTCATCTTCAGAGTTATGATACATAAATTATATATGTGTAGGGAAATTTTATGTGCATGTTTGAGAAGTCAATTTAGCAGAAGATGGTGCTATTGAGTCAATGCAAAGACTATCTGTGTCTAAATCTCCATCTCAATTTATCGAGTGTTACTTTTTTTTACAAATAAACACAAGCGAGTATTTCTTTGTATCAATGTAATCCACTCCAAGTTGGTTTTCCTATTCAAAATGTAGTACTGTGCATTAAATGTATTATATGATCAATTTCTAAATCATATTGTCTGAGAATGACCTTTATTTAACATAAGAATATTTGTACATGTTTCTATGTAGTTTGTAGTGGCAAGTGGCTATACTGTAACTACAAACTGTCCAATGTAGCCAAGATAGTCTTTTACCTTTCTTTATCTTCAGAGAATTGAGAATGGTGAAGTAATAGATAAGGAAGAAGTTTTATGTATAATTGTAACTCTGTTGGACCAGTGTCTCCTATTCAGGACTGCAGATTCAAGTCTCCACAAACAATGCTGAAATAAATATTGTACCCATCTCTAGCTCAAAAAAATAGCTACCACATCTCTACCCAGTGTATATCCTACAACATTTGACTGTAGGAATCTTACAAATATTTCTCCAATACTGTTTGAATGGTTATACAAATGCAAATTATTGTTAATCTTCAACAAAACTCAATGTACACATTCAAATGTGTCTAGTCTAACCAATAACTGTGGTTGACATGTTAATTTAGTGGAAACTGGCATTGGGCTGTAAATAACCCCTTGTGTCAGATTTGTAAATGAACTCTTAAGAAAATAAAACCTTACAGGCCCCACTGTAACTAAACACTACATTCTTCATTGTTTGTACAGCTGTCGCCTCAACTATGATAACCAGTGAATTAATTTCACCGTATGCCCAGTAAATTGCATTTCAATTAAGAAAAATCCAACAACCATAAAAAAACAGGTAAAAAAACATCTTCATAAGGGCCAGAGTTGTCATGGCAACCAGTGCAGGTGACCTCAGTTGTAGATCAAAGAAAAGGGCCGTACTAATGCCTTTGTCTGCTAAACCAACAGCTTCTCTCCCGTATAGGATCTTTTGATCAAAACCACCACCCAAGCTATGTGAATTGCCCCATAGTAACAAATGTCTGCATTCAAAGTCAATGTTATTTAGTATTTGCTATGGTCCACTTGAACCAGTTTGATCCACTGTACTTGCAAGGGCCCTTGCAAGTACAGTGGATCAAACTGGTTTAATAATAAGGTCCATCTTGTCGTATTTGGACAAGTGTCCAAATACGACAAGATGGACCTTATTATTAAACAGGGTAAGACTAGGCATGCCACTAGGCTACTGGTAACCATTATTAACCAATGTGTGTTGTCGTTTTTAAAGTATGTGTATGTATTTTGAATTTGTGTGTATTTATGTCTTTTAATGTGGCGGTGAAATTTCTTCCTCTGGGATATATTTTACTCCAGAATAAAAAAATTCAGGACGTCTAAAATGTAATGTCCAGTACTATAGCTAACCCTTGTGCAGTTGGCCTCCTTCCTGTAGAAAAGAATATCATCATTTCAACAACGTTTACACTCCATCTGCGTTGTTTAACCTTATCTTCCTATCTAAGGAAATTGAAGCTATGGTTGCCAAGGAACCGCCAATTAGTGTAGATACACGCTTTGGGTTACACTCTCTTCACCCCACAATAAAATATACCAAATTACATTTCTAAAAGACATCACAGAAACTACAGTCAGACACCAAGCTAGAGCTAGTGTGTTGATAATTTTTATTGAAGTCTTTGAATAAAGTTAATCTACTAACAGTGATAAGAGACCATTTTGTCCTTTTGTAGACTTTCAGAACTCAAAGACAGTAGTCAGTCGGAATTTATACTCTTAAATATAGCCCACTACAAAGTATTTGAAACATCATACATACACACATTGCGATCAAACTGAACAGCATAATCAAACTGAAACAAAAAGAAACATTCAGTTCAGTCTCCACTGAAAACTTAGCAAGACGTTTTTTTAATGTTTAACAGGAACATTAACATCAGTACAATTCAGGTGTGTGTCTGTCCTTCAGATATCTTAACAGTTCTAGTCTATTTATTTTGATAGAATGCACAAACCAGAAATTCTAAAGACTTGTGGTTCACCAGCTCTTCCTCTGGCCTTCATTTTTCTTTACAACTTGGATTTTTTTGGTTAACACCTTGGTAGGTGACGATGACCTCAATATGGAGAGATGGACTTTTGTCCCCCACGAGTGCTTTCTGACACAGAAGTAGTACACAACTTGAAAATGTATAATGTCTGGAATGTTAATGGGTTGACAGAAAACAAAATAATGACTAAAACGGGAAAAATGGCATTCCTGTATACATTTCACTTCTACCAAAACAAGCACAGGAGTGTAGAGCGATTTATCCATCAAACCTCGGTTGTGTGCCAACTGAACAAAGATATCTGTTGTACTAAAAGGAGTCTTTTTTACAAGTGTCCATTTATGTGCGTGTATGTGTGAAGAAGTGTTTAAGTTGGGTAGTTGGACGAAGGGTTCAGTACACCCCATGGCGCTTACTTTGAGAGATATCAGTCGTAGCCCACCACAAGTATGAGTTCGAGCCAAGACGTCAAAAACGGCAACCACATGGTCAGTCAGTGACTGATGCGGCAGCGCTACTCAAAGAGTGGCGCACAAGGTGTCCTGTAAGAAACAGCATCAGAGTAACCCCGCTGTTTAGCTTGGGCCATCCTGTAAGTAAGACCCACCTCACCTGTTAAACCTCATAGGTTTAACAGATTGTTTGACTCAATCTTCATCGAAACACTGACCATTCCCCCAAATCTAGTTCAGACTTGATGGGTTTTCCTGAGAAACTATTGGTCTGTATGCTCAAAGAGAGAGGGCCTGTTGAGATGCAGACCTATGAGGTGAGAGGGAGGTGGGGAGATCTAAAATGTAGAGGAGAGGATGGCCCGCTAAACCAGCAGGGTTTAACCTCAGCAGCCCGCCTGGGTGATGTCACCGCCAGAACTTTTGGTCACCTCCATGGTGGTGAAAATCTGAAGTGGGGGAGATCAACTGGCCGTCAGGATTACCATTCCTTTGTGAGCGGATGTTCCAACTCAAACTACAGACACAAGGACACTTTTGCTGGTGCTTTTGTTTATCGTTTCCTTCTAAAGTTTGTTTTCAGGCCATTACTAACAAAAGGAAATTCCTAAACGTTTTGCCTGAATTAATAAAATGGTTAACAACATGAGTAAAAGACATGGCCAAATATTGCTTTGTGGGGAAGGGGTCAGGTCTTACCTCGGCGCAGGTGGGGTGGATGCCGATGGTGTTGTCCAGCTGGTCTTTGGTCATGCCACACTTCATGGCTACTCCATAGCCCTGGGTCACCTCGCCGGCATTGGGACCAAGATAGTGGAACCCGACCACGCGGTCCTGTAATGGATATTGGACATTACGTGGATGTGGGACGTTTCATGTTTGCAGTTACCATCTAATGGCACAAAATACAAAGTGTGTCAACAATAGACATCCATTTGTATGTGTGTTTATTTACGTACACAGTCACATAAATACCAGATATGGAGCATACTTCAAAAGTTCAAGTGCCAGAAACTCAACTTGACATGAGGATCTTACGTTATCAAGTTTATTGCAGATGATCTTTGAGTAACACTTATTGTTGTCTCGGTTGGGGACAGTGAACTCCAGAGGCCAGAACAGACTGTGGTACACCTGCACATGCAAGAGTGGAAAGGAGTGTTACTGATACATCATGCCAAATCCACAGAAAGACCAGAAAACTATATATTTTGTTACCCTCTACAATTGCCTTTTCTACATTTTGAAGTTAAATGCATCAATATGATTCACTTTGAGAGCCGAATTAAGAGGCTAGATCCATGTAGACATTTGAGCTTTTGCAAATAATGTTGTGCTCTAGTAAACAACTAAATTGTAAACACAGTGGTTGTAACATGAATGCTGATGAACTCACAAACACAAAGGTTTTCTGTCTTGTACAAATTAGAATGGGTTTAGTTTCCCACGATCAGCTCAAGAACCGGGCAAAGTTCATATTTTGCGGTTGCCATTGTGGTTTGGCCATTAAAAGTCACACCCACAAAGCATGGTAAACGAGACGAAGTTGAAGAGTGCAGTGCCAGTACTGCTTTCAAAAGGTTCCATTTATGAATGAAATGCTGGCTAAGGGTTAGGGTTAGGCAAATGTGCTACGACATTATAAACACCAGCTGCATCATGGACATGGGCACTATTCCTATCCCCTTAGCCTCCTTAGTTGTTTTCTTGAGGCATGGATATAGCAATCCACAAACGTTCATACTACAGGAACAATGTTCGTACGAACGAGTGTCTCCTCGTCAGTTGTTGTGTCTTATTTATGCAAATACCGAGGAAACAATACTATTTTACAGCATTGCAAAGGATAAACTACAAATGTTTATGTAAACATAGTAAACACCTCTTAGGCAGAACTGTACATGCTAGCGCTGTATGGTTAATTAGGCCGATAAATCATGACAACTGGCTAAACCATTGTGCATGTAATGACTTCTGTTATGAACTAAATGTCTAGATGTTTGTTGTGGTAAGACAATTTAACTGAAAAGCAATGTTATACATTTTGATCAACATAACATAAACAATTGAGTAGGAAACAGCAGACAAAGGAAGGCTACATTTAGGGATGCATCGATATGGACATTTTGGCCGATACCGATAACTCTTTATATTTGGAAGCCGATAACCGATACATGCCGATAAATACAAAGCCTGAGTCTGATTACAAAAACAAAAGGCAAACAAATACAGTGGACAACTGCTTTTATTAAAACCTAAACTGCATAAAGCATATAGATCTTTCTCTTACCAAAATGATCAATTTTCTTACATTTTACCAAATAAGTGGTTCAATAGGCGGAAATAATCCATATTTATCAACCACATTTTATCAGGCCAGTAATAATAATAACACAAAAAATTTAACATTATTGGCCGATACCGATATGGCCACCGATATCATGCATCCCTAGCTACATTATCATTTGCATGAATGTACTAGAGCATTGGCAATTTGTTTAAAAATGATGAGAGAATGATAAGTACTTCAGAGATGACAGAGAATTTCAATTGTGTTCTGAGAAATATAGGAACCAAAGCCACTGAGAAGCTTGGTGGATTGGATGATTTCACTCTCCCACAGTAATAATAAGGCACAGTAATAAGGAAAAAAAACAACACCTATTGGCGTATTTTTACACGTTATTCATTTTACACTGTCAGGGACCTCAGTAGCGTGTGGAAGATCCATACGCAGCCACAACAGCTTGGCACCTCCTCCTCATGCTGGTCACACACTGCTGTGGGATGGCATCCCATTCCTCAACCAGGATTGGTCGCAAGTCAGCCAACATGTTTGCGTTGGTCACTCTGGCACGTACAGCACACCCAAGCTGATCCCATGAGGAGGAGGTGCCAAGCTGTTGTGGCTGCATATGGATCTTCCACACGCTACTGAGGTCCCTGACAGTGTAAAATGAATAGAGCAGTGTAAAATAAAGTGTAAAAATTGCCAATATGTGTTGTTTTTTCCTTATTACTGTGGGAGAGTGCAATCATCCAATCTACCAAGCAACTCAAAACGAGAGTGAATACCAACAGAAAAATATTGCAGGGGATTTTGGCACATTATTTCGGGCCGCTACCCTCACGGTTAGCTGTGTTGCTCATTCCACGAATGCACGATCCTTACAAGTTGTACCTCGTTGTAAAGGTGACTAATCAGGCTTTCCAACGATATAAAATACAATACCAATTGGTATTATTAAAGGGGAGGAATAAACGACCGAAATAACGTTTCCGAACTTTTTTTGAGGAGTTTATATATATATGCTGGATTACAACTAGTCTAGCATGAAGAGCCAATTTACTCAGATGAAATAGTTATGTTGTCACAGTCACTTCTTATAAAAAAATAATTCGCTAACGTGTCCGCTACATATACTGTTTTCACAACAAGCAGCCGGATACATCAGTATATATTTAAACGAGGAGACTAACAGCTAATGACAGTAGCTAATGTTAATATAGGAGCAAAGTCCAAACTCGCCTTCCTTGGTCCTATGTATGGTGCAAAAGATAATAATTGTTTGTGTAGAAAACACTAGCCAGAAGTCGTGCAAGTTTTATTGCCCCAAAACTTAAATGACGAAAACTTAAAGGGGTGATTGACTGGGTTTTTGGGGTATTTCACACTGTTCCTTAAGGTCTCCGAATAGGGTATGTAACATTGGTTGGGCTGAAAATGGCCGGGTGCTGTTCTATGCCCCCTGATGCTTCCAGTGAATTTGTCCAGGGAAAAAACGCTAGGTTTTCTCCTTTTATGGTATGCTCATGAATATATAGATGAGCTGCGCACTGATTGCTTGGTTACAACGAGTGAAGCTGCGGAGCAAAGACGCAACACGGCCAACAGCACTCACTGAAACATTGAAGGTGGAGACTTGAAATAAAAACATACAAATAAATCTATTGTGTTTTCAACTAGATATCCTTTGAAATGATTACCTTAGTTGTTTCCACTTCTGTTGTCGAAGCAAACAGGATCGACTTAGGTGGGTAACATTAGCACTACAGCTTAGCAAACAAACTATCGTGATTCAACTCAGCGTCAGTTAGCTCTAGGTATCTTGCTGAAAAATAGATCTGGACAAACATGCATCTTGAATTGTAGATTTACATGACAAAACGGGTAATTTATTTGAATGAAACACATTCAGGAACATTGTCAATAAACTAAATCATCACACATTCTACCGATGCTAGATACAGGCAGGACAAAGGTACAGACCAGAGCCAAAAAAGGTGGAGCCACCAAACTGACGTCAGTTCGGTTGCTTTTTCAAAACAGACTGTTTTAAAGCTAAATTTTTTAATTGTGAGATTTGCATAGGAAAAAGGTGTTAATGGTTTTTGGGGTTCACTGTATGTCCATTTTACCCACTGAACTGTCGTTATTCAACTGTGACAAGGTAAATTCGGTTCTGCAATTAATGACCCCTTTAAGAAAATAGGCTTTGAATAAATAATGTATTTTCCTGACTATCTTAATACAAATAACAGCTTCTAAGACCATAGAATTCCACCTTTTCTAGTGATTTCAAAACGGTAAAATAAAAATTTCTTCTCCCATGCTGCTTGCCTCCATTAACCTGCAGCCTCATGGACTTTCCACAACTCTTTTTCCCGCGGGCGTGGCCAGGCAGAACTGCGCAGGCGCGCCGCATGCATATAAAACATCTAATAGTACAAATTAAATGAAATAAATACAAGTATACACCTTGTACATATCAAAGAAACATAATAATTACACTGTAAACCTGTAATTATTAAGAAACAACAAATAACAGGCAATTTACACAAAACATTGAATTGGCTCTTACAGTTAACAAGGGGTGAGAGATGCTTTGCTATTATGAGAAGTATCAAAATATAAGACGAAAATACTAATGACCTGCTTTTTGAGACTTGTGCTAGTGCAAAACAAACTAAGACAGAAATATTAATACATTAGTATACCACACGAGACGTTCCAATGTAGCGCTCTAATCGCACCCGTTTGATAGTATGCATCAACTGATGTACGCAGGTGTAGAATTGGGCTTGAGCAGAACACAAACAAATATCCTTGCTCGTGGATACTAAAGGGAATTTTCATACGCTTTAGTCTCTAGCCCCAACACACGCATCTACATGACATTCCACAAAGAAAGATGACTTGACTTTATTATTGTGCCCCTCTCTCCCACTAGAAAATTATTTCAACTTGGAATGTTGACAGCATTGATTGAATGAGTATTGTCTCAGATAGGTGGGGAATATGTTCAGCATGGCGTTAAGCCAAGCTTTGCTCTGGAAGACAGGCAATTACTAATTTTGTAATATGAAATATCCTAAAGTAAGTGTGCTAGATTGACTGAAATATGTAATTTTTCGAATTGTTGTTTTGTAAAGGAATTTATTTTATTTTTTTCAGTGATAAAGAGGCCATTTGGGAGTAGGAGCAGCAGCATTTTTTACTACGCCAGTCTTCCCAACACCTAGCCTGGCTCTGCCCTCCTACGTCCTTCCGCTCAATTTTGATTTTGCTTCTGTACTAGGTCTGGCCATGATGTAAGTAAGTCAGATGTCTCAGGTTAATTTTCTACCAGCCAATCAGCGAACAGAGGGAGTGGCTGTCGTGCGCTAGTTTGTGTTGTAGTTCCATAATGGCGGTGGAGAAAGATGCGAGCGAAGCCATTCGGTCCGTTGTGGCAACGCTGCCGAATATCCATAAGCTAAAGACAGAGCAAGAACAAGTTTTGCTGAGTTTTGTTGGTGGCCATGATTTTGTGGCCCTCCTCCCCATGGGGTTCGGGAACAGTTTGATTTTCCAGCTACGGCAGCTAGCTCTGTTACAGTAGTTGTGAAGGAATTGGCTAAGGCGATGGAGCGAGGCCAGAGTCTCTGTACAAATGAAATGTCCGAGAGTCTGGTTAGGACCAGGCTACCCAACACCAGTCTTGCCAGGTCCGCGGTTTTCCCGCGGAATTAGGCTACTTTTGAAATGTTGCCGCGGGTTGAATTTTTTGTCCGCTGGTTCGGGTAGACCTATTTTGCATACAAATTACATGAATATCTTAAAAATCCATATTTTAAATGAAATTATTTATACCCAAATCCTACCAAACTGACTCCAGATCAGCACGTACACACATTGACATGGGACAAGCCCTCATACACACACGCACTGTGCGTGTGCACACGTGCCTAATGCTCTCAGTCTCCTGAGAAAACCTCCTGAAAACTGCTTTTAATGCTGGCATACTAAACATTTGGTGTTACTTTGTAGATATTACAATACATTTGGCAATGATAGCAATGCTTTTGGACTTTAAAAGCAGTGTATACGGTTTGGCAGGGGCATATTTTGAGTTCTGATATTGGGCTGGTTTTTGGGCTGGTTTTATTGGCCATTGGGCTAGTTTTGATTGGCCATTGGGCTGGTTTTGTCACACAGACCTGGCAACCCTGCCCAACACCTCCTCCCGACACACTCATAACTTGCAAACCTACTTTGTGGCAGACTTTGCGGAATCTAAGCAAACGCACCTGAGGTAATGAAAAGTGTTAGCTTAAAAGCAGGAGGGTGGTTACGCCCTCAAGCTTCTTTACCTGGCATTAAATTACGAATGATCAGATGTCAGACGCAAGAGTAAATATTTGTGAGAAAAGGGTTCCTAGCTGCTATGAATGAATTGTGTCATACATGTATTACCTAACAAGTTATCCACCATATATGTATTTACTAGCAGGTTAGCCGCCATATTTGTATTGGCTGCAGGCATATGTATAAGCTAGCACGCAAACAGTCGAGTTGGTCAATCAAATGAAAACTAGAGAGGGTACAATTTCTTGGGAAATTGTTGGGTGTGCTTGCTTGCGTCGGTTGCAGATGGTTCCGTTTATTATGAAACAAGCTGAAGCACCTTTGAAACAAGCTATTCTAACAACATTGTCACCAGCAGTTTTTTTCAGATGGAATCGCGATTCAAACAGTACCATCTGCTAACTGAAAATATGCCCCCAAACACGTAAATAAGCTTAGGGGAAATGGCTAATTCAAAATAAGTTTGCTGGAAGCGATCATTGTCAGTAACAAAGCCAAAAGCGACCATTTGGTCTCAGTCTAGAGCCCTGCGTGGAGAAGCTGAATTGTGCTATAAGCAAGTTGGCCTAGCTGCTGTTGCTAGACAAACTTCACTGAGAGGATTGTTTGAATGTGCCGTAAATGTTTTTTTTTTCTTTTGACAAAGTTTAGGCTGTGGCATTGAAGACAGCGACGCACCACACAAGCTTGAGTTTAAATAAATTATTGGGTGTGCTCACGCCTTTGGCGAGGCACAACCATTGTTCTCTCACATATGTGTTATTGGGTGTGCTTTGCCTTCGGCAAGGGCACAACCTTTGTTCTCTCACATATATATTGTTTTCATGTTTCTCTTTATTATTCCAACTTCTTAGTTCTTCCGTAGGTTTTTTGGCCTTTAACTAGTCCTGCATACTTTCACCGACTACTACAATTTTGGAATTCAAAACGTTCAGCTCCTTCAGGAGATGTTGGACTGGGTTTATGACTTTTGGTATTTCTCACTTTTATACTTTTTAAAATAAGGTTTTTGTGTATTCTCTCATTAAAACTAATGGTAAATCCTTTCAAATCATTAAAAAAGCTTCCTCTTTCAAACTTAAATACTTCAGCATACTTTCAGCTAGAGACACCATTCAACTTTTAAAATGTTCACAAGACATTCAGCTATTCCCAAATGATTCAGCTTTTTCAAATATTCAGCCAATTTTGAATTATGACAGTTTCAAATACATGAACCTTTTTGCTCCTTCTTGATTTTTATGAATGAGCAATGAGCTGTTCTTTTTCTGATATTCAACTAAATTGTCAAACAAATTCCTCTAACTTTCATATAGTTTAACTTACAGAAACAAGTTATACCTTAAAATGTAGGAAAATGTTTCCTCTTTCAGCCAATGTAACTACTAAAGAGCTCACAGTTACAGATTTTCAGCTATGAGCCTTGAAGTGAGAGCAGCCTTTCAAATTCTCTCACTAACTTCAATGGAGGTGGGTAAAATTCGTCAGAGAAAGCCGAAGGAACAAGATTTTGAAACTGCCGATAGAGTCGTATTTCTGACCACACAGACATATAAAGGACATCTCTGGTTTAGGCAGAGTCTTGGGTCTCGGAAAATATCCGTATTTTTTGGATTGGACGTATAGTTTTGCGTCTAGGTTTACTTGTTTGAGGTGTGGATTCTAGCTACATTAGTTATTCTCTCTGCCCAGCTCGTTAGCGATCACAGCTGCTCCATCGCCGTGGCAACCAAACAAAAACGCACAGGAAAGCAAAAGGAACACGTTTTCGAAACTGCACGTAGAGTCGTATTTCTGACTGCACAGACATATAAAGACAGTTTTGCGTCTAGGTTAACTTGTTTGAGGTGTGGATTCTAGCTACATTTCTGTTATTCTCTGCCCTCAGCGCGTTAGCAATCATAGCTGCACCATCACCGTGGCAACGACAGACACGCACCACTCAGTCTCTCACACGGGTCCCAGATAGCAAACTTCATTGAAACTACGTTGAATCAACATTCCGCTGTCAACGTGATTGGTGCGTTTACTTGACCATGACCAAACCCGATTACTAGCAATTGTCGGTTCATGCCAATAATACGATTACTCCGTTTACATGTGTAATTGTTGGAATGCTGCTTCAGCATTCCAAGTATTGTTCTTTGAATCTTTATTCAACTTCTTCATATTCTTATTGTTGGAATGCTGCTTCAGCATTCCAAGTATTGTTCTTTGAATCTTTATTCAACTTCTTCTATTTCTTCCGTGGCACGTTTCAGCAAGGGCTGCAACAACTAATCGATTAAATAAATTAAAATCGTAGAGGAAAGGCCATCGGAGAGACGTTGTTGAGTAACGTTGTTCTGGAACACATGGCGGAGGCAGAGAAATCAGTACGACCCAAGTCATCCAAGGTGTGGGAGCATTTCACACTAAATACATCGAAACAGTGTGTTAATTGACCGAGGTGAAGTTAGTTTCATATTCGACATTCGTCTCACATTCAGAAGACGCTACTTTGCAGCATCACGTTAGGGACCGGGTGAAAACAACCCATACCATTTTGAAAAATGTACTTTTATAATATTTTTAGGAATATAAAACCTCAAACAGACACCAGAGTATCTTAACAATGTCTGGTATACTTCCACAACCTTTACTTTTTCAATTAAGTTTCAAATAAAATGATAGAAAATCAAAGATCTTAGAAAATATCTTAATCCTCGCAAATCGTAACTTTTTTTTAATTGTGTCAAAAAATCTTAAATATACACCAGATTATTCTAATAAAGTCTTGGTTACTTCCACAACCTTTCAATTTTCAATAAAGTTTTAAACAAAACTCAAATTAATTGCTCATCTTGGAAAATAGCATTACATCCACACTAATATAATTTAAAAAAAATTGTGTGCCTGTTTGTGCACATTCTGAAGATTTTTTGCGCTGTGAATTTGCACTGTCAGTTCTGTTTTTGAATAAAGGGTTGGAAATTAATGCTTTTTTGTTTTTTTAATCCGATTCATCGATTAATCGAAAAAAGAATCGATAGATTAATCGATTATTAAAATAATCGTTAGTTGCAGCCCTAGTTTCAGCGCCTTCAAATTCCTGCTATGACTTTTCAGCTTTGAACCCCTTATGCTTGAATTAATATAAATCAATATTCATAATATTCTTAACATGGTTTTCCAATTGAGTTTTTTTTTCAAATCCTCTCAATCCTCTTAAACGTCTTCAACTTTCAAATCCTTCTTCTTCCTCAATCTTTCAGCTACATCCACCATTTAAACTTTAAAATGTTGACAAAACCCTAAACTATTTTTTTTTAATTCAGCTTTTTGATATCTATTCAACTTTTTTCAATATCACTGATTATGTTTCATGACTTTTTCAAGCCGTTTCTGAAATTTACATGGGTGTGTACGTGAAAGCCTAGAGTGCAGACTGAAACGCTTAGAGTGGAGGGGAGCTTCGGATGTTGTTGAAAAAATATTTCTAGTTTGCCAGCATTGCCACAATTTTCGCTCTTCATGCTTCATTTTTGGATCAATAGATAGCTAATTTTGTGCTGGTCATAGACAGTTGTCTGTTGAATCCAACAGACGTACACATTTGTTCAGAGCCCCACGAAAGCGAGACAAAGTCCAACTCTCACCCCATAGAGACCATTGCAAATCTGGTGACAAAATCGTCAGAGAAAGCAAAAAGAACAAGATTTTGAAACTGCCAGTAGAGTTGTATTTCTGACCGCACAGAAATATAAAGGACATCTCTGGTTTCGGCAGAGTCTTGCGTCTCAGAAAATATCCTTATTTTTTGTATTGGACGTATAGTTTTGCGTCTAGGTTAACTTGTTTGAGGTGTGGATTCAAGCTACATTTGTTATTCTCTATCTTCAGCACGTTAGCAATCATAGCTGCGCCATCACCGTGGCAACGACAGACACGCACCACTCAGTCTCTCACACAGGTGATTGGTATTAGCTGATTAGTGGAGTCACAAGACAGAGTTTGATAGTATTTCAACCTAATACAATTTACAAGAGGTGACTGCAGGTGCTGCTAATATCTCTTTTACTACTATTGCTAATGGAACTGTTTTATTCTACTACGCCACTGAGTGCGTTTACTTGACCATGAGAAACCCGATTACTAGCAATTGTCGGTTTATGCCAATAATACTCTGTTTACATGTGTAATTAGTTATGCAATTACCAAATAAACGTGTCTACATGATTCTTTTTATTAATCGTTGTATGCTCCACGGACAAAACTTGCATCTTCATCCTTCTACAACAAAGTGTCGCCGTGTCTTCCTGTATCGGCCCTACTGTATGTTTCATTCAATCAACACATTGAATCCTACTAAGAAAGCCGAGTAAACGCACTCAATGGTAGGCTCCATCTGCTACTGCTATTACTATCCCAACTATAATTTCAGCTGTTAAGACTATAATATTCTTTTTATGACTAGCTAGCCTAGGCCTACTTCTTCTTCTGTTAAACAGTTCAGCTTTCAGCTTCTCCCGCATTGTATTTAAGCTCTTAGCGTTGTTAGATGATGCAGTTCAGTTTCCACACTGCCTCTTTTGTGTGACTCACACATTTTTTTAATTAATTTCAGCTTGCAGGTATTTTCTCATTTCTGTATTTTCCGCAATTAAAAAATAAATAATTTAATCTTTCAGCATTCCAACACATTTTCTGCAGGAAATGTATTTCTAGTTAGTTATGTGATTACTCAATAAACGCGTCTACATTATTCTTTTTTATTAATCGTTGTATGCTCCACGGACGAAACTTGCACTATCATCCTTCTGCAACAAAGTGTCGCTGTGTCTTCCTGTATCGGCCCTACTGCTGTATGTTTCATTCCATCAACACATTGAATCCTACTAAGAAAGCCAACTAGACGCACTCAATGGTAGGCTACATCTGCTACTGCTATTACTATCACAACTATAATTTCAGCTGTTAAAACTATAATATTCTTGTTACGACTAGCTAGCCTACTTCTTCGTCTGTTTAACAGTTCAGCTTTCAGCTTCTCCCGCATTGTAGGCTATTTTAGCTCTTAGCTTTGTTAGATGATGCAGTTCAGCTTCCACACTGCCTCTTTTGTGTGACTCACACATTTTTGAAATTCATTTCAGCTTTCAGCTTGCGGGTATTTTCTCATTTCTCACTTTTATACTTTTTAAAAT
This sequence comes from Osmerus mordax, assembly GCF_038355195.1. NCBI lineage: Eukaryota > Metazoa > Chordata > Actinopteri > Osmeriformes > Osmeridae > Osmerus > Osmerus mordax. Next base: position 6,712,661 of record NC_090050.1, on the reverse strand, counting down.
ATTAAAGTTTTTGTGCAAATCATTCTCCCTTTAAAAGTAATGGTAAATCGGAAAATAGGGAGTCAGGTGGCTGAGCGGTTAGGGAATCGGGCTAGTAATGTGAAGGTTGCCAGTTCGATTCCCAGCTGTGTCAAATGACGTTGTTTCCTTGGGAAAGACACTTCACCCTACTTGCCTCGGGGGAATGTCCCTGTACTTACTGTAAGTCGCTCTGGATAAAAGCGTCTGCTAAATGCATAAATGTAAAATGTAAATGTAAATCCTTTCCAATCATTGTTGGAATGCTGCTCCAGCCCCTTTCAAAAATACCTTTCGGTCACTTTGAAGCTTCAGCTTATAACTCTCTACTAAATGTTAACTTTTCAGCTTTTTTAGCATTTGTAGTTATTTATTATTGTTTATTTTCGCCCCCCAAAGGATCAGTCAATATTTGGACTACATAAACAACGCCTGTGTCAAAATGTTTGTCTTGGTCTCGATTGCGTTGCTTGTATTTTTATTTACGTTCCGTTGCACGGTTTAGGAGGTTAGGAGGTAGGTGGCAAAAAAGTGCCTTTAGTCGACGAAGGGTACTCAGTGCTATCTACGTCACCACGTCAGCACACGTTAGCAACAATGCATGGATTGATGTGCTGTTGCACAGCGAGTATCGTATCGTGCCGTGGTGTACTACTACCAAAGAACTTAGATTGACTCTTTGCTACTACTAGCAGCATCATACATGTACATTTAAGCAAATCAAGACTTGCATGTACAGTAAGTAATGTCACATTAAATAATGTATGTAAAGTTTAAACTCAAGCTTGTGTGGTGCGTCGCTGGCTTCAGTGCCACAGCCTAAACTTTATGTCAAAACAAACATTCTCATTTCCGGCGCTTTCAAACAATCCCCTCACTCAGTGAAGTTTGGCTAGCCAACGCAACTAGCTTGCTCGTAGCAAACTTCTTTTGAATTAGCCATTTCTCCCTAAATAGGTGTTAAGCTTATTTACGTTGTTGGGGGCATATTTTCAGTTTGCAGATGGTACTGTTTGAATCGCGATTCCATCTGAAATACTGCCGGTGACAACATTGTTACGTTAGCAACGACGCATGGATACAACGTGCATAGATGTGCTGTTGCACAACGAGTATCGTATCGTGCCGTGGTGTACTAGCAGCGTCATACATGTACATTTAAGCAAATCAAGACTTGCATGTACAGTAAGTAATGTCACATTAAAGAACGTATTTAAGCTCAAGCTTGTGTGGTGTGTGGCTGGCTTCAGTGCCACAGCCTAAACTTTGTCAAAAGAAACATTCTCATTTCTGGCGCTTTCTCAGTGACGTTTGGCTAGCAACAGCAGCTAGCTTGCTCATAGCAAACTTCTTTTGAATTAGACATTTCCCCCTAAATTAATGTCACACTTATTTACGCTTTTGGGGGCATATTTTCAGTTAGCAGACGGTACTGTTTGAATCGCGATTCTGTCTGAAATACTGCCGGTGACAACGTTGTTACAGTAGCTTGTTTCAAAGGGGGTTCTTAATGAATTATGCAATACGAGTAGGCTAAATGCTTGAAAATATCACTAGAAGGGCAAAATTTAAGGGGACGGACCCACCTACAACCAACGCAAGCGAGCACACCCTACAATTTCCCCAGAAATTGTACCCTCTCAAGTTTAATGTGACATTACTCACTGTACATGTAAGTCTTGAATTGCTTAAATGTATGATGCTGCTAGCACACCACGGCACGATACGATACTTGCTGTGCAACTGTCTTACAAGCACATCTATGCACGTCGTATCTATGCGTCATTGCTAACGTGTGCTGGCGTTGTGAGGTAGGCTAGCACTGAGTTCCTTTTGTGCACACAAGGCACTTTTTGCCACAAAAACACTGTAACCTCCTAAACCGTGCAACGGAACTTAAATAAAAATACAAGCAATGCAATCGCTAACAAGACAAGCCTTTTGACACCGACGTTGTCTATGTAGCCCAAATATTGAGGGATCATTAGGGGTGGGAAAATAAATAATAAGAATATACATGTGAGTATATATGTGAGAGAACAATGGTTGTGCTCCCCGAAGGCTTGAGCACACCCAATAATTAACCAGGATGGAGTCTGCTTCAAAAAAGCAGTCGTGTCTGACTCACCTCAATGTTGTCTTGTCCGTAGAGTTCAACAGCCCTCTCCTCAGAGAGGCCACAGGCGCCATACTCCAGAGGGGTGAACACTGTGGTAGGCACATTGACGTAGTCACACTGTGACACACAAAGATACGGGATCAAATGTGAATATTACAAGGTGGAGATGAAACAACGGTCTAACGTAGCTGTAAAATTACACAAAAAGGTAGAACAATATATAACCTAAATGCTAATAGTTTGTTAATTATTAATACTGACACCATCCAATAATTATTCATATTTGGCACCATCCATATTAAGAGTGTAATTAAGAGTCAGAAGCCATCAGGCCTACAGAGTAGCCTGGGACCTAGTAATCAACAAAACACTAAAATAAGTGAAATATAGTAAAAGAAGTAAAAGTCTATGCCAAGTGTCAGCCGGCTTCAGACAAAGCAGTAAAATTGTAACAGTCGAGACCGGACACAGTGGCTGAGCCGACCTTGAGTGTTGCACCAGCAAAGAGGCGGCGTGCTAGGAGCTTGCCGGCCTGGATGGCCACAGGTGTCAGCTCCCACTTGGCCTCCAGGATGTCACCGATTGCGTAGATGTGGGGCACGTTGGTCTGCTCCTCGCCATTCACCGGCAGCTTCCCATTCCTGGTAAAGACAGAAAGAAACGATATACAGTTAGGACGAACAACACTTCAATGGCACATTCGATTGTGTGTGAGTGTGCACGAGTGCAAAATCTGGTAGGACCCAGACTCCTAAACAAAGTTGCTACCAACTGTTACTGTGCAACCCAAAATGAAAGAGAGATGACTATAGAGTAAACTTATTAACGATGACTTCACGTTTTGACCTTAGATAACGATGTTAGAAACTGAAGAAAATTACTTCCACAAAAAAAGGTGTCCTTTTAGAAGTATCATTATCAAACGTATAATTTCACAACACAACAATAAGTGCTATATCTAAACCAAAACGCTGGGTTCAAATTAGGATTTCAGTGACACAGCGAACAGTGACAAGTATTTGCCTCTAATCAGGTGCACTTTAAACTATGTGTGTCGGCCCTATGGAAATGCTAGGTGGGGTGTCATATGACTCAGGCATATGACCCAGACAGGATTGCTTAAGCCTGCCTCATGTAAGGGATAATGCCCGACCATTATCAGGTGATATTGTACACCTCGAAGGGCATTATCCCGCTTATACCATGGTCACTTGTGTTATACAGTGTTATACTGTATAACGGACGCGCTGGTTCAGAAGCTATTCATTTATGCTGCGTTGTTGATTGAGGTGCGCGAGTCGACAGCTTAGACTCAGAGCTCTGAGGGCAGCAGGCTTTGATGTTTAATTGGTCTCTTTAACGACATGATTTGTGTATTATTCCTTTGTGTATGATATACATCAGTAATTGTATTTCTCTTATTTCTTGTAGACCACACCATACTTTCAGTACTTATTAAATCATCATTAACAGTCTGATCGTTTCTGGACTTCTCGTGTTCTAACCTTCGAGCCGGATAAGGTGTTTACCCTTGGATAAGAGATGTATCGGTGTACCAGTGACGATTGGAGTAATACAGGCCGCCTGAGACCCGAGGTTTGCCCACCACAACATCTAGAGGACTATGAAGTGGACTACTTAGGCTACACAGAGCATGGTTAGCGCCCAGTTAGCACAGCACATTATTACCAGCAAGAAGAGGAGGAAGCGCATATTATGGAGGGATTTGCCAAGATGACACCCCCCACCTCTGCATGTGCTTCCACATAAGTGGAGTCATAGCCATCATATGGGCGGATATAGGTCAGAAACCCAGCTAGCCCACAACCCGACGACAGATGGATGTGATGAGGAGTAGAACCAAAGAGCCTCCTCATACTATCGCAACAATCACCGGGAGCAGACACCCACCTACCAAGAGTTGGAAGAGATATGTGAAGAAAATAGTAGACTGCGTCAATCCCAGAGATCATTTCTTGAAGACATAGAAAGATTGAAGGACATGAAGGACGATTTGAGGAGGGTAAGGGTGAGCGTTTCCAGCCTTCAGCAATCCAACGCTGTGATTTCATCCTCCTTAAAGCCTCTCCCCATCCCAGCATGGCCTGTGCCTATCCCACCACCTGACTACAACACGCCCCTTCCTCGTGAGGAGAAAGATGATGATGAGGGTTGGCCGGATCCCCCACCATGGCCTCAGGAGGAGGAGGTAGGGGAGTCAGAGAGCGGGAGAGAGCAGCTAGTTAAGAGTCTGAATAAAATGATGGGTGAACTCCAAGTGATAAAGGACCAAGCCCTGGCCATTCCATCAAGTAGATCGCCAGGGTTACTGAGCCCCCACAATCGACGCGTGTGAGAGGGACAAGCTACTACGACCATGGAGAGTATAGTCAGACCCCCCCACCAGGTTTGTCCTACAGTTTCAACCTACGAAGGCACGCAAAGTAGGCAACCTCTACCACAGAGAGCTACACCCCCCCTTTCAGTGGATGAGTCCCGAAGGATGAGGTACGTCAATGGAAACAAACCGCCACAGTTCTGCATGGAGCCAGAGATCAGCCTGAAAGCGATGCCGCTGCCTCCTAGGCTACCCTAGCTGCAGGAAAGAAGAAAGGTAAAGCTAAGCCTTATTGCCCTTACTGTGGCACCCTAGACCACTACCTCAGTCAGTGTGCAACCTATCAGCAGTTGCCTAAGGACAAAATAACAAAGTGGATTAAGACGAACAAAGGGTGCTGGCGTTGTGGGAGATCCCATCCCAATGTACGCTGAAGGCATCCCAATGTACGCTGAAGAAGCCCTGTACCATCTGTAAAGGAAAACACCTATCAGTTCTTCATGAGGTAAACTTCAGAGCCCTGAAGGAGGCACACCAGGAAGAGAGTTATCTGGTCAGCACAACAGCTGAGGTGCTCTATCTGGAAAGGCCAGCAGACCCCAGCCGTGTCCTGCTCAAAGTCATCAGAGTGCACCTTCAACACGGAAGCTGTACCCTTGACACGTACGCTATACTGGACGATAGGTCAGAACGTACGATGCTCCTCCCAGAGGCGGCGAGGAAGCTTGGACTACAAGGTACTCCTGAGGATCTCGCCTTGAGAACAATAAGGCAAGATATTCAGACTATCCGGGGTGCAGCAGTGACATTCGGCATTTCCCCAGTCTCACAGCCCAAGACTAGTTTTCTCATTAAAGATGCCTTTACAGCCACACGCCTGGGGTTAGTCGAACACTCCTATCCTGTAACTAGCCTTCAGAAGAAGTACAAGCACCTGTCTGGTCTACCACTACGGTCGTTCGAGAATGCCCAGCCCCTTGATCCTCATTGGAGCCGATCATTTTCACTTGATCACTCCCATCGAACCAGTATGGTTTGGTCCACCTGGTGGGCCAGCAGCCATCCTGACCAGGCTAGGATGGACTCTCCAGGGGCCAGCGAGGTTGGTTGAGCAGCATCTTCGCCCACAGCAATGTCTGCTGAGGTCCATCGCTCCCCCAGTCAGAGCTCCTCTGACACGTCAAAAACTCTGGCAGGTAGATATACCTTACCCTTCCGAAATGAAAAATGAGTTACTCGTTCGAGGCAGGACCAAGAAGCTGTTGATCTGCTAGAAGCGAAGACGACATGAGTGGACGTGGATGGAGTGTTGAGATATGCTACCCCGCTACTTCGTAACAAGAACATGCCTCGCTTCCAGGACCGGAAAGAGACAGTCCTTCCCAGCTTGAGAAGCGTAGAGAAGCGGCTAGCTAAAGACCCGTTGCGGGCCACAATCTACGGTTCAGAGATCCAGAAGCAGTTGCTAAACTCAGCCCTGACATCCTTGCACAAGATCACAAGTCGTGGTATATACCCCATCATATGGTGAGTCATAATGGCAAGAACCGCCTGGTGTTTAACTGTTCCCACCAGAACCAGGGCCTCAATCTGAATGAGTCACTACTGCCGGGCCTACCTTGGGTGCATCTCTTTTGGGAGTATTGCTGAGGTTCAGGGAGTATGCTGTTGCGGTGGAGACATCAAGGCAATGTTTCATCGGGTCCACCTTCTTCCCGAAGACAGAGCCCTCTTGAGGTTTGTGTGGCGTGACATGAGGAGAGAGGACCCCCCTGATGTCTTCGAATGGCAGGTACTTCCCTTCGGTACTACCTGCAGCCCATGTTGCGCAATCTTCGCGGTCCAAAAGCACGTAACAGAGCACACCAAGCCTGGGGAAGATGTGCGATTCTCCATAGAACGGTGCTTCTATGTCAACAACTGCTTACAGAGCTTGCCAAACCCTGGTGTAGCGAGACAGCTAGTGGATAGGCTAAGGGAACTCCTGTCGTCTGGGGGTCTGAGTTGCGGCAGTGGGCTAGCGATGTGCAGAGTGTTGTTAACCACCTACCAAAGGAGGCGAAGTCGGAAAGTACAGAACTCTGGCTAGTTGAAGATAAGGCAGATACCCCTGAATGCACTCCTGGGCTCAGTTGGCACTTCCAAACGGATACATTGGTGTCTAAGCATCGACCTGTAAACTATGGCTCACCAATCATGAGGAATGTATATAAGGTTCTTGCAAGTCAATATGACCCCCTCGGGTTCATCTTACCCTATACGACCAGGGCCAAGGTACTGGTTCAACGTCTCTGGGACAAGAAAAGATACTGGGATGACCCCCTGCTCCCGCAAGACCTGTTACAAGCCTGGAAAGACTGGGAAGAAGAGCTTGCCACAAATACATTTACCCGGATGCCATGAGCCAGAAGAGGTGTATCAGGCAGACGTCACAAGAGAGATCCACGTGTTCTGTGATGCATCTGAGAGAGCCTACGGGTCGGTTGCATATCTCAGGACAGAAGGAAGTAGAGGGGTGATACACCTATCCTTTCTTATGGGCAGGTGCAGAGTAGCCCCGAAGCGCACACACTCTATGCCCAGGTTAGAGCTCTGTGCAGCACTTACTGGAGCCCAGCTGGCGAAGGTACTAGAGAAGGAGCTTACCCTGAAGATCGACAAAACCATTTTGTGGACTGACTCCACCACTGTTCTGACGTGGCTACAGTGAGAGTCGTGCAGGTTTAAAATCTTCGTTGGCACAAGTTGCAGAAATTCAAGAGCTCACGGATGCTCAAGTATGGCGCTACATGCATTCGGCGAGGAATCCAGCAGGCAATATTACCAGAGGCAAGACCTTGTGAGAGCTCGCCAAAGCCAACAGATGGAGCCAGGGACCATCATTCCTCCGGCGAGGTCCCGCTGAGTGGCCAGAGAATCCGACTACCAAATCTGAGGAAGATGCATCAGAGCTCCGGAGGCCCACCTTCTGTGGTTTTGCCTCTGCAGTGTCTAGTTCTCAAACAGCAAAGGTGATTCAGTGCAAGACACGGAAGGAACTAGTGGAGGTAACAATGCAGGAGAAACACGGGGCGGCAAACCAAGGCGGTGACCACACCGCAGAGGATTATCTGGAAGCTGAGATCCGTATCTATCGGAGGGGTTCAACAAGACAGCTTCCCAGACGAGCTACGACTCCTGAAGGCAGGTAAACCCGTTCCCGTCAGCAGCCGCCTAGTTACTCTGGCACCTGAGTTAGACGAGAACAGGAAGCTTATTAGAGTAGGAAGTCGACTCCGGCGAGCAGAAGGTATGGAACCGTGCACAGTGCACCCCATCGTTCTAGACCCTATTCATATGTCTATTAAACTCCTGATTCAAGACTACGACAACCGTCTGTGCCATCCCGGCCCTGAGAGGGTGTTTGCTGAAATTCGACACACATTCTGGATCCTGCGAGGAACGGAAGCCATCAATTGCTTCCAGCACACCTGCCGGAGGTGGAAGGCCAGACCGGCTGTCCCCAAGATGGCTGACATACCAACCGCACGCCTACGACTCAACAAGCCAGCCTTTCATTCAACAGGCATGGACTGCTTTGGACCCTTTCCTGTTAAAGTGGGGAGGCGGACAGAGAAGAGATGGGGAATCATATTCAAGTGTCTCACCACTAGATGTGTTCACTTGGATCTCTTGACCAATATGGATGCTGATTCCTTTCTAATGGCTCTTCAGAGATTTACTGCCTGTCGTGGGATGCCTGCTGAGTTGTTTTCTAACCAGGGAACAAACTTTAGAGGAGGAGAGAGGGAGCTGCGCGAAGCGTTCTCTGCTACGTCGCCAGGTCTGCAGCAGCAGCTGGCTAAACAGAAAATTGCCTTCCGTTTCAACCCTCCTGGTGCACCTCACTTTGGGGGAGCCTGGGAAAGAGAGGTCCGCTCCATCGCACTCTACACCACCGTGGGGGGCCAGCCTTTGACGGAGGAAGTGCTGAAGACTGTCCTTATAGAAGTGGAAGACATCTTGGTAACACTTTAGAATAGCTCACACAATTCATAATTGGGTGTGCTTTGCCTTCGGCAAGGGCACAACCTTTGTTCTCTCACATATTTATTTATTGGGTGTGCTTTGCCTTCGGCAAGGGCACAACCTTTGTTCTCTCACATATATATTATTAGTGTGTTTGCTGCAAGCAAAAACACTATTGTTATTCTGCATACTTATTATTATTTTTCTCCCACTTTTTTCCGTCGCCTACTCCTTTCACACCGTTTAAGCTAGAAACACCGTTCAAACTTCATTTGATAAAGTCTGAACTGCTCTAGTGTGCTATTACTTTTCTCATTGATAACTTTTAAGGTTTTTAAGGTATTAAAGTTTAAAGTGCTAAAAAAAATGAATGGGTTTCAATGGTTCAGAATGTTCAAGTCAAATTCAATTGTGACGTCATGCACTGACAGAACTGTTTCTCACCGCGGCAATTTTTGACACTGTTTAACACTTTCCTGCCTGAATATGCAGACTTTTTCAAATAATATACCTGAACTGTTTATACCATTTTGAAGACAAGATTTAGGGCTTTCTAATGATGTAAATATTTATATGATCATGTTAGGCAAATCATCCTTTATCAAGACGATTTCACGGAGCCATTCTGACAAATCTTCTCCGTCTGCATTACTTTCTTAGAAAACCTCATTTTTAACCACTTTCACTACAAGATAGAGGATAAGTTAGAGCGTATGAAATGTGCGTACTTATGTTGTGACTTCGGAACAGCAGACAGATTTAAGATAGACTATTTTGTTTAAAAGTTATGACCACTGAAGTGATGAGTGGGATAACGCAATTCCAAGCTAGCGCGATGGCTCTCCATAACTAAAAACGGTTCTACTTTTTTCCACAATCGACCAAATTGGCCAAACAAGGTATGTACATTGAACTTAAAGTGTACATAATCTAGCTAGATTATTTTTCTTTAAGAAAGTTTCAAAGAAATCTGCAATAATCGAGGCTCAACACTGTCATATCCGACTGTCACGAACAGCCAAACCGGGGTCACGAAAGGTTTACTGCAGCTGGCGTTACTACGAACAAAAGCTTCGTAACTGAAAAGTTTTTACTTTTAGTTGACGATATTGAACACAGACGTTAAGAAACTTGTCTTTACTCTAAATATCTTCTCCGTTTTCAATTTGAAGCAGTAAATCTAACACAGTAGGAATTCTCCCACGACCTCCGCTCGCTCCGCTTTGACTAACAAATGTTTTCTCAGTCCACCATACATTAGACAAGCAAATTTTCGAGCACTTTCAATACAAGATACAGGCCATGTTAGAGTTTATATATATACATAATTGTGTGGGCAATGTAGAACAGCAGACAGATTTGAAATATGATCTTTTGTTTTAAAGTTATGGCCATTCTAGTGACGAGTGCTTACAACGCTAGCTACGACTGTCATCATACAGTACTGTAGCTGCCATAGAACTGCGAGAACTGGCTACGTCTATCGTTCGTTACCTACAAACAAATGCTTCGTAACAGTATTTACTTTTTATCGGCGATATTGACAACAGAGGTTAAGGAACTTGTCTTTAACCAAAAGATCGTCTCCGTTTTCAATTTGAAGCAGTATCTAGCTTACTGTAGGAAATCTCCCATTGCATCCTCTCTCTAGCTTCTTCGGCTAAAGATGGACGACAATGACGATGCATGCATTATTCACGCCTACGGTGTTAATACAGTCTGTAAAAATACCACTTTGACACACTTGCAAGAAATAATCCGCTGGCTAGATGTAGCATGATCTTATTTACCACCCACAATAGTTCTGCTTTTTTTGCAGCAGCATTCTGAGTTAGAGTAGCTAGCTTTTCCAGTTGCACAACAAAGTCACATAATGTGACGAGATTGAATTTAAAAAAACTCACCAGGGACATCGAAAACATCAGCAACCCTGCACTATGGATTATTATTTTGATGTCATCTTTAAATTAAGTGTCTGAACAGGACTGGTTGTGCAGGCACACATGATTAGTTTCTCCTTCATCTTGAACCTAAAACCTATATTCTAGGTTAGAAATGTTGACAATGACCAACAGTTGCTACGTTACAAGAAACAAGGAACCAATCCGATTGGCCAACGCTCTTCACTGTTCCACTGTTCAAACTTTTTTCTGTTTCTACATCTTTCAATTATTAATACTTTTCAGAATGGGTTTTATTCGCCAAGAAACATCACACAGACAAGGAATTTACTGTGGCAGGAAGGTGCACACATTAAACATATAAGAATCTTAAATAAGAAGTGTACAAGTCTAACAAATACTAAGGGTTTAAAAATGTAAAAGGTTTAGAATGAAATAAAATGTAAAATGGCTCTAACATAACGCTTTAACCCTATCTAGCCGGCCCATTCAAATATGGGTCGAAAAAGACCCATAAGACCCGCCTTAATATCTTTGCCGTCCAATCACCGATTTTATTTCTGAAAACTGCCAGATACTCATGACAAGTTAAGCTCAAAGTACATATCATTGGTTAAGGGGTTACTGGGAGGGGGAAATAAATGTATCGTCTGCAACGGCAGCCATTGTTTTTCGAGGCGGAGCCAGAGCGGAGACCATGGGAGATTGCCTACAGTGTTAGATTTACAGCTTCGAATTGAAATCTGAGACGATATTCTGAGTAAAGACAAGTTTATTAATATGTGTTGTCAATATTGTCAATTAAAAGTCTAAACTTTTTACATACGAAGAATTTGTTTGTGGGAGTGATGCGAGTTTTTTCCAGAAAAAAACTCGCGTTCTGCCGTGTCCGGCAGGACAGGCAGTAATGACGTTAGTAGCACTGTTTAGCCTCGATTTGAGCAGATTTCTAAAAAACTTAGAAAAACAACATTAACTAGCTAGATTATATACACCGTAAGCTAAATGTACATGCCTTGTTTGGCCAATTCGGTCGATTGTGGAAGAAACTCCAACGTTTTTTAGTTATCGAGAGGAGTATCCAGCCATAGCGCTAGCTACTTTTGGGGCAGAGAAATGTAGGTTTCCCCCATGTTTCCACGTGTTTCCATGTAGTCACTAGAATGGTCATAACTTTTAATCAAAATATGATATTTCTAATCTGTCTTCTGTTCCACATTGCCCACAGATGTGTGGATATTCCACCTGCTCAAAGTTTTCCTCCATCTTGTAATTAAAGTGGTTAAAAATGAAGTTGTCTGATGAGGTATGGTGGATGGAGAAGTTTTTGTAAAAAATGGCTGCCTGAAATCACCTTGATAAAATATGATTTGCCTTAAGTAATCATATATTTATTCACATCATAAAAATCCCCTAGTTCTGTTCTTCAATATGGTGTCAACAGTTAAGGTGTATGATTTAATATGAAAATTCATAAAATTTGCATATTAATATGAATATCATATTTCAACAGCATATGGAATGTTTGGAATGTTGGCTTAGGCAGCAAAAGGTTAACATTCATGAAATTAAATAAGATACCCTTTTCATCACTCTTTTTTCTCACTTTTCAACCGTGAGAAAATATTGCAATGCATAACAATGACAGATATACTTTTAACACTGTCTCACCATTTTGGTTTCAAAGCAACACTTTTTTTCACCTTAATACTGCTGACATACTTCTGTCTGCTATGATATTGATAACTGTTATGCAATATACTCTTCATCACTATATTTGCTCATTTTTCTAACTTCAAACTTTTTTCTGTTTTTCAATCTTTCATTCTTTAATACTTTTAACGCTTAAAAATGTATGAAAGTCAATAAGATACTCTTTTCATCACTGTTTTTTCTCCATTTTCAACAGTAAGAAAATATCGCAATGCATAACAATGACAGATATACTTTTAACACTTTTTCTCACCATTTTGTTTTTAAAGCACATAGCTCTTTAAAAAAAATTGTATAACCTTCTTCACTATTCAAGCCATCAAAACAATCATTTCAACTGCTTTCAGCAAACACACACATTTTCTTCAGGAAATGTACCTTTCTAGTTGGGTGTGCTCAAGCCTTCGGCGAGAGCACAACCTTTGTTCTCTCACATATTATTATTCTTTTTGCCCCCCTAAAACTCAGTCAATATTTGGCCTACATAGACAACCTAGGTGTCAAAGGTTTTGTCTTGGTAGCGATTGAGTTGCTTCTATTGGGATTTACGTTCCGTTGCATGGTTTAGGCTCAAGTTACGTTTTCGTGGCGAAAAGTGAAGCTAACGGTGGCTAACTTGCTAGCCACAGTCACTGACGTTACTGACGTCACTACGTCACGAAAACACGCGTGACTACCTGTAGCAGAACATTCGTTTCGCATCTGTTAACTTGGGGGATAACTAGGCTAACTATAGCTTTACTGCAAGGCAGCTGCAGAAAAGCCACAAGCAAAGAGGCCAGGGTGATAACTATTTACTTTGTGATGTGAAACAATTGTGAAATGTAATGTACAATATTAGCTGATAATATTAAGGAAGTAGGCCCACATCTACTTTCGGAAACGGTAGTCTACTATTTCACTGAAGCATTAGCATCATGACATTAGCCTCTGTTGCCCGGGCAACACATACTACAGTGGTCTATGATACATCTGTTTTCAATCGTTAAAATAAACATTCCTCACAAATACATTTTCGTTGTAGGATTTATTATGACATTACGTTACAAGTAAACGATTTGTGGGTGAAATGATCATTACTTGTTGTTTCAAACCAGTGTTGCCCACTGCAACGCTGTAGCCTACGCGAGACACTACAAAAACATCTACTGTACACAGCTGTAGGAAGTCAAACGGCGACAGAACATGTTCGGCACTCCCCTTACTTAAATCAAAAGTCTATCTAACTACTAACCTTAACTTCATTGCCACAGCCTAAACTTTGTCAATCTGTTCATGAAAATAATTAATTTCAGCCTAAACCGTACAACGGAACGTTAAATCCAATTCAACCAACGCAATCGCTACCAAGACGAACACAGCAGTAGTCTACTGTACTGTAGTAGTACAATTTACCGGGGCAGCTTCTCCACACAGGCTATATCGCATTTTGCGTTGTTACTGACAATGATCGCTACCAGTGAGCTTTTTATGAATGAGCGATTTTCCACTAAATAAATGTCAAGCTTATTTACGTTTTTGGGGGCATATTTTCAGTTAGCTGATGGTACTGTTTGAATCGGGATTCCATCTTCTACTGCCGGTAACGTCGTAGAATAATCTTCAAAGGGGGTTCTTTATTAATGAATGAATGCAATATGAGTAGGCTAAATGCCTGAAAATATCACGAGAAGGGAAAACTTAAAAGGACGTTTAAGTCATAGAGATTAGGTCAATTTTTACACCGGTCTGCCAAATGTATTCGTTTTGATTCAGCTATGAGGCTGCCTCTTGCAGGGGAAATGAGAAGACATCTATTTCATTCTACACTTCACTCGTATTTTGAGTTGTAATGAGCAGCAAATAATATATGCTTTTAAATCTATGTAATCTTTATAAATAATAAGTATGCATTTTTATATAAAATATACAGAAATATCAGTTGTAAACATTTCATTAAAAAACTGACCCCACTGTGCAACCGACGCAAGCAAGCACACCCTACAATTTCCTCAGAAATTGTACCCTCTCTAGTTTATTAAGCATTTGTTACCTATTAGTTAACGGTTTGTTCACCATTAGTTATTTATTGTTCATACAAAATGTATCATTAGTAAAGCATTAGTAAAGCATAACCCTAACCCCTAAACCTAAACCCTAACTGTGTGAACAAATGCTTTACTAATGATACATTTTGTATAAACAATAAATAACTAATGGTGAACAAACCGTTAACTAATAGGTAACAAATGCTTAATAAATTATGAATTGTGTGAACTATTCTAAAGTGTTACCAACATCTTAAACTCTAAGCCTTTGGGATATGTATCCTCCAGCATTTCGGACCCAGATCCTGTAACTCCGAATCTCCTGTTGATGGGGCGGCTAGATAGTTCCTTGTCTCAAGTGGTTTACCCCGAGACCGAACTTCTCAGCCGACGCAGATGGAGACACTGCCAGGTCCTTACAGAGCACTTCTGGTCTAGCTTCATCAGGAACTACTTGCCCAGCCTGCAGGCCCGTCAGAAGTGGCATGCTACACCAGCCGACCGGGTTGCCACTCTTTTGTAATGATACATTTCAAGCACTTTTCAAAGAGAAATTATTTATATTATTATTTTATAAATTGTTTGTTAGCCCTATTCTGGGTTTCACTTCAAAGTTCCAACTCTTCCCAAAGACACTTACTGTAATGCCAGCGTGAGTTATTTTTTTGCCATTTGCGCGCCAAGTTTTTTTAGCTTTATGTAAAATAAACATTTTCCAATTCAACCCTCTACGGACACAATGAAGCTTGTGTCGCCATTGGCTAGTATTTTTTTTATTTTACTCGCCAGACTTGTTCCATGAAATGCATGAACAATGCAACTGAAAAAAAGTAGCTTACATTATCTGTCTGAATTATTATTTATGTTGCATATGGATGTAATATTTAGCAAATGTATTTCTGCCACTTGACTTCAACCACCTCTCCACAGCTGATGATGTATCAAACTGCTGAAGCTCTGGGCCTTCTGTTGAAATGAAGATCAGGTCTGAAAGGCGTGAGGATATGAGACTGCTGCGGGCATCTGATTTTATTCTCTTTTGGGTACTGAAGGCTTTTTTGCAGTTGGCAGAGCTGATTAGAAGAGCAAGAATAATCTGAACAAAGAACAGTAATCTTAAAATCTCAGTTTTCGTTGTTGAGCAGCAGCAAAATAACCTGCCTTGAACAATTTACGATCCATTGGCTAATTAAAGATAATTTTTTGTCGCTTGCGTGAAATTTGGTCACATATGCGAGTGATTTACTCGCATTGGTAAAACCTTGTCTAGTGAAGGTGATGTCTTTATCATTTCTGGCTCCAAATTGTCGACAGGGGAAGCAGAAACATGCATCTAGCTTGGCTGAGTTCTCTAACCAAGTTCGAGAGCGATACCAACTTGGGTTGAATGCCCGAGGACCTTTGCTGAAAATGCGTATGGGGTACGTTTGCTAACCGGGTGCATTGGAGTGCTGTCATGCTACCCATGCTCGCCTTCACCCGCAGCGGCGGTAACGTTGGTACCGAGAGACAGGGACGTGCTTCCACTCGGACCAGCACGCTCTGCCTGCTCTGGAGTAGGAGTTTTTTTGTCAAATATCCCTTGTCACAAGAGTTTCGAGGTTGATTTCACTTTTACCGGGAAACGTGGAGGCGGAGCTCTAACCTACATTTCCCATTATCAACCAGCCAATCATGGGGAATAATAAAAAAATGCATATTACTGAAAGCCCTGACAGACTTTTTCATACCTTCAACATGTAAAATTTTTGGATTTAGTCAGAAGGAGCTGGGGGAGCGTGTGATAAATCTGGGGGGGGAAAGGGCTAAATTCAAGCACTATTAAGGACCTCTTCATTGCTTGGTAAATTCAAGCACTTTATTTTATTTTTATTTTATTCAAGCACTTTCAAGTACTTTCCAGACCCGTGGCAACCCTGCACTGAAGACACAGTAGTTATGTTAGTCGACCCACAACTTCCTAGAGCTTTATGGTTGATTGGACGGGTAGTTAAAGTGCATCCAAGTGCAGATGGTCATGTGAGGTCAGCAGAGATCAAGATTAAGGACAAGACATATACACGGCCAGTGGCACGACTGGTTGTCCTCCCAGCCATCCCAGAGGGAGATGATCCTGAGGATACAGCTGCTGTTACCCTTCAGTAGCCTTTGTTACGAGCAAACTGACAGTTTGGGGGCGGCTGTACAAAAGGCTATAGAGCTACTGTGTTCTGTGTGTTCTAGGTTACTTGGTAAACAGTAGCTCCGCCCTTTAGTGACGCGAGTGCAGTGCGACTCGTTAGCAGCGTGACTAGCACCAAGAGGAGAATTGCGTTTGCTAGTTTTTTGTTGAGTTTAATGTTGTGTTTGCTGTTTGCGAGCAGTGTGCGCCAATGAACGAATTGTAAGTAACTGTATGTATGTTCATAGATGTATGCTGCTTATGGTATTGTTATTACCGAGTTTAGTAGGGCTGTTCCCGACTAAGATTTTCTTTGGTCGACCAAGACTCGACTAAACACTTCTGAAAATCGACTAATCGAAATTTGAAACGTTTTTTTTTCTTCTATAAATGTCACAATGTTTTTCAACAAACCCTTTTGTGTGATGTTTTACCTCACTGTTTTAAGAGATCATATGAAAGAAATACATACGTAAGAATGGAGATTGACAACTAGACATACATAAATGTACGCGCTGATCACTGCCTGAAAAAGTGCAGCATGCGAACTTACGTAGAAGCCGAGTGGGGAACGGTGCAACAGAAAAAGATTTTGTTGTCTTGGCCGGAGAAGATAAAGTCATTCGATTTGGATGTGATTCTTATAATAGGCATATTCATTTTTCAACCCAGCGCGTTAGAGCGAAGTAGGCCAACTTACGGTTTTCAGGTGGTAGGCTACATCATATTCGACATCGAACTATGAAAAATAAACCGTTGTTGGCAGAGTTTGCATTCAACGTTTTTCGAGTCACCCGGTACTTTGTAAATGTACTTTAATGAAATTCTCCCATAACACAGATTTATTTGCCATTTTGTCTAATAACACCGACAAAGTAGGCTATGGCAGTTTGTAGTTCGGCAGCCAATTGTGCTCGTGCCGTGTGCAAAAAAACAAAGCGCAGATTAACGAAAGGGAAAACAGTAACACATTTGTATTTTTAGAGTTGCTTTATTTGTCTTAAATAATGTAATCTACAATTTCTGTAAAACATTTCTTTAATTCAGCAATGGTGACACAAGCGGGAATCAGATCTCACACTGCCATACGGCAGCCCGACTAAAAAAATCTTAGTCGAACAAGAGCATATCGACCAGAAAATCGACTAGTCGACTGAGTGGAGACAGCGCTAGAGTTTAGTTATAAACCGCAAAGAGCGCCAATGTTATACTGTATAACAGACGCGCTGGTTATGAAGCTATTCATTTATGCTGCGTTGTTGATTGAGGTGCGCGAGTCGACAGCTTACACTCGGAGCTCTGAGGGCAGCAGGCTTTGATGTTTAATTGGTCTCTTTAACGATATGATTTGTGTATTATTCCTTTGTGTATGATATACATCAGTAATTGTATTCCTATTAAATCATCATTAACAGTCTGATCGTTTCTGGACTTCTCGTGTTCTTACCGACACCCAAGGGCGAACACACTCCGACAACACCCCTAAGGTTTACAGTCCCCTTAGCTCTCCCCAACAAGGTTAAAAGAAATATTGAAGTCACTCATTGTTGTAATTACATGCTTGTTAAAATCTTTCAAAATTGTAAATGGAGGCTTTGACTCCGTCCCTGTTGCAGGGCTCCAGACTAACTTTTTGCCTTGGTTGCACTGGTGCGCCTTACTTTTTTATTTAGGTGCACCAGCACAAAATGTAGGTGCACCCAAATTGTTTCTTGCGTCGCCACAATTTCAAGGTCACGCATACATTCATATATATTATGTAAATTATTTTAAACAAGACTAAGGTGTAGGTAAATACTTTTTTATTTGAAGCACAATTATACTGTATATAAGAGACTTGTTGCTCTTGTGGTTAGTGGTAACTGATTTAAATTTTTGGTTCTCGCTGTGATATATTGTTTTATTACTGTTGCTTGCTTTTTTCCACAGGTACACTTGCACTTATAGCTGTTCATGTTGTTTGGTTGTGACCTGTTTAACTACATGCTCTTATGGTTCTTCCCTTTGGCACTTACTTTGGTTGTTCACAATGTGTGCTTCATGTTTTGGCTACTCGCGATGTTTTTTGGCTATCTTGTTGTTATGATCAGTGACCTATGCACTTTGTAAAGCTCTCTCTTGGAAGTCGCTTTGGATAAAAGCGTCTGCTAAATGAATAAATGTAAATGTAATGTAAATATAAAAATAAAAATATTGTAAGTGCTTCACTGAGCTGCCAAAAGAAATTCTAAATAGAAAGTGCTACTGTTTAAAAGTGCTTCCCTCAACTGAGACCTAACATTTCATGGCTCAAAGTCTTATAGCGGGTTCCCCCTTGCTGTCGCATGCCCTTCAGATGGCCAACACCTGTAATTTGGCCTTCTTGCACTTTGGCCTTGGCTAAACCAGCTTGCCACACTCTCCCTAGCATCAAATTCCTAGCTCCATGGGTTAGCTCCATGGCCCAGCTCTGTAACTCAGGGGTGGTAAATTCATTTTTACAAGGGGCCACATGAGAAACCTGAAATGTGTTGGGGGGCCGCATCAACGATAACTTGAATTTAATTCTGCTCACTATTCATTTTCTCCCATTGTAAAAAGCCTATATTATAGTATATATTTTGATTAGCTGCTACTGGTTATCAGAAGAATAAGGATATTCTGTAAATATTTATATAAATATTAGTGGTGGGCATAGATTTTTTTTAAAATCTAGATTAATCTCACTGTAATCTTGGCGTTAATCTAGATTAAAATGGCTCATTTGAATTTTGCCAAAGGCATTCAGAATGTGTGCTACCCAAATAATGACTAGAAGTAAGTCTTTGAGAACGGGTTTCTCAAGTCAGGTGGCGCATTAGACCAGGGGCTCATCTCCTGTTTCTAAAATGCATCACAAACTGCTTGAGAAAGCTGTTCTACTATGATAATTGGTGATGAAAATAAATGATGTTCAATAAGATGTACCTGTGTTTATGAACTGTTTATTAGATTAGTTAGCTTTGCTGATAGAGCTGTGCTGACGGGCTTGCCTCGGTTGCACTCAAACATCGTAGTTTGACGACGACTCTTCCCCTGCGCTACATCAGTGCTTGGCCCAGCATCTTCCGCATTAGGTAAGGGATGCTTTGCGTTTAGGTGGTATTTGAGAATACCGGAAGAACTCCTACAGTAAACTAATTCCGCATAGCACAAGGTGCAAACAACCTTAGTCTTGTCGAGGTTTCCATTGGGAAGCTTCTTAAAAATATATTTTCCCTGAAGCAAACCAGGCGGCTTCATAGCTGCATCCATGTTAGCACGTCACGCTTGATGTGATAATTTCATACACAAGGCATACACACAGGTTCGAAGACTCGTTCTCGCCCCCTACAGTGCAATTCGGCTAGGTATACATCCGCGCTAAAATATCAAGGTGAAAGTCATCATAGCTTGCGTAGTATAGACCCAGCTCCCAACCCAACTTTGAGAATAGATTAACGTCGATATTTTTTTTATCGCCCGATAAGAGTCTCACGTTAACGCGCTGCGTTAACGGCCCACCACTAATAAATATTTAACATTTTGGTGTAGGTCAAATAGGAAAAGACTATAGAAGTAATAAACTGTAAAAACAAAAACAATCACTACATCAGTGTTTCATGTTATTTGTAACTAGTTAATCTTCACAAACACTGAAAAGTTGTTTTGCAGTATGTTAAAGATATGCCATTGATCAACTTTATATAAAATTTAAAAAAAGCAGTCCCTTAGTGCCGATTCAAATTGTAATCATTCAACACAGCGACCTGTTCTCAACAAAATAAGAACACAGCTTTGCCTTTGACCTCAGTAAACAGATACTTAGAAGTCCATGTCTTGTTAAAAACTCTACATGCTGTATCAACCTTTTGCTTTTTACCGTGCACTGACATTTTCGAGGGCTAACCTACAGCTAACTCTCCTGTCGGTGAGGTTGCGCAAGCGCACATATGTAAATCGCCTGATCACTGTAGTCTTTCAGGACTACATATTTACTACCGCTCAACACGTTTATTTATTTAACATTTTTTATTTACCTCACGCGGGCCGGATTGGGACACCCCGTGGGCCGGTTGTGTACAATGCCCAGGTCTGCCATAACTGATTCTCTGGTACTAAGGTCGTAATTTCACACAGCACGGAGCAGTGTAGGCCGACAGGAATATCTGGACCACAGCCAATCAGAGGCAAAGACCCGCCCCATCTCTGTCTCTGATTGGTTTAGACCACGATATCATCCAACCATGAGTGTGAGTTCCGTCAAAGGGGAACAAATGCTTCGTTCGTGGAGAGGCAGCAGATGCGAGGATAGGTGCACCGGTGCGACCTAGGATTTTTTTTTGTCGCACCCGTACACATTTTGGTTGCACTCTAGAGCTTAAACTTGTTTAATCCCTGCCAACTCAAGACCCCTGTTAGATAAACACACACCCTCACTTTGTTTGTATCTCTCTCTCTCTTTGTATCTCTCTCTCTCTGTCTCTCTCTTTGTGTCTCTCTCTCTTTGTATGTTTCTCTCTGTGTGTATCTCTCTCTCTCTGTGTGTCTCTCTTTGTGTGTCTCTTTGTGTGTCTCTGTGTCTCCCTCCCTCTCTCTCTTTGTGTGTCTCTCTCTTTGTGACGCACGCGAGCGCGCGCCCACACACACACACACAGGGTTATGGGATAGCATATGTGCTGAATCACCATGACTCAAGTCTTAAAGGTACAGTCACACACACAAATACCCCTTCTAGTTGACAGGAAGCTGAGTTTGTGAATGGTCAGTGAAGATGAAGAGGGGGGATTAGAGAGATAGACAGAAACAGACAGTCAAAGGAAAGAAGGACTTACTTGGGGTTGACATTGACCCCAGCTGTGTCCAGGCCGATCTTATCAGTGCATGCATCACGCCCAACGGCTATCAAAACCTGCGAGGTGGGGGACACACACAAAGTACCCAAAGTCAGCTACTTAAACCAATTTCTAAGTAAGAAATAAATAGATTTTCCAGAAAGCTGTTGCCTTCAGTAATTAGGCTGTGACAACACTAGCCTGGTCCTAACCAGACCCTTGTACATTTCATTTGTACAGAGGGTCTGGGATCGCTCCATTGACAAGCGTTAACTTCCTTGAAGGCGGGTACTCTGTTGAAGTTTACAACTATTGGATCTGCCCAGAGCCACTCTGATCTGCCATAACCAATCGCTAGCGTTCGCCTTAGCCAACTCCTTCACCACGGAGCTAGCTGCCGTAGCTGGAAAATCAAACTTTTCCCCAACCTTGTGAGGAGGAGCGCCACAACATCATGACCACTAACAAAACTCAGCAAGGATTGTTCTTGCTCCGGCTTTAACTTATGGATATTTGGCTGTGTTGCCACAACTGCAGAATAGCTTCGCTTGCATCTTTCTCCGCGGCCATTACTGAACTACAACTTCAACTTCATCGTTCTCAGCCACTCCCTCTGTTCGCTGATTGGACCTACAAAAATTTGTTTCTGAAAACCGACTGATGCATTGAAATCCCAGACCTAGTACAGAAGCAAAATCCAAATTGAGCGGAAATACGTAGGAGGGCAGAGCCAGGCTATGACAACACAGGACTGACTGGAAAAAGTGGTGAAAAGAACTTTCCATTTCAATGTAGTACACATGGCAAAATAATTTGATTTGGAGTCAGTGCTAGGCATGATGAGGCAAAAGTTGAGTGCTGGATGGAAAGGGGGGTGTAGGGGAGAAGCAGGAAAGTCATAGCACTTACTGTGTTGTACTCTCCCTCAATGACCTCGTCACTGTCTGTTGACTTGGCAGTCACTTTCAGTCTCCCTGGAGTGCCTGCCTCTAGCTCCTCCACCTGAGAGACACACACAAGCAGTCACACACGCACACAAACAGTATGCTTAATTTTAATTTATCAATAGATTGTCTTAAGGTATACACATTTCTAAGAAACGGATAATGTTCCAGTCATTAAAGGGTTTTGTTTCCCTTAAAATCGTCTCCTCCATTACTGACAAACTACTTTTGAAAGAGTAAGAAGAATATCTTTCCTCGTGGCTAAAAACATAAAAACAGACCTTTTTCCTTGGCATTTCCAAGCCATGAAGTGACACAAAAAAAATGGAATGGTGCACTGCTGACGAACACTCAAAAGTCCTTCCCTCTACTAGCCTCTTGTCCCAACATTATCTCTCTTTATTTCTCTCACCATCTCTGTCCCACTATACTTCCTAGTCATCATGTATCCCTTTTTCAGGAACCTCATCTATCCTCATGCTTTCACTATACAGTCCAGTGTTTCCACTATATTCATTTAGTAAGACAGAAATATGATAGTTAGTCTGTGATAGATCAGTTTTCAGTAGTTAAAATAATAAACATGTCTCATGTATATAACTGTTTAATTTTGGATTTCAAAAGTTGGATTTTACAAGTTAACGATTGGTGGGTAAAATTACCATTATATACCTGTATTGTGTGATCTCAAACATACAGAAAGATTAAACCTTTTTTCAATTATGGCACATTTAAACAAGTCCCTCAGTGAAGGTTAGCTAGCAAGTGACAGCAGCAGTGCCTGACCCTCAGTGACAAAAGTGGGGGAGGGGCTAGGGCACCCAAAGTGGTATCTTGCAGCCAAATTTTCCCTTATGCTCTATTGTTTCGATTGAAAATGCATTTTCTCCACTGTTGCACATTTTGCCTATTTAATCTACACTATAATGCAAGGAACCTGTGTGTGTGTCTGTGTGTTTTTGTGGAATGATTAGCTCAAAAACTAGGTACTAGGGGTGGAACGGTACATGTATTCGTATTGAACCGAACGGTACGGGCGTCACGATTCTGTGCATGAATTTACACAGAGAATACACGGTATAAAAATAAATAAAACTTGCGTGCAAATTAATTAATGTAATGCGGAACTTCTGTTAAATACTTGTGTTCTAATCTGTAGCCCCGCCTTAGCTCTGAAACTCTGATTGGCGCCGCCACCTGTGTAGCCGAGCTGTGCCTGAGTGAGTCAGAGATAGCTACCAGCAGCAGCAGCACTAAAGACGAATATGGCGAGTGGTGGCGACACAGGTTTGGGAAAACTTCGGTTTCCCAGTCACTTACACTAGTACAGGCGAGAGAGTGGTGGATAGGACAAGGACTTCGTGTCGGCGTTGTTCAGCAGTTGTGGGGTATGTGAGTGGAAATACCTCAAACATGCTAACGCATATCCGACGCCATCACACAGGTGTGCCAATCACAGGAACGAGGCAAAAAAATGAATGTCCAACTTCTCCTCCCTACAGTGCTTAGCCAGCCTTTAGATTCAGACACCAATAGGGCCAAAAAATCACTGAAGCAATTGGAATGTACATGACATCTTCAATGCGCCCGTATTCGCTAGTAGTACCTGGTTTCAAGTATTTGCTGCATGTACTCGAACCTCGTTACAACAAGCCATCCCATCCACATGAGGCAAACTGTAGTCCCTTCCATATACAACCAAACACGGACGTTGATGGAGCACGAGTTGTCAGCTGCACCCTCCGTTTCACTAACGACTGATGGTTGGACTTTGTGCTACGGAAAGCTATCTCACATTGACTGCTCATTTTATTGACTCCGAGTGGGAAATGAAAGCGTCTGTTCTACAGACACGGCCCCTGTATGAGCAGCACACAAGCACTCATCTAGCTGAGAAGCTACAGGAGGTTGTGGCAGAGTGGAAACTAGAGAGGCCTGGAACAACTATTTCAGTGACCACAAACAATGCAAAAAACATTGTTAATGCCATCAAAGAAGCAGGGCTGGGTCCGCATGTAGCATGCTTTGCCCATACCCTAAATTTAGCTGCACAAAAAGCACTGGCAGTCAACCAGGTATCTCGAACAATCAGAAAGAGTGTTACTTTTTCCCATCGTAGCACAACGGCTGCGTATGTTTTGTAGTGTAAACATGTGATCCTCGACTTGCCAAAACACCTCACATATGATGTGTCGACACGCTGGAACTCCAGCTACAAAATGGTTGAGCGCTATCTGGAACAGCAAGTTGCCATTTACTCTGCATTAACAGACAAGTCAGTAAAGAACAAGGACGCCTCACATCTGTCAGATCAGGAGGTGAGCTTCGCAGAGAGTGTGATTAAGATCATGAAACCTTTGAAGACCATCACTACAATTTTGAGCACTGAAACAACACCGTCGGTTTCAATGATCCTACCACTCAAAACAATGATAATGAAGTCTATGGAACGAAATGATGACGATACTCCCATCGTCAGAGAAATTAAGCATGCCATCAGAGAGAACATGCAAATCCGATACATTGACCCAGATCTCCAGGATTTCTTTAATAAATGCACTGCATTGGACCCCAGGTTCAAATCGCTCCCTCACTTGGATGGTGCCTGTCACCAGAACGTCTTGGAAGTTCTCAGCAGAACAGAGCAGGTATGTATTTAATGTTAAGGTTTTTTATTTGACAGATTATTACTCACTTCTGTCATGTCTTAACTGAACATATTGTTGTTACAGTGTTCACTCATAAAACCCAATCATTTACTGTTGTCTTTGCAGACTGAGACCACAGACAACACAGGACAGGCCATCAACATCACAGGCTACTTCCTTACCAGAGATGCCAGAGTGAGACATCATCCTCCCCACCTCCTCCAAAGAAGTCAGCCATGGCAGAAGTTTTTGGCTCCCTCTTTGCAACTGGTCAGAGGAACCATCCTGATTTACAGCAGAAGGTGAAGGAGGCAGTATATGCCTACATAGCCAAGGAAAGCACTTCTGTGGAATCCGACCCGCTTGGCTAGTGGAAGTCCAATGAAACAAAATTTACACATCTAGCCAAGTTGGACTAATGCTACCTGGCAGTACCTGCCACCTCCGTCCCAAGTGAGAGGGTTTTTTCAACCGTAGGTGACAGTCACTGCCACAAGATCTACCCTCACTAGTGAAAGTGTGGACAAACTTGTGTTTCAGAAAAAAACTTAAAAATACAATGAAACTACCTTTAAGAGGTACATTGTCTTGTGATAGACCAGATACACTGCCTCTTAAACACAGATTGTTATTTTCTTTTATGTTATAGGAGAAGGACCACATTTTTTATTTAACTTCACCCATCAGAAATATGGACAGTTTATGTTCACCACAGCAAGCCGTGGTATAAATACATTTAACTGTAATGTGGTAATACAAAAAAGAAATGGACTCCTTAACCTGATAATGACAGAGGTTTTTCTGACACGGTTTGGTTTGACGGCATTTTGTCTGAGAATGACAAAGGTTTTTCTGAGACTGAAGCCGTTTCGCCTGAGTCTGACGACTTTTGGTCTGAGACCTGACGCCTTTTCGTTTGAGAATGAGAATTGAGTTTGAGATCTGAGGATGTCCTAAAATGTACTCAGGGGAGAGACTGTAGGGAGAGACTAGGTGATACAGCCTGAGACATAACCAATAAAAAAAAATTGGCTTCAAGTTCTCAGGGCTCCAGACAGTTTTTGAGACAGTGCAAGCATTTTTTACAAGTACTCGCGCATGTCCGACCTACAAATTTGGAATGTATCGGGTGTGCACAACGTCAGCACACGTTAGCAACGACTCATAGATACGCCGCTTTGGATAAGAGCGTCTGCTAAATAAATGACTAAATGCACGTTCTAGTAAGACAGCGATATCAGCAAGCCCTGAGCATTAGTACCGCAGCTAAAAGTCTAGGAAAGTTTAGGCTATTTTTCTCTATACCTAGACTACGAACATGTCTTAATACTTATTTAGCACTAGCGTTGCTGCTACTGTATCCCTGCCTGTGTTTGCGCTGTTGCTCAGCAAGTAGCCTATCGTGTAGGAGGACTGATCGACAAGCGCACCATACATTTAAGACATTTAGCTAAGACTTGCATGTACAGTAGTTAGTCTGGAGCCCTGCTTCTGCATTTTTGTTTTGCTTTTCCCTCCATTGTACCGAACTCGTACCGAACCGTGATGTCTGAACCGCGGTATGAACCGAACCGTGACTTCAGTGTACCGTTCCACCCCTACTAGGTACTGTGCAAAGTTCACATTTTGCAAGTGTCCATATCAGCACACAAGGATGTGCAGTGTGTGTGTCTCATCATCCAGGGCACTGTAAACTAGTTTGGCAAATGCATGAACACCTTATGCAGGAATACCTTATGCTAGCATATTAGCCTTACTGTACTGATCAAAATGATCAACTACTGTATGTCTTCAGAATAGTGTCTCTGTACTGAGCCCAAATCTCAATCAACCTCCTCCCTGAATCTATCCTAGGCACTCATCACGTCTTGAATCTTTCTCAAAAGATTGTTACCAACACTGTACGTTGCAGATTTTGACAACTCTTGTTTTGTGTCTTACAAGAGGAAAATTTGTACTTTACAACTTAAAAATGTGTACTGTAGCTGTCACTTACCATCACTGCAGTTATACTGGTGTACTGTCTAGTGTGTAATTTAATGTGTAAATGAGACGTAAATTTGTCATATTTCTGTTTCCTAAACTAACTAATAAGGCATATGTGAGAATACACAATGCAGATGTAGGATCCCACTTTATGCAAATACACACACAGACACAGCCACTAAAGTAGCAAGCAACTTTCCCTGAAGTTGAACACCATAGGATAACATCCTGGAATTCCCAGCTCCAATGAGGCTCAACAAAAATTGTTTGAAGCGTTTCACATTTTGTCATGTAAGCATGACAGTATTCACACAAGGAATTAAATTCATTGATTTAACTAAAGAACTTTAGAAATTTAACTAGGAGAACAAGATGAATAGATTACAACAAAAGTAACAGTACCATTTGCGTCAGTTGTTAATGAAGGGAAGTATCATTAGGGTGAAATTAAAAAGCTTTAAATACATCAGCAAATACAGTTGATTTTCTGATACATGTTTTATTATAGTTTCTGTTATGTAATTCCATGATTTCCCCCGGAATAACTATTAAACCGTTATTTCAGAAAAATCATACTTAGTCCAGCTCAGTATTCCCACACAAAATAAGTGCTTTTTTCAAAGCACATTAAGCTAATTCAAAATGTAAACTGTCACCTTTCCAAACTAACTTCTTGAAGCTTTAGTCTCTAGTTGTATTAACCAGACAGTCTGTATTTACATTTATTCATTTAGCAGACGCTTTTATCCAAAGCGACTTCCAAGAGAGAGCTTTACAAAGTGCATAGGTCACTGATCATAACAACAAGATAGCCACAAAACATTGCGAGTAGCCAAAACATGAAGCACACATTGTGAACAACCAAAGTAAGTGCCAAAGGGAAGAACCATAAGAGCATGTAGTTAAACAAGTTACAATTAAACAACATGAACCGCTATACGTGCAAGTGTACCTGCGAAAAAAAACAAAACAAGCAACAATAATAAAAACAATATATCACAGCGAGTACAACAAATTTACCACTAACCACAAGAGCAACAAGTCTCTGAGCAAGAGTCATTGTGATCCTTGAGGAAACTAACATCGGGTCAAGCGAACCATTCCTAAGTACCGTTGTACTCCTGGAACAAGTCTTGAGCCTCTGTATGGCTTGACCCTGTGGCTCTCACTTGTCCATGAAGGCTGGTTCATATTACGTCACTCGACATGTCTGGGTGGCAAACAGACTGCAAAAATGTAGTCGGTCACAAAGATATTTAGGCTAATTCATACTCAAAGGCAACATTTTAAAATGTGTTATTGCAATGGTTGCCGAGCATTTCAAAACAACATAAAAAGTTGTGTACTTTGGGGGCCAGAAATTAGGAGCTTACATTTACATTACATTACGTCATTTAGCAGACGCTCTTATACAGAGCGACTTACAGTAAGTACCGGGACATTCCCCCGAGGCAAGTAGGGTGAAGTGCCTTGCCCAAGGACACAACGTCATTTTGCATGGCCGGGAATCAAACAAGCAACCTTCTGATTACTAGCCCGATTCCCTAACCGCTCAGCCACCTGACTCCAAGGTTATGTCTCAAGCTTACTAGATCAACAGAATGTGAGCATTGATCCAGTCATGTTCTTAAACGTAAATTAGTGTTTACGTATATTTACAAAGCTGTTAAAACTGTAAAACTTTTTCCATTCATTCAGAAAAAGGATTGAAAATGCAACTATTTATCCCCACATTTGTCCTTATTTTTACATATTGTGCAGTGTATTTCAATGCAATTCCTATGTCTGCTTTTGCCCATGCTGGTTTGTTGAGATTTACAGGCTAGTAGCATGTGTGCAACAGAGGAAGATGCCCAGCTTTCTCATTCAACTGACATTAGGACAGAAAAGGAGAGGTAAATTTCATACATTTATCATGATATCCACAATATGGCAAAATCCAATTCAACATCATCCCCAAATACTAAGTTTGGGTATCGAGAACAAGTTCCATTTTTAGGAACAGTTCAACATTTCCAAGAACCATGGATTTGATAAGACGCGCATTTCGATTCCTCATTTCGGTTCCTAACTTTATTACGATGGATATTACAATCCCTTGGTGGAATTTCTCTGTAGATAAAAATGATTATTTGCAAGAGCTTTCTTCCACACTGTCGTTTGTACTTCCCTGGTTGAACATTTCACATGGCTACAAGCTGATTGGTTGACTTTACAGCTCAAATTTAAGCTAAAGCCAAAAGGTTTCTAGCTTACTGCCTCCATTAAATGATCGCCCAACAAAATGAAACAAAAAAATGGCAAAGTGGTGCACAGAAAAGGCAAAATGCAAATTCTTTGGAGAGCTCCAAGATAATTTGTGGCGAAATATGGCCAATAGAAATGAATTAATGCATGTTGAGGATTAGAGCGTAGCTGTCACCACAGACAATCTTCTGGCGACTCCAGATTCTGACCTAAGATGTCAGAAAACAGTTGAGTCTTGATGAACGTAGGAGTTAGATAGCCGTGTGTGTTCCAATCGTAGATTAGCTAGATAGCTGTATCAGCAATGTTCACATTGGTAGTTGATAACAGCACGGTCAGACACTACGCACATTGGGGCGACCTGCAAATAAACTATGTCTATAATATATAATATAATATGTATAAATTATATAAAAGTCATGTTTACCACAGCACAGCTCGCTCGGCGCGTTCAATATCGGTTCTATACTGTAAAACTTCAATTAATGTTAATATTTGTTTCAATCACTGAATGAAGCCTGCCATATTTGGGACAAGAATCGCGACCTTAAATTGCTTGCACAAATGAGTTCTTGATCAGAACTCAGCATTTGTTTATTGTTGTCGTTCATTTTACACCGCTATGCGCAGAGAGCGCGACGGTGCGGGAGAGAGAGAAAGAAAGAGTGCGTGCGTGCGAGCGAGAGGCCAAGGTCTGCGGTCTTGGCCGTTAATTTACTTCTTTTTGTGTAGGTAATATGTTGTTAAATATGTTTAAACTTAAATAAATTAGGCCTACCTACAGTATACAAGTAGTTGTATCTCGTTGTATTAATTTGTCCTGTTATTGACGTGCCTAATGGGCAACAAAAAATTCGAATATATTCGAATACATGTGTTTTTTTTTTTAAGGGAATATTCGAACGTCATTTTTGAGCAATTTTGACAGCCCTAGTCCAAGCACTTGTCCTCTCCAAGTTGGACTACTGCAACTCGCTTCTCGCCAGTCTCCCAGCATGTTTAACCCGCCCTCTCCAGGGGATTCAGAACGCAGCAGCCCGCCTGGTCTTCAATCTACCCAGATGCTCCCATGTTACCCCGCTCATCATCTCCCTCCATTGGGTTCCCATCATGGCCCGTATCAGATTCAAGACCCTGGTACTGACCTTCCGAGCGGTGAACCGGACTGCACCCGACGACATCAAGTCGCTCCTCCAGCCTTACACCCCCACCCGCCACCTAGGGTCTTCTTCTGACAACCGTCTGGTGGTCCCACCACTCAAGAGCGCCCGGTCCCAACACAAGCTCTTCTCCTGCCTGGCCCCCCAGTGGTGGAATCAACTCCCCACCTCCATCAGAGACTGTCTCCCCACCTTCAAGAAAAGGCTCAAGACGCACTTGTTCCGGGAGTACAACGGTACTTAGGAATAATTTGCTGGACCTGATGTTAGTTTCCTCCAGGAACATAATGACTCTTATTGAGGGACTTGTTGCTCTTGTTGGTTAGTTGTAACTGATTTTAAATTCTTGTACTCGCTGTGAAATATATTATTGTTGCTTGCTTTTCTATAGGTACACTCTTGCACTTTTAAGGTTCATGTTGTTTAATTGTAACTTGTTTAACTACATGCTCTTATGGATCTTCCCTTTGGCACTTATTTGTTTTTTCACAATGTATGCTTCATGTTTTGGCTATGATCAGTGACCTATGCACTTTTGTAAAGTTCTTTCTTGGAAGTCGCTTTGGATAAAAGCGTCTGCTAAGTGAATAAATGTAAACGTAACCAAGATTGGATAAGAACCGAATATGAAAACCAGAATCGGAATCCATCAAATTTAAACGATACCCAACCCTACCGGATACTGTCCACTGCTACTGTCCATCTCTCCATACATCAATCCTTCCACTCTGCCATACATTCAGCCATATATCTTTTCAAACATCCATCTATTCATCACCATCTGTAAATTAATGCATACATAAATCTATCCATCAACCTATCCAATCCCTCACCTTGACTGGGACGTATTTCCGGAGGAATTTGACGCCGTGCTCCTCCATGTGCTCGCCGGCGCGGTTGGCCATGTCCTGGTCAAAGCCCCTTAGCAAGATGGAACGTACCATGATGGTGACGTCCAGGCCCAGGCCAGCAAGGAAGCCGCCACATTCCAGCGCCACGTAGGACGCCCCGATGACCAGGGTCTTACCAGGGCAGTAGGACAGGGAGAACAGGTCGTCGCTGAGAGGGTAGAAAGGGATGTGTACATGTTGACAAGAGGGTTTTGCAAGAACACAAAGGACATATACGCACAGTACACAGGTTGAACCAGACTTTTCGATTATTTGTTATGGCTGGTTCTTTTCAAGTTCCTCAAAACAAAATTACGTACATAAAGTTCGTCAGAGATTTAAAAACAATGCGTATGTGAAGGGTACACTCTAACCCTAACCCTATTGTCAAGAAAGTAATTTGTTCATACCTAGACTAGGTAGCAGAAGGAAACTTGGTTCTGTCAAAATCACTATATGGGTCATCTATAGTATCCCAGGGCTCCAGACTAACTTTTTCCCTTGGTTGCACTGGTGCGCCTAACTTTATTATTTAGGTGCACCAGCACAAAATTTAGGTGCACCCAAATTTTTCCTTGCGTCGCCACAATTTCAAGGTCACCTTTTTATCACGCTCCATATACATTCATATATATTATGTAAATGACCTTAAACAACAATAAGGTGTAGGTAAATATTGGTTTTATTTGACGCACAATTAAACTGTATATAAAAATATTTTAAGGGCTTCACTGAGCTGCCAAACTAAAACATTGCAAGCAAAATAAAACATTTTAAAATAGAAAGTGCTACTGTTTAAAAGTGCTTCCCTGAACTGAGACCTAACATTTCATGGCTCAAAGTCTTATAGCGGGTCCCCCCTTGCTGTCGCATGCCCTTCAGATGGCCAACACCTGTCATTTGGCTTTCTTGCCCTTTGGCCTTGGCTAAACCAGCTTGCCACACTCTCCCTAGCATCAACATCCTAGCTCCATGGGTTTAGCGCCATGCCCCAGCTCCGTAACTCAGGGGTGGGCAATTAATTTTGACAAGGTGCCACATGAGAAACCTGAAATGTGTTGGGGGGCCGCATCAACGATAACTTGAACTTAATTCTGCTCACTATTCATTTTCCCCCATTGTAAAAAGCAGTAAAGTATATATTTTGATTACCTGCTACTGGTTATCAGAAGAATAAGGATATTCTGTAAATATTTATATAAATATTTT
This sequence comes from Osmerus mordax, assembly GCF_038355195.1. Classification (NCBI taxonomy): domain Eukaryota; kingdom Metazoa; phylum Chordata; class Actinopteri; order Osmeriformes; family Osmeridae; genus Osmerus; species Osmerus mordax. Next base: position 6,680,460 of record NC_090050.1, on the reverse strand, counting down.
ACATGTTAGTCAACTAGGAAAAGACTATCGAAGTAACAGTAAAAACTAAAATAATCATTACATCAGTGTTTCATTTTATTTGTAACTAGTTAATCTTCACCAACACTGAAAAGTTGTTTTGCAGTATGTTAAAGATATGCAATTGATCAACTTTATACAAAAAACTACTTTTTTTGCAGTTCATTTTGTTATGTGAGAGGAATCCAGTGGGCTTGAACAAGTGCATCGAAATCTGGCTGAATGTCTGAGGTGGATATGCGAAGGACAGCTGACAGGTGATGATCCGAGTGTGCAATTTAACTAGCAAACCATCAGCCCGCGCCCACTGAATCAGTCAAGTTCTTATTATGTCCGCGTTAGGGACATAAGGGACTCGCGTGAGTCCCTTAGTGCCGATTAAAATTGTAATCCTTCAACACAGCGACCTGTTCTCCAAAACTAAGAACACAGCTTTGACTTTGACCTCAGTAAACAGATACTTAGAAGTCCATGTCTTGTTAAAAACTCTACATTCTGTATCAACCTTTCGTTTTTCATTTTCGAGGGCTAACCACCTAACTCTCCTGTCGGTGAGGTTGCGCAAGCGCACATATGTAAATTGCCTGATCACTAGTGTTTCAGGACTACATATTTACAACCGCTCAACACATTTATTTATTTTTAATTTTTGATTTACCTCACGCGGGCCGGATTGGAACAGCCTGTGGGCCGGTTGTGGCCCGCGGGTCGTACAATGCCCAGGTCTGCCATAACTGATTCTCTGGTGCTCAGGTCGTAATTTCAATCACACAGCACGGAGCAGTGTAGGCCTACAGGAATATCTGGACCACAGCCAATCAGAGGCAAAGACCCGCCCCATCTCTGTCACTGATAGTTTAGACCACGATATGATCCAACCATGAGTGCGAGTTCCGTCAAAGAAGAAACAAACGCTTCGTTCCTGGAGAGGCAGCGAATGCGAGGAGGTTAGGTGCACCGGTGCGACCCAGTATAAAAAATTTAGTCGCACCCATACAAATTTTGGTCGCACTCTAGAGCCCTGTATCCACTCCAATCGTTTGGATGTTGGATGGCATCGATTGCTCTCCAGGACTTGATGGCCCTCTAGTGGTTTATTGCTTTAATAATCAATGTCCACTACAATTCTAGCTGAGCAACGAAGACATGGACAACAAAGATGACAAAGTATTTATCTAGCTATATGGCTTGTAGCTAGTAGCTGGCTACCAGCTGATAGACCCAGTGCTTTGGACAACTAGCTAACACTGTTAGTAACAGGATATCAGCTACTGTAGGGCCCATTCTTTAAGGTATAATGTAACCATTATTTATGCTCACCTTAACGAGGACGACTAATCGTAGTGATTTGTTCTACCTACCACTGAGGTACAGTACCTCCCGGAAGCTAGCTAGCTAACATACGTCATCCGTTGCTTTGGGGAACTGGACATCACAGCTACAGGAGAGCACACCCAAGCAGGCATAATGTACAAATTTGCTCACCTGGAAAGGCCGGCTGTGCTCCGTTTTGATCCAAGCTCAGACCTGACACCCAGACCGGTAAGTAACCTATACAGCTAAGCTAACTAGCTACTGCTGTGTGGGATTGATATAGCTAACCAGTACGAAGGGCGAAAAAACAGGGTGTTGATATCACAACCTGGAAACGTGGCTAGCTACATAAGAGGTTAAGATCACCCGGCCTTTGCCCGTGGCATTTCTGCAGCTGTCTTTTTGCAGTTTTAGTTAGCTAACCATCTCCCAGAAGCTAACGAGCTACTGAACTGATGTTCTACTGTAGGTATTCGCACACAGGTTTGTGACGTTAATGATGTTTGTGACTGTGGCTAGCTAGTTAGCTACTGTTAGCTTCACTATTAGCCACAACAGCTTAAATTATGTCTAAATCGTGCAACAGAACCTTCCAGCTGTTTTGACACCAAGACTGTCTATGTAGTGCCAAAATTGAGGGACTAGTTAGAGTGGGAAAATAAATAATGAATATATGTTAGGTTGTTGTTATGTTATGTATAGGTATGTCACATATCCTAGCCCAGAGGAGCAATGCCAGACTTGCCATCTCTCATTCCACAGCGGGTTGCAGAGAGATGGCCAAAAACTTCTCAGACTCTGCTATCCAGGACAAAGGAATTATCCAAAAAATGAATGTTGTGGATTTACAAAACATTTCTCAAGGACTACACTGCTGAAAGACACTTAAGGGATGATAAGGATTTGTGTGATAGTGTGCTATCTTTTCTGTGTGATGTATTTGATGTTTTCATGTAACTTCCTTTCATGTTACAATAAAACAGTCAACCTTGGTACCCAATTTATTGTAATCTACTAAATAAACCATTCATCAATGTTGTGTAGATAGATTATGAAGTATATGCAAGGCCACAATCCAAAAATTGTATTCCAGTTCACACTTATCTGTGAACCACCTTGGACACACCGAAGCCAATAAATGACCAATCAATTGTTTTACCCGCAGCAAGACATTCCCACTTTCTTAGATTATAAAAACTAGCGACAAACGTCGCCAATGCTTCTCCTATGGATTAATTTGGCTAGTGTCTGTACAACACTGCTCAATAAATTCTAGACAAAGGAAGTATCTCACTGCTGGATTTAAATACATCTTTGACAAAATTACTTTTGATCTCACTACACGGACACGTTTAACTACGGACCCGCTTCGACCTGCTTCAACACACCGGCAAAGGAAATGCGACTAGCTATTTCTCACTTGTGACAAATTGGTATGTAATTTACACTGTGTTTGATTAGAATACATGTGAACTGACTCTCATAAGTTCACCACAAGATTCCAGTTATTCAGATGATGCCTGATTCTCTCCCCTCTTTTCTTTTGTTCCATTGTTTGTCCCCGTTGTTCAAATGGTTAGCTATGCAAATCTTACTAAACCAATAACAATCTCCAAGCTTTGGTGGTTTATAAAAGCAAATTTGTGATAAGTAAATAACAAGAAGAGGCCTTTTTCCTTCAGAATTGAAAAAGCTGAATTTTGCGCGTACAACGTCCTGAAGTGGGTGTTGTCAGCCAAAGTTGGACCTAGTCACCAAGTGGAAATCGGTCTATTACGGTCTGCCAATGTTGTACTTAGTCGCCAAGAGGACATCGGCCTCCTATGATGGACAACACAGAGTTCCTGGTCCTTTCCTGTCCATCTACCTGGCTGTCCTGTGATGCTGTGCCAATTCCACGCTACAAAGTCCTGAAGTGGGTGTGTAGTATTTTTTTCAGTGTGAGTGTGTAAGGTGGAGGCCGACCTGGTGATGCAATACTCCTTGTCTCCAGGGATACCCAGGTAGCGAGGTCTCTCTCCTGTGGCAATGACAAAACTAGCTCCTGTGTGGAAGGTCTCTTTCCCTCGCTTGTTGGTTGCCTACACAGGAATGAGTCAGTCCAAGGTTAGATGCATCCAAATTATAGAGATATAAAGATTAGAAACTTGTTTCCTTTAAATATTAACTATTTGGCTTTGTTTCAATTTAATGTAAATTAGTGACACATTGTAACAATAAAGTACATTAAGTAAAAACATTACTGAGACAAACACTTTGTGAACACATAGGATAATGTAAAAATGCAAGATGGACAACCTTGATTTTGTGTGGTTCAATGAATTCAGCGTAGGAGTTGGCGTAGTTGACATTCTTGTCACGCAGCGCTACTCTGTAGCCCCAGTTCAGGGAACCGATATAGTTGTTTATAGAAGTCTTCATAGTCTCCCAGTTGTGCTTGACTGGAACAACAGGGTTCTCATCATTAATTGCTACTGACAGCTCAAAACCAAAGTATTGCCTGAGATTAAGTTGAGTTACACTTAACATGAATGTTGGTTTTAAATCAATAGAAAAAGCGATAGCTTTTCAAAGCGTTGACTTGACAAGAAGACCTTGGATTTGAAATGCTATTGTGATGCAATAGCATTTCTAGATGACCTTGGTTTAAACCCTGGATGTTAAACCCCCCTTCGCCACCCCCACTCACCAATATCCTCGTACTCCCAGCCAAACTTGCGAGCATCCTGCAAGGCTGTTCCTAGCAGGGCTGTTTGGTGCATCAACTTCTTGGGGATACAGCCCACGTTCACGCACGTTCCCCCCAAACCTAGTCATAACACACACAGTTAGTAAAAATGTATTGATTCACTGGAAAACGTGCGTACAGAAAAGTCTAAGTGTTTGGACGATGATAATTTGTTGTCGGGTGTTGTACTCCAGCACATGATTATGAATTAAAATATTGATGAAGATTAAGCTCTTTTTTAGCCTACTGTAGCAGACCTTTCGATGTTCAACAGACAAGGGTGTTTTGTCCCTTGGGAGTTGCCGTAGGCATGATGCTGACGTAAGCATTACGTGAAGTCAGTGAGGGCTGTTCGAATGGCGATGGCAAGAAGAGCAGTGGGAAAATACAAGTTATGAAAAGAGACCGCGTCCATGTCTTATTGTCCACACGACCGTAAAAAATATCTAAAACGAACCTTCAAAGAGCTTGGTTACAGTACCGAAGTTGAATTAGCCAATGTCGTTAGAGATGCTAGCGTTAGTTTGCTAGCTGTATATAATATTTCACTGGGTCTTGCAGCTGTTTGATTTACTGAAATGATTATGTAATGTTATGTTCGACTAGCCATTTGCCCACTTTAGCAAGTCACTGTATTTCCAAGCCAGTGTTTCCCCTACCATTATATTAGCCCCCCCCTGGAATGTCAAGTTAATAACAATAAAATAAAAATATATATATATATCGCGCCCCATCACAAAATAAGTCATGTAAGGTTACCTTTCCTATAAAACAGGTCTATAGCTTGCTCTTTTATTAAACAAACTAAATGGCCTTATGTTATTTACACAACGGCATGTCATTTCTGTCTGAAACACTGCAAGCCCTGATAGTGTAACTGAGACGACACAGTAGAAATAATTCATCTTTCAAGTAATAAGCCCCCGTTCAAGTGTTGAGCATTAAATTAGCTGCACGGTCTGTAGAGATCTTGGGACAAAGCCATTTTTTGGTTCTAAACACGGGCTATAAGCCGCTTCGAAATATAAGTCGTACAACCACTAGTTGACCGGTGGGGACCTCACCCATACTGTTAATTTAACTTATTTGTGCCTTTGCATTCTCTAATCCTGCTTTTTCTCTGTCCTCCCTCCACACCTCCCCTGTGGTGTGTGAGAGGGGGGGGGGGGGGGGGGGGGTGGTCGAGCTGTCAACATCTGCCTGGTCACAGGTCAGCCAAAGTTGGACCTAGTCACCAAGTGGACATCGGTCTATGACGGTCTGTCAATGTTGGGTCTTAGTCGCCTCCTATGATGGACAACACAGAGTTCCTGGTCCTTTCCTGTCCATCTACCTGGCTGTCCTGTGATGCTGTGCCAATTCCACGCTCCCAGCCCTGTGGCTACCATTGCTTAAACTGACATTTGCCAACTCAGAGCACTGAGTTGAACCCTGGATATCTGTGTTTCAACATCCATTTGTAAATTTTTATTCTCTACTCTTGATAGTATGACTATGTTTAGCGGCTATGGTCTGCACCTCTGTCAACCATCACTGGAGGAGGGGATCCCTCACCAAATTTCTCCTCCCATGGATTCTTCAATTTTCAGTGAGTTTTACTGGAAGATTTCCCTTGTCTTCTCTGAGGATTTAGGTTGATTGAGAGGCGTTCTATGAGCATACAGTGAGAGAGAAAAATAATTTGATCCCCTGCTGATTTTGTACGTTTGCCCACTGACAAAGAAATTATCAGTCTATAATTTTAATGGTAGGTTTATTTGAATAGTGAGACAGAATAACAACAAACAATTCCAGAAAAATGCATGTCAATTTTTTTTACAACTGATTTGCATTTTAATGAGTGAAAAAAGTATTTGACCCCCTCTCAATCAGAAAGATTTCTGGCTCACAGTTGTATTTTATACATGTAACAAGCTGAGATCTCAGCAAATGGAAGAAACACAAAATAACTGTCAATCTCCCTCAGTCTGGGGGTCCATGTAAGATCTCACCTCGTGGAGTTGCAATGATCATGAGAACGGTGAGGAATCACCCCAGAACTACACAGGAGGATCTTGTCAATTATCTCAAGGCAGCTGGGACCATGGTCACCAAGAAAATAATTGGTAACACACTTCCCGGTGAAGGACTGAAATCCTTCAGCGCCCGCAAGGTCCCCCTGCTCAAGAAAGCACATGTACAGACCCGTCTGAAGTTTGCCAATGAACATCTGAATGATTCAGAGGAGAACTGGGTGAAAGTGTTCGAGTTGGAGATCTTTGGCATCAACTCAACTCGCTGTGTTTGGAGGAGGAGGAAAGCTGCCTATGACCCCAAGAACACAATCCCCACCGTCAAACACGGAGGTGGAAACATTATGCTTTGGGTTTGTTTTTCTGCTAAAGGGACAGGACAACTTCACCGCATCAAAGCTACAAGGGAAGGGGCCATGTACCGTCAAATCTTTGCTGAGAACCTCCTTCCCTGAGCCAGGGCATTGAAAATGGGTCGTGGATGGGTATTCCAGCATGACAATGACCCAAAACACACGGCCAAGGCAACAAAAGATGGCTCAAGAAGAAGCACATTAAGGTCCTGCAGTGGCCTAGCCAGTCTACAGACCTTAATCCCATAGAAAATCTGTGGCGAGAGCTGAAGGTTCGAGTTGCCAAACGTCAGCCTCGAAACCTTAAGGATTTGGAGAAGATCTGCAAAGAAGAGTGGGACAAAATCCTTCCTGAGATGTGTGCAAACCTGGTGGCTTGACCTCTGTGATTGCCAACAAGGGTTTTGCCAACAAGTACTAAGTCATGTTTTGCAGAGGGGTCAAATACTTATTTCACACATTAAAATGTTAATCAGTTTATAAAAATGTTGACATGCATTTTTCTCGATTTTGTAGTTGTTATTCTGTCTCTCACTATTCTAATAAACCTACCATTAAAATGATAGACTGAACATTTCTTTGTCAGTGGGCAAACATACAAAATCAACAGGGGATCAAATATTTTTTTTCCCTCACTGTATGTGAAGCCCTCTGTGAAACGGCTATACAATTAAATAGTAACTTTCTCAAACACACATCATACTAACCCCAGGTGTTTCCTTTGGGTGTTGGCACCACATAGTCTAGCACCATAACCTTCTTCCCAAGAGTAGCGGCCTCCTGTAATACAAGCATATCCACAGGGAAGCCGTTCACACCACACAACCCAAAAAGTAACCATGATACTAGCTCCACTTAGTCACCCAGAAATGTAAATTATGTATTACTTAGTTTTGGTTGTGATTAAAGATGCCCTTCCTTAAGACCACAATACATGATTAAAATGTGCTGTGTTAATAATCTATGTTTGACTATGAATGCATGTGTGAGAGTGAGTGTCGCTCTCTCACCTTTGAGCAGGCCAGACCCCCGGAGCCGCCCCCGATGACTATGAGGTCGTAATCGTAGACCTCATTCTCCGCACACAACAGCTGCTGCAGCACACCGTCTCTGTGGGCCTGAGTGGAAGAAATGATGAAACACAGCATGTCAAGATAAATAACAACTAGGGTTGTCAAAATTGCTCAAAAATGACGTTCGAATATTCCCTTTTAAAAAAACACATATATTAGAATATATTCAAATTTCTGGTAGCCCATTAGGCACGTCAATAATAGGACAAATTAATACAACGAGATACAACTACTTGTATACTGTAGGTAGGCCTAATCTAAGTTTAAACATATTTAACAACATATTACCTACACAAAAAGAAGTAAATTAACTAATGGCCAAGACCGCAGACCTTGGCCTCTCGCTCACTCGCACGCACGCACTCTTTCTTTCTTTCTCTCCCGCACCGTCGCGCTCTCTGCGCATAGCGGTGTAAAATGAACGACAACAATAAACAAATGCTGGGTTCTGATCAAGAGTTTTGTGCAAGCAATTTAAGGTCGCGATTCTTGTCCCAAATATGGCAGGCTTCATTCAGTGATTGAAACAAATATTAACATTAATTGAAGTTTTACAGTATAGAACCGACATTGAACGCGCCGAGCGAGCTGTGCTGTGGTAAACATGGAGATGTAGCCTCAAGTTGCTAGTTGTTGAATGGTAAACTAACTCTAGCTTACACACTATAGTTGTAGGCTCAACAAGTTTACCATCAACTGACCAAAATCTGAAATATTTCCAGACATCACTCTTTAGATTTTTTGGGGTTACAATCACTTTCTCTGCTGCGGTCAAGCTGGGTTCTGCACTTTCTGCCATCTTCCACGCAAGTCAGCTGTGACGCTGAGGCGCGCGCCAACCCGCAAAGCAGACAGACACGCCGCTGCTGCGTTTTTTTATTTAGTTTATTTAGTAACTTTTTTTACATTCGAATATTAATTTTCACATTCGAATTTCTGTTTTTAACCACTATTCGAATATAGAATATTCGTTGACAGCCCTAATAACTGAATTAAAATCATGAATAATTCAATGTAAATATTGTCAAGAAGTTGCCCTTAATGTAACGTATGTAGCAGGGTTTTCTCATTTAAGATAGAAATACTTTATTTATAATAAAGTATCCTGGGGGCACCACCTCAGAATGTGTTTAAAGGGGCTGAGGAAACCTTGTTCAATAGCCTTCGTAATAATCAGTCTAATCTTAAGTAATGAATTCTGTGAAAGTAGAGCAGATCAGATAACATGAGGGATAGTGAGTATTATACACAATGATATATTTAAGAAAATGTAATTATATAATGAACAATACCAGAGAAGTTATGGGTTAGTCTTGGGTTTGAATAGCACAATGAAAGCAGGATACACAATGGCTATGTGAAGAGCGCGTGGGTAGGGGGAAGGGATAGATGGGCCTCGTTGGAACAATGGTGGACAATCTAGCGGTAATGATAATCCTAACGAGAGTTAGGTTAATACACTTGTAATCTAAATCTAACACAGACAGAGAAACCACAACATGCTAATATCACAAGTAAGGAATGTAGCCAGTCACAGTTACTTTTGTTGTGTGAAGAAGAGGGGTCAAAGTTCCGTCAATGTAAAACAGTCCGTATAGAACAAAGGGATCTTTCGTTAAAGTTCCTTGTGGTCCAGTGAATTGCTGATTTAGAAGAATAAATTAGTAGTCACGCGTTCACTTCAGGTTTATTCCTACTAAAAAGCGGGCGTGATTGTGTGTTGTGGGTTTTTAGAATCCACAAGAAAAGTAGGGTGTCTTTGTGAAGGTGAATTCACTCATTGCTCAGTTACTCCAGCTGGGCGTTGTCCTGAGGTTCACGTATAGGTGTGAAATGGCCGGTAACTTTGGGTTCAGTGTTTCAAATGTTCATGCATTGCTTATACTTCAAAGAATAACAATACAATATTCATAAATGGTTTTGTTAGTATGATACAATTATCTGGATATCAAGATTGACTAACTTAACCTCACCTGAAGGGAAGTTATGATCAAACATCAATTAAAACAACATTCTAAACAATGAGAAAAGCACACATTATAACACATCAACTACTGTCATTGAAATACTGTCCATGAGCCGTGTAGTCCTTGGGGAATGTTTCTAAATCCATGAAAAGTTTTTTTCCTCAGACTCCTTTGTCTCCTGGAGACTCAATACTGGAGGACCAAGTGGTCTACCTGCTGACCCCATACTGCACCAGAAGCTTTGAAGCTCCTCCTGGAAGATAAGGGTTCAAAACCCCTTTCTCTTGTCGGGGGTAGGAGAAAGATGTGAATGGTACTGTGGTTTGTCTGTTGGCTCTGTGTTACATGCAGATATTTTTTTTATCTTATAACACCAAAAAGAAATTCCCAGCAACTAAGATACAGAATATCTATCAAAATCCATGTTCAGCAGAATCTGTATGCGCAGGCTACAGGTGAACAGGACAAACGAGCAGGGATAGGTGAGGACACCAGTTGTATCCTAAATATAAATGCTGTATCAAGCTGGCAAAAGGCCACCTTATCAGCTTACAGAATAAAGTCCCCAAACATTGAAAAACACCAAAAAGTGTACCATTAGAAAAGACAAAGCAGGAGGAGATAGCAGCAGATTAGGGCATCTTTAACAAGACATTCATTAATATGTTAATATGAGTTTTGCTGCATCAAGCTGTAAAACACACTCAAATATAGAACCACTCAACCTTGGTTTCTGGCATACAGACAATGAGTGTTACACTATATTAGAATGCAAACATAGCATTCAAAAGCATCAACCACCATTGAAGGAGAGTAGAAAACCAGAAATAAACTGTTAACACATTAAAAAAAAACAGTACAGTACATCGATGTAGGTGGAATATTGTTTTTTATTTATTTCAAGGATGCGTACCTGCATGGTTTTGTCACATCCACCAATGTGAGTCTTGTTGATGAAGACATTGGGGACGGCTTTCTGCCCCGTCATCTCCAGCAGCAGAGCCTGATAGTCGGAACCCCCATCTGGGAGGAGATAAGAATGAAGCAGTTGTGAGAGCGGCTTTGATTAACTCTTAATTCATCCACCCCAAACTTCCAATTGCACTGCCAGTCCTAATGAAAGAAGTTCAGGGAATAGATAAACAACAATTCAAAACTTGAAAAATTGAATGCTGGCAATTGGAAGGTTCTCAGTATTTACCAAAGCCAAATTTGTAGAGCATACTCTACACTTTAAGCCAATTTGTATTCAGGACAGCAGTGAGTATTGGTGTGTAATGATGAACATTGATGTCTGTGTATCACAAACTATTGGGTGGGAGAGTAGAAGGATTATGAACAAAATAGTGCTTGCGGTGCAGCTGGGGCAATTGTTATAATTGAGTGTGTTCACATATTTATTATTTTTCTTTATTTTCCCACCCTTAAAAAAACGTGAATATCGTCTTGGTCACGATTGCGTTGCTTGTATTCCCGCAAACATTCCGTTTTACTGTTATGGTTGAAGTTTTTGTGGTGAAGAGTGAAGCTAATGGTGGCTAACTAGCTAGCCAGTCACTAACGCAGGGGCGTAGCCAGGACATTATTTCTGGGGGGGCCAGCTCTGGCCAGTCTTTTATTTGGGGTGGCACTTGATTGTCAAAAACTACTATTTTAAAACTCACACACTGCATTACTCAGAGCAGCAGTTTTCTAACGGTATCCAGTGGTTAGCTGCTAGTCTCCATTGAAGCGCTGTCAGAATGCAGGTACGTTGGTTTGCGTCTTGTGCTGTTAATGGGGGCGTGGCCCAACATGTTGCGAATATGGGGCTTGTAGCGTAAGTGACAAATTACAATATAACACGACTATAAAAAAAATATTTATGAATTTTTTCAGCTTTATACCGTTTCTGTTCAGGAGGGTTTATAAAAAAAAAAGGTGTGAGGTTGGGGGGGCCGGCAGGGTGGCCATTCTCTGACCAATGGTGGCCGTGGCCCCCCCTGGCCACCACGTGGCTACGCCCCTGCACTAACGTCACTAACGTCACAAACTCCCACACGATTACCTATAGTAAAACATCCACTTCTGGGAGATAGATAGCTTCCTGAAACAACAAGACAGCTGCATAAATGCCACAGGTAAAAGCCAGGGTGATAACATGTAATTAGCTATGTTTCCAGGCTGTGATATACAAATGTCCTGTCCCACACACAGCGGTAGTCTAGTGAAGAGGCCTGTCCTTAACCACTGATCAGTTAAGAATAATTAAAGATTACAACTAATGATTACTTTTATACTGTTTGGAATGCTCTGAATATAATAAACAATGTTTGATCTATACCCTGCTATATTAAGCTCATGAGAACATAACCCTTGGTCATGTCCAGGAGAGAAATATGCCTACGAATTATGTTGCTTGTATCATTGATAAACTGTCATTATGCCGTTTGCTCAGCCTGCAAAGCCATAAGTTAGTTCTTTGTAAGGTGCGACTAGGAAATGCCTGTGACACTAGTGTAGGTCACAGGTCACAATGTTAACAAAGTGTATAATGCCATGCAACTTTGAACAAGGAAAATAGAAGTAACGTCAAGGCCATTTCTAGGAGCCCCATCTAAGGACCTAAACAAAAGCTATCTAGCATGCAGTGTCCCTTTTCTGTGCTTGCGAAAGCTATGCTAATTGTCACATACCCTCCCATATTGTGATACTATTTAACTCCCTTGATTTCCTGTATTCATTGTCCTGTCTTCTGAGATGCTCAACTTGAGTATATCAGACACCTGCACCTTATAGATCTATAATAAATACGTAGTTTTTGTCTTGAACTTGTACATAGCTATTCACTTCTTGGACTTATTACCCAATTGCTGTGAAAGTACCATCTAATACGTCTTCACTAGTTAGCTTCGCTCTAGGGATGAGGTCTGAAGCTAGAGCTAGGAGCAAAACGGCTTCTCTCCAGCCCAGGGGCATCATATACAAAAGATTGCGCAGCTTACATACCAGAAGATGGCGTATGGCCAAAACTTGAAAAGTACATACGCACAGAAATATTCACATGTATAAAACTGGTCGTACACCAGCTCCTGCGCACCTTTTCTTTCAAAAAAATAAATCACAATCAATGTGAGATTGACCGCACGTGAACGAGCCACTGACCCCGCCTTGCCTCCTCCCATAAATGAATATGCAGATGGCCTATAAATGCACCCCTGAGGTCATTTCTTTGTCTGATTAAAATGGCTAAACACGCAGTAAGAAATATTTCACAGACTGTGAGATCGAGGTTCTAACAACAGAGATGGATGCGAGGAAATGTGTCCTGTTTGGTGGCCTGTCATCAGGTATAGCAAGCCCAAACAAAATTGCAGATTTTTTTCACATTTTCTGCAGAATTCCGCTAGCCTTCCTGTTCTTATGTCGGAGCGACCGAAGATGTTCCACAACAGTTTGATGCCTAAAAGACTTTGCAAAAAAGTATTGATCCATCCTCATTAAGATCGCCTGAAAACTCCCTGGCCCTGTCTATTGCTGTAATTTTGGTTGACAAGTGTTTCCGTGTCAATTATCTTCAAGGCTGAATCTTGGGATTTTTGGCGCTTTGAAGCTTCAGCTTATAACTTTCTACAACATTTTTACTATTTTCAGCTTTTTTAGCATGGTCAGCTATCCCCATTCAGGTTTTCAGCATTCTCACTGCTGTTTCGCAGGAACAGCTTTTTCTAGTTGGGTGTGATGTTTTAATATAGGCTACAGACTAGTAGGCTAGCTAGTCTAACGTGAACGTTACTGTATCTGTTTATGGGCTTATGACAGGCTTCCTTCGATTGTTATCACAGACCTATACTGCTGGCAATGGGCTCTGTTTACAGGTTAAATATTTCGAAAGAATAGAGACGTAATATGAGTTGACAAGTTTATTAAAAGTTTGCCTCAGACCAATGCATTCCATTTGAAATTCTGCGGGTTTTCGTCAGAATTCTGCGCTCGCAAATTACGTTTGGGCCTGGGTATTTGCAACAAAAGGAAGTCGGCGGAGTGGAAAACTGTCACTAGGACTGTAAATGCTGTGGGTTTGGAGAACCGGATCATGGCAAAAATTGAGAAGAAATGGTCCGATGTAAAACTTGAAATTAAGAAACGTGGTGGTCCTTGGGAGATGGATCCGTGCGTCATGCCTCCTGTGCGTCACGGATGAGCCAGAGTCAGGCTCACAGAAACAATAGGGGTTATGAGTGCCCAGGAAACTAACCGGAAAACAGATGTAATCATTTCCGCTGCTGTGCTAACCAAACGGCAAACCCAGCTAGTTCACACAATCAATAACATTATTATCATTATGAGCATTTTAGGCGTTTACATTATTTCACTTTGAAGACCATGTATTTATCCAAACCGTTTAAGTACCAGATGTGGGAAAATCCGAACAGTGATTTCTCAGGTGTGAAGTATCCGGATGACCTGATGTCGTACCGGCTGGCTAAATGTAGAATTCCCATATATCTTGAAAGCTGCCCTCCTCGACCTTTTTGGTGTAAAATTGACCGACGTAAAATTATTTACTTTGTGACATGACGCGAACGAGACGTGGCTGCCGCCTACAGTAGCCTAAGACTATGCAGTCTAACGGGCGAGCCGTTCTCACTCAAATAAGACTACCACAACCCAAATCAAAATTCCGAGTCGACAGACCAATGGGGAATCGCTTTTTCTTCTAAAGGCTGCCATCCTCAACCTTTTTGGCGCAGAATTCACCGAGATATAAAATTGGAAACTGGAGGCATCTTGTGTAAAACAGCACCATGTCAGCATAGAGCATATAGATCCGGAAGTGATGGCTGATTTACCGAATACGTGTAACCCTAACCCTAACCGAATAAGTGTTTTCCGCATAACCCCTATTGCATTTTCCCAATGCCAATCTTGTAGATGCACAGCGAGTATATATTCCATCTGTGGTAAATAATCTGTGCTGCGTGCAATATTAACCATATACAGAGGGTGACATGCATTTCCTGAGTGATTTTGTTTGTTTGACACCCAAGTTTAACAGAAGTTATTATGGTGGCGGATTAAACAGTTAACAGCATTTCCTGTTTGGGTTTTGGCATTTTGATGTGAATCATCCACATCAATGATCAAACTTTTATTAGCGGTGGTAATTATGTTTTTTCAATAGTCAAAGTCATAGACGTATGACAGTAACTGTAGTGGAAACTTTATTTTGTAATGTTTGGTGAGTTTCGGCACTTTTAAGATTTTGATAAACAAAATGTACAATACGATATACGCTGATATTATTAGTAGATCTACTTTTGGAAACAGTAGTCAATTTGGGGATATTTCACATCACTGAAGCGTTAGCATCATTAGCCTCTGTTGGACGACGTACGACAGTGGTCTGTGATACATCTGTTTTCAATCATTAAATAATAAACATGCCTCACAAATACATTTTAGTTTTAGGATTTGTTATGACATTAGATTACAAGTAAACGATTCGTTGGTGAAATTATTATATACCTGCAGTTTTAAACTAGTGTAGCTCACTGTAACGCTGTACCCGAGATACTGGTAAGACAAACAATTCTACCGCTATGTTCGCCACTCCCCTTACTTGAATCAAAAGTCCCAGATTATCGGAATCCAACGGTACCTCATTTTTGAAAATCGGTCATACGGTTCAAAACTTACGTGTGTAAACACAAGTCCAACTTTGACCCGTTGGTGGCGCTAGAGTGCTCGAATGAGAGACATGAAACTTGGTGAGAATAAAGAGGGGCCTGTCCTTAATGAGTGTACCAAATTTCACAAAAGGTGACCGTACGGTTCTAGGGGCTGCCATAGACTCCAATGGGAGAGGAAGATGATTAACTAGAGAGGGTACAATTTCTGGGGAAATTGTAGGGTGTGCTTGCTTGCGTCGGTTGCACAGGGGTCCGTTTTTTATGACATTTTTAAAACTGATATTTCTGTATATTTTATATAAAAATGCATACTTATTATTTATAAAGATTACATAGATTTAAAAGCATCTTTTTTTTGCTGCTCATTTACAACTCAAAATACGAGTGAAGTGTAGAATGAAATAGATGTCTTCTCATCTCCCCTGCAAGAGGCAGCCTCATAGCTGAATCAAAACGAATACATTTGGCAGACCGGTGTCAAAACTGACCTAATCTCTATGACAAACGTCCAAACGAAGATTTAGGGGGGCAAAAATAAATAATAATAATAAATATATATGTGAGCGAACAAAGGTTGTGCCCTTGCCGAAGGCAGAGCACACCCAACTAGAAAAAGCTGTTCCTGCGAAACAGCAGTGAGAATGCTGAAAACCTGAATGGGGATAGCTGACCATGCTAAAAAAGCTGAAAATAGTAAAAATGTTGTAGAAAGTTATAAGCTGAAGCTTCAAGGCGCCGAAAGGTATTTTTGAAAGGGGCGGGAGCTGGACGAAGGCATAAAACTACAGAAAAGAGAAGAACAATGCAAAAAGAGAAATCATTCTAGTAGAAAGTCATTTGCTCAGGTTTCAAAAGGTCTGAAATGTATTTTAGAGAAGACCTGGAGCTAAATCTGATTAAAATGCTGCTGCAAAAAAAGTTGAACTATTGTGGGTAGTAAATAAGATCATGCTACATCTAACCAGCGGATCATCTTGCAAGTGTGTCAAAGTGGTATTTTTACAGACTGTATTAACACCGTAGGCGTGAATAATTAATGCATGGTGATTGTCGTCCATCTGTAGCCGAAGCTAAGCTAGAGAGAGGATGCAATGGGAGACTTTCTACAGTAAGCCATATCTACTACTTCAAATCGAAAAAGGAGACCATCCTTTGATTAAAGACAAGTTCCTTAACCTCTGTTGTCAATATCGCCAATAAAAAGTAAATACTCTTCAGTTACGAAGCATTTGTTTGTAGCTAGGTAATGAATATTATGTCTGGAAAAACGTAGCTAGCTATGTGACCTGGTTTCGCTGTATGATGACAGTCGTAGTGTCACTAGAATGGCCATAACAAAAGATCATATTTCAAATATGTCTGCTGTTCTACATTGCCCACACAATTCAACTCTAACATGGCCTGTATCTTGTATCGAAAGTGCTCGAAAATTAGCTCGTCTAATGTATGGTGGACTGAGAACATATGTTAGTCAAAGCAGAGCGAACGGATGTCGTGGGAGAATTCCTACTGTGTTAGATTTACTGCTTCAAATTGAAAACGGAGAAGATGTTTAGAGTAAAGACAATTTACTTAACATCTGTGTTCAATATCATCAATTAAAAGAAAAAACTTTGAAGTTACGAAGCGTTTGTTCGTAGGATTAACGCCAGCTGCAGCAAACACTTGCCCCAGCCCTGGTTTTTGGCTGTTCGTGACGGTCAGCTATGACAGTCTTGAGCCTCGATTTTTGCAGATTTCTGTGAAACTTGCTAAAATAAAAACGATCTAGCTAGATTATGTACACTTTAAGCTCAATGTACATGCCAATTTGGTCGATTGTGGGAAAAAAAGTCGAACCGTTTTAGTTATGGAGAGCCATCGCGCTAGCTCGATTATACGAGAGAATAACAGAAATGTAGCTAGAATCCACACCTCACACAAGTTAACCGAGACGCAAAACTGTACGTCCAATCCCAAAAATACGGATATTTTCCGAGACCCAAGACTCTGCCTAAACCAGAGATATTCTTTATATGTCTGTGCAGTCAGAAATACGACTACCTGCAGTTTCGAAAACGTGTTCCTTTTGCTTTCCTGGTGCGCGTTTGTTTGGTTGCCACGGTGATGGCGCAGCTGTGATGGCTAACGAGCTAGGCAGAGAAAAACGAACATTTACCTAGCATCCACACCTCACACAAGTTAACCGAGACGCAAAACTGTACGTCCAATCCAAAAAATACGGATATTTTCCGAGACCCAAGACTCTGCCAAAACCAGAGATGTCCTTTATATTTTCTGTGCGGTCAGAAATACGACTCTACCGGCAGTTTCAAAATCTTGTTCTTTTTGCTTTCTCTGACGATTTTGACACCAGATTTGCATTGGTCTCTATGGGGCGAGAGTTGGACTTTGTCTCGCTTTCGTGGGGCTCTGAACAAATGTGTACGTCTGTTGGATTCAACAGACAACTGACAAAGCTGCCCTCCACTCTAAGCGTTTCAGTCTGCACTCTAGAGTTTCACGTAAACACCCATGTAAATCTCAGAAACGGCTTGAAAAAGTCATGAAACTTAATCAGTGATATTGAAAAAAGTTGAATAGATATCAAAAAGCTGAATTATTTAAAAATATTTAGGGTTTTGTCAACATTTTAAAGTTTAAATGGTGGCTATAGCTGAAAGATTGAGGAAGAAGAAGGATTTGGAAGTTGAAGAAGTTTAAAGAAGTTTGAGAGGATTTGAAAGAAAACTCCATTGGAAACCCATGTAAAAAATATTATGAATATTGATTTATATTAATTCAAGCATAAGAGGTACAAAGCTGAAAAGTCATAGCACCCATGTGCTATGACCCACGTAACTGAAACGTCAGGTGGCTGAGCGGTTAGGGAATCGGGCTAGTAATCTGAAGGTTGCCAGTTCGATTCCCGGCAGTGCAAAATGACGTTGTGTCCTTGGGCAAGGCACTTCACCCTACTTGCCTCGGGGGGAATGTCCCTGTACTTACTGTAAGTCGCTCTGGATAAGAGCGTCTGCTAAATGACTAAATGTAAATGTTTTTACTTTTAGTTGACGATATTGAACAGATGTTGAGAAACTTGTCTTTACTCAAACTGACTTTACACTTTCAATACAAGATACAGGCCATGTTAGAGTTGATATATATATATATACACATAATTGTGTGGGCAATGTAGAACAGCAGACAGAATTGAAATATGATCTTTTGTTTTAAAGTTATGGCCATTCTAGTGACAAGTGCTTACAACGCTAGCTACGACTGTCATCATAGCTGCAATAGAACGGCGAAACCAGGTCACATAGCTAGCTACGTCTATCTTTCGTTACCTACAAACAAATGCTTCGTAACAGTATTTACTTTTTATCGGTGATATTGACCAGAGGTTAAGGAACTCTGTAAGGAATATTGTCTCCGTTTTCAAATTTGAAGCAGTAGATCTAGCTTACTGTAGGAAATCTCGCATTGAATCCTCTCTCTAGCTTCGCTTCGGCTATCTCGTCTTCGTCTTTTCTACTACCTACAATAGTTCAGCCTTTTTGCAGCAGCATTTTAAATCAGAGTTAGAGTAGTTTTGCAGTTGCACAACAAAGTCACGTAATGTGACGAGATTGAATTTAAAAGTATTTTTTTTTAAACTCACCTGGGACAACGACAACATCGGAAAACCTGCACCATGGATTATTATATTTATGTCATCTTTAAATTCAGTGTCTGAACAGGACTGGGTGTGCAGGCACACATTAGTTTCTCCTCCATCTTGATACTGAAACCCAGATTCTAGGTTAGAAATTTTGACAATGACCAACGGTTGCTACGTTACAAGAAACAAGGAATCAATCCGATTGGCCAACGCTCTTCACTGTTCCAACCTTTTTCTGTTTTTATGTCTTTCAATTATTAATACTTTTCAGAATGGGTTTTATTCGCCAAGAAACTTCACACAGACAAGGAATTTACTATGGCAGGAAGGTGCACACATTAAACATACAGTGTACAAGTCTAACTCATACTAAAGGGATACAAATGTAAAAGATTTAGAATGAAATAAAATGGCTATAGTATAAATAGGGCGAAATAGTGCAATATGGCAAGGTGTCTTGTGCAGATAAAGTGATTAGTGGTCAAGTCAGTGTGAGTCCTTGGCATTGTTGAAGAGGCCAGCAGCGGATGGGAAGAAACTGTTTGTGTGGCGTGAGGTTTTGGTCCTGATGGACCGCAGCCTTCTGCCAGAGGGGAGTGGCTGAAACAGTGTGTCCAGGCTGGGAGGAGTCGGCCACAATCTTCCTTGCTCGCCTCAGGGTCCTCGAGGTGTGCAGGCCCTCGAGGGTAGGCAGATTGCAGCCGATCACCTTCTCAGCAGCGCGGATGATACGCTGCAGTCTGCTCTTGTCCTTGGCAGTGACAAAATTGTACCAGATGGTGATAGAGGTGAGGATGGACTCAATGATGGCTGTGTAGAAGTGCACCATCATTGTCTTTGACAGGTTGAATTTCTTCGGCTGCCGTAGGAAGTAGGGCTGTCCCTGACTAAGATTTTCTTTGGTCGACCAAGACTCGACTAAAACGTCTGAAAATCGACTTATCGAAATTTGAAACATCTTCCTGATCTGACTCAATGGCTGCTGGACATTGCAGATTCAGCTGCTAATAGCCTACTAATAATAAGACTCGTATCACCAGTCCTGTTGTAACCGAATGCTGATGGTATTTAGTATCTCTTACAATGTACTACAAATTAAAAATATTGTTTGTTTAACATGCAAATCATCAGAGCGCGCTTATCACTGCCTGAAAACTTGCAGCATGCGAACTTACGTAGAAGCTGAGTGGGGAACGGTGCAACAGAAAAAGATTTTGTTGTCTTGGCCGGAGAAGATAATGTCATTCGATTTGGATGTGATTCTTATAATAGGCATATTCATTTTTCAACCCAGCGCGTTAGCATGAGCGAAGAAGGGCTAGGCCAACTTATGTTTTTCAGGTGGTAGGCTACATCATATTCAACGTTGAACTATGAAAAATAAACCGTTGTTGGCAGAGTTTGCATTCAACGTTTTTCGAGTCACCCGGTACTTTGTAAATGTACTTTAATGAAATGCTGCCATACCACAGATTTCTTTGCCATTTTGACTAATAACACTGACAAAGTAGGCTATGGCAGAGTTTGTAGTTCGGCAGCCAATTATGCTTGTGCCGTGTGCAAAATACCAAAACAAAACAAAGCGCAGATTAACGAAAGGGAAAACGGTAATACCTTTTCTTTTAAATTATATATTTTTAGAGTTGCTTTATTTGTCTTAAATAATATAATCTACAATTTCTGTAGAACATTTAGTTAATTCAGCAATGATGACACAAGCAGGAACATCCTCTGTTGTGCTTTCTTGGTAAGGGAGCTGATGTTCAGTTCCCACTTGAGGTCCTGGGACAGGATAGTGCCCAGGAAGCGGAAGGACTCCAGTGTTGACTGGGGAGTCACACAGGGTGATGGGGGTGACTGTCTTAAGCAGCTTGCACACTGCCCCGACAAACGCCAACATTCTACAACAAACCCCAACAAACACCAACAGTCGGGTCAGTGTGGGCCAGCAGTTTGTGTTTGTTTGTCATTGTCGGGTACTGTCGGAAGAGTTCAACATGTTCAGTCAGATCGGGTGAAGTTGCTGAATGTCTGACCAATGTAGAGGGATTTCCAACAAACTCCAACATTCTGACAGCTCGTTACCTTGACAACTAGGCTCAACAATGGCTGGTTTCTGGACCCAAGAACGCGAGGATGTACTCCTGGAGTGATGGGAAGAGAGAGCATACTCCAACCGAGACAGCAAAAGTGCCGCAATGAGAAACATCGCGACTAGCTAGCTAACTAGTTCTACCATGTTAATCTGTTAACAAGATAACCTATTTACATTTAGTCATTTAGCAGACGCTTTTATCCAAAACGACGTAGTCTTCAAGGGAGAGATAACCTATCTAACTAGTTGCTAACACGGTTGTTTCATTAGTAGACTATGGTCACTGCTCCCTGATCTAGTAGGCTGTATCAGTGTATTGCAGTGGCAGCGCCAGACATTTTTTTCTGGGGAGCTCTGCGTTTTAGCGAGGGTGCTATGATATAAGGGTGATAGCTTATGTGTCACATGGTTCTCTACTACACCTCCCCACCTATCATCTGTTTACATGTTTGCTCTCTGAAGCGTCTTGGGGGTTCATGAAAAGCGCTAAACAAACCGATTGTATTATTATTATCTAGGCTAATTCCGACGGACGCGCACAGTCTGCGACGGTCACTGACAAAATGCATAGCCTACAGCATGTTAGAGTCCGCAGGTGACCACTAGTCTACCATGTCAGACAGAGTGAAATGAATCTTGGAATAGCAGATAGAATTAACTAAAACAGTCAGAAATGTGTTAAAAAGGTATATATTATTTCAGTTCACAATCATCAATAATCACATTGAACCTTATGTATACCTAGCACACAGACAGACTGCCTGTCCTAGGCTAAAGAGTCTCAGATTTTTTTTAAGGCGTCTCCAAAAAAATAAAAAGGCAAAAAGTTAAAATCTTCGGCAAAAAAGGGCCTCTTCGTTGCTAATCAACCGAAACTAGTCTTCAGCGACACTGCAATCAATGCACGCAACAAATCAGACAGCATTCATTAATGTTACACAGCTAACTGTTACCACGCAAACTGTTCCAACTAGCTTTTACAAAAACTCCTTTGTTGGACTCCAAACATGCGAGGTGGATATTTTTGGAGTTTTGGTCTTCTCGGACCATCCTGAGCATCCATGCTAATGTCACTGATGCTGCTATAGCACCATGCACCCTCAGTAGTGGTGGAGGGTTGACCTCCTTGACCAGAACGTTCCTCCACTTAAAAATCACCAGATACCCCTGCCATTTCTTCCTCTTCTACGTCACTCTCCTTTCTTAATCGTTCTTCCAAACGTGGACATTTAGGTAGCAAAAACCGATGCATTGTTGATGTTAACTTGAAACTATCATGCATTAGCTCGCTTTCTCCTTCAACCGTCCAGTAACGTCAAGTGTGCGACGTGAAAATCGGGTCATAGTGTATGACAGAATGATTGCTCTGTGTCTAAAACAATCTTAATTTCAATAATTATAATTTCGATAGTTATAATTTTATTTTGTGAGTTCAATATTATTATCACACAATAAATAACGCAGAATGACGTTGATCTTAAAATGATACTACAACACACAGAAAAAGTAATTAGCTTGCTGAAAAAAGTCTGCTACTGTCTGAGAAGTGTGGAGTTGGCATTGGTTTTCTGGACATTTTAAAGACAATCACCAACAACTGCCAACTTTAGAATGTTGGGATTTGTTGGAGTTTGTTGGGGCAGTGTGTAAGCTGCTTTAAGAGCATTGAGCTCTAACATAACGCTTTAACATTTATGAAATTAAATAAGATACCCTTTTCATCACTCTTTTTTGTCAACTGCTTTCAGCAAACACACACATTTTCTTCAGGAAATGTACCTTTCTAGCTATCATTGTTTCTTTTCCCACCCCTAAGGATCCCGCAATATTTGCACTACATAGACAACATTGGAGTCAAAAGGTTCGTCTTGGTAGCGATTGCGTTGTTTGTATTTCTATTTACGTTCCGTTGCACGGTTTAAGTTGAAATTGAGTTTTTGTGGCGAAAAGTGAAACTAACGGTGGCCACAGTCACTGACGTTACTAATGTCACGAAAACACGCGTGACTACCTGTAGCAGAACATTAGTTTAGCAGCTTGTTAAATTCTGGGAGTTAGCTAGGCTAACTATAGCTTTACTGCAAGGCAGCTACAGAAACGCCACAAGCAAAGAGGGTGATAACTATTTACTCATTTTACTTTGTGATATGAAACACAATTGTGAAGTGTAATGTACAACTAGAAAGGTACATTTCCTGAAGAAAATGTGTGTGTTTGCTGAAAGCAGTTGAAACGATTGTTTTGATGGCTTGAATAGTGAAGAAGGTTTTACAAACATTTTTAAAGAGGTATGTGCTTTAAAAACAAAATGGTGAGAAAAAGTGTTAAAAGTATATCTGTCATTGTTATGCATTGCGATATTTTCTTACTGTTGAAAATGGAGAAAAAACAGTGATGAAAAGAGTATCTTATTGACTTTCATACATTTTTAAGCGTTAAAAGTATTAAAGAATGAAAGATTGAAAAACAGAAAAAAGTTTGAAGTTAGAAAAATGAGCAAATATAGTGATGAAGAGTATATTGCATAACAGTCATCAATATCATAGCAGACAAAAGTATGTCAGCAGTATGAAGGTGAAAAAAAGTGTTGCTTTGAAACCAAAATGGTGAGACAGTGTTAAAAGTATATCCGTCATTGTTATGCATTGCAATATTTTGTCACGGTTGAAAAGTGAGAAAAAAGAGTGATGAAAAGGGTATCTTATTTAATTTCATAAATGTTAAAGCGTTGTTAGAGCCATTTTATATTTTATTTCATTCTAAACCTTTTACATTTTTAAACCCTTAGTATTAGTTAGACTTGTACACTTCTTATTTAAGATTCTTATATGTTTAATGTGTGCACCTTCCTGCCACAGTAAATTCCTTGTCTGTGTGATGTTTCTTGGCGAATAAAACCCATTCTGAAAAGTATTAATAATTGAAAGATGTAGAAACAGAAAAAAGTTTGAACAGTGGTCCAGTGAAGAGTGTTGACCAATCGGATTGGTTCCTTGTTTCTTGTAACGTAGCAACTGTTGGTCATTGTCAACATTTCTAACCTAGAATCTAGGTTTTAGGTTCAAGATGAAGGACAAACTAATCATGTGTGCCTGTACAACCAGTCCTGTTCAGACACTTTAAAGATGACATCAAAATAATAATCCATAGTGCAGGGTTGCCGATGTTGTCGTTTTCCCTGGTGAGTTTTTTAAATTCAATATCGTCACATTATGTGACTTTGTTGTGCAACTGGAAAAGCTAGCTACTCTAACTCAGAATGCTGCTGCAAAAAAAGCAGAACTATTGTGGGTGGTAAATAAGATCATGCTACATCTAACCAGCGGATCATTTCTTGCAAGTGTGTCAAAGTGGTATTTTTACAGATTATTAACACTGTAGGCGTGAATAATGCATGCATCGTCATTGTCGTCCATCTTTAGCCGAAGAAGCTAGAGAGAGGATGCAATGGGAGATTTCCTACAGTAAGCTAGATACTGCTTCAAATTGAAAACGGAGACGATCTTTTGATTAAAGACAAGTTCCTTAACCTCTGTAGTCAATATCACCGATAAAAAGTAAATACTGTAACGAAGCATTTGTTTGTACGTAACGAACGATAGACGTAGCTAGTTTCGCCGTTCTATGGCAGCTACAGTACTGTATGATGACAGTCGTAGCTAGCGTTGTAAGCACTCGACACTAGAATGGCCATAACTTTAAAACAAAAGCAAAAAAAAAAACATTTCAAATCTGTCTGCTGTTCTACATTGCCCACACAATTATGTATATATATATCAACTCTAACATGGCCTGTATCTTGTATTGAAAGTGCTCGAAAATTAGCTTGTTTAATGTATGGTGGACTGAGAAAACATTTGTTAGTCAAAGCGGAGCGAGCGGAGGTCGTGGGAGAATTCCTACTGTGTTAGATTTACTGCTTCAAATTGAAAACGGAGAAGATATTTAGAGTAAAGACAAGTTTCTTAACGTCTGTGTTCAATAACGTCAACTAAAAGTAAAAACTTTTCAGTTACGAAGCTTTTGTTCGTAGTAACGCCAGCTGCAGTAAACCTTTCGTGACCCCGGTTTGGCTCTTCGTGACAGTCGGATATGACAGCGTTGAGCCTCGATTTTTGCAGATTTCTGTGAAAGTTTCTATTTTTTTTTTTTATCTAGCTAGATTATGTACACTAGGTTCAATGTACATACCTTGTTTGGCCAATTTGGTCGATTGTGGAAAAAAGTAGAACCGTTTTTAGTTATGGAGAGCCATCGCGCTGGCTTGGAATTGCGTTATCCCACTCATCACTTCAGTGGTCATAACTTTTAAACAAAATAGTCTATCTTAAATCTGTCTGCTGTTCTGAATTCACGACAAAAGTACGCACATTTCATACGCTCTAACTTATCCTCTATCTTGTAGTGAAAGTGGTTAAAAATGAGGTTTTCTAAAAAAGTAATGCAGACGGAGAAGACTTTTGTCAGAATGGCTCCGTGAAATCGTCTTGATAAAGGATGATTTGCCTAACATGATCATATAAATATTTACATCATTAGAAAGCCCTAAATCTTGTCTTCAAAATGGTATAAACAGTTCAGGTATATTATTTGAAAAAGTCTGCATATTCAGGCAGGAAAGTGTTAAACAGTGTCAAAAATTTACGCGGTGACAAACAGTTCTGTCAGTGCATGACGTCACAATTGAATTTGACACAGTTGCACAGGGGTCCGTTTTTGACTGACATTTTTACAACTGATATTTCTGTATATGTTATATAAAAATGCATACTTATTATTTATAAAGATTACATAGATTTAAAAGCATATTTTTTTTGCTGCTCATTTACAACTGAAAATACGAGTGAAGTGTAGAATGAAATAGATGTCTTCTCATTTCCCCTGCAAGAGGCAGCCTCATCGTTGAATCAAAACGAATACATTTGGCAGACCGGTGTAAAAATTGACCTAATCTCTATGACTTAAACGTCCTTTTAAGTTTTTCCCTTCTCGTGATATTTTCAAGCATTTAGCCTACTCATATTGCATTCATTCATGAATAAAGAACCCCCTTTGAAGATTATTCTACGACGTTACCGGCAGTAGAAGATTGAATCGCGATTCAAACAGTACCATCTGCTAACTGAAAATATGCCCCCCAAAACGTAAATAAGCTTGACATTTATTTAGTGGAAAATCGCTCATTCATAAAAAGCTCACTGGTAGCGACCCTTGTCAGTAACAACGCAAAATGCGATATAGCCCTGTGTGGAGAATCTGCCCCGGTAAATTGTACTACTACGGTACAGTAGTAGACTACTGGGTGGTATTCGTCGTAGCTCGCTAAGCGGTTTAGCGAGCTAATTTTCAGGCTAAGATAAAAAACGCCCCTCTTTTTGGTTCGTGGAAGCAACTTTCGATAAATCACCATAGTAACATATCAATTAGCACTAACCTGCTCCAGAGCAGGCTAACGTAAGTGTAGCTGGATAAGCTTGCCACACCCCCGGAAAATAACATGGCAGCTCCCTTTTTGAGAGACCCAGTTGACCAAGGAGATATATTTTAGTTCGATTAGCTTTCCATACCAATAGAGTTCTTCGCGATTGCCAAGATCCTTTATTTCACACGGATGAGTTCTTGTTTGAGCGATATCAATTCAGCCGACAAGGACTCATTTATTTGCAAGACCTTCTCGGGCCGTACATTGCAAATATATCACACGCCGCAGCAAGCTTTATGCTTTATTATGAGCTTATGCTGCTGTATGTGAATATGTAACGCTATGTTTTACGAAATGTCTTGTCTTATCTGTTGTGCCTGTGCTTTTTATATGTTTCACTGTGGGAGAGTGGGAAACGTCATATCGATTCCTTTTTATGTCTTGACATGTGAAGAATTGACAATAAAGCTACTTGAAACTTTAACTGTGCTTCAGACTGCATAGCCTTGAGGTTTTTTGCGTCAGGTAGGCTATAGGCTACATTTTTATACAGTATAGGCGATGCAGAAAACATTGGCAAAGCCGCAGCATGCGTTGCTGTAAGAAAAGTGTACTTGGCGCTTAACCAGCTGATGAATCAATTCATCATATTCCCTGGCCATGTCCCAGTCAATGACATCAAAGAGGGATTTACACATATGCCTACATGCATATACACATATATAGTACATGATATAAGCGCAGTAGCTTACATATATCCTCATAATTGTCTATGAATTCGTATCAATTAGATACTCCTTGGCCTTGTTTTTATTTAGCCTACTTATTCTGAAAGAGTTGAGATCATTATTTTCGCTAGCAAGATCTCATTCGATTATTAATTTCCATTAAGCCTATACCAGCAGGCACAATTAAAGAAATGTGATCTGATTGATTGGGGTAATGAGGCACTTAAGATGAGCCTATACATTTCCCCAAAACTTTCGCATTTAGCTTATCGGCAATTGTTTCCCAAGCTGCTTGTTTTGCTCTGGCAGCGGTGGCGGTGTTTGACTTAGCCATGATAATATGCTTATTGTCTTCTTAGAGACTCATTATAATAGTTTGCTCGGATGGCAACAATAGCCTATCACCGCTCTCTCTTTCGTCTTTTCCGCCATCATACCGTTAAAAAATCACGGTTTTGGTGATCGACCTTTCCTGCCTTTTGAAGTAGGACGTGCACGTGCAATTTCCCTGATAAGTTTAGCCTGATTGAAATTAACCACATGATTTGGATGCGGATCAACCGTTGACGAACCGATATTTGCTGTTCTCACTCATCTCGCTAATGTTAACGGGCTAAAGGGACAATTGATTAACTTAGCTTCAACCCTTACGACGAACGGGGCCCTGCTGTGTTCGTCTTGGTAGCGATTGCGTTGGTTGAATTGGATTTAACGTTCCGTTGTACGGTTTAGGCTGAAATTAATTATTTTCATGAACAGATTGACAATGTTTAGGCTGTGGCAATGAAGTTCAGGTTAGTAGTTAGATAGACTTTTGATTTAAGTAAGGAGAGTGCCGAACATGTTCTGTCGCTGTTTGACTTCCTAAACAGCTGTGTAGTGTAGATGTTTTTGTAGTGTGTTCGCGTAAGCTACAGCGTTGCAGTGAGCTACACTGGTTTGAAACGACAGGTAATGGTAATTTCACCAACAAATCGTTTACTAATGTCAGAATAAATCCCACAACGAAAATGTATATGTGAGGAATGTTTATTTTAACGATTGAAAACAGATAACGCTACATCATAGACCACTGTAGTATGTGTTGCCCGGGCAACACAGGCTAATGTCATGATGCTAATACTTCAGTGAAATAGTAGACTACTGTTTCCGAAAGTAGATGTACTTCCTTAATAATATCAGCTTATATTGTACATTACACATCACAATTGTGTGTCATATCACAAAGTAAAATGAGTAAATAGTTATCACCCTGGCCTCTTTTCTTGTGGCGTTTCTGCAGCTGCCTTGCAGTAAAGCTATAGTTAGCCTAGCTATCCCCCAAGTTAACAGATGCGAAACAAATGTTCTGCCAAAGGTAGTCACGCGGGTTTTCGTGACGTTAGTGACGTAGTGACGTTAGTAACGTCAGTGACTGTGACTAGCAAATTAGCCACCGTTAGCTTCACTTTTCGCCACAAAAACTTAACTTCAGCCTGAACCATGCAACGGAACGTAAATTCCAATAGAAGCAACTCAATCGCTACCAAGACGAAACTTTTGACACCTACTTTGTCTATGTTGACTGAGTTTTAGGGGGGCAAAAAGAATAATAAAAATAATAATAATATATATGTGAGAGAACAAAGGTTGTGCCCTTGCCGAAGGCAAAGCACACCCAATAAGTATGCAGAATAACAATAGTGTTTTTGCTTGTAGCAAACACACTAATAAGTTCATCTACTTAAGTTTCGGAAACAGTAGTCTACTATTTCACTGAAGCATTAGCATCATGACATTAGCCTCTGTTGCCCGGGCAACATTACAGCGGTCTATGACTAATCTATTTTCAATCATTAAAGTAAACAATCCTCACAAATACATTTTCGTTGAAGGATTTATTATACGTTAAATCGAATTCTAGCAACGCAATCGCTACCAAGACGAACACCGCAGGAGTCTATAGTAGTACAATTTACCGTGGTCATCTTCTCCATGCAGGGCTCTAAACTGAGACCAAATAGTCGCATCTTGCGTTGTTACAGACAATGATCACTACCAGTGAACTTTGAGCGACTTTCCCCTAAATAAATGTCAAGCTTATTTACGTTTTTGGAGGCATATTTTCAGTTTGCAGATGGTAGTGTTCGAATCACGATTCCATCCGAGATAGCCGGTGACAATGTTGTTAGAATAAGCTTCAAAAGGGGTTTCTTTATTAATGAATGAATGCAATGAGTAGGTTAATTGCCTGAAAATATCACGAGAAGGGAAAAACTTAAGGGACGTTTAAATCATAGATTAGGACCATTTTTACACCAGACTGCCCAATTTATTCGTTTTGATTCAACTATGAGGCTGCAATAGCCAATCACCATTCCCTCTTGCAGGGGAAATTAGAAGACAACTGTTTCATTCTACACTTCACGCTTAGCATTTTGAGTTGTAAATGAGCAGCAACAAATGTATGCTTTTAAATCTACGTAATCTTTATAATATTAAGTATGCATTTTTATATAAAATGTACAGAAATATCAGTTTTAAAAATGTCAGTAAAAAACGGACCCCTCTGCAACCGACGGAAGCACACCCCCACAATTTCCCCAGAAATTGTACCCTCTCTAGTTCTTGTTGTTGTTGTGGCGGTTAACAGCTTACTGAATGCCTTCGATTAACGCGTCCGTTTTCTCCGTCTCTCCAGACTCGAGTTCAGTGATTTAGTCTCTGAAAGTTAGCGTACGTAGGTATTCTTTTTAATCATATTCATAACTAAATGTAAAATGTTTTCAGGGGGGGGAAACCTTCAGACTCCCCAGCAGATTTCGTCCCCCCCAATGTCGACTCCATGGCTACGGCCTTGTATAAAAGCATCTAAAAACAGCATGTCATGGGACCTTTAATGTCTAAACTCAGTCCAAATCCATTTATTGCCTTCAGGCCTACATGCACTGTGATTGTTCTGTTGTTGTCATAAGTACGCTACAGTCTTAGATATTGTAGGTGACTGTTACCGTCAACAAATGAGTTATTCAGTAAGCCATTTTTTTTTTTTGCTTTGGTATCAAAAATGTTATTGAGTAGAGTGAAATTTCACTGGTATTGGTAGTCTACCAACTACTGAAATGTGTGTACCGTGACAACACTAATTTACACATTGCATGTTGACCAAGTTGCATGACAACATACATCTTTCAAAACAACCATTTCAACAACTACCTTGCACAACGTAATGGGTCTGAGTAGCAACTTCCCAAGCCTGCCCAACACAATTACAAAGTTGTATTTGCTGACTCATCCACCGATTGCTGATAGCTATCATTGAACTGTATTAGGTTAGCCCCTTACCAATAAGATCCAACTCCACCACATTGCACTTCACGTTCAGCTCTTTGAAAAGATCTTTTACCTGGAATGCAAAGCACTAAACGTTAGATGGTTGTTCTCAACGTGGAAGGTGTTTAATATAACCGAACATTTGACCCAACATGTTTAGCAAACGAAGCTAACGTTCGTATCGATCAGCCAGGTTATGCCAGGTTACTGAAAAACTTAACTAGTTAGTTAGCTAACTAGTTAACTTAGGGTTTAATAAATAAAACACAAGAAGGATAGTTGCCACCATTTGTTCGACACAGGTTTGAGGCTATTATTTGATAATTTGATACAAAATATATGAAACATCTATATTTGTAGCTACCTTGTTAGCTACTACCTTAAATCAAGTTAGCAAGCTAGCTAGGCAGCCACCACATCAACTGCAGTTTCCGGCTACAAGTACAGTAAAATACAAATAAAATGGCTGGCGCAGATGCTAGCCAACAAAATCATAGGAGACCTGGTATGCCATATGATACCTTGATATATATATATATATATATATAAAACTAACAAATATTTAACTACGTTAGACTAACTAGGTAACCAATTACGTTAGCAACAGTAGCTTCCGATCCAAGGGTAGCCTACTATAGTGACAACACAGCTCAGCCAACATTCGCGGGAGAAAGTGCCGGTTCCGCTAAATCTAGCTAGCACTATCTTTGACATCTTACCTTGACACAATACGGGCAGAAGCTTTTACTGAATACAAGCACTTGATTTGAATCAATCAGCTGCTGTATTCTGGTTTTAAGTTCGTTCCGTCCGTTATCCTTGTCAATAGGAGGCATTTTCGGAGTATTTCCTTTCAGTCTAGCTTGCTTTTGACAAGCTCCAAATGACGCTAAACTTACTGTGGGATAAATAACAACCTCGATAAAGTACACAAAGCTTATGCTAGCTAAACAACTATTTCGTTTCGTAACACCAAACTACCTGACTTTGAGTTTAACACAAGTCTACACCATCGACGACTGAACCTTTGTCCTCATCTCAACACTTGTGCCGACTGCCGAGTATCAGTAGACTTTATCAACCCCGCCCCGCAAAAAGCTACGTAGATAGTGCGTCCAAAAATGGGTTGTCGTGAACGGGGAGAGCATGGGTAACTGGAGACCTAGAGCCTTTCAAGGGCTTTCAGGGTGGCTAAGCGGTTAGGGAAGCGGGCTAGTAATCTGAAGGTTGCTAGTTCGATTCTCCGGCTGTGACAAATGACCTTGTGTACTTTGGCAAGGCACTTCACCCTACTTGCCTCGGGGAGAATGTCCTTGTACTTAATGTAAGTCGCTCTGGATAAGAGCGTCTGCTAAATGACTAAAATGTAAATGTAGATACTCGTGTTCTTTCGGGACATAATCTGTAGCTCTGAAGCTCTGATTGGTGCCGCCGTGAGTCAGAGCTAGCAGCACTAAGGACGAGTATGGCGAGTGGTGGCGGTGGGTCGCCACCACTCAGATAGAGGACCCGCCGGCCTTTTTAAGATTGCAAGTTTGGGAAAACTTCAGTTTCCCATTCAGTTATAGTAGTACAGGCGAGAGAGTGGTGGCACTGTGTGTCGGCGTTGTTCAGCAGTTGTGGGCAGTGACGTGCAGTCTGGGTAGGCAAGGTAGGCACTGCCTACCCTGCCAAAATTCAAACGTAAACATTTTTATTAAATCATGTCTCATCCCAACTCGTCAAATATTGACGCTTGGGCAGAGCCCTTTGGCGTCACTATACTGACGCCGGGGGACGCCTTTTTCGTAATTGTTTGACGCCTAGGGTTGCACCTTGACTTCCACGTTAATATGTTCGACTTTACCCGTAGAAAATTCTGAAATATGGCGTCGTATTTCGACGCATTAAGTCTCCCATAGATTTTGATGAGCGGCTTTCGGATTTTAACGAAACGTCACCAAAATAAGTCGGGTGATTTTGTAAAAATCACAAAGACCAGATGAAGCAGGACATGTTTCTTCTTCACAGCCATTACACCATGGCCAACACCTAGACCATGGTGATTCATCTTTTGTTCCAAATGCTGTATTTCAACAGTGTGTTGTGGCAATGAGTTATGATATTATTCTTTTTTCTCCTCCCTTTTGAAGAGTTTAATATGCAGCAGCTTGAGGACCTTCTACAGGACTCAGACAACATTGAATTGCAAGATTTTGTTCAGCAGCCACCATTGTCCAGTTGGAGTCAAAGGCAGAAAGAGGTCCAACAATGTTGACAACAGGCGAGGCCACAGAACCTTGACAATTTACTTTCTGCTGAGAACATCGTCCAGATGACATGCAATCACTGTCATGTGAAAGAAGCTGTCATGTTGTGAACAAGATTGGCTTTTCTTTTTCAATTGATTGACAATTTTCCTAACAGATCATTCTTATCCGAAATTGAAATATGTTATTTAAGTCATTACTCATATCCAAACATTCTTAATTGTATACCTTGTGGTTCTTTGCCTTTGCAGATTGTTTTCAGCCAACAGCTTTACCTCAAAGGATATGCTCCTGTGACACCGCTGATGCAGCAGTCTCTGTTGGTAGATCCATCATACTGGTTTGCATAAATAGTAGGATAGTGTTAAACTGATTTTTTTTTAATAACACATTACTTTGGTTTCATGTTATTGATTTGCCTTTCATGTGCTCTCAGGCCGTTATGATCTTCACGTTCCGGTGCTAATATGCAAACATTGCAACCAGAATGGGCTCCAGAAGTCAGTGACTTTGTAAAGAGTGGTTACTGGCCTGATACCATACAAGCACAGAGACTGTTCCACCAAGATCTCTTCCATTCATTTGAGGCTATGAAGACAGCAGCTCCAGGAATGTCCAGACAAGCCTTTACAGCAATGTCAGACCAGAGAACAAAGCCATTTGGAAGAGTAAGTAAAAAGCAGTTCAAGATCCACAAGTGGCTATAGTAGGTAGTACATATTTCAGATAATATACTGAAGACCATACCACACAAAATGGTCATTTGAATCCTTCTTGGATTTGAAAAGTTGCATCCACAAAACATACAAAGGCGATCATGTAGTTTATCGTCTTTGAAAGCTGTATTATATTCTTTCCTTTAGACTGGCAAAGTGAATGCAGATGCATTTCAGATAAGTTTTCTGCAATTTGTGTACTGCAACTATGAAGAGAACCAACTTCTTGGAAAGGAGCCATTGGTCTGTCCAGCCTGTAGCCCTGAAATGGTGGCTGTTAACCCTAATAATAGGAATACTAACAAAAACAATAGGTGTCCTCCTACCGGAGGAACCCTAATAATAAGAATACTAACAAAAACAATAGGTTTCCTCCTACCGGAGGAACCCTAAATATATATGTGAGAGAACAATGGTTGTGCTCGCTGAAGACAAGTACACCCAATAATAAAACTAATGAAAACAATAGGTGCCCTATCAGCTTCGCTGCTTGGCCCCTAACTAGAGAGGATTGTGGGGGGGTGCTTGAATCGGTTGATTGGTCAGTTTTGTTACTGACATTTTACATTCAATACATATTTCTGTATATTTTAAATAATTTTATGAGGATGGCCCCATCTTCCCCAAGGGGGGACATGCATTTACTAAGCATGTACGAGAGTCAAAATAAGAGCAGACCTGCATATTCTAGGTATAGCCATATTTTAAATAATTGTATGAAGATGGCCCCATCTTCCCCAAGGGGGGACATGCATTTACAAAGCATGTATGAGAGTCAAAATAAGAGCAGACCTGCATATTCTAGGTATAGCCATCTTGATATTTAATTTATAGCCAATGCCAGTATTTCTTATTTATACTTTACAGTTTTTCTCGATTGCTAAAACACATTTTTTGAAACAGTCAACCATTTTCTCAAAACTGTAAACACAAAACCAAATATAGCTGCAAGCAGCGATGCGGGTTCCTCCGCAAAATGGCAAAATATTATAAACATGTACACTGTTGAAGATGGAGAGTTGGACAACAACAAAGCAAAACTACTTCATGTTTGGCCAACAACAATAGGCTGAATGGGGATTTGAACTCATGAGCATAAGGTCACAAGTCAGTCTCTCTATCCTCTCTGCTACACACCAACTGCTGAGATTGTATGAGTAGAAAGGGCAGAGTATGAGCTTTGGGACAAAGGTTAAGAAACGGTTGACATTTCAAGGTAAAATTGCATAGAATTGCGTATGGTACATCAGAATGATGTCACCTTGAAGCCAATAAGGTTTGAAAAACCATCAGTCAAAATTATATTTGATTTATTGACACAAAGATATTGAGGCAATGTGGACACTTACATAAATACACCCCTTTCAGACATTGTGTATTGCATTTCTCATTCCATTTCACCCTATATATAGACACATCTGCCCGCACACTATCCCCATCCATGCTGTTTCCCTCTCTCCCAGTGGCGCAGGTCATGCCAAAGCAGAAATGCTGCAGCAGCCGCATGAGGTTTAGATATAGTCCAATAATTACCTCCCACAATTCATACTTATCAACCGCAACTGTGTTTCCAAACGTTCTCAAAGATAGCTTGATAACCACGGATATTCACTTTCTTCTTGAATAGATCTCAAGAATAGCCTCATAGGACAACTGGCTGAAGTACAGACCATGTCCAGCTCCTAGCAAGTGCGGACTCTAAAGGCCGACTCTCTGTTCCCATTAAAATACACGACATGCACACTCAGGGTGACCAACAAGATTATATTAACTAACAAACAATAACATTACAAACATCTAACTGAACAAAGACAACAACTGAAATCCCTCGCATGGCCGTTGTAACCGAACTATTTCCCACAAGTCTTTGAGTTTTTTGACATGCCGCACTGCATGCTGGGTACTCAAGAGCGCTGACAGCTGATTATCTAGCTGTGCTCCGACTGCGTGATATGACGAGATGCTAGTGACGCGCTAAGGTCTCTGAGTCTCCTGCATTAAAGATCCTGTAAAGTGGACCTGGAAACTAGTTTTAAGTTCGCCACACCACAGAATAATGTGTTATTAACTACCCATCCAAATTCGAATGAAAAATTAACACCGACAAGTATGTTAAATTAGGCTTTGAAATCATGAAAAAATCATCAGTCTTCTCTGCTTGAGACTGGGGGGGCGTGTCGCCTGAAGGAGCTGAAGCTCCGCCCCTCCCTGCCTAGTGCCTACCTCCGACCCAGATAATGGACGCTATGTCAAGCCGAACAAAACCGTATAGAATTAGAATTTATTTGTTCAATGAGTGAAACATACAGATGCATATAAATGAAATGTTCCCCTTAGCTGTAACAGTAAAAATGGACACCAGAGACAGCATACAGTGAGCTCTCCAACTAGGCTACTTCTAACACATTAGCTACCATTTCACCAAAATACCATCATTCTACACCGAGTAGCCTAATATCAATTTAGCGGTTTGCACTAACTCATAGCAGAGATACCTCTGGAAAAGTTATCTAGTATAATTATAACAAGCACACAGAACAGAGTGATGAACTGCTGGCAGCGGTGGATTGTCTAGGTGCGACCGGAGGAGGAACGGCCGGGAGGGTGATGCTCGGTACGGCTCCGCGCTGCGAGAGAAGCCGTGTGTCCGCAAACCCCGTCTGTCTCTGGTCCATGTTAAAACTATCCGCTGTGAAATGGTCAGTGCAGAGGCGGCTGTTGGAGTTTATCCGAAGCTTTCCATGAGTGTGGCTCTTCACAAAATCTATCCACCTATTTTTCCTTTCATTATCAATAGGGAGTTCTCGCATCCAGGGAAGATGCAGTTGCGGGTGGTGGGAGACATCCTGAAGCTAGCTAGCTAGCTGATGTAGGCTACAATAGTAGGAGCAGGAGGAGCCATTCAGTGATCTGACGTAGATAGGGCAAAATGACATAGATAGGGCATTTTTGGCTCCGCCCATTACAACCTGATCTGAAAACGGAAGAGAAACTGTTCTTCGGTTTAACTCCACATTTCAGTGTGACAAAGTTTTACCGCTTTGCACATGCTTTCAGGAACTCATTTCACACGAATATAATGTACTAAGAAGCAAAACATGGAATTTACTTTACAGGATCTTTAACAAGTTCTGCTCGATTAGGAAGCTATTTTTACTAATGTTTTGTTAGCTATTGAATGGTAATGCAAGCTAGCTAAAAACAATGTTAGTTAGCTTGGCTAAACTGGTTTTCATAGCAACAGAAATCAACAAATCAGATCAGTCGAACTTTATTCAGAAAGGGGGGATCTGTATTTTTTAATCTACTCTTAATGCATGACTGTTTAACTTAATGTCTGCACCTCTCTGTCACCAACTGTCTCTGGAGTGGAGGGTGGGGGCTTCATATCCAACAAATTACACCCCTGAACTTTTAAAACAGATCTAATGGCCTACTACAATTGTAAATATCCTATGGCTTCTTCTCCAATTGGGCCACGATACAATGTCATCTAATATTTTCTGCCCATTCTGCACAGTTTTTGGGGACTTTCCACACCAGCACCCTTTGCCCAGTCCCTCTATTCTGCCCTACTACATGTGTTTTACAACACCAGTTACAATCAACCCTGGGCAGGGACGGCGCCAGAGAATTTTTAATACAGGTGCTGAGGAGGTGCTAGATCATTGACAGGGGGAGCTGCGCAATTATATATACATTAATACTATTAATAAAGAAGCAGTACTTCTCTTGAGTGGTTTTTATTCAGATGAATAATCATTGGATTCAGGTCTATTCAGGTCTAAAAGTCTATCATTTGAACTGGTTTCATCACTTTAAGACACTCAAAGTCAGCAGGTTGGCATACTGGGACATGGAAAGGATTAAACATTTAGACTTTCATCAAAGTAAAAAATGCTGGTTTGTCATTTTTCATCAACGTCCTCAAAAAAGCAGGCTGCAGAGCTACTGTGTGTGGGGTGACTGTCTCTGGAGGGCTGGCAGGCAGGGGCAAGCAGGGCCTGCAGGCAGGCAGGGCAGCTGGATGAAGCTGTCCAGGGGTCAGGGCTGAATAGAAGCTGTCCAGCTAGAGAGGAGTAGTCCAGCAAGGGGTCTGTGTTGATCTCAGCATCCTCTGTTGAACTCTGGTGAGCAGGCCTCTGCATGACCCTCCAGACCTGTAAAAGTGAAGAAAGGATCCATGTCAGTTCAGTTGTGAAAAACAAAGCTTTTTCCATCTACACTTTACATAAACTACAGTTTTGACTGTGAAATGCAGTGGCATTACTTGTACTTGAATCCAAATGTGTTGACCTGATGGAGACCCATGCAAAGTCACTCAAAACACGGGTTCGATTCCAGGCACTGGCAAGAGTATTTAGCTCTAAACTGGTCAATATATACACATCTGACAAAAGACCAGCTCGACCTTTGCCTGTAAACAGTGATTCTGACTGTCAGAGACCTTTAAATAGCCTGACTTACTGAAATTGGCAAAACTAGCCTGGCTAACATAGGTCGCTTTCTCAGGACATATGACGAATGAAACAGGCTCGCCTTGAAAAATCAGATATACTGGCTATCTTTAGCAGGCCCTTGTCTACAAAAAGAAGTCCTCCCTGACGTTGTTGGAGTAGAATTGAGTGAAATACAAAATTGTTTACACACTGCCAGTGGGTGAGCCGAGCCTGACTGAGGCTAACGTCAAAACAATGTACCCCCGGGACGCAGTATCACTCCAACTGCAAGTCCACAAATCACAAAAATAATCGGAGCATCTGGCTAAAAGCACAATTCCCACATCTCCTAAAGGCTGCCCTCCTCAACCTTTATGTGTAGACCTAACTGTAAAATGGTGAACTTATGAACATGACGCGACCAAAACAAGGCTGCCGCCTAAGCCTATGCGGTCTCCCTGGCGCATAGGCTTATTACAAAGACTTTCACGCCCCAAATCAAAATTCTGAGCCGACAGGTCTGTGGGGAATTGCTTTTTCTCCTAAAGGCTCTCCTCGACCTTTTTGATGAACAATTCGCCGAGATGCAAAATGACTCACTAATTAAAAACACAGAGGAAAAAAGCTAGAGCTACAGTAGCTACTTTTCGAGTTCGGTTTTCCTCACTTCAGACTCACGATCTAAAGGTCTAAAAGTGCTAAAACCTTCACCATAATTCAAGAGTAGTGTACTTTCACGAAACCAATCATTGATTCTAGCTTAAAATGTGTAAAAATAGGACTTACCGAACGTGGCTGCCTTCAACACTATCAGGCGATTTCAGTTGAAAACAACAATGGCCGCCGAAAAATAATTTATATTCGTAACGGCGAGCTGCGATTGGAAGCGAAATGAAACAGGAGCTAAAAACAGAGGGTGGGGGCTTGGTCAGCACACAATTTCCAGAAAGGATGTGTGTGCAGCTCGCGCGTGTGTCAAGTAGGGTGACCACCTGTCCCGCTTTGCTCTGTATGGCACAGCATTTTCAATATGGGACGTGCGGGACAAGGGGTGAAAATGCTGTGCGACTCAACGCAAAGCGCGACAGGTGGTCACCCTAGTGTCGAGGGGCAGGATGAGTCTGAGAATTGGGAGCATGCGCGCTGTGGAGCAATTCAATTGAATTCAATCATATATTGACATATCAAGGTGAAATTGCGTATGGTACTTCAGAATGGTCCGTGTACTTTGTGGCCATTGGTTTTTCTATTTTGCAACCCGTGTTGACAAACGCAAAATAGGGCCGTAATATCGTTTTGTCACTTTAGTAAGTCGAACACACATTTAAGTATAACGGCTTGTTTTTGGTTGTTTCGTTTTTTTTTGGAATAATGAAATAAACATATAACACAAATAGTAACGAGCCATTAATCGTTGTTTTGATTATTCCATATCCTTTATGCTGATATCTGCAAAAGATAAAAAATAGGCTCGTAATATCGATTTGTCCATTTCGGAAGTCAGAACCAGATGATGGGGAAATGCGTGGTATCCGTTGTTTTGTTTTATTTGGGAATAACGGAATAACCATATAACACAAATGTTATTACGAGCCATTTACTCTTTCTTTGATTATTCCATATCCTTTATGCTGGTATCTGCAAAAAATGAAAAATAGCCTCGTAATATCCTTTTGTCCATTTTGGATGTCAGAACCAGATTATGGGGAAAGGCTTGGTTTCCGTTGTTTTGTTTCATTTTGGAATTACGGAATATCCATATAACACAAACGGTATAACGAGCCATTTACTCATTTGTTTGA
This sequence comes from Osmerus mordax, assembly GCF_038355195.1. NCBI lineage: Eukaryota > Metazoa > Chordata > Actinopteri > Osmeriformes > Osmeridae > Osmerus > Osmerus mordax. The sequence goes on along the minus strand of NC_090050.1, from coordinate 6,640,917 downwards.
TCGGCCGTATTATGCATACTGGCACAAGTGAAAAAGAGAAAGGGGGAAAAATGTGAAACTATTGGGGGTGTTATTACTTGCGAACACCAGAAGGCAGCAACGACTAGCTTTAAAAAAAATGTTCCTGTGATCTGCAGGCCTACAATCTTGACGACATGGCATCAGGTTCTTTAGTAGAAGACACACACACCAAACTGAAGGCACATGTTGACCGCGTTTGCTAGTTGCTACTTAGTTAATAAATCTTTGATGAACCCAAGTTTCTTTAATATATATTAAGTTTCTTTAATATATATTAGAAACATTACAAGACGGGGCTCCAGTGTGTGTTCAAACAAGGCCAAAAGTGCCAGACGGTATCAATCACACCCGTGCAAGTAACACTCCACGCCCCAACCCTCCCTCCCCCCACCTAAATGACGCTTTCAGCTCTGTTGTACGTCTTAATGAAGTGCATTGAGGCAATCATAGTAAGAAAGTTGAGTTCATGTGGGCTAGCTTTGCAGTTTACATAGACACACAACTGACAGAGGCACTGTTGTGGATACTTTTTTCAGAGTTCTGATCATATTCCAAATTCAACTTCTTCAAAGTCCAAAAACAGCACGGAGCAGCAACGAGAGGGTTCCCAGGAATATCTGATTTCCCTTTTGTCTGTGCTTCTCCTTTTATATCCAACAAATTACACCCCTGAACTTTTAAAACAGATCTATTGGCCTACTACAATTGTAAATATCCTATGACTTCTGCTCCAATTGGGCCTTGATGCAATGCCGTCTAATAGTTTCTGCTGTTTCTGCCACGTTTTTGGGGACTAACCAGGGACCAAACCAGAAACTTGTGCCCAGTTCCTCTATTCTGCCCTACTACATGTGTTTTCCAACACCAGTTGCAATCAACCCTGGTTTATAGCCCTTCACCATTGCATGGTGCCATTCATTCTTCACAGGTCACACCCATCAAGTCAAAGTGAAAAGTAACTGGTCCAACTCCAACAAGGCCAAAAGTGCCAGACGGTATCAGTTGAAAAACACAATCACACCCGTGCAAGAAACCCTCCCCAACCCTCCCTCCCCCCACCTAAATTACCACTTTCAGCTCTGTTGTACGTTTTAATGAAGTGCATTGAGGCAATCATAGTGAGCAAGTTGAGGTCATGTGGGCTACCTTTGCAGTTTACATAGACACACAACTGACACTGTTGTGGATACTTTTCTGTTCTGATCATATTCTATGTCCAAATTCAACTTCTTAAAAATCCCAAAACAGCTTAATGAAGAACTTTAATGAAGTGCATCGAGGCAATCATTGAGCAAATCTTCCCTTTTTATTTATAAAAAAAACATAATATTATTTTCTCATGTAACTTTTATTCAGTTTGGATTAAATGTAGAGTTAACTTGACCCAAAACATTACATTTAAATCTATTCAATTTTGTAAAAGGCCATTGTAGGAACAATACAATTGTTGTCCTTACATCCATCAATGTACAACACGTTTTAGCCTACATCAATGCATTCATACCCTGTGACACACAATTTAAAAATGTCCTTTGAAAGAAAATTTCTGTTCTGCTTGTGACGATTTGTATATCAGCCTACACTTCTGTGCTTAAAGTTAGTATACTAGCTTTAGGGGGGGGGGGGGGGGGGCAGCAGTTACATTGGGGCCAGAGGTTCTGTTAGAGGGGCCAGTTACATTAAACATTATTGTTGTCATATAGTTTTCTTCACTGCAGTGCAGGCATTAACAGGCAAAAGCAGTGGCACCCACAGAAATGTTTTATAGGAGTGGCCAGATGGGGCCACTGAAATCCTGGGGTGGCTTTCCAAAATCACAAGCCATAACTGAATTTCAGCAATTGTATTATGCTGTTGTAGTATTTAGGTTAGTTGAAAACAGCAGCGGACTGGGGAAGGGTGACAGGATCTGAGTGTGGAGACGGACCGAATACATACCTCTGCATAATCATGCCGCAGTCGTTTCACCCTTTCGGAATTGCGCTTGAAAGGCACTCGATAAATTTGCTTCATTTGAATAGTTTTATTTTTTAGGATGCGTGCCAGTGTTGATGTTGAGACCCGATGGATATCGTTGAAACATTGACAATGTTAGTTCGGAGCTGATTGAGTGTTATAGCATTGTTGGCCAAAACCATGTTTACTATCTCCCTCTCTTGCTGTTCTGTGAACATAGGAGGCCTTCCCCTTTGTCGTTCCTGACCCTCAATCCTATGTAGAAAAAAAAACAGTATACAATAGTACAGTAATTTCACAGGAAAAGGTAACAGAAGTGCTGATAGTGCATAGAATACAGTACTGTAAGCAGTTACTGAAACCGTGCAGATGTGTTTGATATGATATTTTTACAATACCTATTTTCCAGTCAAAATGTTCTTATCACACTTGCCACTGTGTATCGGCTTAGATTTGGCTGTACTCGCAGTCCAGTCTCCCTCAGCGTCAGGCCATGGTTGACAACGTGGTCAACCAGTGTTGCGCGGATCTCATTTGTCAGATTCGGTCCTCTTTGAGCACCTTCTTGTCTTCCTCTACCTCTACCTCCAGCATGGCCTCCATCTCTTCCTCTTCCTCTGGTGATTCCTCTTCCCTTCTTTCTTCCCTTCTTCCTCCCCTTCTTCCTCCCCTTCTTCCTCCTCCTTGTCCTCCTCCTCGTTCTCGTTCTCCTCCCCGTCTTACTCTTTCTCTGACTCTTTCCATTGTGCTTGAATACCTGCTGCTTTTTATAGTGCTTACACACCTGATTGGTGTGTCTACAATTAAGCAAACAAGTGTTTGCACACCTGATGACTGTGTTGAACCAATTGGTTGGAAGGTGCGGTAATTTGACAGTCAGTGCTTTGGTATTGCAAGGAAGTGACTTCATGATAGATTTTTGTGTGTAATGTATGTTAAGTGTGTTTAGTGTTTTGCAAATCACTGTGTGTAGAGTTTTGCAACAAGTGTGAGGTTGACAATGTGCTTATAGTTGTGCAAATATGGGCTGATGTTTTGCTTCTTGAGTGTAAGGTTTTGCTAATAGTGTACTACTTTTAGTGTGTAACCTATCCAAAAAACTGTAAAACACTCCACACCTATGTCCACAGGCCAATTCCATTGCCTGTAGGAGATTTACCCTGGTATATGGGTTTCGGTCATAGACCTTTCACCGCCACACAGAGAAAAACTCTTCAATTGGGTTGAGAAAAGGGCTGTATGGTGGAAGGCAAACATAGAAACGTAGAAAATGCTGGTTGATGTTGAACTATTCTCGTATACGGACACCATGGTGAAAGCTGACATTGTCCCAAACCACCATTAGAAACAATTGTGAACAGTTTTGAGTCATTGTGTTTTACAGATGACAACTGTGTTGTAGTTGTGTTTACTGTTTGCCGCTTGTGTTTACCATTTTGCGGCACAAGTGCATCAGAGTGCAAAATGTGTTTAGTGAATGAGAATGTGTTTAGAGTTTTGCCAAAAGAGTGTCTGATTTGACAAATCGGTTTAGTTCACTGAACATTTGATTCAGAGAATGGGGTCAATGCTGAAAGTAAGGGGAGTGCCGAAAATGAGGTCGCCATTTGGCTTTCCGAAGTTTATTTATAACAGTGCTGTAAGCAAATTCCATTATTTGCTTCTCAGCACATTATATACGTGCGAAATGAGTTGCTGAAAAAGCATGTGCAAAGCGTGGAAACTTTGTCGCACTGAAATGTGGAGTTAGCCCATTAACCCTTGTGCTACCTTTGGGTCGTTTTGACCCACAGCTACGTTGTGACAACTTTTCATGATAAAAAAAAAATCAAGTGAAACATTTTCTTTATCCTTCGCGTGGTATCTGGGTCGTTTTGACCCACAGCTATGTTGTGATAACTTTTCATGGTAAAAAAATAAAGTGAAACATTTTCTTTATCCTTCGTGCGGTATCGGGAACATTTTGACCCACAGCTATGTTGTGATAACCACATGAGCCAACACAGGAAGAAGCAGAGAACCAATGCCACAGTGGTCCTGACAGCTCTGCGCTTCTGTCTCTGTCCTTGCAGAGGGCCGCTGCGGGTCAGCCTGGACACGATAACTCAGTAACACACCAGCAAAACTAGGCCCGGTACCACCAAACCCACCAACACCAGCTGCAGGTTGAAAGTCCTGGCAAACACTATGTCTGACACTGCCAAGAGAGGCAACCAGGCTCCTGGAAAAGGAGAGGGGGGTAAGGGAGACAAAGAGGAGATTTGGTGGTTAGATCAGGAGATAGAGAACACAAGTGAAGATGTACCTCTGTACATCTGAGACATGGGCACGTGAGAGAGAGATAAGGGATGAGGCTAGAGACCTAGCTCACCTACATACACAAGTCTACATGCCAGTAGCTGTCTCGTTTGTGAGGCGTGTCTGTTGCTTTGGCCACTGCTAGGTAGCGGTCCAGACTGATGAAGGCCAGGATGAGCACACTCCCATACAGGTTCACCGTGTAGATGACGTGCACGGCCACAGAGATGCCTAATCCGAAACGCCATTCCGTCAGCGCGGCATCCGCTGCCCAGAACTGGAGCGCCAGCACGAAGAGAAGATCGGCAGCAGAGAGGTGCAGCTGGTAGCGGTCTGTCAGACTCAGTTTGGACCTGGGGACAATCAGATAAACCGTCTGTGTGTCATCTTCTACATCAGAATCAGAATTTGTTTTATTCGCCATGTAATGTGTTCACACAAACAAGGAATTTACTGTGGCAGGAAGGTGCATACAATAAACGGATGTACGGATCTTTAATTAAAAAAAAAGTAGAATGTACAAAGTCTAACTAAACTTACTAAAGAACTAAACTAATCTCATCTTTGTCATCGTCTTCATCGTCATCATCATCTTCACCCGTCTTTTCTCACCTGCGCTGGCAGCCAAGCACCATCACCACCAGGCCGTTCCCAGTGATGCCCAGGACAAAGATGAAGCCGTAGACCACAGGGAGGAACACTCGCTAGACATCAGGGGTTATCACTTGATCCAGGTCACACGGATCCTCCAGGGCCACCAAGTCGCCAGAACCAGTGTAGTTTATGTCATAGTCAAACACAATATGCTGTAGGGAGGGAGAGAGATAGGAGGGGGAGAGAGATGGCAACAGTCATGAGATATATAGAAAGACACTAGTAGATGAAGTGAGAGAGAATAAGCTGTTTCACAAGCCACCATAACTTGCAAAGGATGACATGACAGTTCCAAACTGAAAGGATTCTTGACCAAACATATTTTTTAAGTTGCACAATCCTCTTTCTATTTAATGAGACCAACATTCCAGACTATAATGATCCTTTTTTATAAATATCCTTTATCTAAAGATAGATTTCAAAGACCCCAAAGAACTAGACAGACCTGCCACATTGTGACTGTGGGACCTTCCATTGGAGCAGTTGTAAAATGACCTTCAATGTACACCTACAGATCATAGATACGTAAATACAATAACAAAGCTGAATAAGACCTTGCCGCATACCTCATAGTAGGACATGATTGAGCGGAGCCTGTGTCTCTGTCTCCTCTGCTGAGCGGAACTGAGTACACTTCTCCCTTGTTGAGACTCGCCGATCCTTGTATATTACACCACTCTCGTGCCGCTTTGAGGTCGTTGTGACTCACCGATCCTAGTCTGTTTCACAACTCTTGTGCTGTATCCAAGTCGTTGTGAGTCAAAGTCATGTTGTGAAAACTTTTCACAATTAAAAAATAAAGTGAAATATTTGTATTCCTTGCGTTGTCTACCTAGTCTGTTACGTGACTCTCGTGCTGTTTCCAAGTTGTTGAGACTCGTCGATCCTAGTCTATCACACCACTCTCGTGCTGTTTACAAGTCATTGTGATGTTGTGAAAACTTTTCACAAAAAATTTTGAGACTCGCCTATCCTGTCAAGGTTTCAGAGGAGGTGGCATGCTGAGCGCTTGGACACTGAGCACTTGGACGTTTCAGAGGAGGTGGCATGCTGAGCGCTTGGACACTGAACGCTGGGACGTTTCAGATGAGGTTGTCTGGGGAAGTGCTACTACTACTTACATACATTCAGTGGGTTAGGGTCAGGACAGCAGCTGTTGTCTAGAGTCACGGAGCTATGGCTGGGGATTTCACTGCGCTGCAAGTTCTACAGCAGATGTTTGACAGTGATGTTGTGAAAACTTTTCACAATAAAAAATTAAGTGAAATATTGCGTTGTCTACCTGGTCTGACTCTCGTGCTGTTTCGAAATTGTTGAGACTCACCGATCCTAGTCTATTACACCACTCTTGTGCCGCTTCGGGTTCGTTGTGACTCACCAATCCTAGTCTGTTACACCACTCTCGTGCTGTATCCAAGTCGTTGTGAGTCACAGTGATGTTTTTAAAACTTTTCACAATAAAATAAATTAAGTGACATATTTGTATTCCTTGTGTTGTCGAACTGGTCTATTACACCACTCTCGTGCTGTATCCAAGTTGTTGAGACTCACCGATCCTAGTCTATCACACCACTCTCGTGCTGTATCCAAGTTGTTGAGACTCACCGTACCTAGTCTGTTGCGCCACTCTCGTGCTGCTTCGGGCTCGTTGTGACTCACCGATCCTAGTCTATCACACCACTCTTGTGCCGTATCCAAGTTGTCTATCACACCACTCTCGTGCCTCTTCGGGGTCCTTGTGACTCGCTGATCCTAGTCTAGTATACCACTCTCGTGCCGTTTAGGGTCCTTGTGAGTCACAGTGATGTTGTGACAACTTTTCACAATAAAAAAGTAAAGTTAACTATTTGTATTCCTTGCGTTGTCTACCTAGTCTGTTACGTGACTCTCGTGCTGTTTCGAAGTTGTTGAGACTCACCGATCCTAGTCTATTACACCACTCTCGTGCCGCTTCGGGGTCGTTGTGAACCGTGTCACAATGACTTTTCCTAATACAAAAATACACAAAATACACATTTTCTTTCATAGCATTACAAAGTAAAGGTCTCAATCTTGTCAGCAGTATGTGGCTAGGACGAAGTACAGTTTATCAATGGGACCTGTTTTAGGCTGAAACCTAAGCACTGTCATGTAATGTGAACTACTACAATGCATTCGATACTATTGATTAGTAACACACCATTTCTACACCGAGACCCATTCCCATGCATCGTTGACCCCGACGACAACACATGCGTGTACAGAAGACTACAAATTAGTACATCGGAGCGGCCTTTGCTGTCAAGTCAGACAGCGCCACCCCGGATTACATGGGCTGCCTATACAGACGCCAAGGAGAGCTAAGGGTTAAACAGTTTCTCACCCGTTTTCAGCTCAGGTTTTGTATAGGCGGGGAAACTCAACCTATCTACGTCACAGCCACCTATCTACATCAGATCACAGACGGTTTATATTACCTGCATTCTATTACTCAGCTGGTACGATGCAAAGACAAATTAACGCATAAAACACTCAGATATGTGCAATTGATTTAGCTAGTTGTTGCTGTTGTTGCTAAATTCAATAAATTCAAGCAAGCAAAGAAGACTGCTGATTTTCTCACAATTTCAAAGCCTAATTTAACATACTTGTCTGTGTTTTTTTTCATTCGAATTTGGATGGGTAGTTAACAACACCTTCTTCTGTGGTGTGATGAACTTAAAACTCATTTTGCTGTCTGCCTAAGCTACTTAATACAGTCCCAACTAATTAATACTGCAGAGTGCCGAAAGTTTCGGTCTTCGGGTACAGCGGTCATGTTTCCTAATTGTCATCTGCGATAACACAAGTTAACAGTAAATTGTCGAGTATAAGGGCGACTGCAGTGGCGGTTCTAGACAAATTTTATTGGGGGGGCAAGGGGGGGCCAGTGTTTAATCAGGGGGGCACATAAAAAAAATGGAAACAAATGATATTTCAACATTAAATACTTGAAATAATTTTGCTTTACATTAAAATCATACAAACAGCTCTGGCTCTCCCTCTTCCAGCACCTCAGCTCTCTCAATACTTTGATATGTTTCTATATTTTTTTTATTTACTGGGGCAAAAAAGGCTGCCATTTCCCTTCCTCGTTTCATGATGACTACTAGAAGAAATAAAACGTGTTACAGCTCCTAGAATTTTTATTTTTATTTTTTATTCAGTCAGCTCAGGGGGGCCACAGGGGGGGCCAGGGACATTTTTACAGGGGCACTGGCCCCTGTAGGCCCCCGTGTAGAACCGCCTCTGGGCGACAGTAAATTGTTTAGCCTGCATGTCAACAACGTAAATCAATTAAAGTATAACCACATTCTTGTTAAACAATAGGACATTTCAAATCACACTTATTTTATTACCACTACATTGTTTACTTACTTGTATAATTTAGCACAACAACTACTAGGGAAATTTGCATCGGGCTGAGTCTTCGGGCGAATTAGGCTACGTTTCTATTGCTTGTCTCGGGTGAATTAAACATACGTTTGTCTGATTCAAATCAATTATATTAATTTGTTTTCATTGAGTCTTGGTGGCCACAGACTAATGATGCCTGTAATTTCAGTTGTTGATATTGTAATCAGTTGCAAGTGTCTTCATGGACGTTTACTGCATTGTTGTGAATATTAGTAAATGAAAAATGTTTGTCCTTGTGTTTTAAGGTAGACCCTATGGCAAGGGAATAGATTTTAAAGTTCCAAGTAAAAATAATAAAGTAGATATTTATCAACATGTAAGAAATCGGTTGGTTAGTATCAGGCAGTTGAAGCTGACATCTTTTGTAGTATTGATCATTGTGTTGGGTGTTTGCAAAAAGGCAAAGGAAATTTAAAACCGAGTTTCACTCTGCTTGAACTTCAAACCCTTGGGCTACAAATACTACGCTCATGGGCGTCGTTAGACCCTTTTTACTGGGGCACGTGCCCCAGTATAAATCCGCTGTGCCCCAGTAAAATTTTGAGTTTTAACAATTTACTTTATTAGTCAGTGCATTAATTTAGATTGATAATCCCGGAAAAAAATTAACCGAAAACACAAAGCGATGCACGCAGAATTCCATGTCAGAGCGCACTTCTGAGCTTGCCAAATAGCCACTGCCGCACGCACACAGAAGTCCCAACCCCAGATGTTGAACTCGGCACACAAGTCAGAATTGAGGTAGGCTAAGAAATTACAAAAACTAAAGATTTACAAAACTAAAGATAGTTTCTAAATGAGACCTACCGATCATCTTATATTGACTAAAACATAAAAACATTATTACATGAAGCAAAAAAAATCACTATTTGCGCTCAAATGAATGCGAAAAAAAAGGGACTATTGATGTCCCTGCCAAAGCTGATATCAAACGTCCCTGAACTGTTTTATAGTGGGTTAAGCAAGGGGAGTTTCTATAAATTGTTCTATATATTTTATTTTATTGTATATTTAATTTATTTCTAATCCCACTTAGTACTGCTAGTTTATGTACCCTTAGTATTTAAATTTTAGGTCCCTATATGTTTATTGTATGCACCTTCCTGCCAAAGCAAAAGCAAATTCCTTGTCTGTGCAAACTTTCATGGCGAATAAATCCCATTCTGATACTGATTATAGCCTAGTAGTGCATTGTGCGCAGCAAGCTTGAAAGAAAAAAAAGGCATACTGTGCCCCAGTAGAGTTTTATGTCTAACAAGACACTCAAAAAATATGAACATGAATGATAAATAACTGTATAAATATGAAATAATGTTTCTTTCAGCTGGCAGCAAATCTGAATCTGAATTTGGTTTATTCGCCATGTAGGTTTACACAAACACAGCATTTACTGTGGCAGGAAGGTGCAAACACTAAACATACACAAATCTTAAATTAAAAGTAAAAAAGTATAATAATCTAACTAATTCTAAGATCTAAACAATCCAAACATTAAAACAATTTAAAATATAAAATATATATAAAAATAAGAATATGAATGGGCCGCATAGTGCAAATGAGATCAAGGTGGCTTGTGCGTAGTGCAATCGGTGTCGGATGGACTTATAATAGATAATGGTTAAATGTCAGTTGGAGTCCTTGGCCTTGTTGAAGAGGCCAGTAGCAGATGTAAAGATGTTCTTATGGCGTGAGGTTTTGTTCCTGATGGACCGCAGCCTTCTGCCAGAGGGGAGTAGCTGGAACAGAGAGTGTCCAGGGTGGGAGGAGTCGGCCACAATCCTCTTCGCTTGCCTCAGGGTCCTCGAGGTGTGCAGGTCCTCGAGGGTAGGCAGATTGCACCCGATCACCTTCTTACCAGTGCGGATGATACGCTGCAGTCTTCTCTTGTCCTTGGCAGTGGCAGCAGCATACCAGAGGTGAGGATGGACTCAATGATGGCTGTGTAGATATGCACCATCATTGTCTTTGGAAGGTTGAATTTCTTCATCTGCCATAGGAAGTTCATCCTCTGTTGTGCTTTCTTGTTGAGGGAGCTGATGTTCAGTTCCCCCTTGAGGTCCTGGGAGAGGATAGTGCCTAGGAAGCGGAAGAACTCCAGTGTTGACTGGGGAGTCGCACAAGGTGAAGTCCCCAACCATCTCCACTGTCTTAAGTGAGCTCTAAGTTGTTCTGGCTACACCAAATTCAAGATTCAAGATATTTATTGTTATGTATACGGTTAACAAAGTTGGTCCGTACAATGAAATTCTTATAGTGCAATGTCCACCTTCCACATAATTACAATAAAAAGAGAGAAAAATATATAAATATACAGTCAGAATAAAATAGTGCCTTCCTGTCCTGGGCAGTGCAGTGTCCATACCATACTATGATTGATGTGGTAAGGACGCTCTCGACCGTACCTCCGTAAAAATTGCTGAGAATTTTGGTTGGCATGCTAAATTTCCTCAGCCTTCTCAGCCTCTGCTGGGACCAGGTCACCAGGGGCCTCATGTATAAACGTTGCGTACGCACAAAAATCTTGCGTACGCTGGTTTTCACGCACACTTTGTGATGTATAAAGATTTACTTGACATGAGAATGTGCGGGCCGTCACGGAAAGTTTTGAGCAGACGTGAGAATGTGCGGACCGTCTGCAAAGTCTTGTCTGGCTCTGTAACGTGGCGAATTCTAACTGAAAAGTGCCGAAACTCACCAAACATTACAAAAATAAAGTTTCCACTACTACGTTTATGACGTTGACTATTCAAAAAACATACAAATAAAAGTTTGATCATTAATGTGGATGATCACATCAAAATGCCAAAACCCAAAACGGGCAATGCTATATAGCCTTCTGTTTAATCCGCCACCACTTACAGTTTTTTTTCAAATTCTGACACACAAATTCCTTACTTTTCACACAATTTCTGAAACCTGGCACCCAAACACCAGAACCACAACTCAAATCTGCAAAACCATACGCAAATTTTGGGCCTTTGACTCAGTTTTCAATTTCATAAAACACTTTTTGCAAAACACAACAAACAATTCTCCACGTAACACACACATTTCTAACAGGAAGCATCTTGATTTCCTTTTTCAAACACAACTAATCAAAATGCCACACTAATTAATCAGTGCCTCACACTAACTCCTCACATGTGCAAACGCTTTACTCAACACCAACCAATCATGGCTTTAGAATAGGCCTATAAATAGCCTAATTTGAGTCGATACAGTGGTGGGTATAATTTGAACCTTTACTGTAGAAATTATAACAGGCATGTAACAATCTACTGTAATGTACACATGTTCTAATGTACACATAATAGCTGTTTCACCACTCCACACGGTAGACTATACACAAACATATATTTTAGCACCCATGCATCCATTGACTGCAGTGCACTGCATGATTGGTCAGTTTGGTGGATTACTGTATCATACTGTGCAACAGTACAGTGACTGTAAGAAGACGTTCTGACAATATTGTAGAAAATAGTACTGTATGCTACAGTTCATGGCACACACACACACACCATTCCGTAATCACCTTTTTCAAATTTAGGTTTGGTTTCTGTCCTACTACACTCTTTCTTTCGTACTGTGTAATACTGTATTCACAACAACAAATGGTTACAGTAAAAAAAAAAAACGTTTTCAATGTTGTTTTCGTGTTTACCATGAATTTTTCATCATCTCTACCATTTACTTTCAATCTTGTACAGAAATGTACAAAGGAGCTCATGAAAGAAGAGCTTTAGGTTTTGAATAACTGTGTGTATATGATATATCCAAAAATGTAATATAATGGTAAAAGTGTTTGCAACATGAGAAAAATGTGTGCTTTTGAGACGTGTTTGTGATATTTTGATTGCAGTGCTTCATTTTGCAAGAGAAGCGAGGCATTTTGTGTGTGCAGTTGTTGGATTTGTGTGTTAAGTTTTGAAAAAAAGAGGACAAGTAAAAAAAAATTGTGTAAGCATTTGAAAACAACTGTAACTACAGAGGGTACAATTTCTGGGGAAATTGTAGGGTGTGCTTGCTTGCGTTGGTTGCACAGGGTCCGTTTTTTAATGACATTTTTACAACCGATATTTCTGTATATTTTATATAAAAATGCATACTTATTATTTATAAAGATTACATAGATTTAAAAGCATCTTTTTTTTTGCTGCTCATTTACAACTCAAAATACGAGTGAAGTGTAGAATGAAATAGATGTCTTCTCATTTCCCCTGCAAGAGGCAGCCTGAATCAAAACGAATACATTTGGCAGACCGGTGTAAAAATTGACCTAATCTCTATGACTTAAACGTCCTTTTAAGTTTTTCCGTTCTCGTGATATTTTCAGGCATTTAGCCTACTCATATTGCATTCATTCATTAATAAAGAACCCCCGTTGAAAATTATTCTACGTCGTTACCGGCAGTAGAAGATGGAATCGCGATTCAAACAGTACTAGTACCATCTGCTAACTGAAAAGCCCTGTGTGGAGAAGCTGCCCCAGTAAATTGTACTACTACAGTACAGTATGCCTACTAGAATACTGCTGTGTTCGTCTTGGTAGCGATTGCGTTGGTTGAATTCGATTTAACGTTCCGTTGTACGGTTTAGGCTGAAATTAATTATTATCATGAACAGATTGACAAAGTTTAGGCTGTGGCAATGAAGTTCAGGTTAGTAGTCAGATAGTTTCACCTATTGAAAGACTTTTGACTTCCTAAACAGCTGTGTAGATGTTTTCTTCTTCTTTGGCTTCTTCTTTGGCTCTCGACGAAGGCGGTCACATTTTTCTCTCCTCCCCTCCCTGACCTTCCCTGCTTGGCTGTGTCTTGTGTCTTGTCTTGTCTCAAGATACTCTCTCATCATCACTCTCCGAAACTAGAAGCATGGAATTAAATAGCTGGTCTCTCAATGCTATTGACACCATCTTCTCGAAGAGAAGCTCGGGTTCGGGGGAACCCAACTGTCCGGACGGGACGTTCGCAGCTGGCTACACGATGGACGCGTGGGAGAATTGGCGTGTCGCGTGTCTAGCGGCGCTTTCCGTGGAGGACGTTGAAGACATCTTCATATTCGGAACCATGATTACAGGCTTTCTGCTGTTTGGAATAGGCGCTGGCTTTGTATATCGGAAAATTAAGGAAACGGCTGCAGCCATCAAAAGCCCCGTTAGGCTGCCCGATATGATTGATGCGGTGGGCAGAGTTGTTGGAGCTCAGACTGTGAACTTACAACGCAGCATTGATTACAACAGGGATAAGTTTGCGGCTCTGCAAAGGAAGATGGAGGACATGGAGACCTTCCTGAAGGGTGGACGTGAAAATTGAGTTGCGGCTACTCGTCAAAACAACTACCCCAATCTTATCCACTTTTGGCCCCGTAACCAGCACAGGCCTTGGCCAAGGCCATCGCTGGAAAACAACTCCCCTGGAGAGCGAGACTATCTTGCTCCTCCCTCCCCCCCCCCTCCCCCCCCCCTCCCCCCCCCCCCCACCGACATCTGTGGTTTGGTCTCTGCCCAGGTCATGACCAAGGATGTCTCCTGGCCAACACAATCTGCATAGGGAGAATCGGACTGATTGTGGCCTAGGTCGAGGGCGCCAGCCCAGACCTACTCACACATTTACTTTCACCTACTACAGATATCACCACCCCCCCACCCCCATCCAACGCCTTCGCCTGCTTGTTTCCCCAGGGTGGCTGGCGGGTCTGTGTCCAGCGCCTACCATGGCTGCAGGTCCAGATGCTGCTTGTCTACCCCCCCCCACTCTTACATGTAAATGTTGCAAGTCACGTGTTTTTGTAAATGTTGTTGTGCTTATGTGCTGAGGTTTTTGTCTGTTCCCACACTGTACTCCTCTAGGAGCATTGTCTGGATGTTGCCTTTTTCTCTCCTCCTCTCTCCTCATGTTATGCTGTAACTTTCTAGTTGGCGCCGAAAATGGCTGCCTGGGTAGGCTCTCCTGCCAAAGTAAATTCCTTGTCTGTGCAAACTTTCATGGCGAATAAAAACCCATTCTGATTCTGATTGTAGTGTCTAGCGTAGGCTACAGTGTTGCAGTGACCAACACTGGTTTGAAACCACAGGTAATGATAATTTCACCAACAAATCGTTTAATAATGTAATGTCATAATAAATCCTACAACGAAAATGTATTTATGAGGAATGTTTATTTTAACGATTGAAAACAGATGCATCATAGACCACTGTAGTATGTGTTGCCCGGGCAACAGAGGCTAATGTCGTGATGCTAATACCTCAGTGAAATAGTAGACTACTGTTTACGAAAGTAAATGTACTTCCTTAATAATATCAGCTTATATTGTACATTACATATCACAATTGTGTGTCATATCACAAAGTAAAATGAGTAAATAGTTTTTACCCTGGCCTCTTTGCTTGTGGGGTTTCTGCAGCTGCCTTGCAGTAAAGCTATAGCTAGCCTAGCTATCCCCCAAGTTAACAGATGCGAAACGAATGTTCTGCCAAAGGTAGTCACGCATGTTTTCGTGACGTTAGTGACGTAGTGACGTTAGTAACGTCAGTGACTGTGGCTAGCAAATTAGCCACCGTTAGCTTCACTTTTCGCCACAAAAACTTAACTTGAGCCTAAACCATGCAACGGAACGTAAATCCCAATAGAAGCAACTCAATCGCTACCAAGACGAAACTTTTGACACCTAGGTTGTCTATGTAGGCCAAATATTGACTGAGTTTTAGGGGGGCAAAAAATATATATATATATATGTGAGAGAACAAAGGTTGTGCCCTTGCCGAAGGCAAAGCACACCCAATAACTTCTGTTAAACTTGAGGGTGTCAAACGAACGACAAAATCACTCAGGAAATGCATGTCACGCTAACCCTAAAGCTGCCATGCTGTTACGATGCGCCACCACTCGTTTCTTCATTTAAAGTTTTACATCGGACCATTTCTTTTTAATTTCTGCCATGGTCCGGTTCTCTGAACCCACATCATTTATGGCCCTATAATAATAATAGTGATTTTATTTGTAATGCACTTTACATTTAGCTAAATCTCCTACAGGTTAAAAACAAGAAATAGTCCACGCCGCCGACTTTCTTTTGTCGCTAATACCCGATGACAGACGGACAAACAGGACACATTTTCTCGCCTCCACTTCTGTTGTCAGAACCTCGATCTCACAGTCACCGTATTTCTTCGAATAAACGCTGCAGCGTTTATTAAATAACGTCCATTTTTGGTGTGGTGTTTATTCAAGGGCGGCGTTTATTCGAAGAAATACGGTAATTCAGACAAATAAATTACCTCAGGAGCGCATTTATAGTCTATCTGCATATTAATTTATGGGAGGAGGCAAAGCGGGGTCAGTGGCTCGTTCACGTGCGGTCAATCTCACGTTGATTGTGATTTATAAAGGAAAGGTGCGCAGGACCTGGGGCTGTAGGGTGAAGTGGAGGACCATGTTAACTGCGTCGTCCACAGACCTGTTGGCTCTGTATGCAAACTGCAGGGGTCCAGGACCACCAGGCGCTCAAAAGACTTTGTTACCACAGAGGTCAGGTCGACGGGTCTGTAGTCATTTTTGGACACAGGGATGATGGTGGAGAACTTGAGACAGGCTGGTACATGGCATGGCCCCACTCCTGAATGCTTCCTTCTTCTCCGACCTCAACCTTCTGAGCTTTGCTGAGAACCAGGGCTTGTTGTTGTTGAAGTTCACCCTGGTGCGTGTTGGAATACAGCAGTCCTCACAGAAGCTGATGTACGATGTCACAGCCTCTGTGAGTTCATCCAGAATGTTGGTAGCAGTCGTGAACATATCCCAGT
The DNA here is from genome assembly GCF_038355195.1 of Osmerus mordax. Lineage (NCBI taxonomy): Eukaryota > Metazoa > Chordata > Actinopteri > Osmeriformes > Osmeridae > Osmerus > Osmerus mordax. The sequence continues at coordinate 6,624,752 of NC_090050.1, read as the reverse complement.
CAGTACAGTCCAAGCATGCCCGCAGATCTTCCATAGCCTCACTGGTCCACTGTTTAGATGTCCTCACAGCAGGTTTACAACATTACAAATGGTAAAATATGTAAATAGTAATATGAATAATAATAGTTGTACTGTCCTCACCAAACGTTGCTCCTAGAGAACGTATGTCTGGCTATACAGCGAGCTAAACACTCCCTCAATCATCCCTCCAAGGAACAAGCAAGTGTCGAATTGGCAGGTTTAATAAAGAGAAATTGTAAAACTGTAACACAGAAATACGAGACCACGGTAAGTATATTCACTCTTACGCCACAATATCACAGGATTAAACAAGATGACATGTACAACATACATGTAATAGCTGATGACAGTAGAGTAGCGTAACTAAACCGAATGGAATTAGCATGCTAAATCGCTAGCAAAAGTGCTAACCACCTGGCGATCTCTATACAGAGCTAATTGTACAACAATAAGGAAATAATATCATATATAACTGCATATTAACTTGAACACTTACAGATGATGCCGTCTTAAGGCTACAAATATATTGGAGATACAGGATTACTGAACTAAAATAATACTCTCACTAGCAACTGGGAGACGACTAAACCACTTTCTCACTGAAAAGCTACTTTGTCTAAAATAGTGATGTGTCGTTCGTGAACGATTCGTTCATTTTGAACGAATCCTTACAAGGATAGTGATTCGTTCATTTTCTCGTGGCCGCGCATCGGGACTGTTGCATAGGCTCGTCCAAGTAAACAGAAATGATTCGTTCATTTCCCGACTCGGTCTTCGGGTACGAGTCTTTGGATAATTTTTCACGTGACCTGCATAGGCTCTGTACTGGTAGTGAGAGGAAACTCTAGAGGGAACGATTTGTTCATTTCCCAACTCGGTCTTTTCTATGAGTCTTTGGATCATTTTTCACGTGACCTGCATAGGCTCTGTAGTGGCAGCTAGAGGAAACGAACGATTTGTTCATTTCCCGACTCGGTCTTTCTACGAGTCTTTGGATCATTTTTCATGTGACCTGCATAGGCTCTGTAGTGGCAGCTAGAGGAAACGAACGATTCGTTCATTTCCCGACTCGGTCTTTCTACGAGTCTTTGGATCATTTTTCACGTGACCTGCATAGGCTCTGTAGTGGCAGCTAGAGGAAACGAACGATTCATTCATTTCCCGACTCGGTCTTTCTACGAGTCTTTGGATCATTTTTCACGTGACCTGCATAGGCTCTGTACTGGAGGAACCAAACGATTCGTTCATTTCCCGACTCGGTCTTTCTACGAGTCTTTGGATCCTTTTTTCACGTGACCCGCATTGTATTTTTTAGTAGAGGAAACAGTTTCCTCATTCCCTTTCGCGTGGCCACTGTTTTAGTAAGACGTGAATGATATTTGAGTCAGGTGGCTGAGCGGTTAGGGAATCGGGCTAGTAATCTGAAGGTTGCCAGTTCGATTCCTGGCCGTGCCAAATGACGTTGTGTCCTTGGGCAAGGCACTTCACCCTACTTGCCTCGGGAAGAATGTCCCTGTACTTATTGTGAGTCGCTCAGGATAAGAGCGTCTGCGAAATGACTAAATGTAAATGTATTTGCTCAAGTCATCATACTGACTGGTTTTGTTATTTTCACTTTACATTTACACTTACAGTTTAGTGCAGTGTAATTGTTTGCCGTGATAATTAAATGCTAGTGTGATAACAAATGACCAAATCATACAAACTGTCATGATACATTATTTTAATGTAATGCAGGAATTTCTTTTAAAATAGTATCTGCTGGTGCACATGTCATGCACTAACCTACATGAGAATATGATAATTGCAGTGGACGGATAGCCCCCCCCCCCGCCCCCCCCCATGAACGAATGACTCGAAAAAAGATTCGTTCATTTTACTGAACGAGATTCAAAGAACCGAATCAGTAAAATGATCCGAACTTCCCATCAGTAGTCTAAAACAACTTGAGGTAGGATTAAATTAACCTCTAGAGGGCGCATGGAACATTTAGCAGGTCCGTGACAATAGTAATGTGTCTAGGTTGCGTTGTGTTTCTGGTTAAAGATCTACTGTTTTGCAGATAATGCTTTGGCTACTTTATGTGAATAAGAATAGGGTTATGGTGACTGTAATAGGTTGACAACAATTCGAGTGATGTGGAATTTTACATATTTTGTGTATAAATGATCTATTATAGGGTTGGCATCAGTGGTTGGAAAGTTGACTAATTGAATGTAATTGTGTTTTTCAAATAGTGTTTGAATAGTTTGAGAAGTAAGAAGATTATCGTTGAAGTCCCCCATGATAATATTACCTCCTGGAAAAGTATTCATTTCGTCAATAAGGGGTAATAAATGTTCTTTGAATAGATCAACTTGGTATGTTTGTGGCCTGTATACAACTGCAGCAAATAATTGAAACTGTGGAATGTGGAAGACTAATGATTCTAGATTTGTATTACATGGAGTGTTGACGTCAATGTTTTGATCAGTCTGACAATATATTTAAACCCCACTGTTTGCCTGATGTTTTAAAGTATTGGTAATAACATTCATTCTTCTTCAGGTTTAATGATTGTGATGTTTTGTGTAGTATTACTTGGTTTGTGCATTTTAGCTTTTTGTTGCTGTCCAATTTTGCTGTCATCAAATTCAACATGTATTAGAGAGGGGAAATATTTGTTAGTATCATACATTATTTGGACAACTGTCCCAAAGGCACCATTAACAAGTCCATCTGAAACATCAACATAGACAACGTTTTTAGTAAGCATGATGCAAGCTTGTATGCCCAAACAGACACTTGGCTGAAGACAAGTATTAAAAACTTTGGCGTGGTGGCCATTCTTCCTTTCCATACGTCCTGTTTTGTGATTACGCTCAAAGTCTTGTGCTTCAATGGTTACAGCATTTTGGCAAATTGAACTTAGCATGTTAGAGTTGTAATCGTAAACCTGTTTGTTAGTAGCATGTGCAACGCATTCATTTCTTCTCCTGTTTCGCACTTTTTCAATGTTTTAATGTCTGCAGGCTATGGAGGACTGAAAGTATGAAAGTGCCACAATGAATTAAATAAATACACCATTAAATAAATACTTAAATGTGTCATTAATTAATTAAAATAGACATTAAATACATAAATGTGTTCTTAAATGTGTCATGAATTAATTAAAATACCAATTCATTTTATGTACAATACATATATAATTATTTCACAAAGTATTTCATGGTCCATTTCACAATGCTACATTTCATGCTACATTTCATGCTACATTTCACAACGAGTTGTGCTGCAGTGCTTCATTAATTGTGTTATCTGTCAAACTGGCTGTCTTGGCGTTTAGGGCTACATCAAAAACTCTTTAGTTTGCTTAACTACTGCACTAAATCACACTTGACTGGTGGGGACCTCACCCATACTGTTATTGTAACTGTTATTTGTCGCTTTGCATTCTCTAATTATACTTTCTTCTCTCTGTTGCCCATCTAACCTCCCCTGTGGTGTGGGGGGGTTGAGCTGTCAACATCGGCCTGTTTGCTGGTGTGACAATGTTGGACCTAGTCCCCAAGTGGACTTTGGTCTCCTATAACGGACCACACAGAGTTCCTGGTCCCTTCCTGTCCATCTCCCTGGCGGTCCTCTGATGCATTTGGTGGAAAGCATATTGGTGCAAATACACGTTGGTTATACTGTCACAATCAAACCACAGACTAGCTCCTGGTTGACCTGCAGCTGTGTGACCACCACAAGTTTGAAAAGGTTATTGAGATTAGTGAGGATTTCATGCTATTTTCCGAGATTAGCAATTTTCTATCATTATTTTAAAACTTTATTGAAAATGTAAAGGGTGTGAAAGTATACCAGACATTATTAGAATAATCTGGTGTATAATTGAGATTTTTTGATGCAAGTTTGAAAAAGTTATTGAGATTAGTGAGTATTTCATGCTATTTTCAGAGATTAGCGATTTTCTATCTCTTTTAAAAAAAACTTTATTGAAAAAGTACAGGGTGTGGAAGTAGGTCAGACATTGTTGGAATACTCTGCTGTACCTTTTGAGGTTTTATATTCATAAAAATATTATAAAAGTCAACATTTTTCTAAATTGTATGGGTAGTTTTCACCCGGTCCCTAACGCGACTGCAAAGTAGCGTATTCCAAATGTAGCGTATTCCAAATGTGAGACGAATGTCGAATATGAAACAAACTTCACCTCTGTCTCACCTTTCTTCCGAAAACAAATCGCTGATATTCTGGGCTCCTGATATGCTCCTGGCCTCTCTTTTCTGGCGTCCCAATTTATGTTTCTCTTTTGGCAGTCAGTTCGCTATTGATAACCAGCTTGCTGCTGCTGCAGTTCGTTAGCAATAACGTTACACGCACATTTTCAAAAGAGGCGTGAACCATGGACCGATTTTCTTTTTAAGAAGGGTGTTATTGCTCGGAAAATATAAACTTTTTGTTTTTCAATTTTGCTTGATTTTGTGGCTTTGTTTCAACTCTGATGCAGTAGTATGAGTATTAGTTAGGCCTATGCATAATAATTTAGTCATAGAAAGGGAAGCCTACATAATAGGCTACTGGGATTTTTGTGGGCCCCCCCTGGGCTGTGGGCCCCTAGATTTGTCATCACCTTTCACCCCTAAACGACGGCCCTGGGCACAAGTGACAAAGAGCGAGAGGGGGAGAGATGTGTAATGATTGGGGGTGTTATTACTTCCGAACACCAGAGGGCAGCAACGAATAGCTTTTTTTTTTTCCTGTGATGTGTAGGCCTACAATCTTTTGGGGACTAACCAGGGACCAAACCAGTACCTTGCGCCCAGTTCCTTTAACCTCTAACCCTAACCCTTGTGCTGCCTTCGGGTCACATGACCCAAAGGGTCATAACCAACCATAGTTGTGTTTACCCAATTTTACCCAATACAAAAACAAATAAAAATAATTTTCTTTTAACCTTCGCAATGTGGGGGGTCTGAGACAGCCCAACGGTTAAAAGAAAATGCTTCACTTTGTTTTTGTATGCGGTAACGTTGTCGCAATATGACGGTGGGTCACAATGACTGATGTGTCAGAATGACCCGAAGATAACACAAGGGCTATTCTGCCCTACTACATGTGTTTTCCAACACCAGTTGCAATCAACCCTGGGTTATAGCCCTTCACCATTGTATGGTGCCATTCATCCTTTACAGGTCACACCCATCAGTCAAAGTGAATAGTAACTGGTCCAACTCCATATCCAAGCCCATGGTATCTGTGGAGGAATACAGTCATCACACTTGTCAAATCCTCCCCACACAAGTCCAATGACTTTCGTGTAGGCCCATACTATAGCAGTTTGCAGACATACAACACAGATCAGACTCAGGAGAGTGAATTAGAGATAATGGTAATGGGAGGGTGTTGCACTTTTCTGCTTCTCTTTTCTCCATTCACTTCTTTACCTTCTCACGCTTTCCAATTGTTTAAACAAGTCTCTATACTCTATTCTCTCTGTATTCTGCACAAAAGATGAACTGTATATAAAACATTCCGGCATATAAATCCACGTATCTCCACACAGATCCTGTCACCCTTCCCCAGTCCGCTGCTGTTTTCAACTAACCTATATACTCCCACAGCATAATACAATTCCTGAAATTCAGTTATGGCTTTTGATTTTGGAAAGCCACTCCAGGATTTCAGTGGCCCCATCTGACCACTCCTATAAAACATTTCTGGGGGTGCCACTGCTTTTGCCTGTAACAGTTTTTCACAATTGCTAAAACACATTTCTTGAAACAGTCACCCACTTTCTCAAAACTGTAAACACAAAACCTTATCTTCAATCACTATTTACAAAACCTCTGAATCCTCTTGCAAAATGAAACTTTCGCCTCGAAACAGATTTACCTGTGCTCAAAATCAAACACTGCTCTCAAATCATAAACAAAGTGATCAAAATTATATACACTATCAATCAGTCAGTAAACAATACACCAAAAAATAGAAAACACATTGTTCAAAACATATAGTTCTCAGGGAGATGTAATCTCAAAACAAATTTCATATTTATCCGTCATTGTCTTTTGATGAACAAAAACATGTTTTATCATAGTAGCTCAAAATTGATCAGAAATTACTACTCTGCTTTGCTCTTTGCAATTTTTTTGTTCTTTCTCCTCCTTGTACCCCTATACAGTACTGTACCCTGCTTCTCACTACTCACTCTTGTTCTTTGTTGATATGAACCTGCAACCAGTCAAGATCTATTGAGCAGTCAGTACTGTTACTGTAACAAATGGAAAGCACAATGTTCAGGGCCATACAATTTGTTCATTGTACAGTATACAGCCTACAATGCACTGTACTACAGTATACAATACTAAAAGGGACAAAAAAGAAGTAAACATGTGATCAATGTGCTTCTTCTTGTCTTTGGGCTGGGTTAAGCCAGAGCACTTTGTCGACATCACAAGCATTATTTTCCCACCTTCAACAACCTGTTTGCTCTCTGAACTGTCTTATATTGGTTGTGTCACATCATTTGAAACAAGTGAAATCAATTTTGAGTGGTTGTGTTTAGTCAATGACATGTTTTCTCTATTTGTATTTGATTGTTGCCATTTGTGTTTACCAGTATGGATGACATGTGCATTAGAGTGCAGAATGTGTTTTAAAAATGACAATGTGTTTAGTTTTGCTGAAAATTCTAAGTGAGATCTGCAAATTGTGTTTTACCATGTGAAATGGTTTAAGGTATTGACAACAGACAGGCACAATTAGGTACATGAGTTCAGGCAACTGAGAACTTTGTTCAGCCAATGGGTTTTAGTGTTTTAGCAATTGAGAAAAACTGTAATGCCTGCACAGCAGTGAAGAAAACTATATATGTAAGGACAACAAATGTATTGTCACTACAATGGCCTTTTGCAAAATTGAATAGATTTAAATGTAATGTTTTGGGTCAAGTTAACTACATTTAATCCAAACTGAATAAAAGTTACATGAGAAAATAATATCATGTTTTTTTATAAATAAAAAGGGAAGATTTGCTCAATGATTGCCTCAATGCACTTCATTAAAGTTCAGGGGTGTAATTTGTTGGACATAAAAGATGCAACACAGACAAAGGAAATCAGATTTTCCGGGGAACCCTCTCGTTGCTGCTCCGTGCTGTTTTTTGGACTTTGAAGAAGTTGAATTTGGACATAGAATATGATCAGAACTTTGAAAAAAGTATCCACAACAGTCTCTGTCAGTTGTGTGTCTATGTAAACTGCAAAGGTAGCCCACATGACCTCAACTTTCTTACTATGATTGCCTTAATGCACTTCATTAACACGTACAACAGAACTGAAAGTGGTAATTTAGGTGGGGGGAGGGAGGGTTGGGGAGTGCTTCTTGTACGGGTGTGATTGTCTTTTTCAACCGATGATGGCTGCCTCGGTTGCTAGGTGCGCTCTGTTTTGTCTTGTTTTGTCTGTTAATTCAGTGTTCTGCCAAGATTTTCGGGGGTTCTCTAACAAGAGAAGTACTTCTAAACATCAGGACTACAACTCCTGTGGATTTGTTTCCCACTTTTCTGCTTCCAGCGGCAGATTTTGTGGGAATTCTAGCCAGTGCCGCGCTAGGCTTTGCTCATGCAGTGAAACGCCGTAGAAGGGGAAAGCGAGCGGGAGCGTTAGTTCGGCTTCGCAGACGTGGAATCCGAACAGTGCTTCCAAGTTTTTTCCTCTCCAACGTACGTTCACTGTGCAATAAAATGGACGAACTTCAGCTACTGATGGTGAAAAACAGAGACTTTCTTTCATCTTCGGTTTTGTGCTTCACGGAGACATGGCTGTGCGATTTGATCCCGGACACTGCATTACATCTGGCAGGCTTTCAACTCGTGAGAGCTGACCGGGACATTGCACTCTCCGGAAAAACCAAAAACCAAAGTATTTGTTTCTATATCAACAGTGGCTGGTGTGTAGATGTGACAGTGATTCTGCAACATTGTTCTCCGGATCTGGAATCATTTTTTATAAACTGTAAACCTTTTTACTCGCCAGGAGCATTTGCGTCACTCATTTTGGTCAGTGTTTACATGGCACCGGGTCCACAGGTTAAAGAGGCCCAACGCATGCTCGCCGACCAGATTCTGAGTGTGGAGCGAGCAAACCCGGATTCCCTTATTATCGTACTCAGCGACTTTAACAAAGGTAATCTCAGCCACGAACTCCCTAAATACAGACAATTCATCAAATGCCCAACCAGAGAAGAGAACACTCTGGATCACTGCTACACTACAGTCAGTACAGCCTACCATGCCGTCCCTCGTGCAGCACTGGGTCACTTTGACCATACCATGGTCCATCTGATTCCTGCATACAGGCAGAAATTAAAGCTCTGTAAACCTGTTGTGAGGACATCAAAACAGTGGACCAGTGAGGCTATGGAGGATCTGCGGGCGTGCTTGGACTGTACTGACTGGGATATGTTCACGACTGCTACCAATAGTCTGGATGAACTCACAGAGGCTGTGACATCATACATCAGCTTCTGTGAGGACTGCTGTATTCCAACACGCACCAGGGTGAACTTCAACAACGACAAGCCCTGGTTCTCAGCAGAGCTCAGAAGGTTGAGGTCAGAGAAGGAGGAAGCATTTCGGAGTGGGGATAGAGACAGATTCAAGGAGTTGAAGAACAGGTTTAGCAAGGCGGTGAGAGAGGCTAAACGACTGTACTCAGAGACACTGAAGTGTCAGTTCTCTGCTAACGACTCTGCTTCTGTCTGGAGAGGGCTCAGGCAGATCACCAACTACAAGCCCAGAGCCCCCCACTCCACTAACGACTCCCGCCTGGCCAACGACCTGAATGAGTTCTACTGTAGATTTAAAAGACAATTGGACTGTCCTGATCTACCCCTTCCGACCCACGGGGCCTCCTCCCTCACCCCCTCTACAGTGACAACTCTCTCCATTCAGGAGGGTGAAGTTAACAGACTTTTCAAGAGGCAGAACCCCCGCAAAGCAGCTGGGCCGGACTCTGTCTCTCCTGCCACCCTCAAGCACTGCGCTGACCAGCTGTCTCCGGTGTTCACCTACATCTTTAACACCTCCCTGGAGACATGCCATGTGCCAGCCTGTCTCAAGTCCTCCACCATCATCCCTGTGCCCAAAAAGCCAAGGCCAACAGGACTCAATGACTACAGACCCGTCGCCCTGACCTCTGTGGTAATGAAGTCTTTTGAGCGCCTTGTGCTGGCACACCTCAAAGCCATCACAGACCCTTTCCTGGACCCACTGCAGTTTGCCTACAGAGCCAACAGATCTGTGGATGACGCCGTTAACATGGCCCTCCACTTCACCCTACAGCACCTGGACTCCCCAGCATCCTATGCCAGGATCCTGTTTGTGGACTTCAGCTCTGCCTTCAACACCATCATCCCTGTCCTGCTTCAGGACAAGCTCTCCCAGCTGAACGTGCCCGACTCCATCTGCAGGTGGATCACAGACTTCCTGTCTGACAGGAAGCAGTGCATTAAGGTGGGAACACAAGTCTCTGACTCCCGGTCCAGCAGCACCGGATCTCCCCAAGGAGATTTCCTTTCCCCTCTGCTCTTCTCCCTGTACACCAACAGCTGCACCTCCAGTCATCCGTCTGTCAAACTTCTGAGTCTGACTATAGGTGGGAAGCTGACAACCTGGTGACCTGGTGTAGCCAGAACAACTTGGAGCTCAATGCTCTTAAGACAGTGGAGATGGTTCTGGACTTCAGGAAGAATACAGCCCCACTCACCCCCATCACCCTGTGCGACTCCCCAGTCAACACTGTGGAGTCCTTCCGCTTCCTGGGCACCATCCTCTCCCAGGACCTCAAGTGGGAACTGAACATTAGCTCCCTCACCAAAAAAGCACAACAGAGGATGTACTTCCTACGGCAGCTGAAGAAATTCAACCTGCCAAAGACAATGATGGTGCACTTCTACACAGCCATCATTGAGTCCATCCTCACCTCTTCCATCACCGTCTGGTACGCTGCTGCCACTGCCAAGGACAAGAGCAGACTGCAGCGTATCATCCGCACTGCTGAGAAGGTGATCGGCTGCAATCTGCCTACCCTCGAGGACCTGCACACCTTGAGGACCCTGAGGCGTGCGAGGAAGATTGTGGCCGACCCCTCCCACCCTGGTCACTCCCTGTTCCAGCTACTCCCCTCTGGCATAAGGCTGCGGTCCATCAGGACCAAAACCTCACGCCATAAGAACAGTTTCTTTCCATCTGCTACTGGCCTCTTCAACAAGGCCAAGGACTCCCATTGACATTTATTCACTTATTTAACTATAAATCCATCTAATGGCAATTCAGTAGGCATAAGCCACTTTATCTCAGTATCCGACTGCACTATGTTGACCATTCACGCTGATCATTATTCTTATTTTTATATATATTTTATTTTATATTTAAATTGTTGTATTCTTAGATTGTTTAGTTCTTAGAAATAGTTAAACTTTTGTACTTTTACTTAATTTAAGATCTGTATATGTTTAGTGTTTTGCACCTCCCTGCCACAGTAAATTCCGTGTTTGTATAACATACATGGCGAATAAACCGAATTCTGATTCTGATTTGGCACTTTTGGCCTTGTTTGAACACACACTGGAGCCCCGTCTTGTAATGTTTCTAGTATATATTAAAGAAATTAGGGTTCATCAAAGATTTATTAACTAAGTATCAACTAGAAAATTCCATCAACATGTGCCTCCAGTTTGGTGTGTGTGTCTTCTACTAAAGAACCTGCTGCTATGTCGTCAAGATTGTAGGCCTACAGATCACAGAAAAAAACAAAAAAAAAGCTAGTCGTTGCTGTCCTCTGGTGTTTGGAAGTACATTACACGTCTCTCCCCCTCTCTTTTTCACTTGTGCCAGTATGCATAATACGGCCGATCAAACAAATGAGTAAATGGCTCGTTATACCGTTTGTGTTATATGGTTATTCCGTAATTCCAAAATAAAACAAAACAAAGGAAACCAAGCATTTCCCCATAATCCGGTTCTGACATCCGAAATGGACAAAACGATATTATGAGGCTATTTTTCATTTTTTGCAGATACCAGCATAAAGGATATGGAATAATCAAAACATCGATTAATGGCTCGTTATACCATTTGTGTTATATGGTTATTTCATTTTTCCCAAAAAAACGAAACAACCAAAAACAAACCGTTCTACTTAAATGTGTGTTCGACTTACTAAAGTGACAACGATATTACGGCCCTATTTTGCGTTTGTCAACACGGGTTGCAAAATAGAAAAACCAATGGCCACAAGGTACACGGACCGTTATACCATTTGTGTTATATGGTTATTTCATTTTTCCCCAAAAAACGAAACAACCAAAAACAAGCCGTTATACTTAAATGTGTGTTGGACTTACTAAAGCGACAACGATATTACGGCCCTATTATGCGTTTGTCAACACGGGTTGCAAAATAGAAAAACCAATGGCCACAAGGTACACGGACCCACAAGGTACACGGACCGTCGAGATAAGACGGTGGGTCACAATGACTGATGGGTCAGAATGACCCGAAGATAACACAAGGGTTAATTCCCGATTGCCATGTTTAAGCACATCAAAGAAAATCAGATAACGGGTCGTTTTTTCATTTCCATTATCAAAACAAAAAACGAAAAATGGGTAGTTTTCCGTTTTTTGTTTTCTTACTTCTAAATGGTAGTCGGGAAACAGCTTGTTTCCCAATTTCGGTTTTCTCATTTCAAAACGAAAATCCGTTGGCCACAAAGTACACAGACCTGTAATGCATTGTTCTGTGGATTCTTCATCTGCTGAGACCTTCTCCTCAGTTTTCCCTAGTCCTACTGTCCTACTCTTGCTTTCTCTCTGATTTACAATGATCATGGTAGAGTAGGTAAGATTTAAAGCCTTCATTTTGTAAGACGTTTGCCTTGTAATTGATTTAATTAATTTACAATGTTATTAAATGCGTATTTCATTTAACCGTACTTTGACCATCCTTGCTCTGATTTAACCCATAGAGTCAAATAACTATACATTCCATTTGTATTGGCATTATTTGGTTCATGCTAATACACTATTCAGTTTCCCATCTTCCTTTAAATCATAGGGGAATTCGTTTTGGTTGTTTGGCCAATATTTAACCCCCTAAAGTTTTGGTGACCCCGACTAAGTGATATGTTTTGAGCAATTCAGTTACAGTTTGGTATAGCCTACCGGCGTCTCAAACCATGGTGCGCATTTGTAAGCATTTACAAATGTACATTAATTGTGTTCCGCCTGGTTCTGTTGTTAGAAGCCTATTACTAGTTTCTGATATTAGCTCCTGCATGAAATGAACAAAAATGGACTGGGAAACTGAAGTTAAAGGTGACATGACATGAAAACTTCACTTTAGGAGGTTATTTAACATTAATATGAGTTCCCCTAGCCTGCCTTTGGTCCCCCAGTGGCTAGAATTTTCGATCGGTGTAAACCAAGCCCTGGGTGTTCTTCTCCGCCTTTCAGAAAATGAAAGCTCAATTGCTCTGTTTGAAAATCTCCTCTTTGTGACATAACAAAGAGGAAGGTTACCTCCCCTCTCTCTGCTTTGCCCGCCCAGAGAATCTGGCCCGCCCATAAGAAACTGAGCTACGACCGTGCAAGTGTTTTTATCCTCGAGAGACATTGCTTGCAAACGAATGAAGCATTACATTTGCTCAGTTTGGATGTACAAAGGAAAACAACAATCTTTTTACAGTTCCTTCATCCGAGCCTCTGAAGACCCAGTATCTTAATTTTATTTTCTCTGGAAATGCGCCTACACAACTTCTGTTGTAGGCGCATTTGTTTTGTATGTCTGCGCCAAACACTTCAGCCACGACTGTTTCCTCAATTTGAGCTAATACAAAACTGGCCTTGCTGAAATTAAATTCTGGATCAGTACTAACTCTCCTTCGTCCAGCTACTAACCTCGGACAAGTACGTTAACTAACGCTATATCATTTTGTAGCTTTACTGTATATGGTTACCTAGCTTGCTACCCTTAGAATGTGGCTGTAACATTAGCTCTGCAGCTAACAGCTGAGTTACTGTCGCTAATGGAAAGGTAGATAGCATCAAGTATGTGTGTGAATACACATGCTGTAACGTGAGTGTTGTACACTTCTTTGTTATTTGGATAACCGTTCTGCTGTTGGTGTTATGGCGGCGATATCCGCCTTTCCCCTCATTGAAATGACTCTGCAAACCAGGGTTATCAGATGAGAATGGGAAAATTCGAGGCATCTTACAGCAACGGGGCTACAGCCATTGCGATACATCCATTGTAAACATTAGCGCATGGTGCCGCCCCTCCGCTCCTCATTAGCATTTAAAGCTACAGACACCAAAACAGCGCGTTCTGAGGAAAGCTCCTTGTGGGACTGCTAGTAGTGGCTGTAATTCTGCACCAAGGCTGAATTTCGGGAAAGAGACTTCTGATACAGTACTAGGGGACCACTAACGCCTATATAAAAGCATCCAAAAACAGCATGTCATGTCTCCTTTAACAAATTACTTAACCTATGGGAAAAAAATAGCGTTAACCGAACGTTATCTGAATTGAGCAAGAAAGACAAGAACAGTCTTAAAACTGATTTTACGCTAGCTGAAATAATTGAACATTGGCGAACTGTAGGAGTCCATAAAAAGAAAGCAGAAAATAAAAAAATATTGAAGATTACTGTACATCTAATTGGCAAATGTCTTCTCAACTCTGTCCTCAAAGCAGCGACACCTTTTTGTGCCACAAGGCAATACATCGCTAACAAAAGTAGTGAAGAGACCAGCCATGCTGGCTCACATTCTACGGAGTGTTCAGACGCAGACAGTGGAATTGGTGCGCAAATCCCCAAACCGCACACAAAGAACCGTCGAGTTTCTGATCTGCTGCGAAGTGCTGCCATAAAAATGGCGACCGAGGTAAAACCTGTGGTGTAATTTTAGGACTTATAGGAATATTGTTACAATGTATGTGTTTTATAAGCAGTGATCTATAAGTTTCTTTGTTATAGACAGTGAATGTAGGATGCATGCTCTGTAGAATGGATGTAGCAGTTGGTCTTTGGAGTATAAGTATTTATGGTGTTGTTTTATGATGCCTAACTAAGAAGCCAGAGGCACGGAGGTTGGGGGATTCTTGAGTTCCCGTGGCCTAAAGGGAGAAGTGTAGATGGATCAGTTGATCTAGCAGCTCTGACCTTTTGGCCAAGGAGATTGTGTCCTGTGTCCTGTTTGTGTTTCATTAAGGGTATCTTTACTATCCTCATTTAGAGAAGGAGCTGGGACATCAAAGAACTGTGGAACACTTGATGTGGAGTCAAACTGTCACTGAGTAGTGCTGGCCAATCACAGAGACTGCTATATTGATTGATTGAACATCTTGAAGATCCTATGTTTTAAGTTTATATAAGGCTGTTCTCCATCACTCTACCGAACGACCTGTAGCACATCCTTCGGTCATGACTGATCACAGAGTACTCTGTTCATTCTTAAGTTGTACAAACTAAATACATTGTATTTGTAACTGCATCTTTTGACTATTCAGATCTTCACAGTGCCACTTGAATTCTTCCATTACAAACCCAAGCCCCAGCATCCCACTAGGCTTACTAGACAGTGTAACTTCTGTAAAAGACAGGGACACACCGAAATGCGATGTTGGGATCTTGGCAGAGGTAGTCCGCCTGCACACTATAGAGTGGTTTATTCTAATGACAAAGTTAGATTTTGTCACACTTGTCTAAGAAGTGGTCACACTGACTCCAAATGTTGGGATCTGGGAAAGGGTAGGCCTCCCCCATTTTCCATGCAGCATAAGCTGAGCCTACATCAAGACAAACCTTAAACTTTTGAACGTGATTGCATGCAATTCAAACTATATCTTACATTTACTTAATTCAGGGCCAAGTTGTGAGATTGCTACATTCCTATTGTATTACCCCTATGTTTAGTCTCTGATACAGTTCAAAAAACTCAGTTGTGGACAGTTTATTTGTTGCTGCCTGGGGGGGCGTGTCGCCTGAAGGAGCTGAAGCTCCGCCCCTCGCTGCCTAGTGCCTACCTCCGACCCAGATAATGGACGCTATGTCAAGCCGAACAAAACCGTATAGAATTACAATTTATTTGTTCAATGAGTGAAACATACAGATGCATATAAATGAAATGTTCCCGTGAGCTGTAACAGTAAAAATAGACACCAGAGACAGCAGACAGAGTTCTCCAACTAGGCTACTTCTAACACATTAGCTACCATTTCACCAATATACCATCATTCTACACCAAGTAGCCTAATATCAATTTAGCGGTTTGCACTATCTCATAGCAGAGATATCTCTGGAAAAGTTATCTAGTATAATTATAACAAGCACACAGAACTGAGTGATGAACTGCTGGCGGCGGTGGATGGTCCAGGTGCGACCGGAGGCTGAACGGCTAGAGGGGCGATGCTCGGTACGGCTCCGCGCTGCAAGAGAAGCCGTGTGTTGGTGAACCCCGTCTGTCTCTGGTCCATGTTAAACTGTCCGCTGTGAAATGGTCAGTGCAGAGGCGGCTGTTGGAGTTTATCCGAAGCTTTCCATGAGCGTGGCTCTTCACAAAATCTATCCACCTATTTTTCCTTTCATTATCAATAGGGAACTTAAATGGCATTGTAGCGCAGCTGGAGTTCTTGCATCCAGGGAAGATGCAGTTGCGGGTGGTGGGAGACATCCAGAAGCTAGCTAGCTAGCTGATGTAGGCTACAATAACAGTACAGCAGGAGGAGCCATTCAGTGATCTGACGTAGATTGGGCGAAAAGACGTAGATAGGGCATTTTTTGGCTCCGCCCATTAAAACCTGATCTGAAAACGGAAGAGAAACTGTTCTTCGGTTTAACTCTACATTTCAGTGTGACAAAGTTTTAGCGCTTTGCACATGCTTTCAGGAACTCATTTCACATGTATATAATGTACTTAGAAGCAAAACATGGAATTTACTTTACAGGATCTTTAAGAGGGTTGTATCATTGGGACAACATGACCATCGAGACGTCCAAAGGAGTGTGAGGACACTGACGCAACATCTCCAATGCAACGATCAACAGATCACTCATTAGGGACACGCCCCAAACAAAAACGCAGAGAGCGATCGCTGGAAGAGTGGGACAACATCAATCAGAAATGTCAAAACTGGGAGGAGTCAATACAAAGGATGGAGTATAAAATAAAAACCTGACAACAAAATTACGCGACCACAGTGATAAGATGTCCATACCCAAGTCAACACCTGATGTCAGACCAAACAGGAACCCCCACAGTGCATGGCAACAGCTCAACGGCAGAGGGGTGTCGCACCTAAGTCTGGAAGGCATAATAACTCCACAAGACAGAAGAGCCAAAGCGAGACAACAGCAAGCTGCAGAAGTGGAGAAGGCCTTAGACGAACATCAACATCACAAGCGACACACACACGAAGAACAACTGCAGCAATGGGTGATAGATGGAGGAAGACTGGGGAGAAGATCCAGCCTAAACGACCACCTGGAAGGGAGGGGAACAGAGAATCTAGATGATCTAATCCAGCAATGCCCACTGGTGGTAAAAGGAACTGGACAAGATGCCTTGTACGTGCCATGGTCATTCATGGACATGATCGGCCTGGCAGGGAGACTGCCTACACTCACTGATGGAGCTAACAAATGGATAACAGCACTGGAAGAGAGCACAGCAGGGGAGACGCTGGTTCTGGGAGATATAAAGGCTCTGCTGATGCACACGGCCGGAAAACAGATAACTCCAAAATGCACAACTGCCGAGAGTGGTGACCGGAAACCAAGTGGACAGCCTAAGGTTCGGAGGTCACTGCAACCAAGTCTGAGCAGAGGACAAGGACACGTCAAAAGAGACTGTCCATCAAACCCGTTTTTGGGCCAGCTGCTGACTGGCAATAAAGGTGCCCAGAGGAGCATGAGGGGGAAAGGATGTCACCAGTAATCTCACTACCATCACAATAGAACAAAAAGGAAGAAAAAGGCTTCAAGCTCCCCCTCTTCAAGGTTCATTCATCCGAACTGTAGGCTTTTCTGGGAAAACACAAATAATAACACTTACGGAGCAACTTACAATGCAAATTGAAGTAAAAACTATTGTAGCGCCTCTACTGTACTCAGCACACACTCCCATCAATCTATTATGAAAAGATATTCTCTGCATATTTAAAGCCCACATCGTGTGTACCCAACGCGGACTTCCAATTGAGTTCCTTGAAGGTCCCTCGGCAAACCAGATGATGCCGGTGATGGTTGAAAAAGAACTACAAAATGCCTTAAGTCTTAATGAATGTAACAGCACAAGATCTCCACAGCCAGACGCCAACACTAGCATACTGGCTATAATTGACACCTTAAGAATCTACACTGACCCACTTATGGAAAGAATGGGAACCGTGGGTCCAAGCAATAGTAGGAAAACCAAGACTACTACAGATGCCAATCCACTGCACTCTTCTATAAGACGAACATCAAAGCCGCACAGACTATGCTGACTGCTGGATGGAACTGATCAATAAAAACAGTACTCTATCATCAGCCAGGATATCTTCGGGGGCCCTGAAGGAGCAGCCACAGCTATAACAGTCCCACCAGAATTACAAGAATGGTATCAAGTACAAGATTCTGCCCCCCACGTTACATTAATGACAACTGAAGGACAGAGATCTCGTGAATTAGGACCAATGATAAAAGTAGCTTTACAGGTATAAGAATGGAGGCCCACAAATAACACACCTATCCCCTGACATACGTTATTATAGAATTTCGGGAAAGTTACAACGTAGGGACAGCTGAGACAGTGGTAGTGAATATAAAAACATCAAAAAGGATTAGACCCACAATGAAGGGTCTAGTGAATGCAGGAGTCTTGATAGAAACAAAAATCTCCTGTAATACACCCATCTTTCCGATAAAGAAGCCACATTCTAATGATTATCGATTGGTACATGATCTGCGGGCTATTGACTCCATTGGAGACGTTCCAAAGGCGATTGTTCTGGATCCACACACATTCTTGGACAGCACAGCTTTTTTTGATCAATGTGGGCCCAGGACCTGCAGAATCTGCAGGTTACCAGTACCGTTAGCCAGTAGGCTACGTAAAGTAAGTAGAGATAAGTTGTAGTTTTGTCAGACGACACTAGATTATCTGGGCAGGGAGCTTGGTGGGGATAAGAGACAGATAGCCCTGTTACAGATAGAAGCCATAGCCAAAGCCCCGAAACCTCAGACAGTAGGGCGAATGCTTACCTTGTTGGGAATGGCGGGATACAGCAGACCATCAATTTGTGATTGTGCCCTTTGCAATCCCGATCTGGATATGCTACTGCTGTGTTGTTGCAGGACATGCCCATTGGGAAACAACCGTTAGCCTATTACAGTATGAAACTGGATAATGTAGAGGCAGGACTTCCACTCTGCTATCAGGGACTGGCAGCCGCTGTTTTTGCTTTCAAACAAGCATCATCACTGACAATGGGACACCCAGTGACTTTCTACACGTCCCATCAACTATATGCCTTACTCACAAGCCCACATTTTGTTTTAACACAGGCCAGAAGAACTGATTGCGAGGTGATACTGTCTGCTCCAGAACTAACCATTCAAAGGTGTTGCACGGTGAACCCAGCAGCTACCACTCCCCTGTGTTTATGTGACTGATATATTAGCTATTACGAATGCGCATGGCAGTGACCATGGTGCAAGGGGGGAGGTTATACTTCGTCTTGAAGTCGTATGATGGTCACAATACTTAGCAGCCACAGTTGATAGTGTTACGCGAATGCGATGTATGTGCACATTATAATGTTAGGAAAAATTTCTGCTCCCATGTCACACATTCCAACAGCAGACAAACCATTAAGATTCCTGTTAAATGTGCCTAAAAACGCCTAAACAGCATACCCAAAGTAAATTGGAAGCTGTTCTTGAACCATTTGGAGTACATGCATGTAAATGATCTCTTTTGAAAGCTGACACTCTGAAGTTATGTCCCCTGTTGTCAGGACCCCTGTCAGTCCTACTAGTGTTGAGTAATAGAAGCTTGAACACAAGGAAAGTGAACATTTCTATTTCCGCCTAGATTTTGTTTTGAAAACAGAGGCCTGAAGAGGCCTAGAGGTGGTAGGTATTAGCTGGAAGACTAAATTGGACCACAGGTTGAAGCCTTACCCAATTCAAATCAAAAGTCAAACATAATACCACAATATATTCATATTTGACACATGTTTTTATAAGAGTACATCCAGGCATTTTCTAAAAGGGCCTTTTGAAGACTCCAAAATGACCCTTTGTAACCAAGGTCAAATACTCATGATAAAAAGGTATTATTTTTCATAATTGTTATCTCTAATGAAAGGTGGTACTTAGAACTATCATATATAATAGCTAAATCCCTAATTAGTATTACTGAAACACAAAAACTGAAGCATGAATACATTGGAGTGCTTTATCTGATTCCAAGGATTGGCGCACAAAGGACACTGATTCTGTCAACGATATTGCGCAATCGACTTTTATTTTGAAGGCTCCACAGACACATACAAATGAGGTATTGGCATTTTCAGCTAGCTGTCAGCTACAAGGCTAACAAGCTAATTTCAGAGCCAGTCGAAGCCAGTTCGAGAAATTTGTTTAGAACGAGTGTGGGGGGGGGGAGGCGGGAGGGGGGCAGGACGCACAGACCTAGTTGGCTTTAGAGGGTTGTCAACGGGGCATGGAAGCTCCTATTGGGTCAAACAAGGTGTCAATCAAAAGGGGAGGGTTCAACGGACATTTTGATGCCTTCATATTGTAAATACTCCGTTGCTAACCGGAGAAAAGAACACTTTTATGTGAACAAGTTGTTTCTTCTGTCGGCTAACTTGCATAATGAAACAAAGGATAATGGCTATTCATGAACGTAAAACATTGTATTTGGACGAATTACTTTACATGGTTAGATACTTTGAACCCTTGGGACTGTAAGCAGATCAAGTTTTGATGGCATGATTTGCACACCTGGACCTATTTGAACCACTTAGGGTGAGTAAAACATTTTTCTTTGGCATTGTTGAAGGAATGTTCACCGGAAAAAGACGTTGACTTTGCTTGCATTGCGACTTGATCTTGAATTGGTTTATTTCAATGGAAGCACAAGAATCGTAGCTTTCCAATGATGTATAACATGTGTAGCGTCTAAAAAATATATTTGTTAGAATTTAGTGCGAGACAGTAGCGTATCTAATAATAGACTACATGACGCAACGTATAGGAAGACTGAGATACGTCTTGGTAGTGATCTGTCTGTTCAGTACATGGGTAGAAGCAGTGCCAACTACAGGTAGCAGAGGTGTGTAGAGAGGTCTTTCCAAGATTTAGGATCCCGGATAGCATAAGCTCAGACAATGGAAACATTTGAATTGGCATTAAAACTGTTAAGAATCAGACAAAGGTCTGGCTGTGTTTATCATCTCCAGTCACAAGGGACAGTCGAGAAAGCCAACGGTACTTTGAAAACCAAAGTAGCAAAGATCATGGCTGATGGTAAGTTAATCTGACTAAAGCACTTACCGCCTACACTAATGGTAATGCGCCCGTACTAACCGCCTGAGTACTAACCACCTGAGTACTAACCACCAGACATTTCTAACACTCCATACAAGGGAATTGGAAAGGGAGGTAGTGTTTCAACAGGCTAAAGGTGCCACCAAGGAAAGGGAAGCAGAGATTCCAGAGAACCTGCAGACGGTTGCACCTGGAGATTGGGTCTACGAAAAGGTGACGATCCCAACCGGCTGAATGACCATCAACCCAGATCGCCGGCAGAGACCCATCTCCACCAGCCCTACTGGTCCAAGCCCTGTGTGGCCACCACCTTTCAGTTCACCAGGACCATCACACCGGATCCAGCGGCTCGATGACCCAGGGCGTACCAGGTTACCATCCAATGACCAACCACCACCTCCAGGAGTCCAGACCGTGGCAGTGTAGCAGAGGGGAATCCCGGATGGAGACACGGATGACGACGCGGACGACGACATGCTGCTTGCCGGACCCTGGACCGCTGAGACCACACAGTGGATCGTTTCTCTCTCTCGCTCCGTGGGGCCGAAAATCAAGATGTTCCACTTAGTGCTCCCCCTAGAGGCCTGGTCAACTTCCGTTGTGAAAACTGGATGCTGCGTTTTTGGTTTGCGTGCTTTCGTTTTTGCAACGCGTTTATGTATTTGGTTGTGTTGTGTGTATTTGCAGCGCGTTTGCTGAATGCTGCGCATGTGTTGTCAAATTCATGAAATTGTTTTCTTAATTTGCATGTGTTTTCTTAATTTGCAGCGCGTTTGCACATGTCGGCCACCGTAGGTATTCGCTTACAAAGGGTATGGTAAGAGCCTGGTAACACCATGGAAACAAACACGGCTTCCTTTTACAGTCCAGTTTCAGATTACTTACTGAGTAAATAGTCCAAACATGCGCAAGAACATACCCAGTATCCAAGAAGATTTACCATGACAGTAGAGGAAAACTCTTCCCGCGGAGGTAGGTATACCAGCCAAGTAAATGAGGCCATCATCGATAAATGTATCTGAAAAGGTATTTTATTGGAAAGTACTATCTTATATTCTCATTAGACGTGGACTGTTACCGACATAAACCTTATGTAACTGCAGGGTAATAGTAGAGTATTTTGTTCGTAATTCTGCTGGAGCTTGGCCGTCTTTACCTACTTAGTAGCAGTGGTATTTACCCAATAACACGTTATAATTTACCATATATATCTCCCGTAGTTACCAACTTACTACCAGCGGTATTTAAATAGTAATATTTATAAGTTTCCAGGTAAATACTAAGTTTTGTCTTCTGTCTTTACCTAATTAGGACCAGTGAAAATTACCCAGTAATAACCAGCACATTAGTATTTAGTTAATGGGTAAATACTTCGAATTATCTAGGTATTTACCACCTTGGTACCAATCGGTAATACCCAATAATACAGAAAACATACCCAGTAATGACCAGCACGTTAGTATTTAGTTAATGGGTAAATACTTCGAATTATCTAGGTATTTACCACCTTGGTACCAATCGGTAATACCCAATAAAACACATAACATACCCTTTACTTTCTATGTAAATACCTAGTACTTAAGGGACTGTAAAAGGAAGGGTTACCGAAAAATGAATGTCTCAGTTATTCCTTATATTATACTCTAAGTTGTATTATTGGAAATTTGATGCTAAGCTGTGACTGACTATGAACAATTGAAGTGAGGGACATTGGTTTTGAAGGAGGATGGGGGAATACCACTCAAAGGAATGCAGAGGCCTAGCCGTAAATTAGGACGTACATTTATGGCCCAACTTCTGGAGCTCTTACAAGCCCAGTATGAAGCTGTCAGCACTAGGTCTGTGTTGAGGGGTTTTCTATGTTTATAAAAGCCTGAGCATCCCATACCAAGTAGAAGAAAATCGATGTGTGTACACCCAATAGGGCCTGGACATGGTCAGATTTATGTAAGGAGAGAGATGCCAACGTGGTACAGCTTCTGTAATCAGAAACCGTAGTACAGGAGCCAATTGGGTGACAAAGCGTAGAAATTGTCATCAACAGCAAGGTACCAATAGCAAAATTGACACAAATAATAGGAAGAAAATATATAAGTTAATGTCCGGAGAAAACTTGCCAGTCTGCTCCCGGGAGCACACTCAATTTGTTTGGATACTTTTGTCACCCTGTGTCGGAATAAACCTTAGCATCAAACTCTGAGTTCCAGTGAATCTGTTGGACTTAGGATTTAAACCACCTCAACACTTAAAATCATTTTTAACTCTGGGACTTTGTTTATTTTTTACATGTCAGGACTTAGAATTTTTCTTCACTTCAAGACTTGGAATTACTTCACTAGACAAGGGAACTTACAAAATTATTTACGACACACTTTGTAACAAAATGGACAAACTTCAGCTACTGATGGTGAAAAACAGAGACTTTCTTTTATCTTCGGTTTTGTGCTTCACGGAGACATGGCTGTGCGATTTGATTCCGGACACCGCGCTACAACTGGCAGGCTTTTAACTTGTGAGAGCTGATCGGGACACATACCTCTCCGGCAAAACGAAGGGCGGTGGTATTTTTTTACATCAACAGTGGCTGGTGTGTAGATGTGACAGTGATTCTGGAACATTGTTCTCCGGATCTGGAATCATTTTTTATAAACTGTAAACCCTTCTACTCGCCTCGCGAGTTCGCATCGCTCATTTTGGTCGGAGTTTACATGGCACCGGGTCCACAGGTTAAAGAGGCCCAACGCATGCTCGCCGACCAGATTCTGAGTGTGGAGCGAGCAAATCCGGATTCCCTGGTTATCATACTCGGCGACTTTAACAAAGGTAATCTCAGCCATGAACTCCCCAAATACAGACAATTCATCAAATGCCCCACCAGAGAAGGGAACACTGGATCACTTCTACACTACAGTCAGTAGAGCCTACCACGCCGTCCCTCGAGCAGCACTGGGACACTCTGACCATGCCATGGTCCATCTGATTCCTGCATACAGGCAGAAATTAAAGCTCTGTAAACCTGTTGTGAGGACAGCAAAACAGTGGACCAGTGAGGCTATGGAGGATCTGCGGGCGCGCTTTGACTCTACTGACTGGGATATGTTCGCGACTGCTACCAATAGTCTGGATGAACTCACAGAGGCTGTGAGGACTACTGTATACCAACACGCACCAGGGTGAACTTCAACAATGACAAGCCCTGGCTCAGCAGAGCTCAGAAGGTTGAGGTCAGAGAAGGAGGAAGCATTTAGGAGTGGGGATAGAGACAGATTCACAGAGTCGAAGAACAGGTTTAGCAAGGTGGTGAGAGAGGATAAACGACTGTACTCAGAGAGACTGAAACACCAACTCTCTGCTAACGACTCTGCTTTTGTCTGGAGAGGACAGGCAGATCACCAACTACAAGCCCAGAGCCCCCCACTCCACAAACGACTCCCGCCTGGCCAATGACCTGAATGAGTTCTACTGCAGATTTGAAAGACAATTGGACTGTCCTGAACTACCCCTTCCCACCCATGAGGCCTCCCCCCTCTACAGTAACGACTCTCTCCATTCAGGAGGGTGAAGTTAACAGACTTTTCAAGAGGCAGAACCCCCGCAAAGCAGCTGGGCTGAACTCTGTCTCTCCTGCCACCCTCAAGCACTGCGCTGACCAGCTGTCTCCGGTGTTTACCAACATCTTTAACATCTCCCTGGAGACATGCCATGTACCAGCCTGTCTCAAGTCCTCCACCATCATCCCTGTGCCCAAAAACCCAAGGCCAACAGGACTTAATGACTACAGACCCGTCTTAGTCTTTTGAGCGCCTGGTGCTGGCACACCTCAAATCCATCACAGGCCCTTTCCTGGACCCCCTGCAGTTTGCCTACAGAGCCAATAGGTCTGTGGACGACACAGTTAACATGGCCCTCCACTTCACCCTACAGCACCTGGACTCCCCAGCATCCTACGCTAGGATCCTGTTTGTGGATTTTAGCTCTGCCTTCAACACCATCATCCCCGCCCTGCTTCAGGACAAGCTCTCCCAGCTGAACGTGCCTGACTCCACCTGCAGGTGGATCACAGACTTCCTGTCTGACAGGAAGCAGTGCATTAAGCTGGGAACACAAGTCTCTGACTCCCAGTCCATCAGCACCGGATCTCCTCAGGGCTGCGTCCTTTCCCCTCTGCTCTTCTCCCTGTATACCAACAGCTTCACCTCCAGTCATCCGTCTGTCAAACTTCTGAAGTTTGCGGACGACACCACCCTCATTGGGCTCATCTCAGACGGGGACGAGTGTGATTACAGATGGGAAGCTGACAACCTGGTGCAGCCAGAACAACTTAGAGCTCAATGCTCTTAAGACAATAGAGATGGTTGTGGACTTCAGAAAGAATACAGCCCCACTCACCCCCATCACCCTGTGCGACTCCCCAGTCAACACTGTTGAGTCCTTCCGCTTCCTGGGCACTAACCTCTCCCATGACCTCAAGTGTGAACTGAACATCAGCTCCCTCATCAAGAAAGCACAACAAAGGATGTACTTCCTACGGCAGCTGAAGAAATTCAACCTGCCAAAGACAATGATGGTGCACTTCTACACAGCCATCATTGAGTCCATCCTCACCTCTTCCATCACCATCTGGTACGCTGCTGCCACTGCCAAGGACAAGAGCAGACTGCAGCGTATCATCCTCACTGCTGAGAAGGTGATCGGCTGCAATCTGCACACCTCGAGGACCCTGAGGCGAGCAAGGAAGATTGTGGCCGACCCCCTCCCACCCCCCGAGCCTTCTGCCGGTCCAGAAGGCGTGTCGGGGGTGTCCATCAGGACTAAAACCTCACGCCATAAGAACAGTTTCTTTCCATCTGCTACTGGCCTCTTCAACAAGGCCAAGGACTCCCACTGACATTTATTTAACTATTATAAGTCCATCTTACACCTATTGCACTACGCACAAGCCACTTTTATCTCAGTATCTCATTTGCACTATGTTGCCCACTCATGCTGCTCACTCATATTCTTATATATATTTTATATTTTAATTTGTTTTATTTTTAGATTGTTTAGTTCTTAGAATTAGTTAAACTATTGTACTTTTACTTAATTTAAGTTCCGTATATGTTTATTGTTTGCACCTTCCTGTCACAGTAAATTCTGTGTTTGTGTAACATACATGCGAATAAACCGAATTCTGATTCTGATGCAATCTTCAATAGTAAGTATGCAAACTTTTTTTTACAATACAGACATATCAGTTGACAAATGCAAGTACACTTATTAAAACTTTAGTCTTTCTCCAAATGTTTGGACGCTTGATATTAGTTTAAACAATAGGTTTGGAGGTGGTATGAAAAAAGGCGTTAGGCATCATAAAACGATGACTTAGGCCTACTTTCTGTACAACCTTTCAATTGGCATTTCACAAAGACTGTCACCTCCGGAATTAAATGTCAATAAATGTGGCACACACGGTTTCACTAAAAACATTAATGTGACATTAATCTGAATGACAAAAATTCATCGTTGCCAAGGGGTGCCAGTAATTTTGGAGACCAGTTTTTTGGGGGTATACTGTTATTTAGAAGCAGATTTTTGAATCACTTATACAATGTATAACTGCAGGACTTCTTTGAGTCCACGGACTGGTATGTGCTGTGTGGACCACATGGGGAGGACATCAACAGCATGACGGACTGTATCACAGAATACATTAAATTCTATGAACACACCACCGTACCATCCCAGACTGTTCACTGCTTCCCCAATAACAAGCCGTGGATCACCAGTGACCTGAAAGTGCTTCTTAATAAGAAGAAAGCAGCTTTGAGGTCTGGGGACAGGGAGGAGCTCAGGAGAGTTCAGCGCGACCTGAAGGTGAAGCTCAGGGAGTGTAAGGACTCCTATAGGAGGAAGCTGGAGGCAAAACTCCAGCAGAACAACATGAGGGAGGTGTGGGTCGGCATGAAGGATTCACAGGCTTCAAGGGGAGAGTGAGACAACCAGGTGGCTCCCTGGAGAGTGCCAATGAGCTGAACTGTTTCTTCAACAGGTTTAGTTCACAGCCCTCATCTGTCTCCTCCACACACCACACCTCCCAAACACCTCTGCTGCCTTCCCCTGTCCCCCCTGGTGAGCTGCATGGAGAGAGAGCCCCCTACATCAAAGGGCTCTTCCACCACTGACGCCATGACCCCCCTCCCCCCCTCTCTGTGACGACTGGCCAGGTTCGGAGACAGCTGGAGAGACTCCACCAGCGCAAGGCTGCAGGACCTGACGGCAGCAGCCCCAGGGTACTGAAGACCTGCGCCGCCCAGCTGGCTTAGGTCCTGCAACACCTCTTTAACCTGAGCCTGAAGCAGGAGGAGGTCCCAGTGTTATTGAAGACGTTGTGCCTGGTACCAGTTCCTAAGAAGACGACTCCATCTAGCTTCAAAGACTACCGACCGGTTGCCCTTACATCGCATGTGATGAATGTACTGGAGAGGCTGGTCTTGGCCCACCTCAGGCCGCTGGTAAGATCTTTCCTGGACCCGCTTAAATTTGCATACCAGCCTCATGTGGGAGTGGACGACGCCCTCATCTACCTGCTGCAACAAGCTCAGTTGCACCTCGACGGAACCAGTGGCTCTGTGAGAATCCCTTTCTTTGATTTTTCTAGTGCATTTAATACCATCCAACCACTGCTGCTGAGTGAGAAGCTGCTGAGCCCCTCCCGTCATCCGGGAGGGGCTCAGAGTAGAACCGCTGCTCCTCCGCGTCGAGAGGGGCCAGTTGAGGTGGCTCGGGCATCTGATAAGGATGCCTCCTGGACACCTCCCTGGTGAGGTGTTCTGGGCACGTCCCACTGGGAAGAGGCCCCGGGGAAGACTCAGGACTATGTCTCTCGGCTGGCCTGGAAACGCCTCGGGGTCCCCCAGGAAGAGCTGGTGGAAGTGGCCGGGGAGAGGGAAGTCTGGGCCTCCCTGCTTAGGTTGCTGCCCCCGCGACCCGACCCCCGGAAAAGCGGCAGATGATGGATGGATGGACCAACAATTTGCGACCAGAAATTGCACATTTAGATTTATCCCTCCTCTCTAAACTGTTTCTCAAGCACACTCATCTCCACTGCTGTCAGTGAACAATTCTAGTCAAGTCTCATGGCGAGACAGCTTGATTTGCGAAATCACAAACACAAAAATCCATCTTGCCAAGTCCCAAGTTATTAGTTTGTGCCAAACCACAGTGGTTGGGACCAATCAGCATCCTATGAGGAACTATTGGCACCTACAGGTGTGGTTGAAGTTAGCCTGTGATAGACAGATGGTTCATCCAATAATTTTTTGCCTGCCCTTTTCCAAACAGTTTCCAAAGATGACTTACCAGATGGATGTGTGTTACAGGGTTCTTTTATAACTTTGTTTAACTGTTAACTGAGTGATGTGTTATAAAAGTGCTACTGGATATCAAACGGAAAGGGCTAGTTAAGGCCAGGCCTGGTTTTATTTCATCTTTAGTCAGAGACTTGTGAAAAGGCATGTTTCTGAATGGTCCAAGTGTTGTTTTTTTTACAGTTTTGAAGTAAAAAAAGAAACAGCATAAATCAGATGATGAGTTGCAAAAAAGTGAAGTAAAAATGTAATTTATGTAATGTATGAGTTGCTGTCTGCTTGATAACCAAAATATTACTACCACTCTGTACCATATCGACTGGCACAGCATCATATTATTTAGCATTATGTTGAATCGCATTGTTTAATCGCACTGCATCGCAATTGAGGTGAATGGTATTGCATTAGTAGTTACTTCAAATTGTAAGGCCAGAGACGCTTGCGTTTGTCCCTGGCTGTAAATCAATTTGGTTAGGTGGCAGGGAGATTGACTCGTTAATCCTTGTGATGCCTTCGGGTCACATGACCCAAAGTTTCATAACGAACCATCGTTGTGTTTACCCAATTTTACCCAATACAAAAACAAATAAAAATAATTTTATTTTAACCTTCGCAATGTGGGGGGTCTGAGACAGCCCAACGGTTAAAAGAAAATGCTTTACGGTGGGTCACAATGACTGATGGGTCAGAATGACCCGAAGAGAACACAAGGGTTAATATCTGACTCCAATTTAGAAATGTGCAAGTACGTTACCTGTAACCTTGAGCGCTAAACAGTTAATGACATGAAACTCGGACTTAGGTAAAAATCGTCTGCTTGATCAGGGCACCGACCTTAAAGTATGTATACTCACTAATCAGCCGTTTATCTCTACTATGGATATGGACTTAACCACCAACACAGTATGCAAACTGGGGCCTCATGTACTAACGCTTTTGCGCCCACTTCAGGCGTATTTGTTTCGCAACATGCGCGTAAAAGCATGGCGAGGTATGTACAAACATGACGCACTGAGGTAAAAGCGCAAACTGCCTGTTGTGGGAACTGAAAATGGCAAATTGTGCTTTTCCGTGTCATGCATATGCATTCACGGGAGGGTCAAGGGGAAAGTTGGAGTTTGCCATAAAAAGATGCGAGGGGATGCGTAAAGTGCACCTAATTATGTATTCCGCGGTATGTACAAAAGCCGCCCGTGAAAGCTCGCCTCTATTTCAGGGTGAAAATTCTCTGCCTCTTAAAAGCAGGTGTAAACCAGGATGCGGGTTTCCTCGCATATGCCTCCTGGTGAAATGGCAGCAGTAATCCGAGCAAGATGAAGACATAGGCCAAGGAGACAAACTGAAAGGATTTTTGCCACAAGGATCACACTTTTTCAGTTGAGTGAACACAAAATCATTACGCGTTATAGATTAAGCAGCCATGCAATATTACAGTTTTTGTGTCGGTGTGGAATTCCGGCCTTTTATAATATTTCAATTCGCTGTTACCTCATGAACAAGCACATCAACTTCGTTATCACTAAATCTTTGTTTTCGCGGTTTTGACTTTGGTGGCTGATCCATGATAGAAAGAGAGAAGGAGGCCCATTCAATTGCACGTTTAAATGCTAGCAATTTGCGGTATAGTGGGCGGAGAAAGGCACTGATTACCCGATGAACTGCAGGTTTGGTAAATATGACGTAAGCTGAAGTATCACAGCGTGCACTTTCTGCGGGTTGACCATGGAGCTGATAACGCTACGTTTGCAAATGTACGTACATGAGGGCCTCAAGAGGCCTTAAGTTAAAACCTACTTCGAAAGTGTATGTCTATAACCAGTATTAGCCGTATCAACCCAACTAGATCAAGGTTTTCACCGTCTTAGTGTGATAGATACGTACAAGGATAACCAGTAACTTAAAATGCACAATGATAGTTTATTATCTAAATAGTAATATAATCAATACAATAATATTGAAACATAATCAAGTACAAAACATACCTTTGGAGCAATCATTAACAAAGGTAATCACAATGATACTAGGCGCCTAACGCATCAGAGCTCGTATAGTAAACAAAACTCAAAGTGATGGGTAAATCTTCTCCATATATACACCCGAACCTGCATACTAAAATAGGGACACATGAAAGAAAGGTTGTCTAATGCATACAAATTCAAATTGGACCATCACCGGTCTACTCAAGGCTGCAGTAGACCAAGTGTGATGCCTTTGCAAGACAAGGGAATGTGTAAACACATGTTGGACTACTGCATGCACAAACTCTGTACACCCTGTAAATATACATGTTACAACATTACAAGTATTACTAGAATGTAATACATAAAATAAGAAACAAAATCATGTCAAACATGACATTAAAAGCTGTTTAGAACTATATTTACAAGAACACAACTTTTAATGATAATTTCAGAGTCTTCCTCGGTTCATCTTTCTCTTGAACTGTTGAGGCCACCTCTTCAGAGGTGTGTCAATAAAGTGTGATTGTCATTTTAACATTACAGTCCCTTTTGTGCAAATCAATGACTGTCCCAGACGAGTGTCTGAGTGAACAGTGACAAAGGGGCTGTATCATTCAGGTCTCTGCCAATACAGCCCTACAATATATACATTTAATGTACTGGATCGTTGGCATTGATATTTGTATGTCATCGGCCTCAGTGAGGGAGAAGCACCTCCCTAGCAGACAGTACAGAAAACAGTCTGACAGGCATGAACATTTAGTTTCAACCTCTAAATGACATCACTAAATACATTCCTCATACCTGTGGTGGATTGTGGGTAGTCTTCAGAATACTCTTCCTCACAGTTCCAGTCCACGGCGCTGTGGCTCTCCTTCAGCACTGCCATGTACATCTGGAACACGCCCTTTACTGTCCGCAGAGCCTCTTTGGGGGAGGTGCTGTGCACCCTAACAAACTTCACTGGGCTATCCTGCCAACGAGAGGAGACCAACTGAAGATACTTAACGTTCTTATGGGGAGCAAGGATGATCAGACCATCAACTGCCAGGATTCAATCAGTAAATGTAACAATGATGAACTGGTTCTCTGAAACATTAGTGGCATTTGCACAAATCTAATCAGTGACACTGAGTAAACCAATTTCATTTGAATCAACTTCATAAGGAGCAGTTGCAAATCAATGTGAGCAGTTGGTAATCTACAAGTAGAAAGCAACCACTTACAAAATAACATTAATCACAAGTGGCGTAAGGGGTCCCATTATCGTCCACTTAGCTCTCGACGCTCGTTAGGAATTTTACATTTACATTTAGTCATTTAGCAGACGCTCTTATCCAGAGCGACTTACAGTAAGTACAAGTACGAAAATGTCGATATAATACAAATAAAAAATGTGATGTCACAGCATTGTACTTTAATATATAGATACACACCTATATTATAACATTCCGGTTTTAAAATCCAATAAAGATATGCCTAGACATTTTATTTTCCTAATTTTAGCAGTTAGCCAGGGGGTCCCATTATCGTTCACCCAACCACTTTCAATGGAGAAATGTCAAGTTTAACGCTGCGGAAGGCAGGTGCGACACATACGGTTTGAGAGTGTATTTACATACTCAAATCTCAAAGTAAAAAGCTGTAATTTGGTGTGCAGCAATATAAGGTGTGTACATATTGATGAGTTACTTTCTTTCGTTGCTGCTGCCTATCTTCTTTAAGAAATTAACGGAAGAATGGACAATAATGGGGCCGCTTACGCACCAGAGTATTAAGGCTGTGCAAGGCCCATTACAACTTATCTAAGAGAGACCAACTTCTGAACAGGGGCCATCATTAAATTACTAACCTGATTTCTGACCTTTACCAACTCAATCTAATTTAAGCACCAGCTTAATTTCCATCTTAAATTGCTTAGACTCTTGGGCAATTAAAAGAGTTTAAAGGAGACCAGCAGAGGAATATATGGGTGAGCTAATACGAATAAACAGAAGGATTCATGAGGATGCATTCAGGCTGTATGCATCCCCTGACTGGCAGGACACTAAACCCAAATCTGCCCTAAGGGTGGTATTTTAGGGATACTAATAGATGTTTTATGGACACCATTGGGTTGCAAACCGTGGACATGTTTTGCACTACCTAGGCATGCCAAGGACTACTGTTAACCACTTTATATTTGCACCATTGTGCATGTGAAAATGATTGTCTGAAACTGAACACAATGAAACACTTGGCCAAAGCTCGAATACCGTTTTTTTTTCTATGCAAATATTTTTTCCATTGCATTAATTAATAGCCTAAATGTGCTTTTTACCTTTTGTCTTTCTTTTCAAAGAAAAATTATTTTATTAAATGTTTTACATTCCAGCAGACATTATACCAACAAAGCACATATTTCTTCTGTTCATTCATTAGTTCACCCATATATATATATACTTATATATATATTTATATGTATTTATTGTAAGTATATACATATATACTTAAAATAGATACATATTTAATATAAGTAAAATAAAATGTGCCCCCCTTCTTGAGTAGCCTATAACTGACTGCTGGAGGAATGTAACATACTCTGTATGCCTACAATAAAAAAGTTAATTAAAAAGTGCATTGAAAAGAATGGAAAATGGTGTATGAACCCACAACAAATGATAATCATCCGAGACATAAGCCTACATCTTTATTGATGGTCCCTAAATATTTGCATTGGCTAGATGGCTGGTTGTAAAGGCTGATGCATAGTAAAGTTGACAAGATAAGACGAGACAGCACTGGCTATCCAAATATCTGTTGAATATCAAACTTTAAACCAACTTTACCACTGTAATTTTTTGCATCTTTCTTGGACACTTTGAAATGCTTCTTCATGCCTTACATTTCAATTTTTTTTATTTTATTCAATGAGATGATTTTAATGACATAAAACATTCCCCCCAGAGATAAATAAAGTACTCAATTCTATATTAGAATAAATCCTGTTATCTTCTAGCTGTTGCAAATTCATATTTACTGAGGCGGCACATAGCCCTTACTTAGCCTGTTAGCAACTTTCAGTAGGCATTTACAAGCAAATACAGAGAAACAAAAAGAATGTAACTAGTAACTATTATTGTTTATCAAATTAGTTTATGACCAATGTTCATGTCTCACGTTGGACAGCAACTGTGCTCACCTCAAACTCCTCATTGATCTCCGGTATACATCGTTGAGAATAGAGGTCAAAGATGATCTTCTTTAGGACGCTGACATAGCGTCTATTGTCTGACCTCTTGCCATACTGGAACTGGGTATTTAGAAGCTCCAGGATTTGTGGAAAGACTGCTTTGATGTAACAGACTTTACTCTGGAACAGAGATACATGCAAATACTACTTCCATAGCTTCTATAACATTATCAGAAAGACTATAAACATAAAATTTGTAAAGAAGAATATACACATTCACCAACCATATGTAAGACCATTAACAGCTATACTATATTATCGTAATTGAGATCAATAGAACCAAAATGCATACTTGTTTAATTGTATTTCTAAAAGGCTATAACCTCTACAATGAATGCAATATAAATACAATACAATTATAAATAAAAGTGTGGATCACATGCGTCATTGATGGTGTCAGTAATTATCACTTGGCTTATAGGATGCAATAGGAAGATGATTTTTTTATCGAATTGGAATGTTCATGCATGGAGAGAAGGTGTGATGTTGGTTCTCTAACCAAATAGCAGTCATACACAAACGTATTTACGAGGACAGAGAATAGATATGCGTGACATCACAAGGAGTTTGGTTCTAGTCTAGTTCCCATTAGTTAGGGTACATAAAGGCTACATTCCTTTGGTCAGAGGGTCAGAAGTCTGCATCCTTTCAACCCCCAAACCTAAATAGTTCAGAGAAGGCTTTAACCTTCATGTTAACCTTCATGTTACTTGGAGTAAGAGAAGGGTTCAATATTTTCCCAAAATGGTAAGCACGGAGTGGCTGATCAGGAGAAACAGGAGGATTCCCAGTGGGCTGGGCTGGTGACCGGCAAGTGCCGGTGCCGGTCGATAAATAATAAAAAAAGATTTTTTTAAATAATGTACTCATGTAGGCTACAGTTGCAGAAGCATTGGGTGGGCTCTGAGTTTTCCAGGTCATCTTGAAACACAAGTAATCAAGGATACTTTCTATTCAATTGCAGGTATGTGACAGTCATTGTTTAAAGTTGCCTACAGGTTGACAAGCCTCGGTATTACTTAATCCTCTCCTTCAGGCTTCCCCATGTTGTAGGTGCAATAGACTGTTGTCTACATATGTGTATCCAGGCCCACTGGAAGACAGGGGGTGACTGCCTGGTGCCCCCATGGTTGAAAAAGCATTGCTAAAATGCCCTCTAGAGTGGCAAAAATGAGATCAAGAGCCCTATTGGCTGTCATTCACATTGGGAAATATGCTTGAGTGCACAGGATGTCCCCTTAACCTCTTCAGAATCCTGTTAAATTTGCCTGAAAACGCCTAAACAGCATACCCAAAGTAAATTGGAAGCTGTTCTTGAACCATTTGGAGTACATGCATGTAAATGATCTCTTTTGAAAGCTGACACTCTGAAGTTATGTCCCCTGTTGTCAGGACCCCTGTCAGTCCTACTAGTGTTGAGTAATAGAAGCTTGAACACAAGGAAAGTGAACATTTCTATTTCCGTCTAGATTTTGTTTTGAAAACAGAGGCCTGAAGAGGCCTAGAGGTGGTAGGTATTAGCTGGAAGACTAAATTGGACCACAGGTTGAAGCCTTACCCAATTCAAATCAAAAGTCAAACATAATACCACAATATATTCATATTTGACACATGTTTTTATAAGAGTACATCCATTCATTTTCTAAAAGGGCCTTTTGGAGACTCCAAAATGACCCTTTGTAACCAAGGTCAAATACTCAGGATAAAAGGTATTATTTTTCATAATTGTTATCTCTAATGAAAGGTGGTACTTAGAACTATCATATATAATAGCTAAATCCCTAATTAGTATTACTGAAACACAAAAATTGAAGCATGAACACATTGGAGTGCTTTATCTGATTCCCAGGATTGGCGCACAAAGAAAACTGATTCTTTCAACCCTATTGCGCAATCGACTTTTATTTTGACGGCTCCACAGACACATACAAATGAGGTATTGGCATTTTCAGCTAGCTTTCAGCTACAAGGCTAACGAGCTCATTTCAGAGCCAGTCGAAGCCAGTTCGAGAAATTTGTTTAGAAAGAGTGGGGGGGGGGGGCGGGGGGGGCAGGACGCACAGACCTAATTGGCTTTAGAGGGCTGTCAACGGGGCATGGAAGCTCCTATTGGGTCAAACAAGGTGTCAATCAAAAGGGGAGGGTTCAACGGACATTTTGATCCCTCCATATCGTATTTTCTCCGTTTCTAACCGGAGGAATGTGCACTTTTATTTGAACAAGTTGTTTCTTCCGTCGGCTAACTTGCATAATGAAACAAAGGATAATGGCTATTCATGAACGTAAAACATTGTATTTGGAGAATTACTTTACATGGTTAGATACTTTGAACCCTTGGGAATGTACGCAGATCAAGTTTTGATGTGTTGTTTGCATACCTGGACGACACAGAACCTTTGAGGGTAAGTAGAGACGTTTGGCTTTGTAAACATCACCAAAGTGGTGACTGGACAAAGACGTTGACTAAACTTGTTGTTGTGACTCGATCTTGAAATGGTTTACATATCTACAAGCACAAGAATCGTAGCTTTCCAATGATGTATAACATGTGTAGCGTCTAAAAAATATATTTGTTAGAATTTAGTGCGTCGTAACTGAGGAAGGGGGGGGCAGCATTTTTGTAACGCGGGCGATACAGGAACGTAATGCAATAAATGATGGTTTGCCCTCTATACAAATATATATATAAAATGTCTAAATGAGTGCCCTTGTAGTGGAGAAAATCTGATGCAGTGCCCTATAAGGTGCCCTTATAATTGTCCAAACTTGGCTGTTCCCATGTCCTTCATTCCAATGGAAAGGGTGCTGTTTTGAAGTGCTCTTTCTGCTGCCCCTACATGACAATATCCCAAATTGTGCCCTTTCCAGAAGATAAAATTAGATACTGTGCCCTACAGTCTCCCCTACAATGTGCCCACTAGGGCATGCTTTCCCAAAGTGAGGCTTTGATGGCACTAGGGGTTTTGTCCCATTCCCATTGTTACACTGGTGGGGCCCCATGTTGTGCAGTAATTTTTCTGCCCCTGCCCTTCAAAGTCTTCAAAGAGTCTGCCACTGTCCAGGCCCCTTCTGGACCTGTGGAAGAAGACTATATTTATTGGCATGGTGTGGAGTAGGGATGTGCATCTCCATCACTGAGGAAGATGCGATAAACATCTCGATACACTGCCAACGATCCAATACATTAAAGATACATAAAAGCAACTACTAATGCGATACGATTCACCCCTATTGCGATGTAGTGTGATTCGTCACAATGCGATTCAACGAGATGCGATGCGAAAGAATATGATGCTATGCAATTAAATATGGTACATAATGATGTATTACTTTGTCAGACAGCAAATCATAAATTAACTAAAAAAGTGAACGTTTTACTTCACATATTAAACAAAGTCTCTGACAAAAGATAAAATCAAATCAGGCCTGGACCTTGCCTTAAACCAGTCTTTTTTTCCTGTTGTATGTGTTCTCTGAATGTAAAAAAGGGTAATCTATTACTGACAGTCACAAGCTGCTGTAAACACTGTCATAACACCTCACACACTAAATTGAACTCATACGTCCTACTTTAAGGTTTTTCTCAATGACTCAGCTATCTCTCGTCTTACTTTGTCGTACACAACAGGGATTTGTTTCTCAGAGAATTCCTTCCTATTCTTGCTAGGGGTACCGGTGGAGCTAGCCACTGACTGTAGCCATAGCTGAATCCGAGGGGGAAGCAGACGTCTCCACACAAATACCATGTAGCCTCTTCAGGTGACTACCTAAATTAGCTGTGCTGCCTGTGTACTTTATAGCAGCATGACATATCTTGCCAATTGCATGGGTCTTGTCAAATTTACCATCTTTCTTGGAAAATCTGAAGTGTTGCCAAACCTTGGATTTATTGCAATTTGTAGGAACGTGTCACTCTTCCTCCGCCATGATAACACTCGCCCGAACACGCCTCCAACTCGCGCAAAACTTGGCCGAGAGACTTGACGAGAATCGGCCACTGACAGCAGTGGAGATGTGAGCACGCTTAAGAAACAGTTAGAGAGGAGGAATCTATCTAAATATAAAATTATTGGTCACAAATCATTTCTAAATACTAAAAGTGTTTGCCGACACGCGATTCTATATAAATACATCGGCAACATTTTTTGAAACGTTGCATCACGATTTCATCCCACATTGTATCTGGTGCACATTTTTTTGATCCGGGCAATCGCATTGTGAGCTTTTATGCCGACCATAGACTTATATTTAGTAGACACAGCTTCTTTTTTCTTCCAAGATGGCGTCCCCATTCATTTCTATGAAAAGTGCTCAGTGGCGCAGTGAGGCAAGCGAGAGCGCGAAACGGACCGCGCCATCTTTCCAGTTCCGGCTCGTCCGGTGTTGCGCAGAACAGTGGCTCGCCTTTTTCCTAGCTCCGAGACTCGTACACGCTTCCAACTAGCTGTACACGTCATACTTTGCGACAACTAGTTGTGAGTGTGTGAGCTAAGGCATTGCAGTGGAAGAATGGGGTACAAGCAGACCCCCACCCCTCTGCTTGAGGCAATGGCCCCGGTGGATGTAGGTGGTATTGGATTTCCGATTTGCTACACGACTCGTCCGGTCGTTTTTAAGCACATGTCCACATGACCCTCTCCACACCAGCTCACGACCCACTTTTGAGTCGGGACCAGTGTTGGGAATACTGTAACTCCACTACTTTTGGCGGTAACTAGTAATGTAACTAATTACTTTTTTCAATTAAATAAGGCAGTTACAATTACTGAAATTTAAATGGGCTCGTTACTTTTTTTCCAAGCCTATTTCCCCAATTTCCTTTTTTTTTTTACTTAAACGAGTTTATGGCGACGCAATGTATGAATGAATCATCCGCATTTTAGACTAGTCCACACAATGGCCAACAGTTAGGACCATGCAAGATTTTTGTCATGGAAATATGGACATAATTTTTCCCTTGTCCAGATCAAGGATAAAAATATACTGGTTAGTTGTAGTTTATGTGCAGGTGTGAGAACTTTATCCACTGCAAAGAATAGTAATTCTAATCTTCACAAGCACCTAGTAAAAAAAAACACGCTTCTATAAAGCTAATCGCGAAAGAACCCAGTGCGCTGATCAAGCAGTCGGAGCCACTCCATCAAAACAGCCAAGGCTTGATTTTAAACAGAAGTATTCCCAGTCCCTAATCCAGGCAGAAATAAACAGACAGCATAGAAGCACACCCCAACATTTTCCCAGAAATTGTACCCTCTCTAGTTTAAATAGGTATGCATACATTTATGAAGATTGCATAGATTCAAAAGCATACATTTGTTGCTGCTCATTTACACTTCAAAATACTAAGAGTGAAGTGTAGAATAAAACAGGGTTATCTTCTCATTTCCCTTAGGCCTATGGTGATAGGCTTTCTGGCAGCCTTACATAGTCGAAACTGTTGCATCAAAATGAAGAAATTGGGTAACACTGTGTAAATATGGTCCTAACCTATATTATGACTTAAACCTCCCCTCAAGCTTTTTCCTTCAAGTGATAATTTTAAGCATTTACTTATATTGCATTTCATTAATAAAGAACCCCCTTTGAAACAAGCTGATTTTAACAACGTTGTCACTGGCAGTGTCTTAGCTGGAATCGCGAGTCAAACAGTACCATCTGCAAACTGAAAATATGCTCCCAAAAACATGAATATGCTTCAAATGTATTTCTGAAAAACTGGCTGATATAACAAGTTTACTAGAAGTGATCATTATGTGTCAGTAACTACGTCCCTGTCTAAAGACTAGGAGGTAATGTGACTGGCTATTCACGCTGTAAGTATGGAAAACCGCCTTGCGCGTGGGAGTTATTTGTGGCCTGTAGTTTTAATGAGCAAAATTGGACAACATGGTTACACATTTCAAAGGGTGGAGGATATGGGATTCGATGTGTTTGCTGAAGTTGTTTTTGTATAATTTATTTCTGTCTCCTGGTATTACATTTGTTAACTCATGAGTTCACACAGCTCCAATTCAGTAATTTTCGACATATCAAGGTGAAACATTCCTGATTAATATAAGGTCAAGTCATCTTCAAGCCTAGTAATGTTTAAAAACCATTGGTCAAAATGTAATGCAATTTATGAACACATGGAAATTTACACCACGTGGAAATGCGTACCATTCAGGTATTTTGTATTTCATTCCTTATTCCTGATCACCTTACAGGAAGACATGTATCGTACAAATTTTGGATCATCATTCAAGTCAATTGGACCCATGTTTTATAAGGAGAATATTTTTGTAGGTTTTCCAAAATGTACAGGAAAATCTATGATGCGGATCTATGTGGTCTCTGGGCTTTTTTGTTCCCCATGGGAAATAAGGCATGTATACCAACTTTCAGAGACCTTGGAGTTATGGGGCAGAAGTGGCATCCATTTACTAGTGGTCTCAAAAGAGCGTTGCCTGTAATGCCACCAAGAGTTGGCCACGGGGCTCTGGAAAGTTTATACAATAAAACTCTTGTTATAGTGTACAGAATTTGAAAAAAAAGTTATGTATGGGTGAAGGAGTTAAGGCTTTTGGAGGAGAAAAAAAATATTGAAAAGTAACAAAGCCAGCATTCATCATGGAAGAATCTTTATCACTAGTTTGGTCAGGGCCATAATTCAAACTAACAGCCTTTAGATTTGGAAATGACCGTTCTTAAAGGGGTGATTGACTGGGTTCTTGGGGTATTTCACTCTGTTCCTTAAGGTCTCCGAATAGGGTATGTAACATTGGTTGGGCTGAAAATGGCCCGGGTGCTGTTCTATGCCCCCTGATACATCCATTGAAATTTTCCCAGGACAAAACGCTAGGTTTTTTCCTTTTATGGTATGCTCATGAATATATAGATGAGCTGCGCGCTGACTGGTTGGTTTACAACGAGTGAAGCTGCGGAGCAAAGACACAACACTGCCAACAGCACTCACTGAAACAACGAAGGTGGAGACGTGAAATAAAAACGAACAAATAAATCTATTGTGTCTACACAACACTGTTTTCAACAGATTGACTAGATATCATTTGAAATGATTACGTTAGCTGTTTCCACTTCTGTTGTCGAAGCAAACAGGATCGCCTTAGGTGGGTAACGTTAGCACTACAGCTTAGCAAACAAACTATCGTGATTCAACTCAGCTTTAGTTAGTTCTAGCTATCTTGCTGAAAAATTTATCTGGACAAACATGTATCTTGAATTGTAGATTTACATGACAACACAGGTTATTTATTTGAATGCTATGCTCTTGCGTTAGCAAGCTAAACTAGTTAACATGCCTACGGTCTAGGTGTTTTCGCTATCTACCTGTTCGTGCATTCCTTGCAAATCAGCGTTAATAAATAGGGATATTGCCATAGATAAACATCAGCCATGTCTTGTTCTTTGGGAAGATGCTGAAAAGTTTCAGGATTCCCGGTACAGCCTGTAACACTGTATATACGGCGCTCCAATTTTAATATCTTGAAAACGTATTAACTTTCTTATTTGTAATTCCTGTGGAAGTACAGTGCAGCGTGCAAAAAAAGTGTCGGAGATCTACGCAACCTCCATTTATGTTCCTGGACCAGAAAACCAGAGGGCGGGTAAATGTAAATTTTGGGGCGTGACAAAGTTGATGCTGCAACTTGTGATGTCACAAGTTGCACTGTTTCAAAAGCTAGCGTTTGCAAGTTGCAGTTTCAAAATAGTAGTGAGAAGTGAAATGTTGATAGGAAAGAGGTTTCAATGGACTTTGAGGTTCACTGTATGTCTATTTTACACACCAAACTGTGGTTTTCAACTATGACAAGGTAAAATTGGTTTTGCAATCAATCGCCCCTTTAACCACTAAGCCATAGCAAGTGAACGCCTCATCTCTCTGGAGGAGCTTTAAAGGGTTTATACAAGACCCTCTCCTCCCTCTCCCCAGGAATGGGAGAAGGGGCAGCCAAATGGCAAATCTTCCTCAGGCACTCCTTACTGTAGAGAAACTCTGGACAAAAGGATTTATCCAAAACTGACCTTTAATGGATCTACAAACATCTCTTAAGGACTAGACTGTTCATGGACACTACAAAGATGATAGGAATTGATGAGTGCTCATGTGTGCTATTCTTATTTATTTTCTGTGTTGATTTAATTGATGTTTTAATGTGACTTCCTTCCACATCACTATAAGTCAGTCAACCTTGGTTCCCAACTTATTGTAATCGACTAACATTCATGATTTATCAATTTTGTGTAGATACATTATGAAGTATATGCAAGGTATGAACATTTTAAGGCCACAATCCTAAAATTACATTACATTTAACACTCATCTGTGAATCAGCTTGTACAACACTCAAGCTAAGGAACTAACCAATGAACCGTCTTACCTGCATCAAGACACTCCCCCTTTATTCAGATGATAAAAACCAACAACAAATAATCATTCATTGAGGC
Source organism: Osmerus mordax (assembly GCF_038355195.1). Lineage (NCBI taxonomy): Eukaryota > Metazoa > Chordata > Actinopteri > Osmeriformes > Osmeridae > Osmerus > Osmerus mordax. The sequence goes on along the minus strand of NC_090050.1, from coordinate 6,583,153 downwards.
CATTGATACCACGAGTCCAGTGACACTGGATAGGCATTCAAAAGGATCTCGCCAAGCTTCTGTTATGAATTAATTTGGCAAGTGTAAGGCTGGGTGTCACCGTGCCCCCACCTCTCATATGCTAACATCTGGAGTTGCTGGACGGAGTCTCTGCTTGATGGGTCTCACACCTCATTGTGTAACTTACTGTTGCATTGCTAGTCATATGCTGGCATATGTTGACTATTGCAACTCGCTGCTCGCTGGTCTCCCAGCATGTGCAACCCACCCTCTTCAGAGGATTCAGAACGCAGCGGCCCGCCTGGTCTACAATCTACCTAGACGCTCCCATGTTACCCCGCTCCTCATCTCTCTCCACTGGCTACCTATCATGGCCCGTATCAGATTCAAGACCCTGGTACTGACCTTCCGAGCAGTGAACGGGACTGCACCCGTCTACATCAAGTCTCTCCTGCAGCCTTACACCCCCACCCGTCACCTACGGTCTTCTTCAGACAACCGCCTGGTGGTCCCACCGCTCAAGACCGCCCGGTCCCAACACAAGCTCTTCTCCTGTCTGGCCCCCCAGTGGTGGAATCAACTCCCCACCTCCATCAGAGACACTGACTGTCTCTCCACCTTCAAGAAAAGGTTCAAGACGCACTTGTTCCGGGAGTACAACGGTACTTAGGAATGGTTCGCTTGACCCGATGTTAGTTTCCTCAAGGATCACAATGACTCTTGCTTAGAGACTTGTTGCTCTTGTGGTTAGTGGTAACTGATTTAAAAAATGTTGTTCTCGCTGTGATATATTGTTTTTATTATTGTTGCTTGTTTTTTCCACAGGTACACTTGCACTTATAGCGGTTCATGTTGTTTAATTGTAACTTGTTTAACTACATGCTCTTATGGTTCTTCCCTTTGGCACTTACTTTGGTTGTTCATAATGTGTGCTTTATGTTTTGGCCACTGTTTTTGTGGCTATCTTGTTGTTATGATCAGTGACCTATGCACTTTGTAAAGCTCTCTCTTAGAAGTTGCTTTGGATAAAAGCGTCTGCTAAATGAATAAATGTAAATGTAATGTAAATGTTGATAAGGGTCAAGATGTGTTCTGATGGGTTGTTCTTGTGTATAAAGGGAATTGTGAAGCCTTGTTCTGTGGATCTCCTGAGAGCTTCTCCTCAGTTCTGGCTTGTCCTAGTCCTTCTTCTTCCTCACCTCTTGCTTTCTCTCTCTGACTTACAATAATCATGCTAGAGTAGGTAAGATTTAAAGCCTTCATTGTGCAACATTTTTGCCATGTAACAGTTTGCCATGTAATTGATTCAATTAATTTGCAATGTTAAAAGCCCCAACAATATATATTTCATTTTAACTTTACTTTGACCATTCTTGCTCTGATTAAACCTGTAGAGTCAAATAACTGTAATTTCCATTGGTATTGGCATAATTTGGTTTGGTTAATGTTAATACACTGTTCAGTTTATCCATCTTCCTTCAAACATATTAGTTTAAGACTTAAACGGACTCCACTTCGACCCACAACTTCAAACACACTGGTAGAAGTAAATGTGACTATCGTATTTTTCAGAAAACAAGACACATTTTCTATAGACCGCACCCCACAAGAATGGGAGCTCTGTGTTTGTAAATGGGATTATAACCCGCCCTGGAATATATACCGCACTTGATACAGCAACAATGATACCAAGCAATGCACGAGTATCGGCGATCTTACAGCATGCCGTAACACACTTCGGTTGTGGATAGTATGTCCATGCGTGGAAAAATCCGTTGTTATGTCTACAAAATTATTTTAGATATAGTATAAATTTAGCTAGTTTGCAAATCCTGAGGATAGCCTACCGAAGCCAATGTCGTTAGTGATGCTAGCTAACGTTGGTTTGCTAGCTATGTATAACATTTCACTGGGTCTTGCAGCTGTTTGATTTACTGAAATTATTATGAAATGTTATGTTCTACTAGCCATTTGCCTACTTTAGAGAGTCACTGTATTTCCAAGCCCTGAAACGACACAGTAAATAATTCCTCTTTCAATAAACCCCCGTTCCAGTGTCGAGCATTCAATTAGCTGCACGTCTGTAGATCTTGGGACGAAGCCACTTTTTTGTTCTAAAACCGGGCTATACGCCGCTTCGAAATATAAGCCGTTGTGGAAGAAATTAGGATTTCCTGTGTGCTTACATTATTCACTAATCAATAGAACTAGTCATTGGATACTAGTTAGTACGTTCTCATGTAAGCTTGCTATTTATAAGAGTATATTGTGTCTATGTGTCAGGGTTAATAGATGTTCGGGGTCAGGAGAAAGTACTGGCTAAACGTTCCTTGTCATGAGAGCTCCAACTATGAACTCTCTAGTCTGAGAGTTGTCATGTGTTGGGAGCAGTGAATCTCTTTCTCTGAGACTGTTGAAACGTCATTACTGCCTGACTGTCACAATCTATGTTTACATTCTTGTGCCTTATAAAAGATGGTCCTCCGGCTTTCGGAGCGGAGAGAGACCTGGTTGAGACCTAAGCTTGGTGTTGTGTTGTCATTTATGGTCAGAAGACTGGTTTTCTCTCCCAATCTGCAGATTGATAAATACTTATTAAAATCCAGAACTCAACTGAACTTAGTCACTCCGTTTATGAAGAGACGGACAAAACACTTTCTTCATCACAAAAACTGTAAAATCGGGGTACAAGTCACGGTTTTATTTCCGAAAAATAGGGTTAGGGTGTTGCCGACAGGCGCTAGAGGGACAGGTCCAGAGGTAGCTATAAATCTGCCCTGTAAGTATGAGAAGGATATTGGTAGAGTGTCTCTGTAAGATCTTGACTTAACGCTGGTTGAATCAAGATCAGACATGGTCTGATCTGGTAGCAATCGAGTAGAATCCAGTGTCAAAGTCAAAATATATTTTGTGATACCCTGGATGCCGGCCAGGGAACAGCAGGTGCTCTGCTGACACTTAATTAATTAAGTGTCAGCAATAATTAATTATTAACGTAATTTTCACTAGATAAAATATGCTCATGTTCCAGTGTGAGCTGCCTTTGCGTACATCCTGAGGTCGCTGACAGGTGCTAGAAGTAGAGGTCTCTAGAGTGAGAGGTCTCTAGAGGTAACTATCTGCCCAGTGTCGGATGAGAGGAGTACCTAGGAGATGATCGGTATATATTGGGGCTTAGTTGCTGGCTCAATTTTCATTGAGTGGTAGGTCTGGACGAAACATGTACACAGGATGGCTCAATAGACCGCCCATCAGATGGTATGCAACATGATGCAACCAAGCCTAAGGCTACGTTCACACTGCAGCTGAATGTGGCCCAAAAAAATTATATTTTGACATACCAAGGTGAAATTGTTTATGGTACGTCAGAGTGATGTCATCTTGAACCCAATTAGGTTTGAAAAGCCATCAGTCAAACTTATATTTGATTTATTGACACAAAGATATTGAGGCAATGTGGACATTTACATAAATACACCCCTTTCAGCCATTTTGTATTGCATTTCTTATTCCATGTCACCCTATATAAAGATATCAATTCTACACATCTGTACAAACTTCAGTCAATTGGAACTTTGGTTTAAGAGGTGATTAATTTGAAAGATTTACCCAAGTTTTCACTGTACAGGAAAATCCATCATGGCGGATCTTATGGGTCCTTGAGGCTTTTTTGTTCCCCATGAGAAATAAGGCATGTACACCAAGTGTAACTGCCCTTAGTTCATTAACATGTTTGTCTCATTAGGTTTAATTTATGTAGTGGGTTATTGTACAGTTGTATGTGTATACATGTTACGTCTCCTGCATATAATATATATTCTAAATAATTTGGGGTGGAACTAATTTGTGTACATGTCTGTGGGATCTTTTGTGTGGGACACTGAGACAAAGGATCTGCTATGCAACGCGATAAGCACATTGCTCAATCAAACATGTAAATAGTATCTGTTAAGTTACTACATTGAAGTTATGAAAAGGCCGTTTAAGATACAAGATCTGTGTTTAGCTCCTTATTGTGATAAGCTGCCAACGAGGTATGTTGAGAATACTTGCCTGTTTTAGCTAACTTAGCCGATCGCTTGTTAGTATAGTGAGGTTGCTGCATGCAACTGTTGTAAGTATTGTTTCATCTGCAGTTTTCACAGGATTGTTGATCGACAACGATGGAATAAAGATCACCCTGTTCTTTACAAAGATTCGTGTGTCTGCGCGTATTACTGGGGAGCTACAGTGAAAACTCGACGCCTTTCGAGAGACTGCATGGAGAAGCAAGCGGGAAGAATCAAGCTCACGTCATCGTAGCGCATTTCGTTCCAGTGTTAGTCGAGGACAAAGCAATTCGAATGAGACGTTTCACCGCGGTCTGCATGAAGGTTCAGGTGCCATTAGATTGACTTTGGCTGTAGTTGAAAACACATGCTAACGCAAAGAACTTGTTCATTGAAGAGCTCAAGAAACTCATTTAAGAAGCATTAGGCTACAGTTAAGAGACAATTTAAAACTGTTGCCTTTCTGTATGTCCAACGTTTGCAATGTTATTTTCAGTTTGCATATTGTATTATGGTTGATGTGGCTTGTTTGTGTGTAAGATACTCAGATATTCAGAGATATTTCAACAACTATGTTATTAAGCTACTATTAATTACCGAAAGGAATCAGCAACTTAAACTTGCAAATAGACTAAGACTAATGAGTATAAAGGGAACTACATAGTTATACCTTTTAAATAAGGATAGATTTAAACCCATATCCAAGTAAAGAAAAACAAACTAAAATTTCAGAAGCAGACTTTCCTTTTGAGGATGCCAGAGAGGGTGCAATACACAATGTGCAGGAGTCCTGCAAAGAGAACCCTCCTGATGAACCACACGGTCCTGTGCTGGATGAGAAGGCAATGCCACATGCAACTGAAGATGAGGCTTAGGATACCCAACTCCTCCAAGAGACAATGCAAGGCAAGAGAGTCTGTAAATTAACGAAAAAAGGTAAAGAATTACAGGACGAACAAGTGAAAAGACTTGAGCACCGCTTCAACTTAAGCTATGAAAAATGGAAGATCATTGCAAGAGATGCCACATTAGCCTTTGATACTTGTTGTTCAAATGACCTGCGGCAGGCGCACGCTGTCAAGATGAAGAAAGCCTCCATGGAGCTGCATCTCATTTACGAAGACATGCGGTGTGTCTGCACAGACATTCGTCGCAGGGTAGACTTCTGTGAAGCAAGGTCAAAGGAAATTGTGGAGACCATGGGAAATAATGAAGAAGAAGATCGTGGAAAACCAGAGTTTGAATTGCTGGGGCATGGCACACAGAATCTAAGGTCTAACCGCTCAAAGGTGCGAAGCAGCTCAGTATCCAGCTCAAGACACTCAAGCCTGTCTTTAGTTAGGAGACAAGATGCAGCTGCTGAGGTAGCTGCTAATGAAGCTACTCTAGAGATCCTAGCAGAACAAAAGCAACAGCTCAGAGAACTTCAAAGACTTGAAGCTGAAGAAAAGCAGCAGCTTGCTGAGCAAGAGGCTGCCGCTGCACAGTTGCGTGCCAGGCAGGAAGCTGAAAATGCAGAGAGAAGTCTAGAGGCCAAGCGCAGAGAGATAGATCGACTAGAGGTACTCAAGAAACTAAATGCTGCGAAGGCACGAGAACAAGTATATGCAATCGTCTCCCTGTGCCTGAGCTATCAATGTTCAATGGTGACCCGCTCCGGTATAGTCACTGGAAGTTGTCCTTCCAAACTCTCATCGACAGGAAGAATATACCGGCAGAAGAGAAGATCTATTACCTTTGAAGGTATGTTGGTGGACCTGCACGGACGCAATTGAAAGCTACTTTCTGCTGGGCACTGAGAAGGCATACATCTCTGCATGGACAATCTTAGAAGAAAGATATGGAAATCCATTCCTTATTGCCAAGGCCTTCAGAGACCGACTCCATGCGTGGCCCAAGATCGATCCCAAAAGCAGTCTGGAATTACAGGAATTTGTTGACTTCCTTCGCAGCTGCGAGGCTGCAATGTCTCAGATCAAAGGGCTTGCCGTGCTGAACGACTGCAATGAAAATCCAAAATTACTCACCAAACTTCCAGATTGGTTGACATCAAGGTGGAATAGGAAGGTTATGAAAGTGGAAGAGCAAAGCCTAACATTTCCAAGTTTTAGTCAGTTTGTGACATTCCTCACACGCGAAGCCAGAATCGCATGTAATCCAATTACATCCTTGCATGCCCTAAAACCAAATGATAATGACAAGATCAATGCCCAAAGGAACAGAAGTCCCAGCAGAAAGGTGTTAGCGACAAGTTCAGATGAAAGATATGTGCCACCAAGCTGCATTTTCTGTGAAAGAGTTTATCACAGTTTGGATACTTGTCACAAATGTATGGAGAAAGCAGTATCTGAGCAACATAAGTTTATACAAGAGAGCAAGTCATGCTTTGGATGCCTGAAGCCTGGGCACCACTCAAGGGAATGTGAACAACGAAAGATCTGTGACATGTGTAGAAAACACCATCCAACATGCCTTCATGAAAATCGCACTAAAGATGCACAGACATCCACAAGCCTCAACAGATCTGTTGACAGCGACAACTCCATAGAAGAGAGGATGGAGACCAAGGTTCAAGTAATCAATGTGTCTAGTGGGGCAACATCCAACAGGGTTATGCAAGATGTTAAGGGCACGCACACTTCAACGATCATACCGGTGTGGGTGTCAACCACCAGTGAACCAGAGCACGAAGTACTTGTATATGCACTTCTTGACACACAAAGCAATACAACATTTGTCTTGAAAGAAACAGCAGAAGCTCTTAACACCAAGAGTATTCCAGTTCAATTAAAGTTGTCGACGATGGCTTCAAGGAATGCCAGAGTGTCCTGTCAGAAACTGACAGGCCTGCAAGTCAGAGGGTTCTACTCAAACAAAACAATACCCCTGCCGGATACTTACTCAAGATAATTTATTCCTGCGAATAGAGGTCATATTCCCACTCCGAACACTGCAAAGGCATGGCCGCACCTGGAACACATCTCAAATGAGATTGCCCCTCTGCAAAGTTGTGATGTTGGGTTGCTTATCGGTTACAACTGCCCTCAGGCTCTTGTTGCAAGACAAGTGGTGTCCGGCGAAGCACGTCAACCTTTCGCACTAAAAACAGACTTAGGCTGGAGTGTGATTGGCTGCGGCAACCCTCACATCGACTATGGAGATTTGATCAGAGTGAGTCATCATGTACTTATGAAGCAGGTGACTCCAAGTTTGCAGCCCTGGTCTGATCTTGCATGCGAAGTGCACTATGTTCATAGAACACAGATTAAGGAAACAGTCACCTTCAGAAATAATGAATGCTCTTGAATCTGACTTCAGCGAAAAGACAATGGAAGATGGTCAAATATCCCAAGAGGATCTTGGATTCCTGGTTAAGATGAAGAATGACATTAGGCTCAAGAGGGATGGTCACTATGAAATGCCACTACCATTCAATCAAGAAAGACCCAACTTACCCAACAACAAGCTGTGTGCTGTGCATCGTCTTCAGTGCCTTGAAAGGAAATTGAAGAGAAACCAGCAGCAAATCAAGCAAAGCATAGCATCGGGTCAGTGGCAGTATGTAGCTTCGGAAGACAATCCCGCACACCACGCATCCAGAGGTCTGGCAGCACTGCAGCTAAAGGCGTCCAACTGGTTTGCAGAACCAGCTGTCTTATGGCAGGAAGAGATTCCACGCGAGGACGTCATGGTCGGAGAAGTCCTGAGTGCTGATCCAGAGCTCAAACAAGCTTTTGTGCATGACACCAAGGCCAAGCAGAAGAAGTCAATCTTGGATCACCTGCATAAGTTTTCAGATTGGTCAAGACTACAAAGAGCCATAGCTAGGCTCAAGCGCAGAGCAAGGCAAGTCAAAGGCCTGCAGCAACATTCAAGTGATTCCTCTACTTTGCATAAAAGGAGAGAAGCAGAATTGGGCATTATAAAGATGGTCCAAGAAGCCAGCCTTTTTCAAGACCTCCAGTGTCTGAGGCATAGCTGTGGGAATCAGATCAAGGAGAAGAACAAGTCTATTCTTGGACAAACACGACATTGTCAGAGTAGGAGAACATTTGACTCATGTAGCCCTTCATCTGCATATTAAGAATCCTGCAATTTTTCCACGGGATGAGCACTAGTCATCACTGCTTATCTTTAGCTTCCGATCCAAAAAACTGTCACACTAGTGCAGGTGGATTGAAGCACTGTCCTGTTTCTGTCATTCTTTGGACGTATCTGTAGCTAATTCTGGTAGACTATCAGAGTGAGTAAAGATAAGGTGAATTTATAGTGAGGTCTTCTCTTAATAACTTAAAAGTGAGATTCACAGTTCACACATTTAAATAAAAATCTGTAAGGATTTTGGTGGGAGTGTAACTGCCCTTAGTTCATTAACATGTTTGTCTCATTAGGTTTAATTTATGTAGTGGGTTATTGTACAGTTGTATGTGTATAAATTAGTGGTGGGCCGTTATCGGCATTAACGCGCTGTGACTCTTATCGGCGATAAAAAAAATATCGCCGTTAATCTATTCTCAAAGTTGGGTTGGGAGCTGGGTCTATACTACGCAAGCTAGGATGACTTTCACCTTGATATTTTAGCGCGGATGTATACCTAGCCAAATTGCACTGTAGGGGGCGAGAACGAGTCTTCGAACCTGTGTGTATGCCTTGTGTATGAAATTATCACATCAAACGTGACGTGCTAACATGGATGCAGCTATGAAGCTGCCTGGTTTGCTTCAGGGAAAATGTATTTTTAAGAAGCTTCCCAATGGAAACCTCGACAAGACTAAGGTTGTTTGCACCTTGTGCTATGCGGAATTAGTTTACTGTAGGAGTTCTTCCAGTCTCAAATAACACCTAAACGCAAAGAATCCCTTAGCTAATGTGGAAGATGCAGTGCCAAGCACTGATGTAGCGCAGGGGAAGAGTTGTCGTCAAACTACGATGTTTGAGTGCAACCGAGGCAAGCCCGTCAGCACAGCTCTATCAGCCAAGCTAACTAATCTAATAAACATAATTTATTTTCATCACCAATTATCATAGTAGAAAAGCTTTCTCAATCAGTTTGTGATGCATTTTGGAAACAGGAGATGAGCTCCTGGTCTAATGCGCCACCTGGCTTGAGAAACCCGTTCTCAAAGACTTACTTTTAGTCATTATTTGGGTAGCACACATATTCTGAATGCCTTCGGCGGAATTCAAATGAGCCATTTTAATCTAGATTAATCTAGATTAACGCCAAGATTACAGTGAGATTAATCTACATAAAAAAAAAAATCTATGCCCACCACTAGTATAAATGTTACGTCTCCTGCATATAATATATATTCTAAAAAGCTTGGGGCGGAAGTAATTTGTGTACATGTCTGTGGGACCTTTTGTGTGGGACACTGAGACAAAGGATCTGCTATGCAACGCGATAAGCACATTCCTCAATCAAACATGTAAATAGTACCTGTTAAGTTACTACATTGAAGTTATGAAAATTCCGTTGAAGATACAAAATCTGTGTTTAGCTCCTTATTGTGATAAGCTGCCAACTAGGTATGTTGAGAATACTTGCCTGTTTGAGCTAACTTAGCCTATGGCTTGTTAGTATAGTGAGGTTGCTGCATGCAACTGTTGTAAGTATTGTTTCATCTGCAGTTTTCACGGGATTGATGATCGACAACGATGGAATAAAGATCACCCTGTTCTTTACAAAGATTCGTGTGTCTGCGCGTATTACTGGGGAGCTACACCAAGTTTCAGAAGAATTGGAGCAATGGGGTGGAAATGCCATCACTTTGAAAATCAGACTTTAGGGCGTGGCCTGTGGCGCCCCCTACAGTCGAATGTGTCCCATATTTGGTGTGGGGGTAGCCACTTGGATGTCGTATCAATTTGCCAAATTAGAACATTTATGACCAGGGACTTTTTGAGATATTGGGGCACAAGTAGAAGAAAAATAATAAATATAGCTGCAGGCAGCAATGGCGGGTTCCTCCTCAAAATTGCAAACCATTACAAAATGGACATGACACAGACATGTATTTCATACATGTACACAACATTTCAAGACAATTGGATCAATGGTTAATTTCAAGGCATTTTTTGAAATTCTTCACAAATTGTCACTGTAGAGACAAATCCATGCTGCTGACATTATGCGTTCTTAAGACTCTTTTGTTCCCCATGAGCAATAAGGCATGCTTACCAACTTTCAGACATCTTGGCCTGACGGGGTCAAAATGCCACCCTTTTGAAAGTGACAACTTTGAAGTGTGTTCTGTGCTCTGGCCAGGCCACCTGTGCTCTGGTCAGGCCCATCGGGCAGAGATCCATTCTTTACAAGCTTTGACTACAACAATAACTTCATGAAAGTGAGGATACACTTTACAAAAAACATACCACACGCGGCAACACTGTTTTCAAAGTTCCCCAGGACTGGTTTGAAAACCATGGATATTGGAACCCTGCCTGAATTGACCTCTCTCTAGAATCTCAGTCAAACACAACTGACAAGAGTCATGCGGGCAACTGGAGCAAGGTAGAGCTAATGTCCATCTATATCCATCTATATCCAAGCTGGCAATTTTGGCAAATCTGACTGCAGTTTTTTTTTTACACCATATGTAGGTTACTGTGTTATGGAGTCAAATAACTTGATAAATGAATTAAATGTCTGTTAAATGTCAAATCCAACTAAAAGAGAGTTCCAATTAAATTATAGATTTTCTAAACCTAGAGGTTTGGGCTACCTTTTCCTAAACTGACATGCACCAACTCAGAGCACTGAGTTTCAACATCCATTTACACATTTGGTCTCTACTCTACTCTTAGCACATGACTGTTTAGCTTAATGTCAGCACCTGTCTGTCATCAATTGTCTCTGGAGTGGGGGTTGGGGGCTTCTTATCCAACAAATTACATCCCTGAACTTTTAAAACATATCAATGGCCTACTATAATTGTAAGTATATTTTGGCCTCTTCTCCAATTGGCCTTGATACAGACTAATCTAAAATCAAATATTTTCTGCCCATTCTGCACAGTTTTTGGGGACTTTCCACATCAGCACCCATTTCCCAGTTGCTCTATTCTGCACTACTACACTTTGACTTTGATGTAGGCCCATACAATAGCAGTTACAGATATACAACACAGATGAGAGTGAATAAGAGATAATGGTAGTGGGATGGTGTTCCACTGTTCTGCTTCTCTTTTTCGCCACTCCTATGAAACATTTCTGGGCACCACTACTTAGTGGCTAGTCTAGAATGGCTATTAGGCCAAGTAGTGAAGGTGGGGGCTTGGTCAGCCCACAATGTCCTGAAATGTTGTGTGTGCGTCTCCCCAAGCTCGCGCATGTGTCAAGGGCTCTGGCCCCTTGTGTGTGTGAGAATTTGGAGCGCGCCCGCTAAGGAGCAGAGGGAGAGAGGATTTGGGGAAAAAGCCGTAGCAATTAGCCAAGCATGCGTATTTGAAATATTCTAAACATTCTCAAGAGTCTTCATTTGAACTTGTGATTGAATCAAAGTATCACTTTTTGACCGGCGGGTGTGTAAAGCATTATTTTAGCGTCAGCGATAAATTCAATTTGCTTTATTTCAATAATTTTTGGAGATATGAAGTTGCCTTTGCACATGGTAACATGTGGTAGTGTCTTCCTCGGGACATATCAAGTTTGGTGTTTATATCTCAAAGATTTGCTGAAATATGATCCAACTTCCTGTTTGGTTGCTTTGCTGCAGATTTTGATTTGCTGTACCGGACAAAGGGTTTTCAGAATCAGAATTGAAAATCAGAAATCCCTAGGATGCCTTTTGTGAGGCTCAGTCTGGAGATCATCTCTGGCAATTTTGAAGAAAATTTGACCAAATATGTAGAAGGGGTAGCGAAAAAACGTGTTTCCTTAATCTTTATTGTACAGCAAAATCCATCATGGCGGACCTTATGGGTCCTTGAGGCTTTTTTGTTCCTCATGAGAAATAAGGCATATGTAATGAATTTCAGAATTTTGGGACTTATGGCCTGCAAATGGCATCACTTTGAAAATTGACATATTGGGGCGTGGCCTGTAGCGACATCTATTGTCTAAAGTGACCAATTTTTGGTATGGTAAGTAACTAATGGTCTGCAGTTTCAACATGCCAAATTTCACAACTTTTTACAGTTCTGGTCTAGGGGCTGCCATTGATTCCCATGGAACCAGCATTGTAATAATAACTAGAGAGGGTACAATTTCTGGGAAAATTGTAGGGTGTGCTTGCTTGCGTCTGTTGTACAGGGATTTTAATGACATTTTTAAAACTGATATTCCTGTATATTTTATATAAAAATGCATAGGGCCTACTTATTATTTATAAATATTACATAGATTTAAAAGCATATTTTTTTTGCTGCTCATTTACAACTCAAAATACGATTGAAGTGTAGAATGAAATATGATGTCTTCTCATTTCCCCCGCAAGAGGCAGCCTGTTATGGCAGTTTTTGACATATTTACAATATCTATGTTTCTTTAAGCGGTAAAAAGTAAGTTCCTTTGTTATAGACAGACAAATGTAAGACACTGAGGCTCTGTGGTGTGGTTTACTCTGTAGAATGGACACTCAGATTGTCTTAACCCTTTGAGGAGTACGTTCTAAATTTCTCGACTGTCCCCCCAGAGTGAGTTCTTTTTGCGCGTGAGTCTCAACGTTCCAGAAATTGATTATGACGCATTAAAATCGAATTTCTATACAATTTCACCATTTCTCGATTCGCATTTGAAAGTGACCTAGTTTGCACCCCGTATTAGTGACGACTACATTGGTTATTTTGTTTATCCGACCTTCTCGTGACGTATTTCTTCCGCTTCAGGGGATTGGCGAGACCTTCAAAGTTTTGGCTATGATTCTGATGCCAGAAGTACTTGTATAATTCTAATTATACCACCCATATATTTTGCACGATACTGAGATGAAAGCAACTGTTGTATTTCACAAGGTGATGTGTTTGCCAAACTAGCTAGCTCGTAGTGTAGTAAAGTGTCAATCAACAAGTTAGCTGTTGCTAATTTCCTAGGCTATGTTACGTTGTTTGTGTGGTCGGATTATAACGAATACAACATAATTCAGATACACCCAGTCAGTCTAACTTGATTGCTATACATCGTTGTGTTCTCTCTTCCATCTCGTAAACCTACGGAGTTGGCAACCAGACCGTGTTCTCAAAATAAGTTACTGGAAACCAGCAAAACAAAAATTAAAGATGCATTACAATCATAGCACATTAGTTTGACTGGATGCACCTGCATTATTTTGTACTCATTATAATCCGACCACACAAACAACGTAACATAGCCTAGTAAATTAGCAACAACTGCTGATTGTCAACCATGTGAGCCATAGGCGAGACTGGAGAATGACTCCCAGACCCCTTGACGAAAGGCGATCAAGCAAGCTCATGCAGCTTGGATACCTTCAAACCTTTTTGGTTGGCTTCTACTTTTCTGGGAAAACCTTTCTGGTGAGTAGATTATTTATAACCACAAATTACATACACATACCTGTGGCATGATATTGAGATGAAAGCATGACTTGTTGTTTTCCACGATCTGATGTTTTTGCTAGCTAGCTCGTAACTTGCTATGTTTAGTCTAATTAGAGCAAACACAATAATGCAGACATCCATTCTAAATTGATGGCTAGGTTTTGTGATCTATTGCTACCATCTACTGCCATTCATTTCCGTGTTGTTGGAACATTTATTATTCCTCATTTATTGTCAGGCCACAGTTCAAGTATTGCAAAAATGAGGCAAGTGTAATTTGTTTGGAAAATCTAGGCTAGAGCTACTTGATGGAAGACATAGAATAAACCAGACTTTATGCTTATTCAAAATAACAACTTATTGAAATGACAAGACAGTAATGTATGACTGTAATGTTTCATAGGGTTATGAACACACCTCTTGTCATACCACTTGACTGCCTGCTGTTGACCGTTTTCTATATATTGAACATCTCCCTTTCTAATTTTACAGGTGAATGTGAATGTTGGCCCACACAGGCCCCGTTCCAAGAGACAGAAAATGTTGAAAGAGGGTTGCACTGCTATACAAATTGTCCATGTATAGTACTACATTGCCATCTCTCAGGTGTGCAGAGCAAGTAAGGTACAAGGCAAAAAGCAACCCATCCCTGCTGAACATCAACTAAACCCTTGAGCACCTAATTCCTTGGTGTACCAGCAGTGGCTAAAAGCCCATCTCCCATCCCACATCTTCACCACATTGCATAGAGGGACTATAGAGAGCATCCCGAGGAGCTGCATCACGGCCTGGTTTGGGAACTGCACCACTTTGAACCGCAACTCTGCAGAGGATAGTGAGGACAGCCGAGAAGATAGTCGGGGTCTCTCTTCCCTCCCTCACAAACATACCTAACGGTGCATCCGCAAAGCCACACGCATTGTGGACAAACCCATGCACCCCACACGCACCTGTACATCATCAATATTTTTGCATATGGATGCTACCTCAATAACTAATGTTCACATATGGTATTAGTATATTATGTTTACATTCACATATTGTATATTATCTGTATATTTAGGAGGTTCCCTATATTTTAGCTTATCATAGATGTAATCTATGTTCTGTGTACTTATATGTTATGCCAGGTTGTCTTGCGTTGTCTTGTCTTCAGTGCCCAATTTCAGTGCCCAGTCTGACCTTGTGGTGTTCTGTGCACCTGACAATAAAACACTTGAACTTGAAGTATCCCATCCTCTTTGTGTCTTGGGGAATTTGTCACAAATTTAATCTTGTCTTGTTGGACCAATTTTATTTACCTAATTCTACTTAGTTGTTGTAGTTGTTTAGGTTATGTCAATGTCCTGAAAGAATGTTGTTTTGTTTCATTGTGTAATGTAAGTGTATGAATAAATGCCAGTTGACATGTCAAGACAACAGACCCAGATATGCCAAGCCCATCATGATCCTGGATGTCCATAGTGGATCCTGTGTAAAGGTCCTAAATATAGCCAGTAAATCACACAACTCAAACATGCTTGAGTTGTGATATGTTTTATGGCTCAATGTTTGTGCTAATGATATTCATTGATATGTAACGTGAGTGACGTGATTGTACCCTTTCCTGGACATGTACCTGAAACGAATTCAAGGATGCTGTGGTAAAAATTAAGAAACGTGTTTGTGTGGGTTTTTTATAGGTTGTTGCGAATTAGGGGTATAACTTTACTGTCATTACTGTTCCGAATTTGAAATATTCATATAAGTGAATCCACAGTGATCGGATATGGTATAGGATCGTTTGTAGCTGTCGACAAGCTAACTTGGCTATTACCGATAATATAGGCTGCCATGTTTTTTGTTTTGATCAGTACTCAATGCATTGTGGGTGTCAAAGGGTCAACGAGATAACCTACTCTTCTCACGAGAAAATAATGAGGTGTACGGGGTAAAGTGGTACATCATCGAAGTTCATCTTTGTTGCCGGAACACAAAAGAATCCAAGATGGCCGCAAGTAAATACGAGACGAAAGACAGATGAATGTCAGATGTTTTAGATGCATATTTGTGAATGTATATCTATTATTTCGATCTCTGGTTGGTTATACAATAGGTAAAATGTGTTGAAAGTGATAGCCAAGTCAAGGAAAACGTATAATATTATGGTTTACTAGGTGACGTGAGTAAAGCGTGAGTTATTTTTGGTTAGCTGTTAGCTAACATTAGCTAACTAAATTGTCTGAACGTTTACATATGGATAATAAAGGTATACTTTTGCAAAATATACAGTACATTGAGACTTATGTTTATAATATACACGTAGGCTACTGCTGAAGGCTCTATTGTGACGTAATAAGCCAAACTGGACATTCTAAGGACGCGTTCGAAATCACACCTGTGTGATCGTACTCCCCAGGGCCCACCCAGAAGAAATCACACAGGTGTGATCGTACTCCTCAAAGGGTTAAGGTATTTATGATACCTAACTAAGACCCTTCTTAGTTAGGTCTGGGGGTTGTGGGAGATTGTTATCTCAGTTGAGCGAGCTGACCTAACCTTTTGGCCAAGGAGATTGTGTCCTGTGTCCTGTTTGTGTATCATTAACCATCTCCTTCTTTAGAGAGGGAGCTGGGGCATCAAAGAACTGTGGGACACTTGATGTGGAGTCAAACTGTCACTGAGTAGTGCTGGCCAATCACAGAGACCGCTATATTGATGGATTGACCATCAGAAGAACCATTTGTTCTAAGTTTATATAAGGCAGGGTTTTAGGGTTGTTCTTCACCACTCTCTCCGGCGACCTGTAGGTTACATCTGCATGTCTTTCGCTATGACCGGTCTAGAGTACTCTGTTAATTCTTAAATTGTACAAACTAAATAAATTATATTGAAACCGCCATCTTGATTATTCAGATCTACACAGTGCCACTTGAATTTCCGCCATGTCATTTGGTGGCCAGTACGGGTATCCTTGATTGGTCTACGGCGTTCAGCAGGCGGCTCCCCTCGGCGAATTTATCTTCCGGCAAAAAGCCGCCTGTCCTTCCGCCATGCGTGAGACAGCAGGGCCAGGGGGGGCACCCGTTGGACGTTTTGTGGCTGACGCGGGATCTTCAAAGAACCGGTGAGATATTCTTTTTGGTCACTGTGTGATATTGAATTGTCTAAATGTGTGTTTTTTAGGCTATTGTCAATAATTTGGTTAAGTAAGTCGTACGAAATTAATAAGGTAAGGTTGATGAACCTATCTTTTACGTGGGAGTCGTAAAAAAAAAAATCTGCAGTGTGTCGACGGACACACATAGAGGAAGTGTGTTGACGAACACACATAGAGGGTGATAAATTCACATGTTATAGCGTGTTATGTGTCTGTTTGAGACCCTATAGGATTAGAATATGTTGGGTTCGTGATAGTTTGAGAAATTGTATTGGCTTTGGTCATTTACATTTAGTCATTTAGCAGACGCTCTTATCCAGAGCAACTTACAGTAAGTACAGGGACATTCCCCCGAGGCAAGTAGGGTGAAGTGCCTTGCCCAAGGACACAACGTCAGTTTGCATGACCGGGAATCGAACTGGCAACCTTCGGATTACTAGCCCGATTCCCTCACCGCTCAGCCACCTGACTCCCGGTCATAACAGTTCTTATTTATTAAAGTGGCCTAAACGTGATTCTAAGTCCCGAGAGTAAAGTATACTACTGAGGTAACCAGCTGAGTGTTTACAAAGGGTTTGAGTCCCTGAAGGTGAAGAACAAAAAAAAAAAAAAGAGAAAAAGTTAGGACGTATCCTGAGGGATTTTCAAAACAAAGGTTTGAGTTTTTACACGCATGTTCATTTTTTGTTTTAATTGCAAGTTATGTTTTTTGAGGTTAAAAGAAGTAACAGTAACTAGGCCTAATTGTGTCAAAGTAAAAGCTATATACAAATTACAAAAATCAAAATTTAAATTATTTTTATTTTGGTTTGAATATTTGTAATTTACGATTGTGCAGTTGGGGTATATTTTCATTGAAAAGTTTTGAGGTCGGAATTTGAAAGTTTTTATAAAAGAAAAGGGGTAATTGTGTCTTTATTTTCCTTCGTTGGTTATTGGTTTAATGTGGTCAAATATGGATTGTAATTCTAAAATGAATAGGGCTATGGTCTGGAGGCAGAATTGACCTGTCCAAACATCGATTACATGAAACAAAAGTATGGTAACGATAGTTTTTTGCAAATGCAAATATGGATTGATAAATGTGGATTTTCGAGTGTGGAGTCGTTTTGTTTTAAGGACCTTATTGAATTGCGAAATAAGCTTGTGTAGAGAGAAATATATTCACAATTTTTTTTTGTAGAGAAAAGAATAGATTTTAGCCTGATTGGAGAGCTTTTTCTGATTGGATGGAGACAGGTAAAAGTTAGAGATAAAGAAATATTAGGACAGAATAGTGTGGGGAATTTTTCATCTATTTCCCCACAGATTCACGATTGAGATTTTCTGGCTTTTCCGCAAACAAACTTCGCCGTGGTTCATCCGCAGCCAGGGGTTTTGCGGCAGGATGCTTAGGCGCATGAGGTTTTGCCCGGAATGCGAGAACAGACTACGAACGTGAGGTCAGACATTTGCTATTCCTCGACGACTCAGATGTCTTCTGACAGCCGGTTATATCTAAGAAAAGTCAAGAAAGCAGGATCCTGGAATTTGTTTATAGATTTGCTTTGGTTTCCCGCAAGGATTGCAGCTTGTGCTTTGACTTGCAATTGCCTATACTTATTATTTTGCGTTTCAAAGAAGGAGAGGTTAAAGTCCTCTCCGGTACAAAGGGTTTGAGTCCCTGTTGTGTTTGAAATAAAGAATGTTGTGGGCTTGGTTGGTCAAAGCTAATGCAGAGCATGTTGACATGCTGTTGAAAAACATGTAGGCCAACACGAATTGCTAGGAATGGTAAATCCAAAATGTACGTGAATGTCCGGAGATGTGTCATTACTGTTGAAAGTTTTCTGGAAATTGGGGGCGAGCCTTCGCAAACTAGAGTGGTTCGTGACCGGAAGTTGAATGAGTTCCGAACTGGTGACGTACAATGTTTACACACATACACAGATGAAACACTTGGAGAGAATTTATGTTATATTCTCTTCAGATTCTTATGGATGTTTATCGGTTATGACACTGTTGGTAGAGGAAAGACGATTGACTTGTTATATTGTTTTACAACTTTGTGTTAACCGTTATATATTTGATGTTAGACTTTACATCGGTCTGATTACCGCCAGAAGGCATTTGTTTTTGAAGACGGAGACATTCTGTTTTGAAAATGCTAATGTTAATTCTTTGAATTCTCCACTTGAAAAGAGGCGCATGCGCTTGAGCCTAGCGGAAGTTGATTCTTTCATTGAAGCTCATTCTGCGTGCAGTGGCCCACACCCATCATGAGTGCAAAACAAAACAAAACACTCATTTTAGAGAGAATTTGACGTTGAATTGAGAAATGTATTGGTTGGAAAACAGATGTGTGTTTCTGTTTCTTTGTCAAACTTAAGAAAATATATTGTGAGTTGCCATACTCTTGATTTGGAAATTATGTACAGACCGAATTTCTATATTATGAGCTGATTCGATATTGAATAATGCGCTGGAAATTTAGTTTTTTGGGTAGGATAATTGGTAAAAGGCCAGTTTTGACAACAAAAGCGGTATTCATTTGAAGAATTACAATTTTGGGGTTAAAATTTTTTATAGAAAGTTATGTGTTCAAACGGAAATGTTATGTTGTTTAAGGAATATTTTTTGTTTACGTATTGAATTTATCTGGAAATGTTTCGGTTTTGTGTTATGAGAACGGGGTTACAATATCTACATTTGAAAAGATCCAGGCTGTGACTTTGTTAGCTAATAGCTAATGGCTAATGGTGAAAACGTGGAGGAAGTGCATTTTGCTCTGTCCTGAGACCGAGGAGAGTCCAGGAAGTTGAATTTGCAACTATGGCAACGACAGTAGCTAACAAACTAACAGACTGACTCAACAGCGATGGCGGCAGGTAACAGGCTAGTAAAGGAATTGCAGCTTGATATTTGAGATCCAGGATGAGTAACCGCATGACGCATGCGCAGACGGAAATTTAGAAATTGACTAAGACGCAGATTTAGAGAAATAGATGAATTTGGAGCGAATTTTACATATTAATTTGGTTACTTATGAAATATGTTAGGTGATGAGTATTTTGATACATTCGCTAACAAGATTTGTGGTTGTTTGAGGACATTTTACATGAGTTTCAGAAATTCCGAGGAAAGGTGGGGGCTAAAAGAGTCCCGTTACGTTGAAGTTTTGCAAAGGTGATCCCAGAGGGTGTAATTCTGCATAATTATGTGAGTATTATGTATTCAATAAATTGCAGAAATTAAACCCCTGGTTCATAAATTAGTTCTAATTGGATTGGAAAGTTATACTTCAGCTAAATTAAGTGAATAGACGGTAAACGCCAACCATCTGTGTTGTTCAGAGGGAAAAAAAAGAGAACAAAAAGGTTGAGAGTTTTTGCTTTATTCCAGGGCGCGCTGTTTGTTTGATTCGAGTTTGAAACGCGCGCTGATAGATATTATCTGATTCATTGAGTACAAACTAAGAGTACTTGAGAAATGAGAAGTGTCACATTAAATCATATACAAACTAAATATTCTAATTAAATATTTTCATTTTGGGTTAATTTAGTCTGCAAATTTGAGATTTGAAGAATTGAGATGGCTGGTAAATATGGGAACATTCAAAGGTGTATTCTGTATTACATGCTTTGATAAGACTTTTGAGGAGTTAAAGAATAAGGTTTTGTTTTAAGAGTTTATGTTACTCTTGTTGAATTGTGAATTTAAAGGTTAACAAAAAAAAAGGAAAAAGGGAGAATTTATATTTTCTTTTGTCTTAAGGGCATTGTTTGATTGACGTGATTGTGAGTTGTAGCGTAATTCTAGCATGAATTACTTATTCTAAGAGCAGTTTTAAGTGTGCGAACATGGATTTAATGAAACGAGAGAACGTTTTGTGGATGTGAAGAGATGATTGGTTTAAACACTTTGATGTTCTGAAAAGGGCACTATGCATATGCTTTGAAGAGGTATATGGGCAAACATTTTAAGTCAAAATAGTAAAATCTAGAGGTTTTTAAGAGTTTTCATAAAGGTATTAGATGCAATGTGGTGATGAAATAAGAAAGAGAAAATAATTACAATGTACTTTTGTTTGGAGTTTGACTGTAATTTGATTCTTTGAGAGTTTTATCAGGGCCTGGTACAATGTTTTGGGATAAACAGTTAGGCTGTGATGAGGTTGTTTTATTATGGTATTGGTTCATAAAGAGGGTTATTATAACTTTGGTTTTGAGATAATTTGGGAAGACTCATTAAGTCTGATAAATTGTGGTTGTGATGGTTGGAACTTAGTAGCTTGTTCTGGACTGCAGCCAAAGCAAGTTATGAAGTTCTACCTATCTAACCTATATATAAATATAGATGGGGTATAAGTTTGGCCAATGGCTACATTAAGAACATTTTATGGTCTATGTTTCATTTTGGAATCCTACAGATTAAATTCTGGTTTGGGGTAGTGATTATCCTCATGTCTTGGAAAAAGAGAGATTTGATTTGGTGAATTTAAATACAGACAAAATAAAAGGGAATCTGAAATATAAAGGTATTCATTTGAACTGTTCCTAAAGGTTTTTTTTTTAAGAAAAGATAATAAGAGACTAAAATATGGGGTAATTTGGTTGTTTTCTAAAATAGTTTTATTCTATACAAACTGGTTCAACAGTTGGTTGCTTCAGTGTAAGCTTGTTAATTCATAAAAGGGAAAAGAGTTAAAATATTTACTGATAGTGAATACTCCATTGGTGTTACATATGATTTTTGGTATGGAAACAGGAAGTTTCTTATTTTCACTTATAGAACAACTTGCTGTATGCAAATGTAGAATTCACTCTAACAATGATTATTCCACAGGGAAAATGCTAGTGCTGACACTAGCTGGAGTAGTTTCTAGATTGCCTGCATGCAATGATGAACTAACTTGAACATGTTTTTGATGTTGATATGTTTACAGGAAGTGATGAGATGATGTTGCCATGTCCGGATAGGCTTAACTTGACAAATTTGGGCTTACAGGACTCTGAGGAAAATTGTTGTGTGATTTCGATACAACATTTGTTACAGATTCTTTAAGGGAAGCGCAGGCTTCTTAGAGAGGAAGAGATGACGTTTAGGAATTTATGGCTGACTGATGACTGACTGATCCAAACAGAAAGTGACTATGGGGGTTTTATGGTTTTGTGTCTTTAGCTTCAGTAGTTTGGCTTTGTGATAGGACTGTGAGGGTTTGACATGATACTGCTGAGTTGAAAATATTGAACTGTATTTAACCCAGAGTGAGAATTTTGTTTTGTTTGAGTATATTTCACAAGAATTACAGAATACAGCGGACAGATGGAGAAAAGAATGGTGGAATGGAGATTGGAACTTGGACTAAACCACAAGAAAATGCGTTTTGGAAAAAGGAAGGATATGAGAATAAAAATGGAGGTTGTATGGTCTGCATAAAACATTTATCTTGAGATTTTTCTCAGTTAACACATGAAAAGATCATGCCTCTAAAAATTGTATGATATCATATGCATCATGTTTCCATTATTTTAGCATACAAGAGGATTTGTAATGGATGCATAGTTATTTTGTTAGTGCTTCATATGTGGGACAAGTAATATGAGAAAAGGAATTTAAACACGATAAGCTTCAGTTAAGGTTAGGGAAACCATTTGAGTATTGATAGATGGATTTTGTAGAGTTAAATTTTTGGAGAAGTGATACTGTTTTAATGATTGTTGATGGTTGTTGGATGGGAAGAAATTTTAGACTTCTCAGGCAGATTTGGGCTCAGTGGTCAAGCTTTGTTCATTTAGATTATTCTTCGATGGGATTTTTTCTTTGAGGATATGTAATGATAATGGGTCACACTTTTTAAGGAAGTTATTTAGGTGTTGATAAGAGTCAACATTGTGTTAATCACTTCAGTTGAATGAGAGAACAGAACCTTGAAGACTAAGTCAGATGACAAGAAGTCAGTTACCTTTAACTGACCTCTGTGAGAATGTGCTTGTTTATCGCTGTGCAACCTTTTGGAGTCTACTTTGTGTGAGATTCACAGGCAGGTGAAGGAGGCTATTCCTATGACTGGACCGCTGCATGATTTGATACCAGGGGACTGGATCGTGGTGAAGGACCTGAAACGCCTGGTAAAACCCAAGGTGGACGTGGCCATACCAGATTCTCCTGACGACTAATCCGGCGGTTAAGATTGGAGGGAAGAGCAACGTGGATACACGCTAACCATTGTAAGCGTGCGCCCTGCCTGGAGACGGAAGGAGAGGATACGCATTCTGCGTAGTACCAAGGGAAAACTCAGAGTCTGTGCGTATAGTGCAGTTCTTTGAAAGTTGCCGTGAGCAATTTGATCGTCGTTTGCAATTGGTTCTATTAGGCTATCCTGCCTGAAAGAAGATTATCTACAGCCAACTGAAGATGGCATCCGTTCCAACAACCTGGACTTTGTGGTATACGGGGTACAATGGGTTTTGTCTTGGGAATGGCATTTCTTATTGTGTTTCCAAGGTTCTAATGATATTATGACGACAAATGTAATGACTTCAATTGTTTCAGCAGTAATGATGCAGCTGTTAAAAAGAGATGTGCCTACGAAGTTTAAAGCTAGAAATCAGGTAGCTGCAGGATTAGAATAATGTTTTTGCGTACACTGTACGGCTAGCAAAATGTGGATTGTATTAATTATACATATTATAATCAGCAACGTTTTATTAATTACATGGTGGATGCGATTTCTGGGTTAGAGAACAATGGCTAAGACTTTTTCAATTCAGATGGTGAACTATAGTCCTTTAGAGAATTCTGACTGGGTTTCAGGAAGAAGAGGTTAATGTGAATGATAGTATGAAATCAGATTTAAAGATGAAGGTATTAATGTGTTTGCTTCTGATGTTCTAAATATAAGGGCATGTTTAGATTGATGGGAATAAATTTGCTTTGTGTATGTTTGTATTCAGTTTGGATGCCTTTTACTGAGTTATATTGCGTACTTTGTTGAGGTTTGTGTCTTATTTTTCTTAATGGACTGTTTGGAAAAAAATTGAGGAATGTTATGGCAGTTTTTGACATAGTTACAATATCTATGTTTCTTTAAGCGGTAAAAAGTAAGTTCCTTTGTTATAGACAGACGAATGTAAGAAACTGAGGCTCTGTGGTGTGGTTTACTCTGTAGAATGGACACTCAGATTGTCTTAAGGTATTTATGATACGGGTCTTAGTTAGGTCTGGGGGTTGGGGGAGATTGTTATCTCAGTTGAGCGAGCTGACCTAACCTTTTGGCCAAGGAGATTGTGTGTGATTTGAAGATTATTCCACAACGTTACCGGCAGTAGAATATGGAATCGCGATTCAAACAGTACCATCTGCTAACTGAAAACATGCCCCCAAAAACGTAAATAAGCTTGACATTTATTTAGTGGAAAATCGCTCATTCATAAAAAGCTCACTGGTAGCGATCATTGTCAGTAACAACGGTAACAAAGGTAACAAAGGTTAGTAGTCAGATAGTTTCACCTATTCAAAGACTTTTGATTTCAGTAAGGGGAGTGCCGAACATGTTCTGTCGCCCTTTGACTTCCTAAACAGCTGTGTAGATGTTTTTGTAGTGTGTCTCGCGTAGGCTACAGCGTTGCAGTGAGCAACACTGGTTTGAAACCACAGGTAATGATAATTTCACCAACAAATCGTTTACTTGTAATGTAATGTCATAATAAATCCTACAACGAAAATGTATTTGTGAGGAATGTTTATTTTAACGATTGAAAACAGATGCATCATAGACCACTGAAGTATGTGTTGCCCGGGCAACAGAGGCTAATGTCATGCTAATGCTTCAGTGAAATAGTAGACTACCGTTTCCGAAAGTAGATGTGGGCCTACTTCCTTATCCCTTGTGTTATCTTCGGGTCATTCTGACACATCAGTCGTTGTGACCCACCGTCGTATTGCGACAACTTTACCGCATACAAAAACAAAGTGAAGCATTTTCTTTTAACCGTTGGGCTGTCTCAGACCCCCCACATTGCAAAGGTTAAAAGAAAATTATTTGTATTTGTTTTTGTATTGGGTAAAATTGGGTAAACACAACGATGGTTCGTTATGAACCTTTGGGTCATGTGACCCGAAGGCAGCACAAGGGTTAATAACATCAGCTAATATTGTACATTACATTTCACAATTGTGTTTCACATCACAATGTAAAATGAGTAAATAGTTATCACCCTGGCCTCTTTGCTTGTGGCGTTTCTGCAGCTGCCTTGCAGTAAAGCTATAGTTAGCCTAGCTATCCCCCAAGTTAACCGATGCGAAACGAATGTTCTGCTACAGGTAGTCACGTGTTTTCGTGACGTTAGTGACATAGTGACGTCAGTAACGTCAGTGACTGTGGCTAGCAAATTAGTCACCGTTAGCTTCACTTTTCGCCACAAAAACTTAACTTGAGCCTAAACCATGCAACGGAACGTAAATAAAAATACAAGCAACTCAATCGCTACAAAGACGAAACTTTTGACACCTAGGTTGTCTATGTAGTCCAAATATTGACGAAGACTTAGGGGTGTGAAGAGAAACAATAATAACTAGAAAGGTACATTTCCTGAAGAAAATGTGTGTGTTTGCTGAAAGCAGTTGAAACAATTGTTTTGATGGCTTGAATAGTGAAGAAGGTTTTACAAAAATTTCAAAGAGGTATGTGCTTTAAAAACAAAATGGTGAGAAAAAGTGTTAAAAGTATATCTGTCATTGTTATGCATTGCGATATTTTCTTACTGTTGAAAATGGAGAAAAAACAGTGATGAAAAGGGTATCTTATTTAATTTCATAAATGTTAAAGCGTTATGTTAGAGACATTTTATTTCATTCTAAACCTTTTACATTTTTAAACCCTTAGTATTAGTTAGACTTGTACACTTCTTGTTTAAGATTCTTACATGTTTAATGTGTGCACCTTCCTGCCACAGTAAATTCCTTGTCTGTGTGATGTTTCTTGGCATATAAAAACCATTCTGAAAAGTATTAATAATTGAAAGATGTAGAAACAGAAAAAAGTTTGAACAGTGGAACAGTGAAGAGCGTTGGCCAATTGGATTGGTTCCTTGTTTCTTGTAACGTAGCAACTGTTGGTCATTGTCAACATTTCTAACCTAGAATCTAGGTTTTAGGTTCAAGATGAAGGAGAAACTAATCATGTGTGCCTGCACAACCAGTCCTGTTCAGACACTTAATTTAAAGATGACATCAAATTAATAATCCATAGTGCAGGGTTGCCGATGTTGTCGTTGTCCCTGGTGAGTTTTTTAAATTCAATCTCGTCACATTATGTGACTTTGTTGTGCAACTGGAAAAGCTAGCTACTCAAACTCAGAATGCTGCTGCAAAAAAAGCAGAACTATTGTGGGTGGTAAATAAGATCATGCTACATCTAGCCAGCGGATCATTTCTTGCAAGTGTGTCAAAGTGGTATTTTTACAGACAATTAACACCGTAGGCGTGAATAATGCATGCATCGTCATTGTCGTCCATCTTTAGCCGAAGAAGCTAGAGAGAGGATGCAATGGGAGATTTCCTACAGTAAGCTAGATACTGCTTCAAATTGAAAACGGAGACGATCTTTTGATTAAAGACAAGTTCCTTAACCTCTGTTGTCAATATCGCAGATAAAAAGTAAATACTGTTACGAAGCATTTGTTTGTAGGTAACGAACGATAGACGTAGCTAGTTTCGCCGTTCTATGGCAGCTACAGTACTGTATGATGACAGTCGTAGCTAACGTTGTAAGCACTCGTCACTAGAATGGCCATAACTTTAAAACAAAAGATCATATTTCAAATCTGTCTGCTGTTCTACATTGCCCACACAATTATGTATATATATCAACTCTAACATGGCCTGTATCTTGTATTGAAAGTGCTCGAAATTAGCTTGTCTAATGTATGGTGGACTGAGAAAACATATTTGTCAAAGCGGAGCGAGCGGATGTCGTGGGAGAATTCCTACCGTGTTAGATTTACTGCTTCAAATTGAAAACGGAGAATATATTTAGAGTAAAGACAAGTTTCTTAATGTCTGTGTTCAATATCGTCAACTAAAAGTAAAAACTTTTCAGTTACGAAGCGGTTTGGCTGTTCGTGACAGTCGGATATGACAGTGTTGAGCCTCGATTTTTGCAGATTTCTGTGAAACTTTCTTAAAGAAAAGTAATCTAGCTAGATTATGTACACTTTCAGTTCAATGTACATACCTTGTTTGGCCAATTTGGTCGATTGTGGAAAAAAGTAGAACTGTTTTTAGTTATAGAGAGCCATCGCGCTAGCTTGGAATTGCGTTATCCCACTCATCACTTCAGTGGTCATAACTTTTAAACAAAATAGTCTATCTTAAATCTGTCTGCTGTTCTGAATTCACGACAAAAGTACGCACATTTCATACGCTCTAACATCCTCTATCTTGTAGTGAAAGTGGTTAAAAATGAGGTTTTCTAAAAAAGTAATGCAGACGGAGAAGATTTTTGTCAGAATGGCTCCGTGAAATCGTCTTGATAAAGGATGATTTGCCTAACATGATCATATAGATATATTTACATCATTAGAAAGCCCTAAATCTTGTCTTCAAAATGGTATAAACAGTTCAGGTATATTATTTGAAAAAGTCTGTATATTCAGGCAGGAAAGTGTTAAACAGTGTCAAAAATTGGCGCGGTGAGAAACAGTGCATGACGTCACAATTGAATTTGACTTGAACATTCTGAACCATTGAAACCCATTCAATTTTTAACAACCTCCGCAGGAAGAGTTTTCCTCTACTATCATGGTAAATCTTCTTGGATACTGGGTAAGTTCTTGCGCATGTTTGGACTATTTACTCAGTAAGTAAGCTGAAACTGTACTGTAAAAGGAAGCTGTGTTTGTTTCCATGGTGTTACCAGGCTCTTACCATATCCTTTGTAACCGAATATTACTTTTCAACGTTACCCTTATTATGAACTTGTAATATACGTTCCACAGTGATACCAGGTAACACATGGCTATTTACTCAGTAAGTAAGCTAAAGCTGTACTGTAAAAGGAAGCTGTGTTTGTTTCCATGGTGTTACCAGGCTCTTACCATATCCTTTGTAACCGAAAATTACTTTTCAACGTTACCCTTATTATGAACTTGTTATATACACTACCATTCAAAAGTTTGGGGTCACTTAAAAATGTCCTTATTTTTCAAAGAAAAGCACTGTTTTTTTCAATGAAGATAACGTTAAATTAATCAGAAATACACTATACATTGTTAATGTGGTAAATGACTATTCTAGGTGGAAACGTCTGGTTTTTAATGAAATATCTACATAGGTGTATAGAGGCCCATTTCCAGCAACTATTACTGTATGTGTTCGAATGGTACATTGTGTTTGCTAATTGCCTTAGAAGACTAATGGATGATTAGAAGGAGTAGAATTAGAATGCCAAAGGCCTGCAATGTTGTAATTGCTGCAAATGGAGCATTATTTGACGAAAGCAAAGTTTGAAGAACAAAATTTATATTTCAAATAAAAATAATTATTTCTAACCTTGTAAATGTCTTGACTATATTTTCTATTTATTTTGCAACTTATTTGATAAATAAAAGTGTGAGTTTTCATGGCAAACTGTCTGAATTGTCTGGGTGACCCCAAACTTTTGAACGGTAGTGTACGTTTCACAGTGATACCAGGTAGCACATGGCTATTTACTCAGTACGTAAGCTGAAACTGTACTGTAAAAGGAAGCTGTGTTTGTCGCATGACATGAACAAATACAAAGGTTAAATCACAATTTCCCCAATTATGGCAGTCAAAGCTATTGTGTTCTTGTCAGCATTTAGTTTTCGGCAGCTGAGGGTCATGCTCCTGGTGTGCCGAACACGAT
Source organism: Osmerus mordax (assembly GCF_038355195.1). Lineage (NCBI taxonomy): Eukaryota > Metazoa > Chordata > Actinopteri > Osmeriformes > Osmeridae > Osmerus > Osmerus mordax. The sequence continues at coordinate 6,554,596 of NC_090050.1, read as the reverse complement.
AGCGGTGGACAATATCCTCTGGACTCTGAACTACAAGACAGATCATAAAATGAAAATATACATTACATCATAATCACACAATTATATAAATATAATAAAGTTAAAAGAATGATCTAGCTAACTACAGTACATTTTGGCTACAGAAAATGTGGTTTAATGTTATTTCATGTTAGCAATGTGGACGAGCAACCAGGCAATGGCGACTGCTAACATAATAAATATTGTTGTAATGCCAGCCTACTTGTGCTAGCTAACTAGCACTAGAGCTAGCTGTCTAGCAATGTGCTAACATTTAGTCATTTAGCAGACGCTCTTATCCAGAGCGACTTACAGTATAGCTAAGTATAGCTAACATTAACATTCATTAACAGTAAGTATAGCTAACATTAGCTATACTTACTTTATTATCAAAATACATTTGGTTTGCACAAGATCAAAATACTATAATTTAATATGCATTGTTATACTTTTGCTTGACAAACAAATTATGTAATTAGGCTAGATTATTATTTTGTGACTTACCTAGTAATGCAAGATTGCTGCTGGAGTTAGCTCATGCACCGTTAAACGGAACCAACCAACCAACTGTCGAAACCACTCACTGATAACAAAAACTTTTCAGAATAAAACCCGGAACTTCCATATATTAGTTGGCAGGTGATTAGATGAACCATCGGTCTATTACCGTCCATTAGCTGCCAGTAGAACGATGATTGGTCCAGAACATAGTTTGAGGCCAAAACTAGCCATTTTAATCTTTGCTAGCCATTTTAATCTCACGATGCGCGATATCTGCGTGCAAAGTTTTGCTCGCGAAGAAAACGAAGTTCCTGAGTGCTAATACAACTTAATCTAATTTAACATCTGTTTTAGTCGTATGGCTTTTACACAAATATTACTTCAGAGGACAGCTCAAGGTGGTAAAAGCTTAATAAGAAGGCTCCAGAGGGAGAGGCTGCTGGCAAGGAAAAAACGATGCCCAGTGTGCAACCACTTCTAAAAAACCAACACGACCACAGCATCCTTGGCTACCACTCAGATCAATGTGCCAATCGATTATACTGTATTCTAACATATTACTTCAAATAGGTAGAATCTTAGATATTTGTAGACTATGTTTTATGTTACAGGAACTGTAGAAAGACAAACCATAGGGCCAAACTCATACTGACGTGTTCTATGTTACAAAGTTATTTGAATTTTGAGTTTTGAGATTTTATATGGAGGTTTGTATAGATTTAACCTTTGTATTTGTTCATGTTATGCAATGGAAACAGTGCTTTACAATTTACAGAGTGAAGTGTCATCGTTTTCTTAGTAACATAATCCAAGTTTGTGTTTATTGCATGGAAAAGGGAATGAACAGTTGAAAAGGATATGGTAAGAGCCTGGTAACACTACGGAAACAAACACAGCTTCCTTTTTTAGTACAGTTTCAGCTTACTTACTGAGTAAATAGCCATGTGTTACCTGGTATCACTGTGGAACGTAAGTGGAACGTAAGGGTAACGTTGACAAAGTAATATTCGTTTACAAAGGATATGGTAAGAACCTGGTAACACCATGGAAACAAACACAGCTTCCTTTTACTGTACAGTTTTAGCTTACTTACTGAGTAAATAGTCCAAACATGCGCAGGAACTTACCCAGTATGCAAAAAGATTTACCATGATAGTAGAGGAAAACTCTTCCCGGGGAGGTTGTTACCAGCCAAGTAAATGAGTATGGCCATCATCGGTAAATGTATCTGAAAAGGTATGTTATTGTAAGTACTATCTTATTCTAATTAGACGTGGACTGTTACCGACATAAACCTTAGGTAACTGCAGGGTAATAGTAGAGCTTTGTCTTTTTTTTCTTTTTTTTATGTATCTCCTGTAGTTACCAACTTACTACCAGCGGTATTTAAATAGTAATATTTATACGTTTCCTGGTAAATACTAAGTTTTGTTTTTTGTCTTTACCTAATTATTACCAGTGAAAATTACCCAGTAATAACCAGCACCTGACCCTGTCAGTATATTTCTGCGTCTCTGAGTCAGCCACCTCTCCTCCTTCCTCTACAGGTAATGCTGATGTTGAAGCAGCTAAAGCCCCCCCCAAACATGTTCGAAATGTTTGCACATTTTGTGGCATTCGCCTGTAGATTTTTTAAATATTTTTCTCCCTTAACTTTTCTGCGCCTTCCTTGCGCTTGGTGGCCGTTTCTCCATTTTAGCGATTCTAAACTTTAACAATGCTAAACCAGCATAAGCATTAGCCAACAGCTCGTGTCTCAGGGCCTGCGGGAGCCGATATTATGAATCAGGTGAAGGGGGTTCCTGGATTTGATTGGGTCAGGCCAGTGCCAATAAAGAAAATTAACCAATGGGCCGCTGTCAGTTCTTTATGGGCCGGACCAAATTATATTTCTGATTCGGTCCAAAAGTGCGTCGGCCCACCGGGCAAATGCCCGGTATGCCAGATGGCCAGTCCAGCCCTGGGTAATACCCAATAATACACAAAACATACCCTTTATTTTATACGTAAATACCTAGTACTTAAGGGACTGTAAAAGGAAGGGTTACCCATGCGGGTGTATGAACCAATGACTGTTGAGCGAGGTGCTGCCTAAATGGTTTGCTAGCACAGCAAGCTAACAGACAAACTCTGTATAACCATGGCATTTGATGTTTTGTCTCCTTGTGGGCCGGCCACAAGTAACAAAGCTTTCTTAACTTCTTCACCGACTGACTGCAATGCTTGGTAAAGACTAATATTTCCAACAAGGAACCGTAAATATAGCTGCAAGCAGCGATGCAGGTTCCTCCGCAAAATGGCAAAATATTATAAAAATGTACATTGTAGAAGGTCATGAGTTAGACAACAAGAGAGCAAAATTTATTCATGTTTGGCCAACAAGGGCTGAATGGGGATTTGCACTCATGAGCATAAGGTTACAAGTCATAGGAAACCTATTGTTTTTGTTAGTATTCCTATTATTATTATTATTATTAGGGTTCCTCCGGTAGGAGGGAACCTATTGTTTTTGTTAGTATTCCTATTATTATTATATTTCTCCATGAAATGGCTCAGTAGCTCAAAAAGTCCATGGCCAAATTTTTTCTAATTTGGCCCAATGATACAATAGGTCACTCACTACTCCATGCCTTATTTCTCATGGGAAACAAAAAAGCCTCAAGGACCCATAAGGTCCGCCATGATAGATTTTGCTGTTTAAAACAATTTCAAAATATGATTGAATTACAGCTGTTAAAACTTAGGCCGAATCTAACAATGCTTGCCACAGGAGAAACGGCTTACTTTTTTATGCAGTAACTGACCAGAGTATTTCCCAACACTGAGAATAGTTCAATGGGTTGAGACAGTGTACTGCAAAGTGCAAGGTCATAGGTTAAAATCCAGCCACAGCCATTGAGCTTGTCATGATACTGATTATCTATTTAGTTAAAGTGGCTGTAAAGCAGAACTGAAAATTAGTTTTAAGTTCATCACACCACAGGGGGGGGGGGGGGGGGGGGGGCGTGTCGCCTGAAGGAACTGAAGCTACGCCCCCTCTAATTTATTGAATTTAGCAACAACTAGCTAAATCAATTGCAGATATCAGACCAGACCTACCTGCAGTCTCTGAGTGTTTTATGTGTTAATTACTTTACTTTGCATCGTACCAGCTGATTAACATAATGCAACCGTCTGTGATCTGACGTATATAGGTGGCTGTGACATAGATAGCTTGGGTTTTGCCCCGCCTAAACAAAACCTGAGCTGAAAACGGGTGAGAAACTATTCAACGGTATAACTCCACATTTCGGTGCGACAACGTTTTAGAGCTTTGCACATGCTTTCAGCAACTCATTTCACACGTATATAATGTACTGAGAAGCAAATCATGGAATTTGCTTTACAGCACCTATAAACAGGAATCCAGGTACACCACAGAAGCAGTCTAGCTGCGCAATCATAATGGTAACGCTGTTTCTTTCTGAGGGGATTACTACACAAGAAGAGCCAGAACTAGGTCTGGCTCTTTTTTAACTTGTGCTCTGTAGATAAGATCCCGCTTCATCTAGACAAATCTCTTTGGCTCTCGACGAAGGCGGTCGCATTTTTCTCTCCTCCCCTCCCTGACCTTCCCTGCTTGGCTGTGTCTTGTGTCTTGTCTTGTCTCAAGATACTCTCTCATCATCACTCTCCGAAACTAGAAGCATGGAATTAATTAGCTGGTCTCTCAATGCTATTGACACCATCTTCTCGAAGAGAAGCTTGGGTGCGGGGGAACCCAACTGTCCGGACGGGACGTTCGCAGCTGGCTACACGATGGACGCGTGGGAGAATTGGCGTGTCGTGTGTCTAGCGGCGCTTTCCGTGGAGGACGTTGAAGACATCTTCATATTCGGAACCATAATTACAGGCTTTCTGCTGTTTGGAATAGGCGCTGGCTTTGTATATCGGAAAATGGGAGTCAGGTGGCTGAGCGGTGAGGGAATCGGGCTAGTAATCCGAAGGTTGCCAGTTCGATTCCCGGTGATGCAAACTGATGTTGTGTCCTTGGGCAAGGTACTTCACCCTACTTGCCTCGGGGGAATGTCCCTGTACTTACTGTAAGTCGCTCTGGATAAGAGCGTCTGCTAAATGACTAAATGTAAATGTAAAATCAAGGAAACGGCTGCAGCCGTCAAAAGCCCCGTTAGGCTGCCCGATATGATTTATGCGGTGGGCAGAGCTGTTGGAGCTCAGACTGTGAACTTACAACGCAGCATTGACTACAACAGGGATAAGTTTGCGGCTCTGCAAAGGAAGATGGAGGACATGGAGACCTTCCTGAAGGGTGGACGTGAAAATTGAGTTGCGGCTACTCGTCAAAACAACTACCCCAATCTTATCCACTTTCGGCCTCGTAACCAGCACAGGCCCTGGCCAAGGTCGTCGCTGGAAAACAACTCCCCTGGAGAGCGCTGAAGCGAGACTATCTTGCTCCTCCCTCCCCCCCCCCCACCGACATCTGTGGTTTGGTCTCTTCCCGGGTCATGACCAAGGATGTATCCTGGCCAACACAATCTGCATAGGGAGAATCGGACTGATTGTGGCCTAGGTCGAGGGCGCCAACCCAGACCTACTCACACATTAACTTTCACCTACTACAGATATCACCACCCCCCCACCCCCATCCAACGCCTTCGCCTGCTTGTTTCCCCAGGGTGGCTGGCGGGTCTGTGTCCAGCGCCTACCATGGCTGCAGGTCCAGATGCTGCTTGTCTACCCCCCCCCCCCCCACTCCCCGTTGCAAGTCACGTGTTTTTGTAAATGTTGTTGTGCTTATGTGCTGAGGTTTTTGTCTGTTCCCACACTGTACTCCTCTAGGAGCATTGTCTGGGTGTTGCCTTTTTCTCTCCTCCTCTCTCCTCATGTTATGCTGTAACTTTCTAGTTGGCGCCGAAAATGGCTGCCTAGGTAGGCTCTCCTGCCAAAGTAAATTCCTTGTCTGTGCAAACTTTCATGGCGAATAAAAACCAATTCTGATTCTGATTCTGAGCATTGGATTTCTTGCATCATGTGTAGAAAAGGTAGGATACATGTCTTTCAAAGCAATAATTAGCAAAAATGAATACAAGACAATATGTCTGAATTCAATGTCCACATTGTCTGTGTCAATAACGCAAATGTCCTTTGACTGATGATTTCTCAAACCTTATAGGCTTCCAGATGACATCATTCTGAAGTACCATGCGCAATTTCACCCTGATATGTCAATAGATGATTGAATTGCAGCTGCTTAAACTTTGACCAAAGCTAATAGTATGCTCTTTCTATTCATACAAATTCAACAGTTAATGTGTAGCAGAGAGGATAGAGGGTTGACTTGCAACCACATGCTCTTGAGTTTGAAGCCCCATTCAGCCTGTTGTTGTTTGCCAAGCATGAATAAATTTTGCTCTCTTGTTGGCCAACTCTTGACCTTCTACAATTTACATTTTTATCATATTTAGCCATTTTTATTTTGTATTGCTTTGCAGGGTGATTTAAGGTGTGCGCCCCTAAACTTTCTGCCTGTGCCCCTAGGCTACAGTGCTCCTAGTAAAAATTGTTAGTCTGGAGCCCTGTGAATCATTGTGCAGCTCAAAAAATAATGCTAAGAATGTCTTACACGACATAAGAATATACCTAAGTAACACATTAGTTTAACGGAATACACAATTGTAATTATGGTCAGGTCTAGGCCTACTAATGCCTTAATGATGGGCAATGATAAATTAACTTATGCATTCACATAGTCTGCAATTATTTCAGCTTTCCACCCTGCCTTTGGCAGTGCCAACAGTGTTGCTTTTAGCCTGGATAATAATTCAAAATTCTTATTTTTTCTTATTATATATGTTAAATATACTAGTTTTGTCATCTTGTGTAAAATATGTGTCTCTCGTAAACTTACTACATAAGACGCAAACACCGCGCCTTATACGTGAAAGTGCTCATTGCTAGACCTGGGTTGAGTTAACGAGTTGATAACCACCATTGTGATTAGCACGATTGCTGTTGTTAGGCTTAGTGAAGCCAGCTAACTAAAAGATATCCTGGGCATGTTGAACTTGCTTGCTTTCATTTTTTATTAACTGTAGATCTTTTTACTCGCCACGAGAGTTTGCATCATTCATTCTGGTTGGCGTCTACATGCCTCCGCAGGCTAGCGTCAACGAGGCTCAACGTGTGCTCGCCAGCCAGATACTGAGTGTGGAGCATGAAAATGAGGGATCAGATGGCTGAGCGGTTAGGGAGTCGGGCTAGTAATCAGAAGGTCGCTGGTTCGATTCCTAGCCGTGTCAAATGACGTTGTGTCCTTGGGCAAGGCACTTCACCCTACTTGCCTCGGGGGAATGTCCCTGTACTTACTGTAAGTCGCTCTGGATAAGAGCGTCTGCTAAATGCCTAAATGTAAATGTAAAATCCGGATTCCTTGGTTATTGTGCTAGGCAACTTTAACAAAGGCAATCTCACTCAAGAACTCCCAAAATATAGACAATTCATCAAATGCCCTACCAGAGAAGGAAACACCTTGGATCACTGCTACTCCACAATCAGCAAAGCATACCATGCGGTCCCCCGAGCAGCACTGGGTCACTCTGACCATGCCATGGTCCACCTGATTCCTGCATACAGGCAGAAGCTAAAGCGCTGTAAGCCTGCTGTGAGGACATCAAAACAGTGGACCAGTGAAGCTATGGAGGATCTGCAGGCGTGCTTGGACTGCACTGACTGGGACATGTTCACGACTGCTACCAATAGTCTGGATGAGCTCACAGAGGCTGTGACATCATACATCAGCTTCTGTGAGGACTGCTGTCTACCAACACGCACCAGGGTGAGCTACAACAACGACAAACCCTGGTTTACAGCTAAACTCAGAAGGTTGAGGTCAGCGAAAGAGGCCGCGTTTAGGAGTGGGGACAAAGACAGTTTCAAGGAGTCGAAGAACAGGTTTAGCAAGGCGGTGAGGGAGGCTAAACGACTGTACTCTGAGAGACTAAAACACCAATTCTCTGCAAACGACTCTGCTTCTGTCTGGAGAGGGCTCAGGCAGATTACCAACTACAAGCCCAGAGCCCCCCACTCCACTAATGACTCCCGCCTGGCCAACGACCTGAATGAGTTCTACTGCAGATTTGAAAGACAATTGGACAATTAAAACACACTGCTTTTTGCACTGCATTACAAAATTGTATCTTGTACATTTGTATTTTTTTAATATTTGTATTTTTATATTGTAAATTACGGCAACTTATATTCTATTTTATATTTTATTTTATTCTAATTCCACTTAGTACTGCTAGTTTATGTACCTTTACTATAGATAGTCCACATATTTAAATTTTACGTCCCTATATGTTTATTGTATGCACCTTCCTGCCAAAGCAAATTCCTTGTCTGTGCAAACTTTCATGGCGAATAAATCCCATTCTGATTATTTATAGTACAGGCCCCAGGTCAGTTAAAAACATACATAGTGTTCTGCCCTTCAGGCATTTAATTTTAATCGTTATGCTTTTAATTGTAAAATTTCAGTTTCATCCAGACTCTTATTTTGACGTTAGTATTTTTGAGCTGTACAGGAAATAGTTTAGAATAATTCAGAAACGGCAGGCTGAGTAAGAGTGCAAACGGTCATTACGCCAGAGAAATTGCTTCTTACGGGTTGATTCCCCAGCAGAGGCATCGCTGTATGTATCACATCTTTGTTATAACTAAGTTAACTCATAAGTATGTTAATTTCATGGTGTAAAAATGAAGTTATAATGCTAAAACCTAAGTGGCAATGTTTAAACATGGATGTTAGACCCAACGGGGGGGTCAGATGGCTGAGCGGTTAGGGAATCGGGATACCTATCAGAAGGTTGCCGGTTCAATTCCTGGCCGTGAAAAATGACGTTGTGTCCTTGGGCAAGGCACTTCACCCTACTTGCCTCGTGGGGATGTCCCTGTACTTACTGTAAGTCGCTCTGGATAAGAGCGTCTGCTAAATGCCTAAATGTAAATGTAAAATCCGGATTCCTTGGTTATTGTGCTAGGCAACTTTAACAAAGGCAATCTCACTCAAGAACTCCCAAAATATAGACAATTCATCAAATGCCCTACCAGAGAAGGAAACACCTTGGATCACTGCTACTCTACAATCAGCAAAGCATACCATGCGGTCCCCCGAGCAGCACTGGGTCACTCTGACCATGCCATGGTCCACCTGATTCCTGCATACAGGCAGAAGCTAAAGCGCTGTAAGCCTGCTGTGAGGACATCAAAACAGTGGACCAGTGAAGCTATGGAGGATCTGCAGGCGTGCTTGGACTGCACTGACTGGGACATGTTCACGACTGCTACCAATAGTCTGGATGAGCTCACAGAGGCTGTGACATCATACATCAGCTTCTGTGAGGACTGCTGTCTACCAACACGCACCAGGGTGAGCTACAACAACGACTAACCCTGGTTTACAGCTAAACTCAGAAGGTTGAGGTCAGCGAAAGAGGCCGCGTTTAGGAGTGGGGACAAAGACAGTTTCAAGGAGTCGAAGAACAGGTTTAGCAAGGCGGTGAGGGAGGCTAAACGACTGTACTCTGAGAGACTAAAACACCAATTCTCTGCAAACGACTCTGCTTCTGTCTGGAGAGGGCTCAGGCAGATTACCAACTACAAGCCCAGAGCCCCCCACTCCACTAATGACTCCCGCCTGGCCAACGACCTGAATGAGTTCTACTGCAAATTTGAAAGACAATTGGACAATTAAAACACACTGCTTTTTGCACTGCATTACAAAATTGTATCTTGTACATTTGTATTTTTTAAATATTTGTATTTTTATATTGTAAATTACGGCAACTTATATTCTATTTTATATTTTATTTTATTCTAATTCCACTTAGTACTGCTAGTTTATGTACCCTTACTATAGATAGTCCACATATTTAAATTTTACGTCCCTATATGTTTATTGTATGCACCTTCCTGCCAAAGCAAATTCCTTGTCTGTGCAAACTTTCATGGCGAATAAATCCCATTCTGATTATTTATAGTACAGGCCCCAGGTCAGTTAAAAACATACATAGTGTTCTGCCCTTCAGGCATTTAATTTTAATCGTTATGCTTTTAATTGTAAAATTTCAGTTTCATCCAGACTCTTATTTTGACGTTAGTATTTTTGAGCTGTACAGGAAATAGTTTAGAATAATTCAGAAACGGCAGGCTGAGTAAGAGTGCAAACGGTCATTACGCCAGAGAAATTGCTTCTTACGGGTTGATTCCCCAGCAGAGGCATCGCTGTATGTATCACATCTTTGTTATAACTAAGTTAACTCATAAGTATGTTAATTTCATGGTGTAAAAATGAAGTTATAATGCTAAAACCTAAGTGGCAATGTTTAAACATGGATGTTAGACCCAACGGGGGGGTCAGATGGCTGAGCGGTTAGGGAATCGGGATACCTATCAGAAGGTTGCCGGTTCAATTCCTGGCCGTGAAAAATGACGTTGTGTCCTTGGGCAAGGCACTTCACCCTACTTGCCTCGTGGGGATGTCCCTGTACTTACTGTAAGTCGCTCTGGATAAGAGCGTCTGCTAAATGCCTAAATGTAAATGTAAAATCCGGATTCCTTGGTTATTGTGCTAGGCAACTTTAACAAAGGCAATCTCACTCAAGAACTCCCAAAATATAGACAATTCATCAAATGCCCTACCAGAGAAGGAAACACCTTGGATCACTGCTACTCTACAATCAGCAAAGCATACCATGCGGTCCCCCGAGCAGCACTGGGTCACTCTGACCATGCCATGGTCCACCTGATTCCTGCATACAGGCAGAAGCTAAAGCGCTGTAAGCCTGCTGTGAGGACATCAAAACAGTGGACCAGTGAAGCTATGGAGGATCTGCAGGCGTGCTTGGACTGCACTGACTGGGACATGTTCACGACTGCTACCAATAGTCTGGATGAGCTCACAGAGGCTGTGACATCATACATCAGCTTCTGTGAGGACTGCTGTCTACCAACACGCACCAGGGTGAGCTACAACAACGACTAACCCTGGTTTACAGCTAAACTCAGAAGGTTGAGGTCAGCGAAAGAGGCCGCGTTTAGGAGTGGGGACAAAGACAGTTTCAAGGAGTCGAAGAACAGGTTTAGCAAGGCGGTGAGGGAGGCTAAACGACTGTACTCTGAGAGACTAAAACACCAATTCTCTGCAAACGACTCTGCTTCTGTCTGGAGAGGGCTCAGGCAGATTACCAACTACAAGCCCAGAGCCCCCCACTCCACTAATGACTCCCGCCTGGCCAACGACCTGAATGAGTTCTACTGCAAATTTGAAAGACAATTGGACAATTAAAACACACTGCTTTTTGCACTGCATTACAAAATTGTATCTTGTACATTTGTATTTTTTAAATATTTGTATTTTTATATTGTAAATTACGGCAACTTATATTCTATTTTATATTTTATTTTATTCTAATTCCACTTAGTACTGCTAGTTTATGTACCCTTACTATAGATAGTCCACATATTTAAATTTTACGTCCCTATATGTTTATTGTATGCACCTTCCTGCCAAAGCAAATTCCTTGTCTGTGCAAACTTTCATGGCGAATAAATCCCATTCTGATTATTTATAGTACAGGCCCCAGGTCAGTTAAAAACATACATAGTGTTCTGCCCTTCAGGCATTTAATTTTAATCGTTATGCTTTTAATTGTAAAATTTCAGTTTCATCCAGACTCTTATTTTGACGTTAGTATTTTTGAGCTGTACAGGAAATAGTTTAGAATAATTCAGAAACAGCAGGCTGAGTAAGAGTGCAAACGGTCATTACGCCAGAGAAATTGCTTCTTACGGGTTGATTCCCCAGCAGAGGCATCGCTGTATGTATCACATCTTTGTTAACTCATAAGTATGTTAATTTCATGGTGTAAAAATGAAGTTATAATGCTAAAACCTAAGTGGCAATGTTTAAACATGGATGTTAGACCCAACGGGGGGGTCAGATGGCTGAGCGGTTAGGGAATCGGGATACCTATCAGAAGGTTGCCGGTTCAATTCCTGGCCGTGAAAAATGACGTTGTGTCCTTGGGCAAGGCACTTCACCCTACTTGCCTCGTGGGGATGTCCCTGTACTTACTGTAAGTCGCTCTGGATAAGAGCGTCTGCTAAATGCCTAAATGTAAATGTAAAATCCGGATTCCTTGGTTATTGTGCTAGGCAACTTTAACAAAGGCAATCTCACTCAAGAACTCCCAAAATATAGACAATTCATCAAATGCCCTACCAGAGAAGGAAACACCTTGGATCACTGCTACTCTACAATCAGCAAAGCATACCATGCGGTCCCCCGAGCAGCACTGGGTCACTCTGACCATGCCATGGTCCACCTGATTCCTGCATACAGGCAGAAGCTAAAGCGCTGTAAGCCTGCTGTGAGGACATCAAAACAGTGGACCAGTGAAGCTATGGAGGATCTGCAGGCGTGCTTGGACTGCACTGACTGGGACATGTTCACGACTGCTACCAATAGTCTGGATGAGCTCACAGAGGCTGTGACATCATACATCAGCTTCTGTGAGGACTGCTGTCTACCAACACGCACCAGGGTGAGCTACAACAACGACAAACCCTGGTTTACAGCTAAACTCAGAAGGTTGAGGTCAGCGAAAGAGGCCGCGTTTAGGAGTGGGGACAAAGACAGTTTCAAGGAGTCGAAGAACAGGTTTAGCAAGGCGGTGAGGGAGGCTAAACGACTGTACTCTGAGAGACTAAAACACCAATTCTCTGCAAACGACTCTGCTTCTGTCTGGAGAGGGCTCAGGCAGATTACCAACTACAAGCCCAGAGCCCCCCACTCCACTAATGACTCCCGCCTGGCCAACGACCTGAATGAGTTCTACTGCAGATTTGAAAGACAATTGGACAATTAAAACACACTGCTTTTTGCACTGCATTACAAAATTGTATCTTGTACATTTGTATTTTTTTAATATTTGTATTTTTATATTGTAAATTACGGCAACTTATATTCTATTTTATATTTTATTTTATTCTAATTCCACTTAGTACTGCTAGTTTATGTACCCTTACTATAGATAGTCCACATATTTAAATTTTACGTCCCTATATGTTTATTGTATGCACCTTCCTGCCAAAGCAAATTCCTTGTCTGTGCAAACTTTCATGGCGAATAAATCCCATTCTGATTATTTATAGTACAGGCCCCAGGTCAGTTAAAAACATACATAGTGTTCTGCCCTTCAGGCATTTAATTTTAATCGTTATGCTTTTAATTGTAAAATTTCAGTTTCATCCAGACTCTTATTTTGACGTTAGTATTTTTGAGCTGTACAGGAAATAGTTTAGAATAATTCAGAAACGGCAGGCTGAGTAAGAGTGCAAACGGTCATTACGCCAGAGAAATTGCTTCTTACGGGTTGATTCCCCAGCAGAGGCATCGCTGTATGTATCACATCTTTGTTATAACTAAGTTAACTCATAAGTATGTTAATTTCATGGTGTAAAAATGAAGTTATAATGCTAAAACCTAAGTGGCAATGTTTAAACATGGATGTTAGACCCAACGGGGGGGTCAGATGGCTGAGCGGTTAGGGAATCGGGATACCTATCAGAAGGTTGCCGGTTCAATTCCTGGCCGTGAAAAATGACGTTGTGTCCTTGGGCAAGGCACTTCACCCTACTTGCCTCGTGGGGATGTCCCTGTACTTACTGTAAGTCGCTCTGGATAAGAGCGTCTGCTAAATGCCTAAATGTAAATGTAAAATCCGGATTCCTTGGTTATTGTGCTAGGCAACTTTAACAAAGGCAATCTCACTCAAGAACTCCCAAAATATAGACAATTCATCAAATGCCCTACCAGAGAAGGAAACACCTTGGATCACTGCTACTCTACAATCAGCAAAGCATACCATGCGGTCCCCCGAGCAGCACTGGGTCACTCTGACCATGCCATGGTCCACCTGATTCCTGCATACAGGCAGAAGCTAAAGCGCTGTAAGCCTGCTGTGAGGACATCAAAACAGTGGACCAGTGAAGCTATGGAGGATCTGCAGGCGTGCTTGGACTGCACTGACTGGGACATGTTCACGACTGCTACCAATAGTCTGGATGAGCTCACAGAGGCTGTGACATCATACATCAGCTTCTGTGAGGACTGCTGTCTACCAACACGCACCAGGGTGAGCTACAACAACGACTAACCCTGGTTTACAGCTAAACTCAGAAGGTTGAGGTCAGCGAAAGAGGCCGCGTTTAGGAGTGGGGACAAAGACAGTTTCAAGGAGTCGAAGAACAGGTTTAGCAAGGCGGTGAGGGAGGCTAAACGACTGTACTCTGAGAGACTAAAACACCAATTCTCTGCAAACGACTCTGCTTCTGTCTGGAGAGGGCTCAGGCAGATTACCAACTACAAGCCCAGAGCCCCCCACTCCACTAATGACTCCCGCCTGGCCAACGACCTGAATGAGTTCTACTGCAAATTTGAAAGACAATTGGACAATTAAAACACACTGCTTTTTGCACTGCATTACAAAATTGTATCTTGTACATTTGTATTTTTTAAATATTTGTATTTTTATATTGTAAATTACGGCAACTTATATTCTATTTTATATTTTATTTTATTCTAATTCCACTTAGTACTGCTAGTTTATGTACCCTTACTATAGATAGTCCACATATTTAAATTTTACGTCCCTATATGTTTATTGTATGCACCTTCCTGCCAAAGCAAATTTGGCAGGAAGCGTCTGCTAAATGTAAATGTAAACGACGTGGATGCTATTAGGACAATGTTAATAAATGAAGGAAAAACATGAATATACATGACATTTTCTTCTATATATAAACACTACTATGTAACAATATTTATAGATACATTTATTTCTGTATTTCTTCATTTCCGAATGTATTTCCTTGTCCTTAAGTGCAAATATTCAATCAAGTGGAACAGCTGGATTTTCGGCCCCACGGAGCAAGAGAGAGAGAGAGCATATAAGAAGTTTGTTTTGGAAATGGGACCAAAATCGAAGTTGCTCTTTTGAAAAACTGTAAAAGAGGAGGGCCACATTTTTATGTCACCTCTTTACTTCGATGTTGGTCCAAACTTCTCATATGCTCTCTCTCTCTCGCTCCGTGGGGCCGAAAATCAAGCTGTTCCACTTAGCGCTCCCCCTAGAGGCCTGGCAATCTTCCGTTGTAAAAAACTGGATGCAGCGTTTTTGGTTTGCGTGCTTTCGTTTTTGCAACTCGTTTATGTACTGCAGCGTTTTTGGTTTGCGTGCGTATGGAAGCAAATCGTTACCAAAATGCAAATGCATTTCCAGAAATGCATTTGCATTTTAAGAATGTGGCTGCATTATTTGACTCATAAATGAAATTAGTAATAAATCATCCTATTTGCATTTAAATTTTCTTCTTCAAGAGTGCTCAATCTTTCACTTAATTAAAATGAAAAAGAAATAGACATTTGAGATTTAATTTTCAAAACATGCCCCAGCAAATAGATACCAAAATTCAATTTGAAATGTAAAATTTGAAAATTAAAAGGCATTTCCAGAAATGCATTTTCATTTTAAGAACGTGGCTGCAAAATCGTGACCACAATTCAAATTCAAATGCATTTCCAGAAATGCATTTTCATTTTAAGAACGTGGCTGCAAAATCGTGACCACAATTCAAATTCAAATGCATTTCCAGAAATGCATTTTCATTTTAAGAACGTGGCTGTAAAATCGTGACCACAATTCAAATTCAAATGCATTTGCAGAAATGCAAAATGAACGAAAAAGCATTCTGAGCGGCGCAGCAGAGTGACGTCAGTAGCCGCTCTTCTTCAGCTCCCTGCTGACCGAGCTACCCATCTTGTTCGGTAGGGAGCGGTGTGCACATCTGCATTGCATTACATTGCAAATGTGCCGGGAAATTGATGGAATTGCCGGGTCTTTAGAGGACGCATCACAGACTGAGCAACTTGATGTCAAACAATGAATAAAACAGTGGCAGAGCTACTATTAATGTGTAAATCTGTGACGGCAGAGTATGCAGCCAAGCTCTCTATGACTTGTTCTACTCGGTCACGGGCATCAGACTCAGATATATTATTAGATTCTACCTGTTCAGCTAATTCTAACAGTGTTTGCACAATTTGAGGGAGCGCCATGGTCTGTGATGCGTCCTCTAAAGCAGCGGTCCCCAACCTTTTTTGCGCCACGGACCGCTTTCATGTAAGACATATTTTCACGGACCGGCAGAACGGACTGGGAGGAAAGATAGGCCCTGGACAGCTGCGCTGCTAATGCATGTACATTCTGGGTTTGATGTGATCCTAGTTAGTGACTTCCACACCTAATGCGAGCGCGCGAGAAAAATAGTTTAGCTGATTTGAGCGAAAAATTGTTTTTGGAGTTTTATGTAAAATAAACAGCCGTTTTTTCAATTGACCCATCTTTAAGTTTCTTAGCCTGGTTTTCCATCGTTATATTGTTACTAGCTAGCTTTCGATGTGTCAGTCCCACTGTTGTGTGTGACTATAAGCTACGACAGTGACACCCGAAGTGCGTTCCTTATATCCAGTTCAGGCCTATTCCAAAATTTTGTTTGATTGCTGTCACGGCAGAAAATCCCGCTTGATGTTGGAAATGGAAGCAGGGTTTTCAGTGCTTTAGTGGCGATCTCAGGATAGCCTTCATCCAAAACACCGATAGAGTTGTTGTCTCAAACAGGCTTCATTGAGTGGTAACTATCACTTGTCATGTGTCAAGAGGAAGAGACACATTCAATAAAGCCCACAAACTTGCTAAAAAATGAGTAAACACACGTCTTTGCAGAGCTTTTTTGCTCAGGGGAAAAGGCCCACGGAGAAGGAGAGAATCAGGTCATTTTTCAGAATAAAACGTCTTTCAGACTCTGATAATCAATTAAAAGGAAATAATGTTATTAATTCTTTTTTGTGCGGCCCGATACGAAATGACCCACGGACCGGTACCGGTCCGCGGACCGGTGGGCACCGGTTGGGGAACGCTGCTCTAAAGACCCGGCAATTCAATCAATTTCCCGGCACATTTGCAGGGAGTCAGGTGGCTGAGCGCTGAGGGAATCGGGCTAGTAATCCGAAGGTTGCCAGTTCGATTCCCGGTCATTCCAACTGACGTTGTGTCCTTGGGCAAGGCACTTCACCCTACTTACCTCGGGGGAATGTCCCTGTACTTACGTAAGTCGCTCTGGATAAGAGCGTCTGCTAAATGACTAAATGTAATGCAATGCAGTGGGACGTGCGGGACACGCAAAGCGCGACAGGTGGTCACCTAGTGTCAAGGGGCAGGATGAGTCTGAGAATTTGGAGCATGCGCGCTGTGGAGCAATTCAATTGAATTCAATCATATATTGACATATCAAGGTGAAATTGCGTATGGTACTTCAGAATGATGTCATCTTGAAGGCACAAAGGTTTGAAAAACCATCAGTCAAAATTATATTTGATTTATTAACACAAAGATATTGTGGCAATGTGGACATTTACATAAATACACTTCTTTCAGCCATTTTGTATTGCATTCCTTATTCAATTTCACCCTATAGAAAGACATGTATTCTACAAATCTGTAACAATTTTCAAGTCGATTGGATCTATGGTTCATGAGGAGAAGGGTTTTGAAGGTTGTACCAAATTTGGACAGTACAGCAAAATCTATCATGGCGGACCTTATGGATTCTTGAGGCTTTTTTGTTCCCCATGAGAAATAAGGCATGAATACCAATTTTCAGGCATTCTGGAATAATGGGGCGCTGGGGAAAATCACGTAGACTTTGGGAGTGGCTTATAGCGCCACCTATGGGCGTACATGGGCCATTAGCGGTCTGGGAGTAGTGAGTGACCTGGTGTATCATTGGGCCGAATTTGAAAAAATCGGGTCAAGGACTTTTTGAGCTATTGGGCCATTTAGCGGAGAAATATAATAATAAGAATAAGAATACTAACAAAAACAATAGGTTCCCTCCTACCGGAGGAACCCTAATTAATCAATACATAAGTAACATTGATTAATGCATAATGAACTTTTAACAATATTTGTATGTATAAATATATTTTATGATATATTTAGTTAATTATAATTTTCTAAATATGGCAGGTTTGGTCCTCCATAGTAGTCTAGAGCTCCTCTCAAACAGACTTCCTGTTTAATCAGGTTTCCTGACTTATGTGAATTAACTAACAAACTATGAGTTTTGTCTGTGGGTTTAGGCTGAATAAATATCTGATTGGTGGACCTGAGGGACACTGTAAAATCCATCAGAATCAGAATTCGGTTTATACGCCATGTATGTTATACAAACACGGAATTTACTGTGGCAGGGAGGTGCAAACACTAAACATAAACTAATCTTAAATTAAGTAAAGGTACACTTATTGTTGACACTTATTGTAAAATTTTATCTTGAAGATGGCATAACTTCATAACTTGCCCTTATGTTTCAGTATGTTTCACCATTGTTATTTATACATGTATAAATAATTCATAGTTTTGCAATGAAGTGGATAAATAGCACAAATAAGTAAATGAAGCAGTAAAGGAAATGAGTTGGAACTAAGTAAAGTGCATTTCTCTTAGTTATTTGATAATTACTTAATAAAATACATTATCATGAAGGAATGGCTTAGGATCTTAGCTATCAAACAAAGAAGCATAGATTTATTTGTCGATGATAATTGAATTTATATAGAAGGACTAAAGGACAATGTTAACTACTTACCAAACTCTGACGCTCTGTGAATAGATAGCTTATTCGACAACCATTTTCCAACTGGTTATCAATCTAAATAACATGAGACAGAATCCAGAAATTACTTTAATGCTACTGTCAGCATGTTGAATATCTGACATGAAATGCAATAAAATGTACCCATAATTCTTATGTCATGTTTTGTGTTGAAAACCCAATCTCTCATGAACAGAATAATCTACTTAACAGCCATCTTTGACTGTGAGAGTTATGTAGCCTAGACTGGAGTGTTGATGAAAGGAGAAAAGGCCAGTGCATGGGGACATGTGGGATGTCCTTACCAGGCGATTGATGTTCAGAAGGTGATCTTTTGTCATAGAGTGCCGACATGGACCAGGGACGCCACTCCACGCCAGGGTTAAGCACAGGAGCAGCAGGAAGCACAGATGCCGAGCCTGGAAGTACAGTATGATAAATACAATAAAACTTACTGGGAGTTACTGGGAGTTTATGACGACAAGACAGTCTTGATTCTTGCAACCATTTTCTAACAACTTATGTTGAACACAGTAACAAAACTTAAGGACCCCATAGTTAAAATAAAGGCATTGTCAAGGAGTAATTGTCAAGTAACTAACATTTTGCACATACATTCTGGGATCTGCAAGACTACCAAACAAGTCAAAATACGGATTAATAGAAATTATAATACTGTATGTTTAGTAGTACTTCTGGTGTGCCAAACTAAATAGGGTGACATAATTTATCAAATAAGTGTTAAAAGCCTATCATTCCAACCCTAGCTGGCTAGAATTCTCACATTTCCATCTCTGATTTAATGTATAACATACCGTTTATAAATTATAAAGTCCATTGTACATAACTATGAAATATACGTTTCATCGTCTACAGTAGTAGGGTGATCATATTCAGTTTTTCCAAAAAGAGTGGGTGTAGTGACTTTAGTGGTATAGCTACCACCCAAGCTAGAAACGGGTTTAGGACGCACACAGTTCAAATTGAAGGTTTCCAACGCACTGTTTCCTGTGCATAAGCATTCTCCGATCCAGGAATCTTGTGCAACAAATTATATGTATTGTTCATTCAATTTACAAACCGAAATATCCACACTACGTCTATGTGAGACTAAGTATATTTGTGTGTCTCTATCTGTGTGGTCAAAAACTTTACCGTCTTCCCATCTAGCCAGGACTCCATGCTTTAAGGGTTAATTACCTACATTTAAATCACCTGTGAACTAGGGATGGTAAGATTCACAGATTCGCATCGGTGCTTCAGCATAAAATCAATTTGGTTTTAAAAAGCATCATGGTACAGACATGTGCATTTTCGCTCTTAAGGAGATCATATCGTACTTTAAAAGCTGAGGTTCTCCCGTCTTCGTCTGCTACCTTGATGCCTCTAAGGCATTCGACAGGGTTAACCATTATGCACTGTTTCAGAAATTGATCTACAGAAACGTACCCGTCTACTTAGTACGTACCATTGTATATTGGTTTCATATGTTATCCTTCAGGGTGCGCTGGGGGACTACCGTTTTGGACAGCTTTAGTCCTGGTAACGGTGTCCCCCAGGGGAGTCTACTGTCTCCACTACTGTTCAATACGTATGTTTCGAACCTTACTGGAAAGCTAAACGCTGCCAATGCTGGTTGCTTTATTGGTAATGTCCCTGTAAATCATTTATTGTATGCTGATGATATTTGCCTGATATGTCGTTCGGTAAAGGCTCTGCAGAAACTGATTCATGTTTGTGAATGTTTTGTGAGCCTTTGGTGCTGAAAACGACATGACTTTTTGTAATAAGAAGACAAACTGTATGTATTTTCCTTGTCACCGATGTCGCTTGCCCGGAACGCCACCCTCAGTGAAGCTTTACGGCACACCTTTGCCTTATGTTCCCTCTGTCACCTATCTCGGCTTTCAAATCACACCTGATCTCTCCGACGATGACTCTATCCGCACGCAAACCCGCCAGTTGTACACAAAAGCTAATACTTTAACCCGAACATTTGGCAAATGCTCTACTGAGGCGAAGCAAATCTTGTTTATGGCACACTGCTCTCCCTTGTACTGCGCCCAGCTATGGTGCAACCATAGCGCTGGCGCGCTCCAGAGACTACTTGCCTACCACGACGCTTTTAAGATTATCATGTCACGACCAAGGTCTAGCAGCAACAGCTGGCTCTTTACGCAGCTGCGTGTTGACACCTTTGACGCCAGGAGGCGAAAGCTGACGCATTCTTTTGCGGCTTGCCTCCTGTCGTCTGGGAATGACATAGTTAGGCTCTTGTTACTCTCGGACGCTTTCTCCAGGAGCCAGTTTTGGAGAAACTACTGCTACACTGTACATAGGCCATGAGATGCTGCCTAACTGTGTTGTTTTTAGTTAAGTATTTTAGTTAAGTAGATTCATGTCTCTTGTATGTAATGTATTCGGGTATGGGCCATTGCGCCCAAAATAAACAATTAATAAATAAAAGCTCACGATGCGATTGCCCGGATCATAAAAGTGTGCACCGGATCAGTGGCGCCTTATTGCACAGGCTCAGTGGCGGCTGGGAAGCCCCCGCAGCCCCCGCAAGGCGGGGGGGCCCCCACTTCCTAAGGGCCCCGCCCTGCATATCAAAAAACAAACTGGGCCTATATAAAAAAAAATATATATATATATCAAAAACAAGGAAAACTCTTTGAGGGCGCTCATTGAGAGCCCCAAGTTTCAACTGCCAGGTAAAGGCATTCCGTAATGTAGGCAACGTAACAAATCTAAATAGGCTAAATAGTCTCAAAATCCCTAAATCTGGCAACAATGGCTTTTGCGTACGTGCCTTTTGGGCCATTACGCCTATTGAACGCGCACATTTCAAAAATACTAATCATTAGGCTACGTTCTGCTAGATGACGGTAGATACATGAGTAAAAGAAAATATGCACGCGGTGCTCTAAAGCGCAGCAATAAACTGTTGTCTGAACAAGTTCGAGCAAAACACCCGAAGATTACACACTTATTTAGACCAGCCAGAGAAGAATATTATCAACATCTCCAGATGAAACACTACCGCAGCCGCAGGTAGCTAGCAGCAGCACGTCTTCACCAGCAACCAACAATAAATATACTTGCTTAGCCTACTTATTGGCAAGAATAAATGTTTTCCTTTCCTCCATTGATTGTGTGTTATTTCGGCGATGCTATCCTTGGTGCTGAACTATCAGAAGGCTAGTGCTGTCTTTGGTTTAAACAATGACAAATGTGTGGCGGCCTGCGGAAACCCTTCACATCGTGAACATTTGGGTCTTTCTGGGTATTATACATATTTGGAAACTACAAACTATCCTGAATACAAATCTGTTTAAATAACTCATATCTTTATCACAACTGAAGTTACATAATTTTAAAGTTGACCTGTGTCAATAAAGTGATAAGCGAGAAAATTGCATTCCACTCCGTTTCATTCTAATTCTGTGGCGAATATGGAAAGGAAATCCTTTTGTTCGTAATCACGTTGTGAATGTAAATGTCAGTTTAAGTATAGGCTACTTTAATAACTTCTCAGCAAGTTATTTTTAAGTTTAACAGCCTGACTTCATTGATCAGTTGTTTGGGGCTGCTGCAGCACTCAAAAGAGCAAGCAAACTGAGCATTTGATTTGAAATGGCTTGGAAATCTTGCTATAGCTGACATGTCCAAAAAACGTTGAAATTAACAGTTTTTCAGAAGCTATACTTTTTGTACATTACAATGAAGTTTACGGTGTTAACTATAGAAAACAGAAAACAATTTTCGATCTTTTATGGCTTATAGCCAACAATGAGCGGCCGCGACATCCGACGGGTTTCTGCAGGACGCCACACAAATAGGCTGCTATTATGATTTTATTATTTTTAAACTTTTTTATTTCTCTCACATTGGTGAATATAGGCTATATTTAAAGGTAGACAGCAATGTATAAGATAGTATGGAGATACATTTTGAGTGGATTTAGAGGAGGGGCCTCGAGCTCCGACTTTGCGGGGGGGCCTCTGCAAAGTCCCGGCCGCCACTGCACAGGCTTACCTGGGCTTAGCTGGGGCCTCTTAATAATAATACAAAATAATAATGATGATAAACGTCCGTATTCGCGGTGTCATTACTCTGCTCTACAGTCGCATCTGATGGTGGATGTGGAGGTGGAGGGAGCCCCCCCCCCTCCCCCTTATCTAAACAAAATGTAACAAAAACTAGAGAGGGTACAATTTTTGGGGAAATTGTTGGGTGTGCTTGCTTGCGTCGGTTGCAGATGGGTCCATTTAATATGAAACAAGCTGAACCCCCTTTGAGACAAGCTATTCTAACAACGTTGTCACCGGCAGTATTTTTCAGATGAAATCGCGATTCAAACAGTACCATCTGCTAACTGAAAATATGCCCCCAAATGCGACTTTTTGGTCTCAGTCTAAAGCCCTGCTTGGAGAAGCTGAATTGTGCTACGAGCAAGCTAGCTCAGTTGCTGTTGCTAGCCAAACTACACTGAGGGGATTGTTTGAATGCGCCGGAAATTAAAAACGTTTCTTTTGACAAAGTTTAGACTGTGGCATTGACAGCGACGCACCACACAAGCTTTAGTTTAAATACATTATTTAATGTGACATTACTTACTGTACATGCAAGTCTTGAATTGCTTAAATGTATAATGCTGCTAGTACACCATGGCACGATACGATACTTGCTGTGCAACAGCAATGCACGTTGTAGCCATGTGTCGTTGCTAACATGTGCTGACGTTGTGACGTAGGCTAGCACTGAGTTCCCTTTGTTGACACAATGCACTTTTTGCCACAAAAACTGAATTTCAGCCTAAACCTTGCAACGGAACGTAAATAAAAATACAAGCAACTCAATCGCTACCAAGACGAAACTTTTGACACCAACGTTGTCTATGTAGTCCAAATATTGACGGATCCTTATGGGGGCAAACATTTATTGATTGTGGGGCCTCAAAAAATGAAAAAAAAAGTCCATAGCCCAGGGGCCTCAAGTGCTATTAAGACGCCCCTGCACCGGATACAATGTGGGATTAAATCGTGATGCATCGTTTCTAATATCTTTGCATCTGTATAATCCGATGTATTATATAGAGTTGTGTAGGCGGTGTAGGGTGCCACCCGTCCCTTAAAATACGGAATTGTCCCGTATTTGAGAATAAAATAGCGTGCCCCGTTTTGAATTTTGTCTTCAACGCAGCATCCCATGCAAATCATCCCACCCGCATTCTGTGAAGACACGTCCTATTCTACCCCTGATTGGGTAATACTCGCTGCCATCGTTGATTTAAGTTGTGATTTACCACCACTGGCACGTCATCGGGCCTGTGGTCATCGTGGCCCCAAGGCGTGTGGCCCCCGCTGCTACAGGCGTCCCTTATTTTTCAGTATTGAAGGTGGCAACCCTAATGCCTGGGACATACTGGCTGCGATTAGCTGCGAAGCGCCGCCTTTTTTCTTTCGGCGCCCATGTTATCAAATGGGACCGGCCACACTGGCTGCGAAGCGCGGCAATTGCCTGTGATCTTGTAACGGTGCGGCTGCCTGTTACCACTAACATTATACCTGAACAAGACAAATGGAGTAGCCAGACCGAGATACAAGAACAATGTTTATTTTAGACACAAACATACAACATACCGTCACCGAAGAGCCATCCATACATCGCATGGCAAACATTGTACAGGGCTAAACAGTGGCAAACTTCTTACCGTGCAGTGGCACGTTGACGTCCTGTGTCAGGACAGAGGGAAGAGTCTTTTGAACGTTGGCGCACGGAACGTAAGACGTTGTTGGTGGGATGATAGGGGTGTTTGTATTATGTGATCACTGGGGAGCTATTTAGAGGGATAAATAATTATATTACATGATTGTATTTGTATTAACCTATCTGTATTATTATAGTGAATATATTTATTGATAGTTAGGTGGAATAAGTATTATTGTGGGAAAGTCTATTCAGGGGTGCTGGAGAGGAGGGTCCGTCAGATTGTCGAACCTTGGATTCAGGAGGAGCAATGTGGTTTTCGTCCTGGCCGTGGAACTGTGGACCAGCTCTATACCCTCGGCAGGGTTCTGGAGGGTGCATGGGAGTTCGCCCAACCAGTCTACACATGTTTTGTGGATTTGGAAAAGGCGTTCGACCGTGTCCCTCGGGGGCTCATGTGGGGGGTGCTCCGGGAGTACGGGGTACCGGACTCCCTGATCGGGGCTGTTCGGTCCCTGTACGACCGGTGCCAGAGTTTGGTCCGCATTGCCGGTAGTAAGTCGAACTTGTTCCCGGTGAGGGTTGGACTCCGCCAGGGCTGCCCTTTGTCACCGATTCTGTTCATAACTTATATGGACAGAATTTCTAGGCGCAGCCAGGGCGTTGAGGGGGTCCGGTTTGGGGACCTCAGGATCGGGTCGCTGCTTTTTGCGGATGATGTGGTCCTGTTGGCTTCATCGGGCCGTGACCTCCAGCTCTCACTGGAGCGGTTCGCAACCGAATGCGAAGCGGCTGGGATGGGAATCAGCACCTCCAAATCTGAGGCCATGGTTATCGACCGGAAAAAGGTGGAGTGCAATCTCCGGGTCGGGGAGGAGATCTTGTCCCAAGCGGAGGAGTTCAAGTATCTCGGGGTCTTGTTCACGAGTGAGGGAAGGATGGAGCGCGAGATCGACAGGCGGATCGGTGCGGCGTCCGCAGTGATGCGGGCTCTGCATCGGTCCGTTGTGGTGAAGAAGGAGCTGAGTCGAAAGGCGAAGCTCTCTATTTACCAGTCGATCTACGTTCCTACCCTCACCTATGGTCACGAACTGTGGGCCAGTTGAGGTGGCTCGGGCATCTGATAAGGATGCCTCCTGGACGCCTCCCTGGTGAGGTGTTCTGGGCACGTCCCACTGGGAAGAGGCCCCGGGGAAGACCCAGGACACGCTGGAGGGACTATGTCTCTCGGCTGGCCTGGGAACGCCTCGGGGTCCCCCAGGAAGAGCTGGTGGAAGTGGCCGGGGAGAGGAAAGTCTGGGCCTCCCTGCTTAGGTTGCTGCCCCCGCGACCCGACCCCCGGACAAGCGGAAGATGATGGATGGATGGAAGTATTATTGTAAGGATAATTGATAATAATTGATCATTGATGATAATTAGGATAGGGTTAGGCTGTGCAAGTAAAAGGCCAGAGCAGAGCAGGTTGAAGGGAGGTCTAAGGTGAACAACAGACAACACCTCTGACAGTTGAGGGGGAAATTACATGGTGAAAAGACCAGAGTTAGTTCAATCGATCATTGAAAGTGTCTTTGTTATTTTGAAGTTATTTAGTTATTGGGAGTTTTTCTTTTCTATGTTTTTCTCCATACTGGGATGTGTGTCTGCTGCCACTCGCTAGTAAAACTTTTTGGATTTGTCCTAAATCTTTGAAACACTGCCTCCAAGCCTTTTTTTCACCGCCGCAAAGTCAGCCATCCTACAGATCTGCAGCGATCGTTTCGGCAGCTGGTCTAATTTTTTTGCGAGACGTTTGCGAAATCGGCTGCAGGATGATAAAATACACCATATTAGTTGATATATTTGAATAAAAACCCATGTTATTAAGATTTTACAACATTAATTGTAGACTATTTTGACTGTATACATTTGTAAAGTTGTAGACTTTATAATGATTTTTTACTATTACTTTGGAGGCCTACATAGCCTACTTTACCAATATTCACCCTATATTAAACCAAACTACACAATGTTGGTAATGAACAGCCTTCCATGTGGTTACCCTGATGAAAACAAACGAAAATAAACGGATTGATCTGTTGAGCTAGCATGCCTGTAGTTGTTTTGTTTGTTTGAGAGAAACGAGTTGTCACACGTTGCACAGAACACACACGCGTGCAGACATAGCCTACCGAGAGAGAACCCCCAAGTCGATTTTGAAAATCAGTGAGAAATTCAAGGAGATGGACGACATCAAATTATTTCTCGAAGTAGAAAAGCACAGGGATCTTTACAAGGACAATGTAGAAGCATCAATACTGGGATGCTGTTGGAATAACACGGAACTCCTAAATATAGCCTATGCCATGTTTATGTACCATGTTAGCGTAATGTGAAAAAGGAAAGCTCAGAGTAGCTGAAAGTCTTGGTGACCGGCGCAGAGGAATGCGCGTCTGGTGTGAACAGCCTTGAGCCAGTCGCAGCCGATCGTAGCGCTTCCAGGCGCTTTGCAGCCACTGTAGCGTGGACGCTGACTCCTGACTCGCAGGTATTCCTTTTTTAAACAATTTGATACTACTTGATACCCTCATCTTTAATGTTGTGAGAATCAGAAATATAACATTTGCCTGCGGACATTTTAAGAATCTAATTATTCGCAAGTCTATGACACTACGCACACTTAGAAGCACCGGAATAAGTGGGCCTACGATTCTCGGCACAATGAGTCCTGAAGAGCTCGGTAAAATGTTGAGACATTGTTCGCCAAGAAATTGCAACTTCTTTTGACACTAATCTCAAACCTATTTGCGAAAAGCTGGAGAAACTCGATGACTCCATCCAAACAATTCGCACTAAAGTAAAAGATTTAGAGACATTTGCAAATGATATGGAGACACGCTTGAATACTGCGCAAAAGAATTACACGGATATACTAAAGAACTACAAAGAGTTGACTGAGAAGACTGACCTGCTAGAAAATCAAAACAGTAAGTTTAACCTTCTCATAATGAGGCTCCCCACTGGCATTGAAGGAGTTAGAGCCACTGCTTTTACCAGCACGCTATTGTACGAACTGTTCGATGAAGAAGCTCTGGGTCCCCCTCCCATAGTCACATAGCCCACCGTTCCGGCCTTGTTACCAAGGACGGTACCCGCTGTATGACAATGCCATAATCATAATACATATTGGGGGGGACACATCCCACCCAATATTCATATCTGGTCAAAATGTCCTCCCCAATATATTGATATAAAAATATAAATGTCCATGGCTACAGCCTTGCTGTATGATAACGCTAAACGATAAACAGCTTTGACGTGAGGCATACCATTCAACGATTGATCGGAGAGAGAAGAGGGAAGCTCACCTACCAAGGACATCCAATTTGCATCTACCCGGACATCTCGGATGAGCTGATGAAACAGCACAAGAAATTCAAGGACGTCAGGAGCCTTCTCCGCGAGGCCGGCCTGAGGAACGGAATCGCTCATCCAGCGAAGCTGCTCATCACGTTCCAGAAGCAGACCCTCACCTTTACCGAGGCTAAGGAAGCCATGGACTTCTACAAGAAGAAAGTCCGCCCAACGCTCTCCGGCACCAGGAGACCTACGTCTCCAAAACCTGACTGAACTGTTTCCACCAGAGTAAGCTACTCGGGCTATCTGCAATTTTCATGGCCTGGACTAAGAGTTGTCAGACCTGCATCCACCTGATCGACGCTGACTGTAGGCGCGATAGCCTACATCTTGCATTAATCTTTCTTGAACTGTCGCAGGCCAATATAGGCTGATTTAAATAAGCCTGCCTAATTTCTGAATTCCATGGAGGGAAAAGATTATTAAAGGAACCGCTATCAGGGGGGAATGTCGCTTCTCCATATAGATGTGTGATATGTGTAGTACAAGGAGCCTTCAGTTAAAGTACACGGGAGGGTTCATTTCCTTTACGAGGGAGTGTAATGGGTATAGTGATCGTTTTGATTGGGGTCACTTGCTTTTCCCAGAACTAATGCCACATGGACCTTTTCCATACAGTCTGTGTACCTAATGTAACTAGTTGTGCCATAGCCTTGTTCACTTGCATCGCTAAAGTGATGTAATCGTGCCGATTTAACCTAATCAAAGTTGTCAGGCTTCATGCATCTTTCCACCTGGAATCTTGATAGCTGTTGCAGCTCTAAAAGCCATCTCTGCCATAACACAGAGTATTCGTCCGGTATAACTTCATCCCATCCATATTTCAGTTTCCAGAGCTCTTGAAAAATCTGCTTTGCCTTAAAAATGAATGGGGCAAGGAAACCCAACGGATCATAGATTGAGCCAACAGTTGTGAGGATGCCTCTTCTAGTCAGAGGTATGTTTTTGATGGTAACTCGAAAGGTGAATGTATCACACAATGTTCCATTGAATTCCAAACGCCCTTTCGATAGGTAGCTTTTCTCAGTCCATATACAGTTCTCTAATCTGCTTGGCTTTGCAGTCATCAGGGATAGAAGCCAGCAAGACGCGGCTGTTGCTGACCCATTTTGTCAACTTGAAGCCACTCTGAGAGCACACTTCTTTGAGGTCCTTTGTCAGAACTATTGCTTGTACCTTTGTGGCTACTGATTTAAGGCAGTCATCAACATAGAAATGGGATTTTATAGTTTCAATCACTGTGTTATCATACTTGACACTATTATCTTCTGCCGTCTGTCGTAATGCAAAATTTGCACAACTAGGAGAGGATATGGCACCAAAGAGATGCACATTCCTGTACTCCTCCAAACGGTTGTTAGTGTCAGCATTGGGCCACCACAGGAATCGCAGAAAGACACAATGGTCTTAATCGACACATACTTAATGGAACACATCTTCAATATCATGGCAATGCACTCTTGACGAAATCTTAGCAAGACACCAATGAGTGAGTTGGAAAGATCAGGGCCCTGAAGGAGTTCAAGGTTCAACGATGTGCCTTTGTATGAGGATGAGCAGTAAACTCGAATTGTTCGTTTACGTTTGTGGTAAACACCATGGTTAGGTATATACCATACCTTTCCCCTTATCCCATGGAGCTGCTCTTATGGTATCCTCTCAGCGTAACCTTTCATAATTACTTCTTCCATGAAGGCTTTGTACTCGGCAGCATAGGTCTCGTCTTTCTTAAACTTCCTAATAAGATGCAGAGCACGTGTTCAGCCATGTCACGGTTATCTGGCAAGACTGAATCATTATTGTGAAATGGTAATGGTAAGTAGTAATGACCATTGTTTAGTATGATGGACGTTGTGGCGATCTGCATGAACTTGCGTTCCTCACCTGACATCTAATTTTTCCATGATTATATTGACTTACAAGAAGGTCTCCAAGGTCCTCCATTGAAATGCAATGGGCCATCAACATGGGGAATATTTCGTTGTTTGCAGTGGTACGGTTAAAAGGGACCATTCATCACCCATCCAAATAGTGTCTTCACTGCATAAGGTCCATTACCTTGTCTGTGGATGATTTGCCAGGGTTCCATTGCTTTTGGAGCATTGACTCCAATCAGAAGTTCCACCTCTGCATCGATTGTCTTCAATTCTATGTCCTTTAACCCTTTGATGCGTACGAACATACCGGTATGTTGAGCCCTGGCTGGTCCCTGAAGCGTACGAACATACCGGTCTGTTTAGAACGCTTCCATAGATTGTCCAGTTTGGCTTATTACGTAACAATAAAGTCTTCAGCATTAGACTACGTGTATATTATAAACATAAGTCTCAATGTACTGTATATTTTGAGAAATTTTACCTTTATTATTCATATGAAAACGTTCAAACAAATTCACTTAGATAATGTTAGCTAACAGCTAACCAAAAATAACTCACGCTTTACTCACGCCACCTCGTAAACCATAATATTATCAGTTTTCCTTGACTTGGCTATCACTTTCAACACGTTACTATTATATAACCAACCAGAGATCGAAATAATAGATATACATTCACAAATATGCATCTAAAACATCCGACAATCGTCTCTCCTCCATCTCGTTTTGAGCTACTTGAGGCCATCTTTGATTTTTTTGTGTTCCCCCGTACACCTCAGTCTTTTCTCGTGAGAAGAGTAGGCCCTTCGATGACCCTTTGACACCCACAATGCATTGAGTACTGATCAAAACAAAACACATGGCAGCCCACATGATCGGTTATAGCCAAGTTAGCTTGTCGACAGCTACACTACTATAATATATAATATCCATTCACTGTGGATTAACTTGTGGGAATATTTGAAATTCGGAACAGTAATAACAGTAATAAGTTATATATTTGCAACAACCTATAAAAAAAAACACACAAACATGTTTCTTAATTTTTACCACAGTATCCTTTACTCGTTTCAGGTACATGTCCAGGAAAGGGTAAAATCACATCACTCTCACATTACATATCAAGGAATATCATTAGCACAAACATTGAGCACACAGCTATAAAACATCACATAAAAATAATTTAAAACCTTGAAGGCAAGTCTTCCGTCAATATTCCGGCAAAAAGGTACAGCATGTTTGAATTGTGTGATGTACTGCCTATATTTAGGACATGATCCTTTACACAGGATCCACTATGGACATCCAGGGGGGTGTTCCATCAACGTTGCTAACTTAAGTCGCGCCAACACGAAAAAGTCTCACTTAGGTAAACATCAATTTAGACTTAAGCCTCAAGCCGTTCCACTAAAATGCAACGCTAATTTAAGCTAGACCTCAATAAACTTAGATTGTGCGCGCACTCGGAGAACCGAAGCAGCCCAGATCAGGCGATTGTCAAAAATAAGAGTTAGGTCGCAAAAAGCAGAGCGTAAACCAGCAGAGCGGTGTTATTTTCAGCAGCGTAACTTGATTTTTTGAGTTATCCCGAAAAATTGCAATACTGCCGCAATTGACAAGGCATGGGAGACGATCTGGCAAAACATTGTTGACCGTTTAAATTTGTAAATTATAGGCCTACCAAATCTACTTAACCTAACTAATGCATGTAGGCCTACTGATAATTAGCGTAATTTGATGAGCTGTCTGAAACCGTTCTGACAGTAATCTTGGGGCTATCTTGTTGTTATCAGTGACCTATGCACTTTGTAAAGCTCTCTCTTAGAAGTCGCTTTGGATAAAAGCGTCTGCTAAATGAATAAATGTAAATTTAATCACTGGACGATATTCTCAACAGGAGGTTGAGAATAATAGCCAAAAAAGAACGTGGCAGCAATTGAAAATTGTATTTGGAGGTTATGTATGAATTCAAGACACTGCAGAAGGCCATGGTGTGGGCTAATAATGTTTTTGTCATCACATCTTGAACAAAATTCATAAATTACTTCAAAATAACTTTGCCACACACATTTATTAACTGATAGGCTAAATGCTGAGCTTTAAGATAAAAGGGAAAGATAACCATGAGTAAAATGGGGATTCACTGAAATACAGTTAGGTCCATAAGTATTTGGACATTGACACCATTTTCAAAATGTTGGCTCTGTATACCACCACAATGGATTTGAAATGAAACAATCAAGATGTGCTTTAAGTGCAGACTTTCACCTTTAATTTCAGGGTATTTACATCCAAATCAGGTGAACGGTGTAGGAATTACAATACATTTTATATGTGGCCCCCCCCTTTTTAAGGGACCAAAAGTAATTGTACAATTGGCTGCTCAGCTGTTCCATGGCCAGGTGTATGTTATTCCCTCATAAAGGGAGTTCGTTATTTCATTGACAAGGAGCAGATAAAAGGTCTAGAGTTCATTTCAAGTATGGTATTTGTGTTTGGAATCTGTTGCTCTCAACTCTCAATATGAAGTCCAAAGAGCTGTCACCATCAGTGAAGCAAGCCATCGTTAGGCTGAAAAATCAAAACAAACCTATCAGAGAGATAGCAAAAACATTAGGTGTGGGCAAATCAACTGTTTGGTACATTCTTAAAAAGAAAGAACGCACTGGTGAGCTCAGCAACACCAAAAGACCCGGAAGCCCACGGAAAACAACTGTGGTGGATGACAGAAGAATTCTTTCCCTGGTGAAGAAAAACCCCTTCACAACAGTTGGCCAGATCAAGAACACTCTCCAGGAGGTAGGCGTATCTGTGTCAAAGTCAACAATTAAGAGAAGACTTCACCAGAGTAAATACAGAGGGTTCACCACAAGATGTAAACCATTGGTGAGTCTCAAAAACAGGAAGACCAGATTAGAGTTTGCCAAAAAACATCTAAAAGAGCCTGTACAGTTCTGGAACAACATCCTATGGACAGATGAGACCAAGATCAACTTGTACCAGAATGATGGGAAGAGAAGAGAATGGAGAAGGGAAGGAACTGCTCATGATCCAAAGCATACCACCTCATCAGTGAAGCATGGTGGAGGTAGTGTTATGGCGTGGGCATGTATGGCTGCCAATGGAACTGGTTCCCTTGTATTTATCGATGATGTGACTGCTGACAAAAGCAGTAGGATGAATTCTGAAGTGTTTTTTGGCAATATTATCTGCTCAGATTCAGCCAAATGCTTCAGAACTCATAGGACGGCGCTTCACAGTGCAGATGGACAATGACCCGAAGCATACTGCGAAAGCAACCAAAGAGTTTTTTAAGGCAAAGAAGTGGAATGTTCTGCAATGGCCAAGTCAATCACCTGACCTAAATCCAATTGAGCATGCATTTCACTTGCTAAGGACAAAACTGAAGGGAAAATGCCCCAAGAACAAGCAGGAACTGAAGACAGTTGCAGTAGAGGCCTGGCAGAGCATCACCAGGGACGAAACCCAGCGTCTGGTGATGTCTATGGGTTCCAGACTTCAGGCTGTCATTGACTGCAAAGAATTTGCAACCAAGTATTAAAAGTGACAATTAGATTTATGATTATGTTAGTTTGTCCAATTATTTTTGGTCCCTTAAAAAGGGGGGGGCCACATATAAAATGTGTTGTAATTCCTACACCGTTCACCTGATTTGGATGTAAATACCCTGAAATTAAAGCTGAAAGTCTGCACTTAAAGCACATCTTGATTGTTTCATTTCAAATCCATTGTGGTGGTATACAGAGCCAAAATGATGAAAATTGTGTCAATGTCCAAATACTTATGGACCTAACTGTAAGTATTATTGCACTTTCAGATCAGAAGGTGACCCAAACTGTAGCACGCTTTGCTTGGCAGAACATTTAAAATTACTCAGTAAGACTAAGAATATATAGTTATTATATCACGCGTGCATATTTAATCCAAATCCAATTATTACTATTCTGGCTTACAGTCTATGGACAGCTGCCCCAGATTTCCAACGAACATAGTCTGCCTCCACAGGTCCAGATGGGGCTTGGACAGTGGCAGACTGTGGCTGTTTGAAGGGCTGCTACTGCACGACATGGGCTCTCATCAGTGTAACAATGGGAATGGTACGACACCGCAAGTATCGTCACAGCCTCACTTTGGGAAAGCATGCCCTAGTGGGAACATTGTAGGGGAGACTGTTGGGCACAGCATCTAATCGTCTTCTTTGGAAAGGGCACCATTTGGGACACATGTAGGTGCAGCATCAAGGTCACTTCATAACAGCACCCTTTTCCATTGGAAGTAAGGGCACGGGAACAGTCACATTTAGACCATGTAAGGGCATATTACAGGGTACTGCATCAAATTTTTCCTCTACTATAAAGGAACTCATTAAGACATGTTTTTAAATTTATAGAGTGCACACTATCATTTATAGCGTTATGGGGCATCCTGGGCACTCAAGCATATTTCACAATGTGAATGGCAGGCAGAGGGCACTTGGTCTCATTTTTGCCACTCTAGAGGGCATTTTAGAAATTATTTTTCAACCTTTCAATAGTCTAGGCCTACCAATAGACTGCAGTCTACTACCCTCCTTTCTACTATTATAGTCTACTACTCCCCTTTCTACTATTTTCTACTAAGGATGGTAAGCTGCGTTGGTAGTGATGTGTTCATTGCCATCCTTAAGAGTTTCTAAAGTATTTTTCTATATATACATTGTCAAAGAACGGATATGCCATAATTGATTGTAACTTCTATACGCTCTGCTTAGTTTCTAAGGCCTTATGTCAATTAACCAATGGCTTTTGAAAACAGTTAAAGTGACATTATTTCTTAACTTGTTTATTTAAATTAATACATTCTTTGGAGATGAAGTAAACATGTTCATTCATTCATGTCTGCACTTCAATAAGTCTGCACTTATGTTTACGAACACAGTGAATTATAACGAGTACAAAGTAATGCAGGTGCATCCAGTCAGACTAACTTGATAGGATTGTCAGGGAGTCAGGTGGCTGAGCGGTTAGGGAATCGGGCTAGTAATCAGAAGGTTTCTGGTTTGATTCCCAGCAGTGCGAAATTATGTTGTGCACTTCACCCTACTTGCCTCGGGGGGAATGTCCCTGTACTTACTGTAAGTCGCTCTGGATAAGAGCGTCTGCTAAATGATTAAATCAGGGTTGTAATGCAATCGTTTTTTTGTTTTTGTTTTGCTGGTTTCCACCCAGTAACTTATTTTGTGAACAGGGGCTGTGTTGCCAACTCCGTAGGTTTACGAGATGGAAGCCAACTAGAGAAAACAAAACGATGCATTGCAATCAAGTTAGACTGACCGGATGTATCAGAATGATTTTGTATTTGTTATAATCCGACCACACAAACAACGTAACATAGCCTAGTAAATTAGCTAACTTGTTGATTGACACTTTACTACACTACGAGCTAGCTAGTTTGGCCAAAACGTCACCTTGTGAAATACAACAGTTCATGCTTTCATCTCAGTATCGTGCAAAATATATGGCTGGTATAATTTGAGTTATACAAATACTTCAGTCTTCAGAATAATAGCCAAAATACCGTATTTCTTCGAAGAAACACCGCAGCTTGTTGATTGACACTTTACTACACTACGAGCTAGCTAGTTTGGCCAAAACGTCACCTTGTGAAATACAGTTCATGCTTTCATCTCAGTATTGTGCAAAATATATGGCTGGTATAATTTGAGTTATACAAATACTTCAGTCTTCAGAATAATAGCCAAAATACCATATTTCTTTGAAGAAACACTGCAGCGTTTATTAAATAACGTTCATTTTTGGTGCAGAGTTTATTCAAGGGCGGCATTTATTCAAGGGCAGAGTTTAATTAGTAAGAGAGATTTCATGAATTGTAGCTGCAGTGCAGCCATAGACAACTTCGTTGCTGGCATTGTGACAAATGAATCATGCAGCTAAAAACGCAGGTTTCATTTAGGCTACTACCGCTGACCTCCTTGTCTATTCTTTGCTTGTCTATGAGTGCGGCAACTCTCTTTCTCATTGACTATCAATTAAGTGTGCGTTGGTAATACAACTGTCTCAAATACAAGTGTTCTACATTGTGTAGAAATCTGAAGCAGCATGCCTAAACGTTCATACACGTTAGCTTTCAAACAGAAAGCTTTGCAGAAAGTTATGTACATGTGTAATAAATACTGGGGTTGAATTTAACCAATTAAATAACCGTTTTCAGATTTTTTTGGTGCGGCGTTTATTCGAGGGCGGCGTTTATTACACAACGTTCATTTTTGGTGCAGCGTTTATTCGAGGGTGGCGTTTATTCGAAGAAATACGGTATATACACTTTGAAGGTCTCGCCAGTCCCCTGAATCGGAAGAAATATGTTACGAGAAGGTGGGATAAACTAAATAACCAATGAATTGAGTAGTCGTCACTAATACGGGGTGCAAACTAGGTCAATTTCAAATGCGAACCGAGAAGTGATGAAATTGTCTGGAAATGCGATTTTAATGTGTCATAATCAACTTCTGGAACGTTGAAATTAATAAACTCACGCGCATAAATAACTTACTCTGGGGGACCAGTCAAGAAGTTTGGAACGTACGTTTTCCAACTATTGAAATCCTTCTGGCTGGGAATATGGTCCTTCGTTACTGGGATCTAACTCTGTGTGTAGACCTTAGGTAGTGTAATAAATGTGTCACCTTCAATGTTACCGATCTCCAGTCCGGATATCTCAACTCTTGGGACTTTTCTGCCCGATTGTTCTTAGCATAATGTGAGTCTCATGACCTTTAGTTCTCAGTTGCCTCATCAGATTCTCAGTACAAAATGTAGCCGAGCTTCGTGAATGAAGAAATGCATGTTAAGGCCGAATCCCAATAGTCTTACCCCTAGCCCTTAGTTTTGCGCGTTCCCGTGAGAGTAAGTGGTGTCCCAATACTCTTTTTGATCGAGGGGTAGGGCTAAAGGCCGATTTATACTACTCCGTTTTCACGGACACAGGGAACGCCCTCGGAGAGCCCCTCGGAGAGCTCTACGTGCACCTCCTGATTTTCCTGACTATCCGTCAGTCATTTTACGGATACCCCTTGGCTGTGATTGGTCCGTATTAAGAACCGCTTGCGTCAGGGGCGGGGTTGCTGTGATAAATAGGACTAACAGAATCCTTTGACCGCCATTGCTGTAAGTTTTTACAATTCATATTTAAGCTAAACAGTACATGTAAATCAGCATCTGAATTAAAATGTGACGAGAAATGGGCAGTGTAGTTGCTGAAAATGTGTGCATTTTATTGATGAAACGGCTAATTTGTAAATTTGCTCCAACTTCTCGATAACCTAGGTAAATAAACACTCGACGACGACTTACAAAAAACCGTTGCGCCACCTACTCTTCTGGCGGTGAGTTCAGTTCAGTTCAGTTTCCACACTGCCTCTTTTGTGTGACTCACACATTTTTGAAATTAATTTCAGCTTTCAGCTTGCGGGTATTTTCTAATTTCTGTATTTTCAGCAATAAAATAAATAAAAATAAATCATCTTTCAGCATTCCAATGCATTTTGTGCATGAAATGCACGTTCTAGTTCTTCTTATTCTATTTCTTCCGTGGCACGCTTCAGCGCCTTCAAATCTTATGCTATTAAAACCGTTCAGCTATCAAGAAATTCAGCAGTTTCAGGCCATTCCTGCTATGACTTTTCAGCTTTGTACCTCTAATGCCTGAATTAATATAAATCAATATTCATAATATTTTTTACATGGTTTTCCAATGGACTTTACTTTCAAATCCTCTCAAACTTCTTTAAACTTCTTCAACTTCCAAATCCTTCTTCTTCCTCAATCTTTCAGCTAGAGCCACCATTTAAACTTTAAAATGTTGACAAAACCCAAAACTATTTTTAAAAAATTCATCTTTTTTATATCTATTCAACTTTTTTCTATATCACTGATTATGTTTCATGACTTTTTCAAGCTGTTTCTGAGATTTACATGGGTGTGTACGTGAAACCCTAGAGTGCAGACTGAAACGCTTAGAGTGGAGGCCTGAGCTTCGGGTGTCGTTGAAAAAATATTTCTAGTTTGCCAGCATTGCCACAATTTTCGCTCTTCATGCTTCGTTTTTGGATCAATAGATAGCTAATTTTGTGCTGGTCAGTTAGACAGTTGTCTGTTGAATCCAACAGACGTACACATTTGTTCAGAGCCCCACGAAAGCGAGACAAAGTCCAACTCTCACCCCATAGAGGCCAATGCAAATCTGGTGACAAAATCGTCAGAGAAAGCAAAAAGAACAAGACTTTGAAACTGCCGGTAGAGTCGTATTTCTGACCGCACAGACATATAAAGGACATCTCTGGTTTCGGCAGAGTCTTGGGTCTCGGAAAATATATAGTTTTATAGTATAGTTTTGCGTCTAGGTTAACTTGTTTGAGGTGTGGATTCTAGCTAAATTTCTGTTATTCTCTGCCCTCAGCGCGTTAGCAATCATAGCTACACCATCACCGTGGCAACGACAGACACGCACCACTCAGTCTCTCACACAGGTGATTGGTATTAGCTGATTAGTGGAGTCACAAGACAGAGTTTGATAGTATTTCAACCTAATACAATTTACTAGAGGTGACTCTGCAGGTGCTGCTAATATCTCTTTTACTACTATTGCTAATGGAACTGTTTTATTCTACTACGCCACTGAGTGCGTTTACTTGACCATGAGAAACCCGATTACTAGCAATTGTCGGTTTATGCCATATGATTACTCCGTTTACATGTGTAATTAGTTATGCGATTACTCAATAAGCGCGTCTACATGATTCTTTTTATTAATCGTTGTATGCTCCACGGACAAAACTTGCACCATCATCCTTCTGCAACAAAGTGTCGCCGTGTCTTCCTGTATCGGCCATACTGCTGTATGTTTCATTCCATCAACACATTGAATCCTACTAAGAAAGCCGAGTAAACGCACTCAATGGTAGGCTACATCTGCTAATGGGCGGAGCTAGTTCAGGCATGGAACTCGGGCAGCGCACGCCATATCACCCATCGCCGTGTTCTCAGCCCATAGGCTTAGCTTGATAGGCGGCGCTATAAAGTCACACGCGTCCTCGATTACCCTTGTGTTCTGCGCTGCTGCCATTGCTGGTCGCTCCCTGTTCTCTGTGTTGGCCTGTCTGTCGTTCGCGTTTCCCTGTCCGTCTCTTCGGTCCCGGACGGCGTGTGCGTGTTTCGGGGATCTGAACGAAGGTTTCGAGCTGCTTCCCAATGATTCTCCATCCGAGGAGCCCTGCACCGATGGGGTCAGTGGAAATCGGGCGCAGTTCAGGCGCAGTTCCCGTTTGGCCTTGTCGGCCAACAAAGGATTGTCCGTTGTACAACATGGGGTTCGGCCACTAGGAGCTGTTTGTTCCTCGAGTGCGGCGAGGCCGTTCCATCCGCTCCCCTGCATGCTGCCCGGGGAAGGCTCCGGCGAAGGGCAGCTCCGTTTCCCGTTCTGCTGTTGTGCTGTCCAAAAGGGGGCTCGTGTTCAGGAACCGACCACGAGCACTTGCGGCATATCTGGCATATCATGTTCAGGTTTTCTCAGTGAACTGACCTGTTGGACAGGCGTCTGATCGAGTGCGGGGTGTAGGGTTGGACATATCGTGCAAGGACAATGCAATGTGCACGCGTCTCAGTCTACAATAATAGGAGCATTAATGCTTTGCTGCACAAGCCCGCATTCGAAGAAGCAGCCAGAGTTCGCTAGGTAGCTGCTATCCATTAGTAGTGTTACTGTTACTAAGCTGCCTTGTTTGTCACTGCTTGACCGAGCCGAACAAAAGTGCTTGCTGTATTCGCGCCGTTTAAATTGGTTGTTAGAATCGTGGAGCAGATCCAATCTACTCGCTCGCGTTTGATGATGTTCTTTCAATTCCGAGCAGCGGTATTATGAATACAGCGGAAGCACTGGAGTACATCGTCCTAGTGACATTTTAAGTAGCCTAACAATGGAGACAGCAAACGTTGTCGGTTAATAGCAGTAATAGTTTACTAGGATGCGTCCTGTAAAGGAATGAATCTACGATGCTAATCCTGCTGCAATTCCATATACTACTAGTTATGTCTCTTACTTATTAGAGACGCATATAAGGTCCCATGACCTGCTGTTTTGGATTTTGTCATGTGTATGAATAAATGGTGAAATCAATCACGTGAGTGTCTTGACTGAACTGCTATTACTATCCCAACTATAATTTCAGCTGTTAAAACTATAATATTCTTGTTACGACTTGTTACTTCTTCTTCTGTTTAACAGTTCAGCTTTCAGCTTCTCCCGCATTGTAGGCTATTTTAGCTCTTAGCTTTGTTAGATGATGCAGTTCAGCTTCCACACTGCCTCTTTTGTGTGACTCACACATTTTTGATACTTTTTTAAATATTAAGGTTTTTGTGCAAATGATTCTCCCTTTAAAAGTAATGGTAAGTCCTTTCAAATCATTGTTGGAATGCTGCTCCAGCCCCTTTCAAAAATATATTTCGGTTGCTTTGAAGCTTCAGCTTATAAATTTCTACAAAATGTTCACTATTTTCAGCTTTTTTAACATGGTCAGCTATCCCCATTCAGGTTTTCAGCATTCTCACTACTGTTTCGCAGGAACAGCCTTTTCTAGTTAGTGTGTTTGCTGCAAGCAAAACACTATTGTTATTCTTCATACTTACTATAATTTTCCTGTTTCTCTTTATTATTATTATTCCAACTTCTTAGTTCTTCCGTGTCCTTTAACTAGTCCTGCATACTTTCACCGATTCCTACAATGTTGGTATCAAAACGTTCAGCTCCTTCAGGAGATGTGTGCTATGACTTTTCTTATTTCTAATTTTTATACTTTTTAAAACATTAAGGTTTTTGTGCAAACTATTCTCCCTTTAAAAGTAATGGTAAATCCTTTCAAATCATTAAAAAAGCTTCCTCCTCTTTCAAACTTAAGTACTATATTTTTTCAAATATTCAGCCAATTTTGAATTATGACAGTTTCAAATACATCAACATTTTGGGGATTTTTTGGATTGGACGTATAGTTTTGCGTCCAAGTTAACTTGTTTGAGGTGTGGATGCTAGGTAAATGTTTGTTATTCTCTCTGCCCAGCTCGTTAGCGATCACAGCTGCGCCATCACCATGGCAACCAAACAGACACGCACCATGAGAGCAGAATTGGGTACACGTTTTCAAAACTGCCAAGAGTTGTATTTCTGACCGCACAGACATATAAAGGATATCTATGGTTTTGGCAGAGTCTTGGGTCTCGGAAAATATCCTTATTTTTTGGATTGGACGTATAGTTTTGCGTTTAGGTTAACTTGTTTGAGGTGTGGATTCTAGCTACATTTCTTTTATTCTCTCTTATAATCGAGCTAGTGCGATGGCTCTCCATAACTAAAAACGGTTCACGTTTTTTCCACAAATGACCAAATTGGCCAAACAAGGTATGTACATTGAGCTTAAAGTGTACATAATCTAGCTAGATCATTTTTCTTTCAGCAAGTTTCACAAAAATCTGCCAAAATCGAGGCTCAACAGCCAAAAACCGGAGCTGGGGCAAGTGTTTGCTGCAGCTGGCATTAATCCTACGAACAAACGCTTCGTAACTGGAAAGTTTTTACTTTTAATTGACGATATTGAACACAGATGTTAAGAAACTTGTCTTTACTCTAAATATCTTCTCCGTTTTCAATTTGAAGCAGTAAATCTAACACAGTAGGAATTCTCCCACGACATCCGCTCGTTCCACTTTGACTAACAAATATGTTTTCTCAGTCCACCATACATTAGACAAGCTAATTTTCGAGCACGTTCAATACAAGATACAGGCCATGTTAGAGTTGATATATATACATAATTATGTGGGCAATGTAGAACAGCAGACAGATTCGAAATATGATCTTTTGTTTTAAAGTTATGGCCATTCTAGCTGCCATAGAACGGCGAAACCAGGTCTCTATCGTTTGTTACCTACAAACAAATGCTTCGTAACAGTATTTACTTTTTATCTGCGATATTGACAACAGAGGTTAAGGAACTTGTCTATAATCAAAATATCGTCTCCGTTTTCAATTTAAAGCAGTAGACCTAGTTTACTGTAGGAAATCTCCCATTGAATCCTCTCTCTAGCTTCGCTTCAGCTAAAGATGGACGACGATGATGACCATGCATGCATTATTCACGCCTACGGTGTTAATACAGTCTGTACAAATACCACTTTGACAACATGCCACAACTACCGCCCAAACACAGACTGGCCCACATCAGACCATAGGGGGCGCCACAGGCCACGCCCAAATGTCCACTTTTCAGAGTGATGGCATTTCCACCCCATTGCTCCAATTCTTCTGAAACTGGTGTGCATGCCTCATTTTTCATGAGGAACAAAAAAGCCTCAAGGACCCATA
The DNA here is from genome assembly GCF_038355195.1 of Osmerus mordax. NCBI lineage: Eukaryota > Metazoa > Chordata > Actinopteri > Osmeriformes > Osmeridae > Osmerus > Osmerus mordax. Next base: position 6,512,886 of record NC_090050.1, on the reverse strand, counting down.
AGGTCCATTATGATGGATATTCCTGTACAGTGATAATTTGGGAAAACCTTCAAAATCAATCTCATACAAAAAAGTTCAAATTGACTTGAAATTTTGTACAGATATGTATCATTGACGTATTTAAAAACTGTACTTAAGACAGTTGAATCAAATACAAAATGGCTGAAAGGGGTGTATTTATGTAAATGTACACATTGCCTCAATATGTTTGTGTCACTAAATCAAATGTCATTTTGAATGATGGTTTTTCAAACCTAATAGGCTTTAAGGTGACACCCCCCTGAAGTACCCTGCAAAGTTTCACCTTGATATGTGAAAATATGACATATGTTTGCGCTTGGACCAAATCTGACAATGCTTGCCATTGGAGAAACGTCTTATTTTATTATCCAGTTACTGAACATGGCAAAGTCCATATCTGGAAATGGCTCAATTGGATGAGATGTTGTGCTGGTAAACGAAGGGTTGTAGGTTTAAAACCAGTCAAAGCCATTCATTTTTTTTGGACAGAACGGTTTCTAGTCTTCCGGTCAATCCTCCGGTTGTAAAACATAGCAATGAGTATTTATTTGAGCCCATTACAACACTCCGATCATCTGTTTAGTGAGACTGTGTAAACCACTGCAAAACAAGCCAGGTTCACCACAGTAGCTAGCTACTTGTAGTCTATGCATGATAGTGTCAGATTCACAACCGAGTTAGCTTTAAGGAAGTATATTGATTGTTCAGGTGGATCCCTTGTCTGTTGGACACATTCATTTCAGTTACCTAAGCCAGGACACATCGCCACTGATGCTAGGCATGATTTGAAATTCCCTTCCATGACAAGTTATGGCACCCCAAACAACCTTTTTAAAGCACTACGAGTAAGCTATTCTTTACAGCAGCAACCCAGTCATCCCGTTGTCCCAATTTTATGTCCCATATAAATAAATAGGACTAAATTACAGCTGTTTGAACTTTAACCAAATCTGACAATACTTGCCATTGGAGAAATGTCTTATTTTCTGATACAAAAACTGAACAATCAAATGTCTTAAGTCTGTGAATGGCTTAGTAGGATGAGACACAGTGCTGATGTGTGAAGGGTGGTGGGTTCTAATCCAGTCAGGTATTTTTTATTTTTTATTATTCTGACAGAAATGACAGTTTCAAGTCTTCTGGTTAATCCCAGTGTAACTATCTATTATGTCAATTTTACAACATTTTGCAATTTTGAAGGAGGAATCCGCCATTGCTGCTTGCCGCTACATTTATTATTATTTCTCTTCACACCCCTAAGCCTCCGTCAATATTTGGACTACATAGACAACGTTGATATCAAAAGTTTTGTCTTGGTAGCGATTGAGTTGCTTGTATTTTTATTTACGTTCCATTGCATGGTTTAAATTGAAATTACGTTTTTGTGGTGAAAGGTGAAGCTAACGGTGGCTAACTTGCTAGCCACAGTCACTAACGTCACTAACGTCACGAAAACATGCGTGACTACCTCTAGCAGAACATTAGTTTAGCAGCAACTTCTGGGAGATAGCTAGGCTAACTATAGCTTTACTGCAAGACAGCTGCAGAAACGTCACAGGCAAAGAGGCCAGGGCTATTTACTTATTTTACTTTGTGATATGAAGTGTAATGTACAATATAAGCTGATATAAGGAAGTACATCTACTTTCGGAAACAGTAGTCTACTATTTCACTGAAGCATTAGCATCATGACATTAGCCTCTGTTGCCCGGGCAACACATACTACAGCGGCCTATGATGCATCTGTTTTCAATTGTTAAAATAAACATTCCTCACAAATACATTTTCGTTGTAGGATTTATTATGACATTACATTACAAGTAAACGATTTGTTGGTGAAATTATCATTACCTGTGGTTTCAAACCAGTGTAGCTCACGGCAACGCTGTAGCCTACGCGAGACACACTAGCTACTGTAGAACAAAACATCTCCACAGCTGTTTAGGAAGTCAAATGGCGACAGAACATGTTCGGCACTCCCCTTAATCAAAAGTCTTTCAATAGGTGAAACTATCTGACTACTAACCTGAATTTAATTGCCACAGCCTAAACTTTGTCAATCTGTCATGAAAATAATTAATTTCAGCCTAAACCGTACAATGGAACGTTCAATCGAATTCAACCAACGCAATCGCTACCAAGACAAACACAGCAGTACTAGTCTAGTACTGTACTGTACTGTAGTAGTACAATTTACTGGGGCAGCTTCTCCACACAGGGCTACATCGCATTTTGCGTTGTTACTGACAATGATTGCTACCAAAGATTTTTTTATGAATGAGCGATTTTCCACTAAATAAATGTCAAGCTTATTTATGTTTTTGGGGGTATATTTTCAGTTAGCAGAATCAGTTTGAATCGCGATTCCATCTGAGATAGCTACTGCCGGTAACGTCGTTGTTAGAATAAGCTTCAAAGGGGGTTCTTTTTTAATGAATGAATGCAATATGAGTAGGCTAAATGCCTGAAAATATCACGAGAAGGGAAAAACTTCAAAGGACGTTTAAGTCATAGAGCTTAGGTACATTTTTACACCGGCCTGCCAAATGTATTCGTTTTGATTCAACTATGACGCTGCTGATCACCATTCCCTCTTGTAGGGGAAATGAGAAGACAACTATTTCATTCTACACTTAACTCTTAGTATTTTGAGTTGTAAATGAGCAGCAAAAATGGTAGCTAATGTGTTAGAAGTAGCCTAGTTGGAGAGCTTGCTGTCTCTGGTGTCCATTTTTACTGTTACAGCTCGGGAACATTTCATTTATATGCATCTGTATGTTTCACTCATTGAACAAATAAATTCAAATTCTATACGGTTTTGTTCGGCTTGACGTAGCGTCCATTATCTGAGTCGTAGGTAGGCAGCAAGCAGAGAAGACTGCAGATTTTTTCATGATTTCAAAGCCTAATTTAACATACTTGTCGGTGTTATTTTTTCATTCGAATTTGGATGGGTAGTTAATAGGGGTGTAACAATATATCGTGGTACAATACATTGCGATACAAAAATTTAACAAAATGTATCGTGGAGTCATGACGATACATTTTCGATATGACATTCGTTTTCTCCTATTGGTTGAGCTACCTTCGCTCCACATCTTGCACCTGCGTCTCGCGTACACACAGCATTGAGCATTCACAGCTTGAACCTAGCAGGGCAAAATGAGTTCGACTGATATAGAAGATGCCCCGTCCACCTACAAGTCCAAGGTCTGGCAGCATCTTGGGTTTCCTGTCAGTCAACAAGAGGACGGTAAAAAACTGACAGATAAAACACGAACAGTGTGTAGATACTGTAAAATAACTATGCCAAACACAACGTCAAACACTACAAATATGATGTTTCATTTAAAACGGCACCACAAAGAGAAATTGCAACTGGGTGCCAAAGAGAGTAAAAGAAGGCCAAACATCGATACAACATAGTTTTGCTTCAACGTGGTCTCAGTCAAGTGCAAAAGCTCAAGAAATAACCAGGTGCATTGAAGATTTTATCGCAAAAGACATGAGACCATTCTCTGTTGTCCACAATGTTGGCTTTCGCGACCTGGTTAAAGTACTGGAGCCCAGGTACCACATTCCGTCACGCCAGCACTTTAGTCAGCAGGTAATCTCAAGCTTGTATAACGAAGCTAAAGCAAATGTGACAACTGATCTAAAAAAGGCAGAGAGTGTGGCGATCACAACTGATGGGTGGACTTCGAGGGCTGTTCAGAGCTACATTACAGTAACGGCACATGTCATCACCACAGAGTGGGAAATTAGAAGTTTTGTGCTTCAGACTCGCCCGCTTTTTGAGTCACACACTGGTACAAATATAGCCAAAGTTTTAAAACCTGCTATCAAAGAGTGGGATCTTGAAAGGCCTGGTCATACATTTACATTTAGTCATTTAGCAGACGCTCTTATCCAGAGCGACTTACAGTACGTACAGGGACATTCCCCCGAGGCAAGGAGGTTGAAGTGCCTTGCCCAAGGACACAACGTCAGTTGGCGCGGCCGGGAATCGAACTGGCAACCTTCGGATTACTAGCCCGATTCCCTCACCGCTCAGCTACCTGACTCCCCTGGTCATGGCATTGCTGTCGTTACCGACAACGCCCGCACCATGGATGTGGCAGTGAAGGAAGCCGGGTTGTCACCTCATATTAAGTGTTTTGCGCACACACTGAATCTAGCTTCGCAAGAAGGTTTGCATGTTCCCCGCGTCAATCGCTTGCTTGGTCGCGTGAGAAAAGTCGTGGCTTTCTTTCACCGCAGTACCACAGCAACAGCTGTGCTCGCAGCAAAGCAAAAGATGCTTGAGATCGCACCACACAAGCTTATCCTGGATGTTGTTACTCGATGGAACAGCTCAATGGAAATGCTGGAACTCTATCTCGAACAACAAGCGGCTATAGCGGCAGCCCTCTTGAGCACAGAGGTGCGCAAGAATGCACGTCAACTCGACACTCTAGAGAGCGCTGACATCAGTGATGCCAAAGAAATTGTCAACCTTCTTAAACCACTAAAAAAAGCCACCATTGTCCTGTCTGATGATAAGAGCGCCACCCTGTCACTCATCGTGCCCTTAAAATCCATGATCGAACAGAGCATGACAATGGACGAGAAAGACTCTACAACTGTAGCTAACATGAAGACAGCCATACTGCAAAACCTCTCAGGCAGATATACAGAGAAACAGGATTATCTGCTAGAGAGTACTGCCTTGGACCCCCGATTTTGATCATTGCCCCAGATACTCCCTGAACAACGCAAAGAGGTTTTCCACAGGTTAAAGAACAAATCAATCCAGTTACAGCAAGTATGTCCACATGATTAACTGTGCAAGAATCTATGTATTAGCATTAATGTGTGTGTAACTGAAACTATACTTCAACTATTTTTTCAAGCCTGGCACTATGGAACAAACAGAAAGGAGGGAGGGAGGTGCCAGTGGTGGAGATCCCACTGATACAGCAGATCAGAGAGAGACAGCACACAGAGTTGAGCCACCTAGCAAAAAGACAGCACTGGAAGATCTCCTTGGTGCAACTTTTGCTGAACCAGCAGTCGCGCAGCCCAAAAGTAGGATAGAAGTAGAGATTAGCATGTACACAAATGACACACCTATCCCCCTCACTAGCTGCCCACTGACATGGTGGAAAGAAAATGTTCAAATGTACCCACTTCTTTCTTGTCTCGCCAAGTCTTACCTCACAGTTCCAGCAACCTCTGTTCACAGTGAACATGTTTTTTCTACAGCAGGGGATATTGTAAATGCACAAAGATCCCTGCTTTTGCCTGAAAATGAAAAGTAACCCAAACAAATCCTAATTTGAAATCTGTTTATGTTGAGTTTAACAGAGCTGTTTTTGTTCTGTCTTCTATCTTTATGTAAAACATCAGCTTTGTACACAAACATTGTTACTAAACATACAGAAGTTCAAATAAAATCTTGAAATATTGCACATTCTTGATGTTGATTTTTTGGGGGGGTTCAACGTATCTAGATACGTATCGTATTGTGACGCCAGTATCGGGATACATATCGAATCATGTGCTGAGTGTATCGTTACACCCCTAGTAGTTAATAACACATTATTCTGTGGTGTGGCGAACTTAAAACTAGTTTTCAGGTCCACTTTACAGGATCTCTAACATGGTCATAACATTTCAGAAGCTTGTGCCTCAAATGACTCTGAGGTAAGGGCCAGAAAAATATAGCCTACCATCACTGTTCCGGACTTTGGACTGAATGGAAATTTGGTGAGTGGACCTTTTGGGTTTCTGAGTACCCTGTTCTAAAGAGAAATCCTCCTCAGGTGGCTACTGTAACATAAAGGTAGGTATTTGGAGTCAGAGACATATTGAACTGACACTCAAGAGCTTATAATAGTGAACTAATCCAATCATGAGTGTGTCAGTAACAAATTATCATTATTTGTATTATTCTATGTTTAAAATTGAAATAAACAAATAACATATACGTCCATCCTTTGGTAAGAGTAGTAGTCTCAACCTGTAGCTAACGTATTTGGGGGGATATAATATTCATGCAGGCGTGGTCTGGTTTGACAGTAGGTCCGTACAGAAAAAACGCATCGTAAGTTTAGCGGCATATGACATTCTATTTCTCAATGATAAGGCTGGCAAATGAATTTAAATTAAGTTACAATAAGTACTATTGTAAATGACTAAATGTAAATAAATGACTAAATGTACTATTGCAGCATAATGAAGGGGTTTAACCACTGACTGAAACACACACAAAAATTTGTACATATATAGCTGCAAGCAGCGATGCGGGTTCCTCCGCAAAATGGCAAAATATTACAAAAATGTACATTGTAGAAGGTCAAGAGTTGGACAACAAGAGAGCAAAACTACTTCATGTTTGGCCAACAACAATAGGCTGAATGGGGATTTGAACTCATGAGCATAAGGTCACAAGTCAGTCTCTCTATCCTCTCTACTACACACCAACTGCTGAGATTGTATGAGTAGAAAGGGCAGAGTATGAGTTTTGGTCAGCTTTGGGACAAAGGTTAAGAAACGGTTGACTTTTCAAGGTAAAATTGCGCATGGTACATCAGAATGATGTCACCTTGAAGCCAATAAGGTTTGAAAAACCATCAGTCAAAATTATATTTGATTTATTGACACAAAGATATTGAGGAAATGTGGACACTTACATAAATACACCCCTTTCAGACATTTTGTATTGAATTTCTCATTCCATTTCACCCTATATAAAGACACATCTGCCCGCACACTATCCCCATCCATGCTGTTTCCCTCTCTCCCAGCGCAGGTCAAAATGCCAAAATCCGAAATGCTGCAGCAGCCGCATAAGGTTTAGATGTAGTCCAAAAATTTCCTCCCACAATCAATACATATCAACCGCAACATTGTTTTCAAACTTTCTCAAAGATGGCTTGGAAACCATGGATATTCACTTTCTTCTTGAGTAGATCTCAGAATAGCCTCACAGGCAACTGGCTAGGGTACAGCCCACATCCGGCTCCTTCCAAGTGTAGCCTTTGATAGTAAAGTAGCCGACTCTCTTTTCCCATTAAACTACACGACATGCACAGTCAGGGTGACCAACAAGATTATATTAACTAACAAACAATAACATTACAAACATCTAACTGAACGAAGAGAACAACTGAAATCCCTGGCATGGCCGTTGTAACCGAACTATTTTCCACAAGTCTTTGCGTTTTTTGACATGCCGCACTGCATGCTGGGTACTCAAGAGCGCTGACAGCTGATTATTTGAGATGGGTATGGCTGCAGCCTGCAGCCTCCCGTCTCATGCCCTCCCATCTCATGCCCTCCCATCTCATGCACAAGCTGTCCAACGGTAAGTTCAGAGGGTCAAAAATACTAAATCGCGAATTATTTTACGGATGGAGTTAAAGGTAAGTTCGTGAGCACGTTTGTTGCAATAAATTGAAAAACTTGAAATTGAAAAATGTTATCCATATAGTCTGCTGATTTCTGGATGTTATTGTTCTGTCCCTGATCTTAACATATATTTGATGAAACCTGCGATGACCTTCATTTAAAACTGCATCAGCGTTTTATGTTGACATTTGTTAGCGAATATTACATTTACATTTAGTCATTTAGTCATTTAGCAGACGCTCTTATCCAGAGTGACTTACAGTAAGTACAGGGACATTCTCCCCGAGGCAAGTAGGGTGAAGTGCCTTGCCCAAGGACACAACGTCATTTTGCACGGCCAGGAATCGAACTGGCAACCTTCAGATTACTAGCCCGCTTCCCTCACCGCTCAGCCACCTGACGCCCCCTATTAGCTAACGTTACCTAGAGAAATTGATGGTTGCAGACTTTGATGGTTTATTTTTGTGATTTTCCTTAAGGTAGGCTACACATCAGTGTCTTTAAAAAAAAGAACACATCGCAGGTGACAAAATGCACGGTGTGCTGTACCGACCATCATTGTCCCCCAACTGTCGTGGTTGTGCCTAACCTTAACCTCGTCCTCTGTGCTCTTACTTGACTCTGCTTGCTGACCTTAACCTCTCTCCTCTGCTACGACTCCTGGCCTTAAACTAATCCTAACCTCAACCGTCGTTGTGACGCCTAAACTCAACCGGGCCTCCCAGGCTGCAGCCGTAGAATGGATTTTTAGTTTGTAGTCTAGCTTAAAAAAAACACGTACAACAAAGTAGGAAGGAGAAATAGCGAACCAGACAAGCTTTTATTTTGAAAAGTAGAAGCACGATACGGGAGGGCACGAGACGGGAGGGCACGAGACGGGAGGGCACGAGACGGGAGGGCACGAGAAGGGAGGGCACGAGACGGGAGGCTGTAGGCTGCAGCCATATACTCTTGGATTATTTAGCTGTGCTCCGACTGCGTGATATGACGAGATGCTAGTGACGCGCTAAGGTCTCTGAGTCTCCTACATTAACAAGTTCTGCTCGATTAGCAAGCTATTTTTACTAATGTTTTGTTAGCTATTGAATGGTAATGCAAGCTAGCTAAAAACAATGTTAGTTAGCTTGGCTAAACTGGTTTTCATAGCAACAGAAATCAACAAATCAGATCAGATGAACTTTATTCAGAAAGGGGGGATCTGTATTTTTTACTCTACTCTTAACGCATGACTATGTTTAACTTAATGTCTGCACCTCTGTCACCAACGGTTTCTGGAGTGGAGGGTGGGGGCTTCATATCCAACAAATTACACCCCTGAACTTTTAAAACAGATCTAATGGCCTACTACAATTGTAAATATCCTATGGCTTCTTCTCCAATTGGGCCTCAATACAATGTCATCTAATATTTTCTGTTTTTGGTGACTTTCCACACCAGCACCCTTTGGCCAGTCCCTCTATTCTGCCCTACTACATGTGTTTTCCAACACCAGTTACAATCAACCCTGGGCAGGGACGGCGCCAGAGAATTTTTAATACAGGTGCTGAGGAGGTGCTAGATCATTGACAGGGGGAGCTGTGCAATTATATATACATAAATACAATTAATAAAGAAGCAGTACTTCTCTTGAGTGGTTTTTATTAATATGAATAATCATTGGATTCAGGTCAAAAGTCTATCACTTGAACTGGTTTCATCACTTAAGACACTCAAAGTCAGCAGCTTGGCATACTGGGACATGGTCAATGTCCTCAAAAAAGCAGTCTGCAGAGCTACTGGGTCTGTTGGGTGGCTGTCTGTCTCTAGCTGGCTGGGTGGCTGTCTGGCTGGCAGGCAGGCAGGCAGGAATGAAGCTGTCCAGCTAGAGAGGGATAGTCCAGCAAGGGGTCTGTGATGCTCTCAGCATTCTCTGTTGTTGCTCTCAGCATCCTCTATTGAACTCTGTTGAGCAGGCCTCTCCATGACCCTCCAGACCTGTAAAAGTAAAGAAAGGATCCATGTCAGTTCAGTTGTGAAAAACGCAGCTTTTTCCATCTACACTTGACATAAACTACAGTTTTGACTGTGAAATGCAGTGGCATTACTTGAACTTGAATCCAAATGTGTTGACCTGATGGAGACCCATGCAGTCACTCAAAACACGGGTTCGATTCCAGGCTCTGGCAAAAGTATTTAGCTCTAAACTGGTCAATATATACACATCTGACAAAAGACCAGCTCGTCCTTTGCCTGTAAACAGTGATTCTGACTGTCAGAGACCTTTAAATAGGCTGACCGAGTAAAACTAGCCTGGCTAACGTAGGTCGCTTTCTCAGGCAAATGACGAAGGAAACAGGATTGCTTTGAAAAATCCTAGATACTGTCTATCTTCAGCAGGCTCTTGTCTACAAAAAGCAGTCCTCCCTGACGTTTTTGGAGTAGAATTGAGTGAAATACAGTCACTGCCAGTGAGCGAACCAAGTCTAACTCTGAGGCTACTAGTAACGTCAGAACAATGCACTCTCACTCAAATTGCAAGTTTTCCACAAATCACAAAAATAATAGAGTTTACCGAACTGTAAATAAAATGGTGAACATGATGCAACCAAAACATGGCTGCCGCCTAAGCCTATGCGGTCTCCCTGGCGTCCGAACTCACGACCCAAATCAAAATTCTGAGCCTACAGGTCTGTGGGGAATCGCCTTTTCTCCGAAAGGCTGCCCTCCTCAACCTTTTGGGTGAAGAATTCACCATAATTCAAGAGTAGTGTACTTTCACAAACCCTATCATTGATTCTATCTTAAAATGTGTAAAAATAGGACTTACCGAACGTGGCTGCCTCCAACACGGCTATCAGGCGACTCCAGTTGAAAACAACAATGGCCGCCGAAAGATAATTTATATTCATAATGGCGAGCTGCGATTGGAAGCAAAATGAAACAGGAGCTAAAAACCGATGGTGGGGGCTTGGTCAACACACGATTTTCAGAAAGCATGTGTGTGTGTATCGCCATGCTCGCTTGTGTGTCAAGGAGCAGGATGAGTGTGCGCGCGCTGTGGAGCCATTCAATTGAATTCAATCATATATTGACATATCAAGGTGAAATTGCATATGGTACTTCAGAATGATGTCAACTTGAAGGCAGTAATGTTTGAAAAACCATCAGTCAAAATTATATTAGATTTATTAACACAAAGATATTGTGGCAATGTGGACATTTACATAAATACACTTCTTTCAGCCATTTTGTATTGCATTCCTTATTCCATTTGACCCTATAGAAAGACATGTATTCTACAAATCTGTAACAAATTTCAAGTCGATTGGATCTATGGTTCATGAGGAGAATGGTTTTGAAGGTTGTACCAAGTTTGGACAGTACAGCAAAATCTATCATGGCGGACCTTATGGGTTCTTGAGGCTTTTTTGTTCCCCATGAGAAATAAGAGATGTATACCAATTTTCAGGCATTTTGGAGTAATGGGGCGCTGGGGAAATCACGTAGACTTTGGGAGTGGCTTATAGCGCCACCTATGGGCGTACATGGGCCACTAGCCGTCTGGGAGTAGTGAGTGACCTGTTGTATCATTGGGCCAACTTTAAAAAAATTGGGTCAAGGACTTTTTGAGCTATTGAGCCAGTTAACAGAGAAATATAATAATAATAGGAATACTAACAAAAACAATAGGTTCCCTCCTACCGGAGGAACCCTAATTATGCTTTGTTAGCAAACAAAAAAAACTCAGCATAGGACAGCATTCTGCAGGTAAAGTGGGACATCTACTAATTCTTTTGTTATGCTATAAAAGTAATTACATTAGACAGTTCTCACATTTTTAATACCAATGGATCACGCTGCACTGAAGTTCGCAACTAAGTAACACCTTACACTGGCATCGAACCAACGCTTTCAGACTCGCTAGCTAGCACTTAGACTTAGACTCACTAAGGTTTACATCAGTTACATTTACATTACATTTAGTCATTTAGCAGACGCTCTTATCCAGAGCGACTTACAGTAAGTACAGGTACATTCTCCCCGAGGCAAGTAGGGTGAAGTGCCTTGCCCAAGGACACAACGTCATTTGGCACAGCTGGGAATCGAACTGGCAACCTTCAGATTACTAGCCCGACTCCCTCACCGCTCAGCCACCTGACTCCCAGTTACACTATATGCCTATTGCATAAGTCAAACCCCACAACTAAATGAATTAAAATGTTAAATGAATCTTGCCACACCCTTGCACCTAGCATTGTAGTCTATAAACTATTATTATTGATATTAGCAGACAAGGCTGACAGACAGGCCCTCCCCCACTGCTGAACAACTGCACACACAGCCCCGCTGAGCCATGATGCCCCACCATTGGAAATTCCCAGGCGAAACACTGCAAATGAATTAACACCAATATAACAAATAGATTTACACACATTTTTTATAATTTTCAAAACGACTCATGACAGATAATGGCACCAAGAAAGGCAGGGCAGAGAAAGGCAGAGAAAGGGAAGAAAAAAAGAAGAAAGGAAGATGGACAAAGTCAGGGAGGTAGAAATAGTCAGGGAGGAAGAAAGGTAGGAAGAAAAGGAATGAGACACGACATGTGGTCTGAAGAAAGAATGAAAGGGGCAATTGATGAGCATAAAAGGCAGGTGGAATCAGGACAGAAGGCGAATATTCGTTTTTTGGCCAGAGCTTGGGATGTCCCCAAATCGACTCTACAGAGAAGAGTGAGAGGGTCAGTAAGTGGATTCAACCATGGGTACTATTGGTTTCAGGGGTTCATGAAACGAAACCCAATCCTGGGCATTCGTAAGCCTGAATCTCTCTCCGTTGCAAGGGCGGCTGGGATGAACCCAGAAATTGTAAAGAAATGGTTCCGCGACTATGAGGCACTGATCAAGGAATTGGGCCTTAAAAATCTACCCTCACCTCTGGAACTGCGACGAGTCAGGTTTGCAGGACAACTTCACCTTGAACAGTGCAATAGGGGAAGTTGGAAAGCCCTGCTATGAGGTCACAGCAGGGGAGAAGGGGGAGACAACCACCATCCTGGCAGCCTTTAATGCTGTTGGAACGTACTCCCCATTGATGGTGATTTTCAAGGGGAAAAGGGTTCGGAATGAGTGGCTGTATGGGTCTCCTGGCAATGCACTTGTTAGGGTATCTGACAATGGGTGGATTAATACAGAGCTCCTCATTGAGTGGGGGAAAACCTTTGTTGCGGAGCTACCTAAAGATGACTTAATGCTGCATCTTCTCCTCCTTGATGGGCATAGCAGCCATGTCTATAACATTGAGTTCCTCACACACATGAGGAAACACAATGTTCATGTGATGAGCTATCCACCACACACCACATGCTCTTCAGCCAGCTGACAGGTCTCTGTTCAAAAGCCTAAAGCATCATTGGTCTGAGGGGGGCCGAAGGTGGAACAAAGAGTCTTGTGGTTTAAAGCTGCCCAAGTTTTTTTCAGTGTTTACGAAAGCCTGGAAGAAAACATGCCACTGTGGAAAATGCCCAGTCTGGGTTCAGGGCAACAGGGATGTTTCCTGTAAACATGAATGCCATCTCTGCTGACTTCTTTGTACTCAGTACAACAACTAAGCGGGCACAGCAGCCTCTAGCCCCTGCAAGAGAACACATCAGCATGCAGGGTATGGATACCCTGGAGGTTACAATTGTTAGTGGACCACAGCCTGGAGAGCTGCAGCCTAACAATTTGCCGTTCACTCCATCTACAACTGGCCTGGATGTAACTGCCCATCCCTCCACTCCACCTGCAACTGGGCTTGATGTAACTGCCCATCCCTCCACTCCACCTACAACAAGCCAAAATCCTATAAGGCCCTCAGACAGCTTCTCTGATTTGATTTCGGTACCACAACGTGAGAGGACAACAAGAAAGCCCCGTGCCATGCCGCCATCCTACCATTTGACAAGCCAAGAGCATTTCCTCTACGTGGATAGAGCCAAAAAAGGAAAAGTTGTCCCAAAACAGAAAAAAGGAAAGGTGGTCGTGCACGACAACACTAGATGCTCCGGCTGTCAGAAGACCTATGGGGATAAAGAAGACCCCAAAAGGACTGGATTCAAGTTCCGTCCACTTATAAGTTCGACGTCTGGCAGTCAATTGACTAGAAAACCCAAATGCTGCCAGACGTCGGACTTATAAGTGGACGGGCATCTTCTATTTCAGTTTCAGATTAACACATTTTTCCCTGCTACTGCCCAGTTCAGGCTGTGAATGCTGTATGCACGCGTGACACAGGTCCAAGCAGTTGCGTGTTGGTAGCTCAACCAAAAGATAAAACGGATGTCGTTAGCGATGCACCGAATCCAGGATTCGACTTCGGATCGGACAAATATTTACAAACTTACACTTGCAGAAAGTGAGAAAGTGAAAATAGAACTTGTGAGCAGAAAAGGTGTTTGGCAGTACTTTCAGTCAAAAGAAGGCGATTTAAGTCGAGCTGCATGTTAAATTTGCAATGCCGATTTGTCTCGTGGTGGAAGGACCCTAAACAATACACAACGTTGCCGCTGTTAAAACATTTTTCATTTTTCTTCTGTACTAGATCTGTGAGCTTTTGGTGTATTAGTCGTTTTTTGCCAGACACATTTTTGGTGGTCAAATCAGCGAACAGGGAGTGTCTGAGAACGATGACGTTGATGTTGTGCGCTTGTTTGAGTTGTAGTTCAGTAATGGCGGTGGAGAAAGATGCGAACGAAGCCATTTGGTGCGTTGTGGCAATTGCTGCCGAATATCCAGAAGTTAAAGCCGGAGCAAGAACAATCTTTGCTGAGTTTTGTTGGTGGCCATGATGTTGTGGTGCTCCTCCCCACGGGGTTCGGGAAAAGTTTGATTTTCCAGCTACGGCAGCTAGCTCCGTTACAGTAATGGTGAAGGAGTTGGCTAAGGCGAACGCTAGCGATTGGTTATGGCAGATCCAGGGTGGCTCTGGCCAGATCCAACGGTTTTAAACTTCAACAGAGTAGGCTACCCGCCTTCAAGGAAGTTAACGCTTATCAATGGAGACCAGACCCTCTGTACAAATGAAATGTACGAGAGTCTGGTTAGGACCAGGCTATCCCCTAGATTTCTTATCTAAAGAAATCTCCATGACTCTACGATACATATTGTTACATTTTTGCACCGCAATGTATTGTACCACGATATATTGTTACACCCCGATTATTCACTATAGAACATAGAAAACATATCAAATGTTTAAAGTGATGAAATGTACAATTTTAAGGAAAAAATATGGTAGATTTAAATGTTATGGCAGCAACGCGTCTCAAAAAGGTTGGGAGAAGGCCATGTTAACCACTGTGTAGCATCCCCTCTTCTTTTAACAACAGTCTGTGTATGTCTGGGAACTGAGGAGACAAGTTGCTGGAGTTAGCCTAGCTATCTCCCAGAAGTTAACAAGCTGCTAAACTAATGTTCTATTACAGGTAGTCACGTGTGTTCTTGACGTTAGCAACACGTAGTGACATCAGTGACTGTGGCTAGCTAGTTCGCCACCGTTAGCTTTACTTTTCTCCACAAAAACTTAAATCAAGCCTAAACAATCAAACGGAACGTTCGTGCGAATACAAGCAACACAATCGGGACCAAGACGAACATTTTGACACCGACTGTCTATGTTGGGGCTATCTCGTTGTTATGATTAGTGACCTATGCACTTTTGTAAAACTCTCTCTTGGAAGTCGCTTTGGATAAAAGCGTCTGCTAAATGCATAAATGTAAATGTAGTGCAAATATTCAATTTTTTTTAGGAGTGGGAAAATAATAAATATATGAGAGAACAAAGGTTGTGCCCTTGCCGAAGGCAAAGCACACCCAATTACAAAAGGCTCATAAATAAACGCCTTTTAATTCATGTGTATTGCACTGAAAAAAGGTCAAGCTTACGCCTGGGACACACTGGCTGCGAAGCGCCTGGACGCGCAGCGCCATGATCGGCTACGTCTGAGCAAAAGCTGTTCACACCAGACGCGCATTTCTCTGCGCCGGTCAGCAAGCCTTTCAGCTACTGTGAGCTCTCCTTTTTCACTGACATGGTACATAAACATGGTATAGGCTATATTTGGGAAACGTGTTATTCCAACAGCCGCCCCAACAGCATCCCAACATTGATCCTTCTCTACATTGTCCTTGTAAAATTGGTGCTGGGGGTCATACAACTCCCTTTAAACTTTAATGTAAATGTAAATGTAAACTTTTCAAAATCGACTTGGGGGTTCTCTCTCGGTCGTCTGCATGCGTGTGTTGTGTGCAACGCGTGACAACTCGTTTATCTCAAACAAACAAAACAACTACGGGCATGCTGGCTCAACAGATCAATCCGTTTATTTTCATTCGTTTTTAGCAGGGTAACCACATGGAACGGCCGTTCGTTACCAACATTGTGTAGTTAGGTTTTATATAGAGTGAATATTGTACGTAGGCCTCCAAAGTAATATTAAAAAAATAATTATAAAGTCTACAACTTTACAAATGTTCACTGTAGTCTACAATTAATGTAGTAAAATCTTAATAACATACTTTTTTAATAAAAATATATCAACTAATATGGTGTATTTTATCATCCTGCAGCCGATTTCACAAGCATCTTGCGGAAAAATTTGACCAGCTGCTGAAACGATCGCTGCAGATCTCAGGCAATCGCGGCGCTTCGCAGCCAGTGTGGTCAGTGCCATTTGATGACATGGGCGCCGAAAGAAAAAAGGCGGCGCTTCACAGCAGATCACAGCCAGTGTGTCCCAGGCATTGGGGCTGCTACAAAATGGAGGCATTCAGAAGAAGCAACAGCAGTGACTCATGGTGTCATTGCCCTCCACCTATGCCCCCTAGTGGCAGCTGTTTGTCTCTCACTGTTAGTTGCTAACTTTTGTCTTGCCTGTGTCTCCAGGATCACTCTGTTCATCTGCCAACCTGCCTGACCCACTCTGCCCATGCCTGCCTGGACATTGCCCTACCATTTTCACTATGTGCAATAAATAAATACCCTGGAACTTACCTCCCCATCCAGTATCTGTGTTGGCTATAGCGCTTGGGTGCACTATAACCACCCCCGTAACACATGGATTATAAATTTAGCTCCATCCTTCACCCTCAGCCTTCAACTTTTTATGTGCTATTGAGCACATTGAGTATTGATGAAATAATACACACCACACAATGGTATCTGTAGAGATCTGTTCTCTTCACATTGTAACCAACAGGCTGCAATCTCATGCAGAACTGTTATGATTAGAAGTCTTGGTAACACTTGACTTTAAGATTACATTGACTATATAACATAACAATAGCTATAGTAACAACACTGTAGTTACAAAGGATCTGCTATTACACTTCATAATGGTTTAGCAGAAACTTGGTGGGTTGGACTTTCTAGAAGTAAGTGAATGTTATAGCTTCTTGGTAACACAATCTTCAACTGCCCCTTTTCAACATCCACTTACCCCTTGCACCCTTCTCCCAAATGTGGGCCTTATTACACTGTTGTCGTAAACTGTACTGTTAAGACTATAACATGTAATAACAACAATTCTGATGTACCTACCAAATCGTTTACAATTGCTATGTTTTAAATGGTAGTTCATTTAAACTTTCTGTGTTGCAAAAGTCTTCTCTTGGCACCAGACCCACAATTCCTAAATGTAAGATTATCACCGCAGATCTGGATTGCGTCTCAAATAAAAGTCTCCTGTCTCAGATATTATTGGAAGATTATATAGGAAGTATTTACCAACTGAACCATACAGTAGGCTATGTTTTTTCAAGTATGAAAAGGAAATCATTTCACAGGCTTGTCATCTGTCCACTGAAACTCAATAAAACGAAACAATGTTTGTTGTGTGTTTGGACAAATGACAGGGTAGAACTACCATGTTTGTATCACACAATTACAAAAATAGATAAAATTGTTGTAGCCCAAAAAGGCTGAACTCACAGTGGGAGACTCAGCTCCAACAGATTTAAACAGGGAGAAATCAAACCGTGACCCATGAAACAGAAAACTATCTGGAGCTGTCTGCATGTCTGTGGGACTCTCTTTCTTTCTTTGACATGTCCCCCTGCAGCCTGTATCTTAGCCTCTATGTTCTCTCTTCACTGTACACAATGTGTACTTTAAATGTCACACAAGCTGCTCAGTTTCTAGACAACAATTAAACAATGATAGAGAAAATACTTTTTGCGAAAGCTTATTTCAGATGTCTGCAAATTACATTTGCGAAAGACATTTGTCTTTGCGAAATACATTTTTTAACAAAACAACTGCAAATGAGACTCAAAAGAGTCAGTCTGAATGTAATGTACATAGATCATGTTTCTTGGCAGGCACAGTTTGGTCCTCGCCCCATCACAAAATATGTTTCATAAGCGCATTACTTGAAAGGTTTTGTTCTATAAATCAACAATGGTTTCAGTTCTTTCAAGCTTTCTTGGACCTACTAGCTTATTCAGGATCTATGTCTGTACAGATTTTAGAGACAAGGAGAACAATTCCATTCTCTCCTGTACCCAAAGTCATCCAGGAGAGCTCTGAGGATGTCATATATACTGAAAAGCTTTGGGACTGTTTCTTTGAGGGAAGTTCAACATGTTTCAACCTTTTGACAATCCCATTTAAACATGTTACATGTCTGCCACAAAAATATGAAACCAGAGAGAAGCATCAGAAAGAAAATGCCATAATATAACTTAAGTAAAACCCAGAATATGTTTGAGCTTTTAGCATTGTGTGGGTATCACAGTAGGATGTAATATTGTAGTCCTGTCTTTGAACATGACTTTTGATTAATTTGGTTTCCCCTGAAGAATATACAGATGAATGTTGTAATATTTGGGTGTTTTTATGCACAAACTTCCTTTAGGATGTCAACACTTTAAAATGTTTGTGAGTATATTGCACTACCCTCCAAGAAGAAAAAATAGTTGAAGGGCACATGAAATACTATATTACCTTGGGTTTGTGTGTGTTCATCTGGCTGACCTGGGCAAGTTGAAAATAGAGTCCAGTTTTAGAGTCATTGAAGCAGAGGTCCAGTCTTTGGCGAATATCAGATTATATTACATTCAAGGTGCCTGCCTATGCAAAGTAAAGGAAGGGTTGGGAGGGAACTCTGTGCATGGCCATCTTTCCGTCTGGAGTGGAGAAAGTGTGAGAACGCTAGTGTGGATAAAGGGGTGTGTGTGTGAGATTGCCATAGTGTATTCATACAAGGGGCTGTCTTAACCCTTGTGCTGCCTTCGGGTCACATGACCCAAAGGTTCATAACGAACCATCGTTGTGTTTACCCAATTTTACCCAATACAAAAACAAATAAAAATAATTTTATTTTAACCTTTGCAATGTGGGGGGTCTGAGACAGCCCAACGGTTAAAAGAAAATGCTTCACTTTGTTTTTGTATGCTGTAAAGTTGTCGCAATACGACGGTGGGTCACAATGACTGATGGGTCACAATGACCCGAAGATAACACAAGGGTTAAACCCCTCACAGGCTTTCTTTCTTCTCTCTTATTTTCAAATGCTGTCACCCAAGTGTTGTCCAAATCAGATTATTGCACTAACAAGGACAGAAAGTGGCTTCATCATTAAACGGTTTTAGAGGTCAGTGACACATGGTCCTCTATCACCCTTGCTCCTATGTAAGTACTGAAATACAGAATTTCATCAAATGGAATGACTTCATAGACCGAAAGTCACTAAACATTTTCTCTGAAACTTGAAGATTTGGTCAATATTAGTTTCTCAAGCTATTGCTATCTGCCAAAGGCACGTATCTGGCAAAGGCATCTATCCATTTGCCATTGGATAATGTGTTACGGGGGTGGCAGTGTTGGACCCAAGCACACAACACAGACTAACAAAAACGATGAGGTATGGTCCAGAAAGGTTTTAATGCCTGGGTTATTGCAGAGTGGAATGGCAGTGACAAAAACAGATGGGACAAGCTGGATGTGTGTGTGCTCACGCCTTCGGCGAGCACAACCATTGTTCTCTCACATATATATTTATTATTATTTTCCCACCCTTAAAAAAAGATGAATATTTGCACTACATAGACAATGTAGGTGTCGAAATGTTCGTCTTGGTCCCGATTGAGTTGCTTGTATTCGCGGGAACGTTCCGTTTGATGGTTTAGGCTTAAATTCAAAAAAAGTGCCTTCTGTCAACAAAGGGTACTCAGTGCTAGCTACGTCACAACTTCATTAGACGTTAGCAACGACGCATGGATACAACGTGATAGAGACGTTCTAGCACGCAAATTGGAGCTTGGATTATGAGTGAAAAATGCCACCCCCAACAATTACCAACCATTGGGCTTTGTTGAGAAAGCGATTTCGAGTGGAACTGCAATCTCGGATTTTTCATTTAGGTCGTGAAAGTCTTTGTAATTTGAGCGAGTGCGGGTCGCCCGTGAGACCGCCTAGTCTTAGGCGGCAGCCATGCTAGAAAGCGTCATAGTAGTATTTTCGTAATTTTATAGTTCTATCAATTTTACACGAAAAAACAGAATGAGGGAAATGTTATGACGATATGACTATTGTGAAGACAGCCAGGTGGTGAGATTTTCATGTAGGTTGCTGTAAAAACTTTGATTTGTTTGCTACGTGAGAGCCCCGTCAGCCTCCATTGACGATTGCGGCAGCTGTGGACGATCTGCGTCTGATGAGTATTTTCTTAATTTCGTACCAGGGTCAATTCTACATCTAAAGGGAGGGCAGTGATTTAAAGATATGGCGATTGCGAAGACAGCCAGCGGGTCAGCATATTTTTGTGATTTGTGTAAAACTTGGAATTTGAGTGAGACCGCGTCTTGTGTTGACGTTAGCCTCAGAGTCAGTCTTGGCTCGCCCACTGGCAGTGTGTAGTACTGTCTTCAATGCCACAGCTATGGCTAAACTTTATTATGTCAAAAGAAACGTTCTCATTTCCGGCGCCTTCAAACCATCAGTGAAGTGTGGCTAGCAACAGCAGCTAGCTTGCCTCTAGCAAACTTCTTTTGAATTAGCCATGTCCCCCTAAATTAATGTCAACCTTGTTTACGTTTTGGGGGGCATATTTTCAGTTAGCAGACGGTACTGTTTGAATCGCAATTCCATCTGAAGTACTGCCAGTGACAACGTTGTTACAGCAGCTTGTTTCAAATGGGGTTCGCTTGTTTCAAAGGGGGTTCGCTTGTTTCAAAGGGGGTTCGCTTGTTTCAAAGGGGGTTCGCTTGTTTCAAAGGGGGTTCGCTTGTTTCAAAGGGGGTTCGCTTGTTTCAAAGGGGGTTCGCTTGTTTCAAAGGGTGTTCTTAATGAATTATGCAATATGAGTAGGCTAAATGCTTGAAAATATCACTAGAAGGGAAAACGGACCCACCTGCAACCGACGCAAGCAAGCACACCTACAATTTCCCCAGAAATTGTACCCTCTCTAGTTTAGGTAATGATACCAAAAAGATAAACCAATTCAAGGTTGCAAAATCAATGCAGTAAATTGAACCCTAGCATGGCTAATTTCCATTAGCTGTGGATCTTTTAACAGATAGATATATACAGTAAGGTTACACATGAGGCTTGTCACAATGTTCCAATGAATGACTCTTAGAACTCATCCGAGGAATGTCTTGTTCATGGCCTTCCTTGGCATGCCAAGATCCATCCCACTGACTAGCATTCTCTAATCCAGTTATCTTGCTAAAGCAATACCCAATACACTGAGATCCTTATAAAATAGCCAGAGTCCTCTGATTCAATTATATTTTTGTTCAACAGTCTATTTGTCTGTGTTACTTAACGATGTCTTTTATCCACGTGTTCAAGATTAACCCCATC
This sequence comes from Osmerus mordax, assembly GCF_038355195.1. Taxonomy (NCBI): domain Eukaryota; kingdom Metazoa; phylum Chordata; class Actinopteri; order Osmeriformes; family Osmeridae; genus Osmerus; species Osmerus mordax. Next base: position 6,491,649 of record NC_090050.1, on the reverse strand, counting down.
TATAAGTCAATGCTTTCCTAGAGACTAAGTAACTCAGTGAAAGGAGTAATGAGCTCCTCCTCCCGGTGTGTGTGTGTGTGTGTGTGGTGGTGGGGGGGGGGGGGGGGTCTTCTTTAGGACTTGATATGCCAGAGATCTTTAAATCTTATTGGGTGTGCTCAAGCCTTCGGCGAGAGCACAACCTTTGTTCTCTCACATATATATTATTACTATTTTTATTTATTTTTGCCCCCCTAAAACTCAGTCAATATTTGGCCTACATAGACAACGTAGGTGTCAAAAGTTTCGTCTTGGTAGCGATTGAGTTGCTTCTATTGGAATTTACGTTCCGTTGCATGGTTTAGGCTTCAGTTAAGTTTTTGTGGCGAAAAGTGAAGCTAACGGTGGCTAATTTGCTAGCCACAGTCACTTACGTTACTAACGTCACTACGTCACTAACATCACGAAAACACGCGTGACTACCTTTGGCAGAACATTCGTTTCGCATCTGTTAACTTGGGGGATAGCTAGGCTAACTATAGCTTTACTGCAAGGCAGCTGCAGAAACGCCACAAGCAAAGAGGCTAGGGTGATAACTATTTACTCATTTTACTTTGTGATATGACACACAATTGTGATGTGTAATGTACAGTATAAGCTGATATTATTAAGGAAGTACATCTACTTTCGGAAACAGTAGTCTACTATTTCACTGAAGTATTAGCATCATGACATTAGCCTGTGTTGCCCGGGCAACACATACTACAGTGGTCTATGATGTAGCGTTATCTGTTTTCAATCGTTAAAATAAACATTCCTCACATATACATTTTCGTTGTAGGATTTATTCTGACATTAGTAAACGAATTGTTGGTGAAATTAACATTACCTGTGGTTTCAAACCAGTGTAGCTCACTGCAACACTGTAGCTTACGCGAGACACACTACAAAAACATCTACAGTACACAGCTGTTAAGGAAGTCACACACTCCCTATACTTAAATCAAAAGTCTATCTAACTACTAACCTGAACTTCATTGCCACAGCCTAAATGTTGTCAATCTGTTCATGAAAATAATTAATTTCAGCCTAAACCGTACAACGGAACGTTAAATCCAATTCAACCAACGCAATTGCTACCAAGATGAACACAGCAGTAGTCTACTGTACTGTAGTAGTACAATTTACCGGGGCAGCTTCTCCACACAGGGCTATATCGCATTTTGCGTTGTTACTGACAATGATCGCTACCAGTGAGCTTTTTATGAATGAGCAATTTTCCACTAAATAAATGTCAAGCTTATTTACGTTTTGGGGGGCATATTTTCAGTTAGCAGATGGTACTGTTTGAATCGCGATTCCATCTTCTACTGCCAGGTAACGTAGAATAATCTTCAAAGGGGGTTCTTTATTAATGAATGAATGCAATGAGTAGGCTACATGCCTGAAAATATCACGAGAAGGGAAAAACTTAAAATGACGTTTAAGTCATAGAGATTAGGTAAATTTTTACACCGGTCTGACGAAATTTATTCGTTTTGATTCAACGATGAGGCTGCCTCTTGCAGGGGAAATGAGAAGACATCTATTTCATTCTACACTTCACTCGTATTTTCAGTTGTAAATGAGCAGCAAAGAAAAAATGCTTTTAAATCTATTTAATCTTTACAAATAATAAGTATGCATTTTCATATAAAATATACAGAAATCAGTTGTAAAAATGTCATTCAAAAACGGACCCCTGTGCAACCGACGCAAGCAAGCACACCCTACAATTTCCCCAGAAATTGTACCCTCTCTAGTTTCTCATTACTCTCTCATTAAACTGTGGCAGGATGGATTAACACAGCACACAGACTAGCATTTATTCTGAAGCTGAAATATATTAGACTTAAAACGTTGGCACAACATTGACTTAAAACCACTAACCATCCTCTGAGACTCCTCCAACACTTTACATTCATTGGGTGTGCTTGCCTTTGGCAAGGCTAAACCTATATTCTCTGTCATGGGCCTATATATTTATTATTGGGTGTGTTTGCACTTGTCAAGGCACAACCTATATTATATTTTCTTTTTTACCACCCTTAAAACTCAAAAAAAAATTGCATACCTACATTTTACATTTAGTCATTTAGCAGACTCTTATCCAGAGCGACTTACAGTAAGTACAGGGACATTCCCCTGAGGCAAGTAGGGTGAAGTGCAGTGTGCGAAATACGGGGGGGGTCTGACCCCCCCGATTAAGGCTCGGACCCCCCCAAAAGAGGTAAAAACCACAGGTCGGGGGGGTCGATACATTTATATATTGTTCTTACCTGTAATCGTAAATATCACAATATAGTTACCATATTCATTCAATAACAGGTTGGCGATACACAGAAATGTTGACTTTATGGCAGTGAATATCACACACTATTACACTGACTGCCATAGTCAAAATTCACTCAATGGGGGTGGCACTGAGTTGACCCCCACAATTGTCATTGTATAATTCACACACTGGTGAAGTGCCTTGCCCACACAACGTCATTTAGCACGGCCTGGAATCGAACCAACAACCTTCTGATTACTAGCCCAATTCCCTAACCGCTCAGCCACCTGACTCCCTGTCCTACCTAGACATACCTAGACAATGTCAGCGTAAAAATGTTCTCCTTGGTCCCGATTACGTTGCTTGTATCTCCGTGAACTTTCCGTTTGACGGTTTAGGCATAATTTAAGTTTTTGTAGCGAAAAGTGAAGCTAACGGTAGCTAACTAGCTAGCCACAGTCACAAACGTCACTATCCCGCGTGCGGTTACCTACAGTTGCCAGGTCCGTGGTTTTCCCGCGGAATTGGGCTACTTTTGAAGTGTTGCCGCGGGTTTAATTTTTTGTCCGCTGGTTCGGGTAGACCTATTTTGCATGCAAATTACATGAATATCTTTAAATAAAAATCCATATTTTAAATGAAATAATTTATTTATACCCAAATCCTACCAAACTGACTCCAGATCAGCACGTACACACATGGACATGGGACACGCCCACATACACACACGCCCTGTTCGTGTGCACACGTGCCTAATGCTCTCAGTCTCCTGAGAAAACCTCCTGAAAACTGCTTTTAATGCTGGCATACTAAACATTTGGTGTTACTTTGTAGATATTACAACATTTGGCAATGATAGCAATCCAGTTGGACTTTAAAAGCAGTGTATATGGTTTGGCAGGGGCATATTTTGAGTTCTGATATTGGGCTGGCTTTTGGGCTGGTTTTATTGGCCATTGGGCTGGTTTTGGGCTGGTTTTGATCACAGACCTGGCAACCCTGTAGCTAGCTACCAAAGCTGCAAGACAGCTGCAGAAATGTCACAGGCAAAGGGCCAGGGTGATAACATGTAGCTAACTATGTGATATCAACACCCTGTATTTTTGTATGACTTTCGTACTGGTTAGCTCCTGCAATCCCACACAGCGCCATAAGTCAAAGTCATAATATAAATTAGGATCATTTTTACACAGCATTGTCCAATTTCTTTGTTTTCATCCAACTGTTTCAAGTATGTGAGGCTGCCAGAAAGCCTATCACCATTACCTCTTATAACGGTGCGTGTCCACTACAGCGTCACGAATCGCTTACCATCGCTTGCCTTCCCACAGTGCACCATGCTCGGGGGAGTGTCAGACAGATGAATGCAGAGTTGTAGTTCTCTAAAGTCACTGTTGTAGTTCGTATAACGTCATGGCAAAGTGTGCAGACTTGGGTTTACGTACTCGCAATATCGATCAAAATACAACTTTTACACACATTAAGCAAAAATACGATATGCTGGCTAGATGTAGCATGATGTTATCTACTACTCACAAAACATGTGAGTAGCATGTTACTGTATGCCACCGGGCACTCAGGGTAACCAGTCGTGTACCACCGACGGGGCTAGCTAGCTAGCACAGTTACATTTTGTAATGTGACAGAATTTAAAAGTACAAAAACCCCACCAGGAGCACCAACAACATCGGCGACCCTGCGCCATGGGTATGGAGCCACTGTGAAAGCAAAAAATGTTTACCATGATCAACGGTTGCTACGTTACAAGTAACACAACAACAAGCTGATTGGCCATCGCTCGCAAAAATCGCTCTTCATCTACATAAAGTTGAGAATCTCAACTCAAATCGCTTGGATCGCGTCGTATCGCTACCCACAACGCACCACGCAAGCAATTAGCGTGGCTCCATTGAAAATTAATTGAAAGCGTTACGTCGCTCGTAGTGGACACGCACCGTAAGGGAAATGAGATGTGGAAGTGAAGTGTGGAATGTTTCATTCCACACTTCACTCAGTCACTCTTAGTATTTTGAAGTATAAATGACCAGCAACAAATGTATGCTTTTTAAGCTATGCAATCTTCATAAATAAGTATGCATACATATTTAAAATATACAGAAATATAAGTTGTAAAATGTAAGTAAAAAACTGACCCATCTGCAACCGACGCAAGCACACCTCCAGAACTTCCCCAGAAATTGTACCCTCTCTAGTTATTATTTCCCCACCCTTAGGCTACTAATCCCTAAATGTTTGTACTACATAGACAGTCCCTGTGTCAAAATGTCTTGGTCCCAAGTGTTGCTGTACCTCTGCAAAGGTTACGTTTTACGGTTTAGCCACAGTCACAAACATCACCATCGTCACAAACATGCACGTGATTACCTACAGTAGAACATCAGTTCAGTAGCTCGTTTCTGGGAGAAGCTTCGCTTCTGGGACATAGCTAGTTAGCTAAAACAGCTCCAGAAACGCTATAGGCACAGGCCAGGGTGATAACATCTTATGTACCTAGCTATGTTTCCAGGCTGTGATATCAACACCATGTATTTTCGCCCATTGTATTGGTTAGCTCTAGCAATCCCACATAGCAGCAGTAGAGCTAGAGCTAGTTAGCTCAGCTGTACAAGTTACCAGAGAATGTCTAATAATGGGAGAACTGCCACTCTCTGGAAACTTCCGGCTTCTGAACTGGTTGCAGTTCCACTCAAGGTTCCATATGAGGGCGCTCACAGGCGAGTGCAGAATGAATGGAGGTCTATGGAGCTATACCCCTCAAAATCCAGTTTTCTCAGGATATAATTTTTTGTCTAGTAATTTGAATGTTGCATTCGAAAGGGGAGGCAGAGAAAATACACACTGCTGGGTGCTTTTTTGTTCTAAAAATACTTTTAAAATATCAATGATGTCATACAATCAGCATTCATTAGCAGAATGCTAGCGTGTTATGGGCAACAATGACTCGCCCAAATCGACGTAAGTACTCGTTCATTCAACTTTTGACCTATAATCGATGTTGCAAAATACAATAAAATCTGAGATTTCTCAACGACAATCAGGCAAAAGAGACACATTTAGCCGTCTAGCTCCATAGACTCCCATTCATTTTGCACCCGCCCACAATCACCTTCAGTGGAACTCTGGTGGAACTGCAACCAAATTCAGTAAAATGGGGCTTAATAGGGAGTGGAGAGGCTCTCCGTAGACGGGCTCTGAAGTTACCTGGACTTACCGGTCCGTTGGTCAGGTCTGAAGCTAGCTAGTTCGACATCGGCTGCGGCTGGATAGACCGATCTGCAAGAGTTGCCGCTTGCAAGTCGGGAGAGGAGTTGAAAACGGAGTCGACAAGTCGGACGTTTTCTGCTTCCCGTGGTTTGCTGTGTTTACGTCAGTCATCATGGCCAATCAAGCGCACAAACTGGACGCGATAGAAGAAGAAAAAATCACTAAATCAGAATATGTAATTAAATTGCAGTGTTTGGTATGGTGGCCCTGAAGTGCAAAACACACCCACTAATACGAGTACATCCCCCAAATGAAAACACTCCCCCCAAATACTAGCACCCAAATGAATTGCTTACCCCCCCCCCGAATACAATTGACGCGTAAATATAGACAGTGCAGACACTGGGGCCCGTTTGGTCCGAGGGCCCTTCGAGAGCGGGCCCTCCAGCTGGTAGTTGGGAGAAGAGCAGCGGTCTCACCTTCGCTTGAATTGTCTGCTTTGGAAATATGCCGAGATAAACGTGATATTCGCAAAGTGCCACATGCCACTCAATCCCGTCAGAGGCTCAGAGCTAGAAGTAATGCAGCTCATGTCAAAGTGACGGCGCACTTCGGAGTCAGACTTTTCACCTGGTGATAGCAAAGCAATTAACTAGCTAACTACTGCTGTGGCTGGTAGGTAATCTTGTGTAGTCGATGACAAAATTAGACAGGAGAAAGTTTACTAAGGAATTTGTGTTTATTACAAAAGGGAGTAGTAGGGATGTACGTATTACTCTACCGTCAGTTGCCTCTCACTGGGAAGGAAAGATTAGCAGTTTTATTCATATGTTCTAGGTAGCTAACATTTTCTTAGTGCAATACTTATTTCAAATAGCATAGCAGTGTAACTTAATTAGCTGTATGACTTGTATTGGCCCAATACAAGTCATACTCCCCACCTGCTTCAAGAGGACCACCATTGTCCCTGTGCCCAAGAACACCAAGGTCACCTGCATGAACGACTATTGCCCGATAGCACTGACCTCTGTCATCATGAAGTGCTTCGAGTGGCTAGTCAAGTCATTCATCTGCTCCTCGCTGCCTCCCACCCTGGACCCTATGCAGTTTGCATACCGTCCGGCAGGTCTTCAGACGATGCCATCGCCCTGACAAAGGGAATACGTATGTGAGGATGCTGTTCATTGACAACAGCTCAGCATTCAATACCATCATCCCCTCCGGACTCGTCTCCAAGCTTGTGGACCTGGGACTAAGCACCTCCCTATGCAAGTGGTTCTTCAACTTCCTGACGGGGAGGCCACAGGTCACAGAATCGGTGACCGCACTTCATCCACACTGATCACCAACACTGGCACCCCCCAGGGTTGTGTGCTCAGCCCTCTCCTGTTCTCCTTGTTCACTCATGACTGTGGCAATGCACAGTTCCAACCTCCTTGTTAAATTTGCTGATGACACAACCATTGTGGGCCTCATCTCTGACAGTGACGAGTCAGCCTACAGAGAGGAGGTTGATACCCTGATATCATGGTGTCGGGACAATAACCTCTCTAAACGTCAGCAAGACTAAGGAGATGATTGTGGACTATAGGAGGCGGCAGGAGGAGGAGCATGCACCCCTACACATCAACAGATCCAAAGTGGAAAAGGTCAGCTGCTTCAGGTTCCTCGGGGTGAACATCAGCAATGACTTCATCTGGTCTGCTCACACGGACAAGGTGGTCAAAGCGTCCCGAAAACGCCTCTTCTTCCTGAGGAGACTGAAGAAGTTTGGCATGGACTCAGTCATCCTCACTAACTTTTGCAGATGCACTATAGAGAGCATACTCACTGGTTGGATCACAGTGTGGTATGGGAGCTGCACAGACAGGGACCGCAAGGCCCTACGTATTGTGGTCAGGTCTGCTGAGTTCATCATTGGCAGGAAGCTCCCAGCCCTACAAGACACCAACCACACACGATGCCTCAGGAAAGCTGGCAGAATTTTAAGAGACTGTTACCACCCATCCTTCAGTGTTTTTATCCCGTTGCCTTCTGGCAGGCGATACCGAAGCAATCGGTCTCGCACATGCAGACTGGACAACAGTTTCTTTCCAAGGGCTGTCAGGCTTCTGAATGGACATTTATATGTAAATTGATACACTACTCACTAGCCACTTTACACACTGTCACTTTCAGCTACTGGTTGCACTATCAGCAATATTGCACTAATGGTACCTAGGGATGGGTATCGAGAACCGGTTCTTGTTTAGAACCGGTTCCCAGTGAATCGATTCCTTGGAATCGTTAGCAAAATTCCTTAACGATTCTGTTAACGATTCTCTGTGCCGTTGTGCATGCGCGAACTTTTATAGTTTATTCAGACAGACTGCAGCAAACATGGCAACTAGGAAGAAGCGTTCTAAAGTTTGGTTGTATTTCACACGACAAAATGACAACAACGCCACTTGTAACGCGTGTAAAAAGTCTGTTTCCTTGAAGGGAGGAAATACTACAAATATAAGAAGCATTTGAACACACAGCATGGAATAAGGTTACTGGAACGTCATGTGTTCAATGCATGCAGCAGCGCAGCTAACGTTCGCGCTTCATCTCTAACTATCCAGGTAGAGCTAAACTCCTCAAAAGTGATCACAACCACTTGTCACTGTGTGAAGCAATTTGCCTTTATTGTGTATAGTCGATCAAGTTATCTTCTGTCCCGTCGTTTGAAGCATACATTTTAGCTCTGGCATTCGTCTCCCATTATTGATCACTTCACGTTAATTATCGGAGGGCGTATGTTATCAGCAAACGTTCGCGTTGTCGTGTTAACCCATTATTAAACTGAGCATATCGATTTTTAATCCATTATTAAACTTCGCATTTTAATTGTTTAACAGAATGGCCGATGTTTGACACTGTCATATTATATGATTTGACCTTGGCTGAAAATGGAAGATTCTATAGCTAAGCTAGTGTAGCTAATAGAAGTGTAGAAGAAGAGCAACGGAAACATTTGGATGTATACATACTGTATGGTGTGCAGCATTATAGAAAATTATATAAAAGAAAATTAATGTAAATAAACCCGTTTGTGAAGCAGGAATTGATAAGGAATCGGAATTGTTAAAATCTTTTCAATACTCATCCCTAGTCGTAGCTAATTTTTTCATTGGTGGCCCAAATTCTCTGTGCGGGCAAAGCAGAGAAAGGGGAGGTAAACATATTACACTTCGAAGAGGTACAGACGGTATATTTTCCTTAATTTTTCTTTGTGTGTTATGTTGCTGACTGGAGATCAGTACTGACATCTATATTTATTAATAATAAATCATATAATAATTGCATATTAAATCACAATTTCAATATTAGTTAGCCCTATAGCTAACGGTAGACTACAGAGAAAGTGTGATATTTTTATGTCTGTTTCGGAGCGACAGAGGAAAAATATTTCAGTCAACACATTAAGTGGAACCGAAATGAGGAACCAAATGTGCGTTCTAATCCGGTCCGATTCCTACCGGTTGTATAGGAACCGGTTCCATAGTGGAACCGGGTTCCGGTACCCAACCGTATCTACCACTGACAGAGAAAGCGTCAGTGTCCGATTGGTAATGACCATAACGTTACATAAACTACACTACCCAGAGGGCACTAGCACTACGTGACTTACTTCAGATCACGTAAAGGCAAGCAGTCGGCCCACCCTATCAGAAGTTCACTTCTCCACGGACGCTAGTTTGAAAAAGCTGTCTGATGCCTGCGTAAGTGTGTTAAAAGATTTTTCACTGCTGAAAACCTAGAAACTAAAAACTTAAATGTATATACGCATACCAGTCAACACTGTGGAGTCCTTCCACTTCCTGGGCACTATCCTCTCCCAGGACCTCAAGTGGGAACTGAACATCAGCTCCCTCATCAAGAAAGCACAACAGAGGATGTACTTCCTTCGGCAGCTGAAGAAGTTCAACCTGCCAAAGACAATGATGGTGCACTTCTACTGAAGTGCACCACTCAATGATGGTGCCATCATTGAGTCCATCCTCACCTCCATCACCGTCTGGTACGCTGCTCCCACTGCCAAGGACAAGAGCAGACTGCAGCGTATCATCCGCACTGCTGAGAAGGTGATTGGCTGCAATCTGCCTACCCTCGAGGACCTGCACACCTCGAGGACCCTGAGGCGAGCGAGGAAGATTGTGGCCGACTCCTCCCACCCTGGACACTCCTTGTTTCAGTCACTCCCCTCCGGCAGAAGGCTGCAGTCCATTAGGACCAATACCTCACGCCACAAAAACAGTTTCTTCCCTTCCGCTGTTGGCCTCTTCAACAAGGCCAAGGGACCACACTGACTCTAATGACTTCCTGCTTAAAACACACTGCTTTTTGCACTGCATTACAAAATTGTATCTTGTACATTTGTATTTTTTGTAATATTTGTATTTTTGTATTGTAATTTACGGCAACTTATATTTTATTTTATTGTATATTTAATTCTATTCTAATCCCACTTAGTACTGCTAGTTTATGTACCCTTAGTATAGATAGTCCACATATTAAAATTTTAGGTCCCTATATGTTTATTGTATGCACCTTCCTGCCAAAGCAAATTCCTTGTCTGTGCAAACTTTCATGGCGAATAAATCCCATTCTGATTCTGATTCTGATAATGGTGCATGTGTGTGTGTTTCATAACTAACTAACAATTTATATATATATAAATATTAATATATTAGGGCCCGTCATAATGACGTGCACTGGGGCCCATGGAAACAAGCTTACGCCTCTGACAAGCTCCCCCAAATGAGAAATTACATTAACTCAACGGAAAAGGTAGGAACAACACTTTCGTTGCTGATAGGATGCACAGTAGCTAACAGGAAATGAGAAATTGATCGACAGAAGTACGTCAATATGATATGCAATAAGCTTTCATTTAAAATTGTATTGAAAATAATTCAAACTGAATCAAGGATTGCATTGTCGTTTGCACTTTTAATTGCCATTTGAAAAATGCATTGCCATTTGAAGAAAGAGTCAAATAAACTTCCATAGTTAGTTAGCCTAATACTTCATCAGCTTTGTTTCCCCTGTATTTGCTCTGTTGAGCTAGTATTGTGGTGGGACAGATAGATTATCAAGCAAACCAGAAGAGATGTGTAGCGCCCCTCATGCCTCGCTTTTGGGCATATCTTAAATTAACTAAATACTTGTTAGGGCGCCCTGAGTTCTTTTTTTCTTAGCCTACTATTTTGTATAAAAACAGTGCCTTTGATTAAACGAAAATAAACTTTGTTTAATACAAGCATATTACACTTTAGTAAACATGATCACATTATCAATACCCCAAGGTTATTCCTTTCTGCCTACCACAGTTACTTGAAATTAAAGTAGGGAGTCAGATGGCTGAGCGGTTAGGGAATCAGGCTATTAATCAGAAGGTTGCCGGTTCGATTCCGTCTGTTCCAAATAACGTTCACCTTACTTGGCACTTCACCCTACTTGCCTTAGGGAATGTCCCTGTACTTACTGTAAGTCACTCTGGATAAGACCATCTGCTAAATGACTAAATGTAATGTAAATGTAAAGTGAAATAAAAGTCTGTCGATTGCCGCAACGTTGCTCGTGTACGTTGGACCACGCCGTGAGATGGCTAGTTCTACCTCAGTCGATTGGCAACTTGTGGCGCACCAGCCACCTCGTGGCGTGAAGATGTTAAAGTTCCTTGAGTAGTTCAGTGTCCAGAAGAAAGAAAGTTTCCTTGAATTAGACTATCCGTCAAATTCGGTTCCTTTCCAATCCGCTGAAGTCCCGTATGCACGTACAACCTGCTGCTGAGTGACAGCCCGCAGATTACATGTTCATTCAGTCAATGGTCCCCTAATTGGCAACTCATTTGCGTCCCTTCCTTCTAATATCCTACAGATGAGGAAGATATCACTGAGACATTCTATTCTACTCAATACACTCGAACTCTCGACCCGCTCTCCACCATCTTCTCTCCCTTCTCCTTCCGTTCATTGGGACAACAGTTCTATGTCTGGATAGCGGGTTATGCAAGAGCAGGAGCGCATATGTGTGTAAAACGAAAGTTGCATTTGATAGTAGGCGGTCTATCTACAACAACTACAGGACTAATCTCGGGCAGGGCCGGTCCGGCCCGGCCCAACCCAATAAACAAACTAAACATTTGTTTAGGGCCCTGTGATTGGTTGTGATTTACCACCACTGGCATGTCATCGGGCCTCAGTAGTGTTGTTTACTTTTATTTCATACGATAAAATACATTATTGTAATACTTTAATTTGGCATATGGTTGTGCTCGCAGCAGCTCCCTGCCACACCCAACCGAGACACCGTCTCCTGAGACACCGTCTCGACATCCGGGCAGAGAGCAGCGAACGCATTCCGACTGAGAAAGAAGAAAAAAAAAGAACACAGACAAATAGTGGAGGCCGGGGAGGCAGAGGCCGCAGGAGACCGAGAGCGTCTGTGTCGCACTAGCAATGCAAGTGCCTGGATCCCTGCTTTATACCCCGTCCTATTAGGAAGGTGTGCCCTGACGCGTGATGACGAGTTGCTAGTGACGCGCTAGGCCATGATAGTCTATGTGTTCATCAAACTGTACTAAACCAGAAGACAAAGAAGAATCCTTCATTTCAGACCAATTACCGGTAGTTAATTACCGAACCCCTACCTCACACACACACACACACTTCACTGCCACATTAAGAATGTGCATTAGTAACAACGTGTGATATAAGTGCTTTAGACAGCATAATCTCTGGAGACAACACAACCTAAACTGAGCTTCTTAGACAAACCAGGTTCTGACAGGTCTTAGGTTTAAACAAGCCTCAGCCTCATGTCACAAGACCATCATCAGACCATAGAGAGACCTTGGTTTGTCGATGATCATGGATGCACAGCCACTTCTCATGGTTTTAGTAATATAACATATTTTGGGGGCTAGAAAGAAGCGCCCCATGCTATATGCTATATGGAATATGTGGACCGAAAGATAATTCCTCTGCACTATATCTCCACTATATGAAGGGTATGTGAAGTATTGACGTCCTCTACTCCATTTCTCTACTCCTGTCTTTTTCAGCTGCTTTTGTCTGTTCTTATAAACATGCTTGACTATAGTTTACAGATTTTCTAGGAATTGAACATGAACACATACATGCATTTGATGTTTCTAGAAATCAGCCTTGCATCTTGCAAAGTTTACAGGTCGTTTACGGTCATTCTAGCACAGTTTACAATAATTCTAGCTCAGGACAAAAAGCCGTCATTGCGCTCTGGAATGTTTCGTGCTGGAATGAATTGCGCTATGGAATGTTCTGTCATATTTGGTATGGAATGTTTTCTAGATCAGAAAACAGGTTGATCTCCAGCTGTACATCCATCTTAATTCATTGTTTCCAGTATACTTTAAATCTCAATTAAGCTGTTTCCTATGTTCTGGCTTTAGGTGTTCTCAGAAAACAACTGTGATCAGGGCTAGCCTAGTCTGCTGTCCTCCACTCAGCACTGTGAAACACAGTCACAGAGCAGCTGTACTAGTCATGAACAGTAGACGCATATACAGTACATTACATATTTTACATATGTTATGTGGATGATACCTGCATTATCATTTTGTTGGGATGGACCAAAAAAACTCTCTTTGCTTGTAATATAAGATTCCCAACATTAATTTCTACCAAGTCTCATATATGAGAACTGTTTGAGAACACCCTAAACAAATGAATATCTATCAATCTACCAAAATTGTGAAATGTGAAAATGTGCAAAAGACAAAGAAAGACAACTAATGAATATGCCAATATACACTTAAAGTTATGTACATAGCATCCTGTGTGAATTAGTAATCTTAACACTAATGGAATAACACTTTTAGGGACATTGTGATTAATGACTGAGAAGGCCAACCAAACATGTCGTATGTCCTTACGTTTTGATTCAGGGTTAGGTTAGGTTCCATTTTCTTTTGAACTTCCCATTGAGGTGGATTTCGCTTGTGGACTGTTTATGTACATGGCTCACACGCTAACATATCCCCAGCAATATGATTCAAGAAAATAAAGCGGAAATGGCTCCCCCAAGTATGACTCATGGACACCTGATGGACAGAGTGGTGGACCAAATTCTGATCAACTGCCAAATAGCTCAGGATCAAATGGATCCTCCCATGGAAAGCCAACATGAGTTCAAAACTGTTACCAAGGAGGTGGAGGTCACTGTTAGTGTAGCCTCAGCTACACAGCATGGAACCGAATCGATCTGTTTTTGATAGTCCTAGGTCAGTCCCACGTGTTTCTGTTTTGTGTCATCATCGATGATATAACCTCAACTTGCATCAGCTGCTGAGCGTATAAGATGAGATGCTTCATCATCTTCCAGTAAGATCAAATGCCAAGTGTTAATGTGGACCCACCTGCCTGCTCTTTGCATACAGTCATCTCATCTGAATAAGGATAATCAATACCAATTGTGCCTTTAGGTTCCTAACTTTAAATTGTGCTTTTTAACCCTTGTTCTGCCTCCGAAGGTTCACAACGAACCATCGTTGTGTTGTGATAATTTTACCCAATACATAAACAAATAAAAAGCATTTTCTTTTAACCTTCGCGATGTGGGGGGTCTGAGACAGCCCGACGGTTAAAAGAAAATGCTTCACTTTGTTTTTGTATGCGGTAAAGTTGTTGCAATACGACGGTGGGTCACAATGACTGATGGGTCAGAATGACCCGAAGTTAACACAAGGGTTAAACCAGTTTTTCCATAAAGAATGACATGGAACAGATATATCATGACGGACACAAATTATGGTCTTTTTATATGACCTAAAAAATACTGTATGTATACTGTCTACTTTATACTGTATGTGTTACAGTCTCTATACCCCTAAAGGTATTTTCGTTCTGGCAACAAACTATAAATAAAGGTTGGTTTCTGAGAAGGCATTATGAAGAAAGAAACTATTCATGTATGGTTTCAAATGATTTATGTCTGAAACTGATTAACTACATTTAGTCTGTGTATCAAGTACCTCAGAACTACGGCAACAACCATGTTACTAGAGAATCTACAAACACACAACAGCCCTGACAGTCCTACCCCCAGACCTGGCCACCCTGGAACCTGGAATGCAGGGGAGGCTATTTGGTGATAAAAGCCAGCATACCAACAAGTATATTGGATTAGGCTATTTGGGTTCAAACAATAACATGAAGATGTTCCAGATTTGCAACCAGACCTTTTGTTTAAAGGCATTTTTGGAGTAACCGTAGGCACTAAATCTTTCTGTGCTACTTTATCTACAATGTATCAAGTGTCTGTACTCATCTGCATCTGTTATCAATACAATTTTCATGTCTGTCTCTCTGTCTAACTGTCATTTGTCTGTCAGTCCTTATGTTCGCCCATCTAAACCATATTCAGTTTGTGAAATTATTAAATGTTTTAAGCTTTGAGATGCTTCAACAAATATGGTAAGTTAAGTTTTTTTAATGATCATTATTATGCTATTTACATCAATGACTGCAATCAAGCAAAGCATGATTGTGGACTAGCCATAGACATTCAAATAAAGAGGTAAATCAGTTACAAGAAAAAGGTGGACAACAGTGAGTAAACACAACTAAAAACTATGTTAGTCATACATTAATAAATTATAATAGTGTGTAGTAAATCTTACTTTCATAGCTTCATGACATATAGTTGGTATCAACCTGAACAAGATCAATGCATTGTTAACATCATGGCAGTTCAACACCTGTGTAAATCACTTTCCATAGCGCAGACCAAAAGAGTTCAGGTTGTATGAGGACAGATTTTGCAGTTTCTTATTTTGTGAGTTGGTCTTATCTAAGTACCAATCCCATTTCCCCCTGGGTGGCACCACCTCTATCAGTGGACTGGACACGCCCATGTGGGAGGGGTTGAGGAGCAGGACAGGTAAGGGCTGCTCTGTTGATAAACTGGCCAAATCTCTCAGAACTTGCATCAGAGCCCGGTCTGGTCTCTCCACTGTTGAATTGAAAAGAGACAGCTCATAAATCAAAAGAGTATTTGAAAGTTAAAACTTCTAAATATTGTCTTTGGTTTACAATTGCAGTTCTTGATCTTTAGTGTTTTTATCTGTGTTTTCACCTTCAGAGAACTGGGGATTTGTGAAGTCGCTGGCAGGGAACGCCGCTGTGAAAGACCCAGCTAGCATCAGAACCTGGATCAGCAACCGCATGGTGATGGTATTGGCCATGCAAAATCTGGATTCAGCTGAGTATCTGTTCAAGGAAGGCATTAATAGTCATTTACAGACCAGCACGGTGTTCACTTAGAATTTTGTGAATTGGCAAAGCAGCCTCAGTACAAAAACCCTGCTTCCCAGTTTGACTTGACTTTTGTGCTTAAGCCTTGTTTTTAAACCACACATGATGGTCATGTTGATGATGTTCAGTTTCCTTGGGGGGAGGGGGGAAATGCTCACATTTTGTTGCTGGGCAACTTGCCAAATTGACCTGAGAGCTAACCCAGATCACATGGTCTCTGTGGATGAAAGACTGGCAGCCAGAACAGCAGGAGGCAGAGGAAAGGTGAGACCTCCAACTGTAGTAGTCACTGATGGGTGCTTCAGTACTCCAGCTGCCTACACATTCTGAACATAGTCACTTTCCCTTAACATCTACTCTCCCCTTCTGCGCACACACACATACAATGCACTTGTTCTTTGCCACTCATTCTTTACATTATTAGGAACTCTCTAACACAGACCGTCTGTCTATCTATTTACCTCTCACTATCCTTCATACAAACACAGATTTACACACATGGACACACACAAACATGCATATAGACACACAAACACACATATGCACAAACAAATACACACCCAAACACATTTACACACAAACACACGCACCCAAAAACACGTAAGTACACACAATCACACACATGGCATTCTTAATTTTTAAACAGGGGCAGCAAAGGCTATGGCTTCCACATCTGCTCATGCAGGATGATGAAGAGGACATTTTTCCTTATTTCCAGTGTACTTGATGAAGAATAATTCAAGACGTTTGACGTGTGCACAGACAACTAAGTAGAAGGCAAACATCTGTTTACAGTTTACAGTAATAGAATGAAAGTACACAGATATTACATTTGCTATCCACAGATTTCTTTTTTTTGTGTAGATATTTTGACAACTATGTTATTGAGCCTGAGAATTCTTTACCCTAAAAAAACACATTTATAAAGTCCATCTGTCACTTTATTGCACACTGCAACAGCCAAATCTTATCTTATTCTATATTTTATATTTTACATTGTACAGTCTTGTTTAGAATTATTTGGAACTTGTTGTACATTTTCTACATTTTCTATTCTTATATGTTGATTGTTTTCACCTGCTTGCCATAGTAAATGTGTTGTTTGTGTACACTTACTTGGCGAATAAAACTGATTCTGATGGTGACCCTAAAGCTTGTGATGGCCATGTTACTTTACAGAAATTAGCTTTGGAGCCTAGTAGCCACTTGTTCTGCTATCTTCGCGTTTCATTGGAGTCACAAATTCTTTAACACAGCTGGGAAAAAACTGACCACTAAATGCGCATTGGCCGGTTAAATCTCAAGTTTTGTCTGAAGGTTTTGCCAGGACGAAGTACTAAAGACTAGTGTTCTATGTACATCCATGTGCACACAGACCACATCATCTAGGTCCTAGACCTCTAGGTCTTACATCACAGCCATGTCTGTCCAAGCTAACTGATGGTAACAAGCTCGTATCCCACAAATTTACATTATACTGATGACAATTGTGACATTGTGAAATTCACTGCAGTTTAAAACAATGAAGGGTTCAAGGTAAAATATGTATAATACAGTAATCACAAGCACAGACCACTAGTGGAGTTGACAAACTGATATTGTGGACTTACCTGTCACCCTTGAAGTCACAATCAGATCCAGTTTCTCCTTCCCACACTGTTAACCTTTATAAGGGATGACACCCGTTACGTCACCACATCCTGGTGTAGTGGGGGTCATGGTTGTACCTCCAACCCCCTCTACCTGTCACACGCTCTTCTCTATAGGTCTCCAACTTGAGTCTGGTATGATTGGTCGAATTCTCTAAGCATGACTCAGCAGAATAGGCACTTGTAGTGTTCTGCCCCTGAGGATCCCAGACAATAGGTGGGTAATTGAGTTTTATTACTGGACCAGGATATGACATAGGCACAATGTAGAACATTTTGAGTGGAACAAGTGGTTTGAGGAACATGTTATTTTATACAAAGTCTGCCTCCTGATGATTTACTGTAACATCACAAAAGTGGATTTGAATGTAGGCAGTATTAAGAAGGCTTCAAATATGATAAGGTTCAAGGATGGAAATATTAACTGACTGTCTAGCTGATGACAAGCTAAAGGATGTTGTTCAGTTATTAATGACAGACTATGCTTCGAGAACAGTGTTGATGCAATTTGTAAGAAAGGTCATTGACTTCTGTAAAAAAATAATTCAGTATCTGCATTGAAACCATAACTGTGATGACACATTATTGAATAGCCTGAGCCTTTTATGGTAATCTGGTTTCTCGGTCTCAATGAAAAACAGACTGACATACAGTTTTTTGGACATGCCCATGTAGGAAGTGTCTGATGATATGTCTAGGCAACCAGCATTCATTGCGTACAGTAGGAATCAGCTGAAGTTGGTCTAATTGTTTTGATAATATTTTTTTGGGGTGAATTTTTCAAGCTGTTGGAGCAACCTGTATGAAGATTTTTGAAAATGTAACCTTAGTATTGGAAAGGAGTTTGACATTTTCAATAATGTGATTATGGTATATCATTGGCTACTTCCTATCGGAAGCAGAGAAACGATTGGTCACCAGATGTGTTCATCCCTGTCACTGGATGACAATCGAGTAACTGATTCAAGTTCAAGTCTTTTATTGTCAGATGCACAGAACAACACAAGGTCAGACTGGGCACTGAAATTCTTAGGACAAGACAACGCAAAGCAACCTGGCATATGAGTCAGGTGGCTGAGCGGTGAGGGAATTGGGCTAGTAATCCGAAGGTTGCCAGTACGATTCCCGGTCATGCCAACTGACGTTGTGTCCTTGGGCAAGGCACTTCACCCTACTTGCCTCGGGGGAATGTCCCTGTACTTACTGTAAGTCGCTCTGGATAAGAGCGTCTGCTAAATGACTAAAATGTACTTCAAAATGAGTACTCAAAACATAGACTACACCTATGATAAGCTAAACTATAATAAACCTCCAAAGTAATATAAAATATGGTATACTAAACCTCTAATACACATAACCTATACTAACCTAGGACAAGTGGGGTAAATTAGTGCAATATTGCTGATGCAACCAGTAGCTGAAAGTGCAACCAGGGGCTGAAAGTGACAGTGGGCCCGATCTTGCACCCAGCGCAATTGACTTTGTCAACGACGCAAGTATCATTCCTAGTTTTCACTCGACGCAAAGCGGACTTTTCCCTCCACAGACGCACGTCGAAATGACCTTGCGCTCCCGTGGGCGGTTCAGCGAAAAAGGAGGCGTGTTCCGGCGCAAACGTTCCCTGGTGCTATTTTGCAGTTTCCGAAAAACAATTCCGCCACTGACCAGGAAAAACGTGGTCTAAAGTCAATGGCGCATTATTCAGATGCTATTTTAAGGGCTCAAGCTTGGTCCGTGCACACTGCTGGCAGGGCCAGGGTCTTCTTTCTGCGAAGCTACGTTACATTGTTTGGATTTATGGCGTGTTACATTTCTTCAATGTTTATAAAAAGATTTTCATGAGAAATCTCTATGTATGTGAACATGATTTGTAACAATTGTGGCAATTTTCTCCCACGCCTGTTTAACCGAAGCTAATTTGGGTGGGTTTCTTCTCCCATCTCCATCAGAATCAGAATCAGAATTCGGTTTATCCGCCATGTAGCCTATGTTACACAAACACGGAATTTACTGTGGCAGGAAGGTGCAAACAATAAACATATACGGGTCTTAAATTAAGTAAAAAAGTACAATAGTTAAACTAATTCCAAGAACTAAACAATTAAAAAAATTAAATATAGGGTAGGCTATATAAAAATAAGAATAAGAATTTGAATGAGCAGCATGAGCGGGCAATTTAGTGCAATGAGAAAACTGCTCTGCCTTTCCCATACAATACTATCTGTTAAGGCCCTGACTAGAACGTCGGTCTCCTTGGCTGTGAACCGCTCCTGGCGTGCGCCTGGCAAATCCGCCGTTATAATAGCAATCCGCCATGAAACAAGCGCTGCTCTTAAAGGGAATGTGAGATGACGCTCTGATTGGTTTACTGCACGTTACGCCCAAACCACACCCATTAGTAATGTAGCTACTTCGGACCTACTCATTTTAGATTTGCGCCAGGTGCAAAGTCATTTATCCCGCCAGCAAAATAGCAACCGAGCCGGACTCCCGCCCACAAAGTTACTTGCGCTTTGCGTTTTGATACTTGCGTTTCAGATCATCAAAATAGGGGGGAGTGTGTAAAGTGGCTAGTGAGAAGTGTCGACAGTGTATCAGTGTCCATATCAATGTTCATTCAAAAGCCTGATGGCCCTTGGAAAGAAACTGTAGTCCAGTCCTCGTGTGCGAGACCAAATGCTTCGGTTTTATCTGCCAGAAGGTAACGGAGTCAAAAGACTGAAGGATGGGTAGTAACAGTCTCTTAGAATCCTGCCAGCTTTCCTGAGGCATCGGTGTGGTAAGTGTCCTGTAGGGCTGGGAGCTTCCTGCCAATGATGAACTCAGCAGACCTGACCACACGACGTAGGGCCATGCCAAACTTCTTCAGTCTTCTCAGGAAGAAGAGGCATTTCCGGGCCGCTTTGACCACCTTGTCCATGTGAGCAGACCAGGTGAGATCATCGCTGATGTTTACTCCTAGGAACCTGAAGCAGCCGACCTTTTCTACTTCGGATCCGTTGATGTATAGGGGTGCATGCTCCTCCTCCTGCCGCCTCCTATAGTCCACAATCATCTCCTTAGTCTTACTGACATTGAGAAAGAGGTTTTTGACCTGACACCATGATGTCAGGGTATCAACCTATCAGAGATGAAGCCCACAATGGTTGGTGATCAGAGTGGATGAGGTGCGGTCACCGATTCTCCCCACATCTAGCCTCCCCGTCAGGAAGTTGAAGATCCACTTGCTTAGGGAGGTGCTTAGTCCCAGGTCCACAAGCTTGGAGATGAGTCTGGAGGGGATGATGGTATTGAATGCTGAGCTGTAGTCAATGAACAGCATCCTCACATACATATTCCCTTTGTCCCGGTGGGAGAGAGCAGTGTGCATTGTCAGAGCGATGGCATCGTCTGTAGACCTATTGGACCGGTATGCAAACTGCATAGGGTCCAGGGTGGGAGGCAGCGAGGAGCAGATGAATGATTTGACTAGCCACTCGCAGCACTTTGATGACAGAGGTCAGTGTTATCGGGCGATAGTCGTTCATGAGGGAGAGGTTGAAGATGTCACTGAAGACCTGATTGGATGGTTGATGAATGAGTGTTATTGTTGATCTTCCTACCATCCCTGAAGTTACAGTGAAATCTTGTGTTTCTACCCTCCTCCCCCCCCCCCCCCCCCGACACACACACACACAACCAGAGCACAGAATTGTGATTCAAAAGTGGTGCTGTCGTCTCTCTCCGACATCAGTAGGCGTCCTGCTGCATCTAACTCAGCTGACACTTGGTTGTTTATGAAACGCTGCCTCACATCACATGACCAAATAGCATAATGTTTCTCTAGAAAGAGACCTCCATGGTGGGTTGCACGCTGCTCAGACTAGTACTACTATGTCACAAAATAGAACACAAAAAGTCAGTTGGTCGTTGGACTGGAGCAACACACATCCTTGTGAGTGAAGAGGGATATTTAACAGATTATACTGTACAGGTCTACAGCTTATTGCTTTTGTTTGATAGAGACAATCATACAAAACATGTTGCTATTTTACAGTTTTTTTACTAAGAAGTATTGTTTTTTCATAAATACAGTTGGTGATGGACAGCAATAACCCCTCTGGTAGACATTGTGTATTCATAACAATCCAGCCAAAAACAAAATGATAAAAGATCCAAGTGTCATTAATTCTTGCTGGATAGACTTTCATTCTTTCCATTTCTGTTATTCTTTGTCAAAAGGCAGTGTATTTAGAGCCAGACTGAGCGTGCACCCTCTCCTCTTCCTCCTCCTCTTCCTCCTGGTCTATCTTGTTATTTTTCTGCATCTTTTCTTGTTAGACCATTGAAGGACTGCCTCCAACAAAATTACTAAATAACTGGTGCATGAAAAAGGAGAGAGAGAACAAGTCAGCAAGACCAGAAGATTTATTTTTTATATTAAGCAGCACAGTAAAGAGCTGCATAATTAAACATTTGCAACAAAACCAACTGTTTTGTTGCAATGTTTGCAAAGTTTAAACCACGCCATTTGGAGTACTAACATTAACTGTTTATTTCATGACTTGCCAAGAAACCCCCATCATTTTATCATGTTATAACAATTACAATATCAAGCAAATTAATGGCATATTGAGGATGTTTCAATTAATTACAATCTTGAAAAGATTAATTCATACTAATCAATACCACCATAAATAACTTACCATATTTAGGAATGGAATATTCACCAGCGACAGCATAAATCCACAAGCCATGGGAAAGAAGGACCTGGCAGTAGAGAAACAGACATGACGGTGAAATGAGACAATAAAAGCAGCCACTCTCTGTTCTGATCTCTGTCTCTCGATAGAGAGACAGTTTATTTCCAGTTTGACCCATTTCTCCAGTTCCTCAGCCGCTGGGAAGTGGAGCTGCGAGACAAACATGGATTTGAGATTTTCCACAGGTATTGACTCCGACTTCAAAATATCTGCCATAAATGTCAGATCCAGAGCTATACTAAAGCCATACCCATCTTATTACTCTCAAAGCTCCTCACATCAGGTTAAAGTATTGGAAAATAGGTTGTTTCTTCCAATTCAAACTATTATTTAATGTAGTCATTTGGGTGTGGCTCAGTGGTCGAGCGTTTGACTGCAGATCAAGAGGTCACTGATTCCTCCCCTTAGAGGTCCCATGACATGAACATTTCACTTTAGGAGGTTATTTAACATTAGTATGAGTTCCCCTAGCCTGCCTTTGGTCCCCCAGTGGCTAGAAATGTTTATAGGTGTAAACCAAGCCTTGGGTATTCTTCTCCGCCTTTGAGAAAATAAAAGCTCAAACGCTCGTTTTGAAAATCCTCTCCTTATGTCGTCATAAGGAGGAAGGTTACCTCCCCTTTCTCTGGCCCACCCATGAGAATCTGAGCTACGACTATGCGAGTGCAATATCGTTTTTTCCTCGAGAGACATCATGGCTTGCAAACGAACGAAGCATAACAGTTGCTCAGTGTTTGGATGTACAAATGAAAACCAAAGTCTTTTTTTAGTTCCTTCATCTGAGCCTCTGAAGAACCAGTGTCTAAATTTTATTTTCTCTGGAAATGCACCGAAACAACTTCCCCAAGTTTTGTATGTCTGCGCCAAACATTTCAGCAACGACTGTTTCCTCAACTTGGGCCAATACAAAGCTGGCCTTGCTGACCGTCTAAAATTAAATTCTGGATCAGTACCAACTCTCCTTGGGCCGGCTACAAACCTCAGATAAGTAAGTAAACTAACGCTATATAATTGTGTTACTTTGTTACTACTTTGTTACTGTATATGGTTACCTAGCTTGCTACCCTTCATCATGTCAGAATGTCACCTTCAGAATGTGGCTGTAACATTAGCTCTGCAGCTAACAGCTCAGTTACTGTCGCCTCCTAACATCAAGTATGTCTGTGAATACACACACTGTAACGCGAGTGTTGTACACTTCTTTGTTATTTGGATAACCGTTCTGCTGTTGGTGTTATGGCGTGCGCGATTCCCCTCATTGAAATGACTATGAGAATTGATGAGAATTGGCAAATTCAAGGCATCTTACAGCAACGGGGCTACGATCCATTGCGATACATCCACTGTAAACATTAACGCATGGTGCCGCCTCTCTCCTCCTCATTAGCATTTAAAGCAACAGACACCGAAACGGCTCGTTCTGAGGAAAGCTCATTTTGGGACTGCTCGTAGTGGCTGTAATTCTGCACCAAGGCTGAATTTCAGGAAAGAGACTTCAGATACAGTATTAGGGGACCACTAAGGCCTATATAAAAGCATCCAAAAACAGCATGTCATGGGACCTTTAAACTGTGTCGTTTTGGACAATAGCACATTCTAAAGACTACATTATTATCTACACCAAAAGTTTAAGATCACCCAAATATTTGTTCTTTGATCTCACAAACTGGGCAGCATTAGATTTTTGGGAAAGTACCCCTGGAATAAAATGAATGTGTTTCATAACCATGTGCATGGGATTTAACAGGCTCTAACTTTCCTAGTAAAATGAAAAGGCTTGAACTCTTTCATCCCCAAAGAGGTGGATGTGGAATGATTTGAGACTTTAATCCACTTTTTTTTGTTACAGTAATAGTTGTGCTTGATTGTGTTACATTTTCCAGTTTTTGTGATATTGTCAGAGGCAGAAGCAAAAGTTTTAAAGTCGTATTATGACCACTTTGAAGCATACGTAATACCGAAGTCGAATGTGATTTTTGCACGTTACAAATTACATGAGAAGATACAGGGAGCTACCGAGACTTTTGAACAGTTTGTTACAGAATTGAGACTGCTTGCAAAGGACTGTGGATATGCTAACAGCGAAGAAATTATAAGGGAGGTGTTCGGAGTACATTTACATAAAGTTTGTGAGAAGCTGCTTACAGTAATGTCGGATCTGATTTGACCCTTGACAAAGCAACAGACATTGAGAGACAAGAGACTGAGCAGGCTTTTGCAGATTTGCAAGTGGGGCCAAATCGAAACACGGTCAAATTCAAGTTGGACACTGGGTCCTCAGCCAACGTCATTCCCTCACGTGTTTTCAAGGGATTAGGAATTCAAAATGCACTTCAGCCCTCTACACTCCCACTTTATGGCTGTGGCGGAGAACAGCTAGCAGTTAGAGGCAAATACCACATGACATGCCGATACAAGAGCATTCAGTCAACGCTGAAATTCCATATTGTGGACACACATGCACCGCCAGTGCTTGGATTAAAAGCATGCCTAGATTTTGGACTGATCAAGCTCGTCCTTTCTGTGTCCACTCCACAAGAAGTGTCTGTAATGGAGGAGTTTGCAGACGTTTTCAAGGGGATAGGACTGTTGGTGAGTGCACCATTCACATTGACCCCAATGCAGTGCCTGTTATTCACCCACCAAGACGTGTCCCCATTGCTTTGCGGGATCACCTGCAGGATGAGCTACAGAGCATGGAGAAACAACAGATCATTGTGAAAGTCACTGAACTAACTTAATGGGTCAAACCAATGGTGGCAGCTGAAAAACAACGCACAGGCAAGCTAAGAATATGCCTCGATCCTAAAGACTTGAACAAGGTAATCAAACGACCGCACTACCCCTTACCAACCCTCGATGACATCACATCCAGGTTAGCTGGAGCATGCTACTTTAGTGTGATGGATGCCAAGTCAGGTTACTGGGCTATAAAGCTCACAGAGGAGTCTTCCAAATTGACCACCTTCAACACAGTGTTCAGATGGTACAGATTCCTGCGCTTACCTTTCGGAGTGAAATCCGCACAGGACGAGTTCCAGCGGAAAGTGAACGAGACCTATGAAGATCTACAAGGAGCCATGGCAATTGTGGATGACATCCTCATACATGGCAAGAGTAAACAGGAGCATGATGAAAACCTCTGTGCCATGCTGCAACGCTCCAGAGAGAGAGGAGTGAAACTCAACCCAGAAAAAAGTGTCATCAGAATCAGAATCAGAATCAGAAAGGGATTTATTCGCCATGAAAGTTTGCACAGACAAGGAATTTGCTTTGGCAGGAAATTCCTTGTGCGCCACCGAGGTCAGCTACTTTGGCCACCTCATCACCAAAGACGGGATCAAGCCAGATCCAGCCAAAATTGCAGCCATCAAGGAGATGAAATCGCCAAAAGACAAAGGTGAGCTAGTAACAATCTTAGGCATGGTGAACTATGTCAAAGTTTGCCCCAGATCTTGCAAGCATCAATGCGCCTATGCGCCACCTGTTGAAAGAGACAAGTGAGTTCATATGGGATACGCAGCATGAAGATGCTTTTCAGAGGGTTAAAGAGCTCATCACACAGGAACCGGGTCCTGTCCTAGCATACAGTTAGGTCCATAAGTATTTGGACATTGACACAATTTTCATCATTTTGGCTCTGTATACCACCACAATGGATTTGAAATGAAACAATCAAGATGTGCTTTAAGTGCAGACTTTCAGCATTAATTTCAGGGTATTTACATCCAAATCAGGTGAACGGTGTAGGAATTACAATAAATTTTATATGTGCCCCCCCCCCCCCCCCTTTTTAAGGGACCAAAAGTAATTGGACAATTGGCTGCTCAGCTGTTCCATGGCCAGGTGTATGTTATTCCCTCATAAAGGGAGTTCGTTATTTCATTGACAAGGAGCAGACAAAAGGTCTAGAGTTCATTTCAAGTATGGTATTTGTGTTTGGAATCTGTTGCTGTCAACTCTCAATATGAAGTCCAAAGAGCTGTCACCATCAGTGAAGCAAGCCATCGTTAGGCTGAAAAATCAAAACAAACCTATCAGAGAGATAGCAAAAACATTAGGTGTGGCCAAATCAACTGTTTGGTACATTCTTAAAAAGAAAGAACGCACTGGTGAGCTCAGCAACACCAAAAGACCCGGAAGACCACGGAAAACAACTGTGGTGGATGACAGAAGAATTCTTTCCCTGGTGAAGAAAAACCCCTTCACAACAGTTGGCCAGATCAAGAACACTCTCCAGGAGGTAGGCGTGGCTGAGCGGTGAGGGAATCGGGCTAGTAATCTGAAGGTTGCCAGTTCGATTCCCGGTCCTGCCAACTGACGTTGTGCCCTTGGGCAAGGCACTTCACCCTACTTGCCTCGGGGGAATGTCCCTGTACTTACTGTAAGTCGCTCTGGATAAGAGCGTCTGCTAAATGACTAAATGTAATGTAATGTATCTGTGTCAAAGTCAACAATTAAGAGAAGACTTCACCAGAGTAAATACAGAGGGTTCACCACAAGATGTAAACCATTGGTGAGTCTCAAAAACAGGAAGACCAGATTAGAGTTTGCCAAAAAACATCTAAAAGAGCCAAAAAGATGTTTTTGCTATCTCTCTGATAGGTTTGTTTTGATTTTTCAGCCTAACGATGGCTTGCTTCACTGATGGTGACAACTCTTTGGACTTCATATTAAGAGTTGACAGCAACAGATTCCAAACACAAATACCATACTTGAAATGAACTCTAGACCTTTTATCTGCTCCTTGTCAATGAAATAACGAACTCCCTTTATGAGGGAATAACATACACCTGGCCATGGAACAGCTGAGCAGCCAATTGTCCAATTACTTTTGGTCCCTTAAAAAGGGGGGGGCCACATATCAAATGTGTTGTAATTCCTACACCGTTCACCTGATTTGGATATAAATACCCTGAAATTAAAGCTGAAAGTCTGCACTTAAAGCACATCTTGATTGTTTCATTTCACATCCATTGTGGTGGTATACAGAGCCAAAATGATGAAAATTGTGTCTATGTCCAAATACTTATGGACCTAACTGTATTTCGACCCCAGCAAAGACCTCACACTACAAGTCGATGCCAGTAAATATGGACTGGGTGTAGTTTTATTACAAGAGGGCAGACCAATTGGATATGCATCAAAAGCACTCACAGACTGTGAAGTCAATTATGCGCAATTGAAAAAGAGCTTTATGCCATTCTGTTCGGATGCAAACGCTTCCACCAGTATGTCTATGGACATCACGTCACAGTAGAAAGTGACCACAAACTGCTTGAGTCTATCATCCGCAAGCCTCTCGCAGCAGCACCCCCCAGGCTGCAACGCATGTTCCTTCAGCTGCAAAGGTATGACTTTACCATCATTCACAGACCAGGCAAGGACATCCCTGTGGCAGACGCTTTATCCAGGAAGTCTCTGTCTGACCAGGATAAGAGCCTCAGAGAGGGCATAGACATGCAGGTACACATGCTGTACAGTACACACAGCTACAACAACTACAAATAACAATCAAGGAAGGATGGCCTGAGGAGAGGAAACTATGCCCACAAAGCATTGCAGAGTATTGGAATTACAGTGACAAACTCTCCCAGATGAACAACATCATATTCAAGGGTGAGAGACTTGTGATCCCAACTTCACGAGATGTTGTCACGGATACACACTGGTCACATGGGCATCGAAAAGTGCAAGCAGAGAGCAAGGGACATTCTCTTTTTGCCAGGTATGAACAAGCACATTGAGGAAACAGTTGGAAAGTGCTCCACATGCCTTCAACACAGACCATGCAACAGCAAAGAACCCATGATCAGCCATAAGATCCCTGATCGAGCATGGCAGACTGTTGGTACGGATTTGTTCACCTGGAACAATGAACAATACGTACATCATCAACAGACTATTACAGCAGGTATTTTGAGCTTGACAAACTGCACAGCACGACAGCCTCCGCTGTGATTCACAAGCTTAAAGCAGCCTTCGCCAGACATGGCATACCTGAAACTGTTATATCAGATAACGGCCCTCAATACAAATGCAGAGAATTCGAAGCCTTTGCTGACAAATGGGAGTTTACCCACATAACTTCCAGTCCGCATTATCCTCAAAGCAATGGCCTCGCAGAGAAATACGTGCAGATTGCAAAATTGCTGATGGAAAAGGCCAAAATTGACAAAAGAGATCCTCACCTTAGTCTCCTTGAGTATCGTAACTGTTATGGCAGTTTTTGACATAGTTACAATATCTATGTTTCTTTAAGCGGTAAAAAGTAAGTTCCTTTGTTATAGACAGACGAATGTTAGAAACTGAGGCTCTGTGGTGTGGTTTCCCCTGTAGAATGGACACTTAGATTGTCTTAAGGTATTTATGGTGTTGTTTTATGATACCTAACTAAGAGCCAGAGGGTCTTAGTTAGGTCTGGGGGTTGGGGGAGATTGTTATCTCAGTTGAGCGAGCTGACCTAACCTTTTGGCCAAGGAGATTGTGTCCTGTGTCCTGTTTGTGTATCATTAACCATCTCCTTCTTTAGAGAGGGAGCTGGGGCATCAAAGAACTGTGGGACACTTGGTATGGAGTCAAACTGTCACTGAGCAGTGCTGACCAATCACAGAGTTTGCTACATTGATAGATTGACCATCAGAAGAACCATTTGATCTAAAGTTTATATAAGGCAGGGTTTTATGGTTGTTCTTCATCACTCTTGCGAACGACCTGTGGCTAGCACCTCCTTCGTAATGACTGATCAGCAAAGCTTTGTTTAATATTACGTAATTGTATAATCTAAATAAATTGTATTAAAACCACATCTCTTGACTACTCAGATCTACACAGTGCCACTTGGATTTCCACCATTACATAACACTCCTGTTGACAGCTTCAGATCACCTGCTCACCTGCTCATGAGTCGACGGTTGCGCTCAGTCTTACCCAATACCCACCAGCAGCTTCATCCAAAGGTCGTCAGTCAGACAGAAGTTCATGCTAGGCGAGACCACCAGCAGCAACAGCAGAGAAGATACTACAACAGGTCAGCGAGACCTCTGCCGCCACTGCAGGAAGGTCAACACATTCGTTTTCAAGAGCAAGGTCAGTGGAAGCCTGCAGTAGTCATCAGACAAGCTGAAACTGACTGTTCCTACCACATACGTTCAGCAGAAGGACCGGAATACAGGAGAAACAGACGCCACCTGCTTTCCACCAACGAGGGGCATCACACATACATTGACAAGAGTCCTGAGGACAATACACCACAGACTCCACACAACAGCACACTAACTACTTCACAGATGGCAGATGAAATTCTCCCTCATACCAACCTTTCCCTTACAAAATAGAAGTATACTTCAAGTTTATTTTGTAAGTACACTTAGTATAAAAAGTATACTATTATCATGTTACTTTAACGGCCGGTTTCGGAGACAAGGCTTAAGCCTAGTCCCAGACTAAAATGCTGTTTGAGCTGGCTTAACTGAAATTCACTTGCACAGACGTAGTTTAAAATAGTCGTGGATTAAGCCTGTTCTGGATTAAACAAAGCCGATTGCAAAATTGAGCATTAGAGCTACTCAAGGACTAAATTGGACTGAATTGAAGCTTAAACTAATCTGCCAAGGAGGCAGGTTTAACTCCCGCTTAGTAGGCTAGGCTACTGTTTGTGAAACTGAGCTTGGATTGTTTGGGAGCATGGACTATTTGGAATATCTAAATGAGGACCAACATGCACGACAAAGGCCAGCCAGACGAATACTGCTGGATAGGAGTGATCCATTGAATCAGTTTGATGAAATAACTTTTCGAGACCGCTTTCGTATGCACAAGGAAAATGCTTTGGAGATAATTACTTTGCTTGAGCCTAGACTTTCCTCTCTGTCTCAAAGAGGAAGGCCTGTGTCCAATCAATTGCAAGTTCTGATCACTTTGAGGTTCTTGGCATGTGGAATCTTTCATAGTGAAACTGGTGATTTGTGTGGTGTCAGTGAACCAACTGTATGTAGAATAGTTCACAAAGTCTGCAGTGCCATTTGTGAACTGAGGAGTCTTTACATTTTACATTTACATTTAGTCATTTAGCAGACGCTCTTATCCAGAGCGACTTACAGTAAGTACAGGGACATTCCCCCGAGGCAAGTAGGGTGAAGTGCCTTGCCCAAGGACACAACGTCATTTGACACGGCTGGGAATCGAACTGGCAACCTTCAGATTACTAGCCCGACTCCCTCACCACTCAGCCATCAAGTTCCCTGATGCTGCTGTGCAAGCCAACTATAAAGTGCAATTCTATGAATATGGGCACTTCCCAGGAGTGATTGGCTGTATAGACGGATGTCATGTTCCCATCAAGTGTCCATCAACTCCTGATGCAGAGGAATACAGGAATCGTAAGAACTGTTTTTCAATCAATGTTCAGGGTGTATGCACTCCTAAGTTGGAGTTTTCAAACATTGTTGCCCATTGGAAAGGTGCAACCCATGATTCAAGGATTTTTCTCAACTCTTCATTGTGTGCACAATTTGAGAGAGGACAACATAGTAGTAGTCCACTATGTTGTCCTCTCTCAAATTGTGCACACAATGAAGAGTTGAGAAAAATCCTTGAATCATAGCAGACTCTGACCATATCCACTATCACCAAGTAGTAACTTGGTGATAGTGGATATGGTCAGAGTAACTATTTATTCACACCACAACAGCTGAGCAGCAAAGGTACAACAGAGCTCATATCCGTACTAGAGGGATGATCGAGCGTATGTTTGGAGTATGGAAAACTCGATTCCAGTGCTTACGAAATACGCTTCGTTTCAAGCCAAGAAGATGCTGCAAAGTGATCATTGCTACAGCTGTGCTGCACAACTACCTGAAGCAGCATGGCTGTCCTGATCTGCCAATGGAAGATCAGGATGATGCAGATGTGCCCATGGTGGCAGAGGCAGCCAATGACCAGCGAGGACTTGCACACAGAGCTGCTTTCACAGTGCAGCACTTCAGCATTTAAATATGGAATGTATTCATTATGGTATAGTTTTGCTTGCATACTGTTTCTGTACAAAATTACAATAATGTAGCAAAATTAAACGAGTGAACTGGTTAAAATGTAGTTTGTGATGATTAATACTCACTCACACGCCAAATGACAATACATTTATTTTTATTTTTCACAATTCCTCATATTCACCATGGCTACTGGTATGCAGAATTCTTTTTTGGAGCATAGCCCTCTCTCCCAATTTCATATCCAGTTCAACCTCTAGAATTCTCATTTTCATTTCATGTTCTTCTGCGCATCCTCAGTGTGTGTTTAGAGTGAGACGTGACGCAGCTAGGTCACATATGATGTTACTCCCGCACCAGTACTAATAAAATACAGTTTATAGCACGTCGGTGTGCTCCTGATTTTGTACATACAGTACGAAACAAGACAGGGTGTTGGTCTTCGTCACCACCGTCGTTTGTTGCGGGTTTGCAGGTGCTTCCATTTCTGCTTCCATCATGAAATCAGTCATCGTAGAGTGGAATTCTACTCATGTAGTCGCTCGCTAGCTAACATCAACGTCGATTAAGGAAAAGCAAGACTTATTTCGCCAAGTCTCACTTACTTTAGAGAGAGTTCCGTTCCATTAAGGTGGCTTATTTTAGTTCTAGCTACGTAACCAAGGTAACTTATACTTCGGAACTAGCCTGATCCGTGTCAGGCTAAAAGTCAAGCTAAACTAAAATGTGTTGCAAATAATTTCAAACAGGCGGAAACAGAATCTCAAAAGACAGTTCCATAGAGTAAATTCCTGCGCGCAAAGCACTTTAGTCCTAGCCTGGCTCTGCCCTCCTACGTACTTCTGCTCAATTTTGATTTTGCTTCTGTACTTGGTCTGGCCATGAGGTAAGTAAGTCAGATGTCTCAGGTTAATTTTCTACCGGCCAATCAGCGAACAGAGGGAGTGGCTGAGAACGATGACGTTGATGTTGTGCGCTTTTGTGTTGTAGTTCCGTCATGGCGGCAGAGAAAGATGCGAGTGAAGCCATTTGGTCCATTGTGGCAACGCTGCCGAATATCCATAAGCTAAAGCCGGAGCAAGAACAAGTTTTGCTGAGTTTTGTTGGTGGCCATGATGTTGTGGCCCTCCTCCACATTGGGTTCGGGAACAGTTTGATTTTCCTGCTACGGCAGCTAGCTCTGTTACAGTAATGGTGAAGGAATTTCCTAAGGCGAACGCTAGCGATTGGTTAGGGCAGATCAGAGTGGCTCTAGGCAGATCCAATAGTTTTAAACTTCAACAGAGTACCCGCCTCCAAGGAAGTCAACGCTTGTCAATGGAGCGAGCCCAGACTCTCTATACAAATGCAATGTACGAGAGTCTGGTTAGGACCAGGCTACTTTAGTCCATGTTCGGAAACGTAAATTCAGACTTTTTGAAGTGCAGACATGAATGATTTATGTGTTTACTTCATCTCCAAAAAATATATTAATTTCAATAAACAAGTTAAGAAATAATGTCACTTTAACTGTTTTCAAAAGCCATTGGTTAATTGACATAAAATAAGGCCTTAGAAACTAAGCATAGCGTCTAGACAAGTTACAATCAATTATGGCGTATCCGTTCTTTGACAACCCTGTGGTGGATGAAGGTGCTCAGATTATACAAAGAGCGTTTATCCCACCAGCCCCAAGGGTCTTCAGAGACAGAAGTAATGCTTCCCTGACCAGTATCTGTGGAAGAAGTATAGGTTCAGCAGGCCCAGCATAGTTTATCTAGATAGATTTAATTGTCATTCTTAAAAAAATAAATACATAAATATATATATAAAATAACACTTTAGCAACTCTTAAGGATGGCAATGAACAGATAAGAGCAGCCTACCATCCTTTGTAGAAAGTAATAGAAAGGAGAGTAGTAGACTATAATAGTAGAAAGGAGGGTAGTAGACTGCAGTCTATGTAGGTAGGCCTAGATTATGTAGTCTGCTGGAATCACACACAAGGAAGCAAACTCACTGTAGCCAAGCCTTGACACTGTTCAGTCTGTCTGCATCTCTGTGTGTCTTTGCATGTGGGACATTCTTGAACGGGCAACTATGCCAGGAAATATGAAGGGTATACCTTGCTCCAAAGCAGTATCTGAATATTATCATCAGTTTTCAGGTCATCTTGAAACACAAAGAATCAAGGAGACTTTTTATTAAATTGTATAAAGTATTTTCATTGTTTAAAGTAGCCTATATGTTGACAAGCCTCTATATTACCTCTCCTTCTGGCTTCCCCAATATTATAGGTGCAATATACTGTCCCCATGGGTGTATCCAGGCCCACTGGAAGACTCAGGGGGTTACTGCCTGGTGCCCCCATGGTTGGAAAAGTGTTTCTAAAATGCCCTTTAGAGTGGCAAAATTAGACCAAGTGACCTACTGTCTGCCATTCACATTGTGAAATATGCTTGAGTGCACAGGATGCCCCATGCAATAAATGACAGTGTGCCCTCTATAAATGTAAAAACATGTCTTCATGAGTCCCTTTATAGTAGAGAAAATGTGATGCAGTGCCCTTACAATGGTCTAAATTGGACTGTTCCCATGCCCTTACTTCCAATGGAAAAGGGTGCTGTTATGAGGTGCCCTTTATGCTGCCCCTACATGACTGTGTCCCAAATGTTGCCCTTTCCAAAGAAGACGATTAGATGCTGTGCCCAACAGTCTCCCTTAATGTTCCCACTAGGGCATGCTTTCCCAAAGTGAGGCTGTGACAACCCTTGGCACAGCCACAGTCTGTCACTGTCCAAGCCCCCTTTGGATCTGTGGAGGCAGACTATATTAATTGGAAATATGGGGCAGCTGTCCATACACTGTCAGCCAGAATAGTAATAATTAGGGATGAGTATTGATAAGATTTTAACAATTCCGATTCCTTATCAATTCCTGCTTATCGATTCGATTCCTTATCGATTCTCTTATCGATTCTTATTGGGCAAGGGGGGGCAAGGGGGGGGGAAGAGCACAAACGGGTTTATTTACATACATTTTCTTTTATATAATTTTGTATAATGCTGCACACCATATACAGTATACATACACATTTACATTTTTCCGTTGCTCTTCTTCTACACTTCTATTAGCTACGCTAGCTTAGCTATAGAATCTTCCATTTTCAGCCAAGGTCAAATCATATAATATGACAGTGTCAAACATCGGCCATTCTGTTAAACAATTAAAATGCTCAGTTTGATAATGGATTAAAAATCGATATGCTCAGTTTAATAATGGGTTAACACGACAACGCGAACGTTTGCTGATAACACACGCCCTCCGATAATTAACGTGAAGTGACAATAATGGGAGACGAATTCCGGAGCAAAAATGTATGCTTCAAACGACGGGACATAAGATAACTTGATCGACTATACACAATAAAGGCAAATTGCTTCACACAGTGACAAGTGGTTGTAATCACTTTTGAGGAGTTTAGCTCTACCGTGGATAGTTAGAGATGAAGCGCAAACGTTAGCTGCGCTGCTGCATGCATCGAACACAACCGAACTTTAGAATGCTTCTGCCTAGTTGTCATGTTTGCTGCAGTCTGAATAAACTATAAAGTTTGTGCATGCCCAGGGGCGTCTTAATAGCACTTGAGGCCCCTGGGCTATGGACTTTTTTTAGGCCCCTCACACGCTAATCGCACGAGTTGCTTGTATTGTTATATACATTCCGTTGCACGGTTTAGGCTGAAATTCAGTTTTTGTGGCAAAAAGTGCCTTGTGTCAACGAAGGGAACTCAGTGCTAGCCTACGTCACAACGTCAGCACACGTTATCAATGACGCATGGATACAACGTGCATTGCTGTTGCACAGCAAGTATCGTATCGTGCCGTGGTGTACTAGCAGCATTATACATTTAAGCAATTCAAGACTTGCATGTACAGTAAGTAATGTCACAATAAATTATGTATTTAAACTCAAGCTTGTGTTGTGCGTCGCTGTATTCAATGCCACAGCCTAAACTTTATGTCAAAAGAAACGATTTCTGGCGCATTCAAACAATCCCCTCAGTGAAGTTTGGCTGGCAACAGCCGCTCCGCTAGCTTGCTCGTAGCACAATTCAACTTCTCCACGCAGGGCTCTAGACTGAGACCAAAAAGTCGCGTTTGAGGGCATATTTTCAGTTAGCAGATGGTACCGTTTGAATCGCGATTCCATCTGAAAAATACTGCCGGTGACAACGTTGTTAGAATAGCTTGTCTCAAAGGGGGTTCAGCTTGTTTCATATTAAATGGACCCATCTGCAACCTACGCAAGCAAGCACACCCTACAAATTGTACCCTCTCTAGTTTTTGTTACATTTTGTTTAGATAACAAACACCACCAGATGCCACTGTAGAGCAGAGTAATGACACCGCGAATACGGACGTTTATCATCATTATTATTTTGTATTATTATTAAGAGGCCCCTGATTGGTCGAGGCCCCGGGCTTAAGCCCAGGTAAGCCTGTGCATTAAGGCGCCACTGCGCATGCCCAACGACACAGAGAACCGTACGCAGAATCGTTAAAGAATTTGGCTGACGATTCCAAGGAATCGGTTCACTGGGAACCGGTTCTAAACAAGAACCGGTTCTCGATACCCATCCCTAGTAATAATTAGATTTGGATTAAATATGCACGCGTAATATAATAATGATATATTCTTAGTCATGCTGATACATTTTAAATGACTGTTCTGCCAAGCAAAGTGTGCTACAGTTTTGGTCACCTTCTGATCTGAAGTCGGTGCTGGATCTGTGCAATACTAGTTATTTCAGTGAATCCCCATTTTAGTCATGGTTATCTTTCCCTTTTATCTTAAAGCTCAGCATTTAGCCTATCAGTTAATAAATGCGTGTGGCAAAGTTATTTTGAAGTAATTTATTAATTTTGTTCAAGATGTGAAGACAAAAACATTATTAGCCCACATCAAGTGCAATTAACCATGGCCTTCTTCAGTGTTTTGAATTTTATCCTACAATTTTCAATTGCTGCCACGTTCTTTTTTGGGCTATTATTCTCAATCTCCTGTTGAGAATATCGGCCCTATATAGGCTAGCCTACTGTCAGAACGGTTTCAGACAGCTCATCAAATTACGCTAATTATCAGTTGGCATAAATGCATATATATATGTTAAGTAGATTTGGTAGGTCTACAATTTACGCATTTAAGTTGTCTCCCTTGCCATGTTAACTGCGGCAACATTGCCCTTTTTGGGGACAACTAAAAAAACCCTCAAAAAATCAATTTACTCTGCTGAAACAACACCACTCTGCTGGTTTACGCTTTGCTTTTTGCGAAATAACTCCTCTTTTCGACTATCGCCTGATCTGGGCTGCACAGTCTAAGCTTATTGAGGTCTAGCTTGAATTAGCGTTGCCTGTTAGTGGAACGTAACTTTAGTGGAACGGCTTGAGGCTTAAGTCTAAGTTGACGTTTACCCAAGTGAGACTTGAGGCCGAATTATACTTCTCCGACTCTGTTACGGACAGACGGACGGACGGAGTCGGACGGATTGGTTGAATTTATAGTTCTCCGAAGGCTGTGGGTGCTGAAAACAATTCACCGCCAGAAGAGTAGGTGGCGCAACGGTTTTTTGTAAGTCGTCGTCAAGTGTTTATTTACCTAGGTTATCGAGAAGTCGGAGCAAATGTACAAATTAGCCGTTTCATCAATAAAATACGCACATTTTCAGCAACTACACTGCCCATTTCTCGTCACATTTTAATTCAGATGCTGATTTACATGTACTGTTTAGCTGAAATATGAATTGTAAAAATTTACAGCAATGGCGGTCAAAGGATTCTGTTTGACCTGTTTGCATTTACATTTAGTCATTTAGCAGACGCTCTTATCCAGAGAGACTTACAGTAAGTAAAGGGACATTCCCCCCAAGGCAAGTAGGGTGAAGTGCCTTGCCCAAGGACACAACGTCATTTGACACGGCCGGGAATCGAACTGGCAACCTTCAGATTACTAGCCCGATTCCCTAACCGCTCAGCCACCTGACTCTGTTTATCACGGCAACCCCGCCCCTGACGCAAGCGGTTCTTAATACGGACCAATCACAGCCAAGGGGTATCCGTAAAATGACGGACGGACAGACGGATAGTCAGGAAAATCAGGAGGTACACGTAGAGCTCTCCGAGGGTCTCGGAGAGGGCACGGAGAGGGAATTCCTCGTCGGAGAGGGCGTTCCCTGTGTCCGTCTCCGTAAAAACGGAAAAGTATAAATCGGCCTTTAAGGCCGAATTATACTTCTCCGACTCCGTTACGGACAGACGGACGGACGGAGTCGGACGGATTGGTTGAATTTATAGTACTCTGAAGGCTGTGGGTGCTGAAAACACTTCACTGCCAGAAGAGTAGGTGGCGCTGCACTGTGATGCTAGCTAGGTTATCGAAAAGTCGGAGCAAATTTACAAATGAGCTGTTTCATCAATACAATAAGCACATTTTCAGCAACTACACTGCCCATTTCTCGTCACATTTTAATTCAGATGCTGATTTACATGTACTGTTTAGCTGAAATAGGAATTGTAAACTTACAGCAATGGCGGTCAAAGGATTCTGTTCCGTCTTGTTGGTCACGGCAACCCCGCCCCTGACGCAAGCGGTTCTTAATACGGACCAAGCACTGAGTTTGCAAATGCGCATTAACGTGATTAACCAATGATTCAACTTGCAAGCTAGGACCACTGATTTGCCAAACCTGCTTGCAGGTTGTGTTTTACCACAGTCCCCGACGTTGGTCTCATGATTCTTTGTTTTTCTAAAGATAGATTTGATTTTGTAGCGAGTAATGAAGGTTTCAGGGGAAATCGGATTCAAAGTATCAGTTTTCTTAGCAAAATGTAGTGAAGTAAAAGTGAAAGTAAACAGAAATATAAATAGTAAAGTACAGATATAAAAAAAAAACTACTTAAGTTCACCACTGCGTAGTATGTAGACAAATGGAGAAAAAAAATACTTTATATGAATCAAAATGTGGCCAACTACAATATGTTACAGACTACTGTTTCTTTCTTTGCCTTTAAACTTACCGGAATAGAATAACAAAACCGTAGCCCTCCACCGCCATGCCAATGACTGGCCAACGGCAAAGTACCAGAGCCACTCCCCCTAGGAAGAAGGTTGAGCCCCGGAGCTTGTGTCTCTGGAAGAAGAAGTGAGCGGTCCTCCGAAGGCCGATGATGAGCGCTAGCCCGGCTAGAAACAGGACCTGAGATGCACGGGGGAGACATGGAACATCAGTTAAGAAAGTACAAATTAATTACATATACAAACCTCAGCTGAAGATCATAATGAAACAGTTAAGTGCATTCGGAAAAATAGGTATTTTAAACAGAAGTTTGGATTACAAAGCAAAAATATCCTTGCTAACACAACCAACATCTGGTTTAAGAATGACAAACTCGACATGATGGGATATTACAGATATTTAACTAAAGATCCAGGAGAAAAGCAAACAGTCACGAGACAACTTTAGAGTATACTGTCATTCTGACACTGCCAAGGGTCTCTGGTATGGAGCTAGAGAGCTGACAAAAGTATCTGAATTTGAATATGAAAGATCTGAAATATTTGTATGTCGAATTTCATAAAACTGAAATATTTTGCTGTTGAATAGACCTATATAATATCTGAATTATTTTTATGCCTAATTTAATTAAACTGAATTATTTTGATCCAGAAATACACATTTCTAAAATTCAGATTGCGGGAATTGAGATTATTGAAATTCAGATTGCTGAAATTTAGGCTGCGGAAATTCAGATTTTGTTTGAACTAGGCCAAAGGTGAAACAGCTTGCTTTCACAGGGAAAAGTAGACGATTTCAGAACGACCGAACTTTACCTCAGAACAAACTAAGAGTTGCTCGTTGGAGGAAGACCCAGATAGCACACATACGTCGTGCCGACGTCGGCCCGATGTGTAGAAGATACGTCGGCAAGATGTAGTATGGAGACCGTTGGCATTTGATCGAAACTGACTTCCAGACGATGTGTAGACGATTTATAAAAGCTGCACCACCCGGCCGCACTACAGTGATCCCTCGCCACTTCGCGGTTCACTTATCGCGGATTCGCTATTTCGCGGATTTTCATAATGCATTTTTTTTTTTTTTTGGTGCATTGTGCTCTGCATTCTGATTCGCTAAAAACTCACTCCCGCTTCTTGTATCAAAACATGCTACGAATTGTGCTATCATTTTGTCGTCTCGTGCAGTTATGTGTACGTACATAAAACAGCTTGGCAAATTTACATTAAGTTGGCCAAATTATCTTGTAATTTCGAACATCTCCTAAACCCATAATGTCGACGAAACGCGCAGTCAGGATGCAGCGGCCCAGTCTGAAGAGCAGTGAAACGGCCTACACGTGAGTCACTGTATTTGTATACATGTAATAGTTGCTAATTGTAAAAAAAAAAAAAAATTCTATTTCGCGGATTTCACTTATCGCGGGTCATTTTCGGAACGTAACCCCCGCGATAAACGAGGGATTACTGTATATATATGATATATCCTGTTAACTACTACATTTATATTAGTGGTGGGCCGTTATCGGCGTTAACGTTCTGCGTTAACGTGAGACTCTTATCGGGCGATAAAAAAAATATCGCCGTTAATCTATTCTCAAAGTTGGGTTGGGAGCTGGGTCTATACTACGCAAGCTATGATGACTTTCACCTTGATATTTTAGCGCGGATGTATACCTAGCCGTATTGCACTGTAGGGGGCGAGAACGAGTCTTCGAACCTGTGTGTATGCCTTGTGTATGAAATTATCACATCAAACCTGACGTGCTAACATGGATGCAGCTATGAAGCCGCCTGGTTTGCTTCAGGGAAAATGTATTTTTAAGAAGCTTCCCAATGGAAACCTCGACAAGACTCGACAAGACGACAGCTCTATCAGCCAAGCTAACTAATCTAATAAACAGTTAATAAACACAAGTACATCTTATTGAACATAATTTATTTTCATCACCAATTATCATAGTAGAACAGCTTTCTCAAGCAGTTTGTGATGCATTTTGGAGATGAGCCCCTGTCCTAATGCGCCACCTGGCTTGAGAAACCCGTTCTCAAAGACTTACTTTTAGTCATTATTTGGGTAGCACACATATTCTGAATGCCTTCGGCGGAATTCAAATGAGACATTTTAATCTAGATTAATCTAGATTAACGCCAAGATTACAGTGAGATTAATCTATATAAAAAAATATAGATTATAGATGTATGTACTGTATTTAGTTCGGATCTCTCAGACAGCAATTCACTATCCATAACCGATCTGAAATGTCACTTAGCAAATTGACTTCGATAGGAATATAAGGAGTCAATGAAAAACAATATGCTTGACCACCCAAAATGGGCTATTAGCAATACCTAGCTACTTGATTCAACCTTGATTTTCTGTGTGGGTATTATAATGAAGAGACACAATTCAAGTTAATGATTTTATATCAGGCTGGATGTTGATGCCATCAAGCACTTAAAAGAACTCCCAACAAAGAAAAGAGAACAATGGAACATAAACAAATATGTAGGCTACAGCTTTGCCAGTTCTGCGTCTTCCATCGGTCTCCGCTGCCCTCTGACTCTGTCTCTACTCCCTTGGTTACAGTAACTGCTGATTTTGGCAGAGGAGAAGACACAGGTTTTTACAAGTTTCATAAGCACTTATACCTCATTAGGCTTCATCCTCTTCCTCCAACGAGAAACTCTTAGTTTTTTTCTGAGGTAAAGTTCAGTCGTTCTGAAATCGTCTACTTTTCCCTGTGAAAGCAAGATGTTTCACCTTTGGCCTAGTTCAGACAAAATCTCAATTTCCGCAGTCTGAATTTCAGCAATCTGAATTTCAATAATCTGAATTCTCGCAATCTGAATTTTAGAAATGTGTATTTCTGGATCAAAATAATTCTGTTTTGTTAAATTCGGCATACAAATAATTCAGATATTATATATTCAACAGCTAAATATTTCAGTTTTATGAAATTTGACATACAAATATTTCAGATCTTTCATATTCAAATTCAGATACTTTTGTCAGCTTTCTAGCTCCATACTCTGGGACCTATACCGG
Organism: Osmerus mordax; assembly: GCF_038355195.1. Taxonomy (NCBI): domain Eukaryota; kingdom Metazoa; phylum Chordata; class Actinopteri; order Osmeriformes; family Osmeridae; genus Osmerus; species Osmerus mordax. The sequence goes on along the minus strand of NC_090050.1, from coordinate 6,450,323 downwards.
ATGTCCACAGCTAAACAGGGGGAAGATGACATGAGGAGAACAGGGAGGGTTGTGGATTATCGCATGTGATCACGGTTTGTACTCACATTGCCAAACGCCAGCAAGACAGAATCGAAATACAACAGCACACCAAAGAGAAGGAAAAACAGGCCAAAGCCTGTGAGACCAATGCCAATCCCTGAAGAAACACACAACAAACCATAAGTTAGTTTTTTTCAACTGCTTACACAAAATCTGTACTTATCACACTCTGTTTCTGAAACCTGTCACTCAAATACCAGAACCACACATCAAATCTGCAAAACCATACACCCATTTTTGGCCTTTGGCCTCAGTTTTCAATTTCATAAAACACTTTTTGCAAAACACAACACACAATTCTCCACGTAACACACACAATTCTAACAGGAAGCATCTTGATTTCCTTTTTCAAACACAACCAATCAAAATGCCACACAAATTCATCAGTGCCTCACACTAACTCCTCACATGTGCAAACAGTCATTGCTTTACTCAACACCAACCAATCATGGCTTTAAATAGGCCTATCACGTTTTCAAAACTCTTCACACAGTGAGCACAACAGAAGTATATGTGGGCTAAACTGTGGATCATTTATCACTGCTTTGGCACGAAATGCATTCAATGACTACATCTTTCAAATTACATTAATTATTTTCTCACTTCGACACAACTGCCAAAACTATGTACCTACAGGCCAATTTGCACGTGTGCTGGTAAAAACTTGATTGACTTATTGACAGAGTAGCGTTCTTTCTCCACCTTAAACATAAAAAATCTACTTAGGCCTAAATAAATGATTACAGATGTTTATGTTCCCCAGCAATTACTCATGGCTGTAATATTAGCAAGAAAACACTTTAATACTCTATTGCGTAATGGGATTCAAGGATACATTTAGGTGTTGGAAAGATCGCTTACTTTGAAATTCTGTGATTGCGACCATAATGAGCTGTCCTCCCTCCAGTCCTTTCTTCTCTTGTTCTCTTATTTCCGAAAGATCTTCATGGAGATCTGTGTTTGCTACTCACCACTGTGACCTTTAAACCTTGCTGTCACCCTGGCTGATAAACATTAACCAGAGTAGCAGGATTAGATTAGGAGAACGCCCCCCACACACACAATCACACACACAATCACACACACATACATACTCATACACACGCATGTATACATATACTCACACACACTCTCTCTCACACACACACACTCACACACAGCGTCACATACACAGCCACACACTCACAAACACACACACACTTCTCTCTCACACACACACACACACATGCATACACACTCACATACAAAGAGGGCACCACTCGCTTCTTGCTGATCTCTCAACATTATGTCATCAACCCTCAAGTAATTGATGAAGCCTCCAGAGCAATCTGTATTCACACACATTACAGTTTTTTTCTGATTGGTTAGATACATTGTTCAAATCTGAAGCCAAGTTTTCAAAACGCTTCACACAGTCAGCAAAACAGAAGTGTACGTGTACCAAACTGTGAATAATTTTTCATTGCTTTCATACAAAATGCATTCAATTAACACATTTTCCAAAATCCATGAACTATTTTCTCATTCATACTCCACCACCTGCACCACACTATGTATTTGCAGCAATTTTTTTCAATACTAACACACTTTAACCAAAACTGTTAAAAACACATCCAAAACCAAATTATGTTGTGCGTTTCTGCAGAAACCAGATTTAAATACATATTCAACTTTATTGTTTTAGCAGAATATATAATCATTTCAAACAAAGCTGATTGGAATTTTGGCTATTAATTTGCATTTTTTAGTCTTGTAACCAAACAGACAAAATGATTTGGAAGTTTGGAAACATGGATCAAGGAAGACAGGTTGGTGGAGAAAGAAGAAAGGCAGGGAAAGAAATAACTCATAGAGGACAAGAGAGCGAAAGACCAAGAAGAGGTCTCTGATGAGATCAGGGCCACAATTAAGGCCAAAAGCAGGGGAGGGGGGGAACTAGAACCATCATAGTAGCCTACTGTACCGCATGAGTGATTACACTATACTTGTTGTTTTTTGTACTTACTTGCAATTGAAATATCATTGATCATTTGGGTGTGGGTTTCAACTTTGTAATTTTCATATGTATATGATGTATATGAGTAGGGGAGAGTGAGTGTGAGTTGTGCTAGTTTTTACTTAGTTTTTGCCTATTGCCTACACACGTTTTGCTAAATTTGGCTCATTGTGTCAAAACTCTACACACAAGCAAATAAGACACAACACTGGGAAATAAACCATTCGCATCTATGTCAAATTGAAACTCTGCTATCAAAACCTAACAATCCTTTGTCAAAATGTCACTCTGATGACAAAATGATACCCACTTGCATCATATTAATACACTTTCAGATCAGCAGCAACACACTAGTCTACTTTAAATAAAAAACTGCAGTCTTTTGTTTTCAATGTTTTTATTCAGTTCCATTGAGGGCATGTTTTCACAACAACCAAAAAAATGAAATACTGAATTCAAAATCATTACATTAGTATATTTTACAGTACGGGTAAATTCAGTTAAATAAAAAATAAAAAAAACAATACACTACTGTAAACACAGAAAAACACAATTGTGCGCAAGTGGGCTTATGGATCCTGCCGTCTGTTGGGGTCTGGCCACAGGATCTCATCAACATCACAAGCAATGTCTTCTCTCGCTAAGCATCGGGGAAAATATCCCCTTGTGTGCCGAATCCATCCCTGGATTGACCTCACCTCAATGTCTCCGCAGGCCTGTTCCATGCAGAAGAGGCATACGGGCATGTGGTTGGCGGTCATATACACGCCATCTCCAAGCGGAAACAAATTCCTCTATAGGATTTAGAAATGGCGAGTAAGGGGGCAAGTACAGAACTTCAAATTGATCATGGTTGGTGAACCAGTTCTGGACCAGAGCAGCCCGATGGAAACTAACATTATTCCAGACAACAACAAACCTGGGCTGGTCTGGTCCATCCTGTACAACTGCATCATGAAGTCCATCTAGAAATGTGATTATGTGTTGCGCATTATAGGGACCCAGTTTGGCATGATGGTGCAGTAGCCCTCAAAGACTTATAGCAGCACACAATGTGATATTTCCCCCGCGCTGCCCCGGGACGTGCAAAATTGCCCTTTGGCCAATTAAATTACGTCCCCGTCGTCTGTTTTTGCTAAGGTTGAATCCAGCCTCGTCAATGTAAATACATTCATGTGGCTGGGCAGCTCCATCCATGTCCAAGATCCTCTGTAACAAAAAATACATATTGTGGATGGCTTTACTCAAAGCACACACTTACACTACTACATATACAGAACCGACCCACCCCACTGTAATGGAAAAATTCGAATAGCACTGTGTAGATTTGAACAGTCAAGAGATGGCGGTTTCAATACAATTTATTTAGCTTGTACATTAGCATAACATTTAACAAAGTACTTTGTGATCAGTCATAACGAAGGACGTGCTAGTCACAGATCGTTCGCAAGAGTGATAGCGAACATCCATAAACGCTACCTTATATAAACTTTAGATCAAATGGCATTCTATAAGGTCAATCAATCAATGTAGCAAACTCTGATTGGCTAACTCAACTCAGTGACTGTTTGAAACAATACATTTCCATACCAATTGTCCCAGTTCTTTGATGTGGCATCTCTCCCCAAACCAGTAGATACTAAAGCCACAGGAGTTGACCAGTCAGATGGTCAACTGTCCTTTGTGTGGACATCTTCAAACAGGTATTTAATTAACACCACCCATGCAATAGGAAGGGTCAGAGCAGCTTGATCAGTTAATCTATCTTAAACTACTCCCTCAGATCACAATACAGTACAAAACAATACAGTTGAATCCACATTGTCTCCAGACCAACTGTCTCTTCCTCCCCAGGTGACAAGAACTCTCCCAGGTCACCCAGACTTCCCGTCTCTAGACTTCACGTCTCCTAGTTAGGTGTCATAAACTGCAAATGGCATATCTACCAAATGGAGTTGAATCAACATTCATTGTATCAAGCTTCTTAACCAACTTTAAACTTCTCTTAAAACACATTCCTTATACATACAGTCAGGTCCATAAATATTTGGACATTGACACAATTTTCATCATTTTGGCTCTGTATACCACCACAATGGATTTGAAATGAAACAATCAAGATGTGCTTTAAGTGCAGACTTTCAGCTTTAATTTCATGGTATTTACATCCAAATCAGTTGAACGGTGTAGGAATGACAACACATTTTATATGTGGCCCCCCCCCTTTTTAAGGGACCAAAAATAATTGGACAAACTAACATAATCATAAATCTAATTGTCACTTTTAATACTAGGTTGCAAATCCTTTGCAGTCAATGACAGCCTGAAGTCTGGAACCCATAGACATCACCAGACGCTGGGTTTCGTCCCTGGTGATGCTCTGCCAGGCCTCTACTGCAACTGTCTTCAGTTCCTGCTTGTTCTTGGGGCATTTTCCCTTCAGTTTTGTCTTTAGCAAGTGAAATGCATGCTCAATTGGATTTAGGTCAGGTGATTGACTTGGCCATTGCAGAACATTCCACTTCTTTGCCTTAAAAAACTCTTTGGTTGCTTTCGCAGTATGCTTCGGGTCATTGTCCATCTGCACTGTGAAGCGCCGTCCTATGAGTTCTGAAGCATTTGGCTGAATCTGAGCAGATAATATTGCCCGAAACACTTCAGAATTCATCCTACTGCTTTTGTCAGCAGTCACATCATCGATAAATACAAGGGAACCAGTTCCATTGGCAGCCATACATGCCCACGCCATAACACTACCTCCACCATGCTTCACTGATGAGGTGGTATGCTTTGGATCATGAGCAGTTCCTTCCCTTCTCCATACTCTTCTCTTCCCATCATTCTGGTACAAGTTGATCTTGGTCTCATCTGTACATAGGATGTTGTTCCAGAACTGTACAGGCTCTTTTAGATGTTTTTTGGCAAACTCTAATCTGTGGTTTACATCTTGTGGTGAACCCTCTGTATTTACTCTGGTGAAGTCTTCTCTTAATTGTTGACTTTGACACAGATACGCCTACCTCCTGGAGAGTGTTCTTGATCTGGCCAACTGTTGTGAAGGGGTTTTTCTTCACCAGGGAAAGAATTCTTCTGTCATCCACCACAGTTGTTTTCCGTGGTCTTCCGGGTCTTTTGGTGTTGCTGAGCTCACCAGTGCGTTCTTTCTTTTTAAGAATGTACCAAACAGTTGATTTGGCCACACTTAAAGTATTTTACAACATCTGAAGTGGAAGAATATGTACTACGTTTTATCAATTTCTCAACGTTTGAAATGATGTAAATACTTTTGTAAGTTCCCTTGTATTGTGAAATATACTACAGTTTTTTACAGTCGCTAGGACACATTTCTCAATACTTAAGTCACGTTTTCAAAACTCTTCACACAGTGAGCACAACAGAAGTATATGTGGGCTAAACTGTGGATCGTTTATCATTGTTTTGGCACAAAATGCATTCAATGACTACATCTTTCAAATTACATTAATTATTTTCTCACTTCGACACAACTGCCTGTACCTACAGGCCAATTTGCACATGCTTACATACTGTTTTTAAAACTTTAAAACTTCAGTTCAAAACAATAACATAATACAAAACTGAATAAGAAAGAAATTTGCTACATTTCTACAGTAATATTGTATCCATCCATCCATCCATCATCTTCCGCTTGTCCGGGGGTCGGGTCGCGGGGGCAGCAACCTAAGCAGGGAGGCCCAGACTTTCCTCTCCCCGGCCACTTCCACCAGCTCTTCCTGGGGGACCCCGAGGCGTTCCCAGGCCAGCCGAGAGACATAGTCCCTCCAGCGTGTCCTGGGTCTTCCCCGGGGCCTCTTCCCAGTGGGACGTGCCCAGAACACCTCACCAGGGAGGCGTCCAGGAGGCATCCTTATCAGATGCCCGAGCCACCTCAACTGGCCCCTCTCGACGCGGAGGAGCAGCGGTTCTACTCTGAGCCCCTCCCGGATGACCGAGCTTCTCACCCTATCTCTAAGGGAGAGCCCGGACACCCTGCGGAGAAAACTCATTTCAGCCGCTTGTATTCGCGATCTCGTTCTTTCGGTCACTACCCACAGTTCGTGACCATAGGTGAGGGTAGGAACGTAGATCGACTGGTAAATAGAGAGCTTCGCCTTTCGACTCAGCTCCTTCTTTACCACAACGGACCGATGCAGAGCCCGCATCACTGCGGACGCCGCACCGATCCGCCTGTCGATCTCGCGCTCCATCCTTCCCTCACTCGTGAACAAGACCCCGAGATACTTGAACTCCTCCGCTTGGGACAAGATCTCCTCCCCGACCCGGAGATTGCACTCCACCTTTTTCCGGTCGATAACCATGGCCTCAGATTTGGAGGTGTTGATTCCCATCCCAGCCGCTTCGCATTCGGTTGCGAACCGCTCCAGTGAGAGCTGGAGGTCACGGCCCGATGAAGCCAACAGGACCACATCATCTGCAAAAAGCAGCGACCCGATCCTGAGGTCCCCAAACCGGACCCCCTCAACGCCCTGGCTGCGCCTAGAAATTCTGTCCATATAAGTTATGAACAGAATCGGTGACAAAGGGCAGCCCTGGCGGAGTCCAACCCTCACCGGGAACAAGTTCGACTTACTACCGGCAATGCGGACCAAACTCTGGCACCGGTCGTACAGGGACCGAACAGCCCCGATCAGGGAGTCCGGTACCCCGTACTCCCGGAGCACCCCCCACATGAGCCCCCGAGGGACACGGTCGAACGCCTTTTCCAAATCCACAAAACATGTGTAGACTGGTTGGGCGAACTCCCATGCACCCTCCAGAACCCTGCCGAGGGTATAGAGCTGGTCCACAGTTCCACGGCCAGGACGAAAACCATATTGCTCCTCCTGAATCCAAGGTTCGACAATCCGACGGACCCTCCTCTCCAGCACCCCTGAATAGACTTTCCCAGGGAGGCTGAGGAGTGTGATCCCCCTAAAGTTGGAGCACATCCTCCGGTCTCCCTTTTTAAAGAGGGGAACCACCACCCTGGTCTGCCAGTCCAGAGGCACTGTCCCGGATGTCCACGCGATGTTGCAGAGTCGTGCCAACCAAGACAGCCCTACAACATCCAGAGCCTTAAGGAACTCCGGGCGGACCTCATCCACCCCAGGGGCCTTGCCACCGCGGAGCTTTTCAACCACCTCGGCGACCTCAGCCCCCCCCAATGTCCCCAGACTCTGCCTCCACGTCGGAACGCTTGTTGGTGGGATTAAGGAGGTCTTCAAAGTATTCCTTCCACCGATCCAGGACGTCCCCCATCGAGGTCAGCAGCGCACCATCCCCACCATACAGTAATATTGTAATTAAATATATTTCGAATCAAAAAATTAAATGCTATAAAATGATCTCTACGGAAGGGTTGTGCTAGGTGAGGAAAGGGATGCAGAGAGAATAAATCAGCCAACATTTGTATGGGACAATGTGGCATTTCACCACCCCCGTGCAGTCACCGAGTGGTTTGCAGCCTATCCCAGAATGATGTCACTTTTCTTCCTCAACCCCATAGAATAAATATTATTATCCTTGTAGTTTTCTATGGAAGAAGTATATACTCACAGTCTTCTCTCGCCCTCAGCCTCTAAATATCCAGATTTGCACTTTGGGCTTACAGTTTTTCTTGATTGGTTACACACATTTTCTGAATGCATACCTCATACTCTCAGAACTCTACACACAAATCAAAAAAACACACACACAATGGGCAAAACCCCTCACTTCTCCTGGAAAATTAAACTTAACATTCAAAACAATGTTATTTCATCTCAAAATTGTATTTTGTTTTCAAATGACAAACACAAACCATCATATGAATATACATTTATAAGAACCATTTGAACACTAATGTGCTCAATGTAAAACACTATGATGAATGGAAAACACTTCTTCTTCATTCATCAAAGTGAGTTAGGCCTTTTTTTGTTCAGTGTTACATTTACTACAGACAGTACATACATAAGTGTGTTGTAAAATATTTGAGAATATTGTTTTTATACTCAGAACACAGAAATACACGGTAACAAATATATTTTACATATATGTACACAGTGTACATCCCAACCAACACAAAGTTGCACATACAGTGGTTTACATACAAAACAACAGAATCATTTACTGTATAATGTATACAGTTACATTATTATTATTTTTCTTTGTATTTGCCGTAATGTTATGGCGTTATTTTCTAGGACCATGTTCATGATTTCAGTTTCCTGTTCAGGAGACAGAAGACAGAAGACGTTCCCGACCACCATGTGTTGGTAATCTTTCAGTTCTGCCAAACATATAGTAAAATACTGTAAATACATTGGGAGTCAGGTGGCTGAGCGGTGAGGGAGTCGGGCTAGTAATCCGAAGGTCGCCAGTTCGATTCCCGGTCATGCCAACTGACGTTGTGTCCTTGGGCAAGGCACTTCACCCTACTTGCCTCGGGGGAATGTCCCTGTACTTACTGTAAGTCGCTCTGGATAAGAGTGTCTGCTAAATGACTAAATGTAAAATGTATATGTAAATACTGTGTAGGAATACAAAGTAGGAATACATTTTCCAAATACTTGAAACATACTTTATTTTTACAGTCCTACAGAACAGTCCACAGGCAATACTTTACTACTGTACTCATTAAGTACTGTATTGATATGCAGTAGGCCTACTGCAATTTTGTAGTGAGAGTAGATTTCTTACCTATTCTCATTTCGGAAAGTCCCGATGATGGATGCTACAGTGTACCTGCTCAAATTTGGCTGTACTCTTTGCCCAGCCTCCCTCATTGTTAGACCATGGTTGACTACATGGTCAACCAAAGCGGCTCGGATCTCATCAGAGATTATGGTCCTTTGCCTTCCTCATCCTCGTCCTCCCTGTCCTCCTCCTCTTACTCTCACTCCTCTGCCTCTGTTTCCAATGTTGGCATCCATTGCTCAAAAACAGAAAAGGTCACCTGTTGCCCTTTTATTCTAAAGCTCTGATTGCTAATTGTAAAACTGTGTGACAGGTGTTTGTCCATGCGATGAATCAGTGTGCGTATTTGAATGGCAGTGTGTTCTTTGTGAAAACAAAAGATTTTCTTCATGAAAATTGTGCCAAATGCAGAGAATTGTGTGTAGTGTTTTAAAAAAAGTGTGTGTTAGAACTGCAATTTGAGTGTAAAGCGGGAATTGTGCTTGTAGTTTAGCACAATTGGTTCATGGGGTTGGTGCATGAGTTACATGTTGTGGTCATTGTGTCTCAAGTACCAGTATTTGTGTGTAAACAATTGAGAAAAACTGTAATATCTTCTACATATTAGTGGCAATACTACAGTTTTTCTCAGTCCTTTTGGTACATTTCTCAGATCAGAATTGAAATTCTCAAAACTACATGTTCAATCTTCACATCATTGTGTCACTTGTGCACATCAAAAAAGCAGTTTTTCATTTCTTTGAACAAGTTGCAAATGCTTTGGTACATCCATGCAAATGATTATGTACAATTCTCTGCTGTTTCCTACATTATCAATTGCTTTTGTCATGTTGATCAAAATGTATTATAATGGGTCTCTGTTGAATAGTCCCACCCCCCACCACATTTAGGCATTATTTCATAGAATAAGTCTTTAATTGCAAAATGGTTGGAACAAGTCGTCATAATATGTCAAGCATATTTCTATACATTTCCATTAGACTTTTATCTAAATCAATCGTATGATTGCCAGCCACATACGCAGATGACCCTTCTGGCTGCCATGGATGCAGCGTGTGATGACATCACAGCAGATGCCTGCAGAGAAGAGAAGAGAAGATGTACGATGTGATGTGGATGAGAATTTGTGGCCCAACAGACAGGAACGTCAGGAGGTGTAGGAAGACTGCTCTTTAATTCCTACAACACTACAGTTTTTCCGAAAGAGATTGTCCTATGTTTACATTTCTTTTCCTTTCGCTATGACATGGTCTGTCAACAGAGTACAGTACAAACAATAAAAGCGTAAATGTGAATCTTGTCCAGTCTCTTGCAATCAAACTCTTACATACACTAAGGTGTAACCTACAATTTACAATAACTGTCATCAAAACTTAAGCCATAGTTTACATCAGAACATCCCTCCAGAGTACACTGTTTTATTGACAACATGACTAAGCAATTTGAATGTCTTATCCATACACAATGACACAAGGACTTGTCCTTCTGATGGCACTGACATGTTCGTTGACACAGATATTTAGATACTTTTGAGAGATGAACTAAGGATTTTGAGCAAGAGACTGGCTTTTGCAGGTAATCCATGGTGTTTTGCTATTTGTACGAATTGTTTTGAGAAATGCGCTTACTGTTTTTAAAACTTCAATTCTGATCTGACAAATGTACCAAAGCGACTGAGAAAAACTGTAATCAGTCAACAGCTTTCCATCTGGTTTTCAGTAATATAGCATATAAAAGTAAAAAAGGTGATTAAGATGTTCATTTTCAATCATATAATCCATAATCATTCTCCATCTTCATAATTACAACAGTGTGATGTTTTTCTACACACATCAAAGGCCGATTTTCTACAAGCCTATTGCACCACATGAGCACATCAAAGGTCAATTTTCTTAAACAAGTACCATGTACCATGTACCAAAGCGACTGAGAAAAACTGTAAAGGTAATTTACATGACCACATGTTCAGAACAAAATGAAATTCAAATGAAGACCAAATTGACAGCAATTCTCTTCACAGATCTAGCACATCTTAACCCAGGCCCTTTGGCACAAATCATCCCAATCCCACGTTTTTGGAAAAAATGCATCATCCAGCAGTTTTTAGCTAAAATCATGCTAGCTATATAGACTCATTGTGTAGCTTACCAAAGCACTAAAACATGTGTGAAATGTTTTCAACTTGTCTATAACTGTTCAGACACAACAATCCTTGATCATAGAAATGTTACTTTGGAAGGCAAAAAACTGTTTTTTGAATTTATATGTGCTTACCTTTCATGCAATGAGGCTCTCTTCTTTGCAGGATGAGTAAAATGTGTGGTCACATGACCAATTTCTTCTATGGCTCCCTAGAAACAGGGGATGGCACAACTTCCCCGCTGGCACAATCACCCCACTCTCCCCTACTATATACAAAGAATGGAAAACACATGTAAGGATACTGAAGCAAATGCTCCATTTCTATTTCATTCTTGTATAGACTTTAGGAGTCAATGTGAAATCGTTTTTTTTTTTTTTATCATGACATTTTTTTCTATCATGAAATGTCGATTCATGTGTAAAATAATGTAAACTGGCAAGATAAAAGTTCAACATTTTTGTAATACTCTCTGTTGTTAGTGGTTTTTTTGGGGTCAGTGTGTTGTGAGTGACAATGTATGCTTTCTGAGAGAGAACTGTGGCCAGTGTTAAGGTCAAACAAGCTTCTTTTGAGACATGCACATTTATGAAGTGAGTTTGGAGGAGAGATTACAGTTTTTCACAATTGCTATAATACATTTCACGTCACCCATTTTCTCAAAACTGTAAACTGTACAGTCCATCTCTCTTTCTTTCTCTCTCTATCTCTCTCTCTCTATCTCTCTTGCTCTCTTTCTCTATCTATCTATCTCACTTTCTCTGTCTCTCTTTCTCTCTATATATATCAATCTACATCTTTCCATCTCTCAATCTCTTTCTCTCTCTTCATTCTATCTATCTTTCTCTCTCTCTCTTTCACTCTCTGTCTCTATCTATATCACAAAACCTTGCTGACACAACTTTTTCACATTCTCATGTGCCATGGCACTTGTTGACACTGCTCCAGTTACAGTTTTTCTCAATTGTTTACACACAAATACTGGTACTTGAGACACAATGACCACAACATGTAACTCATGCACCAACCCCATGAACCAATTCTGCTAAACTACAAGCACAATTCCTGCTTTACACTCAAATTGCAGTTCTAAAACACACTTTTTTCAAAACACTACACACAATTCTCTGCATTTGGCACAATTTTCATGAAGAAAATCTTTTGTTTTCACAAGGAACACACTGCCATTCAAATACGCACACTGACTCATCGCTTGGACAAACACCTGTCACACAGTTTTACAATTACATTTACATTTTACATTTAGTCATTTAGCAGACGCTCTTATCCAGAGCGACTTACAGTAAGTACAGGGACATTCCCCCGAGGCAAGTAGGGTGAAGTGCCTTGCCCAAGGACACAACGTCAGTTGGCATGACCGGGAATCAAACCCTCACCGCTCAGCCACCTGACTCCCTGCAATTAGCAATCAGAGCTTTAGCATAAAAGGGCAACAGGTGACCTCTTCTGTTTTTGAGCAATGGATGCCAACATTGGAAACAGAGGCAGAGGAGTGAGAGTAAGAGGAGGAGGACGGGGAGGACGAGGATGAGGAAGGCCAAGGACCATAATCTCTGAGGAGATCCGAGCCGCTTTGGTTGACCATGTAGTCAACCATGGTCTAACAATGAGGGAGGCTGGGCAAAGAGTACAGCCACATTTGAGCAGGTACACTGTAGCATCCATCATCGGGACTTTCCGAAATGAGAATAGGTAAGAAATCTACTCTCACTACAAAATTGCAGTAGGCCTACTGCATATCAATACAGTACTCAATGAGTACAGTAGTACAGTATTGCCTGTGGACTGTTCTGTAGGACTGTAAAAATAAAGTATGTTTCAAGTATTTGGAAAATGTATTCCTACTTTGTATTCCTACACAGTATTTACAGTATTTTACTATTTGTTTGGCAGAACTGAAAGATTACCAACACAAGGTGGTCGGGAACGTCTTCTGTCTCCTGAACAGGAAACTGAAATCATGAACATGGTCCTAGAAAATAATGCCATAACATTACGGCAAATACAAAGAAAAATAATAATAATAATGTAACTGTATACACTATACAGTAAATTATTCTGCTGTTTTGTATGTAGACCACTGTATGTGAAACTTTGTTTTGGTTGGGATGTACGCTGTGTACATTGTTTTTCTGGGAAAAATACGTAAAATATATTTGTTACCGTGTATTTCTGTGTTCTGAGTATAAAAACAATATTCTCAAATATTTTACAACACACTTATGTATGTACTGTCTGTAGTAAATGTAACACTGAACAAAAAAAGGCCTAACTCACTATGAGGAATGAAGAAGTGTTTTCCATTTCTCATAGTGTTTTACATTGAGTACATCAGTGTTCAAATGGTTCTTATAAATGTCTATTCATATGATGGTTTGTGTTTGTCATTTGAAAACTAAATACCATTTTGAGATTAAATAACATTGTTTTGAATGTTAAGTTTAATTTTGCAGGAGAAGTGAGGGGTTTTGCCCATTGTGTGTGTGTTTTTTTGATTTGTGTGTAGAGTTCTGAGAGTATGAGGTATGCTTTCAGAAAATGTGTGTAACCAATCGAGAAAAACTGTAAACATGGAACAAACATGTATGCAAGGGAACAAACTTATGCTAATGAACAAGGCCTGTGTTCAGCATTCCAAAAACTAGGAGCCGGTGTGGCACACAGCCTGCCTACCTGAGGGTGCTGCACTACGTGGTAGAACCTGGCATGATAGGGATGATAACTATAGTTTTTTTCAAATGCTTACACACAAATTCCTTACTTTTCACACAATTTCTGAAACCTGACACTCAAACACGAGAACCACATCTCAAATCTGCAAAATCATACGCACATTTTGGGCCTTTGACTCAGTTTTCAATTTCATAAAACACTTTTTGCAAAACACAACACACAATTCTCCACGTAACACACACAATTCTAACAGGAAGCATCTTGATTTCCTTTTTTAAACACAACCAATCAAAATGCCACACTAATTCATCAGTGCCTTACACAAACTCCTCACATGTGCAAACACTCATTGCTTTACTCAACACCAACCAATCATGGCTTTAGAATAGGCCTATAAATAGCCTAATTTGAGTTGATTTACAGTGGTGGGTATAATTTGAACCTTTACTTTAGAAAAGATAACAGGTATGTAACAATATACTGTAATATACACATGTTCTAATGTACACATAATAGCTGTTTCAGCACAACACATGGTATACAATACACAAACATATATTTAGCACCCATGCATCCATTGACTGCAGTGCACTGCATGATTGGTCACAGTCTGGTGGATTACTGTATCGTACCGTGCAACAGTACAGTGACTGTAATAAGACATTCTGACAATATTGTAGAAAATAGTATATATTACTGTATTCTACAGTTCATGGCACACACAGACACACCATTCCATAATCACCTTTTTCAAAATTAGGTTTGGTTTCTGTCCTACGACACTCTTTCTTTTGTATTGTGTAATACTGTATTCACAACCACAAATGCTTAAAGTACAGTTTTTTACGATTGGATAAACACTAAAATCAAAAGTATTACACAATTATCAAAACCTTCAGTCAAGGAGCAAAACAACGGCTCAGATTTGCACCACTATAAGCACATGTCAAAATGTTTTGTGAAACAATACACACAAGTGATTTGCAAAACACTAAACACACTTGTATGCATTAGACACAGAAGTATATCAAGATGTCACTTCCTTGCAATTCCAAAGCACTGACAGTCAAATTACCATACCTATGTGGCAATTGGTTAAATACAGCCATCAGGTGCGCAAACACATGATTGCTTAATTGTAGACACACCAATCAGGTTTAAGCACTATAAAAATGCAATAGGTGAGTTCACCTATCTTCAACGAAAATGGAAGGAATCAGAGGGAGAGGAGTGAGGGTGAGAGGGGGAATCCACGGAGGAGGAGGAGAAGCAGAAGCAGAAGGAGGAAGAGGCAGAGGCCGTGCCAGAGGTAGAGGTAGAGGCCGAGGTGGAGGTGGAGGAAGACCTGAAGCAGGAGAGGCTCAAAGAAGAGGACCAAATTTGTCGGATGAAATGCGCGCCACACTTGTTGACCATGTAGTAAACCATGGGTTGACGCTGAGGGAGGCTGGACTACAAGTTCAGCCAAATCTTAGCAGATTCACAGTGGCATCTGTCATTAGGACCTTTTGATGAGAAAACAGGTACAAAATAATCTGTTTACAGCTGCTTATTGTATGCACCATATCAGCACTTTTGATACCCCTTCCTGTGACATTTTACAGTAGGTTACATGTATTTTGTTCTACGTAGGATTGAGGGTCGAGCACGACAAAGAGGAAGGGCGCCCATATTCAACCAAGAGCAAGAAAGAGAGATCGTTAACATGGTTCTGGCCAATAATGCAATAAGTCCATTTTCCATGATGTCAATCAGGTCTCTCTTTCTACACTGGCACGCATCCTGACCAAAAATCAGGTTATGATGAAACAGATTTATAGAGTGCCTTTTGAGCGTAACTCAGAGAGGGTCAAACGGCTGCGGCATGAGTATGTGGAGGTATGTATTGTTCACTTTAGCATTCTAATGTTGCATACCTTTTTACATGTAAATGTACTGTATACTAAATCGATGCTGAACTACACAATCTTATCTTTCACTGTATTTCAGAGAGTTTTACAGATGGATGCTGAGGCAATCCCTCAGTAAGTAAGTAAGTAAGTAAGACTTTATTTATATAGCACATTTCATACAAGAATTGTAGCTCAAGGTGCTTTACATAAAATCAATAAAAACAATAATACAAGTGATAAATAATTCAAACAATAATAAAAATCCCAATAAGATCTCTGTTCAAGAGAGAAAACAACTTTAAAAAGTAGGAAAACCCTTTTGAGATAAAATTACTTAAATGCTTCGGTAAAAAGGTAGGTTTTAAGCTGTCTTTTAAAAATGTCTAGAGTGTTAGCTTCCCTAATATTTATGGGTAATTTGTTCCATAGTTTTGGGGCATAATTGACAAAGGCCGAATCACCAATCTTCTTATGACTGCTTCTGGTGACCTCTAATAGGCCTGCATTTGATGATCGCAGTGTTCTAGCTGGTGTGTAGTTTATAAAGGAGTTAGCAATGTAGCTAGGTCCTTGTCCGTGTAGAGCTTTGTATGAGAGGAAAAGGACCTTAAAGTCAATTCTGAAGGTAACAGGGAGCCAGTGTAAAGTAGCTAGGACAGGACTAATGTGTTCTCTCCTTTTAGTTTTGGTTAATAATCTAGCTGCAGAATTTTGAATGAGCTGTAGTCTTTCAGTGGTTTTCTTGGGAAGACCAGTGAAAAGTGCTTTACAGTAGTCCAGCCGGCTGGATATAAAAGCATGAATTAACTTCTCTGCATCATTTTGGTTTATGAAAGGTCGTACCTTTGCTATATTCCTCAGGTGAAAGAAAGCTGTTTTGGTCACTTTATTAATGTGAGAGTTGAAATTCAAATCTGAGTCCAGGATTACGCCGAGACTCGTCACCTCTGGTTTAAGACAGGGGGTTAAGCCTCCAAGATTCTTAATAAGCATCTCTCTTTTGGATTTGGGGCCACATAGTAGGACTTCGGTTTTGTCTTCATTTAATTTAAGAAAGTTATCATTCATCCATTTGTTTATTGCCAACA
Source organism: Osmerus mordax (assembly GCF_038355195.1). Lineage (NCBI taxonomy): Eukaryota > Metazoa > Chordata > Actinopteri > Osmeriformes > Osmeridae > Osmerus > Osmerus mordax. The sequence continues at coordinate 6,433,736 of NC_090050.1, read as the reverse complement.
GGCAGTTTGTAATGGAATTGATGGCCGTTGCATCGTTGGGTTCAGTGGATATATATAGTTGTGTGTCATCCGCATAGCTATGGAAATCTATGTTATGTTCTCTGATTATGTCGCCGAGTGGTAACATATAAAGAGAAAAAAGTAATGGACCTAAGCAGCTTCCTTGAGCAACCCCGTAGCAGTTCTCATGTTTCTTGGACCTATGGTCACCTAAACTAACATAAAACTTCCTTCCTGTGAAATATGAGTTCAGCCAGTTCAATACACTATCTGTGAACCCAATAAGCTTTTCCAGTCTATTGATTAGGATGTCGTGATCAATTGTATCAAATGCTGCACTGAGATCTAACAGGATAAGGATAGAGACTTTATTTGCATCAGAGTTTAGTCTGAGGTCGCTAATTATTTTGGTGAGAGCAGTTTCAGTACTGTGATATTTCCTGAAACCTGACTGCGAGACTTCCAGGATGTTATTTTCTTCAAGAAAAGAATTTAATTGGACTAAAACTATCTTTTCCAGTATTTTACTAATAAATGGGAGGTTTGATATTGGTCTGTAATTTGCAAGTAGACTGTTATCCAATTTGGGTTTCTTTAATAGGGGCTTTACAACAGCTGTTTTGAAGGCATCTGGGAAGTTCTAAGGGATGTGTTTATAATCTCTAGCACCGGACCTGAGACACTATCAAACACTCGCTTAAAGAATGTTGTGGGTATAGGATCAATATCTGAGGTTGTGGAGTTAGATTCGCTGACAATTTTGGAAAGTTCACTAAGTGTGATACAGGTAAATGTGCTCATGGTTATGTTGCAGAATCTACTGATGTCAGTTTCGACCCCACTATTAATAATACTCGCTCTAATCAAAGTTATTTTGTTCTTGAAGAACAAAGCAAGCTCTTCACATCAATTCCTCAGGAATTTATATATATAGATGAGGCAGGGTTCAACCTCACAAAAGTTAGAAGGAGAGGCAGAAATATAATTGGCCAGAGGGCTATCATTAATGTCCCAGGGCAACGTGGGGGTAACATCACCCAGAATGGGGTCCTCCTCTGTCATGCCAATATGGGCCCTTATAACACAGCTCACATCCTCACATTTTTGGACCGATTGCAAAACATCATCACTGCAGTAAACCACATGCACCATATGCAATACATTGTCATCTGGGACAATGTGTCATTCCACCGCTCTGCTCTGGTCCAGAACTGGTTTCAACACCATCCACAGTTCACAAATATTTACCTTCCACCATACTCTCCGTTTCTTAACCCAATCGAAGAGTTTTTCTCGGCATGGCGGTGGAAGGTGTACGATCTCCGGCCCCAGGCTCAGGTACCCCTCATTCAGGCCATGGAGGAGGCCTGTGACCAAATTGACGCTGCGGCAGTACAAGGATGGATTCGACATTCCAGACGGTTCTTCCCACGTTGCCTTGCCAATGAGGATATTGCCTGCAAGGGCGTAAGTTTGCATAGGGTCGATAGGGACTTGGATAGTAATATGGCTGTCCCTGTAATCTCGACCAATGTCAGCAGTCAACTAAGCATGGTTAGTGTCTGTATGAAATTGATGAATTACTGTGCAGGAAAAACAGCACCCTGAAGCTAAAGATGTAAAGCAGGTTGGTGATGAATCAACATCAGGGTTCAGGTGAGAAGATGAATTGTCCATTTTGGTAAAGATTGCATTAAATTGCTGTTTTTTAAGGGATGTTTACATTTACTCATTTAGCAGACGCTCTTATCCAGAGCGACTTACAGTAAGTACAGGGACATTCCCCCGAGGCAAGTAGGGTGAAGTGCCTTGCCCAAGGACACAACATCAGTTGGCATGACCGGGAATCGAACTGGCAACCTTCGGATTACTAGTCCGACTCCCTTACCGCTCAGCCACCTGACTCCCTGATGTTTACACAATGTTATCCATGAATGTTATCATTCACACATATACTTGTAGGTAGTAAAAAGGTGCTATAAATTGGGATTCCCAAATGTATGCATCATATAATTCATTAATACATTATTTCATTGCTCAGAAGTCCAGTACAGATAATGTAGGCCTAGTACAGGTCCATAAAACCTGAACCAATTACCTACATAAAAAAAAAAAAATTCTGAACGAACACACTTTTTTCAAAACACTACACACAATTCTCTGCATTTGGCACAATTTTCATGAAGAAAATCTTTTGTTTTCACAAAGAACACACTGCCATTCAAATACGCACACTGACTCATCGCATGGACAAACACCTGTCACACAGTTTTACAATTAGCAATCAGAGCTTTAGAATAAAAGGGCAACAGGTGACCTTTTCTGTTTTTGAGCAATGGATGCCAACATTGGAAACAGAGGCAGAGGAGTGAGAGTAAGAGGAGGAGGACAGGGAGGACGAGGATGAGGAAGGCCAAGGACCATAATCTCTGATGAAATCCGAGCCGCTTTGGTTGACCATGTAGTCAACCATGGTCTAACAATGAGGGAGGCTGGGCAAAGAGTACAGCCAAATTTGAGCAGGTACACTGTAGCATCCATCATTGGGACTTTCCGAAATGAGAATAGGTAAGAAATCTACTCTCATTACAAAATTGCAGTAGGCCTACAGCATATCAATACAGTACTCAATGAGTACAGTAGTAAAGTATTGCCTGTGGACTGTTCTGTAGGACTGTAAAAATAAAGTATGTTTCAAGTATTTGGAAAATGTATTCCTACTTTGTATTCCTACACAGTATTTACAGTATTTTACTATATGTTTGGCAGAACTGAAAGATTACCAACACAAGGTGGTCGGGAACGTCTTCTGTCTCCTGAACAGGAAACTGAAATCATGAACATGGTCCTCGAAAATAACGCCATAACATTACGGCAAATACAAAGAAAAATAATAATGTAACTGTATACACTATACAGTAAATTATTCAGTTATTTTGTATGTAAACCACTGTATGTTCAACTTTGTGTTGGTTGGGATGTACACTGTGTACATATATGTACAATATATTTGTTACCGTGTATTTCTGTGTTCTGAGTATGAAAACAATATTCTCAAATATTTTACAACACACTTATGTATGTACTGTCTGTAGTAAATGTAACACTGAACAAAAAAAGGCCTAACTCACTTTGATGAATGAAGAAGAAGTGTTTTCCATTTCTCATAGTGTTTTACATTGAGCACATCAGTGTTCAAATGGTTCTTATAAATGTCTATTCATATGATGGTTTGTGTTTGTCATTTGAAAACAAAATACAATTTTGAGATGAAATAACATTGTTTTGAATGTTAAGTTTAATTTTGCAGGACAAGTGAGGGGTTTTGCCCATTGTGTTTGTGTTTTTTTGATTTGTGTGTAGAGTTCTGAGAGTATGAGGTATGCATTCAGAAAATGTGTGTAACCAATCGAGAAAAACTGTAAATTAGTGTATAGTTTTTATATTTTTTTGTTTTTTTGTGTGAGGTGTTTTGAAAAACAAAACAATCAAAATCGTGCTTAAGCAATCGAGAAAAACTGCAAAAGAATAAGTTTGGTTTCAATCTTGTATTCGTGTTTACCATGAATTTTTCATCATCTCTGCCATTTACTTTCAATCTTGAACAGAAATGTACAAAGGAGCTCATGAAAGAAGAGCTTTAGGTTTTGAATAACTGTGTATATGATATATCCAAAAATGTAATATAATGGCAAAAGTGTTTGCAACATGAGACAAATGTGTGCTTTTGAGACATGTTTGTGATATTTTGAATGCAATGCTTCATTTTGCAAGAGAAGCGAGGCATTTTGCATTTTGTGTGTGCAGTTGTTGGATTTGTGTGTTAAGTTTTGAAAAAAAGAGGACAAGTAAAAAAAATGTGTGTAAGCATTTGAAAAAAACTGTAAATCAAAGAGAGAGGGCTATCTTACTCTGTGTGTAAGTCACACAAATATTGTCTCTCTTTCACACACAAACTCAACCTCCCCCCTATCAACATAACTTGGAGCAGGCACATGGAACATAAAATATGAGCTCCCTGAACTCTGGATGCAATTCTTTCCCAATATTTACCTTTACCCAGGAAAATGAAGGACCCATGTGGACTCCTTGATTAAATGAAAGGCCTTGTTTCATATCCCAATCACTCACTCAGTGGGACTTGGAAATGTTGTAATCCAAATAGGGTTTCCTGTGTGAGATGATAGATAGAGAAAGAGAGATAGCTAAAGAGAGATAGCTAGAGAAAGAGATTGATATATATATAGAGAGAGAAAGAGCGAGAGATAGATGAGAGAGATAGAGTGAAAGAGAGAGAAAGAGAGAGAAAGAGAGAGAAAGAAAGAGATAGAGAGATTGATATATGTATATATATTGATATAGCTAAAGGGCACAGCACACTGCAAAGAAAGAACAGAAAGAACAGAACAACAGCTGGAACAAATACATGAAATGAAATGTGATCATGTTGCAGGATGAAACATCTTGGGCCACAATGGGGTGTGGTGGATTAGTGTTGTATCACAGGATGTTGTTTGGCCCCATGGAGAGTGCAGGTGTGATAATGTGAAACTAAAATCTTACAGCAGGAACATATTCTACAAACAGAAAAGGATTTAAAAGTTCCAAGAACAAAATTAAAACTAGCACAATGCCTCTATATATCACACTGTTGCCAAGTTCCAAACAAGTCGAGTAAGAACATTTATGAGCCATAAACCTTTTGAAAAACCCTGCCCCTTCCATTCCACGTAAACACAAGTTTCTTCCAGACCAACCAAAACTCAGAGCCACTGCTATGCTGTTGGACTGTCTGCTGCAATGCTTCTAAACTGACCGTGACGTTACAGTATTTTACAATCACTATGAGCATTTTTTCAATACTTTTACAAGTTTCCTAAACTCTTGACACAGTTAGCACAACATCCGTCTGTGTTAGCTATACAATTAACACATTTATTTTTGCTTTGACACAAAATGCATAGAGTAAACACAGATTTTAAATGCTTAAACTTCTTTTACACACAAGCTCAACCAAGACCAAAACAATCGATTTTAACTGTCCAATTTACCAATGCTTTCACACTGTACAGAACAGATAACATCATGTTCAAAACCTAACTTATTGTCTAAAGTCAAAGTGAACAGCTGTTCATATCGTGAATTGAAACACAAATATATCCCCTGTATTTTATTCCATTGCTACTGAGGAACAGCTGGTTGAAGTTATGCAAACAAATCACAGCTGATTCCCAACTAGGAAACACTCAGGTGTTGAGGCTCTTTCAATGCATGACCATATGGTATATAAAGAGGACCTCTTTGGGCTGATCTTGTCTGGAAAAAGAACAATATAGAGCAACACAAAGAAAATAAAAATACAGTAATGCCTGCTTGAGGGAGAGGAATACAAGTACCAGGACAAGGGAGAGGAGTGGGACAAGGGCAAGGGAGAGCAGTTAGAATGTGTGGTGGCGCTCAGAGAAGGGCCAGAGCTAGGGTAACTGATGAAATACTGTAAATGGCAGTTATATTGCATATTTCTTGCATTAATGTCTGGTTGCAAATGAAGCCTTTACTGCAGCAATTATGTTTCTGTCTTCTTTTTTTCAATACAGTAAACGTACATTCTATAAAGCTACTCTGAGATGGGTCATTCATTTTTTGTTCTGAATTTCTGCAGCAAAAGAAACTAAATGTATGCATTTACGAAACCCAACAAAACAAAAATGTAGAGGCTTGAAAAGAAACTGCATTGCAAAACACAATCTATGATGCATATACTGTGAGACCTGACACATATACAGTTTCCCATGGGAAAATGTGTCCAAACCTTTGACTGGTACTGTACAAAAGAATGCAGTTTCTGTAATTCCATCTGATGTTAGTGTTTTTTTATGACATTGTGCTATGATTGACTAAATGTTCCTGTTGAAAGAGAACATGTGTTAGTGTTTTGGTAGACATGGTGTATTATTTTGTGTATTTTTGTGTTATAAAAAATAAATAATAATAATAAATTAGTGTTTGAGTTTAGTTTATAATGTGTGATTTTGAGCATGAAATGAACTGTTTTGCCAATTGTGTGTGGTAGGTGTGTTAGTGCATTAAGAGTTTTGGAAACTTGTTAGAAGTATTGAAAAAATTGTAATAGCGATTGTAAAAAAACTGTAATGTGACCTGGTGACAGGAAGCAGTGCGTCAAGCTGGGAAGTCACTGACTCCCGGTCCATCAGCACCGGATCACCTCAGGGCTGTGTCCTTTCCCCTCTGCTCTTCTCCCTGTACACCAACAGCTGCACCTCCAGAATCCATCCGTCAAACTCAACAAAAACAAAGTTTGCGGACGACACCACCTTCATTGGGCTCGTCTCTGGAGGGGATGAGTATGATTATAGGTGGGAAGCTGACCACCTGGTGTAGCCAGAACAATCAAGCGGAGCTGGTTCATGCAGGGGGACGTGAGACATAGCGCGTCAGTAGCTAGCAGCGCGTCACTAGCAGCGCGTCACTAGCAGCGCGTCACTAGCAGCGCGTCACTAGCAGCGCGTCACTAGCAGCGCGTCACTAGCAGCGCTACTAGCAGCGCTTAGCATCAGGATATCACTGCACTCTGCATTGCTTAGTGCGACACAGGTTGCTTCTGTTTAATCTGCTACCTCCGCCTCCCCGGCCTCCACCCTTGGTTCTGTTTCCTGTCGTAGGGGGAATGCATCGCTGCTCTCTGCTCGGAGGTCGAGACGGTGTCTCCGTTGGGTGCGGCAGGGAGCCGATGCAAGCAGAACCATAATGCCAAACCAAGTCTTACAATCATGTGTTGTACCGTGTGAAATAAAGTATCAGTACATACTATACTGAGTCCTCCTGCCTGAACCTAGAGCTCAATGCTCTTAAGACAGTGGAGATGGTTGTGGACTTCAGAAAGAATACAGCCCCACTCACCCCCATCACCCTGTGCGACTCCCCAGTCAACACTGTAGTCATTCCGCTTCCTGGGCATTATCCTCTCCCAGGCCCTCAAGTGGGAACTGAACATCATCTCCCTCAACAAGAAAGCACAACAGAGGATGTACTTCCTACGGCAGCTGAAGAATTTCAACCTGCCAAAGACAATGATGTACACTTCTACACAGCCATCATTGAGTCCATCCTCACCTCCTCCATCACCATCTGGTACATTGCTGCCACTGCCAAGGACAAGAGCAGACTGCAGCGTATCATCCGCACTGCTGAGAAGGTGATTGGCTGCAATCTGCCTACCCTCGAGGGTAGTATTTCTAGAACTAACAAATAGTCGCTTAACTCTTGAAGAAAAAAAATAAACAAGACACAAAGCATTAACCAACCAATGTGTCCTAATAAAAGTGGTGCCAAATGCACCACTTCATCCCCCAAAAAATACATAATGTCTTGTTTACCAAAAGAGACACATACATTGAAGAAATATTAGGTGAGTTTTTTTTTTTTTTACTTTATTTATCCAGACATACACATGGTAGGACAAAAGTTATTCTTGTCAATGAGCATATGGAGCGAAGGTCCTCAGTAGTATAATTATTTTTGGCAGTGATACTCAATATCAATAACAAGATAAAAATAAAACTGTAACAATATGATCATTCAAGAGAGTGAGACAGTTTTTAAGATGCTTTTACAAACTCTGATGGGTAATTCTGAAACCATCTACAGTTGAGAGAAACGCATATAATGTGTTTACATTCACTTTATTGCAAGAAGGTATTCCTAAAGCAAGCATACCATTTTTTTATATATATATATTTGCATAGTTCAAGCAGTTGTGTATTTTTCCAAAGAAGCAAGATGTTAACTGTAAGATGTTGTTGAAATTAGTATATGTACATTGACCAATGTGCTAAATCTCATTATCATTAATGCTACATTAGTATCAAATATCGAACAATCCTTTTTTTGGCTGTTTTGCATTTCTTAACGCATTCAATACCAATTGTTCAAAACTACCTTTATATTGTAAATCCCCATAAACCTAGGCCTTCAAGACAATGCTCAAAAGCAATACATTAAAAAAATATCAGCGATACTTATTTTTCTCCCCTATTGTGGAGAACGCATTCCTGATGTGTTAAAAATGTATATTTTTCACTGAAAACATAATTAGTTTGACATAACATACCCATGCTACTAAAAAAATATTTACTGCATCTTTTGACCTTAGGATTCCCTAAACTAACAAAAAAAACTAAATAAAACAAAAACTTTTAAAGATATTATATACTGTATAAGCTGTATTCTTTAAACTGTATTTTATGCTTTGTTAAATCCTTTAACTGCTTTGTAAAAACAAATTCCTTCCCATTCATTCTCCATATTTTTTTAAAACTTGTTTATGAGTCAACCTTTTTTTTATACTAAAAAGCTTGTGTGCCAGTTTGGCAAATGGGAGGGAAAGACATGACTAATAAAGTGAGGAACTACAGTAGGGGGTGACAAATTTAGAGGTTTACCAGCAGAAGAGTTCACTTTTACAGACGCCAGGATGGAACATGACAGAGAAAATGATTTTCCTTACCAAGAGACAAAACATGAAAGTTCAGAGGGAGGAATCAGCTACTTTAATGTTTGGGAATGAAGTCTGGAGGAAACTGAAATTCTCCATGGCTTACTTTCTACTGAAAAAAGGGGTCATAGAATGTTGATTTAAACATTTGAGTCTTTCTGTCCAATCACCAGTCCCTCCAGATGCCTGATCCTGAGAAGACAACATACGTTTTCTTTATACCGAAGTTTACAAAGCTTAGTGGGTGTTCCCATAAAATAAATCTAACTGAATAGAAAAATACTGTTTTTACAAAGTTACTAAAAACTCCAACTTGAGCTTACACTTGACATAGTAAAAATGCATTAGGATGGAATAAACTCAGGAGATGTTTCCAGTCCAATTTATAGAATCGCAAAATAATACCCTTTGAAACGTCATGATTTTATGAATATCTTTCCAAAACATTACACCTAAAAACAACAACAATACAACAATATGAAAAGTTAACTTTATCATATGACAATGATGACAAACTTAGACCCAAATACAATTATATTGTTGATATCAGATTTTTGTGAAACATTGGTTTTGATAACGTATTTAGGGTCTCACCAATTCAATAGGATTTATATTGCAAATCTTAATGCAGGAAAGGTTAAATTACATTACCACTTGGAATTGCATGTATCTGCACTACAAAATTGAGAATACACCCAACCATGGATCAAAACATATGGCACACTATTTTAGGATAATGTAGGATATGATATGTTCGCTGATATACACTATAGGCTCTTGTCAACTGGTAAAATGCAAATTGCTAGCCCATTCAACTAAAATGTTTTTAACTAACAGACTTACAATTCTAAGGTCACTTTATTCACTGATGTATTCCCACATACTATAAAAACATTAATAAATCTAAATGTATTTTACCCACATTAAGATTTTTACGTACTGTTAGTGGTAACAGTGAGAGGATTGTAAGAAGTCCAATGGCTTTGATGTTAAATGTTAGAGGGAGCACTTATGATGTTGATGTTAAACAGTCACAACCAGGCCGGATCTGACAACACAGAAGAGAGTGGTGTGTGACTGGGGGTTGTAGGGAGGCATCACAGTGATCCAGATGTTACAAGGGTGGGTTGGGATGGGGGGAGGAGGTCTTGGACCTGGGGGACTCTGTTTCTGTCAGTTTGGAGTAAGTTCAGCAGATCAAAGTTCATGGGCTGTTTCTAAGCGTTTGTATAGATGAGGCTATTTCACCACACAGCCTCCCCTTGTGCTTGTATTTTCCTCAAACCCCTATTGGTACAGCATCTATACTGTTCTTCAGCCTATTCATCCAGCATCTGCACTGTCCTTCAGCCCTTTGCAGACAACCTCTGATTGATCTGATCACTTTCCTTATACCAATTTCTAGCTCTCTCTTTCCTTATCCCATCCTCTCTGGAGGATCAGCTTCTACATAAGTTCGTGGACTCCTTACCCAAGAACCTTGCACAACATACAGAACATTCCCTCCTGGAACATTTAGTCCAAAATAAAGTCAAATTTCAACTCAAATGGGGTTTTAATCTCTCTTCAGCAGATTCACCCACTGAGCTGGGTGACAAAGAAGAATAGTTTCACTGACCAGGGTTCTATGGAGCACTACATCGTAGCACGCAAGAGCTTCCTCAACTTTCTGGATTAGTCCTTCCTGTGTCTCGTGTACCTGAAATGTTGTTGTTGGAATTGCTGTTCTCTATTCATAGAAACTCCTTTGTGACAGGCTGAGACTGAGTAGAACAAGCATTTGAGTGCAGTGAATGACCAAATGAAAGGTGAAGCACACAGTTACAGTGGCCTCCAGAGTTGGGAGGAGTGAACTTTCAGTCTTGCCACACATTTTGGGTTGCCGTCTCCTTCTCATAGCTTCCTGGTACATCTTCTTGGTATTTTGTCATTGGACCTTTGCACTGTTACACTGGTCTGGTGATACAAAGCAGTTTCTTTGGGGTTGTCTGTTGCCTACTGATTTCTCAAAAGGATGCTCCGTCAAACTTGACTGCTGCTAGGGCTTGAGCTAGACATTTAAAAAGAAAGAAAAATATTTTCATTTATTTCAAAAACCTGAGGCTACCTGGTCTTAGACTACGTGGTTCCTATTCAGCAATGAGCATATCCCAAAAATAGCAGCATGCAATTTCACAAGCATCTGATGATGGACTGACACCACAAATGAACTATTGAACTACTCAATAAATAAAACACTCTAGAATATTATAATTGTTAGGCTTTTGTTTTTGATTGATTCATTTGCAAAAATATGTTTGAAATTGTAAGCAATTGAAAATGCAGAATAATTTTACAGAACAAAGTTCTGTAAAAGAAAGTTGACAGAACAGACGCATGTAACAGAAGCATGTATGCGACAAAATTGTTGCTGAAAAATACAGAGATTAGATAGTTAGATTTTGGAAGTACTACTCCAGGACCTCATACAAGAGGTATTGTTATCTGCATTCAATTTGGGTTGTCCGTGTTTTGGAATGGCCATGACCAGAACGGATTGAAACGGCAGTGGTTCCATGTGTGTCTCTGCCAGTGCTGGAAGTTGGGGTTGAAGGCTGGATTTGTTTTTGCCAAATACTTGTTGCAGGAAAATAAATCCTTCGGGTAGCTAGCATGTTTGTGTGCGTGCAAGACTTGTGCATGTTTACTCTTTTTTCTAGAAGCCGTAGTTAGTGAATTAGGGTCCTATTTAGTGGTGATACCTCAAACCCATATTAGACTTGACAATTAAATCATTTAGGTGGCAGTGTATTCCCAACCCACTTAAATGGTGCCCCATTCAGCTCGTAAAACTGCTAATATTCACCCTGCAAGAACATCATGAAGATTCACATCCTTGCTGGCAGCCTGTAGGGAATCAAAATCAAATAATTTTTGGTTTATTCATAAAAAGCACAATGAAGACAGCACAGTTGACTGTTGTCAGAAATGACTGCTTTGCCCAGTGCTGATGTTGTGAGCTGCAGATGGATGAAGTTTGTTTGAACTGCAGCACTCCTTTCATTTAACAAGATTGCTTCCTCCTTAAACAGTTCTGACTGCTGGACAAATCAAGTTAATGGCTAGACACTGTGGCACCGTTGTTTCATCCTGCTGTTTAAAAAAAAAAAAATAAGTAATTGCAAATCCAATATGAGATGCGTGGCACCAGATCATGTCAGCTAATATAATGCTTCCAGAAAGTATAGCGACAGGCAACTGAGCATTAAACATGGATAGTCCCAATATGAGTTTCAAATGTTACCTTAGGATAATAAAAGATTCTGTTCTTGACCTACATTGTGAGTGGGATTGAAATGTTTCTGTTCTACATAAAAAAATAAGCAAATGCATACAATATGAAAACAAACTATAATGTGACAGAGAGGGAGAAGGTGGAGGTGAGTTTCTTTACTTTACTTTCATCTTGGACTTTAAGAAGACGGAGGGGTAGAATGGGGGGTAGGTTTGGTCGATGGAAGCTGTGTGGTGGACGGGGAGACTCACCTTCACACAGTCACACCTTCATGATGTGGGCGGAGTCAGAGAAGTCAGCGGAGGAAGGGAGAGGGGCCAGGCTGGTCGGGGAGGTGGGGGGACTGGGGGCACACTGGGCTGGAATGGAATGTGGGAAGGGGGTGGGGGGAGCAGTGAATACAAAAGAGAGAAAGAAAACTAGGACCAAGCAAAGGAAAGGGGCAGCAGTGGAGGAGAGAGGGGTGGGGGGTGACTGGAGGTGGGAGTGACTGAAGACCACATCTCAAATCATAGTTTTCACGTGACATCACGTTCCAAGGGGCACGCCCTCTTGGAGGGCAAAAAAGACTTGTGTTGTGTTGCCAAAATGCCGGATAGTTGTTGTTCTATCGGATGCAGTAATCGAAGAGGAGACAAGCCTGGGCTGTGTTCCTTTAGAATTTCGTCCGATAAAGAAAACCCAGAGAGGAGGAGATTGTGGATTTGTACCATTAAACCTAACGTTACCTCCGGGGTAACGTTAGGTTTCCGGGGAGGGCAAACAATGCCAGCCATCCAAATATACACGTATTTGCAGCTAACACTTCATCAAGCTCAAGTAAAGTTAAACACAAGAATATACAGGTATATTAATTATGGTATTTTTTTCCATAAAACACATCTTTATGTAATCGGACGGTTTGACATAGTTTGCTGTGTATCGAGGCGACCAACTGCAGTGGTCATAGTGAGTTAAAGTTAGTTAGTTAGCTAAATAGTTGGGTTGTTGTGTTAGACACAACTAAACTCAAAATGCATTTGGAATTAAATGATTTGGAAATCCCTTTACACCGATATTCAACTGAATGTAAAACAAAGACAATGTGTGAGGCTTGTGTTAAGACTGATTGGTTTTTCATATTAATTTGTCCCTTTGTTTTTATTTACGTTTTTCAGAGCATGCTAACTTTTTGGGAATTGAGGTTGTAATAAGTAAAAATTTAATGAAAAGTTGACTTTCCGTTTGAATAGTTAGCAGTTGTTTAAAGATCCTGTAAAGTAAATTCCATGTTTTGCTTCTAAGTACATTATATACGTGTGAAATGAGTTCCTGAAAGCATGTGCAAAGCGCTAAAACTTTGTCACACTGAAATGTGGAGTTAAACCGAAGAACAGTTTCTCTTCCGTTTTCAGATCAGGTTTTAATGGGCGGAGCCAAAAAATGCCCTATCTACGTCATTTCGCCCTATCTACGTCAGATCACTGAATGGCTCCTCCTGCTGTACTGTTATTGTAGCCTACATCAGCTAGCTAGCTAGCTTCAGGATGTCTCCCACCACCCGCAACTGGATGCAAGAACTCCAGCTGCGCTGCAACGCCATTTAAGTTCCCTATTGATAATGAAAGGAAAAATAGGTGGATAGCTTTTGTGAAGAGCCACGCTCATGGAAAGCTTCGGATAAACTCCAACAGCCGCCTCTGCACTGACCATTTAACGGCGGACAGTTTTAACATGGACCAGAGACAGACGGGGTTCACCAACACACAGCTTTTCTTGCAGCGCTGAGCCGTACCGAACATCGCCCCTCCGGCCGTTCATCCTCCGGTCGCACCTGGACCATCTACCGCCGCCAGCAGTTCATCACTCAGTTCTGTGTGCTTGTTATAATTATACTAGATAACTTTTCCAGAGGTATCTCTGCTATGAGTGCAAACCGCTAAATTGATATTAGGCTACTCGGTGTAGAATGATGGTATTTTGGTGAAATGGTAACTAATGTGTTAGAAGTAGCCTAGTTGGAGAGCTCACTGTCTGCTGTATCTGGTGTCCATTTTTACTGTTACATGCATCTGTATGTTTCACTCATTGAACAAATAAATTCAAATTCTATACGGTTTTGTTCGGCTTGACATAGCGTCCATTATCTGGGTCGGAGGTAGGCACTAGGCAGCAGCAAGGGGCGGCGCTTCAGCTCCTTCAGGCGACATGCCCCCCCAGTCTCAAGCAGAGAAGACTGCTGATTTTTTCACAATTTCAAAGCCTAATTTAACATACTTGTCGGTGTTATTTTTTCATTCGAATTTGGATGGGTAGTTAATAACACATTATTCTGTGGTGTGGCGAACTTAAAACTCGTTTCCAGGTCCACTTTACAGGATCTTTAAGAGAGAGAGGGGTTAGCTAGTTTACAGTAGCTAATGATATCACAGTCATCACATATAAAACCTTGCGGTTTTTAGGGGCAGAAATACGTGCCCAACACTTGCAGTTTGTGTCCATATCTTTTCTTTAGCTAAGAGGCGATCCAAAGAAACGTGGGAAGGTAAATTTGCCGGCTTTTGCTGCGTCTCAACGGTGTGAGCCGCCATCGCCAGAAGCTTTCTGCCCTCCAGGTCACCGCGGATGTCACGTGACTGAAAACTATGAATAGAAGAGATGTGACCCTGAGCTTGAGGCTCAGCGCTGCATCAGCAAGCAGGACAAGAAAGGTCCCATTTTAACACACGCAATCCTACATAGGGCCTACATATATTCCCTAAATATGGATAATAAGGTTGGAAAATAGGTTCTCTAACTTTAATTGTGTGAGAACAAATGAGTGAAATATCTATGCCAACCCAGTCAAGGGATGCTTCATAAGGCTTTAAAATCTGAAAGCCATTTTAAACCATACTCACTAATAACATTTGACCTGGATATTAAATTTGTATCATAGATACACACCAACGCATGTCCATGACCAACCAAAACCTTGTTTTGTCAATACAAAACGTGCTTGTATAGTATAGTTATTAAACAGCATGGCGTGAGTCATGAAGAAACTGTAAATATATGCAAGAAAATGTTGTTAAGATATGCTACATATTTTTCATAGGTGATAATGTTTAGAGAGATTGTGGTGACAATGTTCAACTGTAGACTGCACATGTCAAACTCCTATCCATCGTCATCTCACCCTGCTCTACCCAAAACATTCTATTTATAAAGATTTTCTAAAGTTTGGATGGCCTTGCCATTATAAAATTAATTAATTTGACACAAACGGTTTAGGTTATTTGATAAAAATCTGAAAGGCCTGGAAGAATTCAAGAGCTGGAGCCATATTAGTGGGTTCATCAACTCATCTTCAAGGAGGGATTGAGCATCTTCAGAGCAAGCATGTCCTTACAAACTGAAGGTACTGTTAGTGTGAAAGATTTAGGGTAACTGCATTAGAAATAAGCACATGAGGGTCAGGTTGTTTGGAACGAGTTGACAGTGATATCGGCATTACTGGGTAGACTGAGACACATTATTCCATTTGGATTTGAGTGTTAAAGAGTTTCTATTCGATTAGGCTCAGACTTGATATTGGTAGACAGTTTTAGACAGTGAAAGAGAGCCAAATCCTCATTTGAGATTGTATGTGAATCTTGATGCAAATCTCTCCTCAACAGAATTGCAAAAAGAATCTCAAGTTAGGATTTAACCCTGAACAAGTGATGTAATTTGTGTTTGATTTAACACAATGATATGTGTATATTTTTTGTGTGGTGGAGAGGGGCTAAGGAAAAAGAAAGGGACAGTCATGCCATAATCTTTTTTTTCATTGAGGGGGCCTCACAACAGCAGGGTGTTGATGATGTTGGGGGTCTGTAACCTTGACAATGGGGTAGGGGTGGGGGGGTGTAGGAAACGGTGTCCTCACCAGAGAGGAGGCGACTGCGTCGAGAGGCCTCAGCGGCTAGGGCGCAGGAGATCTCGATGCGCTTCTCCTGCTCCTGTAGCTGCTGCTCTGGGTGGCTCTGGCTCCTCCTCTCAGCCGGACCATCCAATAAGGGCACCACGTTCTGGAGACTGGCAGAGGAAAGACAGAGAAATAAATTATAAAGAAGAGAGGTTGGGGAGAGTGAGGGATGAGGATGGGAGAGGTGTGCAGAAAGAGAGAGACCAGGAGGTTCACCCCGACCCTATTTCACATTCCAGATAAGTGGTGTTCAGGGTCTTGTTCTCTATGCGTGTGTGCATGGGGAAGACAGCAGTGGGACTCATACTTTGACTTAGCAATGAGTGTCTTGATCCTTTCCACCTTCTTCTGTTTCTCCCTCTGCTCCTCTGGGCTCAGAGGGGCATACTCCTCTACGTCCAGGTACCGTTCTGGGATCAAAACCTTGTCTGGGGCCAACAGCTGCAAACACAATCACAAAAATCAAGGTTTGGCACCAGGAGCTGAGTGACTGGGGTGCCAAGGTATTATGTTGCTCCGACTCACTTCGTTATTAATATCCAGATCGTTGTGGTCTGGTTCAATCTGCGATCGCCTCAGCCTGGCGATTTCCTCCCTGGGGGACTCCACTCCCTCACCACGCACCGCTGCCTCTAAATCCTTTATGTCCACCTCGTGGGCCGTCAGCCGCCGACGCACCTAACCAGCAACATCACAGAGACCATCAATGAGCTTCAGGTCAGGAAACCAGGCCCAAAAGCCAGCCAACTACCTGTCAGGAACTGGCACTGGCAGTCAGGAAACTCACTTGAATCAGGTCCAGAGATCAGAAGAAAAGCACACCCACCAATGGTAGGAGAGTGTCTGTCAACAACGTACCACTCTGTAGCTGGAAGTGGACTGGCCCCCTGACAGGTTCAGGCTGCGTCTCTTGTCCCTCACAGAGCCGCTCTGGTTCCTGCGGATACGCTCATTCTGCTCCTGTACGCTCATCTTGGACTTTACCTCCGCAGGAAAAACTGCACTTTTAGGACGCTCCTAAGACAATGAAGGATTAACACCAAAAGGAGTAGATGTCACAAATTATCCAAACACCCGCCCTCACATAGAAAGTGCTTTCCAGCATAGAGGATCTATCCCAAGATGACCTGAAGCTGTCCAGGCAGCATATGTTAGGCTAGACTTAACACCTTGCTAACATACTAGCAAGGTGTGTACCAATATACTAACATGTGTGTCCTGTAATTCATCACTTATCTACATACGCATGTGTATGTTATATTGCACATTTAAATGACGATGACTCTAACAAGAACACTAATGTATAGTAGTACAAAATGGAGGGTTCCCTAAAGCAAAGCCCAACTTTTCTTGCAAGGTACTTTTCGATCATTTTGCTGAGCAGCATGGTTTGTAGAAGTAGGATTTAAGTAAACTACAATGATCCCGTAAGTAGTCTTTGGGGTTATTTTAAAATTATCTTTGTGACTGTGATAGACATGCTTCTGTTGTGAAATATACATCTGTTGAAGGAAAAGTCTGGCAAGGTTCTCAGGCAATTGAACACTATAAATTAGACAGAGACGTATTAAGCCATGGTAAGGTTTAACAGTGCTGTTTGTCTCTCATTGAGCCCTGGCAGATAAAAGGTCGGGGTTGACCAGGAAATCTAATTTTCGTTTGAAGAAGACTTCTCAAAAACATCTGAGCCCATCTAATCTGGTTATTTATTAAATCTTTGTCAGGCTCCAACATTTCCTCAGCCCTCCGAGATAATCTGGTCAGGGATTTTGAAGAAGAAGTCAAGAACAAGGTTGATATTGTTGAGATTTTTAACAAGACTGTATTTTAAAAGGTTTTCAATTCCCACACTCCTAATGTAAACCCTGTTACGGCTCAGAACGTTTTTACTATTTTATCTCTGAATGTAGTCTGTATGCTTATGGCTTTAAAGCTTTAAAATAGACAAATGTATATCCTAACAAGACTTCGGATAACTGACATGTTCTAAATACAACTGCTGAGATTTGTTCTGGGTCAATAACTCACGTTCTTCATTTGAGCCTTGAGTCAAACAATATGTACTATATTATATTGTTAATATTGATTTAGCTAATATTATGATATTATTATACATGTTATGTGCATTTTTCTGAGAACCTACTAGGCCAGGGGCCTGTACTACGAATCAAGAACAACATGATCTGGATTACTTTCAGTTACCCGGCTTCACAAACCCTAACAACAGCAATCACGATAAGCGGTATCACGACGGTGGTTATCAACTGTCTAACTCAACACAGATCTTTCCAATCTAGAGACGTGTGCGTTCACATGAAAGGGGCGGTGTTTGCACCGTATGTCCAATCGCAAATATGGATAAAACAAGAGCCGCATATTTCACACAGGAGGAGCAGACAATAATCTTACAAACTTTGTCTGCTCCTCCTGTGTGAAATATTGTAATACAAACATATCAGGAATACAGACATATAATACAGGCAAAAAGCAACACAGCTGCCAAACTGGCAGAAAATAGCAGATGCTGTAAATGCATAAGCTACATGACTTATTGATATCACTGCCCCAGGCACAAGATGTGACCATAATTACACTTGTGCATTACATAACGTTAAACTTTTGTTGCTGTATTATTTTAGTTGCATCCCTGGCAGTGGCAAACGATCGTGGGAGCAAATAAAAAATGTATATAAAAACATAATTCAAACCGGTAAGTAGCAGTAGGATGGCTTACATATTTTAAGGCCAACAAGTACAAGGCTGAATTGCCTGAATCAGTCCCTTTTGTAGGAGATTGGTATACAAAGGGCCTATAGAACAATGAAATTGCTTGCAGCCAACAGGAAGAACAATTAGGCAAAGAAAACTGTAGGGGGCCCTCCTCCACAGGACTTCACTCTGCTAAATGACTAAATGTACAGGGTACGTTTTCAAGTACATTGAGTCTTTTGTGGTGGTTTTCACCATTTCTTTCTTTCAATGTCTTATTTATTGTAAAATACTATAAAAGTGAATGAAACATCCAAATTCAATGAAAGTTGTGAAATTATCATTTATTTAACTTGTGAAGAGCATTGTACGGTACCATACACATTATTCTTTTTGGTTTGAAATGTTTTGGTTGAAGGAAACCCAAATTTCTGATATGGAAGTAATTAGATGGATCAAAGCAACCCAAGGACAACAGAAGGGGTTAGGGAGACACCCCAGTGAATAGGGATAACATATCAACATGACACTACATAAAAGTACCCGTAGTGAAATAATGCAAAGCTATGCATACAGTCTGTGGGACTGTGAGCGCACGGCTTCGATGTGTCGCATTGGCAACATACGACTCAATAAGTTGGCAAAAATAAGTAATTCCCTCTGCTGAGAATCTATATCTTTCATAAAGATGGTCATCAGGGAATGCCAAAGGGTTTAGTCGGTCTCTAAATGTTCTGGCTCTTTTGAGCACACCTCTCACTATCCGCGCACCAAGCTCCACAGGATCTTCTATGAACGGTGACGCCATTATCCTCAAGAATGAGTTAGTGGGCGGGGTTTTATACCGGTTGATCTCTGATCTCCAACTTAACCTGCTCCTGACCAGGTTAGGCGTTCAGCATGTGTTACCATGGCGATCTACCCCGGTAAAAAGTGATCCACCGTCGTGATACAGAAAACCCTGGGTTGAACCTGAAGTTACCTCGTTAACGCCAAATCTTGATTTGCAGTACAGGCCCCAGGTTTTCCTTGAGACAGAGACTTCGTTTTTAACTATTTTAATTCCTTTAACATGAGATCTGTATATCAGTTGTAGCTAAAAAAATTAGCTCAATATTCAAAACCTTAAGCTTTTCCAGCTTTAAATTTGTCAATGCAAGTGTAGCATTACATGTGTTCAGGTAATTGGATTTTAACCTT
This sequence comes from Osmerus mordax, assembly GCF_038355195.1. Taxonomy (NCBI): domain Eukaryota; kingdom Metazoa; phylum Chordata; class Actinopteri; order Osmeriformes; family Osmeridae; genus Osmerus; species Osmerus mordax. The sequence goes on along the minus strand of NC_090050.1, from coordinate 6,414,110 downwards.
TAACCTTCTATTTAAATAACTACAAAATGAATAAACAATTGCTCCAATACTAATGTGGACATGGGATTGCTCTGTGACAAGATTATGGCCTCTCTACAACATGATTAGTTGAAAAGGTAAATGGACCAGTGATTAATTACTGTGGTTGCTGTGCAGAACTTAAAGCTTCTGAAATAAGTATGCATTGAGTGTGCTCCACATTCATCTCATCTATTGCTTAATCATGAGAAAGCCATGTGGCATAGCCTGGTGGGTTCTGTAAGCCTACCCTGGAGACACCGTTTGGCACCCTGCCATTCCGTCTGGACACATCCACCTCCACTGGAGACTTGGTCCTTGGAGGGACAATCCCAACTGCAAACAGACAAAATCAGCAGGAAACATGAAGACCATTTGAACTCTGAGTAAGCAAGCCCCTCCATCAGGATTCAATCAATCTCAGTGTCTTTAACCCAAGCTACGTGTTGGGCTGTGGTAACACTTGTTAGTTTACATTATCTCAGTTGTACACAACATTCATCACTAATAATACAGCATGGAAACAGCTGTAGCATCACTAGGTGTTCCTGGAAAATACTCCTGGTAATGATGCTACTAATAAAACTACTGGTCTGAACATAAATAAGGGAAGGGGTCTACCTCTAGGGATACTGGTACTCTGAGGGGGTTAGGGCTGTAGGAAGAGAACTGGACCTCTGTAGGGTTTTGGCTAGTACCACATGTTTAAATCTCCATGTTCAGGTTACGGTTGGTACCACACTGTCTACATTTTCATTTTACTAACTCTGCTTTCATCAAAAACGACTGGAGGTAATACACAGACAGACAGTGCACCCCTGTCTTCATCATTAGTGCAACCTTGTACGAACAAGAAACATCAGTTTTCACAGTACTAGATCATGTATGTGATACATGAAGTGAGGAATAGAGATTTACCTACAGGAGAAAACTTTAAATAAATTGGATGTTTGCATGTCTGGTTGCTTAAGGCAGAAAATGCTATGTCTTTGGCTCTGAGCTCGTGACAATAAAGTTGAATCTAATCTAATATGGACATTGTACTTAACCTTTATTAATACTGGATTGCCTGTCTTGATCGACTTCGTGAACATTGCTGCTACTGGTCCGTTCCTCAGGCAACTGGTCCTGGCGGTGGCCAAACTTGTGCTGCAAAACAGAGCGGCATCGCCGTTATCAAAACAAACTCAAGATATTTACATACTAGTAAGCTCCGTCTACCCTTTCAAAGCTTTCAGCCACTTTGTTATCCAAATAATTAATGCATCAGATACGCATTAATGTGGATATTTTAGGTGAGATTATGTTTAGATCGTCCATTGCCGGATATACCTGGAAGCCAACACTTGGAGATCCAGCATAAGTTGAAGGGAAAGGTCTACACAGCACAGACACATGCAAGCAGAGACTAGCACAACCACATCACTAAACCAACTGGCACTAGAGGGAAAATGGTAAAGAGACTACTGTGATGACTTCTTCCTCCTATGCAGATCTATTTGTTCCTTAAAAATGTGAAATTGCCTCAGACTATAGCATGAACTTCCAGAAGCACCAAACTAATCAGAATCATGGTCCTTTCTAGATACATAGTAATCAGTTAGGAGTAAAACATATTTCAATGGATATTTGTGATTTATACTATTCCAACTTCCACCCCCAAAAAAGAGATCTAGTTATTGTGTGATTGAGTAGCCAAAGCTAAAAGTATTTGCAAAATCACTATTGACAAGATGCTTTAGGAAAGTGAACCCAGATTGAGTTTGAGTAAGAAAATAAATATGGAGATAAAGAGAAATAAAAAGGAGAAGTGAAAGAAAGGTATGAGTGTGAGATGAGTGTGATGGAAATTGAGTTTGTCTGTGTGTGTGTGGACTGAAGGCTATGAGTTAGTGGTGTACCTATCTGTGATGGTTGGAGGGTGGGGAATGAGCCTATGGTTTCTAAGGACAGATATTTTCCTGTTCACAGTAAGGGCAGGGAATCTTCTTTTTCCTGTGCCCCACTGTCACCAAATACCTTTCTGCTGCGGGACCTTTCATCATCAGGATAACCGTCTTCCAGGCCCAAGCTGCGTAGCCAGGTGGCGCTGTCGTAGGGCAGAGGGGGGATGGAGGGGGGGAGGGCGGAGGGAGACTCCAGGGGGTAGTAGGATTTAGGGAGGGGTGGCCTTGGGGGACCAATCTCCTAAAGAGATAGGGGAAAGAGATAAGGATAGAAAGGAGAGAGAGGAAGAGAGAGTGCTGTGCATAAGCAGAAGTGATAGAAAGCCAGGTGGAAGTGCGGAGCAGAGAGGATAATGAGACAATCGGAGGAATGGAAATCTGACCTCCCTGGTGAGGTGAGGTCAGGGAGTGATAGGTCAAAGTCGTCCAATGAGTGCACACATTTTTCAGTCCCATCAATCAGTATATATATATATATAAAAATAAAAAAAACGTCAACAAAAGCATTAGGCTCTTCCCTTTCCAAGCATAGACACTTGAATCATCAAACAATAATTATAGAACGCATATTGCAGAATGCTATGAATGGTAGCCTGAACTCTGTAATCCTATGTGAGTGTCTTGGTTCAAAGTGACATTTTCCATCAGACAAGGAAGGGACAACTTGTTTAGAGACATGGTCTCTTGATCAGCTCCAACAAGGTTTCCCAGATGCACCCGCTACAATGGTTTCAACGAGTCATACATTGACATTTCAAGACATGTTAGCAGGTATTATGGACTGACTTCTGGTTAGATCATAAGGTCTCATTACGTCTATAGGGATCTAATTAGGTTCACTTAAGACAGCCAACTAAAATAGTCCTCAGAAATAGTGTAGAAAGGTTCAAACTATCATCCCCCCATGGACCTCATCAACATTTACATTTACATTTACATTTATTCATTTAGCAGACGCTTTTATCCAAAGCGACTTCCAAGAGAGAGCTTTACAAAGTGCATAGGTCACTGATCATAACAACAAGATAGCCAAAAAACATCGCGAGTAGCCAAAACATGAAGCACACATTGTGAACAACCAAAGTAAGTGCCAAAGGGAAGAACCATAAGAGCATGTAGTTAAACAAGTCACAACCAAACAACATGAACAGCTATAAGTGCAAGTGTACCTGTGGGAAAAACCAAGCAACAGTAATAAAACAATATATCACAGCGAGAACCAAAAATTTAAATCAGTTACCACTAACCACAAGAGCAACAAGTCTCTAAGCAAGAGTCATTGTGATCCTTGAGGAAACTAACATCGGGTCAAGCGAACCGTTCCTAAGTACCGTTGTACTCCCGGAACAAGTGCGTCTTGAGCCTTATATAACCAACCCTAACCAAATCATGCCAAAGTTGATCAGCTGCAGATAAAAGAGCTACTGTTGGCTCGTGGAGACAGACAGACAAGCCTGTCTGGGGAACAACAAGCCCCTCTCCTTGGACCAGCAGCAGCAAGGGTGGCCCGCCCGAGCGCAAAAGGATCATAGCACAATTAGCATATATCAAAATAAGAATATTTCAGATGACAAGAAAGGCTTTTGGCTTTTTAAGGATTGGCGTCATGAGTTCTGATGCATGCAATTACATTTTTGGTTTATTTTTGAAATGGCGTCCATTTGAATTACTTTAAACAACCTTGCACTGTTGCTTTGAGAATACATGTTCACTAAGTACAAAAAACTTGAGTTCCCATAAATCCCGGTGCTTGAGGAATGTTGTTTTGCATCAACGTTCCACAAGAAATTACACTTATATTAATTGATTTGGAGCCAAGTAAAGGATTTCCCATGTGTTCAAGGGCATATCATTGGTGTCACTGGGTTTAAAGATGAGTTTGCCTGTTAACTTCGATGGAAGACTAATTGTGCCTAGAGATGTTTCTTTCTGGATAAGACATAGCAGTAGCGTTGAAGCTAACCTCTAAATTGTTGTTTGGGTAGGTAAGCAGACGCTTGTTGGTGGAAATGCTGGTGGATTCTCTAGTTTGAGATAAGTAGAGATAGTACTGTTAGCCACCCTGGACCTGCGGTGAGGTAGGGAGTGAGTACAATGTGGGTACCTGTAAAACTCTAGCTGGTTATTCTGGTTAGTATTGTGAGAAAGGAATAAGCATTGTGACTCAGGGACATATAGTCGTCTGCTGTGAAATGGGTACCTGTGGCACTCGTAGTTTATAAGAGAGTAGGAAACTGGGTGAGGGTCTGGAAAAACATATTTTCTGTAGCCACCTTAAAAGTTAGTGGATGGTCTACCAGTGTTTGGGGGGTCTGCTTAAGGTCTGAAGACCTATACTGATTGGTGTCTTTGGCAGAGTGGGTGGAGGTCCTTGTATCTATTTGACAGAGTCTATTCTGTACCCCAGCACTGGCTTGGTTGGGATTAACACTGTTTCTAGGGGACAGCTGATTACTTGGATTCAAGCCGTGGGTAGCGCTAAGGTCAAAGCTTGGGTTTGTATCTTTCATGTCACTAGAGCCTTGGTGGTGGGTTTCAGGGGGAGGGTGTTGCTGTGTTTCTGTATTCTCTACAGGGTCCCGCTGACTGCTTTGAACATTACCAGGTTGGAGTTTTGGGTCAGATGTGAGGTTAATGTTTTGGTCATTGCCTTGTTGGGCCAGTATGATTAGGTCTTTGACTAGACCTGAGATGGCTGTCCGGATCACCCAACTGCATCCCAGGGCTGAACCTTACATTTACATTTAGTCATTTACATTTAGTCATGGAGGCTGTGGCTGGAGCCCAGGGGAGAGTCACCCAGGTCAGTGTTTGAGTCTCTTAGGTTGGAGATGGGCTTTGCAAAGGGACTGGGACTAGATCTGTGGCGGATACTGGGACTAAACCCCAAGGATGGGATGGTATCCAGTCCCATGGGAGTGTGTGAGTCCCATGGGTTAGGGTTAGGGCTGGAAGTAGACCTCAGGTGAGGGACGGCACTAGACCTCATGTGGGAACTAGGATGACACCTTGGGTGGGTGTGGGGGCTGGACCCTGGGAAGACGGCGGGGTGGCGGCCCAGGTAGGGGCATGGGTGGGAAGGGGGGCCGGTGCTTACCTCCGGGCCCAGCTGTTTGGATGGGGATGCCTGGGAGCCAGGCACCGGGGAGAAGGGGCTGAGAGGGCTGGTGAGGCTGATGGAGCTGAGGGGACTGGCAGGACTACTGGTGCTAAAGGAGCCAGACACCCCGCTGGCCACTGTGGGGAGAGAGGGGAGGGTCAGGAGGTCAGGACACAGAGTAGAGAATAACAGAGACAGAGAGGTAAGGGAATGAGGGAGAAAGTAACAGGAAATTATAGTCAGGAGAAGCTAAATGAACGTGAGTCATACATGGTCAACATAAATAGCTATGAGGGTCAGTCAAAGAGGGCAGTGAGAGAAAAGTAAAGGGTAAAGAAAGAACGGCAGAGAGATAGAGACGATAGACAGAAAAACAGTAAAACCTCTACTTTTTAGAAAATCTACTTGTATTTTCCATTTAGTGTCAGTACCACTGCAACATGACGTGGTGTCACAGTGTGGTTGTGGTGTCTCACCTCGGTGCTTGGCAGTGTCCGTGCCTCTGGACGGGTTAGTCTTATGCAGTCCCTCCAGCACATCCTGAACCCTCCAAAACTCTTTCTGGATGTGTCTGTGAACCAACTCACTCTGGACACACAGGGAGAGAGAATGACAGATAAGTGAGGGAAGCACAGCCACCCTTTTACCTGATAAGAGCAGCCTACTGTTTTTTTTATTGCTGCACACGAATGACTAAATAACAGTAATGGAAAATGATGTGATATTTTTTACCTCATAATTGTGAAACCTACATTTCCTCTGACTGAATATATTCAGACATTTGAATGGATAGCAGATCTAGGTGGATGTGCTCTGTGTTCACCTGTCCTCCTGCATTGAGCTGCTCCCATAAGTCTCCGTGGATGGCGTTAGCTTCATCCTCCATGGCCTCAAACTCCATACGTGCGGTTGTCATAGCCTGGGAGCAACAACAACAACAACAACACACGCCTTCAGACTTCAACCCACAACCTTGTACGTTCATAGTTAACAAATACTCCATTCTACACCAAAGGTCATTGTAGACGATGCATCTAATATGATTAAAGCCTTGAGTCCCACACAAGATCACAAGTAATCTAATCTATACTTTACATAGTAACAGCATAGCTGGTATTCGTAGTTTAAAGATTAGACAACAGGGGATCCTTATATGTTATTCCAAAAGTGCCTGCTAAATCAATTGTTGTAGTTAAAGATGAATTTGTTACCACACGGAGTAGAGGCCTAGGTTTAGATAACAGATCTATATTTGAGAAAACACCATGCAAGACTTTGGTCCAAAAAGAATAAGCTGGAAGACCAAAACAAAATAAAATAAAAAACAGGATCCATTAAGGTGCCGTGTCTCCCCAGCTTTACTTAACAGCAGGGGTTATTCAGCTTGAAAAAACAAAAATAAACAAAAGATCATATTGAACAAATACTATATTACAATATAATATCTTCAAAAGTAAAACCCACAGTGGTGTTTCTCTACAAGTATTTAGTTTCTTTTCTTTTTTGGGGACTGAGAATGCATGTCAGTGTAAATAAATGGGTTTCTGTTACGTACACTGGAGGCCTGTGAGAGCTCTCCTCTGATGTTAATGAGCTGGTTCTGAAGGGATTCCTTCTTCAGCAGCAGCTTCTCCCTGGCTAGAGGCTGCGCCGGGTACATCTCCATTTCCTGATGTGTGGCCACTAGCGCCCCCTCCAGACAGTCCTGGGAACCGCAGGTCACAAACCACACGGAGAGATAGAATTTCTTTTGATCAAAGATGTAAAAAACTGGATGTATCGGTAGCTACCCAACCAAAACCCAACTATTGAATTTATCTAGTGCTATCTGTACTTACTTTGTCCATTCTCAATCTGTGGACCACAGCTTCCTGGTCCTTCAGAAGTCTGTTTTGCTCACACAGACGACCCAGAAGTTTCTGTGCAGAAAGAGAGAAATAAAGATGGAGTTTAAAAAGAAAGAGGAAGACAGAGTATGTTTGTGTGTTCTGGGGACTGTTGTGTGAACAGGAGGGACACAGTGTGGTGAGTTGTGGAGCATGTGGATGTTGGCTGAAGAGAGTGGGGCCTGGGGGGTTGTGGTCATACACTGGTTTCAATCTCGTTGAACTTCAACATTGGATGAAGGTCCCTGTAGACATTGTGGAACGGAGGCACCTGGAAACACAGAGATCACATACACTAAGAAACCACACCAATCACCATGGAAACCTGTTGCCACACATGGGATCATTCCTCCAGGATTCATATAGTCACACAACAAGAACAGCTGCCTCCCCAATCCACATGACTCCACATGACCGCCAAAATCACTTTCAGTGAACACCTGAAATAATCTAAATACCACAACCATCTTAATAATATAATATGTTTGGATAAAAGCATCACTAAATAAAAATGTTACAATTATGGTTAGGTTATCATATAAACAACAAATAACATATATATATGTTTTTTGCTATGTATATGTTTTGTTGTTAACAGACTGCTGCATCATCAGCCAATGGGGTGAGCAACTGAAGTTAAAACCCTCCCCCTGAGAAAAGGTCATATCCTTGTCATTTATGACCTTACGAGTGACATGATTTGATAGGATGTGACAGGGGGATGAGGAATCACAGTGAAGACAGAAATAGAGACGCCAAGCAACTACAGACAACAAACTCAGTACAGCACAGAAATGAACACAGACAGAAAAGTCACACTGTGGTGATGGGTAAAACAGTCCAGCACTGTAAAGGAACATAATAGCTTGAAAAAAAAGAAAATATTTATATAACAAATATAATTGTTGGAAAGCACCCAATAAAACATGCATGAGAAGAACACTGGAAAGAGGAGAGAGAGGCAGGCTTGGGTTGGTGACACTCAGGGGCGGTTTTAGGCACGGGCGGACCGGGCAGCCGCCCGGGGCGGCATTTTTTCATGCACGAGCATAAAATAAATAAATAAAATCTCTGCGCCGCGAAGCGGTTTTCTCTTTTCTATCATTTTACTGTGTGGGGAATTGGCAAATTGGCGCCCCCTTCAGGCAGCTGCAGGCACCCCTGCTTGCTGAGAAGGTGCTGTGCACAGAAGCTGTGTGAAAAAAGGGGAGGGGGACAGACAGCTCACCTGGCTGGGTCTCCCAAATGGAACGGACAAGGGGGGGGGGGGGGGGGGGGGGGGGGGGGGGGGGGGAAGGGGGGTCCACTGTATAGTGCAATACTCTAAATTAGTGGGCTAAAGTCAGTTGCACCTCGACTTTCTTCCAAATAACACACATTTCATTCATAATATTATAAATATAGGCCTAAAGTTCCTGCACATTTTTGTTTTTTTTAATTGTGTGAAATGGCTAATAAAAATATGTAACACAAAACTATTGTGGTCACCAAGGTGAATTGGTTTAGTCTTGACTTCTGGTCGTGAGTGACAGTGTAGGGGGGATGGGAAATCTGTTGACTGCCAAAGAAGATGGACAGGAAAAGGTCAAGTAAGCCATCAGGTGCCCAATTTCGAAAAAAAAGAAAAGAAGAAGAGGAGAAACGAGAAAAAGATAAAGGTATGCAAATATGTCTCTGTATGATTATTACGGTATCCATGTCATGAATGAAGGGCTAATGTTAATTGGTGGGTATAGGCTAACTCTTACGTTTGTTAGCCTTTTTGCTATGATGCTTGCTATGCAACAACAATATTTCAGTTTTAACTCAACAAACACGAGATAACATTTCACCATAATAGTGTGCTTTGCAACAAAACTGTTACAAGTTCAGTTATTATTTATTTTCATTATTTAGGTTAGGCCCTGTAATTAGCCAACTGAATTTTCAAATCTGTAGGTAGTTTCAAAGACGAACATTTGCTATTTGCTACAACTATATTTTGTGACAAAGTATAGTTTAACGTCATAACTAAAAGTGTTCCTCCCTAAAAGTTATATTAATATAGCATGTAATAACAGACATTTAGCGTGTAAGGGCATGTTTATGTGTAGCCTGTGCACCAGGCTAGGACTGGGTTCCTTTAGTCTCTCTCTTTCTCTCTCTCCTCTGTGCGCTCTTTTCCAGTGCCAATGACGTCACTAATTGGGAGTGGAGTGGGCGTCTAGTGGGCCATTTAATTGCCGTAGAGGTAGGCGTATATAAATAGACACCTGGGGTCCTTACACCGGTAGGGTGTCACTCTGCTGCTGGCACTGGTGTGATGTAAGCCATGATCTGGGTGCTGTCTTAAAGTACGAAGTGTGTGTGTGGAGGTGCAGACGCTGACCAAACCGTGGTGTACCAGTGTTTGCGTGACTTTCCGTAGACAAGCACCCGCTGGGTATTGTGGCTGCCAAACGCTACAAACGTAACGCTCCTCGCAAATTGTGACGTGGGCGGCAGACTTGTTCAACTGCAGCCGGCATTGTTGGTTGCTGTTCTCTACACGCATGATTGTGGTGTTGCTCATAGCCTAACTAGTGTATTGATTTGCTTTATTTGTTTTACCTGTTGATCAACCAAACCAACACCTCTATACTAATAAAGACTGTATTTTTATACTTTTCTAAGAACCTGTGTCTGTACAGATTATTAGTTCAGAGTTCCCCTTGCTCTGGCATGAGCACAGACAAGTTCAGCTCAAGGGGTGGGGGTGGGGGGGCGCGAAGGGCGTCTCACCCTGGGTGTAATTCAATGTAGAACCGCCACTGGTGTCACTGGCCTGGTAAGGCTTGGTAACACTGGCCCACATATATCCTTTTTTACTTATAAGAAAACATTAGCATGTAACCACTTTTCCAGTGAAGAGTGTGGATGTACAGGATGTGTGTACATGAATGAATAATTCCATAAATGATGCAACATCTAGTGGATCAGGGCTGAAAACACTACAGTATATTTACAAAATGAGAAGATCCAGATCAAGCCTTCGGTACATTGTAGATATCTTATAAATAAGACAAGTGAAAGTATCATTATGTATGTACCGTATTTTACGGAAAATAAGCCGCGGCTTATAGTCCGGTTTTAGAACAAAAAAGTGGCTTCTCTCAAGATCTCTACTGACCGTGCAGCTAATTTAATGCTCAACACTTGAACGGTGGCTTATTACTTACATTTACATTTACATTTAGTCATTTAGCAGACGCTCTTATCCAGAGCGACTTACAGTAAGTAGGGTGAAGTGCCTTGCCCAAGGACACAACGTCAGTTGGCATGACCGAGAATCGAACTGGCAACCTTCGGATTACTAGCCCGATTCCCTCACCGCTCAGCCACCTGACTCCCCTTGAAAGAGGAATTGTTTACTGTTTTCTCAGTTACACTATCATGGCTGGGAAATACAGTGACTTGCTAAAGTAGGCAAATGGCTAGTAGAACATAACATTTCATAATAATTTCAGTTAATCAAACAGCTGCAAACCCAGTGAAATGTTCTAGGCTAGGCTAGCTAGCAAAATAACGCTAGCATCGCTAACAACATTACTAATTTAACTTTGGTAGTCTAACCGAGCTCTTTTAAGTTTGTTTTAGATATAATTGTATATGATAGTGTGGACAATAAGACACGGACGCGGTCTCTTTTCATAGCTTGTATTTTACCACTGCTCTTCTTGACATCGCCATTCGAACTGATTTCACGTAATGCCAGAGCCTGTTTAAGGAGAGCCTGGCCACTCCCTTTTAAGCCCCATTGTACCGAATTTTGTTGCAGTTCCACCACTAAACGAGCTAAACGGCTAAATTTGTCTCTTTCACCTGATTGTCGTTGAGAAATCTCAGATTTGATTGTAGTTTTTGCATGTTCAACATGGATTACAGGTCGAAAGTTGAATGAACGAGTACTTATGTCCTTTCGATTTCTTACAGGGTAAGTCGTTGTTGCCCATAACACGCTAGCATTCTGCTAACGAATGCTGATTGGTTAGTGAAGGACTGACTACGACCAGAGATCCCACTTGATGGCATACGAAGCAGAACCAGAATGTCAGAGCATTAGCAACATTAGCAACAACATTTGCAAACCAAAACTCTTTCTAGCATGTGTATTGACAGGGAGAACCTGTCAGCTGTGTGAGAAAAGTGGAAGTAACCAGAGCTTGCCGTCAAGCAGTATCTCAGGCCGTACAATGTGTATGACGTCAATGACATTTTAAAAGGCTTTTTAGAACAGAAAGGCGACTTTTAAAAAATCTATCACCCAGCGGTGTGTATTTTTTCTGCCTCCCCTTTCGAATTCAGAATTAAAATTACTAGACAAAAAATTATATCCTGAGAAAAGTTATTAAAACCCGGAAGTTTCCCGAGAGTGGCAGTTCTCTGGCTGTGTCTACTACCTCGCACTTTACTAAGTACACTGCAATACAGTGCACTGCAATACAGTGCACTTACATCTATAGTGCACTCCGTCGCTGAGTAGTGCTGTCTCAACTGGAACACTTAAGTTAACCACTTGGCGGGAAGTGACGGACGCAAATCTGATTGTGACACCCGCGAATCGAAGGCGAATCTGCTCGCGAGTCATTTCGTCCGCCATTATTTTAGAAATGAAATGAAAAGCTGCCGAAAGGGCTCCTCCTCTTCCGCTACGTAGCCAATATGGTGCCCGTTTAGGGCGAGTAGTGTCCATCGTTGTACACTGCATTTTTTGACCGTTTGCAGTGCGTCTTCCGGGTACTTTCAGTGCACTGAATTCTGCTGGTTCTGTCAGTGTAAGCGCCCTAAGCACTGAAAGTCAGTGCTCGAAGTGCACAAGTGCGCGGTAGTAGACACAGCCTTTCAGTGCACTGAATTCTGCTGGTTCTGTCAGTGTAAGCGCCCTAAGCACTGAAAGTCAGTGCTCGAAGTGCACACTTGTGCCCATCTCTCAAAAAAAAGTGATTTGTTTTTGTATACAATATCTTTATTGTTCCAGATAAGGTACCTGTGTGGTGAGAAATTGTGCTTGTATATCAGAGACCATGCTAAAAGGACCTGCTTATGGAACACCGATAACTTAACAGGAAGTTTGTCCACATTGTAATTACAATTCAAAATAAAAGTCAAACCACCAAAACGAGAAAAAATATAATGGGGAATAAAATTCCAGATTGAGACAGGGTTTTTCAAAAAATTCCTAGCCCATTTAATTTTGAAAATATTATATAGCGTAGTTAAGTCCAAAAAGTTCTGCCCACCGAATTCGTAAGTATTCATAACAACACTCTTCCTGATATAGTGTGTGCGATTTTTCCAAATAAAGTTAAAAAGCATGCGATCGATGTCTTTACTAGTTTTATTGTCAACGTGTAAGGAAAGAGCTGCGTATGTAATCTGAGATAACCCTTCGGCCTTGGTAAGTAACACCCTGCCTTTGAGAGATAAATCCCTTTGCAACCATTGATTCAGCTTATTTTTATTTTTTTTAATGATTGGAGAGAAATTAAAGTCGGACATTCCAGCTTCTCGTGGTTTGCTGCGTTGACGTCAGTCATGGCCGATCAAGCGCTGTTTGCTTACTTTACTTTATTTATAATTAAACTTAGACTTTCCGTTAGTGAAGAGGCGGACTAAAACCCTTTCTTCAACACATTTTTCATTCAATTAAACAGTTTGGTCCGGATTTGAGCGTTTGTGACACTGAAGGTGTCAGAATAATTACAAGCGTCAAAGTTGTCGTGTGTGAGTCTGGCCAATCATGAAATAGCTGTGTCGTCATTAGAACCCTTGCAGTTGCTCTTGAGAAAATGCGCTCGGCTACACAGCCGGCAGTTCTCGAGTCAATCTCACGGTACTTTGATGCCTACGTCACAGTTACCTAGCCTCGGCGCCGTCTCAAGTCGGACAAAAAGTCTAACCAGAATTCACTGTTTCAAGTCAGCCGCCTGCAGCCGCCTGCAGCCGGCTGCAGCGCTGCATGAAGTCAGTTCATGTCGAACGCACCTTTTCTACATTTACATTTACATTTAGTCATTTAGCAGACGCTCTTATCCAGAGCGACTTACAGTAAGTACAGGGACATTCCCCCGAGGCAAGTAGGGTGAAGTGCCTTGCCCAAGGACACAACGTCAGTTGGCATGACCGGGAATCGAACTGGCAACCTTCGGATTACTAGTCCGACTCCCTCACCGCTCAGCCACCTGACTCCCCTTTTCTCTGGTAATGCTTTCAGCATCAAGCCTACGGCAACTCCCGAGGGACAAAACACTAGGGATGGGATGTATGGCACTGACGCATCGATGCTTGTGTCGCAAAACCAATACGCACACGTTTCGAAAAAGTGTTTTGGAGCTTGTATCAAATTACGAAACCACGTGATAGATGACGTTCAATGCTTCAAACGTCACAAGCTTTGTTTGTGACGTTTTGCCGCTCTTCTGAACCAGAGCCATAGAAGGAAAGAAGCCACCGCTTCTTGTTAAAGACAAATCTCACATTGCCAGAGAAGCAGCACCAGGCATCGCTCGAGTTTCTTCCATCAGTCATTATTATTTAGCCAAATCCGTATTGTAATAATTATAAATCCGTGCACTTGAGTGTTGTTATTTTATTGAAATGAAACGTAACATGATAGGACTAGGTAGGTCTATACAGGGCCCAGAAAACAAATGTTGATGATTCGTCAACATTGTCCACAGTAATACTTAGTAAAAATAAAGTCCCCCCAGTTCACAATAGGCCTACATATCACAAATGTTAAGAATAAGAAAAGATCAATGTAATCTAGTTTAATTGATAGAAAGACCGTATCGTATAAACTCTGTCCACCCGCATCGACAAGTCACTGCTTTTTCGGTGGTGTAGCTGGTTAAAGCGTTGTACGACAACGTATATTGTTAATGTGAGTATGGTTACCCGAGTTTGCGCCCCAGTGCAGGGAACTTCAGAAGATATTCTTTAACTTTTACTGTGAGAAAATGACATAATTCTAACGGCCTACAGATGTATCACAACAGTTTAATGTGTGAGCACTAATATCAGATCAAAATGAACACATGTAGCCTTAATTAAAATATTAAATAACGTGGGGTAGGCTACCGTTAGAGACAACCACTACGCCTCTTTCAGCCAGTTTAAACGGCTGCTAGATGACGCTGTTCATTTTCAATGCGCCGATAGTTCGGCTCTTTGGGCCGGCACATTCCGGAAGAAACCATCAAAGCTTCACAAGGCATCGTTCGCCCATCCCTACAAAACACCCTTGTCCATTGTCACATAGAAAGGTCTGCTACAGTAGGCTATCCTCAGGATTTGCAAGCTAGTTAAACTTATAATATATCTAAATAATTTTGTAGATCAGAGTAGCTTTTTAGAACAAAAAGGCGACTTTAAAAAATCTATCACCCAGCGGTGTGTATTTTTTTTGCTTCCCCTTTCGAATTCAGAATTCAAATTACTAAACAAAAAATGATATCCTGAGAAAAGTGGATTTTGAGGGGTATAGCTCCATAGACCTCTATTCATTCTGCACTCGACCGTAGTGCCCTCATATGGAACTAGAGTGGAACTGCAACCAGTTCAGAACCCGGAAGTTTCCCGAGAGTGGCAGTTCTCTCAATATTAGACATTCTCTGCCTATACTCGTGCATTGCTTTTGGTACCCAGAATGCCCTGCGGCAAGCTGAAAAGCTAATAAGTTAAGGGCATTAGCTTAGTTAAATAAGCATTGTTTGGAGTTATATTGTTGTGTTCGTTCTGTTTTGATATGTGTAATGCTATGGTCTAGTTTGGATAATTTGAGTGTTCACCCTGATTGGCATTGTTGTCTAGTTAGATCGCTATCCAAGCTGTCCGCAGCTTTAGCATGCACATTCAAACGATCATAAGTCAGCATTGGGTCACGCCACGGAAACTTTGTTTGCTTATGAAATGCGGATTGTTTAAGTGCTGCTTATACTCTGATTTACTAACATAAAGTGCTCATTCTGGGAAGATGTGACTTGTACACGATGTGGCTTATAGTGGGAGATATGAGGTGAAGGTACAGCTCAGTGTTAGAGCACTTGACTGCTGATCAAAAATGTGCAAAGGTAAAATCTGCGACTGTGCCTTTGGATAAAAGTGCCTGCTGAATGATCCAACTGTTTCTGATGATCTAGCTGAAGCCTGCCTCTCAGGGCTCACCCTCGCCTCTCTTACTTGTGAGAAGAGCTTTGCTCTAGGGGAAGAATGCTCCACCATGTGTGTGACCATGTTGATGAAGTGATCCTGGCTGTTCCCCTGAAGAACCACCACGAATGTAGAATACATCAACTTGAAAAATGCCTATCCTCAATGTGATATTGGTGATACCAAAATTGCCATCAAAATGTCTTCAGCTTTACAAATGAAATGTAACATGACAGACAGGTTGGTAGCTACTGATTGTTGGACGGTGTAAGTGGTCAGACACTGAGACAGGGCTGTGGGAGACTAGGAAGCAAGGATAGAAAAATAAGGAAGGATGGAAGGAAGGAATAAAGGAGTATGGGGGAGGGGAGGGAGGAGCGCCCTCTCTAGAGGTAAGCAGTTGGAAGACACACATCTGTGGATCTTTTTTATAGTGCTGTGTCAGAATGGAACGTGTTGCAACAAAAGGCATTTTATGCCCCCCCCAGAAGCCTACCTGTTGGTCTAGATATTCCAGCTTTCTCTGGAGTTGCAGGTCTAATATGTCCTCCTACGCCACATAGCGGTAACAGCAAGAACAAGAGCAGAAACAATGACGAAAGAGCAATTAAGTGCAAGAGGTGTGGAATAGCATGGAAGAGAGGAGAGCAGAGAAGAGGGGAGGGAAATGTACAAAGAAAGACAGATACCGACAGTGGACATAGGGTTATAGACATGCACACTGTGGCAACAGTGGAAACAGTAGCAAAGCATGTTACAAGAGCAGGTAGCTAGCTGCAGACGCCAATGACAGTTGTGTGTGGTTGCATATGTACACTGAATGTGTGTATAACTGTCACCTTAACATAATTAGTTTCATATTTTTCAACAGTTTGACACAAGTGGCACACACCATTTTGCTGTGTAGAGAGGGGGAGGCGGGGTAGTTATAGTGGTATGGTCCTTGGCTGAGAGACATCCTGTCCCCAGGGTAGTCATACTGAAAGAAAATAAATTGTCATGATGAGAAAACAAAAAATGAAAATAAAAAGCACTCTCATCATTGACAGGAAGGACACACAAAATAACAAGTTTAAATAATCACACTTACATATGCCTACATACACACACTTTTTAACAAATGTTTTGTTATCTCTAACCACTAACCCTAAGCCCTAACCTTAAACCTAACTCTCAACTTAAAAAGAGAAGGTTACCATTGGGTCAGCAAAAGAGCCCCACAAGGTAAACCTTTTGACGCTTTATACTTGTGAGGACATTGGTCCAAGGGTAGTTAAACAACACACACTCCTACACAAACCTAAACACATACGCGATTCTAGGTTTTAAAACTGGGGGTGCAAAGGGTAGTGGTTTTTAAAAATTAATACTAGATAATCATACAACAGACCATGACAGAACATACAACTCTGACATCACTTTAATGTTATGTTAACAGTAGGGGGTGCAAATGCACCCCTGGTAAAATCACCTATGCCTAAACACATACATCTACATGCACACACACACTCCTATACTCCCCCCTCACCTTGGGGGAGCTGAGAGACCTCCTCAAGCCATAGACAGAGGGGTCTGCATAGATCCCCTCCTCCCTCATCCTGCTAGGTAGCTGATCCAGCCTGGCCGAGGGGGACCTGGCGGGGGATGCAAAGCTGTGGGGGCCTGGTGAGTAGGGCCCCCCCGAGGACGAAGATGGGGACCGGGGCACCGAACGGGAACGGGGCTGGATAGACAGACGTCTCAGGGAGGTCTGTGCCGCGTCCATGGGTCCCCGGTAGTAGCCGGGCTGGGCCCAGGGTGACTGTGGTGCCAGGCCGTAGAGGGCAGGGCCGTCCCGGAGTGAGCGCTGCTTCTCTGCCTCGGCCCAGCGGGGGGGCAGGTGGTCGTAGCTCACAGCGGACACGGAGCAGATGCTGTCGGGGCGGACCCCTGGAGGGTAGAGGGGGTACTCCTCCACATAGGGAGGCCCCCCGCCGTAGACACCGTAACAGTCAGAAGGCACGCCACGGTTCACTGTGTAGTACCGTGCGGGGCTGGAGAAGGGGGAAAGTGAGAGAGTGTTCTCATAATTACTCCAATAACTGTCTGCCTGTCTGACTATCTATATATTTATCTATCTATCTCTTCATCCCACTGCATTGTCTAAAAGTAGGAGCTGATTGGAGGAGCACCTGTTCATGTCTTCGTGTGCGGCCAGGCCTCTGCGCTGGTTCACCCACTGCTGCAGCTGGGTCATGGAGCTCTTCCTCTGGGCCATCCTCTCAGGAGCGGTCCTGGGCACAAAGCCCCGTCTCAACACCACATTCTCTGGTTGCTCTCCACCCCTCAGCCCAGCACCCTCCGCCGGACACTGCGGGGGGCAGACATTGCCATGGCTACCCGGCGGAGGGGCGTTGGCATGGTTGGGGTCGGTATGTGCTCTGTAGTTGCTCCAGCCATTGGCTTGGTGATGAGGTAGAGGAAGTGGACACGACCCAGGGGAAGGTCCACCTCTTCCTCTGTCTCCAACCTTGTCTTTTTCTCCACAAATGTCTTGCTCAGAGTGGGGGGTGGAAGGGGGCGGGGTTTCCATGTCATCAATCCCGTTGATTTGTGGATGTGTAGGGGTGTGGAGGTTATCTTCTTTGCTGGTGTGTGAGTGTGTGTCGGGGTGCTGTGAGTGTGTGTCGGGTCCTCTGGTCCCCATGGTATGGCTGAGCTCTGCTGTGGGCGTGGTCTCAGAGTTTGTCCTGTCAGGAAGGAGGAGGGATCAGAAGGCAATGTACATGTGTGTTTGTCCATGTGTGTGCATGTAAGTGCGTGTGTGTGCAGATGTGTATGGGGCATATTCCGTGCCTGGGACAACTGCACACAGTGCATTCAGAGTACCTGTTATAGTGAAGTATGTGTACTTTGGCGAGTTGTAGGAAACCCCACATGAACACTACACCTTATAGTTTGGAAATATCTACGTATTAACAACTTGGTTAAGATATTAAGATGTTTTTTCAGAACAGCAATCCCTTGTTGTAAGCTAGCCTAAATAACTGACACGTCTAGGCGCAAAGGTGTGTGTAGATGTTACTGTGATGAAAAATAGTATGCAAAGCACAAATAACACCTGCCTGTACGCACGCCTTTGTGGTGTATGTCAGATGTAGTGTACACTACACACACGTGCAGGCGTCTTATAAATACGCGTGCACATCACCAGCACGATAAGTGTAATACGCATCACCGGTTAATATGCAAAGCGCACAAAAGCGCCTGCACATGTAACGGAGTTGAAAAATCTGTTTAACTGTATGATGAGTTTCGCCATAATTCTACAGTTGTTAATAATGTTGGTGTTTTGGAGCCCCCTTTGGAGCTGTGGCGTACTGACTGCAGTACGCCAAAGACTGCAGTCTATGTAGGTAGGCCTAGACTATGTAGTCTGCTGGAATCACACACAAGGAAGCAAACCCACTGTAGCCAAGCCTTGACACTGTTCAGTCTGTCTGCATCTGTCTATGTCTTTGCATGTGGGACATTCTTGAACGGGCAACTATGCCAGGAAATATGAAGGGTATACCTTGCTCCAAAGCAGTACCTGAATATTATCATCAGTTTTTCAGGTAATCTTGAAACACAAAGAATCAAGGAGGACTTTTTATTCAATTGTATAAAGTATTTTCATTGTTTAAAGTAGCCTATATGTTGACAAGCCTGTATATTACCTCTCCTCTGGCTTCCCCAATATTATAGGTGCAATATACTGTCCCCATGGGTGTATCCAGGCCCATTGGAAGACTCAGGGGGTGACTGCCTGGTGCCCCCATGGTTGAAAGCGTTTCTAAAATGCCCAGAGTGGCAAAAATTAGACCAAGTGCCCTACTGTCTGCCATTCACATTGTGAAATATGCTTGAGTGCACAGGATGCCCCATGCAATAAATGACAGTGTGCCCTCTATAAATGTAAAAAGAGTTCCTTTATAGTATAGAACATGTGATGCAGTACCCTATAAGGTGCCCTTACAATGGCCTAAATTGGACTGTTCCCATGCCCTTACTTCCAATGGAAAAAGGTGCTGTTATGAAGTGCCCTTTATGCTGCCCCTACATGACAGTGTCCCAAATGTTGCCCTTTCCAAAGAAGACAATTAGATTCTGTGCCCAACAGTCTCCCCTAATGTTCCCAGTAGGGCATGCTTTCCCAAAGTGAGGCTGTGACAACACTTGGCACAGCCACAGTCTGTCACTGTCCAAGCCCCCTCTGGATCTGTGGAGGCAGACTATGTTAATTGGAAATACTCGTAATATAATAATGATAGTCATGCTGAGCAATTTTAAATGACTGTTCTGCCAAACAAAGTGTGCAGTTTGGGTCACCTTCTGATCTAAAAAGTCAGTGCTGGATCTGTGCAATACTAGTCATTTCAGTGAATCCCCATTTAAGTCATGGTTAACTTTCCCTTTTATCTTAAAGCTCAGCATTTAGCCTATCAGTTAATAAATGTGTGTGGCAAAGTTATTTTGAAGTAATTTTTGATTTTGTTCAAGATGTGAAGACAAAAACATTAGTAGCCCACATCAAGTGCAATCAACCATGGCCTTCTTCAGTGTTTTGAATTTTATCCTACAATTTTCAATTGCTGCCATGTTCTTTTTTGGGCTATTATTCTCAATCTCCTGTTGAGAATATCGACCATAGGCTAGCCTGTCAGAACGGTTTCAGACAGCTCATCAAATTACGCTAATTATCAGTAGGCCTAAATGCATATATATATATATGTTAAGTAGATTTGGTAGGTCTACAATTTACGCATTTTAACGGTCGTAATGGTTTGACAAGTTGTCTCCCTTGCCATGTTAATTGCGGCAACATTGCCCTTTTTGGGAACAAAAAAACTCAAAAAATCAATTTACGCTGCTGAAACAACACATCTCTGCTGCTTTACGTTATACTTTTTGCGACATAACTCCTCTTTTCGACGATCGCCTGATCTGGGCTGCACAGTCTAAGCTTATTGAGGTCTAGCTTGAATTAGCGTTGCCTGTTAGTGGAACGGAACGTTAGTGGAACGGCTTGAGGCTTAAGTCTAAGTTGACGTTTACCCAAGTGAGACTTATTCGTGTTAGCGCGACTTGCGTTAGCGACGTTGATGGAACACCCCCCAGGAATTAAAGAACCAAGCAATTCGTCAAAAGTGTTTGTCAGTCCCCTGTTTGACCACCTATACACACACGCCTGCGCAATTATATAAAACCTCTGAACGCACGCAAGAACTTAACATTGATTTACAATGGACACATGCATTCACACACACGTTACGTAGGCATCACGCTGGCGTTGTGCACACTTACTGTATGTATTTTATTGACGTGTGAACAACGTGTACGTGACATGTACAGTATATGGGGGGTGACAAGTGCCCTTGCACGCTCAAAAAGCATACAATGTAGACAAGCGTTGCAAAGTTGTTGACCTGGGGGGATGGGGGCCATTAGTATGAAATTAAGACATGTCACAAATTGGTATCCAGAGTCTCAACGCAAAAAAGTAAAATATCTGGACTAGCACCTTTTCAGCAAGGTTAGCTAGCCAAAACCATAGATATATATAAAGACAAGATGTCTTACGGAGTCTAGAACGTCCGCACATGGCGGCCATCTTGCTACATTGTGTTGATGCTACATGTACTTTTTAAATGACCATAACTTGCTCAATTTTCTACCGATTTTGAAACGGTATGGTTTGTTGACAATGTCAGAGATGTCGTTATGCCACTGCATACTTCTATTCTATAAAAAAAACATAATTATTCATAAGTATGCATTGTACTGAATGTTGTTGCAGTTCCACCAAAGTGATCGCGAGTCAGTGCAAAATGAATGGGAGTCTATGGAGCTAAACAGCTAAATTGGTCTCTTTCGCCTGATCGTCGTTGAGAAATCTCAGATTTGATTGTAGTTTTTGCATGTTCAACATGGATTATAGGTCAAAATTTGAATGAACAAGTACTTATGTCCTTTCGATTTCAGACATAGCTGCCAACTCTCCCGTTTTTCCCGGGTTTCTCCCATTTTCTGATCCATCTCCCGCCGCCCTCCCGTTTTGTCATTTCTCCCGGTAATCTCCCGTATTTTACGAGGTACAAATTTATTTTTATTAATAATCAAATCAAAATGTGTGTCCAATGTTCTAAAGTTGCGACAGCACAGGCTCTACCCAATCAGATCACGTTTATGGTCACGTCTCAACAAGGCCGGATTAACCATTAGGGCAACTGGGCACTTGCCCAGGGGCACATGACATCTAAGGAGCCCTGGACAATGTCAACTAAAATGTTATATCACTTTGTGAACGCAGTCCTAACTTTCCTTAATGTGAGTACTTTATTGCAACTCGTTCGATCAAAATATTATGTTAAATCACGTCAAAAACAGTGTTTGTGTAGTCTAGTAGCCAGTGTCGCCGCTCCCATAACGCGCGCTACGCGCTGTGCGTAGGGCACCAACTCCTGAGGGGGAACCAAAAATTGGCCAACTGAAAAATCATATTATTATTTTAGTATAGAAATATTAGGCACGTATATTACAAAACAGGCAGAACAAGAGATATAGCCTATTTAGCTCCCCCCCCCCCAAGGTTTCCATTGGGAAGCTTCTTAAAAATAAATTTTCCCTGAAGCAAACCAGGCGGCTTCATAGCTGCATCCATGTTAGCACGTCACGTTTGATGTGATAATTTCATACACAAGGCATACACACAGGTTCGAAGACTCGTTCTCGTCCCCTACAGTGCAATTCGGCTAGGTATACATCCGCGCTAAAATATCAAAAGTGAAAGTCATCATAGCTTGCGTAGTATAGACCCAGCTCCCAACCCAACTTTGAGAATAGATTAACGGGGATATTTTTTTTATCGCCGATAAGAGTCGCAGCGCGTTAACGCGCATTAACGCCGATAACGGCCCACCACTAGTATTTTTTTTAAATTATATTACTCGAAGTCTCTGCTAATCTGTCGATACGACTAGGGAGTCCCAGTCGGGCTAGCTAGCTAGTTACCATAGAACGAAGTTACGTAATGTGAATTCGTACAAGACTGGATATGCAGCCACATAGGCGATTAGTTTCTCCTCCATCTTGAAACTGAAAGCTAGAAATGTTTACCATGGTTGCTACGTTATGAAAAACAAGAAAACACTCCGATTGGCCATTGCTAGCAAAAATCGCTCCTCATTTGCATAAAGTTGAGAAAATCTCAACTCGAATCGCTTGGATTGTGTCGCGGTGCTACCCACAATGTACCACGCAAGCGATTCGCCTGGCTCCATTGAAAATTAATGTGAAAATGTTGTCGCGTCGCTCACGTCGCTGCAGTGTAAACGCACCTTAAGTCTTACAGTTTCGATTGATATCTTAGCGTGCACACAGGCAGGTGACGTGTGCTTCGCATACTGAAACGCCTCCGCACACCTGTATGGAACGCTCAGTGGGCAATAAGTAAACCGCCGACTTGAGGCAAAGTCACCGTCTTTTTCGCCTCGAATTGAACAGTGTCACGTGACACGGTGCCATTTACACATGTAAATGTTGTCTCAGTTTTTGAGACGTGTCCAGCAAACAAAGGTGGTTTTGCTGGCGGTATTATTGGTTGCATTGGACGAGAAAACTTCAGTAATAAGTACAGCTTGGTTCGCAAGCTAGCAATGCTATTGTTATATGATGCAATGTGTTGTGTAGCCTAACCGGTCAGTTGGGGATAGTTTAAAGATGCAAATCTATCTGTGCCTCTGTCAATCAGTGTATTATAGCGTCAAATGTCTCCTCTCTATAACCCACGGATATCAATAAAAAAGGTGTTCTCTGAACCCCCCAATATTAGCCTAATGGTGTCCCCATGGACAGAATAGGGGTTCCTACACCCAGTTTGAGAAGTAGCTGCCGTGGATTGTAGCCTGAACTTTGCTTCCATTTTTCTTTTGGAAGGTTATGTTTTGTCCATTTTGTTGAGTGAACCTGCAACCCATATACAGCTTTTGCGTTTGTATTGTGGCTTTTGCGTTTGTGTTGTGGCTTTTGCATTTGTGTTGCGGCTTTTGTGTTTGTGTTGTGGCTCTTGCAAAGCGTTGACACATCTCGACCAACGTACTAGTGAGCCCTTTGCATATAAACCGTATTGTGCCCCATAAGTGTGTGTGAATGCGTGGGTGGGTGTATGTATGCGTGCGTGTACCTCTGTGTCGGCTGTGGCTGGACCCACGTGGCCTCGCTCATGGCCGCCACCCACTGCTCCTGCTCCTCCTGGCTCTCAGCGCTGAAGTAGTACGTACGCGTGCCTGCGTGCTCTGCCTGCACACAGAACACAATGGCACCCTTCAAGTCTCCTTCCTCCTCCTCCTCCTCGTACCACACCTGGGGAAAGGACAGACACAGAGAGGGAGGTAGATGGGTAGAGACAGAGAGGGAGATAGAAAGATATAGAAGTAGAGCGAGAGAGACAGAGATAGAGGGAGAAAAAGAAACAGAGAGGGAGAGAGAGAGACAGAGAAGGAAAGAGTGACAGAGAGGGAGAAGGAGAGAGACAGTGTGTGAGAGGTAGAGGAAAGGTGACGTAGAGACAGAGAGGGAGAGAGAAAAAATGACACACATTAGACTAGAGCATTCATCAAAATCTAGATTTCTGTCTTATGTTCTTTGTCGGGTGCCTCTGCGTTATCTTCATCATCATTGTCATCATCCCCCAAGTCATGCAGGTAGACAAAACACAAACTCATGCACGACAGCCACAAAATATAAGTCAAATTCCTCCTGTTGTGTTAGTATCTGCAGCAGTGGCTCACACCAGCCATCTCAGCGTGTTTCGATACCTGCTAGGCAGAACAATTCATGCAAAGTATCAATTAAGGTAAACATTATGAACCAAGGAAAAGAAAAGCATATCACAAACCATGTGTGTGTGATAGTGTGTGTGTCCAGCATGCAGACCACCACAACACCCATGCAGCTATCAATATCTACGAGAGGTTGAGGAAAGAGTGATTGAATGCTACCTACTTCACACACATCTCCTCTGTGGAGTTTAACAGAGGCAAAAAGAGAGGATGGCTATGTTCAGGGGTCCTCGCAAAGATGGTGGAGGGAAGGAGACGGAGAGACTGGTTATAATGAGGTTGTAATGCGAAGGGTCAAAGTTCAGAGGTCAGAATGTTGATTGGTCAACATTAGGGTTCAGAGTTTAAAAGATTACTTTTAGAAACGATCCTGAAAGATAGAAATGGGGGAAGATATCCAAATTCCAAATGACATGTCATTTATTGTTCAGGTTCCAGTTCGACATGTGTGTCAAATGCTCTGACCAACCACTGGGGGACATCAGAGACAGACCCATCTTGGAGAAAGGCATATTAGAACTAGAGAGGGTAGAGTGGGCTGTGCTCCTTTATTTTTGTACGCCCTTCGACTTGGTTAGCTGCTGCGATTCCCACACAACAGAAATGTAGTAGTTAGCTAGCTCTACCATTTACCGGGGCTAGGTCTGAATCTAGGAGCAAAACGGAGCAAAGCTCAGGTGGCTGAGTGGTGAGGGAATCGGGCTGGTAATCCGAAGGTTGCCAGTTCGATTCCCGGTCATGCCAACTGACGTTGTGTCCTTGGGCAAGGCACTTCACCCTACTTGCCTCGGGGGAATGTCCCTGTACTTACTGTAAGTCGCTCTGGATAAGAGCGTCTGCTAAATGACTAAATGAAATGAAATGAAAGCTGCCAGCTGTAAGTATATGCAGGTAGCAACGCTAGTGCTAAATAAGTAAGTAAGTAGGGCTTGTGAGACTGCTCACCAAAAAAAACGAAGGGGAACCAAGTAGCCTCAACTTTCCTAGACTTTTAGCTACGGTACTAATTCTGAGGTTTCGCTGATATCGCTGTCTGTCTTACTAGAACATCGTATCAATAGGTTCGTTCGACATGGACTGACTTCATGCAGCGCCGCAGCCGGCTGCAGGCGGCTGACTTTAAACTGTGAATTCTGGTTAGACTTTTTGTCCGACTTGAGACGGCGCCAAGGCTAGGTCACTGTGACGTAGCCATCAAAGTACCGTGAGATCGATTCGAGAACTGCCGGCTGTGTAGCCGAGCGTATTTTCTCAAGAGCAACTGCACGGGTTCTAATGACGACACAGCTATTTCATGATTGGCCGGACTCACACACAACAACTTTGATGCGTGTTTTGTAATTATTCTGTCACCTTCAGTTTCGCCAATGCTCAAATCCGGACCAAACTGTTTAATTGAATAAAAAATTTGTTGAAGAAAGGGTTTTAGTCCGCCTCTTTATTACCGAAAAGACTAAGTTTAATTATAAATAAAGTAGGCAAACAGCACTTGATCTAGCCTGGGTGCCAGCCAAACTTAGCCCCGCCCACAGAAATGTTTTGGTCGGGAAGTTGGGTCTGGGGTCGCTCGGTTGGGGAAAAACTATGTCCGAACAAGAGCTGTTCGGACCAATCAAATTGTCAGGGCGGGCTTTATGCGATGATGGACAGATGATCAACAGTAACGTAATCAACCACGTCACCAAAGAGCGCTTGGGTTGAATTCGTTTTCAACAAACATTGCTGCCGCTGGAGAGCTGAGATGTGTACATTCTGACATCGAGTCTGTTTTAGAAGACATCTGGATAAGAGCGTCTGCTAAATTACTAAAAAAACATCGACAGCGCATTAATTTTGAAAGAGAACAGAGATACGCGATCAAGGCATTTGTCGATGGAAAATATGTTTTTGCCGTCCTTCCTACGGGATTCCGTAAAAGTTAACATACTACGTTGCTCTGATTGGTTGTAGGTCTAGCCAACGGAGCGGTATCAGACTCATATTCTGACTAAAATTATGAGTATGACAGTATGTCAGGCTAGGAATGTCCGACTTCACAGAGCCATTTTTAACTCCTCCCCGACTGCAAGCTGCTACTCTCGCCGGTCGTTCCATGCAGCCGCAGTCCATTTCGAATGCACTTTTTTTTACTAGGAGCAACCTGGGATAGCCTGGCTCTGCCCTCCTACGTACTTCCGCTCAATTTTGATATTGCTTCTGTACTAGGTCTGGCCATGAGGTAAGGAAGTCAGATGTCTCCAGTTAATTTTCTACCGGCCAATCAGCGAACAGAGGGAGTGGCTGTCGTGCGCTAGTTTGTGTTGTAGTTCCGTAATGGCGGCGGAGAAAGATGCGAGCGAAGCCATTCGGTCCGTTGTGGCAACGCTGCCGAATATCCATAAGCTAAAGCCAGTTTTGCTCCGAGTTTTGTTGGTGGCCATGATGTTGTGGCCCTCCTCCCCACGGGGTTCGGGAACAGTTTGATTTTCCAGCTACGGCAGCTAGCTCTGTTACAAACTAAATGTACGAGAGTCTGGTTAGGACCAGGCTAAACCTGGGCTACCCCTGACTGAAAATTTTAGGAGCGCAAGCAGAACATTTTGGGGCACACTTTAAATCGACATGCAATGCAATTATTAATGTAACTAGAGAGGGTACAATTTCTGGGGACATTTTTTACAACTGATATACAGCGATGCACCACAAAAGCTTGAGTTTAAATAAAATATTTAATGTGACATTGCGTACTGTACATGCAAATCTTAGCTAAATGCCTTAAATGTATGATGCATCCATCAGTCCTCCTACACCACGACACGATACTTGCTGAGCAACAGCGCAAACACAGGCAGGGATACAGTAGCTAACAACGCTAGTGCTAAATAACGGTGTGTGTCCTATACAGAGGTTTTTTTTAAATATCTGTACTTTACTATTTATATTTCTGTTTACTTTCACTTTTACTTCACTACATTTTGCAAAGAAAACTGATACTTTGACTCTGATACATTTCCCCTGAAACTTGCCCCTTACTCGCTACAAAATCAAATCTATGTTTAGAAGAAAAAAAAGAATCATAAGACCAACGTCGGGGACTGTGGTGGAACACAGACTGCAAGCAAGCATGTTTGGCGAATCAGTGGTCGTAGCTTGCAAGTTAAATAATTGGTTAATCACGTTAATGCGCAATTGCAAGCAAGTGCTCTCAAAGCCGCGGTTTGCTTCTTCGTACCGGATGAAGTGCCTCTTATGCTTACCCAAAGCTACTGAAATATTGGCATTCAAAAACTCCACATCCAACCTCAGGAAACACATTGAGGTAAATTAAGATGAATCCCATGAGCCGCAACGTTAATGTTTAGTTATCATAATTAGCATAAACATAAATGTTTTCAACCCAACTCCTTATCCTTGGTCATGGTGGCCACAGCACTTAAAAGAATAAACTTCATAATTCCCAAAATTCTGACCCTTTGCTTTTTTATTAACAGCATTTCCTTATACTTTTACTTTCAATACTTAAGTACATTTAATATCAGAAAATTGGACTATAAGTCACACTTTTTTTCATAGTTTGGCTGGTCCTGCGACTTATAGTCAGGTGCGACTTATATCTCAAAATATAATTTAACATGTTTTTAAATGTTAATTCATACTGACTGACATGAACCAAAGAGTTCAACGGATTCAGTGATGTGGAATGAGATCGGGAGCTTGGTGAACTAGTTTACCCGTAACTTGCTTGTTGGACTCGCTAGCTTGTTATGTTAATTTAGCCTATTCAGCCTCCCAGGTATGTTCTTTATGCTATTGTGTAGCTGTGTAAAACACTGGACACCTATTCAGCCTGTTGTTCTGTGTGCTATTGTGTAGTTGAATAACTTGCCTTTCCAGATTAAATGTCTGTTCTTGGTCTTGGATTTTGTGAAATATATGCGATTTATGTCAGTGCGATTTATATATGTTTTTTTCCCCTTCATGACGCATTTTGTGACTGATGCGACTTATACTCCGGAGCGACTTATAGTCTGAAATACGGTACTTTAAAGGGGTGATTGACTGTTGTTTGGGGGTTATTTCAAAACCAACCGTTTTACAGCTAAATTTTTTTATTGTGAGATTTGCATAGGAATCAAGTCAAGTCAATGGACTTTGAGGTTCACTGTATGTCCATTTTACCCACTGAACTGTCGTTATTCAACTGTGACAAGGTAAATTTGTTTCTGCAATCAATGACCCCTTTAAGACTTTTACTCATGTAGTATTCTAATAGGTGACTTTTTACTTTTACTGGAGTCATTTTCCAGTAAGGTATCTTTACTTTGACTCAAGTATGGCTTTTGGGTACTTTATACACCACTGGGGCTTGATTGTTATGTGGAATAAATCAGTGTTTGTGTGTGCATGGGTGTGTGTGTGGGTGGTGTGTTTGAGTGTGTGTGCGCGCAGTTCAGCGTGACGTGATGGTTAAAATTATCCCAGATGAACAGAACACTCATCATTGACTAGTGCCAAGTGATGGACAGTGCAGATATCTTGTGGTGTGTGTTTGTGTGTGTGTGTTTTTTTTGTGCGTGTGTGTTTGTGGTCCTCCTTTCCGTCTTCACCTCTTCCTCCCTATCTCTCTCTTCTCACTCTTTCTCTCTCTCCATCTTTCTCCAGGGTTTCCCGCAGAAAATGTGTTAGTTAAGGTGGTAGGATGGGGTTTGCCGTCAGACCGGGGAGGGGGGGGGGGACTAGTTTGTGTGATAGACTAATGCGGGGGGGGGGGGGGGGGATAGTTGTGCGATAGACTAATGCGGTCTGCAGAGGAGGCTGGCGTTTTGGAATGGAAGGGAGAAAACAGGACAGAGTAACACGGCGGATATCGTTTTTTGAATTTTTACGATGTAGTTAAGGCGGCAGGCATGTGTTGCTTAGGCGGCCGCCTTAACTGAAAAGTGCTGCGGGAAACCCTGTTTCTCTCTGACTCTATCTACATCTTTTTTTTTCTGACTCTCCCTCTAAAGTTCTCTAGCACCTGCACCATATCTTTCTCTCTCTTACAAACGGACCAAATGGGACCAAATCTCTCAATTGTTTTTTTTCACTCACCCTTTCCCTATCTTACTATCACTCTCACACACTCACATCAAATTTGAATCCAACATGAAGCAATGCTTCTATTTTTTCCATTACTGGCTACTATATTGTCAATGTATGCTTTCGGAGAATCAGATTACAAATCCCTGTGCGCTTCTGTGGCCATTGTAGGAGAAATAAAAGCGTAATGCATAGAGAGGCTCGTAGAGAGAGGGCTGATGCAATTGAATGAAAAACCCCCATGGTAACAGTAGCAGTATGGGAGGGGACAGAGAGAGAGAGGGAGGAGGAGGGATAGAGAGGGAAAGGATGGATGAAAAATGTATGCTAAACCTCCTGTCCCTAGAGACCTAACAGAGGGAGAAAAGGAGGGAGACAGAGAAGGAGGGAGACAGACAGATGTATGGAGGGAGGAAGAGAGATTGAGAGGGAGAAGGGAGGGAGGGATAAGCGTGTTAGTGATGGACAATGTGAAAAGTGAGTGGGGTGAGGTGAAGGAGAGAAGAAAAGAGGGATAAGGAGTAGAAAGAGGGGTCTAGTGAGTAGATACTATAAACATGATCAAAAGCAGATCATGCTTCAGTTTTATTGATGACTGTCCCAGTGGTACAGGCAGGTGTGACTGATGCATGCCGGTATTTAGAACTAGTGACCACTGACATGGATGTGGTGAGGGGGTGTTGGACTGGGTTAGGGTTAGGTAGTACAGGTGATGTCAAGCCTTCAAAACAACAGTCCTGACTCCTCCTTCTCTCTCCATCCCCCCTCCAGGCCCCCCAGCTCTCTACAAACCACATGTGCTCTGTCCTCTCTCTCCCCCCTCTTCCTCTTTTCCTCTGCCTGGTACAGAGCTCCAGGAAATGTCAGTAAAAGTTACACCAATAACTGTCATGTGTTCCTAACAGTGCTAATAGTACTAGACTCTATGACACAGATACTGTAGCCTTTGAGCTTGTGGGCCCTATCTTGCACCCAGTGCAATTGACTTTGTACACCGACACATGTATCATTCCTATTTTGTACCCGACGCACAGCGGACTTTTCGCTCCACAGACGCACGTCGGTAAGTTAGGGAATGAACTTCCCTAATTTACCTTGTCACAGTTGAATAACAACAGTTCAGTGGGTAAAATGGACATACAGTGAACCTCAAAGTCCATTGACACCTCTTTCCTATGTAAATCTCACAATTAAAAAATGTAGCTGTAAAACAGTCGGTTTTGAAAAATCCACCTGTTTTGGCTCTGGTCTGTACCTTTGTCACGCCCCAAAATTTGCTGCGCGCTGCTCTGTGTACTTCCACAGAATTACAAAGAAGAACTTTTTTTTAGCATATTGAAAATGGACTACGGTGGTAAATGCAATGTTCCAGGCAGTGTGCAAATTATACAATGACAATCGGGGGGTCAACTCAGCCAAGGGGTATCCGTAAAATGACAGACGGACAGACGGATAGTCAGGAAAATCAGGAGGTGCAAGTAGAGCTCTCCGAAGGGCTCGGAGTGGGCGTTCCATGTCGGAGAGGGCGTTCCCTGTGTCCGTGAAAACGGAGTAGTATAAATCGGCCTTTAGCCTATTAGCAATGCTAACATCTCCTGTATCTAGCATAGGTAGAATGCTAAATACATTTCTAAACATCAACATACCTTACTTGGCAAATTACTCTAGCTAGACTAGCTGTAGTCGGCATTAGAAGGGAAGCTTCCGAAAAAATAGCCAGAAAACGAATAGCAGTCTAGCCTATTGCTAACGCCTGTCTAGATTATCTATTTGAAAGAACTGGAGAAAGGCAGGTGCTAGATACAGGATACGTTAGCATTGCTAATAACTGTTACCGACAAAATCATACTACAGCTTGCGGTTGTGGTGAACCTAAGGTCGGAACGCGCCTCTTTTCAGCAACAGCTTCATAGCAAATCCTGCTTTACATTGTCCCTGGTTTTCAAAACCGTCCTTGGTGAAATAGTTCGTGCAAATGTGTCGAAGGTCGAACTGTACTGGGATCTATTTGCTAAGCTGTAGTGCTAACGTTACCCACCTAAGGCGGTCCTTTTTGCTTCGACAACAGAAGTGGAAACAACTAACGTAATAATTTAAAATTATATCTATTCATTCTATTTTCCAAGATTAAAAAGATTTTCATGACAAATGTCTTTGTATGTGAACTTGATTTGTAACAATTGTGGCAATTTCCTCCCACGCCTGTTTAACCAAAGCTAATTTGGGTGGGTTTCTTCTCCCATCCCCATACAATGTCACTTCTCTGTCTTTTACGGCCCTGAGGAGAACGTCGGTCTCTTGTGCGTGTGTGTGTATGCATGCGTGTTTGTACATGTTTGTGTGTGTGTAACACCAGTTGATACATAGGTACAGTACACACAGTGGTGTAGTCTATTTTTTGTAGTGAGTATACTGTGATTTTCCCCTCCCAGCCTCATACTCGCCTGTCCCAGAGCGACACCCCATACACTAAGCACTGTGACGTTTCCATACACAAACTGTACATGGACAACTGACGTTTCAGTATTGATGGCATTTATTTAAAGACCTGGAAAAACAACACTTAAAGTTGAGAACAGATGAGCTGATTTAACTTTTTGAGAAACGCAACCTAACCTGAACACAACAAAACCTCACACAAATGAGCCATTTAATCGACACCCCTTCACTGACGCAGTACCCTGCAGAAAATCGGCAGATCCTCTTTTGGCTATTTTAACGTAGCCAGAGTCTCTACAGAGATGGGTGGGCAGCCTGGTAGTCTACAATGCTTTCCAAATATGTTTGTGTGCATTTCCTCCTTGGTTGTGTGGCGGAGCAATGGTTTCTTGTCCATTTTGTCACATACTTTCTTGGCCCAAAAAGTCTTACAGGGGGCCCATTGATGCTGATCATTAGGGCTGCAACTAACGATTATTTTAATAATCGATTAATCTGTCGATTCTTTTTTCCGATTAATCGATGAATCGGATAAAAAAACAAAAACAAAAAAGCATTAATTTCCAACCCTTTATTCAAAAACAGAACTGACAGTGCAAATTCACAGTGCAAAAAATCTTCAGAATGTGCACAAAAAGGCACACAATTTTGAAAAAGTCATTAATATTAGCGTGGATTTAATGCTATTTTCCAAGATGAGCAATTTATTTGAGTTTTGTTTAAAACGTTAATGAAAATTGAAAGGTTGTGGAAGTAGGCCAGACTTTATTAGAATAATCTGGTGTATATTTAAGATTTTTTGACACAATTTTGAAAACAGTTAATATTTGCGAGGATTAAGCTATTTTCAAAGATTAGTGATTTTCTATCATTTTATTTGAAACTTCATTGAAAAATTAAAGGCTGTGGAAGTATACCAGACATTGTTAAGATACTCTGTTTGAGGTTTTATATTCCAAAAAATATTATATAAGTCTACATTTTTCAAAATGGTATAGGTTGTTTTCACCCGGTCCCTAACGCGACGCGAGCGTCTTCCGAATGTGAGACGAATGTCGAATATGAAACTAACTTCACCTCGGTCAATTAACACACTGTTTCGATGTATTTAGTCTGAAATGCTCCCACACCTTGGATGACTTGGGTCGTACTGATTTCTCTGCCTCCGCCATGTGTTTCAGAACAACGTTACTCAACAACGTCTCTCCGATGGCCTTTCCTCTACCTCCGCTGCGCTCCGCGCTCAACTAAACTTTTTTTTTTAATACTCAAACATCTCCGCGACATATTGAGTGGCGTAATAATCGCGCGACACAACGAATCGATAATGAAATTCGTTGCCAACACTTTTAATAATCGATTTTAATCGATTCGTTGTTGCAGCCCTACTGATCATCATCAAATTGCTCACATTGGACAACAACAGTCTAGATATCTTGTCTGTGCAAACATTGTTCATGAGACTGAAGCCCCTTTCACACTCAGCAATGCTGCAAGGGATGGTCTGCATGCATCTTATGAGAGGTTTTAGGCTTTCAGGCTCACTGTCTGGGTGCTCAAGGAAATCTCATACCATTTACTGCTTGCTCTTCACAAAGATCGAACCGCCTGCTACCCGTCTTTTTACTTGTGCCTCCCCATGCCGTATGCCAGATGTTGATGGCCAGTTGCTTATATCCAGAATGCTGAGATTATGAAGCATTTCACCTTCAAATGAGAGGCGCTTCTCCATGTTGTTAATCAGACTTTGTAGGAACTGCTTTGCATTGATTGGCGTGAGCTTTGCATTTGACTCGAGTGGAACTGATCTAAATTGTCCCAAAGCCTGTGCCGTCAGTGCCTCCTTTGATTTCTCTCCTGGGGTGTCTTTGAATGATGCCAGCACTCTGATGGTGCGCTTCAGAAGCTTCATAGGATCTCCACACAGCCTTTACAGAACGGAAGCTGCTGGCCATCCATCGCAATTTTCAGGACTTCTACTTCTACTTAACTGTCTAGACAGTTAAGTAGAGCTTCTTCTATACCCTCTGTCCTTTGGCTCTCCAGCTCAACTAGCTCTAGGAACAGAAATTCAGGAGTAGCTCCATCTACTGAGGCTTTAACGTTTACAATCATGGCAGATTTGTGGCTGAGAGATGTAGCCTAACTATTTTGTTCTGCATCTCTTTTGCTACTGTACCTCGAGTGGAGACTAGTGCCCATGTTAACACAATTTTGTTCCTGAAGCTCAATAAGATTGTCATGGTCAGTGAAAGGTCGGTTCATCTTTGCAAGGTAGTATGCCGTTCTAAATACAGCATCTGTCTCAGCCAACACAGTCTCTGACATAGTTTTCATCAAAGTTCCAAGTACATCCTGCCTACCCCTTTCAGTGAGCTCCTGGGCTATTTCATGTGCCCTCGATGTCTCATTTCTTTTAATTTTGTTACGCAAAGAAGAAAGAGCTGTGGATCTGTTTGTACTGGATGACTGGATCTTAAAGTACACCCATTCCTCAGATATGGATATTATTTTTTCAGTAAGGATGGTGGTGATTTTGTTGAGCTGCAGAACGCACAACCTGGAAGTATACAAAACCATGACTAATATCAGCATTCACGTTTTGTATCTATTAGCAATAACATTTGCTTAACAGGGCCCAAATGTACTCAAAAGTAATCTGTATTTGTCTGTATTACTCTGAGGAAGATGATGTGGCATCAAAACTTCAGTAGTTTTTAATTAATAAACATGTCCTAGAGCTTCATTTTTGGCATTGTTTCAGTCTGTGAGTGCTCCAACTATTCCTTGATTTTTATTACCATATAGTAATTCAATTGTGTAATGTAATGCACATTTTAGATGACCATGAATTTACTCTCATTTGCATTGTAATTGACCTAATGAATTTCCATTGCTTATATCAATTTTGCATGTGTGCTGATATCTGCCTAACTTTCTGTCCCTCCACTCTAACCAAGGATGCCTGTTTTTAAACTCCCTAGCCTGACTTTCAGTCCACAATGCTGGCCAGGAGTTCTCACCATCTCTCTCATCATCTGAAACAAGTAAATATAAACGTTGTATTCTGTTTACTGCTGTACTCAGGCACACGCACAGACACACAATATCATATGTAAGTTACTGACACTTACAAGGTAACAGTAACGTTGCGGTAGAATTTTCTGGCTGGTTTTCTGTGGTAACGTTTACGATCAGGTCATCATGATCTGAGACTGTGGGAGCTGCAGTGTCACCCGACCCGACAGACTTTTGAAAACACTGAAGTAGTGTTATTTGGGTCTGTTTACGTTTCATATCTCGTTATTTTAAAACGTAGTTCAAACTTTACGCAGTTGCGAGAAATGAAAGACCGCGCAAAGAATGACAGCCAAACAACGTCTTTTTTTTTTTAAGGCAACTTGTTGCTTAGTAACTTTAAGTGACGTCACGTCAGATCCAGGGCACGGTAACGGAAGCCCCAAAGATCCAATTGTCACTGATTCACAATACGGGGAGAATTTATGAATAAAAGCGAGAACGTTCTGTCACAAAACAATGTTGTTACGTATCATCGCGCCTTTGTAAGTGGGTATACGGAAATCCTTGGCTTTTTCTAGTGGGTATACGGCGTATACCTGCGTATCACGTAGACTACACCAATGAGTACACAAGCTGGGAAAGTAGAGAAAGTGAGAGAAAGAGGGAGTAACACCGTGTCCTAACTGGATGCGATCGTACGACAGTCGCGTAGCATCGGACGCTCTCTGTCCACACTGAATCCGTCAAATTAACTTCTGTTACGTCATGTACACTAACCACGTTACTATGACTTCATGTGCTACAGAGCTTTCAACGCGAGCAACAAAAAATAAATAGAAACAGGGCGTCCGACAAAAAGTGTGTTGTTCGCGTCCAGTTAGGACATTCCAACAGAAAACAAGGCAATCTAACTGCTTTTAGTCACGCTGCTGGCGTCCCGTCGCGAGCAACGCATCCAGTTAGGACACGGTGTTAGTGTTGAACTAGGGAGTGTTAAATGTTGTATTTACATGTTGTAAGAAAGTTACGTTTCTGCAAAGTCTTTTAGTCATTTATTCAGGTACATTACAAATTTATCACATTAAGATTCAGGGTCAACAAGCGTTGCAGTTTATTTTTGTTTTGTGTGATATTTCTTCCATGTGTGATGCACTTTAATTTAGTTGTATTGTTGTGTTCTTCTGTTCTACAACTGCTACATTATACTGTACTTGTCTTCATCTCTTTCTCTTTTTCTGTTCTCTTCGTATCTACTGTAGGTCTTGCCAGAGAATGTCTAATAAGGGGAGAACTGCCACTCTCGGGAAACGCTCACAGGCGAGTGCAGAATTAATGGAGGTCTATGGAGCTATACCCCTCAAAATCCACTTTTCTCAGGATATAATTTGTCTTGTAATTTGTTGCATTCGAAATAAGAGGCAAAGAAAATACATACTGTTGGGTGTTAGATTTTTTTAAAGTCGCTTTTTTGTTCTAAAAAGCCTTTTAAAATGTAAACAACGTCATACAATCAGCATTCATTAGCAGAATGCTAGCGTGTTATGGGCAACAACGACTCACCCTGTAAGAAATCAAAAGGACATAAGTACTCGTTCATTAAACTTTCGACCTATAATCCATGTGGAACTTGCAAAAGCTACAATCAAATCTGAGATTTCTCAACGACAATCAGGCGAAAGAGACAAATTTAGCCATCCAGCTCCATAGACTCCCATTCATGTTGCCCTCACCCACGAGGGCAAAATGTTTCAGTGTTGCAACATGTGCAACAGTGTTGCAATGTTGCAGTTCCCCTCTGGTGGAACTGCAACAATGGGGCTTAATAGGGAGTGGACAGGCTCTCCGTAGACGGGCTCTGGTCTTGCTAAGACAATAGCTAAGTCTAGTTAACTCTCTCATGCCCCTGATGCAGGTCCTGCTGGCTCTGACACACACACAAACACAGAGACACACACACACACACACGTACTCTGGGGAGTGGGGACAAAGACAGTTTCAAGGAGTCGAAGAACAGGTTTAGCAAGGCGGTGAGGGAGGCTAAACGACTGTACTCAGAGAGGCTAAAACACCAATTCTCTGCAAACGACTCTGCTTCTGTCTGGAGAGGGCTCAGGCAAATTACCAACTACAAGCCCAGAGCCCCCCACTCCACTAACGACTCCCGCCTGGCCAACGACCTGAATGAGTTCTACTGCAGATTTGAAAGACAATGCAGTCTTGAACTACCCCTTCCCACCCAGGAGGCCTCCCACCTCCCCCCCTCTACAGTGACGACTCTCTCCATTCAGGAGGGTGAAGTTAACAGACTTTTCAAGAGGCAGAATCCCCGCAAAGCAGCTGGGCCGGACTCTGTCTCTCCAGCCACCCTCAAGCACTGCGCTGACCAGCTGTCTCAGGTGTTTACCTACATCTTTAACACCTCCCTTGAGACATGCCATGTGCCAGCCTGTCTCAAGTCCTCCACCATCATCCCTGTGCCCAAAAAGCCAAGGCCAACAGGACATAATGACTACAGACCCGTCGCCCTGACCTCTGTGGTAATGAAGTCTTTCGAGCGCCTGGTGCTGGCACACCTGAAATCCATCACTGACCCTCTACTGGACCCCCTGCAGTTTGCCTACAGAGCCAACAGGTCTGTGGACGATGCAGTTAACATGGCCCTCCACTTCACCCTACAGCACCTGGACTCCCCAGCATCCTATGCCAGGATCCTGTTTGTGGACTTCAGCTCTGCCTTCAATACCATCATCCCCGCCCTGCTTCAGGACAAGCTCTCCCAGCTGAACGTGCCTGATTCCACCTGCAGGTGGATCACAGACTTCCTGTCTGACAGGAAGCAGTGCGTTAAGCTGGGAACACAAGTCTCTGACTCCCGGTCCATCAGCACCGGATCACCTC
The DNA here is from genome assembly GCF_038355195.1 of Osmerus mordax. Classification (NCBI taxonomy): domain Eukaryota; kingdom Metazoa; phylum Chordata; class Actinopteri; order Osmeriformes; family Osmeridae; genus Osmerus; species Osmerus mordax. The sequence goes on along the minus strand of NC_090050.1, from coordinate 6,376,711 downwards.
AGGGCTGCGTCCTTTCTCCTCTGCTCTTCTCCCTGTACACCAACAGTTGCACCTCCAGTCATCCGTCCGTCAAACTCCTGAAGTTTGCGGACGACACCACCCTTATTGGGCTCATCTCTGGTGGAGACGAGTCTGATTATAGGTGGGAAGCGGCCAACCTGGTGACCTGGTGCAGCCAGAACAACTTAGAGCTCAATGCTCTTAAGACAGTGGAGATGGTTGTGGACTTCAGGAGGAACACAGCCCCACTCACCCCCATCACCCTGTGTGACTCCCCAGTCAACACTGTGGAGTCCTTCCGCTTCCTGGGCACTATCCTCTCCCAGGACCTCAAGTGGGAACTGAACATCAGCTCCCTCATCAAGAAAGCACAACAGAGGATGTACTTCCTTCGCAGCTGAAGAAGTTCAACCTGCCAAAGACAATGATGGTGCACTTCTACTCAGCCATCATTGAGTCCATCCTCACCTCCTCCATCACCGTCTGGTACGCTGCTGCCACTGCCAAGGACAAGAGCAGACTGCAGCGTATCATCCGTACTGCTGAGAAGGTGATTGGCTGCAATCTGCCTACCCTCGAGGACCTGCACACCTCGAGGACCCTGAGGCGAGCGAGGAAGATTGTGGCCGACTCCTCCCACCCTGGACACTCCCTGTTTCAGTCACTCCCCTCCGGCAGAAGGCTGCGGTCTATCAGGACCAATACCTCACGCCACAAAAACAGTTTCTTCCCTTCTGCTGTTGGCCTCTTCAACAAGGCCAAGGGACCACACTGACTCAAATGACTTCTTGCTTAAAACACTCTGCTTTTGCACTGCACCACAACATGGTATCTTGTACATTTGTATTTTTTGTAATATTTGTATTTTTGTATTTTTATATTGTAATTTACGGCAACTTATATTTTATTGTATATTTAATTCTATTCTAATCCCACTTAGTACCGCTAGTTTATGTACCCTTAGTATAGTTAGTCCACATATTTAAATTTTAGGTATATGTTTATTGTATGCACCTTCCTGCCAAAGCAAATTCCTTGTCTGTGCAAACTTTCATGGCGAATAAATCCCTTTCTGATTCTGATTCTAAGGGTTGGCATCAGCACCTTTAAACACAGCTTTAAGCCAAGATTTTATATTATTATCTATAAAGTAGTTTTGGGTCCTATATTCAATATCAGCTATCTGTAAATGAGTGCATGAAAAACAAAAACCACATATGGAAAAAAACCTTGGTGGTTGTCCTGACACACAAAGATACACAAACCCAAATACACACACACACACACACACAGATAACAGAGAAGGCCAAGGTAAACACAAACATAACTAGTGACCCTGAATAAGGAAGCTGGGAAAACAGAGAAAGAGTGAGAGAGGGAGTAAGTGCTGAAACATGTAGTGAGAAAGAAGGAGATAATTAGTGTTGAAACAAGGAGAGAGAGAACGTTGAAAAGGGAGCATGATATTTTAAAAAGGGAGGAAAATAACTAATGGTCTCATAACATGGTCTCAACACACACAAAGTCCAAGCAACCTAAGCTGTCCTCTCAGCCATCTTCTTCCCATCTTCATGTTGCCCATCTACAAATTCCATCTCTATGTCCTGCCTGTTCAAGAGTCCTATATCTCTATCCCGGGGATGACCCTGTCCCCAGGGGAATGTGACCCATGGAGGAGCCCTGGACAGCAGCCTGCTAAGAAGCTGCCTGTGTACGACCATACGTCTTATCAGTGAACGCCTGGCTGGGAAACCATCATCTGGGACAACTTGTGTGTTAGTGTTTGTATGTGTGTGTATGTTTGTAGCCAGTCCTGGCCATGTGAAGGTGACTTAGAGGTTATTGGAGCAGCAAAGACATATCCGCCTGGATGCGTCTGTTATGTAAGACTTCCTTCATTAATATTCAATCATCACTATTCTGAGCCAGTAGACTGCATTGGAGTCTGTGTGTGTTTGCATTCATGTTTTGGAATCTGCCTGACCCAGCCCAGCCTTGCCTGCAAGACATACAGTCAATACAACTTTTTAGAATGCAGCACCAGTCAACACAGGCTCTTGGAATGCAGGCTGGCACTCAGCTCTGCATGGCTCATAATCCATGCAGGGTAGCACTCTCACACCCAGCCTTAAACGGCTCTACGGTGTAACCATTAGCAGGTATGCTTGCAAATACAAGTATCTTAACACTGAAAGAAGCTTAATGCTAACTATAGTGGTTCTGATGTTCTGTAGGATAGAAGGATTTGAAATGTAAACAGGCTGAAACAGGATCAGACAGATCAAGTTTGATGATGAAATAAAAAAATTGATCATCATATATTTTAGCTTTGACTAAATCAAGTTGCTCACTTTTCCCGGTTTCTGTGTCCCCTTTCTCTCTCTCCTTTCACCTGTTTCCTTACAACAACGTGACCAGGCACTTCCACCACGCTACATCTTCAGCAGCCTTGGAGAACGCTCTCTTGGAAAGTTCTCACACCCCTGTAGACAGACTTGGTACAGTCCGCCAGCATTCACTAACCCCTGAGTGCATGAAAACACATCTGTCATGCAGAAACTGCTTGTTGGGAACAAGATAGAGCAGGCACTGTGTGGAACGGCACCCTTCTCCTTTATGGCTGAGCAGAGCAATGTAACTGGCAGTGACACATACACACAGGAACTCACACCTATTTTTGTTGTAAAATGCCATGAGAACACCCAGATATTCTGCATGATAGTCAAGACAAAGACACCTGTCTAGATATCTCATAGTCTTCTGTAGAAGGGATCATATAGCAGAGGAACTGGTTGAGCTTGCGCCAGTACTGGAAGACTGAATAGAGAGACGGACAGGAAGTGTCTGAAACAGCCGCAGGAAACAACAAGCCTCTTTTCAGGAGCCATTCGATACGTGACTGCGTTCAGTGTGCCGTACACCCGATCATACAATACACATCCAAGTGTGCACCTATCCCCCCCAGTGTATACGCACACTCTCAAACACACTCACATGTGTAATTCAATCACTAAGATACTGGTGAACCTTACAAATACAAAGTATACACATCATGTATGCATGTGCATACTCACACACATACACGTGTACACACACACAAACACACACAGCTGAAAACTCAATGAAGCGTCTCAAGTCTGTGAGGAATCATACACACCTCACACACATACATGGGGTCAGATGGCTGAACGGTTAGGGAGTCGGGCTATTAATCAGAAGGTTGTTGGTTCAATTCCCGGCCGTGCAAAATAACATTGTGTCCTTGGGCAAGGCACTTCACCCTACTTGCATCAGGGGGAATGTCCCTGTACTTACTGTAAGTCGCTCTGGATAAGAGCGTCTGCTAAATGACTAAATGTAAATACTCTGGCACACCTTCATCTGTAACTCAATCCTAATACACTGGTCATGCACACCTTTCACAAATTCAAAAGGCAGATATTCTGGTTTAATCATTTACTGGTTAACTGGTTGTGGGTGGGGTAAAGCACAGTTAAAAAAAATGCTGTGAGGTGCCATACACTGGTGACCCTGCCTCTTATACAAGTCTAAACAAGGCAGGGTCATAAAGCCTGGGTGCTGGACCCGGGTCATAAATAACCTATTCTCTGACCACACCCAGGACTGGGTAATCCCTAACTGAAGCCACAAGTCAACAAAAGACACTGAATCTGTCCTATCTGCAGCTCTGAGGAGAGCACCAACACACGCACGCATGCTCACACACACCAGTGAGGCCACTCTGTCAGGTCAGCCATTTTGAGTGTGTTGAAAGATTGCCTACAGATAAGCTACCTTGATTTACGTTTACATGTACTGTATACTGTATGTATGTGTAACAGACATCAGAGTTACACTCGGCCGACGTTCACCCACACCTGGGATCAAACCCGCCAACTCCAACATCCCAAGTGTAACCACTACCAACTACGCCAACGAAAAGCTGACGCTTCGCTGGAGCGTGTGGTCGGTATACATACCTGAGGAGTGAGTTTAACGCTCTACACCGGCTACATATGTACATATATTAGATAGTAATGTATTACGAGAGAGAGAGACCCAGGTACTCTCCTCAGCACATAAACAGAGACAAACATTCCCCCTCAGTTTCTTTCTCTCTACCTGGGGTAAACTAGTTCCAGAAAACAAAACATACCTGTTAGCTACCATGACACATCGTCTACACATAGCCTACAGTGTTATGACATATATTCACTGAGCTGTAAATAATTTCAAATTTAACCAAAGCAGATACAATGTTTCACTCCAAAGACTGTCAGTGTTGTTCTTGATGTGGGCTGGCAGGAATCCCAGGTATCTTAGAAAGAGGCAATGGTGCACAAAAAACATTGAGACTAACTATTGATCAGCAATCTTTAGCGAAAATAGAAACACTAGGGTGATTAGCACATACTGTAGGTGTTTCCCAACACATACACCACAAACCCTTCTTCATAGGAACGCTTATCCTTCTAAAGAAACACCTAATTTATCAGTTTGTCAGTCAGTACAAAAACTGTTCAATGTCACCAAACCACCCCTTTCACCTCCCTCCCTCCGTCCCTCAATTTCTCACTCACACACGTACACACACATATGGGGCGTATTCCGTGCCTGGAGCAGCTGCACAGTCTATACACCGCGTACCTGCTACAGGTGAAGCATGTGTACTTTGGTGAGTTGCCACATAAACACTACACTAGGGCTGAACGATTTAGGAAAATAATCGAATTGCAATTAATTTGACTAATATTGTGATTGCGATTTAATATGCGATTATTAAATGATTTATTTTTAATAAAAAATATATACTATTGAACTCCAGTCAGCAGCATAACACAAAGTTCAGAAAAATCAAGGAGAACATACCGCCTGTACCTCTTTGAAAATATTTTGGTAAATCAAAGTTAAACGTAGGCTAATAACATGTGCGTTCTACTTTCTTATTAATGAGTAGCGTCACAAATATGTTATCCTTCGAATGTGGGTCCCACAGCGCAACATGACAAATATGTGATTTCAAACATTCCAATTGAATATTTTCCGATAGACCAAAACTATGTGACAAATGCTTTTGTATGGCTTCAAAATGTACTAATGAGAAGGCTAACAAGAAACACTAGCATGGTAGTAGCATTGCTACGAGTATTATGCTAGGTAACTTAGCCCGGAAGCTAACTAAAGCTAGCTAGCTACCATTTTGGAAAAATAACTTACGCTGTGGGGACCGTTGGAAATATTTAGAACTCACGCATCTAAAGGTTACATCTTAAAGGTCCCATGACATTACATTTTCACTTTAGGAGGTTATTTAACATTAATATGAGTTCCCCTAGCCTGCCTTTGGTCCCCTAGTGGCTAGAAATTTCGATAGGTGTAAACCAAGCCCTGGGTATTCTTCTCCTCCTTTGAGAAAATGAAAGCTCAAACGCTTGGTTTTGAAAATGTTCCTATTATGACGTCATAATAGGGAAGGTTACCTCCTCTTTCTCTGCTTTGCCCGCACAGAGAATTTGGCCCACCAATAAGAAAATGAGCTACAACCGTGCAAGCGCGATATTGGTTTTTCCTCAAGAGACATCATGGCTTGCAAAAGACAGATGCATGGCAGTTAGCCCCGCCTCTTTCGTCCTCATAGCATTTAAAGCTACAGATACAGAAACGGCACGTCCTCACGAAAGCTCATTGTGGGACTGCTCGTAGTGGCTGTAATTCTGCACCAAGGCTGAATTTCTGGAAAGAGACTTCAGATACAGTACAGGGGACCACTAAAGCCTATATAAAAGCATCCAAAAACAGCATGTCATGGGATCTTTAAAAGAAAAAGAAACACTGTCTGAACATATCTAATTCTAACAGAAACAGTATGGCACTGACAGCCATAGTGATCCTACTGTATGTGTATAAAATGATGTGTGAAAATGGAGTTAGGCTTTGAAACATTTCGATTAGTGATCCTGTCGGGTGGTATTTGGCTTATCTGACACACTGGTGTTCGGCATTTTAGCCATGCAACTATCATACATGGCTTTGTGGTGTTTTTTTAAGTGCTGAATTAGGTTGTTGATGTTGCCCTGTGAGGTAGCAACATTAGCCAGGCAGGTTTTGCACAATACTTGACACTGCGCAGCATCTTCTTTTTTTAAAGCCAAAATATTCCCACACAACTGACTTACTGTGCCTCTTTGACACCAATGTATCTGTAGTGTCAGGTTCTGTCGAGCATGTCACGTGACCAAAATCGCAGCCTTTGTGGTTCAAAAATCTTGTTTTGTCACATCGCGATATTATCGCAAATGCTAATAATCGTTCAGCCCTACACTACACCTTACAGTTTGATAGATAACAAGGCGTGCATATAGGCCAGACCCCCACCTCTCGCTCCTCGGCTTGAGGCAATGGTCCCGGTGGATTTTGGTGGTATCCTGCTGTAGCCAGTTTAACATATGGTTGCACACATACAAGACGTTTGTTTATAGAGTTTATTTCTGTGATTTTAAAGCAGAGTTAACAATTTTGTAATGAACGTTATGTTCATGGCATGACAAACGTAATTATACCCTAATGTAATTAGTAATATCGTGGCATGTTAAGGCGTCATTATAGATTGTTGACATGTACTTCTGTAGCAAAGACGAAGATAAATAAATCATGTCTGATAACCACAATATTGTTATGGTTATACAACGTTGTGTCAGTTAACACCACAATGATGGCATTAACAATAACAGTAAGCTAGTTATAGTAAAGCAACACTCATCACAGGGCGTCAACTTTAAAAAAAACCTTGGAGTGAGATTTGGTGTCTAAGGGCGATGCTCGGTACGGCTCCGCGCTGCAAGAGAAGCTGTGTGTCCGTGAACCCTGTCTGTCTGTGGTCCATGTTAAAACTATCCGCCTTGAAATGGTCACTGCAGAGGCGGCTGTTGGAGTTTATCAGAAGCTTTCCATCAGCGTGGCTCTTCACAAAATCAATCCACCTATTTTTCCTTTCCTCATCAATAGGGAAATTAAATAGTGTTGCAGCGCAGCTGAAGTTCTTGCATCCAGGGAAGATGCAGTTGCGGGTGGAGGGAGACATCCTGAAGCTAGCTAGCTAGCTGATGTAGGCTACAATAACAGTACAGCAGGAGGAGCCATTCAGTGATCTGATGTAGATTGGTCAAAGAGATGTAGATCGGTCATTTTTTGGCTCAGCCCATTAAAACCTGATCTGAAAACGGAAGAGAAACTGTTTTCTACGGTCTAACTCCACATTTCAGTGCGACAAAGTTTTCGCGCTTTGCACATGCTTCCAGGAACTCATTTCACACGTATGTACTGAGAAGCAAATCATGGAATTTGCTTTACAGGATCTTTAAAGGGGTAATTGACTGCAAAACCAAGTTTACCTTGTCATAGTTGAATAACGACAGTTCGGTGGGTAAAATGGACATACAGACAGTGAACCTCAAGTCCCATTGACACTCCAGTTTTCCTGGAGCGTTTTTACGGTAAACTGTAAAACGGTCGATTTCCCAAAAAACACAGAACTGACGTCAGTTCCACCTTTTTTGGCTCTGGTCTGTACTTTTGTCACGCCCCAAAATTTTTATCTCAGACACTAGTTTATCTGCGCACTGCTCTGTGTACTTCCACGGGAATTACAAAGAAGGAAGTGTGGAAGTTTTTCTTAGGATATTGAAAATGGACCACGGTCGTAAATGCAGTGTTCCAGGCTGTACAGGGCAGGGCTCTACAGTGCGAGTATTTCACTCGCATTTGCGCCTAGAAATAGGTATGTGCGAACTTGAAAAATAATTTAAGAGCACAGTGCGCGAGTAACGGGCTTTTGTCAATACACGGAACAACAGCGCGATGAAGTGAAGCATACCATTGATTTCACATGGAAAGCAAGTCACGGAGTTGCGACTGCACGATGTGAACATAGCATAATGACGCGCGAGCGACGATTCGCAACCAATGGGCCAGAGCCATATAAAAAGAGTTACAACACTCTTTGATCTCGCCGACACGTGATCACTTGGTTCAAGTAGCTCACAAAAAAAACACTGCTGGCAACCTGTTTGAATGGTTTTCAACGGGACAGACAGTAGCAGCATCTCGATTTACTGACATTTTCGGTATATTAACACATAATATCAATTGGTTACTGGTGTGTTGTATTATGTATATGTCTGATACTTTATTAACATTTATGTATTACATTAACTTATAACACTAGGCAGCAATTGTGAAGCAGAGCTAGAAATGGCTATGCTAGCTACCATACTGTAGCTCACACCAGCTCAATTTAAGACAAGAAAGGAGTTTGGTAAATAGAACAGAATATACAAGGCAACCAAGTTTGTTTTTAGTGAGTGGACCTGAAATTCCTGCCGAGCGTCGACAGCTAGCTGGACGATTGGGGACCCTTCAATCTGCAATTCATTGTTGCTAGCTCTAATCAAATGTGCATTTAGAATCTAACAAGCTATATCTTACAATAAACTTTAAGTAAAGCTGGCTATAGAGGCTAAAATTTGGGTGACCAGACGTCCTCTTTTCGAGACCTAAAAGATGCGTCCGGCAGGGATTCCAAAATTGTCCGGGATTTTGCCTCGTCGGATATTTGTGTTTCTCTGGGTCTTTCACAAACTATTACGCCATTCATGTTCAGTGTGATGAACCAAGTTAGCTGGTAAATTGATCAAATTACTGCATTATTTTAAAACTATTTTAAAAACAGCTAACTTGATTCGTAACACTGAACATGAATGGGGTTGAACGTTGCAAAATACAATGTTTGGGACTATAGGTCGCAAATGACACGCTTTACTTCTGCCTTCTTCGATTACAATGGAAGTCTATGGAAGTGTCCCAACTCTTTATATGGCTCTGGGTCTACCTAACTTTGACTACCAAGCCTTTTAATCCGTGGCGTGCTTACATAGACTCTAATGTCCCAGTATTTTAAGAAAATATTAACTACAACTATATACATGTTTCTTAAACTATTTGTTCTAGTTCTATCAGAGTGAAAGTTGCTAGTTGTCTAGTTCAGGTTCAAGTTTGATATCAGCTTTGGCAGGGACATCTATAGTTAATGCAAGCTTTGTGTTTTCGGTTAAACTGCTTTGATTTTACATGCGTTGATTGGGATATTGCGTTTATTTTTTTTCGGGATTATCAACCTTAATTAATGCACTGACTAATAAAGTAAATTGTTAAAACTCAAACTTTAGATTTTACTGGGACACAGCAGGTGTCCCAGTAAAGGGTCTAACAACGCCCCTGTGTTAAGTTATGTTTAATAAACGAATACAATAAAAAAACACTGCTCCTGAATTTCTTTGTTTGCTCCTACATTTTTTCATTTAGGAGCACATGTACTCCTTGGTGAAAACATTAGCGTAGAGCCCTGCAGGGAATGCTGACACTTTTCATAGTCTTCCCAAGGAACCAAACACTCGACGGGCATGGCTGATGTTTGTCTACCGTAGAAGATCCCTGTGCAGTTCGACCCTCAATTACACATTTGCTCGAACCATTTCACCGAGGACAGTTTTGAAAACCTGGGACAATGTAAAGCAGGATTTGCTATGAAGCTATTGCTGAAAAGAGGTGCTGTTCTGACCTTATGTTCATCACAACTGCAAGCTGTAGTATGATGTTGTCGCTGACAGTTATTAGCAATGCTAACATATCCTGTATCTAGCATAGGTAGAATGTGTGATGATTTAGTTTATTGGCAATGGGGCTAACGCGTTATTTCATGTTCCTGACTGTGTTTCATTCTAATAAATAACCTGTGTTGTCATGTAAATCTACAATTCACGATGCATGTTTGTCCAGATCTTTGTCAGGTTATTTTTTATTTAGAAGATATCTAGCTAACTGAAGCCGAGTTGAATCACGATAGTTTGGTTGCTAAGCTGTAACTTTACCCACCTAAGTCGATCCCGTTTGCTTTGACAACAGAAGTGGAAACAACTAACGTTATAATTTCAAATGATATCTAGCCATCTGTTGAAAACAGTGTTGTGTAGACACAAGATTTATTTGCAAATTTTTATTTCAAGTCTCCATCTTCGATGTTTCCGTGAGTGCTGTTGGCTGTGTTGCATCTTTGCTCTGCAGCTTCACTCGTTGTAAACCAACTAATCAGCGTACAGCTCATCTAAATATTCATGAGCATACCATCTAAACACTCTGCTTTTGCACTGCACCACAACATGGTATCTTGTACATTTGTATTTTTTGTAATATTTGTATTTTTGTATTTTTATATTGTAATTTACGGCAACTTATATTTATCCCACTTAGTACTGCTAGTTTATGTACCCTTAGTATAGTTAGTCCACATATTTAAATTTTAGGTATATGTTTATTGTATGCACCTTCCTGCCAAAGCAAATTCCTTGTCTGTGCAAACTTTCATGGCGAATAAATCCCTTTCTGATTCTGATTCTGAAGGGAGAAAATAGCTGGTTTTATTCTAGGGCTATTTCACAGGGTGCATAGAACCGCACCCGGGCCTTTTTCAGCCCAACCAATGTTACATACCCTATTTGGAGACCTTAAGGAACAGTGTGAAATACCTTATAAAATCAGTAAATGACCACTTTAAACTTCCATTAAGTCATAAGGGTTAGGACCATTTTTACACCGGACGCCCAATTTCTTCATTTTGATGCAACTTTTCAACTATTAGGCTGCTATATAGCCGATCACCATTCCCTCTTGCAGGGGAAATGAGAAGACAACCGTTTCATTCTACACGTCACTCTTAGAATTTTGAATTGTAAATGAGCAGCAACAAATGTATGCTTTTAAATCTATGCAATCTTCATATAAAATATACAGAAATATCAGTTGTAAAATGTCAGTAAAACCATCTGCAACTGACGCAAGCACAGCCCACAATTTTCCCAGAAATTGTACCCTCTCTAGTTAGCGCATATTACATTTGATAAGGCTTGCATATAGGCAGGCATTATTAGTGCTGCGCATAGCTGACATGCCAGCGCAGCACAGAAAGCACAGCTACATCAGGGGATCATTGGTCCGAAATTTGTTTTGCGCTATTACAATTTTTGTAGTTTCCAATCGCTACGATGAACAGCCTAACGCCTGGGACACACTGCCTGCGATCTGCTGCGACGCGCCTGGAAGCGCCTCCTTTTTTCTTTTGGCGCCCATGTTATCAAATGGGACCGACCACACTGGCTGCCAAGCGCCGCGATCGCCTGCTGGTCGAATTTTTTCGCGAGACGCTTGCGAAATCGGCTGCAGGATGATGAAATACACCATATTAGTTGATATATTTGAATAAAAAAACATGTTATTAAGATTTTACTCCATTAATTGTAGACTACGGTGAACATTTGTAAAGTTGTAGACGAACGTCCTTTACATGTGTTTACCCTGATGAAAACGAATGAAAATAAACGGATTGATCCGTTGAGCTAGCATGCCCGTAGTTGTTTTGTTTGTTTGAGAGAAACGAGTTGTCACGCGATGCAGAGCCCGCATCACTGCGGACGCCGCACCGATCCGCCTGTCGATCTCACGCTCCATTCTTCCCTCACTCGTGAACAAGACCCCGAGATACTTGAACTCCTCCGCTTGGGTCAAGATCTCCTCCCCGACCCCGGAGATTGCACTCCACCCTTTTCCGGTCGATAACCATGGCCTCAGATTTGGAGGTGCTGATTCCCATCCCAGCTGCTTCGCATTCGGTTGCGAACCTCTCCAGTGAGTGCTGAAGCCACATCATCCGCAAAAAGCAGAGACCCGATCCTGAGGTCACCAAACCGGACCCCCTCAACGCCCTGGCTGCACCTAGAAATTCTGTCCATATAAGTTAGAAATCGACTTGGGGGTTCGCCCCTCCCTGAGTCACCACCTTACCGCGGTGGAGGGGTTTGCGTGTCCTAGTGATCCTGGAAGCTATGTTGTCGGGGGCTTTATGCCCCTGGTAGGGTCACCCAAGGCAAACAGGTTCCAGGCGAAGGACCAGACAAAGTGTGGCTCAAAAACCTACCATGAAGAAAACAAACAATGGTTCTCAGTTGCCTCAGTTGTAGTAGACTTTGTAGTCGTGTCGTCGGATCTGAGGCCGAATGTCTTGGACACTCGGGTGAGGAGAGGGGCGGAGCTGTCAACTGATCACCACCTGGTGGTGAGTTGGCTACGATGGTGGGGGAAGACGCCGGTCAGGCCTGGCAGGCCCAAACGTAATGTGAAGGTCTGCTGGGAACGGCTGGCAGAATCCCCTGTCAGAAGGAGCTTCAACTCCCACTTCCGGGAGAGCTTCGATCATGTCTCGGGGGGGGGGGGGGGGGGGGGGGGGGGGGGGGGGACGACGACATTGAGTCCGAATGGGCCATGTTCCGGGCCTCCATTGTTGAGGCGGCTGACCGGAGCTGCGGACGCAAGGAGGTCGGTGCATGTCGCGGTGGTAACCCTCGGACCCGGTGGTGGACGCCGGAGGTGAGGGAAGCCGTCAAGCTGAAAGGCCTATCGGACTTTATTGGCTGGTAGGACTCCAGAGGCAGCTGATGTGTACCGGCAGGCCAAGCGGAATGCGGCTTTGGCGGGCGCGGAGGCAAAAACCCGGGCGTGGGAGGAGTTCGACGAGGCCATGGAGAATGACTTCCGAATGGCTTCGAAAAGGTTCTGGACCACCATCCGGCAACTCAGGAGGGGGAAGCAGTGCACTGTCAACGCTGTATATGGTGGGGATGGTGCGCTGCTGACCTCGATGGGGGACGTCTTGGACCGGTGGAAGGAATACTTTGAAGACCTCCTTAATCCCACCAACACGCTTTCCGACGTGGAGGCAGAGTCTGGGGACATTGGGGGGGGCCCTTCTATCTCTGGGGCTGAGGTCGCCAAGGTGGTTGAAAAGCTCCACGGTGGCAGGGCCCCTGGGGTGGATGAGGTCTGCCCGGAGTTCCTTAAGGCTCTGGATGTTGTAGGGCTGTCTTGGTTGACACGACTCTGCAACATTGCGTGGACATCGTCCAATTCTGGACTGGCAGACCGGGGTGGTGGTTCCCCTCTTTAAAAAGGGGGACCGGAGGGTGTGCTCCAACTTTAGGGGGATCACACTCCTCAGCCTCCCTGGGAAAGTCTATTCAGGGGTTCTGGAGAGGAGGGTCCGTCGGATTGTCGAACCTCGGATTCAGGAGGAACAATGTGGTTTTCGTCCTGGACGTGGAACTGTGGACCAGCTCTACACCCTCGGCAGGGTCCTGGAGGGTGCATGGGAGTTCGCCCAACCAGTCTACACATGTTTTGTGGATTTGGAAAAGGCGTTCGACCAAGTCGATTTCTAAAATCAGCATCAAATGAATTCTCGAAGTTGAAAAGCACAGGGAGTTGTTGTATGACCCCCAGCAACAATTTTACAAGGACAACGTAGATAAGGATCAATGCTGGGATATAGCCAATGCCATGTTTAAAGGAAAGCTCAGAGTAGCTGAAAGGCTTGGTGACCGGCGCGGAGAAATGCGCGTCTGGTGTGAACAGCTTTTGCTCAGTCGTAGCCGATCGTGGCGCTGCACGGCGCGTCCAGGCGCTTCGCAGCCAGTGTGTCCCAGGCGTTAAACAAACAAGCCATGGCTGGACTCACATCCACCATGTTATTATTGTCTTTCAAGTTGCGGCCAACTGTGGGTAACCTAGCCTATTTATTGTAGCGACCCAAGGTAGGGGCCGTTTGTTCCATTGATGCTGTTGGCGCAAGGGTGCCTCAAATTCATGTTCTGATTGTGATTTATTAATATTGTGTTCATGTTCTGGTAAGTGTTGTAGTAATGTCAGCTAAGGTTTAACGTTTGATGACAGTGGTGGCTGTGTGTGTGTACTGTTACCATGACTGTGTGTGTTATGTGAGTTGATTACTTCCTATTGGGGTTTATTTGATGTAGGGTTGTTCACACTAATAGCCTGTAGTTGATCAGTGTATGAGACACAGGCCAAAATGGCCCTCCTCTTGGAGGTTCTTTTAATTAATACTGACTTATAGTCAGCCATACAGGTCAAGTTTAGTTTGTTAGCTACAACGTAACATTATGTTGTAAGATGAATGTGTGTTCTTTAGTTGGAAGTAGGAAGTAATTAAGAACAAATACTTCTTTACTGCACATAAGTAGATTTTTCTGGTATTGGTACGAATTATCTTTCTGACAACTTTTTACTTTCACTCCTTTTCCTGGCTATTAAGCACAACAAATGTAAGCTAGTCTACGAAGCTACCATGGAGCAAGGCAGAAGAAAACAAGAATGGCTAACGTTATGGATGAGACAGAAGGAGTTGGTAATGTCAACATGACTGAGAATAGAGACATTCCTGATCACCCATGGCCATATATGAGGAAGATGTTGGAAATTGTCTGCGTCAAAAATGAGTCCTGGCGAATGCGCTGCATGTCTATAGTGTCTTTTTGTATTAATGTATTATGTGAGGTTAGGGTTGCCAACAGTACTGTTAGCCGAACATTCCTTATATTGGGCCTAATTAATTTGTCCCCATACTGTATGTGACCTCCCATGTCCCGTTTATTGACTGCTACGTTGATCTTACCACTGACTGAGGCTACAACAGCAGCAGAAGTCAAGACACTTGAAAATGATCAGACACCAGTCATCATCCGATCACAGAACCCACTCACGTGCATCAGTATATGTTGAGTAAATGTGGCAATTTGCCAAATAGCTATCGTTATGACAAATGGCTTACAACAATACACTGTATATTCACACAAAACCATACCGTTCTGCTTCTGCAGGCCACGCTTTGTCCCTGATTTCATAGTGACAAATTTGGCAGCCCTATGTGAGGTCCAGTTACCAGCGTGACACTACACCACTACTTTTTACTTAAGTATATGTCAGAGCCCATACTTCTGTACTTTTACTTGAGTGAAAGTGTAGTCAGTACTTCAACTTTCGTATCGGAAGGCTACTTCTACTTAAGTGAAGGATGTGCACTTTTGCCATCTCTGCCAGACAAGGAAAGCGACTGAGGACTACCCAACTCACTTTCTTTTCATTTAACCTACTAGCGACTGGAAACTAATGGCACAAAAAAAATTCTAAACAGTGATCCCTTGATGTAGCCAAAAGAGCTCGCGTCTTGGCGGGCAGGTGTGCACAGGTGTTACTGTGCTGCACTGAAACATAGTATGCGAAGCACAAATAACAACTGCCTGTACATACGCCTAGATATCTATCAAAGAGTTAGATGTAGTGCTCATGTGGCGTAGGTGTGACCTACGTGACGTGTGTTACTTGTAAATGTATGTAAATTGCTTTAGTGTGCGTTCAGAGGTTTGATATCATCACACAGGCATATGCAGATGCTAGTGAGCCCTTTGTATATAAACCAGGGCACGGAATACGCCCCATACACACACACACACAGTCAGAAAGCAAATGCGGTCTTAGTCACCTACTGGGGGGCAGTAAGGAGATTCTGTCCAGTCCATCACTGACGTTGCTGCCTATGATTCCCTTCTGGGTATGTGTGATCAGCTCACCAGGGCTGATCACATAACCAGTGTGATCAGACAGTCCCCCCCGACAAAATAGCTACTCCTTAATACCAAAACAGCTTACTGAAAAAAAAAAAAACCTTTAGACAAGCTCTACAAGATTTTCAGATCATTGCACAGAATAGTTGGAGACAAAATGCTCCCAGACCCAATGACTCATATCAACAAATATAAAAACCAAAAAGTTGGATTGGAAAGCAGATTGAAACTCCATCAAGGCTCCAGGAGTTGGTCCTAGGTCTACACAGGTGTGTGTCATTGTTGATGTTGCATCATCACAGTTCTCTGGCACCTGTATTATCTGCTTCTGGCTGTGGGCACTTAAACCCACACACACTCCTCACACACACATACATGTTGGATCAACATCAGCAACACAAAGACAACATACATAGACAACTTTGTTCTCAACATAACCAATGCCATAACAACTAGCCACTATGTTCCTTCTGCCTGAGGCCCAACCTTAACACATTCGGAAGGATATCTAGCTTTAAGGGTGACAGCGCCGCTAGCCTCCCTCATTTTCACCCTATCCATTTTGTGGTAAATCTGTGTAAACCGTTGATGGTGTATGTCACATTATGTGGACGTTTTTATGTAAGAATGAAATTGGCCTAATTTCTTAGTGTGCATGGAGCTCCTGCAAGCGACACTATGAAAGGGGATAGAGGGTGACAGCTCAATCTCCCTCCCTCTCTTGTTCGCTCTCTCTCACACACACACACACACACACATTGTCTGTCTTGGTTACTCTCGCAATCCATGGTTCCTTGTCTCCTCCTCTCTATGTGCTCCACATCTCTCTCTCCCCTTCTCCATTATTTGTTTTTGTATGCATTCAGGTGCAAAGTATACCAAAAGATGCCTAGTCAAACAAACAGTTGCACACCTCATCCCCAGGTCTTCTCATCTGTGCTCTGTGTGTCTCATAGAACACGGAACAAACCTCCGTTTCCTGAAAACAAATTTCTCTGTCTCACACACACCCTTACAGCCCTCCCCAGTCATTCCGGACATCACAGATATTTCACCTCTAACCTTGTCAGTGTCCCAGGTGCAACAATTAAGTCTATCTGTCAAGTGATACTCACTCACCCAACATCTCAGACCCTCCCCCCCCCAACCCCACACACACATACACCCCTACACATACACACACCCCTACACATACACACTTTCAATCACTCTGCCACACTTAACCCCCCCACCCCCCAATATCTCAGATCCATGTCAACCTGGTAACATCAATAGTACCTCCCCCACACACACTCCTCTTCCTGGTAGGTGAGCGAGCTGCGGGGTGACTGACCTTAAAGGCGTGCTTGCGGCCGATGTTATCGGACGGCTGCAGCACCCCGATCTGGAAGCTGAGCAGTGGAAGACTTCCCAACACTACGTCCTCCTTCTCGTCTGAGAAGCAAACACAAAACAACAGAATATAAAATCAGGGCCTGGATGTCAACAGGAAAACACCTCCAGGAGAAGAAACAGTCGTTTTCAGATTCCAAAATAAAGAACAGCATTAAAATCAATCAAAACTGAATTCATATCCATTTGTCATGAGAGCAATTGTATTGAGAGTAAGTCCATCTCATTGGGAGACGTGGAGAGTCGAACCTACACCGTGTTGTAGAGCTAATGCAGGCGGCTTCTACAGTCCTCTCTCTCTTGTAACCGAGTGTATGTGTGGCGTGGTGGAGAAGAGCAGAGCTAGAGAGACACACTCCAATCCCAGAGAGGACTGACAACCCTCAGAATAGAAATCCATTTTGATCCAACAGTCCAGCGATAAGCGATGGTTAACGTCTCACACACTCTCGCATTTACACACGCACGCATGCCCTTTCTCACACATGCACGCGTGCTCTTTCTCAAACACCCGTGCGCAAACCCCACGGCAGGTGGAGAAGAAAAACAGGAGCGGTGATGATAGGGGGAATGAGAGAAGCTCTTGCTGATTCAATAATGGAGGATGTCATGAAAATTTTAGTGTCTGGAAGGGAATCCAGAGAGCTGCTCCTTCTGTCCTCAACTCTGTTCTCTTCTCTCTCTCTCTCTCTCTCTCTCTCGTTGTTCTTCGTTCTCTCGTTTCTCCTGCTCCAGCACTATCCCCCCTCTCTGTTTCTCTAGACACAGCTCCTCACTATGCGGACACAAGAGCCCTCCTCTTTTTTCTGTGTGTGTGCGCGTGTATGTGAAAGAAAGAGGGATAAGGAAAGGGGGAGGAGAGCAATGGGGGCGGTGTTTGTGCAATCACACAGTATGCTGTTCTCTGCTCCCTGTGTGCATATGTGTGTGTGTGTGAGATCAGTCCCATGTGACTAAGTGTTGCAGGAATACTGGCCCCCAGCCAATTCTACCTGCTAAACCACGATCTACCAATGAGAGGAGAGGATTTACCTCTACACACATACACACAGGAAAATGCATACACCCACGCCTCTCCCTCTCTCTCTGTTTCTCTCTCTCAATTCAATTTTAATTTCAGTTTTTTTGTTGGCATGAATGTGCTGCTTAAATAATGCTACCAAAGCAGTCCACAGTGAAGGGACAATATATAATTTGAACATGTATAAGAGAACCTTATCACCAGGGGCGGCTGGTATAAATGGGCGAACAGGGCTAAGCCCTCCCTATCTTTTACAATAAAGTTGAGAAAATGATTGTTAATAAACCTTACAACATTGTTACAAATGTTGGTGGCACCTAGAGCAGAAACAGCAAATAGTCACAAGAAAAACTAAAAAGATCTAAATGGGCTTATTTTTTCCAGCCCAAACGCTTCAGCTACCATTCATCTTCATAGTGTGTGTGACAGGTTTTGAGGCACGCCCCCTTGATTTGCTGCTAATTTGGGCTAAATTAATTCAGCCCACAGGCCACTGACCTTTGAGGTGGATTATTTACTTTCTCATCTGTTTTCTTTGGAAGAAAAATTCGAACTAAAGCGACTTGGGACACACGGTCCAATCATTCAAATGACACAAAAGGACAAACAACTAAATCGTACGTTTTGTGTAAATTGGGGTAACCCTTCCTTTTACAGTCCCTTAAGACTATCTATACTAAGGGTACATAAACTAACAGTACTAAGTGGGATTAGAATTGAATTAAATATACAATAAAATAAAATATAAGTTGCCGTAAATTACAATATAAAAATACAAAAATACAAATATTACAAAAAATACAAATGTACAAGATACAATTTTGTAATGCAGTGCAAAAAGCAGTGTGTTTCAAGCAGGAAGTCATTAGAGTCAGTGTGGTCCCTTGGCCTTGTTGAAGAGGCCAACAGCGGAAGGGAAGAAACTGTTTTTGTGGCGTGAGGTATTGGTCCTGATGGACCGCAGCCTTCTGCCGGAGGGGAGTGACTGAAACAGGGAGTGTCCAGGGTGGGAGGAGTCGGCCACAATCTTCCTCGCTCGCCTCAGGGTCCTCGAGGTGTGCAGGTCCTCGAGGGTAGGCAGATTGCAGCCAATCACCTTCTCAGCAGTGCGGATGATACGCTGCAGCCTGCTCTTGTCCTTGGCAGTGGCAGCAGCGTACCAGACGGTGATGGAGGAGGTGAGGATGGACTCAATGATGGCTGAGTAGAAGTGCACCATCATTGTCTTTGGCAGGTTGAACTTCTTCAGCTGCCGAAGGAAGTACATCCTCTGTTGTGCTTTCTTGATGAGGGAGCTGATGTTCAGTTCCCACTTGAGGTCCTGGGAGAGGATAGTGCCCAGGAAGCGGAAGGACTCCACAGTGTTGACTGGGGAGTCACACAGGGTGATGGGGGTGAGTGGGGCTGAGTTCTTCCTGAAGTCCACAACCATCTCCACTGTCTTAAGAGCATTGAGCTCTAAGTTGTTCTGGCTGCACCAGGTCACCAGGTTGGCCGCTTCCCACCTATAATCAGACTCGTCTCCACCAGAGATGAGCCCAATAAGGGTGGTGTCGTCCGCAAACTTCAGGAGTTTGACGGACGGATGACAAATTCCATGGACAAATTTCATGAATTTGACAACACATGCGCAGCATTCAGCAAACGCGCTGCAAATACACACAACACAACCAAATACATAAACGTGTTGCAAAAACGAAAGCACGCAAACCAAAAACCATAGAGTTAATATTACTAGGGGAAGCAACTTTTGTCTTTCATTTCTATGAAAAGTGCTCAGTGGCGCAGTGAGGCAAGCGAGAGTACGAAACTGGACCACGCCATCTTTCCACTTCCGACTCTTCCGGTCTAGCTTTAAACAGTGGCTTTTTTTCCCCCTAGCTCCGAGACCTCGTGCCATAGAGTTAATATAACTAGAGGAAGCAACTTTTGTCTTCCAAGATGGCGTCCCCATTCATTTCTATGAAAAGTGCAGTGGCAGAATGGGGTACAAGTCCGATAAGAATCAGAGACATGATGCAAACTTTACGGAAATGTATGCTGTCACTGTATAGTATTCCTTTCACTTGTTTTTTAGAAATAGGCTATAGGGCTAAATATAGGGCTATTCTAGATGGAACTCATCACATGTTGTTTTTTTTCTTCGTGATTTGAGTATGATTTCCAACGCATTGTATCGGATTAAATGAACTGTTAACATGAACACCTAGCTCCGTCGTTGTTCTCGCCAGGCAAAGAAAGCCTAATAGTTATTTTTGTAACAGAAATCTTCCATAATGCAGACTTACCATAGCTTACTGTCAACTTTATATTCAAACGAAATGCCACGAAAATCACACTGCCTTCAATTTAACATCAGTGTAGAAATGTGGCCTGTGTTTTATATGTTCAACCTACAAAACCAATTGGTTTTGGTAGGGTTAACCCTAACCCAAACGCCTATTAATGGATATAACGTGATCTAACAAGACTTGGTAATAATGTAATAAATTGAGAAGTGTGTCTAAAATATAATCTACTTTATTGAACGTGCCTTTGAAAGGGGCATATTAACAGAACAATATACAAGACGTTTCCATCAGATATAAGTGGGGGTGAAACATAGTCAGTGAGGACCTTCATTGTCCCACAAAAGCAGTCTGGCTTGATGACACGATCAAAAAAAGAATAATGAGTGTGTTTAACAAAAGCTTCTGAAGGCAAGACTAATATTATTTAAATATATATATCATTTCCTATTGTGGTTATCAGTTAAAGTACTATTAATCTTCGTCTTTGCTCCAGATAGACATGTCAACCATCTATGCTCACGCTTAACATAATATAATATTTGCCATCATGTCATGAACGTTTTTACGAAAAATCTAATCTATTTTAAAATAACGGGAATAAACTATATTAACAACATTTCATGTATGTGTGACAACCCTTTGCTAAACTTGCTACAACAGGGCAGGCAACTCAAGCCATTTCTTTCAGCTCCAGGTAAATCGGCTATCGGCCAATGTGAACTTTTGTGCTCGTGCCCTGTTAGTATCCGCGAGCACATTTGCAGGCAACTTTTATTGACGTAAGCAAATAAATGGGGTGCTAGTTTACCCATTTCGGATTGATTTCAAATTTAGCAAAAATCAGGAAAGATTCTTCTATTAAAAAGCTAGTAGTATGAGCCAGGTTCGAGAATCTAACAAAAATTATTGGGGGAGATAGTTTTGTAAATGTTGACTGGAGTTAATAGAATAAAAACGACCGGAAGAGTCGGAAGTCAAACACGAAATGCAATACCACCTACATCCACCGGGGCCGTTGCTTCAAGCCGAGGGGCTAGGGGTGGGGGCTTGCGTCGTGCACGCTTGCAACTAGCTGTACACATCATACTTTGCGACAAGCAGTTGCGAGCATAGATTTATATGGTTGCGAGCATAGATATATGTTTATATATATCTATGGTTGCGAGCGTGTGAGCTAAGGCATTGCAGTGGCAGAATGGGGTACAAATCCGATAAGAATCAGAGACATGATGCAAACTTTACGGAAATGTATGCTGTCACTGTATAGTATTCCTTTAACTTGGTTTTTAGAAATAGGCTATAGGGCTAAATATAGGGCTATTCTAGATGGAACTCATCACATATGTTGCTTTTTTTCTTGTGATTTGAGTATGATTTCCAACGCATTGTATCGGATTAAATAAACTGTTAACATGAACACCTAGCTCCGTCGTTGTTCTCGCTAGGCAAAGAAAGCTTAATAGTTATTTTGGTAACAGAAATCTTCCATAATGCAGACTTACCATAGCTTACTATCAACTGTATATTCAAACGAAATGCCACGAAATTCACACTGCCTTCAATTTACATATCAGCAGAGCTGCCAACTCTCACGGTTTCGCCGTGTGACACGCATTTCAACCATTTCTCACGCTCTCACGCCACACATTGTATATCTCACGCTGAAAAGGCAGCGCCAAACAAGTAGTTTTTGCAACGCGTTTATGTATTTGGTTGTGTTGTGTGTATTTGCAGCGCGTTTGTTGAATGCTGCGCATGTGTTGTCAAATTCATGAAATTGTTTTCTTAATTTGCTTGTGTTTGTCTATTAATGTGTTTTCTTAATTTGCAGCGCGTTTGCACATATTATATTCGCTTACAAAGGGTATGGTAAGAGCCTGGTAACACCATGGAAACAAACACGGCTTCCTTTTACAGTCCAGTTTCAGATTACTTACTGATTAAATAGTCCAAACATGCGCAAGAACATACCCAGTATCCAAGAAGATTTACCATGACAGTAGAGGAAAACTCTTCCCACGGAGGTAGGTATACCAGCCAAGTAAATGAGGCCATCTTAGATAAATGTATCTGAAAAGGTATTTTATTGTAAAGTACTATCTTATATTCTCATTAGACGTGGACTGTTACCGACATAAACCTTAGATAACTGCAGGGTAATAGTAGAGTTTGTTCGTAATTCTGCTGGAGCTTGGCCGTCTTTACCTACTTAGTAGCAGTGGTTTTTACCCAATAACACGTTATAATTTACCATACGTATCTCCCGTAGTTACCAATTTACTACCAGCGGTATTTAAACAGTAATAGCCTATTTATAAGTTTCCAGGTAAATACTAAGTTTTGTCTTCTGTCTTTACCTAATTAGGACCAGTGAAAATTACCCAGTAATAACCAGCACGTTAGTATTTAGTTAATGGGTAAATACTTCGAATTATCTAGGTATTAACCACCTTTGTACCAATCGGTAATACCCAATAATACAGAAAACATACCCAGCAATGACGCAAATCGTTTTAACAAATCGAGGCGACAAAGCGTTTGCTGACCTGTCGATGAGTAAACATTTGGTTTCTTATATACTACAACAATACGTGGGAAGATCCCAAATCAAACACGTCTAATCTGGACGCCATATTGTCAGAGCAATCAGCTGCACTGGTGACGTCACTACATCTCCAAGGCAACATATCAACAACATCAATTCGTCTTCTGTCTGCTTCAGATACTTCTTTAAAACGGGAAGCGATTGCGGGGTGTTTGCGGACCTGTGCAAAAACCATATTTGGTTGTTTTAGTTTTTTTTTTTTTTGCAATTTAGGCTACTTTGTTGCCGAGCAGATGCCAATTTACCTCTGCGAACTTTCAGGAGGTATATAAACGGATTTATTAACTTTTGAGAACGTCTTCTGGACCAATAGGAACAGCGTATTGGTCCAATTATTACACTAGTATATAAGAAACACGGTTGATTCACTGTCCCTCAAGTTGTGGCTCTGGAAAATGTTTCTCTCTCTTTCCGTCTTTGTCTCTCTCTTACTCCCTCTCTCTCTATCACTTGGTCTCTTTCACTCTCTCTTTACCCCTCTCTATGTGTCTCTCGCTCTCACACTTTTCCTATGAAGACATCATATTTTCTACAAACACACTGACATTTACATTTATTCATTTAGCAGACGCTTTTATCCAAAGCGACTTCCAAGAGAGAGCTTTACAAAGTGCATAGGTCACTGATCATAACTACAAGATAGCCACAAAAACATTGCGAGTAGCCAAAACATGAAGCACACATTGTGAACAACCAAAGTAAGTGCCAAAGGGAAGAACCATAAGAGCATGTAGTTAAACAAGTTACAACTAGAGAGGGTACAATTTCTGGGGAAATTGTAGGGTGTGCTTGCTTGCGTCGGTTGCACAGGGGTCCGTTTTTGAATGAAATTTTTACAACTGATTTCTGTATATTTTATATGAAAATGCATACTTATTATTTATAAAGATTAAATAGATTTAAAGGCATTTTTTTCTGCTGCTCATTTACAACTGAAAATACGAGTGAAGTGTAGAATGAAATAGATGTCTTCTCATTTCCCCTGCAAGAGGCAGCCTCATCGTTGAATCAAAACGAATAAATTTGGCAGACCGGTGTAAAAATGGACCTAATCTCTATGACTTAAACGTCATTTTAAGTTTTTCCCTTCTCGTGATATTTTCAGGCATGTAGCCTTCTCATTGCATTCATTCATTAATAAAGAACCCCCTTTGAAGATTATTCTACGAAGTTACCCGGCAGTAGAAGATGGAATCGCGATTCAGACAGTCCCATCTGCTAACTGAAAATATGCCCCCCAAAACGTAAATAAGCTTGACATTTATTTAGTGGAAAATCGCTCATTCATAAAAAGCTCACTGGTAGCGATCATTGTCAGTAACAACGCAAAATGCGATATAGCCCTGTGTGGAGAAGCTGCCCCGGTAAATTGTACTACTACGGTACAGTACTAGTAGACTACTGCTGTGTTCGTCTTGGTAGCGATTGCGTTGGTTGAATTGGATTTAACGTTCCGTTGAACGGTTTAGGCTGAAATTAATTATTTTCATGAACAGATTGGCAACGTTTAGGCTGTGGCAATGAAGTCCAGGTTAGTGGTTAGATAGACTTTTGATTAAGTAAGGGGAGTGCCGAACATGTTCTGTCGCCGTTTGACTTCCTACTGTACAGCTGTGTAGATGTTTTTGTAGTGTCTCGCGTAGGCTACAGCATTGCAGTGAGCAACACTGGTTTGAAACCACAGGTAATGATAATTTCACCCACAAATCGTTTACTTGTAATGTAATGTCATAATAAATCCTACAACGAAAATTTATTTGTGAGGAATGTTTATTTTAAAGATTGAAAACAGATGCATCATAGACCACTGTAGTATGTGTTGCCCGGGCAACAGAGGCTAATGTCATGATGCTAATGCTTCAGTGAAATAGTAGACTACCGTTTCCAAAAGTAGATGTGGGCCTACTTCCTTAATAATATCAGCTAATATTGTACATTACATTTCATAATTGTGTTTCACATCACAAAGTAAAATGAGTAAATAGTTATCACCCTGGCCTCTTTGCTTGTGGCGTTCCTGCAGCTGCCTTGCAGTAAAGCTATAGTTAGCCTAGCTATCCCCCAAGTTAACAGATGTGAAACGAATGTTCTGCTACAGGTAGTCACGCGTGTTTTCGTGACGTTAGTGACGTAGTGACGTTAGTAACGTCAGTGACTGTGGCTAGCAAATTAGCCACCGTTAGCTTCACTTTTCACCACAAAAACGCAATTTCTACTTAAACCATGCAACGGAACGTAAATAAAAATACAACCAACGCAATCGCTACCAAGACGAACCTTTTGACACCGCCGTTGTGTATGTAGTCCAAATATTGACTGATCCTTAGGGGGGCGAAAATAAATAATAATAAATAAATAAATAAATATATATGTGAGAGAACAAAGGTTGTGCTCTCGCCGAAGGCTTGAGCACACCCAATTAAACAACATGAACCGCTATAAGTGCAAGTGTACCTGTGGAAAAAAAAACAAGCAACAATAATAAAAACAATATATCACAGCGAGTACAATTTTTTTAAAACAGTTACCACTAACCACAAGAGCAACAAGTCTCTAAGCAAGAGTCATTGTGATCCTTGAGGAAACTAACATCGGGTCAAGCGAACGATTCCTAAGTACCGTTGTATTCCCCGAACAAGTGCGTCTTGAGCCTTTTCTTGAAGGTGGAGAGACAGTCAGTGTCTCTGATGGAGGTGGGGAGTTGATTCCACCACTGGGGGGCCAGACAGGAGAAGAGCTTGTGTTGGGACCGGGCGGTCTTGAGCGGTGGGACTTTCTTCTAATTGGTATGGGATGCTCATGCTTGTGGCACAGCACTGTCTAGTCACCTCAGTGGTGGCACAGAACCATATCAGCCACACCCACAATTTATAGAACCGCAGACTCTTGCCAACAAAGTGTTGACATTTCAAGATAAATGGTTTTGCGATTTCCCCCAACTTTATGATGGTTCAATTGAGATTATTTTAGATGAGACTGCACCATGCCCATTGTAATTACATAAACTGGACCCATACAGTGTACAGTACATACTGGCCTTTCTTGGTATTGCTGGTTGTAAATACTGTACACCTGCATTCATACTTGAGTGATAAGAAACACTACTATAACTACATTTGAACAAGTTGAGACAACCCTTCAGTTACTAACTATAAATGATCCAGGAGTATTAATTATGGTTCCTCAATATACATTTAACATATTACAATGTAGGCTGTGTTACAGCAGTCATTTTGGTGTCCCCCTCAGAAATTGCTCTTGAGAAAATGTCATATAATTGTTCCCCCCAAAGTTGATAGCAGATTTTCGCCACTGCCTATTTTGTTACTATGCAAGTAAGTATAAGCTTCTGTGCTTTTGTAATTACGCAATTCTTCGCCATCAACACCTTCAGAAAATAAAAGGTAATTAACAACGTCGATGTAGCTAACATCGGGCCATTGCTTCATGTTATCTAGCCACTCCGTCAGACGGGATGGATGAGGGACTGTTACGGTACTGTCGTCACGACTTGTTAAAACATCCATGGTGTGTATCCACCTCAGTTTTTTGTCCATTTGTGCTTCATCCATTGAGAAACACCGGCTTTTACAGCAAACAAGATAAAAAACTACAAGCTATCAAACGTACACAAGCTTCGAACCGGAAAAGGACAACCGGCTTCCGGTTGAAACCCGCTATGAATCATGGGTAAATTCGCTAACCAGGAAAAAGGTGGATAAACATAGAAAACCCCTAGACACAGACCTAGGCCTGACCTGGGTTCGACAACTTCAGACTTGGCTTGTTGGAGTTCCAGAAGCTAGGCCATAAATGTACGTCCCAATTTACGGCTAGGCCTCTGCATTCCTTTGAGTGGTATTTCCCCATCCTCCTTTAAAACCAATGTCCCACACTTCTATTGTTCATAATCAGTCACAACTTAGCATCAAATTTCCAACAGTACTACTGTCTAATAGCTAATGTAATATTGCACAGATTTTCGTCCTCTTTCCCCTAAAGCAATAAGGTTAGGCTACTTAAAGACACCCTTCCACTCATAAAGTATGTTCTAAATGGCATAAATGCTGCCAATTAATAACTGACGTAACAACTTATTGTAAATGGTCAGTAGCCTAGCCTATCGATTAAGGTAGGCCACTGTAAAGCACGTGTACACTGTCTGCTTAATTTGATCTTGACATATAGGCTAAGCATTCTGTAGCAAATAATAACAATAAACCCACTATTAATTAAATTTAAATGATCTTAATGCAGTGTAACTACTTCAACATAATAATGCACCTAAAATACAAACGTGAGCACAATAACAGGCTTAAATGAACTGACAATATAAGTTATACGACTTACAGTTCTCAAGGACGCACAGTGGCGCGCGTGCACGCTCGCGGTGTGAAGCGCGTGTCCGTGCTATTCCCCGACATGCACTCTAACAATCACTGCTGATAGACGGCCTTTTGTACAGCCCTATTTCTGATACCGTGGCGTGGCGAGCCGCGACAAGCAGCATGCGTCTTGGTGTGTCAAACAAGGAGACACATTTGTCAGATTAGAGATTCTACAGTTGAGCTTGGCAGGACCCTGAGGAGGACCTCAGAAACATGCTGCTGAGGACATACACAGATCTTGCCAACGCTCCTGAGAACGCCAGACTAACTTCTGACACACGCACAGACAAGGACAAACATGTACTGTAATTCCCAAAGATTACAAGTATCTACTTGAGAACATTTTGAGTCTTCTATGCCATTTTAACAACAACTGTTTGAAAAACATTCACACTGTACAATACACACATTGTACATCTTTCGTGCTACAATCTGAACACAACACCTAACTGGAAAACAACAAAGAACCTGAACACAAAAACCCCCAACATAACACAGAACCTGAACAAATCAGAGAACCCTAACACTACACGGTTGAATATCAACTGTCTGTATGTAACTGACTCAAATGCTCAAATTGTTTTGAACTGACTGTAAAGTAGGCGGACGGGTTAACATTCTTATATCTGAACTACTGATTGCACAATGAGATGTGGGGTGGAGAGATACCAGAGGGTTAAGATTAGATTTAGGAGACTTGAAGCATTGTTTAGTTTGCCTGTATTCATCATTAGTAGGTTGTGACTGGACTGAGTGACCAAAGAAGAAAAAGATGGCAACCTTGAAAATCACTTGAAGAAAGGCAACCAGGTGCTGGACAGACTAACACATGAGAAAAAAAAATCTCTCTCCCTCCAAAATGACTAGATTACTGTATATACTATATACTATTACTATATAAAACAAGGATGACAGACTGGAAGGTAGTTACAAAGAGGACAGTCAAGGTACAGGGATTGTTTTTTCATCTCCAGAGGATTCAGAACGCGGCGGCCCTTCTGGTCTTCAATCTATCCAGACGCTCCCATGTTACCCCGCTCCTCATCTCCCTCCACTGGCTTCCCATCACGGCCCGTATCAGATTCAAGACTGGTACTGACCTTCCGAGCGGTGAACGGGACTGCACCCGACTACATCAAGTCTCTCCTCCAGCCTTACACCCCCCCCCCCCCCCCGCCACCTACGGTCTTCTTTTGACAACCGTCTGGTGGTCCCACCGCTCAAGAGCGCCCGGTCCCAACACAAGCTCTTCTCCTGTCTGGCCCCCCACTGGTGGAATCAACTCCCCACCTCCATCAGGGACACTGACTGTCTCCCCACCTTCAAGAAAAGGCTCAAGACGCACTTGTTCCGGGAGTACAACGGCACTTAGGAATGCTTGGCTGGACCTGATGTTAGTTTCCTCCAGGATCACAATGACTCGTATTGAGAGACTTGTTGCTCTTGTTGGTAAGTTGTAACGGTTTCAAATTCTTGTACTCACTGTGAAATATTTTACTGTTGATTGTTTTTTCTACAGGTACACTCTTGCACTCTTGTGGGGAGTTTCATGTTGTTCAATTGTAACTTGTTTAACTTCCCTTTGGCACTTATTTGGTTTTCCACAATGTATGCTTCATGTTTTGGCTGATCACAATGTTTGGGGCTATCTCGTTGTTATGATCAGTGACCTATGCTCTTTTGTAAAGCTCTCTCTTGGAAGTCGCTTTGGATAAAAGCGTCTGCTAAATGCATAAATGTAAATGTAATCATAAAATGTTATTACTATATCATTTTTTTAAATATATGCTTCACAGAAACTAGCTGTGTATTCATGTACATGTTCTGTTTAGTGCAAGCAGCTCATTGGCTGTCTGTCTCCAGATCTCCATGATTATTGCACACCTGTTCCCTAGCTGTGTTTGGGCCCTCTGTTGTCACTAGCAATGAGATGGTGCTGGTGAACTGCCCTGTCACCTCTTCCTTTCGCTCGCTCCCTCTCCTGTTTCACAGCACAGCTGGGCCAGAGAGGGAGCAGAGGATGAAGCCAGCACAGCAGACGGACGTGTGAGGAATATAAGTGGAAGGAGGGAAGAAACAAGAATGCAAAGAAAAAAGAAGAAGAATACAAAGAATATGAAGAATACAAAGAATACAAAGAATGTGAAGAATAAAATGATGACAATGACGAAGACAACAAAGAAGAAGAAGAAATGAGCTTCTGAATGCTGCTGAACAGGAATACAGCAGGACATGACCTCAACGGACTGTGCTATAATCATGAGTAGATGAGAGGGAGAAAGAAAGAGAGGGAGGGAGCAAAACTATAAAAAATTATTATTTCCATGGTTCATTTTAATATTCAGAAATTCTTAGAAATTCTTAACCCCCAACTGACTATTGTATTCTTATCTAAATTTACATTTAGGAGACGCTCTTAACCAGAGCGACCTACAGTAAGTACAGGGACATTCCCCCGAGGCAAGTAGGGTGAAGTGCCTTTACAAGGATACAACATCATTTCGCACGGCCAGGAATTGAACCGGCAAGCTTCTGATTAATAGCCTGATTCCCTAACCGCTTAGCCATCTGACCCCAAGATCTCTCTCAGCTCTCTTTACCTAGAAAACACAGATTCAGGTCAGATTTGCATAGTGTGTGTGTTGAGTTTTAGTGGCGGGAGAAAAGAGTTTTCCAGAGTGCAGATACAGAACCGCCCTCCAGGGCTAGGGGTTTTAACTAAAGATCAAAACAAGTATATCTCTCTTCATCAGTCACAACTCTAAACTACAGCTCCCAGAAACACTCAGTACCTGTACTAGATACTAGCACATCCCTGCTGAAGTATGTGTATTGTTGCAATACGGTAAACACTTTGTTAGGAGGATATCGTTTCGATAAGAAATACTGTGTAGCCAATTACAAGATAGGAAGCAGGCATGCCACAAGTGTGTACTCACGTAACCAGACAGGTGCCATGCAGAGAAGAAGCCTACCCTGACAGAAAATCTGACAGATTGTATATGCCCTGTCCACTTCAGGAGAACTTAGGTACAGGCTGTACTCTGGGAAATGTACACACAGACAAACACACACAGTAAATAAACACACACTGTCCAGAGTTCAAGTATCAAAATGGCACAAGCAAAATACTGTAAACAGGCCGTTTACACGGAAGGTAGTTCAGCTGGGATAGGTTTACTGTGACACACACTCCTGTCTGTGATGACTGCCATTATAGTTTTGCTTTAGGGGTTGCAAACACACACACTCATACAGATGCACACACACATGTACACACATACACACATGCATAGACATACACACTCACACACACATGCAAACACATGCCACACAATGGGATGAGAGGCCTATCAGAGCTCCAAACACAGACACAACATTCCACACCCTCATGGAAGAACCCTCACACAAGTTCAAATGTGTGTGTGTGTGCACTTTTTTTCAAAGCAAAACTGCACTGCAGCCATCAAAAACAAAACAAAAATATAGCTGCAAGCAGCAATGAAGGGGCCAAGCAGCATTCAATATGGAAATTCAGTAGCTAAAGAAGCAAAGCAAAACTTTTAATAAAAAACATTCGCTTTTTTAAAAACGCATTATACTTTTCGGCAACGCGGTGGCGCTACCCCGAAACTTTCGATTACCTTCACAGCGTTGCGCAAAAGACGTACACCGAGTTTTGTAACGATAAGCGTTTGGTAAATATGTCATTTTGAGAAAGAATGCGCTGGCTAGATGTAGCAGCGTTATATCTACAAAGCACAATGAATCCGCTTCTTCTTGACTATAAATCCCCTGACAATGAAATGTTATCGTTACCATTGTGATAATACAGCTAGACAGCTACTGAGATGTACCTTGGCTTCGCTAAACAAATGATCCAGTATCAAGACTTGCTTGATGACTGTGGCTGGATTCGATCCTACAACCTTGCGTTTCAAAGGAGCCCGTCTTATCCCAGTGAGCTTTTCTCACTGCTGGGAAACACTATGTTTGGTTACTTTATAAAAAAAAGGAAGCCGTGTCTCCCGTGGCGAGCTTTGTCAGATTTGACCCAAGTATAAACAGCTGTATTTCAGTCATATTTTGACATATCAAGGTGATTGTGGTAGGAAGATGATTAAACTTTATCGTTACCATTATGATTATACTGCCAGACAGCTACTGTGGCGTACCTAGCTTTGCTAAACAGATAATCCTGTATCAGGACTTGCTTGACGACTGCGGCAGGAATCGATCCTACGACCTTGTGTTCCAAAGGAGCCTGTCTTATCCCAGTGAGCTATTCTTGCTGCTAGGAAATGCTGTGTTCGGTTACTTTATTAAAAAAAGGAAGCCGTTTCTCCCGTGGCGAGCTGTGTGAGATTTGACCCAAGTATAAACAGCTGTAATTCAGTCATATTTTGACATATCAAGGTGATTGTGGTAGGAAGATGATTAGATGACATGCTCGCGATGACATTTCCAAAGTTTCGTCTCCATACGGTAAACCGTCGCAGAGACAAGGCCTCACGTCCGCTATGGCGTGCTCTTTGTCAAAATCATTTGCGCGTAACTCGTGAACGGTTTCACTTATCGATGCCATTTTGATAACTTTTTGTCTGCATGGTCTGAAGATGATCTCTTACAATTTTCATGAAAATCGGAGCAACGGCCTAGGAGGAGTTTGAAAAAGTTACCATTTCTTAAAATGCAAATCACGGAAAAACCTTCGGGACGACAGTGACGCCATAGGGTTCAGTCGAATCGTCTGCGTCTAAGGAATCCGATGAAACCTCATGGTTCAAAAGCTTCATGGATTGACATGAAACTTGGTGATACATAGTCAGGAGACCGTTCCAAATCAGTGTGCCAAATTTCAAAACTTTTCACCAATCGCTATGCATAATAATAATAATAATAATAAAACTAACAAAAACAATAGGTGCCACAGCAGCTTCGCTGCTGCTTGGCCCCTAATAATAAATATAGCTGCAAGCAGCGATGCGGGTTCCTCCGCAAAATTGCAAAATATTATAAACATGTACACTGTTGAAGATGGAGAGTTGGACAACAAGAGAGCAAAACTACTTCATGTTTGGCCAACAACAATAGGCTGAATGGGGATTTGAACTCATGAGCATAAGGTCACAAGTCAGTCTCTCTATCCTCTTTGCTACACACCAACTGTTGAGATTGTATGAGTAGAATGGGCAGAGTATTAGCTTTGGGACAAAGGTTAATTTCAAGGTAAAAGTGCATAAAATTGCGCATGGTACATCAGAATGATGTCACCTTGAAGCCAATAAGGTTGAAAAACCATCAGTCAAAATTATATTTGATTTATTGACACAAAGATATTGAGGCAATGTGGACACTTTACACCCCTTTCAGACATTTTGTATTGCATTTCTCATTCCATTTCACCATATATAAAGACATATCTTCCCGCACACTATCCCCATCCATGCTGTTTCCCTCTCTCCCAGCGCAGGTCATGCCAAAGCAGAAATGCTGCAGCAGCCGCATGAGGTTTAGATGTAGTCCAAAAATTACCTCCCACAATCAATACATATCAACCACAACACTGTTTTCAAACTTTCTCAAAGATGGCTTGATAACCACGGATATTCACTTTGTCCTTGAGTAGATCTCAAGAATAGCCTCATAGGCAACTGGCTAGGGTACAGTCCACATCCAGCTCCATGCGAGTGTAGCCTCTGATAGATATATGGCCGACTCTCTGTTCCCATTAAACTACACGACATGCACACTCAGGGTGACCAACAAGATTATATTAACTAACAAACAATAACATTACAAACATCTAACTAAACGAACACAACAACTGAAATCCCTCGCATGGCTGTTGTAACCGAACTATTTTCCACAAGTCTGCAGTGCGTTTTTTGACATGCCGCACTGCATGCTGGGTACTCAAGAGCGCTGACAGCTGATTATGTAGCTGTGCGCCGACTGCGTGATATGATGAGATGCTAGTGACGTGCTAAGGTTGAGTCTCCTGCATTAACAAGTTCTGCTCGATTAGCAAGCAATTTTTACTAATGTTTTGTTAGCTATTGAATGGTAATGCAAGCTAGCTAAAAACAATGTTAGTTAGCTTTGCTAAACTGGTTTTCATAGCAACAGAAAACAAATCAGATCAGTCGAACTTTATTCAGAAAGGGGGGGATCTGTATTTTTTACTCTACTCTTAACGCATGACTGTGTTTAACTTAATATCTGCACCTCTCTGTCACCAACTGTCTCTGGAGTGGAGGGTGGGGGCTTCATATCCAACAAATTACACCCCTGAACTTTTAAAACAGATCTAATGGCCTACTACACTTTTGGGGACTTTCCACACCAGCACCCTTTGCCCAGTCCCTCTATTCTGCCCTACTACATGTGTTTTCCAACACCAGTTACAATCAACCCTGGGCAGGGACGGCGCCAGAGAATTTTTAATACAGGTGCTGAGGAGGTGCTAGATCATTGACAGGGGGAGCTGCGCAATTATATATACATAAATACTATTAATAAAGAAGCAGTACTTCTCTTGAGTGGTTTTTATTCAGATGAAGAATCATTGGATTGAGGTCAAAAGTCTATCACTTGAACTGGTTTCATCACTTAAGACACTCAGTCAGCAGCTTGGCATACTGGGACATGGAAATGCTGGAATGCTGGTTTGTCCTTTTTCATCAATGTCCTCAAAAAAGAGTAGCTGCAGAGCTATTGTGTCTGTGGGGTGACTGTCTCTGGAGGGCTGGCAGGCAGGGGCAAGCAGGGCCTGCAGGCAGGCAGGCAGGGCAGGCCAGCTGGATGAAGCTGTCCAGGGGTCAGGGCTGAAGAGAAGCTGTCCAGCTAGAGAGGGGTAGTCCAGCAAGGGGTCTGTGTTGATCTCAGCATCCTCTGTTGAACTCTGTTGAGCAGGCCTCTGCATGACCCTCCAGACCTGTAAAAGTGAAGAAAGGATCCATGTCAGTTCAGTTGTGAAAAACAAAACTTTTTCCATCTACACTTGACATAAACTACAGTTTTGATTGTGAAATGCAGTGGCATTACTTGAACTTGAATCCAAATGTGTTGACCTGTTGGAGACCCATGCAAAGTCACTCAAAACACAGGTTCGATTCCAGGCTCTGGCAAGAGTATTTAGCTCTAAACTGGTCAATATATACACATCTGACAAAAGACCAGCTCGACCTTTGCCTGTAAACAGTGATTCTGACTGTCAGAGACCTTTAAATAGCCTGACTTACTGAAATTGGCAAAACTAGCCTGGCTAACGTAAGTCGCTTTCTCAGGGCATATGACGACTGAAACAGGCTCGCCTTGAAAAATCAGATATACTGGCTATCTTTAGCAGGCCCTTGTCTACAAAAAGCAGTCCTCCCTGAAGTTTTTGGAGTAGAATTGAGTGAAATACAAAATTGTTTACACACTGCCAGTGGGCGAGCCGAGCCTGACTGAGGCTAACGTCGAAACAATGTACCCCCGGGACGCAGTATCACTCCAATTGCAAGTCCACAAATCACAAAAATAATCGGAGCATCTGGCTAAAAACACAATTCCCACATCTCCTAAAGGCTGCCCTCCTCGACCTTTTTCGTGTAGACCTAACTGTAAAATGGTGAACTTATGAACATGACGCGACCAAAACATGGCTGCCGCCTAAGCCTATGCGGTCTCCCTGGCGCATAGGCTTATTACAAAGCTTTTCACGCCCCAAATCAAAATTCTGAGCCGACAGGTCTGTGGGGAATTGCTTTTTCTCCTAAAGGCTGCCCTCCTCGACCTTTTTGATGAACAATTCGCCGAGATGCAAATTGACTCACTAATTAAAAACACAGAGGAAAAAAGCTAGAGCTACAGTAGCTACTTTTCGAGTTCGGTTTTCCGTCACTTCAGACTCACGATCTAAAGGTCTAAAAGTGCTAAAACCTTCACCATAATTCAAGAGTAGTGTACTTTCACGAAACCAATCATTGATTCTAGCTTAAAATGTGTAAAAATAGGACTTACCGAACGTGGCTGCCTCCAACACTATCAGGCGATTTCAGTTGAAAACAACAATGGCTGCCGAAAAATAATTTATATTCGTAACGGCGAGCTGCGATTGGAAGCAAAATGAAACAGGAGCTAAAAGCAGAGGGTGGGGGCTTGGTCAGCACACAATTTCCAGAAAGGATGTGTGTGCTTCTCGCCAAGCTCGCGCGTGTGTCAAGTAGGGTGACCACCTGTCCCGCTGTATCGCACAGCATTTTCAATATGGGACGTGCGGGACAAGGGGTGAAAATGCTGTGCGACACAACGCAAAGCGCGTCAGGTGGTCACCCTAGTGTCAAGGGGCAGGATGAGTCTGAGAATTTGGAGCACGCGCTGTGGAGCAATTCAATTGAGTTAAATCATATATTGACATATCAAGGTGACATTGCGTATGGTACTTCAGAATGATGTCATCCTGAAGGCACAAAGGTTTGAAAAACCATCAGTCAAAATTATATTTGATTTATTAACACAAAGATATTGTGGCAATGTGGACATTTACATAAATACACTTCTTTCAGCCATTTTGTATTGCATTCCTTATTCAATTTCACCCTATAGAAAGACATGTGTTCTACAAATCTGTAACAATTTTCAAGTCGATTGGATCTATGGTTCATGAGGAGAAGGGTTTTGAAGGTTGTACCAAATTTGGACAGTACAGCAAAATCTATCATGGCGGACCTTATGGGTTCTTGAGGCTTTTTTGTTCACCATGAGAAATAAGGCATGTATACCAATTTTCAGGCATTTTGGAATAATGGGGCGCTGGGGAAATCATGTAGACTTTGGGCGTGGCTTATAGCGCCACCTATGGGCGTACATGGGCCATTAGCGGTCTGGGAGTAGTGAGTGACCTGGTGCATCATTGGGCCAAATTTGAAAAAAATCGGGTCAAGGACTTTTTGAGCTATTGGGCCATTTAGCGGAGAAGAGGAAAAATAATAATAATAATAGGAATACTAACAAAAACAATAGGTTTCCTCCTACCGGAGGAACCCTAATAAAACTAACAAAAACAAGGTGGCCTATTGTCTAAAAACAATAGGTGGCCCCTAATAATAATAATAATAAAACTAACAAAAATAATAGGTGCCACAGCAGCTTCGCCCCTAAATATAGCTGCAAGCAGCAATGAGGTGGCCAAGCAGATCAGATAACCCAGACTTTAGACATCCTCAGAAGAGGGTTCCGAGTACACGCAGCAAGTTTGGTGTGAATCCATCCATCATATTTGCTGAGATATGACACAACTTTCTGTTTGGCACCTCTGCTGGCGATTTCGATTGGCTGTACCGGACAAACGGTTTTGAAAATTGTAAATAATTTTGATAGTTTGTGTGAGGATTGCTTTGACTATATACAGCTAGACTACAGGTAGCTAGCGACTGTGTTGTACCAGGCTTTCTTGGCAGTGGCCTACAGTCTCGCTAAACAGATAATCAGTAACATGACAGGCTTGTTGGCTTTGGCTGGATTCGAACGTCATGCCCAAACCTGGACTATACATCAACATCTGACAGGTGCGTTGAGCTATCCATTGCTGCTGGCACGGTGGTTACGTATGAGTACTTGAAGTTTTTGATAACCACTACAGACACCCTTTCACCATCAGAACCAGCATTAACCTTTTCAGCAATTTGAGCTACAGTAGCTCATCTGTTAGATCCGACCACGGGCCAGCCTTCGCTCCCCATGTGCATCAATGAGCCTTGGAGATGACCATGACCCTGTTGCCAGTTCACCGCTTTTCCTTCCTTGGACCACTTTGGATGGGTTCTGACCACTGCAGACCATGAACACCCCACAAGAGATGCAGTTTTGGAGATGCTCTGATCCAGTCGTCTAGCCATTACAATTTGGCCCTTGTCAAAGTTGCTCAAATTGTTACGCTTGCCCATTCTTCCTGTTTCTAGCACATCAACATTGAGGACAAAACGCTCACTTTCATGCCTAATATACACACACTGGCCACTTTATTAGGTACACCTCGCTATTACCGGGTTGGACCCCCTTTTGCCTTCAGAACTGCCTTAATTCTTTGTGTCATACTTTCAACAAGGTGTGGGAAACATTCCTCAGAGATTTATGTTCATATTGACATGATAGCATCACGCAGTTGCTGCAGATTCGTCGGCTGCACATCCATGATGCGAATCTCCCGTTCCACTACATCCCAAAGGTGCTCTATTGGATTGAGATATGGTGACTGTGGAGGCCATTGGAGTACAGTGAACTCATTGTCATGTTCAAGAAAACAGTTTGAGATGATTTGAGCTTTGTGACATGGTGCATTATCCTGCTGGAAGTAACCCATCAGAAGATGGGTACACTGTGGTCATAAAGGGATGGACATGGCCAGCAACAATACTCAGGTAGGCTGTTGCGTTTAAACAATGCTCAATTGGTACTAAGGGGCCCAAAGTGTGCCAAGAAAATATCCCCCACACCATTACACCACCACCAGCAGCCTGAACCATTGATACAAGGCAGGATGGATCCATGCTTTCATGTTGTTTACGCCAAATTCTGACCCTACCATCTGAATGTTGCAGCTGAAATCAAGACTCATCAGGCCAGGCAACGTTTTTCCAATTTTCTACAGTGTTTCCTCTATGTTAATTATGTGGCGGCCCGCCATTTCTGCCGCCACGGTATCAGAAATAGGGCTGTACAAAAGGCCGTCTATCAGCAGTGATCGTTAGAGTGCATGTCGGAGAATAGCATGGACACGCGCTTCACACCGCAGTTG
Source organism: Osmerus mordax (assembly GCF_038355195.1). Taxonomy (NCBI): domain Eukaryota; kingdom Metazoa; phylum Chordata; class Actinopteri; order Osmeriformes; family Osmeridae; genus Osmerus; species Osmerus mordax. The sequence goes on along the minus strand of NC_090050.1, from coordinate 6,338,710 downwards.
AGATTGCATGTGCATCCTTGAAAACTGTAAGTCGTATAACTTATGTTGTCAGTTCATTTAAGCCTGTTATTGTATTAGTCTATAGTTCTTGCAAATTTAAATTAAGTTAATTGGTGATTTTTGTTGTTTGTATTCTTCCCCTGCTAGCTATTTTGCACATGTCTGTTGATTCGATAGCAGACCTGCCCCCACTGCTAAAATAAATCCTAGCGGAAACACTGTTCTATTGTCCATTTCTTGTGAACCTGTTGTTGTAGCCTCAGTTTCCTGTTCTTAACTGACAGGAGTGGCACCCGGTGTGGTCTTCTGCTGCTGTAGCCCATCTGCTTCAAGGTACGACGTGTTCGGCGTTCAGAGATGGTATTCTGTGTGGGGGGTTAAATATTGGCCAAACAACCAAAACTAATTCCCCTATGGTTTAAAGGAAGATGGGAAACTGAACAATGTAGTAGCATGAACCAAATAATGCCAATACAAATAGAATTATAGTTATTTGATTCTATGGGTTAAATCAGAGCAAGAATGGTCAAAGTAAGGTTAAAATGAAATATACATTTAATAACATTGCAAATGAATGAAATCAATTACAAGGCAAACATGTTACAAAATGAAGGTTAACTCTTACCTACCGCATTGAGTGGAGGGGCAGAGTGCGCGCAGGTAGGTAGACAGGGCCGTCCAATCAATAGTCAGGGTACCCCTTAATGATTGGGTAGTGTTTATTACAGTATTGCGACGCCCACGGATGTCGGAATGATTTCATATTACCGTCAAACCTTTAGATATATTGGTTGCTATCAAGACAAAGTTACTTTCGGCAAATATGACAAAAAGTGCTTCTCAACAACACTGCCTACCCTGCCTTTAAGCCTCAAGCCATTCCACTAGGGGTGGGTGATACTGCAAAATTTGGTATCGATCCGATACCAAGTAAATACAGGGCCAGTATTGCCAATACCAATACCCATACTTTTTACTTAGAAAAGCAGCTTATCTACTTTCATGTAGGGGAAAGCAATGCCTCATAATTTATGAAGTGCATGCATCATCAATATGCAAATTTGAATGATTTTGTGATTTTTCCTTTAATTAGTTGATCTTGATTATGATCATAATAAAACACAGGACAAAGAGTTTTGTGAAAAATACTGTTAGTATAGTGTGCTGTTGGGTCATGTTACTGCACGTGCACGCCGGCAACAACTCACAGCATAGCAGGGGAGGTGGGGGAGGGGAAAAGTGAGCTTGAGCAAAGTGAGAGGAGTGGCGTTTGCACAACCACTATGATGTAATGGGAGTTGTGTACTGAATGTAGAGAAGAGAAATTGAAACTAAAGTATCGATCTCATCACGCGAGTATCGATCAATACTGATACCAACATTGGTATCGATACTATCGATACTTTAGAATGATCCACCCACCCCTACATTCCACTAACAATTGATGCAATTCAAACCTTAAAGGAGTCATTGACTGCAAAACCGATTTTACCTTGTCATAGTTGAATAACGACAGTTCGGTGGGTAAAATGGACATACAGTGAACCTCAAGTCCCATTGACACCTCTTTCCTATAAAAATCTCACAATAATTTTTTTTGCTGTACATAAAGAAAACCCCCAAAAAAGGAAAATAAACTTTACAGATACAGAAATTAGAAAACTTATTTTATTTACTTATATATGTATAACCAAAATAGAAGTGTACTCACGGGAAAATTCTATAACAGCAACACAAACAAGCAAAAGAAGTCAGCGTGGAAATCAATAACCGATCAAATTAATAATGAATGTGACGGAGGACTGCGGACAGTTGAAGATGTTAGGAAGAAGTGGAAAGGGCAAAAAAGGATGCATCGGCATTTAACCCTTGTGTTATCTTCGGGTCATTCTGACCCATCAGTCATTGTGACCCACCGTCGTATTGCGGCAACTTTAACGCATACAAAAACAGTGTAAGCATTTTCTTTTAACCGTTGGGCTGTCTCAGACCCCCCACATTGCGAAGGTTAAAAGAAAAATATTTTTATTTGTTTTTGTATTGGGTAAAATTGGGTAAACACAACGATGGTTCGTTATGAACCTTTGGGTCATATGACCCGAAGGCAGCACAAGGGTTAAAAACCCGCCAACTGGGGGTGGTCCTTCACCAAAAATATCAGTTTATAGTGGTATTATTATTGATATTTTTTGAGAGGACTCCCACCTTTAACGGATTGAACGGCTTTGACAGTTTAGAACTGTCAGAACAAATGGTTGAAGACTCCGACGTTCAGTGCAGCACAGATCACGACATGACAGCTGTCAGTGTGAGTGGAAAGTCATTTAGCCTATTCCCACTACAGCTACATTTGCTTGTTTGCTAATCAATAGCCTTGTAGCGACTATTGTTAGGCCTATATATTGTTTGCATTACGATCAAGTGCTAGCCTATAGACAAATAGCTACAAATAGTCTACACTGTTGCAATTGTACAGACTCAAACGACACCCTGAGTGAAGAGGAGAGCCCCACAACACAAAGGATGACACAATCCCAGAGGTCCACGCCCACAACCCCCAAACGAAAGAGAGATTTTGCTGAGCTGCAGCGCATACTTCTTGAAAAGGAAATCATTCGTGTGGAGGTCGAGACCGCCAAACTCAAGGCAGAACATGAGAAGATAGAGCTTCAAAAAGAAAAACTCAAACTTTTTGAGACAAAATATAACGTCTCAAACGAAAACACCATGATGACATACACCATTCTTTAGTTAAGCTATTTTGATTTAACGAAAACAATTGTCAGGCCTATACAAATATTTTTTAATATGTGTGCTACCCAAATAATGACTAAAAGTAAGTCTTTGAGAACGGGTTACTCAAGCCAGGTGGCGCATTAGACCAGGAGCTCATCTCCTATTTCCAAAATGCATCACAAACTGCTTGAGAAAGCTGTTCTACTATGATAATTAGTGATGAAAATAAATTATGTTCAATAAGATGTACTTGTGTTTATTAACTGTTTATTAGATTAGTTAGCTTGGCTGATAGAGCTGTGCTGACAGGCTTGCCTCGGTTGCACTCAAACATCGTAGTTTGACAACGACTCTTCCCCTGCGCTACATCAGTGCTTGGCCCGGCATCTTCCGCATTGGCTAAGGGATGCTTTGCGTTTAGGTGGTATTTGAGACTGGAAGAACTCCTACAGTAAACTAATTCCGCATAGCACAAGGTGCAAACAACCTTAGTCTTGTCGAGGTTTCCATTGGGAAGCTTCTTAAAAATACATTATGATATGATTCCGGACTAGTCATCCACCAATATCTTCAGGGATGCCGCCAGCCACGGGGTTCTCGTCAGCCTCCAGCACCACTTCTCCTTACATCATAAGGGGGATTCTCTTTTTAACGCAGATGTTGTGCAGCACCGCAGTAGCAGCAATAACAACACAGACACATTCAGGGTGCATTCGCATTTCACTGTGGAGACAGTGAAACCTAAAAGAAACAAGAACTAAAATCACCATATAGGCTATCAGATACCTATAGGTGCAAAATATGCACCTATATTATACTTAAAAAATTGTTTTAGTGCTACTTAGGCTTTTCGTTTTTGCCCGTTAACCTGCGTTTGAGCACTCCAATGCACCGCTCAACGATGTTCCTTATTTGTGCGTGCTTATTGTTATAGGTTTGTTCTTGTGCAGTTCTCGCTGCGATCACCGGTGTCATTAACCACCGTTTCAGTGGGTATCCACTATCCCCATGGAGAATGCCATTCCCTCTCCCTGCCTCAAATTCCCGATGGAGGGCACTCAGGGCCCGAAATTGGCACCCGCCAAGCGCCAATGGCGTGTAGATTTTTGGGCTGGCGACTAAATTGTGTCCGATGCTCCGCCATTTGGCGAGTGAAATTGCAAAGTACAGCTCCCGACTTCCGCGCCCGACATGGTTAAAAAAAAGCTTGCAACGCCAACACAAACAGTTGTGCGTGCATCTAGGTGGCAGAAAACCGGGAAGATAGCCTTTATAACAGCTAGAGAATGACACGGATAATACAAATAGTTAGATTTAAAAAGACCAAAAAGGTCGAGGATGACAGCATTTAAGAGAGAAAGAATTCCCCATTGATCTGTCACATCAGAATTTTGATTTGGGTCACGAAAGTCTTGAAATTTGAGTGAGTGCGTTGCCAGATAGACCGCATAGTCTTACTAGGCGGCAGCCATGTCTCTTTCTTGGTCGCGTGTCACAAAGTTCATAATTTTACAGTTCGGTCAATTCTAAAACAAAAGTTTTACACCAAAAAAGCCATTTTGGCTTTAGGCTGGTAAGCCAAAAAGTTAATTTCGAGCCCTGAGGGCACTCTCTCGGAGGATGAGAGCATCATGTGTTGACCCAGGCCATCTTGCCACAAGGTCTATAATGGACATATCCGAGTCGCATGCTATTTGTACATTCATCAAATGGTAACCCTTTCTATTTACATATAAATAGTCATGATCGGAGGGGGCCTGAATGCGAACATGAGTACCGTAAATGCACCCGACAGCAGGTACACGAGATTTCGAATAGAAATCCTGCTTGGTTTTGGATGCTTCTTCGTAGGTGGGTAGGTGGATATGTCGCCAAAAGCAGCACTGAAGGGCCAACGACACTCTTCGAATTGCTCGACAAGAAGTCGTTCTGTGAACATTAATCATGTCTCCCATTGTATGTTGAAAGGCCCCGTTTGCAAAAAAACTCAGTGCAATCAGCACTTGCAGGGCAGGGGACAGCGCGGCGTTTCTGTCCGTTGCATATTGGAGATGAGGATATAGCTCCTAAAAATATTGTTCCTACCGAAACGAAACCTCTCAATGAGCTCATTGTCGGAATAAATATCAAGTGGATTTGTGCGATCACAGACGACTCTTTCTCGCCTTAAAGCCCTTTCCATTTGTTGTCTATAAACGAGGCGCGCCGCCATTGTTGTGAGTATATTGTCCGATCAAACTGTTGTACATTATAATTACCATGGATATTAGTCCGATTTCCCCACTTACGCCTGCTCCCCACTAGGCGTAAAATGTACACCCAGGTGCAGCACATAAAGGGCTTAAGTCTAACTGGTGCACTAGTCGTAACTTTAAGTTAGTCGTAACTTTCAGTTCTACGGCGGACGTAGCGTACGCCCAGCTGGTGCACTCGGCTCTTGGTGCCTGTAGCCTCGGGGAGGGAGCTGCTCTGAGGTCTTGGGGTGGTGCAAGGACTGGGGTCTATTTCCACCTGATCCTGTTTGCTCAGCTTTTTGAATTAGTCTGCTATTTCACCCCTTCTTTTAATGTTTGAAGTGAACCCTAAGCAGAAATAACATGTAGGCCTACACATCCAATAACCCACATTTTTGTCCAATCTTAAACATATCCCCATTATTATCTTCAATCAACTTAATAGATTGATAAGGCTGTTAGGTGCTGGTGCACCTTTGCTCCGACTTACTGGTTATAGTTATTATTGAATATTTCGTCCTGTTAGATTTCGGGGAGATCCGGTTCTTTTGAGGCTCACGGGAGCCTCTATTAAGGTCGCGGAATAGGGCGGTCGAGGCTCTCGCCCATTTCCGCTCCGAGATCAGTCTACTCCAGCGCTGATGTGAGCAGCGCTCCGACACACAAAGACGTGTTAGGCTATATGTTAGGCTGTTTGTTGTTTGTTTACCAATAGTGTTTGCGGGGTCCGACATGCCAATCTACCTGCTGTCTGCCAATCACAGGAATGCCCGGAATGTTCAGATGCCGGGCAGCCTGGTGGTTGGCGAAGGGGCATGGAGGGGGGTTGGGCAGGGGGAATGGCGCATTCAAAGTTTTGGGGTGGCACCTGGGGTGGCCAGTCTGATATCAGGGGGGTCCAGTGCCACCCCGGCCACCCCTCTGTCTTAAATGTAGCGAATTACCAAGCTTGTCTAAAGACACGTTAGCATGCTAGCGCAGCTACGGAACGAAAACGGAATTGCAACTTTCAAACGCTATTTTGCCCTGCAAGACTGCATTTCTTTCAAATAAAGGTAACAAAGGATCAAATAAACGATCGCAACGATGAACAAACATAAAATTTAGTGTTGTTGCACTGGCTATTGGCTTTATATGTGCGGCCCTATTTTAATCATGTCAAATGTTTAATGTCAAAATATTGGTTGGAGATATTATTTCCCCCCCCCCCTCTCTGAGTGGTGCCCTAGGCGAACGCCTATACCGCCTGTAGGAAAGACCGCCCCTGAGTGTTGTCATGTACATCTACAATTCTTGATGCATGTAGTCTATGTGGCGTCTTTGCTCTGCAGCTTCGCTCGTTGTAAACCAACGAATCAGCGCCCAGCTCATCTATATATTCATGAACATATGATAAAAGGGAGAAAACCTCTCGTTTTATTCCAGGGCTATTTCACAGGGTGCATCAGGGCGCATAGTGCAGCGCCATTTTCAGCCCAACCAATGTTACATACCCTATTCGGAGACCTTAAGGAACAGTGTGAAATACCCTATGAAATCAGTCAATGACCCCTTTAAAGGGAACGTTCTTTCTGGAAGAAGTCACGTGGCCGTGAACATTGCGTTTTGCCGTGGTGGATCGATATGATACATGTTCTACCTCTCGGGCTGCTTAAGAATAGGGTGTACGCGCAATTATCTTCTTGCATCTGACTTGAATTAGTCGGATTGCGTGAACTAGAATTGGCCTTTATGGAACCGCTTTAGCCCCGACTGACTTGTTAAGGTTAATTCAAGTCAGGTTTGGGATTTTAAATCCAGGGATTTTTGAGCGGCCTTTATGGAACAGGCCTTCTGTATTCCAGAAAAGCGGGTTTTACAAACTGTGAGCCTAACCCTGAACTCTGATTTACCCTGACTTTTCAGTTCTAGAACAGATAATTTGAATTAGTTCAATCAACTTGGAGTATGTCCACTCTGAGTTAAGCGTGTGAAGGAGGTCTATAAAAAGCCAACATCAATGGAATGTCAATACTAGGATCTACAATCGCACCTGGCAACAAAAAACGTCTTCCTACTTCACCACACTTCAGTTTAAAGTGTTAGTATGTAGTTATGGTGAATCTGAGCACATATTCCGGAAAAAGCAACCCGGCTGTAGCAGCGAAGGAGAGGTAATTGATAGGGGGTCAGATGGCTGAGCGGAGTCGGGCTATTGATCAGAAGGTTGTTGGTTCGATTCCCGGCCGTGCATAATGAAGTTCTGTCCTTCACCCTACTTGCCTCGGGGAGAATGTCCCTGTACATACTGTAAGTTGACTAAATGTAAATTGGCTTGGGAGACAATTGCTGGTCGAGTCAATGCATACATTTGAATGCAGTTGTTACGTCCCAGGCCTTCGCAAGGCCGGATCTTTGTTGAGTGTATTCCAAGCCCCGGCTCTCCATTCCATGTCTTCACTCCCTCCTGTTAACTCAACCCACATCAGCACCACAGCATTTAAACCCCAGACTGTCATCCACTCATTGCCAGTTTGTTGAATCACTGACCTCAGATTTCGCCGTCTGCCTGCAGATCAAATCTCCCTAACTTCTGTTCCTCCGCTACTAGTACTCAACACGCTCGACCATCAACCAGACGTCACCACTTCAACCACACTCACTCTCTCTTAGCCATAAAAGCTTTGTCACACAATCATACATGTGTGTGTTGTGCGTTTAGGTCTTCCAGTTATACATATCAGCAGTAGCCTAGTTCATACATTGAACATTTAACCACACTGTCTGTTAATATTACAGGTAAAACAGTTATGGAATGTAATTGAATAAAATATCATGTTCACGTAGGTGCATCCCACAGGTGCAAAGCGCCTACGAACAGGTAAGGCATATTTTGCTTAGGCCTATAAGCTTGTGATTAGAGGCATTTGTCACTTTGGTTAAAATTATATTTGACATGATACAAAGTAAATATCTGTGCCTATTTGAACTTGTTGTAGCAGTAACCCCCAACATAATGCTTTTCATGACAGGATGATGATTATGATGAAGAGATGTTGACTGCTGCCGCAGAGAGGGATGGAGAGGCCTACATATATGGAAGCTACTGGTAGTTCTCTGCCCATGTACTTTTATTTACAGTCTTGTGTGGAATTGTCAGTTTTAAATGTACACTGAAGTGATGAGAATAATGAATGGAAAAATGAATTGCACACTCGGATCCTGTTGAACAGAGCCTGGATGGGCATTGCCAGGAAGGGCGGTCCATCAGCCTGCATAGCTGCACACAGTGAGGGTTAATGGCAGGTGAATTCTGCATGTAGAATTGTGGAATTTAATATGATCTAATATATTCCCAATTACCAGGAGTTGTACAAACTGCATCTCATGAAGCAAGTGCAAAATACTGACCATGAGATGGTGTACTTAGGGCAGAAGATTAGGAAGGCTAATCTTGAAATTTATTTGCAGATGGGTGCATGGTCTCAAGGGGGAATAATGTTGATTGTATTTAGCCAATCACATTAACGTGTCTATGTGGACTACAACAACCTGCCATAATAATAGACATTGTCTCCTTGAGATCAGGAGCAATGTCGTCTGGTAGCATGTAGGTGAAATATTGCTTGTTAATCTTATTAAACTGATTATCATACGTGATTGAATATTCTTGAGAATCGCAGGATCCATGTTTAGTCATTTTAAGTGTTTCCTAGGCTAACGTTTAGCAAGCTAGCTGTGATTGGCTAAAATTGGAAGAGACATCCGATAGGCTGCAGAGAATATATTTTAGAAAAAATGCATTTGTGAATTTAAGCACGTCAGGAAAGTTCCAAAAATCCACACACAAATGCAGGGATTTGTAACTCGTGTCGGAGTCAGGTGGCTGAGCGGTTAGGGAATTGGGCTAGTAATCTGAAGGTTGCTGGTTCGATTCCCGGCTCTGAAAAATGATGTTGTGTCCTTGGGCAAGGCACTTCACCCTACTTGCCTCGGGGAGAATGTCCCTGTACTTACTGTAAGTCGCTCTGGATAAGAGTGTCTGCTAAATGACTAAATGTAAATGTGTTCATCCAATTTGTAACTCGTGATCGTCAGGTTGCAAACAAATGTAATGGGGTCATTTGTTTGTGAATCACGAAATACATGTGAATCGCGTTACATTTATTTGTGAATCACGAAATACATTTGTGAATCGCGTTGCATTTGTTTGTGAATCACTAAATACATTTGTGAATCGCGTTACATTTATTTGTGAATCACAAAATACATTTGTGAATCGCGTTGCATTTGTTTGTGAATCACTAAATACATTTGTGAATCGCGTTACGTTTGTTTGTGAATTATGAAACTAATCTAACTCCATAGGTAACCTTTCCTCTTTTGACGACATAAGAGGAACATTTTCAAATCGGAGAGTTTGAGCTTTCATTTTCTCAAACGCGGAGAAGAATACCCAGGGCTTGGTTTACACCTATCAAAATGTCTAGCCACTGGGGGACCAAAGGCAAGCTAGGGGAACGCATATTAATGTTAAATAACCTCCTAAAGTGAAATTTTCATGTCATGGGACCTTTAAAAAAAAGCATTTGGTCGGTTCTGAGTGCACACGTCCACAGTGTACAACATTAGCGATGTAAGGGCTGAGAATGTTGCTAAAATAAATTATGGAATGTGGAACAGTTAAGTTCACTTAGGAATTCATCAGTGGATGAAAGCACATCTAATCGCGGTATTATAATCCTCTCCTTAGGTAAGGCTAAGCAAATTCAATTTTGTTTGAGATTGGTCGGCTGAACCAGGAAAGGACACCCCATCTCTGCCAACTGCATCAGGCTCAGAAAGTGGGAGGGGATAGGTAGAAAAAAGGTAGAAATAGTTTGTTAAGGAAAATCTGCCAGCGAGCAGGTTAAGTTCAAAGTCAGTTACCATGGATACTGACCCACAGTTTGCATTACCTCTCTTTTTGGAATGGAAAACCCAGAGTTTGGCTCATCTAAGGGTTAACCAACTCAGGTTTATCACTAAACCCGGTTTCTGGAATACCCCCCTGATAGAAAGTCTGAGACTGTAACATCATTGACATTGCTAGGAACTGTAACATCAACAACATTTTCTCTCTATACAATGTCATCCTCATTATTCAATAAACACAACGCAGGATAATAATCCTCATCCCTGACACTATGGGATGAGGATGAGATGAGTGTCTGCATTCACACATCTGCATTCCAGTATCACAAAGATGAAATTGCACATGTCCTCAAACTCCCAAGAGCATTTGAATTGGGTTTCACAGGAATGTAACAACAACAATTACATAGTGTCAAGGCCAACATACGGTTGAGGAACCTGATTAGTGAGTTTGGAATGATTAGTCTGGGTTCAAAGTACTGTTTGAACCCATAGTGCTGCAAAAACAAAGTCGTAAGCAATTTCTATGAGGTTTGATCCAATGTTAAATTATGAAATCACCACAATAATTAATGGTAATAAGACAAATATTCAATGCCAAATAAATGTGACAATTGTAACAGCAGACTCTGTGTATAGAGAATACTAGATGTGGAACTGACCTTTGTAGTAGAAAAGGCATCCGTCAGTCAGGACAAACCACCTCTTGTTCCACTGTTTGACTCCACTGCTTGCCTGGAACAACAACAACATCAGCAACATAAACAATAACACAAAGTTAGTCGAAAGAGGCTTCCAGCCAGTAGACAGCACAGTTTAGAGCAGATCTGGGCATTTTACAGCCCGCGAGCCACACACCGGCCAGCGGGCTGTCCCAGTCCAGGCCCGCGGGCTGTCCCAGTCCGGCCCACGTGAGGTAAATTGAAAATGGAAAAATAAATACATGTCAGACCCTCCAGGAATTTGCAATGTTGCGATCGCACCAATTCACGCGAATTCAACGATTCCCCGCGAATTCAGCGCGACGTTGCAATTTTAACCAATCACCGCAATTTTCCCGCAACTTTGACCAATCATCGTCGTCTCCCACAACTCTCTCCAGTAGGGGTTAAATCCAGTGTTGCGCCTGAACGCGTTCATTGAACGAAAGTTCATGAACTCGTTGATAATTTTGGTGAACGTGAACAGAACGTACTGTATTACTGCCTGATGAACTATACTGTGAACACGTTCATTCTGGTGTCTGTGAACTCTTTCACTCTTTAATTTCGTTCAATAAGGTGCCAGATTTCTAGAGACTTCCAGGTGATAAACACACTGTTAACAGTCCTGTATGCAGGGTTGCCCAACCAGTCAATTGCTGCGTGTGCTTTCTTCTACTGTCTATGCCTGGCAAGCGTGAGAGCGCCGAGTTGCGTAGAGGCCGAGAGCGGTATTGCAGACAGATAGAGATTTCAATCTTTTTTTGTTAAAAAAAGGGAGATTCCTCCCTTCAATGCATGCTAATGTAAATCCTGGTTGGATAAGGATTAAAAATGGGATATGATTAAAACTGGCATGTTAGTAAGGTTATTTAGGGGACCATTTCTCAATGGTTTTATTCTTTGATGAATGTTTGTTAATTACTTAATTTTCAACCAATAACAATTAAAATTACAAAGAGGGAAATTCGCAACTTTTTATCGCAACTTTCACTTGCTACCGCAATTTCATCGCAACAAACACCTAAAAAACACCGCAACTTTCATCGCAACTTTTTGGAAAAGCTCCCGCGAAATCAGGAATTTTAGCCTACAACTATCACAAAAAAGGCCCGCGAAATCCTGGGGGGACTGACATGTGTTGAGCGGTAGGAAATATGTAGTCCTAAGGCCTGTTCCATAAAGGCAGCTCAAAAAAGCTGGACTTAAAAGTCCCAAACCTCCCTTGAATTAGTTTAATTAGTCAAGGATCTAGAGAATCCTTTCCCTTCTTAAGAATGACAGAAATGACTGATTCATTAAGAGTGTTAGGCAGTTGACCAGCTGATAATGATTCAGAGTACACTTTTGTTAAGACCGGCGCTAGAATATCAATAAACAATTAATAATACTCAACAGAAAAGCCATCTAATCCTGGAGTTTTACCTGACTGCATTGACAGAATGGCTTTTATAACCTCTTGCGACAGACCAAAAACTGTATCTGACATGTAGAGATTTTTGTAAAAATCCGCAAACACCTGATTAATTTCCTTATCTTATCTTTCCAGTACTTCCTTTAATACCAGGAATTGTACTTGCAGTCTCCCGTTTTTCAATTGTCTAGCCAACAGTTTGCCGGCCTTCTCTCCGTTTTCCTAGAAGCTGGCCTTAAGCCTGAACATGGCATACTCTGCCTTCTTGCAGTATATATAATTCAGGCTATACTCTCACACACCTGTTTCAACAAATCTTCACTATAGCTTTCCGACAACTCTCTCTTTTTGTTTTATCTTATTCTCCAGCTGACTGATTGTTACCCTATCTTGTTTCTTTCTTTTCAATGCTTCAGCAATGATTTTGCCTCTGATATATGCCTTTGAAGCCTCCCATACTGTGCCCAGTCTTGAGACAGAACCAATATTAATCTGAAAAAAGCTTGTAAGATCATCCGAGATGGACTGTTTAAATACTGTGTTTTGTAAGAGAGATACATTGAGTCTCCATCTATTACTCTTGAAGTTTTCCATGCAAATAGATACACACAGCTCTACTGGTGCATGATCAGTTAGTGCTATGACACCTATTGTACTATCAATTACTGATTCAACCAGGTCTTTAGAAATTACAAAATAATCGATTCTACTGTGTGATTTATGATTATGTGAGTAAAAGGTATATTCCCTCTTAGGATTCACCAGCCTCCAAATGTCTACCATACCAAGGTCCTCCTAGAGTTGACACAATGCTACTCAACCCTTAGATAGTGTCTGAGAATACTTAGATCTATCCAATACGGGGTCTGGCGTCTGATTAAAGTCCCCTCCAAGTATTGTACATCCATCATCCAATGTCCTAAGAAGTGCATTGGTTTTGTGGAAAAAGTCAGGGTTATCCTCATTAGGGGCATAGATATTACGTTATGTTAATTTTCATTGATTGAACTTTCATTGATTACAGATTCAGTACATACAACCCTCCCTTCGTCATCTTGTGCTCCTTAAGCAAAACAAACGTCAATTTATTGTGCACCAGTATTGCGACACCTCGTTTCTTACTATCAAATGAACAATGAAAGACCTGGCCCACCCAGTCCTTCTGGAGTTTTAATGCTTCTGAGTCTCTCATACGAGTCTCCTGTAAAAGCGCCACATCTGCCTGCCTTGATTTTAGATACAGCAGACATTTTTTCAACTTGGTAGGATTCTGTGTCCCATTTACATTCCAGGAAATTACTTTAATATGACTGTTACTATTACCCTGTGTAGTCATAGACATAATACTCCATCATGGCATATTGCCACCACCCACCAGAAAAGACAAGGGGAGAAAAACAAAAAAAACTATGGAGACAGCATCTTCAAAAACAAAAGCCCATAAACTGTCAAAGTCAAACAACAACACACAGTCAAACATAACATGAACATACCCTTGAACCTAGGGTAAATAACACTACCACCCTATCTTCGCCCACAGTCCCCCTTGAAGTCTGTCCATCCAGCTCCATAGGGGAAACCCCTCCCTTGATCTGGTCCATGAGGCGCTTATCCAGTGGCTACCTTTAAATCCTCCTAATCCAAATATTTAAGCCCTATATCAACAGAAATGGTCCACATATGTAAAGTAAAACCAGGGTCACCTCCAAAAACAATCTGTGGTCATATTCTTATTAGCTACTGAGTCATTACAAATGATAATAGCAGAAGATCTATGAAAAGTATTTTTAAGTGGCTTGCATTAGATAAAAAGGAAAAACAGAAGAGGGAAAAAAGGGTTATTTCTCAAGCCAATAGCACTGACTAACTAGTTGGAATGCTGAAAGCTGAATTTATTTATTTTTAATTGCTGAAAATACAGAAATGAGAAAATACCCGCAAGCTGAAATGAATTTCAAAAATGTGTGAGTCACACAAAAGAGGCAGTGTGGAAACCGAACTGCATCATCTAACAATGCTAAGAGCTGAAATACAATGCGGGAGAAGCTGAAAGTTAAACCGTTAAACTGTAGAAGTAGTAGAAGTAGAATATTCGTTTTAGTAGCTGAAATTATAGTGCTCTTAGTCTTTTAATGAGACGAGTTGACTGAATAGCTCTGTCTTGTGACTCCACTAATCAGCTAATACCAATCACCTGTGTAAGAGACTGAGTGGCGTGTCTGTGTGGTTGCCACGGTGATGGTGCAGCTATGATTGCTAACGCGCTGAGGGCGAGAGAATAACAGAAATTTACCTAGAATCCACACCTCAAACAAGTTAACCCAGACGCAAAACTATACGTCCATCAAAAAAATACGGATATTTTCCAAGACCCAAGACTCTGCCGAAACCAGAGATATTCTTTATATGTCTGTGCGGACAGAAATACGACTCTACCGGCAGTTTCAAAATCTTGTTCCTTCTGCTTTCTCTGACGAATTTGTCACCATATTTGCATTGGTCTCTATGGGGCGAGAGTTGGACTTTGTCTCGCTTTCGTGGGGCTCTGAATAAATGTGTAAGTCTGTTGGATTCCACAGACAACTGTCAACGACCAACTGATTTCGAAGCTCCCCTCCACTCTAAGCGTTTCAGTCAGCACTCTAGGCTCTCGACATACACACCCATGTAAATCTCAGAAACGGTTTTAAAAACTCATGAAACATAATATCAGTCATATTGAAAAAAGTTGAATAGATATGAAAAGCTGATTTAAAAAAATGTTTGTCAACATTTTAAAGTTTAAATGGTGGCCGTAGCTGAAAGATTGAGGAAGAAGAAGGATTTGAAAGTTGAAGAAGATTGAGAGGATTTGGAAAAATAACTCAATTGGAAAACCATGTAAAGAATATGTATTTATAGTAATTCAAACATAAGATGTAGAAAGCTGAAAAGTCATAGCCTGAAACTGAGGAATTTCTTGATAGCTGAACGGTTTTAATAGCTGAAGATTTGAAGGCGCTGAAAGGTGTCACGGAAGAAATAGAAGAAGAAGACGACTAGAAAAGGCTGTTCCTGCGGAACAGCAGTGATAATGCTGAAAACCTGAATGGGGATAGCTGACCATGCTAAAAAAGCTGAAAATAGTAAAAAAAAAAAAAAAAAAAGTTATAAGCTGAAGCTTCAAAGCGCCCGAAAGGTATTTTTGAAAGGGGCTGGAGCTGGACGAAGGCATAAAAACTACAGAAAAGAGAAGAAAAATGCAAAAAGAGAATTAATTCAGAAGAATTTGAAAATATAGTGGAAAGTCATTTGCTCAGGTTTCAAAAGGTCTGAAATGTATTTTCGAGAGGACCTGGAGCTAAATCTGATTAAAATGCTGCTGAAAAAAAGCTGAACTATTGTGGGTAGTAAATAAGATCATGCTACATCTAACCAGCGGATCATCTTGCAAATGTGTCAAAGTGGTATTTTTACAGACTGTATTACTATTACTATCTAGCCGGCCCATTCAAATATGGGTCGAAAAAGACCCATAAGACCCGCCTTAATATCTTTGCCGTCCAATCACCGATTTTATTTCTGAAAACTGCCAGATACTCATGACAAGTTAAGCTCAAAGTACATATCATTGGTTAAGGGGTTACTGGGAGGGGGAAATAAATGTATTGTCTGCAACGGCAGCCATTGTTTTTCGAGGCGGAGCCAGAGCGGAGACCATGGGAGATTGCCTACAGTGTTAGATTTACAGCTTCGAATTGAAATCTGAGACGATATTCTGAGTAAAGACAAGTTTATTAATATGTGTTGTCAATATTGTCAATTAAAAGTCTAAACTTTTTACATACGAAGAATTTGTTTGTGGGAGTGATGCGAGTTTTTTCCAGAAAAAAACTCGCGTTCTGCCGTGTCCGGCAGGACAGGCAGTAATGACGTTAGTAGCACTGTTTAGCCTCGATTTGAGCAGATTTCTAAAAAACTTAGAAAAACAACATTAACTAGCTAGATTATATACACTGTAAGCTAAATGTACATGCCTTGTTTGGCCAATTCGGTCGATTGTGGAAGAAACTCCAACGTTTTTTAGTTATCGAGAGGAGTATCCAGCCATAGCGCTAGCTACTTTTGGGGCAGAGAAATGTAGGTTTCCCCCATGTTTCCACGTGTTTCCATGTAGTCACTAGAATGGTCATAACTTTTAATCAAAATATGATATTTCTAATCTGTCTTCTGTTCCACATTGCCCACAGATGTGTGGATATTCCACCTGCTCAAAGTTTTCCTCCATCTTGTAATTAAAGTGGTTAAAAATGAAGTTGTCTGATGAGGTATGGTGGATGGAGAAGTTTTTGTAAAAAATGGCTGCCTGAAATCACCTTGATAAAATATGATTTGCCTTAAGTAATCATATATTTATTCACATCATAAAAATCCCCTAGTTCTGTTCTTCAATATGGTGTCAACAGTTAAGGTGTATGATTTAATATGAAAATTCATAAAATTTGCATATTAATATGAATATCATATTTCAACAGCATATGGAATGTTTGGAATGTTGGCTTAGGCAGTAAAACCGTAGGCGTGAATTATGCATGCATCGTCATTGTCGTCCATCTGTAGCCCAAGCGAAGCTAGAGAGAGGATGCAATGGGAGACTTTCTACAGTAAGCTATATCTACTGCTTCAAATTGAAAACGGAGACCATCTTTTGATTAAAGACAAGTTCCTTAACCTCTGTTGTCAATATCGCCAATAAAAAGTAAATACTCTTCAGTTACAAAGCATTTGTTTGTAGCTAGGTAACGAATATTATGTCTGGAAAAACGTAGCTAGCTATGTGACCTGGTTTCGCTGTATGATGACAGTCGTAGCGTCACTAGAATGGCCATAACTTTAAAACAAAATATCATATTTCAAATCTGTCTGCTGTTCTACATTGCCCATATATATATATATATATATCAACTCTAATATGTCCTGTATCTTGTATTGAAAGTGCTTGAAAATGAGCTTGTCTAATGTCCCTTACAAAAAAGTATATGAAAGTATACTATAAGTATACTAAAATATGGATAGTACACTTTTAGTTCACTTTTGATATACTTCAAAAGTATACTTAGAAAATAGTTCACTTTTGATATACTTTTAAGAAGTATGCTTAGGAACAGAAAATGGTATACATTTCTTCTGGATTAGGATGTACGTTTTCTATTATTATACAGCCAAAACAGTCAAAATAATTTTAAAGTACATTACAGGGTACATTTTTTAGATCCATCTCATTCTAATTATTCATGTCTATGAAAATCTATTATGCATTGCACATTCAATCTTTTTTGGTACTGAAGCTGTAACCTTAATTACTGCCAAAACATTCTGAAGCCCTATAATCTTATAGTAATAATTATCAATTTGAGTATTAATGGAAAAAAAGAAAAGGCTACTTGAGAAAGAAGCAAACAGAAGGGTTGCATTATGCATTTGAAGGTTATACTGTCAAACTGACTGAAGAACGAAATAACGACATGAAAAAATGAAGATAGCGTAGCTCATTGGCTGGTCAATTCCCATGATGCAAGGCGGTAAATAGTGTTAACATTTTTGTTTTTGTTTGTTCGAAATACAAATGTAACTTCATGAGTTTCGTTATTTAAATGTGTCTGCTTAGAATGTAGTGTTTTGTTGCGTGGTCATTGTTGTGGTGGTTTACCATTGTAACCATGAGTTAAATTACTGTTACGTTTCATAAGAAGAGCTGGATTCTTAAAACGTCAACGATTACGAAGTGAATAGCTTCTTTCAGCTAGAAACTGAAGTGTAACTTTGCAAGGGCCCCCGTTCTCGCTAAGTGATTTATAATCTGAGGTGTTTGAGGAGCTCCTAAACATTATAATATATTAGTAAGTAATAGTAAAATTTAATTTATTAAGTTTATTTCTTGAAGTACTTACATTAATTGAAAGTGCACTTAAAAGTATTTCAAGGTATACTTTGAGGCTCTTTAGGAAGTATACTTCATGAACTGAAAGTGCACTACACAGGCTACTTTAGAGTAGGGAGTCTGTTGGCTGAGCGGTGAGGGAATCGGGCTGGTAATCCGAAGGTTGCCAGTTCGATTCCCGGTCATGCCAACTGACGTTGTGTCCTTGGGCAAGGCACTTCACCCTACTTGCCTCGGGGGAATGTCCCTGTACTTACTGTAAGTCGCTCTGGATAAGAGCGTCTGCTAAAATGACTAAATGTAAATGTAAATGTATTCCAAAGTATACTTTGAAGTACTTTAGGAAGTATACTTGATGAACTGAAAGTGCACTACACAGGCTACTTTAAAGTATTCAAAAGTAAACCTTGAAATACACTATAAGTGTACTTTAAAGTGTACTAAGTGACCTAAAAAGTGGGCCAATTCAGTTTACTTAGTACAAAAATAGTATATAAATAAGTACAAAAATAGTATATAAATAAGTAGACTGCTAGTATACTTTAAAGATCCTGTAAAGTAAATTCCATGTTTTGCTTCTAAGTACATTATATACGTGTGAAATTAGTTCCTGAAAGCATGTGCAAAGCGCTAAAACTTTGTCGCACTGAAATGTGGAGTTAGACCGAAGAACAGTTTCTCTTCCGTTTTCAGATCACGTTTTAATGGGCGGAGCCAAAAAATGCCCTATCTACGTCAGATCACTGAATGGCTCCTCCTGCTGTACTCTTATTGTAGCTTACATCAGCTAGCTAGCTAGCTTCAGGATGTCTCCCACCACCCGCAACTGCATCTTCCCTGGATGCAAGAACTGCAGCTGCGCTGCAGCGCCATTTAAGTTCCCTGTTGATAATGAAAGGAAAAATAGGTGGATAGATTTTGTGAAGAGCCACGCTCATGGAAAGCTTCGGATAAACTCCAACAGCCGCCTCTGCGCCACTGACCATTTCACGGCGGACAGTTTTAACATGGACCAGAGACAGACGGGGTTCACCAACACACGGCTTCTCATGCAGCGCGGAGCCGTACTGAGCATCGCCCCCCCCCCCCCCCCCGGCCGTTCATCCTCCGGTCGCACCTGGACCATCCACCGTCGCCAGCAGTTCATCACTCAGTTCTGTGTGCTTGTTATCATTATACTAGATAACTTTTCCAGAGGTATTTCTGCTATAATTAGTGCAAACCGCTAACTTGATATTAGGCTACTCGGTGTAGAATGATGGTATTTTGGTGAAATGGTAGCTATGTGCTAGAAGTAGTTGGAGAGCTCACTGTCTGCTGTCTCAGCTGTAAATGTTTACTCCTGTGTTACAGCTCACGGGAATATTTCATTTATATGCATCTGTATGTTTCACTCATTGAACAAATACATTCAAATTCTATACCGTTTTGTTCGGCTTGACGTACATTGGCGTTCATTATCTGGGTCGTAGGTAGCTTACTTGAGAGAGGCGGCGCCTTCCAGCGAGGGGGCCGAGATTCAGCTCCTTCAGGTGACACGCCCCCCCAGTCTCGAACAGAGAAGACTGCTGATTTCAAAGCGTAATTTAACATACTTGTCGGTGTTTTTTTTTCATTCGAATTTGGATGGGTAGTTAATAATACATTATTCTGTGGTGTGGTGAAGTTGAAACTCGTTTTTAATTCCACTTTACAGGATCTTTAAGTAACATGATAATAGTATACTTTTTCTACTAGGTATACTTACAAAATAAACTTGAAGTATACTTCTTTTTTGTAAGGGGTATGGTGGACTGAGAAAACATATTTGTTAGTCAAAGCGGAGCGAGCGGATGTCGTGGGAGAATTCCTACTGTGTTAGATGTACTGCTTCAAATAAAAAAACGGAGAAGATATTTACAGTAAAGACAAGTTACTTAACATCTGTGTTCAATATCGTCAATTAAAAGTAAAAACCTTCCAGTTACGAAGCGTTTGTTCGTAGGATTAACACCAGCTGCAGCAAACACTGAACTACGCGACCCCGGTTTGGCTTTCAAAATCTTGTTCCTTCTGCTTTCTCTGACAAATTTTACCCACCTCTCCATTGAAGTTAGTGAGAGAATTTGAAAGGCTGCTCTCGCTTCAAGGCTCATAGCTGAAAATCTGTAAATGTGAGCTCTTTTGTAGTTACATTTACATTGAATTTACATTGAATTTACATTGTAGTTACATAGAATTTTTCCTACATTTTAAGGTATAACTTGTTTCTGTAAGTTAAACTATATGAACTAGGAAATAGGAATTAGTTTGACAATTTAGTGGAATATTAAGAAAAGAACAGCCAGCAGTGTGCCACTCTGCTGGCTGCTAATTCATAAAAATCAAGAAGGAGCAAAAATGTTCATGTATTTGAAACTGTCATAATTCAAAATTGGCTGAATATTTGAAAAAGCTGAATCATTTGGAATAGCTGAATGTCAAATTCAATTGTCTATCCTTATTTTCTGCATGTTGCATGGCTTTCTCCAACTCACAATGCTTTGCTCTTTTCTGTAATTCAGTGGCCAGCCTGGTATTTTCAGTTTCAAAGTCCATAATTCGACCATCTGCCTCATCAATTCTTTCATATGGCCGTGATGTCCATGCTAGTTTTAGCTTGAACACTCTTAACTTGGGAAACATCATCTTGTAGCAGGGATGGAAATTAGCACCCGCCACCAGCCAAATGCGGGTGATTTTGTGTTGTGGCGGGTAAACTCGTTTCACCTACCGGCCACCATGGCGGGTAAATACAATTATTACACGGCTGTTCTTAATGCTGTAGAATGCCCCATTCACTTGAATGGGGCTTCCCAACGTTCTGCAGTCAATTATTTTTCGATAACAGACCGTTGCTATGTATAACTGACCGCTGTCAAGAGAAGTGGCCTTTTTGCCTCGGATTCACGTCTTTCGTAGCACTCCGCAAGTAGTCCGGTATCTTTTCAACTCCAGTGTACTCCGTTGCTTAGCGACGTCAGCTGATTTGAAGCCTAAAGAATGTTCAACGTCTATGAAGTTCAACGTCTTTGGCGAACTATTTCTCTGCTGATCAACACTACGAATGGTAACATATGAATTGTAATAAGACACACTGTGTTAAGTTTTTTTTTTGGCAAGTAGCCGTGTAATAAGCGGGATAATGTATAGAACGCCGTTGTCATTATCGGGAAAATAAGCCCCTTCAGAGCGAAGCTACAACCCTCCGCTTCGCGTCGGGGTGCTGTTCGCCCTGTCTTGGAAGAAGAACGCTCAGGAAAGCACCTTTGAAACTTCAGAATCTGATTCTGATGAGCAGGAGTAAACTGTACTGGGATTGGGGAGGATGGGTGGAGGAATGTTAGTTTGTTGTTTAATCTGCCCTACTCATTTAATGAAATGTATATCAGTTCGTGGTTTGTGCATGTATAAAAGAGAAAGTGTCAGTGTTTCATTGAGACTGAGATTAAATAAACTGCTTAAGTATTGTAGATCTTGAAGTATTAATTTTCACATGCAGTTACACATTGTCGGTTAAAAACAAGAAAGTGGCTGGTAAAAACATTGAGTGGCTGGTAGATTTTGAAATCCACCAGCCACAGTGGCCAGTGGACAAAAAAATTAATTTCCATCCCTGTCTTGTAGCTAGCTCTTTAAGTATACCACTAACCTGAGCCATCTCATGCATTGATTTCTCCAAAGTAGCCCGAAGTCCGGCTATTGCATCCGTCGTCAGGCTGGGAACACTGGCTGAACAGGGCTCCAGACGAGATGGGTATGGCTGCAGCCTGCAGCCTCCCGTCTCATGCCCTCCCGTCTCATGCCCAGGCTGTCCAACGGTAAGTTCAAAGGTTAAAAAATACTAAATCGCGAATTATTTTACGGATGGAGTTAAAGGTAAATTTGTGAGCACGTTTGTTGCAATAAATTGAAAAACGTTTAAACTGTTAAATTAACAATTTTATCCATATAGTTTGCTGATTTCTGTATGTTATTGTTCTGTCCCTGATGTTAACGTATATTTGATGAAACCTGCGATGACCTTTATTCAAAACTGCATCAGCATTTTATGTTGACATTTGTTAGCGAATACTAGCTAACGTTAGAGAAATTTATGGTTGCAGACTTTGATGGTTTCTTTTTGTGATTTTCCTTAAGGTACACATCAGTGTCTTTAAAAAAAAGAACACATCGCAGGTGACAAAATGCACGGTGTGCTGTACCGACCATCATTGTCCCCCAACCGTCGTGGTTGTGCCTAACCTTAACCTCGACCTCTGCTCTTACTTGACTCTGCTTGCTGACCTTAACCTCTCTCCTCTGCTACGACTCCTGGCCTTAAACTAATCCTGACCTCAACCGTTGTTGTGACGCCTAAACTCAACCGGGCCTCCCAGGCTGCTGCCGTAGAATAGATTTTTAGTTTGTAGTCTAGCTAAAAAGAAAAAACACGTACACCAAAGTAGGAAGGAGAAATAGCAGACCAGACGCAAGCTTTTATTTTGAAAAGTAGAAGCATGAGACGGGAGGGCATGAGGTGGGAGAGCATGAGGCGGGACGGAATGAGGCGGGACGGCATGAGGCGGGAGGCTGTAGGCTGCAGCCATACACTCTTGCTCCAGACTGCAACCAAATGGTCGCATTTTGCGACCAGTTTTTGAGACAGTGCAAGCATGTTGTACAAGCACTCGCGCATGTGCGACCTACAAATTTGGAATTTATTGGGTGTGCACAACGTCAGCACACGTTAGCAGCGACGCATAGATACGACGTTCTGGTAAGACAGCGATATCAGCGAGTCCTCAGCATTAGTATCGTAGCTAGTCTTAATCTGCCAGACAAGTGGGTTCCCCTCCGTTCTTTTGGTGAGCAGTTTCACAAGACCTTCTTACCCGGCATCATGGAGCTGAGCAGCTAAATACTTATTAGCACTTGCGTTGCTACTGTATCCCTGCCTGTGTTAGCGCTGTTGCGCTGTTATACTCAGCAAGTATCGTGTCGTGGTGTCGGAGGACTGATCGAAAAGCGCATGATACATTTAAGTCATTTAGCTAAGAGTTGCAGTACGTAATGTCACATTAAATAATGTATTTAAACTCAAACTTATGTGGTGCGTCGCTGTATATCAGTTGTAAAAATGTCTGTAAAAAAACGGACCCATCTGCAACCGACACAAGCACACCCCACAATTTCCCCAGAAATTGTACCAGGGGCGATTCTAGGATCAGACCTTTACGCCTGGGACACACTGCCTACGATCGGCTGCGATCTGCTGCAATCTGCTGCGACGCGCCTGGAAGCGCATCAAATAGGACCGACCACACTGGCTGCGAAGCGCCGCGATCGCCTGCGATTGCCTGCGATCGCCTGCGATCTGCAGCGATCGTTTCGGCAGCTGGTCGAATTATTTCGTGAGACGCTTGCGAAATCGGCTGCAGGATGATGAAATACTATAAAAAAACATGTTATTAAGATTTTACTCCATTAATTGTAGACTACGGTGAACATTTGTAAAGTTGTAGACTTTAATTACACAATGTTGGTAACGAACGTCCTTTACATGTGGTTACCCTGATGAAAACGAATGAAAATAAACAGATCGATCCGTTGAGCTAGCATGCCCGTAGTTGTTTTGTTTGTTTGAGAGAAACGAGTTGTCACGCGTTGCACACAACACACACGTGTGCAGACATAGCCTACCGAGAGAGAACCCCCAAGTCGATTTCTAAAGTCAGCATCAAATGAATTCTCAAAGTTGAAAAGCACAGGGAGTTGTTGTATGACCCCCAGCAACAACGTAGATAAGGATCAATGCTGGGATATAGCCAATGCCATGTTTATGTACCATGTCAGCGTAAAGGAAAGCTCAGAGTCGCAGAAAGGCTTGGTGACCAGCGCGGAGAAATGCGCGTCTGGTGTGAACAGCTTTTGCTCAGTCGTAGCCGATCGTGGCGCTGTGCGGCGCGTCTAGGCGCTTCGCAGCCAGTGTGTCCCAGGCGTTAGGGGTATGGAAGCAAATCGTGACCAAAATTAAAATGAAAATGCATTTCCAGAAATGCTTTTTCATTTTAAGAATGTGGCTGCATTATTTGACTCATAAATGAAATTAGTAATCAATCATCCTATTTGCATTTTTATTTTCTTCTTCAAGAGTGCTCAATCTTTCACTTAATTAAAATGAAAAAGAAATAGACATTTGAGATTTAATTTTCAAAACATTATTTCAACATTATTTCCTTTTAATTGATTATCAGAGTCTGAAAGACATTTATTCTGAAAAATGACCGGATTCTCTCCTTCTCCGCGGGCCTTTTCCCCCGAGCAAAAAAGCTCTGCAAAGACGTTTGTTTACTCATTTTTTAGCAAGTTTGTGGGCTTTATTGAGCGGTATCATGCACGTCTCTTCCTCTTGACACATGACAAGTGATAGTTACCACTCAATGAAGCCTGTTTGAGACAACAACTCTATCGGTGTTTTGGATGAAGGCTATCCTGAGATCGCCACTAAAGCACTGAAAACCCTGCTTCCATTTCCAACATCAAGCGGGATTTTCTGCCGTGACAGCAATCAAACAAAATTATGGAATAGGCCTAAACTGGATATAAGGAACGCACTTCGGGTGTCACTGTCGTAGCTTATAGTCTCGTTTACACACAACAGTGGGACTGACACAATGAAAGCTAGCTAGTAACAATATAACGATGGAAAACCAGGCTAAGAAAGTTAAAGATGGGGCTGAAAAATTAAGAGACAAAAATACATCACATTCACTAGACATGGTTTTGTCAATTGAAAAAACGGCTATGTTTATTTTACATAAAACTCGAAAAACTATTTTTCGTTCAAATCAGCTAAACTATTTTTCTTGTGCGATCCGCGCGCTCGCATTAGGTGTGGAAGTCACTAACTAGGATCACAACAAACCCAGAATGTGCATGCATTAGCAGCGCAGCAGTCCAGGGCCTATCTTTCCTCCCAGTCCGTCCCTGCCAGTCCGTGAAAATATGTCTTACATGAAAGCGGTCCGTGGCGCAAAAAAGGTTGGGGACCGCTGCTTTAGAGGACGCATCACAGATCATGGAAAATTGTGCAAACACTGTTAGAATTAGCTGAGCAGGTAGAATCTAATAATATATCTGAGTCTGATGCCCGTGACCGAGTAGAACAAGTCATAGAGAGCTTGGCTGCATACTCTGCCGTCACAGATTTACACATTAATAGTAGCTCTGCCACTACTAGTCTGTGATGCGTCCTCTAAAGACCCATCAATTCAATCAATTTCCCGGCACATTTGCAATGTAATGCAATGCAGATGTGCACACCGCCCCCTACCGAACAAGATGGGTAGCTCGGTCAGCAGGGAGCTGAAGAAGTGCAGCTACTGACGTCACTCTGCTGCGCCGCTTAGAATGCATTTTCGTTTTCAAATTTGAGTCCAATAATGCAGCCACATTCTTAAAATGAAAAAGCATTTCTGGAAATGCATTTTAATTTTCCAATTTTACATTTCAAATTGAATTTTGGTATCTATTTGCTGGGGCATGTTTTGAAAATTAAATCTCAAATGTCTATTTCTTTTTCATTTTAATTAAGTGAAAGATTGAGCACTCTTGAAAAAGAAAATTAAAATGCAAATAGGATGATTGATTACTAATTTCATTTATGAGTCAAATAATGCAGCCACATTCTTAAAATGAAAAAGTATTTCTGGAAATGCATTTTCATTTTTATTTTGGTCACGATTTGCTTCCATATAGGGGTGCTCAGACCCCAATGAGAATGTGACATGAATACAGTGCCTTGCAAAAGTGCTAAACCCCTTTGCTAATATAAATCCCTAATTTCACTGGATAACAATGTATACATTTATGTATTATTATGCAAAATATTGAATGAATGAAAAAACTATGGATGTCCCTTTCTTCATGAACTACCAGCATCAAATGATAATAAACAATATATTTTTATTTTTTTGATTATTATTTTTAGGGGTGCTGAGATGAAACTTAGGGGTGCTTGGCGACCCCTAAAAAGGGTTTAAAATTGCCACTGAATTGTACCCTCTCTAGTGACATTAATAATTGCATTGCAGGTTAATATAAGGTGTGCCCCAAAATGTTATGCTTGTGCTCCTAAAATTTTCAGTCAGGGGCTACTGTGCTCCTAGTAAAAAAAGTTAGTCTGGAGCCCTGCTGAATCGGACCCCGTCTTGAATGTAGCGCCACTAGCCATGCTAGCAGTTTATTCCTTGCTTAGCGTTAACCTAGCTGTTCTCGTCTTCAACGTATTCGCCATGAGGGGAGGGAGAAGGCGCGGAATAGACACTCACACACACTTGTAATACTAAACTTTACACGTCGTTGTTGTCTTAAAATATAGGCTTTAATTGAATGTACATGAATATAGAAGTTCAATCGGAAGGAGAGTTAGGGCCCCGTCCACACTAGCCCCGGTAAATACAAATATGCGTATTCGAATTGAAAATGATCTCCGTCCACACTAGCGTTTTCATATCGTTTTCCAAATGTTCAGTGGCGTTTTTATATGTAAAAAATTGGAGCGAGGTGAAGTTAGTTTCATATTCGACATTCGTCTCACATTCGGAAAACGCTACTTTGCTGCGTCGAGTTAGGGACCGGGTGAAAATTACCCATGCAATTTTGAAAAATGAATACTTTTATAATATTTTTATGGATATTTAAACCAAACTATCACCAGATTATTCTAATAATGTCTGGCCTACTTCCACACCCTTTATTTTTTCAATAAAGTTTTGAATAAAATTCCAATTAATCCTTAATCTATGAAAATAGCATGAAATCCTCGCTAATCTCAATATCTTTTTCAAATTTGTGTCAAAAAATCTCAGATATACACCAGATTATTCTAATAATGTCTGCCCTACTTCCACACCCTTTACTTTTTCAATAATGTTTTTAAAAGAATGATAGAAAATCGCTAATCTCTGAAAATAGCATGAAATCGTTGCTAATCTCAATATCTTTTTCAAATTTGTGTCAAGAAATCTCAAATATACACCAGATTATTTTAATAATGTCTGGCCTACTTCCACACCCTTTACTTTTCCAATAACGTTTTGAATAAAATTCCAATTAATCGCTAATCTCTGAAAATAGCATGAAATTGTTGCTAATCTCCATATCTTTTTCAAATTTGTGTCAAAAAATCTCAAATACACACCATATTATTCTAATAATGTCTGGCCTACTTCCACACCCTTTACTTTTTCAATTATGTTTTTAAAAGAATGATAGAAAATCGCTCATCTCTGAAAATAGCATGAAATCCTCGCTAATCTCAATATCTTTTTCAAACTTGTTTCAAAAAATCTCAAATATACACCAGATTATTTTAATAATGTCTGGCCTACTTCCACACCCTTTACTTTTTCAATAATAAAATAATAAAATTCCAATTAATCGCTAATCTATGAAAATAGCATGAAATCCTCGCTAATTTTATAGAAGACGAGTAATCATTTCATACAAGAAGACAGGATCACATCCACCACAACGGTTCCATTGACAGTCTCAGCTGTCAAGTCTTAGGTAAAACACGTTATATGTAAGGAATATTTTGAATCCAGTCAATACTGAGAAAGAGAGAGAGAGAGAGAGAGAGAGAGAGAGAGAGAGAAAGAGAAAGGTGTATGTGTAAGATTACTCTGATGTAACCCCTCGACATACCCCATCACATGGAGTGTCTGCCTGTCAGAGAAATTGATGATGTAACTTTTTTATTCTGTATAAAATGATACTGTGTTCAGCACTCCTTGTGTGCAAAGAGAGGCCTACCCTCAAATCTGAACTCTGGGTACACACACAAGACCCTTATCTTGGGGCTGAGGACTAAGGGGGGGTTTGTTTGTTTTAAAGAGATACTGTTTGACAAGGGCTAGATGGAGACGCAAACTCTGGTGACCATTTGCTTGACACCTATATGGTTGAGTTTTTACGACACCTGAACAAGAGATTTAACTAGGGTTGATGACGCAAACACACACACGCGCGCGCCAGGTCTATGCAAGGGAGCCAATGAAAGAAGAGTGTGGAAGAAATTGTCAAGGGAGTCAAGTGGCTGAGCGGTTAGGGAATCGGGCTAGTAATCAGAATGTTGCTGGTTCGATTCCGGGCTGTGCAAAATTACGTTGTGTCCTTGGGCAAGGCACTTCACCCTACTTGCCTCGGGGGAATGTCCCTGTACTCACTGTAAGTCGCTCTGGATAAGAGCGTCTGCTAAATGACTAAATGCATGTCTCCACTGGAACTGCATGACTATCAGTTTAGTCTCGAAATGTGTAACTACAAAGCAACCAGATGATTGGAGAGTCTCTACATACTTTAAAAACAATAAAGACCAGGCTAAACATACAGTGATAATGGCAACATATCTCCCTCTGGCATGAAGGTCAGACTACAGTATTACAAATTGCATAATCCCTTGCATAGCTTGTAATGAGAAAGTATAACTAGTCTTTTGAAATTGGATGATGTTAATCCCATAGTAATGAACAGTTTTGCTATGTCTTAAACACAGTTTTTATTCAGTGAATAGTGTTTGGAATAATCCTTTGACGTCTGAATGAACAACAATTGCTACTCTCATTAATACTCTTCTACTTGACATTATATAGATTGCATGCTCTGAATGCATGAGGTGGTATCATGCAGAGTGCTTGGACATGACCCACAGAGAGTTCAACGCCGCAAGAAAAGAAACAGACTGGAAATGCCTTGCCTGCAACAGACGGAGAGTCTGAAAATGTCCTGCACTAAAAATAATGTCTTTGTTTTAATAAATGACTAATACTACAGTAATAAAGGCTTGAGTTATGATGTTTAGCGGGGATTTCATGCTATTTTCATAGATTAGCGATTAATTGGAATTTTATTCAAAACTTTATTGGAAAAGTAAAGGGTGTGGAAGTAGGCCAGACATTATTAGAATAATCTGGTGTATATTTGAGATTGTTAGACACAAGTCTGGAAAAGTTATTGACATTTGTGAAGATTTCATGCTATTTTCAGAGATTAGCGATTTTCTATCATTCTTTTAAAAACATTATTGAAAAAGTAAAGGGTGTGGAAGTAGGGCAGACATTATTAGAATAATCTGGTGTATATCTGAGATTTTTTGACACAAATTTGAAAAAGATATTGAGATTAGTGAAGATTTCATGCTATTTTCATAGATTAGCGATTAATTGGAATTTTATTCAAAACTTTATTGGAAAAGTAAAGGGTGTGGAAGTAGGCCAGACATTATTAGAATAATCTGGTGTATATTTGAGATTGTTAGACACAAGTCTGGAAAAGTTATTGAGATTAGTGAAGATTTCATGCTATTTTCAGAGATTAGCAATTTTCTATCATTCTTTTAAAAACATTATTGAAAAATTAAAGGGTGTGGAAGTAGGCCAGACATTGTTGGAATACTCTGCTGTTTGTTTGAGGTTTTATAGTCATAAAATCATTATAAAAGTCATCATTTTTCAAAATTGTATGGGTAATTTTCACCCGGTCCCTAACCCGACGCTGCAAAGTAGCGTCTTCTGAATGTCAGACGAATGTCGAATGTCGAATATGAAACTAACTTCACCTCGGTAAAAATTGGTGGGCAAAAACCATTTCAAAATATAAGATACCAGTAAAGCTAAAGTTTATCAACAAACAGCGTGGCTCCACAAAACACTTAACTTAACGACAGAGCAGCTTGCTTCTACCAGGTGTTGTAGTACACAAACTGGAGAGAGAGAGACCTTCTTGTGTAATTGCTCTCCTTCTCTCTAACACACATGTAAAATTACCACTGTCATATTTACAAACCTAAATTAGAAATGCAACCAAGTTCAGAACCAATGTGCCTACAGGGCCATATGCGAACAGCAATGAGCTCAACACCACTGAAGGCCACAACGAAGCGGAAAGACAACTTTTTAGGGATACAGATCCATTCTATGACAACAACCTTAATAGATAAGCATGGACACACTCGTCACCATCTATAGCGTTATATCTATCGATCCAGCCCAAAAATATGACCATTGCACGGACCAGCACCACAAATGCAGGATGATAAAATATGCTTTCACTCACCAAGGCTGAGAGCTCACTTAAAGAGAAACGTGCCTTCTTTTGTATGGTAGACTAACCGTTAGCCACTTTTTCTTCAAAAACCACTCCACTTTAAACCTGTGGTTACTTTTACCAGCAGTTTGAGCGATGACAATATCGTGGCTGATGGTCACCACTAAGTCAGTTTACTTCAACTTTCTCTTCCAAATTAAGGGTTTATAGGGTATATATAAGGGTATATAACCGGTGCTCAAGTATGAAATCCACTTTATTCATTTTCTCAAGTTATCTGGCGTTTGTGAAGACAAGCTAGCTAAGACAATCTACATCTCCTCATCTAGCTCTTCTTGCCAACTAATGTTGGCGACAGACAGCCAATCAGGTCTGAAATACAAAATGACGCTGTAGTTATTATTGCCCCATGTATTATTATTTTGCATAATAATACATAAATGTATAAATTGTTATCCAGTGAAATTAGGGATTTATATTAGCAAAGGGGTTTAGCACTTTTGCAAGGCACTGTATTCATGTCACATTCTCATTGGGGTCTGAGCACCCCTATATGGAAGCAAATCGTGACCAAAATTAAAATGCATTTCCAGAAATGCATTTGCATTTTAAGAATGTGACTGCATTATTTGACTCATAAATGAAATTAGTAATCAATCATCCTATTTGCATTTTAATTTTCTTCTTCAAGAGTGCTCAATCTTTCACTTAATGAAAATGAAAAAGAAATAGACATTTGAGATTTAATTTTCAAAACATGCCCCAGCAAATAGATACCAAAATTCAATTTGAAATGTAAAATTTGAAAATTAAAATGCATTTCCAGAAATGCTTTTTAATTTTAAGAATGTGGCTGCATTTTTGGACTCAAATTTGAACACAAAAATGCATTTCCAGAAATGCAAAATGAACGAAAAAGCATTCTGAGCGGCGCAGCAGAGTGATGTCAGTAGCTGCTCTTCAGCTTTTCTTCTTCAAGAGTGCTCAATCTTTCACTTAATTAAAATGAAAAATAAATAGACATTTGAGATTACATTTTCAAAACATGCCCCTAAAATGAAAATGCATTTCTGGAAATGCATTTTCATTTTCAAATTTTACATTTCAAATTGAATTTTGGTATCTATTTGCTGGAACGTGGCTGCAAAATCGTGACCACAATTCAAATTCAAATGCATTTCCAGAAATGCATTTTCATTTTCAAGAACGTGGCTGCAAAATCGTGACCACAATTCAAATTCAAATGCATTTCCAGAAATGCATTTTCATTTTAAGAACGTGGCTGCAAAATCGTGACCACAGTTCAAATTCAAATGCATTTCCAGAAATGCATTTTCATTTTAAGAACGTGGCTGTAAAATCGTGACCACAAATTCAAGTGCATTTGCAGAAATGCAAAATGAACGAAAAAGCATTCTGAGCGGCGCAGCAGAGTGACGTCAGTAGCCGCTCTTCTTCAGCTCCCTGCTGACCAAGCTATCCATCTTGTTCGGTAGGGGGCGGTGTGCACATCTGCATTGCATTACATTGCAAATGTGCCGGGAAATTGATTGAATTGCCGCGTCTTTAGAGGACGCATCACAGACTGAGCAACTTGATGTCAAACAATGAATAAAACAGTGGCAGAGCTACTATTAATGTGTAAATCTGTGACGGCAGAGTATGCAGCCAAGCTCTCTATGACTTGTTCTACTCGGTCACGGGCATCAGACTCAGATATATTATTACACGATTTGTGTCTCCATAGAAGAAAAAGATTTGTGTACTTGTAAAAAAAGGTTTTGTGTCTTTTTGGCTTTTTTATACAAGTACACAAATCTTTTTCTTCTACGGAGACACAAAACTTTTTTTTGCAAGTACACGAATCATTTTCTACAGAGACACAAATCTTTTTTGCAAGTTACAAATCGTTTTTACAGAGCTCGCTCTCCTGGCACTAATTTCACGCCATAGTGGTGGGGCTACCGGCTCTCAGTCCCACTTGGCATCAAATTTGTGTGATCCACATTACATTACATTCTGAGCATGCGTATTAATACTTTCCCACGTCCAATGTACATTGCATTGTGAGAGAGGGGCTAGCCCCACCAGAGCCCCACCTTCACGATTAGCCTATGGCCTACTACCAGAGAATGTCTAAACAACTCAAATCGGCAGAACGCAGCCTGAAGCAGCAAAGCAGGGACCAATGAACATGAAATAAAATCCTAACACAAATGAATGATATGCAATTTAGGAAGATGCTATATTCATAGATAGAAAATTATTCGAAGTAATCTTCGAGAAATAAAAAATAACATAATTTTGTTGCAGTTCTTTCTGTTGACAACAGGTGGGTCACTGCCCCACCTGCCCCTAATGACCAGTCGCCAAATGTTTGCCGTCCACACTATGGCTCTAGTCCACACTAACACGGGTACATGACAATCGTTATCATGGTTACGCTACTCCTGCCCCTCCCTCCCGCCACGCTGCTCTGTTTACATACTCCTCGGGCAATACTATTTGGTGTTGTAAAACTGTCCCACCAGCTAGCTGTTCAGCCAGGGGGGTGTTCCATCAACGTCGATTAAGGAAAAGCGAGACTTATTTCGCCAAGTCTCACTTACTTTAGCGAGAGTTCCGTTCCATTAAGGTGGCTTATTTTAGTTCTAGTTACGTAACCAAGGTAACTTATACTTCGGAACTAGCCTGATCCGTGTCAGGCTAAAAGTCGAGCTAAACTAATATGTGTTGCAAATAATTTCAAACATGCGGAAACAGAATCTCAAAAGACAGTTCCGTCGAGTAAATTCCTGCGCGCAAAGCACTTTAGTCCGTGTTCGGAAACGTAAATTCAGACTTTTTGAAGTGCAGACATGAATGATTTACATGTTTACTTCATCTCCAAAAAATATATTAATTTAAATAAACAAGTTAAGAAATAATGTCACTTTAACTGTTTTCAAACGCCATTGGTTAATTGACATAAAATAAGGCCTTAGAAACTAAGCAGAGCGTCTAGACAAGTTACAATCAATTATGGCGTATCCGTTCTTTGACTACCCTGTGGTGGATGAAGGTGCTCAGATTATACAAAGAGCATTTATCCCACCAGCCCCAAGGGTCTTCAGAGACAGAAGTAATGCTTCCCTGACCAGTATCTGTGGAAGAAGTATAGGTTCAGCAGGCCCAGCATAGTTTATCTACATAGATTTTATTGTCATTCTTTAAAAAATAAATACATACATATATATATATATATGAAATAACACTTTAGCAACTCTTAAGGATGGCAATGAACACATAAGAGCAGCCTACCATCCTTTGTAGAAAGTAATATAAAGGAGAGTAGTAGACTATAATAGTAGAAAAGAGGGTAGTAGACTGCAGTCTATGTAGGTAGGCCTAGACTATGTAGTCTGCTGGAATCACACACAAGGAAGCAAACTCACTGTAGCCAAGCCTTGACACTGTTCAGTCTGTCTGCATCTCTGTGTGTCTTTGCATGTGGGACATTCTTGAACGGGCAACTATGCCAGGAAATATGAAGGGTATACCTTGCTCCAAAGCAGTACCTGAATATTATCATCAGTTTTTCAGGTCATCTTGAAACACAAAGAATCAAGGAGACTTTTAATTAAATTGTATAAAGTATTTTCATTGTTTAAAGTAGCCCTTATGTTGACAAGCCTCTATATTCAGGGCCGGATTAACAATTTTCTGTGCCCTGGGCAACCAGGCTCAAGGCCCCCCCCCCCCCCCCCCCCCCCCCCCCTCCGACCAAACAATCGCAAAGTTGCTATCATCAAGATCATATAGCCTACACTTCTATACTATCAGGCTTCTGCATGGCTCAGTGGAGATGTATGTGTGTACAATACCCTCAGCATAAAGTGCATGCATTCAAAAAACAAAATAGATGCACAACTGTGCATAACCTTTTACAATGAATCTTTCACAGAACTTGGTGGCTTGATGAGTACTTATTGAATGTTTCAATATGTAGCCAATCAATTATCTGTTGACTGTAACAGTGAAATATATAAAAAAAATAAAGCAGACAGCTAGGGAAGCCTTAACTTAAAACCAGAGAACATTTTAAAAATGCAAAATGATCACCAGCCATGAAGCAGCCAATTAGTGTGTATTGAGTAAAAGTAAACCATTGGCTACACTGTTGCATGTAAAGTCAAGATCATGTTTATTGTATCACAATTCAACATTTGATGTTGATCACGTCACTACTATATATCCTTATTATTTTACAAACAAATGGACCTTACAACTGGCCTCCCTTAAAGACTGAACTTATGACTACACAATTATGAGGCCTAATGACCTATCTTTACTTTTAAAACATACTAATTCCTGTAACCATTCCAACCAATAACCCATTCCAGCAGTAACAATTAACACACTAGAATTCATATACACATATATATTATATCAATTCATATACACGTATGAATTATTTTCTCACATTAAAACACTGAATTCATGAAGAAACAAACAATTGAATTATTAGGCCTAATGACCTATCATAGCTTTTAAAACTTCTCACATCAACACATACAGTTAATTATGTTCTCCATAGAAGATTACTCAGTGGCCTTCCTTCTAGACTTAAAATATGCAAACCGGTGCACAATATCTTCAAAATCCATTCCCTCAACAACTTCATTTTCTATGGACAGTAAAGAAAGAGCAGAAAGTCTTGCCTGTGTCATAGTGGTTCTTAATGCATTTTTTACTCGTTTTAAAACAGAAAAAGACCTCTCACCCTCAAAATTTGAGACGGGCAGAGTTAAAAACATTTTAAGTGCAACATATATTTGGGAATGTTGTTTTAAGGCCAATTATTTCAAGAATCTGCAACATTTTAACAGGGGATGTCTCACTCCACACAAAGTGTGTGAACTGCATGAGCTCGTCTGCTAGGGACGCATCTAGGTCTGTAGGATACGTGGCTGTCAGCCTAGCAGCTCGTTCGCGCACATCGCGCTCATCATAGTCCCTGTCAAATAAAACGCCAAAGAGCTCACATACATCTGTGTAGGCACTGATCCGTTTTGATAGGCAAGAAGTGAGTTTGTCAATAATCACATAATATGTTTACACTTTGAATCTTAGACTGCCATTAGTAAAGACGACCTCCTCATCGTTGCCACTCTCGTCAGCAAAGCTCTTTCTTTTTCTCCTACGTGAAATGTCATACTGATAGTCCTGTGTAGCACTGACAGATCATGCTGATTCTTCCAGCTCTGCAAACTGGTCTCGTAACTTGCCAACGTAGGAGAGCAGTGACTGTAAAAGCCGCACAGCAGTTGCTAAATCTATGTCTTTAGTTTGAATTTTGTCACTGGTTGCTTTAAATCTGCCTAGTATTCGGTCCCACAACATGGTCATCATTAGCCTGGTCCTAACCAGACTCTCGTAAATTTCATTTGTACAGAGAGTCTGGCCTCGCTCCATTGACAAGCGTTGACTTCCTTGTAGGCGGGTACTCTGTTGAAGTTTAAAACTATTGGATCTGCCCAGAGCCACTCTGATCTGCCATAACCAATCGCTAGCGTTCGCCTTAGCCAATTCCTTCACCACTACTGTAACAGAGCTCGCTGCCGTAGCTGGAAAATCAAACTGTTCCCGAACCCTGTGGGGAGGAGGGCCACAACATCATGTCCACGAACAAAACTCAACAAAACTTGTTCTTTCTCTGGCTTTAGCTTATGGATTTTCGGCAGCGTTGCCACAACGGACCGAATGACTTCGCTCGCATCTCTCTAAGCCGCCATTACGGAACTACAACACAAACTAGCGCACGACAGCCACTCCCTCTGTTCGCTGATTGGCCGGTAGAAAATTAACCGGAGACATCTGACTTACCTCATGGCCAGACCTAGTACAAAAGCAAAAGCAAAATTGAGCGGAAGTACGTAGGAGGGGAGAGCCAGGCTAGGTCATCACAACACTTTCAAGTGTATCAAGTTTCGCAACCAACGCAGAAGCTTCACGTTTGCATCGTTTTTTTACGTCACTGTCCGAGGCTATTTTGGCTAATGAATCTCGAATTGCCCTGTAATTTCTGCATAGAGTTTTCGTTGAGTCTGCTCTACAGCTCCACCTCGTAGCACAGAGGGATTTTAATGTATGGCTAATGCTAAAGTCGCTGTTTTTGAAAACTGTATTCCAGCGATGAGTTGAAGCACTGCAAAATGTATAAAGAGACTGTAGAAGTTCAAAAAAAGAAATGACATCTGCACAACAGTCTTCAATGGCATTAACACCAACAAAGTTTGGTGGGCGGCACACGGTGTGTAGTGGATTAGAGGGTTTACTTTTTTAACTGAGCTTGGAGTCTGTTATACTTGCCAGACATGTTGCTAGAATTATCATAACTTTGACCACGACAGTTCGCCATGTCCAGGCCAAGGTTTCGCACCATGCTAATGACAGATTCCGCTAAACTAAGGCCTGTGTGGCTGTGGATGGGCTCAAATCCTATGAACCTTTTAACTACTTTCCCACTTGCATTAACAAATCGGAATACAAATGTCAGCTGATCCACATGCGAAAGATCTGGAGTGGAATCGACGATAACAGAGAAATATTTCGCCTGCTTAATTGGGTGTGCTTGCCTTCGACAAGAGCACAGCCTTTGTTCTCTATCATATACATTTCTTTCTTTATTATTATTATTTATTTTCCCACCCCTAAGCCTTTGTCAATATTTGGACTACATAGACAACCTAGGTGTCAAAAGTTTTGTCTTGGTAGCGATTGAGTTACTTGTATTTTTATTTACGTTCCGTTGCACGGTTTAAGTAGAAATTACGTTTTTGTGGCAAAAGGTAAAGCTAACGGTGGCTAACTTGCTAGCCACAGTCAATGACGCTACTTACGTCACTAACATCACGAAAACTCGCGTGACTACCTCTAGCAGAACATTAGTTTAGCAGCTCGTTAACTTCTGGGAGATAGCTAGGCTAACTGCTTTACTGCAAGGCAGCTGCAGAAACGCCACAAGCAAAGAGGCCAGGGTGATAACTACTAGTATTTACTTATTTTACTTTGTGATATGAAACACAATTGTGAAGTATAATGTACAATATAAGCTGATATTATTAAGGAAGTACATCTACTTTCGGAAACAGTAGTCTACTATTTCACTGAAGCATTAGCATCATGACATTAGCCTCTGTTGCCCGGGCAACACATACTATAGCGGTCTATGATGCATCTGTTTTCAATCGTTAAGATAGACTATTTTGTTATGACCACTGAAGTGATGAGTGAAAACGCAATTACTCTCATAATCGAGCTAGCGCGATGGCTCTCCATAACTAAAAACGGTTCGACTTTTTTTCGACGAGTGTTTACAACTGCGCCATAGAACGGCGAAATCAGGGGGGTGTTCCATCAACGTCGCTAACGCAAGTCTCGCTAACACGAATAAGTCTCACTTGGGTACACGTCAAGTTAGAAGTCTACCATTGCACACTGAGTCCCAAATTCGTGTCCGAAATGTTCGCACGTAAAAAAATAAATACGACCTCATGTTACGTCAATTGCGATTACACACTGCCTCCAAAACTTTCGTCCGTCAAAAAAAGTTTGGATCGGGTTCGATTGTCTGCGTTTCCTGCATCCATAGCCATCATTTTGATAGGTTTTTGGACAATTCAGAGCCACCGAATGTTGAGGCTGACGATTGCGAAAAAACGCATACGAAAATTTTGCACTCAGTGTGCAAGGGCCTTTAATCCTCAAGCCGTTCCACTAATTCAAGCTACACCTCAATAAGCTTAGACTGTGCAGCCCAGATCAGGCAATCGTCGAAAAGAGGAGTTATGTCGCAAAAAGCAAAGCGTAAACCAGCTGAGTGGTGTTATTTTCAGCAGCGTAAATAGATAGAGGTTTTTTTTTGTTGTCCCCAAAAAGGGCAATGTTGCTGCAATTTACATGGCAAGGGAGATTTTTGTCAAACCATTACGACCGTTAAAATGCATAAATTGTAGGCCTACTAAATCTACTTAACATAACTTTATGCAGTTAGGCCTACTGATAATTAGTGTAATTTGATGAGCTGTCTGAAACCGTTCTGACAGTAGCCTATGGCTCAATATTCTCAACAGGAGATTGAGAATAATAGCCCCAAAAAGAACGTGGCAGCAATTGAAAATTGTAGGATACAATTCAAAACACTGAAGAAGGCCATGGTTAATTGCACTTGATGTGGGCTAATAATGTTTTTGTCTTAACATCTTGACAAAATTGATAAATTACTTCAAAATAACTTTGCCACACACATTCAGTCAGGTGGTCGGTGGTGAGCGGTGAGGGAGTCGGGCTAGTAATCCGAAGGTTGCCAGTTCGATTCCCGGTCATGCCAACTGACGTTGTGTCCTTGGGCAAGGCACTTCACCCTACTTGCCTCGGGGGAATGTCCCTGTACTTACTGTAAGTCGCTCTGGATAAGAGCGTCTGCTAAATGACTAAATGACTAAATGACATTTATTAACTGATAGGCTAAATGCTGAGCTTTAAGATACTTATTTCAGTGAATCCCCATTACTAAAATGGGGATTCACTGAAATAAGTATTATTGCACAGATCCAGCACAAACGCACACTTTGCTTGGCAGAACAGTCATTTAAAATTGCTCAGCATGACTAAGAATATATAATTATTATATTACGCGTGCATATTTAATCCGAATCCAATTATTACTATTCTGGCTGACAGTGTATCCAAGCTGCCCCAGATTTCCAACTGACATAGTCTGCCTCCACAGATCCAGAGGGGGCTTGGACAGTGGCAGACTGTGGGTGTTTGAAGGGCAGGGGCGGAAAAATTTAAAGGGCTGCTACTGCACGACATGGGCTCTCACCAGTGTAACAATGGGAATGGGACGACACCCCAAGTGCCAGCCTCACTTTGGGAAAGCTAGTGGGAACATTGTAGCGGAGACTGTTGGGCACAGCATCTAATCGTCTTCTTTGGAAAGGGCACCATTTGGGACACTGTCATGTAGGGGCAACATAAAGGGCACTTCAAAACAGCACCCTTTTTCCATTGGAAGTAAGGGCGCGGGAACAGCCAAACGTAGACAATTGTAAGGGCACCTTATAGGGTACTGCATCACATTTTCTCTACTATAAAGAAACTCATTAAGACATGTTTTGAAATATATAGAGGGCACACTATCATTTATTGCGTTAAGGGGCACCCTGGGCACTCAAGCATATTTCACAATGTGAATGGCAGACAGTGCACTTGGTCTCATTTTTGCCACTCTAGAGAGCATTTTAGAAACGTTTTTTCAACCCTGGGGACACCAGGCAGTCACCCCCTGAGTCTTCCAGTGGGCCTGGATACACCCATGGGGACAGTATATTGCACCTATAATATTGGGGAAGCCAGAAGGAGAGGATGAAGTAATATAGAGGCTTGTCAACATGTAGGTTACTTTAAACAATGAAAATGCTTTATACAATTGAATAAAAAGTCTCCTTGATTCTTTGTGTTTCAAGATTACCTGAAAAACTGATGATAATATTCAGGTACTGCTTTGGAGCAAGGTATACCCTTCATATTTCCTGGCATAGTTGCCTTTGCTAAACCTTTTTAAGTCACCAACCCTGTTCAAGAATGTGCCACATGCAAAGACGCACAGAGATGCAGACAGACTGAACAGTGTCAAGGCTTGGCTACAGTGAGTTTGCTTCCTTGTGTGTGATTCCAGCAGACTACATAGTCTAGGCCTACCTACATAGACTGCAGTCTACTACTCTCCTTTCTACTATTATAGTCTACTACTCTCCTTTCTACTACTTTCTACAAAGAATGGTAGGCTGCTCTTATGTGTTCACTGCCATCCTTAAGAGTTACTAAAGTGTTTTTCTATGTACCTATATATTTTTTAAGAATGATAATAAAATCTATCAAGATAAACTATGCTGGGCCTGCTGAACCTATACCTCTTCCACATATACTGGTCAGGAAAGCATTACTTCTGTCTCTGAAGACCCTTGGGGCTGGTGGGATAAACTCTCTTTGTGTGATCTGAGCACCTTCATCCACAGGGTTGTCAAAGAACGGATACGCCATAATTGATTGTAACTTGTCTTGACGCTCTGCTTAGTTTCTAAGGCCTTATTTTATGTCAATTAACCAATGGCTTTTGAAAACAGTTAAAGTGACATTATTTCTTAACTTGTTTATTAAATGAATACATTCTTTGGAGATGAAGTAAACACGTAAATTCATTCATGTCTGCACTTATGTTTCCGAACACAGACTAAAGTGCTTTGCGCGCAGGAATTTACTTGACGGAAGTGTCTTTTGAAATTCTGTTTCTGCCTGTTTGAAATGATTTGCAACACATCTTACTTTAGCTCGACTTTTAGCCTGACACGGAGCAGGCTAGTTCAGAAGTATAAGTTACCTTGGTTACGTAGCTAGAACTAAAATAAAAGCCACCTTAATGGAACGGAACTCTCGCTGAAGTAAGCAAGACTTGTCGAAATAAGTCTTGCTTTTCCTTAATCGATGTTGACAGAACACCCCCCAGCTTTTTTGAGGCCTTTATGTAACAGGCCTTTATGGAACAGGCCTCTGGAACGCTAAGAGGTTTTAATGGTGAGTGTTTTTGTCCCACATGTGTTATGGTGAGTGTTTTGGTCCTGTGTTGTGGTGAGTGTTTTGGTCCTGTGTTGTGGCGAGTGTTTTGGTTCTGCATGTGTTGGGGTGAGTGTTTTGGTCTTGTGTTGCGGTAAGTTTTTTGTTTCTGCATGTGTTGTGGAGAGTGTTGTGGTGAGTGTTTTGGTCCTGTGTTGTGGTGAGTTGTTTGGTACCTGCTTGTACAGCCAACCCTGTTTGGACACCTCTGCTTTGGGGTTCCTGCGCATGGAGTTGGAGCGCTTGCCAAACGTAGCAGCCTTCCTGTGGGTACGAGATGCCTGGAGAAGGGATGAGGGAAGGTAGTAGAGGAGAGGAGACAAAAGGGAGTAAGATGGCTGAGCGGTTAGGGAATCGGGCTATTAATCAGAAGGCTGCCGGTTCGATTCCAGCCCGCGCAAAATTATGTTGTGTCCTTGGGCAAGGCACTTCACCCTACTTGCCTCGGGGGAATGTCCATGTACTTATTGTAAGTCGCTCTGGATAAGAGCGTCTGCTAAATGACAATGTAAATGTAAAAAAGATGAGGGAATCGAGGGATGCATAGAAGAGGAGGAGAGGAGAAATAGTGTTGCATGTGGAACAGGATGGATTTTGCAGCGTCATTAGGTCTGTGTTAAAATTATGTTTGTCTCTGGTACTGACCCGTGTGTAGGGCTGGGACTCTGGGGACTGGTCTGACACCATGTTCCTGTTAAAGTTGACGTCGCTGGCATTGGAGATTACTGATCTTCTCCCTCCTGCCCTTCCATTCATGTCCAAATCACAACTCCTGGAGCCATGAAGAGAGAGAGAGAGAGAGAGACCCAGAGAGACCCAGAGAGACCCAGAGAGACCCAGAGAGACCCAGAGAGACCCAGAGAGACACAAAGAGAGAGAGTGAACAATACAGACATGTGCGCAGATAGACAACATTCTTTCAGTGGAATAATGACATCCCATTGTGTGGGTTACTCAGGGGTTCTCAAACCTTTTGGGGCCAGGGACCCCTTACAGGGGA
The DNA here is from genome assembly GCF_038355195.1 of Osmerus mordax. Classification (NCBI taxonomy): domain Eukaryota; kingdom Metazoa; phylum Chordata; class Actinopteri; order Osmeriformes; family Osmeridae; genus Osmerus; species Osmerus mordax. Next base: position 6,297,045 of record NC_090050.1, on the reverse strand, counting down.
GAACATTTTCCAAGGACCCCTCCCCCCCCCCACCACCACCACCACCAAAACTAAAAACTTTTAACATTGCATCATTATTAGACTATTGAATGGATTACACAAAATTGACCAGAAACAGGAGTTGTTACTTATTTATTCATTTATTACTTTTTTGTATTTATTCATTCAGTTTTCAGCACATTTAGAGGCATCAAACATTTCCATGGAGGGCCCCACTGTACTGATCCGAATGAGGTCCTCGGTGGTGGATGGATTCAAACTACTCATTATGGGAAATTTAGTTTTTATGTTGTAGCTATTCCCACCGGTGTTCATGTAGGGTCGCAACTGTGCTCTTGGTTTTCAGCATGGCTTGCAGCAGGACAGAAGGGGACTCAGTTGGGGGGTTCATTTTGTTGATGGAAGCATTGTTTAAGTTTCTATTGTTGAACTCGTTTGATATGTGTAGTGTTGGATGTTAGTTTGGTTAGTTTGATTGTTCACACTGAGGGTGAAGGTTAGCTAGGTAGATCGCTAGCCAGGCTGTTACAACGCAGGACAGATTCAGTAGGTTATCACAGGACGCAGCCTATGAGGTTTATCCGAGTCGCGATTATTAGGTGTTGAAATCTCAGATTTTTTTGTTCCCGTTGCAAATAATGGTTTGAGCATTTTCGGGTTCTATCATTTCTTTTCACGTAACTGACAGCTGCAATAGGTTAAAAACATAACTCGCTCGCACCCGTGCACCCAAGTACTTTTCCATGCACACATATATTTAAATGGACACACTGTAGAGCTCTGCCTTTGTGCTCTTAAATGGACACAGTATGCTTATTTTATTGGTGCAAATGGTCACCCATCTGTAGATTATTATATATTTTTTCACTTTTTGATGATACAGCACAATTCTACAATTATATAATTTATGGCAAATTATTTCACGGACCCACTGGCTATGGCTCGCGGACCCCTAGGGGTCCGGGGACCCCACTTTGAGAACCACTGCTCCAGACTACCTCCTAACCCCTGCGAGACTTCAGGAGGACTGCTCTCCTGGGCTCTGTCCCAGCCCACTGCAGTCCAGCCCAAACCAGCCCACTACAGCCCAGCCATGCCCACTACAGCCCAGCCTAGTCCAGCCCAGCCCCAGTACAACACACTACAGTCCACTACAGCCCAGCCCACTACAGCCCAGCTCACCCCACCACAGCCCACTAAAGCCACGCCCACTAAAGCCCAGTCCACTACAGCCCACTATAACCAAGCCCAGCCCACTGCAGCCCAGCCCACTGCAGCCCAGCCCACCGCAGCCATCTATAATCCACTAAAGCCCAACCCACTACAGACTAGCCCAGAACAGCCCAGCTCACCCCACCACAGCCCACTATAGCTAAGCCCAGCCCACTACATCCCAGCCCACCACAGCACACTACAGCCAAGCCCACTACAGCCCAGCCAGCCAGGCCCATCCCAGCTCAGCAGCCCTTGAGCCCTGAACACATATACTGCTTCACTTATTGATCCTTTCCAGTCCTGCTCACGCCAGTAAACTATTCATTACACTGGGCCACAAGGGGAGATGGATTTTCAAACCCTCTTCTTTTTCTCCTCCCATCCCTCTTTCTCTCTCTTTCTGTAAGCCAATGGAGCCACAACAAATGTACTTTCTTTCCTAAAACTCAATACATACAACATGTACACCAACAAGGAGACTAAGTGTGCAAAAGTCCTAAAAGGCAACAACTCATGTAACAAAAGTTACACAATACAGTATACTGTACTGCCCAAATACTGGCAGTCCTTAGCGTGCATAGGTAGGGTAAATATGCCAAAGGGATGTTGTAGTAGAACTTTCAGGTACTGTATTGTTATGGAACTTTCAGGTACTGTATATTGAAGAAGAACTGTCAGGTACTGTAAATTGCAGTTTAACTGTCAGGTACTGTATATTGTAATATAACTTATATTAAGTTATATAAGTTATATTATACAGGAACTGAGGTACTATTGTAGTAGAACTGTCAGATACTGTTGTCAGGTACTGTGTGTGTGTGTATATGGGTGTATGTATGTACTGTGTTTGTGTATGTGTGTGTATGCGTAAGTGAGTGTGTGAATGTGTGTGTGTGTGTGTGTGTGTGTGTGTGTGTGTGTGTGAGTGAGTGTGGGATTACTTACTGCAGGTATGTCTGTATGTGTGTACTCTCTTCCAGCTGGAGCTGGATTACTGATGATCCAGCTGGTCTACTCTGGTCATTCTGACTGGAGAGGAGTGAGAGGAGAGAAAGAGGAGAGAGAGGGAGTGGTTAGAGAGGGAGTGAGTGTAGAGAGAGAGGGAGGGGGGGAGAGGGAGGGAAGAAAAGAGAAAAGTACATCAGCACTGCCAGTTGATCAGGGATTGGTCACATTGATCTCTGACATCACAGCAAAAGCATCTAGCCAACCTCAGCCATACGTTATACAATAGGGTGATTATTAAATGATTGTGTGTATATGTGTGTGAGAAAGAATGTGCTTTTGTGTAAGTGCGCCAATAGGTCTTGGGGAAAAACAATCCCAGCACCAGATGTTTATGTTAACAATAGGATGTAATCATTTTGTTTATGTTATACCTTTGAGCCTTAAAGAACATTGAATATCCTTGGTTTATGACACTGACACTTCCAGGTGTCCATATGGCAGTGCTGAAGGTTTGTAAGGTAACTCTTCCTGGTCTGAATCATCTACTTGTGTCTGCATGGGCAAGTGTTTTGTTCTCTGTATCTGTGTCACTTGACTTCATCTAATAACCTCCCAGGACCCAGCCAAGGGGCGTGTGCAGGTGTTTGTGTGTGTCTAGGAGTGTGTGAAGGAGTGTGTGGGTGTATGTTTTGGTCCTAAAATCTAAAAGTATAAATAATGTTTGCTTTACTAAGACACTACAATCTACAACCCCGTCATGCATGTCTATGCACGATTTTGCTGAGTGATGCAAAATAATGCCTTTTCTTTACACTTTTTACTTGTACTTATTCTGGTAACATTTGTGAAGATGTTTTTTATTTATCATGGCATGGGTGTACAAAGCATTATCAACCAAACATATAAAGATATATACTGTAAATCAACTATCAATTTGTCCCTTTTAAGAAGCTAATGAGACCATCTGAGAGTGGTTTAGCAACACAGACAGCTCAGCGCCAGTGGACTGTCAAATATCTGGAGCAGCACGCTATTTTCTGGCAAATACTGTATGTTGTACAGTAGGGAGTCAGGTGGCTGAGAGGTTAGAGAATTGGGCTAGTAATCAGAAGGTCGCTGGTTCGATTCCCGGCCGTGTCAAAAGACGTTGTGTCCTTGGGCAAGGCACTTCACCCTACTTGCCTTGGGGGGAATGTCCCTGTACTTACTGTAAGTCGCTCTGGATAAGAGTGTCTGCTAAATGACTAAATGTAATGTTACAGCAATCCTGTTCCAGCCAACTGCGAGGCGAGCCCTCCTCTTTGGGTTATTTTGTGGAACCACTGTCAATTGACCTCGGCTAGAGAGGAAAGGGCAGACATTCAGACAGGAATTGGGGATACTGTTTCTCGTATTTGAATTTCTTTGACAATACCAGCTAGCGCAGCTTGAAGAAGCGTCAGCCACCATGCAGGAATGTCCTGTGTTTCCTCAGGGACTCAACTCCCCTGCTCCTTACATAACAGCCACTGAGCATGGAGGCAGCGTCGAGGGACAAGAACAGGTTTGGAGAACTAAGCCAGAAGGAACGGACTCAGAACAACATTGGAGACACCCCCAGGTTCTGCTCATGAACACCTCCCTTTAACAACACAAGGTACACATGTTGGTTCATAGAAGGCTCACAAATTGAACCAGCTCCGAATCGGCTCTAGCACCAGCTCCAAACTAGCTCCCGGTTCACTTTGGTGGAAAGGGGGTATCTGTAGTACTCTGTCCAGAACCCTAACTCTCATGTAATTGTTTCAATTTTGAGGAGACATGATACTAGGAGCCAGAATGGTGTGATTCTGGGATTCTTACTGGCTGTGTTCAAGCAGAACCATCCCCCCCTCTCTCTCTCTCTCTCTCTCTCTCTCTGATAGGTAAAGAGGACAGGGGATGTGGGAGAACACAACATTCAGGCATGCAGCGGCTGACAGCAGAACACAACACACACCAGAGTCCCTCTGCCCAGTATGCATCAAACCAGAACAAACCCCTGATGACCAGCTGCCACTGTGTGTGCGTGTGTGTGTGGCTGGGTGTGTTTCCTAACTCATATGTCTTCTATAGGTTTGCTAAGTGATGTTGTCATGTGCATGCATGTCGTGAATGTCAGTCTATGGGTCTGTGTGTTTGTGATAACGCTTTAGTGTGTATATGTGTGTTTATATGTGTGTGTGTGACTTGGTCTCAGAGGGTCCTGCGCCTGAGCAAGCCTATTCATGCGTAACCTACAAACCTATTTAAAATGAGACTGCTTTGCCTGCTTACAGAACCACACTGCAAAACGTCAAAATGACCGGTGAATTACCACTTTATGACTGGAGATATCACCAAATCACCACTGACATAAATACTTCAGCAACTCTACTGTGAAGTGCCTTGAGATCTAAGCAAAGCCTGTGACAGCACTGTCAAGCTAATTAAAAAGTCAAGCCTTCCCACATACACACACACCACTACATGCATCCACACACACTATCCACTGTACTAATCTCTCAAACACACACACAAACCGATAAAAGCCATAAAACAGATCCCTGTTCTTTCTCTTTCCAACACTGCATTGCAGTCCTGTCTGACCTCCAGCTTCTGGTCCCCCCCCCCCTCCCACTGCCAGCCTACCCCAACCATGGTCAACTTACTCCCAGCCTTGGCCCGTCCCACACCCCCCTCTCCTACCTCACCCTCCGGTCCGCACGGAACTTCAGCATTGTCCCCCGGATCAGTCATAAAACAGATGAGAGACAGCAAGAGGGAGAGAGAAAAAGAAGAGAGAATGAGGGAGACGAAGAGAGGAGGGTAGAGAGAAGAAAAGAACGATAGAAGGAGAGGAAGGTTGAGAGGGACAGAGAGAGGAGAGCAGCTGGCTGGCTCTCACACTGCCAGGAGTGAGGCTTTATTGCTGTCGATGGGTTGGTGGATATAGTAACTGCTGTCCTCCTTTCTCTCCTTGAGAATGCACACTGTACCCAGCCTCTTCTCTCTCTCTCTCTCTCTCTCTCTCTCTCTCTCTCTCTCTCTCTCTCTCTCTATCTCTCTCTCCACTTCAACCCTGAAAGAACTGCAAGGCTCAGCTTATTCAGTCCCCTTGGTCTGTCTGTCGTCCCCTCCTCTCTCTTCCATTCTCTACCCCCTGCCCTCTCTCCATCCTCCATCCATCCATTCATCTCTCTCTTGCGATCATGCTGTCTCGTCCCACTAAGGATGGGAGGGCAAGTTATCAATATCAATGTCCAGAAACACTTCCCCAGAAGTGGCATTTAACCAGGTTTGGAAAATGTCACAGGGCTTCTTCTCTTCATTGTTGTTGTTCTGTCTAGGTAGCTCTATGATCAAACCTGTTTACGTAGATTGTATCATCGCTACCGCTTTTTGTTGCTGTCTAATCTCTGTTGATACTTAACCTAGCCATGACCACACCATAACCCTAACCATGACCCTAACCAAGACCACACCATGACCCTAACCAAGACCACACTATGACCCTAACCAAGACCACACAACTATGACCACACCATGACCAAGATAACACACTGAACCCAACTAAGACCACACAAGACCAATACGATCTTAGTATGAGTTGCTATGGTCACCACTGACATTATGTTCTGAGTCATCCAGAACACTGACTCAAATGACTCATGTCAAAAAGAATCATACAGCTATTAGAAACCAGATCAAAAAAGATTCTTTTCTGTAAAATTGCAAACACCAAAGACAGTGCCACGAAGCATCAGGCAGAGTCAGTGCCAGTCTCCTTTGGTCCGTACATTAGCAGGCATGTCAAGCAATAATAGTTTCCACTGACCAAAATGTATCAAAAGAGTTCCCCCTCTCTATCTTTTTTTCTGTCTGACTCTCCCTCCCTCTCTCGTTCTCTTTCTGTCTGTCTCTCTCTCCTCTCTGTTTTGTTGTCTCCCTACCCCTCTCTTACATCAGAGGGGTAGTCCAGGTAGCAGGTTTAACAAACTGTGAATCTAACCCTGAACTCTGAGTTGATCTACTTTAAAATGGGGAACTCCGACTTTTCGGTTCCAGAAAAGCTGATTTGAATTTGTTAAGTCAACTCGGAGTACGTCCACTCGAGAATGAGAACTATTGAGAACTATGAGAACTATTAAAAGCCAACATCAGTGGAGCTCCGATACTAGGATCCACCATGGCACACGGCGACAAAAAACGTTGTCCTATTTCACCAAACTTCAGATATAAGTTTTATTACGTGTTTATAGTCAATCTGAGCACATATTCCGGAAAAAGCAACACGGCTGTAGCAGTGTAGAGACAATTGGCGTGGGAGACGATTGCTGCCGAGTCAATGCATAGGCTACATTTGAATGCAGTAGCCAGTCCATACATTGAACATTTAATTCCACTGTCCGTTAATATTCCAGGTGAAAAAATGGACTTAATAAAATAGCATGTTCAATGTTATATTAAATATAAAAACATACTGCGAACAGGTAAGGCATATTTTGCTTAGGCCTATAAGCTTGTGATTGTAGCCTCTACGTCACCTTGGTTTTAATCATATTCGACATGATACAAAGTAAATATCAGATGGTGCCTATTCAACTTGTAGTAGCAGTTACCCCTAACAGAATGCTTTTCATCACAGGATGATGATGATGATTAAGATGACGAAGAGACCTTGACTGCTGCCGCAGTAATGGATGCATAAAAGCCTTTGTATGGTAGCTACTGGTAGTTCTCTCCCCATGTACTTTTATTTACAGGCTTGTGTAAATTGTCAGTCACACTGACATCATGAGAATAATGAATATATTTTTTTTTTGCACATTCTGATCCTGTTGAACAATGCATGGATGCTGTATACAGTGAGATGTTCATTTAATGGCAGGTGAATTCTGCATGTGGAACTGTGGAATTTAATGTAATCATGTATTCCCAGTTACAAGTAAATGAGTTGTACAAACTGCATCTCATGAAGAAAGTGCCAAAACTGACCAAGACATGGTGTAGGCCTACTTAGGGCAGAAGAATAAAGCCTAATCTTGAAATACATTTGCTGGAACACCAGTTACAGGAGGGTGCATGGTCACAGGTGATGTTAATTGTAGGAAAAATAGCCTATATAAATACTCATAGTTGAATTTCTATTTGCTGAATTTCTATTTTGACCAAGAGATGGTGTACTTAGGGCAGAAGAATAATGGCTGATCTTGTGTACGGCTAAGTGTCAACCTGCCCCCACCTCTCATATGGTAAAACCTAGAGTTACTGGATGGAGTCTCAACTTGATGGCTCTCACACCTCATTGTGTAACTTACTGTAGCATTGCTAGTCATATGTTGATAAGTAAGGTTCAAGATTGTGGTGTGATTGGTTGTTCTTGGGTATAAAATGAATTGTGAAGCATTGTTCTGTGGATTCTTGATCTTCTGAGACCTTCTCCTCAGCTCTGGCTTGTCCTACTTCCTCCTTCGTTACCTCTTGCTTTCTATCTCTGGTTTACAATAATCATGGTAGAGTAGGTAAGAGTTAGGCCGAATCCCAATTCTACATCTTACCCCTACCCCTAAGTTTTCCCCTAGCCCTTGGCCTTCAAAACTGAGGGGTAAGGGCTACATATCCCTAAGAAATGGGACGCCACTTGGTTACGGGTACGTCATCTAGCACGTATGGATATCTCCAAAGCAAGTAATGTTATGCACTGATATAAAACGAAATTCGCTGCTAATGGAGTTTACTTAAAACTGTAGACATGCTAGTGAGAGAAATGCGGGACTGTTGTGCACTGTAACATTAGCGTAGCAAACTAGCGATTTTTAGAAACGTTACAATTAGGAAAATAGTTGCAAATAAATATGTACAGGACTGTGTATAGCACAAAACAAGACTGTCATAATTTTTTAATCAATTATTTAAGCCGAAAATATTACATTTAGGTTACATTTAGTAGACGCTCTTATCCAGAGCGACTTACAGTAAGTACAGGGACATTCCCCCGAGGCAAGTAGGGTGAAGTGCCTTGCCCAAGGACACAACGTCAGTTGGCATGGCTGGGAATCGAACTGGCAACCTTCGGATTACTAGCCCGATTCCCTCACCGCTCAACCAACTGACTCCCTTACATTTATCGGACTCTCTGGATGATCTGTTCGCCATTGTTGCCGGTCGCGGAGTATTCACATAGTCCTAGGTTTCAAGTAAGCTTTCGTTTTCACTTGGTTTTAAGGGGTGTATACCCCTTCATCTTAGCCCTACCCCTAGCTCAAAAGGAGTATTGGGACACCACTAGCTCTCACGTGAACGCGCAAAAGTAAGGGGTAGGGGTAAGGGGTAGTATTGGGCTTCAGCCTTAACCTTCATTTGTAATTGATTTCATTAATTTGCAATATGATTAAATGATTATTTTATTTCATTAACCTTACATTGACCATTCTTGCTCTGATTTAACCCAGAGTCAAATAACTGTAATTCCATTGGTATTGGCATTATTTGGTTAATGTTAATACACTGTTCAGTTTCCCATCTTCCTTCAAACCATAGGGTAATTAGTTTCAGTTAGCCAATATTGACCCCCTACAATCTTGAAATAGATTTGCTGGAACACCTAGTACAGGACGGTACATGGTCAAAGGCGAATCATGTAAATTGTAGGAACAATAGCTGATAAAAATACTCATTGTTGGGTTTCTATTTGTAGGCAATGAAGAAGACCAAATACAATTTCAATGATTTGTCTTTATTTCAGTGCCAAAAAGCATTTGGTCGGTTCTGAGTGCATGTCCACGGTGTGTAACATTAGCAATGTAAGGGCTGAGAATGTTGCTAAAATAAATGTGTGTGATGGGAAACAGTAACGATAACTTAGGTATTCATCAGGGAATTAAAGCGAATCACAGCAGGGGCGTCGTTAGACGCTTTTTACTGGGGCACGTGCCCCAGTATAAATCTGCTGTGCCCCAGTAAAATCTCAAGTTTGAGTTAGTTTTAACAATTTACTTTATTAGTCAGTGCATTCATTTAGATTGATAATCCCGGAAAAAATAAACGCACTATCCCAATCAACGCTTGTAAAAGTGTTTAACCGAAAAACACAAACCGATGCACACAAAATTCCATGTCAGTGCGCTCTTCTGAGCTTGCCAAATACAGTTGGCAGACATGGGATGTCCTTTTCCGGTTCAGTCGACCGATCTCAAACTAAATTTAATTTGCTTAGTTATACGCCGGGAAAGGATTTTAAGACTGCGATTCAGAGGCGTTGTTAGACATAAAACTCTACTGGGGCATGGGCCCCTATTCATATCCCCTTTTTCTTTCAAGCTTGCTGCGCACAATGCACTACTACGCTATAGAAACTCCCCTTGCTTAACCCACTGTACAACAGTTCAGGGACGCAAGTTTTATATCAGCTTTGGCAGGGACATCAATTAAAAAAAATGCATTCATTTGAGTGTAAATACAGTTTTTTTGAACTTAATGTAATATTGTTTTCATGTTTTAGTCCAAATAAGATGATCGGTAGAGCTATCATTTAGAAACTATCTTTAGTTTTGTAATGTTTTCTTAGCCTACCTCAATTCTGACTTGTGTGCCGAGTCCGACACCTGGACTTCTGTGTGCGTGCTGCAGTGGCTATAGCTCAGAAAGTGGGAGGGGATAGGTAGAAACGCAGAGTTTGTCATGGAAAACCTGCTAGCGAGCAGGTTAGGTTCACAGAGTAAGTTACCATGGACACTGACCAAAAGTTTTCGTTATAAGACGAGACCAATAACCTCAAATGGTCATTGATTTTTTTTTTTTACTGGAACAGACCAATACATTCCAGTAGAAACCAGTTTTACACCAGTAGAATGTGTTCCAATTCCCCTATAAAAAACTATAAAGACCAGCTGAAATTTCTATTGGTTTTTAAATTAATTTCTACTGGTGTTCAACTGGATATCTACTGGGATTTTCTACTGGATTTGAACTGTAAATTCCACTTGGGATACCTCTCTTTCTAGAACGGAAAACCCAGAGTTTGCCTCTTTTCAGGGTTAACCAACTCAAAGTTTTCACTAAACCCGCTACCTGGAATACCCCCCTGGACTATCTAGGTGAGGACAATTATTTTCAACTGTCAACAGTTGAAAATAATTCACTTATTCACAACATCTACTTATACAATTTTTTACAATTGCCTCAAAAACCTAGGCCTAAATGGCAGCCTACAGAAAACTGTACTAATTCCATTGAGGCTGTCACAGTTCAAAGACATTTACATGAAGAGCCCAACATTGTTACCAGTGCAATTTGATGTATTTTATTATAATTATTACCATACTTCATAGTTTAGTAGTCCACCACGATTTATACCTTGACAGGGCAAACTCAGTTACAACTTCTCCCCACTTTTATACTGTCTATGTTTCCATACTTTGTTATTGTTTTTGTTTACAGTTTAATGGCACTTTCATTCTTGCCCCCCAGTGTTGGGAAAACCAGCACAAAGCAGGAAGACCTCATGCATATTAACACATTCATCTTCATCATGTCTGTGGAAATAGAGGGTTAGGTTAACTAATGAGACACACCCAGTGATCCAGGGGAGTATTCCAGGTAGCGGGTTTAGTGAAAACTTTGAGTTGTTTAACCCTGAAAAGAGGCATACTCCGAGGTTTCCGTTCCAGAAAGAGAGGTAACGAAACCTTTTTGTAAGTTTCCATAGTAACTTAGAAACATAGAAACTAATCTGCTCGCAAGCAGGTTTTCCATGCCAAACTCGTTTCAAATGCGTTTCTACCTATACCCTCCCACTTTCTGAGCTTGATAGCTTTGGCAGACATGGGATATCATTTCCTGGTTCAGCCGACCGATCTCGAACAAAATTTAATTCGCTTAGTTATACGCCGGGAGAGGATTTTAAGACTGAGATTCGATGTGCTTTAATTCCCTGATGAATACCTAGGTCAACATTACCGTTTCCCGTCACAATCTGTAATTTATTTGAGCAACATTCTCAGCCCTTAGGCCTACATCGCTAATGTTACTCGCCGTGGACGTGCACTCAGAACTGACCAAATGCTTTTTGGCACTGAAATAAAGACAAATAATTGAAATTGTATTTGGTCTTCTTCATTGCCTACAAATAGAAATCTAACAATGAGTTTGTTTATCGGCTATTGTTCTACAATTTACATGTTTCAGCATGTAGTCCTGTAACCTGTTTCAGCAAATCTATTTCAAGATTGTAGGGGGTCAATATTGGCCAAACAACCAAAACTAATTCCCCTATGGTTTGAAGGAAGATGGGAAACTGAACAGTGTATTAACATTAACTAAATAATTCCAATATCAATGAAATTACAGTTATTTTGACTATGGGTTAAATCAGAGCAAGAATGGTCAAATTAAGGTTAAATAATATAATCAATTAATCATATTGCAAATGAATGAAATCAATGAAGGTTAACTCTTACCTACTCTATCATGATTATTGTAAACCAGAGATATAAAAGCAAGAGGTGAGGAAGAAGGAGTAGGACACAGGGAGTCAGGTGGCTGAGCGGTTAGGGAAGCGGGCTCGTAATCTGAATGTTGCCAGTTCGATTCCCAGCAGTGCCAAATTACGTTGTGTCCTTGGGCAAGGCACTTCACCCTACTTGCCTCGGGGGAGAATGTCCCTGTACTTACTGTAAGTCGCTCTGGATAAGAGCGTCTGCTAAATGTAATGTAAATGTTGCTTTTTTCCGGAATATGTGCTCAGATTGACCATAAACACAAAATAAAACTTTTATCTTAAGTGTGGTGAAGTAGGACAACGTTTTTTGTCGCCGGGTGCCATGGTGGATCCTAGTATCGGAGCTCCATTGATGTTGGCTTTTTATAGTTCTCATGCCCGCGCTTAACTCAGAGTTGACGTACTCCGAATTGAGTTAACAAATTCAAATCAGCTTTTTTGGAACCGAGTTTTCAGAGTTTCCCATTTTAGAGTAACTCAACTCAGAGTTCATGGTTAGGCTCAGAGGTTGTTAAACCCGCTACCTGGAATACCACCCTGGACTTGGTCAACTGCAGTAGGATTAGACATAAGACGAAGATAATCACCTGTGGTCTAGTGTGTATGTGTGTGTGTGTGTGAGGAGTGGGCACCAAACGAGGAAAGACACGAGGCCCCAATCCTAGTATCTCTTTCTCTTGATCACCACACATCACTCACACATGCCTCCCTCCAGTCTCCTCCTCCATCCTCCTCCCGTGGACCCCTGATCCCCCTCCCCCTGATTCCCCTCACCCAAGACCCACGTCCCCCAACCCCAACCCTCCTTCCCCAAACCCCCCCAATCCACATGGTAGCTCACATAGTGCCAGCTCCTCATAGGAGCATAATTAGATTCATGTATCACACAGAGACAAGCTCAGCAGCAAAAACGCAAGCCAAGGAGACTGCTGACCTAGGGCTGGCCACATTTAAAGTTACCCTGTCACTTAATGTCAGCTATGTCCAACATGTTGTAATGGTGTACAATCCATTTGTTTTCCAGCACAGGTGTGCCCCATTCATGCAGAAATTATGGTGCTGTACGCTTTGACTCAACAACCCTGGACTGTCATGTGTGCTACTACTCATATGAATACCTCCAGTCCAACCATCAAACCATAGAAACACCCAACCAACCATCCAACCACCGAAACTCCCAATCACCCAACCACCAATGCAGCCAGCCTCCCTCGCATGACAATGTTCTGATGTATCTCAACCTGCCATTTTAGATCAGTGTGTGTGTGTGACCAGTGTTGGGAAGGATACTTTCAAAACATATTTTGTTACAGAATACAGAATGCATGCCCAAAAATTTATTTTGTAATGTATTCCGTTACATTACTCAATTTGAGTAACATATTCAGAATACTTGGATTAGGCTACTTCCACATTTAATTGCATTTTATAAGTGTAGGAATGCGGCCATCAAATCCTGCTTACTAAACTGTGTTTCCCGATAACAATGGATCTTAGTTGTTACGAGGGTTCTCTACGAGCCAAATAACGAACCATCGTTATTTCTAACGTGCGTTTCCCGAACATGCTCGTAAGGAGAACCCTCTTAAGAACTACTTGAGAGTGGATGAGAGGCATGCTTTGGCCAACCATGATACGTGAGTTTGCATCCCCCGTGCATGTGATGGCCATGCATTGGCTTAGCCAATAGCATTGCAGAAGGAAAGAACGAGAGGCAATGACATGGGAGCGATAGATTTAGTTGTGTTCGTACAGTGTATAAACCACCAGATAGAAGTTCTGGGAAATGCATGGAGTTGCCTTAATTTATTTAGAGAGTGAATAAACTTGTGAAACAGATAAGTATCGTAATCCATTGATTTCAACAATGTAACTGTATTCTAAATACCAACTATTTAAATTGTAACTGTAGCGGAATACAGTTCCTCATAATTTGTATTCTGAATACGTAACGCCGGTACATGTATTCCGACTGTAGACATTACTCGAAACAAGTAAGATACTGTAGGGATTGTAAGACTTCAGTTCACTGAAGCACGTGCCTGGAAAAAAAGTTGACCCCCCTGCCCCCTCGATTGTCATTGTATAATTCGCACCCTGGTCTCACACATTCACAGTGAGACACATGCATTTCAACCAGTTCACATATCACCAGTGGCAGCTGGGAAACCCCCGCAGCCCCCGCGAGGCAGGGGGGCCACCACGCCCTAAGGGCCCCCCCCTGCATAGCAAAAACAGACTAGGCCTATATGAAAAAAAAAAAAACAAAAAAAACAATGAAAACACTTTAAAGATCCTGTAAAGTAAATTCCATGTTTTGCTTCTAAGTACATTATATACGTGTGAAATGAGTTCCTGAAAGCATGTGCAAAGCGCTAAAACTTTGTCACACTGAAATGTGGAGTTAAACCGAAGAACAGTTTCTCTTCCGTTTTCAGATCAGGTTTTAATGGGCGGAGCCAAAAAATGCCCTATCTACGTCATTTCGCCCCATCTACGTCAGATCACTGAATGGCCTCCTGCTGTACTGTTATTGTAGCTTACATCAGCTAGCTAGCTAGCTTCAGGATGTCTCCCACCACCCGCAACTGCATCTTCCCTGGATGCAAGAACTCCAGCTGCGCTGCAACGCCATTTAAGTTCCCTGTTGATAATGAAAGGAAACATAGGTGGATAGATTTTGTGAAGAGCCACGCTCATGGAAAGCTTCGGATAAACTCCAACAGCCGCCTCTGCGCCACTGACCATTTCACGGCGGACAGTTTTAACATGGACCAGAGACAGACAGGGTTCACCAACACACGGAGCCGTACCGAGCATCGCCCCCCCGGCCGTTCATCCTCCGGTCGCACCTGGACCATCCACCGCCGCCAGCAGTTCATCAATCAGTTCTGTGTGCTTGTTATAATTATACTATATAACTTTTCCAGAGGTATCTCTGCTATAATTAGTGCAAACCGCCAACTTGATATTAGGCTACTTGGTGTAGAATGATGGTATTTTGGTGAAATGGTAGCTAATGTGCTAGAAGTAGTTGGAGAGCTCACTGTCTGCTGTCTCTGCTGTAAATGTTTACTCCTGTGTTACAGCTCAGGGGAATATTTCATTTTTATGCATCTGAATGTTTCACTCATTGAACACATACATTCTAATTCTATACTGTTTTGTTCGGCTTGATGTAGCGTCCATTATCTGGGTCGTAGGTAGCTTACTTGAGAGAGGCGGCGCCTTCCAGCAAGGGGGCCGAGCATAAGCTCCTTCAGGCGACACGCCCCCCCAGTCTCGAACAGAGAAGACTGCTGATTTTCTTACGATTTCAAAGCCTAATTGGGTGTGCTTTGCCTTCGGCAAGGGAACAACCTTTGTTCTCTCACATATATATTATTGGGTGTGCTTTGCCTTCGGCAAGGGCACAACCTTTGTTCTCTCACATATATATTATTATTTTTATTTTTATTCTTTTTATTATTCTTTTTGCCCCCCTAAAACTCAGTCAATATTTGGCCTACATAGACAATGTAGGTGTCAAAAGTTTCGTCTTGGTAGCGATTGAGTTGCTTCTATTGGAATTTACGTTCCGTTGCATGGTTTAGGCTTAAATTAAGTTTTTGTGGCGAAAAGTGAAGCTAACGGTGGCTAATTTGCTAGCCACAGTCACTGACGTTACTAACGTCACTACGTCACGAAAACCCGCGTGACTACCTTTGGCAGAACATTCGTTTCCATCTGTTAACTTGGGGGATAGCTAGGCTAACTATAGCTTTACTGCAAGGCAGCTGCAGAAACGCCACAAGAAAAGTGGCCAGGGTGATAACTATTTACTCATTTTACTTTGTGATATGACACACAATTGTGATGTGTAATGTACAATATAAGCTGATATTATTAAGGAAGTACATCTACTTTCGGAAACAGTAGTCTACTATTTCACTGAAGTATTAGCATCATGACGTTAGCCTGTGTTGCCCGGGCAACACATACTACAGTGGTCTATGATGTAGCGTTATCTGTTTTCAATCGTTAAAATAAACATTCCTCACATATACATTTTCGTTGTAGGATTTATTCTGACATTAGTAAACGATTTGTTGGTGAAATTACCATTACCTGTCGTTTCAAACCAGTGTAGCTCACTGCAACGCTGTAGCTTACGCGAGACACACTACAAAAACATCTACACTACACAGCTGTTTAGGAAGTCAAACAGCGACAGAACATGTTCGGCACTCTCCTTACTTAAATCAAAAGTCTATCTAACTACTAACCTGAACTTCATTGCCACAGCCTAAACATTGTCAATCTGTTCATGAAAATAATTAATTTCAGCCTAATTCGTACAACGGAACGTTAAATCCAATTCAACCAACGCAATCGCTACCAAGACAAACACAGCAGTACTGTAGTCTAGTACTGTACCGTAGTAGTACAATTTACCGGGGCAGCTTCTCCACACAGGGCTATATCGCATTTTGCGTTGTTACTGACAATGGTCGCTACCAGTGAGCTTTTTATGAATGAGCGATTTTCCACTAAATAAATGTCAAGCTTATTTACGTTTTGGGGGGCATATTTTCAGTTAGCAGATGGTACTGTTTGAATCGCGATTCAATCTTCTACTGCCGGTAACTTCGTAGAATAATCTTCAAAGGGGGTTCTTTATTCATGAATGAATGCAATATGAGTAGGCTAAATGCTTGAAAATATCACGAGAAGGGAAAAACTTAAAAGGACGTTTAAGTCATAGAGATTAGGTCAATTTTTACACCGGTCTGCCAAATTTATTCGTTTTGATTCAACGATGAGGCTGCCTCTTGCAGGGGAAATGAGAAGACATCTATTTCATTCTACACTTCACTCGTATTTTCAGTTGTAAATGAGCAGCAAAAAAAATATGCTTTTAAATCTATGTAATCTTTATAAATAATAAGTATGCATTTTTATATAACATATACAGAAATATCAGTTGTAAAAATGTCATTCAAAAACGGACCCCTGTGCAACTGACGCAAGCAAGCACACCCTACAATTTCCCCAGAAATTGTACCCTCTCTAGTTGTGAGAATGCTGTTAAGCATTCTCACTATTGTTTTCCTGTTTCTCTTTATTATTATTATTATTATATCAACTTCTTAGTTCTTCCGCCGTTTTTTGGCCTTTAACTAGTTCTGCATACTTTCACCGATTCCTACAAGTTTTGTATCAAAACGTTCAGCTCCTTCAGGAGATGTTGGCTATGACTTTTGGTATTTCTCACTTTTATACTTTTTAAGACATTAAGGTTTTTGTGCAAATTATTCTCCAATTAAAAGTAATGGTAAATCCTTTCAAATCATTAAAAAGCTTCCTCCTCTTTCAAACGTAACTACTTCAGTATACTTTCAGCTAGAGACACCATTCAACCTTTAAAATGTTCACAAGACATTCAGCTATTCCCAAATGATTCAGCTTTTTCAAATATTCAGCCAATTTTGAATTATGACAGTTTGAAATACATTAAAATGTTTGCTCCTTCTTGATTTTTATGAATGAGCAGCCAGCAGAGTGGCACACTGCTGGCTGCTCTTTTTCTGATATTCAACTAAATTGTCAAACAAATTCCTCTAACGTTCATATAGTTTAACGTACAGAAACAAGTTATACCTTAAAATGTAGGAAATAATTTCCTCTTTCAGCCAATGTAACTACTAAAGAGCTCACATTTACAGATTTTCAGCTATGGGCCTTGAAGCGAGAGCAGCCTTTCAAATTCTCTCACTAACTTCAATGGAGAGGTGGGTAAAATCCGTCAGAGAAAGCAGGAAGGAAGACGATTTCGAAACTGCCGGTAGAGACATATTTCTGACCACACATACATATGAAGGACATCTCTAGTTTCGGCAGAGTCTTGGGTCTCGGAAAATATCCTCATTTTATTGATTGGACGTGTAGTTTTGTGTCTAGGTCAACTTGTTTGAGGTGTGGATGCTAGGTAAATGTTCGTTTTTCTCTCTGCCTAGCTCGTTAGCGATCACAGCTGCTCCATCGCCGTGGCAACCAAACAAACACGCACCAGGAAAGCAAAAGGAACACGTTTTTGAAACTGCAGGTAGAGTCGTATTTCTGACTGCACAGACATATAAAGAATATCTCTGGTTTCGGCAGAGTCTTGGGTCTCTGAAAATATCCTTATATTTTGGATTGGACGTACAGTTTTGCGTCTAGGTTATCTTGTTTGAGGTGTGGATTCTAGCTACAGTTCTCTTATTCTCTGCCCTCAGAGCGTTAGCAATCATAGCTGCACCATCACCGTAACAACAGACACGCACCACTCAGTCTCTCACACAGGTGATTGGTACGTTTACTTGACCATGAGAAACCCGATTACTAGCAATTGTCGGTTTATACCAATAATACGATTACTCCGTTTACATGTGTAATTAGTTATGCGATTACTCAATAAACGCGTCTACATGATTCTTTTTTATTAATCGTTGTATGCTCCACGGACAAAACTTGCACCATCATCCTTCTGCAACAAAGTGTCGCCGTGTCTTCCTGTATCGGCTCTACTGCTGTATGTTTCATTCCATCAACACATTGAATCCTACTAAGAAAGCTGAGTAAACGCATAGGCTACATCTGCTACTGCTAATACTATCCCAACTATAATTTCATCTATTAAAACGATAATATTCTTGTTACGACTAGCTAGCCTACTTCTTCTTCTGTTTAACAGTTCAGCTTTCAGCTTCTCCCACATTGTAGGCTATTTTAGCTCTTAGCTTTGTTAAGATGATGCAGTTCAGATTCCACACTGCCTCTTTTGTGTGACTCACACATTTTTGAAATTCATTTCAGCTTTCAGCTTGCGGGTATTTTCTCATTTCTCACTTTTATACTTTTTAAAATATTAAGGTTTTTGTGCAAATTATTCTCCCTTTAAAAGTAATGGTAAATCCTTTCAAATCATTGTTGGAATGCTGCTCCAGCCCCTTTCAAAAATACCTTTCGGTTGCTTTGAAGCTTCAGCTTATAACTTTCTACTAAATGTTCACTATTTTCAGCTTTTTTAGCATGGTCAGCTATCCCCATTCAGGTTTTCAGCATTCTCACTGCTGTTTCGCAGGAACAGCCTTTTCTAGTTATTATTATTATTATTCTTTTTATTCTTTTTGCCCCCCTAAAACTCAGTCAATATTTGTCCTACATAGACAACGTAGGTGTCAAAACTTTCGTCTTGGTAGCGTTGAGTTGCTTCTATTGGAATTTACGTTCCGTTGCATGGTTTGGGCTTCAGTTAAGTTTTTGTGGCGAAAAGTGAAGCTAACGGTGGCTAATTTGCTAGCCACAGTCACTGACGTTACTAACGTCACTACGTCACTAATGTCACGAAAACACACGTGACTACCTTTGGCAGAACATTCGTTTCGCATCTGTTAACTTGGGGGATAGCTAGGCTAACTGTAGCTTTACTGCAAGGCAGCTGCAGAAACGCCACAAGCAAAGAGGCCAGGGTGATAAATATTTACTCATTTTACTTTGTGATATGACACACAATTGTGATGTGTAATGTACAATATAAGCTGATATTATTAAGGAAGTACATCTACTTTCGGAAACAGTAGTCTACTATTTCACTGAAATATTAGCATCATGACATTAGCCTGTGTTGCCCGGACAACACATACTACAGTGGTCTATGATGTATCTGTTTTCAATCGTTAAAATAAACATTCCTCACATATACATTTTCGTTGTAGGATTTATTCTGACATTAGTAAACGATTTGTTGGTGAAATTACCATTACCTGTGGTTTCAAACCAGTGTAGCTCACTGCAACGCTGTAGCCTACCCGAGACACTAGTGTGAGTAGCTAACAAAAACTCCTCAGCTGTTCAAGTCAAACGGCGACAGAACATGTTCGGCACTCCCCTTACTCAAAAGTCTTTCAATAGTTGAAACAATCTGACTACTAACCTGAACTTCATTGCCACAGCCTAAACTTTGTCAATCTGTTCATGAAAATAATTAATTTCAGCCTAAACCGTACAACGGAACGTTAAATCGAATTCAACCAACGCAATCGCTACCAAGACGAACACAGCAGTAGTCTAGTACTGTACTGTAGTAGTAGAATTTACCGGGGCAGCTTCTCCACACAGGGCTATATCGCATTTTGCGTTGTTACTGACAATGATCGCTACCAGTGAGCTTTTTATGAATGAGCGATATTCCACAAAATAAATGTCAATCTTATTTACGTTTTTGGGGGCATATTTTCAGTTAGCAGATGGTACTGTTTGAATCGCGATTCTATCTTCTGCCGGTAAAGTCGTAGAATAATCTTCAAAGGGGGTTCTTTATTAATGAATGAATGCAATATGAGTAGGCTAAATGCCTGAAAATATCCCGAGAAGGGACAACTTAAAAGGACGTTTAAGTCATAGAGATTAGGTCCATTTTTACACCGGTCTGCCAAATGTATTCGTTTTGATTCAGCCTGTCAGCTGCCTCTTGCAGGGGAAATGAGAAGACATCATGTTTCATTCTACACTTCACTCGTATTTTGAGTTGTAAATGAGCAGCAAAAAAAAGATGCTTTTAAATCTATGTAATCTTTATAAATAATAAGTAGGCCCGATGCATTTTTATATAAAATATACAGACGCAAGCAAGCACACCCTACAATTTCCCCAGAAATTGTATCCTCTCTAGTTTAACATACTTGTCTGTGTTTTTTTTCATTCTAATTTGGATGGGTAGTTAATAACACATTATTCTGTGGTGTGGTGAACTTGAAACTCGTTTTTAATTCCACTTCACAGGATCTTTAAGGGCGCTCATTGAGATCCCGAAGTTTCAACTGCCAGGTAAAGGAATTCCGTAATGTAGGCAACGTAACAGATCTTCATCCACTTCCATGGGCTAAATAGTCTCAAAATCCCTAAATCTGGCAACAATGACTTTTGCGTATCTTACGTGCCTTTTGCTCCATTACGCCTCTCGAACGCGCACATTTAAAAAATGCTTATCATTACGTTTTGCTAGATGACGGTAGAGACACATGAGTAAAAGAAAATATGCAAGCGGTGCTCGAAAGCGCAGCAATAAACTGTTGTCTGAACAAGCTCGAGCAAAACACCCGAAGATTACACACTTATTTAGACCAGCCAGAGAGGAAGCTATCATCAGCATCAGAGGAAACACTACAGCAGCAGCACGTCTTCACCAGCAACCAATATACTTGCTTACTTATTGTCAAGAATAAATGTTTTCCTTTCCCTCCATTGATTGTGTTATTTCAGTGGCGGTGCTGAACTATCAGAAGGCTATAGCGCTGTCTTTGGTTTTGAACAATGACAAATAGGCTGCTGTTGTGTACTTTTGTTATTATTTAACTTTTTTATTTCTCTCTCAACTTGCTGTATATATGCTATAGTTAAAGGTAGACAGCAATCAGTCTATTGACATTGGTATAAGACAGATGGAGATACATTTTGAGTGGATTTAGGGGAGGGGCCTCGAGCTCCGACTTTGCGGGGAGGCCTCTGCAAGGTCCCGGCCACTACTGCATATCACCTTGTATTTCTCACGCTGAGAAGGGATAACTTGTCCCGCTATATGTAATTAATGGACGAGGCGCAGAGATACAGAGGGAAGTTTTCTGCAGAGTTGATAGCTGTCTCAAGTTATACAGAGTTAAATGCCACCTACCCAGTGGCAGCCCAAGCTAGTGTGGCTCTCTGCCCCCCCCCCCCCCCCCCCCCTAACTATATATCTGTGAAACTATGTATTTCCAGTATTATAAATAAGTTGTGGTTTATTTGGTAGTATTTCGTAGTGTGACTGATTTTACTATATGCATTAGTACTGTACAAAGTTAGAGGTGTGCTATTTGATAGATTGACCCTGCTCCCCCCTTGGGCTTCCAGTGGGATACCTGAGTTCAAATTTCCTCTGCCCGCCTCCCCATCTCGAGTTTCTGAGTGGGAGACCTTCCCTACATTATCCTATCCTCCATCATTTCCCTATCCCCCATCACCATACACTGTAAAAATACATTGTAAAAAAACAGGAACAATCTGGCAGCTGGGACGCCAGATTAAACCCATTAAATTACAGTAAAAAAATGAATATTTATATTAAGATTAATTAACCGTAAAATAATTTTTGTTTTCCTGTACCAAATTTACAAGATATATCTGTGATATTACATTACAGGCTGTTCTTTGCCGGTAAATATGACTTTTACTTATTGAACTTCTCTGTAAAAAAACTGCATTTTTAATTTTTAATGTGTACTATTATCCTGAATAAACCAAATTTGCGGGGGAAAAAACGATTTGTAATTGTACAAACATATGTAAGTTTTGTACGTTCACATTATAAACCCATGTTTGACATGTTTTTTTCTACTTCAATGTAAAAATACAGCATTTTCAATAAATAAAAATATTCAATAAAACAAAAACAAGATATCAGGATTTAACATGTTCATTCAAAACAAGTTGCACAACATACAGCATCCAGGGGGGTGTTCCATCAACGTCGCTAACGCAAGTCGCGCTAACGCAAGTCGCGCTAACACGAATAAGTCTCACTTGGGTAAACGTCAACTTAGACTTAAGCCTCAAGCCGTTCCACTAACGTTCCCTTCCACTAACAGGCAACGCTAATTCAAGCTTGACCTCAATAAGCTTAGACTGTGCAGCCCAGATCAGGCGATCGTCGAAAAGAGGAGTTATGTCGCAAAAAGCAAAGCGTAAACCAGCAGAGTGGTGTTGTTTCAGCAGCGTGAATTGATTTTTTGATTTTTTTTTTAGTTGTCCCCAAAAAGGGCAATGTTGCCGCAATTAACATGGCAAGGGAGACAACTTGTCAAACCATTATGACTGTTAAAATGCGTAAATTGTAGACCTACCAAATCTACTTAACATATATATGCATTTAGGCTTACTGATATTTAGTGTAATTTGATGAGCTGTCTGAAACCGTTCTGATAGTAGGCTAG
Organism: Osmerus mordax; assembly: GCF_038355195.1. Taxonomy (NCBI): domain Eukaryota; kingdom Metazoa; phylum Chordata; class Actinopteri; order Osmeriformes; family Osmeridae; genus Osmerus; species Osmerus mordax. The sequence continues at coordinate 6,274,392 of NC_090050.1, read as the reverse complement.
CCTATGGCCGATATTCTCAACAGGAGATTGAGAATAATAGCCCAAAAAAGAACAATGGTAGCAATTGAAAATTGTAGGATAAAATTCAAAACACTGAAGAAAGCCATGTTAATTGCACTTGATGTAGGCTAATAATGTTTTTGTCTTCACATCTTGAACAAAATTAATAAATTACTTCAAAATAACTTTGACACACGCATTTATTAACTGACAGGCTAAATGCTGAGCTTTAACCCTCGTGCTGCCTTCGGGTCACATGACCCAAAGGTTCATAACGAACCATCGTTGTGTTTACCCACTTTTACCCAATACAAAAACAAATAAAAATAATTTTATTTTAACCTTCGCAATGTTGGGGGTCTGAGACAGCCCAACAGTTAAAAGAAAATGCTTCACTTTGTTTTTGTATGCGGTAAAGTTGTCGCAATACGACGGTGGGTCACAATGACTGATGGGTCAGAATGACCCGAAGATAACACAAGGGTTAAGATAAAAGGGAAAGATAACCATGACTAAAATGGGGATTCACTGAAATAACTAGTATTGCACAGATCCCGCACCGACTTCAGATCAGAAGGTGACCAAAACTGTAGCACACTTTGCTTTGCAGAACAGTCATTTAAAATTGCTCAGCATGACTAAGAATATATCATTATTATATTACATGTGCATATTTAATCCAAATCCAATTATTACTATTCTGGCTGACAGTGTATGGACAGCTGCCCCATATTTCCAATTAACATAGTCTGCCTCCACAGATCCAGAGGGGGCTTGGACAGTGACAGACTGTGGCTGTGCCAAGGGTTGTCACAGCCTCACTTTGGGAAAGCATGCCCTAGTGGGAACATTAGGGGAGACTGTTGGGCACAGCATCTAATCGTCTTCTTTGGAAAGGGCAACATTTGGGACACTGTCATGTAGGGGCAGCATAAAGGGCACTTCATAACAGCATCCTTTTCCATTGGAAGTAAGGGCATGGGAACAGTCCAATTTAGACCATTGTAAGGGCACCTTATAGGGTACTGCATCACATTTTCTCTACTATAAAGGAACTCATGAAGACATGTTTTTACATTTATAGAGGGCACACTGTCATTTATTGCATGGGGCATCCTGTGCACTCAAACATATTTCACAATGTAAATGGCAGACAGTAGGGCACTTGGTCTAATTCTTGCCACTCTAGAGGGCATTTTAGAAACACTTTTTCAACCATGGGGGCACCAGGCAGTCACCCCCTGAGTCTTCCAGTGGGCCTGGATACATCCATGGGGACAGTATATTGCACCTATAATATTGGGGAAGCCAGAAGGAGAGGTAATATAGAGGCTTGTCAACATATAGGCTACTTTAAACTATGAAAATACTTTATACAATTGAATAAAAAGTCTCCTTGATTCTTTGTGTTTCAAGATGACCTGAAAAACTGATGATAATATTCAGGTACTGCTTTGGAGCAAGGTATTACCTTCATAATGTCCCACATGCAAAGACATACAGATATCCAGACAGACTGAACAGTGTCAAGGCTTGGCTACAGTGAGTTTGCTTCCTTGTGTGTGATTCCAGCAGACTACATAGTCTAGGCCTACCTACATAGACTGCAGTCTACTACCCTTCTTTTTACTATTATAGTCTACTACTCGCCTTTCTATTACTTTCTACAAAGGATGGTAGGCTGCTCTTATGTGTTCATCGGCATCCTTAGGAGTTGCTAAAGTGTTATTTCATATATATATATATGTAAATATATATTTTTTAAGAATGTCAATTAAATCTATCTAGATAAACTATGCTGGGCCTGCTGAACCTATACTTCTTCCACAGATACTGGTCAGGGAAGCATTACTTCTGTCTCTGAAGACCCTTGGGGCTGGTGGGATAAACGCTCTTTGTATAATCTGAGCACCTTCATCCACCACAAAGTTGTCAAAGAACGGATACGCCATAATTGATTGTAACAGGGAGTCAGGTGGCTGAGCGGTTAGGGAATCGGGCTAGTAATCTGAAGGTTTATCAGTTCGATTCCCAGCTGTGTCAAATGACGTTGTGTCCTTGGGCAAGGGACTTCACCCTACTTGCCTCGGGGGAATGTCCCTGTACTTACTGTAATTCGCTCTGGATAAGAGCGTCTGCTAAATGACTAAAATGTAAATGTAAACTTGTCTAGACACTCTGCTTAGTTTCTAAGGCCTTGTGTCAATAACCAATGGCTTTTGAAAACAGTTAAAGTGACATTATTTCTTAACTTGTTTATTTAAATTAATATATTTTTTGGAGATGAAGTAAACATGTAAATCATTCATGTCCACACTTCAAAAAGTCTGAATTTACGTTTCCGAAAGTAGCCTGGGTGCCAGCCAAACTTAGCCCGCCCACAAAAAAATTTGGTCGGGAAGTTGGGTCTGGGGTCGCTCGCTAACTTTCAAAACATGTTGCCATTGTAGAAAGGGTGGCGATGTAAGGCTAGCAGTTAACCAGGGCTCTCAAGTGTCACGCATTGAGCGTGACAGTCACTCATTTCGGTCTTTTGTCACGCACTAGTGACAGGAAGTTCGGATCATTTTACTGATTCGGTTCTTTGAATCTCGTTCTGTAAAATGAACTAATCTTTTTTAGAGTCATTCGTTCATTTCAACGGGGGGGGGGGGGGGGGGGGGGCTATCAGATTTCACAGTGTTGACTGGGGAGTCGCACAGGGTGATGGGGGTGAGTGGGGCTGTATTCTTCCTGAAGTCCAAAACCATCTCCACTGTCTTAAGAGCATTGAGCTCTAAGTTGTTCTGGCTGCACCAGGTCACCAGGCTGTCAGCTTCCCACCTGTAATCAGACCCGTCCCCGTCGGAGATGAGCCAAATGAGGGTAGTGTTGTCCGCAAACTTCAAGAGTTTGACGGATGGCTGACTGGAGGCAGGGGCGCCGCCAGGAATTTCGGGCCCCATGGCAAAAATTCAAAGTCCACCCCCCCCCCCCCCCCCCCCCCCCCCCACGGTTGGCACCCTCTGCTGGTAGTGCGGGAGGGTTAATTAATGGATTGCTTCTTGGAGTTCGATAGTAATGGGGAGACTGGGGTGCTGCTGACTCATCTGTTGTTAAGTCTGTTAAAAGGGGCGTCGGGACAATGATTTAATCTGAATATCTTGCTAAATGTTTCCCTGCACTGATTAAATGTTGATGAAATGTAGGCTAACACTGTACCCAGCTAACAAAATGACGTCCCCAGGACGTCCCTTGTTAGCTGGGTAGCTAAATAGCTTATATGGACATTAAACCAACAGGTTAATACCACTCACAGCTACCCACCTTTCTTGGTAAAAAACTGGGTTACTGATTGAAACCCTCTCTTTTGTCTATCCTCTCTTTCTTTTCATCTCTTTCTCTTTTCCGAAACCCTGATTTGTGTTTACAGCCTGACATTCTAGCGACTAGCGCATCTACTGACTGCAACTAAACACCGTCATCGTAAGTGCGCTAAGGCAGGATCAGGATGGTCGGTCGATATGGATGTTTACTTTTTGGTCAATAGGGATATTTAACCTTTATTGCCAAACACAAGTAAAAACAAAGAAATCATTCATTGTATTATTATATTTTAAATGTATTATATACTCGATGATGGTATGGTTTATATAATATATTTTTTGCCTATTTTTTGGGGCCCCTGTCAGTCAGGGGCCCTTAGAATCGTCCTAACTTTTCCCCCCCATACGGCGCCCCTGACTGGAGGTGCAGCTGTTAGTGTACAGGGAGAAGAGCAGAGGGGAAAGGACGCAGCCCGGAGGAGATCCGGTGCTGATGGACCGGGAGTCAGAGACGTGTGTTCCCAGCTTAACGCACTGCTTCCTGTCATACAGGAAGTCTGTGATCCACCTGCCCGTGGAGTCAGGCACGTTCAGCTGGAAGAGCTTGTCCGGAAGCAGAGCGAGGATGATGGTGTTGAAGGCAGAGCTGAAGTCCACAAACAGGATCCTGGCGTAGAATGCTAGGGAGTCCAGGTGATGTAGGGTGAAGTGGAGGGCCATGTTAACTGTGTCGTCCACACCGGTGAACACCGGAGACAGCTGGTCAGGCAGTGCTTGAGGGTGGCTGGAGAGACATAGTCCGGCCCAGCTGCTTTGCGGGGGTTCTGCCTCTTGAAAAGTCTGTTAACTTCTCTCTCCTGAATGGAGAGTCATCACTGTAGTGGGGGGGAGGCCTCATTGGTGGGGAGGTGCAGTTCAGGACAGTCCAATTGTCTTTCAAATCTGCAGTGGAACTCGTTTAAGTCATTGGCCAGACGAGAGCCGTTAACGGTGTGTGGGACTCTGGGCTCGTAGTTGGTGATCTGCCGAAGCCCTCTCCAGACAGAAGCAGAGTCGTGAGCAGAGAATTGGTGTTTTAGTCTCTTTGAGTACAGCCATACAAAATGAACAAAATAATGAATGTGCAATATGTGTGCATAGTCAATAAACACTCTGAAATAGATCTGAGGATTATAGGTCACATGACCAAAAAGCTATTGAAGTTTGACATTTTCAAAAATCCATCTGCAATAGTGTGAGGTGAAAATGAAAAAACTAAAGGCTGTGCAACATGTATACATAATCGGTGAACACTCTGAAATGGATTTGAGGATTATAGGTCACATGACCAAAAAACTATTGAAGTTTGAAATATTCAAAAATTCACTGAAAATAGTTTGAGGTGAAAATGACAAAACTGAAGACTGTGCAACATGTATGCATAGTCAGTAAACACTCTGAAATGGATTTGAGGATGATAAGTCACCTGACCAAAAAGCTATTGAAGTTTCAAATACTAAAGAATTCTTTGAAAATAGTGTAAGGTGAAAATGAAAAAACTAAAGGCTGTGCAACATGTATGCATAGTCAGTGAACACCCTGAAATGTGAAGCGACTACATGGGACAAACTAAAAGTCGCTGAGAGGCTGAGGTTGGGTTGCGTCATAGGCTGACGCGCTAGTAAAAAGAAAAGATTCCCAGAGATCCAAGAAATGCGTTGACGTGACTTTTATTGCTGAAAAGTATTTGAATGTTCAGAAATCATAATCAAAAGTAATTACAGCGATCTGGAAAAATGTTGTGATCAAAAAAGTTTGCGGTCAACAAAAAGTAAGGCGACCCATTCACCCCCTCTTCCTTCATACAAGCCCGCAAGTGCACAGGTATACAGGAGCTTTAACACTAATTGAGTGACACCGCCCATACCCACGTGACTCCATCACACCCCAACCACACAACAGTAAACATTAATACAAAGAAATAATTCCTGGCCCCTATAGTCAGTGAACACTCTGACATGGATTTGAGGATTATATGTGACATGACCAAAAAGCTACTGAAGTTTGAAATATTCAAAAATCCATCTACAATAGTGTGAGGTGAAAATGACCAAACTAAAGGCTGTGCATCATGTATATATAGTCAGTGAACACTCTGAAATAGATTTTAGGATTAAAGGTCACATGACCAAAAAGCTATTGAAGTTTGAAATACAAAAGAAATCACTGAAAATAGTGTGAGGTGAAAATGAACAAAATAAAGGCTGTGCAATATGTATGCATAGTCAGTGAACACTCTGAAATGGATTTGAGGATTATAGGTCACATGACCAAAAAGCTATTGAAGTTTGAAATACAAAAAAATCACTGAAAATAGTGTGAGGTGAAAATGAACAAAATAAAGGCTGTGAAATATGTATGCATAGTCAGTGAACACTCTGAAATGGATTTGAGGATTATAGGTCACATGACCAAAAAACTATTGAAGTTTGAAATACAAAACAAATCATTGAAAATAGTGTGAGGTGAAAATGAAAAAACTAAAGGCTGTGCAACATGTATGCATAGTCAGTGAACACCCTGGAAATGGATTTGAGGATTATAAGTCACATGACCAAAAAGCTATTGAAGTTTAAAATATTCAAAAATCCATTTACTATAGTGTGAGGTGAAAATGACCAAACTAAAGGCTGTGCAACATGTATACATAGTCGGTGAACACTCTGAAATGGATTTGAGGATTATAGGTGACATGACCAAAAAGCTATTGAAGTTTGAAATACTAAAAAATTCATAGAAAATAGTGTGAGGTGAAAATGAAAAAACTAAAGGCTGTGCAACATGTATGTATATTCAGTGCATACTATCAAATAGATTTGAGGATTATAGGTCACATGACCAAAAAGCTATTGAAGTTTGAAGATTTATTTTGAATAAAAATATTTTTTTTTACAACCTGATATGAAAATGAACAAACTAATGGCTGTGCAACATGTATACATAGTCAATGAACACTCTGAAATGGATTTGAGGATTATAGGTCACATGACCAAAAAGCTATTGACGTTTCAAACTTTCAGAAAATCATCTAAAGTTGTGTGAGGTAAAAATGAAAAAAACTAAAGGCTGTGCAGCATGAATGCATACATCTTCAACAGTTTAACATTATTTTGATGCTCCTTGTTCATGTTGTTGAAAAGCTATTAACTTTTGAAATTTGACATTTGTAATTTGTTGATGGTCCCTAAACATACACGTTGTTTCGGCAGCCAAAAGCATAAGCTAAGCGGCCGGTCGTAGCGATGCTAAACACCGGTTAAAATAACACAATCCTGGGCGTCCGAATATCTGTTGAATATCGAACTTCAAACCAACTTCACAACGGTATCGATAGGCTAGGCTACTGACCATTTACATTTATTCATTTACAATAAGTTGTTACGTCAATTATTAATTGGCAGCATTTATGTCATTTAGAACATACTTTATGAGTGTAAGGTGTCTTTAAGTAGCCTAATTTTATTGCTTTAGGGGAAGTAGGACGAAAATATGTGCAATATTACATTAGCTATTAGACTTTTAACCAGCTCTGAAATATAGGGTTCGGACAGACCTGCCCCCACTGCTAAAAAAAACACATAACACATGCACAGTGCAATCCCATTAACTGCTCTTAGTGAGGGAGAGATAGAAAAAGAAAGAGAGAAAGAAGAGAGAGGTGGAGGAGACAGAGATACAAAGAGAGAATAAGCGACAGAGACTGCAAAAGAGAGAGGATAATGTCAGACAGAAACAGATAGAGAGAATGGGAGACAGGAGAACTGTGTCTCCTGCTTCACAAACAACCTAATTAAAAAGATACTGAATGGCCAACACAAGCATTAGATCCAGACTCTTACTAGCGGGCTTTGTGGCTGCCCTCATGGGTGAGATTAAAAGGGAGATTTGTTTATAGTGAATATGGACTTCTGCTACAGGTACTTCAGAAAATAATAAATAAAAGACAGAATGAAGGTTTGAGTCTTTTTGAGAATGTCAACCATATTGTATCTACACAGAAAATGCACCTGTCTCTCGCTCTCTCCCTAAATCCATCTCTTTCATTTTCTCTCTCACTTTAATACAGTATGTTAAAAGCACACATTATTTTTAACAGTATACAGTATGTCCACACCCACACACACCCATGCATAAGTACCCACACACACACACCTGTCCATTCACACCCAGAGGGATTGGCATCAATACTAAAACCATGACGTTGTCCCTCCCAGCGCCCCTGCCAAAGGTAATAAAGCAACAACAGGCCGCGAAGTCTGGTGTCAACAGGATGTTGTGTCTGATACCAGGACACCAAGTTATTAACACAGCAGAATTATGCAGTGATGGTGGCTCAGCAACACTGTCCATAAATACACAGGCACATAACACACACACACACACACGTGTACGAACACACAAACACTAGGTAGGTGATTCTGATGAAGTGAGGTAGCTGGTGTTTGTGTTACCGTAGTTCCAACAACACCTGAGCCTCAGGAACAAAATTGAACAAAACTGTGTAGAAGTGTTGTTGAAACTGAACGCATGACTCAATGTGACCTGCAGGGTTAATGTAAGAGATACTTGTCATTAACACCAAAACTGGGAGAGGAATAATAGGATACTGGTTTGTCTATCACATGAACAATGAGGAGTGGGATAGCTTCTCTACATGAGTGATGACTAACTCCACCCAGTGGTGAAACTGTTCACTGCACTTTCCCTGTCATCCTCTCTACAGCTCAGGTAATGAGAGAGAAAGGCCATGTTTACGTTTGGTTTTAAAATGCGCTTTGGTGATCCAAACAAAAGTGGGCATCTGAGACATGTCTCTATTCACATCCGTCTACCCTGCCTCTCCAAGGTAACCAACCAGCTGACTGCTCATATTCACATTCCTTTACTGCCTACGTCACTTCCTGGGGAGTTTCCATTATTGCCCACTTTGTCGGGGACAAATCGAGTGAAAAGACAGGGAGAGAAAGAGAGAGAACTAAAAAAAAGGGTGCGAGAGACAGAGAGCAAAAGAGAGGAGGGGAGGTAGAGAGAGCCAGGTCCATTGTCTGTGGTACTATGGAGCCTGGACTGCTGATGCCTGGAGCTGGGTATCTCTTACCTCCTATTGAAGCAGTCTCCCTCTGCTGTCTGGTGCAGAAGCACCACGCAGACACAGTCTTCCAATGCTGAGAGGTTACGCTAGCCATGTCTGTGAAACCCAGAGCCGTCTGGGTCTGCAGGCAACGGGATGTACACAAGTCTGAATAGTGGCTAACACTGCCATTCATGTTCATGGTCCCCCTCACTTAGCTAAAGGCAGACTATAGCAGGGTAAGATCGCATACCTATCAGTATGAGCCAGTCTTTCTGATGTGTTTCCTTTCTGCTTCAACAACGAAACACTTCCAGAAAGAAAAATGGTTGAAACTGCATTAAATGGGAAAATGACAGTGTACAATTTTTATCAAGTTAATTGATTAAACTAATCTATTGAATATATGTGGAGGTACATTTGTAAACAAATTCATTGATGGGGTCAAGATATTTGCTCAATGTTACATTTTATGTGAATGATAACTGTGTTGATTTGTGGTTTAAAGCATATTCAGAGGGGGATTGTGAAATGCTAAATAAAATCAAAGCAACACTTTTTAATCAAATTATTCAGGCAAAAGACTGAGTATAAGATAAATAAAGTGAGATCATGAGGGTAACCAAGGAGACAGAAAAATGGTATTCAAGAGGAAGAAAGAGAAAAAAGAGAAAGATATCTCAGAGGAGAGAGAACGCCTGAATGAAAGAGGAAGCAAGGTTGTCTAATGACATGGGGATGAGTAAATCCCAGATGGCTCTGGATGAGAGATTGCCTGGGCTGCAGGCAACAGAGGAGCAAGCTGGAGAACATGCAGATAAAACCACAATCTACCATGGATTGGACTGCAGTGGAAAAACCCTTAGATGTGAAGATTAGTTTCCTGTATTTAGCCACAGGGCTATTGACCGAACCACAGTGGAATAATGAGTGTTGAGATCAAACCACTGATACGTATATTAGTAATAACATTTGTTGTAGTTGGCTGCTTGCACAAGAATGAAAGAAAGTCAACACTTACTCTCATGCTGATAAATTGATGCGACTTATACTCCGGAGCGACTTACTGAAAATACGGTAAATACGGCCAGCTGGGATTTACTCATCCCAAGTCAAAAGAATTGTCATGAAGAGGAAAAAAACATATATAAGTCGCACTGGACTATAAATCGCATTTATTTAGAAATGTATTTCACAAAATCCAAGACCAAGAACAGACATTTAATCTGGAAAGGCAAGTTATGGAACTACACAATAGCACATAGAACAACAGGCTGAATAGGTGTCCGGTATGTTAAAGGGGTGATTGTTTTGGGGGAATTTCACACTGTTCCTTAAGGTCTCCGAATAGGGTATGTAACATTGGTTGGGCTGAAAATGGCTCGGGTGCTGTTCTATGCCCCCTGATGCTTCCTGTGAATTTGTCCAGGGAAAAAACGCTAGGTTTTCTCCTTTTATGGTATGCTCATGAATATATAGATGACCTGCGCGCTGATTGGTTGGTTTACAACGAGTGAAGCTGCGGAGCAAATACACAACGCGGCCAACAGAACTCACTGAAACAAGAAGGTGGAGACTTGAAATAACAACATACAAAAAAATCTATTGTGTCTACACAACACAGATTGACTAGATATCATTTGAAATGATTACGTTAGTTGTTTCCACTTCTGTTGTCGAGGCAAAAAGGATCGACTTAGGTGGGTAACGTTAGCACAGCTTAGCAAACAACCTATCATGATTCAACTCAGCTTCAGTTAGCTCTAGCTATCTTGCTGAAAAATATATCTGGACATGCATCTTGAATTGTAGATTTACATGACAACAAGAGTTATTTATTTGAATGAAACACAGTCAGGAACATGAAATAACGTTAGCCCCATTGCCAATAAACTAAATCATCATACATTCTACCGATGCTAGATACAGGCAAGATACGTTAGCATTGCTAATAACTGTTAGCGACAACATCATACAACAGCTTGCGGTTGTGATGAACATAAGGTCGGAACAGCACCTCTTTTCAGCAACAGCTTCATAGCAAATAATGCTTTACATTGTCCCAGGTTTTCAAAACTGTCCTCGGTGAAAAGGTTTGAGCAAATGTGTAATTGAGGGTCGAACTGCACGGGGATACACAGGCACATAACACACACACACGTGTACGAACACACACAAACACTAGGTAGGTGATTCTGATGAAGTGAGGTAGCTGGTGTTTGTGTTACCGTAGTTCCAACAACACATACAGTACCAGTCAAAAGTTTTGACTGGTACTGTATACCTGAGCCTCAGGAACAAAATTGAACAAAACTGTGTAGAAGTGTTGTTGAAACTGAACGCATGAATCAATGTGGCCTGCAGGGTTAATGTAAGAGATACTTGTCATTAACACCAAAACTGGGAGAGGAATCAACGAGTTTTAACTTAAAACGAGTTTTAAGTTCGCCACACCACAGAATAATGTGTTATTAACTACCCATCCAAATTCGAATGAAAAAATAACACCGACAAGTATGTTAAATTAGGCTTTGAAATCGTTAATAAATCTGCAGTCTTCTCTGCTTGAGACTGGAGGGGCGTGTCGCCTGAAGGAGCTGAAGCTCCGTCCCTCGCTGCCTAGTGCCTACCTCCGACCCAGATAATAGACGCTATGTCAAGCCGAACAAAACCATATAGAATTAGAATGTATTTGTTCAATGAGTGAAACATACAGATGCATATAAATTAAATGTTCCCCTGAGCTGTAACAGTAAAATGGACACCAGAGACAGCAGACAGTGAGCTATCCAACTAGGCTACTTCTAACACATTAGCTACCATTTCACCAAAATACCATCATTCTACACCGAGTAGCCTAATATCAATTTAGCGGTTTGAACTAACTCATAGCAGAGATACCTCTGGAAAAGTTATCTAGTATAATTATAACAAGCACACAGAACAGAGTGATGAACTGCTGGCAGCGGTGGATTGTCCAGGTGCGACCGGAGGAGGAACGGCCGGGAGGGCGATGCTCGGTACAGCTCCGCGCTGCAAGAGAAGCCGTGTGTCCGCGAACCCCGTCTGTCTCTGGTCCATGTTAAAACTATCCGCTGTGAAATGGTCACTGCATTTAGTCATTTAGCAGACTCTCTTATCCACTGCAGAGGCGGCTGTTGGAGTTTATCCGAAGCTTTCCATCAGTGTGGCTCTTCACAAAATCTATCCACCTATTTTTCCTTTCATTATCAATAGGGAACTTAAATGGCGTTGCAGCGCAGCTGGAGTTCTTGCATCCAGGGGAGATGCAGTTGCGGTTGGTGGGAGACATCCTGAAGCTAGCTAGCTAGCTGATGTAGGCTACAATAACAGTACAGCAGGAGGAGACATTCAGTGATCTGAAGTAGATAGGGCGAAATGACATAGATAGGGCATTTTTTGGCTCCGCCCATTAAAACCTGATCTGAAAACGGAAGAAAAACTTCCGGTCTAACTTCTTCGGTCTAACTCCACATTTCAGTGCGACAAAGTTTTAGCGCTTTGCACATGCTTTCAGGAACTCATTTCACACGTAATGTACTTAGAAGCAAAACATGGAATTTACTTTACAGGATCTTTAAGGCACTGTTACAGTGCGTTCACACTGCAGTGACGCGAATCGCTTGCCATCGCTCGCCTTCCCACAGTTCACCACGCTCGGGGGCGTTTCAAACAGATTAATGTAGAATGTAGTACTCTAAAGTCACTGTTGTAGTTGTCATGGCCAAGTGTGCAGACTTGGGTTTACGTACTAAAGAATATATTGTGCTTATTAAAGTTATGCATTGTGCTTATTAAAGTTATGAAACTTAGAAGTGTGCTCAGGCTTAAACATAGGGTTTCACACTGAGTGTGGGAAGCAGGCTGTTCTTTGTGTCTCTATCTCTTCATTTTCAGAAACAACCTTGAATCTGGGTGTAGACGGCACCAGAGCAGGTGGGACACGTAGGCAAGAACAACTCCCTGACGCACGAGAGAACAAGCTCAACCCTTTTTTGATACTTGTGTTTTCAATTGCATTGTATATGCTGGGGCAGGGAAAGATAGCCAGTTGGACTTCGTGAACCAGCCCAAAACTCTGTTGCGGGTAGGGAAACTTAGACAACCCCAGAGCTCTGTACTTGTTGATTTCCAACTGCTGCATTAAAGCTGATATTATCGGACCTCTGCGACTCCAGACCACTCTTTCTAGAACACAGATTTGTGTCATTTAATACCATCATTACATATTGGAATAGACACACAGACTTTAAATCCTCGCAACATCGATAAAAATACAACTTGTATACAAAATACAAAACTGTTTAATAGACATACACGTTAACATGTGTAAAAAACGTTTACATTTACATTTATTCACATTTACATTTATTCATTTAGCAGACGCTTTTATCCAAAGCGACTTCCAAGAGAGAGCTTTACAAAGTGCATAGGTCACTGATCATAACAACAAGATAGCCAAAAAAACATCGCGAGTAGCCAAAACATGAAGCACACATTGTGAACAACTAAAGTAAGTGCCAAAGGGAAGAACCATAAGAGCATGTAGTTAAACAAGTTACAATTAAACAACATGAACCGCTATAAGTGCAAGTGTACCTGTGGAAAAAAGCAAGCAACAGTAATAAAAACAATACATCACAGCGAGAACAAAAATTTTAAACAGTTACCACTAACCACAAGAGTCATCGAGATCCTTGAGGAAACTAACATCGGGTCAAGCGAACCATTCCTAAGTACCGTTGTACTCCCGGAACAAGTGCGTCTTGAGCCTTTTCTTGAAGGTGGAGAGACAGTCAGTATCTCTGATGGAGGTGGGGAGTTAATTCCACCACTGGGGGGCCAGACAGGAAAAGAGCTTGTGTTGGGACCGGGCGGTCTTGAGCGGTGGGACCACCAGGCGGTTGTCTGAAGAAGACCGTAGGTGACGGGTGGGGGTGTAAGGCTGCAGGAGAGACTTGATGTAGACGGGTGCAGTCCCGTTCACTGCTCGGAAGGTCAATACCAGGGTCTTGAATCTGATACGGGCCATGATAGGTAGCCAGTGGAGAGAGATGAGGAGCGGGGTAACATGGGAGCGTCTGGGTAGATTGTAGACCAGGCGGGCCGCTGCGTTCTGAATCCTCTGAAGAGGGCGGGTTGCACATGCTGGGAGACCAGCGAGCAGCCAGTTGCAATAATCCAACTTGGAGAGGACAAGTGCTTGGACTAGCAGCTGGGTGGAGTGCTCAGACAAGTATCTCCTGATCTTCCGGATGTTGTAGAGGGTGAATCTACACGACCGGGAGACCGCAGCAATGTGGGCCGTGAGGGAGAGCTCGTCGTCCATGGTAACCCCAAGGTTCCTGTACTTGTTGTACTTTTATTATATTACTCAAAGTCTCTGCTAATCTGTCGATATGATAGGGAGTTCCAGCTGGGCAGTAGTTACCACAGAACGAAGTTATGTAATGTGACTAGACTGAATTTGAAAGTACAAGCACCACCAACTTCGGCAACCTTGCGCCATGCATCCTTTAAAAAAGATTTACATCTCTGTACGAATACAGCTATGTATCGTACAGGACTGGGTAAGCAGCCACACAAATGATTAGTTTCTCCTCCACCTTGAAACCTAGAGAGCTAGAAATGTTTACCATGGTTGCTATGTTACGAGAAACAAGAAAAAACTCAGGTTGGCCATCGCTAGCGAAAATCGCTCCTCATTTGAATAATGGAAAACATGTTGTCGCTCGCATCGCGTCGCTGCAGTGTGAACGCACTGTCCACTGCAGCGACGCGAATCGCTTGCCATCGCTCGCCTTCCCACAGTTCACCACGCTCGGGGGCGTTTCAAACAGATTAATGTAAAATGTAGTTCTCTAAAGTCACTGTTGTAGTTGTCATGGCCAAGTGTGCAGACTTGGGTTTACATACTCGCAACATCGATCAAAATACAACTTGTATACAAAATACAAAACAGTTTAATAGACATAAACGTTGACATGTGTAAAAAACGTTTTATTATATTACTCAAAGTCTGCTAATCTGTCGATACGATAGGGAGTTCCAGCCGGGCTAGCTAGCTACTGTAGTTAACACAGAACGAAGTTACGTAATGTGACTAGACTGAATTTGAAAGTACAAGCACCAACAACTTCGGCAACCTTGCGCCATGCATCGTTTTTTTATTAACATCTCTGTACGAATACAGAGATGTGTCGTACAACACCAGGTAAGCAGCTACACAAGCAATTATTTTCTCCTCCATTCTGAAACTGAGAGCTAGAAATGTTTACCATGGTTGCTACGTTACGAGAAACAGGAAAACAATCCGATTGGCCATCGCTAGCGAAAATCGCTCCTCATTTGCATCAAGTTGAGAAAATCTCAACTCGAATCGCTTGAATCGCGTCGCTACCCACAATGCACCACGCAAGCGATTCGCCTGGCTCCATTGAAAATGAATGGAAAACATCGCGTCGCTCGCATCGCGTCGCTGCAGTGCACAAGCACCGTAATTACACTGCAGCGACGCAAATCGCTTACCATCGTTCGCCTTCCCACAGTTCACCACGCTCGGGGGCGTTTCAAACAGATTAATGTAGAATGTAGTTCTCTGTAGTATAGAAAATGAATGGAAAACATGTTGTCGCTCGCATCGCTGCGAGCGACAACATGTTTTCCATTCATTTTCTATGGAGCCAGGCGAATCGCTTGCGTGGTGCATTGTGGGTAGCGACGCGACCGAGTTGAGATTTTCTCAACTTTATGCAAATGAGGAGCGATTTTCGCTAGCGATGTCCAATCGGAGTGTTTTCTTGTTTGTCGTAACGTAGCAACCATGGTAAACATTTCTAGCTTTCTAGGTTTCAAGGTGGAGGAGAAACTAATCGTTTGTGTGGCTGCTTACCCAGTCCTGTACGATACATAGCAGAGTTGTAGTTCTCTAAGGTCCTGTACGATACATAGCAGAGTTGTAGTTCTCTAAGGTCACTGTTGTAGTCATGACCAAGCGTGCAGACTTGGGTTCATGTACTCACAATATTGATCAAAATACGACTTTTACACAACATTTGTGTAAAAATACAGAATTGTTACTAGTGCAAGATTACAGTAGAATACATGTTACGCCACCTGTCACTCAACCAGTCGTTTGTAGGCTGGGCTAGCAAGCTAGCAGTTACACAGAACAGTCACGTAATGTGACCAGACTGAATTTAAAAGTATAAAAACACTAGGGACACTGACAACGTCGGAAACCCTGCACCATGCATTATTAGTTTAATGTAATCTTTAAATTCAGGCTCGTGACATTATGTAACTTTGTTCTGAACAGAACTGGGTGTGCAGACACATAACGATAAGTTTCTCCATCTTGAAATTGTAAAACCTAGAAATGTTTACCATGAGCAACAGTTGCTACGTTACAAGAAACAAGAAACCAATCCGATTGGCCAATGCTAGCGTTTTCACGCTCCTCATTTACATTAAGTTGAGAAAATCCAACTTGCAACGCTCCTCTCCGCTCCGCTCGCCTTCCCACAATGCCCTACGCGAGCGTCAACGCCTGGTTTCATTGAAAATGAATTGGAGCCGACGCCCCGCGCCGCCCGCTCCGCTGCAGTGTGAACGCACCGTTAGGAAGACTCTGAACAGTGTCAGCATTCCCTGTACAGCCTGGAACACTTTACCACCGTAGTCCATTTTTAATATGCTAGAAAATCGTTGTTCTTTTTAATTCTGTGGAAGTACACAGAGCAGCGCGCAGCAAATTTTGGGGCGTGACTAAGGTACAAACCAGAGCAAAAAAAGGTTCTGTGGCTTTTTCAAAACCTACCGTTTAACAGCTAAATTCTTTAATTGTGAGATTTGCATAGGAAAGAGGTGTCAATGGACTTTGGGGTTCACTGTATGTCCATTTTACCCACTGAACTGTCGTTATTCAACTGTGACGAGGTAAATTCAGTTCTGCAATCAATGACCCCTTTAACGTAACACAATAACAGTTATTCAGCTACACGATAGCATAAAGAACATACCTGGGAGGCTGAATAGGCTAAATTAAAATAATTAGCTAGTCCAACAAGCAAGTTAACGGTAAGCTAGTTCACCAAGCTCCCGATCTCATTCCACATCATTGAATCCGTTGAACTCGTTGGGTCATGTCAGTCAGTATGAATTAACATTTAAAAACATGTTAAATTATATATATTTTGATATACAAGTCGCACCTGACTATAAGTCGCAGGACCAGCCAAACTATGAAAAAAGTGTGACTTATAGTCCTGTTTTTGTCTTCTACAAGAAACCATGGGTCAGGACTTCAGTCAGTTCTGTTGCCTGAAGGCCACATCGCTCCACACAATACACTGTGTTTAGAGCACTGCAACCACAGATCACAATTCACAGTGTTTAGGGTACTACAGCTACAGAGCATGTGTCTTCTCTACAAACACGCGCACACACAGACCAGTCCAAAACCTCTAACCAGATACAGTGTGTCTGTCAACAATCCAGCAATTAGACTTGCCTGGTCCCCTTCTCTAATCCCTTTGACAGTTGGACCACAGGTCAGCAGTCCTAGACTGACAGGGTCAATCCCACATCCATCCATGAGACTTTAGGTAACAACTCACAGGCTTGTCCAACTTAACTCTTATTAGTCTTGTTGTTGTTCCATCTCCTCCCATTTAGGAGTATGGAATGAAGATTAGATGAAAGATCTGTAGATGAAAAGGGGAGTAGCGTCAAAGCTCTGGAGAGATTTACCATGATCCTGGTAAATCTCTCCAGAGCTTTGACGCTAGACCCGTTGCATATTAGGAATGGTAGGAACCCAGGATAGTTGACTTCATGATAGGGTTTGTGGGAGGGAGGCACAGTTAGGAGTGGCCCTTATCACAAGACTTAAACCTTCACTTAAATAAGAAGCAATGAACAAATTATGCAGTGCACAACCTAAAGAATTTTGGGTGGTTCAGGGTTGGACCAGAGCAGGGGCCACCGCCCATATTCAATCTTGTGACAGTCTTGTTTTGGCTAGTTCATTCACTGTTATTCAAGCATCTTACAGGGCTCAATATCCTCAAAGAAACCTCAGTGTTTTGAATTCAGCTAAGACAATGTGATAAGGATGATAAAGCTGGTCTCTTGCTATCTGGATGAGCAGTCAGGTGAAAACATACCAACGAGACAAAGCGATTAAAACTATTGATGGAGTCTTGTTGTGAAGGAGGCATTCATTCACGCCTGGCAGGCAGAGATGGATTTAGGCAGAGTGTGGGGTCAGGGCTGGGTATTTGCTCTCATATGTCTATCAGCCTCCTCCAGCAGCTGGGATTTGTCAACATGGACATGTTAACAATACTACCCAGGTAAGACTGCTAGGAGGCAGAAAATAGCACATGACGAAACTGAACAGTTAACATTTTAATGTTAATTTTTTAAGTCAATGTGTTAGTAACCCTTGCTAAATCAAGCTGTCAAAAGAGAGCTAGGGTCGCCCGGACAGTATTGACCAACCTGCTTCTTTGGTAATGACCCACACCAGTATGTGAGCATCGAAATAGATGAAGTGGTACATTCAGCAGAGGCTGTCAGTCTCATATGAAAGTAATAGATACCATAGAGCGGGGGTACTCAATAGGCGGACTCCGGTCCGGATCCGGAGCCAGACGCAATACAATTTGGACCGTAGACAAAATCAACATTCAAATTTAGTCATGATCCAAGCAAGTTTTCATTGGTGCGTGATATTGCGCTATAGCCTATACTAGATGTGGTTTCTATCTTCCGTGTCCAATCCAAAGGTCCAATCAGGATCTGTAATAACTGTGGGCCACGCAGGTTGTGTGTGTCATTCGCAACAACGCAGGCTAACGATTTGCTAACGGTACCCGTTTCTTCCTTAGCGAAAATCATGGTGTGACAAAACCCAACAAAAAGCAAAGTTGAAATTTGGTGAGTTGACCTTTTGGTTTTCTAATTGAGTACCCCTGCCATAGAGCCTCTAAAGCACTGGACAACAATTTATGCATGCATTTCATGAAAAAAACATCATATGCCTTAATAGCACAAATGATAGATCCTGCTTTATGGTAAACATTATGAAGGGATGTTAACTATGTTTTGAACTGTTTCCTGTCCTCCTTGGGGAACTCAACCGTTTGATGACAAGGCCCGTCCATCACTCCAGCTTCTAATTAAAACATGAAGATATGAGACAGGGAGCCCTGAAGAAACAGCATCTGGAGCTACAGAGGCATGCATTCATCTTCCACTGATAAGACAGACAGGGAACGACACTGGGCCTGTAGTTACTGTAAAGAGAAGCTGTTGGCCCTTGAGTCAAGCTAATTAGCTTGCCTAGTATCCCCTTAGCACTATCCACTAAAGCAAACCATATGCCTGCCTGTTCCTCAAACAGCTGACATATTACATATTGCTAGCATAGAGGGGCTGAAATATACATTAAAAAAACTATAATACGATGCTAGCTAGCCTTCAGGAGACACTAGGGTTAGGGGGCAGTGGCAGTGGTGGTAAATCACAACTTAAAACATACATGGACATTATAAAAAGATATCTTCTATTGAAATCAGTGTGAACAGATGCGTCTCTCTATCACAACTTAAGTGGTCATATCCATAGGCCAACAAAGTTTGACAGTGAGACCACCGCCAAGAGTCAGGAGGCTGAACGGTTAGGGAATGGGGCTAGTAATCTGAAGGTTGCCAGTTCGATTCCTGGCCATGCCAAATGACGTTGTGTCTTGGGCAAGGCACTTCACCCTACTTGCCTCAGGGGGAATGTCCCTGTACTTACTGTACGTCGCTCTAGATAAGAGCGTCTGCTAAATGATGAAATTAAATGAATGAAATGATGAGACCCGCCCTTCTCTGACTCTGATTGGCCGTGAACCAGAAAAAAAACGATCAAACCAACAATGGCAGCGAGTATTACCCAATCAGGGGCAGAATAGGACGAGTCTTCACAGAATTCGGGTGGGATGATTTGCATGGGATGCTGCATTGAAGACAACTCAGAAACAATACGGGACAAATGAAAACACTCCCCCCGAATACGAGTAAACTCCACCCAAATAGGATGACATGCTCACCTCTCCCTAAATACACAAAGACATGCTTCCCCAAATAGGAATTAAATTACATTAACTCAAAACGGAAAGGGTAGGTACAACACTGTCGCTGATTGGATGCACAGTATCTAACAGGAAATAAGAAATTTATCGTTTTGGAGGGAAGAAAAATTAGTGTTAACAATTCAGAGAGTCATGTAATGGCATCAATTACTCTTTATTTTAATCAGGGACATTCCTATGAAATAATCTTATATATGCTGTTAACGTTTCACAACATTAAAATAAGTATGCACACGCTAAAAACGCAGTTGAAGGAAGCAGGACTTTTAAGAAGAAAAACGTGGACCAGGACAGTTGTTTGGCTATCGATTTTTACGATTTACATGCAATTTATACTTTTGCCACATGCTTTGAGAGCCTTGAGAACAACTGTCCACTTCCTGGTTTTCTTGCAGTCACATTCCCATAAAGTGAGCATTCCAGCTTCTGAGGGGAGTTGCCAGGAAATGTTTCCAGCCCTTACAATCCCCCTGACCACCCCTCCCTCTGTCTTGATCCCAAACCCCCTCTTGCTCTCTCCCTCTCTCTTTCTCTCTATTCCCCTCCCTCTGCTGCTTGATAAGCCTGCTGTTAACACCACAGATGGGAGAAGTGATGCATGCTGCCAGAGGTAAAACCACACACCACACAAATGTGTGCCCATGTGTGTGTCAGAGAGGGCATGAAGGTGTAGACGTTATATGTGGACTGTCAAATACATTTGTTGTCAAACCCTTCAGAATTCCATCACCAAACACCACTGTCTGGTTGTCATCAGCCAGATGACAACAGCAGAGGTGGTACCCATCTAATAACTCAACAGAGGACAAGCTACAACCTGCCCCCCAACAGCTCCAACATGTTTGAGCTTGTTTGAGCAAGTCTGATGGAAACCCTCAGTACATTTTCTGTAATAGACAACTACAATGTGCCACGGGGTACATGTCATGGGACTTCTTGAACTTCCTTCATTTAACCATTATTTATTCAGAAATCGGTTTCTTGTTTTGTAAGTGATGGTAAGAATACATAACAATAACAAACAGTAGAAAGGAAACTATCAATACAATCAATGAACAATTTAGCCACAAGCAACAATTACTGGTATTTATAAATACAGAATACAATAAAGGTTTAATACTTTTTTTTTATAATTAAATTTAAAATAAATATCCACCAAATTGGTGATGTTTGGACAAACAGTTTCGAATTGTTTTGAACTGGCCAGATTTATGGCAGAATTTTGGCCAGGCCCTTGTGCGTTTGGAATTGGTGGTATCACCTATTGAGCAATTGAAAAATAGTTTTACACACGTGGTTCAATATTGTTCTGCGTGACGTGCTAACATGGATGCAGCTATGAAGCCGCCAGGCTTGCTTCAGGGAAAATTCATTTTTAAGAAGCTTCCCAATGGAAACCTCGACAAGACTAGGGTTGTTTGCACCTTGTGCTATGCGGAATTAGTTTACTGTAGGAGTTCTTCCAGTCTCAAATACCACCTAAACGCAAAGCATCCCTTAGCTAATGCGGAAGATGCCGGGCCAAGCACTGATGTAGCGCAGGGGAAGAGTCGTCGTCAAGCGGAATTCAAGTGAGCCATTTTAATCTAGATTAATGTAGATTAATGCCAAGATTACAGTGAGATAAATGTAGATAAAAAAAATTAATCTATGCCCACCACTATCTGAAACACATTCTGTATGTTTTGTAATGACTGGTAAGATTTTCTGATTTCTAATCTGATTTGTGTTAAGCCATGGCCATTTCTTTACATTTATCACGCTCCCTAGTGGTTGATTTAGATTAAACTTTCAGGGTGTGTTTCAGGTTCGTATCTGGACATATCCTGTGAGGTTTTTGATGATTGGACAAATAGTTTCTGATTTAGTCTAATTTATGTTAAAGCCATATGGCAGGTTAAACACTACTGTTGATTAATGGGTACATGAAACACTCAAGATATGTATATAATTTTAAATATCTCCAAATGGTGTCTCTAAATATGGTGTCTCCAAATAGAACCTTTTGGGTCACATGACCCAAAGGTTCACAACGAACCATCGTTGTGTTTACCCAATTTTACCCAATACAAAAACAATAAATAGCATTTTCTTTTAACCTTCGCAATGTGGGTGGTCTGAGACAGCCTGACGGTTAAAAGAAAATTCCTCACTTTGTTTTTGTATGCAGTAAAGTTGTCGCAATATGACGTGGGTCACAATGACTGATGGGTCAGAATGACCCGAAGATAACACAAGGGTTAAAGACCTGGGGCCTCATGTATAAAGGATTGCGCAGCTTTCATACCAGAAGATGGCGTACGGCCAAAACTCGAAAAGTACCTACGCACAGAAATATTCACATGTATAAAACCGGTCGTACGCCAGGTCTTGCGCACCTTTCCTTTATAAATCACAATCAACGTGAGATTGACCACACGTGAACGAGCCACTGACCCTGCCTTGCCTCCTCCCATAAATGAATATGCAGATGGACTATTAATGCGCTCCTGAAGTCATTTCTTTGTCTGAATTACCGTATGTCTTCGAATAAACGCTGCACCAAAAATGAACGTTAAACGCTGCAGTGTTTATTGTAAGAAATACGGTGACTGTGAGATCGAGGTTCTGACAACAGAGGTGGAGGCGAGAAAATTTGTCCTTTTTGGCGGCCTGTCATCAGGTATTAGCGACAAATGAAAGTCGGCGGAGTGGAAAACTGTCACTTTTTGCGCCCTTTCTTGTTTTTAACCTGTAGCACTTTCAGATTTAGCTAAATGTAAAGTGCATTACAAATAAAATCATTATTATTATTATAGGACCATGTAAGGCAGAGTTTCTGGGTACATGTACAGCGTGTGTCTCTGTAAGGTCAAGAGGTCATACAGCAAGGCTCCCTCTGAGCAGGATATAGCATGCAGTCCAGACAGTGGGGAGACAGTGAGGAAAATCATGTACAAATAAGGCTTATGTGATTAACGACCACTTCAGCTGTTGAACGTTCTAGTGTATCAGTGTACTGACCACTGAAGACCCGTTAAGGAAGCGATTCTGTGCATTCTATGTTTGAACATGTCCAGATACTGTATTTAAGCACTCTTGTAAGAGAGAGTCTTCACTCATGCTAGCCACTCTGTTGTGGATTGGTGGCATGATCCGACGTCGAGCTAATAAAACCGAGTCAACCCTTTTATAATTGTTGTGACTCCTTCCGGCCTGCCTTCTCCAGAATTTACATCTTATCAAGTGGCGTCACCGAACAGTGATCTTCAGAAAAAGGGTACCAGCAGGTGAGCAGACTTTGATTGTCATTTTTGAATGGTTATATTAACTTCTGCTTACCTGTGGTCCCATAGCTGTTAAGAGAACGAACCTGTTCAAAATATATTTATAAAAAGGGGAATGGATGAGTTCTGTATGAGGAGAAGGCAGGAGGCACGACTTTAACGTAGTCTAGTAGATTAATAGGGAATTGGCAAAATGTATCTTATTTCACTCGATGACTGTTAATTAATGGTAAATACGAGAAGGCCTAACAGTTTCTTGGGAAGCGATAATCTACGGTACAGATGCAAACAGAAACCATGAGCAAGGGCTGGTCCGCTTGACGTCTAATTGGTTAAAAAGTTTTGTATCTGCGTAGGACATATGAGATGATGTGTCATGGTAAGACGTATGGACCGTAAAAACCTCTAAAAAAACTTGGTTATAAGGTCAGTAATTTAAGGGCAGGATTCCCGGTACTGTAAAGTCTGTTAACAAGTCTCGTTGCTGGTTCGAACTATATAAAAACTTAGGTTAATGGTTGTAGATACGCACGTGATTAGTAAAACGTTGAAAGACACGTTAAATTGAAGTGTAAGACTCAAGCAATGTTTCCCAAGGACTAAAAACGTATTATGATAAATTACAGTCATTCAAGTGCTAAATTCATATGTAAAGAGATATCTTCTTAAAAGATAATCAAAACTTAAAAGATAAATACACAAATGAACGTAAAGAAATAAAAGGTTTGACTTAGGATATTAGTTACTAACGTTTTTCTTTTACTACACGTGCATGAAAAAATGGGGAGCCAATCTAGTAAACCGAATGTGCCTATGGTAATTAAATTCAGGACAGAGACCACGCAAGGAGAAAAATACCATGTCAGAGTCACTAAAAATTGATCTATATTTAAAACAAGTTCCAACTATAAATTTTATTCGCAAACCATTCGTTCCGAAGGTGTCCCTTTAGGAGGAAAGATGAGAGATATGCTCAAGGAGACACTCGCCCCTCCTCACACGACCCCTCCAAGACCAAACATGGCACCACAGGCCACACACCAGACTGACACACTTGTCGACTTGATGTGGGAAAAGTGACGCTGTATACTGCCATGGACTTGGACAATGTTAAATGTATCATTAATGTTCCACAATTTCAAGTTTCAGATATACCATATGAAATACCGCAATTAAGTTTGAGTATTGCAGGAAAAATTATTCCCTTTATGGTTGATGTAGAAACCACCATATTTCCTGTTTGAGGAAAACAGGAAATAGATTTTGATGATTACACATTACAACATTATTTTATTGGTAGCGCAACTTCTCCAATTGCATTATTGGGCTTGGTGAGTAAATTGAATGTAACCATCTTACGTTTTCAGGATGGGATAGAGATCCACATACCTCAGTTTTTTTCCAGTAGTGTAAAGGCATACCACATAGCTAAGTCTATTTTAGGGGATGTGGAATTTGTGAAAACTTTGTCTACCATTAGTGATATTAAGAAATTGGCCTCTTGTACTGTCGCTGCTTGTTTACTTGAAATAAGTTGATTTTCCTTTTTCAGAGAAGCTCATAGATCCTGAGGTCTTACAAGACGTTTCAAGGAACATATTAATCTCACCACATGGGATTCTGTTATTGGGGAAGACTATTTCTGGTAACGTTGTAACCGTTGTGTGTGCAGTCAGGAAGGATTTTTCTGATGTCCCTCATTTGATAGTTGCTTTTCATCAATATTTATTAATGCCCACAGATTAGGAGGAATCTTAACCCTTGTGCTGCCTTCGGGTCACATGACCCGAAGGTTCACAACGAACCATTGTTGTGTTTACCCAATTTTACCCAATACAAAACCAAATTTGTTTGATTTTCTTTTAACCTTCGTGATGTGGGGGGTCTGAGACAGCCCGATGGTTAAAAGAAAATGCTTCACTTTGTTTTTGTATGCAGTAAAGTTGTCGCAATACGACGGTGGGTCACAATGACTGATGGGTCAGAATGACCCGAAGAGAACACAAGGGTTAATAGTTGTATCATCTGGACGTATGGATTGGAACCTAGGCATTTCTTTATTGAACAATACAGACGACGTTGAACCACGGATTCGGTATGGTAATGTTAGAATATAATTATTACACATTATCCTTTATTCAAAGATAAAGAAGAGGGGATGAACCCTGTTATTGACAGTCTATTACAACAATAGTATATTTGGACACGCCCTCCAAAGAGCTATATTGATTCAGCAGCTGTCTATAGTGCAATAGTTAATAGGCATCTGGCACAATTATCACTCCCATGTAACTTGACCTGATTGCAAAATGTAGACTATATTCTGGTGGCGGCCAGAAATGAGACAGAATGTGTCTCAGAATCGAGAGCCCTGCTCAAACATTGGCAACAAGTGGACACTGGGCCTCACTTGCTAAACTCCAATTCTGTCAAGAATCAATGAACTATCGGGGATATGGCTGTTGATTTTGTCACAGGAAAGAGTGAACAGCATTAAGGACATTGTACGACCAAGGAACAAAACTGAGATGTTGTCTTTCCTAGGACTGGTGAACTATTGCAGAAATGGGATTTCTGAATACACGATTCACTACGCAGAATTGAGCAAGGCCACACTCAAAGACTCTCCGGAAGTCATTCAATGGAATGAGGAAATGAAACATGCCTTCCGTCATATCAAATATCTCGTGTACTGCTCCTGCACTGGGATTACCTGACTACAAACTAACTTTTCATCTGTACGTTGCAGACAATGGTGAAATAGTATCCGCAGTTCTGGGACAGGAACATGGAAATGGAGTTAGGCCAGTAGCCTATTACGGTAAAATGTTGCCACTAATCGTCAAGGGTATGGTTCCCTGTTTAAGAGCTGTTGCATCCGCTGCTTTAATGGTGGAAAAGGCACAAATAATAGTTATTGGACATCCAATGATATTACACACTTCACATACTGTGAACATTATCTTAGTACATATTACGACGCAACACATGACAAGCCAGAGACGTAGTAATTACGAACACATTTTGACAGGAACAAAAAATCTTTTTGACTACTTCCACACACACATACAAATCCAGCTGTGCACTTAAAGATTTATAAAAACTGACTCAGATGATGTCGATCCTCATGATTGCATGAATATTATTGATTCTACAGCCAGTGTAAGGACGGATTTGTAACAAACAGCTTTGGAATATAGTGATTTTGTCCTATTTTGTGATGGTTCAGCAATGCGACCAAATTATAAAACTATTCTTTCCGGATATTCCATAGTGGATAATTTAGGTAATTGTATCAAAGCCCATAGATCTGTGTATGCTACTTAGGCTACAGAGTTGATAGATTTGACCATAACTTGTATAGCTTAAATAATGTTTAATGGAACATGTTATTCCTCGCTTTGGAATACCAAATGGAATAGACTCTGACAATGGAATTCCTTATACTTCTAGAGTAACCAAACAATTAGCAGCAGCATTAGGGATTAATTGGACATTTCACATTCCTTATAATCCTCAAAGCTCAGCACAAGTGGAAAGGACAAATAGGACCATTAAGAAAAATAAACTGGTGAAAATACATCAGACAAAACAGACAACTTGGAAATACGCCCTTCTACAGGTGATTCTATCAATCAGAGCGATGGCAAATTCAGGCACAGGATTTGCTCCTCATGAAGTTTTGATGGCTAGACCTTTTCCTCTAGGAGTGCTGATGGACAAGACACCAGCAAATGATTTAACTTTGTTGCAGGAAACTCAACAACAGTATGTGAAACAGTTGGGGTCTTTTGTGTCTTACATTAATCAACAAGTAACAGATTCTCTTCCTACTCCAGGTGATCAGAGTATTCATAATTTTCAGCCGGGTGATTATGTTTTGGTACGCAGTTTAAAAACATTGGCTCAGCAGGACCAGCCAAGATTTGGACCTCTGACTCAGGTTCTTTTGGCAACCAGAACAGCTGTTAAGGTTACAGGTCAACCCTAATGGATCCATGCATCTCGACTTCGAAAAGCACCTCCTATAGCAAATGCAGTATAGGACGTATAGGATACAGTGAACAGCACATCAAAGGATGGGTAATATTTCTCGCCTCCATATTAAATATTTCATTATCATGAGTGTAGGAAGGAGAAGGAGAGGCCATACCTAAGAGAGGAATTCGAGTTCGGCTGAACCACGAATAGAAGACATTCTCTTTCTTGGAACTTGTTTGCGTGTGATGTTAATTTTAATTAAAAAAAGTTTACAGCCTTCCTAGTCGTAGGGATGTATTAAGGAATACTATTTAGGGGTGAAGTAATAATTTTGTTGAGAGTTATGTATATTTAGCATGTGAGTGTTGTGAATTAGTTTTGTCACACTAGATGACATTTGGTGATTTTATCCTTAACCGGAAAGGAGTTTTGACCAAGGGATTGACTAAGTATGAAGTGTAGAGTAGATTAGCCGCATGATCTTTTACTCACTCTTTGTCAAGTGTGGAGTGGGATTTTGGTTATGTGAGTATAGGTTACAGATGGCTGATAACTCATGCATCATTGATAATTGTGATGGGAATTTAATTTGATTCCATAGTGATTTAAAGGGTGCAGGCTTATTAGACATTTGTAGAGAGGTTTCGCAGGATGCAAATCACTTAAAATTGATTTACAAATATAGAAAGAGGAAGGAACTGTAAGGCAGAGTTTCTGGGTACATGTACAGCGTGTGTCTCTGTAAGGTCAAGAGGTCATACAGCAAGGCTCCCTCTGAGCAGAATATAGCATGCAGTCCAGACAGTGGGGAGACAGTGAGGAAAATCATGTACAAATAAGGCTTATGTGATTAACGACCACTTCACCTGTTGAACGTTCTAGTGTATCAGTGTACTGACCACTGAAGACCCGTTAAGGAAGCGATTCTGTGCATTCTATGTTTGAACATGTCCAGATACTGTATTTAAGCACTCTTGTAAGAGAGAGTCTTCACTCATGCTAACCACTCTGTTGTGGATTGGTGGCATGATCTGACGTCGAGCTAATAAAACCGAGTCAACCCTTTTATAATTGTCGTGACTCCTTCCGGCCTGCCTTCTCCAGAATTTACATCTTATCAGACCATAAATGCTGTGGGTTCAGAGAACCGGACCATGGCAGAAATTAAGAAACGAGTGGTGGCGCATCGTAACAGCATGGCAGCTATAGGGTTAGCGTGACATGCATTTCCTGAGTGATTTTGTCGTTCGTTTGACACCCTCAAGTTTAACAGAAGTTATTAAGTGGTGGCGGATTAAACAGAAGGCTATATAGCATTTCCCGTTTTGGCATTTTGATGTGATCATCCACATTAATGATCAAACTTTTATTTTTTATGTTTTTGAATAGTCCACGTCATAAATGAAGTAGTGGAAACTTTATTTTGTAATGATGGTGAGTTTCAGCACTTTTCAATTAGAATTCGCCATGTTACAGAGCCAGACAAAACTTTCCGTGACGGCCCGCACATTCTCACGTCAAGTAAATCTTTATACATCACAAAGTGTGCGTGAAAACCAGCGTACGCAAGCTTTTTGTGCGTACGCAACGTTTATACATGAGGCCCCAGTTTTTGTCATTTTTTGGTGTTAGCATTAGCATATTAGCGCAATTCGGCGATGACGTCACGTTGGGGAGTCGTGGAGGAGGGTAGCCTCAGCCTAGTACTAGAACTATGGTGACTGACTGGGATGAAGAAGAGGTTGCAAAAAACACTAATGTGTATGATGGCCCGCAGCCGTATAATTTTGAACCAAGTAGACATGAGAGGGCAAATGAGGAATTGCCGAGACCTGATGGCCGTCAAAGCCAATTAAATGGATGGTCCGAGGAGAATGAGTGGATAGGTGGTGAACTGTCCTGGTGAGTTGCTATCATTTAGCAACGAGCTCTGGAGCTAGTCTACGAACAGCAGTACACATACAATTTTTTTCTTTACTGTCAGTGAATAGCACCGAGTGAAAGTCAACGTTTTCTTTATATCTAGTGACAGTGATCATTCAGGGCCTGACATTAACTTTTTGAGGCACTTGTCCTTTGGACAAGTAGCTTACATTTACGTTTCACTTTTCCATGCACAAAAGTTACATCCGGGTAAAGATTGTGCCTGTATGCAGAATGAAACACTTTCTGTTATGTACTGTATTGCAGCTACGTCACAATATCTCTACAGACTGCAGCTAATTTAATGCTCAACACTTGAACGGGGACTTATTACTTGAAAGAGGAATTATTTATTGCTTCTTCTCAGTTACACTATCAGGGCTTGGAAATACTGTGACTTGCTAAAGTAGGCAAATGGCTTGTAGAATATAACATTTCATAATAATTTCAGTCAATCAAACAGCTGCAAGACCCAGTGAAATGTTATATACAGCTAGCAAACTAACATTAGCTAGCATCGCCAACGACATTGGCTAACTCAACTTCGGTAGGATATCATCAGTATTTGCAAGCTGCCCAGTGCAAGTAACATGGCATTTTATTTTGTTTGAGTTTAAACGTGTCCAGTGGGGCAAGTACATTTCTCTTCCACTTGCCCTACAAAAAAATCCACTTGTCCCGGACAATAATGTCATTAGCTGTAGTTCAGATAAGTTGACTAGTACTACCGGTAAACTTATCTAAACGACCGGAATAACGTTTATTCCGGTCGATTATTCCTCCCATTCGATAATACCAATTGGTATTGTATTCTATATTGTTGGAAAGCCTGATTAGTCACCTTTACAACGAGGTACAAATTGTAAGATCGTGCATTCGTGGAATGAGCAACACAGCTAACCGTGTGGGTAGCGGCCAAAAAAATTAGCCAAAATCCCCTGCAATATTCTTCTGTTGGTATTCACTCTCGTTTTGAGTTGCTTGGTGGATTGGATGATTGTACTCTCCCACAGTAGGGGAGACCGGGGCTGGTTGTCACACGGGTTGGTTGTCACAGAGCCAATTACAGCCACACTAGGGGGCGCTGTGTAATATGGTTCTCATCAAATGTTTTCCCGCTCTTTTTGAGCTCATTCCTGTTGTCAGCTTGGAAAGAGAGCAAGCAATCATGACACGAGAGATATTTCACATTTTAATAGGTAATAGTAACTATTTATTTTAATTTAAAATTTCTTCTGTAACTTAGTACTTTTGTTTAAGAATGGAAGGGAATAGCTAGAGTTTCAGTAAATGTATCAGATGCTAGGTCAAGCTATGTGGTTGCTAGCCAAACATTTACCTCAGAAGTTCAGATGGGGCTGGTTGTCACATTAGTATGGGGGTTGGTTGTCACACTGTAACAACCAACCCCATAGTATTTCAATGGAGGTTTTTGAAGGTATAGTCACACTTTACTTGATTTTTGTTGGCAGAAAAATGGTGAGGAAGTTAAAAAAAAAGACCACGAGAGGGGAGACTACCCCAGATGTTATGCTGCAGGCAGTGAGACAGGTGAAGCTGCAGGGGAGAAGTATCCGAAGTACAGCAGCAGTGTTTGATATAAATTACAGAACGCTGGCTCGATACTGAAAAACCATGAGCAGTGAAGACATAGAAAGGAGGCATGACAAACCTGTTCATGTTGGTTACCTAAAAAATAGGCTGATTTTCACAGACCACCAAGAGGAGCAAAGAGCTACATATTTAATACGGGCATGTGAAATATACTACGGTCTCTCACCAAAGGAAGTTTGAAAACTTGCATATCAATATGCAGTTGCTCAGAACATTACCACAGCCATGGAGTGAGTGCAGTATTGCAGGGGCAGATTGGTTTTCAGGCTTTTTGAAACGCCACCCAAGTCTCTCCATCCGTGCCCCACAGCCTACAAGCCTTGCACGAGCAACCAGCTTCAATAAGGTGAATGTTGAGTCTTCAA
Source organism: Osmerus mordax (assembly GCF_038355195.1). Lineage (NCBI taxonomy): Eukaryota > Metazoa > Chordata > Actinopteri > Osmeriformes > Osmeridae > Osmerus > Osmerus mordax. The sequence goes on along the minus strand of NC_090050.1, from coordinate 6,243,664 downwards.
TAACCTGGCAGATGTCATGAAAAGACATCAGTTTGGACCAAATTCTATTTGGAACATGGACGAGACAGGTGTGACTACTGTTCACAAGCCAGACAAGGTAGTGGCTCAAAGAGGTCACAAACAAGTGGGATCTCTCACGTCTGGAGAGAGGGGAACACTTGTGACCGTAGCTTGTGCTGTGTCAGCAATAGGAAACAGCATTCCCCCCTACTTTGTGTTTCCAAGAGTCAACTTCAGGGACCACTTCATCAACAATGGCCCACCTGGATGCAAAGGCGGTGCAAACCCATCCGGTTGGATGAAAGAAGAGAATTTTTGGGAGTTCTTGACCCACTTTGTTACACAAACAAAATGTAGCAAAGAAAAAACAGCATTATTGACCTTAGATAACCATTGCTCTCATTTATCAATCGACGGCCTAGACTACGCCAAAAGAAATGGCCTGGTGATGCTGTCCTTCCCCCCTCACTGCTCCCACAAACTGCTACCACTGGACCGGACAGTGTATGGGCCCTTCAAAAAGCATGTCAATTCAGCGAGTGATGCATGGATGGTAAGAAATCCTGGCAAGACAATGACTATTTATGATATTCCTGGCATTGTCGCCCTTGCCTATCCAGTCGCTGCATCACCTGTGAATATTCAGGCAGGTTTTAGAGTCACTGGCATCCATCCCTTTAATAGGGATGGATGCCAGTCTGAGTTTTTGCCATCATTTGTCACAGACCGTCCTGTGCCCATCCAGCCAGCTCTGCCCCCTATCAGCAGCACAAAGCCCCCAGACCATCCTGGACCTTCCACACAGCCCCCAGACCGTCTCTGGCTTTAAATCCAGAAGAAATCCGCCCTCATCCGAAAGCTGGACCAAGGAAAACAGCACAAAAGAGAAAAAGGAAAACTATGATTTTAACAGACACACCAGTTAAGGATGACCTTGAGAGGGAGAAAGCCACTGCACAGGCAAAAAAGAGAATCTTCCCACAAAAAAGGTCAAAAAAATCAAATGTTCAGCTTTCCACTAGTGTGGAGAAGGGAAAAAAGAAGGTCAAACAAATGGCAAAGCTTCTTGAATCCTCTGATGAAGAGGAATGTTTTTGTCTTGTGTGTATTGAGCCCTTTTCTAACAGCCGACCGAAAGAAACATGGCTACAGTGCGTTATGTGCAAGAATTGGGCACACAAAGAGTGTACCCCTTATATGGAGTCTCCAACTACATCTGCCAAAACTGTGATTCTGACTAAGATACACATTTACTAACCTAATTGTAAAAACATTCAAATTAGAAACCTAAAGCTGCCTACAGACATGTGATTTCATAAAGATAAAGAGCTAATTTAATCTTAAACACTTACTGAGAAGGCATTAGACTGCAACCAGGCAGTATTGTTTGTAAATGTAAATAACTGTGTTCATTCATAAAACTTGTTTTGAATAGGCTGTTTTCTTTCTTTAGGGCTGTAATATATATACAAATTCAAACATTTTGAATGAAATTAATTGGTTGCATTTTGTATTCCGTTTATTACAAAAGTTGTTCACATTTTATAATATTAAAAGCCTTAATATTTCCATGCCTGCCTCTTAGAGTCTATCTGTGGATAAACACAATGGGATTGAAACACATTTTGCAGAAACACATTATACCTTGTGTTAAGAATATTTGTAATTGTTTTGAATTGTTTTGTGTCACAAGGTTAAGAACATATTAATTTATTGTTGCAAATATCATTGTAATTGACTGTGACAACCAACCCCACCCCGTGACAACCAACCCCGTAATGGGGTTGGTTGTCACACTTTCTCAGTGTATTTTGTGGCTTACTACTTCATGTAAAAACATGTTATGCCAATAAAAGTGAAATTCACACCCAAGACCTTAAGCTTTGGACCAATAATAAAATGTGGCTTCTATAGTTTACTGGTGCTGAGAAATACTGGCAAGAGTAAAAAGTGTGACAACCAGCCCCGGTCTCCCCTAATAAGAAAAAAAACACACATATTGGCCATTTTTACACTTTATTCATTTTACACTGTCAGGGACCTCAGTAGCGTGTGGAAGATCCATACGCAGCACAACAGCTTGGCACCTCCTCCTGTCATGCTGGTCACACACTGCTGTGGGTTGGCATCCCATTCCTCAACCAGGATTTGTCGCAAGTCAGCCAACATGTTTGCGTTGGTCACTCTGGCACGTACAGCACGCCCAAGCTGATCCCACTTGAAGCTCAAAATGAGAGTGAATACCAACAGAAGAATATTGAAGGGGATTTTGGCACATTTTTTTAGGCCGCTACCCACACGGTTAGCTGTGTTGCTCATTCCACGAATGCACGATCCTTACAAGTTGTAGCCTACCTTGTTGTAAAGGTGACTAATCAGGCTTTCCAATGACATTAAATACAATAATCAATAATCAATATTCTTCAATAATACCAATCGGTATTATTGAAGGGGAGGAACAATCAACCGAAATAACGTTTCCAAACTTTATTTAGAGTTTAGATCTAGAAATAGAAGACATCATGCTAGCTAAGGGCTAGCTATGGGCTAGCTATGGGCTAACTTGCCAGTCCCACCTGTAAAATCCCCCCAAGATCATCCTATTTTCCCCTACGTTGTAAACACATTTTCGATTAGATGTCCCACGTTTTGATGGTACTAGCAGAGCCCATATTAGACATTCTCGGGTACTAGCCTAGTGTTTATTTCTAATTGATTTCAATGGTCTCAATGCGGGCTTTGGTCTGTCGTCTCCCCAACGTGACGTCATGCAATGCATTGTGGGGGAAAGAAGAATCATTGCAAAAAAGTAGCTACTTTTTCGTATAATATTCAGTTTTGTGACACCCAACAACATCAAATACAATGGATAACAGTTTAAATGTTTATTACCAACAACCAAATAGCGCAAATTCGTTGGAAAAATAAACCTGCCATATGGCCTTTAAGCCACACCCCTTCTGCCACACCCCTTCTTTGCATCTGCAGAGCATCCTATAGGTCAGTTTAAATGAAAGTTTCAGGGTATGTTCTGGGTACCACCAGAGCCATAGAAAAAGAGTTGCGACACACTTTGATCTCGCCAACACGTGATCACGTGGTTCATGTAGCTTGCTGTAGTTCCAAAAAAAAACACTGCTGTCAACCGGTTTGAATCATAGACATACTAAAGAATAGACGCTGCATCGAACGCTACTGCCTACTGGCGCTGACTAGACGTGGGGCCGCCATCTTGGAAGGGGCACTCGCTCCACTCAGTGTAATCTGTTTGGTTGGGGCAATGAGCTGTCAGCGCATTTAATTAATCATACCGCACTGAATACCGAAGTGATTTTCACACAGTTTTTTTTGCTGCAAAAGTCGTACATGTAGCTATGATACAGGCCACATGTTTCGGTGTATTTTAATATTCATAGTGGGCTTAACAGTAATATTCTGATATATGATATAAAGTTATGTCCGAGATCAAAACTGGGAACATAATCCCCGAAAAGGGGGGGGGGGGGGGGGGGGAATGGGGACATTTCCAGTTTGACTATCAATCTGATTGAAAAACCTAATGTTGTGTCTTCAAAAACAAAACGGGGACAGAGGTCGTTTTTTTCTGTATTTAGCCAGGGACAGGCAACCAAAAACGGGGACTGTCCCATGAAACTGGGGACGTCTGGTCACCTTATCCTATGATAGGTATTTGCAAATCACACATGATAGAGAAGCAGAAACAGATAGTGGCAGTTAAGTCAGATATTTTAATAAGTTGAAGAAACAATATATGATTATTATATTATTATTATAACATTATATTAGAGTCTACTTGAAGCTTTTTATATTTGTTTTTGTCTGTCACACACATGTAACAGATGTGTTCAGGGCAATGGAACAACAAATGGCTTTTTCTTTTCTTTTGCACCACAGCTTCCCTGGGCATTACAACATTTACTAGTAACCATACACATTCTTAAAATACATACAAAGTAAATTACATAATGTATTGAATGCACACTACTAGCCAAGAGCTATAACATTTAGCAAATGTTATATAAGGGAGTCAGGTGGCTGAGCGGTGAGGGAGTCGGGCTAGTAATCTGAAGGTTGCCAGTTCGATTCCCAGCCGTGCCAAATGACGTTGTGTCCTTGGGCAAGGCACTTCACCCTACTTGCTTCGGGGGGAATGTCCCTGTACTTACTGTAAGTCGCTCTGGATAAGAGCGTCTGCTAAATGATCAAATGTAAATGCATATGTCAAATGTAAATGTTTCAACACGAAAAACTATATCCAGAAGGGATAACAGTGCCACAAAATAGGGCAAAATAGAAAAGTGTACATAGGTGAGGTGCCCTTTTCCAACTAAAATGAAGAAGCGAATAATGAAGAATACAATATAAAGAGATACGTATCTTACCCTGCCATGTGATTGATAATAGAATATTTACATTTATGAACGCTAATAGCCTTATGATGATACACCTACTCTTTGGAGGTGAACCGGGAAGCTGAATACTGATGGTATAACGCCATCTCGGAGTCGGACAATCTGCCCGGTCCTATCTAAATCGCCCTGTTGAAGATTCTGACTGCATAGCACTGAAGAACCACTGGCAGTGAGTGAATCCTTGTCTCCTAATTAAGCTATTTCCCACTTCTTCCTCAAACCTGTGTCTTTGGGAAGCCTTCAAAATGAAAACGGAAGATTCTGGAGAGTACAAGTAGCGACTGCCCTGATACCTACAGTCGGTGCCACTTGTGTAAAATTCGCTGGCCAATGTTATACCAGTAATATTAGTTTTATTTCTACAATAGCATTCTTGTGTCAGTTGTGTCATCTAAGTCAGTGTTGGAATATGACTTATCAAGTCAGTTCATAGCCTGGTGTACACCGGCCGGTGCAGTAAACATAGGGCTAGGCTACTGTAGCTTGCTACCTACAATTTCAGTACAGTAATATCAAAGATTCTTGCTCCTAATTTCTCAACTCTGGTAAGATTCTATTCACAAAATGCAACAAATAGTACTGTAATGTTAAGTATTACTTGTGAAAAGTAATCCCCTGAGCCCTATTTGAGTTCGCCGATTAGAGCATGAATATGCTGCACAGTGGTGTGGAATCTTGTTTATTCTGCTGCTACGCAACTAGGAATTTGCCCTTTCCAAGGTGGCGGCCGCATTTCTCGCGCCCAGCAGCCAATGCGTATGGAAGCAAATCGTGACCAAAATTAAAATGAAAATGCATTTCCAGAAATGCTTTTTGGGTGTGCTTTGCCTTCGGCAAGGGCACAACCTTTGTTCTCTCACATATATATTATTGGGTGTGCTCAAGCCTTCGGCGAGAGCACAACCTTTGTTCTCTCACATATATATTATTGGGTGTGCTTTGCCTTCGGCAAGGGCACAACCTTTGTTCTCTCACATATATATAATATTTTTTTTTATTTCTTTTTGCCCCCCTAAAACTCAGTCAATATTTGGCCTACATAGACAATGTAGGTGTCAAAAGTTTCGTCTTGGTAGCGATTGAGTTGCTTCTATTGGAATTTGCGTTCCGTTGCATGGTTTAGGCTTAAGTTAAGTTTTTGTGGCGAAAAGTGAAGCTAACGTTGGCTAATTTGCTAGCCACAGTCACTGACGTTACTAACGTCACGAAAATACGCGTGACTACCTTTGGCAGAACATTTGTTTCGCATCTGTTAACTTGGGGGATAGCTAGGCTAACTATAGCTTTACTGCAAGGCAGCTGCAGAAACGCCACAAGAAAAGAGGCCAGGGTGATAACTATTTACTCATTTTACTTTGTGATATGACACACAATTGTGATGTGTAATGTACAATATAAGCTGATATTATTAAGGAAGTACATCTACTTTCGGAAACCGTAGACTACTATTTCACTGAAGTATTAGCATCATGACATTAGCCTGTGTTGCCCGGGCAACACATACTACAGTGGTCTATGATGTAGCGTTATCTGTTTTCAATCGTTAAAATAAACATTCCTCACATATACATTTTCGTTGTAGGATTTATTCTGACATTAGAAAACGATTTGTTGGTGAAATTACCATTACCTGTGGTTTCAAACCAGTGTAGCTCACTGCAACGCTGTAGCTTACGCGAGACACACTACAAAAACATCTACACTACACAGCTGTTTAGGAAGTCAAACGGCGACAGAACATGTTCGGCACTCCCCTTACTTAAATCAAAAGTCTATCTAACTGCTAACCTTAACTTCATTGCCACAGCCTAAACTTTGTCAATCTGTTCATGAAAATAATTAATTTCAGCCTAAACCGTACAACGGAACGTTAAATCCAATTCAACCAACGCAATCGCTACCAAGACGAACACAGCAGTAGTCAAGTACTGTACTGTAGTAGTACAATTTACCGGGGCAGCTTCTCCACACAGGGACAGCGCACTTTGCGTTGTTACTGTTGGTACTTAATGATCGCTACCAGTGAGCTTTTCATGAAAGCGATTTTCCACTAAATAAATGTCAAGATTATTTACGTTTTTGGGGGCATATTTTCAGTTAGAAGATGGTACTGTTTGAATCGCGATTCAATCTTCTACTGCCGGTAACGTCGTAGAATTATCTTCAAAGGGGGTTCTTTATTCATGAATGAATGCAATGAGTAGGCTAAATGCATGAAAATATCACGAGAAGGGAAAAACTTAAAAGGACGTTTACGTCATAGAGATTAGGTCAATTTTTACACCGGTCTGCCAAATGTATTCGTTTTGATTCAACGATGAGGATGCCTTTTGCAGGGGAAATGAGAAGATCTATTTCATTCTACACTTCACTCGTATTTTCAGTTGTAAATGAGCAGCAAAAAAATGCTTTTAAATCTATGTAATCTTTATAAATAATAAGTATGCATTTTTATATAAAATATACAGAAATATCAGTTTTAAATATATCATTCAAAAACGGACCCCTGTGCAACCGACGCAAGCAAGCACACCCTACAATTTCCCCAGAAATTGTACCCTCTCTAGTTCATTTTAAGAATGTGGCTGCATTATTTGACTCATAAATGAAATTAGTAATCAGTCATCCTATTTGCATTTGAATTTTCTTCTTCAAGAGTGCTCAATCTTTCACTAAATTAAAATGAAAAAGAAATAGACATTTGAGATTTAATTTTCAAAACATGCCCCAGCAAATAGATACCAAAATTCAATTTGAAATGTAAAATTAAAATGCATTTCCAGAAATGCTTTTTCATTTTAAGAATGTGGATGCATTATTGGACTCAAATTTGAAAATTAAAATGCATTTCCAGAAATGCAAAATGAACGAAAAAGCATTCTGAGCGGCGCAGCAGAGTGACGTCAGTAGCCGCTCGTCTTCAGCTCTGCATTGCATTACATTGCAAATGTGCTGGGAAATTTATTGAATTGCCGGGTCTTTAGAGGACGCATCACAGACTGAGCAACTTGATGTCAAACAATGACTAAAACAGTGGCAGAGCTACTATTAATGTGTAAATCTGTGACGGCAGAGTATGCAGCCAAGCTCTCTATGACTTGTTCTACTCGGTCACGGGCATCAGACTCAGATATATTATTAGATTCTACCTGCTCAGCTAATTCTAACAGTGTTTGCACAATTTGAGGGAGCGCCATGATCTGTGATGCGTCCTCTAAAGCAGCGGTCCCCAACCTTTTTTGCGCCAAGGACCGCTTTCATGTAAGACATATTCTCACGGACCGGCAGGGACGGACTGGGAGGAAAGATAGGCCCTGGACAGCTGCGCTGCTAATGCATGCACATTCTGGGTTTGATGTGATCCTAGTTAGTGACTTCCACACCTAATGCGAGCACGCGGATCGTGCGAGAAAAATGGTTTAGCTGATTTGAGCGAAAAATATTTTGGGGAGTTTTATGTAAAATAAACAGCCGTTTTTTCAATTGACAAAACCATGTCTAGTGAATGCGATGTATTTTTGTCTCTTAATTTTTCAGCCCCATCTTTAAGTTTCTTAGCCTGGTTTTCCATCGTTATATTGTTACTAGCTAGCTTTCGATGTGTCAGTCCCACTGTTGTGTGTAAACGAGACTATAAACTACGACAGTGACACCCGAAGTGCGTTCCTTATATCCAGTTTAGGCCTATTCCATAATTTTGTTTGATTGCTGTCACAGCAGAAAATCCCGCTTGATGTTGGAAATGGAAGCAGGGTTTTTTAGTGCTTTAGTGGCGATCTCTGGATGGCCTTCATCCAAAACACCGATAGAGTTGTTGTCTCAAACAGGCTTCATTGAGTGGTAACTATCACTTGTCATGTGTCAAGAGGAAGAGACGTGCATGATACCGCTCAATAAAGCCCACAAACTTGCTAATTCTTTTTTGTGCGGCCCGGTACGAAATGACCCACGGACCGGAACACTGCTCTAAAGACCCGGCAATTCAATCAATTTCCCAGAACATTTGCAATGTAATGCAATGCAGATGTGCACACCGCCCCCTACCGAACAAGATGGGTAGCTCGTGGCTACTGACGTCACTCTGCTGCGCCGCTCAGAATGCTTTTTCGTTCACTTTGCATTTCTGGAAATGCATTTTCATTTTCAAATTTGAGTCCAATAATGCATCCACATTCTTAAAATGAAAAAGCATTTCTGGAAATGCATTTTCATTTTCAAATTTTACATTTCAAATTGAATTTTGGTATCTATTTGCTGGGGCATTTTTTGAAAATTAAATCTCAAATGTTTATTTCTTTTTCATTTTAATTAAGTGAAAGATTGAGCACTCTTGAAGAAGAAAATTAAAATGCAAATAGGATGATTGATTACTAATTTCATTTATGAGTCAAATAATGCAGCCACATTCTTAAAATGAAAAAGCATTTCAGGAAATGCATTTTAATTTTGGTCACGATTTGCTTCCATAAATTAGGGGTCTATTCTTTATTATGGCTATGGGTACCACTATAGAGCTCCGGACGTCACGTGACTTTACTGTTTACGTCACCCTTTTGGCAGGAAAGTAGTGGCTAACATGAACGGCACCAGCACGGATTTCAACCTTACCGAGTTCACTGTGCACTTTAATTCAAAAGACATAGGCAGCTATAAAGCAAAACTTGATCGATGAAACATTAGTGATCCATATAATGCTCCCGGAGTTATTTTTACGACCTTTACGAGTGAAACGGAAGGCTTCCCTGACCTTCTGTATCCAGATATTTACAACTCTCTATCAACTTTCATTCGTCCTATTCTTGAGTCTTTGAAAGCCTACAAAAGCCTGGAGGGATATAAATGGACGCAATCAACTGGATTAGTGATGAATAATCAGCTTTGAAGTCTACCGGCTACAAATTGCTATGTGTAGCTAACGTTAATGCAGTCAGTTTTATAACATGTATAGCTAGCTAGCGTTAGCAACGTTCGTCAACGGTTAGCTATTATATCAGTGCACTTTTCATCTAAAAAATGCCATTACATATTTATTACAGATAAGTCATTCCAAGGGACTGAATGATCCTCAGTTGAAGCCATGGGTGGTTGTCAGTAATTATAGGGTTCTTCTCTCTGGATCTTAGGAATCCTATAAAATGCTCTCCCTTTATCTTTTCCCCGATGGTTCAGGCATCCCAGCGCACAGCAGCTATCCACCATGTTGAATCAACGTTTATTGATATAGGCAGCACATTAAACTATGTATAATATGTATGTAAGTATATATGTATGTACACTCCACTTGGCTCTCCACTTTCCTGCCAAAATGGGGATGACCGGTGCATGCTGGGATTGCGTGACGTCAACTCCTGGAGCTCTATGGACATATCCTGTAAGTTGTGTGATGATTGGCCGAACTGCTGTTGACTTTTGTCTATTTATTTTCTGGACCACATTCGTTTTGAGGTTCATTGGTCTATATGTTGAAAACTAAATAAAATACGAACAAGCCTGATACAACTTTAGATAAGCATGGTAAAATAAATATCCACAAAACCCGTGGTAGCAATCGGACCTACGATTTAGGATGAAATTTAAGAAATGTAAAAAGGAAAACTTATTGTGGCAGACTTTTATGGTCCAACAGGCTTTTTTGTAGAGCATGTGGATGTAGGCTACTATCGTTTGTCACTTTTTACAAAATAGTTTTTAGGTTATTGCGGTCTTGTTTGTTTACTCTGTGTACATGATCCATTGATGGTTCTGTAAGATGCACCAAGAAAACTGAGATGACTACCGTATTTTACGGAAAATAAGCCGCATTTTCTATAAACCGCATCACACCAGAATGGGAGCTTTGTGTTTGTAAATCTGAGTATAAACCGCACTGGAATATATGTCGCACCTGATACAGGAACAATGATACCAAGCAATGCACGAGTATAGGCAGTAGGCTACAGCATGCCATTGTGCAACACACTTTGAAAACGAAAGTAAGTGCGTAATGTATGTTTTCTATTGCCCGGGAATTAACTCATATTTACCTTTAGACGTGTAAGTTCTAAATATTTCCGACGGTCCCCAAAGTGTAAGTTATTTTTCCGAAACGGTAGCTAGCTAGATTTAGTTAGCTTCCGGGCTAAATTAGCTAGCATAATACCAGAGCCCGTCTACGGAGAGCCTGTCCACTCCCTAGCATATTAGGGTAAGCCCCATTGAACCGAATTTGTTGCAGTTCCACCAAAGTTCCACTGGGAGTGATCGCGGTCGAGTGCAAAATGAATGGGAGTCTATGGAGCTAAAGGGCTAAATTTGTCTCTTTCACCTGATTGTCATTGAGAAATCTCAGATTTGATTGTAGTTTTTGCATGTTCAACATGAATTATAGGTCGAAAGTTGAATGAACGAGTTATGTCCTTTCGATTTCTTACAGGGTGAGTCGTTGTTGCCCATAACACGCTAGCATTTTGCTAATGAATGCTGATTGGTTAGTGAAGGACTGACTACGACCAGAGATGCCGCTTGATGGCATCCGAAGCGGAACCAGAACGTCAGAGCATTAGCAACATTAGCAACAACATTAGCAAACCAAAACTCTTTCTAGCATGTGTATTGACAGGGAGAGCCTAACCTGTTAGCTGTGTTGTCAATGCCTCGAGAGAAAAAAGGAAGTGACCAGAGCTTGCCGTAATGCAGTATCTCTGGCCGTACAAAGGATTTTTAGAACAAAAGGCGACTTAAAAATAAATCTCAGACATCCCACCTATAGTGTGCTTGCAGAGACTCATTTCCTCCCGGAAATGAGTCTCTGCAAGCACACTATACTAACAGTATTTTTGACAAAACTCTTTGTCCTGTGTTTTATTATGATCATAATCATGAACAATTAATTAAAGGAAAAATCCCAAAATCATTCCATGATCATGAAAATTCAAATTTTCATTCAAATTTTCATATTGATGATGCATTCACTTAATAAATTATGAGGCATTGCTTTCCCCGACACGAAAGTAGATAAACTGCTTTTCTAAGTAAAACGTATCAGTATTGGTATTGGCAATACAGGCCCTGTAGTTACTTGGTATCGGATCGATACCACATTTTGCAGTATCGCACACCCCGATTGAGGCTGCAGAGTGAGACGATAGAGCAGGGGTCACTAATTGGCAGACCGCGGTCCGGACCCAGGCGGTTCCCTATCCGGACCCGGACCTATAACCGATATATTATTATGGAATTAATTCATTTTGACGGAACGTTTCCATTTTAACCGGCTCATCTTTTTGTTCCAACTAAATGTGGTTTCTATCTTACTTGTCCAATACAAAGGTCCAATCAGGAGCTTTAACTGTAATCACCATGACAACTCACTCACTGAAAGTTGGCCGCAACCTCTGTGGGTCAGGTTGTGTGTGTCATTCGCAACAACGCAGGCTAATCGACAGATTTATTTTGCTGCAACAAGTTACACCGTGGATAAATGAAAGTATAAATAAATAAATGTGAACACATTAAAACGTTCATCTATATATATACACACACAAATACATGTAACATTTATATATTTAGTGTCTAATTTAATTTGTAATTTATACATTTTGTATGTCAATTAGGCATTAAATTATATAATTAGTCATTTATTTAAGCTTTGTATTATATAATTAGTCATTTATTCAAGTATTTAACCATTCAATTATTTAATTATTTATTTAGTTTTGGCCCCTATAATCCTCCATACTTAACGGGTTAAATAGCATTCACGAAAAAAAGTGTTTCTACTGTTGTTTTGTTATAAAAACGTTCTATAAGCCTTTTCAAAATATAAACCGCACCACCACAAGAAAAATGTAAAATCGCGTTATAAACTGCGGTTTTATTTCCGAAAAATACGGTAGATCTGGGGTTCTGTTGTCGCTGAGTACAGTCAGATGCATGTCATCTCTTCCTGTCCTTGGACTTTACTCTGCATAAACTCTGTTTAAACTGTTTATCAATGTCAGTCTTTCTCTGTTTCGATCAGCCCCATTCTCTCTATCCCTCCCTCCCAACTCATTGCCCTTCTCTTTTACCATCTCTCCTTGCCTTTCTTAATCTCTCCATTTTCCTATCTTTTCCTGTCTATCTCTGAAATGCAGAGCAAACGGCCAATGTAGAGGGGTTCCAACTGAAGAGGTGTTAAAACTGAACTGTGTCTTATCTAGGGGTTTAAAACTGAACTGTGTCTAACCCAGAGGTGTTCAAACTGAACTGTGTTTAATTTAGCTGGGGCTGGTCTGTGTTTAACCAAGAGGGGTTCCTGCAGAGGGAACACAGTCCTGTGCCAAGAAAACCTCAGATACAGAAAAGTAAGGAGAGATGTTTGGCATCCGACGGCCAAGCCTCGGTCACCCACCCCTACTGTCGCTATTCCCCTCAACACCCCCACCCATCTCTCACTTTTCTTACCCCCACCCAACCCCTCCCTCCCCAGACCCTCCCCCTGAAGAGGTCTGTCCTTAACCACAGATCAGTTAACAATAGTTAAAGATAATGATTACTTACATACTGTTTGAAATGCTCTGGATATAATAAACAATGTTTGATCAATACCCTGCTATATTAAGCTCATGGGCACGTAACCCTTGGTTATGTCCAGGAGAGAAATATGCCTGTCTATTAATTATGTTTCTTGTATCATTGATAAACTGTCATTAATGCTGTTTTCTTATGCCTGCAAAACCATTAGTTAGTTCTTTGTAAGGTGGGACTAGGAATGGTCTGTGACACTAGTGTAGGTCAGAGGTCACAATATTACCAAAGTGTATAATGCCATGCAACTTTGAACGAAGAAAAGGCCATTTCTAGGAGCCCTATCTAAAGACCTAAACAAAAGCTATCTAGCATGCAGTGTCCTATTAGTGTGTTTGCGAAGGCTATGCTAATCGTCTCGTATCCTCCCATATTGTGATACCATTCAACTCCCTTGATTTCCTGTATTCATTGTCCAGTCTTCTGAGATACTCAACTTGAGTGCAGCGGCACCGGCAGGAATTTTGGGCCCCATAAAAAACAAAAAAGAATCATTTATATATGTTTTCCTTTTTTTTATATATTTGCTTTTCCCCCCTATACGGTGCCCCTACTTGAGTGTATCAGACACCTGCACCTTACATATGTAATAAGTATGTTGATTTTGTCCTGAACTTGTACTTTCTATTCCCTTATAACTATTCCTTCATTGACTTGGTACTTTCTCAGCAATTGGGTATTATCAAATACGTCTTCACCCCTTTCCCCCCATCAATGTTTATTAACCTAAACTCTCATTCAGCTCCCAATCGACCCTAAGTACACAAAGAGAAACGTGACCACCTGGCTCGTCTATCTTGCTCTTTGTTAATAGACTTCTTTTGTTTAAGCAGCTCGCGTAAAAATTTGACCAGCTGCCGAAACGATCGCTGCATTTCGGTGCTTCGCAGCCTGTGTGGCAGGTCCAATTTGATAACATGGGCGCCGAAAAGAAAAAGTCTGCGCTTCCAGACGCTCCACGGTCATTTGCGGCGCTTCGCAGCCAGTGTGTCCCAGGTGTGACACAGCCGCCAAAGTTGATCGCGGTCACACTAGTCAATGCTTGTGTTTCCACCAGCCGCACCGCATTTAAGAACGGCTCCCCGCTCTGAAGCGGCTCTCCACTTTGCTTCACCAAAGATAGGTAGCTTTTTTGACAAATGCCACGTCCAAGCCGCAGAGTTCACAGTGAACTATAGATACAAAAATATAGCTGCAAGCAGCAATGCAGTTTTCTCTGAAACATTGTGAACAGTGGAACAATCATAGAGAATGTCACAACGTTGACAAATGGGTGGAAATGCCATCATCTCTCTAATAATGACAGAAATCTCTCTCTGAGTATGTGTGTGTACAAATTTTAATGGGTTTAGTTTCCCACAATCACAGAAAGAAACGGGCACTCTGCAAAGTTCACATCATGTAGGTGCAGTGGCGGATATAGAAATGTTACATGGGGTGGCAAAGGGGTGGCAAGAGGTCTTGGCAGGGTGGCATGGGTACGTGCCACGGTACATGGGAATATGTGAATGGCTTTAACAAAACAAACAAAAAAAATATTTTAAACTACTGTAGTTATTGTTTAAGCATGCCCTTACACACTACAAGCGTTTTTAATTCACAACAGGAATAAGCCCAGTCCGGGCCGGATGGGGACCCATTTTCAGCCCGGGAGTGGCCAAAACCAGCCCACCCCCACCAGGGGCCGAGCCATACGTTGAACATTCGGGGCTTAACCCGAACCTAGTCAAGGTTTTGATGTGAGGTGAAATCAGAACTTCACATTAATGCGAGCGCAATATTTTTTGCATTAATTTCAGTGCAAAATCGTTTTTTGAGCTTTATGTAATATAAACATTACGTTGGACTCATATTGTTATATTTTCGGGAAATTACAACCCAAATTTTTACCTGAACAATTTGAGAAAACATATTTTTCCCACCCTTGCAGGAACCTAGATTTATGAAGTTCTTTCTTTTTTTTTACCTTGCTTTTTCAGTTCCTCCTGGCATCTTTTTCCCATCCATTTTATTCTTTTCGCATCAGCTTAATCTTGCTAACTCCCTCCACAACAATAAATGATAGTTTAGGGTTGTCTCCATGGCAACAACCTTGGTACAAAAACTTGTGTTTGAGAAAGAGATCATGCGCGACAACTGAAAACTGCACATTTTAATGCACGGTCTGATCATGCGCTTATTTAGATTAAAACCTAGTGTAGCCTATTAGCTTACTTATCAGTCACACAGTAACTTAAAACATCGTTTTATTCAGTGTGTGAAAAAACAAAGAGAAAGCAGGCGATCTGCTGGCCCAATTTATGAGCGGGCAGAGCAGCCCACCGGGAATTCTCCCGATTCTCCCGATGGCCACTCCGGGCCTGAGCCCGGTGTTCAAACAAAACAAAATGCTTCTTTTAAAAAGTAAAAGTATAAAAAGCTAAATGACATGATGAGTACAAATATAGCTGCAAGCAGCAATGGCGGATTCCTCCTTCAAAATGGCAAAATGTTGTAAAATTGACATAATAGATAGTTACACTGGGATTAACCAGAAGACTTGAAACTGTCATTTCTGTCATAATAAAAAAAAAAAATTATACTTCTGACTGGATGAGACGCAGTCTCATCCAGTCAGAAGTCCTGCAGTCCTACTAAGCCATTCACAGACTTAGTCATTTCATTGTTCAGTTTTTGTATCAGAAAATAAGACATTTATCCAATGGCAAGCATTGTCAGATTTGTTTAAAGTTCAAACAGCTGTAATTTAGTCCTATTTATATATGGGACATAAAAACCCAACTGATCCGGAGATCTGAGCTAGGATCGAGGCCTGCCTCACAGACATTTCCGCCTGGATGACCGAGCACCACCTCCAGCTGAACCTCGCCAAAACAGAACTCCTCATCATCCGGCCAAACCCTCCATCTCCCACAATCTCTCAATCACCCTGGGATCGGCGACGGTGACCCCTTCATCCTCTGCCAGGAACCTCGGGGTGACCATGGATGACGACCTCTCCCTCACAGCCCACATTGCTGCGGTCTCCCGGTCGTGTAGATTCACCCTCTACAACATCCGGAAGATCAGGAGATACCCGTCTGAGCATTCCACCCAGCTGCTAGTCCAAGCATTTGTCCTCTCAAAGTTGGACTACTGCAACTCGCTGCTCGCCGGTCTCCCAGCATGCGCAACCCGCCCTCTCCAGAGGATTCAGAACGTGGCGGCCCGTCTGGTCTTCAATCTACCCAGACGCTCCCATGTTACCCCGCTCCTCATCTCCCTCCACTGGCTTCCCATCACGGCCTGTATCAGATTCAAGACTCTGGTACTGACCTTCCGAGCGGTGAACAGGACTGCACCCACCTACATCAAGTCTCTCCTCCAGCCTTACACCCCCCCCCGCCACCTACGGTCTTCTTCTGACAACCATCTGGTGGTCCCACCGCTCAAGAGCGCCCGGTCCCAACACAAGCTCTTCTCCTGTCTGGCCCCCCAATGGTGGAATCAACTCCCCACCTCCATCAGGGACACTGACTGTCTCCCCACCTTCAAGAAAAGGCTCAAGACGCACTTGTTCCGGGAGTACAACGGCACTTAGAAATGCTTGGCTGGACCTGATGTTAGTTTCCTCCAGGATCACAATGACTAGTATTGAGAGACTTGTTGCTCTTGTTGGTTAGTTGTAACGGTTTCAAATTCTTGTACTCGCTCTGAAATATTTTACTGTTGATAGTTTTTTCTACAGGTGCACTCTTGTGGGGAGTTTCATGTTGTTCAATTGTAACTTGTTTAACTGCATGCTCTTATGGTTCTTCCCTTTGGCACTTATTTGGTTTTCCACAATGTATGATTCATGTTTTGGCTGCTCGCAATGTTTGGGGCTATGTCGTTGTTATGATCAGTGACCTATGCTCTTTTGTAAAGCTCTCTCTTGGAAGTCGCTTTGGATAAAAGCGTATGCTAAATGCATAAATGTAAATGTAAAAACGTGACAACGGGATGACTGGGTTGCTGCTGTAAAGAATAGCTTACTCGTAGTGCTTTAAAAAGGTTGTTTGGGGTGCCATAACTTTACATGGAAGGGAATTTCAAATCATGCCTAGCATCAGTGGCGATGTGTCCTGGCTTAGGTAACTGAAATGAATTTATGCAACAGGCAAGGGATCCACCTGAACAATCAATATACTTCATTGAAGCTAACTCGGTTGTGAATCTGACACTACCGTGCGTAGACTACAAGTAGCTTGCTACTGTGGTGAACCTGGCTTGTTTTGCAGTGGTTTACACAGTCTCGCTAAACAGATTGAGTTGTAATGGGCTCAAATAAATACTCATTGCTATGTTTTACAACCGGAGGATTGACCGGAAGAAACCGCTCTGTCAAAAATAAATAAATATGGCTTTGACTGGTTTTGAACCTACAACCCTTCGTTTACCATGTTTTGCCATGTTCAGTAACTAGATAATAAAATAAGATAAGTTTCTCCAATGGCAAGCATTGTCAGATTTTAACTTTGCAGGGTACTTCAGGGGGGGTGTCACCTTAAAGCCTATTAGGTTTGAAAAACCATAATTCAAATTTACATAAATATACCCCTTTTACATAAATCTACATTTATGTAAAAGGGGTATATTTACATAAATATACCCCTTTCAGCCATTTTGTATTTGATTCAGCTGTCTTAAGTAAAGTTTTTAAATACGTCAATGGTACATATCTGTAAAAAATTTCAAGTCAATTCGATCTTTGGTTCAAGAGAAGAGGAATTTTGAAGGTTTTCCCAAATTATCACTGGACAGGAAAATCCATCATGGTGGACCTTATGGGTCTGAAAAGTGGATATTTGGGCGTGGCCTGTGGCGCCCCCTATGGTCTGATGTGGCCCATATTTGGTGTGGGGGTACCCACTTGGATGTAGTATCAATGTGCCAAATTCGAAAATTTATGACAAGGGACTTTTTGAGATACTGGGGCGCAAGGAGAAGAAAAATAATAATAAGACGAATACTAACAAAAACAATAGGTTCCCTCCTACCTCCAACCCTAATAATAATAATAATAATACCAACAATTACAATAGGGGTCCTCCTGACGGAGGAATCCTAAATATAGCTGCAAGCAGCGATGCGGGTTCCTCCGCAAAATGGAAAAATATTATAAAAATGGTCAATGATCATAAACAACGAGATAGCCCCAAAAAGGCTTTTGTACTCTTTGATATTGACTGGTGCATGCTGGAATTGCATGACGTCAACTACCCAAGCTCAGTTCACAATTCAAGGTTCCTATTCCTAAACCAAAGTTATTAAGAAGTTATTTATCCGTGGGATCAGGGGCGGTCTTTCCTACAGGCGGTATAGGCGGTTGCCTAGGGCGCCACTCAGAGGGGGGCGCAAAAAAAAACTGCCCAGCAAAAAAAATATATATATATATATCTATATCTCCAACCAATATTTTGACATTAAAAAAATAAATCTAACATCAGGGTAAAATGAGCCAAAAAATGCTATCAGAACATGCTAGCACATTGAGGCTTTTGGTTAGAGTGTCTGAGCCAAAAATTGAAAACGGAAGGGGCACGTACCTCCTTGGTGTTATCAGAACATGCTAGCACAGTGAGGCGTTTGGTTAGAGTGTGTGTGTGTTCAAGAACTTTGAAGAACGAAATAATGAAGAGGTAAAAGCCATCCGGGCGGAATTTAAAAAGAAAAGAAAGGAAGAAGAAGAGAAACGTGCAAAGGCGATTGGTAAATCCTTAAATTCTGTTCTTAGCCTAGAATGAATTCCAGATAAGAAAACGTTCAGGAATGTGTGAATTGCCCCGGGCACTTTAGTGGAGTTAAGAAGAAAAGATGTACCTTATCATTGAAAGTTTTCCTACTCCCTGTCACATAGTTCTAGCTAGTTAGCTAACGCTAGCTAGCCAATGACTTGTGACGTTCCTTGTTATTGCCATTCAGTCGAAACATCAGTTCAAGTTCAACTGTACCGCAATTTGCGTCATTTTCGATGTGTCATGAAATAAAAAAAATTGTAATCATAACAACGTAAGTTTTGGTGGAGCGAGCTAGACAGTTTAATTAGACATGATTTAACTAATCAAGAGCTATGCATCTTGGAATAAAAAAAGTCAGGATTAGTCAGGCTGTCCAAATACAGCAAAATGCTTAATAACTACATAATAGCTACATTTAACAAATAATGATAATGCATACTTTTGTTATATCATTTTAGATTCACTTTTAAAATATCTGGCACCAACTGCTGCATCAATTGACGAGGAACAGCCAAGCTGTTTGTTTGTTTTTTTTTTGGGGGGGGGGGGGGGGGGGGGCCACGAGAGTCCCTGTACTTACTGTAAGTCGCTCTGGATACGAGCGTCTGCTAAATTACTAAATGAGTGAAGCTCGCCTAGAGCGCCAAATGTGCTCAGGCCGGCCCTGCGTGGGATGAAAGTAAATATCTGCAAAATATCTGTTAAAATAGCTAGTTTTGATAAAGTGAAACATTTGTGAAAATATAATTAATATTTGTAAAAAAACAACATTTTGCCATTGTCTTTCTATTTGTATTTCCTGTCATTCAGAAATACAGAAAAAAACACGTACAATTTACAGAAAAAGTACTGTAATTGAATCTTTTTTTTTTTTTTTTTTTTTTTTTTTTTACAGTGCCTGACTCTGAACCATGACTCTGAACCATGACAGGGGACCATGACAGGGGACCATGACTCTGAACCGTGACAGGGGGCCATGACTCTGAACAATGAGAAATGACCAAGGCTCTGAACCATGATTCTGAACCGTTACAGGTAACCATGACACTAAACAGCAGGCTGTTCTAATTTCTCTGTGGTTCTAAAACTCTTTCAGTAGGGCCCCCTTTGAAAGAGAAAAACATTCAAGACCGCCCTCGAAGTCTAGAATGATATCCTTGTTTTGTAGCTCCATATACGTCTGTTCTTACTGCTCAACACCCCCCCTCCCCCATCCTGGGATACCCCCCATGCAGTGGTGGCTGCTGGACTTTCAAAGAGGGGAAGCTCATTTTCGGCCTACATCCTAAAAATGTTTTATTTATTTGGCTATTCACTGGCTAGTTCACCCCTACGACACTAGCCTAGCCTAGAGAGAGTAGCATTAATGTCAGAGTTAATGTCCCATCCAGGGTAAAGGTGAAAGGAGAACAACTTGTTCGGAATAGCAGAGAGGCTGATAGGGAGGCGAGATAGAGTTGAGAGCAAACACAGACTGGAACAGAACTCCCAGGTAGGACAGGAGAGAACCAGCACCTGGTGAACAATTAACTTTCTGCTTGGTACCACTGCACTTAGCCCAGGTGACTCTAGCGCCCTCTGAGGATTGAGTCTGGAAGTGCTACGTAGATGATTTTGACGGTGTCCATATGCAGCATGCGTGTGGGCATTCACCCACAGTGGTGTATAAAGTACCCAAAAGCCATACTTGAGTAAAAGTAAAGATGCCTTACTGGAAAATGACTCCAGTAAAAGTCTTAAGGTGTCTGATATTTACTGTACTTAAGTATCAAAAGTACCCCTAACCCAGCATTTACTTGTACTTGTAAAAGTACAAGTAAATGCTGTTTAATAAAAAAGCAAAGGGTCAGAAATCAGAGAATTATGAAGTTTATTCTTTTAAGTGCTGTGGCCACCATGACCAAGGACAAGGAGTTGTGTTAAAAATATTTATGTTTATGCTAATTATGATAACTAAACATTAACGTTGCAGCTCATGGGATTAATCTTAATTTACCTCAATTTGTTTCCTGAGGTTGGATGTGGAGTTTTTGAATGCCAATATTTCAGTAGCTTTGGGTAAGCATAAGAGGCACTTCATCCGGTACGAAGAATCTTTCACTCCAACATACGAAAACATTTCTCGCAAATATGGCAACAGGTGTTGGTCTTCGTCACCACCGTCATTTGTTGCAGGAGTAGCAGGTGCATCCATTTCTGCTTCCATCATGAAATCAGTCATCGTAGAGTGGAATTCTACTCATGTAGCTAGCATCCTGGGCATCACTGGGAATCAACAAACCATGGCTTTGAGAGCACTTGATTAAACTTGCAAGCTAGGACCACTGATTCGCCAAACCTGCTTGCTTGCAGTCTGTGTTCCACCACAGTCCCCGACAATGGTCTCAGGAATCTTTTTTTTTTCTAAAGTGTATGTAGAAGATAATTACCGGAGTCAAAGTATCAGTTTTCTTTGCAAAATGTAGTGAAGTAAAAGTGAAAGTAAACAGAAATAGAAATAGTAAAGTACAGATATCTAAAAAAACAACTTAAGTATAGTAACAAAGTATTTCTACTTCATTACTATACACCACTGGTCACCCATGTGTAAACACACCAAGTATGTTGAGCACAGTAACACAAAAGCTTTCCTGGGAGCAGAAGGTAAACAGGTTCTCTGTGGGTGAGACATGCGTGGTGCTGATTGATGTAGTTTCATAACTGTCTCCAAGTGGACTGAGGTGATTACACCCATTGATACACCTCATTAGCGCCACATGATTTCCAGTTGCTCCAAGACCAGTTTAAACACTCCTATGCTGTAAATGCATGTGTGTGTGTGTGTGTGTGTGTGTGTGTATGTTTATGTGTGTGTAAAACCAGTCAGGCATGCACAGCAAAACAAGCCCCACATGGGTCCTACCTGATAGATTTTTCCTCCATAATTCCTTCTTCCTTTCCACTTATCCTTTCTGTCTTATTCTGTTCCACAATCACTTTTTTTTCCTCTCCTGTCTCTGTTTGTTCCACAATCCCTTCTTCCTTCTTTCCTTCTGTCTCTGTCTGTTCCATGACCCCCCTTTTTCTTCCCTGTTTTTGTCTCAGAATGTTGCTCTGCAGTCTGTCTCTTAAATTGCTCTCTCTCTCTGTGTCCCCCATTGCTCTCCTATTTTGCCTTCTCTTTCTCTATCACTAAGACTTATTTCTCCCTCCCTATCCCTCCCTCTCTCACTCCCCCTCTCAGACTGTGGAATGGAAGCCAGAGTCCAAGGGCCAGTATGACTGGAATTTAAACAGAAGAGAGGAAGGCAGAAACAATCGCTTCTTTGCAGTAGTAATATCTTTGGTTTTTCCTCCCTCGTGCACACATATGGATTACACTCCCAGCAGAGGCCAGCTGGACTCCGCACTGTGCTCTCTCTCCCTCCTTCCCTCTCTCTCCTTCCCTTGTTCCCCCTGCACTGTTTGCTCCCTGTCTGCTCCCTTCCTCCCCTGTCTCACTCCTCCAATCTTTCACTTTTGCCAGAGTCAGTACTTAACCCTTTCAGCTACCCTTACACACACACACACGTGGTGGCCTGCTGATGGGCTACTAACTGTTTACATAGTATGGGGGACCTCTACACTGGTGTGTGAGTGTGTGTCCCGCCCTGCCTATAAAATACACATTATGTTACCTCACACCTACAGTCCGGCAGGGATTCCAAAATTGTCCGGGATATTGCCTTGTCGGATATCTTTCACAAACTAGTTATTACGCCCTTACAAGTTTTGGAAACGGGTATCTCCCTTACGTTCCACATTCTTGCGCGAGCTCTGACTGTAGAGAGAACTGTCATTGGTCGACCGCCTTCTCAGTGTTGCCAGATGCACGATAATTATCCTCCAAATATGATCATTTTGAGCCTTTGGTACGATACTTTGCCATTTCTGGCATCTGGCATTTGTCATTTGTGACATTTTTGTCATTACATTTGTGACATTTGTATGCATTCACATGGTCATGGTGTGGCATGCAATACACTACCCCCCACACTAAATTCTTTTTTATTCTCTCCTTCTTAGCTGGGTGCTCATCTACCTGTTCCCAACTTAGCAGCATGTGCTAATACAGAAGGTGAATGTAGCATTCCGCACTTTGCTGACAAACCCTATTACTCCATCTGAACTTGGTTTCCCAAGAGCCTCTTTGGCAAAGCTACTGTTTAGATCAGAAAGTTTGGACCGTCTCCACTTCTCCTTAATTAAACAGTTTAGCTTTAGCCTCCTAACTCCACTGGTAGAGTTATGTGCTCTTGACTCCAGTCACTGGTAGAGCTGTCATTATCATGTAAGATTAGGCTGGCAGATTGCTGAGGCCTTATTAGGATTCCTCACTACAGGCACTGCCAAAGGTATATGGGATGTTCCCCATAAGTACAACATTTCTGAAAATTGGTATACATGCCCTATTTCTCATGGGGAACAAAAAAGCCTCAAGGCCCCATAAGGTCTGCCATGATGGATTTTCCTGTTCAGTGAAAATTTGGGCAAACCTACAAACATATTCTCTTGAACCGTAGGTCCAATTGACTTGAAATTTGGTGGACATGTGTAGAATTGATGTGTTTTCCATTTCTAACTTAGCAAAAATGGATACAATACAAAATGGCTGAAAGGGGTGTATTTATGCAAATGTAGTGGTCAAATCTTAATCTAAGTAGTTTAGCAGAACTGAGTTCTCTCATAAAAATGGTGGACTATGAAGCACTTGCGTTTACAAAAGATGTTTCACACGGTCAGCAGTCAAAACCAAACAAATACAATGTTGTATCACTGTAAAAAGAAAAGACAACTTCTGGATATAATTTAAATAGGACATCGTTTTATAGATTATGATAAACAATAGCTAATGTTGTTTGGTATTTAAAAAAGCACCAAAAAGCTACCAGGCACTGGCGATGGAAATTTGAATTTGAAATGCAATTCAATTCACAGTTGAGTAGTGATTTTATCCATCCTTACCACTACAGATAGCCCAGGAAAAGGGGCTGGTGGCTCCTGAGGTTATGTAGGTTATGTACAGTAGTAAGATAGACCAGCTGTGAAAATATGTTTGATTCCTCAGCTTGCTCCCCCCGCATGTAAACATTTACATTACATTTAGTCATTTACATTTGGTGACTTCAGGACATGTAGCAGCACCATCGTTCCATTGGTTGATCTAAAGCTCATTAAAACAAGATTGATTTGTCATTGGAGGGAATGAGATACTAATAGACACAGGTGCCAATAGTTATTTTTGTAGAATCCTACCAAGACAGTTCAATGATTCCATATTTATGTACTCTGCTACCCCACTTTTGTTGAAATTAGATTTGTTAGTGTTCAAACTGCCTCATTTTGGGATCCATTTATTAGTGTTCAAATTGTCCCATCTGGAATTTAGAAAATATGAGACTGTGTAGATGTCTGCGTTCTTGGGAGAGTTATGAAACATCAGTTTGACAGCATATGGCCTTATTAGGAATGCCTTAATGAGTCGCTGTCTGAGTATATCTCTCACAAATGAGTGCGGACACACACACACATTGCCTAATTTTCCCTTGTAGACTTCCAGACAACCTACTGTCATCTTATTCCATCTCTATGAAAGCATAGTCAAAGGGAGTTGAGGAAACAGGAGGTGGGGGTGGAGCGTGTATGGTGCAGTTGTCTCTGGGGCTCAGTGAGGTAATGTGGCGATGCTCTATTTTCTTAGGTTACATAACATTTACCGCAAGAACACACAGTCACTTCACTGCAGTGGTTTAGATTGTATCTATCTGACAGATCACAATTTGTCCACTATGACAGCCGCTCATCCAGGAGTTCCACTGTAAAATACGGAGTACCATAGGGTTCTGTCCTAGGCCCTCTGGTATTTTCTCTCTACATGCTGCCTTTAGGAAACATAATTAGAAGCTCCGGAGTAAATTTTCACTGCTATGCAGATGACACCCAGCTATACATGTCCCTAAAGCCTGGAGAACTACCACAAGCTCTGGAAAATGTGTTTCTGGGATAAGAACTTGGATGACAGCAAATTTCCTTCCAAAAATCCTGCAAAAAATAATCAAGTGCATCAGATGTAGTCGCTGAGTCTGCGTCTCTGCTTTCACTTGCCATTTTTATGAGACCAAGAGCTGTTGTCTTGGAATACGTTGCTTGTTTGGTCAACATGTGTGTGCGATGAATCATGGGTTACGTAGTGCGAAGTCGAGTTAGTTGGTTAAGCTACATAGCGAAAAGTTTACGGGCACTGAGCAACGACATGGTGCAAGCATTCCATTTAGACAGCATCTCTCCTCAGGAGAAGGAAAACATTCCGTAACGTTTTAGCTAGACCTCAGATAATATTGTAACACCCCTAGCCGGGATGCTAATCAAGGAGTCGGGAGTCAACCGGTGGGAGTAGTGTTTATTAGTAATGTTACGCTCCATACCGTGCTCACGAAGCGGTATCGACCTTTCGAAACAATTGGTACCGACACAAACGTGTTGAGCGTGGCTTCAAATGGGCAAAAACCACATGATCACCTGTCGAAGTGTCGACACGAGCAGCTGAGACAAACGGCGCTTTATTCAAACGCTTAAAAAGACATCAGAAATCACTAATATTCGTAGGTTATAGAGAGGAGACATAGGCCTATTTACGCACGCTATAGAATACATTCATTGACAGAGCCAGAGATACAGATAGATTGCCAGAGCTAGATAGACAGAGATAGATACAGATGTGAGATGTGAGAGAGTAGCCTAGGTGTACACAAGCACATACATCTTTTTCTAGTTTTACCAGCCTTCAAACGTGGCCATCCCTTTCCCGGTTGCAAAAGCATGTTCAAAAACCTTAACCGCTAGCCTACATTATCATATAATAATGTATTAATTTAGCATATACTTCCACAAAAACGGGATACGATCTCACTAAGTCGGACTGAGGGTCCGAGCAGCGCTCTTACCACGAGGCCATATTTCTCTTAGCTGTTCATGTAATTAATGCTATAAGAACCTAAAAATAAATGTTATGAACTTAAAGTAGCAAAGACGTTACGTTGTTTATAATACAACAAGATATATGATAACATATTTTTGACACTTACACATTCACACATTTGTCACATAACCTTTATTTATCAAGTTGTCAATGACGATTTTAAGACTGACGTCTCGAGGACTTGACGTCACTTGATTCCTTCCATCGCTCGATACAGTCGCCATACCATGAACTGACCAGTAGGTGTCCCTATGGAGAAGATGTATCGAATGCTTCGAAAAAGCGATACTTTTTCGACACAATTGTGACAAATAGCTCGTTGCTTCGGAAAGCTTAGTTTCCCCCATCACTAGTGTTTATTATCGATACACAGACAGTTGTGGGCCACTGTCTACACCTTAACTTATAACAGAACAATTCTAATACCAATGCTTAATCGCTCTTGACCTGCTGCTTACTCAACAACATGTATTGTTGCACTCGAGCATGAAGTAATACAGAGAGATTGATGCCCACCAAAACACCCCTAGGCTACAGCCAAAAGACCCACCCCAGCTATCCCACAACCCCCCCCCCCCTCCCCCCCCAGAGCCTCCAATAAGAACCTGAACATTTACAAACACACTTAAGTGAATGTCCAATAACACAGGGTCGCCACAATATGAACGTGTTCACCGTTCAAATTCATTATTTGTCATTAAGTTTTGTTCAGTTCATCGTTCT
This sequence comes from Osmerus mordax, assembly GCF_038355195.1. Lineage (NCBI taxonomy): Eukaryota > Metazoa > Chordata > Actinopteri > Osmeriformes > Osmeridae > Osmerus > Osmerus mordax. The sequence continues at coordinate 6,217,205 of NC_090050.1, read as the reverse complement.
AATAAAAATGAACGTGTTCAATGAACGCTTCATGCACAACACTGCATATTAATATTACCCCAAAAAATACATGCATTTGTTACATCCCGATTGGACTACTGCAATGTATTATTCTCTGGCCTCCCAAGCACAAGATTTACAGCTGGTGCAAAATGCTGCTGCTAGACTACTGACCAGAACCAGAAAGTATGATCACATAACATCTACTCTCGTCTCTCTACACTGGCTCCCAATCCAAGCCAGAGCTGATTTCAAAGTCCTACTACTAACCTACAAATATCTGCATGGATTGGCACCACTATACCTCTCTGGTCTTTTTTGCACCCTATCACCCCGTAAGGACACTAAGATCCCAAGATGCAGGCTATCTGGTGATTCCCTAAATTAAAGGTCCTTTGTCGTCCCCTAATAATGTATCTGAAGTCTATTTCCCGAAATTCAACCTTGTTGCAGAATTACAGCCACTACGAGCAGTCCCACAATGAGCTTTCCTTAGGACGTGCCGTTTCTGTGTCTGTAGTTTTAAATGTTATAAGGAGGAGAGAGGCTTGGCTAACTGCCATGCTTCGGTCGTTTGCAAGCCATGATGTCTCTCGAGGAAAAAACAATATCGCGCTAGCACGGTAGTAGCTCATTTTATCATTGGCGGGCCAAATTCTCTGGGCGGGCAAAGCAGAGAAAGGGGAGGTAACCTTTCCTCTTATGACAACATAAGAGGAACATTTTTTAATCGGAGCGTTTGAGCTTTAATTTTCTCAAAGGCGGAGAAGAATACCCAGAGCTTGGTTTACATCTATACAAATTTATAGCCACTGGGGGACCAAAGGCAGTCTAGGGGAACTCATATTAATGTTAAATAACCTCCTAAAGTTACATTTTCATATCATGGGACCTTTAATAAAAAAACTGCTGGAGGCAGGGCATTCTCATATAGAGCACCTCTTCTCTGGAACAAATTACCTGTCTCAATTAAGGAGGCAGATACTGTTTAGACATTCAAAGTTAGGTTAAAAACATTTTTGTTTAGTCAGTTCTATGATTGCTAAAGTGTGTGTGTATACTTTTGATGTAAACCTGAACTGTGTGTTTGTCTGTATATGTATCATATATAACTTTTAAATTACAAATAAAGCTTCCATATGTCCCTGGAGGCCCGACTTGAATTTACAAATAAAATTAGAGAGGGTACAATTTCTGGGGAAATTGTAGGGTGTGCTTGCTTGCGTCGGTTGTAGAGGGGTCCGTTTTTTAATGACATTTTTACAACTGATATTTCTGTATATTTTATATAAAAATGCATACTTATTATTTATAAAAATTACATAACATAATTTTTTTAGCTGCTTATTTACAACTCAAAATACTAAGAGTGAAGTGTAGAATGAAATAGTTGTCTTTTCATTTCCCCTGCAAGAGGGAATGGTGATCAGCAGCCTCATAGTTGAATCAAAACTGGCAGTTTTGAATTGGCAGACCGGTATAAAAATTGACCTAATCTCAATGACTTAAACGCCCTTTTAAGTTTTTCCCTTCTCGTCTGCATTTAGCTTACTCATATTGCATTCATTCATTAATAAAGAACCCCCTTTGAAGATTATTCTAACAACAGCGTTACCGGCAGTACTATCTCAGATGGAATCGCGATTCAAATAGTAAGCTACCATCTTCTAACTGAAAATATGCCCCCAAAAACGTAAATAAGCTTGACATTTATTTAGTGGAAAATCGCTCATTCATAAAAAGCTCACTGGTAGCGATCATTGCCGTGTGGAGAAGCTGCCCCGGTAAATTGTACTACTACTAGACCACAGTAGGCCTACTGCTGTGTTCGTCTTGGTAGCGATTGCGTTGGTTGAATTAGATTTAACGTTCCGTTGTACGGTTAAGGCTGAAATTAATTATTTTAATGAACAGATTGACGAAGTGTAGGCTGTGGCTATTAAGTTCAGGTTAGTAGTCAGATAGTTTCACCTATTGAATGACTTTTGATTTAAGTAAGGGGATGCCGAACATTTTCTGTCGCAGTTTGACTTCCTAAACAGCTGTGGATATGTTTTTGCTAGATAGGCTACTAGTGTCTCGCGTAGGCTACAGCGTTGCAGTGAGCTACACTGGTTTGAAACCGCAGGTAATGATAATTTCACCAATAAATCGTTTACTTGTAATCTCAGACATCCCAAGTCTCCCGGAAGGTCCGGGAGTCTCCTGCGTTTCAATAGCGGCTCCCTGACGCCCGCAAATGCTGTACAATCTCCCGGAAATCGGGGATTTTGTATTTCGAGCGAGCGAGAGACTGTCTAATGGTCATTTCTGGTAGAGATAGGTGCATATCGCGCGTCCTGATTGCGTCAGGTTGAGGGGGGTACACCATGCGTCCGGATTGCGTCCCGGGGGGGGGGGGGGGGGGGGGGGGGAGCTACCTCCCGGAAATGAGTCTTTGCTAGTTGGGATGTCTGTAATCTAATGTCATAATAAATCCTACAACGAAAATGTATTTGTGAGGAATGTTTATGTTAACGATTGAAAACAGATGCATCATAGACCGCTGTAGCAGAGAATGTCTAATATAGGGAGAACCATAGATATATATAAAGGGTAGATGTCTTGTCCGCGTTGCCGGCCAACGGAGTCGAACGTCCGCACATGGCGGATCCCTTACTGAATTGCTCTTCCCAGGTTTCTTAAATTTTTTTCTCCTCTAGTGAGTTTTTCTGGGAGTTTTTCCTTGTCTTCCTTGAGGGTTTAGGTTCATTGAGGGGCAGTTCTATGGGCGTATGTAAAGCCCTCTGTGACATTGCTTGTAAAAAGGGCTATACAAATAAATTTAGATTTTGTGGGTTCTTGTGAATCCATCAAAGATTTTCTGAGATATGAACTTCCTCTTTCGCGGCTTTACTGGCGATTTTTTTTTTTTTTTTTAAACCATGTGATAACTTTTGTGAAGCTTTGTGCTTTTGTGATCTCTGCCAATTTGGGGAAGATTGGACAAACCTTGTAGCTATTTCTTTTTTTTATGAATTCAAAATGGTGGCCGCATCAATTTGGCTGGTATCACATATTAACATGTATCAGACATGGGATCTTAAAAGATATCATGAGACAAAGGAATAACTGAATTAAGGCAAACAAATCAATAGGAAAGCAAAAACACATTTTTGCTTCCTGCTTCCTCCCAGTGGTCACATCACACCAAATTGTTTGGACATCCTCAGAAGAGGGTTCTGAGTCCAGGTACCAAGTTTGGTGTTGATTTCTCAAAAACTTCAAACCGAGATATGAATAAACTTCCTGTTTGGTTGCTTTGCTACCGATTTTGATTGGCTGTACCAGACAAACGGTTACGAAAATCCAAAATCTGTTGATTATTCATGTGAGGCTTGTTCTGAAGATGATCTGTGCCAATTTTGGGGAAGATTGGACAATAATTGTAGGAGGAGTAGAAATGACACAACAACGTCTTTAGAACAGGGTCTCGAGACCATATACTAAGTTTGATGTCAATGCAGCAAAGATTTGCTGAGATATGACCTCATTTTATATTTTATGGCTTTGCCATTCTGCAAAACCGGTTCTGCAAATCAAAATTATGTCGAATAATCTTTGTGAGGCTTGGTCTGAAGATCATCTGAGCCAATTTTGGAGAAGATCTGACAAGATTTGTGGCCTGTGAAACATTTTGCACGCTTTGCTGCTTGACCCCTAATAAGAAAAGGTAGAAACACAATAGGTGTTTAATAACCATAACCATGATCTTATATACAAAAGTATGTGACCTTAAGACACAAAGAAACTTGCCATCACACACACATGCTGACAACCAAATACACACACATACAGTGTGTTTACTGTGCCACAAAGAGCAGAGTCAGCACACACAGATCTAACATCTCATTATTGTCCCAAAGGGCTGTGTGTTTTGGGCTGTGTATGTGTTGGACTGTGTGTATGTTGGACAGTGTGTGTGTTGGGCTGTGTGTGTTACTCCTGAGAAGGATTTAAAGATTAAATGTATTAATTTGCTTCTTATTATATATTATTATATCTACTTCTTATTTTTCTCTTTATTAGTATGCTTTCCATCAGCAAGGCACACTATTATCTCACATACAGATTATTTATTATTATTATTATAGACACCCTAAATTCTCCCTCGGTTTTTGCACTGCGTAAACCTGATAGGTGTCAAAATGTGTGTCTCGTTCCTGAAAGCGTTGCTATTATTTTCTGGATGGTTGGGTTGCATGGTTTAGAAAATATTAAAATGTTTGTGGCAAAAAGTGCTGCTAACACTAGCTAGCTAGCCACAGTCACAAACATCACAACATCACAAACTGGCGCATGTTAGCAACAATCCCTACAATACAAATCTGGTTCACTGGACCCAGTGACCACTTAGTGAACGATAAGCCTTAAGTCATTTGGCTACCTGCATAGCTCGCTAAAACTGACAAAAATACAGACCTGGGTGTTGTTATCGCAGGAAACATACAGTTAGGTCCATAAATATTTGGACATTGACACAATTTTCCTCATTTTGGCTCTGTATAACACCACAATGGATTTGAAATGAAACAATCAGATGTGCTTTAAGTGCAGACTTTCAGCTTTAATTTCAGGGTATTTACATCCAAATCAGGTGAACGGTGTAGGAATTACAACACATTTTATATGTGCCCCCCCCCCCTTTTTAAGGGACCAAAAATAATTGGACAAACTATCATCATAAATCTAATTGTCACTTTTAATACTTGGTTGCAAATCCTTTGCAGTCAATGACAGCCTGAAGTCTGGAACCCATAGACATCACCAGACGCTGGGTTTCGTCCCTGTTGATGCTCTGCCAGGCCTCTACTGCAACTGTCTTCAGTTCCTGCTTGTTCTTGGGGCATTTTCCCTTCAGTTTTGTCTTTAGCAAGTGAAATGCATGCTCAATTGGATTTAGGTCAGGTGATTGACTTGGCCATTGCAGAACATTCCACTTCTTTGCCTTAAAAAACTCTTTGGTTGCTTTCGCAGTATGCTTCGGGTCATTGTCCATCTGCACTGTGAAGCGCCGTCCTATGTGTTCTGAAGCATTTGGCTGAATCTGAGCAGATAATATTGCCCGAAACACTTCAGAATTCATCCTACTGCTTTTGTCAGCAGTCACATCATCGATAAATACAAGGGAACCAGTTCCATTGGCAGCCATACATGCCCACGCCATAACACTACCTCCACCATGCTTCACTGATGAGGTGGTATGCTTTGGATCATGAGCAGTTCCTTCCCTTCTCCATACTCTTCTCTTCCCATCATTCTGGTACAACTTGATCTTGGTCTCATCTGTCCATAGGATGTTGTTCCAGAACTGTACAGGCTCTTTTAGATGTTTTTTGGCAAACTCTAATCTGGTCTTCCTGTTTTTGAGACTCACCAATGGTTTACATCTTGTGGTGAACCCTCTGTATTTACTCTGGTGAAGTCTTCTCTTAATTGTTGACTTTGACACAGATACGCCTACCTCCTGGAGAGTGTTCTTGATCTGGCCAACTGTTGTGAAGGGTTTTTTCCTCACCAGGGAAAGAATTCTTCTGTCATCCACCACAGTTGTTTTCCGTGGTCTTCCGGGTCTTTTGGTGTTGCTGAGCTCACCAGTGCGTTCTTTCTTTTTAAGAATGTACCAAACAGTTGATTTTGCCACACCTAATGTTTTTGCTATCTGTCTAGGTTTGTTTTGATTTTTCAGCATAACGATGGCTTGCTTCACTGATGGTGACAGCTCTTTGGACTTCATATTGAGAGTTGACAGCAACAGATTCCAAACACAAATATCATACTTGAAATGAACTCTAAACCTTTTATCTGCTCCTTGTCAATGAAATAACGAACTCCCATGAGGGAATAACATACACCTGGCCATGGAACAGCTGAGCAGCCAATTGTCCAATTACTTTTGGTCCCTTAAAAAGGGGGGGGGCCACATATCAAATGTGTTGTAATTCCTACACCGTTCACCTGATTTGGATGTAAATACCCTGAAATTAAAGCTGAAAGTCTGCACTTAAAGCACATCTTGATTGTTTCATTTCAAATCCATTGTGGTGGTATACAGAGCCAAAATGAGGAAAATTGTGTCAATGTCCAAATATTTATGGACCTAACTGTAGCTGGCTACATCCACAATGTCACCCTGTTTGTTTTGCATCTGTTTGTCAGTTTTTCTTGCCTAGCTAGTTAACTTTTGGGAGATAGCTAAAACTCACAAAACTCACCATGAAGAAAAACAACAATGGTTCCCAGCTGCCCTTGCCCGGACGCGGGTCACCGGGGCCCCACCCTGGAGCCAGGCCCGGGGGTCGGGCTCGATGGCGAGCGCCTGGTGGCCGGGCCTTTTCCCATGGGGCCTGGCCGGGCTCAGCCCGAAGAAGCAACGTGGGACCCCCTTCCAGCGGGCTCACCACCTACAGGAGGGGTCATGGGGGTCGGGTGAAGTGTGAGACAGGCGGCGGCCGAAGGCGGGGGCCTTGGCGGTCCGATCCTCGGCTGCAGAAGCTAGCTCTAGGGACGTGGAACGTCACCTTGCTGGTGGGAAAGGAGCCTGAGCTGGTGCGCGAGGTAGAGAGATTCTGGCTAGATATAGTCGGCCTCGCCTCGACGCACAGCTTAGGCTCCAGAACCAGTCTCCTTGAGAGGGGCTGGACTCTCTTCCACTCTGGAGTTGCCCTTGGTGAAAGGCGTCGAGCTGGGGTGGAAATATTTGTTTCCCCTCGGTTCGGCGCCTGTACATTGGGGTTCACTCCGGTGGACGAGAGGGTAGCCTCCCTCCGCCTTCGGGTGGGGGGACGGGTCCTCACTGTTGTTTGTGCTTACGCACCAAAAGGCAGCTCAGAGTACCCACCCTTTTTAGAGTCTCTGGGAGGGGTGCTGGAAAGCGCTCCTCCCGGAGATTCCCTCGTCCTCCTGGGGGACTTCAATGCTCATGTGGGCAATGACAGTGAGACCTGGAGGGGCGTGATTGGGAGGAACGGCCCCCCCGATCTGAACCCGAGTGGTGTTTTGTTATTGGACTTCTGTGCTAGACACGGCTTGTCCATAATGAACACCATGTTCAAGCATAAGGGTGTCCATATGTGCACCTGGCACCAGGACACCCGAGGTCTCAGTTCGATGAGCGACTTTGTAGTCGCGTCGTCGGACTTGGGGCCGAATGTCTTGGACACTCGGGTGAGGAGAGGGGCGGAGCTGTCAATTGATCACCACCTGGTGGTGAGTTGGCTACGATGGTGGGGGAGGACGCCGTTCAGGCCTGGCAGGCCCAAATGTAATGTGAGGGTCTGCTGGGAACGGCTGGCAGAACCCCCTGTCAGAAGGAGCTTTAACTCCCACCTCCGGGAGAGCTTCGATCATGTCTCGGGGGGGGGGGGGGGGCGGGGACATTGAGTCCGAATGAGCCATGTTCCGGGCCTCCATTGTTGAAGCGGCTGACCGGAGCTGCGGTCGGTGCATGTCGCGGCGGTAACCAAAGCACCCGGTGGTGGACTCCGGAGGTGAGGGATGCCGTCAAGCTGAAGAAGGAGGCCTATCAGACTTTATTGGCTGGTAGGACTCCAGAGGCAGGTGATGTGTACCGGCAGGCCAAGCGGAACGCGGCTTTGGCGGTCACCGAGGCAAAAACCCGGGCATGGGAGGAGTTCGGCGAGGCCATGGAGAATGACTTCCGAACGGCTTCGAAAAGGTTCTGGACCACCATCCGGCGACTCAGGAGGGGGAAGCAGTGCACTGTCAACACTGTATATGGTGGGGATGGTGGGATGGTGGGGATGGTCCTGGATCGGTGGAAGGAATACTTTGAAGACCTCCTTAATTCCAACAACACGCTTTCCGACGTGGAGGCAGAGTCTGGGGACATCGGGGGGGGCCCTTCTATCTCTGGGGCTGAGGTCGCCGAGGTGGTTGAAAAGCCCCGCGGTGGCAGGGCCCCTGGGGTGGATGAGGTCCACCTGGAGTTCCTTAAGGCTCTGGATGTTGTAGGGCTGTCTTGGTTGACACGACTCTGCAACATCGCGTGGACATCGGGGACAGTGCCTCTGGACTGGCAGACTGGGGTGGTGGTTCCCCTCTTTAAAAAGGGGGACCAGGGGGTGTGCTCCAACTTTAGGGGGATCACACTCCTCAGCCTCCCTGGGAAAGTCTATTCAGGGGTCCTGGAGAGGAGGGTCCGTCGGATTGTCGAACCTCAGATTCAAGAGGGGTAATGTGGTTTTCGTCCTGGCCGTGGAACAGTGGACCAGCTCTTTACCCTCGGCAGAGTCCTGGAGGGTACATGGGAGTTCGCCCAACCAATATACACATGTTTTGTGGATTTGGAAAAGGCGTTCGACCGTGTCCCTCCGGGGCTCATGTGGGGGGTGCTCCGAGAGTACGGGGTACCGGATTCCCTGATCGGGGCTGTCCGGTCCCTGTACGACCGGTGCCAGAGTTTGGTCCGCATTGCCGGTAGTAAGTCGAACTTGTTCCTGGTGAGGGTTGGACTCCGCCAGGGATGCCCTTTGTCACCGATTCTGTTCATAACTTATATGGACAGAATTTCTAGGTGCAGCCAGGGCGTTGAGGGGGTCCGGTTTGGTGACCTCAGGATTGGGTCGCTGCTTTTTGTAGATAATGTGGTCCTGTTGGCTTCATCGGGCCGCGACCTTCAGCTCTCACTGGAGTGGTTCGCAACCGAATGCGAAGCGGCTGGTATGCGAATCAGCACCTCCAAATCTGAGGCCATGGTTGTCGACCGAAAAAGGGTGGAGTGCAATCTCCAGGTCGGGGAGGAGATCTTGACCCAAGCGGAGGAGTTCAAGTATCTCGGGGTCTTGTTCACGAGTGAGGGAAGAATGGAGCGCGAGATCGACAGGCGGATCGGTGCGGCGTCCGCAGTGATGCGGGCCCTGCATCGGTCCGTCGTGGTGAAGAAGGATCTGAGTCGAAAAGCGAAGCTCTCTATTTACCAGTCGATCTACGTTCCTACCCTCACCTATGGTCACGAACTGTGGGTAGTGACCGAAAGAACGAGATCGCGAATACAAGTGGCCGAAATGAGCTTTCTCCGCAGGGTGTCCGGGCTCTCCCTTAGAGATAGGGTGAGAAGCTCGGTCATCCGGGAGGGGCTCAGAGTAGAACCGCTGCTCCTCCGCGTCGAGAGGAGCCAGCTGAAGTGGCTCGGGCATCTGATCAGGATGCCTCCTGGACGCCTCCCTGGTGAGGTGTTCTGGGCACGTCCCACTGGGAAGAGGCCCCGGGGAAGACCCAGGACACGCTGGAGGGACTATGTCTCTCGGCTGGCCTGGGAACGCCTCGGGGTCCCCGAGGAAGAGCTGGTGGAAGTGGCCGGGGAGAGGGAAGTCTGGGCCTCCCTGCTTAGGTTGCTGCCCCCGTGACCCGACCCCCGGACAGGCGGCAGATAACGAACGAATGAACGAGATAGCTAAAACTGCTTAACGACTAGCTACAGAACATGACGCCTCAGGCACAGTCCAGGGCTGTGTTTCCCTATAACGATGGATCGTAGCAAAGATCGAGCAAAATAACGAAACCATCAATATTTCTTACGTGCATTTCCCAAACATGCTTGTAAGGAGTAGGCTAATCTATACGCTTTCAAGAGCTATGAATTTTCAAGAGACACTTTAGCTACAGTGTCTTTGGGAACGGCCCGTAAAACTACGATTCGTTGTACGATGGATTCTACGATCAACTTAGGCTTACGATGCTTTCGGGAAACGCAGCCCAGGGTGATAATATCTCAAATGTAGCTAGCTATGTTTCCTGTGACATCAACACCCGTTTTTGTTGTCAGATTAAGGGAAAAGTAACACTAGCGCTAGCACAGGTCTGTTAACGCACTTTGAGGATGCAGACATTGTTACTCATGGGTCTGGTCTGAAGTTACTGTGTGTACATGATAGCAATTTTTCTGAAATATGGTTTAATAGTTATTCCTGGTGGAAATTATGGAATTACATAACAGATTATCTCAAATTAAACCACAAATGTATTTAAAAATGTACAACAAAATGTCCCGATTTGCACTTTAATTTTAGCTCAACTTTACTTTCACTAATCAACAATTCTTTCAAACTTATCTATCCGGCCTTTAACTAAAGGCCGGATAGATACATTTCAATCCCACCCCTTCCCTTAAAGCCACTCCTCCAAAACACATAATGCGATGCCTGACTAATGAAGCTTAGCACAGTTCACACAAAGTTCAGTCAGGAAGACCAAACTCTACACGCTCGGGCCATATAAACATTCTGTCTCACTCCGACGTAAATTATTGGTCGTGTTTATTAGTCCTGCAACGCCCACAGATATCAGATTGATTAAATTTTACTGTCAAACCTTTAGATTTATTGGTTGCTATCAAGATGTGAAGTTTATTTCAGCAAATACGTGTGCTTGTCAACAACATTACCTACCCTGTCTTTAAATGACACTAGACGGACACCAGTATAACTGCAGTGATGGTAAGTGACAGCTAGAGTACACATTTCTATGGTGTAAAGGTAGCACCTCTTGTAAGACACACGACAGCTGTCAACACCTGCAAAATATAGTATTTGTAGCAATCTTTTGAGAAAGATTGATTAAATCAAAGCCATGATGAGTGACTAGAATAGATCGAGGGAGGAGATTGATTGAGATTTGGGTCAGTACAGAACCATTATTCTGCCAGACATAAAGTAGATGATAACTTTGATCAGTGCAGGCAAATGCAAGCATCTTATTGACAGTGTTCATACTTTAGCCAAGTACAAAACAAAACAATTTTATTGTATTGATTAGGTTAAAAAAGGAGGATATAGTTAAAAAACTGCCCCAGCTACAGTGAACGCAAGCACACGTCACAATTTCCCCAGAAACCCTATCTAGTTGGTTCTGATTTGTGCACAACATTCTGTTTCTTGTGTTTTATTTTATAGTTTATACATTTCATAGTATTGTAATTTGCTTTGTTGTACGCTTTAATATTTCTATCTCTCTCTCCCCATTTCCTCTAACCACCCTCACTCCCTCTTGGGGTACCAGTAAAATCACAAACTGCCTCTCTCTACTCCCCTTCCCATCCACAATTAAAGCATTCCTGAGCTCTATCCTTTGTTTGGACTGTGGACCATTAGCTCCTAATTTACTACCAATCTGTAAAGAAACATAGCTGCAAGGCAAGTGTGTCTCCCCTTACTCTCTGTGAGTGCATGTGTGTGTCAGAGAGAGAGAGAGAGTACAGGGGAAGAAGGGGTGAGAGCTTACATAACACATACACACCTGGTCTCATTGCATGTTCACCTAAGATGTATGTGTCTGCATGTGTGTGAGTGTGGTGGGGGGTGGGAGGGGTGGCGGAAGGGGGGTGGTGGTAAATGGCATCAGCCCCTGTCTGCTTGTGAATTAAAGACAGGTAGAGACAGGTAGTCGGTGCCTGGAATCCAGGTTATTTGTGGTTGTCTGTGAGTGCCCAGAGACCAACAAGACTAGTCAAACCATACACTTACTGCACACACTTACTGTGCCTTGGACAAAAAGACAGACCCTCATACACCTCCCCCCTCCCACTGTCATCTACCCTTAATTTTCCTTACACATTCCATCCCCCCATCATCTATCACACATTATCCTGTTCTCTCATCTGTTCTCCCTCCCCCACGTTTCTCGTTCACTTTCTATCTTCCAGTTTGTCTTCCTTTTCTATACACCCCCTCGGTCCATCCATCTTTACCCCACCCCAAAATCTCTCTCCTGTCTCCACCCATCCCTCCTGTACTCCATTCCTTCCTCTCTGCATTGTAGACGTTGTGTCTGCGCATAGCAAGTCTACACTAGCCCATGAGTAACCTCTAACACACCTTTAACACCATCCCTCCATCCCCCTCTCTTCCACTCCTCTGGGGTTTCCTCCCTTCTTCCCAGTCTATGTATGCCTGAGGGAAGCTAAATGGTGGCTAGCCCACTTCCAAATGAGACTAATGAGTGTGCTGCCACAAACATATAAAAATATAAAAACACACAAACACACTCACGCACTACTTAACTGTGTGTGTGCGTGTATTCTGTTTTGCTGTGGATGGAGCGGACTAATAAGCAGATGGTTTATATAGTTTGGGTGACTGGTGTCTCAAGGGCAATAAATAAGACTACAGAACACTCACAATGCTAGTTTGAGAAATTGTAGCATTGGCAATCTTTTTATAGTAATGCACCATATTTCTGAAACTTTTTGATTTATGCATACAGGGCCTATTAAACTAGTTTATCACCAACAGAATAAGCAAAGGCCTGGATACGAATTCCATTGGGAACCAGCCACAACCAATCCAAAACCAGGGTTTCCCGCAGCACTTTTCAGTTAAGGCGGCCGCTTAAGCAACACACACCTTCCGCCTTAACTACGTAGTCAGTTATTTTTATTTTTTTTGTGCGATATCCGCCGTTGTCCTGTTTTCTCCCTTCCATTCCAAACCGTGACCAACGCCAGTGTCCCTTCTCTGCAGAATGCATTAGTCTATCGCACAAACTTGATCTACATTTGGGAGAAGAGAAGTACTCACACTAGAGCTGGAGTTTATATTAAGGCCTTGGGAAATGTCCCTAACTTGACCCTATAAGCTGTCTATAAGCTGTCTCTTCTTAGCTCTTTCTGAGTTCTGGTAGACTCAATAAATGATTGGCTGGAGCTTTTTGTTGGAAAACACCCAAATAAAGCCAAGAGCTGTTTTATAGAGATGCACAAAACATGTATATATTGAGCTGTACGTGCAGTTGCTGGAGAAAATGTGTCTAAGTAGGGTGTCTGTGGCTTTTCTGGAAAATGGGGGTAAAACATGGTCTGTAAGCGGGCATTGGCACCTCTTTGTTGGGCACTCAAACACACACACACACACACACACACATCCCCCATTCACAATGGGGACAACAGCTGTATTCTCCCCCCACCCTTCTCTCCTTCATCTATCAGGGTATCCGCGGGGTCTTAAAAAGTATTAAAAGTTGATAAATCCATTTTGGGAAAATGATGAAAAAAATTAAGAAAAAGTCTTAATCCCGATTTTATGAGGTATTGAATTTTGATCAAGCTTTATCCAAAAAGTTTGACTCCAAAAAGTATGCACGAATATATTTATTTTTCTCCCCATGACTATTATAAACAACGACGTGCTCGGTCAGCGAGTCACATATTTTGCGAATGCGCGGTTAGGTGATGTCGCCCTTCACATGTCGCGAAACAGACTCTGAAATGGGGAAATGTAAATGTGTGGACTCCTGAGTGGTTGGAGAAGGATGAGTTTATACAATGGATGAAGCCTGTCGCTGAAAACAACCGTGAAGCTTACTGTACATATTGTAAAAAGAAGATTAGCGTAGCCTGGATGGGCATCAACGCTGTCAAGTCCCACATGCACGGTGCTAGCCAGGCCGCCGTTGGCCGCAGCCGCAGCTGTTCATCGCCAGTTTCTGTGCTACGACAGCGACCTCTGCCCCACCAGGCGATGGGCGGCACATAAACGATGCACGCGGAGGTTATCTGGTGTCTCAATACTGCGGTGAATACTCACTGAACTCGAACATTCAAATATTTTAATAAACCTTGCCTTTGCTTTAATTTATTCTTTCGAGCTTTGTTTCTTCCGAGCTTATTTGAGTTATGTGGTTGTGCTCTATAGATTTATTTGCAAACTACAACTGTTAAGTTAAAGGTGTGTTGCAGATTATTACTTGAAGTGTCTGAGGTCTTAAAATAGGTCTTCAAAAAGTCTTAAAAAGGTATTGAAATTAACTTCAGGATTCCTGCATATAACCTGTCTATGTCTAGCTCTCCCAACCTGGGCGTGGATGCAGTACCGTAACGGAAACACATGAGGCGCCCCCGCAGAATAACCCTGAGCCCCCCCTGACCTGACAGCCTCTCTTGTGACATGGAGCTTCTGAGATGTTTTGATCAGTTTTAGCTTGGAAAATGACCTTGACGGGCCAACAATAACACCAGTCCGCGTAGCAGGATCCGAGCTACGCTACAGTTAGCTACCTATTTGCTGCGGGCTCACCGGTCTGTGTGACCATCTGACCTATTTCGTCACCTTGCTAACAAAGAAAGCACAATTAAATATACTTTTATTAATTTTTATATCAACTCTGGAAACACAGACAAGACAATAAGACCATAGTGTGCATTGCATGTAATTCAAATTGGATAAAATAAAATAAAAAGCGAGGCCCCCCCCGCAGTGCGGGGGCTGCGGTAATCTCTACGGGCCTGCGTGGATGCCAACTCCAGCCCGTCGTCTGCCCTAGGAGCCAGGCTCCAGCCCTCCCAGACAGAAAGTGTGCCCATAACAGAACAACCCTTACAAAAAAAGTAGACTTCAAATTTAATTTGTAAGTATACTTAAGTATAAAAAGTATACTATTATCATGGTACCTAAAGTATACTAGCAGTGGACTTATTTTATACTATTTTTGTACTAAGTAAACTGAATTGGCCCACTTTTTAGGTCATTTAGTACACTTTAAAGTACTCTTAGTGTATTTGAAGTTTACTTTTGAATACTGTAAAGTAGCCTGTGTAGTGCACTTTTAGTTTATGAAGTATACTTCCTAAAGTACTTCAAAGTATACCTTTGAATACTCTAAAGTAACCTGTGTAGTGCACTTTTAGTTCATGAAGTATACTTCTTAAAGTACTTCAAAATATACTTTGGAATACTTTCAAGTGCACGTTCAATTAATGTACTTCAAGAAGTAAACTTAAATATAGCTGCAAGCAGCGATGCAGGTTCCTCCGCAAAATGGCAAAATATTATAAACATGTACACTGTTGAAGATGGAGAGTTGGACAACAAGAGAGCAAAACTACTTCATGTTTGGCCAACAACAATAGGCTGAATGGGGATTTGAACTCATGAGCATAAAGTCACAAGTCAGTCTTCTCTATCCTCTCTGCTACACACCAACTGTTGAGATTGTATGAGTAGAAAGGCCAAAGTATTAGCTTTGGTCAGCTTTGGGACAAAGGTTATGAAACGGTTGACATTTTAAGGTAAAATTGCATAAAATTGCACCTGGTACATCAGAATGATGTCACCTTGAAGCCAATAAGGTTTGAAAAACCATCAGTCAAAATTATATTTGATTTATTGACACAAAGATATTGAGGCAATGTGGACACTTACATAAATACACCCCTTTCAGACATTTGGTATTGCATTTCTCATTCCATTTCACCCTATATAAAGACACATCTGCCCACACACTATCCCCATCCATGCTGTTTCTCTCTCCCAGCGCAGGTCATGCCAAAGCAGAAATGCTGCAGCAGCCGCATGAGGTTTGGATATAGTCTTAAAATTACCTCCCACAATCAATACATATCAACCGCAATAGTGTTTTCAAACTTCCTCAAAGATGGCTTGGAAACCACAGATATTCACTTTCTTCTTGAGTAGACCTCAAGACTAGTCCCATAGGCAACTAGCTAGGGTACAACCCATGTCCAGCTCCTTGCGAGTGTAACCTCTAATAGAACAACGGCTGACTCTGTTCCCATTAAACTACACGATATGCACACTCAGGGTGACCAACAAGATTATATTAACTAACAATACAAACATCTAACTGAACGAAGACAACAACTGAAATCCCTCGCATGGCCGTTGTAACCGAACTATTTTCCACAAGTCTTTGCGTTTTTTGACATGCCGCACTGCATGCTGGGTACTCAAGAGCGCTGACAGTGATTATTTAGCTGTGCTCCAACTGCGTGATATGACGAGATGCTAGTGACGCGCTAAGGTCTCTGAGTCTCTTGCATTAACAAGGTGTGTCAAAACTAATGTTTTGTTAGCTATTGAATGGTAATGCAAGCTCGCTAAAAACAATGTTAGTTAGCTTGGCTAAACTGTTTTTCATAGCAACAGAAATCAACAAATCAGATCAGTCGAACTTTATTCAGAAAGGGGGGGTCTGTATTTTTTACTCTACTCTTAACGCATGACTGTTTAACTTAATGTCTGCACCTCTCTGTCACCAACTGTCTCTGGAGTGGAGGGTGGGGTTTCATATCCAACAAATTACACCCCTGAACTTTTAAAACAGATCTAATGGCCTACTACAATTGTAAATATCCTATGGCTTCTTCTCCAATTGGGCCTCAATACAATGTCATCTAATATGTTCTGCCCATTCTGCAGTTTTTGGGGACTTTCCACACCAGCACCCTTTGCCCAGTCCCTCTATTCTGCCCTACTACATGTGTTTTCCAACACCAGTTACAATAAACCCTGGGCAGGAACGGCGCCAGATAATTTTTAATACAGGTGCTGAGGAGGTCCTAGATCTTTGACAGGGGGAGCTGTTCAATTATATATACAATTAATAAAGAAGCAGTACTTCTTTTGAGTGGTTTTTATTCAGATGAATAATCATTGGATTCAGGTCAAAAGTCTATCACTTGAACTGGTTTCATCACTTAAGACACTCAAAGTCAGCAGCTTGGCATACTGGGACATGGAAAGGATCAAACATTTAGACTTTCATCAAAGTAAGAAATGCTGGTTTTTCCCTTTTCATCAATGTCCTCAAAAAAGCAGTCTGCAGAGCTTCCATCTCGCTGGCTCGCTGGCTCGCTGGCTGGCTCGCTGGCTCTGCTGCCACTGTGCACATCTGATATATTGGTGACAGGAGTAAATTAAAGTGGTTTGTTTGTGGTTTGCACCTGAACTGAAAGGACCCCTGGTGACAAGAGACTAGCAGCAGTAATCAAAAAGAACAATATGCTACCTAACCTCGCAGATAAATTGCTAGCTTCAGTGTTTAATTAGACAACATGCAGTAGAATAGAATAGGTGACTGACAGCAATGTTGCTGTCTTATACTTTTTAGAAGAATGCTTAGAAACTAGTTCACTTTTGATATACTTTTAAGTATGCTTTGAAAATAGTTCACTTTTGATATACTTTTAAGAAGTATGCTTAGAACCAGAAAATGGTATACATTTCTTCTGGAGTAGGATGTACGTTTTCTATCATTATACAGCAAAAACAGTCAAAATAATCTTAAAGTACATTACAGGTTAAAGTTTTTAGATCCATCTCATTCAAATGATTCATGTCTATGAAAATCTATTATCCATTGCGCATTGAATCTTTTTTGGTACTGAAGCTGTAACCTTAATTACTGCCAAAACATTCTGAAGCCCTATAATCTTACATTTACATTTAGTCATTTAGCAGACGCTCTTATCCAGAGCGACTTACAGTAAGTATAGGGACATTCTCCCCGAGGCAAGTAGGGTGAAGTGCCTTGCCCAAGGACACAACGTCATCAGCCACCTGATTCCCCAAGAATGTAACAAATGTAACCCAACAAATGTAACTTGCAAACAAGTAGTTTGTTCTGCATCTTTACTAATAATTATCAATTGGAGTATTAATGGAAAAAAAGAAAAATCTACTTGAGAAAGAAGCAGACAGAAGGGTTGCATTATGCATCTGAAGGTAATACTGTCAAACTGACTGAAGAACGAAATAACGATGTGAAAAAATGAAGATAGCGTGGCTCATTGGCTGGTCAATTCCCATAATGCAAGGCGGTAAATAGTGTTAAAATTTGCTGATAAGTTTGCCGTTTGTTCGAAATACAAATGTAACTTCATGAATTTCGTTTTTTAAATGTGTCTGCTTAGAATGTAGTGTTTTGTTGCGTGGTCATTGTTGTGGTGGTTTACCATTGTAACCATGAGTTAAATTACTGTTACGTTTCATAAGAAGAGCTGGACTCTTAACACATCAATGCTTGAGCAGTGAATAGCTTCTATCAGCTAAGAAACTGCAGTGTAACTTTGCAAGGGCCCCTGTGATTTATAATCTGAGGCGTTTGAGGGGCTCCTAAACATTATAATATATTATTAAGTAATAGTAAAATTTTATTTATTAAGTTTACTTCTTGAAATACTTACATTAATTGAAAGTGCACTTAAAAGTATTGCAAAGTATACTTTGAGGCTCTTTAGGAAGTATACTTCATGAACTGAAAGTGCACTACACAGGTTACTTTAGAATATTCCAAGGTATACTTTGAAGTACTTTAGGAAGTATACTTGATGAACTGAAAGTGCACTACACAGGCTACTTTACAGTATTCAAAAGTAAACCTTGAAATACACTATAAGTGTACTTCAAAGTGTACTAAGTGACCTAAAAAGTGGGCCAATTCAATTTACTTAGTACAAAAATAGTATATAAATAAGTACAAAAATAGTATATAAATAAGTACAAAAATTGTATATAAATAAGTACAAAAATTGTACTTATTTATATACTTTATAGTATACTTTAAGTAACATGAAAATAGTATACTTTTTATACTAAGTATACTTACAAAATAAACTTGAAGTATACTTCTTTTTTTGTAAGGGCAGGGTGACTGAAGAATAACGTTGTTTGCCTGTGAGCATTTCAGGGGTAATCTCATGGCCTGTGATTAGTGACACTCCACCCTGATTTAATCCGCTCTCCCTCACACACTGAAGCAGTTGGTGGCTAGCTGCCCTACACTAATAAGCACCTTAGAGCTCCCTTAGCTTTGAAAATACCCCAGAAATTAGCCAGGGTTGAAAGAATCAAGATTGGAGGTAGTATTGAGGGACGATAGAGTGTAAGTAAGAGAGGGATGGGAAAGAAAAGGGAATGTGAAAGAAAAGAAAGAAGGGAGGGAGGGAGGGAGGGAGGGAGGGAGGGAGGGAGGGAGGGAGGGAGGGAGGGAGGGAGGGAGGGAGGGAGGGAGGGAGGGAGGGAAGAAAGAAAGAAGAATGGAGTGTCCATTTGTATTAGCATATTCAGTGATGGGAGCAGACAGCATTATGCAATAAGTGCCGGTGCTGGTGGTAGAGGCTATTTCTTTACTGATTTGATAATGACAGATTTTTGACCAAAAGCTAATTGTGGAGGATTAGCATCAGGGTACAGAGTTCCCTGCTCAGTGGCATTGCGATGACAAGACAGTGTGTTTTGTGGGTCGTAATTCAAGTTAGCATCAAGCATTTGCTATCTAGAGCTAGCTGTGGATCACTGGCATTGAGTGTGTTTGGTGCTACTGTTGGCGCTTAAAATGCAAAGCACACACATACACACACACAGACCAACTCCTTAAACTGAAACACATGCTGAACTCAGTCCTGTCTCTTGTAAAAAGTATAGGGGAAAAAAAGAGCTGGTAAGTGTAGCCACCTGGTGGCGTGAGCCTCTTCAGAGACCAGGGAACATACAGGTCCCCAGATAAAAACTCCACTGAATGGGGCACAGGAGAGTAGAACTGCATGACACAAAATACCTGTGCCTTGGATGATGTTCAACCCAAATATGTACATTTCCAGTTCAAAACCACTTTGAGTTTGCCGTTTGTGGACATGACCTCCAGACCGTGCTCATTAATCAGTACTCCAATTCAAAGCTTGTGTGAAGATTTAGCGACTGATGTGTAAAGAGTCTGGGAAAATAAATGTGTGTTCTCAGTATAGCCGTATCAAGTGTGTTGCAAAGACATCTCAGACGAGACACTGTGAACAACTCCTCAATCACCTCTCTGTCTAGACCAGGGGTACTCAATTAGAAACCCAAAAGGTCCACTAACCAAATTTCCATTCAGTCCAGGGTCCGGAACAATTATGGTTTATTTTTCTGGTCCTTACCTCAGAGTTCTGGGGGTATTTTGTTCAAAGTGTCCATGCTTTGTGTCATAGTGACCATAGCCGCGGGACCATAGGATATTTTATCAGGGGGGTGCTGCTGGGGGGGGGGGGGGGGGGGGGGGGTTCTTAATGTTGCGCGGCAGTAGGGATGGACTGGGAGTAAAAATAGGTCATGCACATTCTGTTTGATGTGATGCTAGTTCGTGAGAACGCTAGGATACTTAATGCGAGCGCGCGTAGCACGCAAGACCTTTTTTTTTTGCCTTTATTTGAGCACAAAGTAGTTTTTTGAGCTTTATGTAAAATGAACATAGCCGTTTTTCAATTGGTAAAACCTTGTCTAGTGAAGGTGATGTCTTTTTGTCTCAATGTTTCAGCCCCACCCTTACGTTTCTTAGCCTGGTTTTCCATTGTTATTCTTCTCCCGGTGCTCCCGATGGCCAGTCCGCTACTGTGGGGCTGGGCTGTGCCGCGGTGGTGAATTTTAAAGTCATTTCATTGGAAATTCTCGTGCTGTCAGGGGGTGCTACAGCACTCCTAGTTCCCACGGCCATGATAGTGACGTTTCACATTAGCTACCACAACAAGGGCAACCGTCTCATTAAACACATCGGTTTTGTGCGCCCCACCGGCAGCACAAATGCATACTTGTCTGAAATTAGGTATTTTTGGGATTTGGATTTTCGCCGGGTTTAGAGCACGCCATGTTTTTCGCTAAGGAAGAAACAGGTACTGTTAGCAAATCGATTAGCCTGCGTTGTTGCGAATGACACACACAACCTGACCCACAGAGGTTGCAACCAACTTTCAGTGAGTGAGTTGTCATGGTGATTACAGTTATTAAAGCTCCTGATTGGACCTTTGTATTGGACAAGTAAGATAGAAACCACATTTAGTTGGAACAAAAAGATGTGCCGGTTAAAATGGAAACGTTCCGTCAAAATGAATTAATTCCATAATAATATATCGGTTATAGGTCCGGTTCCGGATAGGGAACCGCCTGGGTCCGGAACCGGACCGCGGTCCGCCAATTAGTGACACCTGGTCTAGACTGTGAAATCATTTTCATACTGCACCAGCTACACACCTCCTCAGACTCCCCTACACACCCCCAACTCACCCAGTCAAACACCAGCTTCCATACACACCCCCAACTCACACAGTCAAACCATGGGAAATACATTTGAATAAATGTGGGTTCACGTTTTCAGAATGAATATTTACATGTGTGCATGCAATACAGTACACACACAATGCCCAACAGGCATTCTTTCATTTATCCTTCACATCAGCAGCAATATACATCTCTCGACGCACACAACCACATACACAACCACACATGGACATCATAAAGCTATGACCATTACCGACTCGGCTAAGAGGCACACAACAGAAGAGAAACTATCCCTCAGAGAAGGAATGAGAGGGGGGGGGGAGAGAGAGAGCAAATCCTCCTCTCTTTTTTTCCTCCCTTCCTTCTGCTTGAAGTTCAGCAACAAAGGAGAATGTTAAGCATGTGCAGTACCTACCTTCTCTCAGACTGCCTCTCCTTTGTTTCTTCTCTTGCTCTCTGCTCTCACGTCTTCAGTCAGTATTAATCTCTTACAGCATTGAGAGACTTGGCTGAAAGGGGTGGGAGAGACAGAGGGAGGGAGTCAGTCAGTAGAAAGCGGGAGAATTAAAAGCTGGAGGGCAGAGGAGAAACATGAAACCTCCAGTGATCCTGAAACAATCATCACCCCTCTCTCTCTCCCTCCCCATCTCCCTCCACTCCCCCTTTTTCTGTCTCTCCAGCCCCCCTCTCTCTCCTCTGCCTTTCTCTCTCCCTCCTTCTCTCTCCACTCCCATCTTTCTTTCTCTCTGCTTTCTCTTTCAATATTTTTCTCTCTCCCCATCTCTCTATCTACCCCTTCCCTCTCTCTACACTACATTTGCCAATTTCCCTGGTTGGTAACTAACCCCCTCCCTTGTTTTAAGTGTGTGAGTAGAAATAGGAGTAATCATTCCCTTCCTCCAGATGTACCACAGTGGCTTTATAGGTTTTTATAGTGGCACATGCCCCTGAGAGAAAAGCCAAAATATCAGCCGAGCTTCAAGTTCTCCAAACCTCCTTCTCAAAACAGACCCCGCAAACTGCAGGCATTGAAAACGCCCGGCGCAATCCCTCTGGCATGTTTCCATGTTCAGGGATGGTGTGTGTGTTTTCTATTGTAAAGTACGTGTGTGTGAGCTTTTTCTGATGTACTTCATAAGAGTGCATAGATGTCTATGAGTACTTTGTGTGTGAGTGTGTGTGTCAATGTGTGGGTGAGTGTGAGTGTGTGTTTTCTCAGATGTAGATAGTAAAACATGTACAAGGTTACACAGTCAGGAATACAGGTGAGCCCGGAGGCCCCCACAGGAAGGAGAGGAAAAGTGGAGGAATGGGGGAGTGGAGGAGTGGAATAGAGGGGGAGTGAAGGACTAGAGGATAGGGGGAATGGAGGAGAGGGGAAGTGGAGGAAAGGAAGAGAGGGGGAGTAGAGGAGACAGGATAACCTTGCAGGCTTATCAGACAAGGTGAGGCATGCCACCAGGATGACATCAGGCTGACGTGATCTCACTTCTTACTCACTCCTCCTGTCTCCTGAATGTGCAATCATCTCTCTCATTCTCTCTCATGGTCTGCCTCTATCTCTCTTTTTCTCCCTCCCACTCTATCGATTTTCTCTGTCTCTCTCTAACCATCTCCACCCCTCTCTTCACTTGCACACAGGGACATATAGGTGGGTTCAGCTCCACAGATCCCATCACCCTCAGCACCACACAAACACCACATACACACAGCCACCACAACAATCATGTGTATTGGCAAATACACATCAAGTTCACTCAGCCTGAAAAAAAGAAGAGCTGCCATCCATAGTAACTGAGGTGGTGCAACTGTTTCCAGAAGTTTGCAGAAACCTTTTCAAGTTTAGAGAGAGAGAGAGGTCATGTTATACATTTTAGGCTGAAAAGTCCCCTTTAGTGGTGACTGGTGATTTAATGTCTTTCAATAAAATCATATAACCGTTTCGTAGGTTTTTAGCTCTTGGTCTGTTGCGAACCCCCCCCCACACACACACACACACACACACACAAACACACAGGCTAGCACAAACTTACAAGCCAATGCAAACATACACATACCAAGAGATACACACACTCAAACACTATCATCAGAGTATCACACTGTGTAACACTATCATCACATTAGACTGTGTAACAATATCATCAGAGTAGACTGTGTAACAGTGAAAACTAAATGAGTCATGTGCCCGTTCCCTATTTCAAGGGAACATGAAAGTCACTGTTGGTCAGTGCATCAAAGCACTGTTGAAAAATGCAGCATGTTCTGTGGGCTGTATATGTTTTCCTAGTTCTTGCAGGACCCAGGAATAGCGCATGTACAGTTGTGTTCAAAATAATAGCAGTGTTTTTAAAAATTTGAGTAAAGCTCAATCCAGTATTTCAACTTGTTGGGAACACTGCACATTATATTTTACATTAAAACATGACAAAAAAAATTATCAATATTTAATTATGTTCCAGAAAATTACGGAAATAAATAAATTGGGATGTTCGAAAAAATAGCAGTATCTGCATTATTCATTACAAACTTACAAAAAGTAAAGATTTAGCATTCCTGTGAATCAATAAACTAATATTTAGTTGTATAACCACGGTTTTTGAAAACTGCTTCACATCTATGCTGCATGGAGTCGACCAACTTCTGTCACCTGTAAACGGGTATTCCAGCCCAGGATGATTTGACAACCTTCCACAGTTCTTCTGCATTTCTTGGTTTTGCCTCAGAAACAGCATGTTTAATGTCACCCACAAGTTTTCTATTGGATTAAGGTCCGGGGATTGGGCTGGCCACTCCATAACATTTATTTTGTTGGTCCAATTGACACCTCAAAGAGATTCCCTATTAATAGAGGGGTGAGACAAGGTTGTGGTATTTCACCTTTCCTGTTCTTAATAGTTGTGGAATTACTCTCCCTGAATATCCTAAATAGTTCTGAGATTAATGGTGTATCTATTTTTGACCAGGAGATAAGAATCTCACAACTTGCTGATACAACCTTGTTCCTAGAAAACAAGGATCAAATTAGCAAGGTTCTTGAAATTATTGATGCCTTTTCAGACTCATCTGGCCTTAAATTAAATATTCCTAAATGTGAATTCATTTGCTTATACGATATCCCTGAAACAACACTAAATAGCATACCTGTTAAGAACAGTGTGAAATATCTTGCCATTAATATCTGCAAACAAATTTCTCTACGGCAAGACATTTTATACCCAAACTTAAAAAAGCAAAATTAAAATTCAACAATTGGCTTCATAGACATTTCCTGGCAGGGTTCTTTTAACTAAAGCAGAATGTCTATCTATCTATTTTATATATCCAGCTATCTCGCTATTTGTCCATGACAACACTTGCAAACAAATAAATTATTATTATTTAACTTCTTCTGGAAAAACACACATCAACATCTCAAACAACAGGTTTTATGTGGTAGAAAAGGATTTGATATGTTGGACTTTTTTGATGTTAATAATACTTTCAAAATTATATGGATTAAACAATGTGTTACCTTTCCATACTCTATCTGGCACTTCATTCCATCTAATATTTTTTAATTGGTGGGTGGACTAAAATTGTTGTTATCTTGCAACTTTACCCCCCCCTAAACTCCCTTTAAAACTGTAAAAATGTCACGAACAAGTTCTCTTGGCATGGAAACTTTGTTTTGTCCACAACTTTTCCCCACACAAATTATATATATGATATGAAATAATTAATTTATTATAACTAAGAACAAATCGTTTTTCCTTAAGAATTGGCATGAGAAAGGAATTGACTATCTTTGTGATATGATGGACTCAGATGGGAATATTTACTCCTATCATGATTTCATGTTGAATCACAATTTTCCAGTTATTCACAAAGAGTTTCTCACAGTGATGAAAGCAATACCGAAAGGTCTCGTTCATTTGAAGTGTCATTTATCATTTGGAAAGATTATGAAGACTGAACCAACATTCAAAGTCGGTGACAAGAGCATTTATGATCCAAAATGTAATAATAAAATGATAAGTATTTTCTCCTCTAAGAAACGTGTCACTCCTAGGGGGAAGTTCTTTTGGAATTCATTAATAGAAAATATAAATTGGAAAAAACATGGCTTTTACCATATAAATTCTGTATCGCTAAGAAAGTTAGAGATGTGCATTTAAGAATTCTACACAAAATCTACCCTACAAATGAATATGTATTGAAATTTGGCAATAATGAGCCGACCTGTACTTTTTGTAAAACTGATAGTCTATTGATCATCTTTTTTTATTTATGGATAAGAGCGTCTGCTAAATGACTAAATGTAAATGCCTTATTGGTAAATTTGGGGTTGACATGTCAAATTTCTTTACCTCCAAATTTAAATCAGATATTGTATTGACAATGCATACTGTTATTTGTTATCTTTCTCATTGCAATTCAGATATTGAATACACAGGGAATGTTTTTATTTTATCAGCTAAATTCTTTATACATAAATGTTAAATTTCCTCTATAGTGCCTAAATTTGCTCATTTTCTAAATAACGTCAATTACTTCATTAATACACTAAAATCTATACATAATGAAAAAAGTGTCAAACTGGTTGAATTATATGAAAAGCTTTGTTAATTATAGTACAACTCTTTACTTTTTTTTTTTTTGATGCTGACAAATTAGTTTGTGCATTTGTATAACATTTTTTGTGTCATTTTCTTTATAGCTGTATATTATTTAAATTGATCTTGAAGATGTTTCTCATATAATGGTCATTGCTGAATTGACTGAACTGTCATTGTATTTGTTAACATTTTTGAAATAAAAAACAAAACAAAAATCTATGCACGTTGTATCCATGCGTCGTTGCTAACATGTGCTGACGTTGTGACGTTTGCATTGAGTTCCCTTTGTTGACACATGGCACTTTTTGCCACAAAAACTTAAGTTCAACCTAAAACCGTGCAACGGAACGTAAATAAAAATACAAGCAACTCAATCGCTACCAAGACGAAAGCTTTTGACACCGACGTTGTCTATGTAGTCCAAATATTGACAGATTCTTAGGGGTGGGAGAAGAAACAAAAATAATAAATATATATGTGAGAGAACAATGGTTGTGCTCGCCAAAGGCATGAGCACACCCAATAATACAAATATATATGAGAGAGTACAATGGTTTGTGCTCGCCAAAGGCAAGCACACCCCAATAATAAATATATATATGTGAGGGAACAATGGTTGTGCTCGCTGAAGGCTTGAGCACAAACACCCAATAAGCATTCTAAATTACATAATAGTACTTTTATCAGATACTACCTTACATTTTTAGGAAACATTTTGTAGTAAATACATACTTTGATGAGACTTGATTGATGTTGACTGTTGTTTGTACTGTATAGGTCAGTGATGTAACTTCTATAAAAATTCACAAGAGTGGTGTTTGGGTAAATGTCAATGTTAGGTTTAGCCTATATAGTACGTATCTCCTAAAATAATGGAGTAAATTGGGTTGTCAAAATTGATCTTAGACAACATGGCATGACATGAGTACACATAGTTACAGGAGATGTGTCCATGGTTGCCAGGTAACATGAGGTATAGTGTCTGAAAGCAAATGGAGCATGTGACTCCCTCTAAATCTGTGATAAGCCGTTAAATGGGTTGTCACAGGAACTGACTTCCCATAAATACTCCCCATTGTGCAAGACTTGTTCACTAGAACAGATAGCAGATATGACTGCATGGAGCATCATTAAGATGTTGACTAGAACAGGTATAGCTCAGTAGATAAAAGCAATAAGTCATAAGAATCGTGCAAATTATGATACAAGCATGACATTTTGTGCAGTTGTTCTCAGAGGCCTTTAGATCAAATCTGCCTGATTGGCCATTTGAAAATCCAAGATGGCGGCCATTTTTCAAGATGGCTGCCATTTGGCCTGCTTTCATTGTACTTTGTCCAAGAAGTCTGTGTAGTTGGCCAATTTGAATGATAAAGATGTTAATTCCTATGTTTTTAAGGCTGCTAGACTGATTTGTACTGGTTCTAGAGGATCATAACAGGCATTAAGGGCTGTTCCCGACTAAGATTTTCTTTGGTCGACCAAGACTGAAAATCGGCTAATCTAAATTGTAAGTTTTTTTTTCTATAAATGTCACAATGTTTTTCATCAAACCATTTTGTGTGATGTTTTACCTCACTGTGTTAAGAGATACATACATAAGAAGGGTGATTGACAACTAGACAAACATTTTCCCGATCTGACTCAATGTAGAGCTAGCTGCTGGACATACCACAGTCAGCCGCTATAAAATGAGCTATTACTAATAATAAGCCTCGTGTCACCAATCCTGTTGTTACCGAATGCCGATATAATAAAAAATGCCTGAGTGTTTGCATTAGCGAAGTAGGCCAACTTACGATTTTCAAGTGGTACATCATATTCAACGTTGAACTATGGAATATAAACCGTTGTTGGCAGTGTGCATTCAACATGTTTTCAGTCACCCGGTACTTTGATAAAATGCTTCCATACCAAAGATTTCTTTGCCATTTTGCCTAAAGGATTAATAACACCAACTGTAGACAAAGTTTGGTAAAGTTTAGGCTAAGAGCTACAATTGTGCCATGTGCAAAAAACAAAACAAAATGCAGATTAACAAAAGGGAAAACAGTAACACTTTTTAAAATTATTATATTTTGCGTTATTTGTCTTAAATAATATAATCTACAATTTCTGTAGAACATTTCTTTAATTCAGCAACGGTGACACAAGCGGGAATCAGATCTCACACTTCCATACGGCTGCTCGACTAAAAATAATCTTAGTCGACCAAGAGCATATCGACCAAACAATCGACTAGTCGACTGAGTGGGGACAGCCCTATTATGAATATTACACATTGTTTGGCTATTGATATCACTAACAGTTAATAGTCAATTATATCCATTGTGTGTATATAGGAGGTCAGATGGCTGAGCAAAGGTTGCCGGTTCGATTCCTGGCCTTGCTAAATGACGTTGTGTCTTTGGGCAAGGCACTTCACACTACTTGCCTTGGGGAGAATGTCCCTGTACTTACTGTCAAGGCCGAATTATACTTCTCCGACTCCGTTACGGACAGACGGAGTCGGACGGATTGGTTGAATTTATAGTACTCCGAAGGCTGTGGGTGCTGAAAACAATTCACTGCCAGAAGAGTAGGTGGCACTGCACTGCGATGCTAGCTAGGTTATCGAAAAGTCGGAGCAAATTTACAAATTAGCCGTTTCATCAATAAAATAAGCACATTTTCAGCAACTACACTGCCCATTTCTCGTCACATTTTAATTCAGATGCTGATTTACATGTACTGTTTAGCTGAAATATGAATTGTAAACTTACAGCAATGGCAGTCAAAAAATTCTGTTCGTCTTGTTGGTCACGGCAACCCCGCTCCTGACGCAAGCGGTTCTTTATACGGACCAATCACAGCCAAGGGGTATCCGTAAAATGACGGACGGACAGTCAGGAAAATCAGGAGGTACACGTAGAGCTCTCCGAGGGGCTCGGAGAGGGAGTTCCTCATCGGAGAGGGCGTTCCCTGTGTCCGTCTCCGTAAAAACGGAGAAGTATAAATCGGCCTTAAGTCGCTCTGGATAAGAGCGTCTGCTAAATGACTAAATGTAAATGTATATTAGTAGGGGTTGTTACATGCTAAAATGATGCATATATGCAGGAAAGTGGAAAGTGCCTATTACACATTTAGAAGGTGTTAATTGATAAACCCTTGACCTTGTCAGACTGGCCATGGATGTGCTTCTCAAATAAAGCAAGAAAAACCAACTGGACCAAGTGTTGTCTTTGTCAGCAGGATAAGAAGGAATAACTGTCTCCCCAGGCCAATCCTAACAAAGGAGGAGAAGATGGG
This sequence comes from Osmerus mordax, assembly GCF_038355195.1. Taxonomy (NCBI): domain Eukaryota; kingdom Metazoa; phylum Chordata; class Actinopteri; order Osmeriformes; family Osmeridae; genus Osmerus; species Osmerus mordax. The sequence goes on along the minus strand of NC_090050.1, from coordinate 6,188,500 downwards.
TATATGCAACTGGCGAGAAATATTCCCCTCTTTCAGGCATTAAATTCACTACCAATCAAGCTAGATCCTGCAAGACTTGATGAAGGTAGTGGGATAGAAGAAACTTTAAGACGAAACAAAGCACACTATCATGAGAGTTGCATGCTCCTATTCAACAACACAAATTTGGAAAAAAAGAAAAAAAAAGCTGGGAAAAGATCAACCCCATTACATTTACATTTAGTCATTTAGCAGACGCTCTTATCCAGAGCGACTTACAGTAAGTACAGGGCCATTCTCCCCGAGGCAAGTAGGGTGAAGTGCCTTGCCCAAGGACACAACGTCATTTTGCACAGCCGGGAATCAAACTGGCAACCTTCAGATTACTAGCCCGCTTCCCTAACCGCTCAGCCACCTGACTCCCCATTAGCTAGTAAAGATGAGGCAGTGGCAAGCTCCATACATGCCAGAAGTCACAGCTAGTTGAAATTTTTCGAGCACAAGTGGACATCCCAGACAGAGAACCAAGGGGCGATGCAATCATTATTGATGGCTCAGCACTGATCAATTCGCTACCTCCACGCACCTCAAAAACATTTGATGACTATGCCAGAAAATGTCATCCAAAAGGTGGCATCCTTCTGTGCTAAGTTCAAAAGGGTGGATATAGTGTTTGATGTGTACAAAAAGTCTGAAAAGTCTGAAATCTGAAGCCAGATCAAAAAGAGGGAAAGGAATGAGAAGAACAGGAACAGGAACAAGCAAGACTCCAAAGGACTTGAGGAGCTTTCTTCAGGATGACAGTAACAAGACTGAGCTATTCCTCTTCCGTGCAGAGAAGATATGTGAAACACAGACAACAAGCACCGTCATTGTCACAAAAGGAGAAAATCCCATTACCATCACAAGAATGTCTTTGGATGCTGTATCTCCTTGCTCTCATGAAGAGGCTGACACAAGAATATTTCTACATGCCAAGGATGCAACAACAGATGGAAGCAAGTCCCTGGTCATCAAGGCTAATGACACTGATATCCTTATCATAGCAATATATGTTCTGCCATCTTTACACAACCTTGGCCTTGAGAACATGTGGATTGTATTTGGCGACGGGGCCAATTTACGCTAGATTCCAGTTCATGGTTTCTGAACTGGTTTCTGCCATAGGGCCTGAGAAAGCTAGTGGAATACTTTATTTTCATGCATTCACTGGATGGGATGTTGTGTCTGCGTAAAGGGAAGAAGACTGCATGGCAAACTTGGAACATCTGTGACCTTCACCCATCTTAGCCAGCATCAAAGACATTTCAGTGATTCTGAACTGCAACGTCTGGAGAGATATGTTGTCCTCATGTATGACAGATCAAGTGCCGCCGCTAGTGTGGATGAAGCAAGACTGGATCTCTTTGCCCACAAACAAAGGCCATACAACTCAATTCCACCAACACAAGCAGCCCTCAAAGAACATGCCAAGCGGGCTTCTTATCAGCCGGGGATCGTTTGGAGTCAGGCAACCATTGCCAGGCCTGATACCAGCAGTCCTGCTGATTGGGGCTGGATGCAGAAGGGAGAAATATGGCAAGTATGCTGGTCAGCATTACCTCCTATAGCAGCCAGCTGTCAGGAACTAACCAGATGTTCCTGTAAGAAAGGTTGCAACCACAGATGCAAGTGCTTCAACTCAGGGCTCCCATGCACTGCACTTTGTAACTGCATATGTGAGAAGTAGCAAGGGACTTTCAGTCTATCCATGCTGATACGAGTCTTGTAGTGGTTTTGAGTCTTGAGTAGGGAGGGGTATTGAGAACCGGTTCTTGTTTAGAACCGGTTCCCAGTGAATCGATTCCTTGGAATTGTTAGCAAAATTCCTTAACGATTCTGTTAACGATTCTCTGTGCCGTTGCGCATGCGCAAACTTTTATAGTTTATTCAGACAGACTGCAGCAAACATGGCAACTAGGAAGAAGCGTTCTAAAGTTTGGTTGTATTTCACACGACAAAATGACAACAACGCCACTTGTAACGTGTGTAAAAAGTCTATTTCGTCGAAGGGAGGAAATACTACAAATATGAAGAAGCATTTGAACACACAGCATGGAATGAAGTTACTGGAACGTCATGTGTTCGATGCATGCAGCAGCGCAGCTACAATCAAAAATAAGTCATTGGATGAACTCAATTTAATTGTGGGCAGGATTTCCATCCAAAAACTATATGTTGCCCTGACTCATTTTGATCAAATACAGCTGAAAGGAAATAATTACATTAACTCAATGAAATTGATTTGCGTTTGTCCTACTAATTTTCAACAAATACAGCTAAAATGAAATAAGTATTTAGACTCAATGAAATTTATTTGAGTTTGTCCTACTAATTTTCAACAAATACAGCTAAAATGAAATAAGTACATTAACTCAATTAAATTAATTAATGTTTGTCGAACTCAAACTTATTCAATTTATTGAAAGTGAAATCTCTCATTAAGACACAAAAGAGACTAAACCTGGTTTGTGTTTTTATTGAAAATGTGTACACACACTAAGCAAGATATTTAAACATAGAAAGAAAAAAAAGTGAAGATTGCACTTTTGCTAGAAATCCATGGGATCCATGACATTGAAAAAACAAAAGATCAGGAAATGTTATAAAAAGGTCAACAAAATAAGGAAGGCCTGACAAAATAAGGACAGTTGCCTTTTTATCCAAACTAGATTTCCCCCAAAAATAAAAAAGTGCAGCTTAACCTTGTTAAATAATTTCAGAATTACAGTAATATCCATCAAAACACCTAACCAGAAAAGGGTAGGTCTATTATTAATGCGCTAACAATGGACACAAGAGTTTTTCTCTTATGCAAACAGTTTGATTTTTAGCTGCTGTACCTTTGCATTCAGCTTGTGCCCATCCAGATTCAGTATGACCTTCTGGAAAAACTCAAAGATGTACTTGAGATTTTCTGGAAAGCTCAGATCAAGAGCATAAATGAGCCCAAACAGCACGACGAACCCCACAATGACACTGCCCACATTGCTCAGGACTTTGATGCCTTCGATCAAAATTCCCACATCGTCTGGCTCTCCATCTGCATCTCTTCGGATCATGTAAATCCCCATGACTGTTTTCGATGTCCTTCTCTGCATCTTCAGTAGCGGAGGCCTGAAAAACAACACAAACACAGGACTTGTGTTAAGTAAATGCCACACACCACAAACTATACAAAATCAGACTAGATGGTCAATTCATTGGTTATTGGGGTTAATTAGATGTGATTTCCCAAATCATATTTAAGTGCACTTGCTAGCCTGTCCCATAGGCCGAAAGACATTGGTAGGGATAGTATGCTATAGGATGTTCTCATTATAAATAGTGTGCCTTGGGAGAAATAAGTGTGGGTAACACTATGATGCTACATGAGGAACATCAGTGTTAAACTTACCAGATATTCCTTGAAGAAAACATCTGGATCTTCATTAAGGTAAATGACAAGGCTTCTCAGGACACACTCCCTCCTGGTGTTGATGTCACACTAAAATCAGGACAGAATTGAGTGACTGGCACAGGTAGGAGAGTAGTTGTCTGTAGACAATAGGGTCATCTATTGAGGAGTCTATTGAGATCAGAAACCTTACTCCTAAATGCCCCAAACTAGCCTAGCATGATTTACACAGCCATTGGTGAGTGGGTAAATGAAATGCATAAAGTATAGTGCTTAAGAGACTAGTGATGGACAATTAAACCTTACAATAGCCACAATTTAATGGAAAGGATGTTATATGCATTTCTACTAACCGAATCTATGATTGCCAAAACGTCTTTGATCTTTTCCCCCTTCACTCCTCCTTTTCTCTTGAAGATCTCGATCAGCTTGTCTGAGAAGTGGTCCAGCTGCGACATAAACTTTGATTGCAGTGGCTTGGTGGTGATCTGCAAAAACGCTGCATTCACCTGAAACACATTCAAACAAAATACATACATTAGTTTTTTGTTAGATATAATAATTACCACATAAGGATGCAGGATTATTGGCAAATTCAAACAATATATTGTTAACACTTGTACACATTTACTTACTTCACACTGCATAAACAGGGCAGGCCATCTGTTTTGGAACTCTGCAACCATGGGCCTCTGCTCCACAATCTCTCGTCTTCTGTGGGAGAAGGTTTTTCCCATTTTTGTTTTGATCACCCCTTCATTGTCACGCTTTTTCAGTTCTGACAACAAAGCAATTCTCTCGTTTTCCAGGCTTTCTGTGGTTTCACCTTTTGGGTACAGAGGAATGTAATTGTTTTTTTTTGTGCAATTGTTGAAGTTTGCTGTTTACTATGACTCTTGTATGTGTGATTTAGTAGCTTGCTCCATGTATTAAATGTACATGGACAATCAGTTTACGGACATGGATAGCGATAACTGCCCCTAAAATGCCCATGAGATTGCATGAAATGTTGCAACAACGAATACCTGCTTGATTGTTAAACCGCACTCTTTACACCGCTACATTCATAATCCTGAAAAAGATTTTAAAAAAGATCAAAGATAATTGGCATACATTACAATGCGATACAGGGATGCATGAAACAGTAATACAAATCAGTTTGTGTCAGCATTGAACAATAGCGTATTACTTACTATCACTAGGAGGTTGCCTTTCCTTGGTAACGCTGATTAAACTATAAAAGATAAGTATGATAGTTGTAGTACTAAAATAGTAGAAAAACTCTTACATTTCTTTAAATGGGATACTGTAAGAATAGGTCACACTTAAACATAGTATACTTAACAAGTGAGAAATGGCAATGGTTGCGGTCACACCTGCTGCATGCAATTTTAGTGCACAAATCCAGACCGAGTTTCAGAACTAAAATGTGCATTAAACATTTTACCTAAGTGCCGGGCTAGCTAGCTGCAACTACGGTACAATTGAATGTAATTTGGAGGACGAATCGACAGACCAAGCAAAAAATGTGCTTGAAATATTTTACCTCAAATATACTAGGCTAGCTAGCAACGACGACGATACACATGCAGCTAGCCTGCTAACTCAGACTTGACAAAGTGAAAACGATGCAAAATTCGCATGGCTTTATGGCTGTTGCACAAATGTAGGTCAGTATTACGAAATGCACATTATGCACGTAGCGAAGTACATTATAAACTAATAAAAAACAAATACATACCAAATAATGAACTTCCACCTGCAGTCAGTGTCTTTTGCCGTTAGGAAATGTGCTCCAAAAAGGCGGTGAGAGATGAGGGGTGGGAGAGTTGTCTCGCACATGCGCAAAGGGTGGTTTCTCAACTAAGCTAATTTATTTTGCGTTGATCTAACCTAGTTACATCTCCTAGGTGAAACTAGTCATACATTTTAAGTTACACCCAATAAATTAACATACATACACTTTTTAAATAGATGTATTTAAATTAAATAAACTACATTTAAATGTGTCAGATCTAAGAAGGGCTTGAATCATTTTTTTGAGTGTAACGTTCGCGCTTCATCTCTAACTATCTAAGGTAGAGCTAAACTGCTCAAAAGTGATCACAACCACTTGTTACTGTGTGAAGCAATTTGCCTTTATTGTGTGTAGTCGATCTAGTTATCTTCTGTCCCGTTGTTTGAAGCATACATTTTAGCTCCGGCATTCGTCTCCCATTAGTATTGATCTTATTGATAATTTCACGTTATCGGGGCGGCATGTGTTATCAGCAAACGTTCGTGTGTCCCATTATTAAACTGAGCATATCGATTTTTAATCCATTATTAAACTTAGCATTTTAATTGTTTAACCTTTTAATAGTCCTGTTAAATGTGCCTGAAAACGCCTAAACAACATACTCAAAGTACGTTGAAAGCTGTTGTTGAACCATTTGGAGTACATGCATGTAAATGGTCTCTTTTGAAAGGTGACACTGAAGTTATTTCCCCTGTTGTTAGGACCCCTGTAAGTCCTACTGGTGTTGAGTAATAGAAGCTTGAACACAAGGAAACTGAAAGTTTCCATCTCCGACTAGATTTTGTTTTGAAAACAGAGGCCTGAAGAGGCCTAGAGGTGGTAGGTATTAGCTCATTTCTGAGCCAGTCAAAGCCAGTTTGAGAAATTTGTTTAGAACGAGTGTGTGGGGGGGGGGGGGGGGGGGGTGCAGGACGCACAGACCTAGTTGGCTGTAGAGGGGAGAATCGATAAGAAATCGTATCGATAAGCAGGAATTGATAAGGAGTCGGAATCTTTAAAATCTTATCAATACGCATCCCTAGTCTTGAGCATTTATAATATTACATTGACATTATCTTCATATTAGTTTAGAATCTAGTAATACCATAGAAAATGTGTTGCATCCATTTGATATTAGTTTTATTTGTATATTCAGTTAAAAGTTGCTTCTGATTAGGCTGGTCCTAAGCTGGTAATATCTTAGGTGTTCAATGTCTTGGTCAACTTGATATTGAAAATTATGCTATGCATTTTTGCATGTTATCTGTAGTTACATTTTGGTTATAAGGTATCTAGTGTATCTGGTGTCAAATAATTTAAACTAGTCAAATAGTTAGTCTTGAGATTGAATTCATTTTTTATGCATTTTGTATTAGTAGGCCCTAGGGTACCGTATTTTATAAATCAAACTTTTTTTTCATAGTTTGGCTGGTCCTGCGACTATTAGTCAGGTGCGACTTATATATCAAAATATATATAATTTAACATGTTTTAAAATGTTAATTCATACTGACTGACATGAACAAACGAGTTCAATGGATTCAGTGATGTGGATTGAGGTCGGGAGCTTGGTGAACTAGTTTACCGGTAACTTGGTTGTTGGACTCGCTAGCTTGTTATGCTAATGTAGCGCCCTCTCAAGCCAGTTGACTACGCCACCCCTTGAAGTGGGCTACATCACATCGGAGCAAGGGGAACTCAATAATGCTATTGCACCGTTTCTTTTTGAGAAAGTATAAAAATAGTCTTTATTAATAAATATTACACAACAGTGGAGTTCGTTGGTCACCAGATAAAAAAAAACAATAATAACATAGGCCTATATGGACACAGTCCAATAGGCTAGAGAAACTTAAGCCAACACAATAAAGTAAAGAATCTACGAGCGGCACCAATGCATCAAACACACATAAAACTACAGAAAAAGAGAACAGCAACTAGCACTCCTGTGTAGCTGCGAGGGTCTGACACTGCAAGCATATAACACAAACACTGGTAAAAGATACATAAACACTACATCATGATTTGCCCATATTATACTACAGCCAGAACAGGGCCCCGTTCGTCGTAAGGGTTGAAGCTAAGTTAATCAATTGTCCCTTTAGCCCGTTAACATTAGCGAGATGAGTGAGAACAGCAAATATCGGTTCGTCAACGGCTGATCCGCATCCAAATCATGTGGTTAATTTCAATCAGGCTAAACTTATCAGGGAAATTGCACGTGCACGTCCTACTTCAAAAGGCAGGAAAGGTCGATCACCAAAACCGTGATTTTCTAACGGTATGATGGCGGAAAAGACCAAAGAGAGAGCGGTGATAGGCTATTCTCGCCATCCGAGCAAACTATTATAATGAGTCTCTAGACAAAGTCAAACACCGCCACCGCTGCCAGAGCAAGACAAGCAGCTTGGGAAAAAATTGCCGATAAGCTAAATGCGAAAGTTTTGGGGAAATGTATAGGCTCATCTTAAGTGCCTCATTACCCCAATCAATCAGATCACATTTCTTTAAATGCGCCTGCTGGTATAGGCTTTATGGAAATAGAATGAGATCTTGCTAGCAAAAATAATGATCTCAACTCTTTCAGAATAAGTAGGCTAGATAAAAACAAGGCCAAAGAGTATTTAATTGATACGAATTAATAGACAATTATGAGGATATATGTAGGCTACTGCGCTTATATCATGTACTATATATGTGTATATGCATGTAGGCATATGTGTAAATCCCTCTTTGATGTCATTGACTGGGACATGGCCAGGGAATATGATGAATTGATTCATCAGCTGGTTAAGCGCCAAGTACACTTTTCTTACAGCAACGCATGCTGCGGCTTTGCCAATGTTTTCTGCATCGCATATACTGTATAAAAATAGCCTATAGCCTACCTGACGCTAAAAAACCTCAAGGCTATGCAGTCTGAAGCACAGTTAAAGTTTCAAGTAGCTTTATTGTCAATTTCTTCACATGTCAAGACATAAAAAGGAATCGATATGACGTTTCCCACTCTCCCACAGTGAAACATATAAAAAGCACAGGCACAACAAATAAGACAAGACATTTCGTAAAACATAGCGTTACATATTCACATACAGCTGCATAAGCTCATAATAAAGCATAAAGCTTGCTGCAGCGTGTGATATTTGCAATGTACGGCCCGAGAAGGTCTTGCAAATAAATGAGTCCATGTCGGCTGAATCGATATCGCTCAAACAAGAACTCATCCGTGTGAAATAAAGGATCTAATTGGCAATCGCGAAGAACTCTATTGGTATGGAAAGCTAATCGAACTAAAATATATTTTAGTTAGAGATTTTAGTGTAGCTGGATAAGCTACACTAAAATCTCTAACTAAAATATATTTAAATATATTTTTTAGTTACGTTAGCCTGCTCTGGAGCAGGTTAGTGCTAATTGATATGTTACTATGGTGATTTATCGAAAGTTGCTTCCACGAACCAAAAAGAGGGGCGTTTTTTATCTTAGCCTGAAAATTAGCTCGCTAAACCGCTTAGCGAGCTACGACGAATACCCCCCAGTACAAGACCACGGCTACGTTTAATAACGTACCTTGTTACGCACAACAACAACACGGCGTCACTCCCCGGACACGCACATCGACATACAGCGGCTCCGCCAATGTCTGCCTTCCTATACAATAGTTAAAGTGGCCACTTAGCAAGCTAGTCATCACTGATGGAAGAACTTAAAGAAACCTTTGCTCAGACATACCTGTCGATTTCACGCAGCACCCGTGACTGCTACTCAGCCCCAGAACCAGTGGTGTTGACAATGAGATACCGGCTTTAGGACCCCGGGTGTCTATATTATAAGCCTGTGGATCAGGTAGCCTAATTAATTAATCGCATCCCCTTTCCCAATTAGTGACGGAGAGGGGCAGGGAGTGGGCACCAAACTACTACTACTTGCCCACTTGCTACACTAATTTAACCTATTCAGCCCCCCATGTATGTTCTGCTATTGTGTAGCTGAATAACTGTTAATGTGTTACGTTAACATACCGAACACCTATTTAGCCTGTTGTTCTGTGTGCTAATGTATAGTTGAATAACTTGCCTTTCCAGATTAAATGTCTGTTCTTGTTCTTGGATTTTGTCAAATAAATTTGGAAATAAATGCGATTTATAGTCCAGTGCGATTTATATAGGCCGATGTTGTTTTCCTCTTCATGACGCATTTTTTGACTGATACGATATATACGATTTACAAAAAATACGGTAGCCTGTTAATTGTGCCATAAAACATTTAATCGAACATTGTTTTTGTTAATTTTTCATAGAAAATGTAATATTTCATCACTATAATCATTTTCTGAGCAGCAAACTATTACAAAAACAATTATTATACATTATTTAGGCTACTACACAAAACGACTCAATGTTTATATAATTCAGCAATCATCCGACATTTCTCGGAAAAAATCTATTCCGATTTGGCAGCCATCTTGGACTTTCAAATGGCCAATCAGGTAGTGATGGGCAATCCGTCTCTTTTTCGTGAGCCAGCTTGTTTGGCTCAGCTCACTGGAAAGAGCCGGCTCTTTTGGCTTCCGAACGGCTCTTTAAAAAATACATGTTTTAACTATGAATTTGACTATGATAGGTGTGAAAACAATTTGAATAAAATTATTAAATGAAATCATACTCTACCTTAACCACAACGTCTTTAAAAATGCATTGATTTGTTATGGCTCTCCTCCAACATTCGACTAGGCTACTCGTCTTACTGAGTGTGTGTGAGTTGGCTCGGCCCTCCCTCATGCAGTATAATTGGTTGACACCACGTGTATGATTTTAATTAGTGGGACCAATGTTGTTCTTAGTGCACCCCACATGGGGGTCCTTATGGACTGGTTCAGCTGTCAGAATAGGTGTGTGTCTGGTGTGTGTGTCTGTGTGTGTGAAAGAGCAAGTGTTTGTCTGTGTGTGTGTGTGTAACGTTATTTTCAGTTCTGACCTCATGGAGTTCAGCAAACCATCACGTAACACTGACAGCTGCTATACCTCCATTTCTCTATTCATCCATCATCCATCTCTCTATTCATCCATCCAGCATCCAACACGATGTATCTTGCAAGAAAACTGACAACAGCACATGAAGATAACCCAGAATGCGTGTGTGTCATGGCCTGAAACTCTAGGGCAAACTAGAACAACTGTTCTGGGAGGAATAATCTGGATTAAACTGCATTAAGTAGTGAATGTTCCATGCTAAATGTGTGACAGAGTGAGACAAAAAGAGATATATAGAGAGAGGGGGGATGGAGAGAGATAGAAGGGAGAGGGAGTAGGGAGATAAAACAAGAGGAAGAGATAGAGAAGGAAAGAGGGTGATAGAAAGAGGGGGGGATAGCTAGGGATTGGGGAGGAGAGGTGGAAGAGGGAGACAGAGAGAGAGGGGAGAGAGAGATAGATGGAGAGAGGGATGGGGGAGAGAAGGGGGAAGAGAGAGGAGGGGGGAGAGGGAGAGATAGTAAGCTGGCATGCACACATGAACTTCTGACCCAGCAGAGACAGATCCTGTGTGAGGACCAGTCACACTCATTACTCTCTCTCTCTCTCTCTCTCTCTCTCTCTCTCTCTCTCTCTCTCTCTCTCTCTCTCTCTCTCTCTCTCTCTCTCTCTCTCTCTCTCTCTCTCTCTCTCTCGTTGGTTCTGTTTCATACATATAGTTGATCTGTTACTCGTCTTCATCCGTGCTTATGCACCCCTATGACAACACCCTCTCCTCACAGAAAAACAACAAATTGCAATCTTTCGAAATCCTATATCCTACTCTCCAGCTGTACAGTAACTCAACTCCCAGACACCCCTGCTGTTGTAGGGTCACCCATGACAGTTCCACAGCTTCCAGAGGACTAGAGGGCACACTGTCAGATTAGCATGGAGGGAGAGAGGGGTTGGAGAGAGATGGAGGGAGAGAGGCAGGGAGGGACAGATTGAGAAAGGGAGAAAGTGTAAAAAGAAGCCACACGGATGGACAGATGCTGTTTTCTATTGGTGATTGTACAGCACTTAGTTAACTTTGTTTCTGATAAATGTTCAAACAGTAATCACTGCACACTCTGCAGCATGGTCTCACTCACACACACACTCTCCTTGCAGAACAGCCCCGGCTGGCCAGTGTCTCAGGCTGAAAGAGGGGGGGGCCACCATAGATATGTGATGAGGTACAGTAGCATCCCATTACACACGCTAGCACACTCAAACAGAGAGGGCTTGTTGAATGTGTGCGTGTGTGGGTCAGGGTGTATGTGGGCGAGAGAGCGAGCGAGATAAAGACAGAGAGGTGGTTGAGAGGGAGAGATAATGAGAGACAGAAAGAGAGAAGGAAAGGGAAGAAAAGAGAGAGAAGAGCGCTAGTGAGATAGAGAGGGCCTGAGGCAAAAACAGTGCAGCAGTCCCAGGACCCGTAGTCTTGGTGTTTAATGTTATTATCCTGTTCTCCCTGAGGCTGCTTCATAATCTATGCAGGCCTACTGCTAACAAAACACTTTCTCAATATCTAATGCCACACAAGCCCAGTTACAAACCATCCAAATTGAACATCATCCAGGATGATGAAGGAGGGAAAGAGAGAGAGCAGAGAGAAGGGGGGATAGGTAGAGGGAGGGGGATTTTGGGAGAGGTAAAAAGAGAGAGAGGGAGCAAAAGAGAGAGGCGGCAGGGAGCAAGAGAGAGAGGAAGAGAGAGAAGGGCGGAGATGGAAGGGGAGGGCGGGAGAAAAAAAGGGAAGTGACTTGTTGTCCTGGTTGTGTTGAAAGTGCCACATGGCAGAAGAGAAGTAGAGTATGTTTGTGTGTGTCTGTGTGTTGTGTAGAGAGGAGGTAGTTAAGGGGTAAGGGGATTTAAAGAGACAATGGGAACTAGGGGTGGGCGATATGGCCAAAATCTTTTATCACGGTATGAGTCATTTTATATCACGGTTACGGTATATATCACGGTATAGTAATTGTTCTGTAAATTCAATTAAGAAATGGTACAAAATAACCATACCATACTTCATCATCACACTCGATTATTTATTATAAACAAAAACTGCCTCACATGAGACAACACGAGTTAAAAACAAAAGACTCCAAAAAGTTACGAGTACGAGCGTTCCGATTGGCTGATGCGCAGTCATGCCATCCGCGTGGTGTCCTACTCACAGCTCAATACAGATCCGTAATGCCCTCCGACGAAAATTTCAAAATGAGCGAAAGCGATCAGTCTGAGTTTTACTATCCATATCTAACTTCGGTTTCGGCGTATCAACCTCGTTAAAGCTCAGTCGATATGTTAAAGCCTCAGTTTGATATTTCCCGGCATGACCTCACTCTCATTTACTAAGTCTTCACTAGTCATCCTAGATCAAGAATGCTAGCAACGCCACCAGTGTAATTTTACAACAATAATTTTACAGCATGAGACATAAAACTTGAACATCAAATCAAATTGGTTACCTGCAGAATGGGTCATCAAATATATAATTAATTAGCATCGGCATGAATGTGGTCCGCTTAGACAAAATACACTCCGTTCCGTCAGACCAACGCAAATGTGCTTCAAGGTCAAACGAAAATAGCAAATCAAAAGTTAAACTACAATTCTAAATATCGCAAGAATGCGATTTATATGATGGCTTATATACAATACAACAACCAGACATTTAATTGACACGTGTAATACAAAAATATAGTATAAAAGTATACCGCGTTTGAAACGGTATAGCCAAATGTCTCCCGGTAGACACATTTCTACCGTCGCACGGTATATACCGTCATACCGCCCAGCCCTAATGGGAACCAGCAATGTGTGCCTTTTAGGGAACGGGGCCTGTCTGGTCTCTGGTGTGTGTGTGTATGTGGAAGGGTTATGTGTGTGTGTGTGTGTGTGTGAGTCTGTAGGGACAGCAGGTGCCTCAGTAAGACTTATCTCACTAGGCCCCAATCTGAGCCATCAGACAGAAGGATATTTCTTAATACCTCACACACACACTAATGACAGAGCAGAGGAGGGGTGGAGTCTGAGAAAGAGAGAGACATGCTATACATGTAAAGAAAATAGGCTGAAGGGAAAAAACATCACTGCTGTACTGATGCAGCACTGCTGTAGACACACACAGTGTCAGGTCAACATATGACTAGGCATGGGCCGGTTACCGGTTTCAAGGTATACCACGGTTTGGAAAAAGTCATGGTTTCAAGTTATACCGCGGTTTGAACGATTTAAATACATCTCTAATTTTCCGCTATATCGTTGCTGTGGTATGAGCAGTTTTTTTATGTCTCGTCAAAGACCGAAAGTGCAGGAATCCCTCAGGTTTTACGCAGCGGAGAAAGTAAAGGCCGATATATGCTTCTGCGTTTTTTCGAAAAACGAACACATGGGAACGCCCTCCTCTACGGGGAACGCCCTCTCCCGCCATTGCTGTGAGTTTTTACAATTCATATTTCAGCTAAACAGTACATGTAAATCAGCATCTGAATTAAAATGTGACGAGAAATGGGCAGTGTAGTTGCTGAAAATGTGCGTATTTTATTGATGAAACGGCTAATTTGTATATTTGCTCTGAGTTCTCGATAACCTAGGTAAATAAACACTCCACGACGACTTACAAAAAGCTGTTGCGCCACCTACTCTTCTGGCGGTGAATTGTTTTCAGCACCCACAGCCTACGGAGAACCATAAACAAAGTCTATCCGTCCGTATCCGTGCGCCCGCCCATCCGTAAACGGAGACGCAGAAGCATATTTCGGCCTTAACCCTCCAGTTGGTGCGAGCAAGCAGTCATTCACCACCAGGTGTATACAATAGCCGAAGGAGGTGCACCCCTTGAACCTTTCCCTGCAGTATGGGATGCAACAGAGAGTGAGCGTGTTTAGCATTGGTGAAATAAACTTTGAACAGTACTATTGCCATCGTAGCCTACTATGACGGCGTATTAGGGCCAGGTAAAAAGAATCTGAGCCTGGGGGGGGGGGGGTAATATTCCAAGATTAAAGTTGGAAATTTGCAACACTTTTTTAGGAACCTCATCGCTTCACTTTGCATGGTCAACCTCATCCCAGCCTTGCCATGTAGCCTATAAAGCCTGCAGTAATGGATGACCTGATCAAATTATAGCAGGGTTTCCCGCAGCACTTTTCAGTTAAGGCGGCCGCCTAAGCCCGGTCTGACGGCAAACCCCACCCTACCACCTTAACTAACAAACTTTCTGCGGGAAACCCTGTATAGAGCTCCGGACGTCACGTGACTTTACTGTTTACGTCGCCATTTTGGCAGGAAAGTAGTGGCTAACATGAATGGCGCCAGCACGGATTTCAACCTGTCCGAGTTCACTGCGCACTTTAATTCATAAGACATAGGCAGCTATAAAGCAAAACTTGATCGATTAAACATTAGTGATCCATATAATGCTCCCGGAGTTATTTTTACGACCTTCACGAGTGAAACGGAAGGCTTCCCTGACCTTCTGTATCCAGATATTTACAACTCTCTATCAACTTTCATTCGTCCTACTCTTGAGTCTTTGAAAGCCTACAAAAGCCTGGAGGGATATAAATGGACGCAATCAACTGGATTAGTGATGAATAATCAGCTTTGAAGTCTACCGGCTACAAATTGCTATGTGTAGCTAACGTTAATGCAGTCAGTTTTATAACATGTATAGCTAGCTAGCGTTAGCAACGTTCGTCAACGGTTAGCTATTATATCAGTGCACTTTTCATCTCAAAAATGCCATTACATATTTATTACAGATAAGTCATTCCAAGGGACTGAATGATCCTCAGTTGAAGCCATGGGTGGTTGTCAGGAATTATAGCGTTCTTCTCTCTGGATCTTAGAAATCCTATGGTTCAGGCATCCTGGCGCACAGCAGCTATCCACCATGTTGAATCAACGTTTATTGAAATAGGCAGCAAATTAAACTATGTATAATATGTATGTAAGTATATATGTATGTACACTCTGGCGCTCCACATGGTTCTCCACTTTCCTGCCAAAATGGTGATGATCGGTGCATGCTGGGATTGTGTGACGTCAACTCCCGGAGCTCTATAGCTACTTTTCAATAGGTTCGTGGTTCAAAAGGACACAGCCAAAACGCTGCGCTCTTCTAAGCTAATTTACGACTTTAATCTCTGAATATTACCCCCCACCTCCTCCGGCTCCGATTAAAAAAACAAACTAGACTGGCCCTAATACGCAGTCGTACTAATACGCCGTTGTACCGACTGAGGCAGATAACACGGTTAATTAACTAGCTAGCATCAGCTAGTTTCACGTCACATTTATTTGTGAATCACAAAATACAGTTGTGAATCGCGTTACATTTGTTTGTGAATCACAAAATACACTTTTGAAACGCGTTACGTTTGTTTGTGAATTATGAAACTAATCTAAGTCCATATGAATGTACAGTACGTAATGTCACATAAAAAAAAAAAATTGAACTCAAGCATGGTACATGGCTGTATCGTTGCACGGTTTAGGATGATATCACAGTCAGTAAAATAGTCTGGTTCAGTACATAAGTGAAGTGAACACCATTTTGCTACCTGCATATACCTAACTACAGCTGGCAGCTGTACTTCGTTTTGCTCCTAGATTCAGACCTAGCCCCGGTAAATTGTACAACTAGCTAACTACTAGACTGCTTCTGTGTGGGACTCGCAGGAGCTAACCAGTCGAAGGGTGTACACAAATACAGGGTGTTGATATTCACAGCCTGGAAACATACCCATCTGCAACCGACGCAAGCACACACCACAATGTCCCCAGAAATTGTACCCTCTGTAGTTATGTATTGTTCTTTTTAGTAATCGCAATACCGATTTTAGAGCAATAATCGCTATACCGTGAAACCGTGGTATTTTTACTCAAGGATATCATACCATCAAAATCTGATACTGGCCCATGCCAACATATGACACAATGATTTAGTGAGCAGAACTGCCAACTAATCTCCCATTGTCTGTGTTCATAGTTCCAGCTCATGTCAGGAAGTGTGTGTGTGTTAGCTCATGTGTGTCAACATCTGAATAAGCAAAACTGATTAAGCTCATCCAACCATTATTCCAGTATAGTCAAATTTGTGATGAGTCTGTGGGCCCATGAAATCAAGGAGACCATGTTCTGTGGGTTAACAGAGAGCATACAGCAGGGAAAGGAAAATGTTTTGCAGCTTCCAATCACTTCAGCGGTGGAGCATCTGACTGTAGATCAAGAGATTGCAGGTTCAATTCCACCCTGCCTGTCACTTGAGATAGCCTTTCACTCTAGGAAAACTCAGCTAGCCGGATAGATGGTATCAAACATGCTGGTCGTACTAGCTAACAATGAAAATGAAAGAGCTCTGTTGAATTAGAGATGGATTTTCCCAAACCACATAGCTATATATTCTTATTTATCACTATACCCACCTTCACTCCTCCCACAGTTTTTGCACTACATAGACATGAAAGGTGTCAAAATATGCGTTGTTCCAAAAGTGCTGCTATTGTTTTCTTGAAGATTCCGTTGCACAATTTAGAAAATATTCAAAAGAATTGTGGGGGAAAGTAACACTAGTGCTAGCTATGCAGTGACCATGTAGTTAAAGGTACACCTTAAAAGCAGGGTAGGTAATGTTGTTGAGAAGCACTTTTTGACATATTTGCTGAAATACATTTCACATCTTGATAGTAAGCAATAAATCTAAAGGTTTGACAGGAAAATGAAATCAATTGGCGTATTTCGCAAGACTGTATAAACACAACCAATCATAAAGGTCGGAACATGTGCAAAATCACCCTGTGGGGCTTGTTCTGCATTTAGCTAGTGTTTAACAGTTTTAGTTAGCTAGCTAGTTAGCTTCCGGAAGATGGCAAGCTAACTATAACTGTGAAACGACTACCTCCAGAGCAAACAGTTTCCTGCAATATCAACCCCCAGTATGTTTTGGTCAATTTCAGCTATACAGCTATATAGGTATCATTACTTTACCCTTACCGTTAAACAAGAAGTCACAAATGTATGTTTTATACTTTTAAATCTGTGCACTCTTCATCAACAAATACATGCATACAATTAGTTTTTCACAATTGCTAAAACCCCATTCTCTGAACAAAATTATCAGTGGCCTAAACCTATTTGTCAAATCAGTCACTCTTTTTGCAAAACTCTAAACACATTCTCCCTCACTAAAAACATATTGCACTGTGATGCACTTGTGTTGCAAAATGGTAAACACAGGCGGCAAACAGTAAAAACAACTACAACACAGTTGTCATCTTTTAAACACAATGACTCAAAATTGTTCACACTTGTTTCTAATGATGTGATCCTCTGGCCGGTCCCAGTACAAAGACGTGATGCTGAGGCAGAATACCGTAAATCTCACATTGACTTTGCAGTTGCACAACATTTGAGTTTACTGTAAAATGCTTTTCATTTAGAGTTTTCTTTGTTCTTTGGGCTTTTGCAGTTTGACTTCTGTATTTCCATGCAAGTGCTGAATATAAAGACATAAAATGCTTTAAGTAATACAGCATTGTACTTACAGTATGCAATTCATTCACAGTAGGCTACTACAGTAAGTTTTGATTGTTATACTTTCTTGATTGCGAAATTACTGCAGTATGTATAATTAACATATTTTTCTGTAACGACAAGCCCTGGATGCTGTGTTCTCCATTTTTTGTGTTGTGTCAATGATTCCTCCATAGTGATTATATATTGATTTGCTCAGTGTGCAAATTATACAATGACAATCGGGGGGGGTCAACTTCTTCTCCAGGGCATAAAGGGAACCCAGTACAGCGCAGGCGCATGCTTCAGTGAACTGAAGTCACAATCCCTACAGTCTCTTGCTTGTTCAACGTAATGTATGCAGTCTGTAGATTATGTGAAATCCAATCCATTAAACCAGCTCATGGGGCACCTACCACTAAACGATGGCAAGCCGTTTTATCATTTAACCAATTAATTGTTGATATCAACAATTCATTCTTGATATCAATAATTGGAATTGTTGATATCAACAATTGCATTTTGGATTCCAACAATTCGAAATCTTGATATCAACAATTCAATGGAATTCTGGATATCAAAAAAGCATACATTTGCGTAAATGTAACATAATTAAAGATCCTGTAAAGTGGAATTGAAAACAAGTTTTAAGTTCACCACACCACAGAAGAATGTGTTATTAACTACCCATCCAAATTCGAATGAAAAAAACCACAGACAAGTATGTTAAATTAGGCTTTCAAATCGTGAGAAAATCAGCACTCTTCTCTGCTTTAGACTGGGGGGGCGTGTCGCCTGAAGGAGCTGAAGCTCCACCCCTCGCTGCCTACCTACGACCCAGATAATGGACGCTACGTCAAGCCGAACAAAACAGTATAGAATTAGAATTTATTTGTTCAATGAGTGAAACATACAGATGCATATAAATGAATTGTTCCCCTGAGCTGTAACACAGGAGTAAAAATGGACACCAGAGACAGCAGACAGTGAGCTCTCCAACTACTTCTAGCACATTAGCTACCATTTCACCAAAATACCATCATTCTACACCGAGTAGCCTAATATCAACTTAGCGGTTTGCACTAACTCATAGCAGAGATACCTCTGGAAAAGTTATCTCGTATAATTATAACAAGCACACAGAACTGAGTGATGAGCTTCTGGCTGCACTGGATGGTCCAGGTGCGACCGGAGGAGGAACGGCCGGGAGGGCGATGCTCGGTACGGCTCTGCGCTGCTAGAGAAGCCGTGTTTCCCTGAACCCCGTCTGTCTCTGGTCCATGTTAAAATTATCCGCCGTGAAATGGTCACTGCAGAGGCGGCTGTTGGAGTATATCCGAAACTTTCCATCAGCGTGGGTCTTCACAAAATCAATCCACCTATTTTTCCTTTCCTCATCAATAGGGAAATTAAATAGCGTTGCAGCGCAGCTGGAGTTCTTGCATCCAGGGAAGATGCAGTTGTGGGTGGTGGGAGACATCCTGAAGCTAGCTAGCTAGCTGATGTAGGCTACAATAACAGTACAGCAGGAGGAGCCATTCAGTGATCTGACGTAGATGGGTCAAAATGACGTAGATAGGTAATTTTTGGTCTCTTTTTTAAAACCTGATCTGAAAACGGAAGAGAAACTGCTTTGCACATGCTTTCAGGAACTAATTTCACATGTATATACTGTACTAAGAAGCAAATCATGGAATTTGCTTTACAGGATCTTTAATTATTAAAGGGGTCCGAATTTACCTTGTCACAGTTGAATAACGACAGTTCAGTGGGTAAAATGGATACAGTGAACCTCAAAATCCATTGACACCTTTTTCCTATGCAAATCTCACAATTAAAAAATGTAGCTGTAAAATGGTAGGTGTTGAAAAAGCCACCGAACTGTCATCAGGTCGGTGGCTCCACCTTTTTTGGCTCTGGTCTGTACCTTGATCACGCCCCAAAATTTGCTGCGTGCTGCTCTGTGTACTTCCACAGAATTACAAAGAAGAACTTTTTTCTAGCATATTGAAAATGGACTACGGTGGTAAATGCAGTGTTCCAGGCTGTACAGGGAATGCTGACACTTTTCAGAGTCTTCCTAAAGAACCAAACACTCGACGGGCTGTGATGTTTGTCTATGAGAAGATCCCTGTGCAGTTCGACCCTCAATTACACATTCGCTCGAACCATTTCACCGAAGACAGTTTTGAAAACCTGGGACAATTTAAAGCAGGATTTGCTATGAAGCTGTTGCTGAAAAGAGGTGCTGTTTCGACCTTATGTTCATCAAAACCGCAAACTGTAGTATGATTGTCGCTAACAGTTATTAGCAATGCTAACGTATCCTGCCTGTATCTAGCATCGGTAGAATGTGTGATGATTTATATTGGCATTGGGGCTAACGTTATTTCATGTTCCTGACTGTTTCATTCAAATAAATAACCTGTGTTGTCATGTAAATCTACAATTCAAGATGCATGTTTCAGACATCCCAAGTCTCCCGGAAGTTCCGGGAGTCTACCGCATTTCAATAGCGGCTCCCTGATGCCCGCAAATGCTACAATCTCCCGGAAATCGGTGATTTTGTATTTAGAGCGAGCGAGAGACAGTCCAATGGTCATTTCGGGTAGAGAAAGGTGCATATCGCGCGTCTTGATTGTGTCCCGGGGGAGGGGTTGGATGTGCTGGTTGAGGGGGTACATCATGCGTCCGGATTGCTTCCAGGGGGGAGGGGCGGGGGGGGGGGGGGGGGGGGGGCGTGTTGCGTCTTTGCTCCGCAGCTTCACTCGTTGTAAACCAACCAATCAGCTGTTCTATACTGCCTTCCATTTTTGATGAGGACAGGTACACGGACCTGTTGCCCTTTTAAAGTGCTTACACCTGAGTGCTTAATTACAATTAAGCACTTTAGTGCTTGTACACCTTACGCCCGTGTTTGATTCATTCGTTCACATGTGTGGCATTTTACAAGGCAGTGTCTTGAAAAGGCAATTAAGTGAAATAATCGTATATTTCGGTGTCTAATGTAGAAAACATACCTGCAAACTTTTCGCTTTTCGGCGAAAATCGCCGTGGGAAAATGTCATCCACGTGAATCGTGTAGATCCGAAGAGTTTTTATTTGTGGGGAGGGGGGGGGGGGGGGTAAACGGTTTCAAAAACCTACTGCGGTCGTCTTCACAATAAAACATCTTTGGTGATACGCCACACGAGTCATTTGGCCAATCACAATCAAGATAACGGCAGCGTCTTCTTTGAAAAGCTCCTGCCTGCAGCTTTCCCTGGCTGCAGCTTTCCCTGGTATGATAAAAGTGTGTTTAGTGATTTGCAAAACACTGTAGTATTTTGCAAATAGTGTGAGGCTGAGAATGTGCTTATAGTTGTGTAGTGCAGATCTGGGCTGCTGTTTTGCTCCTTGAGTGTCAGGTTTCACTAACTGTGTGTTATTTTTGTGTTTAAGCAATCGTAAAAAACTGACTACAACACTGCAGTATCTTTCCTTAACTACAACACAGCATCTTTACACTGCTCTTTAAGTACAATAACTGAAACCCCTTTAGCATCCCATGTCATGCACATTTTTAAAATTCTGCCAGCTTTCCTGAGGCATCGTGTGTGGTAGGTGTCTTGTAGGGCTGGGAGCTTCCTGCCAATGATGAACTCAGCAGACCTGACCACACTACGTAGGGCCTTGCGGTCCCTGTCTGTGCAGCTCCCATACCACACTGTGATGCAACCAGTCAGTATGCTCTCTATAGTGCATCTGTAAAAGTTAGTGAGGATAACTGAGTCCATGCCAAACTTCTTCAGTCTCCTCAAGAAGAAGAGGAGTTTCCGGGCCGCTTTGACCACCTTGTCTGTGTGAGCAGACCAGGTGAGATCATTGCTGATGTTTACCCCGAGGAACCTGAAGCAGCTGACCTTCTCCACTTCGGATCCGTTGATGTGTAGGGGTGCATGCTCCTCCTCCTGCCGCTTGAGGTTATTGTCCTGACACCATGATGTCAGGGTATCAACCTCCTCTCTGTAGGCTGACTCGTCACTGTCAGAGATGAGGCCCACGATGGTTGTGTTGTCAGCAAACTTAAAATGTTCAGTCAAGACAATCACGTATTATATTTGAGCATTTATTGTTACATGACGGACATGTAGGTTTGACTTTGGCGGAGTGGATGATCTAAGGGAAGCACTCCCTGCCTCCTCGATGCAACACATACATACATAGGGAGTCAGGTGGCTGAGCGGTTAGGGAAGCGGGCTTGTAATCAGAAGGTTGCCAGTTCGATTCCCGGCCGTGCAAGATGACGTTGTGTCCTTGGGCAAGGCACTTCAACCTACTTGCCTCGGGGGGAATGTCCCTGTACTTACTGTAAGTTGCTCTGGATAAGAGCGTCTGCTAAATGACTAAATGTAAATGTAAATACATGACATATGAGGCAGGGAGCAATAGAGATATAATCCCCCAACACGCCACCACATCCCACTACGTATGTACTAGTGGCGAAAAACAAGTGTTTTCTGGATGCGCGGGTCATGCTAGCATTAACGATGACTAAGACTGTGTGCATATCCGTCATGTTACATACCCTCTGATGTGCGGTTTACCGAGCCGTCCCACGCGCACATCCCGTCCAGACCCGGTGCTGGACGGAAGGTGAACCTGCGACTAAGCCAAATACACCGACCATTTACCCGGTACCCTTCTCATACGACTTCGGGCAGATAGCTACCTCTAGAGAGCTGCCCCTCTGAGCCCGGCAGCGCACCCATCAGGATGTACACAAAGGCAGCACGTACGCTGGAACACGAAGATATGTTATCTAGTGAGAATGACTAGTGTCAGCAGAGCACCTGCTGTTCCCTGGCCGGTATCCAGGGTGTCTCCGCAGATATCTTGACTCGGACACTGGATTCTGATCAATTGCTTCCGAATCAGAGCACGTCTGCGAATCACCAGTGCTGAGCCAAGATCTACGGAGACATTCTACCCAGGGCTCTACAGTGCAAGTATTTCACTCGCATTTGCGCCTAAAAATAGGTATGTGCGAACTTGAAAAATAATTTACGAGCAGTGCGCGAGTGATGGGCTGTTGTCAATACACGGAACAACAGCGCGATTTCACATGGAAAGCAAGTGACAGAGTCGCGACTGCACGATGTGAACATGGCATGATGACGCGCGAGCAACAATTCGCAACCAATGGGCCAGAGCCATATAAAAAGAGTTACGACACTCTGATCTCGCCGACACGTGATCACTTGCTAGCTCTAATTAGATGTACTAACTATGCTAATAAGAGAAGACTAACTTTGTATGCCAACGAACAGCAATAACTAGAACTAATTTGACAGACTATAAACCAACAACCTTCTGGTTATGATACTCGTGCTCTCTAGCTAGCTACAGTAAAAGTGATCTAGCTCTAACTGCATTTATAATCTAACAAGCTATATCTTACAATACACTTAAAGTAAAGCTGGCTATATAAAATGTGGGTGACCAGACGTCCTCTTTTACCCGGACATGTCCTCTTTTCGAGACCTAAACAATGCGTCCAGCAGGGATTCCAAAATTGTCCGGGATTTTGCCTCGTCGGATATTTGTGTTTCTCTGGGTCTTTCACAAACTATTACGCCCTTACAAGTTTTGAAAATATTATAAATAATGCAGTAATTTGATCAATTTACCAGCTAACTTGCTTCGGAACACTGAACATGAATGGGGTTGAACGTTGGAAAATACAATGTTTGGGACTATAGGTCGCAAATGACATGCTTTAATGCCGCCTTCTTCGATTACAATGGATGTCTATGGAAGTGTTGCAACTCTCTTTTTATATGGCTCTGGGTCTACCTAGCTTTGACTACCAAGCCTTTTAATCCGTGGCGTGCTTACATAGTCTATAATGTCCCAGTGTTTTAAGAAAATATTATAAACTATATTCATGTTTCATAAAGTATTTGTTCTAGTTCTATCAGAGTGAAAGTCTGTAGTTGTTTAACAGCATTAACTGTTAAGTCAGTGGCGTTGTTAGACATAAAACTGTACTGGGGCACAGGCCCCTATTCATATCCATTCTTCCAAGCATGTTGCGCACAATGCACTACTAGGCTATAGAAAGTCCCCTTGCTTAACCCACTATGTAACAGTTCAGGGACACAAGTTTGATATCAGCTTTGGCAGGGACACCTATAGTTAATGCAAGCTACAATTGTTTTTAGCTTCATGTAATATTGTTTTTATGTTTTAGTAAAAATAAGATGATCGGTAGGCCTATCATTTAGAAACTTTCTTTAGTTTTGTAATGTTTTCTTAGCCTACCTCAATTCTGACTTGTGTGCCGAGTCCGACACCTGGACTTCTGTGTGCGTGCTGCAGTGGCTATTTGGCAAGCTCAGAAGAGCGTGCTGACATGCATCGGTTTGTGTTTTCGGTTAAACTGCTTTGATTTTGGAGTCCTTCCGCTTCCTGGGCACTATCCTCTCCCAGGACCTCAAGTGGGAACTGAACATCAGCTCCCTCATCAAGAAAGCACAACAGAGGATGTACTTCCTTCGGCAGCTGAAGAAGTTCAACCTGCCAAAGACAATGATGGTGCACTTCTACTCAGCCATCATTGAGTCCATCCTCACCTCCTCCATCACCGTCTGGTACGCTGCTGCCACTGCCAAGGACAAGAGCAGACTGCAGCGTATCATCCGTACTGCTGAGAAGGTGATTGGCTGCAATCTGCCTACCCTCGAGGACCTGCACACCTCGAGGACCCTGAGGCGAGCGAGGAAGATTGTGGCCGACTCCTCCCACCCTGGACACTCCCTGTTTCAGTCACTCCCCTCCGGCAGAAGGCTGCGGTCTATCAGGACCAATACCTCACGCCACAAAAACAGTTTCTTCCCTTCCGCTGCTGGCCTCTTCAACAAGGCCAAGGGACCACACTGACTCAAATGACTTATTGCTTAAAACACTCTGCTTTTGCACTGCACCACAACATGGTATCTTGTACATTTGTATTTTTTTGTAATATTTGTATTTTTGTATTTTTATATTGTAATTTACGGCAATTTATATTTTATTGTATATTTAATTCTATTCTAATCCCACTTAGTACTGCTAGTTTATGTACCCTTAGTATAGTTAGTCCACATATTTAAATTTTAGGTATATGTTTATTGTATGCACCTTCCTGCCAAAGCAAATTCCTTGTCTGTGCAAACTTTCATGGCGAATAAATCCCTTTCTGATTCTGATTTTACAAGCGTTGATTGAGATATTGCGTAAAAAAAAATTAAACTCAAACTTTCAAGATTTACTGGGGCGCAGCAGATTTATACTGGGCACGTGCCCCTGTAAAAAGGGTCTAACGACGCCCCTGTGTTCAGTTATGTTTAATAAACAAATACAATAAAAAAACACTGTGCTCCTAAATTTCTTTGTGTGCTCCTACATTTTTTCATTTAGGAGCACATGTACTCCTTGGTGAAAACATTAGCGTAGAGCCCTGCTACCATGCATTTGATCCGATAACCTCTCATCCATACAGGGAAGAGTTACAGCTGTCTAAGAGACCCATTCCTCTAGCGCCCGACGTCAACCCCGAGAAGTACGCGAGCGCATGTGAATGTACCATCAATGTCACTATGTGAGAATGAGATAAACAAATGTGTCGGCAGAGCACCCGCCGTTCCCTGGAGTCCAGCGCATCTCTAGAGATATCTCGATTCAGACACTATGGATTCTGATTGATAGCTACCAGATCAGAGCACGTCTGCGGATCACCACGTCTAAACCGATTGGGATTTCCTGTGTGCTTACATTATTCACTAATCAATAGAACTAGTCATAGGATACTAGTTAGTACGTTCTCATGTAAGCTTGCTATTAATAAGAGTATATTGTGTCTATGTGTCAGGGTTAATAGATGTTCGGGGTCAGGAGAAAGTATTGGCTAAACGTTTATTGTCATGACTACAAGGAGAGCTCCAACTATGAACTCTCGAGTTGTCATGTGTTGGGAGCAGTGAATCTCTTTCTCTGAGACTGTTGAAACGTCATTACTGCCTGACTGTCACAATCTATGTTTACATTCTTGTGCCCTATAAAAGATGGTCCTCAGGCTTTCAGAGCTGAGAGAGACATGATTGAGACCTAAGCCTGGTGTCGTGTTGTCATTTTAATGTCAGGGGTCTGGTTTTCTCTCCCAATCTGCAGATTGACAATACTTATTAAAATCCAGAACTCAACTGAATTTAGTCACTCCGTTTATGAAGAGACGGACAAAACACTTTCTTCATCAGATCTAAAGAGATATTCTACTGTTTGAGGTATTGCCCTATAACAAGTCTCAAGTCTTATTGTCAGATGAACAGACAACAGGGTCAGACTGGGCACTGAAATCTTTAAGACAAGACAACGCAAGCACCTGGCATAACATAACATATAAGTACACAGAACATAGATTACATCTATGATAAGCAAAAATATAGTAAACCTCCTAATATACAATAATATACCATATTCAATGCAGTATACTAAACCTCTAAATACACATAATACTTATCACCTATACTAACCTTATAACCTATACTAACCTAAGACAAGTGAAGTACAATAGTGCAATATTGCGGATAGCAAAGTCAGAGGGCTCACATACGTCCACAGAACTGCCCCTCAACCAACCTAAACCCTCAGTAGGCATATGTGCAAAATGGGTAGAGTGATAGTAGACGTAATCTTGATTCTGAATGCTGTTCTCTTGGCCCGTTCATCAGCAGCTTGCTGAGGGCTCCGAACACCGACAGGCGCTGTACCACGCCGTTAACATGTCTGCGCTGTGCGGTCCTTCGCCCCTGCTTAGAACCACGAAGTTGCATCCTTCATCCACCAGTGTAGATTGAAAATACCTTCTCCTGTATTCGCCGGCAGACAACATAGGCCTACATGTGCACCGTGCACGCACCTGGGCCTATGGTCTAGCACAGTCAGAGAAATGGCGGAATGCTTGCCTACCGGAACTCCTGAAATTGAAACAAGACAGTGCGCAACGACAGCAGGTCATGCACAGCCATAGAAGCAGCGACTGAAGCGGCTCTCACGACGCCGAGGACTCGCTCGAGGTATCCGAGGGTAACAACGCCCGCATGAAACACTATCAGTAAAAGCCAAGAAACTCAGGAGAACGGGCCTACGGTCTACTCAAAGGACAGCGAAATGTCCACGCGATCGAGGACGACGAACATCCACTACCAAATCGTCCAGCAGGTGCACAATGCCGACTGGTGCTCATTACCAGGATCCGACACGGAGCCACCGACAGCGTGTCGATGTGCGCGGGCCGCTGCTGCAGCCAAACACCAACTCCACCGAGAGTAGGCCACAGCTGCCGCCCCACCGACACCGATTACGTGCCACAGAGAGGTGTAAGGCTGGGTGTCAAACCTGCCCCCACCTCTCATATGCTAAAGTCTGGAGTTTCTGGACGGTCTCAACTTGATGGCCCTCACACCCCATTCAAGATGTGGTCTGATTGGTTGGTCTTGTGTATAAAGGGAATTGTAATGCATTGTTCTGTGGATTCTTCATTTCCTGAGACCTTCTACCTCAGTTCTCCCTTGTCCTACTCCTTGCTCACCTCTTGCTTTCTCTCTGATTTACAATGATCACGGTAGAGTAGGTAAGATTTAAAGCTTTCATTTGTAACATGTTTGCCTTGTAATTGTTTTCATGCATTTGCAATGTTATTAAATGCGTATTTCATTTAACCATACTTTGACCATTCTTGCTCTGATTTAACCCATAGTCAAATAAGCTTAATTCTATTTGTATTGGCATTATTTGGTTCATGCCAATACACTGTTCAGTTTCCCATCTTCCTTTAAACCATAGGGGAATTCGTTTTGGTTGTTTGGCCAATATTTAACCCCCTACAGAGGCATACAGCAGAAAGCACGGACCAGGGGTCGTTGACCTGCAGGCAGGCTAAGAAATAGCTGTCTGCTTGAGATGTGAATGCTAGAGTTTGTTTCCCCCAGAACAAGATGACACTAAGAGGGACTGTTGCACTCGTTGGTTAGTCGTAACTCATGACTATTGTAGGCTACTCACTGTAAATCGAAATATTACTTGAATGAAAGCGTCTGCTAAATGACTGAATGTAAACACAGTCATAATAACACTGATAATATTGAATGAATCCAAGCATTTAATGCAGGTAGACGTCCCTTAATGCGATGATGCAACAGTACCCACACGTTAGCATCGACCCACTACTAGCCAACAACGTAGGGGCACTCTGACGGCCCATCACACGTCAATTACACTCGCAACGATTTGCATTGCCACACTCGGCATAACTTAGATGCGTGAGTCCGAATATCCCCACAGTCCCACAGCATGAGTTATCCCCAACCGTAGCTAGCTAGCTAGCTTTAGTCCCTTCCGGGCAAGTACCTAGCATAACACTCGTAGCTAGCAACGCTAGGCCTACTAGACGCTGGTGTTACCCGTAACATTACCTTCTTGCCAGTACATTTTTTCAACACCAGCGTAGGCGCATATAGCTGGAATAGTCCACTTGTTTATAAAAACATTCAATTGAAAGGTCCAAAATCACACATCTGTGATGGTAGCCTATACTTGTGGAACCCACACTCAAACGATCAGATACTGTGAGATACACTTGAAAGGGTTAACCGATATCATAGGAATACAATATTTAACCTTAGTATGGTATTTGACATTTCGTAATTTTTGGCTGCCTTTAAATATCTGGCCGGGACAGCAGACGAAAGTTAGACACTCTGGCTAACTCCGGCGCACTTACAGTTTGGCTGTTGATCAGTGTGCATTGTCCCTGAAATAAATGAGAATGACAATGAACATATTGACAAGCTGTTACGTAAAGCACCGGCTCATACATTGCCGATATCGATTCCGACTGCACAGCGTATACTTCTGAATGCCATCGCAATCAAACAATACAATCAATTTAAAAAGGCGAAGATACACAAACCCTCTCATTCGGGTACGCCATTCCAGATTTCCAGCCGGTGGTGTCCTAAGACCCGGGACCACATCAGTCCTCCCCTGAAGTCAATGCGAAGTCGCAGGCCACGGGAGCGCCTCCGAAGCAGTACCGGGGATCGGTGGATCCACCGCTGTCGCTGACCCGTCCTCCAGCGCGACGAGTCGAGCACTCATGTCCGGCAGAGACCTCGACGTCAGAGGGACCAACAGCACTGGGTCTTCCTCCCTGGACCAGAGCCCTTTTAGCGGGCGCCGTTCGGGAAGAAAAGGAAGGAGAAAGGAGCGGCCTCGCTGCACTCCACAAAACGTACAGTTCCTCATGATTACACCCAAGGGAAGAGACACGACCATGACGTACATGGAGTCCAGGATGCATTGGACCGGCCAGTCCTTGATGGTAGGTGATCTTTGAGCCGACGCGAGTTACGCCGACCTGGCTATCCGCATCGTCGCAACCGCCATCGAGGTGGTTGTCAGAGGGTGCGAATCCGGGTGAATGCCCGAAACCTCCCGCAAACTCCCCCAACAACAAACAGTGCACCCCCGGATTGCGAGAGCCGGATATAGCAACACAGGCGAAAGCAACAACCGACAACGCAGGAACACAAACAACATTGGCAGCAGCACTGATCATACAACAAATGGGCTGAGTGTGTTTGTGTGTGTGCGTATCCGCGCGGCCTTTTAATGCCGTCTTAACGGACGTGGCCCAATGGGCTTGTGCTGGCTAACACAGGTGTGGTAATGAGCGGATGACACGCGCTGCCTGATTGCCCTGCATGAACTAGCTGCGCTTATGAGGTTTGAGCTGTGCGTTTCCGCACAGTCATGAGTGAACAAGGAGAACAGGAGAGGGCTGCGTAGAAGGCATTCAACTCGTCTGGCAGTAGGACAGAGGACTGGGTCTTACTGTAGCCTTTCCCTTTGTAGTCTGCGGCATCAACCCAGGGCTTCTGATTGGGGAAAGACCGGACAACCTTCTTGGGGACGACGTCATCAATGCAGTGTTGAATGTAGCTGGAAACAGTGTCTGTGTATTTGTTAATGTCCCCATCTGCTGCTCCTTAAACATCAGCCAGTCAGTGGTATCAAAGCAGTCCTGGAGGGCCGTCACACTCTCGTCACTCCATAGGTGAACTGACCTCGCAACCGGTCTGACCTGTTTTAGCTTTTGTCTATATGCGGGGACGAGAAGATTGGAGGTGTGATCAGCCTTCCCAAAAACAGGGCGGGGGAGGGGTTTGTAGCTGTCCTTGAATGCTGTATAACAATGGTCGAGGGTCTGGAAGAAGTCAATGTGCTGATAGTATTTGGGCAGGACCTTCTTCATGTTGGCTTTGTTGAAATCACCAACAACAATGAAGGCTGCGTCTGGGTGCACATTTTCCAGACCATTGATAATCCCATACAGTTCATCCAAAGCAGCTGCCTTAACTGCCTGGGGGGGATGTAGACTGCACTCATGACGACCGCAGTGAACTCTCAAGGCAGATAGAAGGATCTGATTTTTACAGTTAGCAGCTCAAGTAACGGAGAGCAGTGAGATGCTAGTACCGCTACATCCGTGGCCCATAGAAAGTTAACCATAACACAGACCCCTCCACCCCTGCGCTTGCCTGAATCAGCTTTCCTGTCCTGGCGGTATATGTTGAATCCCGACGGTGTAACCGCCATGTCGGAGATCTCCGGAGACAGCCAAGTCTCGACGAACACCAGTACACAGCAGTTCCTGATGTCCCATTGGAATTTGACACGAGCATTAAGGTTTGAAGCACTGTTTCCAAGTTCGGACCAGAACTCCAGCACGTCGGCCTCGTTTCTTCTTCCTTCGTCTTGCAGGTAAACACAACGGCGGAACAACAAAGAGCCCGCTGCAGTCCAAGCTCGTACTCCGGAAAGTGGAATTAAAGTTGTTCATAAAATAATCCTTGCCAAGTGACAACCTACTATCCAGTGTCTGCCGGTCATACTGAATGAGCGACAATAATTAGCATGTTAGCATGTGTCACCCAGGGAGTCAGATGGCTGAGCGGTTAGGGAGTCGGGATATTAATCAGAAGGTTGTTGGTTCAATTCCCGGCCGTGCAAAATGACGTTGTGTTCTTGGGCAAGGCACTTCACCCTACTTGTCTCGGGGAGAATGTCCCTGTACGTACTGTAAGTCGCTCTGGATAAGAGCGTCTGCTAAATGATTAAATGTAAATGTCCCCCCTGCAGCCTGTCAGCATGTGTACAAGCTGCTCATGTTAGCATGTGTCCTACCTACTGGCCCAGCCCAGGGAAAGCTGTCAGCGTGTTAGCATGTGTCCTCCCTGGTGGGCCAGCCCAGGGAGAGCTGTTAGCATGGAAGAGAGGGTGGTAGAGGGGGAGAAAAAAGGAGTGGGTAGCAGACAGATGGGGAAAAAAGGATTTAAAATAAAAGTATTTAGGATGACAACAATTGTCCATGGCTGCATCTAGGGAACAGGAGGCTTCCCTAGTGTTCCCTTATATGGCCCTACCCAGACAGACGGCCAGCTACGATTAAATTAACCATTTAATCCCAGGAGAGCACTGAAACAAGAGTCAGCTCTGGGAGATTTTAGGGTTGGGAGAGGTGAGGGATGGAAGAGGTGAAGGTGGGAGTGGTGAGGGATGGGAGAGGTGAGGGATTTGGATACGCTAATGAGAGAACAACTGAGGGGCATATTTGTGTGTGTGTGTGTGTGTGTGTGAGCGTGTAAGAATGTGTGAAGGAAAAAGTTGTCCAAAGAACTACACTTTGTTCTTATATGCAGCCACATGTGCAGGTAGGGGCAGCATCTCATATAAACATACAGTGTGTGTGTGTGCCATCTTTAGATCCCCACTCCACCCCAATTCCTCCCTTGCCCTCTTATGCCAGGACAGCTTCATCCCAGAGCTCTGATCATGCAAGCTCCTCAAAGCACATCACAAGAATTGTTTTAATCCACTGTGGTAAACTGGCAAATATCCCCATCCCTGTTCTGTCTAACTGGCTAGTCAGACTCCCTCCGGAGATTACGCTCTGAGCTCTGTGGTGCACGACCCAGGGATATGACTGCAGTTCTGCGTGACACAGCACAAACACACCCCCGGGCTCGGCCTGGCACGAGGAGCTAAGACCCAAATGCAAGGCCGGATTAACCATTAGGGCAACTGGGCACATGACATCTAAGGGGTCCTGGACAATGTCAACTAAAATGTTATATCACTTTATGAACGCAGTCCTAACTTTCCTTAATGTGAGTACTTTATTGCAACTCGTTCAATCAAAATATTATGTTAAATCACGTCAAAACCAGTGTTTATGTAGTCTACTAGCCAGTGCCGCAACTCCCATAACGCGCACTACGCACTGTGCGTAGGGCACCA
This sequence comes from Osmerus mordax, assembly GCF_038355195.1. NCBI lineage: Eukaryota > Metazoa > Chordata > Actinopteri > Osmeriformes > Osmeridae > Osmerus > Osmerus mordax. Next base: position 6,156,414 of record NC_090050.1, on the reverse strand, counting down.
ACTCCTGAGGGGGCACCAAAAATTAGCCAACTGACAAATCATCATAGTTATAACGCCTGGGACGCCTGGACGCGCTGCGCAGCGCCACGATCGGCTACGACTGAGCAAAAGCTGTTCACACCAGACGCGCATTTCTCCGCGCCGGTCACCAAGCCTTTCAGCTACTCTGAGCTTTCCTTTACGCTGAAATGGTACATAAACATGGCATTGGCTATATCCCAGCATTGATCCTTATCTACGTTGTCCTTGTAAAATTGTTGCTGACATACAACAACTCCCTGTGCTTTTCAACTTCGAGAATTCATTTGATGCTGATTTTAGAAATCTACTTGGGGGTTCTCTCTCGGTAGGCTATGTCTGCTTGTGTGTTGTGTGCAACGCGTGACAACTCGTTTCTCTCAAACAAACAAAACAACTACGGGCATGCTAGCTCAAAGGATCTGTTTATTTTCATTCGTTTTCATCAGGGTAACCACATGTAAAGGACGTTCGTTACCAACATTGTGTAATTATAAAGTCTACAACTTTACAAATGTTCACCGTAGTCTACAATTAATGGAGTAAAATCTTAATAACATGTTTTTTTATTCAAATATATCAACTAAGATGGTGTATTTTATCATCCTGCAGCCGATTTCGCAAGCGTCTCTCGAAAAAATTCGACCAGCTGCCGAAACGATCGCAGGCGATCGCAGGCAATCACAGCGCTTCGCAGCCAGTGTGGTCGGTCCCATTTGATAACATGGGCGCCGAAAGAAAAAAGGAGGCGCTTCCAGGCGCGTCGCAGCAGATCGCAGCCGATCGCAGGCAGTGTGTTCCAGGCGTAATACTTATAATGCCGATATTATTGTAGTATAGAAATATTAGGCACGTATATTACAAAACAGGCAGAACAAGAGATATAGCCTATTTAAATGCTCAAAAAAAGTTAAGATGGTGCCCCCCCCCCCCCCAAAAAAACAAATACACACTCAACTTTCCAAGCTCTCTGTGGGTGCCCTTCCCTATCTCAGTGGCCTGACGAACTTTGACAGCAGGCTAGGTCAACTTTTCTCAAATTGTCTTAAAAAGATAACAGGAGTCAGGGGAAGAAAAAAAGAAAGAGACTGCGAGATGGTGCCCATGCATCACTTTCAGGTAAGCCCATGTTTAATCATTGTTAAATACGGGAAATGTGCTGCTAATTTAATGGTTAGCCTATGCATAAACCTCAAACTAGCTGACGTTATTGCTAATGTTAGCACACTCAAATATGTTTTAACTTAGGTGCAAGCTAAATAGAGATGTTACTGTTAAACATTATCTATGCATTTTACAAGTAACTGACGCCAGCTAGCTGTTACTTTACATTCTATGATGCTTTTATATTCGATTTATCAAATAGTTTTAAAATGAGTAAGGTGGAGAGCTCCTTGGCTGAACCAGGCTAAGAAACGCAAGGTAGCTACGTAGGGCTGTAAAATTAAGAGACAAAGACATCACCTTCTCTAGACAAGATTTTACCAATTGAAAAACGGCTTGTAAAAAGTTTATTTTACATAAAGCTCAAAAAACTATTTTGCGCTCAAAGAAAGGCCCCAAAAATTCGCTCGCGCGCATCACGCGCTCGCTTTACTTTTAGAAATCGTAACTAGCATCACATCAAACACAGGGGCAACAAGGTCTTGAGCCTTGTTGCAGGGCAGTTGTCACAGGAAAGCATGTGTAAAAAAAATAGGGAAAGAAGAGGCTTTCATTGCAGCACTGACAACATTATTTTTCAGCGTGTTTTGTTTTTGTTCGATATGCAAATTGTCTTTGCCTTCAGAAGCCAAAATCAAAGACTGTTTATTCCACTCGGCAGAAAAATCTAGCTGGTTAGAGTTCATACAGACACAAAGAGGATAAAAAGTGTGTGGCAGAGAGAGCCGAGAGAGGGATAAAGAGTGTTTCTGTGTGAAAGACTCGCACACATGAAGAAAGAGAGAGATGTAGAGAGTTTAATAGAAAGTTGTATGTATGTTTTATTGAGCCTGAACCATATATGAAGATAACAGGAAGCAGCTTCTGTAGTGTCTATCTGTCCATGTGAGAGGATCTGGACCTAACTGGAACCACTGGTCATCCAAGGCTAGCAGTACTCATCTGCTGGTACAGTCTGCTTAATAGTAGACCGGAATCAGCATATGTGCACCACCCCATTGTGTTTTGGCAGATTGGCTTCCATATTAATGAGGCTATTGTCAAAAGGCATCTCTCACATGTACACACACACAGAGAGTTGAAGGATGTGACACATGCTAACCCTGATACTATACGGTTACGGTCTCCTTCATCTGACATCAGTGACTTTGAGCTGCAAACCCATCCCCTCAAACACATCACAGTCAAGTCACTTCCCATTCAACTAATCATTTATGTATCTATATTTGTTCATTTAGGGCCAGGAAGTTAACTGTGAATGATGTTGTGAATGAAAGAAAAGTCTCACTGAACTTAATTTCCTTTCATTTCATGTGGTCGAAAAAGAGTAACTGATTAACAGAGGCGGCACTACCATTAGGCAAAGTAGGCAGCCGCCTAGGGTCGAAATTAAAAAAATGTTAAATATAGTACAGTATCCTTAATTAAATGAACAAAGGGAAAGAACAGAGATCCACGTCCACTCCTCTCTCACCTTCTGTCTACTACTCTCTGTCACTCCCCTCCTCTCCCCCTCTATCTCTCTTCTCTGTCTCAGATTTATTTCCCTCTTTCTCTCCTTCTCTCTATCTCTCTTTCTATCCTTGTCTCTCTCTCCCATCTCTCTCTCCCCTTCTCTCTGTCTATTGTGAAAGAATTTTAGGACATAATACAATGTATGTGTTTTATAAGTGGTAATCTGTAAGCTCCTTTGTTCATTGATAAAGGACAGACAGTGAATGTAAGGATACTTTACTGTGGAGAATGGGTGTAGAATCTTATATGACTTTCTATCTTGTAGGAAATGAAGTCTGATTGTCTTAAGGTATTTATGACCTGAGGAGAAGTTCTGGAAGTGAAGTCAGTAGCTGTGAAGTAGCTGTTTGACCTTTTGCCATATCTTGTTACCTTGTTTGTATTTAATTAACTCTTGTTTTAAATGACCACAAGGGACAGCTGGCCATTGGAGATGGTCAGCTCCTGTACGTTTATGACCTCCTGGTATGGGGAGAGATGCAACATCAAAGAACTTTGGGACACCTGGCCTGAGATGATATGGTTTTAACTGTCACTGAGTAGAGCTAGCCAATCACAGAGATGGCTACATTGATTGATTGACCAACAGAATGACCATTTGTTGAATAGTCCATTTGTTGAATAGTCATCTTGACTATTCAAACTACACAGCACCGTCAGAATTTTCCTCCACACTATCCTCACCTCTCTCTCTCCCATTTCTCTCCCCCTCTCTCTCTCCTTCCTCTCACTCTCTCCTCTCCCTTCACTCTCTACCTCTTTCTCCCCATCTCTGTCTCTCCCTCTCTCTTTCTATCACTGTAACTCTCTTTAAAGGGCTCATTGACTGCAAAACCGAGTTTACTTTGTCATAGTTGAATAACGACAGTTCAGTGGCTAAAATGGACATACAGTGAATCTCATTGACAAAGTCCATTGACACTTCTTTCCTATCTAAATCTCACAATTTGAAACTGCTGCTGTAAAACAAGCGGTTTCAAAAAAACACATTTGCGAAGTCACAAATGTGGCTCCACCCTTTTTGGCTCTGGTCTGTAGGCCTAGAGCTACCTTTGTCACGCCCCAAAATTTGCTGCGCGCTACTCTGTGTACTTCCACGGAATTACAAAGAAGAACGTTTTTCAAGGATATTGAAAATGGACTACGGTCATAAATGCAGTGTTCAAGGCTGTACAGGGAATGCTGACAGTTTTCAGAGTCTTCCCAAGGAACCAAACACTCGACGGGCTGTGATGTTTGTCTATGACAAGATCCCTGTTGCTCCAACCATTTCATCAAGGACAGTTTTGTAAACACCTGGGACAATGTAAAGCAGGATTTTCTATGAAACTGTTGCTGAAAAGAGGTGCTGTTACGAGCTTATGTTCATAACAACCGCAAGCTGTAGTATGATGTTGTCGCTAACAGTTATTAGCAATGCTAACGTATCCTGTATCTAGCATAGGTAGAATGTGAAATTATTTAGTTTATTGGCAATGGGGCTAACGTTGTTTCATGTTCCTGACTGTGTTTCATTCGAATAAATAACCTGTGTTGTCATGTAAATCTACAATTCAAGATGCATGTTTGTCCAGATCTATTTTTCAGCAAGATAGCTAGAGCTAACTGAAGCTGAGTTGAATCACGATAGTTTGGTTGCTAAACTGTAACGTTACCCACCTAACGTCACTGTGTCCAATCCCGACCGCCGTAAACTCCTATTGTCAAAACCCGAATTTTCCCACGTCACGCAGTTTCCGGTCTTTTTGCTAGCATTTTCTTCCACGATTGCCAGCAAAGTGTAAGTAGTATTACTTCATGCATATCAAACAATCTACGTGCCAAATTTCATGAACATATATGGACGTTTACATGTCTAAATACTATAGGAAAGTTACTTTGATGAGAGATAGCCGAAAGACCACTAGGCGACACTCGGGCGACGCATGGGTGTTGTCATCGTACTGCTACTATGGGTTAGCATATGAGTGTATTTCAACGCTAGTTTAACACTACTTTGTCTAGCCGATGAAAATACACGATCATGTGTGACGTGATCTGTAGTCGAGGGGAGGAAGGGAGGGGGGCAGGCAAACAAGTTTGATGTCTGAAAAAAAAAGTTTCGACAGCGGGAAAAACTAACCCACACACATGGTATCACACCATGTGGGTTGGGACGAGGAGCTGGATGACGAGGATTATTAGAAATGTTATGTGTCCAGATTAATTTTGTATTTTCTTTTTGTCTGTTTTGTATTTAAATAAATGTTCATATTTTCAAAGATTTACACAAGTCATTTGTCTTTTGCGTCCTGTTATCTTTGACCCCATTCAATGTTTAACGTCTATGATTGACTTTTGCTTCATATGGGTTAGGGTTAGCCTAACCCATATGTTAGGTTAGGGTTAGGTAACCCTAACCCTCATTTAGCAGACGCTCTTATCCAGAGCGACTTACAGTAAGTACAGGGACATTCCCCCGAGGCAAGTAGGGTGAAGTGCCTTGCCCAAGGACACAACGTAATTTTCACTGCCGGGAATCGAACCAGCAACCTTCGGATTACTAGCCCAATTCCCTAACCGCTCAACCACCTGACTCCAAATGTTCTAAGCTGAGTACAAATTTTCTCAAAACGACAAATGAAGATGACGAGACGGTCGGTAAGATAACGTTAACCCTTGTGTTATCTTCAGGTCATTGTGACCCATCAGTCATTGTGATCCACCGTTGTATTGCAACATCCTACCTGTCCCGTAGGACAGGTAGGATGTTGGTAGGTCATTGAGTAAATATAAGAATTAGAAGAAGTAATAGTAATGAAGAGCATGGTGTGTACTAGCCTGGTCCTAACCAGACCCTTGTACAGTTCATTTGTACAGAGGGTCTGGGATCGCTCCATTGACAAGTGTTAACTTCCTTGAAGGCGGGTACTCTGATGAAGTTTAAAACTATTGGATCTGCCATAACCAATCGCTAGCGTTCGCCTTAGCCAAGTCCTTCACCACCACTGTAATGGAGCTAGTATGGAGCTAGAAAGATGACAAAAGTAAATATTTGTGTGTCGAATGTCATCAAACTGAAATAATTTGCTGTTGAATATATCATATCTGAATTATTTGTATGCCAAATTAAAAAAATCTGAATTATTTTGATCCAGAAAAAAAAAAGTCTGCAATTCAGATTGTGGGAATTCTGATTATTGAAATTCAGATTGCTGAAATTCAGACTGCAGAAATTCAGATTGCTGAAATTCAGACTGCGGAAATTGAGATTTTGTCTGAACTAGGCCAAAGGTGAAACAGCTTGCTTTCACAGGGAAAAGTAGACGATTTCAGAACGACCAAACTTTACCTCAGAACAAAAACTAAGAGTTGCTCGTTGGAGGAAGAGGATGGAGCCCAATGAGATATAAGTGCTTATGAAAGTTGTAAAAACCTGTGTCTTCTCCTCTGCCAAAATCGGCAGTTACTGTAACCAAGGGAAGGGAGTCGAGACAGAGTCGGAGGGCGGTGGAGACCGATGGAAGATGCGGAACTGGCAACGCTGTAGCCTATATATTTATGTTTCTCTGTTCCGTTGTTCTCTTTTCTGTGTTGGAGTTATTTTAAGAGCTTGATTGCATCAACATCCAGTATGATATAAAATCATTAACTTGAATTGTGTCTCTTCATTATTTACATTTAGTCAGTTAGCAGACGCTCTTATCCAGAGCGACTTACAGTAAGTATAGGGACATTCCCCCCCGAGGCAGTGGTGTAGTGGTAAAATTAGAGGTGGGTAAACTATGAATTTTATTATTTATTTATTAGTATGTTTCATTAGGCCTATTTAGATGGAACCAGTAAGGTTGGCTTGTAAGTTGTACCTGCATCATCGTATTTGAAAACACGTTATTAGGCTAGCCGCTAGCGTTTGTCCCTGTCTTAATGCGATGTTGTGCGAACCAAAACAACGTTTACAAACGTGAATTGATCTTACTCTGTACTTGAGGCCTTTTGCGGGCATCTGTGGGAGTGGGAGCACTCGATGGTCTCTCCAAAAATCGCCTGATATCCATGGCTAATTAATCCATTCCGAACAGGGGCCTGTACTACGAATCAAGATCAACATGCTCTGGATCACTTTCAGTTACCCGGCTACGCGAAGCGTAACAATCGCAATCACGATAAGTGGTATCACGACTGCGGTTATCAACTCTCTAACGGTGCGTTTACACTGCAGCGACACGATGCGAGCGACAACATGTTTTCCATTCATTTTCAATGGAGCCAGGCGAATCGCTTTCATGGTGCATTGTGGGTAGCGACGCGACGCGATCGAGTTGAGATTTTCTCAACTTTATGCAAATGAGGAGCGATTTTCGCTAGCGATGGCCAATGGCAGTGTTTTCTTGTTTCTCGTAATGTAGCAACCATGGTAAACATTTCTAGCTTTCAGTTTTTAAGATGGAGGAGAAACTAATCGCCTGTGTGGCTGCATATCCAGTCCTGTACGATACGTCTCTGTATTTGTACAAAGACATTAATAAAAAGAATGAGGCCAGGCGCAGGTTTGCCGACGTTGTCGGTGCTCCTGGTGTTTTTTTGTACTTTGTACTCTCGAACAAAGTTACGTTCCAGGGAGTTCCAGCCGGGCTACTACTATAAACCCGGCTGGAACTCCCTGGTCGTATCGACAGATTAGCAGAGACTTTGAGTACTATAATAAAACGTTTTTACACGTGTTAACATGTATGTCTATTAAACAGTTTTGTATTTTGTATACAAGTTGTATTTTGATCGATGTTGCGAGTACGTAAACCCAAGTCTGCACACTTGGCCATGACAACTACAACAGTGACTTTAGAGAACTACAATTCTACATTAATCTGTTTGATACGCCCCCGCGCGTGGTGAACTGTGGGAAGGCGAGCGATGGCAAGCGATTCGTGTCGCTGCAGTGTAAACGCACTGTAACTCAACCCAGATCTTTCCAATCTAGAGACGTGCGCGTTCACATAATGGGGCGGTGTTTGCACCGTATGTCCAATCGCAAACATGGACAAAACAAGAGCCGCACATTTCACGCAGGAGGAGCCGACAATAATCTTCCAAACTTTGTCTACTCCTCCTGCGTGAAATATTGTAATACAAACTGTAGCGGGGTTTGCTCGTTTAAGATTAGCAATACTTAATTTAATAATAAAGCATGTAGTTCTTGGGGGCACCACCTCTTATTGTTAAAGGGATAGAGGAAACCTTATTGAATAATATTGAAATAATAGCCTTCGTAATAATCAATCTAATCTTAAGTAGTGAATTCTATGAAAGTAGAGCAGATCAGATAACGGGAGTGATACGTGAGGATTATACACAATGATTTATTTAGGAGAATGTAATTATAATGAACAAATACCAGGTAAGTTATGGGTTAGTCAGAGTAGTACAGTGGCTGTATGCAAATGAGGGCGAGCAACACAATGGCTGTGTAGAGCGCGTGTGAAGGGGGGAGAGAGAGAGAGAGAGGGGTAGAGAGGGACAGGTAGGCCTTTGGGGTAACAATGGACGAGCAAGGGTAACTGACTTAGCAAGGGTTAAGTTAGCTAAATTGTAAAATACAAACAAACATCAACAATTTAATCACAACATGCCAATATATCACAAGTAAGAAATATTGCAAATCGTAGTTACTTTTGTCGGTTTGAAGAAAGAGTCAAAGGTTCGTTATGTCCAACGAATAGAAAGCGGAATCTCTCGTCAAAGTTCCGGGCGCTCAGTGAATGTGCCGATTGAGAGGAATAGGTTAGAGAGTGACCGGTTCACCTCAGTTTTAATCCTACGAACAAGCGAGGGTGATTGTACGTTTGGGGGTTTTATAATCCAAAGAACAAGGGGGGGGTCTCCGTGAAGGTGACCTCTTTCATTGGTCAGTTTCCCCCCACCTGGGCGTCGTCCTGATATCTGCCTAGGTGTGAAGTATCTGTACCTTTTGAGTTCTGTTATTTCAAACTGTCCATGGAATGCTTAAACTTCAGAATATAACAATACAACATTCATAAATGGTTTTGTTAGTATGGTACAATCATTTTGATATCAAGATTGGCTGACTTAACTATCCTTGAAGGGAAGTTATAATCAAACCTCAATTAAACAATGTTCTAAGTAAATGAGAAAAACACACATTATAACACATCAACTACTGTCATTGAAATAGTGTCCATGAGCCATGTAGTCCTTGAGAATATGTTTGTAAATCCACATAAGAAAGTTCTTCCTTATAAATCCTTTGTCTGATACTGTAGGCCGTGTGGCCTCTGTTTCTGACCCCATGCTGGGCCAGAAGTTTTGAAGCTTCTCCTCTGGGAGAAGGACAAAGGGGAAAGACCCTCTCCTTGTCGGGGGTAGGAGAAGGTGTGATGGTACCGTGTTTTGTCTGTGGACTGTGCTACAAAACATATCAGGAATACAGACATATAATACAGACAAAAATCAACAAAGTCGCTGCTGCCAACCTGGCAGAAAATAGCAGACGCTGTAAATGCGTAAGCTACATGACTTATTGATATCTTGTGCCCCAGACACAAGATGTGACCATAATTACACGTGTGCATTCCACAACGTTAAACTTTTGTTGCTGTATTATTTTGTGGCTGTGATTGAAGTGTCTGTAATGACTTGCTAATGGTGGTGGTCTGAACATGAGACACAAGTCCTTACAGTGCTCATTTCAAATATGACTCAATTGACTAAATTGCGGTGTTAAAGGAACGTCTTCCTCCCCCTGAGCCTATAGGCCTCCACTTCAAGGCCAAGACAAAGACACAAATTATAAGCAATGAACCTTGAAACACAGTAGTCAAATGGACACCTTCAACTTTCTCCAAGTGTGCCTTGCAAAGGGACAATGTTCTTTGTTTCAGGTTGGAGCAGACAATGTGAGGGCCCTGTGTAAAAGAACCCTGGAGGTCGATATAGAGTATAAGAGGCTCGATATAGAGTATAAGAGGCTTGATATAGAGTATAAGAGGCTTTTAATTAAAAAAAAACAAGGCTGGCGTTTCTGTGTTCCTAGGGAAGGGAGAACACATAAGGATGTATTTGTTAAACTTTGTTCTACGTTTTGGTCATTTTTATACCTTTTTGTGGCTTTTTTTGTTGTGCATTTTGAGTCTTTTGTGGGGGTTTTCACCATTTCTTTCTTTCAATGTCCTATTTATTCTTTTTGAAAAATGCTATAAAAGTGAATGAAACATCCAAATTCAATGAAAGTAGTGAAATGATCATTTATTTAACTTGTGAAGAGCATTGTATGGTACCATACAATGCAAGGTACACATTGTTCTTTTTGGTTTGAAATGTTTTGGTTGAAAGAAACACACATTTCTGATATGGAAATGATTAGAAAAAGGCAAAAAGCAACGCAAGGACAACTGAATGGGTTAAGGGGAGACACCCCAGGGATAACATATCAACATGAAACCTCTCCAGTTTCTAACTGATATTAGGTCAAATATTGTTTTCATTACTAGTTTCCTGTAAATGTATGTTTAAATGAGCAAATGATCCATTAAGTTGTAAAATATGATATAATTTGCATACATTTCCAGAACGGAAATCAGAACATTGCATGAAGACAGAATAAAAATCCTTATTTCATTTTGTCAAGATATTAGAGTCCAAAGTTTTTACAAAGGGCACTTTGGATATCTCTTTTTCATCACTCCATTAATCAGAATATGGTGGCAACAGCCATTGAAGAAAATCCTTTGCAAATTGCGCGGCAGACCGTGTTCTTGCTCAGGTTCTCCGCATCACCCACGCTATAAAAGTAGGTAGCGAAATAACGAAACGCTATATATAGTGGGACTGTGAGCGCACGGCTTCGATGTGTCGCATTGGCAACATACGGCTCAAGAAGCTGGCAAAGATACGTAATTCCCTCTGCTGAGAATCTATATCTTTCATAAAGATACTCATGAGGGAATGCGAAAGGGTTTTGTTGGTCTCTAAATGTTCTTGCTCTTCTGAGCGCACCTCTCACTATCCGCGCACCAAGCTCCACAGGATCTTCTATAAACGGTGACTGCATTATCCTCAAGAATGAGTTAGTGGGCGGGGCTTTTATACTGGTTGATCTCTGATCTCCAATTTAACCTGCTCCCGACCAGGTTAGCCGTTCAGCATGTGTTACCATGGCGACCTACCCCGGTAACAAGTGATCCACCGTCGTAGTACAGAAAACCCTGGGTTGAACCTGAAGTTACCTCGCTAACGGCAAATCTTGATTGGTATTACAGGCCCCAGGTAGGCTAATCCACAACGTGTATGTGTTTACATAGTACTTCATGGATCCTGATTGGTTTTGCCGCCGCAGCCGCAACGCATTGATGGGAGGGTCACAGTAGCCTGGTCCTAACCAGACTCTCGTACTTTTCATTTGTACAGAGAGTCTGGCCTCGCTCCATTGACAAGCGTTGACTTCCTTGTAGGCGGGTACTCTGTTAAAGTTTAAAACTATTGGATCTGCCCAGAGCCACTCTGATCTGCCATAACCAATATTTTTTAGATTATTCCAACGGCAGAATACGAGGCGCAGGGAATTAAGATGTTCGTAAACGCACATAAACGCTATTTAGAGGTGGATAAACGCAATTTCCGCAATTTAGAGGTGGATAAACGCTATTTCCCAATTTCGGGAGGTGCGTAAACGCCATTTACGTGCGTTCCCTGCCCCGAGGCAAGTAGGGTGAAGTGCCTTGCCCAAGGATACAACTTCATTTTGACATGGCCAGGAATCGAACTGGCAACCTTCAGATTACTAGCCCGATTTCCTAACTGCTCAGCTACCTGACTCCATTATAATACCCACACAATAAATCCAGGTTGAATCAAGTAGCTAGCTATTGATAGCCCATTTTGGGTGGTCAAGCATATTGTTTTTCATTGTCTCCATATATTCCTATGAAAGTCAATGTTCAGCCTATAGGCTATATGTTCATTTGCTAAGTGACATTTCAGATCGGTTATGGATAGTGAAATATTTGCTTTCTGAGAGATCCGAACTAAATATATAAATGTAGCAGTTAACAGGATATATCTGTAGTGCGGCCGGGCGGTGCAACTTTGATTCATCGTCCACACATCGTCTCGAAGTCAGTTTTCATCAAATGCCAACGATCTCCATATAATACTACATCTTGCCGACGTATATTCTACACATCGGCCCGACGTCGGCAAGACGTATTTGTGTGCTATCTGGGTCTTCCTCCAACGAGCAACTCTTAGTTTTTGTTCTGAGGTAAAGTTCAGTCGTTCTGAAATCGTCAACTTTTCCCTGTGAAAGCAAGCTGTTTCACCTTTGGCCTAGTTCAGACAAAATCTCAATTTCCGCACGTTTGTAAACGTTGTTTTGGTTCGCACAACATCACATTAAGACAGGGACAAACGCTAGCGGCTAGCCTAATAACGTGCTTTCAAATACGATGATGCAGGTACAACTTACAAGCTAACCTTACTGGTTCCATCTAAATAGGCCTAATGAAACGTAATAATAAATAAATAAATAATAAAATTCATAGTTTACCCACCTCTAATTTTACCACTACACCACTGCCTCGGGGGGAATGTCCCTATACTTACTGTAAGTCGCTCTAGATAAGAGCGTCTGCTAAATGACTAAATGTAAATAATGAAGAGACACAATTCAAGTTAATGATTTTATATCATACTGGATGTTGATGCAATCAAGCTCTTAAAATAACTCCAACACAGAAAAGAGAACAACGGAACAGAGAAACATAAATATATAGGCTACATCGTTGCCAGTTCCATCGGTCTCCGCCGCCCTCCGACTCTGTCTCGACTCCCTTCCCTTAGTTACAGTAACTGCCGATTTTGGCAGAGGAGAAGACACAGGTTTTTACAAGTTTCATAAGCACTTATATCTCATTGGGCTCCATCCTCTTCCTCCAACGAGCAACTCTTCGTTTTTGTTCTGAGGTAAAGTTTGGTCGTTCTGAAATCGTCTACTTTTCCCTGTGAAAGCAAGCTGTTTCACCTTTGGCCTAGTTCAGACAAAATCTAAATTTCCGCAGTCTGAATTTCAGCAATCTGAATTTCTGCAGTCTGAATTTCAATAATCTGAATTCCCGCAATCTGAATTTCAGAAATTTGTATTTCTGGATCAAAATAATTCAGATTTTTTAAATTTGGCATCAGATAATTCTGATATGATATATTCAACAGCAAAATATTTCAGTTTGTGTTGACGAAATTTGACACACAAATATTTCAGATCTTTCATGTTCAAATTCAGATACTTTTGTCAGTTTTCTAGCTCCATAAGATAGCTGCCGTAGCTGGAAAATCAAACTTTTCCAGAACCCCGTGGGGAGGAGGGCCACAACATCATGGCCACCAACAAAACTTAGCAAAGATTGTTCATGCTCCGGCTTTAACTTTTGGATATTTGGCAGCTACTCCGCCTCCATTACTGAACTACAACTCAAACTAGCGAACGACATGAACGTCATCGTTCTCAGCCACTCCCTCTGTTCGCTGATTGGACCTACAAAATTGTTTCCAAAAACCGACTAATACACCGAAATCCCAGACCTAGTACAGAAGCAAAATCTAAATTGAGCGGAAGTACGTAGGAGGGCAGAGCCAGGCTAGGTGTGTACACCTGCTTAATGAAAAATGCCCTGAGATAATTAATGATACCTTATGAATATGAATATTTTAAACATGTTTAAAATATTCATTTATTGTGGTATTATATTCGACTTTTGACTTGGATTAGGTAAGGCTTCATGCTGTGGTCCCATTGTGTCTTCCAGTTTATTCCTCCAAACTAAAGACATCTGCAGGCATCTGTATGCAATTTTTGGGTGGGCGAAAATGAAAACTTTATTTTTCACTGTGTTCAAGCTTCTACTAGTCAAAACCAGTAGCACAAAGGGATTCTGACAACAGGGGAAATAACTTCAGTGTCACTTTTCAAAAGAGACCACAACCATGCATGTACTCCAAATTGTTCAAGAACAGCTTTTAATTGGCTTTGGGTATGCTTTATTTAGGCGTTTTAGGCGAATTTGACCGTATTGTTAAGAGGTTAAATCTCACTTCCCCTCTCCCTATCTCTTCTTTCATATTATTGCCCTCCCTCCTCCCTCAATTCATTAAAAGGCTTTATTGGCATGAAATACATTTGTAAATATTGCCAAAGCAACAACAAAAGTATTATGTTAACGATGATAAGGAGAGGAGGGAGAAGGTTTAGCAAACATTGAGTTAGAAAAGAAACCGTAACTCAATACAAAAATCATACTTCTAATAATAAAGTACAAATATGATATAAAAAAGTCAATGTATACTTACATGGAAATATTTTTTTAAACTAGGATAACAAATTACTAAAAGACACAATATTCTGTGTAGATATTGTATGATGTATAAGATATGTATCACCACTGTTCCTCTGCTAGACATAGATATCCTTCATTTGTCTTTTAGTTACTCATTAGTTATCAGACAGGGCCGGCCCTAGGGTTTTGGAGGCCCAAAACAAAAATAGTGTATGGGGCCCTTTTGATTGCCCAAAACGGGGGGCAATCGTATTTTTTGGGGGGGGGGGGGCGAACCAAGCGCGGGGCCCTAAACAAATGTTTCCATCTTTCTCTGTCCCTGACACCCCCCCCTCTCTTTATCTTACTCTGTCCCCAACAGCCCCCCCTCTCTCCATCTCTGTGTCTCTCCCACTCTCTCTCCTTCCTTCCCTCCCTCTCTCTTTTTCCTTTCTCTCAGATGGAGGAATTGCCCTGGCTCCTGAGACTCAACACTGGGTTGCCATGGCAACTAGGGGTTTTTCCATGAACAGGGGGGTATTCGTCGTAGCGAGCTAAGCAGTTTAGCGAGCTAATTTTCAGGCTAAGATAAAAAACGCCCCTCTTTTTGGTTCGTGGAAGCAACTTTCGATAAATCACCATAGTAACATATCAATTAGCACTAACCTGCTCCAGAGCAGGCTAACGTAAGTGTAGCTGGATAAGCTTGCCACACCCCCGGAAAATAACATGGCAGCTCCCTTTTTGAGAGACCCAGTTGACCAAGGAACTATATTTTAGTTCGATTAGCTTTCCATACCAATAGAGTTCTTCGCGATTGCCAAGATCCTTTATTTCACACGGATGAGTTCTTGTTTGAGCGATATTGATTCAGCCGGCAAGGACTCATTTATTTGCAAGACCTTCTCGGGCCGTACATTGCAAATATCACACGCCGCAGCAAGCTTTATGCTTTATTATGAGGTTATGCTGCTGTATGTGAATATGTAACGCTATGTTTTACGAAATGTCTTGTCTTATCTGTTGTGCCTGTGCTTTTTATATGTTTCACTGTGGGAGAGTGGGAAACGTCATATCGATTCCTTTTTATGTCTTGACATGTGAAGAAATTGACAATAAAGCTACTTGAAACTTTAACTGTTCTTCAGACTGCATAGCCTTGAGGTTTTCTGCGTCAGGTAGGCTATAGGCTACATTTTTATACAGTATAGGCGATGCAGAAAACATTGGCAAAGCCGCAGCATGCGTTGCTGTAAGAAAAGTGTACTTGGCGCTTAACCAGCTGATGAATCAATTCATCATATTCCCTGGCCATGTCCCAGTCAATTAAATCAAAGAGGGATTTACACATAGGCCTACATGCACATATATAGTAGGCCTACATGATATAAGCGCAGTATATCCTCATAATTGGGTGTGCTCAAGCCTTCGGCGAGAGCACAACCTTTGTTCTCTCACATATATATTTATTTCTTTATTTCTTTATTTATTTTCGCCCCCCTAAGGATCAGTCAATATTTGGACTACATACACAACGGCGGTGTCAAAAGGTTCGTCTTGGTAGCGATTGCGTTGGTTGTATTTTTATTTACATTCCGTTGCATGGTTTAAGTAGAAATTGCGTTTTTGTGGTGAAAAGTGAAGCTAACGGTGGCTAATTTGCTAGCCACAGTCACTGACGTTACTAACGTCACTACGTCACTAACGTCACGAAAACACGCGTGACTACCTGTAGCAGAACATTCGTTTCACATCTGTTAACTTGGGGGATAGCTAGGCTAACTATAGCTTTACTGCAAGGCAGCTGTAGGAACGCCACAAGCAAAGAGGCCAGGGTGATAACTATTTACTCATTTTACTTTGTGATGTGAAACACAATTATGAAATGTAATGTACAATATTAGCTGATATTATTAAGGAAGTAGGCCCACATCTACTTTTGGAAACGGTAGTCTAGTCTAGTCTACTATTTCACTGAAGCATTAGCATCATGACATTAGCCTCTGTTGCCCGGGCAACACATACTACAGTGGTCTATGATGCATCTGTTTTCAATCTTTAAAATAAACATTCCTCACAAATACATTTTTGTTGTAGGATTTATTATGACATTACATTACAAGTAAACGATTTATGGGTGAAATTATCATTACCTGTGGTTTCAAACCAGTGTTGCTCACTGCAATGCTATAGCCTACGCGAGACACTACAAAAACATCTACACAGCTGTAGGAAGTCAAACGGCGACAGAACATGTTCGGCACTCCCCTTACTTAATCAAAAGTCTATCGAACTACTAACCTTAACTTCATTGCCACAGCCTAAACGTTGCCAATCTGTTCATGAAAATAATTAATTTCAGCCTAAACCGTACAACGGAACGTTAAATCCAATTCAACCAACGCAATCGCTACCAAGACGAACACAGCAGTAGTCTACTAGTACTGTACCGTAGTAGTACAATTTACCGGGGCAGCTTCTCCACACAGGGCTATATCGCATTTTGCGTTGTTACTGACAATGATCGCTACCAGTGAGCTTTTTATGAATGAGCGATTTTCCACTAAATAAATGTCAAGCTTATTTACGTTTTGGGGGGCATATTTTCAGTTAGCAGATGGGACTGTCTGAATCGCGATTCCATCTTCTACTGCCGGGTAACGTCGTAGAATAATCTTCAAAGGTTTTTTTTATTAATGAATGAATGCAATGAGTAGGCTACATGCCTGAAAATATCACGAGAAGGGAAAAACTTAAAATGACGTTTAAGTCATAGAGATTAGGTCCATTTTTACACCGGTCTGCCAAATTTATTCGTTTTGATTCAACGATGAGGCTGCCTCTTGCAGGGGAAATGAGAAGACATCTATTTCATTCTACACTTCACTCGTATTTTCAGTTGTAAATGAGCAGCCAAAAAAAATTCCTTTAAATCTATTTAATCTTTATAAATAATAAGTATGCATTTTCATATAAAATATACAGAAATCAGTTGTAAAAATTTCATTCAAAAACGGACCCCTGTGCAACCGACGCAAGCAAGCACACCCTACAATTTCCCCAGAAATTGTACCCTCTCTAGTTGTCTATGAATTCGTATCAATTAGATACTCTTTGGCCTTGTTTTTATCTAGCCTACTTATTCTGAGAAGAGTTGAGATCATTATTTTCGCTAGCAAGATCTCATTCGATTATTAATTTCCATTAAGCCTATACCAGCAGGCACATTTAAAGAAATGTGATCTGATTGATTGGGGTAATGAGGCACTTAAAATGAGCCTATACATTTCCCCCAAACTTCCGCATTTAGCTTATTGGCAATTTTTTGCCAAGCTGCTTGTCTTTCTCTGGCAGCGGTGGCGGTGTTTGACTTAGCCATGATAATATATGCTTATTGTCTTATAGAGACTCATTATAATAGTTTGCTCGGATGGCGAGAATAGCCTATCACCGCTCTCTCTTTCGTATTTTCCGCCATCATACCGTTAGAAAATCACGGTTTTGGTGATCGACCTTTCCTGCCTTTTGAAGTAGGACGTGCACGTGCAATTTCCCTGATAAGTTTAGCCTGATTGAAATTAACCACATGATTTGGATGCGGATCAGCCGTTGAAGAACCGATATTTGCTATTCTCACTCATCTCGCTAATGTTAACGGGCTAAAGGGACAATTGATTAACTTAGCTTCAACCCTTACGACGAACGGGGCCCGGCAGGGGACTTAATCCTTTAACCCTTGTGTTATCTTCGGGTCATTCTGACCCATCAGTCATTGCGACCCACCGTCGTATTGCGACAACTTTACCGCCTACAAGAACAAAGTGAAGCATTTTCTTTTAACCGTTGGGCTGTCTCAGACCCCCCCGCATTGCGAAGGTTAAAAGAAAATAATTGTTACTTGTTTTTGTTTGAAAATTGGGTAAACACAACGATGGTTCGTTATGAACCTTTGGGTCATGTGGCAGCACAAGGGTTAAGTCACGAGGCGATCATCAGGAAACAGGTAGGGAAGGTGAAGGCCACAGTGAGGAGCACAGACTAAACACCCTCACTGTCAAATCTCACACACACTTCATCTAGAGGCTTTATGACTTAGAATTATGACTGTGTATACAAGCATTATATCTGTGCATTTGTTTTGTTTTTATCGTTTTTTTATATTGATCATTTTGATGTACATTTTATTGGGTCTACTGTGACATTTGTCTTCTGAGATGTAGAAAGTGTATCTAATCCACACTAATGAACAATTTGCATTTGAGATTCAAATGTGAGTCTAGGAACAGACCCTGAAGGAACATACAGGTCCTGCAGATGGATTGGCCTCCAGCTACTCTCCCCAGCCCTGCCTGGGACCGGTCAGGGAAAGCAGAGGTGCTTGAGCGTTGTAAAAGATAAAAGATAAGGGAGAGAGTGATGGAGGCTGAAAGAGAGAAGGGAGAGCAAGGGAGGAGGAGGGCAAAGACTGTTTCAGTAGAGGTTTACCAAGAACTGTTCACAACAGCTTCTTGCTGCTTAGTATTCTACTAAAACCTTATCAGTGTGTGTGGATGACGTGTGTGTGGATGATGTGTGTGTGTGCGTTTGTGTGTGGATGATGTGCTGTATATCTTTATCACAGACCCTGGCTACCTCCCCCTTCCCCAAAAAGCTGCAGAAACCAGGCACTGCAGCATTAAATGTTGCGCTAAAACACACACTCACGCTCTTTAGTAAAGCAGCACACACGGCACAGGTTTGACTGAGCCAATATCAAACCACAAAAGCTTTTTTTGAGAGGAAGAGAGAGCAATGGTTTTCACACGCACACACATGCTTACGCAACACAACTGCACAGCACCGGACACTGGTTGTAATGGGACAGTCTAATTCCCACTGAGCTGTCAGGGTTTATCAATGCTAATGTTAACATTAACTGACACACACACACACACACCCTTTAATACACATTAACCTTCCTTAATCCAGCCTTCCTCACTGCCAACACGCGTGCAAGTGTGGACAAAAACACACAAAAGCCTAAAAATACACACGTGTGCGCACACACACTCAGACTCCCCCAAGCCTGAAACAACACACACACATGCTAATGAAGTAAAGGCAGATAAACCCCTGATTCAAAGTCCTCCTGATCCTCCCTCAGCTGAGGTTTAGATCAGCCTGGCTTGGCTTGACTCGGATTAGCCCGGCCATGTGGCCTGCAACATGCTGGGAAACTACTGACACCCACAAACACACCTTCTTATGTGTGCAGGCATGAGAGACTGTGTGTGCAAGACGGTTTATGTGTGTGAGACACTGTGTAAGCCTGGGGATGGGGACACAGTAGAACTGCAGAGTGGCAGCCGATGTGAATTATGCTACAAGACCAAAGGCAAATACCATAGCAACAGATACCCCCTAGTCCCAGCTCTAGCCCCAGTCTAAGTCCCAAACCAACCGAGCCCCAGCCCCAGGTTCCCAGCCCTAGTCCTAGTCCAAGTCCCAACCCAGTACCAGTCTCAGCCACAGGTCACCAGCCCCAACCCCAGGCCCCTGCCCAGCGCAGTTCCAGTTCCCAAGCCCCAGTCCAGTTCAGTCCCAAAAACACACCATTAGTTGACATTAGTAGCATGACACAGTTAACGGCATCACATCAGAGCATGTTCTGAAACATAAATGTCAGATCAATAGCCAGACAGACAAGACGACACATGCAAGTTTATCTGCCAGCCCAACAAACATATTCATCCACTGCATACACACACACATACGTGTCACCTACCAGCCACCCACTGACGCCGATTCTCACCATCCAGTGTGTGTGTGTCAGACAGCCTGACGTCCAGATATCAGAAAGCCAGGTTGGAAGCAGACTGGAAGCAAAAACAGAACGACGACTCTATCCTCCTCTTCTTCTCCCCACCACTAACAAGGAGAAACAACCACCTCCTACAACCCAGACAGAGGGATAGAGAGACACAGAAGGAGACTGGAAAGAGGTTGAGGGAGGCTGCACAGCTCCTAGCACTGTCAGTGACTGGGAAGAGGAGACAGGATAACACTAGCCATCCCTGTGTCAGGAAGGGACAGATAAAGGAGGGAGGAAGAGAGGGAGAGGGTGGGTGGGGGAGCGTGATGCTACGGAGCATGCTCAGTAGCACCAGAATATTTAAATGTCACATGACCACTCTTGCCTGTCAGTCACACTGTAAGCAGTAGAGATGGAGGAAGAGACAGAAAGAGGGGGGAAGGGAGGTGGGGGAAGGGAGTGATGGAGAGTGCACCGTGACTGGAGGGTGGAGACATAACAGCTGGTCCTCACCATTTTCATTAGAGAGAGATAGGAAGACCTGTAATCGCCCTCAGGGCACACAGTCAGCCAATGGCAGGGCCGTAATGGCCAGTAGCTGATTAACCCTTTCCAGGAAGGCGTGTACCTGCAAGAATAGCACAATACCACAGAGGAAGAATACAACACAAACAAGAGAAGAAGTCTGGACAACAGCCCTTACTGCACAACAGGGGAACAACAACTTTAGATTTACAAGTTTTTGTCCCAAATAACGTGAAGGCAAATAATTTTGGTAGTATGTAAATCATGTTTTGTCTTTACAGTAATACAAATTAATAATTAAAAAAATACATGGGTAGAAAGCCTTTGCAACCAAGCAAAATAAACAGCTGTTTTGGAAATACCGTCTTCAGATTATTATGTAAACATTTTTATTTATTTATAATCCGTACAAAAATACCATTAAAATCTAAATACATATAGAGACAGAGAAATAAAGAATATATGAGATATATACCTTAAATACATTCTTCCACAGCTGCAGTACACTACCTTTTGGCCAAAAGTCAAGTCATTACTAGAGCAAAGCATTTACACAGCTGTAAGACTTAAAATAACACCATTTGATTGCAAGGCCCCTGCACTAACAGTACAAGGCCTCTACTCTTCTGAAGTGTAGATCTGTACATAGGGTTAGGGTTAGCGCATATGAAACGGTCATAGCTGTTTACCACAGACCGAGGAGTGCTACAGAGACCGATCTAGCAGGTTGGATCTCGATATATACAAACCGTCTGCCATTCAATGTGAGCCAACAGCACACCCTAGTTGTGACATTGGAAAAATACAAAAAAAGAATATTGAAGTCAGCATCCCTCTGTGGCCATTTAACAAATACTGTTTTTCAATGTATTTTAACACCAGGGAACCAACCAACACACAGCAGATACTGGTTTAAGGATTACTACTGTTGAAACTGTAGACCCAGGATGTCAAAGACATTTACATTTATGCATTTAGAAACACGCTTTTATCCAAAGCGACTTCCAAGAGAGTTTTACAAACGTGCATATGTCACTGACCATAACAACGAGATAGCCCCAAACATTGCGGGTAGCCAAACATGAAGCATACATTGTGAAAACCAAATAAGTCCCAAAGGGAAGAACAATAAGAGCATGTAGTTAGACAAGTTACAATTAAACAGCAAGAACCTCAAAAGTGCAAGAGTGTACCTGTGGAAAAAAAAGCAAGCAACAATGATATATTTCACGGCGAGTACAATAATTTTAAGACAGTTACAACAAACCAACAAGTCTCTCAATAAGAGACATTGTGATCCTGGAGGAAACTAACATCAGGTCCAGCCAATCATTCCTAAGTGCCGTTATACTCCCGGAACAAGTGTGTCTTGAGCCTTTTCTTGAAGGTGGGGAGACAGTCAGTGTCCCTGATGGAGGTGGGGAGTTGATTCCACCATTGGGGGGCCAGACAGGAGAAAAGCTTGTGTTGGGACCGAGCGCTCTTGAGCAGTAGGACCACCAGACGGTTGTCAGAAGAAGACGGTAGGTGGTGGGTGGGGGTGTAAGGCTGAAGGAGAGACTTGATGTAGTCGGGTGCAGTCCCGTTCACCGCTCAGAAGGTCAGTACGGAGTCTTGAATCTGATACGGGCCGTGATGGGAAGCCAGTGGCGGGAGATGAGGAGCGGGGTAACATGGGAGCGTCTGGGTAGATTGAAGACCAGGCGGGCTGCCGCGTTTTGAATCCTCTGGAGGGCGGGTTGCGCATGCTGGGAGACCGGCGAGCAGCGAGTTGCAGTAGTCCAACTTTGACAAACAACAAAGACAAACTCAACATCTATTTATTGAGTTTCTTGAAGACTGTAAGATAAACTCTTTTGATAGTGCTTCTGAATAGGATAGTCCAAGGTTAGTGTATGGACCTCACTTTGTGCATAGGAACCAAAACAGGAAAATACCTTCCCCAAAATGTTGCCACAAAGTTTGAAGCACAGAATTGTCTAGAGTAACAATTTATGCTTCAGCATGAATACATCCATCAGTAGATCTAAGGCACTTCCCCCCCCAAAAAAAAATTTGCTTAATTTGAACAAAATGAACAAAGCGAGGTCCGAACAGTAATGTTTAGTTGACTTTGGTGTGGAAAAACTTTATTGGCCTGCACAGACCCCTGACCTAAACACCATCAAACACATTTAGGATGAATTCTAACGCCATCTGCAAGCCAGGTGTAATCACCCAGTGCACAAACTCCTTAAACACACACCAAAATCTTGTAGACAGCCTTCACTGAAGAGAGGCAGCTGTTATAGCCACATGGGCAACAACTCCATATTATTGCCAATGCCTATGGATCTAGAATGGGATGTCATAAAATGTCCTCAAGGTGTAATGTCTACATGTCCCAATACGTGTCTATATAGTATATAGTCACTATATAATATGTATATCGGTATTCATTTGGAGATGTTGAGATTAACAGATGTTCAAATCCTCAAAAGAAGACAGAAACAAGTCATTTCCCAATAGTGATTTAATTCCACAGAATACTTATTCCATTTTGTGAGGCGCAGCTATCAAACAGGACAACTAACCCAACCTAAAATGTTTTTACAAAAATAAAACAATTTTGTTGTTAATTGCATTGATTAAAATAACACAGAACGATATTTATATATATGTGGATGTTGTTTAACAATCTGAGCACATCTTAGCACCTCAGTCACATGCATCCCTGCTTTTCTTTTCAGCCACCTCGATACGGTAACTCCATGGCCACTACCTAGTCTGTAGAAGGGGTTAATGAGGAAGAAGGGTCTAGGGCGGGGGTACTCAATAGGCGGACTCCGGTCCAGATCCGGACCCAGACGCAATACAATTTGGACCGAAGACAAAATCAACATTCTAATATAGTCATGATCCAAGCGAGTTTTCATTGGTGCGGGATTTTGTGCTATAGCCTATATATTTTTTTCCTACTAGATGTGGTTTCTATCTTCCGTGTCCAATCCAAAGGTCCAATCAGGAGCTGTAATAACTGTGGGCCACGCAGGTTGTGTGTGTCATTCGCAACAACGCAGGCTAACGATTTGCTAACGGTACCCGTTTCTTCCTTAGCGAAAATCATGGCGTGACAAAACCCATGATTCCGAAAATCGCAAATTTCAGACAGAGTGGACTGACAAGTATGTATTTGTGCTGCCGGTGGGGAGCACAAAACCGATGTTTAATCTGCAATGAGACGGTTGCCCTTGTCAAAAGTGGTAACGTGAAACGTCACTATGACACAAAGCATAGACACTTTGAACAAAATTCCCACCCCCAGAACTCTGAGGTAAGGGCCAGAAAAATAAACCATCACTGTTCCGGACCCTGGACTGAATGGAAATTTGGTGAGTGGACCTTTTGGGTTTCTAATTGAGTACCCCTGTTCTAGGGTCTATAATTAGACATGGGCCCTGTAGTCCCCACAGATTCAGCAAGCTTCCTTCCCTGTCTGCTTCCCTGGATGGCCTCTAATCATCCTGGATGTGGACCAGGTGACAGCATCTAGGAGAATGGACCAGGTGACGGCGCATCGAGAGGGGACCAAGGTACAGAGCGTCTAGGAGGGACCAGGTGACAGCGCGTCTACAGGGGACCAGGTGTTGAATGTTAGGACACATGTTAGAGTAACACAAACACTTACACTCAAAACCCATGCCCATAATCCTTTGCTTCAGACCAGAAATACAACTGGCGAGGGAGGAGCTTGGTTGTTTCGGTAAAAAATACCTGGACAGCTTGAAATATAGAAAGGGAACAGACTGGTAGACTGGTTAGGTGTGTGGTGGTAGACTGGTTAGATGTGTTTATACTGCTGACCCACACTTTGTGGGAGGGTGGTGCTCCTATTTATAATACTGCTGCAGAACTGGGTCCGTTCTCTGTACGTCGCTAACTCAGTTAGCTGAGTTGTGCTGCGACAACTTTACCCAATACAAAAACAAATAAAAAGCATTTTCTTTTAACCATGCGCTTCGGGGGGTGTGAGACGGTCCGACGGTTAAAATATATATTTTTTTTTTGTATGAGGTAAAGTTGTCGCAATACGTGGGGGGGGTTCACAATGACCCGAAGATAACACAAGGGTTAAATCGTCAAATTTGGAGTAACGAAGCAACAGCAAAGCAGGTTGGGGAACTCATATTACAGAGCAACAGCAAGCTGTTGGCTCTGTTGCAGACAAAAACGGGTCGCTGTTTTTGGCCACGGTGAGCAGCCAATAGCGGCGTTGCTGATCAAGGTTTCTAATATCAATACATACCCCCTTTTAGACCAACGCATAACTCAATCCAGCTTGACTAATTATAAACAACATGGGTGTTCGAAGAACCAAATTAGCCAGATCATGATTAGCAAGATGATGTCATCTTGGATGTGTCATTTGATCTTGGATGTAATAAGCGACATACGGAGAACCGGCCCCTTGACTAGATAGTCCAGGACCACAGCTGGCTTATCTTTGGTGTTAGCAAACACAGGAGTTGGCAGAAGACCCGGTTCAAGGGGCTGAACCCTTGTTATACAAAAGAAATGAGTGAGGAGTCTTTTTAGACTAGACAAGGTTTCTGGGTAAACCACAAGCATTCAACGACTAAAGGCCTTTCCAAACCTTTGTTTCTGCAATTAAAAATAACAAATCGAATACAGGAGAAGGTAGTTTGTCAGTATTTTCCTTGTGAGGGTTTCCTGGAGTCTGGTCCTGTTGGAACTTTACCATGAGAGGGGGAGGTGCAAGAATGTGTGTTCTGAAACTGTCTGTGAGCCAACACCAGATGGTATGCAGATGCTCTTGTAGCTCAGCTGCTTGCTGAGTCTGTGTGTGTGAGACAATGTATGTGTGTGTGTGTGTGTGTGTGTGAGGGAGGAATCACCAGCAGCGCTGCATTAAAAGGAGCAGACATTGGGGAAATGAAAAACATTTAAAACAAAACTGTATAGCCAGTTCTTCCTGAACAAATCAGACCATGGAGCCCATAGGGTCCCTCTCTATGACTATGTCTCTTCAGAGGAACATTCCTGTTTGATTTAATGATTAGACTGGCTCATGTTATAACTGAGGTTTCACCACAGTACTGTAGGTTCAAACACACAACAGCAAAACAAGGTGGAGAACATGGGGTTTGTATGAGTCTGGGTGAACACTGAAATATTTCATCTCACGAACACAAAGGGGAAAGGGGGGGGGAATCTCCTCTCTGCAGTATCGATGCAGTCTGCTGTGACCCAACCAGGAGGGTCCTGAGGGCCGAATGGAGATGAGCTCAGAGGAGGAGCTGGGCTACAAGTCAGAAGTGAAGCAGTCTGGATCCTCCTGCTCCTCAACTGTGCTCACGCTGCTGCTGGCCCAGTCTCTGATAGGCCAGCAAGCGGGAGGCGGGCACCAACACATGACCGATGGCCTCCTCCACTTCTTGTACGCGGCGCAGAAAGCGGCAACGGTCACGGGCCAGCTGCTCCCAGGGGCTGCGCCGGTCCTCCGGGCCGCTGTAGAACTCCTCCACCTGCTCGCAGAAACGCACCTGGAGAGGCGACACCAGGGTCAGGGTTGGGAGGTCCAGTCACTCAAACACACTGCACAGATCCTGCTGTTAACACTACCGTGAAACACTTTGCCTTCAACCATAGCTGTTCTGCAGAGCAGCCGAGACCTGCTAAAGCTTTTGCAGTTACACACAAGCATCTACTTGGACATCTTTTACTTTAATTCAAGAACCACTCAATTAGATATACACAGTAATTGGTTAATGATGTGTCTATTGGTTATTCAACCTGGTAATAGTTAGGATGTATGGAAAACAAGATCACCGCTGTTATATCAAAAGCTGGCAGACCATTGTCAGTTTGCAGGTGAAGAAATTGAGTGCATAGTTGTATTAAATCCTGTGTTTTCACCAATGATGTGGGTTGGTTGACTGCAGCTTGTGTTGTACGGTCTGGAGTTTATGATACTTGAAATAAATTTTCCATCATAAGATGGGTTTGAGACAACAGGGCTGTGTGTTTCATGTTCAGAAATGTTTTTCTACCAAGTCCTGAAAAATTGTAATGTAAACATCAAACAGATGAATTTTCATCCGTTTCATCCATTTACCCAGATGTTAGAACGGTTTCATTAATTCACCAACAACCATGAAATTAATGTGGGGTGTAACCAAGTCCGCTCAATGCAATGACAACGTGGCTTAATTAAAGCGGGGGTTGGTAGCTGGTTCCGAGTATGCCTGTGGAGCTCAGCAACACTGAGGGCCCTGGATTAAGGGAACGTAATGAGATTATTGCAAAAGCACTGAGACTAAACACTCGGAGGCAGAAAGTGTCATGGAAAAGTCCGTCTGTGAAATTTTATTTTCTTCCCTCTCAAGGCCGAAATATGCTTCTGCGTCTCCGTTTACGGATGGGCGGGCGCACGGATAGACTTCGTTTATGGTTCTCCGTAGGCTGTGAGTGCTGAAAACAATTCACCGGCAGAAGAGTAGGTGGTGCAACGTTTTTTTGTAAGTCGTTGTCGAGTGTTTATTTATCTAGGTTATCGAGAAGTCAGAGCAAATTGAAAAATTAGCCGTTTCATCAATAAAATACGCACATTTTCAGCAACTACACTGCCCATTTCTCGTCACATTTTTATTCAGATGTTGATTTACATGTACTGTACCTAATCCCACTTAGTACTGCTAGTTTATGTACCCTTAGTATAGATAGTCACATATTTAAATTTTAGGTATATGTTTATTGTATGCACCTTCCTGCCAAAGCAAATTCCTTGTCTGTGCAAACTGTCATGGCGAATAAATCCCATTCTGATTCTGATTCTTCTGTTTAGCTGAAATATGAATTCTAAAAACTTACAGCAATGGCGGTCAAAGGATTCTGTTGGTCCTGTTTATCACGGCAACCCCGCCCCCGACGCAAGTGGTTCTTAATACTGACCAATCACAGCTCCGTAGCTCTCCGAAATTACGACGGACAGTTAGAAAATTCAGGAGGTGCACGTCAAGGTGTCCGAGGGCTGACGGAGAGCTCGTAGAGGGCGTTCCACGGAGACGAGGGCGTTCCCATGTGTCCGTTTTTCGAAAAACGCAGAAGCATATATTGGACTTCAGTCTTTCTTCTCCCAGGTCATTGTCTGTTGCTAAGTAACAGAAGCGGGTGTGTACTGGGGGCTGTGATGCAGGAGGCTGGTTGGCTCAAATGACTCTGAATGACACCGCACACTGGAGAATTCTCTTTCCATTTCAGTGGAAGTGAAATGCCTCATATTTCTACCAAACAGACTGCCAAATCTGACAGCTACACTAAGTTGACCTTTTTCATGCGTGCTCTTGAGAATCAGTTTTGGGGGGGGGGGGGGAAATGTATCCTGTGTACAATGCAATGTCCGAGATTAGCCGATTCATTCTATTTAGTCCGTGGATGTAGGCTAAAAGGAACGTATGACAAAAATGTACGGCAAACACGCAGAAGGCATGCTTGGAAGTTGACACAACTACATATGAAACATTATATTTAAAGATACTTTACAGACAAACATAGCCTACATACGGCTGCACATTATGCAAATTATGAGTATTTAGTGATCCTTAACATGTTGTTTATTATATTGAGTGGCTTCTTCAACAATACGGGATGCCGACAACGTACCCTTTTGACTGGACTGTCACATATGACGCAACAATTTTGATTGGCTTCATCGGACAAACTCTTTCGAAAATCAAAAAACCATGTGATAACTTCAGTGAGGCTTGGTCTGAAGATAATCTCTCCCAAATTTGGTGAACATTGGACATACTTTGTAGGAGTAGTGAAAAACAGTTTGTGAATTCTAAATTGCGGCCGCATCAATTCGGCTGGTATCACAAGTTATCATGTGTCAGACATGGGATCTCCCAAGATATCACGAGACAAAGGAATCACTTAATAAAAGGCTAACAAATCAACAATTATTGGCCAAAACGCATTTTCGCTTTCTGCGGACAGTTTGGTGGTAGCCAAAGCCATATGCCAAAACCTGTAATTTAGCGTTTGTGTTAAGACGACACATCTGTCCGTTTTAGGATGAAAGAAATTGCCGTCTTAACACGGCCGTTTCAAATGTCTTAAGACGTTTGGACCATCTATGCTTCCAATTGGTTGCCGTCTTTTCTTTCCATATTCCACAGATGTGTCCCTTAGTACACGCATACACACTCACACACAGTATAAATATTCACATGTAGACTGGAGAATAGTTTCTTCCCAAGGGCCATCAGGCTTCTGAATGGAAACTGATACATTCTCGCCACTTTCTCACTTGCCACTTTACACACTGTCACTTTCAGCTACTGTTTGCACTATCTGCATTATTGCACTAATTGCTCCCCACTTGTCTTTAGGTCACTTGTCTTTAGGTTAGTATAGGTCAGGAGTGGCTAACCAGTCCAGCATAAAGATCCCCCCCAAAAAAAACGCACCATAGGAAAGAGCCACACATGCACGCCCGCACTACAACAGCGGCTTACATATCTAATGACAGTCATACTACAAAGCATAACAGTTTTTATACGACCGCCCAGGGCCTTGTGCCACTGGGGGCCTCGTGCCTGCTAGGTTTGCAATCACAAAGTTTTTGTATTTTTTCTACTTTCAAACATTTTTTTATTCCTGTTCTTGACTGGATATGCTCTAAAATGACATTCCCGTTTGTTAAAAAACCATATATATATATTTTTTTTTTTTGTGCTGTCAGTTAAATGCGTTATTAACGGCGTTAACGCAAACCCATTTTAACGGCGTATATTTTTTTTGCGCAAGATTAATGTTCTTTTTGGCCTAGCAAACTCAGTTGTTTTTTTCACATGCTGTTGCAACGACTACTGAAGTTAGAAAAACTACAACACCACACCGGATCTAGCTAGACCGGAAACAAAACAACAGGCACACACTTGTTTGGGCTTGCGAGCCGGCTAAAGAGTAGTAGCAGAGCCTGTTTAAAGATCCTGTAAAGTGGACCTGGAAACGAGTTTTAAGTTCGCCACACCACAGAATAATGTGTTATTAACTACCCATCCAAATTTGAATGAAAAAATAACACCGACAAGTATGTTAAATTAGGCTTTGAAATCGTGAAAAAAAATCAGCAGTCTTCTCTGCTTGAGACTGGGGGGGGTGTGTCGCCTGAAGGAGCTGAAGCTCCGCCCCTCGCTGCCTAGTGCCTACCTCCGACCCAGATAATGGACTATGTCAAGCCGAACCAAAACGTATAGAATTAGAATTTATTTGTTCAATGAGTGAAACATACAGATGCATATAAATGAAATGTTCCCCTGAGCTGTAACAGAAAAATGGACACCAGAGACAGCAGACAGTGAGCTCTCCAACTAGGCTACTTTAACACATTAGCTACCATTTCACCAAAATATCATTCTACACTGAGTAGCCTAATATCAATTTAGTGGTTTGCACTAACTCATAGCAGAGATACCTATGGAAAAATTATCTAGTTTAATTATAACAAGCACACAGAACTGAGTGATGAACTGCTGTGGCGGTGGATGGTCCAGGTGCGACCGGAGGATGAACGGCCGGAGGGGCGATGCTCGGTACGGCTCCGCGCTGCAAGCGAAGCCGTGTGTTGGTGAACCCTGTCTGTCTCTGGTCCATGTTAAAACTGTCCGCCGTGAAATGGTCAGTGCAGAGGCGGCTGTTGGAGTTTATCCAAAGCTTTCCATGAGCGTGGCTCTTCACAAAATCTATCCACCTATTTTTCCTTTCATTATCAATAGGGAACTTAAATGGCGTTGCAGCGCAGCTGGAGTTCTTGCATCCAGGGAAGATGCAGTTGTGGGTGGTGGGAGACATCCTGAAGCTAGCTAGCTAGCTGATGTAGGCTACAATAACAGTACAGCAGGAGGAGCCAAGCAGTGATCTGACGTAGATAGGGGGAAATGACGTAGATAGGGCATTTTTTGGCTCCGCCCATTAATACCTGATCTGAAAACAGAAGAGAAACTGTTCTTCGGTTTACTCCACATTTCAGATTGACAAAGTTTTAGCGCTTTGCACATGCTTTCAGGAACTCATTTCACACGTATATAATGTACTTAGAAGCAAAACATGGAATTTACTTTACAGGATCTTTAAGGTATATTAGACATCAGGGCTCAACATTAACATTTTTTGGCACTGGCCCCACCGGGCCAGTGGGTTTGAAACTTACTGGCCCCAAGACAATTTTTACTGGCCCCCCCTCCAAAAGTTGTAATTGAGTGTGCTTTGCCTCCGGCAAGGGCACAACCTTTGTTTTCTCACATGTATCTTATTATTATTTTCCCATCCCTAAGGATCAGTCAATATTTGGACTACATAGACAACGTCGGTGTCAAAATGTTCGTCTTGGTCACGATTGCGTTGCTTTTATTGGGATTTACGTTCCGTTGCATGGTTTAGGCTGAACTTTGTGGCAAAAAGTGCCTTGTGTCAACAAAGGGTACTCAGTGCTAGCCTACGTCACAACGTCAGCACACGTTAGCAACGACGCATGGATACAACGTGCATAGATGTGCTGTTGCACAGCGAGTATCGTGCCGTGGTGTACTAGCAGCATCATACATGTACATTTAAGCAAATCAAGACTTGCATGTACAGTAAGTAATGTAACATTAAATAATGTATTTAAACTCAAGCTTGTGTGGTGTGTCGCTGGCTTCAGTGCCACAGCCTGAACTTTATGTCAAAAGAAACATTCTCATTTCCGGCACTTTCAAACAATCCCCTCACTCAGTGAAGTTTGGCTAGCCACCGCAACTAGCTTGCTCGTAGCAAACCTCTTTTGAATTAGCCAATTCTCCCTAAATAGATGTCAAGCTTATTTACGTTTTTGGGGGCATATTTTCAGTTAGCAGATGGTACTGTTTGAATCGCGATTCCATCTAAAATACTGCCGGTGACAATGTTGTTACAGTAGTTTGTTTCAAAGGGGGTTCTTAATGAATTGTGCAATATGAGTAGGCTAAATGCTTGAAAAGTTTCACTAGAAGAGAAAAACTTAAGGGGACGGACCCACCTGCAAACGACGCAAGCAAGCACACCCTACAATTTCCCCAGAAATTGTACCCTCTCTAGTTTATCAACCAAAGACTTATAAGTTGTGTTATTCTGTTAACATGTTTAACCATTTATTAAACACATCCTGGATATAAAAAGAACAAAAATGAAATCACATTTCTAGTGATAAAAAATAAAAAGGTAATAGTCAGCAAAACAATTGACTTTTAACCTCAAACGTGACGTGCTCTCTTCCCTGCTGACAGCCATCTCTGCACAACTGAAACCTCTGGTCCCTCAATGCTAATATATAAAAGCTTCCATAGCATTTCATCAGTATGATACTAAGTACCCAAGTCGACACCATTCTTCTGCTGCAGTTCAATAGCCTGGGGGAACGAGGCGAACGGCTGGCCCGTCTTAATTACGTGATATGCCGTTGTTATAAATCGTGCAACAACACGATGGGCATCTACATTTAAATTCCTGACCAGCATAGTCAACGGCCTGGAAGATGGATTGTCAACCATCCGCTTAGCTGTCACGCAAACCAGGTGCTGTCTGCTACTGCTTACATGGCTGGTCAGGTATTGTTTTCGAAAATTGTCGGTGCCTGTGTAAAATGTAAAAATATCCACTTTTGTCTGCTTTAGACGGGAACATACGACAAACGACACAGTGCATCTTCATTCCATAAAAAAAGTTGCTCCCGTTTGAGCTCGTAGCTCTACTTTGCTGCCATCTTAACTTTATTTTCTCGCACCAGTCTTGCGCCAGTTGTAAAAAAAAATATAGAGATTACAGAATTACAATTTGACAACCACTCGTCACTCCTCAACTCTTGATTTGCCAACTGTGCGCCCCACGAGCTGCAAAGTTATTTATGCATTTAGCAGATAGCAAAACATATGAAGGATGTTAACTTTTACAATGCGAATTTTTTTTTCAATCAATAATTTGCAGTGGCCCGATCGGGCCAGTGAGTTGCTAGTTTAACTGTCCCGACGTTACTTTTTACTGGCCCTGGGCCATAGTTTTGTCGAGCCCTGGACATTCTCTGGTGGTAGGCTAACGTTACGTTTTGAGTGGATAGCGAGCGCGAGACGCCGAAATGGATGCCAATAAGATTCTGAATGGAAAGGTTACTTTTAAAAA
Source organism: Osmerus mordax (assembly GCF_038355195.1). Taxonomy (NCBI): domain Eukaryota; kingdom Metazoa; phylum Chordata; class Actinopteri; order Osmeriformes; family Osmeridae; genus Osmerus; species Osmerus mordax. The sequence goes on along the minus strand of NC_090050.1, from coordinate 6,123,900 downwards.
GTTGCCAAATGGTTCCATTGACAAGACCAAATTGATCTGTTTGTTTTGTCGTTGTGAACTGAGCCATCATCGCAGCACGTCCAGTCTGAAATACCACTTGATGGATACATTAAAATGATAATGCAAGGTTGCCGATGTCGTCAGTGTCCCTGGTGTGTTTTTATACTTTGAATTCAGTCTCGTCACATTAAGTGACTGTTCTGTGCCACTGCTAGCTCGCTATCCCAGCCGACACATGACTGGGTTGAGTGACCGGTGGCGTAACATGTACTGTAATCTTGCACTAGTAAAATATTGTGCATTTTTTACATAAATATTGTGTAAAAGTGGTATTTTGATCGATATTGTGAGTACATGAACCCAAGTCTGCACGATTGGCCATGACTACAACACTCAGTGACCTTAGAGAACTACAACTCTGTATTAACCTGTCGGACACGCCCCCGAGCGTGATGTACTGTGGGAAGGCAAGCGGTGCAGAGCGTTAAACGCTGTAGTGCACACGTACCGTTAGGCTGTCACTCATAATTCCACGCCCCTCTGAGTTGAAGCCACGCCCCCTACGCAAAATCGGGGCCAAAAGTCTGAAACTGAAAATAACTGATCTGAAACTGAAAAACAAATCTGACACTGAGAAAAAATGTTTTGAAGCCGTACAAAAATAAGCTTTGAATCTGAAAACATGAAATGTGGAACTGACAACAAATAAAGTTAAAAATGAAAATGTATAATTTATTCAAAATAATTCCAGAATTTTATCAAAGTTTTATTCAAACTGAAAGAAAAGTGTGTTTAGTTTGAATACAGGGTTTTATTTTTCAAGTTTTAGACCAAAACCTAAATATATATATTTCAAATTAACAAAACATTTGGCCCTGATTAAGATCCATAATATTAGAGGTTTAGTATACTGTATTGTATATTATTTTGTATATTTAGGAGGTTCATTATATTTTTGCTTATCATAGGTGTAATTTATGTTGTGTCATTTATGTTCTGAGTTCGTATTAGGGGTGGGCGATATGGCCAAAATCTATCACGGTATGAGTCATTTTATATCACGGTTACGGTATATATCACGGTATAGTAATTGTTCTGTAAATTCAATTAAGAAATGGTACAAAATAACCATACCATACTTCATCATCACACTCGATTATTTATTACAAACAACAACTGCCGCACATGAGACAACATGAGTTAAAAACAAAAAACTCCAAAAAGTTACGAGTACGAGCGTTCTGATTGGCTGATGCGCAGTCATGCCATCTGTGTGGTGACCTACTCACAGCTCAATACGGATCCGTAATGCCCTCCGACGAAAATTTGTAAATGAGCGAAAGCGATCAGTCTGAGTTTTACTATCCATATCTAACTTCGGTTTCGGCGTATCAACCTCGTTAAAGCTCGGTCGATATGTTAAAGCCTCAGTTTGATATTTCCCGGCATGACCTCACTCTCATTTAGTAAGTCTTCACTAGTCATCCTAGATCAAGAATGCTAGCAACGCCACCAGTGTAATTTTACAACAATAATTTTACAGCACGAGACATAAAACTTGAACAACAAATCGAATTGGTTACCTGCAGAATGGGTCATCAAATATATAATTAATTAGCATCGGCATGAATGTGGTCCGCTTAGACAAAATACTATAAATAATAGCCAAATCTCTCCCGGTAGACACATTTCTACCGTCGCACGGTATATACCGTCATACAGCCCAGCCCTAGTACCTATACGTTATAGTCTGACTTCATGCTGTTCTGTGCATCTGACAATAAAAGACTTGAACTAGTATGTTGGCTTGACAGTCAACGCAATCATCAATCAGGATTTTTTTTATTTTTTTATTTTTTTAAATGTTGAGAATTGATCGGATATAGTTTTTATTGGGGTAAACACCTGGTTGGCTGTTTGTTACCAGCGTAGTGAAGTTGGGTGTTAAGTGATAGGCTATAGCCTACAACTAACGTAATAAAATCTAAACGTTTGTTTATCCAAATAGATCATATAATATGGTGCATTTTATCATCTTGCAGCCGAATTTGCAAGCGGCTTGCGGATAAAATTGGCCAGCTGCCAAAACAATCTATACAGAGCGCGAGTTGTGTTGCGGCGCTTCACAGCCTGTGTGGCCGGTCCAATTGGATAACATGGGCGGCGAAAGGAAAAGTAGTCAGGCTGAAAAGTATTTCATGAGTTTGAGGAGTGACTTTTAAGGGAGGGGTGGGATATTTTGGTTTCAATCCATTCATTCTCTTGCTAAAATTGCTAGGTTCACAAAACTTGCCTATCCTGCCTTTTAGATCGTAGTGTATGTATGCATACATTTTTTCAGCCAACGAAGTAGGCTACATTTGAAAAAGTCTGTAAATGTGTAATAGAGTGAGTCATCCTAGTATAAAGCTGGAGACGTCTGTTCCTCATGGTTAACCTCCAGATACGGTTCCCTGATTACAGTCACAAGCAGGTGACCGTGTCCAAGGTCAGTATATTCATACAGTAAAGGAAAACTAGATCAAAAGTGAAACGGAGTACCCCTCAGGGCATTGAACTCAGCACAGAATAACTATATAACTAGTTCAATTTACAACAAATGAAGAAACCATAAACATAAGTTAACAGATATGTAGAATAATACTGATGCCTGCTTTCTTCTTCTGAGATCCTTATTCCAGTGTTTCCTATGCATTTTGCAGCAGCTACAAAATCATTGCAGCCGCTGCTTCAGAATTCTATGAAATATCACGAAGTCTAGGGCTGTCCCCACTCAGTCGACTAGTCGATTTTCTGGTCGATATGCTCTTGGTCGACTAAGATTTTTTTAGTCGAGCTGCCGTATGGCAGTGTGAGACCTGATTCCCGCTTGTGTCATCATTGCTGAATTAACGAAATGTTCTACAGAAATTGTAGATTATATTATTTAAGACAAATAAAGCAACTCTAAAAATATATAATTTAAAAGAAGGTGTTACTGTTTTCCCTTTCGTTAATCTGCGCTTTGTTTTGGTTTGGTATTTTGCACACGGCACGAGCACAATTGGCTGCCGAACTACAAACTCTGCCATAGCCTACTTTGTCGGTGTTATTAGTCAAAATGGCAAAGAAATCTGTGGTATGGCAGCATTTCATTAAAGTACATTTACATTTACAAAGTACCGGGTGACTCGAAAAACATTGAATGCAAACTCTGCCAACAACGGTTTATTTTTCATAGTTCAACGTCGAATATGATGTAGCCTACCACCTGAAAAACGTAAGTTGGCCTAGCCCTACTTCGCTCATGCTAACGCGCTGGGTTGAAAAATGAATATGCCTATTATAAGAATCACATCCAAATCGAATTACATTATCTTCTCCGGCCAAGACAACAAAATCTTTCTCTGTTGCACCGTTCCCCACTCAGCTTCTACGTAAGTTCGCATGCAGCAAGTTTTCAGGCAGTGATAAGCGCGCTCTGATGATTTGCATGTTAAACAAACAATATTTTTTATTTGTAGTACATTGTAAGAGATACTAAATACCATCGGCATTCGGTTACAACAGGACTGGTGATACGAGTCTTATTATTAGTAGGCTATTAGCGGCTGAATCTGCAATGTCCAGCAGCCATTGAGTCAGATCGAGAAAATGTTTAGACGTTTTTTTTGTGGGAAAAAAAGCGTTTCAAATTTAGATTAGTCGATTTTCAGACGTTTTAGTAGAGTCTTGGTCGACCAAAGAAAATCTTAGTCGGGGACAGCCCTAACGAAGTCGCAATTAAATGGTCTTTTGCTGCGCTCTCTCCCATTAGAGGATGAGCAGTGACGTCAATCACTCAAAAAGTAATGACAACTGAAAAAAACTACATAAAAAAACTAAAGTACAGCGGAGCACTTTCTCATCTCCACTCAGCCTGGCAGTGACAAACAGGGCAGAGGATAGATCCTTCAAATAGCGTAAGAGAAAACGCACATTTAATTAGCTAAATAACCTTACGTTAGATATATTTGAGTTTAAATTAATATTCGCAATGTAATGTTTGTGATGTTGTTGGCCAACTAATTATTAGGCTATTATTTAATTAATTGTGAAATAATGTTCCAGCTAGTCTAGTCACTTTAGCTAGAGCTAGATCTGTAGGCTACTCAAGCTAGCTAGACTAGCGAACTCAGTGAATATACCGGTAACGTAACTTCAGTAAAGAAAATACATTCCAAAAACGTTTAGGCCACTTAAGCTAGGTAGCCTATGTGTTAAAATATTCTTGATTGTATTGTCAGATAAGTTTGTTAGCTACAATGTTTTCTCCCAGAAGAGACAGATGCCTGATTGCTTCAATGAAGAAGATAGCACTAGTACATTACGATTCAGATAGCAGCCACACCCCCCAAAAGAAACACTGAGACACTTCTCTCTTTTGCTCTGGAAATGAGGTTCATGGCGCAGCCTGAGTATGTGTATCAATACCATCAGACCATACTGACCTTCTTCATAGCCACACAGCAGTGGCTGGTGATGGTGGTGGCTGGGAGTGCGTTGCCCAGGGTCTCAGAGAAGCCGCTGTCCAGTCTCTCCTCAGCCTCGCTGGTCTTGTCCTGGGGCGATGACGAGGGGCCATGACGGTGACCCATCCGGGCCTTCCTGCCCTGGCCCCCTTCCCCCTGGCGAGGCACTTGAGTCCTGAGGGGGGCCTGGAAGTTCAGGGGGCTGTAGGGGTCCGAGGAGGCGGTGAAGGAGTTCCACAGATGAAGACTCTCGGCATCGTCCATCTCGCTGGCACTGGACTCATCCCAGGACTCCAGAGGTGCTGGGGAGGGGGGGGAGGAGGACAGGGGCGAGGGGGAGAGGGGCTGGTTGAGGGGTGAGGCATGAGGCGAGCAGGTAGCGCTGCTGGAGGTGGGGGGGCGGACCGTCCTAGGTGGGCTGGCAGTGGTAGTTCTGATGGTGGCTGTGAAGTTGTGGAGGTTGTAGGGGTCTTTGTTTTGGCACAGCGAGTTCCACAGGCGTTCGGCCTCCGCCTGCTCCGAGTTGGATTCATCGTCTTGATCGTCATCTTCGTCGTCTAGGCCCTCTGAGTCCGATGAGTCAGAGCAGCCCTCGCTGTCAAAACCATCGTCGTCCTCTTCATCTTCGCTGAGAGAGTCATCTGATTGGTTGTCGTCGCTAAAGGTGCTGCCCATAATGTAGGCAATGGCCCTGTTTTGGCAGGTGGGGGTGGGGAGGGGACAGGCATGGGGGCCTGCTGGGGACGGAGGTTCCTCCTCATCTTCTGATTCAGAGAGGTCGGAGTTCACCCTCCCCTGCTCCTCTTCTCCTCCGTCCATGTCACCAGATGCTGCAGTTTCTCCCTGCTCCTCCCTTTCTCTCCCACCTGCACTCATCGTAGCAGAGCTAATACTGTCTCCATTCATCTTTACCATGTAAAGTCGACTGGTTGTGTGCTCTTCTTCCAGACTAGAATAGCCATGATCTTGGTCAGGGGTCAGAACTGCCACCTCACTGCAGGCAGTGGCAGCACCGGTGCTAACAAGTCGGCTACTGATAGCGGTAGCTGGCCAGTGTTCTAATGGGAGACCTTGTGAGCTCTGGAGCGATTCAGGACGGGTTGTTTGAAGGTTGGCATTGTACAGAAGTTCCTCTTTGTGGCGCGGTGGTCCAGCGCTTTCGCCGTGCATTGATTCTACATTATGCCACTGGGAAAACAGCTCCGTTGGTTTGGCAACAGCGGCCTTTGTGCCCATCTCCGACTGAATATAATGCTTGCTGCTGTTTTGAGCGCTGGTTCCCGTCACCTCTTTACTCCAAGACAAATTTGAAAGCCAACTTTGAGACTTATCTTCGCTGCCCCAAAACCCGCCCCACCAGTTGCTGGTACTCTTTGACGGGGAAGTCACAGCGGACGACCAAGTTTCCCCGCCGATTAATTGTCCTGTTTCAGCGTGTCTCATTTCCTGAGCCGACGCCGTATTCAACACAACTTGACTAAGCAAACTCCGTACGGTTTCCAAATACCCAACAGAAGTTTGTGGTTGAATGTTTACATTAATTTCTGCAGCATTTTCAATCCCTAACTCGCTCAAAGAATCGGCAGTTAACCAATTGAATGTGCCTGCACAGTCTGATTGTAGCTCTGCGGCACACTCCTGCTGACAATGCAGGTAAGCCATGTGAGTTGAACGCTGAGTTACGGGGATAATGTTGTCTAGCTGTCCTAAAAACACACTTTCTGCGTCAACTAGGTTCTGCTTAAAATCTCCACTAGAAAACCCTGAAATACAGTCTGAAAGGGCAGGGGTACGAGTGCGTCCGGGTAAAACCTTTTGAAGCAATGACAGTGCGGGCCTAGAGACCAAAGATAACATGCTAACCCACGAGCTACCCTGGCTGTCTTGCCCGAGAGAGGCCACATCATGACCGGTGGGAGAGACGGGAGGCGTCTTCGCCCCTAAGAAGTGATCCTCGTGATTCGCGTTCTTAAACATTTTACCAACACTTTATCAAATACTATATATATGTATCCAACACAATTGTGCAATAAATATTGAGATATATGTAATACAACTTCTACTAAAGGTGACACATTCACTACTTAGTGGAAATAGGCACCGGGTGCTAAATGCTATGCTAGTTTGACAGCTGCAGGCTTGGACAGCGCGGAATTTTAGTTCCGTTCCCTTGCAAGCTTGCAAATGCAGATACTCAAACGGTTCAGTTCAGTGCACTGTCCCTAGTTACTTGTGTAGACCTGTAAGCCATATTCCTTAAACCGAATGGCTAACATACCGGCAGTTTCTCCTTGGGATCCAGTGAATAGCATCGTCCATATTGTCCGCGACTCTCGCGGCGCTCATAGTGGTACCGGGGACATTTTGCTGAGAATGGTGATTCGACTTCTTACGGGCAGTAAGCTTCGTAAAAACGGGTGTCGTGAAGAGAGGAAATAAGTTACGTACTTCGAAATCCTGGTCAAACGTAGCCATTTTGTCTTCTCGGTGAACAAAAATGGTTAAACAGAAGAACCTTCCCACACGGTGAAGCTCGCCTTAGCTTAGCAATAAATACGAATACTGAAATTCGGCTTCTACAACCTTTCAAAAAGACTACAAATGCGAAACAAGTAGGCTAGTCAGTTAAAATGACTGACATGAAACGATCACAAGGATAAGTAGAACTAGCTTAAAAGGCTAGTGAAAATAACTAAGGTTCCCTCAATTAGATTTTTAGTCGTTTTGTTTCCTTGTACGGTATGAGTCGGTTAGTCTCGTTTTACAAGAGGAGGATTTCATCAGAAACTCAAGGGAGCGTTGTCAAAGAGTAGGCTATGTTGCGGACATAAATCGAGCTAGGGGGCGTCGTTTTTAATAATCTGGACAAAAACGTGTTCCTGTTATGTAATGGAAGTGAATTCAATTTCTGGACTGGACCCTTGAGTCACTGTAAAGGAAAATAGTGACATGTGTTTATCAGTTTATGCTTTCCCACTTAAAAGAATTAGACTAATTGTCACCACAATCCAGGGTCGGCTCCAAGGGGGGGCATTTGGGGTCAATGCCCCCCCAAATGGAATGTTGTGCCCCCTCAAAAAATAATTTTGTTAAAGTATAAATAAGAAATACTGGCATTGGTTATATAATAAATATCAAGATGGCTACACTTTCCTGCAGAATATGCAGGTCTGCTCTTATTTTGACTCTCATACATGCTTTGTAAATGCGTGCCCCCCTTGTGAAAAAAAATGCCACCCCATTTAATTTGTTTTGGAGCCGAGTCTGCACAATCAGCCTAAAGTCCCTAACACCAGACACTGTTCTTTAATCCTCAAAAAATACGTCAATTACTGTCTACTGGCTGATTTACTAATTTACAGCTGCTACATTTATTCCTGTATACAACCACGATAGAGCAGCCATTAATTTAGTATGCATGTGTCCTCCTTTTCTGTGTCTACTGCTGTATGAAATATCCATGAGAGGAGTACGTTCCATTTCCTCTTTTACAAACGAATCAAACAACGAGAGGCAGCCCTCTAGCTGTGGCTGCTCTCGGTGTGAGCAAAGAGTATTTGATATCTATATCTGCTTAAAGCGTCCAATTAGTTTGGTTGTTAATTCACAGTCTCCCTATCTTGGCCCTTAAAGGGGCGATTGATTGCAGAACCGAATTTACCTTGTCACAGTTGAATAACGACAGTTCAGTGGGTAAAATGGACATACAGTGAACCTCAAAGTCCATTGACACCTCTTTCCTATGTAAATCTCACAATAAAAAAATGTAGCTGTGAAACAGTAGTTCTTGAAAAATCCCCCGCTGTGACGTCACAACGGGGCTCCACCTTTTTTGGCTCTGGTTTGTACCCTTGTCACGCCCAAAAATTTGCTGCGCGCAGCAAATTCTTCTTTGTAGTTGTTCTTTGTAATTCTGTGGAAGAAATTCCACAGAATTACAAAGAAGAACGTTTTTCTAGCATATTAAAAATGGACTACGGGAATAAATGCAGTGTTCCAGACTGTACAGGGAATGCTGACACTTTTCAGAGTCTTCCTACTGAACCAAACACTCAATGGGCTGTGTCATGTTTGTCTATATGAGAAGATCCCTGTGCAGTTCGACCCTCAATTACACATTTGCTCGAACCATTTCACCGAGGACAGTTTTGAATGAAAACCTTGGACAATTTAAAGAAGGATTTGCCACGCCGCTGTTGCTGAAAAGAGGTGCTGTTCCAACCGTATGCTCATCACAAACGTAAGCTGTAAGTAAGTATGTAAGTATGATTTTGTCGCTAACAGTTACCCTATTAGCAATGCTAACATCTCCTGTATCTAGGCAGGTGCTAGATACAGGATACGTTAGCATTGCTAATAACCGTACCGACAAAATCATCTATACTGCGGTTGTGATGAACATAACTAAGGTTGGAACGCACCTCTTCTCAGCAACAGCTTCAAAGCAAATCCTGCTTTGCATTGTCCCAGTTTTCAAAACCGTCCTTGGTGAAAAGGTTCGAGCAAATGTGTAATTGAGGGTCGAACTGCACAGGGATCTTCTACACTAGAGCTACGGTATAGACAAACATTAGCCATGCCCGTCGAGTCAATGTTAGCGAAACTCTAGCTCATCTGCTTTTTATTAACTCTGATTTTCAAGGAATGCAAGAACAGCTCGATAGCAAAAACACTTAGCTAGACTGTGATCACGATGCATGTTTGTCCAGATCTTTGTCAGGTTATTTTTCAGCAAGATATCTAGAGCTAGCTAACTGAAGCTGAGTTGAATCACGATATAGTTTGGTTGCTAAGCTGTAACGTTCTACCCACCTAAGTCAATCCAGTTTGCTTCGACAACAGTGGAAACAACTAACGTTATCATTTCAAATGATGTCAATCTGTTGAAACCAGTGTTGTGTAGACACAATAGATTTATTTGCTCGTTTTTATGACAGGTCTCCACCTTCGGTGAGTGCTGTTAGCCGTGTTGCGTTTTTGCTCCGCAGCTTCACTCGTTGAAAACCAACCAATCAGCGCGCAGCTTATCTAAATATTAATGAGCATACCATAAAAGGAGAAAAGCTAGTGTTTTTTCCCGGGAACATTTCAGAGGATCTATCAGGGGGCATAGAACAACACCCAGGCCATTTTCAACCCAACCAATGTTACATACCCTATTCGGAGACCTTAAGGAACAGTGTGAAATACCCCAAAAACCCAGTCAATCACCCCTTTAAAGATGCTGTTTAGCAGAATGCTAGCGTGTTATGGGCAACAACGACTCACCCTGTAAGAAATCGAAAGGACATAATAGTAGTAATACTTCTGGAGTCAGGTGGCTGCGCGGTTAGGGAAGCGGGCTAGTAATCTGAAGGTTGCCAGTTCGATTCCCGGCCGTGCAAAATGACGTTGTGTCCTTGGGCAAGGCACTTCACCTACTTGCCTCGGGGAGAATGTCCCTGTACTTACTGCAAGTCGCTCTGGATAAGAGCGTCTGCTGAATGACTAAATGTAAGTACTCGTTCATTCAAATTTTGACCTATAATCCATGTTAAACATGCAAAAACTACAATAAAATCTGAGATTTATCAACGACAATCAGGTGAAAGAGACAAATTTAGCCGTTTAGCTCCATAGACTCCCATTCATTTTGCACTCGACCTCGATCACTCCCAGTGGAACTCTTGTGGAACTGCAACAAAATTCGGTACAATGGGGCTTAATAGGGAGTGGGCAGGCCTCCTTAAACAGGTTCTGATGCAACTGTCTATGATCTGACATAGATAGGTCGCTGTGACGTAGATAGAGGGGCGGACTTACCCATTAGGCAAAGTAGGCAACCGCCTGACCCCAGCTGCCAGGGTTGCCCTTGAAAGACTCCATAAAAATACTATATGATAAATAATAACTATATTAATAATTCAAATCGATTAAAAGTCATAACCTTCTCCAAAAGTATGAACAAAGATACCAACAGAGCGTTTATTCTATTTGTGTCAACGCAGGCTTCCCCTCCCACCCGATACTACTGTGGACTATTCCATCGATTGCAGCAACTGCGCAGCAAAGCACGTCATATCAGTTGGTTAAGAAAACATATTATGTTATTTTTATGTCAGTCGATCAGCTTTTCGTTTTTTCCTCTCACCTGATTGTCTGTCTCCCCCAGGGCTTACTGCTTTTCACATCAATGCCCCCTTTTTTGACAAAAATAAGTGTTTGTCAAAAATAATTCAAATAATACAACACTTATTACGGATGCAAAACTATTTCTGCTCCTGCAAGTCGGTCCAAATCGTTTTCTGCTCCTGCAAATTGTTTTCTGCTCATGCAAATTATTTTCTGCTCCTGCTAATCGTTTTCTGCGACTGTGAATCTTTTGCTGCGACTGCAAATTATTATTGACCCTAATTTGACTCCATACATTTCTCCTTAAATTAATGTGAAGCTTACCGGTATTTAGGTTTTTGGGGGCATATTTTCAGTTAGCAGATGGTACTGTTCAGGGGTGGAGCAAGGGTTGTGTCTCAGGGGGGGCGGAAACTGATTGGGGGCCCCCGTTATAACATTTTGCAGTGCAATAAAATATAACAATAAAAAGTAACCAATGGCAACCTCTATTGTGAACAGCACATATTAGCCTATATAATAAATGTGTTCAGTCATCATAGGCCCTAATGTGCGAACAAAATGTAGGCCTAGGCCATTAGCCTTGCATTCAGCATTCATTAGAATCTTTCACACACAGTAAGCCTACACAAATCCATGCATAACATGGGTTTAATGATCTGTCCATTTACCAAATACACTATATTCAAATTCAACTATAAGAGGTCATAAGCCCCCCAAAATGAAGTTAAAGACAGTTGCCTATAGTCATCCTAACAGTGACAACTAATAATAAACAAACAGGCCTATGTAACAATTCTTTCAGCAACAATTTGGGCAACCTATACGCGAAACCAAGCCCCCATGGAAAAAAAATTAGTGTGCAACTCACACACACGTGACGCGCACTGCAGTTGACCACCTACTGGCATGCTACGATTGAACTAAAATTCCACTAGACTATAATCATTTTCTTTTCCGAACTGACATGTATTGTGCATCTCTCAAAACCAGCAAACTCATAGCCTACACACAGGTCAAAACACAAACACATTATTTATAAATTTCAGACGGCTGAAAGTCCTCTCTGCCTTAGCACTGTTTATCGGAATTGTCAAATGCGATAAAGAATGGCAAGGTTGGGGAAAGCACGGTCCATGTTGTTGTCAATGAGAAATGGTAGGATGCTGTGTGTTTAGTTCATTATTTTCCATGCTCAGCTCACGGTACATAGTACGAAGTGTAACAAATTCATCAACCACATAATCGGCTTTAGACACATATTCCGAATAGAACTCCGCAAGCGCTCTAACTTTCCGAGCAGCATCAGGGTGACAAAAAAAATTCGGGTTCATCACAGCAAATTTCTCAGCCATTCTCCTGAAATCAGCAAAGCAAACTGCGAAAGTTTACTCAACGTCTATCCTGTCTACTACGTCATGTAAACAAATTGAAAATGTATATATATTTAGTAAAATTGTCTTTTAGTTAATCCCCATGCTTGATGCAGTAACAGGAATGAATGAGACACTAAAATCACCTGATGATCACGATAATACTTGTTCATACTACAACTAGCCCAGGAACACTGCGCCACAATAATAATCTCACCTACAAAGAAGGAATCTGATATATTTGCTAAGAGATTGCACACAACTATATGGAAAAACTATATTTTGTAAAATTGTCTACCATGGATACAATCAACGTTTTGTTGCCAAAGAGAAATTATGAAAAAAGAAAAACTAAATCATAGATCACGGGGCCCCCTCGGGTGCGGGGCCCGGGGTTTACGGTGCCCCCGCCCCCACCCCCCCTCCCCTCCGCTACTGGTACTGTTTGAATTGCGATTCCATCTGAAATACTGCCGGTGACAATTACAATAGCTTGTTTCAAAGGGGGTTCTTAATGAATTTATGTAATATGAGTAGGCTAAATGCTTGGAAATATCACTAGAAAGGAAAACCTTAAGGTGACAGAGTCATAGAGTTTAGGACCGTTTTACACCGGATTGCCCAATATCTTCGTTTGATCCAACTTTTCAACTGAGGCTGCTATACAGTTAGGTCCATAAATATTTGGACATTGACACAATTTTCATCATTTTGGCTCTGTATACCACCACAATGGATTTGAAATGAAACAATCAAGATGTGCTTTAAGTGCAGACTTTCAGCTTTAATTTCAGGGTATTTACATCCAAATCAGGTGAACGGTGTAGGAATTACAACACATTTGATATGTGGCCCCCCCCTTTTTAAGGGACCAAAAGTAATTGGACAATTGGCTGCTCAGCTGTTCCATGGCCAGGTGTATGTTATTCCCTCATGGGAGTTCGTTATTTCATTGACAAGGAGCAGATAAAAGGTTTAGAGTTCATTTCAAGTATGATATTTGTGTTTGGAATCTGTTGCTGTCAACTCTCAATATGAAGTCCAAAGAGCTGTCACCATCAGTGAAGCAAGCCATCGTTATGCTGAAAAATCAAAACAAACCTAGACAGATAGCAAAAACATTAGGTGTGGCAAAATCAACTGTTTGGTACAATCTTAAAAAGAAAGAACGCACTGGTGAGCTCAGCAACACCAAAAGACCCGGAAGACCACGGAAAACAACTGTGGTGGATGACAGAAGAATTATTTCCCTGGTGAAGAAAAACCCCTTCACAACAGTTGGCCAGATCAAGAACACTCTCCAGGAGGTAGGCGTATCTGTGTCAAAGTCAACAATTAAGAGAAGACTTCACCAGAGTAAATACAGAGGGTTCACCACAAGATGTAAACCATTGGTGAGTCTCAAAAACAGGAAGACCAGATTAGAGTTTGCCAAAAAACATCTAAAAGAGCCTGTACAGTTCTGGAACAACATCCTATGGACAAATGAGACCAAGATCAAGTTGTACCAGAATGATGGGAAGAGAAGAGTATGGAGAAGGGAAGGAACTGCTCATGATCCAAAGCATACCACCTCATCAGTGAAGCATGGTGGAGGTAGTGTTATGGCGTGGGCTTGTATGGCTGCCAATGGAACTGGTTCCCTTGTATTTATCGATGATGTGACTGCTGACAAAAGCAGTAGTATGAATTCTGAAGTGTTTCGGGCAATATTATCTGCTCAGATTCAGCCAAATGCTTCAGAACTCATAGGACGGCGCTTCACAGTGCAGATGGACAATGACCCGAAGCATACTGCGAAAGCAACCAAAGAGTTTTTTAAGGCAAAGAAGTGGAATGTTCTGCAATGGGCAAGTCAATCACCTGACCTAAATCCAATTGAGCATGCATGTCACTTGCTAAAGACAAAACTGAAGGGAAAATGCCCCAAGAACAAGCAGGAACTGAAGACAGTTGCAGTAGAGGCCTGGCAGAGCATCACCGGGGACGAAACCCAGCGTCTGGTGATGTCTATGGGTTCCAGACTTCAGGCTGTCATTGACTGCAAAGGATTTGCAACCAAGTATTAAAAGTGACAATTAGATTTATGATTATGTTAGTTTGTCCAATTATTTTTGGTCCCTTAAAAAGGGGGGGGGGGGCCACATATAAAATGTGTTGTAATTCCTACACCGTTCACCTGATTTGGATGTAAATACCCTGAAATTAAAGCTGAAAGTCTGCACTTATAGCACATCTTGATTGTTTCATTTCAAATCCATTGTGGTGGTATACAGAGCCAAAATGATGAAAATTGTGTCAATGTCCAAATATTTATGGACCTAACTGTAGCTATATCAATATTCCCTCTTGCAGGGTAAATGAAAACACAACCGTTTCATTCTACACTTCACTTTTTGAATTATATTTTTAATTGTAAATGAGCAGCAACATGTATGCTTTTTAATCTATGCAATCTTCATAAATAGTAAGTACGCATTTTAATATAAAATATAGGCTACAAAAATAGCCTATCAGTTGTAAAAATGACAGTTAATAAACGGACCTATCTGCATCCGACGCTAGCAAGCACCCTACAATTTACCCAGAAATTGTACCTAGTATCTAGTTATTATTTATAGGCTATATTATATATTAATAATTATTATATGGATTGAAAAGAGTGAGAATAGGAGTTAAGGGGCCCCCAAATCACTAGGTTGGGTTTTTGCCACGCCTATAAAAAACCTGAGCTGAAAACAGGAAAGAAACTTTTCAACGGTCTAACTATTTCACACATACCGGTATATAATGTACTGAGAAGCAAATCATGGAATTTGCTTCACAGCATCTTTAATATCTTTATCCAAATGTGTAAAAAATGACAATATACAATTTGTACATTGAAGAGTTTGTAAAACTGTGCATTATTTATATTAAATGATTACATTATTATAAATGCTACTTCATAAGCAAGACCACGCACAGATTATTACACACATCATCCCATAGCGTAGCCTATCCATAAAGTCTTCCACAATTGAACTGTGGTGTCTTGGTTGTCACGTTTGTTGAGTAACACACATGTGATACGATGAGCTTTGTTTCCAAAGTAGAGGCTGTGAACCCAGGGTAATGTAGCCTGATGCAAGTCTTACATGTAGATATTGCTTTGGGTGTGGCACACATTGTAGTCATAAAGGTACGCAGATAGTGTGGATGTGCGCACACACACACTTAAGAGGATTAGCAAGGACAATCTACATAGAGCTATAACAATGAGTTTAGCAGCATATACAGTAAGTCAGTTGAAACTGTTTTAAATCTGAAATGGGAAGCCAATCAGGACAATACCAGTATGTGTCTTCCTATGGATGAAGAATGCTTTCTGGTACAGGCTATATCAAGTTGTATCTGCTTATGTTGACTCCACAAACGCACTCGTAGGTCCAAAAGGGTGCCTATACATTTTTTACCTTTGTGTAGTGTTGTGTTACTTGCCCAGTGTTCCCAGGTCTGATGAACACACACTATTACTGGGGTTTTAAATAATACAATACAACACTTTCCCTAAACTAATACTACATTTGCACATTGTATATGAGTGTTTTTTCACAGCTATGGACTGTGTTCCAGAAAATGGATGGTGCAACAGTAAGACGTGATGACTAATGCATTTGCAATCTCAACATCTGACACAGTTCTTTCATAAGACACACAGATAACTTTAGATTCAAGTTTATTGTTATTATTTAGTGCAAATAATATTACAAAATCATGGATCAAAAAATTTAAGTAAAGTAACAGTAACAGCTTTTTTTAAATCACAAGCATCAAAAGTGGGGTCAAACTCTAATGAAGTGATTCATGAAAGTGAAAATCACATGAATGATATTCTCAGTATTTACAGTACTCAAGATTCAGTTCATTTTGAACTTACATTCTGTTTTATTTCCCCAACATCAGATCCCTAGTTGTCTCAGAGCCCAGTCCCATTCCTACTCGTCCTTGTCTCCTTTCCTGAGGGACACACCTTTCTGGGCTAACTTCATGAAAGGTCCTAGCAGAGTAATGCATTAAGCTTCTAAGTCAGATGAGCAGAAGCATATGATTGGTATGAGGATTTGACACAATCTCTGGAGGTCCTAAAGGTAAGGAGACCAGGGTAAGACATTGTAATATTTGGGACACAGAACCCATATTTCCCAGAATCGCCTGTAAATCAGACACTTTTACTTCAATGTCTCTCATAAGGTTAGCACGTAAACACAAACAGGGTGTAACTTCAACTATGTCTGTCTATTTTCATTGATATATTTCTGCCCTTTCAGCTGGGATTACCAGGCATCAAAACACACCTGATTGAAACAAAATGTCCCTAATATATATAGACGTGACAAGTCATGACCAGATACAACTGACATAAATCAGAAATAATTAATTAGTCGAATCACACTTCAGCCATGCCACAATGCAGGCAAACCAGACTAAATTGTTGGTCAAAATATGGTAGCCAATATTGTTAACCAGTCCTGTGGTCATGACAACCTGCCCCCCAGTGACTGTTGGAAAGATTCAAATCCAAGATATCCTTTCCCAATAACTTTTTAACCCTTGTGCTGCCTTCGGGTCACATGACCCAAAGGTTCACAACGAACCATCGTTGTGTTTAACCAATTTTACCCAATACAAAAACAATAAATAGCATTTTCTTTTAACCCTCGTGCTGCCTTCGGGTCACATGAACCAAAGGTTCATAACGAACCATTGTTGTGTTTACCCAATTTTACCCAATACAAAAACAAATACAAATAATTTTCTTTTAACCATTCCAATGTGGGGGGTCTGAGACAGCCCGACAGTTAAAAGAAAATGCTTCACTTTGTTTTTGTATGAGGTAAATTTGTCACAATACGACGGTGGGTCACAATGACTGATGGGTCAGAATGACCCGAAGATAACACAAGGGTTAAACTTCGCAATGTGGGGGGTCTGAGACAGCCCGACGGTTAAAAGAAAATTCCTCACTTTGTTTTTGTATGCAGTAAAGTTGTCGCAATACGACGGTGGGTCACAATGACTGATGGGTCAGAATGACCCGAAGATAACACAAGGGTTAAAGACTTTTCATTTACTTTGCTTGCGTAAACCAATTATCTCGATGAACTAGGACAAATCTAGATTGAATGTGGAAGTCACACACAAGAACGACAACAGTATGGATCGAGTCCCTTCAGGTAGTACAGCAGACAGTTTCATGATACTGTCAAATGTGTATAACTCCCACCCAGTAGTAACTAACTGCTTGCACTGTAACATTGTTGTGAGGAGCAGAACAAATGGAAGTACATGTTTGACTAGTAAAACTGTTCTCATAAGGTTACCACATAAACATAAAGTCTGTAACTACTATGTTGATGTCTTTTGAATGTGAACTTTACAAAACAATCTACACACGTTTTCTCCAGCACACACTCAACACATACACTCAGAGCTGTGGGAAGGCTCATGCAAAACAATATTAGTGGATGCATTTATGTTTTAAGCAAACATGTTTGCTTAAAAAGAACTATAATAAAATATGTCAATGTGTGGATTTTCCCCTAAAACGCAAAATGTGTTACACCTGTGTAATCTCAATGTACAATACTACATTTGAAACACAAACAACTAAGGGTTATAGCAACAGTGTCTGTGCTTGGATAGATCAGCTATTAGCATTAGCATCAAACTGGTAAGGGAGCTCAACTGTACAGCTGAAATGCAGTGACTATATGACAACAGGACACTCCTGTGTTCTCTAGGACACACGCTTCCTCTCCTGTATTCTCTAGGACACACACTCCTGTGTTCACATCTTGTCAGTCTGAATGGTCTCCACTCTAATGTTCGGTTCACTGAAATATCTGAGGTAATCCAGGTATTCCTAACTTCCTGTGTTCATCCGCCCAGCTCAATCTAGAACAGATCACCTCATACCAGCTAACTCTAGAGCAGATCACTTTAGACCAGCTAACTTTAGAGCCGATTACTTCCTATCGGGGGAAGAGAAGATAGAAGGAGGAGACAGTTCAGAGATGGAGATACTTGTGACCTCAAGGACAGACAGGAGACACTCAAAGACACCTGGGCCAGTGAACCAGGCCACTGTCTGTAATGTGATAGGCTAGGGCCATACCATAGGCAGGTCAGGTGACTAAATATCTACCATATCATACAAGGCAACTATTTCTTAGATCTTACCTTCTCTAAAAGCTTAAAGCAAGGACCCCAACCAATTAATCAAATGTAATATTAACATATAGTTGCATGTTTCTACAGCACATCAATGCGAGTAAGCCTACATACACAGTTATCAATTCATACACACACACCACAACCAGGCAATCCAACTGAGCTTGGCAATCTAGCCGCATTAAACAAAAGAAATAACTTATTATAAATGTTCTCTATAAAAAAAAATACATTTTCCATCAGACTTGTCGACGGACGGCTTGTGTGGTCCTAGGAAGGCCCCCACGAAGTAGGGAAGGTCCCATAGTCATGGTAACTAGCGAGGCATCTCTGTGCAACACAGTTTTCATACACGTCTTACCCTTTTTGTGCTGGTTTCAGATTGGTACATTTTATACTTCTGAAACTTCTAGAGGTTGAAACCCTATGGAATACAGTGTCCAGTACTAAACGTCTTCATCTTTGAAGCTGTCTATACACAAACACACCTCGCTCGGGATGAGTCACACACACACACAGACACACAGTCACATAGGCATCCACTCAGGAAACCCACACCCCCACTGGGAGAAAAGTCTGGAAAGACTGTGACACTGTCATGCTGACACAAACACACACTCCTTCTGTCTCACACATCCAAATACACTGTCAGCGGGGGACATCGGTGCCGGGCGTGCCCAGCGCGTGCCAGTCCACCCAGTGCTGGCCAGGCGCCAGGCTCTTCAGGGGGATGAAGGTCTCGCCCAGCAGCGTGTTCTCCCAGAACGCCCCGTCACCCAGAACGCGCAGGTGGATCACACGCTGCTGCAGGTCCCCCCGAGGAATACGTTCATACACCAGCTGTGAGAAGGAGGGGGAGAGGAGGTAGAGAGCGAGGAGGTAAAGAAAGGGGAAGAGGAGGTAGAGAGCAAGGAGGTAAAGAAAGAAGGGGAGGAGATAGAGTGAGGTAGAGAGAGGGAGAGACGAGGCAGGGAGAGGTGAGAAATGTAAAGAGCAAGGGGGAGGGGAGAACAAGGAGAATAAGGGAAAATATCAATGTTGTCCCCATTCTAGCGTACATGAACAGAAGTGCAGAAGTAGGTCTGCCTGGTGTTGTGTGAGTTTCGTTTAATGCGGATAGCTAGCTAGCTTAGCCCCACATGCATCTCTGCCAGGTGTAACTTGGCTGGTGACGGGAACCCTTCTCACCATCTCGTTGTATGTGGGGTTGCAGGTGCGTCGCGCCGCCTTGGTCTTCCTCTTGCTGGTCTTCTGGGGGTCGGGGAGGAGGTAAAGTTTCACGTAGGGGTCCGGGTCTGACCCGTCCTGCAACGGTTGCTGAACACACACACGGACAATCACCATGATAACACATACAAAAAGTGTTTATGAATCAAATCCCTTTAAACATACAAATCTCTCTCTGTCACACATGCTCACCAGGCCTCGGATATGCATCACCATGATGAAGAGCTTGTCACTCTTGAAGGAGATGGAGAGTTTGACCTCCCCCACCACCCTGCCTGAGACCGGAGCCCACAACATCTCTGGAGGGGGGGGTCAAACAGTGTTAATGTTTCCTTAGGCAGGTGGACAGAGACCGAACACCTGTGTGTGTGTGGCTGTGTGTGTGTGTGTGTGTGTGTGTGGCTGTGTGTGTGTGTGACATGCCATGTCACTTTAGACACGTTCAAACATATGATAAGAGTCTGCCCTGTGATTGGCTGTAGGGGTCGTAAAGTATCTCCGTTGTCAAGGACATGAGCTGGGCTGATGCTGGTGAATAAACTGGACTCTAACCCTGTGTGTGTGTGTTTGTGTGTGTGTGTGAACTTTGACCCTGCACCAACATGCTGTGTAGTGGGACTCATTCAGTGAGTTGTCTTGATGATCTGAATCGATTGCCTGAATAAGTCACGTGTATGTGTGCATGGTGTTCGTGTATATGTGTGCGTGTTTGTATCTGTGTTTGTGTGTGTATCGGTCCGTGTGTACAGTATGTGTGTGCGCCCATGTATATATGCTTGAGCGTGTGTGTTACCGGCAGGTCTGCTATGAAGTGCGTTCACCACTGTCCCTGGTCTCTCATCCCTTGGCAGAGGATGGAAGAAAGTGTAGATGAGGTCACACTGGAAAGAGAGGGAAAGAGAGAGAGAGTGTGGTTGAGTGAGAGTGTGTGTGTGCGTGCGAGAGAGAGAGAGAGAGAGAGAGAGAGAGAGAGAGAGAGAGAGAGAGAGAGAGAGAGAGAGAGAGAGAGAGAGAGAGAGAGAGAGAGAGAGAGAGAGAGAGAGAGAGAGAGAGAGAGAGAGAGAGAGAGAGAGAGAGAGAAAAGGGAATGAGAACCGTTATCAGTTATCAGAGAACGAGAGAATCACCAGGGGTCTCATTTATAAAACTGTGCGTAGGATTGTTACTAAAAGTGTACGTACGCCCAAAAGCCTAAAATGGCGTACGCACACACAAATTCAGATTTATAAAACCGTGCGTACGCACACCTGTACGCAATGTTCCCTTTATAAATCACAGATTACCCACAAGTGTGCGTACGTGAATCAGCATTGTACCCCGCCCTGAACACGCCCATTTTAACCATAAATAGTCAATGCAAAGCACCTCATGAATGCTAATCTAGTATCTCATCATGACCCTGGCATGCGATTGTTCTTTACGGTGAATCATAGCGCATGACAACTTCTCAGACACTGTTAGCCTATTGGTGGAGCCCGAAAACTCAGAGAATTTGGTGGCCGGTAGATCACCAATTAAAAAAAACTGTGCGAGTGGCGTCAACTGTGCCAGTGATACCACGAGTCGAGATACAATTTGAAAACAAGCGTTTTGTTATGAACAGTAATTTATTAAAGCCTGGACTGATAACGATGACGTGGAGTGTAGCGATTGCGCGGGAGCTTAACGACTGTATTTCCAGTTTTTGACATATGATGATATATGCACAGTATTAAATAAATATATTTAGTTATACACTGTATTCTGCAGTTATTTAAAGGTAGGATATGTGATGTTATCTGCATTCCATGCAGTCGGGCATTTCCCCCTCCTGCACTCCAGTAGTGGACAATATGATGGTGAGACAGCGCTGAATTAAAAAAATATAAAATTTGAGTTCGATTGTACAAGGTGTTTATGGAACAATTATCACTCAGTACAAACGCAAGTGACACTGCTGGATTTAATCTTCATGATAATGATGAAATCGAGTGAAAAAACGTGTGTGAGGAAAACAAAATATATAAATATTACGAGTAATCGTTCTTCCCACATTTACTTTCTGCAGTCTGACTACAGTACGGTCATCTGCGTCGCCGATTCCAACTGTTTCCAAAATGTGCGTAGGCCTACGGGAGGGTCAGCGTTTGCGTGGAGGACTGCACATTCTCCCATCAAGTTTGTTTTTTATAAATCACAACCTTTGCGTGGAAAGTGGCGTACGCACATTTTCAGCCCCGTTTTGTGCGTACGCAAGCTTTATAAATGAGACCCCAGGACTCCCAAGTCTGATGTTCTGGGGCTTCACAGTCAGTGGGGGCAGAGGTCATAGACTCAACAACTACCATCTCCAGAAGTGGCTGTGTGGTTTTATACAACACTGACCATGTATCCCCCAAAAAATAAGGGTAGCTTACAAGCTTGAACTAATTGTCAGAGTGTGACTCGTTTGTCAGTGTGAGAGTATTTATTAAAGTGCCTTGTTGGTGAGTGAGAGAGAAATATCCTGTTGAGGTTGGTGAAATATAACCACCCTGGTAGCAAGGCTGTAGCTGCTCAGATATCAGACTCTCTCCACCCTGAGAGAGAGAGAGAGAGAGAGAGAGAGAGAGAGAGAGAGAGAGAGAGAGAGAGAGAGAGAGAGAGAGAGAGAGAGAGAGAGAGAGAGAGAGAGAGAGAGAGAGAGAGAGAGAGAGAGAGAGAGAGAGAGAGAGAGAGAGAGAGAGAGAGAGAGAGAGGAGGGGGCGGAGGTAGGGAGACAGACACAGAGAGAAAAGCATAGAGAGAAAAAGGGAGAAAGACACAGAAAGAGGGAGAAGGGGGGAGAAAGGGAGAGAGAGACAGAGATACCACTCACCAAGGAGGGGCTCAATTCTAAGATTTTGGCCGAATCCCATTTCTCTGTTTTACCCCTTCCCCTGTCCCTCGAACCCGAGTAGTAAGGGCTAGGGGTGAAAATATACCCCTATGAAATGAGACACCACTTGGTTACGGTTACGTCATCATACATCGTCGTCTGCTGGCTGCTACAGTGGTGTGAAAAAGTTTTTGCCCCCTACAACCTAATAACTGGTTGGGCCACCCTTAGCAGCAACAACTGCAATCAAGCGTTTGCGATAACTTGCAATGAGTCTTGTACAGCGCTGTGGAGGAATTTTGGCCCACTCATCTTTGCAGAATTGTTGTATTCAGCCACATTGGAGGGTTTCAAGCATGAATTGCCTTTTTAAGGTCATGCCACAGCATCTCAATAGGATTCAGGTCAGGACTTTGACTAGGCCACTCCAAAGTCTTCATTTTGTTTTTATTGAGCCATTCCAGGGCTCAACATTAACATTTTTTGGCACTGGCCCGGTTTGAAACTTACTGGCCCCAAGACAATTTTTACTGGCCCCCCCTCCAAAAGTTGTAATTGGGTGTGCTTTGCCTCCGGCAAGGGCACAACCTTTGTTTTCTCACATTTATCTTATTATTATTTTCCCATCCCTAAGGATCAGTCAATATTTGGACTACATAGACAACGTCGGTGTCAAAATGTTCGTCTTGGTCACGATTGCGTTGCTTTTATTGGGATTTATGTTCCGTTGCACGGTTTAGGCTGAACTTAAGCTTTTGTGGCAAAAAGTGCCTTGTGTCAACAAAGGGTACTCAGTGCTAGCCTACTATGGAAGCAAATCGTTACCAAAATTCAAATGCAAATGCATTTCCAGAAATGCATTTGCATTTTAAGAATGTGGCTGCATTATTTGACTCATAAATGAAATTAGTAATCAATCATCCTATTTGCATTTTAATTTTCTTCTTCAAGAGTGCTCAATCTTTCACTTAATTAAAATGAAAAAGAAATAGACATTTGAGATTTAATTTTCAAAAAATGCCCCAGCAAATAGATACCAAAATTCAATTTGAAATGTAAAATTTGAAAATTAAAATGCATTTCCAGAAATGCATTTTCATTTTAAGAACGTGGCTGCAAAATCGTGACCACAATTCAAATTCAAATGCATTTCCAGAAATGCATTTTCATTTTAAGAATGTGGCTGCAAAATCGTGACAACAATTCAAATTAAAATGCATTTCCAGAAATGCATTTTCATTTTAAGAAAGTGGCTGCAAAATCGTAACCACAATTCAAATTCAAATGCATTTCCAGAAATGCATTTTCATTTTAAGAACGTGGCTGCAAAATCGTGACCACAATTCAAATTCAAATGCATTTTCATTTTAAGAACGTGGCTGCAAAATCGTGACCACAATTCAAATTCAAATGCATTTCCAGAAATGCATTTTCATTTTAAGAACGTGGCTGTAAAATCGTGACCACAATTCAAATTCAAATGCATTTGCAGAAATGCATTTTCATTTTAAGAACGTGGCTGCAAAATCGTGACCACAATTCAAATTAAAATGCATTTCCAGAAATGCATTTTCATTTTAAGAACGTGGCTGTAAAATCGTGACCACAATTCAAATTCAAATGCATTTGCAGAAATGCAAAATGAACGAAAAAGCATTCTGAGCGGCGCAGCAGAGTGACGTCAGTAGCCGTTCTTCTTCAATCTCTGCCGTCACAGATTTACACATTAATAGTAGCTCTGCCACTGTTTTAGTCATTGTTTGACATCAAGTTGCTCAGTCTGTGATGCGTCCTCTAAAGACCCGGCAATTCAATCAATTTGAATTGTGGTCACGATTTTGCAGCCACGTTCTTAAAATGAAAATGCATTTCTGGAAATGCATTTTAATTTTCAAATTTTACATTTCAAATAGAATTTTGGTATCTATTTGCTGGGGCATTTTTTGAAAATTAAATCTCAAATGTCTATTTCTTTTTCATTTTAATTAAGTGAAAGATTGAGCACTCAAGAAGAAAATTAAAATGCAAATAGGATGATTGATTACTAATTTCATTTATGAGTCAAATAATGCAGCCACATTCTTAAAATGCAAATGTATTTCTGGAAATGCATTTGCATTTGAATTTTGGTAACGATTTGCTTCCATAGCCTACGTCACAACGTCAGCACACGTTAGCAACGACGCATGGATACAACGTGCATAGATGTGCTGTTGCACAGCGAGTATCGTGCCGTGGTGTACTAGCAGCATGTACATTTAAGCAAATCAAGACTTGCATGTACAGTAAGTAATGTAACATTAAATAATGTATTTAAACTCAAGCTTGTGTGGTGTGTCGCTGGCTTCAGTGCCACAGCCTGAACTTTATGTCAAAAGAAACATTCTCATTTCCGGCGCTTTCAAACAATCCCCTCACTCAGTGAAGTTTGGCTAGCCACCGCAACTAGCTTGCTCGTAGCAAACCTCTTTTGAATTAGCCAATTCTCCCTAAATAGATGTCAAGCTTATTTACGTTTTTGGGGGCATATTTTCAGTTAGCAGATGGTACTGTTTGAATCGCGATTCAATCTAAAATACTGCCGGTGACAATGTTGTTACAGTAGTTTGTTTCAAAGGGGGTTCTTAATGAATTGCGCAATATGAGTAGGCTAAATGCTTGAAAAGTTTCACTAGAAGAGAAAAACTTAAGGGGACGGACCCACCTGCAAACGACGCAAGCAAGCACACCCTACAATTTCCCCAGAAATTGTACCCTCTCTAGTTTATCAACCAAAGACTTATAAGTTGTGTTATTCTGTCAACATGTTTAACCATTTATTAAACACATCCTGGATATAAAAAGACCAAAAATGAAATCACATTTCTAGTGATAAAAAATAAAAAGGTAATAGTCAGCAAAACAATTGACTTTTAACCTCAAACGTGACGTGCTCTCTTCCCTGCTGACAGCCATCTCTGTACAACTGAAACCTCTGGTCCCTCAATGCTAATATATAAAAGCTTCCATAGCATTTCATCAGTATGATACTAAGTACCCAAGTCGACACCATTCTTCTTGTGCAGTTCAATAGCCTGGGGGAATGAGGCGAACGGCTGGCCCGTCTTGATTACGTGATATGCCGTTGTTATAAATCGTGCAATAACACGATGGGCATCTACATTTAAATTCCTGACCAGCATAGTCAACGGCCTGGAAGATGGATTGTCAACCATCCGCTTAGCTGTCACGCAAACCAGGTGCTGTCTGCTACTGCTAACATGGCTGGTCAGGTATTGTTTTCGAAAATTGTCGGTGCCTGTGTAAAATGTAAAAATATCCACTTTTGTCTGCTTTAGACGGGAACATACGACAAACGACACAGTGCATCTTCGTTCCATTAAAAAAGTTGCTTCCGTTTGAGCTCGTAGCTCTACTTTGCTGCCATCTTCACTTTATTTTCTCGCGCTAGTCTCGCGCCAGTTGTTAAAATTTTTATTGAGATTAGAGAATTACAATTTGACAACCACTCGTCACTCCTCAACTCTTGATTTGCCAACTGTGCGCCCCACGAGCTGCAAAGTTATTTATGCATTTAGCAGATAGCAAAACATATGAAGGATGTTAACTTTTACAATGCGAATCTTTTGTTCAATCAATAATTTGCAGTGACCCGATCGGGCCAGTGAGTTGCTAGTTTAACTGTCCCGACGTTACTTTTTACTGGCCCCGGGCCATCGGGCCATCGTTATTGTCGAGCCCTGCATTCAGTGGTGGACTTGCTGGTGTGTTTTGGATCATTGTCCTGCTGCAGAACCCAAGTTCGCTTCAGCTTGAGGTCACAAACAGATGGACATTCTCCTTCAGGAATTTTTAGTAGACAGCAGAATTCATGGTTCCATTTATCACAGCAAGTCTTCCAGGTCCTGAAGCAGCAAAACAGCCCCAGACCATCACACTACCACCACCATATTTTACTATTGGTATGATGTTCTTTTTCTGAAATGCTGTTTCTTTTACGCCAGATGTAATGGGACACACACACTTTCCAACTGACTCGTCACTCCATAGAGTATTTACCCAAAAGTCTTGGGGATCATCAAGATGTTTTCTGGCAAAAATGAGACCAGCCTTAATGTTCTTTTTGCTCAGCAAACATGCAAAAAAAAAAAATCTGGAAGGGGGCAAACACTTTTTCACACCACTGTATGTCACCAGAGGCGACAAGTGTTGATCACAATACGATACGTGTGTTGATTACACACGTATCGATGTCTCCAAATAAAGTAGTGTTATGCACTGATATCAAACTAAATTAGCTGATAATGGAGTTTAGTTAAAAATGTATACATGCATGGAGTCCATTCAAGGCTAGTCAGAGAAATGCGCGACTGTTGTGCAAATCAGCAATGTAACGTTAGCGTAGCAAACTAGCGATTTTTTTTAAACGTTTCGATTAAGAACATAGTTGCAAATATATATGTACAGGACTGTGTAGAGCACAAAACAAAACTGTCGTAATCTTTAAATCAATTATATAAGCCGAAAATACATTTATGGGACTCTGGATGATCTGGCTGCCATTGTTGCCGGTTGCGCAGTGTATTCTGGGTACGTCATGGTTTCAAGTAAGCTCACGAAAATACTTGGTTTTAAGGGGTATCTACCCCTTCCCCTTAGCCCTACCCCTCGATCAAAACGAGAATTGGGATAGACCTTACTCTCACGTGAACGTACAAAACTAAGGGGAAGTGGTAAGGGGAAGGGGTAAGACAGAGAAATGGGATTCGGCCTTATCGTTGAGTCTGTGGAGGAAAATGGGATTTCCTGTGCACTAATTAACAGAGCTCTCACTAATCAATATAACTAGTCATTGGATACTAGCTAGTATGTTCTTATGCGAGTTTGCTGTTGATAAGAGTAGATTGTGAATATTTGTCAGGTTGAAAGAATGTTCAGGGTCAGGAGAAAGTACTGGGTAAATGTCCTTTGTGATGACTACGGGGAGTTCCATCTATGATCTCTCTCTGCCCTGAGAGTGGTCATGGGCTGGGAATCTCCTTTTCTGACTGTTGTAACACCATTACTGCCTGACTGTCACTATCTATGTTTACTTTCTTGTGCCCTATAAAAGATGGTCCTCCTGCCTTCAGAGCTGAGAGAGACATGATTGAGACTAGTGATGGGTCGTTCGCGAACGATCCGGCTCTAAGAGCTGGCTCTTGAAGGTGAACGTCGGGAGCTGGCTCGCATATCTGAAGAGCCGACTCTATTTTTAATAGATTAATACAGCCTATAAAAACTAAATGATTATGAAATAATGAATTTTAATTGTATTTAAAATAATTGACTAATTCAAAGAACAACAAAAAAATACTTGTAGGCTTAAAGGCGCACACAATCATCCTCACATTCTGTTCCTGTCAATCCTGCATGAGGGAGGGCCGAGCCAACTCACACACAGTCAGAGAGTAGTATATTATATATAATATATTATTATTATTCTTTTTGACCCCCTAAAACTCAGTCAATATTTGGCCTACATAGACAACCTATGTGTCAAAAGTTTCGTCTTGGTAGCGATTGAGTTGCTTCTATTGGGATTTACGTTCCGTTGTATGGTTTAAGTGGAAATTAAGTTTTTGTGGCGAAAAGTGAAGCTAACGGTGGCTAACTTGCTAGCCACAGTCAATGACGCTACTTACGTCACTAACGTCATGAAAACTCGCGTGACTACCTCTAGCAGAACATTAGTTTAGCAGCTCGTTAACTTCTGGGAGATAGCTAAGTTAACTGCTTTACTGCAAGGCAGCTGCAGAAACGCCACAAGCAAAGAGGCCAGGGTGATAACTATTTACTAATTTTACTTTGTGATATGACACACAATTGTGACGTGTAATGTACAATATAAGCTGATTTTATTAAGGAAGTACATCTACTTTCGGAAGTATTAGCATCATGACATTAGCCTCTGTTGCCCGGGCAACACATACTACAGTGGTCTATGATGCATCTGTTTTCAATCGTTAAAATAAACATTCCTCACAAATAAATTTTCGTTGTAGGATTTATTATGACATTACATTACAAGTAAACGATTTGTGGGTGAAATTATCATTACCCGTGGTTTCAAACCAGTGTTGCTCACTGCAACGCTGTAGCCTACGCGAGACACTACAAAAACATCGACACAGCTGTATGAAGTCAAACGGCGACAGAACATGTTCGGCAACTCCCCTTACTTAAACCAAAAGTCTATGTAACTACTAACCTTAACTTCATTGCCACAGCCTAAACTTTGTCAATCTGTTCATGAAAATAATTAATTTCAGCCTAAACCGTACAACGGAACGTTGAATCCAATTCAACCAACGCAATCGCTACCAAGACGAACGAACACAGCAGTAGTCGAGTACTATACCGTAGTAGTACAATTTACCGGGGAAGCTTCTCCACACAGGGCTATATCGCACTTGGCGTTGTTACTGACAATGATCGCTACCAGTGAGCTTTTTATGAAAGCGATTTTCCACTAAATAAATGTCAAGTTTATTTACGTTTTTGAGGGCATATTTTCAGTTAGCAGATGGTACTGTTTGAATCGCGATTCCATCTTCTACTGCCGGTAACGTCGTAGAATAATCTTCAAAGGGGGTTCTTTATTCATGAATGAATGCAATATGAGTAGGCTAAATTCCTTAAAATATCACGAGAAGGGAAACACTTAAAATGACGTTTAAGTCATAGAGATTAGGTAAATTTTTACACCGGTCTGCCAAATTTATTCGTTTTGATTCAACGATGAGGCTGCCTCTTGCAGGAGAAATGAGAAGACATTTATTTCATTCTACACTTCACTCGTATTTTCAGTTGTAAATGAGCAGCAAAAAAAAATGCTTTTAAATCTATGTAATCTTTATAAATAATAAGTATGCATTTTTATATAAAATATACAGAAATATCAGTTGTAAAAATGTCATTCAAAAACGGACCCCTGTGCAACCGACGCAAGCAAGCACACCCTACAATTTCCCCAGAAATTGTACCCTCTCTAGTTCAAATTGTTTTCACACCCATCATAGTCAAATTCATAGTTAAAACATGTCTTTTTTTAAGAGCCGTTCGGGAGCCAAAAGAGCCGGTTCTTTTTGGTGAGCTGAGCCATACGAGCCGGCTCACGAAAAAGAGCCGGAATGCCCATCACTAATTGAGACCTAAGCCTGGTGTTGTGTTACTTGTCAGAGGTCTGGTTCTCTCCCAATCTGCAGATTGATAATACTTAAATCCAGAACTCAACTGAACTTAGTCACAGGAGGCTGTTAAAGAATATATTGTGCTTATTAAAGTTATGCATTGTGCTTATTAAAGTTATGAACTTATAAGTGTGCTCAGGCTTAAACATTGGGTCTCACACTGGGTGTGGGAAGCAGGCTGTTCTTTGTGTCTCTATCTCTTCATTTCCAGAAACAACCTTGAAACCGGGTGGAGACGGTACCCGAGCAGGTGGGACGCGTAGGCAAGAACAACTCCCTGATGCACGAGAGAACAAGCTCAACCCTTTTTTGATACTTGTGTTTCAATTGCACTGTATAAATATATGCTGGGGAGGGACAGATAGCCAGTTGGACTTCGTGAACCAGCCAAAACTCTGTTGCGGGTAGGGAAACTTAGACAACCCCAGAGCTCTGTACTTGTTGATTTCCAACTGCTGCATTAAAGCTGATATTATCGGACCTCTGCGACTCCAGACCACTCTTTCTAGAATACAGATTTGTGTCATTGAATACCATCATTACATATTGGAATAGACACACAATATTTAAATCCTTCACTGTGTGTCACAGGAGGCTGTGGAGGAGTGTGTGTGTGTGTGAGAGAGAGAGAGGGAGGGTTGAGTGTGTGTGGAAGCAGGGCTGAGTGTGTGTGGAAGCAGGGCTGAGTGTGTGTGTGTGTGTGTGTGAGGGGAGGGTTGATTGTGTGTGTGTGTGACGGAAGGGTTGTGTGTGTGTGTGAGGGGAGGATTTAGTGTTTGTGTGAGAGGGGAGGATTGAGTGTGTGTGAGGGAAGGGTTGAGTGTGTGTGGGAGGAGAGTTGAGTGTGAGTTAGGGCTGGGCGGTATGACGGTATATACCGTGCGACGGTAGAAATGTGTCTACCGGGAGAGATTTGGCTATACCGTTTCAACCGCGGTATACTTTTATACTATATTTTTGTATTACATGTGTCAATTTAATGTCTGGTTGTTGTATTGTATATAAGCCATCATATAAATCGCATTCTTGCGATATTTAGAATTGTAGTTTAACTTTTATTTGATTTGCTATTTTCGTTTGACCTTGAAGCACATTTGCATTGGTCTGACGGAACGGAGTGTA
This sequence comes from Osmerus mordax, assembly GCF_038355195.1. Classification (NCBI taxonomy): domain Eukaryota; kingdom Metazoa; phylum Chordata; class Actinopteri; order Osmeriformes; family Osmeridae; genus Osmerus; species Osmerus mordax. Next base: position 6,093,296 of record NC_090050.1, on the reverse strand, counting down.
TTTTGTCTAAGCGGACCACATTCATACCGATGCTAATTAATTATATATTTGATGACCCATTCTGCAGGTAACCAATTTGATTTGTTGTTCAAGTTTTATGTCTCGTGCTGTAAAATTATTGTTGTAAAATTGCACTGGTGGCATTGCTAGCATTCTTGATCTAGGATGACTAGTGAAGACTTACTAACTGAGAGTGAGGTCATGCCGGGAAATATAAAACTGAGGCTTTAACATATCGACCGAGCTTTAACGAGGTTGATAAGCCGAAACCGAAGTTAGATATGGATAGTAAAACTCAGACTGATCGCTTTCGCTCATTTTGACATTTTTGTCGGAGGGCATTACGGATCCGTATTGAGCTGTGAGTAGGTCACCACACGGATGGCATGACTGCGCATCAGCCAATCAGAACGCTCGTACTCGTAACTTTTTGGAGTCTTTTGTTTTTAACTCAAGTGTTGTCTCATGTGAGGCAGTTGTTTTTGTTTGTAATAAATAATCGAGTGTGATGATGAAGTACGGTATGGTTATTTTGTACCATTTCTTAATTGAATTTACGGAACAATTACTATACCGTGATATATACCGTAACCGTGATATAAAATGACTCATACCGTGATAGAAGATTTTGGCCATATCGCCCACCCCTAGTGTGAGTGTGAAAGTACTGGGGGTTACCTGGGAGACGTCCGGGCTTGTGTGCACCAGATGCCAGACGTATCCATTCAGCTCATCTTTCCTCCGGTCAGCCATGGCCTCCCCCCGTCCACGGCCAATCACGAAGCGGCTGGGAAAGCTGAGGAGGGAGAAGGGAAGGGGAGAGGAGGAGGGAGGGGGAGGATGGAGGGCAGTGGTTAGCGGTGACACAGTGAGTGACTGTACAAGTGGTTGTATTGTATGTGCGTCTGTGTGTGTGTGTGTGTAAAAGTGAATGCGTGTGGATTACCTGGGGAGCTTGGAGGAGGGGAAGAGGAGGCGGAGTTTGCTGTGTAGCTCGTGGAACTCCTCGAAGCTCCTCTGGACCAACACTGCCACTTGCTGGCCCTCCCTCTCCACCTTCACCACGTACGCCTGCATGGCACACACACACACACACACACACGTGTCATGTCATACTACAAGGTAATGTCGCAGACAAGTATTGCGTTGCCACAAACACATTTAACACATTCAAACACATCCCCTGTGCTGGTCTGTGGAGGGACAGCGTACCGTGCCCTTGCTGGGTGTGTAGGTGCGGACGTGGCGACACACATAGAGGTTGCGGATGGCGCCGTCGCTCTTCAGCGTGTGGACACGCGGCGCGAAGGACAGCACGGGCCGCTCCTCAGATGAGGAGAACTTCATCTGGGCCAGGTTGTGGATGAAGAAGTTCAGCTTGGTGGCCACACTGCCTAGACTGGACTCTATCAGTCTGGGGGGGGGGGGGGGGGGGAGTGGGAGATCAGAGCAGAGGAAGAGAGGAAGGGGATAGAAGGAGAGACAGAGGGAGGAGGAGTAGAGGGAGAATGGGGCAGAGGGAGTGAGGAAGGGGAGAGGAGGAGAGACAGAGGGAGGAGGAGTAGAGGGAGAATAGGGATGAGGGAGTGAGGAAGGGGAGAGGGACAAAGAGGGAGGAGGTGTAAAATGGGAGAATGGGGCAAAGGGAGTGTGGAAAGGGAGAGAAGGGAGAGATAGGGAGTGTAAAATAAGAAAGAGGAAGATCTAGAATGTGCGTGTCTGTGAGTGTGTGTCAGTGTGTATGAGTGCATGTGTATGTGTAGTTTATGTATGTCTGTGTAGTTTCTGTGCATGTGAGTGTGTGTGTTTTGGGAGCATGTGTGACACAAGTGTGAAGTACATGGTGGCGTCTGCCTCAGATTCGTGGGGTTTTGAGTTTTTTGTGTGTGTGTGTGTTTGTGTAGATTGTGTGTGAGTGTAGTTTGTGTGTGTGTGTAGTGTGTTACCTGGTGAAATACATGGTGGCGTCTGCCTCTGACTCGTGAGGTCTCAGGGCGTCGTATACGTACTTCAGGTCGTCCAGGTCTGAGAGCTCCGGGATCCCACATGACAACATCTACACAGGGGTGAGGGGCATGTGTATGTTTGTGTGCGCTGACCAGTCCATACAGGTCTAGGAACAGGTATGTGTAGATGGTGTGTAGGTGTGTGTGTGTGTGTGTGTACGCTCACCAGTGCCAGCAGGTTGAGTAACAAGTGTATGTGTATGTGTGTAGAAGTGTGTGTTTGTGTATGCTCACCAGGCCCAGCAGATTGAGGAACAGGTGTGTGTGTTTGCGTATCAGGTTGTAGGCCTCACAGCAGAGGTCTACAAAGTCGTGGAAGCGGCTGGACGGCTTGTCTCCTCCATTGATCACGTACGCCATGTCAGAGGTGAACACAAACGGAGCCCGGTCCCTGCCAACCACAATACGCCGCACACACAGACCAATCAGATCACAGGACCAATCAGATTTCTTGGAGCAGGCCACTTCTGCTCATATTGACTTGTTAGTGAGAATTCAGTGAGAATTATTTTAAATGCAGTATAAATATACATATTAAAGTGTATTCATTATATTTTATGTCATCTATCTATAGGTCCAGTAATCTTTGCCTTTGTGTGTGTTCAAAGTTTTTGAGGCGTGCGGTGCCTTGAGTTACATTATTCGAATGAGCTGTTTGTGAAAAATAAATAGACCAATAAATATGAGCAAGTTCCTTCAAAGGATGTACCCATGGATCTTGCAAACCCCTCAGCCAATCAGTATCCTACAGGGCTCGACAATAACGATGGCCCGATGGCCCGGGGCCAGTAAAAAGTAACGTCGGGACAGTTAAACTAGCAACTCACTGGCCCGATCGGGCCACTGCAAATTATTGATTGGAAAAAAATATTCGCATTGTAAAAGTTAACATCCTTCATATGTTTTGCTATCTGCTAAATGCATAAATAACTTTGCAGCTCGTGGGGCGCACAGTTGGCAAATCAAGAGTTGAGGAGTGACGAGTGGTTGTCAAATTGTAATTCTGTAATCTCGATAAATTTTTTAACAACTGGCGCGAGGAAATAAAGTGAAGATGGCAGCAAAGTAGAGCTACGAGCTGAAACGGATGCAACTTTTTTAATGGAACGAAGATGCACTGTGTCGTTTGTCGTATGTTCCCGTCTAAAGCAGACAAAATATTGTGGATATTTTTACATTTTACAGATGCACCGACAATTTTCGAAAACAATACCTGACCAGCCATGCTAGCAGTAGCAGACAGCACCTGGTGTGCGTGACAGCTAAGCGGATGGTTGACAATCCATCTTCCAGACCATCTCCACACCCAATTACAACTTTTGGAGGGGGGGCCAGTAAAAATTGGCTTGGGGCCAGTAAGTTTCAAACCCACTGGCCCAGTGGGGCCAGTGCCAAAAAATGTTAATGTTGAGCCCTGACTCCTTAGTCTCAGCTCGCAATGGTGATAGAAAAGGCTGCTCAACATTAATGTGTGTAGTTATTTCTCGCAAACATTCACATGTGACATTGTATGAAGTTGAAATGGGGTAGGCCTAAGTGTATTGCTGATGAACGGTTTGCATTGAAATTATATAGGCCTATGAAGTGCAAAGCTTTCTACTCATTAAAGACCAGGTGGACTCTGCAAAAGATGGCCTCGTGAACAGTACAACAGGCCACCGGACTCCACACCCCCGGAATCAAATTCCGGGGGTTTTTCCCAAATTAGGCACTTTTCACTCGCATAAATGCTCCTAAATATATTTTGAGGTCGCACAGACACAGTTGATTACAGTCGGGAGGCAATTTCAAGCCCTGGCTCAGTAGAAACACTGTGAGGGCCCAGTAAGCTGAGTTAGTGTGTCTCCTCCAGGGAGTCTGGTGCACATCCATTTAGTTAGAGACATGACAACCCTGAGAAACTAACCTGCTTCCATATCTCTATCTCTCTGCCTAATTTGGTTGGCTACCTTAACAGCAAGACAATAAAAAGTGGTTAATTTAAACCAGTAATTATTCTTTGATTAGATATGTGTAGGGATATGTACAAGAGAAAACACATTCTGCCTGTTTATGTAGAATAACTAGCAACCAGTCACAGTCTGAAATAAATACCATGGGCCCTGCAATAGTATATAGGTAATTTCAAAATTACAAATCTATTCTGCTGAAACAAAATGCGTACTTTTTATTGTCATGTATTTTTATTAAACTGTCCTATCAGATTCTACATCTTGTTATAAGACCATGCATTCTTCTCAGTCCCCAACCACACAGTAATATATTGATTACAATATACAGTTAGGTCCATAAGTATTTGGACATTGACACAATTTTCATCATTTTGGCTCTGTATACCACCACAATGGATTTGAAATTAAACAATCAAAATGTGCTTTAAGTGCAGACTTTCAGCTTTAATTTCAGGGTATTTACATCCAAATCAGGTGAACGGTGTAGGAATTACAACACATTTTATATGTGGCCCCACCCTTTTTAAGGGACCAAAAATAATTGGACAAACTAACATAATCATAAATCTAATTGTCACTTTTAATACTTGGTTGCAAATCCTTTGCAGTCAATGACAGCCTGAAGTCTGGAACCCATAGACATCACCAGACGCTGGGTTTCGTCCCTGGTGATGGTCTGCCAGGCCTCTACTGCAACTGTCTTCAGTTCCTGCTTGTTCTTGGGGCATTTTCCCTTCAGTTTTGTCTTTAGCAAGTGAAATGCATGCTCAATTGGATTTAGGTCAGGTGATTGACTTGCCCATTGCAGAACATTCCACTTCTTTGCCTTAAAAAACTCTTTGGTTGCTTTCGCAGTATGCTTCGGGTCATTGTCCATCTGCACTGTGAAGCGCCGTCCTATGAGTTCTGAAGCATTTGGCTGAATCTGAGCAGATAATGTTACTCGAAACACTTCAGAATTCATCCTACTGCTTTTGTCAGCAGTCACATCATCGATAAATACAAGGGAACCAGTTCCATTGGCAGCCATACATGCCCGCGCCATAACACTACCTCCACCATGCTTCACTGATGAGGTGGTATGCTTTGGATCATGAGCAGTTCCTTCCCTTTTCCATACTCTTCTCTTCCCATCATTCTGGTACAAGTTGATCTTGATCTCATCTGTCCATAGGATGTTGTTCCAGAACTGTACAGGCTCTTTTAGATGTTTTTTGGCAAACTCTAATCTGGTCTTCCTGTTTTTGAGACTCACCAATGGTTTACATCTTGTGGTGAACCCTCTGTATTTACTCTGGTGAAGTCTTCTTTTAATTGTTGACTTTGACACAGATACGCCTACCTCCTGGAGAGTGTTCTTGATCTGGCCAACTGTTGTGAAGGGGTTTTTCTTCACCAGGGAAATAATTCTTCTGTCATCCACCACAGTTGTTTTCCGTGGTCTTCCGGGTCTTTTGGTGTTGCTGAGCTCACCAGTGCGTTCTTTCTTTTTAATAATGTACCAAACAGTTGATTTGGCCACACCTAATGTTTTTGCTATCTCTCTGATAGGTTTGTTTTGATTTTTCAGCCTAACGATGGCTTGCTTCACTGATGGTGACAGCTCTTTGGACTTCATATTGAGAGTTGACAGCAACAGATTCCAAACACAAATACCATACTTGAAATGAACTCTAGACCTTTTATCTGCTCCTTGTCAATGAAATAACGAACTCCCTTTATGAGGGAATAACATACACCTGGCCATGGAACAGCCAATTGTCCAATTACTTTTGGTCCCTTAAAAAGGGGGGGGGGGGCACATATAAAATGTATTGTAATTCCTACACCGTTCAACTGATTTGGATGTAAATACCCTGAAATTTAAGCTGAAAGTCTGCACTTAAAGCACATCTTGATTGTTTCATTTCAAATCCATTGTGGTGGTATACAGAGCCAAAATGATGAAAATTGTGTCAATGTCCAAATACTTATGGACCTAACTGTATATGTACGGCTAGGCCTACATTTCCCAGAATCCTATCTCCTAACCCTAACCTGCGAGCCTGAGAGGTGTCTGGGCATGTGTTTCCCAGGGTCCTTACCGTTTGATGTTGCCGAACATCTGAGCGTGGCCCAGGAACTTGCCAAAGTCAATGTGGAACATGTGTCCGCTGGTCCTGAGCATGATGTTGTCATTGTGGCGATCGCAGATCCCCAGGATGTATGTGGCCACGCAGCAGCCTGCACACGAGTAGATGAAGTTCTCCACCGCCTGACAGGATTCAAGTCAGAGTTCAGGGTTCAGAGTTTAGGGTCAGGGTTTAGGTTCAGGGTTTGGGATTCAGAGTTTAGGTTCGGGTTTATGATTCAGGCTTTGGGGTCAGGGTTTAGGATCAGGGTTCAGGATTCAGGTTTAGGGTTCAGGGTTTAGGTTCAGGGTTTGCTAGTGTTGTTGTACCTTCTCATACTCATCCTCGGTGGGGTTGTGTTTCTGCAGCCAGTCCGCCAGGGGGCGGTCCTTAAAGGAGCCCGTCACCCCATGCTCTCCCTGGATCTTCCTCAGGGTATCCGCCTGGGGGATCATCTCCACCATGCCTTAAAAGATGGATCCATCAATCCTACCATCCTCCTCTTCTTCCTTCCATCTCTCTACTATATCCCTCCCTCTCACTCCTACTCAGCTCCCCCTACACCCTCCCTCATCCTCCTCACTTTCCCTTCCTCCAGCCTCCCTCCTCCTCCCCCTCTTTACCTCGCCCCCTCCCAGTAGAGAAGCATCTGAAGATGACCATCCTCATGTCCAGTCCTTCCTGGATCCAGATCTTGTTCATCACACGGATGATCTGCAGTGTCAGCATGTCCTGCCGTAGGTCGTCCCCCGACTGGGGGAGGACAAAGGGAGAGAGATAGAGATATGGAAGCAGGTTAGTTTCTCAGGGTTGTCATGTCTCTAACTAAATGGATGTGCACCAGACTCCCTGGAGGAGACACACTAACTCAGCTTACTGGGCCCTCACAGTGTTTCTACTGAGTCAGGGCTTGAAATTGCGACCATTTTGGTCGCATATCCTCCCGACTGTAATCAACTGTGTCTGTGCGACCTCAAAATATATTTAGGAGCATTTATGCGAGTGAAAGTAATCAGTATGAAATTGCATAATTTCTTTACAAAACGCTCGCTAATTAGCCTACTGCACAGTATGTGCAGTAGGAGTCAGGTGGCTGAGCGGTGAGGGAATCGGGCTAGTAATCCGAAGGTTGCCTGTTCGATTCCCGGTCATGCCAACTGACGTTGTGTCCTTGGGCAAGCCACTTCACCCTACTTGCCTCGGGGGAATGTCCCTGTACTTACTGTAAGTCGCTCTGGATAAGAGCGTCTGCTAAATGACTAAATGTAATGTGCCTGCAGTGAGCTGATACAGTTTCAGTTTAAAGTTGAACGTTAGCAATAGGCATGCGTAAAGATGGTTTACATTGCGGGTAGCTGGATTTGATCTCTGACGAGTGATAAATGGGTTGCATAACTCAAAAAACCTCTTCACAGAGCCCCTTGAGTGTTTTTCTAGTTTAAGAAAATATAGCACATCTTCAATCTAGTGTGTAAAAGTGGGAGGATGGGGATCTTTCCACTTGAGTCAGATTTAAACGTCTGGCAATAAAATTCCCAAAAGCAATGCAATCTGACTGTGTTTTTGACCATTTAAGATGGTCTGGGGAGTAGTGTTGTTTTTGGCGGCCTGTTTTACTTATAGTTTTAGTCTAATCTTTGTGTCAAGCTGTCATTTGAGTTGTTATTCGTTTTAGTCACATTCATACTCTTTTTAGTCTAGTCAAGTTTCAGTCGACAAAAAGTCTGAGCATTTTAGTCTTATTTTAGTCAGAATTATCCCTAAAATACGAGTGAAGTGTAGAATTAAATAGATGTCTTCTCATTTCCCCTGCAAGAGGCAGCCTCATCGTTGACTCAAAACGAATACATTTGTCAGACCGGTGTAAAAATTTACCTAATCTCTATGACTTAAACGTCATTTTAAGTTTTTCCCTTCTCATGATATTTTCAGGCATTTAGCCACCTCATTGCATTCATTCATTAATAAACCCCCTTTGAAGATTATTCTACGACGTTAACCGGCAGTAGAAGATGGAATCGCGATTCAAACAGTACCATCTGCTAACTGAAAATATGCCCCCCAAAACGTAAATAAGCTTGACATTTATTTAGTGGAAAATCGCTCATTCATAAAAAGCTCACTGGTAGCGATCATTGTCAGTAACAACGCAAAATGCGATATAGCCCTGTGTGGAGAAGCTGCCCCGGTAAATTGTACTACTACGGTACAGTACTAGACTACTGCTGTGTTCGTCTTGGTAGCGATTGCGTTGCTTGAATTGGATTTAACGTTCCGTTGTACGGTTTAGGCTGAAATTAATTATTTTCATGAACAGATTGACAACGTTTAGGCTGTGGCAATGAAGTTCAGGTTAGTAGTTAGATAGACTTTTGATTTAAGTAAGGGGAGTGCCGAACATGTTCTGTCGCCGTTTGACTTCCTAAACAGCTGTGTAGATGTTTTTGTAGTGTGTCTCGCGTAGGCTACAGCGTTGCAATGAGCAACACTGGTTTGAAACCACAGGTAATGATAATTTCACCAACAAATCGTTTACTTGTAATGTAATGTCATAGTAAATCCTACAAAGAAAATGTATTTGTGAGGAATGTTTATTTTAACGATTGAAAACAGATGCATCATAGACCACTGTGGTATGTGTTGCCCGGGCAACAGAGGCTAATGTCATGCTAATGCTTCAGTGAAATAGTATACTACCATTTCCGAAAGTAGATGTGGGCCTACTTCCTTAATAATATCAGCTAATATTGTACATTACATTTCATAATTGTGTTTCACATCACAAAGTAAAATGAGTAAATAGTTATCACCCTGGCCTCTTTTCTTGTGGCGTTTCTGCAGCTGCCTTGCAGTAAAGCTATAGTTAGCCTAGCTATCCCCCAAGTTAACAGATGCGAAACGAATGTTCTGCCAAAGGTAGTCACGCGTGTTTTCGTGACGTTAGTGACGTTAGTAACGTCAGTGACTGTGGCTAGCAAATTAGCCACCGTTAGCTTCACTTTTCGCCACAAAAACTTAACTTAAGCCCAAACCATGCAACGGAACGTAAATTCCAATAGAGGCAACTCAATCGCTACCAAGACGAAACTTTTGACACCTACGTTGTCTATGTAGGCCAAATATTGACTGAGTTTTAGGGGGGCAAAAAAATAAATAAAAAATAATAATAATAATAATATATATGTGACAGAACAAAGGTTGTGCCCTTGCCGAAGGCAAAGCACACCCAATAATATATATGTGAGAGAACAAAGGTTGAGCCCTTGCCGAAGGCAAAGCACACCCAATTATAACGTTAGTTGTTTCCACTTCTGTTGTCGAAGCAAACTGGATTGACTTAGGTGGGTAGAACGTTACAGCTTAGCAACCAAACTACATCGTTATTCAACTCAGCTTCAGTTAGCTTGCTCTAGAATCAGAATCAGAATCAGAAAGGGATTTATTCGCCATGAAAGTTTGCACAGACAAGGAATTTGCTTTGGCAGGAAGGTGCATACAATAAACATATACCTAAAATTTTAATATGTGGACTAACTATACTAAGGGTACATAAACTAGCAGTACTAAGTGGGATAAATATAAGTTGCCGTAAATTACAATATAAAAATACAAAAATACAAATATTACAAAAAATACAAATGTACAAGTTACCATGTTGTGGTGCAGTGCAAAAAGCAGACTCTAGACATCTTGCTGTAAAATAACCTGACAAAGATCTGGACAAACATGCATCGTGAATTGTAGATTTACATAACAACACAGGTTATTTATTTGAATGAAACAGTCAGGAACATGAAACAACGTTAGCCCCATTGCCAATAAATTAGGCTAAATCATTCTACCTATGCTCTTGCGTTAGCAAGCTAAACTAGTTTACATGCCTACAGTCTAGGTGTTTTCGGTATCTAGCTGTTCTTGCATTCCTTGCAAATCAGCATTAATAAAAAGCAGATGAGCTAGAGTCTAGCTAACATTGACTAGACGGGCATGGCTGATGTTTGTCTATACCGAAGCGTAGAAGATCCCTGTGCAGTTCGACCCTGGACACATTTGCGCGAACCATTTCACCAAGGACGGTTTTGAAAACCTGGGACAATGTAGCTAAAGCAGGATTTGCTATGAAGCTGTTGCTGAAAAGAGGTGCGTTCCGACCTTACGTTCATCACAACCGCAAGCTGTAGTATGATTTTGTCGGTAACAGTTATTAGCAATGCTAACGTATCCTGTATCTAGCACCTGCCTTTCTCCAGTTCTTTCAAATAGATAATCTAGACAGGCGTTAGCAATAGGCCAGACTGCTATTTGTTTTCTGGCTATTTTTTCGGAAGCTTCCCTTCTAATGCTGACTACTAGTGATGTGTCGTTCGTGAACGATTCGTTCATTTTGAATGAATCCTTACAAGGACTCGGGAGTAACGAGTCCTCTCAAAGAGTTATTCGTTCATTTTCTCGTGGCCGCGCATCGGGACTGTTGCATAGGCTCGTCCAAGTAAACAGAAATTATTCGTTCAGTTCCCGACTCGGTCTTTCTACGAGTCTTTGGATCATTTTCCACGTGACCTGCATAGGCTCTGTAGTGGTAGCTAGAGGAAACACTAGAGGGAACGATTCGTTCATTTCCCGACTCGGTCTTTCTACGAGTCTTTGGATCATTTTTCACGTGACCTGCATAGGCTCTGTAGTGGTAGTTAGAGGAAACGAACGATTCGTTCATTTCCCGACTCGGTCTTTCTACAAGTCTTTGGATCCTTTTTTCACGTGACCGCATTGTATTTTTTAGTAGAGGAAACAGTTTCCCCATTCCCTTTCGCGTGGCCGCTGCTTTAGTAAGACGTGAATGATATTCGCTCAAGTCATCATACTGACTGGTTTTGTTATTTTCACTTTACATTTACACACAGTGTAGTGCAGTGTAATTGTTTGCTGTGATAATTAAATGCTAGTGTGATAATAAATGACCAAATCATACAAACTGTCATGATACATTATTTTAATGCAAACATTTCTTTTAAAATAGTATCTGCTGGTGCACATGTCATGCACTAACCTACATGAGAATATGATACGTGTTTGCAGTGGACGGATACACCCCCCCCCCCCCCCCCCGTTGAAATGAACGAATGACTCGAAAAAGATTCATTCATTTTACTGAACGATATTCAAAGAACAGAATCAGTAAAATGATCCGAACTTCCCATCACTACTGACTAGCTAGTCATTTGCTAAGTAAAGTATATTGATGTGTTTAGAAACGTATTTAGCATTCTACCTATGCTAGATACAGGAGACGTTAGCATTGCTAATAACTGTTACAGTAGCAACAAAATCATACTGTAGCCTACTTACAGCTTGCGGTTGCGATGAGCGTACGGTCGGAACAGCACATCTTTTCAGGTTCAGCTTCTTAGCAAATCCTGCTTGAAATTGTCCAAGGTTGTCAAAACTGTCTTGGGTGAAATGTTCAGAGCAAATTAATAATTGAGGGTCGAACTAAGCCAGGATCTTCTCATGGACAAACAGCAGCCATGCCTGTCGAATGTTTGGCTCCTTGGGAAGACTATGAGTATTAGCCTTCCCTTTACAGCCTGGAACACAGCATTTACGACCGTGGTCCATTTTCAATATCCTTGTTATACTTCAAAACGTTATTCTTTGTATTTGCTTAGAAGTAGCCTACACAGAGCAGCGCGCAGCTAAACTAGCATTGGAGATCTACGCTACCTCGGACTGGGCAGGAACACCAGTGAAGTGGGCTGGCCTGGATGTAAATTTTGGGGCATGACAAAGATACAGACCAGAGCCAAAAAGGGCGGTCCCCCGTCCTACGTCACTCCGGTGGCTTTGTTTTAGTGGCTTTGTTTTTGTCTAGCGTTTTACAGCCAAATTTTTTCATTTTGAGATTTGCATAGGAAAGAGGTGTCAATGGACTTTGATATTCACTGTATGTTCATTTTACCCACCGAACTGTCATTATTCAACTATGACAAGGTAAAATCGGTTTTGCAATAAATCGCCCCTTTAAACATGCATCTTAAAAGTAACATATACATTTGGTTCACCCCTGGTTTGTATATATAAAACCATACACTCTGTTAACAGATCCTTTCCCCAGGTCAAGAGTATGGGCCGTATTCTCTGTTAACAGATCCTTTGCCTCAGATCAAGAATACAGATTGTTTTTCATATTTGTTTAAATACTTCACGCGACCACAGTTCTTTTACGCTATCAGAGTTCGCCAACTCTGACCTAGACAAAGTAAAATTAGCAAGTCAAATAATTACCCAAATTTACTAAACCAAGATTCTACAATAATATAACTAATAAAAGTAGGAAAACCCTTTTGAGATAAAATTACTTAAATGCTTCGGTAAAAAGGTAGGTTTTAAGCTGTCTTTTAAAAATGTCTAGAGTGTTTGCTTCCCTAATATTTATGGGTAATTTGTTCCATAGTTTTGGGGCGTAATTGACAAAGGCCGAATCACCAATCTTCTTATGACTGCTTCTGGTGACCTCTAATAGGCCTGCATTTGATGATCGCAGTGTTCTAGCTGGTGTGTAGTTTATAAAGGAGTTAGCAATGTAGCTGGGTCCTTGTCCGTGTAGAGCTTTGTATGTGAGGAAAAGGACCTTAAAGTCAATTCTGAAGGTAACAGGGAGCCAGTGTAAAGTAGCTAGGACAGGACTAATGTGTTCTCTCCTTTTAGTTTTGGTTAATAATCTAGCTGCAGAATTTTGAATGAGCTGTAGTCTTTCAGTGGTTTTCTTGGGAAGACCAGTGAAAAGTGCGTTACAGTAGTCCAGCCGGCTGGATAAAAAAGCATGAATTAACTTCTCTGCATCATTTTGGTTTATGAATGGTCGTACCTTTGCTATATTCCTCAGGTGAAAGAAAGCTGTTTTGGTCACTTTATTAATGTGAGAGTTGAAATTCAAATCTGAGTCCAGGATTACACAGAGACTCGTCACCTCTGGTTTAAGACAGGGGGTTAAGCCTCCAAGATTCTTAATAAGCATCTCTCTTTTGGATTTGGGGCCACATAGTAGGACTTCTTTCTTCATTTAATTTAAGAAAGTTATCATTCATCCATTTGTTTATTGCCAACAGGCAGTTGGTAATGTAATTGATGGCCGTTGCATCATTGGGTTCAGTGGATATATATAGTTGTGTGTCATCCGCATAGCTATGGAAATCTATGTTATGTTCTCTGATTATGTCGCCGAGTGGTAACATATAAAGAGAAAAAAGTAATGGACCTAAGCAGCTTCCTTGAGCAACACCGTAGCAGTTCTCATGTTTCTTGGACCTATGGTCACCTAAACTAACATAAAACTTCCTTCCTGTGATATATGATTTCATCCAGTTCAATACACTATCTGTGAACCCAATAAGCTTTTCCAGTCTATTGATTAGGATGTCGTGATCAATTGTATCAAATGCTGCACTGAGATCTAACAGAATAAGGATAGAGACTTTATTTGCATCAGAGTTTAGTCTGAGGTCGCTAATTATTTTGGTGAGAGCAGTTTCAGTACTGTGATATTTCCTGAAACCTGACTGCGAGGCTTCCAGGATGTTATTTTCTTCAAGAAAAGAATTTAATTGGACTAAAACTATCTTTTCCAGTACTTTACTAATAAATGGAAGGTTTGATATTGGTCTGTAATTTGCAAGTAGACTGTTATCCAATTTGGGTTTCTTTAATAGGGGCTTTACAACAGCTGTTTTGAAGGCATCTGAGAAGACACCAGTTCTAAGGGATGTGTTTATAATCTCTAGCACCGGACCTGAGACACTATCAAACACTCGCTTAAAGAATGTTGTGGATATAGGATCAATATCTGAGGTTGTGGAGTTAGATTCGTTGACAATTTTGGAAAGTTCACTAAGTGTGATACAGGTAAATGTGCTCATGGTTATGTTGCAGAATCTACTGATGTCAGTTTCGACCCCACTATTAATAATACTAGCTCTGATCAAAGTTATTTTGTTCTTGAAGAACAAAGCAAGCTCTTCACATTTAACTGCTGAGGATGGAGGTGGGGCAGGGACAGTGTTTAGCAGCTGCTCAATGGTGGAGAAAAGAACTGGAATTTCTGGCATTTTCTGTAATAATGTTGGAGAAATATTCTCTCCTTGCTAGACGGATGGTTTTGTTATAGGTGGTTAGTGTATCTTTGTAGATAATGTAGTGGATAGTGATCTTTGTTTTCCTCCATTTTCTCTCTGCTGCACGGCATTTTCTTTTCGTTTCACTAACATTTTGATTTCTCAGCCATGGGGAGGTTCTGCTTGTGTACTTCTTTTTGGTTTTCAGTGGCGCAACAGAGTCTGACAGAGATAATAGTGCATCATTGAGGTTCTCTACCATTTCATTCAGAGAGCAATCATGATTAGTCGACTCATATAGAGCAAATTGTTCAGAAAATGTCATCACAGCTGTATCATCTAAATATCTTCTATGGACTAAGAATTCTTTTTTGTTTTTTGTTAGGATAATTTCCACATTAAAAAGTATATAATGATGGTCTGAGAGGGGTAGATCAGTTATTGAAATATTATTGATATTTAGTCCAGTTGTTATCACTAGATATAGTGTGTTTCCGTGCCGGTGTGTTGGGTCTGTTATGTGTTGAGTTAGATTAAAACTGTCGAGGAGATTTAAGAGCTCAATAGTTCTTGGGTCTGCTTTTTTATTTACTTGGATATTTAAATCTCTGTTTAAAACTACTTTGTCATATCTAGTGACACATAGTGATAATAGTTCAGAGAATTCTTGTATGAATATTGGCGAGTGCTTGGGTGGCCGATATATAATAACAAAAAGTATTGATTCGGTTTTGAGCTCTATAGCAAGATATTCATATGATGTGAATTCACCTAGCTCAGTGATTTTGAACAACAGTTTAGAGGAGAAAATAGCTGCGACTCCTCCACCTTTTTTTGATTTCCTAGAAACTTGGTGAAAGCTGTAATCGGGCGGACACGCTTCTATCAAAGTTGCTGTTGCCGTGTCATTGTTTAGCCAGGTTTCTGTTAGACAGATGCAGTCTAAGTTGTTTTCATTGACCAGATCATTAACTAGAAATGTTTTGTTATTTAGTGATCTGACATCTAGAAGGGCCAGTTTCATCTGTGGGCTATTAACAGATAAAACAGGGGTAGATAAATCTGTTGGAAGAATATGGATAGTTCTGTGACTTCAAACACTAGTTTCAGGTTTGTAACCATGCATTTTACCATGCAATTTTCTGTTTGTGATGATGACCGGTATGTCTAATGAAATAGCATGGTGGCTGTCCTAGCGTAGCTTTTCTTTGGGAAGGTCTATGTCACTGAGCTGTTCCATCACAAGGGAATTCATCCGGGGGGTGCAGATCTGTGCAGGGCCCATGTCCTTGCAGGAGGCTGTTTGAATGTTCTGTTCTGTTCCATGGGAGGTTGTTTGGGGTGCGTCAGTCAGCTTAGACACAACAGGGATAGGGAGAGAAGCTTGATTTCTGGTCAGGAGCACGTGACTGATGTTTGCTGTTAGTAGTCGAGATCCTCTACGGTTTGGGTGGAGTCCGTCAGCTTGAAAACGGTCTGCACAGTTCCAGAACACATTGAAATTATCGATAAATCTTGTTGTATGTCAGCAAAAATTTTACAAGGACAACGTAGATAAGGATCAATTCTGGGATATAGCCAATGCCATGTTTATGTACCAGTTCAGCGTAAAGGAAAGCTCAGAGTAGCTGAAAGGCTTGGTGACCGGCGCGGAGAAATGCGCGTCTGGTGTGAACAGCTTTTGCTCAGTCGTAGCCGATCGTAGCCGATCGTGGCGCTGCGCGGCGCGTCCAGGCGCTTTGCAGCCAGTGTGTCCCAGGCGTAAGTCGTATAATTTATGTTGTCATTTCATTTAAGCTTGTTATTGTATAAGTCTATAGTTCTTGCAAATTTAAATTAAGTTAACTGGTGATTTTCATTGTTTGTATTCTTCCCCTGCTAGCTAAATTGCATGTCTGTTGATTCGATAGCGATTGCTGCCCTTGCTCACGTTTGTATTTTAGGTGCATTATTATGCTGAAGTAGTTTTAATGAATAAATAGTGGGTTTATTGTTATTATTTGCTACAGAATGCTATCAAGATCAAATGAAGCAGACAGTGTACATGCTTTCGAGTACCTTAAATTGACAGGCTACTGACCATTTACAATAACTTGTTACGTCAATTATTAATTGGCAGCATTTATGCCATTTAGAACATACTTTATGAGTGGAAGGTGTCTTTAAGTAGCCTAACCTTATTGCTTTAGGTAAAATAGGACGAACATATGTGCAATATTTCATTAGGTATTAGATTATTACATTAACCTGCTCCGAGATATAGGGTTAGAACTTTGTTTCAGCGGGGGGTGGGGGGGGGGGTGGGGGGTTTGGACAGACCTGCCCCCACTGTTAAAAAAAATCCTAGAGGAAACACTGCGTATAGTTTCAAAGCACTGAAAAAAACTGTTCAAAGCAGACACATTGAAGTCCATGGATGCTGGGCTTCAACAGGGAAATGCACTGTGACGCTACAGGAAAGTATGAGAAGGAAATCGAGTCAGTCGACCTGCTATGTAGCTGATTCTGAACGAACTCGTCTTTGAGATGAACGTGTTCTAACGCATTTAAAATGTTAACACAATAGTAAATATTTGACCATATTTTTTTTTTTCATTTTAGGGGAAGCCGAGCTTCCCTTGCAGTCTTAAAGAAATCCCCACTGGTTAGGGCCATATACATTGTCTAGTATCAGTGGAGTCTCATATAACGTTCCTGTAACAATGACATAGCGCCCATCACGGTTTGCTATGACATTTGATTAAACAAAAGGTAGATAACAATGAATCAAAATAGCAACACCTCTGGCTCTACTATTAAAGAGATGCACTTGCCAAATAACAATCAGGCATGAAAACGGGTCAGGGGTGAAAAAGGTGAGAAGGATATTACCCCTCTAAGGGGGTCCGGGTGCATGCTCCCCGGGAGAAATTGCCTCTTCACTTCTCTTATCACATTTCCCAATACATATAATCCTTTGGTTTTCATGCCCAGCCCAGGGTCATGTTGGAAATGATTAAGGCCTCTAACTGAAAAGCACTGCAGGGGCAGCTGACTTCATACAGAAGTTATGCTGACTTCACACAGAAGCATAGGCAGGTAGCATTGGCTATCTTACAGTAACAAGTAGGCCTAGAACAATCAATTATTTGAACAGCACAAACGTAACACAAACGATTGAGACTATTTTTATGAGATTTGGACGTTGACGGGGGGGCTGAGTGACGTCATGTGTGAAAAATAAAACGGTAATAAAACCATAATAGCACAAATATTTATTTTGACAGCACAAACCAGCACAAACGTATCACAAACGATTGCGACTATTTACAATCAGTTTGGAGCAAGTGGGGGGGCTGGTGACGTCATCGGCCATAATTAAATGTCTGATATAAAAAATACAGCTGCAGCGCAAACGAAAATGTTTACGGCACAAACCAGCACAAACAAAGCACAAACGATTGAGACTATTCTGAGTTCCTCCGGAATATGTGGGGGGGCTGAGTGACCTCAGGATGACATATAAAACATTCTTTAATATCTAAAAAATGATAGAAGCACAAACTAAAATGTTAACGGCACAAACCAGCACAAACGGAGCACAAACGATTGAGACTTTTGACGATGTTTTGCGTTTGGTGGGGGGCCAACTTCACACAGGTATTTGAAATAACAGGAGAAAGGCAGGTGCTAGATACAGGATAAGTTAGCATTGCTAATAACTGTTACTGACAAAATCATACTACAGCTTGCGGTTGTCGGAATGCACCTCTTTTTAGCAAAAGCAACAAATACTGCTTTACATTGTCCCAGGTTTTCTAAACCGTCCTTGGTAAAATGGTTCGCGCGAATGTGTCGAGGGTCGAACTGCACATGGATCTTCTACGCTACGGTATAGACAACAGTGATGTGTCGTTCGTGAACGATTCGTTCATTTTGAACAAATCCTTACAAGGACTCGGGAGTAACGAGCCCTGTCAAAGAGTGATTCGTTCATTTTCTCGTGGCCGCGCATCGGGGCTGTTGCATAGGCTCGTCCAAGTAAACATAAATTATTCGTTCATTTCCCGACTCGGTCTTCGGGTACGAGTATTTGGATCATTTTTCAAGTGACCTGCATAGGCTCTGTAGTGGAAGCTAGAGGAAACGCTAGAGGGAACGATTCGTTCATTTCCCGACTCGGTCTTTCTACGAGTCTTTGGATCATTTTTCACGTGACCTGCATAGGCTCTGTAGTGGAGGAAACGAACGATTCGTTCATTTCCCAACTCGGTCTTTCTACGAGTCTTTGGATCCTTTTTTCACGTGACCCGCATTGTATTTTTTTAGTAGAGGAAACAGTTTCCTCATTCCCTTTCGTGTGGCCGCTGTTTTAGTAAGACGTGAATGATATTCGCTCCAGTCATCATACAGAGTGGATTTGTTATTTTCACTTTACATTTACACACAGTTTAGTGCAGTGTAGTTGTTTGCCGTGATAATTAAATGCTAGTGTGATAATAAATGACCAAATCATACAAACTGTCATGATACATTATTTTAATGCAGAAATTTCTTTCAAAATAGTATCTGCTGGTGCACATGTCATGCACTAACCTACTTGAGAATATGATACGTGTTTGCAGTGGACAGATAGCAGCCCCCCCCCCCCCGTTGAAATGAACGAATGACTCAAAAAAAGATTTGTTCATTTTACTGAACGAGATTCAAAGAACCAAATCAGTAAAATGATCCGAACTTCCCATCACTAATAGACAAACATCATGCCCGTCTAGTCAATGTTAGCTAGACTCTAGCTCATCTGCTTTTTATTAACGCTGATTTGCAAGGAATACAAGAACAGCTAGATAGCGAAAACACCTAGACTGTAAACTAGTTTAGCTTGCTAACGCAAGAGCATAGGTAGAATGTGTGATGACTTAGCCTAACCCTAACCCATGAAATAAGGTTAATGGGGCTAACGTTATTTCATGTTCCTGACTGTTTCATTGAAATAAGGAAAACGTGTTGTCATGTAAATCTACAATTCAAGATGCATGTTTGTCCAGATCTATTTTTGAGCAATATAGCTAGAGCTAACTGAAGCTGAGTTGAATCACGATAGTTTGTTTGCTAAGCTGTAGTGCTAACGTTACCCACCTAAGGCGATCCTGTTTGCTTGGACAACAGAAGTGGAAACAACTAACGTAATAATTTCAAATGATATCTAGTCAATCTGTTGAAAATAGTGTTGTGTAGACACAATAGATTTATTTGTACGTTTTTATTTCAAGTCTCCACCTTCATGTTTCAGTGAGTGTTGGTAGTGTTGCATCTTTGCTCCACAGCTTCATTCGTTGTAAACCAACCAATCAGCGCGCAGCTCATGTATATATTCATGAGCATACCATAAAGAAAACCTAGCGTTTTTTTCCGGGAAAATTTCACTGGATGTATAAGGGGGCATAGAACAGCACCCGGGCCATTTTCAGCCCAACCAATGTTACTTACCCTATTCGGAGACCTTAAGGAACAGTGTGAAATACCCCAAAAACCCAGTCAATCACCCCTTTAAGAGCTGAAGAGACAACATATACCCCTTTTCCACCAACACATAGGGTTAACCCTATGGCTAACCCTATGGTACTGGTTCGGAGCCAGTGATTAATCTCGAACCAGTTCTTTCTCTTTCGACAGCCTAAGAACCGGCTCCGAACCAGGGAAAGTGGTTTGCAAGTACCACCACATCAGAGCTGGGCCAAAGTGGGAACCAAGTAAGTTGTTGGTACCCTGACCAACAAGACAAACAAATCCTTTGACCGCCATTGCTGTACGTTTTTACAATTCAGATATCAGCTAAACGGTATGTGTAAATCAGCATCTAAATTAAAATGTGAGAAGAAGTGGGCAGTGTAGTTGCTGAAAATTTGCTTATTTTATTGATGGAACGGCCAATTTGTAAATTTGCTCCGACTTTTTGATAACCTAGCTAGCATCGCAGTGCAGTGCAGACACTAGTTGCTGCATTTTATTATAATCCTATCAAATGAGTGAAATGACAAACACAAATTTTGAGTTTGTTATAACCTTAATTAAGTATGATTCTACTATATTTAGTGTCTTACTGAGTGTACTTTGTGACTGCCATCTGACTGTAAGTAACCAGAGTTTGTTTCATTCATTTGTGTTTTGCTAAAACGTTGCCTCTTGGACAGAGGGTAAGGGTATAGCAGCTAAATTGGTCAATAGGTAGCTAGCTAGAGATCGAGTTTCAGGGTACTTGCCGCCGAGTGAGACCCTGGCTTTGTTTACATAATTAGGGCCATTGTCAGCTGCGCCTTTAGCATATTTAGGCGATTAGCACTGCAGAGGCAGCCTCTTCTGGCAGCCTCGGTGCACGAAGACTCGGTCGAACAAAGACAGGGAGTCTACCTGCCGGAGTCCACCGAGGATGGCCGACGAGGTGGATAACCTCTTCTGATAAGTATCACCCTATTTGTATTCTAATCCACCTAGAACATATTCATAGCTAGCATATGTTTCTTCAGCATTCCCGTTCATTACACTACTCGTAGACGTAGATATATCACAAAGTATATACGGTCAACTTCTAACCTTCACTACCTATCCAGATCTTCTCCACCTGCCCTCTCTCTTTCTATAGGGCTCTGGAACTGCCAGTCTGCTGTGAACAAGGCAGACTTCATCCCAGCGTTTGCATCTCATGCTTCTCTTCATGCCCTGGCACTGACAGAGACATGGATCCGCCCTGAGAACACTGCAACTCCAGCTGCTCTCTCCGTCAACCACTCCTTCACTCACTCACCCCGCTCAACCGGGCGTGGTGGTGGGACAGGGTTGCTTCTTTCCCCACATATTAAATAAACATCCACACCACTCCCTGTTACTGCCAAATCATTTGAACACCATTATGCGATGCTAACTGATCCTATCAAGGCATGCTTAATTGTTCTTTATCGCCCACCAGGCCCGCTAGCCGACTTTGTGGAGGAGCTGGACATGCTCCTCAGCGTCCTCCCGGATGATGGAACCCCCCTGATAGTCCTTGGGGACTTCAACATCCACCTCCAAGGAACGCAGGCCGTCGACTTCTTGTCTCTCCTGACCTCCTTCGACCTGACGCTGCTGAGCACACCGGCGACCCACAAGGCAGGCAAACAGCTAGACCTCATCCTGACACGTAACTGTATCACTGACTTAACCTGTGTAACCCCACTGCATATTTCTGATCACTACTTTATCCAATTCTCTATCTCTCTCCCTCCAACTCCTTCTACCTCCCCTCCCCTTGTAACTTTCCGGCACAACCTCCGCTCCCTATCACCCTCCCATTTCTCCTCTATTGTAACATCCTCCCTCCCCCCCATTGACGAGTTCTCGTCCCACCCCACTAACACAGACACCTTGTTAACCACTTTAACTGCATCACTTGACTCTCTCTGTCCCTTGTCAACCAGGCCTGCACGATCTTCTCCCTCCTGCCCGTGGCTTACGGATGTTATTCGTGAAGAACGGTCCACCCTTCGGGCAGCTGAGAGGAGATGGCGCAAGTCCAAAGGCGGTCTGGACCTTGATAAGTATCACTCCCTCCTGAAATCCTTCTCTTCTCACATAACTGGTGCTAAAACCCTCTACTTTCTGAACAAAATCAACTCCGCTTCAAACCCCCACAAACTTTTTTCTACCTTCTCCACCCTTCTTAACCCACCTCCCCCACCCCCTCCCTCCACCCTGACAGCAGACGACTTCTCCTCCTTCTTTGAGGAAAAAGTCGCCGTCATTAGCAGTCGGTTCCCTAAACCCACCTTTCCTACCCTCTCACCCTCCATGACTGACCCAACTAAATGTCTAAACTCTTTTTCTCCCCTGTCTGAGGCAGAGATCTCTGACCTCATCTCTCATCGCCCCACCTCCTGTCCCCTTGATCCTATCCCCTCACCTCTCTTTCAAACCATCTCCCCCTCCATCATAACTTTTCTTCTCCATGTCCTAAACTCCTCTCTTACCTCTGGCACCTTCCCCTCTGCCTTCAAACAGGCTAGAGTTACCCCTCTACTCAAAAAACCCTCCCTTAACCCTGCCGTCCTCCAGAACTACAGACCAGAACTCCTTTCAAAAACAATTGAATGTGCTGTATCTAACCAACTGTCTAACTTTCTCTCTCAGAACAACCTGCTTGACCCCAACCAATCGGGCTTCAAGACTGGCCACTCCACAGAGACTGCCCTCCTTTCAGTCACCACTGCCCTCCAGTCTGCCAGAGCGGCTTCCAGGTCATCCGTCATCATTCTGCTGGACCTTTCTGCAGCGTTTGATACGGTTAACCACCAGATCCTGCTCGCCAGACTTTCTGAGATGGGCATCACTGGCACTGCACTCCAGTGGATCTCATCCTACCTGTCGGGAAGATCCTACCAGGTTTCCTGGGGAGGCAAACTGTCAGGACCTCGCCAGCTCTCCACTGGCGTCCCACAGGGCTCCGTCCTTGGACCCCTCCTCTTCTCTCTGTACACCACCTCACTTGGACCAATCATCACCTCCCATGGCTTCTCCTACCACTGCTACGCTGACGACACGCAGCTGTACCTGTCGTTCCCCCCGACCGATCCGGGGATCTCAGCTAGGATTGAGGCCTGCCTCACAGACATCTCCGCCTGGATGACCGAGCACCACCTCCAGCTGAACCTCGCCAAAACAGAACTTCTCATCATCCCGGCTAAACCCTCCATCTCCCACGATCTCTCAATCACCCTGGGATCTGCGACGGTGACCCCTTCTTCCTCTGCCAGGAACCTTAGGGTTACCATGGACGACGAGCTCTCCCTCACGGCCCACATTGCTGCGGTCTCCCGGTCGTGTAGATTCACCCTCTACAACATCCGGAAGATCAGGAGATACCTGTCTGAGCACTCCACCCAGCTGCTAGTCCAAGCACTTGTCCTCTCCAAGTTGGACTATTGCAACTCGCTGCTCGCTGGTCTCCCAGCATGTGCAACCCGCCCTCTTCAGAGGATTCAGAACGCAGCGGCCCGCCTGGTCTACAATCTACCCAGACGCTCCCATGTTACCCCGCTCCTCGTCTCTCTCCACTGGCTACCTATCATGGCCTGTATCAGATTCAAGACCCTGGTATTGACCTTCCGAGCAGTGAACGGGACTGCACCCGTCTACATCAAGTCTCTCCTGCAGCCTTACACCCCCACCCGTCACCTACGGTCTTCTTCAGACAACCGCCTGGTGGTCCCACCGCTCAAGACCGCCCGGTCCCAACACAAGCTCTTCTCCTGTCTGGCCCCCCAGTGGTGGAATCAACTCCCCACCTCCATCAGAGATACTGACTGTCTCTCCACCTTCAGGAAAAGGCTCAAGACGCACTTGTTCCGGGAGTACAACGGTACTCAGGAATGGTTCGCTTGACCCGATGTTAGTTTCCTCAAGGATCACAATGACTCTTGCTTAGAGACTTGTTGCTCTTGTGGTTAGTGGTAACTGTTTTAAATTTTTGTTCTCGCTGTGATATATTGTTTTTATTACTGTTGCTTGCTTTTTTCCACAGGTACACTTGCACTTATAGCGGTTCATGTTGTTTAATTGTAACTTGTTTAACTACATGCTCTTATGGTTCTTCCCTTTGGCACTTACTTTGGTTGTTCATAATGTGTGCTTCATGTTTTGGCTACTCGCGATGTTTGGGGCTATCTTGTTGTTATGATCAGTGACCTATGCACTTTGTAAAGCTCTCTCTTGGAAGTTGCTTTGGATAAAAGCGTCTGCTAAATGAATAAATGTAAATGTAAATATTTAACACAAATGTAATACACAAGCACTATACAGCAAAAGTTTATAAAATGTTGCGCTGATAATGCCAGTGCTGTCATACTGCTGCGAGTCCAGGGTATTGCGCAATAGCCAAGAAAACACGCATCTCAAGCTCGCGTTCTTCGGATTGATAAACAGCCTTTAGACGGGCTCTGCTTTGTGTTTGGCGCTGCCGCGCTAGCTTTGCTGGGAAAGATGAGACGTATACAGTGACGTAATGACGTGGCTCTGTGGTGGCTCTCTAGCCTGTGGAAAAACAAACCGGTTCTTAGAAGGCTCGCAAATTGAACCAGCTCCGAACCAGCTCTAGCACCAGCTCTGAACTAGCTCCCCATTCACTTTGGTGGAAAGGGGGTTTCAAACATTTTCGGTGGGTGCTCCTAAATCGGGGGTACTCAATAGGCGGACTCAGGTCCGGATCCGGACCCATACACAATACAATTTGGACCGAAGACAAAATCAACATTCTAATTTAGTCATGATCCAAGCGAGTTTTCATTGGTGCGGGATTTTGTGCTATAGCCTATATTTTTTTCCTACTAGATGTGGTTTCTATCTTCCGTGTCCAATCCAAAGGTCCAATCAAGAGCTGTAATAACTGTGGGCCACACAGGTTGTGTGTGTCATTCCCAACAACGCAGGCTAACGATTTGCTAACGGTACCCGTTTCTTCCTTACCGAAAATCATGGTGTGACAAAACCTGACAAAAAGCGAAAAGTTGATTCTGAAAATCGCAAATTACAGACCGAGTGGACTGACAAGTATGCATTTGTGCTGCCGGTGGGGAGCACAAAACCGATGTGTTTAATCTGCAATGAGACGGTTGCCCTTGTCAAAAGTGGTAACGTGAAACGTCACTATGACACAAAGCATAGACACTTTGAACAAAATTCCTACCCCCAGAACTCTGAGGGCCAGAAAAATAAACCATCACTGTTCCGGACCCTGGACTGAATGGAAATTTGGTGAGTTGACCTTTTGGGTTTCTAATTGAGTACCCCTGTCCTAAATGTTTGTTGGTGCTCCTAACTTTTCAAAGTTGGGAGCACCAATGCTACCAAGGAAAAAAGTAAAATTCAAGCCCTGTCTCACTGTGTTTCTACTGGGCCCTATCTGTGTTTCTACTGACAGTGTTTCTACTGGAACTGTGTTTCTACTGGGCCCTCACTGTGTTTGTACTGAGATGGTGTTTCTACAGGGGTGCTCAATGTGTTTCTACTGCGGTGCAGTATGCCTGTGACCCAGAGGTGTTGTAGGACTGTGACCCTGACGTACCTTGAAGATGACGTTGACGTTGTCTCCTCTGGGGTCTAGAGTCTGGAAGGACAGTTTCAGGGGCACAGCGTTGGAGTTGAAGTAGGAGCATGACTATCCCAGGGGAGAGGGAGAAATTAATAGACATCAGGAGATGATGAAGATGACTTGCATTTACAAAAACGATGGAGCCCCGCCCAACACAAACACATACAAACAGTGGTGTAGTGGTAGAATTAGAGGTGGTTAAAATTATGAATTTTCTTATATATTTATTTATTTATTATTACCTTTCATTAGGCCTATTTAGATGGAACCGGTAAGGTTGGCTTGTACCTGCATCATCGTATTTGAAAGCACGTTATTAGGCAAGCCGCTAGCGTTTGTCCCTGTCTTAATGCGAGGTTGTGCGAACCAAAACAAAGTTTACAAACGTGAATTGATCTTACTCTGTACTTGAGGCCTTTTGCGGGCATCTGTGGGAGCACTCGATGGTCTCTTCAAAAATCGGCTGATATCCATGGTTTATTAATCCATTCCGAACAGGTAGGCTAATCCACAACGTGTATGTGTTTACATACTTCGTGGATCCTGATTGGTGTCGCCGCCGCAACGTATTGATTGGAGGGTCACAGACCATATACCAGTCCCCCCAGGAATTCGTGGGACTTTTTTGTGATAGTTGCGGGCTAAAACCGCGGGGGCTTTTCCAAAAAGTTGCGATGAAAGTTGCGGTGTTTTTTAGGTGTTTGTTGCGATGAAATTGCGGGAGCAAGTGAAAGTTACGATAAAAAGTAGCGAATTTCCCTCTTTGTAATTTTAATTGAGTTATTGGTTGAAAATTAAGTAATTAACAAACATTCATCAAAGAATAAAACCATTGAGAAATGGTCCCCTAAATAACCTTACCAACATGCCAATTTTCATCATATCCCATTTTTTATCCTTATCCAACCAGGATTTACATTTGCATGCATTGAAGGGAGGAATCTCAGTTTTTTTTACAAAAAAGATTGAAATCTCTGTCTGCAATACCGCGCTCTGCCTCTATGCAACTCGGCGTTGAATTCGCGGGGAATCGTTGAATTCGCGTGAATTGGTGGAGGGTCTGATACACAGCGCAGATGAAATTATTCAGACTACAGCGTTTATATGTTCAACAATATGAAATTTAGTCTTTGGTGTTTTAAAATTACACCAAATTTATTTTGGATTATTCCAACGGCAGATTACGAGGCGCAGGGAACTTGGATGTGCGTAAACGAGCATAAACGCTATTTAGAGGTGGATAAACGCAATTTCCGCAATTTAGAATTGGATAAACGCTATTTCCAAATTTCGGGAGGTGCGTAAACGACGTTTACGTGCGTTTAGCCTCCACTACATCCCTGCATACAAACAACAATAAACATTCAAGACAAAAGTCTTCAAGTGCAGACAAACACACTGACCTGGATGTTGATGGCTTTGACCAGCAAGGCTGGGTTGAGGGGCAGACGACAGCTGCTGCTGACAGAGAAGAAGTGTTTCACCTCCTCCAGGCCCTCTCGCAGGATGGCCTGGAAACACACACACACAAGCTAGGCAAAACAAGATTCCCAGCAGCCAAATGTAAGCTACAAGTGAGAGGTATGAATTATCACCACCCTCCCTAATCACCAGCCCCCAAAACCACACCAATACACCTGACACACACACACACACCTGACACACAATAACATTCCTGACACACACACACCTGTCGGCTGGACGGTGAGGCATCACGGACGCGCTGCGCCAGTGTGGCCAGGATGGACACCAGCCAGCTCTGGCGGTCAAACTCGTCCCTCAGACCACGACCCACGCAGCACAGCAGTGCCGCCAGCAGGTGCTGGTAACGCCCACTGAACTGGCTGTCCTGAAGGGCATCCTTCAGTAACCTGGGGGAGGGAGGAGGGGGATTAGAGGAAGAAGGGGGGTGAGGGGAAGGTGAGGAAATAGGACGGGGAAGGGAGTTGGGGGCGGGGGGGAGGTGAGGAGAGAGGGATTTCATGTTTCCAAGCTTCACATAGTGAAAGTTTGGCATTTGCAGTTCCTCATCTTTCCAACAGGGGGCATGTGGCATCGCTGCGTTCAAAGGATTCATTGTCTGACACATGCTGTGTTTACATTTCAATAACTTAGTTGTGGGTCTGAGTAAAGGTGCGGTAAAGGTGTGTGCTTTTATGTGCGACAATACTCTGGTGTTTGACTTGACTGTGTGAGTGAGCATGTGTGTGTGAATTAGTGAGTGCGTGTGTGAGAGTTAGTGAGCATGTGTATTTGTGGGCAGGTGGGGAGGCTCACCAGAAGAAGTAGTGAGCTATGCGGATGTCTCCTATGGCTCTACGGAGCAGGAAACGAACCAGGGGGCTGTCCAGGTAACACTCATACTTTAAAGCCTGGGGGGGGGGGGGGAGAGAGAGAGAGAGAGAGAGAGAGAGAGAGAGAGAGAGAGAGAGAGAGAGAGAGAGAGAGAGAGAGAGAGAGAGAGAGAGAGAGAGAGAGAGAGAGAGAGAGAGAGAGAGAGGGAAGGAGGGAGGGAGGGATGGAGAGGTAGTTGGAGGGAGGGACAAGGAGGGAGAGACAAAGGGAGAAAAGAACAAACACAGAAAGAGAGAGGGGGAGGAAAGGAGAGAGAGACAGAGGGTTACTAGAAATATATTTTCTGTAGGATCTTAACAGGCTTTACAGGTGACAGACTGGATAGGGGTGGTTAGGGTTGCAGTGGTCTACCCCCAGGGTAGGGCAGGGGGTGCTCTATCTCCAGGGGGTACCTGCACCAGCTGAGGCAGGAAGTCGAGAAGTTCTGAGTCTGAGATGGAGTCCATCCACTGGACAGCTGTCCGCCGCAACTCCTGGTCTGGAAACCTGGTCCACACACATACGAACACTCATTAGGACAGTGTATACTGTCACTGAATTGCTTATAACCCTCAGACACACACACACACACACACACACCCTCTCCACTGCTTAGCTAAGATATGGCTTCAAGGTCCAGTTCGTTGGTCAGCATGGTAGATTCACCAGGCTGAGCTCTCTCTCTAGCCTCTAGTAAACCTTGCGTCCCTCTCACATCACACCCAATAACACAACTTGACAAGGTGCACTGACATTGCCATGCGCCTGGCTGCAACAGTTGCCCCTGGTGACCGTTACTCTGGGGGAGTCGGTTGCCGGGGTTACTGTTGCTTCGGTGACAAGCAGAAGATCAGTGTGGTCTTTTCCATTTTACTCATTGAGGGTGTGTTGATATGGGATTGGTGGATGATTGTAGGTGTGGCCTGGTGATTCTACATCTGTGTGTGCCTGTGTGTGTGTGTGTGTCTTACGAGGCGTGCAGCAGTCCGAGGGCATCCAGATGGTTGAGGCAGGCCCACTGGCGCAGCAGAGCGTAGATGTCGGACAGGCAGGCCCACTCCCAGCAGGGGGCGCTGGCCAGCACCAGGGGCAGGGCTCCACTCTGGGCCTGGCAGAACGCTCTCTTCTCCCACAGCAGGCGCCGGTCCTCCAGGGTCAACCTGGGGAGAGAGGGGCTACCAATCATTCTGAAGACACACACACACCACCCCTACCCACCAAAACACACAGACACACACACCACCCCTAACCACCAACACACACACACACCACCCCTAACCACCAACACACACAAACAAACAAACACATCACCCCTGACCACCAACACACACATAACCCCTGACCACCAACACACACACACACCACCTCTAACCACCAACACACACAAATCACACACAACCCCTCACCACTGTAACAGACACACACACCCTAACTACTGTAACACGTACACACCAACCCTAACTACAGTGACACACATCATCCCTAACTACTATATAGACCTGGGGACAGTTTCATCTGTTGGGATTGGCTGTCCTCTTGCTATTGTCTATTGGCCAGGCCCAGGTGTCTTTGTTAGGATTGGCTGATCTTGCCGGATCTGGCTACTGCTATAGGACAGTTATGTTGGCTCAAATTGTGAATTGTCAAGTTCTTAAATTTTACGAGTTCTGTAATTCAGTTTGAATGATCTGAAGTTGGTTTCTTTGGAAATACTCAAAGTATAACACAACCATAACACACACACAAGATCCTCACCTACACTTATATACACACATCTCTCTAATAATCTCTTTAATAATGACAGAAAACTGTGTGTGTGTGTGTACAAATTACAATGGGTTTCCCACGCTCAACTAAAGAACCGGACACTGCAAAGTTCATATTCTGCATACGTCCTCTTTATAACCCAACGGAGTGCAGTGCCGGGATTGACGTTGTTTGGATAAGCATTTAGACTTCAAATAATTTAAACATTATTTGCCGCAGCTTGGCTTGCTCTCCGCGTCACAGCCCCTTCACTCTGGTCCTCTGGTCTGCTGCGAGTCTGATCTGAGATTTAGAGAACCGGGCACTCAGCATTCTGCAAAGTTAATATTTTGCAGGTGTCCTTTTTATAATCCAACGGAGTGCAGTTGGCTACCGCGATTGAACTAATGCAATTAACAAAGGCATTCGCAATTAAATAAAACTAAGCGTATAGGAAAATAGGGAATAGGCTACAATATTCAGCTGCTTTCAAAGGGGCTGGTTAGCTAACAGAACGACAATATTTAATGTATACTTTCAGTATCAGTTAATTTTGTTACATAAATGTGTTTACTGGTGTCAAAACTGCCTAAGTAGCCTACCACGATTGAACTAATGCGATCAATACGATTAATTATTTAGATTCAAATTCGCGTTTAGGCTACAACCGATAATCAGCTGCTTTCAAAGGGGCTGGTAAAGAATGTATAATACATTACAACACATATTCTAGAACTGTAATCACCAGCTGCATATCAGGCACAACACTAACTATGATCCCAGTTATTAATATGTGTGGCATTTTAATCACTGAATGCATCATGGGCACTGTGCACGAGTGAATATAACAACAGGATTTATGAAGGAGGCATGTCTTAAAGTTATGTATTGTGCTTATTAAAGTTATGCATTGTGCTTATTAAAGTTATGAAACTTAGAAGTGTGCTCAGGCTTAAACATTGGGTCTCACACTGAGTGTGGGAAGCAGGCTGTTCTTTGTGTCTCTATCTTTTCATTTTCAGAAACAACCTTGAATCTGGGTGGAGATGGCACCCGAGCAGGTGGGACGCGGAGGCAAGAACAACTCCCTGATGCACGAGAGAACAAGCTCAACCCTCTTTTCATCTTTCTGTTTTAATTGCACTGTATATTATATGCTGGGGCAGGGAAAGATAGCCAGTTGGACTTCGTGAACCAGCCCAAACTCTGTTGCGGGTAGGGAAACTTAGACAACTCCAGAGCTCTGTACTTGTTGATTACCAACTGCTGCATTAAAGCTGATATTATCGGACCTCTGCGACTCCAGACCACTCTTTCTAGAACACAGATTTGTGTCATAGAATACCATCATTACATATTGGAATAGACACAAAGATTTTGAATCCTTCACTGGCTAGCGAACAAAACGACAATATTGAAGCGTCCCCGACGAGAGTTGTTTTAAGTCGGAGACCAGGCGTGATATTTTACGGTTAAGGCTTTTATTGTCTCAATAACAGGCAGCTATTTAGGCTACTGCCCACGCCCAAACTAATCCCCCTTACTTAATAGAACTTGTTAGCAACAGGCTAACACAGCAGTTTACAACAGTTGCTAATAGCAGTGGAACACAGGTTCACCACAACAGCCACAACACAAAAGCCCCGAACCCGCCCAAAACCTCCCCTTATAACACCTATTGGCACCCGGAACTTCAAGGTGACCCCCCTGTAATCCACCAATAATGTCCTGATCATTTATTAGTCCACTTCCTACAGCGCAGGGTCGCCACATTATAAACATTCAGATGTATAGACAGTGTTGTGCATTGAACATGTTCATTTTTATGAGAACGATGAACTGAACAAAACTTAATGACAAATAATGAATTGGAACGGTGAACACGTTCATATTGTGACGACCCTGTGTTATTGGACATTCATTTAAGTGTGTTTGTAAATGTTCAGTTTCTTATTGGAGGCTCTGGGGGAGTTGTGGGCAGTGTTGGGGTAGTTACTCAAATAAAGTAATAGATTATGCATTACTAGTTACTTTTTGCTTTACTTTACTAGATTACTCACTGCTGAAAGTAACTGACACTACTAGTTACATTACTTTTGGATTACTCCGTAACATCACCTGAGATGCACTTGCCAAATAACAATATGCCCAAATCAACTCAAATTCTTATTATAATGAGGACAGATCTCTCTTTTATGCTTTTTAATACCACAAAGCTGACAAAAAAGTTGTGAACATCAACCTAAAAGTTGTCAAGCATAACAAGGCTACAGTACTGGCAGTAAGCAAAATGTCTCAAAATAAAATAATGCTTAAAACTTTAAATGGCAACATTTCCTCTACTATGTATGCTGCTACAAGCCTGTTTATCTCTGCTTTGGTAACCAGTGGCGGAACTAGAGTTTTATACATGGGGTGGCCAAGGGGTGGCAAAGGCTACTTCAGGGGGTCCAGAGTCCAGAGTCTTGGGTCACTGTTTTCATTAATATATATACAGTATAATCTGGGTCTATAAGTGCTGGAACATCCAAAATATTTTTTTTTTTTTTTAACTCAAGCACCAGGGACATTTCTGTGTTACAGAAATAACACAGTGCATAGTTTATTTACAAAACAAAGTGAATTTACACACCCCAAAAAACACTGCAATTTGACTTGACAGGTAGCAGATAACTTAATATAAATAACTTAAAATAAATAAAATAACCAACAACATGACAAATTTACAGTATAATATTTATGTTCATATATGTTAACTAATAGCAAAGAAAAGTTTTGGAATTAATTTAATTTGGTCTTGAAACAAGACCAAATTAAATCTGTGTGATAAGAAACCCTTTGGATGTATACTTTTAGAATGTCAGTGTACAAGCTAGTACACAGTGCAGGTATTATTTATTATACCTACTAGCTAACACAGATGTAAACACAATGTTAGGTTAAATTGGGAACCGATCTCTCCTATATCTGATTACCCTATTTTTCGGAAAATAAGCCGCATTGTGTATAACGCGCACCACCCCCAGAATGAGCACTTTGTGGAATATAAGACGCACTTTGAAAGGAAACAACGTTACCGTTGCGCCTGTTAACGTTGAGCGGACCACTGCTCACGATTGATTACTTGCCATCTAACTAGACAACATTCCCAATCAGGGTGAACACTTTCCTCCCCCCCCCCCCCCCCCCCCCCCCCCCCGTTGAAATGAACTATACTCTGCAATGCAGAGTATAGGCGATCTACAGCATTGTGTAACACACTTCGATTGTGGATAGTATGTCCAGAAATAAAGCGAAGTCACTCATTTAGTGGCAGAATCCATTATTATGTCTACAAAATTATTTTAGATATAGTATAAGTTTAGCTAACTTGCAAATCCTGAGGATAGCCTACTGTAGCAGACCTTTCTATGTGACAACGGACAAGGGTGTTTTGTCCCTCGGGAGTTGCCGTAGGCTTGATGCTGAAAGCATTTGTGAAATCAGTGAGGGCTGTTCGAATCGCGATGTCAAGAAGAGCAGTGGTAAAATACAAGTTATGAAAAGAGACCACGTCCGTGTCTTATTGTCCACACGATCATATACAATTAGATCTAAAACAAACTTACAAAGAGCTCGGTTACACTACCAAAGTTGAATTAGTAATGTTGTTAGCGATGCTAGCGTTATTTTTGCTAGAGCTAGCTAGCCTATAACATTTCACTGGGTCTTGCAGCTGTTTGATCAACTGAAATTATTATGAAATGTTATGTTCTACTAGCCATTTGCCTACTTTAGCAAGTCACTGTATTATCAAGCCCTGATAGTGTAACTGAGAAAACACAGTAGCCTAAATAATTCCTCTTTCAAGTAATAAGCCCCCGTTCAAGTGTTGAGCATTAGATTAGCTGCACGGTCTGTAGAGATCTTGAGAAGAAGCCACTTTTTTGTTCTAAAACCGGATTATAAACTGCTTCGAAATATAAACTGCACAAGCACACTATAAAATCGGAGTACAGCCTACTGACTGTCTCAGTTGGTCAGAAATTGTTTTTCTAAATGACTAAATATTATGTAGAATGAACCTAACTTACTTAAACGTCACCTTAAGTTTTTCCCCTCTACAGTAGTGATATTTTCAAGCATTTAGCCCACTCATATTGCATTCATTCATTAAGAACCACCTTTGAAACAAGCTGAACCCCCTTGAAACAAGCTATTCTAAGTAACAACGTTGTCATCGGCAGTATTAGATAGAATTGCGATTGAAACAGTACCATCTGCTAACTGAAAATATGCCCCCAAAAAACATAAATAAGCTTGACATTTATTTTGGGGGAAATGGCTTTTTCAAAAGAACATTGCTGGAAGCGATCATTGTCAGTAACAATGCCAAATAAGACCATTTGATCTTAAACTAGAGCCCTGCACGGTGGAGAAGCTGCCCTCGGTAAATTGTGCTAAGCTAGCCTACTGTAGCTGCTGTTGCTAGCAAAACATAAGGGGATTGTTTGAATGCGCCGTCAATGAAAAACGTTTCTTTTGACATCAAGTTTAGGCTGTGGCATTGAAGACAGCGACACACCACACAAGCTTGAGTTTAAATACATTATTTAATGTGAAATTACTTACGGTACATGCAAGTCTTGAATTACTTAAATGTATGATGCTGCCAGTAGCCTACTGTGCGCAACAGTCTTACTACATCTATGCACGTTGTAGTTATGCGTCGTTGCTAACGTGTGCTGACGTTGTGACGTTGGGGGATTTTTACACACAGTAAACACACGCCTTAAAACTATGAAATGAACTGAACTATGAACTAGTTCAGAATTTAAATGGCTAACTATGAACGTGAACTATTCATGTTTACTTGTATGAACTGAACTTTGAACGAGTTCATGAGAGGTATGAACGTGCACAACACTATATATAGATCAGTGAATTGTTACATTAATTAATGTGCTTATAACTGATGTCAAAACTGCCAGCACATTGCAAATGTACAAGCGCTGTATGGCGAATTAGGCCTACAATTATGACAACTGGCTCAACCATTGTGTATGATGTAATGACTTCTGTTATGAACTAAATGTTTGTGCTGGCAAGGCAATTTAACCAATATAGTACATTTTGATCAATAAAAGCAATTTATAACGTAGGAAACAGCAGACAAATGAAGGGTACATAATCATTTACATGAATGTAGGATACCACAGCGTTGGCAATTTGACTAGAATAGATGTGGAGATTGAACAAGTACTTGAGTGATGACAGAGAATTTCAATTGTGATCTGACAAATATTGGTACCAAAACCACTGAGAAGAAATGTCCTCACCAGCTGCATCACGGGCACTGCACTATCTATAATTCCAGAAATCTGTGTGTGTCACTGACATCATCGCGGGCACTGTGCCCTATCTATAATTCCAGGAAACTGTGTGTGTGTGCCACCAATTTTATCACTATGCACTAGTATATACAAACACACCCATGCAGACACACGCACACGCTTTCTTCTTTCCAATGCTTCTGCTGAAACATCCCTCACCAAAGACATAAAATAAAATAATAATAATAAACGCAACAAAAATGTAATAAAATAGAATAAAGACATGCAACATAAATGCATTTTAATAATAAATAATGAACACGGAGCTGAGCACTGAGGTAGTACCAGCCTTATCCTAAACCCCAGGGGACAAACAGACAGAGAGACAGGAAGACAGAGAGGCAGACATACAGACAGTCAGTCAGACAGCTAGAAAGGCAGACAGTCAGACAGACAGGCAGGCAGGCACGCACTCACCAGAAGAGGGACTTCTTGTGAAGCACGTTCTGAAGCTGGACCTGGCTGATGGTGTCCAGACGAGAGAACTCATACTGGGGACAGAAGTCAGCGGGTGGGGGGGTGCTGAAGCGCACCTCGAAGGCTGAGGTGGGAAAATCCACCTTGTTGGGGAGAGGTGGGGGTCATGTTTAGTCTGCTGGTTTGTTGACCACCAGAGAAAAGGGTACAGTCAGGGTCTATCATAGAGGAGATTAAGACATTATCACCTGGCCGACACCCCCCCCCCCCCCGCAAACACACACACACCTAAACACCTATGTAAGCACAGACACACACCCAAACATACGCTCACCCGCCCACATTCACTCACAGACACACACACACACCCAAACACATACAGCTAGTATCCAGATGTGAGACATATCCTGCTTGATGTGGAACAAAGAGGAGAGACAGAGAGAAAGAGAGGAGGGGAAAAAAAGAGCCAAAAAGAGGAGAGACAGAGGAGAGAAAACGAGAAATAAAGAGGGGGAGAGGGAGGAGGGGGGTTGAAATGGAGAGATATGTGACAGATATAAGGAAAACCATATGAAATGCCGTAGGAGATGATATTCCTGGCTAGCAGAGAGAGATTAAAGAAAGGGTGATGCAAAAAACGAGGCCAGGAAGAGTTAGGCCGAATCCCGTGAGAGTAAGTGGTGTCCCAATACTCGTTTTGATCGAGGGCTAGGGCTAAGACGAAGGGGTATACACCCCTTAAAACCAAGTGAGCTTGACAGATCATCCAGAGAGTCCCATAAATGTAATATTTCCGTCTTAAATAATTGATTAAAAAATTATGACAGTCTTGTTTTGTGCTCTACACAGTCCTATATATGTATTTGCAACCATGTTCTTCATTGAAATGTTTTTTTTAAATCGCTGATTTGCACAACAGTCCCGCATTTCTCTGATTAGCCTTGAATGGACTCCATGCATGTCTACAGTTTTAATTAAACTCCATTAGCAGCGAATTTCAAACGAATTTCGATTGATAGTGCATAACACTACTTGCTTTGGAGTCATCGATATACGTAACCGTAACCAAGAGGTGTCTCATTTCATAGGGCTATGTAGCCCTTACCCCTCAGTTTCGAGACACAAGGGCTAGGGGTAAACTAAGGGGTAGGGGTAAGACAGAGTATTGGGATTCGGCCTAAGAGGTTTGATGGTGTGTGTTTGTATAAGTTTGTGTATGAGTGCATGAGTGTGTGTGAGTGAGCGTGAGCGCGTGAATGTTTATGAAGGGGCTCGATGTAGGTTAATTAAGGGCAGATGTACATTGGGCCCCAGAAGTGGTTCATACAGGATGAGGGAAGTGTGTGCGCATGTGTGTGTGAGTGAGTGTGTGTATGTGCACAAGACCCTATTCCCTCTACGTGCAAATAGCAATTAAGTGGCTAATGAGGTAACAAGCCAGCACACACACACTCACACACATTGAGACACAGGCCAGTGCACTAAAACAAAGGGTGCCTGTAGGATCCAGTGGTCTGGAAGCAAAGACTGTCAAAGTTTGGTATTACTGAGACAATGTGTGTCTGCGTATGTGTGTCTATGAATGAATGTCTCTATGTGTGTCTTGGTGTGTGAGTGAACTTCTCCATCTGTGTTTACATTACATGGTCGTTCCTCCTGTGAACTCACTGTGTACCTGGGTATAACAAATGTGACACCTGGGTCAGTCACACACAGATGCCTTACAGACACCTGTGAAAACCAAACCCGAGTCATCACTCTAGCCTGGCCATGCAGACACCTGAATCTTTCATAGAAAGTCCATACTATATATCTCTTCCAACGCCATTCTTACCAGCTGAAGAGATAGATGAAAGATAAAACTGGTGTGTTAATTGCTGGGCGTTTGGGGGTGTATCTGTGTGTATCCGTGTGTGTATCTGTATGTGCATTGTGTGTATCTGTGTGTGTATGTCTGTGTGTATCTGTGCAAATTGTGTGTGTCTTTATGCGTGTGTATTTGTGTGTATCTATTTGTGTATCTGTGTGTATGTCTGTGTGTATCTGTGCAAATTGTGTGTGTCTTTATGCGTTTGTATTTGTGTGTATCTATTTGTGTATCTGTGTGTATTTTATGCATATATGCGCATGTACATATGTGTGCTGTGTATTCCCTACCTGCAGGATGACGCTGTCCGGCTGGCTGAAGTTGGGTGAGCTGGAACGGGCGTTCCCACTTCCTGGCGTGGACGGCCACAGGCCCAGTAACTTCCTGCCACAAGTCAAGATTCTGTGGAGCAGAAGGCTAATGTTCACCTTTTGCCCTGAACTACTCTAAACAAGTACCTAACAGCCAATATAAACCTCTAAAAAGGCATCTACATTTGTAATAATATTTCCTAACCTTGATGAGCTACTATAAGCTGGGAACCCAACCAGGGTTCTGCGAGCTCAGGGTTTATTTGCTCGGCAGATGTGTGAGCAATCAACACTGGCAGCAGATTAGGGGAATATATATACAGTTACAATACATAATTAAATATTTTACAGTAGAAGTGCCGATGGATATGTTAATTAAATAGATTAAGGTTGAAGCTTGATGCCCTAGCCTAGGGAAATAACTGTTACCGTATTTTTCGGAAATAAAGCCGCGGCTTGTACCCCAATTTTACAGTTTTCTTGTGGTTGTACGGCTTATATTTCGAAGCGGTTTATAGCCCAGTTTTAGAACAAAAAAGTGGCTTCGTCCCAAGATCTCTACAGACCGTGCAGCTAATTTAATGCTCAACACTTGAACGGAGGCTTATTACTTGAAAGAGGAATTATTTCTACTGTGTCAGTTACACTATCAGGGCTTGGAAATAGCCTACAGTGACTTGCAAATGGCTAGTAGAACATAACATTTCATAATTATTTCAGTAAATCAAACAGCTGCTAGACCTAGTGAAATGTTAGCAAACTAATGCTAGCATCGCTAACGACATTGGCTAATTCAACTTCGGTAATGTAACCGAGCGCTTTGTAGGTTCGTTTTAGATATAATTGTAGCTCTATATGGTCGTGTGGACAAAAACACACGGACGCGGCCTCATTTCACAACTATATTTTCCCACTGCTCTTCTTGACATCGCCATTCGAACCAGAGCCATAGAAAAAGAGAGTTGCAACACTTCCATAGACTCCCATTGTTATCCAGGAATGCGGAAGTAATACGTGTCATATGCGACCTATAGTTCCAAACATTGTATTTTCCACCGTTCAACCCCATTCATTTTCAGTGTCTCCGAAGCAAGTTAGCTGGTAAATTGATGAAAATCCAGAATTTTTCCATATTTCTACTACCACATATCAATTGTTATTAGTAGTATTTTATATAGTATATATTATATATTATATATATTACCCAGACGCTCCCATGTTACCCCGCTCCTCATCTCTCTCCACTGGCTACCTATCATGGCCCGTATCAGATTCAAGACCCTGGTATTGACCTTCCGAGCAGTGAACGGGACTGCACCCGTCTACATTAAGTCTCTCCTGCAGCCTTACACCCCCACCCGTCACCTACGGTCTTCTTCAGACAACCGCCTGGTGGTCCCACCGCTCAAGTCCGCCCGGTCCCAACACAAGCTATTCTCCTGTCTGGCCCCCCAGTGGTGGAATCAACTCCCCACCTCCATCAGAGACACTGACTGTCTCTCCACCTTCAAGAAAAGGCTCAAGACGCACTTGTTCCGGGAGTACAACGGTACTTAGGAATGGTTTGCTTGACCCGATGTTAGTTTCCTCAAGGATCACAATGACTCTTGCTCAGAGACTTGTTGCTCTTGTGGTTAGTGGTAACTGATTTAAAATGGTTTGTACTCGCTGTGATATATTGTTTTTTTATTATTGTTGCCTGTTTTTTGTTGTTGTTTGTTTTTCACAGGTACACTTGCACTTATAGCGGTTCATGTTGTTTAATTGTAACTTGTTTAACTACATGCTCTTATGGTTCTTCCCTTTGGCACTTACTTTGGTTGTTCACAATGTGTGCTTCATGTTTTGGCTACTCGCAATGTTTTGTGGCTATCTCGTTGTTATGATCAGTGACCTATGCACTTTGTAAAGCTCTCTCTTGGAAGTCGCTTTGGATAAAAGCGTCTGCTAAATGAATAAATGTAAATGTAAATATAGCCATCTTTAGATAACGTTTATCGTAAGATTATAGCTTGTTAGATTCTAAATGCAGTTAAAGCTAGACTGTAGGTCTAGTATCTAACGTAAGTAACACTTTACTGAAGCTAGCTAGAGAGCACGTGTATCATAACCAGAAGTCAGTTGGTTTATAGTCTGTCAAATTAGTTCTAGTTATTGGTGTTCGTTAGCATACAAAGTTAGTTTTCACTTATTAGCCTAGTACATCTGATTAGAGCTAGCAACAATGAATTGCAGATTAAGGGGTCCCCTATCGTCCAGCTAGCTCTCAACGCTCGGCAGGAATTGCAGGTCCACTCACTAAAAACAAACTTGACCCTCTCACTGGACATATTTTATAATAAAAAAAAATATTGAATGCAATTGGTTGCCTTGTATATTCTGTTCTATTTACCAAACTCCTCGTCTTAAATTGATCAGTTGCTGGTGCTATTGCTATCTAGATTAGATTCAACTTGCATCAAGTACAACAAATATAAATAAAATAAAAATATTAACGTAGTCAATTGTAAGTGGGCTGATGAATAAAAAAACGTGTTTAACAAGTCCTATTTCAGGGCTCGATATTAAGGCTTGTCTGCTTGTCCAGGACAAGTGGATTTTTTTGTAAGGCAAGTGGAAGAGAAATGTACTTGTCCCGCTGGACAAGGTAAACCTCAAACAAAATAAAATGCCATGTTACTTAACGTTATGTGCCACTCATTAGGCTTTGTCTATTTAACCGATTTTAAAGTAGCTAGCTAGCTTTTTTACATTTACATTTTTTAGTCATTTTTTCCTCTGTTTCGGTGAAGTTAGTACTTTCATCTTGGTGAGTTCTGCAGCAAAAAGGTTGAGGAGGACAACCATTAAGAGAGAAAGCGATTCCCCATTGATCTGTCGAATCATAATTTTGATTTGGGTCACGAAAGTCTTGAAATTTGAGTGAGAATGCGTCGCCCGCATAGTCTTAGGCGGCAGTCATGTCTTGGCCCCAGTTACACTGTTTTGATGTGAGCCTCAGTCAGACTCGGGTCACTCACTGGCAGTGAGTGTGTTCACAATGTTGTATTTCACTCCATTTTACACCAAAAACGTCAGGGAGGACTGCTTTTTGTAGATACGAGCCTGCTGAAGATAGTCAGAATATCGGATTCTGTAAGATAATACGAAAAAGTAGCTACTTTTTTGCAATGAGTCTTCTTACATTTACATTTAGTCATTTAGCAGACGCTCTTATCCAGAGCAACTGACATTCTCCCCGGGCCAAGTAGGGTGAAGTGCCTTGCCCAAAGACACAACGTAATTTTGCACGGCCGGGAATGGAACCAACAACCTTCTGATTAATAGCCCGACTCCCTAACCGCTCAGCAATCTTTCCCCCACAATGCATAGCTGATGAAAATTTGTTTCCCGGTTTATGTACACCTATACCTGATACGCCCTTGAAAAGCCCAAATCCCAAGAAGATCTGCATGAAAGAAGATGTAACGGTATCAAATGCCGACATCCTAAAAGCCATTAATGGCTTGAATGACCGTTTTTTTAAGTTTGAAGAAATCGTAATGAAAAATACAGCTGAGATTGCTAGAGTGCAGGACAATGTGAAAGGGCTGGAAATCCAGTGGAAAGGGACTGATGACACAGTGAAGAAGATGAGTGACCAGATGACAATCCTGTGGGAGAAACAAGAAGAGTCGGAGAGGTACAGTAGAAGATGGAATCTTCATCTTCTGAATCTTCCCGAAAGCAGCAACAAGGATGTGAGGAAGGAGGTGCTGGAGATAATCGCTGAACTCATCCCAGAGGAAAAAAGCAAGCTTGGATTCATGGTGGATACCGTGCACAGGGTTGGACGCCCAAGAGAGGATAAAAGCGGTCGTCCCATCATCATTCAGTTCACTATGCGCACCTTTAGATTCAAAATATGGAGAGCTTCTTTCAACGCTGACGTCATCAAGAAGAAGAACCTCCGGATGGCTGAGGATTTAACCCAACAGGAGAGAGAGTGCAGAAATAAACTGTGACCTCTTGTGCAGCAAGCGCGCGCTGACGGAAAGAAAACTAAATGGCAGGCTCCTGTTGTCATCATTAACGGTGTGAGACACACCGCATGACTTGTTAAACTTCTCTTAATGTGAGGTAAACTTATAAATATACCCAAGCTTAATGGGTTAATTCGCTCTCCCTGTATAAAATTAAAAGAGCAATATGTTCACTCCAATAGCTAAAATAAGAATTTCAGGAGTTAATGTAGGTAGGTAATTTAGGGAGTCAGGTGGCTGAGCGGTGAGGGAATCGGGCTAGTAATCCGAAGGTTGCCAGTTTGATTCCCGGTCATGCCAACTGATGTTGTGTCCTTGGGCAAGGCACTTCACCCTACTTGCCTCGGGGGAATGTCCCTGTACTTACTGTAAGTCGCTCTGGATAAGAGCGTCTGCTAAATGTAATGTAAAAATGTACTCGTGTTCAGAACTTTCTACTTGGCGATAAGCTAATCTCTGATATTTTCTATCTCAGAGTGTTTTTTTCTTTAACTAGTCCCTATAACCTTACAGACATCCAGTTCAAACGTAT
The DNA here is from genome assembly GCF_038355195.1 of Osmerus mordax. NCBI lineage: Eukaryota > Metazoa > Chordata > Actinopteri > Osmeriformes > Osmeridae > Osmerus > Osmerus mordax. The sequence goes on along the minus strand of NC_090050.1, from coordinate 6,051,417 downwards.
TCTTTTCTTTCATTATGACAGACTTCCATTTTAGTTCCTTAAAAATAATATATTTTAATGTCAGAGGTATCCGTGACAGCACCAAAAGGAAATCAATGTTTTTGTTCAGTAGACGAAAGAATGCTGATTTGATATTTTTTCAAGAGACTCATTCGGTGGGAAGTGATGTGAAGTTTTGGAAAGCACAATGGGGCGATCAATGTTATTTTTCTCATGCCTCTCAACAATCAGTGGTGTCGCCATTCTTCTTAACAAGTTTAAAGGAGATATAGTTGAATCAGTGATCTCAAATTAGGGTAGATGGATAATCCTGGTTTTCAAATTAGACAATTCCTTCTTTATAGTTTGCAATTGATTATAACAATTCAGCTCTGGCCAAAATAAGGTTTTCACAACTTTGTATGAAACTTGACACCTTTAAAAACAAATATAAGGATGCACACTTTATTATTGGAGGGGATTATAATGATGCTCCAGATGATCTTGTAGATAGAGTACCTGTAAAATCAATCCCATGTTCAAGATTCAAAAGTACTGAATATATTTGTGAACAACTGTCAATTATAGATGTTTGACGATTTTTAAACCCTGACATTAACAAATTCACCTGGAGCAACGTCAGTGGATCCTTACAATCTAGGATCGATCAAATAGTTATGCCCCACTTTCTGATCACAAATTAATTTCAATCCATTTAGCAGGAACAAAACAACAGAGGGGTAATATACGTGGTTATTGGAAACTAAATAATAACTTATCAAAAGACTATGAGTTTTGTGATTTAGTCAAAGAAACAGCAAAAAGCATATTTGGTAATAACGGAATGAATCACATACAAAAATGGGAATATTTCAAGTTTAAAATCTGAGAAATGGCAATAAAAACGAAGTGAAGTAATAAAAGAAAATAACATAGCCAAAGAAATCAGTATTATGGATAAATTAAATGCGTCAATGAATAAGGGTAATCTTTCAGTGGAAGAAGAAACGGCAATGAAAAAATTTAAAGAGGAAATAGATAATATGTATATTGAAATGGCTAAAGGGGCATTTGTAAGGTCCCGAGCAAAATGGCTGGAACAAGGGGAAAGAAATTTGAGTTATTTCTTTGCGTTAGAGAAGCGAAATCGCAAGAGAAATAATTTAACTACACTTAAAATTAATGATAACATCACCTCTAATTCTTTAGAAATTTCAAGATATGTTGGTACATTTTGTAGCAATATATACAAGTCAAATATTCAATTTAGTGATTGTGATAGATTTATTGAGTCAGTTAAAGAATTTACACCAACTATATCTGAACATTTTAAGATGAAATGCGAACGTCCCATTACTAATGCAGAAATCTCAGAGGCTGTTAGTTCAATGAAAAAAGGGAAATCTCCGGGTATTGATGGGCTTTCAGTCGAATTTTATTTGCATTTTTGGGAAAACATTGAAACCCTTCTATTTGATTTATTCAAGGAATGCACTTTAAAAAAGGAAATGGCCACAACTATGAAGCATGTCTTCTCCCTAAACCTGATAAAGATCACTTAATGATCGAAAATATTGGAGACCTATTACACTCCTAAATATTGACTAAACTGTTAAAAACAGGTCTTCATTAGATAATAAATGAAACACAAACAGGTTTTATGTCTAACCGTCACATTAGCTCTAATATAAGACTTGTTCTTGACCTGTTGGACTATTCTGATAATATCAATACTGATGCACTGGTAGTATTTCTTGACTTTTATAAAGCATTTGATACGGTAGAACTTTTTACTCAAAACTTTACTTTTTTGATTTCGGACAACATTTTATATCTGCAGTAGAAATCCTTTATAAAAATATTGACAGCTCTGTGATATTATATACAAACACCACAAAAGGATTTCCTGTAATATTCAACATAATCCTATCATTAAAGGTTTGTCCATTTTTGGTAAGGAAATTAGATTAACTCAACTAGCGGATGATACAGCTCTCTTTTTGAGTGACAAACATCAGATTGAATATGCTATAACCCTAATTGACCAATTTTCAGCTGCTTCGGGTTTAACACTTAACAAATCTAAATGTGAAATTTTATGTTTGTATCAGACTGAAGAGGGAAAAATTAATAATATACCTGTTAAGAAATGTGTTAAATATTTAGGTATTCATATCTGCAAGGACCACATGGAATGTCAACAGCTTAATTTTTCATCTAAATTGAAGAAGACTAAAACAATACTGAATTTATGGCTTCAAAGAGACATTTCTATTTTGGGAAGGATTCTTTTGACTAAAGCAGAAGGGATTTCAAGATTTGTCTACCCTGCACTTTCTCTCAATGTTCATGATTCAGCATGCAAAGACATAAATACCATGTTTACGAACTTCGTATGGAAAAACAGACACCATCATTTAAAAAAAGCGGTGCTCTCTGGTTCTAAGGATGAAGGAGGATTTGAACTTCTGAACTTTTGGGACTTGAATTACACCTTTAAGATGAAATGGTTGAAGGAATGTCTGAGAGCACCGGCGTCTTTATGGTACTTTATCCCCAATAACATTTTTCGCAGTATAGGAGGTCTTAAATTTGTATTGAAATGTAACTACAGTATTACAAGATTGCCGTTAAAACTATCACAATTTTATCAACAAGCTCTTTTGGCTTGGAAGCTGTGTCATTCTCACAACTTTTCTCCACACAAATCTATTTTATGGAATAATGAATGCATCACTAGGAGGAACAAGTCACTCTATCTGCAGAATTGGATTGATAGAGATATTATCTTCTTAAAAGACCTTTTTGATTGTAATGGCCAATTACTTAAATATGAATCCTTTCTCAGAGAGAAGGCATTCCCGATAACGTTTAAAGAATATAGCTCGGTTTTCAAATCTATACCTAATGGCATATTAGAATTAATGAAAGGTTATAAAAAACAAAATGAAGTTTCTGGATTAAATTTTACTCTTTATATAAACGGTATTGATATTATGAGCAGCAAATGTACTAATAAGCAAATTAGAAAATGCTTCCTAAAGAATCGTTAACCCATCTTTTTTATGGATGTTCATTCTGTATTACATTCTGGAAAAGTTTTGAAGATTATATTGTATCTAAAACGACACATACAATCTCACTTGAATGGAAACATATTATTACTTATTTTGAATGTACAGATAGCAATTTGTGTAATATTGTTAACCTATTTATTTTATTAGGTGAGTTCCATATTCACAAAGCAAAGTTTTCCAAATCGACCCCATGTTTTAAACTATTCCGAATTGAAACTGACATGTACTTTGAGTCTCTTAAATAGTTAACAAATAAAAAAGGTATTTTAATAATGGATATCTACTCAAAACTATTCAATTAAGAACTCTTGCTGTCAATGTTTTTTAATTATTTTTTTAAGTCTGTCACCTTGTTACTTATTTTTATTTTATTTGTTTACATTCTTATGTTTGCAAAATGTGAAAACGGATTATTTGTAAACTGAATACAAATTAATACTTTTTTTTAAAGCCACTTTGAGACCCTTGAAATCAATTAGAAATAAACACTTGGCTAGTACCAGAGAATGTCTAATATGGGCTCTGTTAGAATCATCAAAACGTGGGACATCTAATCGGAAATGTGTTTACAACGTCGGGGAAAAGATTTAATCAGGGATGATCTTGGAGGGATTTTACAGGCGGGACTGGCAAGTTAGCCCATAGCTAGCCCATAGCTAGCATGAGGTCTTCTATTTCTAGATCTAGATAGGTTTACCGGTAGTACTAGTCTACTTATCTGAACTAGAGCTAACAAAGTGGATTTTTTTGTAGGGAAAGTGGAAGAGAAATTTACTTGCCCCACTGGACAAGTTAAAACTCAAACAAAATAAAAAGCCATGTTACTTGCACTGGCCAGCTTGCAAATACTGAGGAAGCCTACCGAAGCCAATGTCGTTAGCGATGCTAGCTAACATTAGTTTGCTAGCTGTATATAACATTTCACTGGGTCTTGCAGCTGTTTTATTGACTGAAATTATTAAGAAATGTTATGTTCTACTAGCCATTTGCCTACTTTAGCAAGTCACAGTATTTCCAAGCCCTGATAGTGTAACTGAGACGACGCAGTAATTAATTCCTCTTTCAAGTAATAAGCCCCCATGGTCAAGTGTTGAGCATTAGATTAGCTGCATGGTCTGTAGAGATCTTGGGATGGAGCTGCAATACAGTACATAACAGAAAGTGTTTCATTCAGCAGAAATAGTGTAAATGTTTTATGTAACATTTTTTTTTTTTTTTATAACACCTCAATTGTTATCATTTGTATAATATTACAGCTCATCTTCAAGGGTTCTAGTACTAGGCTGAGGCTACTCCTCCACGACTCCCCAACGTGACGTCATCACCAAATTGCGCTAATATGCTAATGCTAACACCAAAAACTACAAAAACTGGTCTTTAACACCATTTGGAGACACCATTTGAAGATATTTTAAATGATATACATATCTTGAGTGCTTCATGTACTCATTAATCAACAGTGGTGTTTAACCTGCAATATGGCCTTTAACCTAATTCCCACATTTCCTTCGAGTGTAATATTGTTTCGTTGGATCGTTCGTTCATTCATTCATCCATTCATTTATACAGTAGGCTTGGCTAGTATCGTAGGGGTTAACCAGAGCCAAAAAGAGAGTTGCGACACGCTTTGGTCTCGCTGACACGTGATCACGTGGTTCAAGTAGCTCGCTGTAGTTCCAAAAAACCCACTGCTGTCAACCTGTTTGAATGGTTTTCGAATAGCCTGGCTGATGGAAGTCGCTTTCTCAGGCAAATGACATATGAAACAGGCTTGGTTAAAGAAATCCGAGATTCTGGCTATCTTCAGCAGGCTTGTATCTACAAAAAGCAGTCCTCCCTGACGTTTTTGGTGTAGAATGGAGTGAATTCTTGGTACCCAGAATGCCCCGCCGCATCCTGAAAAGCTATGAAGGGCATTAGCTTAGTTAGCATTGTTTGGAGTTCTATTGTTGTGTTCGTTCTGTTTTGATATGTGTAATGCTATGGTCTGTAGTTACAGTTTTTCTCCATTGCTTTGGCTCAATTCTTGAAACAGAAATGACATTCTCAAAGCTCTAAGTGCATTTGACAAAATAGCCTATATGGTTCAGCACAAATACATAGATCACCTTCAAAAGGTCATATCTCACCCAAAACAGTTAACTCATGCTTCAAAACCAAATCATTTTCTCATATAAATAGTCAGTGCCCCCAACATGAAAAGTTCCTTCTCGATTGATTTGGCCCATCTCTCGAGAAAAAAGTGGACATTCTCAAAGCTTTAAATACATTTGCCAAAATAACCTAGATGGTTCAGCAAAACACCATGGCACACCTGCAAAGGGTCATCTTTCTCCTAAAACAGACAACTCATCAGTCAAAACTAAATCCTTTTCTCATACAAATAGTCAGTGACCCCAAAATGAAAAGTCCCTTTGGCATTGTGTAAACACTGCAGGTCAAAATGATTAGATGTTTTGTCAGTATGGCAGTGGACCTTAAAAATATCCCTCATGTGCACTGTGCTACAGTTACTGTAGTAGATGTTTTCTTTCCAGAATACTATGTGTCTTCAATCTACCCAGACGCTCCCATGTTACCCCGCTCCTCATCTCCCTCCACTGGCTTCCCATCACGGCCCGTATCAGATTCAAGACCCTGGTACTGACCTTCCGAGTGGTGAATGGGACTGCACCCGACAACATCAAGTCTCTCCTTCAGCCTTACACCCCCACCCACCACCTACGGTCTTCTTCTGACAACCGTCTGGTGGTCCCACCTCTCAAGAGTGCCCGCTCCCAACCCAAGCTCTTCTCCTGTCTGGCCGCCCAATGGTGGAATCACCTCCCCACCTCCACCTTCAAGAACTATGTTTCTTCCCATTGGCACTTATTTGCTTTTCACAATGTATGCTTCATGTTTTGGCTACCCACAATGTTTTTGGGGCTACCTCATTGTTTATGATCATTGACCTTATGCACTTTTGTAAAGTTCTCTCTTGGAAGTCGCTTTGGATAAAAGTGTCTGGTAAATGAATAAATTTAAAATGTAAATGTGTATCTAACAGAAAAAAGATTACAGTAATTCAAAGTAGCCTACAAGGTTTCACATCACATACTGCACTCACACTGCTTTGGAAATTGTTACTGTAATTGCCATACATTGTGGTTACTGTAACATGAAATGTGTACAGCACAATATAATGTCATACAATAAGCACATCAAAACTAACATTATGTATAACCTACACTACCAACACATACAGTAAGAAAGTAAAGCAAAGCTGGAGTTTCACTAGTTGTCGTCCTCACTTTCCTGCTCATCCTCACGCTCCTGTCTGTCTGGCCACAGATTTCATCGACATTACATCTGATGTTCTCCCTTGCGATGCAACAGGAGAAGAATCATTGTGCATGCCGCAACCATCCCCTACACTGATCTGCTGTGACATGATCACAAGCAGCATCCATTGCCTGGAGCAGGGACCTCTGGTTTTGAGCCCAATGCTCATAGACCCTCCACCTACATGCAGAAAAAAACTCCTCGATAGGATTGAGGAATGGGGAGTAAGGTGATGAGCACCATAAGCATTCTTGGATGGGCAGTGAACCCTGATGAGTGGGCCACGGTGGAAGCTTACATTGTCCCACACAATGACAAATGTAAGCAAGTGAGGCCCTACCAAACCGCTCTCATGTAGAGGGATAAGATCGGAGTGCAGGTGGTCCAAGAACACCAGGTGCTTCTGGGTATTGTATGGGCCAAGACTGGGAATGTGGGTGACTACACCATTCTCTAAAAAGGCAGCACACATGGTGATGTTGCCCCCGAGCTGGCCTGGGACAAGCTCTATATATTTGATGGAAGCATTTATACTCCTGGATAGCTCCTGTAAGCTAACTAAACTTACTGTGTGATTGGTGATCGGATGTGTCCCCTTGTTTAGTAAAGTTCTAGTTGCACCTGACAATGACTGTAACCAGTTGATCCAAGAGATCCATATTACAGTATATACCATGATGTTTTTCATGGTATTATGTGCCTGAATGATTTTGACAGTGGAGTGAACTATTGTGCAGGTGATGATGTATACAAGGAAATTATGCCAATATGTTTTGCAGCGAATAACCACTTGACTGAGAAGTTTAGACCAGCAAGATATATTCAATTAGTAATTGGCCTAACTGAAGGCAATTGTACTTAACCATTTCAAAGATGTGCTAAATCATTTGAAATGTGTGCAAACTGTAGGCAATTGCACTTGTCATTTACGAGGATGTGCTAATACAATTGCAATTTGATTAAAGGAATGAAAAATTCCAATCGTTTGTGAACAACTGCCCAGTGGTTTGGAGGTTTGCACGTGTTGTTTTGAGAATGTCATTTCTGTTTTGTGAAATGAGCCAAAGCAATGGGGAAAAACTGTAAGATAATTTGAGTGTTCACCCTGATTGGGAATGTTGTCTAGTTAGATATGGAGGACTAAAAGTGCCAAAATGAATGAAATAAATACACCATTGAATAATTACTTAAATGTGTAATTAATTAAATAAAATAGGAATTGAATACATAAATGTGTTATTAAATGTGTCATGAATTCATTAAAATACCAATTCATTTTATGTAAAATACATATATTATTTCACTATTTAGTTAAGTATTTCATGGTCCTGTAACACTGTGTGGACAATATTCAAATGCAATACATTTACATATACAAAACGCTAAACAGCGCCCCCAGTCTATTGCATTTTCATTTTCATGTCACAATGTGTTGCAGTGCTTCATGAATTATTTTATCTGTCAAACTCGCCCATCAAAGTCAGTGGGTGGGGCTAACGTGAATCTAGTCTGATCCATTGCGTTGGTCTGAAGTAGAGTGCCTGGATAGAGACGATGGAGGATCTTCATGAACTTTCTAGAGAGTTCGTGAGAGACATTTTAGACTCAGCTGAGGATGTGGAAGCAGGACCTGCTGATCCAGAGCATGTAGCGAATAAAGCAGAGGAACTTATTGAAGTTCTTGGCGTTAGCCCCACCCACTGACTTTGATGGGCGAGTTTGACAGATAAAATAATTCATGAAGCACTGCAACACGTTGTTAGCCTGGTCCTATCCAGACTCTCGTACATTTCATTTGTACAGAGAGTCTGGGCTCGCTCCATTGACAAGCATTAACTTCCTTGAAGGCGGGTACTCTGTTGAAGTTTAAAACTATTGGATCTGCCCAGAGCCACTCTAGATCTGCCATAACCAATCGCTAGTGTTCGCCTTAGCCAACTCTTTCACGACTAATGGAGCGAGCTTGAAAATCAAACGAACCCCATGGGGATCAAAAATTGTTCTTGCTCCGGCTTTAACTTCTGGATATTCGGCAGCATTGCCACAACGGACCGAATGGCTTCACTCGCATCTTTCTCTGCCGCCATTCCGGAACTACAACACAAACTAGCGCACGACATCAACGTCATCGTTCTCAGCCACTCCCTCTGTTCGCTGATTGGACAGGTAGAGTAATTAACCGAAGACATCTGACTTACGTACCTCAAGCCCAAACCTAGTACAGAAGCAAAATAAAAATTGAGCGGAAGTACGTAGGAGGGCAGCGCCAGGCTAACACGTTGTGACATGAAAATGAAAATGCAATCGACTGGGGGTGCTGTTTAGCGTTTTGGAAATGTAACTGTATTCCCTGCGACTGTTCCTTCATGTGCTAGCCAGCTAGCTATATGGTACCAGTCCCCTGCGACTGTTCCTTCATGTGCTAGCCAGCTAGCTACTTGGTACCAGTCCCCTGCAACTGTTCCTTCATGTGCTAGCCAGCTAGCTACATGGTACCAGTCCCCTGCAACTGTTCCTTCATGTGCTAGCCAGCTAGCTACTTGGTACCAGTCCCCTGCAACTGTTCCTTCATGGGCTAACCAGCTAGCTACATGGTACCAGTCCCCTGCAACTGTTCCTTCATGGGCTAGCCAGCTAGCTACATGGTACCAGTCCCCTGCAACTGTTCCTTCCAACAGAAGCTGGAATGTCTGTTTTTGCAGGGTCAGGGATCATGTGATTATGCTAAGTTTATTTATGTCAACAGTTATCTAAGTGCTATGCATGTCAATTTGGTACTTTTTCTTTGTGTCAGCCATTAGTCCCACTACAGTGAGAGAAGTATGTTTTGACGAAATGAGCATAATCCTAGTGTCGTATCTTATTGCACTGTAAATAACTTGTCCGTTAGCCTTTTGCTAGCTATCTGGTCCTGCTGACTCACTGTCTGAAGTTGAAGAGGGGCATGGTGACCCAGCCCAGGGCCTCGATGCTGCGGCGCTGCTTGCCCTTCTCCTCCGCCCCTCCAGGTGGTGGCAGCGCGCTGGCATACAGGGTCACAGTCAGCTGGGTCTCCCGCGGCAACTGGTTGATCTGAACTGGGAAGCATATTCTTGGGAGGGAAAGAGGGAGGGGAGGAAAGGAGAAGAGGAAAGAGGGAGGGGAGAAAAGGAGGAGGAAAAAGGAGAAGAAGGGGAGGAAAGGAGGATAGGAATGAGTGATGCAAGGCTGATAAGGGTGGTGTGTAGGAAAATCTGACAGGAAAACGAGACTGCCAACATTCACTAATGTACTCATCATTGTGACCTTTTAATGTACAGTTAAATCCAATATTGAGGTATTACATAGTGTCTGAAAACAATGTATATAGAGAGATGTTATATCGGTCGATTATTCCTGCTCTTCAGTAATACCAATTGGTATTGTATTTTATATCTTTGGAAAGCCTGATTAGTCACCTTTACAACGAGGTACAACTGTGGGTACCGTGTGGGTAAGGGCCCCCAGAAATTGCCAAAATCCCCTTCAATATTCTTCTGTTGGTATTCACTCTCATTTTGAGCTTCAAGTAGGATCAGCTTGGGCCTGCTGTACGTGCCAGAGTGACCAACGCAAACATGTTGGCTGATTTGCGACAAATCCTGGTTGAGGAATGGGAGGCCATCCCACAGCAGTGTGTGACCAGGCTGGTGACCAGCATGAGGAGGAGGTTCCAAGCTGTTGTGGCTGCGTATGGCTCTTCCACATGCTACTGAGGTCCCTGACAGTGTAAAATGAATAAAGTGTAAAAATGGCCAATATGTGTTGTTTTTTCCTTATTACTGTGACAGAGTGCAAATCATCCAATCCACCAAGCAACTCATTTACATTACATTTACATGTATTCATTTAGCAGACGCTTTTATCCAAAGCGACTTCCAAGAGAGAGCTTTACAAAGTGCATAGGTCACTGATCATAACAACAAGATAGCCAAAAAAACATCGCGAGTAGCCAAAACATGAAGCACACATTGTGAACAACCAAAGTAAGTGCCAAAGGGAAGAACCATAAGAGCATGTAGTTAAACAAGTTACAATTTAACAACATGAACCGCTATAAGTGCAAGTGTACCTGTGGAAAAAAGCAAGCAACAGTAGTAAAAACTATATATCACAGCGAGAACAAAAATTTAAAACAATTACCACTAACCACAAGAGCAACAAGTCTCTAAGCAAGAGTCATTGTGATCCTTGAGGAAACTGACATCGGGTCAAGCGAACCATTCCTAAGTACCGTTGTACTCCCGGAACAAGTGAGTCTTGAGCCTTTTCTTGAAGGTGGAGAGACAGTCAGTATCTCTGATGGAGGTGGGGAGTTGATTCCACCACTGGGGGGCCAGACAGGAGAAGAGCTTGTGTTGGGACCGGGCGGTCTTGAGCGGTGGGACCACCAGGCGGTTGTCTGAAGAAGACCGTAGGTGACGGGTGGGGGTGTAAGGCTGCAGGAGACACTTGATGTAGACGGGTGCAGTCCCGTTCACTGCTCGGAAGGTCAATACCAGGGTCTTGAATCTGATACGGGCCATGATAGGTAGCCAGTGGAGAGAGATGAGGAGCGGGGTAACATGGGAGCGTCTGGGTAGATTGTAGACCAGGCGGGCCGCTGCGTTCTGAATCCTCTGAAGAGGGCGGGTTGCACATGCTGGGAGACCAGCGAGCAGCTAGTTGCAATAACTCAAAACGATAGTGAATACCAACAGAAGAATACTGCAGGGGATTTTAGCACATTTTTTTTGGCCGCTACCCACACGGTTAGCTGTGTTGCTCGTTCCACGATTGCACGATCCTTACAAGTTGTACCTCGTTGTAAAGGTGACTAATCAGGCTTTCCAACGATGTCAAATACAATAAATCAAATCAAATTTATTTGTATAGCCCTTTTTACACGCAAGCATGTCACAGAGGGCTTCACATATGCCCATAGAACTGCCCCTCAACCAACCTAAACCCTCAAGGAAGACAAGGAAAAACTCCCAAAAAACTCTCAACAGGAGAAAAATGGAAGAAACCTTGGGAGGAGCAATTCAGAGAGGGATCCCCTCCTCCAGAGACGGTTGGTGAGAGAGAGGAGCAGAACACAGGCTAAACATAGTCATACAGTGTAGGTGGGTTTTTAAAACACCAAAATCCATTGTTCAACTTTATAGATGTAGGACAGGAGCGGGAGACTCGCGACATAACCAATAATAACCGAAATAACTCGCGAAATAACCCCCGACAATACCAATTGGTATTATTGAAGGGGAGGAATAATCGACCGAAATAATGTTTCAGAACTTTTTTTGAGGAGTTTAGGTCACATGGGGAAGAGCTATAGCTCAGCATTAGACAGCAGATTATGAGGTTGCAGGTTCAAAACTGGACATCTCTTTGAATAAAACCATCTTCTAAATAAATACATTACATTATTATATTGTATATGGTATTGTTATGTATACAGATCTATAAATGTAAAACATGTTGATGTATATATAACATATACTGAATGAACATGTTTGTTGTATAGAGTTTACTATATCCATATATAGATACATTTAATATATACTGTATGTACATGTTACATATACATTTACATTTAGTCATTTAGCAGACACTCTTATCCAGAGCGACTTATAGTAAGTACAGGGACATTCTCCCCGAGGCAAGTAGGGTGAAGTGCCTTGCCCAAGGACACAACGTAATTTTGCTTGTTCATCCATCCGTCCATCCATCCATCCGCCTATCTGTTAGTATGCTTGCCTTTTGCATGCAACAGAACGTGCTTTGGAAGGGCAGCCAGCAGCTGCAGTATGTACTTCCTATCTGTGCCTTGGATAAGCGTTGTGTACACAACTTTCCATGTGTAAGGTGTGTTGTGATTGGTGCAGGCCTCTGAGGCTTGCCTACCTCTGGTCCCACACCACCAGGTGGAAGAGATGCTTGCTGACAGCCTGCTTGCTGGTGTGCTGAGGGGCGCAGAGCTCCACCCCTCCGTGGGTCAGGGAGCACGACAGGAAGAAGCCTTCATAGCTGACAGGAAGAGGAAGCAGAGGTCAGCCAACAGGGTCACATGGGGTAGGAAATGTAACCAAAGACCGCCCTTTAAAAACTGTGATAATGCATGCTAATTTAAATCTAATACAAATATATCTCAGCGGTTGGAAATGTGCTAGGAGAAGTTGTTGTCAGTTAACCTCCATGAGAAAGCTAACCTTGTCATGGCAACAGCTTTCATTCATGAAAGGGAGCATGAAAGGGAGCGAATCCAAATGCACATTGGAATCATGTGACTCTTCGAGTGACCGTTACAACAAAACACTCCTCAGAGCAAGGCTTTTCTGACTGTGGGAAAACAGACAGGAGCTCTGACGTGAGTGTGTGAGTGTGTATGAGTGTGTGAAAGTGTGTATGTGTGGGAGTGTGGCTAATTTCCCACAGTCAGAAAGTCTGGTGATTATGTCCTAGCCCCTGTACTAATCTTCTCTCTGCCTATTTTTCTCCTACTCACGGAAAATGAGTCTTGTTGCCAAAAACAGTGGCAGTGATAGCCATGGCGAGGGAGCAATTTCCAATGAATAAATTATTGATAAAAAGGGTTTGTTTTCTTCAGTTATTTGGAAGTGGTTTGGCTTTTTGAAATATGACAAAGAGCAGAGCAATGTTAGGTGGAAATTGTGTCGTAAACAGGTGGCTACCAAGTCTGGTAATACGACAAACCTTTTTTTTACCACCTGAAGCAAAATCACTCATTGGAACATGCAGAAAGTGTGAGTTTGCACCAAGGTATTGATAAAAAGCAAGGTTTTAAAAAGCTTACGTTACTTGACCCCAGGTATGTGCTCCCTGGCCGCAAACATTTCTCTCACACCGCGCTGCCTAAACTTTATTGCCGAGTGTAGGGAAAAAGTTGAGGAAGAGACTTATTTTGCTACTACTACGGATCTGTGGTCTATCGTCTTAATTATCGTTATCGAATGGAAATATAAATATCTATCGTGATAATTGTTTACCCATATCGCCCAGCCCTATTTCAGAACTAAAGTAAAAGTCTGGAAATCAGGATTGTTATATTTCACTATAAAGAGAATGTCCCAGTTACCTGGAATAATAAATTAAGTGGTTTCTAAGCATGCTTATCCCTTGTGAAAACCCAACTTTTGCCACACACATACACTCCTCCATTCCTCTCTACCACACAGATGGCATGTGAACACCCCTGCCGGACAGGTGCCTCGTGACCGACAACCCAGCTCCCTGGCCCCGCCCCCTGGGGTCAGGAGGTTAGGCAGGGTTCCCAGGCTGTCAGCCAGCCTGGTACCATTCTTGACAGCGACAAATCATGTTGCAGTTTCAAGGGGGATACAAAGAGACGGGTGACTAAAGGAAAAGTGGTGTGTGTGTGTGTGTTGGGTGGGGGGAGGGGAGGGGCAACAAAGCTGGAGCAAGATTCTAGAGTATAGTGGAGGACATGTGAGAGTGGTCTGGTCTGAGATTAGTGTGTGTGTGTGTGTGTGTGTGTATGTGTGTGAAGTGAGCGTGGTCTGGTATGGGCTGAGATTAGTGTGCATGTGTGTGAGGTGACATCTGCCAGTTGATGTGGAATCATGCCAGTACAGTGAAGAGAGAGGGGCAGTTGTTCAGTTAGGATAAATGAACGGAGAGAGGAGGGGGACAACAGAGAGAGGGAGAAGGAGAGGAGGGAGCAAGGCTGAGTACACAAACAGGAGATAAGCCATGTGGAAGGAGGAACAGGGTGATAGAAGAGAGAAGTAGAAAAGGGGGATGAAAAATAGACATAAGAGAGCACAGCAGGGGCGTAGCCAATTTGATCTAAGGCCTATCCAAAAACTAAAATATCTCCGAAAGATTATGCACCGGGTGCACATCACAAAGTAAATAAGTACAAAAACTGAAAAGATGCCTATCCATATTTTTCTAAGCCTACCCAAAAAGATTATTCTGCCTACTCCCCTGGAGCACAGGCAGTTTGAAAACCAGAGAAAAGGAAATAGGGAGGAGTGTGGAGGAGGAAGGAAACAGGAGAGAAGGATAGAGAGAGGGAAGTAGGGAGGAGGGCAGTGGAGGAGGAGAGAAACAGGAGAGAATGATAGAGGGAAGTAGGGAGGAGGGGAAGAGTGGAGGAGGAAAACAGGAGAGAAGAATAGAGAGGGAAGTAGGGAGGAGAAGAGTGGATGGGAAGAGTGGAGAAGAGTAGAGGGGTATGGAAACCAGAGAGAAGGGTAGAGAGAGGGAAGTAGGGAGGAGGGGTTGTCAGGGTTCTCTCCCCTCTATACAACGATGTAATCCTTCATGATTATACATCTGCATATCCAGCATGAACAGCTGGTGTGTGTGTGTGTGTATCTATGCGTGTTTATGGGGGGAGGGAGTGTGTGTTTGTATTGGTGTGTTTATGTATGTGTGTGTGTATATGTATGTGTGTGTGGGTGGCCAGTGTGCATGACCTCATAAATATTTGGTCCTCTGGAGACTTCACAGTGGACAGAAATGGAGGCTTGTGTGCATGTGCAATGTGTACATGTCCACGGCTTTAATGTCAGGCCAGCGTGTTTGCACTAAGGTATGTGTATATGTGTGAGCAGTGTTGAAAAAGCTACTTGGAAAATGTAATGAGCTAAGCTACCAGTTACTCTATAGTAAATGAAGCTTCACTACACTGATACCCTTCAGTTCTCCTGGGGGGAAGTGTATCAAGCTAAGCTACAGCAACATGGCAAAAGTAGTGTACATTTAGTCATTTGTAGTGTACTACATCTAATATATTTAAAAATATATATATTAATAATAATAATTCATTCAAAATCTCAGTGATCAATAAAACTGTCAGTCAAACAGATAGGCAGGCAAAATTGTTCAGTTCAATGGTTTATTATGGTTTGTACGGTTTGTAAGGTACGGCCTCGGTGACTCCCTCAGGATCAATTCCTCTACGTTATCACCCTCTGCCATCTCTCCATTAAGTAAATTCAATCTCACGTCTCTTTATTCCCCTGCAGCAAAATTGCAGGCATCTGCCCAAGGATTGATACGTGATGTCACTGTCCTATGAAGTGTTTCTGTTGGCTACACATACAGGTCCGTGTATGGCGGTGGCATCATACTCATACGTCCTACTTTACTGATCCTTAGCAGTTGTATTTCAGACTTGAGCTTAAGAAATGCTTGTGAAAATATTGCAAGCACTACTTGATCAATAAAATTGGTTCGCCACTGAAAAGTGATTTGATTCAGAAAACAACAATGCTACCACCATAATACTGAGAAATGTAGTTAACGGTGCTGCTTGTAGCAACGCTACTGCCCAACACTGCATGGGAGCATGTATTTGTGTGCATGTTGATGTCTGTGAAGCCTTATGTTTGTGTCAGGACAGTGTATGTTTATTTAGGATGGAAAAACAAACCTGTATGTGTGTGTGTGTGTGTGGGGTGTGTATATGTGTGTGAGTGTATTTGTGTGTGTGTGTGTGAGAGCGTGAGTGTGTGCTACCTGGCAGCCCAGGTGATGGGGACACGGTGCGCTGCATAGACGCTGAAGGAGAGGACGTTGGTGACCAGGCCAGCCTCCTGGCTGGGCGTGGCTGGGCGTCTGCCCTGCGGCGCCGGATGGAAGTTTGCGTTGAACGTGCTGCAGTACAGATCCACCAGATCCAAGATGGCCGCCGTCAGCTTCTCCACCACGGAGTCTTAGAATACATCAAAAATATAAACATTAAGCATTAACTTCCTAATTCAGCTTTTAAAAACATTTTCAATTTTACTTTTGAAATATCTAATGATTCTTCATCTTACTTAAGTTCTGAAGAACAAAAAATATCTAAAGATAGCAAACATTCAAGAATCAAGGAAGTCATAATAGTTTCTACAAAGTCTACATGCCTCGATAAATAACAGTAAAACTAAACAAACCAAGTCCTTAAATACTCCATTATGTTACTCCATAAAGCCACATGCCGCAACCTAGAGCTGTAATCGGGCCTTAAAAGTTAGGCCCGACAAGGCTCGAGCCCAACAGAATTTGGCCCGACCCCGACAAGTACATTTTGATAGACAGCTTTTTAAAAGCCCGAACCCGTTTACAGCCCGACATTATTCAAATGTGTGCACACACACAGCTCTTTTGCCTTTTGTCAAGAATGAGTAATTTATAAAAAACATGAGTGTGTGTGTTGGTGTTTCTCTGTATGTGAGTGTTCATGTGTCTCTGTGTGTTTGTTTGTGTGTCAGTGTGTGTTCGTGTTTCTCTGTGTGTGTGTGTTCATGTGTCTTTAAGTGTGTGTATGTGTGTGCACGTCCTGTTCACAGACCAGTCTCTTTCCTGTTGTTGCAAAGGATGTTAAGATGGCAATGACAGTACGGACATCCGTGGTGGTTCAAGGACGCCACACGTAGTGAATGTGAGGCATGGTGACCCTGTGGCCACCTCCTCCTCTCTCTGTCCCTTCTCCACTCTCCCTCCTCCTCCTCCTCTCTGGCCCTCCTCTCTTCTTCTTCATTCTTTGACTCTTCCATCGGCCTCTCTCCCCCACTAGAGGTTTCGCAGCTCACTATAGTAGACCGTTTCCATAGATAGCCTACCTCTGTTCTCTCTCCTGGCCAGCACAGACACATCCTGGAGGAAGGAACACACACACACACATTCTTAATTCTTACAATACAATCATCAGAGGTGAGCAACCAACAGCAGTTATCTTTTCAACTTAAAAGGTCATACCATGTGGTCATGTCTAAAAGTGACCTAGGACAAGGGAGAAACAATGGTGGTTTGCTGCCTGTGTTTACCTTCAGAACTCTGGGATGCAGGCGACATGGACATGCTGGCAGCTGGTTGAGGGCGGCTGTGATGTCTGGCGTTTCCACAGCCGCCAGAGAGCTGCAGAGTGCTTTCACTGATTGGACGAGGCGCTCCACGTGCAGTGGAAGCTCACCCTAGACAGAACAGACAGGTCAGGGCTTCATTTTGTCAACGTCAACACTGGTGCAAAAAGAGAGAGAGAGAGAGAGAGAGAGAGAGAGAGAGAGAGAGAGAGAGAGAGAGAGAGAGAGAGAGAGAGAGAGAGAGAGAGAGAGAGAGAGAGAGAGAGAGAATGTCTGTGTGTGCACGTAGGTTACCTCAGAAAGGAGAAAGGATTCTGCCTCATTGTGGAAGGTATCCAGGAGCAAAGTCAAAGCTTCCCTGTTCAAAAACACATCCACATCCTGAATATTAAGTTAAAGTACAAACAAATAACAATACTGTATTTTAACTACCTTAGCAGTAAAATGGATGCTCTCCTGTTCACATTCCCTGATTTAATCACATTTCCTTATTTCCTCCTTCTCATTCCGTATTACCAGAGCCCGTCTACGGAGACTGTCCATTCCCTATTAAGCCCCATTGTACAGAATTTGGTTGCAGTTCCACCAGAGTTCCACTGGGGGTGATCGCGGGCGAGTGGAAAATGAATGGGAGTCTATGGAGCTAGACGGCTACATTTGTCTCTTTCGCCTGATTGTCATTGAGAAATCTCAGATTTGATTGTAGTTTTTGCAAGTTCAACACGGATTATAGGTCGAAAGTTGAATGAACGAGTACTTATGTCCTTTCGATTTCTTACAGGGTGAGTCGTTGTTGCCCATAACAGGCTAGCATTCTGCTAATGAATGCTGATTGTATGATGTCATTGACATTTAAAAGGCTTTTTAGAACAAAAAAGCAACAAAAATTTTTTTGAACACCCAGCAGTGTGTATTTTCTTTGCCTCCCCTTTCGAAAGCAACGTTCACATTACTAAAGACAAAAAATGATATCCTGAGAAAAGTGATGAGATTTTGAGCGGTATAGCTCCATAGACCTCCATTCATTCTGCACTCGCCGGTGAGCACCCTCATATAGAACCTCGAGTGTAACTGCAACCAGTTCAGAAGCCGGAAGTTTCCCGAGAGTGGTAGTTCTCCCCTTATTAGACATTCTCTGGTATTACATAGGTCAGCTTTCTGGTTCAACCAATGATGTCTGACAGAGACTGCATAGTCCTGCCCTCTCACCTGGTGACAGTCTGTTTGATTGGTCGCTCCTGGAGCAGGATGTTGTGGTTCATAGTGGAGGCAGTCTCATCATCTTCCTCCTGTCAATGATCATGGGATGATGGGAGTTAGAGATTTATAGTCAAAATGCATCTGCAAAAAAACATGAATGTAGGCTTGTTTGTGTGTGTATCTGTATGTGTGTGTGTATGTGTGAGTACGTGCTTGCGAGTGAAAGCCTGTGTGTGTGTAAGACCATGTACGTGTGTGCGTGAGTCTGTGTGCGTGTGTGAGGCTGTATGCGTGTGTTGAGGCTGTGCCTGTATGTGTGTGTGAGAGAGTCTCTCTGTGTGTGTGTGTGTGTGCGTGTGTGTGTGTGTGTGTGTGTGTGTGTGTGTGTGTGTGAGAAAGAGAGAGAGAGTGTGTGTCTGTGTGTGTGTTCACCACGCGGGCTAGCTCTGTGTTGACAGTGCTTCTCTTGGTGAGGAAGAGACGAATGTCCCAGTCAAACTTCAGACACTGTTGGATGTACTCAAGACTTGCTAGAGGCTGATCACTGGAGCAGAGAGAATAAGAGATGGAGTTGGAGGCGAAAGAGACAGGAGGTAAGAAGAGGACAAAGACACAAAACAAGAGAATATACAGTGCCTTTCAAAAGTTTGGAAACACCTAGCATTTTGTCATTGTTGAGAAAGACATGCACCACCTGTTTTTAATTGTTTTGAATGCATGGTCTCTATTTAACCTACATAATGAGTTAGCATGTTCTCCAACAATTGCCTAAGGTAACATCTTTTTAGGGTTCCTCCGGTAGGAAGGAACCTATTGTTTTAGTTAGTATTCCTATTATTAGGGTTCCTCCGGTAGGAGGGAGCCTATTGTTTTTGTTAGGGTTCCTCTGGTAGGAGGGAACCTATTGTTTTTGTTAGTATTCTTATTCTTATTCTTATTATTAAGGTTCCTCCGGTAGGAGGGAACCTATTGTTTTTGTTAGTATTCTTATTATTAGGGTTCCTCCGGTAGGAGGGAACCTATTGTTTTTGTCAGCATTCTTATTGGGTGTGCTTTGCCTTCGGCAAGGGCACAACCTTTGTTCTCTCACATATATATTATTATTATTATTATTCTTTTTGCCCCCCTAAAACTCAGTCAATATTTGGCCTACATAGACAACGTAGGTGTCAAAAGTTTCGTCTTGGTAGCGATTGAGTTGCTTCTATTGGAATTTACGTTCCGTTGCATGGTTTGGGCTTAAGTTAAGTTTTTGTGGCGAAAAGTGAAGCTAACGGTGGCTAATTTGCTAGCCACAGTCACTGACGTTACTAACGTCACTGCGTCACTAACGTCACGAAAACACGCGTGACTACCTTTGGCAGAACATTCGTTTCGCATCTGTTAACTTGGGGGATAGCTAGGCTAACTATAGCTTTACTGCAAGGCAGCTGCAGAAACGCCACAAGAAAAGAGGCCAGGGTGATAAATATTTACTCATTTTACTTTGTGATATGACACACAATTGTGATGTGTAATGTACAATATAAGCTGATATTATTAAGGAAGTACATCTACTTTCGGAAACAGTAGTCTACTATTTCACTGAAGTATTAGCATCATGACATTAGCCTGTGTTGCCCGGGCAACACATACTACAGTGGTCTATGATGTATCTGTTTTCAATCGTTAAAATAAACATTCCTCACATATACATTTTCGTTGTATGATTTATTCTGACATTAGTAAACGATTTGTTGGTGAAATTACCATTACCTGTGGTTTCAAACCAGTGTAGCTCACTGCAACGCTGTAGCCTACCCGAGACACTAGTGTGAGTAGCTAACAAAAACTCCTCAGCTGTTTAAGTCAAACGGCGACAGAACATGTTCGGCACTCCCCTTACTCAAAAGTCTTTCAATAGGGAAACTATCTGACTACTAAACTGAACTTCATTGCCACAGCCTAAACTTTGTCAATCTGTTCATGAAAATAATTAATTTCAGCCTAAACCGTACAACAGAACGTTAAATCCAATTCAACCAACGCAATCGCTACCGAGACGAATACAGCAGTAGTCTAGTACTGTACTGTAGTAGTAGAATTTACCGTTGCAGCTTCTCCACACAGGGCTATATCGCATTTTGCGTTGTTACTGACAATGATCGCTACCAGTGAGCTTTTTATGAATGAGCGATTTTCCACTAAATAAATGTCAAGCTTATTTACGTTTTTGGGGGCATATTTTCAGTTAGCAGATGGTACTGTTTGAATCGCGATTCTATCTTCTGCCGGTAAAGTCGTAGAATAATCTTCAAAGGGGGTTCTTTATTAATTAATGAATGCAATATGAGTAGGCTAAATGCCTGAAAATATCACGTGAAGGGACAACTTAAAAGGACGTTTAAGTCATAGAGATTAGGTCCATTTTTACACCGGTCTGCCAAATGTATTCTTTTTGATTCAGCCTGTCAGCTGCCTCTTGCAGGGGAAATGAGAAGACATCATATTTCATTCTACACTTCACTCGTATTTTGAGTTGTAAATGAGCAGCAAAAAAAAGATGCTTTTAAATCTATGTAATCTTTATAAATAATAAGTAGGCCCGATGCATTTTTATATAAAATATACAGACCCCTGTGCAACCGACGCAAGCAAGCACACCCTACAATTTCCCCAGAAATTGTATCCTCTCTAGTTATTATTACAATGCTGGTTCCATGGGAGTCAATGGCAGCCCCTAGACCAGAACTGTAAAAAGTTGTGAAATTTGGCATGTTGAAACTGCAGACCATTAGTAACTACCATACCAAACATGGGTCACTTTAGACAATAGGTGGCGCTACAGGCCACGCCCCAATATGTCAATTTTCAAAGTGATGCCGGCCATAGTGATGCAGGCCATAAGTCCCAAAATTCTGAAATGCATTACATTTGCCTTATTTCTCATGAGGAACAAAAATGCCTCAAGGAACCATAAGGTCCGCCATGATGGATTTTGCTGTACTGTCCAAATTTGGTACAACCTTCAAAAATCTTCTCCTCATGAACCATAGATCCAATCGACTTGAAATGTGTTACAGATGTGTAGAATACATGTCTTTATATAGGGTGAAATGGAATAAGAAATGCAATACAAAATGGCTGAAAAGGGTGTATTTATGTAAATGTGTGGCGCTACAGGCCACGCCCCAATATGTCAATTTGACAAATTGATGCCATTTGCAGTAGCCTGGTCCTAACCAGACCCTCATACATTTCATTTGTACACAGGGTCTGGGATTGCTCCATTGACAAGCGTTAACTTCCTTGAAGGCGGGTACTCTGTTGAAGTTTAAAACTATTGGATCTGCTCAGAGCCACTCTGATCTGCCATAACCAATCGCTAGCGTTCACCTTAGCCAAGTCCTTCACCACTACTGTAACGGAGCCAGCTGCCGTAGCTGGAAAATCAAACTTTTCCCGAACCCCGTGGGGAGGAGGGCCACAACATCATGGCCACCAACAGAACTCAGCAAGGATTGTTCTTGCTCCGGCTTTAATTTATGGATATTCGGCAGCGTTGCCACAACAAACCGAATAGCTTCGCTCGCATCTTTCTCCGCCGCCATTACTGAACTAAAACTAATGCACAACATCAACGTCATCGTTCTCAGCCACTCCCTCTGTTCGCTGATTGGACCTACAAAAAATGTGTTTCTGAAAACCGACTAATACACCGAAATCCCAGACCTAGTACAGAAGCAAAATCAAAATTGAGCAGAAGTACGTAGGAGGGCAGAGCCAGGCTAATTTGCAGGCCATAAGTCCCAAAATTCTGAAATTCATTACATAAGCCTTATTTCTCATGAAGAACAAAAAAGTCTCAAGAACCTATAACGCCCGCCATATTGGATTTTTCTGTACAATAAAGATTAAGGAAACACATTTTTTCGCTACTCCTCCTTCATATTTGGTCAAATGCTAAAATAATACTTTACACATCCGCTGGTCAAAAAGTGATACTTTGATTCAATCACAAGTTCAAATGAAGACTCTTGAAAATGTTTAGTACACAAATCTGAGAAAAAGTTGAATGTAAGATGAAAAGTAGATTTATTATGAATATTTCAAATATGCATGCTTGGCTAATTGCTAGGGATTTTCCCCCAAATCCTCTCTCCCTCTGCTCCTCAGCATGTGCGCTCCAAATTCTCACACACACACAAGGGGCCAGAACCCTTGACACACGCGTGAGCTTGGGGAGACACACACACACAACATTTCAGGACATTGTGGGCTGACCAAGCCCCCACCTTCACTCCTTGGCCTAATAGCCAAGGAGTGAAGGACGAGTAAAAAATAGAGAGTAAATGTGCTAATGGTTGTTGAAACTCATTGCTCTGAGTTGGTGCATGTCAATTTAGGCAGAAGTCCATGAGTGGTGATATTTGACAACCTCAAACAGCATGAGTCTGCCACTGGGCCTAATGAAAAGGCTCTTGTCTTGATTTGCAATGCAGCTATGGGAGTTTCTAGACCATTGGGGTGCCAAGCTGGGGCCAGTTGTACTGTTAGAAAGGCCAGTTACATTAAACATTATTGTTGTCATATAGTTTTCTTCCCAGCATTGCAGGCACTAACAGGCAAAAGCAGTGGTGCCCAGAAATGTTTCATAGAAGTGGTGAAAAAGAGAAGCAGAACAGTGGAACACCATCCCACTACCATTATCTCTTATTCACTCTCATCTGTGTTGTATATCTGTAACTGCTATAGTATGGGCCTACATGAAAGTTTCAAAGTCAAAGTGTAGTAGTGCAGAATAGAGGAACTGAGAAATGGGTGCTGATGTGGAAAACTGTGCAGAATGGGCAGAAAATATTTGATTTTAGATTAGATTGTATCAAGGACCAATTGGAGAAGAGGCCGAAGGATATTTACAATTGTAGTAGGCCATTGATATGTTTTAAAAGTTTAGGGGTGTAATTTGTTGGACAAGAAGCCCCCACCCCCCACTCCAGAGACAATTGATGACAGACAGGTGCTGACATTAAGCTAAACAGTCATGTGCTAAGAGTAGAGTAAAAAATAGAAACAAAATGTGTAAATGTTGAAATGTTGAAACTCGGTGCTCTGAGTTGGTGCATGTCAGTTTAGGAAAAGGTAGACTTTTAAACCTCTAGGTTATAAAAAAATCTAATTTGATTGGAACTCTCTTTTAGTTGGATTTGACATTTAACAGACATTTAATTCATTTAGCAAGTTCTTTGACTCCATAACACAGTAGCCTACATGGTGTCAAAAGAACTGCAGTCAGATTTGCCAAAATTGCCAGCTTGGATGTTATCTTTACATATATATGGACATTAGCTCTACCTTGCTCCAGTTGCCCGCATGACTATTGAAATTCCCTTCCATAACAAGTTATGGCACTCCAAACAACCTTTAAAAAAAACTATGAGTAAGTTATTCTTTACAGCAGCAACCCAGTCATCCCGTTGTCCTGTTTTTATAGGAAATGTACAAGCAGTTTCAACGTTGGCTGAATCTAACAATGCTTACCACAGGAGAAACAGCTTAATTTTTTATACAGTAACTGAACATGACAATATTCAACACTGAGAATAGCTCAATGGGCTGGGATGGTGATCTGTAAAGTATAAGGTCGTAGGTTGGAATCCAGCCATAGTCTTTTGGCCTGTCATAATTTTGATTATCTGTTCATTCAACAGGATGACATCATTCTGAAGTACCACAAACAATTTTACCTTGGTATGTCAAAATATGATTGAATTAGAGCAGTTTCAACATTGGCTGAATCTAACAACGCTTACCACAGGAGAAACAGCTTACTTTTTTATACAGTAACTGAACATGACAATATTCAACACTGAGAATAGCTGAATGGGCTGGGATGGTGACCTGTAAAGTATAAGGTAATAGGTGGGAATCCAGCCATTATCTTTTGGCCTGTCATAATTTTGATTATCTGTTTAGCTAAACAGGATGACATCATTCTGAAATACCATGCACAATTTCATGCAATTTCACCTTTTTCTTCTCCTTGCGCCCCAATATCTCAAAAAGTCCCTTGTCATAAATTTTTGTGGGTACCCCCACACCAAATATGGGCCACATCGGACCATAGGGGGCGCCACAGGCCACGCCCAAAAGTCCTATTTTCAAAGTGATGGCATTCCCACCCCATTGCTCCAATTCTTCTGAAACTTGGTGCGCATGCCTCATTTTTCATGAGGAACAAAAAAGCCTCAAGGACCCATAAGGTCCGCCATGATGGATCTTCCTGTACAGTGATAATTTTGGAAAACGTTAAAAATTCCTCTTCTCTTGAACCAAAGTTCAAATTGACTTGAAATTTTGTACAGATATGTATCCTTGACATATTTAAAAACGTTACTTAAGACAATTGAATTAAATACAAAATGGCTGAAAGGGGTGTATTTATGTAAATGTCCACATTGCCTCAATATGTTTGTGTCACTAAGTCAAATGTATTTTCGAAGGATGGTTCAAACCTAATAGGCTTTAAGGTGACACAGGAAGTTTCACCTTGAAATGTCAAAATATTACTGAATTACAGCTGTTTGAACTGGGACCAAATCTGACAATGCTCGCCATTGGAGAAACTGCTTTTTTTATTATCAAGTTACTGAACTTTGTGTAATCCATGTCTGGGAATGGCTCAATTGGCTGAGACGTTGTGCTGGTAAGCAAAGGGTTGTAGGTTCAAAAATGTTCATCAAAAAAGGTCTATAGGCATTCTATACAAATTCAAAGTTTTACACATTGCCGGTAACATTTAGCCTACAATCTTTCTATGTCACAGTAGCCTAGGCTATGTCACGGTCTAGCTATCTAGCTGATAGGCTATACATTGTGAATTTGGTCTCTATGTTGCAATTGAGTAATGACGTTTTGTTTGAAGAAGGAGAGAGTCTACGAATTAAGACAATTATTGAAGTAAAGGAGCTTTTTTTAATCTTTTAACATTTACATCAACGGCCTAGTTTGTGTTTCTGTGCAATACCACAAACTTCATGTCCTCAACAGTAGGTGGTGCATCACCTTTTTCAACATCCGGCAAAGCCTGACTGAATTACAGCTGTTTGAACTTTAACCAAACCTGACAATGCTTGCCATTGGAGAAACGGCTTATTTTCTGATACAAAAACTGAATAGTCTAATGTCTAAGTCTGTGAATGGCTTAGCAGGATGAGATACAATGTGGATGTGCAAAGGGTTGTAGGTTCTAATCTAGTCAGAGTTATATATAATTTTGGGGGGATTCTGACAGAAATTACAGTTTCAAGTCTTCTCGTTAATCCCAGTGTAACTATCTATTATATCAATTTTACAACATTTTGCCATTTTGAGGGAGGAATCCGCCATTGCTGCTTGCAGCTAAATTTATAGCAATTAATTGTCCACAATATCACAGCATATGATTGAAAAATGTCCCATTTAATTCCATTTACATCCCAACACATTGAAACAGTTTCTTCCATTTGAACTGGATAGCAGCAGACTAATTGCTGATGTAATAGTGTTACAAGAACAAACAGTAATTGTGTTAGACTGGGTAACAAAGCCTGCTCTCTTCCCTACACACTGCCACAACACACACAATAACACTGCACACACACAATAACACAGCCACACAAACACACACAAAAACACAGCGCACAAAAACAATAACACAGCACAGACACAATAACACAGCACACAAACACACACACAATAACACAGCACACACAGACACATGCAATAACACAGCAGACACACAGTAACACACACAGACACACAATATAACACAGCCGAGGCCGGGACTCACTCCACTAACTCTGGACAGCAGAACACTGTAGGACCATTGTGAGGGAAAGAGAGAGGAGAGTGAAGGAAAGACAGAGGGTGAGTGTGGGAGAGGAGAGAGAGAGGGTGAGGAGAGAGACGGTAAAAGGAGGAAGAGAGAGAGGAGGGTGGAGAGAGCGTGAGAGGGTGAGAGGAGAGAAAGAAGGAGAGGGTGAGAGGAGAGAGAGGTGGTGAGGAAGATTATAAAGAGAGAAGTAGTCCCTTTATCTTTATACAGGTGGTGGTTATCAGGGGTAACACACTTCCTGTGGCACACAGAGTGCACCCAAACACACACATCCATACACACACACACAAACACAGCTGCAACTACTAACACCGGAAACAGTCTTGCTGTTGAACCAGTCTGTTTCCCAGTGAGGTCTATAGAGTGGGAAGTGTGTGATGGATGGGGAAGTGTGTGTGTGTGTTCCATATTAAGGGGGGGAAGCCCATTGTGGCTAGACCTGTCAACATACAGAAGTACTGCTTGTTTGAAAAGGCCACAATTGAGGCATTTTTTCATTTGAGACGCGTGTACATCCAGACACATCCTCAAACATTCTTTCCCATTCCAATACTTCAGAAGAAGAAGCTGACCACTGACTCTGAATGGTTGAATGGTGTTATTCCTATAAGGCTCAGATAGACAAGTAATACTTACTGGATATACACACACCAGGTTTGGATACACCCACACAGCAGGTCTGGATATACACATGGCTCCATGGAGAGGGGGGGGGGGGGGGGGGGGCAGTATGCTCTCTGCTTGGTGGGGGGAGGGGGGGGCAGTCTGCACTCTGAGCTGGGCTCCAGAGTGGTGGGAGGGCAGCCTATGCTCTTCCCAGCCAGGGTAAGCCCTGCCCCTCCTGGCACAGAGCGATGGGGTGGGTACAGAGCCCAGGAAGAGACGGGGAATATGAGGGAGATGGAGATGGTGCAGGAGGGAGAGAAAGGGGTAGGGAGACTGAGGAGGAGGGGGAGAATGATTCTCCTGTAATCATGCCAAAAGCAGTTTCCATGGTGGACATTTGGACTGTGCTGTGTGTGTGCTTCTCAGCGTGTCTGTGTGTGTGCTTCTCTGTGTGTGAATTATGTGTGTGTTGTGTGTGCTTCTGTGTGTGTGCTTCTGTGTGTGTTGTGTGTCTGTATCGCAACTGTATAGTACATGGCTTCTTGTGCATCAAAAGTGGAACGAAAAAACACTTTTCCGTTCCTTATCAAGAAATAACTCCCAAAACTCAGATAACCACAACCCCCTGCAGCAGCTGTCTGAGCGCCATCAATTCGCTGTCCCGGTAACGAGGGTGGCACTGCAGCAAACACTGTCTTGGCGAATCAATCCTGATTTTGTTTACCAGCTGAATGGTTATCAGCCTTTTGGTTAGTACCAGCTGACTAGTTACTATTAACTGACTGGTCAACTGCTGACTGGTTGGGGTGAAAGGAGGAGGGGGGGTGAGAGGAGCAGAGGGGGGTTGACAGGTGGGTGACAGGAAGAGAGGGCGGGGTGACAGGAGGGGAGGATTGAAAAGGTTCTTCCAGCTATTTAGTCAAGGCTGGTGAGCACACAAAGATAAATACAGGGCACCTATGGCCGCAAACTACTGTATAGAAATGACCTTGTTTAGGGGAGAATTTGTGCTTTTGGGAATTTAGTTTAAATCAACATTTTCTTTTGAATTGTATTAACGAAGGAATCAAATTGACACCAAAGAAAAGTATGCGGTTGTTCATTTTCATTTGGATTCCACTGCAAAAAAGGTGAAAGAGAGAGAGAGAGAGAGAGATAGAGAAAGAACTAAAAACAGAGGGAGAGACTGGGGAAGCAGGGTGGGAAAGGAAAGTGAGGTAAATAGGCTGCAAGGTGAACCACGAAAAGTCTTTTAGAAAATGATTCCCGCTCCACAGTCTGGCATCTACACAATCTTTAGCTCATAAAAAAGAACGATTCGTGCTAAGCTACCAAAAAAAAGTTTGTTTCGCTGAAATTCCAGTCGATTATCGTTGCGTCTATGTTTTATGCAGAACTAGTTTCTTCAGAGCGTAATAGGATTTTGGTGGCACGGTTCGACACGTGATCGTTCTACACCAATAAGGTAGCTGCTTTTAGTCAACATGGATGGATATGTTTGGCAAATAGAGGATGGGACCTTGCACGTAACAGAAATTCGGCCCCTGACAGTGTTTTGCATGTGATACACTGCGGCTGCAAAAGTGCATGTGAGACAAGCAGATGTTCATGTTTTTCTGCAGGACTGTGTTGCACAGACTTATGTCGTTGTAATTGTGCCAACACAAAAGAAACTGAGGAACTGGAAGATAACTGTCCTGACACTGACAGTGAGGACTGAGTGTCCTTAATCTGTTATTCCTTATTCTGTTTTGTACAGTTTTATATATCATATTTCATATTTTTCATTAAGATTGTTTTTTTGGTTGATCAGTGTTTTCATTTGTGGAAGAATGAATGAATGAATGTTACAACAACGACATAAGTCTGTCTGTCTGCCCCCCCCCCCAGTTTAATGTAATAGTCTAGTTTAATAACTAATGTAATATTGCACATATTTTCGTACTATTTCCCCTAAAGCAATAAGGTTAGGCTACTTAGAGACCTTCCACTCATAAAGTATGTTCTAAATGGCATAAATGCTGCCAATTATTAATTGACGTATTAATAATTGAAGTTGGTCAGTAGCCTAGCCTATCGATTAAGGTACTCGAAAGCATGTACCCTGTCTGCTTCATTTGAGCTTGATAGGCATTCTGTAGCAAATAATAACAATAAACCCACTATTTATTAATTAAAAATACTTCTGCATAGTAATGCACCGAAAATACAAACGTAAGCAAAGGCAGCAATTGCTATCGAATCAACAGACATGTGCAATTTAGCTAGCAGGGGAATAATACAAACAACGAAGATCACCAGTTAACTTAACTTAAATTAGCAAGAATATAGACTAATACAATAACAGGCTTAAATTAACTGACAAGTTAATTTAAGGCACAATCTCAACTGCGGTGTGAAGCGCGTATCCATGCTATTCTCCGACATGCACTCTAACAATCACATAGACGTCCTAAGATTTTGTACAACCCTATTTCTGATACCATGGCGGCAGAAATTTAGTCGTGGCGGGCCGCCACGGCAAAATTAACATAGGAAACACTGTAACGTGCAAGGTCCCATCCTCTATTTGACAACCATATCCATCCATGTTGACAAAAAGCAGCTACCTTATTGGTGTAGAAGGATCACGTGTCGATCCATGCCACCAAAATCCTATTACGCTCTGAAGAAACTAGTTCTGCATAAAACATAGATGCATCGACAATCGAATGGAATTTCAGCGACAAACTTTTTTTTGGTAGCTTAGCAGGACTCGTTCTTTTTTATGAGCTAAAGATTGTGTAGATGCCAGACTGTGGAGCGGGTTGAAACGATAACAGGGTTCACCTTACGGCCTAAAATGAGGAAAAAGAGAGTTAGAGATTGATAGAGTGAGATGAGTGTGAGAAAAAGAGAGAGTGAGGTGAGTGAAAAATATCCTATAGAGAGGGACATAAACTTACTTGTTGAGGAACTCGGCCTGCCCACAGATTTTGAGCACATAATCATCCATGTCGATGTGGTCCAGGTCATCCTGAGTGTAGCACAGAGTCTGGTAGATAAGCAGGTCTGTGGTGGACGAGCCTGAGGGATCAGAGACAGGAGTCAGACAGTTCAGAGACCAGAGGACAGAGATCAGAGGACAGGACTCAGATAGCACAAAGTCCAGAAAACAAAGACCAGAGACAGGAGTCAGACAGGACAGAAACTATGGGTTAGGGTTATCACGGTAGATATATTGCTATGCAAAAAGGTTAGAATATGTATCGTAGAGTTATGGCGATTTCTTTACAATATGACATGCATTTTATCCTATAGGTTGAGGTACCAACATGCAAACTATTCTGCACCTGCGTCACACATGCATTCACTGCACAATTCACTGCAGGCCAAAATGAGTTCGGCTGAAACTGAATTTCTGTTTCACAATTTTTTTTATCGTGTCATGTATCGTATCGTTACACCCCTAACAGAGACGAGAGGACAGACACCAGAGGACAGAGGCCAGAAGACAAGGACCAGAGGACATCGACCAGAGGACAGGAGTCAGACAGGACAGAGTCCAAAGGAAAGGACTCAGACAGGACAGGGACCAGAGGACAGTGTGTGTGTGAGAGTGTGTGTATGTGCGTGTGAATGAGCAAGATAAGTGAAGTGTGTTGCCGAACTTGAAACAGGAGGACCAGCATGTCTGTGCACAGAGTTACTGGTGGTAACATATGCACACACACACACACACACACACACACACAGGGGTGGTTTTAGCTTGTATGGCTCCCTGGGCGAACAACCCACCAGCAACCCCCCCGCTGGCGACCCCCTCCGCCAAATGTCGACATCCATAACTGAGGTCAAATTATGGCCTTGATTAGCCTGCACCAACCTGCACCAACATTTGTTTGGTGCAGGCGCCCTGTGCCACCCCCGGCAAGATGACGCCTTGGGCTGCCCATGTCGCTTATGCCTAAATCCACCACTGCACACACAAAAGTAGACACACACCAAGTCTCACCATCGCAGGTGAAGGTAAGAGGTTCTGTGAAGTGGTCACTGATGACTGTGACCTTGATGCTGATCCCCAGACCATGCTGTAGCTGGTCCGGGCCCACACATGCTGACCACACCAGCCCCGCGTTCCTGGAGCGCTCGTTGCAGGGGTACGCTGACCGCAACCTGACCACAACATGAACACAACTATATTACAATCATGTTACGACCACTGCACGACCACAGCCCACATCAGAATATTGAAACACAGATGGCATTCAACAGCAAATACAGTGTGTGGGTGTGTCCTTTCGTGTGTATGTGTTTGTGTGTAAGGACTCCCCACATTCTTGCTTGTGTTAGAGATAAGCCTTAAAACGCTTATGCTTTTCATAAACCCCCAGGTTAGCTAATTAGGGAGTAATTACACTCACTAATCACTTTACAATTAATCACCTTATCACTTGGCAGTTTATATTAGATGATTAACACAATTGCTCAATAGCACCTTTAAACCCTGTAAAATCACGTTGTAGCTCTATAACACAAACTCTACACCCCTCCACAGATTATGTTACAAGGAGCTTTCGGTTGTGTGTGCCACTCACACATCCAGCATGTGACAGAAGGCAGCCACCTCCTCGTCCCTTTCCTCGGACACCTGGAACAGCTCGTAGCCAAAACCGTTCACCCTGGAGCCCAGAGACACCTAGCACACACACAGACAGAGACGGAGAGAGACAGAGAGAGAGGTGTGTCATAAGGAACAACATAAGGGTTATTATCATTCTGTAATACGGGTTATCATGATATTATCTGTGTCATAACAATTAGCATACTACCATGAGGGTTATCATTATAATGTTATCATTCTGTCAAAGATTGTCATTGTGTCATAAGGATTATCATTATAATGTCATCAGGCTGTCATAAGGGTTATCATTATGAGATCATAATGCTGTCATAGGGGTTATCGTTATAATGCCATCATGCTGTCAAAATAGTTATCTTTATGACGTAATAATGCTGTCATAAGGGTTTTCATCATGATGTACCGGGTCAGCTGACACCCTGCGCTGGTTTTTGTTGCTCTTCTGAAGGGGCGTGTACGTCCTGGGAGGGACCTGGGGGGGGAGGGTCTTACTGCGTGCCACAGGCTTCCCTGATTGGTCCCCATTGACTCGCCTCCCCCTGGGTGCCAGCCAGTCCCCGTTGAGCCTGGAGAGGGCATCGTTCAGGCTGTCATAGTTCAGCGATTCCCCTGTGGTAATCTTGGGCAGCTCCTCCTCTGGGGTGAACAAGTTGACATCGCGGGGCACAGGGGCAGAGCTCCTGGGGGGCAGGATGGGGTTATCTGAGGATGATGATGGGGGGAGGGGGTTCCTGGGGGGGATGGCTGGAGGGGGGTCATCCGGAGGGAGGGGAAACCCTTTGGAAAGACTCAGAGCAGAGCCTGAGTCCATGGAGTCCCCGTAGCTAGAACCAAAGTAGTCCTCTTTCCCTGGAGTCTCCAGGATGTAAAGGGGATCCTTGCTGTAGCTCCCCCGGGAAGTGCTAGCCCTGGCTGGGGAGGGCCGGGGCATCTGTGCCCCCCCAGGCTGGAGGTGGTTGAGAGAGGGGTCCGAGCTTGAGAGGCCCCTCAACATGCTGCTTCCTCCGGGGGGGCTGGGGATGGGGCGGCAGGGGGAGGAGCGTTCCTTAGGAGGTGTGGGGGCTTTCCCACTGTCACCCGGGGGGACCCCCTTGTCCTGTTTGAGGCGAGAGAGGGCATCATACTCCATTTGCAGGGCCTCGGCCAGTACCAGCTCCTTCTGGGACAGACCCAGGGCCTCTAGGCAGCTCCACTCCTTCTGGGTCTGCGCCGACATGCTGTACCCTAACAGGGGGCGCCACGGCCTGGATATGGGGGGGGGGGGGGGCAAGGAGGGGTGAGGGGGGAGAGCAAAAGAAATCTCAGTATCAGATACCTGATTCCCCATGGGCATGATTAACCCTTTATTTACACACTACATATACACACAAAGCTGTAACTTATGTCCCTGTACTTACTGTAAGTCGCTCTGGATAAGAGCGTCTGCTAAAATGACTAAATGTAACCCATATTCACACAGGACGTGCTGTATGCTGGCTACAGTCTGGGTCAGCATTCTCTAGACCCTCCAACTCTCTCTTTGACTGAGCGTTTGAACCCTTATACAATGTGCACACACACACACACATTTAGAAAAGGGACCAGGCAGCTCATCCACACATTCCTGTATAAGCAGTAGTGCTGACTAGTTGGGTGTGCTTTGCCTTCGGCAAGGGCACAACCTTTTTCTCTCACATGTATATTATTATTAGTGCGTTTGCTGCAAGCAAAAACACTATTGTTTTCCTTGTTTCTCTTTATTATTGTTGGAATGCTGCTTCAGCATTCCAAGTATTGTTCTTTGAATCTTTATTCAACTTATTATTTGTATTATTGTGAGAATGCTGCTAAGCATTCTCACTATTGTTTTCCTGTTTCTCTTTATTATTATTATATCAACTTCTTAGTTCTTCCGCCGTTATTTGGCCTTTAACTAGTTCTGCATACTTTCACCGATTCCTACAATTTTTGTATCAAAACGTTCAGCTCCTTCAGGAGATGTTGGCTATGACTTTTGGTATTTCTCACTTTTATACTTTTTAAGACATTAAGGTTTTTGTGCAAATTATTCTCCCATTAAAAGTAATGGTAAATCCTTTCAAATCATTAAAAAGCAAAGCTTCCTCCTCTTTCAAACGTAACTACTTCAGCATACTTTCAGCTTGAGACACCATTCAACCTTTAAAATGTTCACAAGACATTCAGCTATTCCCACATGATTCAGCTTTTTCAAATATTCAGCCAATTTTGAATTATGACCGTTTGAAATACATGAAAATGTTTGCTCCTTCTTGATTTTTATGAATGAGCAGAGCCAGCAGCTGGCTGCTCTTTTTCTGATATTCAACTAAATTGTCAAACATTCCTCTAACGTTCGTATAGTTTAACGTACAGAAACAAGTTATACCTTAAAATGTAGGAAGAATTGTCCTCTTTCAGCCAATGTAACTACTAAAGAGCTCACATTTACAGATTTTCAGCTATGGGCCTTGAAGCGAGAGCAGCCTTTCAAATTCTCTCACTAACTTCAATGGAGAGGTGGGTAAAATCTGTCAGAGAAAGCAGGAAGGAAGACGATTTCGAAACTGCCGGTAGAGACATATTTCTGACCGCACATATATATAAAGGCCATCTCTAGTTTCGGCAGAGTCTTGGGTCTCGGAAAATATCCTCATTTTATTGATTGGACGTGTAGTTTTGCGTCTAGGTCAACTTGTTCGAGGTGTGGATGCTAGGTAAATGTTCGTTTTTCTCTCTGCCTAGCTCGTTAGCGATCACAGCTGCTCCATCGCCGTGGCAACCAAACAAACACGCACCAGGAAAGCAAAAGGAACACGTTTTTGAAACTGCAGGTAGAGTCGTATTTCTGACTGCACAGACATATAAAGAATATCTCTGGTTTCGGCAGAGTCTTGGGTCTCGGAAAATATCCTTATATTTTGGATTGGACGTACAGTTTTGCGTCTAGGTTATCTTGTTTGAGGTGTGGATTCTAGCTACATTTCTCTTATTCTCTGCCCTCAGCGCGTTAGCAATCATAGCTGCACCATCACCGTAACGACAGACACGCACCACTCAGTCTCTCACACAGGTGATTGGTACGTTTACTTGACCATGAGAAACCCGATTACTAGCAATTGTCGGTTTATACCAATAATACGATTACTCCGTTTACATGTGTAATTAGTTATGCGATTACTCAATAAACGCGTCTACATGATTCTTTTTTTATTAATCGTTGTATGCTCCACGGCCAAAACTTGCACCATCATCCTTCTGCAACAAAGTGTCGCCGTGTCTTCCTGTATCGGCTCTACTGCTGTATGTTTCATTCCATCAACACATTGAATCCTACTAAGAAAGACGAGTAAACACACTCAATGGTAGGCTACATCTGCTACTGCTATTACTATCAAAACTATAATTTCAGCTGTTAAAACGATAATATTCTTGTTACGACTAGCTAGCCTACTTCTTCTGTTTAACAGTTCAGCTTTCAGCTTCTCCCGCATTGTAGGCTATTTTAGCTGTTAGCGTTGTTAGATGATGCAGTTCAGATTCCACACTGCCTCTTTTGTGTGACTCACACATTTTTGAAATTAATTTCAGCTTTCAGCTTGCGGGTATTTTCTCATTTATCACTTTTATACTTTTTTAAATATTAAGGTTTTTGTGCAAATTATTCTCCCTTTAAAAGTAATGGTAAATCCTTTCAAATCATTGTTGGAATGCTGCTCCAGCCCCTTTCAAAAATACCTTTCGGTTGCTTTGAAGCTTCAGCTTATAACTTTCTACTAAAGTTTCACAATTTTCCGCTTTTTTAGCATGGTCAGCTATCCCCATTCAGGTTTTCAGCATTCTCACTGCTGTTTCGCAGGAACAGCCGTTTCTAGTTATTATTTATCTTCTATTTCTTCTGTGGCACCTTTCAGCGCCTTCAAATCTTCAGCTATTAAAACCGTTCAGCTATCAAAATATTCAGCCGTTTCAGGCCATGGGTGCTATGACTTTTCAGCTTTGTACCTCTTACGCTTGAATTAATATAAATCAATATTCATAATATTTTTAACATGGGTTTCCAATAGAGTTTTCTTTCAAATCCTCTCAAACTTCTTTAAACTTCTTCAACTTCCAAATCCTTCTTCTTCCTCAATCTTTCAGCTAAAGCCACCATTTAAACTTTAAAATGTTGACAAAACCCTAAACTATTTTTAAATAATTCAGCTTTTTGATATTTATTCAACTTTTTTCAATATCACTGATTATGTTTCATGACTTTTTCAAGCCGTTTCTGAGATTTACATGGGTGTTTACGTGAAACCCTAGAGTGCAGACTGAAACGCTTAGAGTGGAGGGCAGCTTCGGATGTCGTTGAAAAAATATTTTTAGTTTGCCAGCATTGCCACAATTTTCGCTCTTCATGCTTCTTTTTGGATCAATAGATAGCTAATTTTGTGCTGGTCGTAGACAGTTGTCTGTTGAATCCAACAGACGTACACATTTGTTCAGAGCCCCACTAAAGCGAGACAAAGTCCAACTCTCGCCCCATAGAGACCAATGCAAATCCGGTGACAAGATCGTCAGAGAAAGCAAAAAGAACAAGATTTTGAAACTGCCGGTAGAGTCGTATTTCTGAACGCACAGAAACATAAAGGACATCTCTGGTTTCGGCAGAGTCTTGGGTCTCGGAAATCGGAATATCCTTATTTTTTGTATTGGACGTATAGTTTTGCGTCTAGGTCAACTTGTTTGAGGTGTGGATGCTAGGTAAATGTTCGTTTTTCTCTCTGCCTAGCTCGTTAGCCATCACAGCTGCGCCATCACCGTGGCAACCAAACAAACACGCACCAGGAAAGCAAAAGGAACACGTTTTCGAAACTGCAGGTAGAGTCATATTTCTGACTGCACAGACATATAAAGAATATCTCTGGTTTAGGCAGAGTCTTTGGTCTCGGAAAATATCCTTATTTTTTGGATTGGACGTACAGTTTTGCGTCTCGGTTAACTTGTGTGTGGTGTGGATTCTAGCTACATTTCTGTTATTCTCTCCTATAATTGAGCTAGCGCGATGGCTCTCCATAACTAAAAACGGTTCGACTTTTTCCCCACAATCAACCAAATTCAAACAAGGTATGTACATTGATCTTAAAGTGTACATAATCTAGCTAGATCGTTTTTATTTTAGCAAGTTTCACAGAAATCTGCAAAAATCGAGGTTCAAGACTGTCATAGCTGACCGTCACGAACAGCCAAAAACCGGGGCTGGGGCATTTGTTTGCTGCAGCTGGCGTTAATCCTACGAACAAACGCTTCGTAACTGGAAAGTTTTTACTTTTAATTGACGATATTGAACACAGATGCTAAGTAAATTGTCTTTACTCTAAATATCTTCTCCGTTTTCAATTTGAAGCAGTAAATCTAACACAGTAGGAATTCTCCCACGACATCCGCTCGCTCTGCTTTGACTAACAAATATGTTCTCAGTCCACCATACATTAGACGAGCTAATTTTCGAGCACTTTCGATACAAGATACAGGCCATGTTAGAGTTGAATTGTGTGGGCAATGTAGAACAGCAGACAGATTTGAAATATGATCTTTTGTTATGGCCATTCTAGTGACACTACAACTGTCGTCATACGGCGAAACCAGGTCACATAGCTAGCTACGTTTTTCCAGACATAATATTCGTTACCTAGCTACAAACAAAGTGTTTACAGAGTATTTACTTTTTATTGGCGATATTGAGTTAAGTTAACTCTGTTTTCAATTTGAAGCAGTAGATCTAGCTAGCTTATGTAGGAATTTGTTTCCATTGCATCCTCTCTAGCTTCACGCCTTCGGATATTATTCAAGCCTACGGTGTTAATACAGTCTTTAAAAATACCACTGACCCTTGCAAGAAATTATCCGCTGGTTAGATCTGGTTAGAAGTTAGAAACTTTGTCGCACTGAAATGTGGAGTTAAACCGAAGAACAGTTTCTCTTCCGTTTTCAGATCAGGTTTTAATGGGCGGAGCCAAAAAATGCCCTATCTACGTCATTTCGCCCTATCTACGTCAGATCACTGAATGGCTCGTCCTGCTGTACTGTTATTGTAGCCTACATCAGCTAGCTAGCTAGCTTCAGGATGTCTCCCACCAACCGCAACTGCATCTTCCCTGGATGCAAGAACTCCAGCTGCGCTGCAACGCAATTTAAGTTCCCTATTGATAATGAAAGGAAAAATAGGTGGATAGATTTTGTGAAGAGCCACGCTGATGGAAAGCTTCGGATAAACTCCAACAGCTGCCTCTGCAGTGGATAAGAGAGTCTGCTAAATGAGTAAATGCAGTGACCATTTCACATCGGATAGTTTTAACATGGACCAGAGACAGACGGGGTTCGCGGACACACGGCTTCTTTTGCAGCGCGGAGCCGTACCGAGCATCGTCCTCCCGGCCGTTCCTCCTCCCGGTCGCACCTGGACAATCCACCGCTGCCAGCAGTTCATCACCCTGTTCTGTGTGCTTGTTATGATTATACTAAATAACTTTTCCAGAGGTATCTCTGCTATGAGTTAGTGCAAACCGCTAAATTGATAGGCTACTCGGTGTAGAATGATGGTATTTTGGTAAAATGGTAGCTAATGTGTTAGAAGTAGCCTAGTTGAAGAGCTCACTGTCTGCTGTCTCTGGTGTCCATTTTTACTGTTACAGCTCAGGGGAACATTTCATTTATATGCATCTGTATGTTTCACTCATTGAACAAATAAATTCTAATTCTAGCCTATATGGTTTTGTTCGGCTTGACATAGCGTCTATTATCTGGGTCGGAGGTAGGCACTAGGCAGCGAGGGGCGGAGCTTCAGCTCCTTCAGGCGACACGCTCCCCCAGTCTCAAGCAGAGAAGACTGCTGATTTTTTCACGATTTCAAAGCCTAATTTAACATACTTGTCGGTGTTATTTTTTCATTCAAATTTGGATGGGTAGTTAATAACACATTATTCTGTGGTGTGGCGAACTTGTTTTCAGGTCCACTTTACAGGATCTTTAAAGTACGTGTCTGAACAGGACTGGGTGTGCAGGCACACATGATTAGTTTCTCCTCCGTCTTGAACCTGAAACCTAGATTCTAGGTTAGAAATGTTGCCAGTCTGTTGCCAATGACCAACGGTTGCTATGTTTTTCCAGCAAGTTCAAGTCATTCCAGTGTTGTCCTTTTACCTTCAAATTTGTTCAACCCAGACTTCAGCAACTGGTTTTCTGCTAAATTTTCACATTTTCCTGCAGCTCATCTTTCTGAATTTTTGCCCTTATTGTTTTGCATTTTTCTTCTTTTTTTCTTCTCTTTTCTTCTGTTTTCTGCCTTCATCTTGCTCCAGGTCCTTTCAAAAATACCTTTCACAGCAGTACCTTCCAACTGCCAGTACTTTTGCATTTTTCTTCTCTTTTCTGTACTTTTCTGCCTTCATCTTGCTGCAGGTCCTTTCTAACATACATTTCAGGCCTTTTGAAACTCCAGCAAATAATTTTCTGCTAAATTTTCAAATTCTTCAGAATTATTTCTCTTTTTGCATTTTTCTTCTCTTTTCGGTAGTGTTATACCTTCGTCCAGCTCCAGCCCCTTTCAAAAATACCTTTCAGGCGCTTCAGCTTATAACTTTCTACAACATTTTCACAATTTTCCACTTTTTTAGCATGGTCAGCTATCCCCATTCAGGTTTTCAGCAATCTCACTGCTGTTTCGCAGGAACAGCCGTTTCTAGTTTTTATTCTTTTTGCCCCCCTAAAACTCAGTCAATATTTGGCCTACATAGACAACCTAGGTGTCAAAAGTTTCGTCTTGGTAGCGATTGAGTTGCTTCTATTGGGATTTACGTTCCGTTGCATGGTTTAAGTAGAAATTAAGGTTTTGTGGTGAAAAGTGAAGCTAACGGTGGCTAACTTGCTAGCCACAGTCAATGACACTACTTACGTCACTAACGTCACGAAAAATCGCGTGACTACCTCTAGCAGAACATTAGTTTAGCAGCTTGTTAACTTCTGGGAGATAGCTAAGCTAACTGCTTTACTGCAAGGCAGCTGCAGAAACTCCACAAGCAAAGAGGCCAGGGTGATAACTATTTACTAATTTTACTTTGTGATATGACATACAATTGTGACGT
The DNA here is from genome assembly GCF_038355195.1 of Osmerus mordax. NCBI lineage: Eukaryota > Metazoa > Chordata > Actinopteri > Osmeriformes > Osmeridae > Osmerus > Osmerus mordax. The sequence continues at coordinate 6,011,797 of NC_090050.1, read as the reverse complement.
GTAATGTACAATATAAGCTGATTTTATTAAGGAAGTACATCTACTTTCGGAAACAGTAGTCTACTATTTCACTGAAGCATTAGCATCATGACATTAGCCTCTGTTGCCCGGGCAACACATACTACAGTGGTCTATGATGCATCTGTTTTCAATCGTTAAAATAAACATTCCTCACAAATACATTTTCGTTGTAGGATTTATTATGACATTAGATTACAAGTAAACGATTTGTGGCTGAAATTATCATTACCTGTGGTTTCAAACCAGTGTATCACTGCAACGCTGTAGCCTACGCGAGACACTACAAAAACATCTACACAGCTGTTTAGGAAGTCAAACGGCGACAGAACATGTTCGGCACTCCCCTTACTTAAATCAAAAGTCTATCTAACTACTAACCTGAACTTCATTGCCACAGCCTAAACTTTGTCAATCTGTTCATGAAAATAATTAATTTCAGCCTAAACCGTACAACGGAACGTTAAATCCAATTCAACCAACGCAATCGCTACCAAGACGAACACAGCAGTAGTCTAGTACTGTACCGTAGTAGTACAATTTACCGGGGCAGCTTCTCCACACAGGGCTATATCGCATTTTGCGTTGTTACTGACAATGATCGCTATCAGCGAGCTTTTTATGAATGAGCGATTTTCCACGAAATAAATGTCAAGCTTATTTACGTTTTGGGGGGCATATTTTCAGTTAGCAGATGGTACTGTTTGAATCGCGATTCCATCTGCCGGTAACGTCGTAGAATAATCTTCAAAGGGGGTTCTTTATTAATGAATGAATGCAATGAGTAGGCTAAATGCCTGAAAATATCACGAGAAGGGAAAAACTTAAAATGACGTTTAAGTCATAGAGATTAGGTCAATTTTTACACCGGTCTGCCAAATTTATTCGTTTTGATTCAACGATGAGGCTGCCTCTTGCAGGGGAAATGAGAAGACATCTATTTCATTCTACACTTCACTCGTATTTTGAGTTGTAAATGAGCAGCAAAAGAGCTTTCAAAGCTTTTAAATCTATGTAATCTTTATAAATAATAAGTATGCATTTTTATATAAAATATACAGAAATATAAGTTGTAAAAATGTCATTAAAAAACAGACCCCTGTGCAACCGACGCAAGCAAGCACACCCTACAATTTCCCCAGAAATTATATCCTCTCTAGTTGAAGTTGAGTTTGCTACTAGAACTAAAACATGACTGTTTGAACAGTTAATGATAATGTGTAACTAATTGACAGTCTGTCAATCATAGATACATTTAATGAATTTCTTTAAATATAAGTCCCCGGTGTTTGTATTTGACATGTCTAGTTACAAGCTCTTTTCAACTGAATGGTTGAGGTTACAAGTCAGCAGAATTGATACCAAAGGGTGAAACACTGCAGACTACTGATTGGCCAAAGAATCGCGACACGGGATACTGCACAAATCTGCCATTTTTAAATAGCCAAGCTTCTGTTCTAGCAGCATTTAATAGCAACGTTCGTACGGCAGATTTTTTAAGCGTCACTATGATGACCAGCTACATTGCATGGTATCAGCAGAAAACAAACATAGCTAGTAGAGTTGAGCCGGTATCATGCAGTGGAAAAGCAGCTTAATAGACGTAGTAGCCTATAGATATACTGTTGTTATTTCCCTGGCTGGCTGGTAGTGGCGGTGTTATTAATATTGTTGTGTGTCTGTTAAAATATGGTCTGTCTGCACTTACACAGACAGAACTTTGAGGTTGTATTTGATGATCTGCGACACTTAATACAAACATAAAATAAGTAGTATCTTATTAACAACTATTAATTAATTATAATAATATAGTAGTATATTATGTGATAAGTAGTAGCTTTAAATCTGTGCTGTGTTTTAGAGTGCTTTTTGAAAGCCTTCCCAGAATGTTAATGCCAGCTGTGTCTCCATCTCATTGCCCCAAGGAAGCTCACAACCTTTTCTGACCTCCTGGTTGCCATGACGACTAGGGCTTCCACCCCCACTGTGCTCACCGGAGCAGTCTTCTCCTGGTTTAGTCTGCCCTCGCTGTCTGTGTGTGTGTCTGTCTGTGTTTGTATGTCTGTGTGTGACTATGTGTGTCTGTAAATGTTTTATGTTTGTCTGTGTGTGCGTGTCTACATGTGTGTGTCCATTTGCAAGAGAGAATGAGAGAGAAGAAAAGAGAGAGGGAAACCATCCATGGAGGAAGAAAAGTGAATGTGTGCCAAAATGAGAAGAAGGAGGATGACTGGAGACAGGAGAGGGTGAGGAAGACCTAACGGAGGAGAACAAGCAAGCGAGGGTCCTTGGTGATGATGACTTAACTTTGACCTCAGCCATCCACACCATTCAGGAGGGGAACACTGTGTCGACTGGGGTCTCTGGCTATGAGTGTAAGACTCCAGGCTGGCTGTATAGAGGCTCCAGGCTGGGTCTAAGGAGGTTCTAGGCTGGGTCTAAGGAGACTCCAGGCTGGGGCTGTGCTCTGTGACCCAGAGCAGCCTGAACTGGGGATAGTTAGTTGGGAGGGTGGAAGTATAGATTAAGGCAGGGTGATATTGTTGGAGAGGGATTTAGGGAGAGAGATGGATGGAGGGATTGATAGTGGAAGAGGGGGGCTATATTCCAGACCCCTGGAATGTACCCCCACTGGGATATAATCCTATTCAATTAGGGACAGGGGGAGGTGTCCCAGTGAAAGAACAAAGGTCTGGGGGATGAGAGTGTGTGTGGGTGTTTTTGTGTATGTGTGTGTCACGTGAGAAGGGTCAGTCTCCGACACCTTCACACGGCTGCAGTACAGAGACAAAGGGCTGCCGTCATCCACACACGCCCTCCATTTACCCATCTACTCATCAACACACACACCAACAAACACACTCTCTCTTTTCCACCCCCACTATTGCCAGGTGATGCCACGTTGATGATGAAGTGATCTGTCACATTCATTCATCGCTGCACCTCTCTCTGTCATCTTGTTTATATGTATTTGCATGTTTGTATTGTATTTGTGTGTATGCATGTTTGTATTGTGTGTATGTGTGTGCATTAGGGCTGGGCGGTATGACGGTATATACCGTGCGACGGTAGAAATGTGTCTACCGGGAGAGATTTGGCTATACCGTTTCAACCGCGGTATACTTTAAAAAAATTATGTATTTCATACTTTCTTATTAAGCATATATGTCATAACCCCCCACCCACATTAGATATATTCATATAACAAATTTATACTCTTATTTTGAAAACAAATTCACACAGTAGTTGCATGTTGTTGTTGTTCTGCAGCAGAGAAGACGATAACTGCAGCAGGTTGGGCAAAAAGGGCTCGCATTCAAAGTCTTTACAAATTTGTGATATTTTTGTATTACACGTGTCAATTAAATGTCTGGTTGTTGTGTTGTATATAAGCCATCCTATAAATCGCATTCTTGCGATATTTAGAATTGTAGTTTAACTTTTATTTGATTTGCTATTTTCGTTTGACCTTGAAACACATTTGCGTTGGTCTGACGGAACGGAGTGTATTTTGTCTAAGCCACATTCATGCCGATGCTAATTAATTATATATTTGATGACCCATTCTGCAGGTAACCAATTCGATTTGTTGTTCAAGTTTTATGTCTCGTGCTGTAAAATTACACTGGTGGCGTTGCTAGCATTCTTGATCTAGGATGACTAGTGAAGGCTAACTACTTAGCCTACTAACTGAGAGTGAGGTCATGCCGGGAAATATCAAACTGGGGATTTAACGTATCGACCGAGCTTTAATGAGGTTGATACGCCGAAACCGAAGTTAGATATGGATAGTAAAACGCAGACTGATCGCTTTCGCTCATTTTGAAATTTTCGTCGGAGGGCATTACGGATCCGTATTGAGCGGTGAGTAGGTCACGCGGGTGGCATGACTGCGCATCAGCCAATCGGAACGCTCGTACTACATACTGTGATATATACCGTAACCGTGATATAAAATTACTCATACGGTGATAGAAGATTTTGGCCATATCGCCCACCCCTAGTGTGCATGTCTGTATTGTGTATATGCATCAGATGGCTGAGCGGTTAGGGATTCGGGCTATTAATCAGAAGGTTGTTGGTTCGATTCCTGGCTGTGAAAAATGATGTTGTGTCCTTGGGCAAGGCACTTAACCCTACTTGCCTCGGGGAGAATGTCCCTGTACTTACTGTAAGTCGCTCTGGATCTGTATTGTATGTGTGTATGCATGTTTGTATTGTGTATATGTGTGTGCATATCTGTATATGCATCCTTGTAGTGTGTTTATGTCTGTATTGTATATGCATGTTTGTATTGTGTATATGTCTGTGTGTGTATGTATGTGTAGATCGGTTAAACTCAGGTAAGTATAAAGGCCACCCGTGCCAGCAAATCGCTAGCTTTTCGTTGGAGTAGTTGGTAGTGGTCTAACCTCACTTGAGATGTCGATGGCGCATTCGATCTCGGGTGCAGGCGTACCTTCGACGGGGGCGCAGTCGTGCATGTTTGTATTGCAGGGCTCTCAAGTTTAGAAGACAGGCAAGAGTGACATTTCCCCTCCCCCAGCCCCACCTAAAAATTTATTAATTAATTGCTTTTTACCTGACATCTTTGAAAGGCAGCAATGATTAATGCTTCCATGGCCAGGATATAATGATAAAGTATGACATGATTTTAAAAGTGTAAAAACATTGACTATGCAAAACACTTAAATGTATTTAGTGCTAATAAAATTATTAAGCCTATTTTGAAAAATATGTTTATAATGTGACAATATGTCAGTCATCGTGTGATAATGAAAATATGACTAGGCCTAGACTCGGGCGATTCTAGGATCAGACCTTTAGGGGTGCTCAGCCCCCAATGACAATGTGACATGAATACAGTGCCTTGCAAACGTGCAAAAAACCCTTGCTAATAAAAGGTGAGAAGGATACGGTGAACCCCCGACCCTCTAGGGGGGTCCGGGGGCATTCTCCCCCAGAAGAAAATTAATTAAATTTTAAAGTTAAACGCATGAATCTGGTGCACTTCGAGAGAAAAATTAAGAGGCTAGATCTATGTAGAATCTGTGCTCTTGTAAACAATGTCATGTTCTTTTAACCATAAAGACATTTTTTGTATAGCATTGGTTCCAGAGCCAGTTGTAAAGTTGGGAAGCACGGGTAAAATCCTGTGTTGGCAACGGCCACAAACGTAGGTTATTTTGGTTTCAAAAAGGTGAGGAGTTTGCATGCCTATAAATCCCTAATTTCACTGGATAACAATTCATACATTTATGTATTAATATGCAAAATATTGAATGAATGAAAAAACTAAAGATGTCCCTTTCTTCATGAACTTTTTAATTATTATTAATTTTAGGGGTGCTGAGATTAAATTTAGGGTTGCTTGAGCAATAGTGCTATTTTCTGATTAGCTATTGTGTAGACCTTTTCTTTTTTTTGATTGTGTGTGTGCATATCTGAATTGTAGAGTGGGGGCCGTATGTTGACAGTTAACCAATAGAGACTACTTGTCTGCAATTTTAGACTTCTGAATAAATAATTTGAAATACTACAGGGAGGGTGGCAAGCTAGCTCTTTACAACATTGATACCATGCCTGTCTGTAATGACTCAAACTCAACTGTCATCAACTCAGACTTGTCTACTGACTGCGACGTCATGGTTCAGGTAGCTACAGAAAGCCAGCACATGCAGGTCCCTCACACATAGGCCTACATGGTTCCTGGTCACATAAAACTAGACGATTGTGAATCACATTGTCACATCGGAGCAACAAGATCACCGGTAAGACCAGTTTGTTTAACTGTGATCACGCTATGACGCGCCTTTAATTAGGCTACTAGCAACTCCTGAGCACTGCAAGAGACAACACACGCACCAATTCACAATTTTAAGTATAGCAAAAAATTGTGCAACAGTCACAGTAAAACCTTAAATTAGTCCACATTATTAAGTTAAGATTCGATTTATGTCGAGCTATTGTCGACTTGTAGCTACATTTTTAGCAGAAGTGTGTTTATCGGTTTCCTATATGCTACAAAGGTCACACGTGTTAAACAGAAATTACCGGTGGTCACCATAAAGTTGATCGTATATTTAATGAATGTGCAAAGATTTGTGACTTCTCCTCTGAATACAGTTGATGTCAGCCTAATGTTTTTATGGGCCGTGAAGTAGCCCAAGTGTTTGTTAAAATATGAAGACTGCTTTTAAAGTTGTTTCTTGGGCAGAGCCTGTCATAACATTTACACGATAGGCCTGTAACAGAAATAAACTGTCTTTGAATAAAAAAAATATAGAAACCATGCCATTCAAGTCAACATTAACTTGGACAATTGGAAGCCAATCGTGCACTAAAGATAAGAATGTAGGCCGAAATGTTAGGCTAGGCTACTCAAAACACCTGCATCGTCGGAAATGATTCATTTTTCGTAGGCTAAGACTATGACAATCAAACAAGAGACAACTTCAACTTGAATAATGGCATACTAGTCGCGTCAAAGGATATCCTGACGAGACTGGAAACAAGCAGACGGAAATAGTGACTATTTACAAATACAGTGACTGAGTATTGGCTCCTAAAAGCTTGCTGGGGCAGTTCAGACTGGTTGCTTGGCTACGTTTGTAACGCGTATATTGTCTTATTTAGCTATTTTAACCAACCATAGCCTCAACTGTAACATTATTGCGACATATTCAAACAAGGCTACAAAAGTGATTGATATAGGCTATATATTTATATGTAGGCTAATTGGCATTTGCCAATTCTGTAAAACGTAGTCGCTGGTGGTGGCTCGCTGCTAAGGAAACGAAGGCTACTGCTGAAGCTAGGGTCTCTACACACACTGCGCTAGTCGGTATTTCACAGCAAGTGGACACCAACTTCACGGATCACAAAATGAATCATGCATCAAAATATAAAGTGTAGACTACAAACCGTTTTTGATCATTTATATACCAAGTGAAAATGACATACCTGTTTTTCCTATGGCCGCCACCAACGTACTGGTTCCATAATATCCCCTATATTTTCCTTACAGAGCGTAAAAATATTGATTAAAATATCATTGTTTCTGGACTGTAACCAGCAATTTCAAGACTTTCCAGCCTTTGGTATTGTAAATAAACCAATCATTAATCACGTCGAAACCAGTAACCCGCCTCCCAGTTTCATGCAGTAATTGTGGAACAATGTCCCCTCTACCACGTCCCGGTTATTTTGTTAGCGAGTTGATGAGGTTTTCGGGTTTGCTGTTTGGCTGCGCATCGTTCTCTCCTTAGCGTCCGGGGCTTGGGGCTGGAGGGGCACGGCAAGGGAATAACATGGGATGCAACGACATCTACCGGCTGTATCACTTACCTGCGTCCGTGAGAAAAAGTAATGCACACTTCATCTGGTGATAGATCAGAAGATATAACTAAAAATATTAAAAGGCATGGGAATGCATCGATCTCGATATATTAAATCCTTAAATCGATAAACATAGAGAGAGATTTTCAGACATAATGTCTTTTCATTTAAGCTTTATATTAGCTAGTGTGTAGAGGCCAATTAAACAGACTAAATAATAAATTCATGCCCTATACTGACCAGAAAAAACTATATAATTTTCAGTATATAGTTATAGGTAACAAAAAGTCTATAGTTAACTATATGTAGGCCACCATCTAGGCCTCAGCCTGAAAATGAACTAAAGTATAGACTGATCATATTCTCTCTAGGCGGACTGCCCATTTAGTACCTTAATGTAGTACCCATTTTAATATGTTATGTGTCATAATTCTAACCTTCCTCTGCCTAAACAATAGCTTTTCACTTTGCCATCTGTTTGGAATGGTGGTTTTAATGTCAGAAAAGTGGGCCATCTCCATTTAGTTCCCATTGTCTTGATTATATTTAATTATTTTTTCCCTTTCACCCTTTCCATTAAAACGTGGAATATTCCAGAAATAAGAAATGATGTAATCAGGCCCAACCAAAATCGGTATTAAGGACAGAAGCACAGATGTGACAGGATGAGTCCCTTGGGAACTTCTCTCTCTCCCCATCTTTCTAGTCCTCATTTACCCCTCCCTTGTGTTCTCCACTAATTCAATCCTCTAATTTGAATACAGGACTGTGTCCTATAACTCCTCTTTTCGACGATCGCCTGATCTGGGCTGCACAATCTAAGTTTATTGAGGTCTAGCTTGAATTAGCGTTGCCTGTTAGTGGAACGGAACGTTAGTGGAACGGCTTGAGGCTTAAGTCTAAGTTGACGTTTACCCAAGTGAGACTTATTCGTGTTAGCGCGACTTGTGTTAGCGACGTTGATGGAACACCCCCCAGGTCATGCAGGTCTGCCTCTTTGATCAGATCGATTCTGTCTGTTGGCATTGTCATGCAGTTACAACAAGTAGCTAGCTACAAGTACACCACTCGGTGTTGTTCAACCTGTCAGTGTTAACTATATTTATATCTTCCGACAAAACCACATATTCTGCATCATATGGAACAACTGTGGTCCTGCGGGTACATAATTACGTATTGGTTCGAAAGCATACGCCATAGGATGAACAGGGATAGGTATGATGGGTCGATTTTCTTCAGTTTTTAATGCAGTTTGGTGGGTTGAAATTGAGCGCAACCATTCTCGTGACGTCAGATGTATACGCCCTTGTGTTATCTTCGGGTCATTCTGACCATAGTTAATATTACTAGAGGAAGCAACTTTTGTCTTCCAAGATGGCGTCCCCATTCATTTCTATGAAAAGTGCTCAGTGGCGCAGTGAGGCAAGCGAGAGCACGAAACTGGACCGCGCCATCTTTCCACTTCCGACTCTTCCGGTCTAGCTTTAAACAGTGGCTGTTTATCAATCCGAAGAACGCTGAGAACGCAAGTACATTCTTTTGAAGAATGTTCTTGCAAGCGTCCTTGCGAGAATGGTCTTGCAAGTCCGCAAGGACTTCTGGGAAATCAGAAGCGTTCTCGCTGGTCAAGTCACCATCCAATGCATCCTTGATAAAAGGGGTGGATCAGGAACATTTCAGGGTATTTTTGGCGTTCTTGGTGACTTGTGTTCTTTGGATTGGAACTGTACTTGGGCAATGAAAGATGACGTCAAACGAGTTCGCAAGAACGGAAAAAAACGTGGATTGATAAACAGCCACTGGCTCTTTTTTTCCCTAGCTCCGAGACCTCGTGCACGCTTGCAACTAGCTGTACACGTCATACTTTGCGACAACCAGTTGCGAGCATAGATTTATATGGTTGCGAGCGTGTGAGCTAAGGCATTGGTGATGGGCATTCCGGCTCTTTTTCATGAGCCGGCTCGTATGGCTCAGCTCACTAAAAAGAGCCGGCTCTTTTGGCTCCCGAACGGCTCTTTAAAAAATACATGTTTTAACTATGAATTTGACTATGATAGGTGTGAAAACACAATTTGAATTAAATTATGAAATGAAATCATACTCGACCGTAAACACATATCTTAAAAAATGCATTGATTTGTCGTGGCTCTCCTCCGAGTTTTGACTACTCTCTGACTGTGTGTGAGTTGGCTCGGCCCTCCCTCATGCAGGATTGACAGGAACAGAATGTGAGGATGATCGTGTGCGCCTTTAAGCCTACAAGTATTTTTTTGTTGTTCTTTGAATTAGTCAATTATTTTAAATACAATTAAAATTCCTTATTTCATAATTATTTAGTTTTTATAGGCTGTATTAATCTATTAAAAATAGAGTCGGCTCTTCAGATATGCGAGCCAGCTCCCGACGTTCACCTTCAAGAGCCGGCTCTTAGAGCCGGATCGTTCGCGAACGACCCATCACTATAAGGCATTGCATTTACATTTAGCAGACGCTCTTATCCAGAGCGACTTACAGTAAGTACAGGGACATTCCCCCCGGAGCAAGTAGGGTGAAGTGCCTTGCCCAAGGACACAACGTCACTTGACACGGCAGGGAATCGAACTGGCAACCTTCAGATTACTAGCCTGACTCCCTCACCGCTCAGCCATCTGACTCCCAATTTCTGAACCCCATTGCAGTGGCAGAATGGGGTACAAGTCCGATAAGAATCAGAGACATGATGCAAACTTTACGGAAATGCATGCTGTCACTGTATAGTATTCCTTTCACTTGGTTTTTAGAAATAGGCTATAGGGCTAAATAGGCTATAGGGCTATTCTACATGGAACTCATCACATATGTTGCTTTTTTTCTTTGTGATATGAGTATGATTTCCAACGCCTTGTATCGCATTAAATAAACTGTTAACATGAACACTTAGCTCCGTCGTTGTTCTCGCCAGGCAAAGAAAGCTTAATAGTTATTTTTGTAACAGAAATCTTCCATAATGCAGACTTACCATAGCTTACTGTCAACTTTATATTCAAACGAAATGCCACGAAATTCACACTGCCTTCAATTTAACATCAGTGTAGAAATGTGGCCTGTGTTTTATATGTTCAACCTACAAAACCAATGGCCTATTAATGGATATAACGTGATCTAACAAGACTTGGTAATAATGTAATAAATTGAGAAGTGTGTCTAAAATATAGTATACTTTATTGAACATGTGCTTTTGAAAGGGGCATATTAACAGAACTATATACAAGACGTTTCTATCAGATATAAGTGGGGGTGAAACAGACTCACTGAGGACCTTCATTGTCCCACAAAAGCAGTCTGGCTTGATGACACAATCAAAAAAAGAATAATGAGTGTGTTTAACAAAAGCTTCTTAAGGCAAGACTAATATTATTTAAATATATATCATTTCCTATTGTGGTTATCAGTTAAAGTATTAATCTTCGTCTTTGCTCCAGATAGACATGTCAACAATCTATGCTCACGCTTAACATAATATAATATTAGTTTTTACGAAAAATATAATCTGTTTTAAAATAATGGGAATAAACTATATTAACAACATTTCATGTATGTGTGACAACCATTTGCTAAACTTGCTACAACAGGGCAGGCAACTCAAGCCATTTCTTTCAGCTCCAGGTAAATCGGCTATCGGCAAATGTGAACTTTTGTGCTCGTGCCCTGTTAGTATCCGCGAGCACATTTTCAGGCAACTTTTATTGACGTATGCAAATACATGGGGTGCTAGTTTACCCATTTCGGATTGGTTTCAAACTTAGCAAAAAGCCGAGGGGCGAGGGCTTGATTCTGACCCATCAGTCATTGTGACCCACCGTCGTATGGTGACAACTTTACCGCATACAAAAACAAAGTGAAGCATTTTCTTTTAACCGTTGGGATGTCTCAGACGCCCCACATTGCGAAGGTTAAAAGAAAATTATTTTTATTTGTTTTTGTATTGGGTAAAATTTACATTTAGTCATTTAGCAGACGCTCTTATCCAGAGCGACTTACAGTAAGTACAGGGACATTCCCCCGAGGCAAGTAGGGTGAAGTGCCTTGCCCAAGGACACAACGTCATTTGGCACGGCCGGGAATCGAACTGGCAACCTTCAGATTACTAGCCCGATTCCCTAACCGCTCAGCCACCTGACTCCCACAAATTGGGTAAACACAACGATGGTTCGTTATGAACCTTTTGGGTCATGTGACCCGAAGGCAGCACAAGGGTTAAACATGGCGGCGCCCAGTTCTTTTTAAGTACATCATTTACACACTAGAGATTTCGATTATTTATCGAATATGGAATACAGTTGTATGTTATATATTTTTTTTATGTCATTAAATGTATATACTATTATAATATCACTGTGTCTAATCGCAGTTCAGTTCCACTTTAAGTGATGTCAGAGTTGTATGTTCTATCATGGTTTGCTGTAAAATGTATTAATTATACATTTTAAGATCCAGTATTAATTTTTAGCATGTTTTTGCACCCCCAGTTTTAAAACCTAGAATCGCCTCTAGCCTGTAGTATGCTAATTGTTTGTAGGCTATTCACATTTTGTTGGTGTTCCTTTGTCCTATTGTTGCAGTGGATTTAACAATTATACATTGATATGTGGATATAATAATTCAAACCTTTCAAAGTGCCAATACACACATCTGTATAAGCCCAGCATGAGGTGTGTAGCCAACCAGTGCTTGTTTAAAGCTGTCATAACCGGTGTAGTGGCCGCTTGTCACTAACAAAATATCAATTAAACTTAAATTAATACTTCAAACGACGACTTCTAGCACCCTGGGCAGGTGACGCAGGCCAGACAAAAATATATTCCAGGCTGGATTCAGAGGTTGTGGCTGATTTATTTGTTCCAACTGAGCAAAACAAAACGTTATCTCTCACACTGTTAAAAAACCATATGCCCATCACCCAGGTGCAACAGGCCACCTCCTACTTCCTACCTATATACACCTTCACCTGTGCCCACCAGAGCCATAGAAAAAGAGAGTTGCGACACTTCCATAGACTCCCATTGTTATCGAGGAATGCGGAAGTAAAGCGTGTCACATGCGACCTGTAGTTCCAAACATTGCATTTTCCACCGTTCAACCCCATTCATTTTCAGTGTCTCCGAAGCAAGTTAGCTGGTAAATTGATGAAAATCCTTCATTTTTTAATATTTTTACCACCACATATAAATTGTTATTAGTAGTATTTCATATAGCTAGCTTTATATAAAGTTTATCGTAAGATTATAGCTTGTTTGATTCGAAACGCAGTTAGAGCTAGACTGTAGGTCTAGCTAGTATCTAACATAAGCAACACTTTTACTGAAGCTAGCTAGAGAGCATGTGTATCATAACCAGAAGTCAGTTGGCTTATAGTCTGTCAAATTAGTTCTAATTATTGGCGTTCATTGGCATACAAAGTAAGTCTTCTATATATAGCTCTTATTAGCGTAGTTAGTAGAGCTAGCAACAATGAATTGCAAATTAAGTGGTCAGAAGCAAGTTAGCTGGTAAATTCACGAAAATCCTGAATTTTTTCATATTTTGACCACCACATATCAATTGTTATTAGTAGTATTTTATATAGCCAGCTTAAGTTAAAGTTTATCGTAAGCTTGTTAGATTCTAAATGCAGTTGGAGCTAGACTGTAGGTCTACGTAAGCAACACTTTTACTCTAGCTAGCTGTACATGTATCATAGCCAGAAGATCACCGGATCACTACAAACAAAAGGAGTGGAAGAACACAGGACATATTGTACAATAAAATGTTTTATTGAATGCAGTTGGTTGCCATGTTTATTCTGTTCTATTTACCAAACTCCTTTCTTGTCTTAAATTGAGCAGTTGCTGGTGATGATGGTTAGATTCAACTTGCATCAAGTACTACAAATATAAGTGTTGTTAATGTGGTAGGCTAAATTGTAAGTGGGCTGATGAATAAAAAAACGTTTAACAAGACCCATTTACTTCAACCGTCTAAGGTTAAACGTTAAGTGGAACAATATAGTCCTCATTAGGCTACTGTTTGGTATGTACAGTATGGTACAGTACCGTTTGTACAGTATGGTAGCTAGCATAGCCATTTCTAGCTCTGCTTCACAATATTGCGTTATGTATAAGTTCATGTAATACATACATGTTAATAAAGTATCAGACATACATGATACAACACACCAGTAACCAATTGACATTATGTGTTAATATACCGAAAATGTCCGTGAATCGAGATGGTGCTGCCGTCTGTCCCGTCGAAAACCATTCAAATAGGTTGACAGCAGTGGGGGTTTTGTTTAACTACAGGGAGCTACCGGAACCACGTGACAAAAAAGCTCTAACTTTTTTCCTGTGTTTCACTGGCAGTGAGCGTTCACAATGTTGTATTTCACTCCATTCTACACCAAACACGTCAGGGAGGACTGCCTTTTGTAGATACGAGTCTGCTGAAGATAGCCAGAATATCGGATTTCTTTAACCGAGCCTGTTTCATTCATCATTTGCCTGAGAAAGCGACTTCCGTTGGCCAGCTTCATTGAAAACCATTCAAACCGGTTGACAGCAGTGGGTTTTTTTTTGGAACTACAGCGAGCTACATGAACCACGTGATCACGTGTCGGCGAGATCACAACTCTCTTCTATGGCTCTGGTGCCCACTACTGCCCTCAAGTGTCTAATTCAAACATTGTATTTATTAAACTACATTACCAAAATACATATGTAAACAAAATCATAATAATAAACAATTTAATTAACAAATCACCACTAACTAATGTAGCTCCAACACAACTGGGTTCATAGGAAGAATATATAGATACGTAGGAACTTCAGGCAGTGACAAGCCACAGAAATAAGGATAACAGTGTATTTATTCAATAAAAAGTGCTTACAAAGAAACAGTTGGATGTGAGGGTCATGTAAATTAGTAGTGTAGGGAGTGGATGTGGGATCAGTGCAAGTGTAGAGTGTGTAGAGAATCATTACTAACTAAAAAGCAAACAGTGATGATGTTCCTGCTAGTAATGAAAGACCAAGCTTGTTAGGGCACAGCTTATTAAGAACCGAGGCACAGATCACAGGTGTACCCTTGAAGCAATCACAGCTCCTCTGCCTGCCTGCCATCCTGCAACAGAAACAAAGACACAGAAACAGACAGGGAGAGGAGAACCAAACAATGCACATAGAGCCAACAATCTAACATGGTTTATGCCATCATCAGAACAGGCATAACCTCCCGATCAATACAAGTCATTCAGGTAATGGTAATGTCCTATTGACATCTATGAACAGTATGCTTTCTCAAGTAGGATTTAACAATTATAGCCTACTGAAGAAGCCATGCTTTCACTGAACCACGACCTAGAATAGTCTAGGTGACCACAATACAGTGTGTTTCATGCTTGTAAAGTTTGCATTCATTACATTTGTTATATTGCTTGTATTTGGTTAATTCATGTAGCAACAGTGCAGTTTAATTATATTGAGTTTGTCTGATGTGTTTGCTAACTTGTTGTTGCTCATGAGTTACTAATGAATGTAGCCTATTGCTAATGGAGTTTTAATTTATAATTTGGCCTTCTGACTACACTTTTCTGTTTAGCACTGGTGTAGAAGTGCAAGACAGCAAATTAAACATCTTCAGACCATCAGTGGTTTCCATTTTTTGTGTGGACGCTACACTAACAGAAACCAGCAGACTGTTATAACATGATACAAAAGTGTATTTGTCACTAGCCTATTGATATTGCTCATAATATTAAGCTTTAACACATGATTCTATATCATTGAATTACAACTGCAGACAAACTTACAGGGTTAATACTGAAGATGTATTACATAGTACCCAATTGCTGTAAAAGTACCAAGTCAATGAAGTGAATCATCAAGTACCAGTTCAAAACAAAATCATTATTTATTATAGATCTATAAAGTGCAGGTGTCTGATACACTCAAGTTGAGCATCTCAGAAGACTGGACAAAAAATACAGGAATCAGGGTAGTTATATAGTATCACAATATGGGGAGTTTTACTCTCACAAGAAACGTCAGGGGGTGAAAATCAACATAGCCTTTGCAAGCACAGAAAGAGGATGCTGCATGCTAGTCTAAATAGCTTTTGTTTAGGCCTTTAGACAGGGCTCCTAGAAATGGCCTTGACGCTCCTTCTATTTTCCTTGTTCAAAGTTGCATGGCATTATACACTTTGGTAATATTGTGACCTCTGACCTACACTAGTGTCACAGGCATTTCCTAGTCACACCTCACAAAGAACTAACTTATGGCTATGCAGGCATAAGCAAACAGCAAAATGTCAGTTTATCAATGATACAAGCAGAATAATCCATAGATTATATTTCTCTACTGAACATGACCATGGGTTCTGTTCTCATTAGCTTGATATAGCAGGGTATAGATCAAACATTTTTTATTATATTCCAAACAGTATAAAAGTAATAAAATAATCATTATATTTAATTATTGTTAACTGAGCAGTGGTTAAGGACAAACCTCTTCAATACACAGTAGCCTAGGGGTGTAGGGTCAGAGGCTACACCTCCAAAACAAAATGTAAGGCTGTATCAAAAATGGGGAAAAGATCAAAGTTAATAACATGTAGACTACATATTAATCTATTTTCAGTCTTTAAAAATGCAGTGTTTTGGCTACACAAAGGATAGAATGAAAGTGGCATAGGCTACAAAAAAAAGATATTAAGATATTATCCACTGCCTGTCTTGTCCTTCTGAAAGTTGTTAAATTTAATAGGCTGAACATCAACATGTAACATCAAGTATAGCCTATAATGTGTATGCCTTGGACCATGTCCTGACAATACATAAAGAACATTAGGCTACATGTTTTGCCAGGATAACTGCCACTAGACCATTGAATGTTTATGATGTTCCTGTGTGTTAATTCCTTTGACTGGGTACAACAACGCGATCAGTCAACCGACTCTAAAATATTTTTTATGTCGGGCTACGCATTTATAGCACAACATCTGTCTGATACGCAACGTGTGTGGCATCCTATAGCGGCCAAATAATTAGCCTACATTTTGCTGAGAGATTCAAGGGCTAGACAACAAATGTTGTAATGAATCACCGACTAACTACTAACAACACGGAAATGAATGAAACATTGAGAAGGCAAGTCATCTTCTGACATTGCCTTAATTTGCTCCGTGTTAAAAGCTCCAAAATGATGAACTGGCAAAAACTTTATAACTATAAATTTACTCCAAAAGGGTGATAGACTATGGAGGACCAAACCTGCCATATTTACAAATGAATGAATAAATAAATGTCCACATCCATGCATTTAGACAGAAATAAACAAATATATGTATTAATTAATGCACAATTGTCAATCAATAGTTACATATATTTTACATGTATGTATGTATGTATTTTTGTATTCATTTATTTATTCATTTATTGATTTATTCATTCATTTATTTATTCATTAATTTATTCATTAATTTATTCATTGTTCCCAATACGATAATGAGAGGAGGCCAGTAGGCGTGGAAACCGACGTTCAGACATTGCAATCAATCCAGAGCCATAGATTCAATCTAGCTAACGCCTGGGACACACTGGCTGCGAAGCGCCCTGAAGCGCCACAATCTGCTACGAATGGCGCGATGCTGTTCACACTAGACGCGCATTTCTCCACGCCGGTCACCAAGCCTTTCACCTTCTCTGAGCTTTCCTTTTATACATGTAAAGCTGACATGGTACATAAACATGGCATAGGCTACAGGCTAATTAGGCAACTTGTTGCTCCAACAACCGTCGCAACAGCATCCCATTCCCAACATAACGTGGCAACGTTTGGCTTTTGTTGCCGTAGTCTTTGTAAAATACGTGCTGTGGGGCATACAACTCCATGTAGGACTAAGCTACATTTAATCTTCGATGATTAACTTTGTATCATCAATCTTCACAAATTTCTCTTCTGCTTGATTGGGGGCTATGACAGATCGTCTATCTCGCTCTTACACACAGGACAAAAATGTTGGTTTGACAATCAACAATCAGCATTTTTATTTTTAAATGTTTACATTTTGAGAATTGATCGGATATCGTTGGTGACCGGCGTGGAGAAATGCACGTCTAGTGTGAACAGCATCGCGCCATTCGGAGCAGATTGTGGCGCTTCAGGGCGCTTCGCAGCCAGTGTGTCCCAGGCGTTAGCTAGATTGAATCTATGGCTCTGGATTGATTGCAATGTCTGAACGTCAGTTTCCACGCCTACTGGCCTCCTCATTATCATATTGGGAACAATGAATGAATGAATGAATGAATAAATGAATATATAAATCAATCAATCAATGAATGAATATATAAATCAATCAATCAATGAATAAATAAATGAATAAATAAATAAATACATACATAAATGTAAAATATGTAACTATTGATTGACAATTGTGCATTAATTAATACATATATTCGTTGATTTCTGTCTAAATGCATGGATGTGGACATTTATTTATTCATTCATTCATTTGTAAATATGGCAGGTTTGGTCCTCCATAATTGACTGTTTTTTTGGGGGTATTTCACACTGTTCCTTAAGGTCTCCGAATAGGGTATGTAACATTGGTTGGATGAAAATGGCCTGGGTGCTGTTCTATGCCCCCTGATACATCCATTGAAATTTTCCCGGCAAAAAGTCAGGTGGCAGAGCGGTTAGGGAAGTGGGCTTGTAATCAGATGGTTGCTGGTTCGATCCCCGGCTCTGCAAGATGACGTTGTGTCCTTGGGTAAGGCACTTCACCCTACTTGCCTCGGGGGAATGTCCCTGTACTTACTGTAAGTCGCTCTGGATAAGAGCGTCTGCTAAATGACTAAATGTAAAAACCGCTAGGTTTTCTCCTTTTATGGTATGCTCATGAATATATGAGCTGCGCGCTGATTGGTTGGTTTACAACGAGTGAAGCTGCGGCGCAAAGACGCAACACGGCCAACAGCACTCTCCCCCCCAGGCGAGTTTACACGGCTGTTTGCGTGTCAATGATGCTTCACTCCATTAACCTGCGCCTCGTTCGTTACTGTTTACAACGTTAGCTTGGCTACTTGTTTGGCGTTGCCTTTTCAGCGTGAGATATACAATGTGTGGCGTGAGAGCGTGAGAAATGGTTGAAATGCGTGTGTCACACGGCGAAACCGTGAGAGTTGGCAGCTCTGTAAATATATTGTGTCTACACAACACTGTTTTCAACAGATTGACTAGATGTCATTTGAAATGATTACGTTAGTTGTTTCCACTTCTGTTGTCGAAGCAAACAGGATTGACTTAGGTGGGTAACGTTAGCACTACAGCTTAGCAAACAAACTATCGTGATTCAACTCAGCTTCAGTTACATTTACATTTATTCATTTAGCAGACGCTTTTATCCAGTGACTTCCAAGAGAGAGCTTTACAAAGTGCATAGGTCACTGATCATAACAACAAGATAGCCAAAAAACATCGCGAGTAGCCAAAACATGAAGCACACATTGTGAACAACCAAAGTAAGTACCAAAGGGTAGAACCATAAGAGCATGTAGTTAAACAAGTTACAATTAAACAACATGAACCGCTATAAGTGCAAGTGTACCTGTGAAAAAAAGCAAGCAACAGTAGTAAAAACAATATATCACAGCGAGAACAAAAATTTAAAACAGTTACCACTAACCACAAGAGCAACAAGTCTTTAAGCAGTTAGCTCTAGCTATGTTGCTGAAAAATAGATCTGGACAAACATGCATCTTGAATTGTATATTTACATGACAACACAGGTTATTTATTTGAATGAAACACAGTCAGGAATAGGGCTGCAACAACTTATCGATTAAAATCGATTATTAAAAGCGTTGGCAACGAATTTCATTATCGATTTGTTGTGTCGCGCGATTATTACGCCACTCAATATGTCGCGGAGATGTTTGAGTATTTAAAAAAAAAGTTTAATTGAGCGTGGAGGGCAGCGGAGGTAGAGGAAAGGCCATCGGAGAGACTTTGTTGAGTAACGTTGTTCTGAAACACATGGCGGAGGCAGAGAAATCAGTACGACCCAAGTCATCCAAGGTGTGGGAGCATTTCACACTAAATACATCGAAACAGTGTGTTAATTGACCGAGGTGAAGTTAGTTTCATATTCGACATTCGTCTCACATTCGGAAGACGCTACTTTGCAGCATCACGTTAGGGACCGGGTGAAAACAACCCATACCATTTTGAAAAATGTAGACTTTTATAATATTTTTAGGAATATAAAACCTCAAACAGACACCCGAGTATCTGATAAGATGTAAATTCTGGAGAAGGCAGGCCGGAAGGAGTCACGACAAAGGAAAGGAGTTAACTTTGGTTTATTAGTCGAGCGGCCCGGATCAAACAATCAGTTCAAGACGACCTGATGGCATGAGTGAGAACTCTTTGTCTCTCAGTCGTGCTTAAATACATGAGTTGGACAGTACAGATATAGAATGCACAGAATTGCTTCCTTAACGGGTCTTCAGTGGTCAATGTATTGACACACTAGAACGTTCAACAGGTGAAGTGGTCGTTAATCACATAAGCCTTATTTGTACATGATTTTCCTCACTGTCTCCCCACTGTCTGGACTGCATGCTATATTCTGCTCAGAGGGGGCCTCGCTGCATGACCTCTTGACCTTACCGAGACACAAGCTGTACATGTACCCAGAAACTCTGCCTTACAGTATCTTAACAATGTCTGGTATACTTCCACAGCCTTTACTTTTTCAATTAAGTTTCAAATAAAATGATAGAAAATCACAAATCTTTGAAAATATCTTAATCCTCGCAAATCTTAACTTTTTTCAAAATTGTGTCAAAAAATCTTAAATATACACCAGATTATTCTAATAAAGTCTTGGTTACTTCCACAACCTTTCAATTTTCAATAAAGTTTTAAACAAAACTCAAATTAATTGCTCATCTTGGAAAATAGCATTACATCCACACTAATATTAATAACTTTTTCAAAATTGTGTGCCTGTTTGTGCACATTCTGAAGATTTTTTGCGCTGTGAATTTGCGCCGTCAGTTCTGTTTTTGAATAAAGGGTTGGAAATTAATGCTTTTTTGTTTTTGTTTTTTTATCCGATCGATTAATCGAAAAAGAAACGATAGATTAATCGATTATTAAAATAATCGTTAGTTGCAGCCCTAGTCAGGAACATGAAATAACGTTAGCCCCATTGCCAATAAACTAAATCATCACACATTCTACCGATGCTAGATACAGGCAGACACAACCCTTGCTCCGCCCGGGTTGTGTCTCAGGGGGGGCGGAAACTGATTGGGGGCCTCCCTGTTATTAACATTTTGCAGTGCAATAAAATGTAACAATAAAAAGTAACCAATGGCAACCTCTATTGTGAACAGCACATATTAGCCTATATAATAAATGTGTTCAGTCATCATTAGGGATGGGTAAATCAAATCAAATTTATTTGTATAGCCCTTTTTACACGCAAGCATGTCACAGAGGGCTTCACATACGACCGAAAATTTGAACCTCGGTTTTATCCGAATTTAGAAGAAGGAAATTTGCAGTCATCCAAGCTCTCAACCTTAGTACTACTCCATTTTCAATATCTTGAAAACTTAACTTTCTTATTTGTAATTCCTGTGGAAGTACAGAGCACCGCGCAGCTAGCTAAAAAGTGTTGGAGATCTACGCGACCTCCGTTTATGTTCCTGGACCAAAAAACCAGAGGGCGGGTAAATGTAAATTTTGGGGCGTGACAAAGTTGATGCTGCAACTTGTGACGTCACAAGTTGCACTGTTTCAAAAGCTAGCGTTTGCAAGTTGCCGTTTCAAAATAGTAGTGAGAAGTGAAATTTTGATAGGAAAGAGGTTTCAATGGACTTTGAGGTTCACTGTATGTCTATTTTACACACCAAACTGTCATTTTTCAACTATGAGAAGGTCAAATCGGGTGGGTGTCAGTTGGCTGAGCGGTGAGGGAGTCGGGCTAGTAATCCGAAGGTTGCCAGTTCGATTCCCGGTCATGCCAACTGACGTTGTGTCCTTTGGCAAGGCACTTCACCCTACTTGCCTCGGGGGAATGTCCCTGTACATACTGTAAGTCGCTCTGGATAAGAGCGTCTGCTAAATGACTAAATGTAATGTAAATCGGTTTTGCAATCAATCGCCCCTTTAATGTATTCAGTGGTGTAGTGGTAAAATTAGAGGTGGGTAAACTATGAATTTTATTATTTATTTATTATTACGTTTCATTAGGCCTATTTATATGGAACCGGTAAGGTTGTCTTGTACCTGCATCATCGTATTTGAAAGCACGTTATTAATAGTAGGCTAGCCGCTAGTGTTTGTCCCTGTCTTAATGCGATGTTGTGCGAACCAAAACAACGTTTACAAACGTGAATTGATCTTACTCTGTACTTGAGGCCTTTTGCGGGCATCTGTGGGATTGGGAGCACTCGATGGTCTCTTCAAAGATCGGCTGATATCCATGGTGGTTAATCCATTCCGAACAGGTAGGCTAATCCACAACGTGTAGGCTGTGTGTTTACATACTTTGTGGATCCTGATTGGTGTCGCCGCTGCCGCCGCAACGCATTGATTGGAGGGTCACAGACCATATACAGCGCAGATTAAATTATTCAGACTACAGCGTTCATCAGTATGAAGTTTAGTCTTTGGTGTTTTAAAATTACACCAAATTTATTTTGGATTATTCCAGCGGCAGAATAGGAGGGAATTTAGATGTGAGTAAACGCAATTTCCGCAATTTAGAGGTGGATAAACGCCATTTCCGAATTTCGGGAGGTGCGTAAACAGCGTTTACGTGCGTTTAGTATGGAACGCCAACTGTGCCAAAACGTCTGAATTCTCGTTTGTGTACAGACGTTACATTTTAATGTGTACAGACGTCTGTACACGGACGTTTTTAACGTCTGTACACGTTTAAAATGGGGTGCTACCACTTCATTCGTTTCTGAGGGGAAACCAGATAACGATCAATGCAAGAGAGAAAACCTGTCCACACTCAACCGATCTTGATTGAATTAAGGTTAAGAAATAGGCTAATATAAATTGGCAGTGACATTATCAACAACTGTAGTCTATTTTGTAAGCTACTGAAAAATTAACTGTTTGTATACTATATCATTCACATTTTGAAAAAGGTATACATTTAAGTTCGCTAAAGTGCCCACTAGATGGCAGTGTGAGAGCACAAATAGTAAGGGCAAAGCCTCTGGTCAATGTGATGGGTATACCCAAGGATAAATTGTGGCGCAACAGCAAGCAAAACTAGAGAGGGTACAATTTCTGGGGAAATTGTAGGGTGTGCTTGCTTGTGTCGGTTGCACAGGGGTCCGTTTTTGAATGACATTTTTACAACTGATTTATGTATATTTTATATGAAAATGGATACTTATAATTTATAAAGATTAAATAGATTTAAAGGCATTTTTTTTTGCTGCTCATTTACAACTGAAAATACGAGTGAAGTGTAGAATGAAATAGATGTCTTCTCATTTCCCCTGCAAGAGGCAGCCTCATCGTTGAATCAAAACGAATAAATTTGGCAGACCGGTGTAAAAATGGACCTAATCTCTATGACTTAAACGTCCTTTTAAGTTTTCCCTTCTTGTGATATTTTCAGGCATTTAGCCTACTCATATTGCATTCATTCATTAATAAAGAACCCCCTTTGAAGATTATTCTACGACGTTACCCGGCAGTAGAAGATGGAATCGCGATTCAGACAGTCCCATCTGCTAACTGAAAATATGCCCCCCAAAACGTAAATAAGCTTGACATTTATTTAGTGGAAAATCGCTCATTCATAAAAAGCTCACTGGTAGCGATCATTGTCAGTAACAACGCAAAATGCAATATAGCCCTGTGTGGAGAAGCTGCCCCGGTAAATTGTACTACTACGGTACAGTACTAGTAGACTACTATCGTCTTGGTAGCGATTGCGTTGGTTGAATTGGATTTAACGTTCCGTTGTACGGTTTAGGCTGAAATTAATTATTTTCATGAACAGATTGGCAACGTTTAGGCTGTGGCAATGAAGTTCAGGTTAGTAGTTAGATAGACTTTTGATTAAGTAAGGGGAGTGCCGAACATGTTCTGTCGCCGTTTGACTTCCTACAGCTGTGTAGATGTTTTTGTAGTGTCTCGCGTAGGCTACAGCATTGCAGTGAGCAACACTGGTTTGAAACCACAGGTAATGATAATTTCACCCACAAATCGTTTACTTGTAATGTAATGTCATAATAAATCCTACAACGAAAATGTATTTGTGAGGAATGTTTATTTTAAAGATTGAAAACAGATGCATCATAGACCACTGTAGTATGTGTTGCCCGGGCAACAGAGGCTAATGTCATGATGCTAATGCTTCAGTGAAATAGTAGACTACCGTTTCCAAAAGTAGATGTGGGCCTACTTCTTTAATAATATCAGCTAATATTGTACATTACATTTCATAATTGTGTTTCACATCACAAAGTAAAATGAGTAAATAGTTATCACCCTGGCCTCTTTGCTTGTGGCGTTCCTGCAGCTGCCTTGCAGTAAAGCTATAGTTAGCCTAGCTATCCCCCAAGTTAACAGATGTGAAACGAATGTTCTGCTACAGGTAGTCACGCGTGTTTTCGTGACGTAGTGACGTTAGTAACGTCAGTGACTGTGGCTAGCAAATTAGCCACCGTTAGCTTCACTTTTCACCACAAAAACGCAATTTCTACTTAAACCATGCAACGGAACGTAAATAAAAATACAACCAACACAATCGCTACCAAGACGAACCTTTTGACACCGCCGAAGTCTGTGATCCACCTGCAGGTGGAGTCGGGCACGTTCAGCTGGGAGAGCTTGTCCTGAAGCAGGGCAGGGATGATGGTGTTGAAGGCAGAGCTGAAGTCCACAAACAGGATCCTGGCATAGGATGCTGGGGAGTCCAGGTGCTGTAGGGTGAAGTGGAGGGCCATGTTAACGGCATCATCCACAGATCTGTTGGCTCTGTAGGCAAACTACAGTGGGTCCAGGAAAGGGTCTGTGATGGCTTTGAGGTGTGCCAGCACAAGGCGCTCAAGACTTCATTACCACAGAGGTCAGGGCAACGGGTCTGTAGTCATTGAGTCCTGTTGGCCTTGGCTTTTTGGGCACAGGGATGATGGTGGAGGACTTGAGACAGGCTGGCACATGGCATGTCTCCAGGGAGGTGTTAAAGATGTAGGTGAACACCGGAGACAGCTGGTCAGCGCAGTGCTTGAGGGTGGCAGGAGAGACAAAGTCCGGCCCAGCTGCTTTGCGGGGGTTCTGCCTCTTGAAAAGTCTGTTAACTTCACCCTCCTGAATGGAGAGTTGTCACTGTAGAGGGGGTGAATCTTGCTTCTTCAGATCATGTTTAAATATGACAAGTACATTACCAGGTTGTTGTTGCTGATCGTTGGCTTCCAGAATTAACTCGCTAATGAGCAAAAGCATTTCATCAACCACTTCAGATTGAAGCAGGCGACCTCTGCTCCAGCGAACAAAATGACAAAATATATTAGTACTAAATACTAACTACAGGCTAACTACAACAGCTACAGACGTGGACACGTTAAAATGTAACGTCTGTACACGAACGAGAATTCAGACGTTTTGGCACAGTTGGCGTTCCATAGTATGGAATAGTTTAGCCTCCACTACACCCCTGAATGTATTGTAAGGCAAGTCGACTGGATTTGGAAAATGGACCAGCCGGGATTTGATATTTTCGGAGCTGCAGAAAGACATACTAGCAGTCACATCAAAATTGCTATAATCATACAGTATGATCAAATATGGGGGGGGGGGATGTGTCCCATAATCATACAGTAGGATCAAATATTGGGGGGGACGTGTGTTATAACGTTAATATTCATAAACTGTATTCCACAAATAACTCATTTGAGGCACAAGCTTCTGAAATGTTATGACCATGTTAAAGAGTAAAAAACCCACAATTGTTCACTTTAGACATGTTACTTTTTTGATTAATAATTAATTGGTTATTATATCTTAATTGGTCATAGTTCACAAGTAGTTCTCAATGAGGATATATTTATTTAGTAATAATCAAATACCTACCAAGGAACAAACTTTGTACTAAATTTGCTATTGCTTACTGCTTAGTTAATCTTGGTTCCATATTAGTTAATAGTATTAAGTTCGGTGTTAATGTAGTACTACCTATTACTTCCTGCATAGCTACTCGTTAACAACGGACCATTATTCTAAAGTGTTACCATATACTGTACACTTCATGTATGTACATACAAAAACACACACAAACACCTTTAGTTACACTATGCACACATGGAAACACACTCAGACACTTCCACACTATTTGCACACACACACATACTGTACACACAAACACAAGGTTGGTGAGAGTTATCAATGGCTGTAATTTGAAATCCTTGAAGGATGGGAGGAGGGAGAAGGAGAGAGGATGGATCTTGTTATGTTCAGCCCGTGCCACCACTTACACGCTGTATCAATGTATGTTAGCGTCCCGTATCTCTCCTGAACGCAAAGAAGTGTAGTTGAGGGTTTGAAGCTGTGTGAGGAGGATTTTGTGAAGGATGGATCATGTACCTGTGCATACGGTAAACTTAAATAAGATAAGTGTGAACTGGTGTTTTGCCTGTTTAGTAATCTGTTTTGAGAACCATGAAGCTGAATGGATCCTTCGACATGCATTACAGTTCCCTTCACCAGTTAGAAGTGGGTTAGTTTCTTACTCCATCAGCACCCTGCATTAGTGTCTAACAGTGATTAGTCTTTGACACTTCATATGGAGGCTGTACAGAATAGCTGATTTCTCTATCTCTCGTTCTCTCTCTCTTCTTTCCTCTTTCTCCTTTTCTCTCTCTCCCTTCCTCATCCTTCTCTCTTTCCCTATATCTTTATATCTTTTCCTTCCATCTCTGCTACGCCTTTTGTCAGTGTGGGGCTGATATAATGTTAATTTCTCCATCCGTCAAATACCTGATTGTTGCCCTGACAGAAAGGCATTTTGACCCTTAACCCTTGAGGGTTTAGGTTGGTTGAGGGGCAGTTCTATGGGCATATGTGAAGCCCTCTGTGACATGCTTGCGTGTAAAAAGGGCTATACAAATACATTTGATTTGATTTGATTCATTTTGGGTAACAGATTGGGTCTGGTCCAATGGGGAAACAGATACGTCTTCAAGAATCCATAGCTCTTGTGTGTACAGTGGAGTAGGTGAAGATGAGCTCATTGTGCTAAATGCAAAGGTTTGAAATGACCTATACTCTTGGGAGACTTTCATAATAAATTTTGAAGGCTGTTTAGATCTTTTTTTGCATATATTTTCAACTTTTTAGCGCAATAAAATCTTGTTTGGAATTTGAGCATTAATTTAAGATCACAGTAGCAAACTGAAAATGATCTTAAGGATCCCCTATGTTTAAAAAAACACATTATATCGGGGTTGTGAGAACATACACTACATAGTATAATAGATATATATTATAACTGCATCATCAGCAAGCAAGTTATATATTTAAATGTCTACATGATAAATATCTGGCAGATGCAGTGCTTTTGAGTTTCAGTTTTTACACAGGAAATCAAATGGTCAACTTCCTGTAAACCTCCACATTTTGGCGGATGATGAAAAAGTGAGAGTCATGACAGAGTGGGTTCAACAGAAAGAGACATAGAGATTTTATTTTAATAAATAAAATCCCTCCTCACTAAATTAGCTTTCACCCACTATAAATTCCCATAATGCACCACATTCTTTCTTCACCGTTTCTCTCCATCTTCACCTGTTCAGCGGTAACCAAGATGCGCCCCGTGCGGTACACCATCGACCCACCGAGCAGCAAGCGCGTGGGCTCTAGGCGGGTGCGCGCGCTCCAGCTAAAGATAAGATTGCGACTCACGAACAGCGACGAGAACAGGAACGAGAAGAGAGAGAGAAAGGGAGGAGAGAATACATGAGAGACCTGTACCGCAATACACGAAAACGAGCACAGTCAGACTTCTACACACATCACATGTTACCGCAGAGCTGACAGCTGGAAGTTGAAGCGGAGGGAGAGGTTTTACTACACCGAAATCCCCTCGGTCACCCCAGAGGCAACACAGGTAAGCAGTGCATCACTCGCCAAAGTGCTATCTATTAATAGCTCACTCTTGCGCATCGGGTGGTGTCCAGTGCTAGCGACTCGTGCTTACACATCAAGATAAGGAGACTCTATGATGCTTAGATATGAATGGGGCAGTTTTGGTGTTGCTTGTCTAGAACGTCTCCAATACCCCCTATAACCCCCCCCCCCCCCCCCCCTCTACCCCAGTTAATCCGCAGTCGTTCTCGGTCGGGTGCAGCCGCCTCACGTTCCCTAGCCCCTGTGCGCAGCGCATCGCTGGATGACGCTGCGGTGTGTGATTTTGCTGCTCTGCGTAAATCAAAAACAGGCTACAAATCTATTGTTATAACTACATCATACTTCAAAAAAACTGACAGCCTGTTACCTCAAGTTAATGTTGTTATAAATCTATACAGGAGGTATCACACCGTAATTGCGCTATAACCGATAGGGCAAAGCTGGATGTTTTCTAAGGCCGGGTGCTGCGGGTGCACTGACTAGTAGGGATGGAGAGAGGTTGAAATTATAGACCTTTCAGTAGAGAAACTGTCGCAGACTTATTTTCAGAAGGGCGGTAGCCAAAACCCCAAACTCATTCGTGGTCTGTCAACGAAGTGCTTATTTGTTTACTAGAATCCTCTAGTGTCATCCAAGGAGTATCCGGCGGCCTTCTATTACGTACAACATTTATTTGATGTATCTGCTTTAAATTTACTTAGCGCTTTGAAAAGTAGGCTACATTGTTTGTGCGGGGTTGTAGTCATAAAATGCTGATATGTTCAAGCAGCCTACACGTCGAAGCACCTTTCCCCGCTATTGGAGGACACTGCCTCAAAGGTAAGTGATGTCTACCCGCTAGTCACTTCAAAACTGTGGCATTATCATAGCGTTATTTCACCCGGACACTCATGCTGACTAGCTTAAACTCACTCCTGTAAGGGCTTGGTAACCTGGGCCTGTGGGCTGTGGTTCATGATCTTACATAAGGATAAAGCCGGCAAAACATCTGTCTCTGTCTCTCACTCGGCGGTGATAGGTAGAGCTGATAAAACAGGGATGTCGACGGGATCTGCATACCGTTAGTTCTGGGGTCAGTTCCCAAGTATGTATATATTCTTTTTAAAGGTACTTGTGATTTGTTGTGTGACTTAGTAAACTTTCTCTGAACCAAGACATGTTTATCAATACCCTTCAGCAGTGCTGGTCATCCAAGTGAAAGACTGGAAGGCTGGATATAACCTAGTGTGTGTTGGGGTAGCATCTTGTGTTTGTGAAAGTGTCCCAGCTTCAGACATATTGAGGGTATTTATCACACACACACACACACACACACACACACACACACACACACACACACACACACACACGTACACAAACACTATAAACAGTGTATTGACCCGTTCTTCATAGTAGACAAATTGTGTTTTTGTTGTTTTCTGCCTGGAAGAACTAACCCTAACCCTGTTATTGAATGACTAACCCTGTTTACTGAAGGACTAACCCTAACTGTTTTACTGAAGGACTAACCTAACCCTGTTACTGCTGGACTAACCTTGTTACTGAAGGACTAAGCAGGCCAGTTATATATTTAAATGATTCATACAAGACAAATATCTGGCAGATGCAGTGCTTTTGTGTTTCAGCTTTTAAACAGGAAATCAAATGGTTTTCATATGCCATAGAACATGTCCACATAGGGCCCTCCTCCACGCCTGTCTACTGTAAGTGTGGGAGTCATGGTAGCTGGTGCTATTTGTAATCACATGGGGTGAGCCAGGCAGTTAGAGCTGATTGTAACCTGGCCCACCTCCACATTATGGCCTCATTTCTGTTATAAATTAAAGATGCTGGTCTGAATGGTGCTCACCAGTACGTGAAGCTGTGGCGGCCTGGTTACTGCAGAAAGATGTGTTATAGAGAGATGTGTTATAGAGCTGGTTACAGCTGGAAAGATGTGTTATAGAGAGATGTGTTATAGAGCTGGTTAATGCTGGAAAGATGTGTTATAGACCTGGTTACAGCTGGAAATATATGTTAAACACCCTGGTAACTGCTGGAGAAATTTTGTATCGAGCTGATTACAGCTGGAAAGATGTGTTATAGAGCTGGTTAGTGCTGGAGAAATGTTATAGAGAGATGTGTAATAGCGCTGGTTACAGCTGGAGAGATGTGTTATAGAGCATGCTTACTCAGCTGTCATTGCTGACTGTATGGATCGTGTGCTTGTGTCCAGTCATGCCGATCACGCAGGCACAATAGCACCTACAGAAGAATACAGTACACATACGCACACACACACTGAGTAATGTGACTCCCCGAGTCGGATGTCTTCAGTTAACTGCAGCAGACCATGTGTGTGTTTTTGAGTGTGCGGGGGGGGGGGGGGGGGGGGGGCATGTGAACATCAACAGGTATAAATGTGTCCATCAGGCCTTTCAGAGCAGTGACACCCAGATCGAATGGCTCAGGTCACTGTTTAAGGGGTTTTCAGGTTATTGTTAATGGGGTTTTGTATTCTTGGTGTGTGCCTCTCCCAGTGCTGCACTTACTAGACTTGACCACCAGGTGCTGATGTTGTCATGCTGAACTGTTTTAGAAGACTCAAATCATTTATTTAGAGTTTATCTTCTGGAATAGCTGTGAATATTTCATTTGAGAAATTATGTTTTTGAGAGACTTGTTGGAAGGGTCTGTGTGTAGTGTGTGTGTGTGATGTGGTATGTATGTGATTTTGGTGTGGTGTGTGTATGGCTGGGTGGGGTGGGGTGTGTGTGCATTGGTGTGGTGTTTGTGGTGTCCTCCATAGATACACAGTTTTAGGCCATATGGCTCCATGCCATCCCCATGTCTGGCCCAGTCTGGACTGCCTGGCCAGTCCTGAGCCAGGACAGGTGGGTTTGGGGAGGACGTGGGGAGGTGCACAGCGATAGGTCAATTAAATCTGCATTAGAGGAACCTGCTGTCCTCTCTGTGGCTCAGCTGGCTATGTGTGTGTGTGTGCGTGCATGTGTTTTTTCTTGTTTATTTTGTGTATTTGAGTTTTTGTCAAAGCGTGTGTGTGTGTTGTTGTCCTCTCCCTGACTCACCTGGCACCAGACTGAACCAGACAGTCAGAGGACAGGTTTTAATACACAAGCTGTCAGGAGAGCCTGGACCCAGGCTAGGCTCTCATCCTGCCAGGTACACTCATTTTGGTTTTAAAAGCTGTTACATGGCATCCTGCACTGGAATTTAGATTTGTGGAATTTTTAGTTTTTAGTGCTTAGGTGTTTGTAGAATGTATAATTGTTTGTTCTGTTATTGTATTGCTAAATCATTTGGCTGCTTCTTAATGGAGACAAGACTCCAGGAGGTATTCCAGAAAGAGGGTTTAGTGAAAACCCTGAGTTGGTTAACCCTGAGATTAGGCAAACTTTGGGTTTTCCTTTCCAGAAAGAGAAGTAACGCAAACTGTGTGAATCTGTGAACCTAACCTGCTCGCTGGCAGGTTTTCCTTAACAAACCCTGCATTTCTCATATCCCCTCCCACTTTCTGAACCTGATACAGTTGGCAGACATGGGGTGTCCTTTCCTGGTTCAACCGATCAATTTCATACAAAATTGAATTTGCTTAGCCTCATGTTGGAAGAGGATTATAAGACCTACAAATTGAAATGCAACAATGAGTATTTATATATTGTTCCTACAATTAACATTATTCACCTGTGAACATGCACCCACCTGTAACTGGTGTTCCAGCAATTCAATTTCAAGATTAGCCTTCCTAATGTTCTGCCCTAAGTACACCATCTTTTGGTCAGTTTTTTGCACTTGCTTCATGAGATGCAGTTTGTACAACTGCTTCACTGGTAACTTGGAATACATTAGATGACATTAAATTCCATAATTCACCTGCCATTTACTGAACATCTCACTGTGTGTGCAGTGGAGGTTGATGGACAATGCCCAGCCATGCTCTGTTCAACAGGATCAGAATGTGCAATTTGTTTTTCCATTCATTATTCTCATCACTTCAGTTTACATTTAAAACTAAATTCCACACAAGACTGTAAATAAAAGTACATGGGGAGCGAACTACCAGTAGCTTCCATATATGTAGGCCTCTCTGCATCTCTCTCTGCGGCAGCAGTCAATTTCTCTTCATCATAATCATCATCATCCTGTGTTGAAAAGCATTACTGCTACTACAAATTTAAATAGGCACTAACTGATATTTACTTTGTATCATGTCAAATGTAATTAAAACCAAAGTGAAGTAGGCTACAATCACGAGTCTATAGGCCTAAGCCTATGATTAACCTGTTCGTTGTATGTTTCATTTCATTTTAAGCTGCTGCCAATGTGCACTTTTTGGGTGCGCCCATGGGCACATAGGTGAACAATATTATGTGAACATGATATTTTATTAATTCCACGTGTAAAATCAACGGACAGTGTGGTTAAATGTTCAATGATGGACTACTGCATTCAAATTCATGCATTGATTCCCACGCCAATTGTCTCTCCTTCGCTGCTACAGGCTACAGCCGTGTTGCTTTTTCCCGGAATATGTGCTCAGACTCACCATAAGCACGTATTAAAACTTCTAACTCAAGTGGGGTGAAGCAGGAGGACCTTTTTTGTCGCCGGATGCCATGGTGGATCCTAGTATCGGAGTTCCATGAATTTTGGCTTTTCATACACCTCAGAGTGGACATACTCCAAGTTGATTAAACTAATTCAAATCAGCTGTTCTGGATCCGAAAAGCCAGAGTTTCCCATCTCAGATTAAATCAACTTGTAGTTCAGGGTTAGTCTCAGAGTTAAACCTGCTTTCTGGAATACACCCCAGTCCTCTCATCTTCTCCTCTTCCCACCTCTCCCCCCCTCTCCCCCCCTCTCCTTCCTCTCCTCCTCCTCCCTTCCTCTCCTCCTTCTCACTCTCCTCTTCCCCCTCTTCTCTTCCCACCCCTCTTCTCCCCTTTCCTTCTCTCCCCCCCTCTCCTCCTCACCCCTTCATCTCCTCTTCCTCCCCTCTACTCTTCCTCACCCTCTCAGGTTTCCCACAATACCACAGGATGCGTAGCTGTGTCTGAAGCTCTTTGACTTCTCAAGGGCTGTTTTGAAGATGTGTAGAAGCAGCGGATCGAGAATGAACTAGAAAATTAGAAGGTATAGATGTAGGCATAAAGAAAGAGGTGGAGAGAGAAACTGCTTTTATTACACCTATCAAGCCAAGGAGTGGAGAGATTGATAAAATAGAGAGAGATTGTGAGAAAGATAGACAAAGAGATAGAGAAATGTGTCTAGGCCAGGGCTATTTTGAAGCGCAGTGCCTGGCTGAGTGCCAGACGGTGAGCATGGATAATCCTGGAGGGGAGGGGGAGTGATCTGTAGTGTCTCACCCAGGGAGGAGCAGTAGGATGGGTGTTGTAACCTGGTACAGCCCCAAGCTTTTCTGTGGCCTCCAGTGGGACCTCAGTTTGGAGAGGAAGAGAGCAGAGATATGAGGGGGTGGGGGTGGGGTAGATATGTAGAAAGAAGGAGAGAGAGAAGGAGAGAGAGGGGGGATAGAGAGAGAAAGAGAGGGGGGGGGGGGGGAGTCCAGATATTAGATATTTTAGTATCAGCCCAGGGGCAGCTTCATCTACAGCGTCTTCATCATTAAAGAACAGACCAGAACAGAGAGAGACTGAATTTGTTCACCTCAGAAATCGTACAGATCACAGTATGATAATGATGCAGTGGGGGAGGCACACACACACACATAAATAAAAACAAGGGGTTCTCCTTTGGGTATTCTCTATTCTCTTCTTTCTCTCTCTTTCTCTCTCAAATTCAAATTGCTTTATTGGCTTTGATTTATTGGCTTACTTTTGTAAATATTGCCAAAGCATCCATCCATCCCTCTTTCTTTCTTTCTTTCTTTCTTTCTTTCTTTTTCTCTCCCTAACCCTCTCTCTCTCTCTCTCTCTCTCTCTCTCTCTCTCTCCCTAACCCTCTCTCTCTCTCGATCTCTCAATCTCTTCCTGTGTGCAGGGCTTTGATTCCCAGGCTCAGGGTCAGACAAAGACACTTCAATACCGTTTCCGTTGTCTTGATCCAGGGTTTGAAGTGGCAGCTTCAAAGCTACGTACAGGTGGAGGGAGTGCACTAAAGAAAGAGATGCATGTTGGGTCTGCTATCTGGTTCTCCCCCCCCCCTCAGACACCAGACAAAAACACTAGTGTCTGTTTTGGTTTGGTGGTGAAAGCAATAGGTGAATTTTGGAGTGTCTTTTCAACTTCAAAAGCTAACAAAGCTAACAGGTCCAACATCAAACCTCAGTTGCCCCACCCTCCATCCACTCCATTCTCATGACTATGTGTGTGTATGTGCATGTATTAGCAAGTGTGGTGTGCACAAGTGTGTCTCTGTGAGTGTGTGCATGTGTGTGTTCTTGCTTGCGTACACAGTTTGTTTCTACTGTGACGCCAGGCCATGTATACTCAACAAGGGCATGTCTGACATGAGGAATTTACACTTGTGATGAAGGACACAAGCCTAGCTAGAAGTCAGCTCTCGTCCAGGAGGGTATCTCTCCAGGTGCAGGGTTGGAGTGTAAACCTACAGGAGGGTAGATCTCCGGGCGCAGGGTTGGTAAGCCCTGCTTCTGCTTCTATTTTCACTCAATTTTATCAGTTTTCACAACTGAAAAATGAATGAGCTAATATGAATACAGAACTACAGGAGGAAACTTTCTTTCTCCAAGGTAACCACAAAAAAAACTAATGGACACAATAAAAGGCAACAACTACAACAGCTTCACAATTTGTAGTGTATCTAGCCAGCCTCCAGTTAAGTTAAATGAGTTTCTCAGGTTAAAAGAGTGACATAAGCAGTACAATTCGACTGTTCCCTAGGAAGATCGTCCTCACATCGGATACCAAAAATGTCTGTTAAAATATTTGGATCTATTGGTCTTTCTAGTATCTTGAATAGGGCATCAAAAATGGAGGACCAGTAACCTGTGCACATGGACTATTTATGCGTCCCTGCCCAGCCTATGTATTTCCTATCTGAGTGTTGACTACTAGAGATAGGAGCAGAGAGCGTCTGTTTTGGCTGTGTTATCAATGCTTGTGAATTATTGACATGGTCCATACGTTGTTTTTGGATAGATTTACAACCCATGACTAAGTGCAGGAAATCAGAAACATTGATACAGGACATTGATGTGGTAGTCAGTCTGCCTCCTGACATCTCAAAAGAAGACAGTGTTGGACGTTGGAGAGATGTTCCACACTGGAGCAGGAAATAACTCAACTGAAGCTCCTGTATGTTTCATATAAGATACTGCTAATGCAGTAGCCACATGACTCTCCACTCACCAAACCCCCTCTGTTGCTCTTTGCCAATGTCGCATTTCATTTCAACCAGGAGAGACCTGGGATGAGTAAAGTGATGTTTATTTACAGAATGATAAATGTACTACAAGTGTTTGGAGCTTAGACCCCATGGGGAATTATTGATCAAAGGGCGCCTGCCCAGCATCCGAAGAAGAATCCCCCACGGAGTCCAGACACTGGTGGCAGTGGCGGCAGCCGATGACCCAGCCAGAGGTGTCGAAGAACAGCGACAGAGGCACCGGGTGGCGACGGGGAGGTGGAGGGTCGCACACTTGATAGCATGGACAAACTAAACAGGTAGAGAATCGTATTTAAAGGCACGGCATCATTGTGATAGGCTGACAGCTACGAGGAAGATTTGACACCGTTAATTGATAGACGAGAGCGCTAATCGATACTGAAACCCAGATGACAACCCGGCATAGGAAAGAGGGAAAGAAGAGCGTTCTTAGCGGGGGGAGTAAGTAGTGAAACATTATCGAGTATGCCCGAGTGCAGGGATTGGTCTTGCCTGACTGAACTTGCGCTAAGCTTCATTTGGCAGACACTCTGATCAAAATCCACATAGAAATAGTGCATGTAGAAAGTAGAGCATAGAATCAAGGACCAGAAGTGTGTAGTACTATCAGTATTTCTGAGGTCAGTCAGGAGAAGTGATGAGTCAGCAAACTAATCCTTCCAACCCCCTGTCCATCCCCTCTACGTGTCTGGACACACAAACAGGTGCTTTCGTCATGAGTTTGGAGCTAGGAACCCCACACTTCAACAAAAGAAAATGTGTTTATCTCAGTTCATTAACATAAGCCTTTGAGTTTGCACATGTGCGTGCATGTGTGTTGTGTGTGCGTATGTGTGTTTGACCCTAAGGCTATAGCTGTCAGTAGCATATTGTTTTCCAAGTGCTGGATCAATAATGCCTGGTGAGGGTCACCTGATATGATTGTCTTTGTCACCTTGGCGCAGTAAGATGGGTAGAGTTAGTTTGACCACCTGACCCCACCCCCTCCCCAGGGGCCCACACAGGGAGGGGCTACTAGAATCAACACCCCCCCATAGTGCCATTGTATGATAATAGGTGGGAGAGATACAGCCATTTATACAGAGTATTGACTGGCAGACAGAGAGACAGGCAGATAAAAAGAGGGAGAGTCTCTCTCCTTACCAGTGTCATGTTACGTTTTCTGTCCTATTCCCTCTCTAACCACCAGAGAGCAACAGCGGGCCCTGTTTCTGACACACCAGACAGTGGCCTCAGTCCTCAGACACACACACAATAGATACATTACTTATCATTATTACCATCCCCCCATCACCCATGCCCGTACACACACACACAGCTATTTCCTTGGCAGGTGGGTGTCTGGAGTGTCAGTATTGATGGGGTCTGATGGGATAGGGTCATAGTCTACCATTAAAGAGCGTCATGTAGTTAGCAAGGTGGTGGGAGGGTGTGGGTGGCTTTTGTGTGGACACGTGTGTGTGCGTGTGTGTACCTGTGTGTGAACATGTATATATGTGTGTGCGTGTATATATACAGTATATATATATGTATGTTCATACACATGTGCACACCAGTGTTTCCCCTACCATTAAATTTGGTGGGGCGCCTCGCCCCCCCAACGGCACCCCCCGCCCCCCTGGAAGGTCAAGTAAATGTTTTATTTTTACTTACCCCCCCCCCCCACCCAAAGCTGTAAGCCTAGGGGAAACACTGCACACACACATTCATGCACACCCGCAGACACACACATGTATATGGGGGTGCAATAATTACGGAGGTGATTGTATATATATATTTACATGTGAGTTTATGTACCCATGTCAATTGTTTGTTACAGCCACACACACCCAAACGTACCCCTGTGTGTGTGTGTCCTGGGGTGGTAGTTCTGACCATGTAAACTAGGCCATAATTAATGATAGAACAGTTTCTCTGATGGTTGATAATGACTGTGTTCTGGTTCTCTTTAGTTAAACAGGCCTTGAGACACACAGACTTCAGGGAACACTCCACTGTGACATATGACAGAGCAGACAGCATCAAAATCAGCTTTATTCACCAAGTAAGTGTATACAAACAAAGAATTGACTATGGCAGGCAGGTAAAATAATAGTAATAAAATAAAAATATACAAATCTTAAAGGTCCCATGACATGCTGTTTTTGGATGGTTTTATATAGGCCTTAGTGGTCCCCTAATACTGTATCTGAAGTCTCTTTCCCGAAATTCAGCCTTGGTGCAGAATTACAGCCACTACGAGCAGTCCCACAATGAGCTTTCCTCAGGACGTGCCGTTTCTGTGTCTGTTGCTTTAAATGCTAATGAGGAGGAGAGAGGTGGCACCACATGCGCTAATGTTTACAGTGGATGTATCGCAATGGCTTGTAGCCCCGTTGCTGTAAGCCTCAAATTTGCCCATTCTCATCTGATCACCCTGATTTGCAGAGGTGCACACTGATAGTAATTTCAATGAGGGGAAAGGCGGATATCGCGCGCACAATAACACCAACAGCAGAACGGTTATCCAAATAACAAAGAAGTGTACAACACTCGAGTTACAGTGTGTGTGTTCACACACATACTTGATGCTATCTACCTTTGCATTAGCAACAGTAACTGAGCTGTTAGCTGCAGAGCTAATGTTACAGCCACATTCTAAGGGTAGCAAGCTAGGTAACCATATACAGTAAAGCAACAAAATTATATAGTGTTAGTTGACTTACTTGTCCGAGGTTTGTAGCCGGACCAAGGAGAGTTGGTACTGATCAGACGGTCAGCAAGGCCAGCTTTTTATTGGCTCAAGTTGAGGAAACAGTCGTGGCTGAAATGTTTGGTGCAGACATACAAAACTTTTGGAAGTTGTGTCGGCGCATTTCCAGAGAAAATAAAATTAAGACACTGGTTCTTCAGAGGCTCAGATGAAGGAACAAAAAAATACTTTTGTTTTCATTTGTACATCCAAACACTGAGCAACTGTTATGCTTTGTTCGTTTGCAAGCCATAATGTCTCAAGGAAAAAACGATTTGCTCGGTCGGAGCTCAGTTTCTCATGGACGTGCCAGATTCTCTGGGCGGGCAATGCTACTTTTATGACGTCATAAAAGTAGCATTTTCAAAACCGAGCGTTTCAGGTTTCATTTTCTCAAAGGTGGAGAAGAATACCCAGGGCTTGGTTTACACTTATCAAAATTTCTAGCCACTTGGGGACCAAAGGCAGGCTAGGGGAACTCGTATTCATTCCTAATTCAGGGAGTCGGGTGGCTGAGCGGTTAGGGAATCGGGCTAGTAATCTGAAGGTTGCCAGTTCGATTCCCGGCCGTGCAAAATGACGTTGTGTCCTTGGGCAAGGCACTTCACCCTACTTGCCTCGGGGGAATGTCCCTGTACTTACCATTCATAAACCAAAATGATGCAGAGAAGTTAATTCATGCTTTTATATCCAGCCTGCTGGACTACTGTAACGCACTTTTCACTGGTCTTCCCAAGAAAACCACTGAAAGACTACAGCTCATTCAAAATTCTGCAGCTAGATTATTAACCAAACCTAAAAGGAGAGAACGCATTAGT
Organism: Osmerus mordax; assembly: GCF_038355195.1. NCBI lineage: Eukaryota > Metazoa > Chordata > Actinopteri > Osmeriformes > Osmeridae > Osmerus > Osmerus mordax. Next base: position 5,973,341 of record NC_090050.1, on the reverse strand, counting down.
CCTGTCCTAGCTACTTTACACTGGCTCCCTGTTACCTTCAGAATTGACTTTAAGGTCCTTTTCCTCACATACAAAGCTCTACACGGACAAGGACCTAGCTACATTGCTAACTCCTTTATAAACTACACACCAGCTAGAACACTGCGATCATCAAATGCAGGCCTATTAGAGGTCACCAGAAGCAGTCATAAGAAGATTGGTGATTCGGCCTTTGTCAATTACGCCCCAAAACTATGGAACAAATTACCCATAAATATTAGGGAAGCTAACACTCTAGACATTTTTAAAAGACAGCTTAAAACCTACCTTTTTACCGAAGCATTTAAGTAATTTTATCTCAAAAGGGTTTTCCTACTTTTTAAAGTTGTTTTCTCTCTTGAACAGAGATCTTATTGGGATTTTTATTATTGTTTGAATTATTTATCACTTGTATTATTGTTTTATTGATTTTATGTAAAGCACCTTGAGCTACAATTCTTGTATGAAATGTGCTATATAAATAAAGTCTTACTCTTACTCTTACTGTAAGTCGCTCTGGATAAGAGCGTCTGCTAAATGACTAAATGTAAATGTAAATAACCTCCTAAAGTGAAATGTTCATGTCATGGGACCTTTAACCCTTGTGTTATCTTCGGGTCATTCTGACCCATCAGTCATTGTGACCCACCGTCGTATTGCGACAACTTTACCGCCTACAAAAACAAAGTGAAGCATTTTCTTTTAACCCCACATTGCGAAGGTTAAAATAAAATTATTTTTATTTGTTTTTGTATTGGGTAAAATTGGGTAAACACAACGATGGTTCGTTATGAACCTTTGGGTCATGTGACCCGAAGGCAGCACAAGGGTTAAATAGAAAATGTAGAAAATGTACAACAAGTTTTAAATACATGGATACATGTGTTCTATTTGTATTTACTGGAGAGCTTGTTATAAGGATAGACATAATGCTACCATCCAAATGGTATGTTTAAAACTAGAAACATTATATTTTAGATTCATGCTGACATACAGATAATGGTACACACACGAACGTGTTCACACACACACACACACTTGCAGTCTCAGCTGTAGTGTCATGCTTGTTTTTTAGATTCAGAGTTCTTGTGTCATCTCCCCTCAGTATTTATTTGTGCTGCTATTCTCTGTTCACACGCACATATGTGACACACACACACACAATAGGGGTGGGCGATATGGCCAAAATCTTCTATCACCGTATGAGTAATTTTATATCACGGTTACGGTATATATCACGGTATGTAGTACGAGCGTTCCGATTGGCTGATGCGCAGTCATACCATCCGCGTGACCTACTCACAGCTCAATACGGATCCGTAATGCCCTCCGACGAAAATTTCTAAATGAGCGAAAGCGAACAGTCTGACTTTTACTATCCATATCTAACTTCGGTTTGGGCGTATCAACCTCGTTAAAGCTCGGTCGATACATTAAAGCCTCAGTTTAATTTTTCCCGGCATGACCTCACTCTCAGTTAGTAAGTAGTTAGCCTTCACTAGTCATCCTAGATCAAGAATGCTAGCAACGCCACCAGTGTAATTTTACAACAATAATTGTACAGCACGAGACATAAAACTTGAACAACAAATCGAATTGGTTACCTGCAGAATGGGTCATCAAATATATAATTAATTAGCATCGGCATTAATGTGGTCCACTTAGACAAAATACATTCCACATCGAAAATTCCGTCAGACCAACGCAAATGTGTTTCAAGGTCAAACGAAAATAGCAAATAAAATAAAAGTTAAACTACAATTCTAAATATCGCAAGAATGCGATTTATATGATGGCTTATATACAACACAACAACCAGACATTTAATTGACACATGTAATACAAAAATGTCACAAATTTGTAAAGACTTTGGATGCAAGCCCTTTTTGCCCAACCTACCTGCTGCAGTTATCGTCTTCTCTGCTGCAGGGCAACAACAACATGCAACTACTGTGTGAATTTGTTTTCAAAATAAGAGTATACATTTGTTATATGAATATATCTAATGTGAGTAGGGGGTGGGGGGTTATGACATATATGCTTAATAAGAATGTATGAAATACATAATTTAAACCAATAAAATAAGATAAAATAAAAAAAAGTATACCACGGTTGAAACGGTATAGCCAAATCTCTCCCGGTAGACACATTTCTACCGTCGCACGGTACATACCATCATACCGCCCAGCCCTAACACACTATAGGTGCGTTCGACATGGACTGCGGCTGCATGAAACGACCGGCGAGAGTAGCCGCTTGCAGTCGGGGAGGAGTTGAAAACGGCTCTGTAAAGTCGGACATTCCAGCTTCTCGTGGTTTGCTGCGCTGACATCAGTCATGGCCGATCAAGCGCTGTTTGCTTACTTTACTTTATTGGGTGTGCTCACGCCTTCGGCGAGCACAACCATTGTTCTCTCACATATATATTTATTTTTATTGTTTATTTTCGCCCCCCTAAGGATCAGTCAATATTTGGACTACATAGAGAACGCCTGTGTCAAAATGTTCGTCTTGGTCTCGAATGCGTTGCTTGTATTTTATTTACGTTCCGTTGCACGGTTTAGGAGGTTACAACGTTTTTGTGGCAAAAAGTGCCTTTAGTCAACAAAGGGTACTCAGTGCTAGCTACGTCACCACGTCAGCACACGTTGGCAACGACGCATAGATTGATGTGCAGTTGCACAGCGAGTAGTGATGGGCATTCTGGCTCTTTTTCGTGAGCCGGCTCGTATGGCTCAGCTCACCAAAAAGAGCCGGCTCTTTTGGCTCCCGAACGGCTCTTTAAAAAATACATGTTTTAACTATGAATTTGACTATGATGGGTGTGAAAACAATTTGAATTAAATTATGAAATGAAATCATACTCGACCGTAACCACATATCTTTAAAAATGCATTGATTTGTCATGGCTCTCCTCCGAGTTTTGACTACTCTCTTGACTGTGTGTGAGTTGGCTCGGCCCTCCCTCATGCAGGATTGACAGGAACAGAATGTGAGGATGATCGTGTGCGCCTTTAAGCCTACAAGTATTTTTTTGTTGTTCTTTGAATTAGTCAATTATTTTAAATACAATTCAAATGTATTATTATTATTATTATTTCATAATCATTTAGTTTTTATAGGCTGTATTAATCTATTAAAAATAGAGTCGGCTCTTCAGATATGCGAGCCAGCTCCCGACGTTCACCTTCAAGAGCCGGCTCTTAGAGCCGGATCGTTCGCGAACGACCCATCACTAACAGCGAGTATCGTGCTGTGGTGTACTAGCAGCACATGTACATTTAAGCAAATCAAGACCTGCATGTACAGTAAGTAATGTCACATTAAATAATGTATTTAAACTCAAGCTTGTGTGGTGCGTCGCTGTCTTCAATGCCACAGCCTAAACTTTATGTCAAAAGAAACATTCTAATTTCTGGCGCTTTCAAACAATCCCCTCAGTGACGTTTGGCTAGCAACAGCAGCTAGCTTGCTCGTAGCAAACTTCTTTTGAATTAGCCATTTCCAACTAAATTAATGTCAAACTTGTTTACGTTTTTGGGGGCATATTTTCAGTTAGCAGATGGTACTGTTTGAATCGCGATTCCATCTGAAATACTGCCGGTGACAACGTTGTTACAGTAGCTTGTTTCAAAGGGGGTTCTTGAGTAGGCTAAATGCTTGAAAATATCACTAGATGGGAAAAACTTAAGGGGACGAACCCACCTGCAACCGACGCAAGCGAGCACACCCTACAATTTCCCCAGAAATTGTACCCTCTCTAGTTTATAATTAATCTTAGTCTTTCCGTTAGTGAAGAGGCAGACTAAAACCCTTTCTTCAACAATTTTTTAATTCAATTAAACTGTTTGGTTAGGATTTGAGCGTTGGCGAAACTGAAGGTCGTGTGTGAGTCTGTCCAATCATGAAATAGCTGTGTCGTCATTAGAACCCTTGCAGTTGCTCTTGAGAAAATGCGCTCGGCTACGCAGCCGGCTGCGGCGCTGCATGAATCACTCCATGTCGAACGCACCTAATGTTTCGTTCCTCTGCCAACCGAGTCCTCGGATCAATAGGTGCGTTCGACATGGACTGACTTCATGCAGCGCCGCAGCCGGCTGCAGGTGGCTGACTTGAAACAGTGAATTCTGGTTAGACTTTTTGTCCGACTTGAGACGGCGCTGAGGCTAGGTCACTGTGACGTAGCCATCAAAGTACCGTGAGATCGATTCGAGAACTGCCGGCTGTGTAGCCGAGCGCATTTTCTCGTTATGTTTATTTATGTCTATTATGTTTAGGATCACTAAATACTCAGAATTTGTTCTTGTTTACCTAAGCTTCCAGTTGAGTTGTGGGTGCGTAATGCTCAATGTGATTTGCTTCACAGTGCAGCCCGTTTTTCCCTAGGCTACTTATGCTAGCATGATGGTACTAGCTGTAATGTTTCGTATGTAGGCTGTGTTTGTCTGTATATTATACACACAACAATGTCGGGTACAATACACAAGGGTCATTTTAATAGCACAATGAAACGATGACCAATGAAAGAATGACAAAACACAAGTTGATAAGTAGGAGGATAGTGTATGTATGTAACAGGGAGTCCTGCTCACAGTATGTACACAGTATTTTGTATGCCTGTTCAATTAGGGATTATTGCGACTTTATGCCGCCTCACAGCTCTGTGTAAAAGGTACGCACATGGAATAGGGTGTCATTGTTGTACCGGCATTAAGCCAGCAGCAAAGGTAGTCACAAAGCCGAAGCATCGTATGTGTAAAAGGAGAGCCGTTATGGTGGGACTACACACACCAGCAACAATGTCACATGCCGGAATGCTACAGTATCTAAAATCACACCAGCATTATGCAGACTTTGTTTGTTTCAGTGTAAACAAACAAAGCTGGCAAAATGAGTTTTTTTTTCTTTACGGCAATGTAATGAGATCTCTGTTACAAGAGGTTTGTAGGAAGGTCAGGGTTGTGATCGAGCTAGGGTTGTGAGAGGGTTAGGGTTGGGATAGGGTTATGGTTATGATAGGGTTAGGGTTGTAAGAGGGGTAAGGTTTGTGAGAGGTTTAGGGTTGTGAGAGGGTTAGGGTTATGAGAGAGTTAGGGTTGTAAGATGGTTAGGGTGTGAGAGGGTTAGGGTTAGGTTTTTTGATACACGCAGCAGACTCCTGTGTAACAATGAGGAAGAAATAAAGAAAAGTGAGGGAGACTGCACTCTCTCACTGCAGACATACAGACACACTCACACACACTCACTTCCCTATGTGCAGTCTGTCACCTTCTACCACCCTTTTCCTGCTGTCCCCTCCTTTCTTCACTCCCTCCCTGCGATCCTCCCTCTCTCAGTCCCTCCTCACGGCAGATGGACAGTGGTGGCTGGGGGTGAGGGGGCTGTAAGGGGACTGTGAGGTGATGATGACGGGGGAGGGGGGGCCTTTTGATATTCAAACTGGCCCTCTGGCTCCCTGGGGGTGGGGTGATTGTCCCCATTGTTCCCATGGAAAGTGGGCCAAGAAAGCGAGTGAGGAACAGGAGGAGAGGGAGGTGTTGGGGGGCTAAGAATGATGGAGAGATCACAGTAGGGCATGGCAGGAGAGAAAGAGAGGGAAATTAACAAGACTTAAGGCCGATTTATACTTCTCCGACTCGGTTACGGACGGACAGACGGACGGAGTTTGTTTGTGTTTGTCTGTATATTATACACACAACAATGTCGGGTACAATACACAAGGGTCATTTTAATAGCACAATGAAACGATGACCAATGAAAGAATGACAAAACACAAGTTGATAAGTAGGAGGATAGTATGTGACAGGGAGTCCTGCTCACAGTATGTACAGTATGTACACAGTATTTTGTATGCCTGTTCAAGTAGGGATCATTGCGACTTTATGCCGCCTCACAGCTCTGTGTAAAAGGTACGCACATGGAATAGGGTGTCATTGTTGTACCGGCATTAAGCCAGCAGCAAAGGTAGTCACAAAGCCGAAGCATCGTATGTGTAAAAGGAGAGCCGTTATGGTGGGACTACACACACCATACCGTCGGACGGAGTCGGAGGTGGTTCAATTTATAGTACTCCGAAGGCTGTGGGTGCTGAAAACAATTCACTGCCAGAAGATTAGGTGGCGCTGCACTGCGATGCTAGCTAGGTTATCGAAAAGTCGGAGCAAATTTACAAATTAGCCGTTTCATCAATAAAATAAGCACATTTTCAGCAACTACACTGCCCATTTCTTGTCACATTTTAATTCAGATGCTGATTTACATGTACTGTTTAGCTGAAATATGAATTGTAAACTTACAGCAATGGCGGTCAAAGGATTCTGTCTTGTTGGTCACGGCAACCCCGCCCCTGACGCAAGCGGTTCTTAATACGGACCAATCACAGCCAAGGGGTATCCGTAAAATGACGGACGGACGGATAGTCAGGAAAATCAGGAGGTGACCCCGGATAACCGAGCTTCTCACCCTATCTCTAAGGGAGAGCCCGGACACCCTGCGGAGAAAACTCATTTCGGCCGCTTGTATTCGCGATCTTGTTCTTTCGGTCACTACCCACAGTTCGTGACCATAGGTGAGGGTAGGAACGTAGATCGCCTTTCGACTCAGCTCCTTCTTCACCACGACGAACCGATGCAGAGCCCGCATCACTGCGGACGCCGCACCAATCCGCCTGTCGATCTCGCGCTCCATCCTTCCCTCACTCGTGAACAAGACCCCGAGATACTTGAACTCCTCCGCTTGGGACAAGATCTCCTCCCCGACCCGGAGATTGCACTCCACCCTTTTCCGGTCGATAACCATGGCCTCAGATTTGGAGGTGCTGTTACATTAGTGTAGCAACTAGCGATTTTTTGAAACGTTTCAATTAGGAAAATGGTTGCAAATATATATGTACAGGACTGTGTATAGCACAAAACAAGAATGTCATAATTTTTCTATCAATTAATTAAGCCAAAAATATGACATTTATCGGACTCTCTGGATGATCTGGCCGCCAATGTTGCCGGTCGCGCAGTATTCACATAGCCCTAGGTTTCAAGTAAGCTCCCGATCTTACTTGGTTTTAAGGGGTGTATACCCCTTCGTCTTAGCCCTACCCCTAGCTCAAAAAGAGTATTGGGACACCACTAGCTCTCACATTAACGCGCAAAAGTAAGGGCTAGGGGTAAGGGGGAGTATTGGGATTCAGCCTAAACCCTTGTTATCTTCGGGTCATTCTGACCCATCAGTCATTGTGACCCGCCGTTGTATTGCGACAACTGTACCGCATACAAAAACAAAGTGAAGCATTTTCTTTTAACCGTTGGGCTGTCTCAGACCCCCCACATTGCAAAGGTTAAAAGAAAATTATTTGTATTTACATTTATGCATTTAGCAGACGCTTTTATCCAAAGCGACTTCCAAGAGAGAGCTTTACAAAAGAGCATAGGTCATTGATCATAACAACGAGATAGCCCCAACATTGCGAGCAGCCAAAACATGAAGCATACATGGTGGAAAACCAGATAAGTGCCAAAGGGAAGAACCATAAGAGCATGCAGTTAAACAAGTTACAATTGAACAACATGAAACTCCCCACAAGAGTGCAAGAGTGTACCTGTAGAAAAAACAATCAACAGTAAAATATTTCACAGCGAGTACAAGAATTTGAAACCGTTACAACTAACCAACAATAGCAACAAGTCTCTCAATACGAGTCATTGTGATCCTGGAGGAAACTAACATCAGGTCCAGCCAAGCATTCGTAAGTGCCGTTGTACTCCCGGAACAAGTGCGTCTTGAGCCTTTTCTTGAAGGTGGGGAGATAGTCAGTGTCCATGATGGAGGTGGGGAGTTGATTCCACCATTGGGGGGCCAGACAGGAGAAGAGCTTGTGTTGGGACCGGGCGCTCTTGAGCGGTGGGACCACCAGACGGTTGTCAGAAGATGACTAAATAATATGGAGATACTGTAAGGTTAAACATGTAGGAACTACAGATGTGGAGAGAGAGACATCTCCAAAGCCAGACGCATGTTGAGGGGAAACCTCCCCACTGTGCTACACTCAAACACATTTATAGATCTGTGTGTGTACACCCACAAAAAGAGCCACACCAATGCACACTGACAAAGCCTCACACACCCAGACTCACACATGCACATTCGTCTTGCCCCTGTGTTCATTAGCTCTGAGTGTTTTCTGGAGCTGAGTGCTGCTCACCACAGGCCTGATGTGTTGGTGGATTTGCCTTAGTGTATAGCTCAAGTCGTACCCTGCTGTGGAGGACGTGCATGGAACTGGGAGATACAATTTACACTAAAACTACACATTACATTTGTAATATATTGTACAAATGTATATTATTGCATTTACTCACTCAACCACTATGAATAAAATATCCTTCTTCCTCCCTCTCCCTTCCTTTTTGGATTTTTATATAAGGACTTGGGCAACCCCACTGTTTGTATCGGTAGTGTAAGTATGTATATACACAGTTATTCAAAACCTAAAGCTCTTATTTCATGAGCTCCTATGTACATTTCTGTGCAAGATTGAAAGTAAATGGCAGAGATGATGAAAAATTCATGGTAAACACGAAAACAAGATTGAAACCATTTTCTTTTTTACTGTAAGCATTTGTGGTTGTGAATACAGTATTACACAGTACGAGTATAGTAGGACAGAAACCAAACCCAATTTTGAAAAAGGTGATTACCGAATGGTGTCTGTGTGTGAGCCATGAACTGTAGCATACAGTAATATATACTATTTTCTACGATATTGTCAGAATGTCTTCTTACAGTCACTGTACTGTTGCACAGTATGATACAGTTACAGTTTTTCTCGATTGGTTACACACATTTTCTGAATGCATACCTCATACTCTCATCTCAATACATTTTCCAAATACTTTTTTTACAGTCCTACAGAACAGTCCACAGGCAATACTGTACTACTGTACTAATTGAGTACTGTATTGATATGCAGTAGGCCTACTGCAATTTTGTAGTGAGAGTAGATTTATTACCTATTCTCATTTCGGAAAGTCCGGATGATGGATGCTACAGTGTACCTGCTCAAATTTAGCTGTACTCTTTGCCCAGCCTCCCTCATTGTTAGACCATGGTTGACCACATGGTCAACCAAAGCGGCTCGGATCTCATCAGAGATTATGGTCCTCGGCCTTCCTCATCCTCGTCCTCCCCGTCCTCCTCCTCTTACTCTCACTCCTCTGCCTCTGTTTCCAATGTTGGCATCCATTGCTCAAAAACAGAAGAGGTCACCTGTTGCCCTTTTATGCTAAAGCTCTGATTGCTAATTGTAAAACTGTGTGACAGGTGTTTGTCTATGCGATGAGTCAGTGTGCGTATTTGAATGGCAGTTTGTTCCTTGTGAAAACAAAGGATTTTATTCATGAAAATTGTGCCAAATGCAGAGAATTGTGTGTAGTGTTTTGAAAAAAGTGTGTTTTAGAACTGCAATTTGAGTGTAAAGCAGGAATTGTGCTTGTAGTTTAGCAGAATTGGTTCATGGGGTTGGTGCATGAGTTACATGTTGTGGTCATTGTGTCTCAAGTACCAGTATTTGTGTGTAAACAATTGAAAAAAACTGTAAAACAATTACAGTAATCCACCAGACTGTGACCAATCATGCAGTGCACTGCAGTCAATGGATGCATGGGTGATAAAATATATGTTTGAGTATACCGTGTGTTGTGCTGAAACAGCTATTATGTGTACATTAGAATGTGTACATTAGAGTAGATTGTTACATACCTGTTATCATTTCTACAGTAAAGGTTCAAATTATACCCACCACTCAATCGACTACTATTTATAGGCCTATTCTAAAGCCATGATTGGTTGGTGTTGAGTAAAGCAATGAGTGTTTGCACATGTGAGGAGTTAGTTTAAGGCACTGATGAATTAGTGTGGCATTTTGATTGGTTGTGTTTGAAAAAGGAAATCCAAATGCTTCCTGTTAGAATTTTGTGTGTTACATGGAGAATTGTGTGTTGTGTTTTGCAAAAAGTGTTTTATGAAATTGAAAACTGATTCAAAGGACAAAAATGTGCGTATGGTTTTGCAGATATGAGGTGTGGTTCTGGTGTTTGAGTGTCAGGTTTAAGAAATTGTGTGAAAAGTAAGGAATTTGTGTGTAAGCATTTGAAAAAAACTGTAATACAGGGCTGGAATCAGTCCTGTATCAGTCAGTGTCACACAGGGGTGTATCAGTATTGACATGTTGTCATGTGTTGGTGAGTCACCAGGGACATGCCGTAAAGAGGCCCGAGGGGATGGCTTGTCTCTGGATGCCACATCTTCATAGAGCATTAATAAATGACGGCCCTGATGGGCTGACAGATGGAGCCTGGGGCCGCTAGCTGGCGTTGTTAGCATGGTTAGCGATGTTATTTGCATCACGGTATTAGCAGTGTATAATCAACAGCTTAGATTTACACTTACTTGTTGACTTGTTTATAATTCTTTGCTATTATTGCTAATTGTTTTATATATTTTACAGCCTTTAGGAGTACTTTGATTTGGCGTTATTGTCGATTGTAAGGTAAATTATTTAAGTTTCAACCAATTTGCTTATTTAAATTGTTAGCATTATTCATATTATTAGCAGTCAGTATTTAATAATGGATGCTTGCTTGCGCAAGCTTAGGGAAGTAAAGAAAAAGAATAGGATGAACAGGCCAGTCCTGTCAAAGACTACTGTACGGAGGATGGCTACCCACAAGAAGGGTTGGGTATCGTTTGGATTTTTACGATTCCGAACCGGTACTTTTAAAACGATTCCGATTCCGATTCTTGAAAAACTGAAAAATGACAAAATAAAGGCTCTTTTATAGAGTAAAAAAATAAAAATAAAATAATAATAATAATTGTAAACTGTCTAAACTAAAGCGAAGCGGTCAAAAGTGTGGCTCTATTTACAGTTCTTTTCAAATGCTTACACACAAATTCCTTACTTTTCACACAATTTCTGAAACCTGACACTCAAACACCAGAACCACACCTCAAATCTGCAAATCTACTCATTGCTTTACTCAACACCAACCAATCATGGTTTTAGAATAGGCCTATAAATAGCCTAATTTGAGTTGATTTACAGTGGTGGGTATAATTTGAACCTTTACTGTAGAAAAGATAACAGGTATGTAACAATATACTGTAATATACACATGTTCTAATGTACACATAATAGCTGTTTCAGCAAAACACACGGTATACTATACACAAACATTTTATCACCCATGCATCCATTGACTGCAGTGCACTGCATGATTGGTCACAGTCTGGTGGATTACTGTATCATACCGTGCAACAGTACAGTGACTGTAAGAAGACATTTTGACAATATTGTAGAAAACAGTATATATTACTGTATTCTACAGTTCATGGCACACACAGACACAGTCATAATACAAAGCATAACCGCAGCCTCGCGCCTGCCTAGTTTGCAATCACAAAAAATATGTCCTACTTTCAATATTTTTTTATTCCTGTTCTTGACTCGATGACTCGATCTGAAATTAAATTCCCGTTTGTCAAAAAATCGTTCATGATTTACGTTACACCACAGGGCGTGTACGCCCTGTGAGAGTGCGAGGAGGAAGGAGACGGCCGGGAGAAACAAACGTCACCTACAAGAGAGCAAGACCGATTTTGCAAACATGAGTCGGATGCTGAGAAAAGGAATACAACTAAAAAGAAGCAAGAATTTCACAAGTCGATTCGAGGATCGCTGGAAAAATTTGTCAGCACGTCTTGCAGAAATGATGTGGCTCCGCGCGCGCGCGCAGGATGATAGGTGTCGGAATTATGGTCTCCGTGTGGGTTGAAAGTGATTCTTGTGCGTGCATCACGTCAATAAGCAGTGCCTCGCATGTTAAGTTAGCACAGGGCCTGGCACCCTCCCTGCGACGGCTCTGTGTGGTTTGTTTAAGTCTTAAACAATGATGTGATACGCGATACGAAATGCGAAAGGGTCCATATACAATATATATTTTTTGTATTCCTTTTATTCCCCCAGCCGCTCAGTAAGAGCCTCACAGGAGCAGGCAAAGAGCCGCAGGTTCGCCACCCCTGTACTACACTTTCTTTTGTACTGTGTAATAATGTATTCACAACCACAAATGCTTATAGTAAAAAAACTAGTTTCAATCTTGTTTTCGTGTTTACCATGAATTTTTCATCATCTCTGCCATTTACTTTCAATCTTGTACAGAAATGTACAAAGGAGCTCATGTCTATGATATATCCAAAAATGTAATATAATGGCAAAAGTGTTTGCAACATGAGACAAATGTGTGCTTTTGAGACGTGTTTGTGATATTTTGAATGCAGTGCTTCATTTTGCAAGAGAAGCGAGGCATTTTGTGTGTGCAGTTGTTGGATTTGTGTGTTACAGTTTTTCACATTTGTTAACACACATTTGGCACATTTTTTACAACCTTAACTTCATGTACCAATTGCTCGATCCAATTTGGCACTACTTCACACTCCCTTATCTGCATTAGACTCTGACTTTCCTTGTTTACACACTGATGTCAATTACACATCACCTTATTGTCAAAACACTACACACAATGTTCAGTTGTTGCACACACTTCTCAAGTAAAGTCTCAAAGCATCAACCTACAACACACAAATATTCAAATCTCTAAACACTCAGGTCTGGTGAGCAATTTGCGATCAGGACTGCAGCATAAAAAGGGCCTTGAGCCTCTGTTGTGTTTGGTGAACAATGGAGAACTTAGAACATATCAACAACCAGAGAAGGAGAGGGGTAAGAGAGAGAGAAGGAAGAGGACAAGGAAGAGGACAAGGAAGAGGACAAGGAAGAGGAGGGAGAGGATGACAAGGAGGAGGACGACAAGAAGAAGGAGGATGAGGAGGAGGAAAAGAAGAAGGAGGAGGAGGCGGAGAAAGAAGAAAGAGAACGGTGATCTCTAATGAAATTCGGGCCACCATGGTTGACCATGTTCTCAACCATGGTTTGAGCATGAGGGAGGCTGGCCAGAGGGTCCAACCAAATCTCACCACTTCACAGTTGCTGCCATCATTAGAACCTTTAGAATGGAGAACAGGTATGAATTATATTTGCGTTGTGTACTGAAATACTGCATATCAATAGAATACAGTGTGCTCACTGTATTTGTATTTTGCAGGACTGAAAGAGAACCACACCGTGGAGGAAGAACATGCACTTTCACAGCCGAACAGGAGACTGACATTGTGAAAATGGTTTGTGAAAACAACACTATCACACTTCGACAGATACAAACCAGGATCCTGGCTGACCATGCCACATTCAGAAACATGGGAGAATGGAATGCCCCAGGAATGCCATGCGGATGAAACAAGTGTACAGGGTCCTATTCGACTGAAACACAGACCACATCCCATACATTCAGCACTGACACCTGCATGTATTGTACCTGTAATCCAATGGTTCCTTTTCTACAGTGTTTCACTGTAGCCCACTGTGTTGACCTATCTGTGTCCATACTATAACTTGCATTACCATGCTGTCTGTTCCAGCAGATCCAGGAGCATGACACAGCTAATGAGCTATATGAATACACATTCATTGATGAGGTTGGATTCAACCTGGTGAAGAGGAGGCGCCGGGGCAGAAATGTCATTGGCCAGCGCGCCATTGTTGAGGTCCCCGGCCAGCGTGATGGAAACATCACTTTGTGTGCTGCAATGGGTTGAGCAGGCCCGTTGACAGTACTGTACTGTTCAGAAATAAAACTTTTTTTGCCGCATATGTGTGCTGTTTGAAAAAATTAGGCCTACACTGAGACATTTTACAAAAGTTGTGATACGCAGATTTTCTATACATGTGTGAGGTTGTCTCTTGCTGTGGTCAAGAGGTCACGGAGCAAGCCTTGGGCAATACACATATAGATCAAGGAATGTGCTATGGTCAACTTAGGTTAAGTGCAAGATGCAGAGAATAGTACAAGCAATGATTGATGACCGCATCACCTGTGTGTAGTTTCTTCTATGCATAAAGTTGTGGAATGTGTACCGTTTAAGGAGATGTTGTGATGGTAACTATATTTGTACAGTCCAGCCATATATAAAGGACTTCTGAGAGACATGTTTTCTCACTCATGCCAACCACTCTGCCTGTCGTGGTGACGTGATCCGAGCAGTACGACTTAATAAACAAAGTCAACTCTTTTCATTGTGGTGCTTTCCTTGGCCCATCCTCTGACAGAAAATCATCTAACAAGTTGAAATGGCTCATTCCCCAGAGTCATTCGTATGGTGTTCCATTTCTAGAATTGTGTTTTCAATTTTGCACTACTGTGTGCTGTGAATGCTTGGTAGTGTGCAGCAAATGCTTATTGTGTGTACTGTTATGAATGGTATGTGTGTGTCATTTGAAAATATGGCTGTGTGTACCAAATGAGAACACGAGTTGCATTTTGTGAACAGGTAAGAGATTTGATGGCAAAGAGTCATCTTGCAAAGGGAGTGTCAGGTATAGCATTTTGTGTGTGAGGTTTTCAGTTTTGTGTGTGCAGTTTTGAGAAAGCCGTTATTGTTTTGAGAAACGTGTGTTAACAATTGTGAAAAACTAAGTTCTGACAAAAAGAGGACAAGTAAAAGAAATTTGTGTAAGCATTTGAAAAAAATGCAATATGTGGCGGCCGGTGTTAATTCTGTGTCCTCCTTCTCCTTGTCCTCCTCCTCTTCCTTCTCTCTGTCCTCCTACTCCTCTACCTGCTACTCCTCCTCCCCCTTGTCCCCCTTCTTCTTGTCCTCCTCTCACTCTCACCCCTCTCCTTCTCTGGTTGTCGATCTCTTCAAAGTTCTCCATTGTTCACCAAACAAAACAGAGGCTCAAGGCACTTTTATGCTGCAGTCCTGATTGCAAATTGCTCAACAGACCTGAAAGTGTAGAGATTTGAATATTTGTGTTTTGTAGGTTGATGCTTTGAGATTTTACTTGAGAAATGTGTGCAACTAAACATCATGTGTAGTGTTTTGACAACAAGGTGATGTGTAATGGACATCAGAGTGTAAAGAAGGGAAGTCAGAGTCTAATGCGGATAAGAGTGTGAAGTAGTGCTAAATTGGGTTGAGCGATTGGTACATGAAGTGAAGGTTGTGCAAATTGTGCCGAATTTGCGCTTTTTGTTTGTTAACAACTGAGAAAAACTAATATGCTTTTACGTCTGTTTTAGTGAGCCCAGAGGGAAAATATGGCATTTTAAAAGTAGCCTACATTTGACAGTAGCTAGCTAACGGTAGACTACAGAGAAAGTGTGATATTTTTACGTCCGTTTCGAGCGACAGAGGGGAAATATTTCAGTCGACACATTAAGTGGAACCGAAATGAGGAATCGAAATTTGCGTTCTAATCGGTCTGATTCCTACCGGTTGCGTAGGAACCGGTTCCATAGTGGAACCGGGTTTCAGTACCCAACCCTACCCACAAGAGTGGGTAGTGTTGGTTGTCATGTCAACAGTTTGTTAATGGTTGACCAGACTGACACTAGACACGCAAGCTCGCCTGTGTGACTTTGTCCAACATGGTCTTCAACAAGATTGAAATCTTGAAGGTCAATGACAGTATAAAATGTAACCTTGAATGTCATTGACAGTATGAGTGGATGTGGATATGTGTTCTAACTTGTGTGAGTGTGTTATAGGCTCTATGTTGAGAATGGTTGTCTCTGTAGTGATTATGAGTCAATGGTGCGTAGAGGGTCAGGTCCAAATGCCAGGGTTCAGATCATATTGTGGAGTCAGGGACATTAAAGCAGACAATCACATTACGCCTCTGACCTTCAACACATACACACACCAACATGTACTCATAATGCACAAACATATGCCCCGATGAGTCTGTATTGACAGGTTTACAGTGTGATAGATGCAGACCTTTGGTCACAACATAAGTAGTGTCATGCCATTAGCAAGCCACATTTGGAGACGTAAGACATAAGAAACACACCACACACTAACAGTGCGTGTCCACTGCAGCGATGCGAGCGACAACATGTTTTCCATTCATTTTCAATGGAGCAAGGCGAATCGCTTGCGTGGTGCATTGTGGGTAGCGACGCGACCAAGTTGAGATTTTCTCAACTTGATGCAAATGAGGAGCGATTTTCGCTAGCGATGGCCAATCGGAGTGTTTTCTTGTTTCTCGTAACGTAGCAACCATGGTGAACATTTCTAGCTTTCTAGGTTTCAAGGTGGAGGAGAAACTAATCGTTTGTGTGGCTGCTTACCCAGTCCTGTACGATACATAGCTGTATTCGTACAGAGATGTTAATAAAAAACGATGCATGGCGCAAGGTTGCCGAAGTTGTTGGTGCTTGTACTTTCAAATTCAGTCTAGTCACATCACGTAACTTCGTTCTGTGGTAACTACAGTAGCTAACTAGCCCGGCTGGAACTCCCTATCGTATCGACAGATTAGCAGACTTTGAGTAATATAATTTAAAAAAAATTACACATGTCAACGTTTATGTCTATTAAACAGTTTTGTATTTTGTATACAAGTTGTATTTTGATCGATGTTGCGAGTACGTAAACCCAAGTCTGCACACTTGGCCATGACAACTACAACAGTGACTTTAGAGAACTACATTTTACATTAATCTGTTTGAAACGCCCCCGAGCGTGGTGAACTGTGGGAAGGCGAGCGATGGCAAGCGATTTGCGTCGCTGCAGTGGACACGCACTGTAAGGGTATCCTGGGTTGTAGCCTACTGTTGCATGTAGGTCACCCCACCACCTCCACACACACACACAGCTAGGAGGCTGTAAACTGTCTGAGCGGACTGCTCCTCCTCTGGCTCTGACCCCTAGTCCAGTCTGCCAGTACCAGGCCAGTAAACCCCCCAGGCCCAGGCCAGGGGCTAGTTGCATAAAAATAGACCTAGGTTGGGTTGCACCAACATGGATTAAATTAATCCTGGTTTAGAGTTAATCTAGGGTAAGTAAATCTATGTTTAAACTGGTTTATAATTAATCGGAAATGTGTTGCACATATTAATTTTAACCCTGGATTAGTTAAAAAAAAGTTTAAACAAGGGTTAAACAGGATTAGTTTATTTTCAATGTTCAAATACGGAACTAATGCCCTAAATAAATGCATGCGCTCTTTTTCCTAAACTAGTTTGTTTTTTAAATAAATGCCGTTACTGATACCGTTATTTACCCTTTATAGCCTACCACTACAGCGGCTATAATAAACAGTTACTTTAGCCAGCTAGCTAGCTATTATGGCACGTCAAAGGGGGTCAAACTTTTCAACATTTGAAAAGATGTTGCTGACCGAGTTGATGGAGGAGTTTGGGGTGACAATTGAGGATAAGAGGACTGACAGCAGTACACTAGAAAAGAAGGAGCGGAACTGGGTCTGGTTAGCTGAGCGCTTCAATGGCTCTACAGGTATTAAAGAGACGAGGGACAGGGCGCAACTGAGAGCCTGCTGGAAAAACCTCAAGGCTAAAGCCAAAAAAGATGCGGCGGAAAAGAGGCGAAGTCAATTTCAAACCGGCGGAGGACCACCACCAATGACTATCCTTCTTTGACGGATCCTCTGTCAAAAAGATCATTGATATGATCCCGCAGCAGATTTCCCCCCTCCCCAACCCCTACGACAATGACGGCGCATTAGATTACATTAGAAGTACAGCCACAGAATCTGCAAGTAAGTAGGCTAACTACGATCTAGATGACGTTGCTAGCTATATTATATAATCGTTGTGTTGATTATGTACTGCACTGACTTTGACTGTAAACATGTCAATAGGGTGTAAATATTATGAATTAGTTGCAACAATAACGTGACAAAAATGACAAAAGTAGGCCTTAATTTTGCCTACAAAGCATTTGTTAGAGAAGATGGATTACCCCTCAGGTGTTTATAATAATTTTCTAATTGAATAGCACATTATACAACATAAATAGCAGTTCCATGTTCTCTTTAGTAGCCTATGGTATTCTATTAAATGAGTTATTGGGTGTGCTTTGCCTTCGGCAAGGGTACAACATTTGTTCTCTCACATATATATTCTTCTTCTTTCTTTTCCCACCCCTAAGCCTCAGTCAATATTTGGACTACATAGACGGCGTAGGTGTCAAAAGTTTCGTCTTGGTAGTGATTGAGTTGCTTGTATTTGTATTTACGTTCCGTTGCATGGTTTAAGTTTAAATTACGTTTTTGTGGCAAAAAAGTGCCATATGTCAACAAAGGGTACTCAGTGCTAGCCTACGTCACAACGTCGGCACACGTTAGCAACGACGCATTAGATACGACGTGCATAGAGACTGTTGCACAGCAAGTATCGTATCGTGCCGTGGTGTACTAGCAGCATTATACATTTAAGCAATTCAAGACTTGCATGTACAGTAAGTAATGTCACATTAAAGAATGTATTTAAACCCTTGCTGTCTTCAATGCCACAGCCTAAACTTTATGTCAAAAGAAAGTTTTTGATTTCTGTCGCATTCAAACAATCCCCTCAGTGTAGTTTGGCTAGCAAGGGGGGGGGGGGGAAGGGCGGTGCGCCCCCCTAATATAATGGTAGGGGAAACACTGTTCCCCACTAGGTGTCCACGGATCTCCCGTCTCTCCAGCAGTGCACAAAGTTGACTGTTGTCAAAGATTCGGCTGTCATGTGTGGATCCTGGCCATCTTGCAACAACGTGTGTGATCTGGGCCTGGTCATCACACACAACTTGGACATTAATCGAGCAGTAGCCCTTTCGATTCCGAAACAGTTCTCCATTCTCACCACCTGGGTTGGTAATGGGAATGTGGGTGCAGTCAATAAAACCCAATTGGTCCTGGAAAACCTGCTCTCCCATAAAATCCAGCTGTTGTCTCTCTCCTTGGTTGTAAGTGTATATACTGAGCCTTTAAACTCGCAATTGCCTTGGACACTCTGCTGACAATTCTGCAGACTGTGGATTTATGAACTCCGAAAAGATCAACCATCTGAAAACACCCTGTAGCATAAAATCGCAAATCTACTAGGAGCTGGAGAAGTGGTGGCACAGCAAAATTCCTCTCACTTCCATGCTTTCCATGCACAGACTCCTTGGTGAATCTATACCGCTGTGAAAACTCGCTGTTGTCATAAAATTCAATTGGGTTTAACCCAACCTAACCTAACCTCATCTCAAATTTTCCTGTGAGGAACTCTTTCCTCTAACCCCATCCAGCGAAGATATGCAGCCATGTTGTCAATAAAACAGAGATAAACCTCCTCCTGGGGTGGTTTAAATATAACTGCTAATCCAGGTTTAGACTAGGTTTAAAATGACTGGTGCAACAGATTAAAATTTAATCTAGATTTAAATGGAAATTAAACATAGAGTGCCAAAGGGTTAGGCTACATTGGTTGGTCTACAACGTTGGTCGTTGGTCTACAACGAGTGAAGCTGCGGAGCAAAGACGCAACACGGCTAACACTCACTGAAACATCGAAAGTGGAGACTTGAAATAAAAATTTTGAAATAAATCTATTGTCTACACAACACTGTTTTCAACAGATTGACTAGATATCATTTGAAACTAGAGAGGGTACAATTTCTGGGGAAATTGTAGGGTGTGCTTGCTTGCGTCGGTTGCACAGGGGTCCGTTTTTTAATGACATTTTTACAACTGATATTTCTGTATTTTATATAAAAATGCATACTATTACATATGAAAATATGCCCCCCAAAACGTAAATAAGCTTGACATTTATTTAGTGGAAAATCGCTCATTCATAAAAAGCTCGCTGGTAGCGATCATTGTCAGTAACAACGCAAAATGCGATATAGCCCTGTGTGGAGAAGCTGCCCCGGTAAATTGTACTACTACGGTACAGTACTAGACTACTGCTGTGTTCGTCTTGGTAGCGATTGCGTTGGTTGAATTGGATTTAACGTTCCGTTGTAATGTTTAGGCTAAAATTAATTATTTTCATGAACAGATTGACAAAGTTTAGGCTGTGGCAATGAAGTTCAGGTTAGTAGTCAGATAGTTTCACCTATTGAAAGACTTTTGATTTAAGTAAGGGGAGTGCCAAACCTGTTCTGTCGCCGTTTGACTTCCTAAACAGCTGTGGAGATGTTTTTGTAGTGTGTCTCGCGTAGGCTACAGCGTTGCAGTGAGCAACACTGGTTTGAAACCACAGGTAATGATAATTTCACCAACAAATCGTTTACTTGTAATGTAATGTCATAATAAATCCTACAACGAAAATGTATTTGTGAGGAATGTTTATTTTAACGATTGAAAACAGATGCATCATAGACCACTGTAGTATGTGTTGCCCGGGTAACAGAGGCTAATGTCATGCTAATGCCTCAGTGAAATAGTAGACTACCGTTTCCGAAAGTAGATGTGGGCCTACTTCCTTAATAATATCAGCTAATATTGTACATTACATTTTACAATTGTGTTTCACATCACAAAGTAAAATAAGTAAATAGTTATCACCCTGGCCTCTTTGCTTGTGGCGTTTCTGCAGCTGCCTTGCAGTAAAGCTATAGTTAGCCTAGCTATCCCCCAAGTTAACAGATGCGAAACGAATGTTCTGCTACAGGTAGTCACGCGTGTTTTCATGACGTAGTGACGTTAGTAACGTCAGTGACTGTGGCTAGCAAATTAGCCACCGTTAGCTTCACTTTTCGCCACAAAAACGTAACTTGAGCCTAAACCATGCAACGTAACGTAAATCCCAATAGAAGCAACTCAATCGCTACCAAGACGAAACTTTTGACACCTAGGTTGTCTATGTAGGCCACATATTGACTGAGTTTTAGGGGGGCAAAAAGAATAATAATAATAATATATATGTGAGAGAACAAAGGTTGTGCTCTCGCCGAAGGCTTGAGCACACCCAATGATAACGTTAGTTGTTTCCACTTCTGTTGTCGAAGCAAATGGGATCGACTTAGGTGGGTAACATTAGCACTACAGCTTAGCAAACAAACTATCGTGATTCACCTTAGCTTCAGTTAGCTCTAGCTATCTTGCTGGAAAATAGATCTTGACAAACATGCATCTTGAATTGTAGATTTACATGACAACACGGGTTATTAATTGAATGAAACACAGTCAGGAACATTAAATAACGTTAGCCCCATTGCCAGTAAACTAAATCATCACACATTCTACCATTCTATTCTATACAGGCAGGATAAGTTAGCATTGCTAATAACTGTTAGCGACAACATCATACAACAGCTTGCGGCTGTGATGAAAATAAGGTCGGAACAGCACCTCTTTTCAGCAACAGCTTCATAGCAAATCCTGCTCTACATTGTCCCAGGTTTTCAAAACTGTCCTCGGTGAAATGGTTCAAGCAAATGTGTAATTGAGGGTGGAACTGCACAGGGATCTTCTCATAAACAAACATCACAGTCCATTGAGTGTTTGGTTCCTTGGGAAGACTGAAAAATTTCAGCATTCCCTGTACAGGCTGGAACACTGCATTTACGACCGTAGTCCATTTTTAATATCCTTGAAAAACGTTCTTCTTTGTAATTCCATGAAAGAGCACACAGAGCAGCGCGCAGCAAATTTTGGGGCGTGACAAAGGTACAGACCAGAGCCAAAAAGGGGATTTTTCAAAACCGACCGTTTTACAGCGACATTTTTTTTATTGTGATATTTGCATAGGAAAGAGGTGTCAATGGACTTTGAGGTTCACTGTGTGTCCATTTTACCCACTGAACTGTCATTCAACTGTGGCAAGGTAAATTCGGTTCTGCAATCAATGACCCCTTTAACAAACTTAATTCATTTCGTAATAAATTATGCTAAGATAATGACATAGCCTACTAACAGATCGTTGGCATAGCAACTCAGCCCTTACAGCAAGGCTTATGGCTAACTTTTCTACCTCAAATTAAGTCAGTCTTACTATGTATTCAACAGACAGGCTTAATTAGACTAGTCTTACCTGACAATTTAAGACAGTCTATGGCTAAGACTAGTCTTAAACTAAGTTTATGCAACTGGCCCCAGGGTGGGGGCTCTGACTGACAGCCCCTTTCCCCCACACCAGCTCACACCACATAGGCTAGCTGCCGGCATGAGTCTATGGCTGTGTCAACTACCGAGCACTTGTGCACTTCGAGCACTGACTTTAAGTGCTTAGGGCGCTTACACTTAGCCTGGTCCTAACCAGACTCTCGTACATTTCATTTGTACAGAGAGTCTGGCTTCGCTCCATTGACAAGCGTTGACTTCCTTGTAGGCGGGTACTCTGTTGAAGTTTAAAACTATTGGATCTGCCCAGAGCCACTCTGATCTGCCATAACCAATCGCTAGCGTTCGCCTTAGCCAATTCCTTCACCACTACTGTAACAGAGCTAGCTGCCGTAGCTGGAAAATCAAACTGTTTCCGAACCCCGTGGGGAGGAGGGCCACAACATCATGGCCACCAACAAAACTCACCAAAACTTGTCCTTGGTCTGGCTTTAGCTTATGGATATTTGGCAGCGTTGCCACAACGGACCGAATGGCTTTGCTCGGATCTTTCTCTGCCGCCATTACGGAACTACAACACAAACTAGCGCACGACATCAAGGTCATCATTCTCAGCCACTACCTCTGTTCGCTGCCGGTTGAAAATCAACCTGAAAAATCTGACTTACGTACCGAATGGCCAGACCTAGTATAGAAGCAAAATCAAAATTGAGCGGAAGTACGTAGGAGGGCAGAGCCAGGCTAGCTTCCACTGACAGAACCAGCAGAATTCAGGGCACTGAAAGTACCCGGATGGCGCACTGCAAACGGTCAAAAAATGCAGCGTACAACCATAGACTTATATATTATTATACCATGGTCTGGGTGAATACTCGATTCTGATTGGCTGCAGGGGTATACATAGTAGTAGTATATGAGCCTGTACAAAGTGTCTGAAATAAGTAACCATAACAACAGGGACGGAGTCAAAGCCTCCATTTACAATTTTGAAAGACTTTAACAAGCTAACTTGTATTTACAACAATGATTGACTTCAATATTTATTTTTACCTATTTGAAAAAAAAATCTTTTCTGAATGTAGTGTGTCAGTGTCACGTAACCGCTAATCTCACATCCCATTCGCTATTCACCTCGCTTGTCAATCTACTGCAGACAGGCTGCGGCCAACACGACAGTAGCAGCAACTCTACACATGGCCGATTATTTTCGTCTTAAAAATCTTGATTTTATTTGGGAACAATGACATGGCTCGATAGTTGGCTAGTCATGTTGTTAAACATACTGTCAAATTATAATTACTGTTTTGGATCATTGACCTACGCACAATAAACAATGAGATAGCCCCAAAAACATTGCGGGTAACCAAAACATGAAGCATACGAACATGAAGAACATCCAAACCCTCGGAAAAAAATTGGCCTATGTTTTCGCCTTGCTCGGATGACTGCTGCCATTGAATAAGGTACATTTGTACACACAGGAAAACACGCTCCTGGTTTACACCTGCTTTTAAGAAGCAGAGAATTTCCCCTGCAGAATAGAGGCACGCTCTTACTGGCAGTCTCTGTAAATACCGCAGAATATATAATTAGGCGCACTTTACGCGTATCCTCCCACCTTTTTGGGTGGAACTCCCACTTTCCCCATGACCCTCCCACTTTCCCCATGACCTGGTGAAGTCTGTGCACTTTGGAGAGTTGTAGCAAACGCCACATGAACACTTCACCTTACAGTTTGATAGAATACAAGGCAGGCGTATAGGCAGGCAGAATTAGCATGCTGTCTATTACATTTGATAAGGCATGTATGGGAGGCCCAGTGTTCAAATTACGGGTGCCCCCTCAAGTCGACCACATGTAAAAACCGCCGACTTGCATGCAAGTTGCCATCTTTTGCGCCTCGGTTTGAACCGTGTCACGTGACATGTTGGCAATTACACATGTTATCGTACAAATTTTGAGACATGTCAACAAACCACACAAATTTACCGTGTGGTTTGTCTCATCAGCGTCAGGTTTTCTAAAGTAAAAGTCTTGCTTGAATATCCGAAGGAAATTATTCTATTACTATTGTAACAACTAATACGTAGCCAAAGTAAAGTAGCTCTGTGGTTAACACGTGGGGGCACCCGTAATATTTTAACCACTGGGCCTTCCATACTACACATTTAGTCATTTGTTTAGTCATTTAGCAGTCATTTAGCATTAACTAACGCGTACATTCATGTGTAACTTTCGCCTGCACATTTATGGCTGCAGCCGCTTATTAAACAGCTGCAGGCGCTTCCTAAACAAGTGTCCAATCCAAAACAACTCACGTGTATCTCGGACCCAATCGGCGTTCCATAGACACGGGGCCCGTGTCAAGGAAGGTGCAAAAGACTGCGACTTGCATGCAATTCGGCGGTTTTTACATGTGGTTGACACGAGGGGGCACCCGTAATATTCCATATATGTCATGTGTAGTGTAGACTACACGCACACGCTGTGTATACATTTTAAATACATGCTTCTAAATACGTGTGCACATCGCCAACGCGAGACCTACATGACGTGTGTAATGCCTGTGTGTCTATTGTAAGTGTATGTAAATTGCTCACGTGCATTCCATAGACTGTATATATAATGGATGTAGTCATTGTAACGTCACCCATTGGTTTGTGAAAGCCCGTTTTGAAGCCTCCATTTTTGCACTTCCTGGTCGCCATCTTTGGTTTTTGGAGCCAGAAGTGACCAAATTTGGACAAAGGGTGGAGTTGGGAAAGGGTGAAGGGCGGGAGAAGCCGAGGACATGATGCACACACCCCTCGCTAACGGCCTTTCTCCTCTATGTCCCTGGCTAGTAGACCTGTTAATCAAGCCATCCACGCCCCCAAATATACAGATCTTTGAGGCCTAATATCTACATAATTATTTTCAGGTGGACCACCAGGACACTGATACGAAGAAGGGAATGTAGCTAATGATACCATAATGTTTTTTTTATTTTTTTTGTATTTCATGAGTTTTTCCGATTGGTATTGCACTTTTTCACACCCGGAGGTTGCCCCTTGGTGCGTTCAAAGGTTTGACGTCATCGCACGGGCGTATGCAGGCGCTAGTGAACCTTTTGCATATTAGCACGCGGCCCGGAATACGGCCCATACTGTGCGCATAAATATATATTCTCATCAGTGGCGGTCCTAGCACATTTGGCACCCCGGGCAAGGGGAAAGGTTCCCCCCCACCCCCCCGGGGCTCAAACCACAACACGGACATATGACGTTTCGCGGTTGGCGCCCTCTGTTGGTAGTGCAATTGAAACTCAAGGATAGTGGGAGGGTTTATATAAATGGGTCATTGATTGCAAAACCGATTTTACCTTGTCATAGTTGAAGAACGACAGTTCGGTGGGTAAATGGACATACAGTGAACCTCAAAGACTTTCATATCAAAGTGACACCTCTTTCCTATCTAAATCTCACAACTTGAAACTGCAGCTGTAAAACGATCGGTTTGGAAAAAGCGGAATTTGTGACGTCACAAATTCTGCATCATCTTTGTCACGCCCCAACATTTACATACGGACCAGCCCCTGGTGTTCTGGACCAGGATCTCAGACACTAGTTTAGCTGCGCGCTGCTCTGTGTACTTCCACGCGCAAAGTATATTGAAAATGGACCATCGTAAATGCAGTGTTCCAGGCTGTACTGGGAATGCTTTTCATAATCTTCCCAAGGAACCAGACACTCGACGGGAATGGCTGATGTTTTTCTATGAGAAGATCCCTGTGAAGTTCAACACATTTATTCATTTGCTCAAACCTCTTACCAAAGACAGTTTTGAATGAAAACCTTGGACAATTTAAAGAAGGATTTGCTAAGCCGCTGTTGCTGAAAAGAGGTGCTGTTCCAACCGTATGCTCATCACAAACGCAAGCTGTAAGTATGATTTTGTCGCTAACAGTTAGTCTATTAGCAATGCTAACGTCTCCTGTGTCTAGCATGGGTAGAATGCTAAATAGGTTTCAAAACACATCAACGTACCTTACTTAGCAAATGACTCTAGCTAGACTAGCTGTAGTCGGCATTAGAAGGGAAGCTTCCGAAGCCTATTGCTAACGCCTGTCTAGATTATCTATTTGAAAGAACTCGAGAAAGGCAGGTGCTAGATATAGGATACGTTAGCATTGCTAATACTGTTACCAATAAAATCATACTACAGCTTGCGGTTGTGATGAACATAAGGTCGGAACGCACCTCTTTTCAGCAACAACTTCATAGCAAATCCTGCTTTACATTGTCCCAGATTTTCAAAACCATCCTTGGTGAAATGGTTCGAGCAAATGTGTAATTGAGGGTCGAACGACAAACATCAGCCATGCCCGTCGAGTCAATGTTAGCTAGACTCTAGCTCATCTGCTTTTCATTAACGCTGATTTGCAAGGAATGCAAGAACAGCTAGATAGCGAAAACACCTACACTGTAGGCATGTAAACTAGTTTTGCTTGCTAATGCAAGAGCATAGGTAGAATGATTTAGCCTAGTTTATTGGCAATGGGGCTAACGCATTGTTTCATGTTCCTGAATGTTTCATTCAAATAAATAACCTGTGTTGTCATGTAAATCTTCAATTCATGATGCATGTTTCTCCAGATCTTTGTCAGGTTATTTTAATTTTTCAGCAAGATATCTAGCTAACTGAAGCTGAGTTGAATCACGATATAGTTTGGTTGCTAAACTGTAACGTTACCCACCTAAGATCCCGTTTGCTTTGACAACAGAGGACACAACTAACGTTATCATTCCAAATGACGAATCGGAGTCAGGTGGCTGAGCGGTTAGGGAATCAGGCTAGTAATCTGAAGGTTGCCAGTTTGATTCCCGGCCGTGCCACATGACGTTGTGTCCTTGGGCAAGGCACTTCACCCTACTTGCCTCGGGGGGAATGTCCCTGTACTTACTGTAAGTCGCTCTGGATAAGAGCGTCTGCTAAATGACTAAAATGCAAATGCAAAAAAATGCAAAGTCCAAATAAAAATACATATAAATATAATAAAGTACTAAAGATTAATACATAGGTTCACTGTTGACCAGATCTGTTGCTAAAGAAGTGCATTAATTGCACAATTTTACATACTCTTCACATTCCTACATTTCTCCTACACTTTGATCACATACACACACAAGCGGTCGGCAACATAAAAGAACAAGTGCCTCCGAATGGCGGCAAAACTGTCTCAGTAAACTTTGTGAACAGTCTGCATGACGGCTGCCTTAAACTTGAATTTGAGGAACATTTACGATAAAAAAAAGAACTTACATGTTACTAACATGTTACAAAGCACTTGAGCAAGTTTGCTTGCTTGAATAAGGCTTTAAATACGTTTTTACGAACTACTTGATACTGAACATGGTAAGTTTGGACCAAGTTGGAGTTAATAAAATAACTTTTTACGATTCATACCTGCGGAGAGACGGAGGAGACGTTAGTCTTGCCACAGCTCATTTCATTCTGACGCCTGGGACACACTGCCTGCGATCTGCTGTGATCTGCTGCGACGCGCCTGGAAGCGCCGCCTTTTTTCTTCCGGTGCCCATGTTATCAAATGGGACCAACCACACTGGCTGCAAAGCGCCGTGGTTGCTGCGATCGCCTGCGAGCTGCAGCGATCATTTCGGCAGCTGGTCGAATTTTGATAAAAGACACCATATTAGTTGATATATTTGAATAAAAAAACATGTTAAGATTGTATTACATTAATTGTAGACTACGGTGAACATTTGTAAAGTGGTAGACTTAAAAAATATATATGTATTACTTTGGAGGCCTACATACTTTACCAATATTCACCCTATATTAAACCTAACTACACAATGTTGGTAACGAACGGCCTTTACATGTGGTTACCCTGATGAAAACGAATGCAAATAAACATATTGATCTGTTGAGCTAGCATTAATTCACGACATTAATTCTCGAAGTTGAAAAGCACAGGCACCAATTTGACAAGGACAACGTAGATAAGGATCAATGCTGGGATATAGCCAATGCCATGTTTATGTGGAAAGCTCAGAGTAGCTGAAAAGCTTGGTGACCGGCGCGGAGAAATGCGCGTCTGGTGTGAACAGCTTTTGCTCAGTCGTAGCCGATTGTAGCCGATCGTGGCGTCCAGGTGCTTCGCAGCCAGTGTGTCCCAGGCATGAGGCTGCGCCCGCGCTTTGTCCGTCTAGTCCCCACAGTAGCACTTAGCGCCCTCTACTGGTTTGGATGTCACCCAAAATAAAAGAGGAAAATACAAAAAATAGAGGGGGTGTCTGTTTCTTCATGAAACTATAGATGTAGCGTTTCTCAACCTACTACACATGCACCACGCACACACACACACACATATACACATGTACACACACACACACTCACATAGAGTGCTCACAGCGACACTCTGCATGAGATCATCAGAGCAACAACAACCACCTCTTTGTTCATCTCTTTCTCACTCTGTTTTTGTTCTTCTGTCTCTCACTCCATCCTTTGTTCTCTATTTCACATTCCCCACATTTCCTCATATTCTCTCTCCCTCTCCCTCTCTCTCTCTCTCTCTCTCTCTCTCAGGACCCTCTCTCTCTGAAGCCACCTCACCCCACCAAGCCTCCTCCTCCTCTCCTTTCCTCCCTCTCTTCCCGCTCCTCCCCCTGTCTTTCCTATCTGCCTCCCTCTCCTCCTCTCTTTCCCCCCTTTTCCTCTCCCTCTCCTCCCTTTCCTCACCTTCTCCTCCCTCTCAACTAACTCTCCTCTCCTCCCCCTCTCATCCCTCTCCTTTCTATCCTCCTCCCTTTCCTCCGCCCACTCCCCTCTCTCCTCCCTTTCCTCACCTTCTCCTCCCTCTCAACTAACTCTCCTCTCTCCTCCCCCTCTCATCCCTCTCCTCCTCTCTCTCCTCCTCCCTTTCCTCCGCCCACTCCCCCCTCTCCTCTCTCCTCCCCCTCTTCCTCCCTCTCCTCTCCCTCTCCTCTACCTCCCAGGAAGAGTTAATTAACCACTAATGAATGAGTGTAGAACAAGAAACAAATTAGATGATTAATCAGAATCTTTCACACTCCTGTGTGTGTATGTGCATGTGTGTCTGTGAGTGTGTATGTTTTGTCTAATTGGTTGTACATGCCGCACATGCCTCTTAACCAACCAACAATGTCTAGTCAGCAAAATATGCCTTTAGGTCTACTGTCAGGCAGAATCCACTTATCCCTCAAGTGTGAGTGTTGTGTGTGTACTAGTGTGTGTGTGTATGTTAGGACTAAAATATAGGAAAGACAGAGCCTGTAAAGTATGCTAACTTTTCTATTACAAACCTTTCATCTTTCAGTGTGTGTGTGGTTGTCTTGTACATGTAAATGTACTTGTTGTGAGTATGGTCATGCGTGTGCTAGGGCTGGGCGATATGGGTAAAAAATTATCTATGTAAATATTTATATTTCCATTCAATAACGATAATTAAGACGATAGACCACAGATCCGTAGTAGTAACAAAATAAGTCTTCCTCAACTTTTTCCCTACACTCGGCAAAAAGTTTAGGCAGCGCGGTGTGACAGAAATGTTTGCGGCCAGGGAGCACGTACCTGGGGTCAAGTAACTTAAGCTTTTTAAAACCTTGCTTTTTAATCAATACCTTGGCACAAACTCACACTTTCTGCATGTTCCAACGAGTGATTTTGCTTCAGGTGGTAAAAAAGGTTTGTCGTATTACCAGACTTGGTAGCCACCTGTTTGTTTACTACACAATTTGCACCGAACATTGGGCCTCATTCACCAAATTTTCTTACGAACAAATTTGTTCTCAAATTCTCTCTTGGGATTTGTTCTTGGGTAAGAACATATTTTGCGCACACCCAAGAGCACTCTTACGCACAATTGAGAGCTGACATGTTTGCGCAAAATAAGTAGTTATACCTTTTTCGTCCGTTCTAATTTAAAATGGAATATTTCTCTCCTTTATAATTTTCCAACTAATAATTTTCATAATTTTACACATATTTTTTGTTTTTGTTTTAATAAATACACACTACACTTACACTTCTGCTCATTTGTAAAGCACTTGGAATTTTCATTGTGTATGAATTGTGCTAGGCCTATATAAATACAGTATTTTACAATCGCTATGACGATGTTTTCAATAATTTTAACAAGTTTCCTAAACTCTTGACACAGTTAGCACAACATCCGTCTGTGTTGGCTATACAATTAACACATTTCTTGTTGCTTTGACACAAAATGCATAGAATAAACACAAATCTTAAATGCTTCTTTTACACACAAGCTCAACCAAGACCAAAACAATTGATTTTTACTGCCCAATTTACCAATGCTTTCACGCTGTATGTCAGAACAGATCACATCATGTTCAAAACCTAACTTATTGGCTAAAGCCAAAGTGAACAGCTGTTCATATTGTAAATTGAAACAGAAACATATCCCCTGTATTTTATTCCATTGCTACTGAGAAACAGCTGGTTGAAGTTATGCAAATACTGTAAATCACAGCTGATTCCCAACTAGGAAACACCCAGGTGTTGAGGTTCTTTCAATCGCATGACCATAAGGTATATACAGTAAGAAGACCTCTTTGGGCTAATCTTATGTGGAAAAAGAACAATACAGAAAAACACGAAGAAAGAAAGAATATGTAATGCCTGCACGAGGGAGAGGAAGACAAGTACCAGGACAAGGGAGAGGAGTGGGGCAAGGGAGAGGAGTTAGAATGTGTGGTGGTGCTCAGAGAAGGGCCAGAGCTAGGGTAACTGATGAAATATTGTAAATGGCAGCTATATTGCATATTTCTTGCAGTAATGTCCTGTTGCAACTGAAGCTTTTACTGCAGCAATTATGTTTCTGTTTTCCTTTTTTTTCAATACAGTAACCGTACATTCTATAAGGCTACTCTGAGATGGGTCATTCATTTTTTTTTCTGAATTTCTGCAACAAAAGAAACAAAATGCATGCATTTACTAAACCCAACAAAAGAAAAATGTAAAGAGGCTTCAAAAGAAACTGCATTGCAAAACACAATCTATGATTCATTTACTGTGAGACCTGACACATATACTGTATAATAGAATGCAGTTTCTGTAATTTCATCTGATGTTAGTGTTTGTTATGACATGTGCTATGATTGATTAAATGTTCCTGTTGAAAGCGAACGTGTGTTAGTGTTTTGGTAGACATGGTGTATTGTTAGTGTATTTTTGTGTTATGAAAATGAGTGTTTAAGTTTAGTTTACAATGTGTGATTTTGAGCATTGTAATCTTTTCAATACATCTAACAAACTTGTTAGATGTATTGAAAAGATTGTCATAACGATTGTAAAAAAACTGTAAACTAGCCTTGCTTTGCCTTCAAATCATTTATGTTAACAGGGAACTTTGCCATCAAATAATAAGTGACTTATCACTGTATTTATAGGCCCAAAGTAGGCTTATTCCGCACACTAGGACTACACCACACAATGGCGTACTTATTGTTGCTACAAAATGTTGCAGATCGTTCCCTGAGGAGGGAACACATCTTGACCATACCGATTTATTTGCAGAGAGCGACGAGTAGGCTACCTGTTGGAACGCTTTAGGCTACCAAGGGCAGTCCTCATGGATATTTGTAACAGTCAACTGATTTCTAGGCTATGTTTTTTTGCTTCAGATTAAAGTTAAACCATTTATTTTTTCACTTCATCAGTTCTGCGCACTTCTCCAGATACAGCGTTCACTGCATGAGTAATTGCATTCCATGCATCGGTTTTATTTAGGCCTACTGCTTTGTATCCACAGCTGACGCTATTAAAGATCCTGTAAAGTAAATTCCATGTTTTGCTTCTAAGTACATTATATACGTGTGAAATTATTTCCTGAAAGCATGTGCAAAGCACTAAAACTTTGTCACACTGAAATGTGGAGTTAAACCGAAGAACAGTTTCTCTTCCGTTTTCAGATCAGGTTTTAATGGGCGGAGCCAAAAAGTTCCCTATCTACGTCATTTCGCCCTATCTACGTCAGATCACTGAATGGCTCCTCCTGCTGTACTGTTATTGTAGCCTACATCAGCTAGCTAGCTAGCTTCTGGATGTCTCCCACCACCCGCAACTGCATCTTCCCTGGATGCAAGAACTCCAGCTGCGCTGCAACGCCATTTAAGTTCCCTATTGATAATGAAAGGAAAAATAGGTGGATAGATTTTGTGAAGAGCCACGCTCATGGAAAGCTTCGGATAAACTCCAACAGATGCCTCTGCACTGACCATTTCACAGCGGACAGTTTTAACATGGACCAGAGACAGACAGGGTTCATCAACACACGGCTTCTCTTGCAGCCCAGAGCCGTACCGAGCATCGCCCCTCCGGCCGTTCATCCTCCGGTCGCACCTGGACCATCCACCGCCGCCAGCAGTTCATCACTCAGTTCTGTGTGCTTGTTATAATTATACTAGATAACTTTTCCAGAGGTATCTCTGCTATGAGTTAGTGCAAACCGCTAAATTGATATTAGGCTACTCGGTGTAGAATGATGGTATTTTGGTGAAATGGTAGCTAATGAGTTAGAAGTAGCCTAGTTGGAGAGCTCACTGTCTGCTGTCTCTGGTGTCCATTTTTACTGTTACAGCTCACGGGAACATTTCATTTATATGCATCTGTATGTTTCACTCATTGAACAAATAAATTCTAATTCTATACGGTTTTGTTCGGCTTGACATAGCGTCCATTATCTGGGTCGGAGGTAGGCACTAGGCAGCGAGGGGCGGAGCTTCAGCTCCTTCAGGTGACACGCCCCCCCAGTCTCGAGCAGAGAAGACTGCTGATTTGTTCACGATTTCAAAGCCTAATTTAACATACTTGTCGGTGTTATTTTTTCATTCGAATTTGGATGGGTAGTTACTAACACATTATTCTGTGGTGTGGCGAACTTAAAACTCGTTTCCAGGTCCACTTTACAGGATCTTTAAATATGATGTGTCCTTTGTCGCTAACTTCTTGCAGCTGTACCTCCACTTCAGAATTATTATTACGTTTTTCTGTCTTTTGTCGAGGCCTCCACCGTCTTTACCACGTCGTTTTGACATTTCTCTGAGTGTGCACACTTCCCTGCCATATCATGCCGTTTTATGGGAGTTAACGGGGCGTTTACCTATGCTAATAGGAGCAACGGGGCACGAGCTTTCAACTTACAAAATATTGGGATTCATCATTCTAAGAACACACCTGCGAACAATTCTGCTGTTTAAGAACACTTCATGAATCACATAGATTTTTCTTAGGAACTTTCTTAAGAACAAATTTAAGAAATAACTTAGGAAGATATTGGTGAATGAGGCCCATTGCTCTGCTCTTTGTCGGATTTCAAAAAGCCAAACCACTTCCAAATAACTGAAGACGAACCCTTTGTATCAATAATTTCTTAATTGGAAGTTGCTCCGTCGCCATGGCTATCGCTGGCACTGTTTTCGGCAATAAGACTCATTTTCCGCGGTTAACAGTAGCTACTCCACTTGAGGTGCTCAGTATATTTTGGTGAGCGTAGGCTACCATTTCTCCGCAACTTTCTGCTGCATCACAGAAATTAAATGGACTGCTGTTCCTAATTATTCTCTATCGACATGATCGATATTATTGAAAATGAATTAATGTTAAGATAAGTTTATTGAGGGAAGTCATTACTTCGATAAATCGATAAAAAATATCGCCCAGCCCTAGCGTGTGCCCTGTGCAAACTTTAATGGCGATTAAAACCCCTTTCTGATTCTGATGCATGTTTTCGGTGTTTGTGTGAGTTTGTTTGTGTGTTATTGATGGGAGCAGATGTTGCAGATGGCCTTTTGCCACAGATGGCCTGTCTTGTCTTGGTCATGTCTTGTGTTGTCTTGGCAGGTCATTAGACATTCAAGGGGCTTGTAAAGTTGTGTGTGTGTGTGTGACTCCTATTGCTACTGCTGACCAGCTGCCTGCTCTTAAAGCCATTGTTACTTCAGACGCCAGTGCTGTGTGTGAGTGTGTGTGTGCGTGTCTGTGACTTCAGGTGTGTGTCTGAAAGTAACAAAGGGAAAGAATGTGGTTTATTTTTGTTGATATCCAGTGGAAATTCCAGTATGTGTATGTAGGTTATATCCATGGTCAGTTGAGTGTGTGGCTTATGTCATTTGTTGTCTGCCAAGACGTCTTGAATTATTATTTCTTGTTTCTTCTAATACCCATATGATCCATATGTCAGTCGTAGCGTGTGTGTGAGAGTGTGTGTGTGTCTGACCCGTGTCTCCTCTTAGCCCCCCTGACCCCAGACAGTCATTAACTGTAGAAACCTCCTGTTGCTGGGAGCCTCCAAGCCCCAGGGTGTGTGTGTGAGTGTGTATGTGTGTGTGTGGAAGCAGGGACAACAATGTGTGTGGGGGACTGGCTGCTGACTTGCTATCGGGAAAGTGCTATTGTGTTCTCTCAAGTCCCTACACACACACACAGAAACACCCAGAAACACCCAGACATGCGTCGTTGGCAAGATGACCTGCTGTTACAAAGTGTAAACGTACGCTTGCTATCTCTCTGTCTCTCTTTCTCTCTTTCTGTCTCTCAGCTCAATTCAATTTAATATGCTCTATTGTCATGAAAGTTCAGGTTAAACAATGTTGCCAAAGCAGTCCACAGTGAAGGGACAACACATGTAATTTTAAACACTGATAAACACTGAATTATTACAAATACAATAATTATCGAATAATATATTTTTTTATTTCAAGTGCTTTTTTATAAGGATATTTCAAATACCAAAGTAAACATACAGTGTAGTATACATACATACAAACATAAATGTCCATCTACGTGCATATGCTATATACTTACATATACATACACACACTGAACATTCAAA
Source organism: Osmerus mordax (assembly GCF_038355195.1). Taxonomy (NCBI): domain Eukaryota; kingdom Metazoa; phylum Chordata; class Actinopteri; order Osmeriformes; family Osmeridae; genus Osmerus; species Osmerus mordax. The sequence goes on along the minus strand of NC_090050.1, from coordinate 5,938,491 downwards.
TAGTCATTGCATAGTGTAAATAAAACAGATGAAAAAAGTGATTAAAATAGAATACAAAAATGAAAATATGTTGTACCTTACGCAATTATAGCATGTTCCACTGAGCAGAGTGAGCACAGACTCTCCTTTCTGGGTCGCCAGGTCTGCCTGTAACTGCCTGTTTCTATGGTCACTCTGTGCTCACTGAGTCTGTACATGCTTAATGTATTTTTTTGTTTTTATCAGACACAGTGGTCAGGTAGTCTGCCATTGAGTACTGTCCAAATATAATTATAGTTTAGTCTGTTTAGATGTAAATTCTTTCTTATAAACAATGTAGTTTTCTCTCTGTTTCCAATTGTTCTCTACCCTCCATTCAACTTATTCCGTCTCACTTCCTTTCTTTCAATTATTTTTTCTCTCAACCTCTCTCCCCCATTCCCACCCCTCTACCACTCCCTCCCCCACCCTTGTGTTTCTCTATGTCTCCTGGAGTGAACAGATGAACAGATGACAGTCCTGAGGGCCTCTGGATGTCAGGACCAGGGCTGTTGTCTATAACTTGAAAGTTGTGTGTGTGTGCATGTGTGTTTGTGTCAGCCTGGCTGATGACAGGGCTAGGAAAGAAGCTTTTATTGTGTGAGTTAGGCTTCATGTCTCAGACAAGAGAAGCTAACTGCTTGTTGAACCATCACCAAGGAAACCAAGAACATTTGACAACTTTTGTTGATTTATTCACTGTAATCCACCCTCGGTTTATTACAAATGTACACAGCTACACACCATTATCTAACCATGGTTCAACTCATATTTCTTGCATATTCTTAGCAAATTCATATAGCTATTTGTTGAGAATAACTCTGCCACACTTGCCGTACACGTGTGTGCACGTGTGTGTGCACGTGTGTGATTGGTCCTATTGATTAAATAAAACTTGAATGAAATGGTAAAAAGAACCAGTGTGTGTGTCTGTGTGTGTGTGTATGTTTACAGGGTTGGAGTGATGTGCAGATGTTCTGCATTAGGGTTGTCATGGAAACAGTTTTTCAATTACCAGCATCACTGGTGTTGATCTCTTTGGAGCCAGATCCATCCTATCTGAGACCTCCCTATGTTCCTCTTTTTCTCTATCTCTCTTCCAGTCTCTGTCTCTCTCTGTCTCTTGCTCTCTCTCTTTGTCAGTCTCTCTGTCGCTCTCTCCATCTCTCTCACTCTTTCTCTGTCTCTGTTATTCTCGCAACAGCCACTGATAATGTATTAACAATTGGAATGTAGGCATGAAGTAGGTCATTACAGACTGTGAAAGGGTCGTGTGTGTGTGTTGGATTCATGTGTCCAGGCTGCCTCTCCTTGCACAGTATGACATTCAACAGGACAGATGAACGGAGCTCTTCTCCAGCCTGCTCCCCCTTTTGCAGAGAGCCCAGGCCAGGCCACTGAGGAGTGTCCAGGCTACTCAGGACACTCCAACTGGACTTCACCCTTTGAGCCTGGCTTCTGCTGCCCTGGAGGGCAGTGTCCTGCAGGAACAGCCCTGGTTGTGTGCCATGTGCGTATTGGTCGTTTGGGGTTGACAAAGCACACACACACATACACACCTAAACTCTCAGTTTTTTCCTAATGAAGCCCGTCTCTGGCCAGTTGATTAGTGGAAAGGAAACAAAGGCTTCTAGAGAGTCTGTGTTGTCTGTCTTTGTTCTACTCCAGGGCTCTGTGATATGAACCCTTCCTCCACCCCCTCTGTTCTCCCTCTTCATCTTTCTCTCTTTCTCTCTCCCTTTCTGTCCTTTCCACAAACAACCCTAAACTAGGTACGCTCAGCTACACACAACCACTCCCTCGCTCTCTCCCCCTCCCTCTCCCCTACATCTCTTTTTCTCTTTCCCTCTCCCCTGCTGTCTTTCCCGCCCTCTCCCGCAACATCTCTCTCTCTCTCTCTCCTGTCTCTCTCTGTCTCTCTCTCTTTATCTCATTGCATTGCTCACTCTGTCAGTCTAAATTTTTAAACAGCTCAATTAGTCGGGTACCTGATGCCGATGAGAGAAGTGGCCTTTCATGTCTGACAGCTTCTCTTGGGGTGTGTGAGTACGCGTGCAAGTGTGTGTGCATGTGTGTCTGTGTATCTGCATGTCAGTGCATTATGCATAATACAGTATGCACCAATACAATGTGTGTTTGTGTTTGTGTTTTTGTAGTGTGTGTGATCTTTTGTGTGTTTTGGTACAGTGTGTGTAATTGTGTGTTTCAGTAGTGTGTGTGATTTGTGTGTGTTTGAGTACAGTGTGTGTGACTGTGTGTGTTTCAGTACAGTGTGTGTCTGTTTGTGAGATTGTGTGTATGTGTGTGTTTCAGTAGTGTGTGTTATTGTGTGTGTGTTTCACTACAGTGTGTGAGATTGTGTGTTTGTGATTGTGTGTGTGTGTTTCAGTAGTGTATGTGATCATGTATGTGTGTTTCAGTAGTGTGTGTGTGGTTACGTCAGTGCTGAGTGCAATGCTGTACTCCAGTCCTGGACAATGGCAGAGTGGTAAGTGGAAAACAACCACACTTCTGTTCTAACCCTGACCCTATAATAACAGCCTCTGTTCTAACCCTAACCTTAACGTTAACGCTGACCCTATAATACAGTTTTTTCCAATTGCTTAAGCACAATTTTGAAAACAGGGCTCCCTTTGTCAAAACACAACACACGATTCACACAACTAGACACACAAGTAGCAGAACACCTCCAAACTTTTGCAAAATGAAACACTATGTTCAAAACTATACAATCATTCATAAAAACCCAATTCTGTCACCGTATGCCACACACATGGTTCATAAACTTGGACTCTGTTTGAACCAGTTACACACAGTAGTGCAACATTTAAAACACTTTTACACGAACTATTCTTTTCTAATGATATAACCTGCTTGATTTTGTCAGAGATATTGTTCCAGTAGAGTACGTACAAGTACATGAATATGTTGACCAAACACAAGACACAAGACTAGTACTGCACACTGCTGAAAATATTTTCTGTATTTCTTCTGTTCTTAATTTCTGTGTCTAATGTAGAAAAGTGTGTTTAGTTATTTGCAAAACACTGTGTGTAGTATTTTGCAAATGGGATGAGGATGAGAATGTGCTTATAGTTGTGCAGTTCTGGGGTCTCATTTATAAAGCTTGCGTACGCACAAAACGGGGCTGAAAATGTGAGTACGCCACTTTCCACGCAAAGGTTGTGATTTATAAAAAACAAACTTGACGGGGGAATGTGCGGTCCTCCACGCAAACTCTGACCCTCCCGTAGGCCTACGCACATTTTGGAAACAGTTGGAATTGGCGACGCAGATGACCGTACTGTAGTCAGACTGCAGAAAGTGAATGTGGGAAGAACATTACTCGTAATATTTATATATTTTGTTTTCCTCACACACGTTTTTTTCACTCGATTTCATCATTATCATGAAGATTAAATCCAGCCGTGTTATTTGCGCTTGTACTGAGTGATAATTGTTCCATAAACACCTTGTACAATCCAACTCAAATTTTAACCCTTGTGTTATCTTCGGGTCATTCTGACGCATCAGTCATTGTGACCCACCGTCGTATTGCGACATCTTTACCGCATACAAAAAAAACTGAAGCATTTTCTTTTAACTGTCGGGCTGTCTCAGACCCCCCACATTGGAATGGTTAAAAGAAAATTATTTTTATTTGTTTTTGTATTGGGTAAAATTGGGTAAACACAACAATGGTTCGTTATGAACCTTTGGGTCATGTGACCCGAAGGCAGCACGAGGGTTAAATAAAAATTCAGCGCTGTATGTCTCACCATCAGATTGTCCACTACGGGATGTAGGAGGGGGAGATGCCCGAGCCCGACTGCATGGAATACAGGATAACATCACATATCCTACCTGTAGATAACTGCAGAACACGTTGTATAACTAAATATATGTCTTTAATACTGTGCATATATCATCATATGTCAAAAACTGGAAATACAGTCGCTAAGCTCCCGCGCAATCGCAACACTCTACGTCCTCGTTATCAGTCCAGACAATAGACTACTGTTCAATAACAAAAAGCTTTTGTTTTCAAATTGTATCTCGACTCGCGGTATCACTGGCACAGTTGACGCCACTCGTTTCTTTTATTGGTGATCCACCGGCCACCAAATTATGTGGTTTTCGGGCCTCCGCCAATAGGCTAACAGTGTCTGAGAAGTTGTCATGCGCCATGATTCACCGTAAAGAACAATCGCATGGTCATTCATGAGGTGCTTTGCATTGACTATTTATGGTCAAAAATGGGCGTGTTTAGGGCGGGGTAAAATGCAGATTCACGTACGCACACTTGTGGGTAGTCAGAATCAGAAAGGGATTTATTCGCCATGAAAGTTTGCACAGACAAGGAATTTGCTTTGGCAGGAAGGTGCATACAATAAACATATACCTAAAATTTAAATATGTGGACTAACTATACTAAGGGTACATAAACTAGCAGTACTAAGTGGGATTAGAATAGAATTAAATATACAATAAAATATAAGTTGCCGTAAATTACAATATAAAAATACAAAAATACAAATATTACAAAAAGTACAAATGTACAAGATACCATGTTGTGGTGCAGTGCAAAAGCAGAGTGTTTTAAGCAAGAAGTCATTTGAGTCAGTGTGGTCCCTTGGCCTTGTTGTAGTCTGATTTATAAAGGGAACATTGCTTACAGGTGTGCGTACGCACGGTTTTATAAATCGGCGTATGCCATTTTAGGCTTTGGGGCATACGTACACTTTTAGTAAGAATCCTACGCACAGTTTTATAAATGAGACCCCTGGGCTTTTGTTTTGCTCCTTGAGTGTCAGATTTCACTAACTTTGTGTTATTTGACATTTTTGTGTCTAAGCAATTGGAAAAAAACTGTAACAATCTGTCCTAACCCGAACCCTAACTTAACCTCAATGCTGACTATAATTAAAACCTCTGTACTAATCCTAACCCTGACCCTGTAATAGCAACCTCTGTAATTATCCTGGAACTTTACATTTACATTTATTCATTCAGCAGACGCTTTTATCCAAAGCGACTTCCGAGAGAGAGCTTTACAAAAAGTGCATAGTCCAATGATCATAAACAACGAGATAGCCACCAAAAACATTGCAGGAAGCCAAAACATGAGCATACACTGTGATAAGCAACCAAGTGCCAATGGGAAGAAACATAAGAGCAAGTAATTAAACAACATGAACATCAAAAATGCAAGAGTATACCTGTAGGAATGCAAGCAACAACTAGAGAGGGTACAATTTCTGGGGAAATTGTAGGGTGTGCTTGCTTGCGTCGGTTGCACAGGGGTCCGTTTTTGAATGTCATTTTTACAACTGATATTTCTGTATATTTTATATAAAAATGCATAATTATTATTTATAAAGATTACATAGATTTAAAAGCATTTTTTTTGCTGCTCATTTACAACTGAAAATACGAGTGAAGTGTAGAATGAAATAGATGTCTTCTCATTTACCCTGCAAGAGGCAGCCTCATCGTTGAATCAAAACGAATAAATTTGGCAGAGCAGTGTAAAAAATTGACCTAATCTCTATGACTTAAACGTCCTTTTAAGTTTTTCCCTTCTCGTGATATTTTAAGGCATTTAGCCTACTCATATTGCATTCATTCATGAATAAAGAACCCCCTTTGAAGATTATTCTACGACGTTACCGGCAGTAGAAGATGGAATCGCGATTCAAACAGTACCATCTGCTAACTGAAAATATGCCCCCCAAAACGTAAATAAGCTTGACATTTATTTAGTGGAAAATCGCTCATTCATAAAAAGCTCACTGGTAGCGATCATTGTCAGTAACAACGCAAAATGAGATATAGCCCTGTGTGAAGCTGCCCCGGTAAATTGTACTACTACAATACAGTAGGCTACTAGACTACTGCTGTGTTCGTCTTGGTAGCGATTGCGTTGGTTGAATTGGATTTAACGTTCCGTTGTACGGTTTATGCTGAAATTAATTATTTTCATGAACAGATTGACAAAGTTTAGGCTGTGGCAATGAAGTTCAGGTTAGTAGTTAGATAGACTTTTGATTTAAGTAAGGGGAGTGCCGAACATGTTCTGTCGCCGTTTGACTGCCTACACAGCTGTGTAGATGTTTTTGTAGTGTGTCTCGCGTAGGCTACAGCGTTGCAGTGAGCAACACTGGTTTGAAACCACAGGTAATGATCATTTCACCAACAAATCGTTTACTTGTAATGTAATGTCATAATAAATCCTACAACGAAAATGTATTTGTGAGGAATGTTTATTTTATGTTTATTGAAAACAGATGCATCATAAACCACTGTAGTATGTGTTGACCGGTCAACAGAGGCTAATGTCATGATGCTAATGCTTCAGTGAAATAGTAGACTACCGTTTCCGAAAGTAGATGTGGGCCTACTTCCTTAATATCAGCTAATATTGTACATTACATTTCACAATTGTGTTTCACATCACAAAGTAAAATGAGTAAATAGTTATCACCCTGGCCTCTTTGCTTGTGGCGTTTCTGCAGCTGCCTTGCAGTAGCTATAGTTAGCCTAGCTATCCCCTAAATTAACAGATGCGAAACCAATGTTCTGCTCCAGGTAGTCACGCGTGTTTTCGTGACGTTGGTGACGTTAGTAACGTCAGTGACTGTGGCTAGCAAGTTAGCTACCGTTAGCTTCACTTTTCGCGACAATAACGTAATTTGAACTTCAACCATCCAACGGAACGTAAATAAAAATACAACCAACGCAATCGAGACCAAGACGAACCTTTTGACACCGCCGATGTCTATGTAAAATGATGAAAATAAACAATAAATAATATATATGTGAGAGAACAAAGGTTGTGCCCTTGCCGAAGGCAAAGCACACCCAATAATATAATCTACAGCGAGTACAAGTAGTTAACTCAGTTACAACTAACCAACAAGTTACAACTAACAAACAAGTGCAACAAGTCCCTCAGTAAGTGTCATTGTGTTCCTGGAGGAAATAAACTAACATCGGATCCAACAAATCTTTATTAAGTACCGCTGTACTCCCGGGACAAGTGCGTCTTTAGCCTTTTCTTGAAGGTGGGGAAACAGTCAGTATCTCTGATGGAGGTGGGGAGTAGATTCCACCATTGGGAGGCCAGACAGAAGAAGAGCTTTGGTTGGGAGTGGGCGCTCTTGAGAGGTGGGACCACCAGACGGTTGTCAGAAGAAGACCTTAGGTGGCGGGTGGGGGTGTAAGGCTGGAGGAGAGACTGGATGTAGGCTGGTGCAGTCCCGTTCACCGCTCGGAAGGTCAGTACCAGGGTCTTGAATCGAATACGGGCTGTGATGGGTAGCCAGTGAAGGGAGATGAGGAGCGGGGTGACATTGGAGTGTCTGGGTAGGTTGAAAACCAGGCGGGTTGCTGCGTTCTGAATTCTCTGGAGAGGGCGGGTTGCGCATGCAGGGAGACCGGTGAGAAGCGAGTTGCAGTAGTCCAACTTGGAGTAGAACCTTGTTCTGCTCTGGTTCTGAGTCATCTACAGTGCAGTGCTTCTCTTCTGCTCTACATACTATTTATCTCTGGACTTGATTTATTTATGCTTTTTTAAATGAGTGTAGTAATGAGTCACCTTTGTCCTGCAGTGTTTTAAACTGTGTTTATGATTCTGTGTGTTTCTCTTTTTCTGTGTGTGTGTTTCTCTTTATGCGTGTCTGTGTATGTGTTTGTGTGTGTGTCAGAGAGTGACTTGTCATCTCTATGATTAATGGCAGTTGTCTGTAATAGGAGGGATATGGCCCCTCACAGTTTAATAACCGGAAGATGTGACATGGTTTATGGGATGGGGGAATGGGCCGTGTGTGTGTGAGTGGGGGTCATTGCCATAGTTAATTAACTTTTGGCCCCTGGCATATAGTTATCCCTGTTGTGCTCTTTCTCTGCTCTCATCTACGGTCTATTTCCTTCGTCTCTCTCCCTCCTCTCTCTCTCTCTCTGCCCCCTCTATCTGTCTCTATCTCCCTCCGTCTATCTGTTTCTCTCTCCCCATCTATCTCTCTCTGTCTCTATCTCTGTTACTCCCGTTCTCTCCCTCCCCCTTTATCTCTCTCTCCTCTCTGTCTCTCTCCCCTCTCTCTTCCCCTTCCTCCTCCTCACCACCCTTCCTCCCCCTCTTCCTCTCAGCACATGTTCTTGTGATTTGAAGAGAAGCCAGAATTGGTGCTGGACTGACTCTGTGTCACTCTGTTAGACACAACACCTTTTGGATTGGATCTTGTGTTAGACACAACCTGTGTGAAAGCATTCATGGAGATGTGTGCGTGTGGTAGCAGGGGTGCGTATGGTCTAATGTGTGTGTGTGTGTGTGTGTGAGTGGGTTTCCAGGCCTCAGAGGACAAGCTTTGTTTACTCCATCTGGTCCTGGGCCAGTGAGAAGCTGTCTGCTCTCTCCATATCTGTGTCAAGATGCTGGGATGCTGCTGTATCTGTCTTATGAAATGAGGGGGGAAAGTGTGTGTGCGGGGATGGGATGGGTAAGTGTGTGCGGGGGAGTGGGGGTGTTGTCAGAGGGGACCGTGTCTGTTTAGGGTCAGTGTATGATTTAATCATACGTGCAGGGGTCTTTGCATATTGTCCTTCCTTGTGGCATGGTTATTGATTGGATGGGGGAGGGGGGCTCAGGATAGGATGCAGTGGGAGGGAAAGGGAGGGGGAAGGGATGGAGGGAAATAGGAGGAAGGAGGAGCAGGGAGGGAGGAGGGGAGGGGTGAAGGCAGACGTAGGTGAGATGCCGGCAGAGGTGAGGAGGTCAGACCAAGACGCCACAGTTGGGATTTGCGTACACACCCACACACACACACACACGTGCACGTATGTACATACATACACAGATACATAGACACACACAAGACATACACTACCGTTCAAAAGTTTGGGGTCACCTAGACAATTTCGTGTTTTCCATGAAAACTCACACTTTTATTTATCAAATAACTTTCAAAATGAATAGAAAATATAGTCAAGACATTTACAAGGTTAATTATTATTATTAGAAATAATTATTTTTCTTTGAAATATACATTTTGTTCTTCAAACTTTGCTTTCGTCAAATAATGCTCCATTTGCAGCAATTACAACATTGCAGACCTTTGGCATTCTAATTCTAATCCTTCTAATCATCCACTAGTCTTCTAAGGCAATTAGCAAACACAATGTACCATTCAAACACATACAGTAATAGTTGCTGGAAATGGGCCTCTATACACCTATGTAGATATTTCATTAAAAAACAGATGTTTCCACCTAGAATAGTCATTTACCACATTAACAATGTATAGTGTATTTCTGATTAATTTAACGTTATCTTCATTGAAAAAAACAGTGCTTTTCTTTGAAAAATAAGGACATTTTTAAGTGACCCCAAACTTTTGAACGGTAGTGTACATGGATACATACACACACACACACATACACATTTACACGCATACACACAAAAGCACACGCAAAGTGAGTGGGCCAGTTATCTAGCAAGCTATCTATTAATTTGTGCTAAAAGTTGGCTTGCATAGTTAACAGCCTGAAACAACTCCACCAACATTTTTTGCCTTGATACAAAATGCTGATGCCAGAACATTTATTTAATTTTGATTCATTTATTTGAGGGTTATTTTGCAACAAGAGCCAATTTGATATATCTTTACCCCTCCTTTACCCCATCTACAGAAGAGGCTGTTAGGGCTATTGAACATGCCCCTGAGGTCATTCTATTCTACCCCACCCCCACACACACTATCATTTGTATATATGTTAACTCACTCTCCCATGCCTTTAGCCTACTGTCTGCCACCCACACTTCTGACATTCTATAGACATGATACACCCATGCCAGGGTCCCCTCTCTCTCTCTCTCTCTTTCTCCCTCTCTCCCTCGACCCCCCTCTCTCTCTAACCCCCCCTCATCCCCAGTCATGAGAAAGATGCAATCCTCTCCAGCTGAGAGCTAGGCCTTAGCCCCACATACATGGACAGACGTGTGTGTATGTGTGTGTCTATGTCTGTGTGTTTTTGTGTATGTGTGTGTATGTTTGTGTGTATGTGTGAGAAATAGTGTGCTCAGGGTAGTAGTACATGCATGATGTCTGCATGTCAAATATGTGTGCTCAGCGCGTGTGAGTGTGTTCACGCATGAACGACTTGTGTGTTTGAACGTTTGTCCCCTGCATGGATGCATGTGTGTGCATGAGAGAGCACATGCGTGTGTGTGACAGTTGTGCACAGTTGCATGAGTCTGTAGGAGAGCTTGTGTGAGCAGAAAGGGGGAGGGTGTTTGCCCTGAGGGTCATTAATAATTCATGAGGTGGGCTGGGTGAAGGCTGAGGGGGCAGTGGCAGATGGAGGATCTGTGACAGAGCAGAACAGGGAGGACAGGGAAAGAGAGAGGAGAGACATAGGAAAGAGAGAGAGGAGAGATAATCTTCAAGACATTTTCTAGATTTAGAATTAAGCTTCGCTGTTTAGTTTTTGCCTTATCATTGGATTTCAAGGACAGTTGGTCCATTTGGTCCTGGCTATTGAGACAGACAGAGGCAAGCAGAGAGAAGCCCTGACATGGGGATGCACTGTTTGCCGAGGGAGACACGTTTTCACCAGAGAGGTAAGCTCTGTTTTCCACTGCTCTGTGTGTGTGTATGTGTGTGTGAGAGAGAGATTGAGAGAGAGAGAGAGAGAGAGAAAGAGAGAGAGAGAGAGAGAGAGAGAGAGAGAGAGAGAGAGAGAGAGAGAGAGAGAGAGAGAGAGAGAGAGAGAGAGAGAGAGAGAGAGAGAGAGAGAGAGAGAGAGAGAGAGAGAGAAAGAGACGATGAATGTGTTTGAGTTTCATGTCTGTGCTCGGCAGAAAGGGGCTTTGTTTGGAAGCACTTGCGATGTCAGATGCATGGGGTTAGAAAGTGTGTGTTTGTGAGAGAGACTGTGTGTTTTTGAGAGAGTATGTGTGTGTGTTTAAGAGAGAGAACATGTGTTTTATCATTTTTATACAGTTTAATGAAATCCATCAAAAGCTTGACAATTGTGTTTTATGTAAACGTACATTTATTACTGAGGGGCTCTGAGGCCATAATTCAAACACACCTATCATACACACCATTGAATAACTTTTGCCTCTCACAAACTGAAATACACTCACTCTCACATTCACTACTGAAGACCTCTCACGTATATAAATCTGAAAATGTAACCTCTCACTCACAACTGAAAATGAAACCTGAGAGTGCAACCTCTTGCACACACAACTAAACATGCTTACTGCTTTCCTTTTTTTCATATTACGAAAGTTAGTGTCACTACATTTTTTGGATCACTGAATATGCATGATGTGTCCACAATGTAGGCTTGTTAAGGCATGTTTGGTTGAATATTTTTTATGAATTACGTAGAATTAATATCCTTTGTCCTTAATTACAATTGTGTTACATTTATGTTGACTATCTCTATTGGCTTAAAAACGTAATACACATTTTAGCTTAATATATTAGACTTTTCCACATTTTATGATGCTTATGTTAGCGATGGAATTTATTTTAAAGTACATTTAGCAATACTAACTTGTCAGCCGGTAAGTTTGTTTCTGAGAGTTGGCAATGAAAATGACAGAAAATGACAGGTAGCATAGTGAGGGATGGGTTGGGGGTGGAGTTAACCAGCTTTTGTTCCCACCCATTACCACACAAAAGTCTTTCAAGGGGATGTTCTATGCTTATTGATTTAAACTGTACGAAGCTTTACTATTTCAATATATGACAAATAGTTAGAAAGTTTGCAATCTGCACTTTCAGAATCTGTAAACAACAAAAAATGTATCTTGACCTATTTGAGGACCAAAATACCAGCACCTGTCACATATTGTATTATACCTTCTATTAAGTGTGAAAAAATACTATACTTATTCATTTTTCAGTTGTATGTGTGAGAGGTTACATTTTAAGTTGTGAGTGTGAGAAGTTACATTTTCAGTTGTATGTGTCAGAGGTTTTCACTGTGGTATAAGAGAGGTTCTCACTCATAATTATGAGAGGTTTTCAGTTGTCATGGTGTGAGTTTGCGTTTTCATAAGTATACGTGAGAGGTGTTCAGCAGTGAATGTGAGTGTATTTCAGTAGTATTTGTGACAGGCAAAAGGTCTTCAATGGTGTGTATGAGAGGTGAGTTTTAATTATGGCCTACACAGCCCCTCTTTGTCAAGCCCCCCTTGACAGTACCCAACATATACACACACGTACACACACAAACAGTCTCTGATTAGTCTGTCTGATAGAGTTGATTGGAACCATCGATCGCTGGATATGTCTGGCTACATGCTGGGTCATTGGCCACCATTAGTCCTGATATGTCTGACTGTAAGTCTGCCTGTCTGTCTGTCAGTCTGCTTGTCTGACTGCCTGTCTGTCTGTCTGCCAGCCTGCCCAACATGTCTGTCCACCTGTATGTCTGTCTGTGTCTGTCAGGTATTTATCTAGTGTGTGTGTGTGAGTGAGTGTGTTAGTGGTGTGTGTGTGGTGTGCATGTGTGTTAGTGGTGTGTATGTTGGGAAGTGGGGATGTGAGTGTGTATCAGTGTGCAGCACTGTTAAACTGCTGTCAGACAGAGAGACTGCTGTTCGACCCCAGCTGACTACATTGCTGTCTGTAATGCTATAGTACCATGTACACACACGCACACACCCATGCACACACACTCACACACACACAAACACACACTTGAACACACGCACGTGCACACAAAGTTACATGCTCATTCACACACACGTACACACACCGCACCACACATACGCAATGTATGTTTAGTAGCTCTATACTAGATTGTGGGAAACCAGCTTTTCATCCAGTCCTGCAGAATCCCTGGGTGCAGTATGTTATAGTACAGTATAGTAGTGTATGAACACACACACATTAATTATTCACATATTAATGCTGACATAGTGACATACACACACATCACATATTCATGTAATTAATTACATTCATGAATATGTGAATATATAAATGCCTGCATACCATCACCAAAGTCGTTATTGTAACAGTTGGCAGGGGAGAATAGAACTACAGCATGAAGCTTTAAATGCTCTCACAGTCACAGGGAACACTACTGACGTAAACACACTTCCTAGATTGCTTTCAAGACAGAAACCAGAATACACACACACACTCATATGCACACCCACAGACACCCCTGTACACACACACACACTTGTACGCACACACAAGTAGCCATCAGACGCAGAGCTGTTTCTTGTTGTCTTGACAATGTCACCAGGAGGTTGTGTAACACACACATACACACACACCGAGAACACCATGTGTAGGAGGGTGCACAAGTACAGGCCTGTCTGTGTGTGTGTTGTAGGAAGAGAAGGGAGCAATAATGACAGAGGGGTTCTTAGAAAATAATGTGTGTATGTATATGTGTGTGTATGCATGTGTGTGTGACATGCTCATCTGTGTGGGGGAAGTGAGGAGGAGTTTTTTTGCGTAGATTGTATAGTGATAAGGGTCAATGCACTGTACACAGATAGAGAGAAATTGAAAGATATATATATAGAGAGAGCGCTCTCTGACCATCCTTTGTTCCTGAGCAGTAGGAGGAAGGGGTTAATGCACCCAGAAAAGAGAGGAGGGAGGGATGATAGGGTGAGGAAAGAGAGAGGCGGACTCTAATGGACACCGACGGCCTTTCACAGCAAATATTTAGCTGGACCTCCCCCATCCGCCTGCTCTCTTTCTTTCTCTTTCTCTCTCCCTCTACCTCTCACTCCCTTCACCTCTCTCTCCTTCCCACCACCTGTATCTCTGTCCCTTCTCCTCTCTCTTTCTCCCTCCTCCTTTCCCTCCCTCCACCTCTCTCGCTCCACCTTTATCTCTGTCTCTCTCTCTCCATCTCTCGTTCTCCCCCCACCAACCAGTCCCAAAGGGTTAGAGCATATTTGCCAGCTCGCTCTTCTTTACGTAAATCCCCCTTTTCTCTGGGAGAGGTTGTTCTGTTCTTGGGCAGTCTTCTTCTAATGTCAGATGCTTGATGGAGAAGGTGCTGCTGAGAATGAGTAATTATCTTTTCACCATTCTCCTCTGCCACTACTCCCCTCTCTCAACTGCTCTCTTCTCTCTCTCTTGTTCTGTCTCATTCTCCCTCCCCTCTTTGCTCCATTGGACTTTTGTCCTCCATTTCACATCTTGCATCCATCCCTCGTTCCCTGCCACTATACAGCCTGGTACACAGCAACAGCCTGTCAGAGACCTACTCAAAGGTAGTGATCTGCTCCAGGGTTAGACACCTGCTCCAGGGTTAGAGACCTGCTCCAGGGTGTAACAAACCCAGTAGTAGTGAATCTCAAAAGCCCAGATGGTTTATACAGATGTTATCTACGAGCTGACTTTAACCTACATTACAGTGGTGTGTATGTTTGAGTGCGTGTGCATGTGCAGTTGTGTGCGTTTGTGTGCATCCACCCTCACTACCAGGCCCCTAGGTTAAGACTGTCTGCTACTCCAACAGAAGCAGTATATCAAAGATTTACACTCTGGAGCTAATGTGCCAAAAAATGCCCAGAGTAGTTGTAACCTACATACAGTAGCTCCACAACCACATCAGATGTGTGTGTATATGTCTGGGTGGATTTGTGCGTGTGTGTTAGATCTACTAGAAGGCCTTCTGGATATGACTGACTGTCTGATAATAATTCAGCTGTAACAGAGCCAAATAATTCCACTCTTAGTAAATAGTTTTTTCTCTCTCTATCCCTCTGTCTTGCTATTCCTCTCCCTCTCTCTTTCTATCCCTCTCTCTTGCTATTCATCTCCCTCTCTGGCTATCCCGCTCTCTCTCTCTCTATCTATCTCTAACCCTCTCTGTCTCTGTTTCTGTCCAGACATGGACTGGTCAAACCAGCCAGAACATCAACTCAACAGTCAGGTTCTGTTTACCAGTACCAGTATTCATGATGCTAATGAGGTGAACTGTAATTATGGGTGTGTGTGTTTCTTTGTGTCTCAGAGGAGCTGAGCTTCTCCTTCATGTCCGGATGTTTCTGGTGATGAGGACAAGGGGAGGAGCTCCTCTGAACTCTTTAGGATTATACAGAGTCAGACTGACAGTTAGTATTAACTGTACACCATCACATGCACACAAGCACACACACATGCACTCAAACATACACAGACACACTGGACTGTACAAGGCCTCCAGAGTACTATGATTGTAGAAGCTAGCTGGGTGAGAGGAGCCTTGAGGCTTGGCATTCTGTTCTACAACTCTGGAAATAACACAAACACACCAACACACACACTCACTAACACAATGTTCTAGCAGTAGGCAGGAGCCTAACAAACATAGATCTCTATGATCTCTTTCGGGGAAGTTCATTCATTGTCTTCACAATAGAAAACCCATTTTCAAAGCTTTGTCTTTTTACAAACAGAAAACCAACAGAAACTACTAATCTTGCCTCATTGAAAAGGGCATGTCAAAGTCTTCAAATAAAAGCCCTTCTAGGAGATGGCACATACCTTTGATCCTTGTAGTCAGTAGTCACCATGTTCTTCAGCTTGTCTTGCCTGTATGGACTGAGTGGATGTACACCAGTTGAAGACAAACCTGAGAGTCTGAAGTCTCTGAAACACATCCTCACCACAACACCTCATTCTCACCCCAACACCCCAACACTTCATCCTTATCTTCATCCCAACACCTCATCCTCACTCCTACACCAATGTTTCATTCCTGCTCCCCGTGCCTCCCAAGCAGGTCTGTTTGGTCTCAGCAAAGTGTGTCTCAAGCATTTTCAGATGTGCTATAAATCTAGCATGGATTATTCAAGCGCTGAAGGCTGGCGTCTCTTTGGGCACCATTGGAAGCAAATTACCCAGTGTACCTTTCTGCTCAATGACATGGTTGACCGCCCCCTCCACCAAAGGAGATGTTCTTGTCTGTCTGTTCGTTTCTCTCTCTCTCTCTCTCTCTCTCTCTCTCTCTCTCTCTCTCTCCCTCTCTTTGTTTCTCTCTCTCTTCTCTCTCTCCTCACTCCTCTCTTCTCTCTCCTCTCTCTCTCATCTCCTCTCTGCTCCTGTGTCCTGTGTCCTGTTGGTGGTGCTTGGAGAGTTCTCTTACTGTAATCTCAGGGAGCTGGAGACAGAGGACCTAATAGTTCATGAATGTGTGTATACTGTCTAGTCCTGGTACCAGAGATGAACAGCGCTCATGTCTGTGACTGAACCATGATCATAATGTTGTGGTTCATAATGGTGCATCATTTCCAGGATTTCAACTAAACATGTTTTTAGACTGTGTAAGGGTAAATATTATTAAAAACGTTAAGTTGTGATTGTTGTTGAGTGTGTTTTGGTGGGATTGTTGTTGTGTGTGTTTAGGTGTGATTGTTGTAGAGTGTGTGTTTGGAACATTGTGTTTTGCTGTGCATGTCTCTCTATGACCCTGCTTTATCTCAGTCTAGTTGACTGTGTGCTTGTGTGTGTGCTAATGGGGATAAATTGGTAGCAAATCACTAGAAAAGCATAAATTAGTTATTGTAGGATGTGTGTCCCTCTGACTGTGTGTGTGTATGTAAGTAAGGGGGGTTCTAACCGGTGTTATTGTATCCTGGAGAGATTTCCGAAGCTAACAAATGGATTTGTCAGCTGTCACACATCCACACAACTCAATTCAGCAGACAGACAGGCTTGTGTTAAGTGTAAACACACACACACATAAACAGAAAAAACATTTTTACTCATGTTCACATGCACAGGCACGCATACACTTACTTATGCACACCCTCACACACACCACACACACCCTTACACACACACACCCTCACACCTTTTAACACCCGCACCACCACCACAGATGCACATTATCACACAAACACACACTGTCATGTCAGCCATCAAGCTCCAGCATCCCAGGGGACGTCTGTTCACACATTTCTCTCTCCTCCATCTCTCCCTTCCTCTCTCCAGTCTGTAATTTCTCTCTCTTTTTCCCTCTCTCTTTCCCCCCCCCCCCCCCCCTCTCTCTCTCTCTCTCTCTGTCTTTGGGTCTCTTTCCCTCTCTCTTTTTCCTTGTCTTTTTCTCTTTATTTTCCTTTGTCTTGTTCTCCCCCACTCTTTGTCTTTGGGTTTATCTCTTTTCACTCCTCTCCCTTTCTCTTGTCCTATCCTCTTTCTCTGAGAATAGAGAGTTTCACACACGGCACACGGGAGATTCTGTGGTTAATTGACACTGAAGGAAATTAATATCCCTATGACTGGACAATAAATAATATCTGAAATCAAACATCTCATTCACATACATCTCACTTACAGAGGGATGCAAATATGGAGAGAGAGAGAAGGGGATAGTGAATTGGAGGGAGAGAGAGAAGATGAGATAAAGAGAAGGGAGGGAGAGAAGAGATAAAGAGAAGGAGGGAGAAGAGAAAGAGAAGGAAAGACTGCTATGATGTAATATGTGCAGTACTTACAGAATCATGGAAAGAGAGCGAGTGGGAGGGAAAGATGCTCAGAAGGAAACAAGGAAATGATGAGGGAGTGAAGGGATGGAGAGATGAAGAAAGGGGGTGGAAAGAGGAGTGGTAGAGACAAGAGATAGAGAGGGCCAGAGATTGTAATATAGGTGAACAGATTTCGAGAGATGGGAGTGATGGAGATGGGGTAGAAATGGAAAGATAGATAGGTGTATCTGCATGTGTGTGTGTCCCAAGAGAAGCATATCACTGGAGGACATAGTCAACACTTCAGCACCAAATGACTGACATCAGAACCTCTCTGTTTTAGAAGAACAGAGGAGAACAAGGTGGAGGAGTAAATCTACAAGCTCAGGGAAAGAAAGAGGAGGGGGAGATAGAAAGAGGGGGAGAGAGGAGGGAGATGGGGGAGGGAGAGAGAGAGGGGAGGAGAGATGGGGAGAGACAGGCATAAGGGGTTACATTTACATTTATTCATTTAGCAGACGCTTTTATCCAAAGCGACTTCCAAGAGAGAGCTTTACAAAGTGCATAGGTCACTGATCATAACAACAAGATAGCCAAAAAACATCGCGAGTAGCCAAAACATGAAGCACACATTGTGAACAACCAAAGTAAGTGCCAAAGGGAAGAACCATAAGAGCATGTAGTTAAACAAGTTACAATTAAACAACATGAACCGCTATAAGTGCAAGTGTACCTGTGGAAAAAAGCAAGCAACAGTAATAAAAACAATATATCACAGCGAGAACAAAAATTTAAAAACAGTTACCACTAACCACAAGAGCAACAAGTCTCTAAGCAAGAGTCATTGTGATCCTTGAGGAAACTGACATCGGGTCAAGCGAACCATTCCTAAGTACCGTTGTACTCCCGGAACAAGTGCGTCTTGAGCCTTTTCTTGAAGGTGGAGAGACAGTCAGTATCTCTGATGGAGGTGGGGAGTTGATTCCACCACTGGGGGGCCAGACAGGAGAAGAGCTTGTGTTGGGACCGGGCGGTCTTGAGCGGTGGGACCACCAGGCGGTTGTCTGAAGAAGACCGTAGGTGAAGGGTGGGGGTGTAAGGCTGCAGGAGAGACTTGATGTAGACGGGTGCAGTCCCGTTCACTGCTCGGAAGGTCAATACCAGGGTCTTGAATCTGATACGGGCCATGATAGGTAGCCAGTGGAGAGAGATGAGGAGCGGGGTAACATGGGAGCGTCTGGGTAGATTGTAGACCAGGCGGGCCGCTGCGTTCTGAATCCTCTGAAGAGGGCGGGTTGCACATGCTGGGAGACCAGCAAGCAGAAAGTTGCAATAGTCCAACTTGGAGAGGACAAGTGCTTGGACTAGCAGCTGGGTGGAGTGCTCAGACAAGTATCTCCTGATCTTCCGGATGTTGTAGAGGGTGAATCTACACGACCGGGAGACCGCAGCAATGTGGGCCGTGAGGGAGAGCTCGTCGTCCATGGTAACCCCAAGGTTCCTGGCAGAGGATGAAGGGGTCACCGTCGCAGATCCCAGGGTGATTGAGAGATCGTGGGAGATGGAGGGTTTAGCCGGGATGATGAGAAGTTCTGTTTTGGCGAGGTTCAGCTGGAGGTGGTGTTCGGTCATCCAGGCGGAGATGTCTGTGAGGCAGGCCTCAATCCTAGCTGAGATCCCCGGATCGGTTGGGGGGAACGACAGGTACAGCTGTGTGTCGTCAGCGTAGCAGTGGTAGGAGAAGCCATGGGAGGTGATGATTGGTCCAAGTGAGGTGGTGTACAGAGAGAAGAGGAGGGGTCCAAGGACGAAGCCCTGTGGGACACCAGTGGAGAGCTGGCGAGGTCCTGACAATTTGCCTCCCCAGGAAACCTGGTAGGATCTTCCCGAAAGGTAGGATGAGATCCACTGGAGTGCAGTGCCAGTGATGCCCATCTCAGAAAGTCTGGCGAGCAGGATCTGGTGGTTAACTGTATCAAACGCTGCAGAAAGGTCCAACAGAACGTTGACGGATGACCTGGAAGCCGCTCTGGCAGACTGGAGGGCAGTGGTGACTGAAGGGTTAGACTGGGTTAGATTACATTAAACTACAAAAACCTGGTTGAGGGATAAGTGGATAGGGTGTGTGTGTGTGCGGGTGCGTGTGTGTATGTGTCCCAAGAGGAGGTAGGACTCCAGGTCTACACTAGCCAGTAACAGAATGGCTTTATTAACCTTAGGCAGATGGGCCCATGCTGGGAAATTAGGCCTTGTAGCCATGCCTACAGACACACACACAGCCAGTAGCACACCCTGCCAAAGCATTTTCATAAACACTTTTTATGTAATGTTTGCATTTCTATTTGTATTACACAAAGGTGTGTTTCTAGAACAGTGTGTATGTTTTCGTGTATCCTGAAACACACACATCATACACACAGGCTTTTAGCAGAAAGCAGTCATAAATAATGAGCACATTTAAAAATCACACACTTTCTGTCCCACTTAATCACATGGTATCACTGTACCTGAGTGTGAGTCTAACTGCATCAGTGGGATCATAGTAAATATCCTTCCAGACGGTATGTTTACTGAGGACAGGCTCAACAATCTGTGTTCCTCCTTCCTCACGGTAACCTGGCAACCAGACATCTGACAGTGGAACATCTTTGTAATGCATCTTGTCAGGAGCAGGTGACACACACACACACTCACCACACACGCATACACACACACATGCACACACACCACACACACACTCACATACACACAGACACATACACGCACACACAAACACACACTTACACACACAGACGCACACATACTTCTAATGTTGGGGTTTAATAGTGGGGAACACCCCTCCCCCTGGGGTCACCCCTCCCCTCTCCCCTCGTGGGGCTGTTGCTAAGAAGCTATAGCGACCAGGGTGCTTCTCCATTGGACGAGGTGTGATGGTGGGGGATGGAAGTCAAGGGGGATGTAGGGAGGGGGAGGGAGGTAGATGGGAATGGAGAGAGAGATACAGAGGATGAGGAGAATGAAGAGGACGAGAAAGTAACACCCAAATGAGAATGAGGGTTGTGTTTGACATTTCAGACAGGGAGAGAGGGGTGCAGGAGAATATAAAGAATAGATAGCTTGGCATAAAAAAACACGTGGATGGAATAATCGAAAAAGATGACAAAAAAAGAGGGCAAACGTAAGCTGTGAAAGCTTTGAGGGAAAGATTTAGGAAGACACAGAGGGAGAAGAGAAGGAAGGTCCTCCTTCATTTGGTTGTGCAATGGGGAAATATAACATGTTTTTTGACCACACTCACACACAAACACACACTCATTCAGGTTGAATCAGCTTGAGCATCCATGACATATGCGTGTGTGTGCGTCTGTGTAAGTGTGTGTGTGTTTCTTAGCTTCTTGGCTGATCTAATTGTTCGTAAATCTGTCAGGTTCATGGAACAGTATTCCTTGTTAATTTTGGTTGTGTGTGTGTAATCTATGCAGTTTCATGACTGAAGTGAAAGGGGTTGGCAACGTGGCAACAAGTTGTGTTAATATTTCAGATGGATGGACAATGTTTGTAGACACGTGTAGAAGTAGATTAAACTGTGTAGCGATGTGTGTCAGTTGGCATTTCTGCACATTAGAAAAAGTCACTTGCAGGGTCTAGAGCTGGAAGTCAAGTATTTTTGAGTCACGCCATATTTTACTACTGAATGTGTTGAGACTTACACAGCATCACAAAAACAGATTAAAATTCAATACCGTTATGGAAAAGTGTATTTAATCTTTGCAACATACATAATGTGTGTGTATATAGAGAACCTTTTTAAGCTTTACGCTTCTAAGAGTGGAGCGGAGTTTGGTAGGAAATATACTGTAATTGCTGTGTGTAATTATTGACATAATTGCATATTGAGTAAAAGTTGTTCATGTTTTTACTTCGCCAAGTAGTTCTTTATATAAATACACACTGCAATAAGGATGCTAATATGTGACCTGTGTTAGCTTCATAGACTAACTGCAGTTTGTTCACGTTCACAGTTTCACTAGCATGTATGTTTCCCCAGTAAAGCCCAATAACTTAACCAGAAATATGAGAGGAATCTGAATAGTTATACATAATTATACTTAAAATAAATATGCTTGTCGGTATAAAATACAGTGTCTTGAGTTTAGATTCCCAAACCTATGAACACCCTAACGATATTTTATGTATAGTGTTCTGATCATGTAAAAACACACTTACACACACATTTGTCACTTAGAGGATGACAGAGTTGTGGACTTGTTTATTCATTCATGCATTAATCAATTGGTGATTCTGTTAGCAGGATACGCTTCATCAAAGTGTGTGTGTGTGTGAGCGAGGATATGAATGTGTGTGAGCAGGTGTATGTGAGAGAACACTGATATTGATCTGTGAACACTGAACCAGATATTATTCTTCGCCGGAAGGACTGACCTCATGGAGCATCATTAGACAACATTAGTGCATCTGGCACAATCATCTCTCTCTTTCTCTTTTTCTATCTCTCTCATACACACTCTCTCTCTCTCCCTCTCTGTCTCTTTCTCTCTCACATACATTCTCACTCTCTTTCTCTCTGTGTATAGTCTGGTGACCTCAAGCTACCCTCTTATGTCTTTCCCTCTGAACCCTTCTCTCTCTCCTTCAACAAACCACTTCTCTCTCTCTCTCTCTCTCTCTCTCTCTCTCTCTCTCTCTCTCTCTCTCTTGTCTGTCTGTCTGTCTGTCTGTCTGTCTCTGTCCTTCCTGTTCATGATGCGGTCAGACATTGACAGGGGCTAACAGTGTTTTCCAGAATTTCGCTCCCAGTCCAGTGACATTGATGCAGATACAATTTAGCAACCTGGGAGAATATACCCGGATTTCAAGGAAAGCTCTTTCCAGAGTTCTCACTGTCCTATAGTCAGTCTCATCTTTGTGCTGATGCGAGTGTCATCAGTCACAAACAAATCTTCCTGACTGAAATATTTGATGTGTGCACAGTATCTCAAGTGTGTGTGTGTGTGAGTGATTTGCCTCAGGTGGTTCGACCATCATTTATTTATTAACAAGCTTCATAAATAGAGGACAGTTGGACGCAGGAAGTGCTTAAGCAAGCCTCCTGCCAGGAACCCTGGGATTGATTTATCCCTGCCTCTTTATGACCCCCCCCTTCACCCTCAGGGCTGGACACACACACATACAAAGACACAGACGTACACACACATACATACACATGCACACACACACAAACACCCAGATGCACTCGTACACACACACTAACAAATACACACACACACTTTATCCCCGGCCATACACCCCCCCACTTCCAACAGTAATGGACACAGCTTGGCCTCTGCTCTCCTCTCGTCTTCTCCCCTTTTTCTGCTCCTTCTGCCTATCTCTCTCTCTCTGTTTGTTTGATCCTGTTTTCTCTCTCCCTAGCTAGAGCCCTCCTTGCAGCTTCTTTTCCTGTCTTTTATCAACTTATTTTGTTTTTAATGTCTCTTCTGTCTCTTCTCTTTTTCTCATCCTCTGTCCTTAACCCCTTGCTTGCTTGCTTGCATTGCCACATTTCCTGCATCTGTCTTCTCTCTTACTCCCCACCCCCTATCTCTCTCTCCCCACCCCCTATCCTCTATTTTCCTCTGTTAAAACTAGGTCATTCTGCAACATCGAGCTATAGCTCCTGCCAAGTATGACATCGCCCTCCCTGCCCAGCAACCACTCGTTTATCCTTCCTTACCTTCCCCTGAGGGCTCAGTGGAACAGGGGGATCATTTTGGAATTAAACACCCTTACCTTGGATGTGTCCCTCCCGTCTTCTGATACCCACTCCTATCCTCCTATCTCCAACTCTCCTCCTTTCCTCTCCCCCAACTCTCCTCCTCTCCTCTCCTCTCCTTTTCTCTCCTCCCACCAACTCTCCTCCCCTCCTACCCCAACTCTCCTGTCCTCTCCTCTCTCCCTCTTTGCACCAGGGTGGTACCCAATTAGGTTTTCTCCAGGGGTGTTACCATGACAACAGGCAACATCATTAGATGGGGTAATGCTAGGCAATGGTGTCATGGCTACAGACAGTATAGCCCCTGACCTCATTAGCATATGACCCCTCACCATGAAGTGTGTGTAGTGGTCATTAACGCCATGCCCCTGGGTGAGTGGTAGGGCTTAGGAGGAACATTAATGGACAGGGGCAAAGGTTAAGGCTTTCATATGTTAGAGAGTAAGGGACAGAGGTAACCGAAAGAGGTACAGTTGTGTTTTTGGGAGCACTCACATACACTCTGACACACAAACTAACACACATCCTGGTTATTTAGGGTTAATGTTAGTATGTATTCATTCATCTGTTTCATGTTTGGGGCTTAAGCTTTATAATGTGTTTATTTTCCCATTATGGGTTAACAAGTCCAGTGTTAATGAATCTCATGTTGACTAGTCTTATGTTAACCATGACAACTAGTCCATTGTTAACTAGCCCCATGTTATCCATGTTAACTAGTACTGTAGTCCCATGTTAATTAGTCCTGTGCTTTGAACACGAGTGGAACTGTAGTCACTTGCTACAGGAAGACTTTAGTCCCGGACTCTGACTACAGGAAGACTGGTGGACCCTGACTACAGAATAATTGGAGGACACTGACACTACAGGAACACTTTAGCCCAGGAGCCTGACTAGAGAAGTGGTATATGTTTTCCTTTCCATTGCAGTTCGCTGGACAGAACGATCTCCTCTCTCCCCCACAAGTAGGCCACAACTGTGCTATGCCTTTCGGCCACATGACCCACTTAACCTAGAAAAACTACAACCCCCAGCTGCTCCACTGCTTGGCATGAAGCACCAACATGAAGCATCACTAGACTGGAGCCCCTGGGTCACAGCCTTCAGTAAACCTTCATAAGGCCTGGAATTCTTGGGTCATGTAGCTTTCATAAGGCCTTGAGAACCTGGGTCATATCGTTTTCATAAGGCCTTCATAAGGCCTGGAGAGCCTGGGTCACAAATCCTTCATAAGGCCTGCGTAGGTATGACATAACAGCTGGAAGATGAGGGTTGTCCCACAGGGGGAAGACAGCTTGTGACAAGAGGGCCAATGGCCAGCTTGTGTGACTATGTGACCAGGGGTCATGGATACGACGAGGAGTCTAGATGATTGACATTTGAAAAGTCAGAACTGTTCTTTTTTGTTGTTAACAATAAGGATGTCAGTTAGATTTAGTTTGGTCAGAGCTATGGAATAATACATTGTCCATCTTTTCTCACGACATCTTAGCTTCCCTTACATCATTTTTACGTCAATATTTGTGCGTATGTACAGGTAAAAAATAAAGAAATTGCCCAGTAGTAAACGTTTGGGTCTCCCCCATTATATGGCATGGGACAACTTGTAAAAAACGATTTCTCCAGTTCTGAATGTCCTAGAAACTCCAGCCTGGTACCATCATGTTCATTACAGTCCCATGTAAAGCCCTGTGGCCTTTGAAATGCTCCAATGAGTTATAGTGCCAGCAAGGGGTGGAAATTAGGGTTAATGTTACTTTAAAAACCTTTTTTTGCATTTATCGGTTATCTTAACGGTATCAGCTATGAGAAGCAGGTTATCATCGATTATTAGTATTGGCTGAAAGAAAATCTATATTTAATTAATCTATATGCATCTATAGTGTTTATGTGTGTATGTGTGCATGTGTTTGTTTGTGTGTGTCTTTGTGTGTGTGTTTTCCTACCCCCCATGTGGTTTTCCGACTGTGGACTCTCCTTAGGGCAGTCTGTGTTTCTACGGCAACAAAGAAGGATGAACAAGGGATGAAAGAGGGATGGGAAGAGATAGGAGTGTTTTTACATCCCTCTCTCTTTCACACTCCCTCCTTTCCAGCTTTGCCTCCCCTGGTGAGGTTGGAAACATTATGCCATGACTGGCAAACAGACGGCTTCCTTTATACTCGCGCACACACACACAGGCACAGACACACACATATACACACACACAGCCTGAAAGAACATTAGATATATATCTGGCTCTGTGTCAGACATACACACTCTCACACTCCCAAGGTGTGCAGCTTCCTCTGTGTGTGTGTGTGTGTGTGTGTGTGTGTGGTTTGTCTCTTGTCCTGTTTGGCTCCTCCTGTCTTCCTACACATCAGGACATAAATGAACAGTCAGCAGTCTTGACTAGACAGTGTTCCTGAAATACACTAACAAGCCCCAACATCCTAAGAGTTATCCAGAGGTCAAGTACATATATGTTTTTCACATTGATGTTTCACCCATGTACCTTCTGATTTATTACCTGACACAGCTATTAGACCTGTTATAGCACTGTAGCTATGTTGGTCTACTGTACTACATCCTACATCATTAAACACCTGGTTTGTGCATCTTATTGGGTTATGGTTGTGGCGGTCATTATAATTTCCTTACTTTTAACACAACTTCCTTACTTTTCACAAACACCACTTATTTGTTTTTTTTTCATTACATTACACATTGGTGTACCAAGGTGTATTCCATCCACCTCAAAGTGTCTAGCCAAAGGTGACAATAAGCTAACGGCACCAGCTGGCTCTGAAGCTTCTAAACTTTGTCACTCTGAAGGCCTCCTTTAGGGTTCTAATGCAGGAAGTTCTGGGTTGTAGACAGGAAAGACCATAGCCAAGAAGGAGTCAGTGGAGAGAGTTAGGCCTGTAGCTACACAAAGGAGGAGGATTGATGAGCATGATTGTTTCTGGCTGGCTGGGTAGTGAGTTAGGAGACTCAGAGACAGACATGCTGCCTCATATACAGATATGATCCTTCTGCTGCTGACACCCAGGGAAAACAGAGAAGATAAATGGTTTTATTCAAACAGGAAGACTACAGGTTGCTGTACATTTCTATGCAATTACTTTTCCGTGCCTTATTCTGGCTGGTGTTAAAATTCGTTTTTTTTGTTTGTTTCTCTGCAGGTCTGCTCTAGGGTGTGAAAGCAGGATACCATCCAGACATTTGTAAGTCTTCTCGATTTCTATATTTCCTTAACCTCACAGTCTTGTCAAATGGGGTGCTTTTGCCTGGCCCTCTCAATTTTCATGCTGGTGTCTGTGTGTTTGGGTTTGTGTGATGTGGACTGTGGGTGTGATTGTGTGTGAGTGTATGCGTGTGTGAGGTTCTGTGTGTGTACGTTTGAGGGTATGTGTGTGTATGTGTGAGGGTGTGTGTTCAACCGGTCGTTCCCCAGGCCCCAGTCCTGCTCACTCAGACTGATGCGTCTCTGACTACAATCCACATCAGCTCCTCCTGTCAGTCTCACCTCAACTGAACCATCTCTGTCTGTGTGCTTTTCTGTCTATGTATGTGTCTGTCTTCCTGTGTTGTCTGAGTGTGTGAACATGTGTTTGCGTGTGTGTGTGCATGTATTAGCCTGTTTTTATCAACTGGTGACGCTAACAAGGGCTATCGTGGCTAGTTGTATGTGTCCTTGTGTGTGTGTGAGGGTGTGTAAGACTCTAACTGTGTGTATTTGGGGTATTTTTTGTTCTGGAGCAACTGCCCTGGGGGTATGGAGAGGAAGGAGGAGAGTTACCTTGTCAACTCCAAGCGTTCCACTGCTCTCTGAGACTGTGAGAGAAGGAGAACACAGAGACAGACAGACAGAGTGTGTGAGAGAGAACCTAGAACAAAAACATGTACATTATGAGCTCAAATGACTTGTCCAGAACTCTTGATTTTCCAATTACATTACTATACTATAGTTCTGGGTACTATTTAGTCATACTATACTATTTAGTCATACTATACAAAGGAATCTCTGTGCGTCTGTGGCTCGATTATCTCACCAACCGAGGACCATATGAGGATGAAATGCGTCAGGTGTAGTGCTCAGGACACAAAGACATCTAGTTGTGTGTGTGAAGTTGTTTGGATGAGCGATTTGCATAAATCATAAGCAAAAATGTTAAACATGATTTTTGCCATGTTGAAGTTGAACCATGGATCTCGCGAGACGCCAACGGCCCTGCACTAAAAAATAAAATGCACATAGTGCATATATATATAGGCACTAAGTAGAAATAGAAAATATAAAACACAGGACATGAACACTGTTCTTTTGAATTTAGCCCATTCTGTTGGCAAAGCCTACCTGACTTTGTTGGCTGCCATGGTGTTAGATTAACCCTTCTTTAAAGTCCTCATTACCAACAACAACTGGCTCAACCATTGTGCATCTATGAACGAAATGTGTAGATGTTTGTTGTGGTAAGTCATAACAGATGTTTCCCAGATGGGAAACATCTAAAACGTACAGGACAGGGGGTATACTTGAGGACCAGGGTTGAGAACCACTGTACTAGAGCATTGGCAGAAATTGCTTTTATGATATGCATATGAGTGACTAGTATAGATGATGTGGAGGTTGAACAAGTTTTTTCTGACACACTAGAGTCACACTCGTATAACAAACAGGATCCTGGGTTGCCAGCTAAAGGATGATTCACAAGTCAAATCTGTTTACCAAGTAGAACTAGAGAATTCAGAGATTGGTAGACTAACAACCATGTAACGAGACTTAAATCATAACATTTATTGCTCTCGTTCGTTATCTTTTAAGGGATTTTGGTTGAATATGAATTCAGAAACAACAACTATCACATACCGTCCACTTATCAAACATCAAATGTACATATCAAATCAGCAGGGAAACATCTAAAACGTACAGGACAGGGGGTATACTTGAGGACCAGGGTTGAGAACCACTGTACTAGAGCATTGGCAGAAATTGCTTTTATGATATGCATATGAGTGACTAGTATAGATGATGTGGAGGTTGAACAAGTACTTCAGAGATGACAGAATTTCAATTGTGATCTGAGAAATATAGGTACCAAAGCCACTGAGAAGAACTGTTATCACCAGCTGCATCACAGGCATTGCAATATCCATCTATAATTCCAGAAATCGCTGTGTCACTGACATCATTGCGGGCACTGTGCCCTATCTATAATTCCAGGAATCTGTATTTGTGTGTTTCACTGATGTCTTATTCACCGACTGCATCATGGGCACTGTGCACTAGTTAATAGAATTACAGATTACACATTTTAATTGGCCATACTCAAACTATACACTAATCTCAGCTCTGGTGTTTTCCTCCAAAATCTGGAACCAGGGATTGATCACCCCCATATAAAAAATGTAGATACATTTTATTCCAATAATTACACTGGGATATGTGTCAACAGCAGACTGGGTAAAATACTCAGTATCATCAACAACAGTTCCCTCCACTTTCTTAGGGGAAAAAGTATACTGACCAAATGTTGAGAGAGAGAGAGACAAAGAGTGAGAGGGAGATTTTTTTGTTAATTTTTTATTTTTATTGGGCAGTCAAAACTGCCCCTTAGCCACCACACTGGACAGTAGAAACCTACTTAATCACGTTGACTCAGGCCAAAGAAGAGAGAGACACAGAAAGAGGGAGAGGGAGAAAGTGAAGGGGAGATAGAGAGAGAAAAGTGGGGGAAAAGAGATGAGGGTGAATGGAGTGTCTTCCCCCGGGCTTCTCAGTCTGACCACAGGCACACTGACCCTCACCCTAGTTTCATCATCACAACATCAGTCATCCTATTTGTTCATCTGTATGCCAATATTAATCGGCCCCTATTTGACACGCCCTGACACAAACACACATATAGACATTCTCTAGCTCCCAATAACCTTGACCCCCTCCTCTACCTCCATCACCCCATTGTCCACCTCCCCCTCTACCTACTTCAAACCCACGTATACAAACACAAGGGGCCCTATTTTAATGATCTGAAATGCAAGTGTAACCCCTTTCTAGTGGGTTTTTTCTGACACACTAGAGTCACACTCGTATAACAAACAGGATCCTGGGTTGCCAGCTAAAGGATGATTCACAAGTCAAATCTGTTTACCAAGTAGAACTAGAGAATTCAGAGATTGGTAGACTAACAACCATGTAACGAGACTTAAATCATAACATTTATTGCTCTCGTTCGTTATCTTTTAAGGGATTTTGGTTGAATATGAATTCAGAAACAACAACTATCACATACCGTCCACTTATCAAACATCAAATGTACATATCAAATCAGACTGAGTGTATACCCTTTCACACTAACAGTTTACCAACAAATAATCCATATGTGACAGTTGAAATGAAACAGAAATGACACCTTTGTTATTCTAACCAAGCTTGGATACTAAATTCGTTGGGGCCCAGTAGACACGTTGGTGCACATTGTGGAATCCGATTGAGTCAGTGAACCATGTCAGTCGGCTAACTCAATAGTTAGCGAAGGCTGATGTGACACAGTCCCATATCTCTATCCTTCACTAGCTTTACTTTGTCTTAGTCAAAGTACTCACGCAACCTTCACCCGAATATGGCAAAACTCTCGCCAACGCACACCAAGCAGTAAAAATGATGTCCAGTCCAGGAGAGTAGGCTATCTTTGCTTTCCTTTATGTTCGTTGTCCTCTTGGTCGGGAAACACAGCTTCACCGTCGAAGAAGAAAAACATTTATTTTCTTAGACCAATGTAGACTAAACAAATATTGTGCACATACAATTCGTAACTGCCGTAAAATACTTAGAATTATCTCGAATTCTGGGATACCCCCCTCCAAGTCAAAAACTAGTATAGTTAAAAGACATGTTTATTCTCATTTCTGATTGGCTTATACCCAATCACTGTGCATAGCTAGAATATAAGCGTTAGGACTCTGGGAAACTGAGTCTGGAACTAAATTATAGCATAGTAATAAGAAAATTATACGATATGGTGCAATAAAACACATTTCTAGAGAGCCCTACACAAGTATCAAAACGCAAAGCGCAAGTAACTTGGGCGGGACTCCGGCGCTGTTGCTATTATAATATGACTTTGCGCCTGGCGCAAATCTAAAATGGGTTGGTCTGAAGTAGCTACATTACTAATGGGTGTGGTTTGGGCGTAACGTGCAATAAACCAATCAGAGCGTCATCTCACATTCCCTTTTAGAGCAGCGCTTGTTCCATGGCGGATTGCTATTACAACGGCGGATTTGCCAGGCGCACGCCAGGAGCGGTTCACAGCCGAGGAGACCGACGTTCTAGTCAGGGCCGTAACAGATAGAGAAGTGACATTGTATGGGAAAGGCAGAGCAGTTTTCTCATTGCACTAAATTGCCCGCTCATGCTGCTCATTAAAATTCTTATTCTTATATATATATATATGAAATATATATATATATGAAATATATATATATATATTTCAAGTTTCTTGAAATCCTTAAACCATAAGACCTGGACTAAAATCAGTTGAATGAGAGAGCAAATATCTGAACATACTGTCTTGTTGTGAATATTTCAGTGCTAAATCCAGCCTATACCCATGTCACATTAATATGCAGTTTGCAAATGGGAAAATAGATTTAAAAAGCTTTTAGAAAATGGCTTAAAAGTTGCATTTTCGTCAAGGCTTCAGTGCTGTAGCAATGAATGGTTAAACATGGAGATTAAAAGGAGGATAAGTTACATGGGGATTCTTTGGAGAAATTCCCTGGATAAATAAACTAATAAACTATGCATAATTTAGCGGGTAACTGAAAATAATAGTCTCAATTTAGCATGTTAGCTTTTAGCTAAATTCATGCTAATTTACTGTGATGGTAAGAATTGGGTCTTTATCCAAATGCATGATTTTGATGAAGGGTGTGTTGAAGTAAACTTCAGCTTGGTGTTTCTAGTCTCCATGGAGACACAGATGTGCACGTATTCAGTTGATCCTTAATTCTCTCTCACACACACACACGCATGCACATGTGCACTATGAGTGTTTTCCGTGCCTGGTGCAGCTGCATATGGTGCATTGACACAAAATGCAGTTTAGCAAAAGTCACTATAGCTGGTACTCAAACTCATACTCACGGTACAGTAATTTAACACGCTATAGGACTGTACCTCTGTTAGGGAGTCGGACTAGTAATCCGAAGGTTGCCAGTTCGATTCCCGGTCATGCCAACTGACGTTGTGTCCTTGGGCAAGGCACTTCACCCTACTTGCCTCGGGGGAATGTCCCTGTACTTACTGTAAGTCGCTCTGGATAAGAGCGTCTGCTAAATGACTAAATGTAAATGTAAATGTAATGATGTACATGTTAATGTCCGAAGTTGTTGTTACATAGACATTTCAGTCGTACAAGTGTTTCCAGATTCGTCCAGTTGAAACGATAAATGAAAATAAAGTGAGTTGGATGATCCTCAGTCGCTTTCCTTGTCTAGTGTTGGGCTACAGCCAACTAAAGAACACAACGCAAACCCACATCTCACAACATAATAATAACATATAACCTAGATAGGCTAGGTTACCTGCGTCACCTTTGTGGTGTATGTCAGGTGTAGTGTAAACTACACACACGCGCTGTGCATGCTTCTTCTAAATATGTGTGCACATCGCCAGCGCGACACCTACTTGACATGTGTGTAACGCATGTGTGTCCATTGTAAGTGTATGTAAATTGCTCCCATACATTCAGAGGTTTGATATCATCGCACAGGCATATGCAGGCGGTAGTGAGCCCTTTGCATATAAATCAGGGCACGGAATACGCCCCATAGTGCACATGCATGGACACCATTATATGTGTGCACAAGCACACGTGCACATGCATGGACACACACACATATGCTCGCGCACACAAACACACATGCGCAGACACACACACAAGTCTCAGGGTCTGCATTGCCATAATCTGTCTTGGCTCAGCTGTGTTTGTGCTGCACCTGTAGGTTTGTGACTTGGTGACCTAAGAGATATCAGCTGTGGGTACACACACACACACACACACAAACACACACACACAGAAACGCAGGGCAAACAGAAGGGAGCAGCCCAGGTTTCCACCTCGAGCCAAGGGGGGTACAGAATGAAAGTCTGACCTGGTTGTGCTACCACCTCCATTTTCTCTAATAGTTCACCCGTGTGTGTGTATCTGTGTGTATGTGTTGTAATCTATGTGTGTGTATTTGTGTGTAGGTGTATCTGTGGGTGGGTGTATCTCAATGGACCCACACCTTTCGTTTGAGTACCATATTAAGCAAATTACGAGAACTGCATTTTTCCATCAACGTAATATTGCCAAAATACGAATATTTCTCTCAAAGGATGATGCCGAAAAACTAATACATGCATTTGTTACGTCCCGATTGGACTATTGCAATGTGTTGTTCTCTGGCCTCCCAATTACCCACCTAAAAAATTTACAGCGGGTGCAAAATGCTGCTGCTAGACTATTGACCAGATCAAGAAAGTTTGATCACATAACATCTACTCTTGTCTCTCTACACTGGCTCCCTATTCAAGCCAGAGCTGACTTCAAAGTTCTACTACTAACCTACAAATCTCTGCATGGATTGGCACCACTGTACCTCTCCGGTCTCCTTGCACCATATTGCCCCGCAAGGACACTTAGATCTCAAGATGCCGGCTATCTGGTGGTTCCCAAAGTTAAGAAAAAAACAGCTGGAGGTAGGGCGTTCTCATATAGAGCACCTCTTCTCTGGAACAAATTACCCGTCTCAATTAAGGAGTCTGATACTGTTTCGACATTTAAAATTAGGTTAAAAACGTTATTGTTTAGTCAATTCTACGACTGTTAAAGGTAAGTATGTTACTAGTTGGAGGCAACGGGGGACGGGTTGCTTCCATCCTTATTCTATAAGTATAACTTATTTTAGAGTTCTCTTCCCCTGGAACAGATTTCATGTTCCAAATGAGGGGGGCTGTCGCTGTCTTGGTGTGTGGGGTTGCATCAAATTCCCCTTTTTTGCTCTGTTAAATTGCTGCACCAGTCCACACTTGACCGGTGGGGATCTCATTCTATTATGACTGTAACTGTTAGCTGCTCCTGGCATTCTCTAATCCCTGCTCTCCTCTCTCTGTCCCCCCCACACACATCCCTTGTGGTGTGGGGGGTTTGAGTTGTCAGCACCTGCCTGGTCGTCGGTCAGCCAACGCTGGACCTGGTCGCGAGTCTCCCGGTCCTGTCCTACATCTATGAAGTTGAACAATGGATTTTGGTGTTTTAAAAACCCATCGACACTGTATGACTATGTTTAGCCTGTGTTCTGCTCCTCTCTCTCACCAACCGTCTCTGGAGGAGGGGATCCCTCTCTGAATTGCTCCTCCCAAGGTTTCTTCCATTTTGTTCTCCTGTTGAGAGTTTTTTGGGAGTTTTTCCTTGTCTTCCTTGAGGGTTTATGCTGGTTGAGGGGCAGTTCTATGGGCATATGTGAAGCCCTCTGTGACATGCTTGCGTGTAAAAAGGGCTATACAAATACCTTTTTTCTTTATTTTTTTTTTTTTTTTATCTGTGTATCTGTGTTTGTTTGTGTGTGTAGAAGTGTGAATCGATTTAAGGTATCACTAAAGCAGAGCTTTTAGCAGAGTTAATGCTGAAGGGGAAACTGATTACCTATTTTACTTCTTCCCTGGCTTCTCTTAGCGCAGTATTGCCGGAAAGAGAGAGAAAGGGCTGGATCGAATCCTCCGATGTTTGCAATAGTTTTTCATTCTCTATTGTCATTTTCCTTTGTGGTCTTTCTGTTCCAGTGTCCTGCTCTGCAGAGCTGCAGTGACGAAGCATTGTCATTAAGCATGTGGGGTTCAGGTTGCACAACAGCTGGGCTGCGAAAGCGTGTTTTTGTGTGTGTGTGTCTGTGTGTGTAGCATCAGAGTGTTTGACCATGTGTGCATGTGTGTTTTGTCATCCATTCATTTGAGTGTGAGTGTGTGTGTGTCTGAGTGGCAGATGAAGCCAACGGAATGCTGGGATGTCTGCTTCTTTCCCTGGGGCAAGATTAGGTGTTTTGTAGAGGTGTTGGGTTGACTTGCTACCAGATGGTTAGTGTGTGTGTGTGTGTGTATGCGC
The DNA here is from genome assembly GCF_038355195.1 of Osmerus mordax. Lineage (NCBI taxonomy): Eukaryota > Metazoa > Chordata > Actinopteri > Osmeriformes > Osmeridae > Osmerus > Osmerus mordax. The sequence continues at coordinate 5,904,125 of NC_090050.1, read as the reverse complement.
GCAAGTGTGTGTCTGCAAAATTGTGCATGACAGGTTGTCTGTGTGTGTGCTTTGTGTGTGTGTTTCCATTTGTGTCTATGTGAGTGTGTGTCAGTATGTGTATGTCTGAGTGTGTGCAGGTTGTTTAGCTGGAGATTTGGGGCCTGGCCTGCAGGCTACCAAGCTGTTGTGGACCAACATTTGTAAATGAATCCCTAGCTTGGTTCCTCATTATCAGTGTACCCAGTGATCCAGAGAACATCTGTCTTCAACAGTAGAACCTCTTAAAACATCTGTCCTACAGTAGACCCTCAGTGTGGACATGCATGTACACATGTTCACTATACTATTACCATATAATATTACCACCAATAAGAGCTGGACTCTCACAACAGGAAGCCCCTACATGGTTTTTTGAATGTGGGGTCCCGTGCTGTGAGACTTGTCTCTTTATCTGGATGTAGAGGCTGATATACCATTGCTTTAGTTCTAAAACACACAAATCAGTTTCAGATGTCTTCAATCTGTTCAAGACGTACAACCTACAGCCTACAGTGGTCTAGGTCTGGGTCTGGGATGGGTCAGGTCTGGTATCTTGTGTAGACTTTGAGACAGTAGGATGTATATGTTGCTAGCTCTCTCTCTGTATCTTCATCTGTCTGTGGACAACTCTCTGGGGAGTAAGAGACTCAGCTTCAAATGTTGGCCAACCTCACCACTCAGACACACCTAAAAACCGTGTGCGCACATCTACACAAAGCAACCCATCTCTCATGCAGTAAGAACCCATCTGAACACATACTCTGTAGTCTCTAAGCAGCTTCTCTCTGTGTCCCTGCCTCACACTCTCATAGGTCCCAAACGTGGCCCACTGCAGAGCCAACCAGCCAATCAGGAGCAGTGACAGGAGAGGCCAACCAATCGGAGGGGAGAGATGTTGGCGCCGGGTGGGCTATCTGCCCTGACGGTGATGTCACTACTGCTGCTGGTCTGGCAGGACGTGTCCTCCATTGAGGTTCCTCTCGATCGTAAGTGACCTTCACATTTCACATCTAGTTTTATTATTCACAAAGAAGCAATCTTTGTAACTTGCTTTGTTAGAGTTTTTATGGTCCAGTTGTAATAAAATAAATGTCACTTTAACATTATTAATGCACACTGGGATAAACAACATTTAATTATGTATGAAAGCATTTTGACTGAACTCGGAATGATAATAATGTGTTTGGTGTGGTTTAAACCCACCTCACCAGAACTCCCTTAGGCCATGTGCCAGCAGAGCGTCATCTCAAATTCCCTTTAACCCTCGTGCTGCCTTCGGGTCACATGACCCAAAGGTTCATAACGAACCATCGTTGTGTTTACCCAATTTTACCCAATACAAAAACAAATAAAAATAATTTTCTTTTAACCATTCCAATGTGGGGGGTCTGAGACAGCCCGACAGAAAATGCTTCACTTTGTTTTTGTATGAGGTAAATTTGTCGCAATACAACGGTGGGTCACAATGACTGATGGGTCAGAATGACCCGAAGATAACACAAGGGTTAAGAGCAGGCGCACTTGTTCCATGGCGGATTGCTATTATAACGGCGGATTTGCCAGGCGCACGCCAGGAGCGGTTCACAGCCGAGGAGACCGACGTTCTCGTCATGGCCGTAAAAGATAGAAAAGTGACATTGTATGGAAAAGACAGAGCAGTTTTCTCATTGCACTAAGTTGCCCACTCATGCTGCTCATTCAAATTCTTAGTCTTATTTTTATATATATTTTATTTTTTAAATTGTTCCATCCATCCATCATCTGCCGCTTTTCCGGGGGTCGGGTCGCGGGGGCAGCAACCTAATCAGGGAGGCCCAGACTTCCCTCTCCCCGGCCACTTCCACCAGCTCTTCCTGGGGGACCCCGAGGCGTTCCCAGGCCAGCCGAGAGACATAGTCCCTCCAGCGTGTCCTGGGTCTTCCCCGGGGCCTCTTCCCAGTGGGACGTGCCCAGAACACCTCACCAGGGAGGCAGGAAGGCCTCCTTATCAGATGCCCGAGCCACCTCAACTGGCCCCTCTCGACGCGGAGGAGCAGCGGCTCTACTCTGAGCCCCTCCCGGATGACCAAGCTTCTCACCCTATCTCTAAGGGAGAGCCCGGACACCCTGCGGAGAAAACTCATTTTGGCCGCTTGTATTCGCAATCTCGTTCTTTTGGTCACTATCAAGCGGAGCTGGTTCATGCAGGGGGACGCGAGACATAGCGCCTCATTAGCAGCGCGTCACTAGCAGCACGTCATATCACGCAGTAGGGGCACACCTTAGCAGGGCGGGCTATTTAATCAGGATATCGCTGAGCTCTGCATTGCTTAATGCAACACAGGTTGCTTCTGTTAATCTGCTGCCTCCGCCTCCCCGGCCTCCACCCTTGGTTCTGTTTCCTGTCGTAGGGGGAATGCGTCGCTGCTCTCTGCTCAGAGGTCGAGACGGTGTCTCCGTTGGGTGTGGCAGGGAGCCGATGCAAGCAGAACCATAATGCCAAATCAAGTGGTACAATCATGTGTTGTACCGTGTGAAATAAAGTATCAAGTACATACTATACTGAGTCCTCCTGCCTGAACCCACAGTTCGTGACCATAGGTGAGGGTAGGAACGTAGATCGACTGGTAAATAGAGAGCTTCGCCTTTCGACTCAGCTCCTTCTTCACCACGACGGACCGATGCAGAGCCCGCATCACTGCGGACGCCGCACCGATCCGCCTGTCGATCTCGTGCTCCATCCTTCCTTCACTCGTGAACAAGACCCCGAGATACTTGAACTCCTCCGCTTGGGACAAGATCTCCTCCCCGACCCAGAGATTGCACTCCACCCTTTTCCGGTCGATAACCATGGCCTCAGAATTGGAGAGGCAGCTAAATCCCTTAGAGCGTCATGGACGTCCATATGGACGTCCTCGCTAGGGGGAGTTTGGCTGCCTGATCTTTGCATGGATGGACGGACGGCGATGCTGTTCAGAGTGCCGTCCCTGATTAGCAGGGACGTCCGTCGCTAGGGGGAGCATAGATCATGGACGGCGATGCTGTTTAGAGTGCCGTCCCTGATTAGCATGGACGTCCGTCGCTAGGGGGAGCATAGATTATGGACGGCGATGCTGTTCAGAGTGCCGTCCCTGATTAGCATGGACGGCGCTAGCACTTGAATGGTTGAGAAGGACAGCCATGTTTAGCAGGCTGTTGAGCTAAACCAGAACTGTCGAAGGCTACCATAGCATGTAACTAGCTACAGCAACTTTGGATGACTCAATAACTTTCGTCACGTTATTTTGTATGAATTGCATTTAAGTGTAGGCTATATATTTACGCCTTGATTTTTTTACATACAAAAGTAGGCCAGTCAACAATAAAATCTCATGACAATATAACGTTACACTTGAAAAACAATATATTATGGTTAGGGTGTGCCTAGATATAGGCTAGGCTACATTTGAATTATTTCGAGAATTGTTAATAAAGACTTGTTTAAAGATTTAAACATTGTGTTATGACCCTTTGATATACATTGCCCTTTAGGTCTTTTAAGCTGTCAGTTTAAAGTGTTTTATGGGTGGATTTGGAGCCGCCGGTCAGTCGCTCCAATTTTGCACACGAACTGGGCGCTCTTGAGCGGTGGGACCACCAGATGGTTGTCAGAAGAAGACCGTAGGTGGCGGGGGGGGGGTGGGGTGTAAGGCTGGAGGAGAGACTTGATGTAGGTGGGTGCAGTCCCGTTCACCGCTCGGAAGGTCAGTACCAGAGTCTTGAATCTGATACGGGCCGTGATGGGAAGCCAGTGGAGGGAGATGAGGAGCGGGGTAACATGGGAGTGTCTGGGTAGATTGAAGACCAGACGGGCCGCCACGTTCTGAATCCTCTGAAGAGGGCGGGTTGCGCATGCTGGGAGACCGGCGAGCAGCGAGTTGCAGTAGTCCAACTTTGAGAGGACAAGTGCTTGGACTAGCAGCTGGGTGGAATGCTCAGACAGGTATCTCCTGATCTTCCGGATGTTGTGAATCTACACGATCAGGAGACCGCAGCAATGTGGGCTGTGAGGGAGAGCTCGTCATCCATGGTCACCCCGAGGTTCCTGGCAGAGGATGAAGGGGTCACCGTCGCAGATCCCAGGGTGATTGAGAGATCGTGGGAGATGGAGGGTTTAGCCGGGATGATGAGAAGTTCTGTTTTGGCGAGGTTAAGCTGGAGGTGGTGCTCGGTCATCCAGGCGGAGATGTCTGTGAGGCAGGCCTCAATCCTAGCTGAGATCCCCGGATCGGTCGGGGGGAACGACAGGTACAGCTGCGTGTCGTCAGCGTAGCAGTGGTAGGAGAAGCCATGGGAGGTGATGATTGGTCCAAGTGAGGTGGTGTACAGAGAGAAGAGGAGGGGTCCAAGGACGGAGCCCTGTGGGACACCAGTGGAGAGCTGGCGAGGGCCTGACAGTTTGCCTCCCCAGGAAACCTGGTAGGATCTTCCCGACAGGTGGGATGAGATCCACTGGAGTGCAGTGCCAGTGATGCCCATCTCAGAAAGTCTGGCGAGCAGGATCTGGTGGTTAACCGTATCAAACGCTGCAGAAAGGTCCAGCAGAATGATGACGGATGACCTGGAAGCCGCTCTGGCAGACTGGAGGGCAGTGGTGACTGAAAGGAGGGCAGTCTCTGTGGAGTGGCCAGTCTTGAAGCCCGATTGGTTGGGGTCAAGCAGATTGTTCTGAGAGAGAAAGTTAGACAGTTGGTTAGATACAGCACGTTCAATTGTTTTTGAAAGGAAGGGTAACAGTGATACCGGTCTGTAGTTCTGGAGGACGGCGGGGTTAAGGGATGGTTTTTTGAGTAGAGGGGTAACTCTAGCCTGTTTGAAGGCAGAGGGGAAGGTGCCAGAGGTAAGAGAGGAGTTTAGGACATGGAGAAGAAAAGTTATGATGGAGGGGGAGATGGTTTGAAAGAGAGGGGTGGGGATAGGATCAAGGGGACAGGAGGTGGGGCGATGAGAGAGAATGAGGTCAGAGATCTCTGCCTCAGACAGGGGAGAAAAAGAGTTTAGACATTTAGTTGGGTCAGTCATGGAGGGTGAGAGGGTAGGAAAGGTGGGTTTAGGGAACCGACTGCTAATGTCGGCGACTTTTTTCTCAAAGAAGGAGGAGAAGTCGTCTGCTGTCAGGGTGGAGGGAGGGGGTGGGGGAGGTGGGTTAAGAAGGGTGGAGAAGGTAGAAAAAAGTTTGTGGGGGTTTGAAGCAGAGTTAATTTTGTACAGAAAGTAGAGGGTTTTAGCACCAGTTATTTGAGAATAGAAGGATTTGAGGAGGGAGTGATACTTATCAAGGTCCAGACCGCCTTTGGACTTGCGCCATCTCCTCTCAGCTGCCCGAAGGGTGGACCGTTCTTCACGAATAACATCCGTAAGCCACGGGCAGGAGGGAGAAGATCGTGCAGGCCTGGTTGACAGGGGACAGAGAGAGTCAAGTGATGCAGTTAAAGTGGTTAACAAGGTGTCGGTGGCAGTGTTAGTGGGGTGGGACGAGAACTCGTCAATGGGGGGGAGAGAGGATGTTACAATAGAGGAGAAATGGGAGGAGGATAGGGAGCGGAGGTTGCGCCGGAAAGTTACAAGGGGAGGGGAGGTAGAAGGAGTTGGAGGGAGAGAGATAGAGAATTGGATAAAGTAGTGATCAGAAATATGCAGTGGGGTTACAGAGGTTAAGTCAGTGATACAGTTACGTGTCAGGATGAGGTCTAGCTGTTTGCCTGCCTTGTGGGTCGCCGGTGTGCTCAGCAGCGTCAGGTCGAAGGAGGTCAGGAGAGACAAGAAGTCGACGGCCTGCGTTCCTTGGAGGTGGATGTTGAAGTCCCCAAGGACTATCAGGGGGGTTCCATCATCCGGGAGGACGCTGAGGAGCATGTCCAGCTCCTCCACAAAGTCGGCTAGCGGGCCTGGTGGGCGATAAAGAACAATTAAGCATGCTTTGATAGGATCAGTTAGCATCACACAAAGGTGTTCAAATGATTTGGCAGTAACAGGGAGTGGTGTGGATGTGTATTTAATATGTGGGGAAAGAAGCAACCCTGTCCCACCACCCCACCCGGTTGAGCGGGGTGAGTGAGTGAAGGAGTGGTTGACGGAGAGAGCAGCTGGAGTTGCAGTGTTCTCAGGGCGGATCCATGTCTCTGTCAGCGCAAGGGCATGAAGAGAAGCATGAGATGCAAACGCTGGGATGAAGTCTGCCTTGTTCACAGCAGACTGGCAGTTCCAGAGCCCTATAGAAAGAGAGAGGGCAGGTGGAGAATATCTGGATAGGTAGTGAAGGTTAGAAGTTGACCGTATATACTTTGTGATATATCTACGTCTACGGGTAGTGTAATGAACGGGAATGCTGAAGAAACACATGCTAGCTATGAATAGGTTCTAGGTGGATTAGAATACAAATAGGGTGATACTTATCAGAAGAGGTGATCCACCACGTTGGTCATCCTCGGTGGACTCCCGCAGGTAGACTCCCTGTCTTTGTTCGACTCCCGCAGGTAGACTCCCTGTCTTTGTTCGACTCCCGCAGGTAGACTCCCTGTCTCTGTTCGACTCCCGCAGGTAGACTCCCTGTCTTTGTTCGACTCCCGCAGGTAGACTCCTTGTCTTTGTTCGACTCCCGCAGGTAGACTCCCTGTCTTTGTTCGACCGAGTCTTCGTGCACCGAGGCTGCAAGACGAGGCTGCCTCTGCAGTGCTAGCCGCCTTAAATATGCTAAAGGCGCAGCTGACAATGGCCCTAATTATGTAAACAAAGCCAGGGTCTCACTCGGCGGCAAGTACCCTGAAACTCGATCTCTAGCTAGCTACCTATTGACCAATTTAGCTGCTATACCCTTACCCTCTGTCCTTGAGGCAAAGTTTTAGCAAAACACAAATGAATGAAACAAACTCTGGTTACTTACAGTCAGATGGCAGTCACGAAGTACACTCAGTAAGACACTATTAGCTCTGAATCTGATTACAGAAGTCAGGGCTGATTTAACCAAATTCTACAATGGCCCTAATTATGTAAACAAAGCCAGGGTCTCACTCGGCGGCAAGTACCCTGAAACTCGATCTCTAGCTAGCTACCTATTGACCAATTTAGCTGCTATACCCTTACCCTCTGTCCTTGAGGCAAAGTTTTAGCAAAACACAAATGAATGAAACAAACTCTGGTTACTTACAGTCAGATGCCAGTCACGAAGTACACTCAGTAAGACACTATTAGCTCTTGATTTATTGGCAATATAGGTTAATCAATAATCAACTTTATCACCAAACCAAAGCTTGGACAACTTGGTCTGCTAGTAGTAGAATAATGTGAAACAGGTCTGAAGTTTCTATGGTCATTTTTGACAAAGATATTGAGGAAACACTGAAATATTGGTGTTTTTGTTGATTTATTTGCTATGGGTTAATCAATAATCAACTTTATCACCAAACCAAAGCTTGGACAACTTGGTCAGCTAGGAGTAGAAGAATGTGAAACAGGTCTGACGTTTCTGTGGTCATTTATGACAAAGATATTGAGGAAACACTGAAATATTGGTGTTTTTATTGATTTATTGGCTATGGGTTAATCAATAATCAACCTTATCACCAAACCAAAGCTTGGACAACTTGGTCAGCTAGGAGTAGAAGAACGTGAAACAGGTCTGAAGTTTCTATGGTCATTTTTGATAAAGATATTGAGGAAACACTGAAATATTGGTGTTTTAGTTGATTTATTGGCTATGGGTTCATCAATAATCAACTTTATCACCAAACCAAAGCTTGGACAACTTGGTCAGCTAGGAGTAGAAGAATGTGAAACAGGTCTGACGTTTCTGTGGTCATTTATGACAAAGATATTGAGGAAACACTGAAATATTGGTGTTTTTATTGATTTATTGGCAATATAGGTTAATCAAAAATCAACTTTATCACCAAACCAAAGCTTGGACAACTTGGTCAGCTAGGAGTAGAATAATGTGAAACCGGTCTGAAGTTTCTATGTTCATTTTTGACAAAGATATTGAGGAAATACTGAAATATTGGTGTTTTTATTGATTTATTGGCTATGGGTTAATCAATAATCAACATTATCAACAAACCAAAGGTTGTACAAATTGGTCAGTCAGTAGTAGAAGAATGTGCAACAAGTTTGAAGTTTGTATGGTGGATTTTGACAAAGATATTGAAGAAACATTCGGACTGTCAACTCTTTTACCCCGGTCCCTAAATATGACGCGGAGCCTGAACAGAGGTACGAATATGAATGTCTGTTGAATCTCGAATATGAAACTGATTCCACCTCGGTCCTCGATCCTAGCTGAGATCCCCGGATCAGTCGGGGGGAACGACAGGTACAGCTGCGTGTCGTCGCACCTCATATAAGTTATGAACAGAATCGGTGACAAAGGGCAGCCCTGGCGGAGTCCAACCCTCACCGGTAACAAGTTCGACTTACTACCGGCAATGCGGACCAAACTCTGGCACCGGTCGTACAGGGACCGAACAGCCCGATCAGGGAATCCGGTACCCCGTACTCCCGGAGCACCCCCCACATGAGCCCTCGAGGGACACGGTCGAACGCCTTTTCCAAATCCACGATTCCATTTTTAAATTGTTATATTTTTTAATTGTTTAGTTCTTAGAATTAGTTTAACCATTGTACTTTTTAACTTAATTTAAGACCCGTATATGTTAATTGTTTGCACCTTCCTGCCACAGTAAATTATGTTTTTGTGTAACACAATACATGGCGAATAAACCGAATTCTGATTCTGATTCTGATTGGGATGGGAGAAGAAACCCACCCAAATTAGCTTCGGTTAAACAGGCGTGGGAGGAAATTGCCACATTTATTACAAATCAAGTTCACATACATAGAGATTTCTCATGAAAATCTTTTTAATCATTGACATGAAAGAAATGTAACACAGCCATACAATAAATGAAAACAATGTAACGTAGCTTCGCAGGAAGAAGACACTGGCCTCGCCAGCAGTGCGCATGGGCCAAGCATGCGCCCTTAAAATAGCATCTGAATAACGCGCCATTGACTTTAGACTACGTATTTCTTGGTCTGTGGCGGAATTGTTTTTCTGAAACTGCAAAATACCACCAGGGAACGTTTGCGTCGGAACACGCCTCCTTTTTTTGCTGAACCGCCCCAGGGAGCGCAAGGTCATTCCCTAATTTACCGACGTGCATCTGTGGAGGGAATAGTCTGCTTTGCTTCGAGTGCAAACTAGGAATGTGTGGAAGAAATTGGGATTTCCTGTGTGCTTACATTAATCACTAATCAATAGAACTAGTCATTGGATACTAGTTAGTACGTTTATCATGTAAGCTTGCTATTAATAACAGTATATTGTGTCTATGTGTCAGGTTAATAGATGTTCGGGGTCAGGAGAAAGTACTGGCTAAACGGTCCTTGTCATGACTACAAGGAGAGCTCCAACTATGAACTCTCTAGTGTGAGAGTTGTCATGTGTTGGGAGCAGTGAATCTTTTTCTCTGAGACTGTTGTAACTTCATTCCTGCCTGACTGTCACAATCTATGTTTACATTCTTGTGCCCTATAAAAGATGGTCCTCCGGCTTTCGGAGCGGAGAGAGACCTGGTTGAGACCTAAGCTTGGTGTTGTGTTGTCATTTATGGTCAGAAGACCATAAATGACAATGGTTTTCTCTCCCAATCTGCAGATTGATAAATACGTATTAAAATCCAGAACTTAACTGAACTTAGTCACTCCGTTTATGAAGAGACGGACAAAACACTTTCTTCATCAAATGATACTTGCGTTGTTGATAAAATCAATTGCGCTGGGTGCAAGATAGGGCCCATATTGTCACAGGATGTCATAGGCTATAGAATCTTATTAAGATGGCTCTCTCTCTGCAAGTGCAGTCACTGTCGAGTGTCGTTTCATTGATTTTAGTCAAAACATCGGTATAAATATTCATAAATTGTAGACACACACTCAATCGCACACACACAGAACAATATCCCCATGCTAGACCATTATAACATGTATGAAAGCTCTTGAAATCTTGCAGGCTGCAGTTTGACTCCAGTGGGAATAGGCAACAAAGAAACAAAGGAGCCTCTTTCTCTTCTCTCTCTTCTCTTGAAGTAGAATAATAGTGGTGAATGTCTCACACTGGTGTTGTGAATCATGATTTGAGATAAAGCCTCTGGGCAGCTGTTATGTCCTGGTCTGGCAGATACAGACACACCTTTACACACACGCACCTTACTTCCGAGCTATGCTTTTTATGTTGTCAATTATCCTTGCAAAGCGCAAAAATTTAATCTTAACACTTAACACAATTATATGCTTCTCTGCAACACACATTCACACACACCAGGCTCCAGCTGTCAGCACCTTTCCAGTCTAAAGCTCCTCTGCCCCCCACGGCGTTGTCTCCCTCTTTATCCTCCCTGACCCTCAACCCTGCTGCTCTATTGATCTAGCACAAACACACTCACAAATGCACACACACACACACACACACACACACACACACACACACACACACACACACACACACACACACACACACACACACACACACATGCTGACCTCTACCAAAATGTATTCATTTCCCTACAAGGAGAAGGACAGAGAGAGAGGGAGAGAGAGAGAGAGAGAGAGAGAGAGAGAGAGGGGAAAGTAAGAGAAAGGGAGAGAGAGAGAATAAAAGAGAGCGAGAGGGGGAGAGAGAAAAGGGAAGATAGAGAGGGAGAGAAAGAGATGGAGCAAAAGAAGGAAAGAGGTAGAGAGGGAGGAGGAGGAAGAGGGGGAGAGAAGAGGGTGACAGACACAGTGAAAAGACTGGTGTCATTCGTCTGTTAACATCATAGATGGTTAACCCTTTGTTCTTGTGTCTCTGCCCTCTGTTGGGATGGGGCTGGGAGTCCAGACTGTCTTTGTGGTGGCTGGTCTTTTACACAACATTCAATATAGTAATAGTGTTTCTACACAGATAATGATGAGTGGCATTGGGTCTATAAATACATAGTATATTGTAAGTATATTGTAGAATTCTATCAGAAGGTTTAAAGAAAGACGCAGGGTCAAGATCTCTGGAGTCAACGTGACGGTTGTCATAGACATCACATAGACACGTTAATGTGAATGGCTAAAATTGGAAGAGATAGGCTCATCTGATAGGCTGCAGAGAATATCTTTTAGAAAAAATGCATTTGTGAATCTAAGCGCGTCAGGAAAGTTCCAAAACTCCACACTAAATGCAGGGATTTGTAACTCGTGTTTGTCAGGTTGCAAACAAATGTAATGGGGTCATTTATTTGTGAATCACAAAATACAGTTGTGAATAACGTTACATTTATTTTTGAATCATGAAATACATTTGTGAGTCGCGTTACATTTATTTGTGAATCATGAAATACATTTGTAAATCGCGTTACGTTTGTTTGTGAATTATGAAACTAATCTAACTCCATATAATTCTGCCACAACAATATTTATATTAGCATGCACACCCCTAACAAGGACTTCTCTGCTGGGAGAAGTGGAGTGCTATCTGTTAGTGAGGACAGATGAGGAAAGAGGGATTGATCAATTTTTGTCACTTGCCCTTCCCCCCCTTCACTGGAGATTATCCCCCCTACCGACCGTCCTCTACTGACCTTTACTGATGGAGTCTGTCATCTTTCCTGGGAGGACACACACACATACACACACAGACTCACACACTCTCACACATACACACACACCTACCACTGTGGCAGTATGGTATGATTAAAATTAACTGGGGCCACAAAATAGCAGGCAGGTAGTTTGGTGCTTCACCGATCAACCAAACCTGTCCCACAGCCTTGGACCCAGGGTCGGGACTCATCTTCAGTAAGAAGACTTGAGGTCAAGCCCCTGACACAAGGCAAACAGATCATTGTATACGTGTCTGTGTATGTCTGTGTTCAAGGACCTCATCTTCAATCACATACAGCCTTGACTGATGATGTCAGATCAGGGTCTATAAATGTCAACTTGTAGACCCTTGTCAACACAGCAATTTGTACTGCAGTTTCAGTCCTACTACAACCCACGGAATCTACAGCCTTTTTAAAGATTTCTTTATTTGTCACAGCTCTCTGTATCACACTAGTCAAAAAGAATCTCACGCTTTACAAGTTTATGTTGATCTTTTTGGGTTGAGATGAAAGGGAAGAGGGGGGGTGAGGGAGGGAGGGATGAGGGGGTAGGAGGGAGGGAGGGAAATGTTAATACTGGCTAGGCTTGGGAGTTCACTCAGCTTTTAACCATTTTGTAACTTTTTTCTCTCCTTCCCACCCTGAACCCCGATCTCCTTTCCACCCTGAACCCTGGTCTCCTTCCCTCCCTGAACCCTGGTCCCATGTTTGGATTCACAGGTAAGTTCTGCTCTTTCTGTTATTCCTTGAAAATAATTTCCCCACAGAACAAACACCTGTTCTTAACTAACATGCCATGTCTGATAAGATTAATATATTGTCAGGCTTCATGACTTTAGTGTAACATAGTGATTGTGTGTAACTCTTGTAATACAGTATATAACCATATATAGAAGCAGGTGTTGAACCATGTGTAGAACCCTCTAATATGTGCTCTAACAACACTGCTGCTCTGCCTCATCCCTGCCGTCACTGGACTAACAGCCAAGATCCAGCAAGACTGTAAGTGTGACAACACAGTACTGTTTCATGAAGTGTGTGTGTGTGTGTGTGTGGGGAGGGAAGTGCATTGTCTGCATGTGTGTGTCATATGACTTATGTACTGTACATGACTTCGTAGAAAAATATGTAGTTCAAAACATTTTGTAAATACTCTAAACACAGATTTCACCTCACCCCTCTCAATCTCTCTTCCTTCCTCTCTATATCCCCCCCTCCCTCTCCCTCCTCCTCTCCCTCCCCCTCTTTTTCCTCCCTCCCTTCCTCCCTCCCTTCCTCCCTCCCTTCCTCCCTCCCTCCCGTCCGCCCGCCCTCCCGCCCTCCCGCTCTCCCTCCCTTTCTCTCTCTCTCTCTCTCTCTCTCTCTCTCTCTCTCTCTCTCTCTCTCTCTCTCTCTCTCTCTCTCTCTCTCTCTCTCTCTCTCTCTCCCCTCTCGCACCTATCTCTTCCCCTCATCTCTCCCCTCTCGCTCTCCCTTCTCTTCCTCTCCCCTCTCTCTCCCCCTCGCTCTCCTCCCCTTTCTCCCGCCTTTGTCTTTCGTCTTATACCCATTAGACTTTTGAAGCTCTTTATTGAGACACGCACATACACACATAGATTAGTTGGAAGTACGTTCAGCTAGACAATGGAGTGCGGGTTTAGAGAGGGAAGGAGAAAGGGAGGTAGGAAGGGAGGACAGGAGGGGCTACATATGATCCAATCATTTTCACAATATTTTGTATTTGTGAGTTTGGTGTGCATTACCAGTTCACTACAAACACTTAAAGTATGGGTGTGGATGATCGGCTGGACGGGGTTGAAATGCTTACAAATGCAGGACTGATGTTCTCTCTCTCTCTCTCCCCCCCAACAGTGAAGCAGCCCCCCACCATTATGAGACAGTCACAGAAGGACTACATTGTGGACCCCAGAGATAACATCATTATTGAGTGCGAAGCCAAGGGCAACCCCGTACCAATGTGAGTTGGCTACACTCACACGGACCCACACACACACACTTACACGCACACGTATACATATGCACACACCAGCATGCATAGTCAAATGCACACACTTTCAGGCCATTGGTTTTCTATGAGAGGCCGTCTAGGGCGAAACTCCTGAAAAACTTGCTCCTCCACACGCACTCATCACTTGTGCTACCCCATGAAACACTCATACACATGCACTCATCAGCTGTTCTTTAGCACTGTTGTACTGATATCATGCCAATACATCTAGAATTAACACATTAAAATTAGTAATTTTCATTTGTAATTTATTAATTTAGAAGAGAGAGAGGTGGGGGGAGAGAGAGAAGGGGGGAGAGAGAGGGAAGGGAGGGGAGAGAGCAAGAAGAAGGGAGAGAGAGAGAACAAGGGAGGGGAGAGAGACAGAAGGTGGGAGAGGAGACGATTTTCAGTGCCCCTGGAAGTTTTCGCACAGATCGAATTCTAGGAGTTCCAAGTTTTCAAGTTTCAAGTTTTTTATTGTCAGGTGCATAGGACGATCCATTCATGGCTTTTCCTAAATATTTAATCATTAATCAATCCAGACTTGATTGACTGACAATAAAAAACTTGAAACTTGAAAACTTGAAACTTCTAGAATTCGATCTGTGCAAAAAAAACTTCCAGGCGCACTGAAAATCATCTCCTCTCCCACCTTCTGTCTCTCTCCCCTCCCTTCTCTCTCTCTCTCTCTCTCTCTCTCTCTCTCTCTCTCTCTCTCTCTCTCTCTCTCTCTCCCCTCTTCTCTCTCTCTCTCTCACCCCCTTCTCTCTCTCTCCCCCTTCTCTCTCTCTCCCCTCCCTTCCCTCTCTCTCCCCTCCCTTCTTTCTCTCTCTCCCCACTTCTGTCTCTCTTTCCCCCCTTCTGTCTCTCTCCCCTCCCTTCTTCTCTCTCTCTCCCCTCTTCTCTCTCTCTCTCCCCTCTTCTCGCTCTCTCCCCCTTCTCTCTCTCCCCTTCCTTCTCGCTCTCTCCCCCCACCTCTCTCTCTTCTAAATTAATAAATTACAAATGAAAATGACTCGTTTTGGCATGATATCAGTACAACAGTGCTAAAGAACAGCTGATGAGTGCATATGGAGGAGCAAGTTTTTCAGGAGTTTCGCCCTAGACAGCCTCTCATAGGTTTCAGGCAACAACACAACCACAAACATATACTTGCATGCCTTTATACGTGCGCGCACAATCCTCTGGTCTAATCCCTACATCCATGTCTCATCCATCTCTTCACTATTAATGACTCCATACCTCACTCAACCCCTTTGTGTTTCAGTCCATTCTGCCCATCCTTGTTACACTCTCTCTCTCTCTACCGCCTTCTCCCTCTTTGTCTGTATCATTTGTTTCTCACATTCCCTTTGCCTCCCTCTTTCTCTTTCTCTCTGTCTCACCCTCTCTATGTCTCTCTCTCCCTCTCTCTCCCTCCCTCTCTCTGTCTCTCTCTCTCTCAGCTGTCTGTTTTCTTTGTGCTTGCTTATTCTGTCCCTGTCTCTGTCACTTTCTGTCTTTCTCTTTTTCCTGTTCTACGCCTGCATCTCAAACTCTTTCTCCCTCTTTGTCTCTCACTCCATCTCTCTCCCTCTCTCTGCATGCACTAGCTCTTTCTGTTTTTACCCCCTTCTCTCTCCCTCTCTCTCATCACGCAGTGCTGTTGTCACCATACTCCTCCCTTTGTCTCTGTTTGCACTCCACCCTCTCTCTCGCTCCCATCTCTCCCTCCCTCAATCTTTCTGTTTTTCTTTCTTTCTCATATATATGGAATGTATATGAATGTATATATATATATATATACGTATATATATATATGTATATGAATCCATATATCTTCCTCCCTATCTCTCCCTCTCTCTCCCTCCCTCCCTACATCTCCCTCCCTCCCTCTCTCCCTCTCTCCCTCTCTCCTTCCCTCCATCTTTTTGACAGTGACAGTCATGAGAGGTGATGGTCATTAGTGCTGGTGGCACGAAAAACTCCCCTGACCTCTGTACCAGACATTTGTTTTACCCCCTAGCCCTCTGCAGTGTTTCACAGTACCCTTCTGCAGTGTCTAGTATGCCAGTCTGTCTAGAATGCCAGTCTGTATGTCTGTATGTCTGTCTGTCTGTGCCCAATCCTTTCCTCTGCCATTCCTCTAAAGTCTTCAATGCATCACATAGCACAATATGGACCACCAAGCTTGGACGTGCACACAGGCACACACATACGCACACACATTCACATACACTGGTTTGGAGGCAGACTGAGGGTTTACATAACAAACACGCACACACCCTCACACACAGACACAAACTACATATGTACAGTTCCCAAGCTCTAACACACACAAACACGGATATGTTCTTGTGTACTACACACAAACACACACACACATATGGGTCCCCTTCCCAGGAAAGTCATTATGCTAGAATAATGTGCCCAGTTGACTATTCATGAAATGTTCAAGCAGAGAGATTGTTCACTCATTCACTCCCTATCAATATCTCTTTCTCCTTCTCTCTACATCTCTCATTCTCTCTCTCTTTCTCTCACTGTCAGTCTCCTATTTCTCTCTCTCTCTCTCTCTCTCTCTCTCTCTCTCTCTCTCTCTCTCTCTCTCTCTCTCTCTCTCTCTCTCTCTCTCTCTCTATCTCTCTCTCTCTCTCTCTCTCTGACCCACACAAACACATACACATATTCTCACAGAGGCCCTTTGTGCTAGCTTCAGTTTCATGGCTAGGAATCGACAGGGAGGTAGAAGGGTGGGGGTAGTGTAAGAAAGAGAGAGAGAGAGCGAGCAAGAGAGGAGTGATAGAAGGGGTGGGGGGAAGTGTAAGAGAGAGAGTGGAGAAGAGGGTTATATAGAATGAGAGAGAGGACTCAAAGAACTCACTTTACTCCACCCAGTGTTTCGTAAACAGGAAGGTAACAAACATTGTAAATCCCCCCCATACTCACACAAACACACACACGGACACACACATACACACATTACACACACATACTCATTGACACCCCCCACACACACATAAAAGCTGTGATATACGTGCATTCATAAAATAATCTAACAAAACGGATTGTTTGGGGGAAGCTGCTAATGGGCCCACTGTAAGCCTAACCACGGATGGATGATACTTCCTGGGACTTTCACTGCTGACAGTTTTATTCATATCCATTAAGAACATCAACTCAACAGCTCGGTGGTAGCACCTGGTAGCGCCCTGTGACCATGGGTCTCTGCTTCTTTACAATGTTGTTTGTATGACTTGTATGACTATTATGTGAAGTTATTTATCAGGTATAAAAGCTGTTGCAGGAGTGTGCCATATGACCTACTTTCTATATAAAAGGTTTTTGCAAAGGTTGAAAGAGAGGCGTGATGATGATGTTGTTCTAGCTGCCAGGAAGTCAGCTGAGATCATCTCTGATGGGTGAATGCACCCAGTCTACAGTAATACACAGCACAGGGCCCATCCAGCTTGTCAGATTGGGGATGTGATATCCCCCTCCTTTCCTCTCCTTCCTCACTCCTCAAATCACCTCATGTTTCCGTATGCTTCCAGGTTCTCCTGGAGACGGAATGGGAAGTTTTTCAACGTAATGAAGGACCCACGGGTGAGTATGCGGAAGCGCTCGGGGACGCTGGAGATCGGCTTCCGCAGCGGCGGCCGACCGGAGGACTACGAGGGCGAGTACCAGTGCTTTGCCTCCAATGAGCTCGGCAATGCGCTGTCTAATAAGATCCTACTACGCGTGTCCAGTAAGGAGCCACATGAACACAAAAACACTCAGGCACAGTCACACACACAAACGCATGCACACAAAAACACACAGTCAATGGCAAATCCATAGAGGTTCCACACAGAATAAAAGTAAAAACACATAATTTAAACAAGTGAAGAGTATATTTCTGTCCTAATAGGAAGTGACTGTGTCCCCTCCCAGAGTCTCCCTTGTGGCCTAAGGAGGTTCTGGACCCCGTGGTGGTCTCTGAGGGCTCTCCCCTCGTCCTGGCCTGCAACCCCCCTCCAGGACTGCCCCCGCCACTAACCTTCTGGATGAACAGCTGTGAGTCACACACACACAGGATTGTTTTACTATCCTAGTGAGGGCTGACAATTTACTACTACTCAAAGTTGTGTCATCCCTAAGCCCTAACCCCAACCTTAACCCTTAATGTAATTCTAATACAAACTCAAATTCTAATACAAACTCTAAGCCTACCCCTTAACCCCCTGAAAAACCCTACAAATAACATTTGAAGTTGTGGGGCCCAAGTAAATATCCCACATGGTCATTTTGTCTTAATTTCCTTCCGGTCTCCACAAGGGTAGTTAAAAAAGACCACACACACAGACTCACACAACATTTATACTTGTAGGGACTGTCAATTCAGTCCCATTCAAAATCCTGTTTTCCCTAACCCCTAAGCCTAAACCAAACCTTAGCCTTACCGTGCAAAGCTAATCCTAAATCGAACCCTGGCTCCACCCCCAAATGTCCCTACAAGTAAAATTTATTATTAGTATAATATCCTTGTGAGGACTTCTGGTCTTCACAAGGGTAGTTAAATGAATCCACACACACACAGACACACACAAACTGAAGTACATACAATATCCGCAAACACACATATCTTTATGGCACCTTTCTCGTTATTATCTTTCTATCAAACACACACACATTTAGCTATATCTCTTTTCACACTGTCTTCTGCTGAGACTGCATCTCTCTCTCCATTCACTCTTTACTCTTTACCATTCTCATCCACATACTTCCACATACATGATTCTCTTTAGAAACCATTCAAACTGTTTACTTTCATCCTGTTCCATGTCCTCCCTCTGTCCTTCTTTCCTCTCTTTTCTCCTCTCCCTTCTCTTGTCTCTTCTCTCACTTCTGTCTGTTCTCCGTCCTTCTATCTTCTCTGTACTTCTCTCATTCCTCTCCCTTCTCTCTCTCATCTCTCCCTTCTCTGTCCTTCTATCCCTTATCTCTCTATTCTCTATCCTCTCTCTTCGCTCCCTTTTCTCTCTCATCTCTCCCTTCTCTGTCCTTCACTTCTGCTCTTCCTGAGTGGTGTGTGTTACTGCTGAGCTCATGTGCTCAATGTTTGTGTGTGCTGCTCTGCACCAGGTAAAGAGCTGAGAGGGCAGAACCCAAGTGCTGTCAGCAGCCATCTTAGAGAGAGGCCAGTCTGGGATGTCCTTTAGAAGCTGACGCTGTCATTCCTCCACTCACTCAAACGAACACGCTACGAGAAGTGGAAATGACATGCCTCAGCCTGATGTTAATGCTCAAATATTCAAGAGGCAATGAACGTCTTTTTGCTTTTCATGCCGTGGCCAACATTGGAAAAGTGTACTTTTTAGTCTAGGATGCTAGTTTGCTACACTATTTAGGGGTTAATGTTATGTGAATGACATGGCTTGTTATGCAGTTAGGTATAGCATATATTACAAGTATTGCACTGTTAACCATGATAATGAGGGAACACATCAACTCTTCAACAAGAAGGGAAAATATTACCTGAAACAAACCAAGCTGGTGTTGCTCTTTAGAATGTTAAAGCCATACTCCACAGCCCCTACTCTCATCTGCAACACACTCATCATCATCTCTGATTTTAGCTGAGAGCACATGTTGCCTACACACACGCGTCATGCCTATCACACGTTAACACATCATGCCAGTGGTCTGCCGGCTGATTGATCCTGCAGGGCATCGCCACGATGAGCTGACAACCATACAGTGTATTCCATCGCCATGGTTACATGGGTGTGCAATGTCTGTCTGGAGGATGGTGGCATGTTGCGAGTTAACAAACCTCTTCTCCAAAGTGGCTAGTCTCAGTGTTTAACTTCAGGAGAGTGTACAGCAAGCCAGAGTTACAACCTCAGTACTAGTACTAGAGATAAATAGGCACTATTCATATAACAGTTATATATACATTCACCATGTGAAATGCCTGCAGCCCATCTCGGTATTGTGGACACATCCAGTGACACATTATTGTGGTCATTGCTCTTTTAAAAGCTTTTACTGCCTTTTTATAGATGTTTTACTCAAACTTTTCTGATACTCTGAACTAACTACGAACCATGAAAGTGGTTAATATTTCCCTCGCCCTCTCTCCTTCTACTTCCCTCCTCCAGCCATGATGCCTATATCCCAGGATCGTCGTGTGTCCATGGGTCTGAACGGGGACCTGTATTTCTCCAATGTGCTGGCTAAAGACGGACACACAGACTACAGCTGCAACGCTCGCTTCCTCTTCACACACACCATCCAGCAGAAAAATCCCTTCACACTCAAAGTACAAACCAGTGAGTATCTATAGAACACACAGACACACACACACAGTTACGTCCAGGAAATAGACAACAAATTCAACTCAAGTTCTTTGAGTTCTCTGAACATAAATTAACCTTTTTCATATGAAATGTATTTTTATATGAAATGTCCCCACCTAGAGGTGGCATGGAGACACGACAAGTTGGTTCAGGACCTGCGTTCTCTGCTTGTGTGTTCTCGTTCAGCCAACAGTCCTACCATCAAGTCTGGTTCTCTTCAGGGAACTGGACTGGATGTCTTTCAGCCCCCTTTGTACCATAAAGGCATAGATATTGGACTGTAAATGTATAGAGAGTGGAGGGTAAATGCATAGGCTCCACCGTCACCCCCTCCACCATCACCCCCTCCACCCAGGTCCGTAACCTTGGTATCATCTTAAATCCCACCCTCTCTTTCTTACCCCACGCCAATCACATCACCAAAACCGCCTTCTTCCACCTCAAGAACATTGCACGCCTCCAGCCCTCTCTGTCCTTTGCCACCACCCAAACTCTAATTCATGCCCTCATAACCTCCAGACTGGACTACTGCAACAGCATCCTATAAGGCTCTCCAAACACTGTCCACTCCAATATTTCCAGAACTCTGCCGCTCGTCTTCTCACCGCCACCCGCCGCTATGAACACATCACCCCGGTCCTCCGAAACCTCCACTGGCTCCCGGTCAAACACAGGATTAACTTCAAAATACTACTCACCACCTTCAAAGCCCTAAATAACCTGGCCCCTTCCTACCTTTCTGACCTTCAAAGCCCTAAATAACCTGGCCCCTTCCTACCTTTCTGACCTCCACGCCCCTACCCGTTGCCTCAGGTCCGCCGGCGCGAACACTCTTAAAACCATCAGGACTAAGCACCGGACCTGAGGTGACAGGGCCTCCTCTGCTGCTGCACCCTCCCTCTGGAATGACCTCCCTATCCGTCTGGCTCCCAACATAGCACTATTTAAACAATCCCTCAAAACCCACCTTTTCAACCTCGCCTTCACCTGAACATCCTCTGCTCCCTCCCCTCCACTATTAGACTTATATGTTAGTTTTTCTTTATAATGTTCTGTTTGTCTGTTTTGTTCAATCCTTTGCCTTTATATTTTACTGTTGTCTTGTTTTGCTTGTCTTCACACTTTTAAAGCGACTTTGGGTATTTAGAAAAGCGCTATACAAAATGAATTATTATTATTATTATAGACATTGGAGTGTGTGTGTCCATAAAACCGTTTATTTCTCACATATATGTGCACATATACAGTGTGTGTGGTGTGGAGTGTGTGTGTACACTGCATGGTCACCTGTCGTTGTGTACCTCTGTACTTCCAGTGGAGCTGTATAACGAGACAACTTCTGTCAACGTCACTGACCCCTACGGTGGTGAGTCGCACCCACTTTCTGTGGAGACAGGTCCACTTCCTGTCTCACCCGTGTGCGTCTTAACACAGCAACCCACTCAATCCTCTCACCGCTGGTAACCTTAGTCACTAAACCAGAATGGCTAAGCACCCTCTCACTAGTTCATAGAACTATTTTAGGTGAATTTCAGTGTTCTGTACATACATTTATACATACATTCACATACTAACCTTTACTTTATTTGAGTTTAAATGTGAACAAATATACAGACTGAATGTGACAGTCTGTATATTTACAATGTCATTTAGCTGCTCTTTGCTGAGGTTTTCCTTCCTTAAGTCTAAGTAAACATTGATACTGCAGTAAGCTAGCAGATGAACTCTCCAGCTTGGTCCTCAACTCCAGACTTTCAGTCCTCCTCAATAGGAAGAGGTGACACTTTGGTACTTTAGTTCTGTCTCCCTGGAGCCCCTAACTCTTCCTCAAGAGTCTGGAAGACACAGGACACTCAAATACAAGGTCTGTCACAAGCACACATACCCATTCAACCTAATGCACATAAACCCTGAACCAGGCGGTACAGATTTCGTAGAGGACCGACATGGGGTTTAGAGCTCTGAGGACATGTTGTGTCTAGGAGGGATGTGGTTTCGTGCCCTAAGGAAATGTGTCTAGGAGGGATGGGGTTTAGACCCCAAGGACATGTTATGTCTAGGAGGGATGGAGTTTAGAGTCCTGAGGACATGTTGTGTCTAGGGGGGATGGGGTTTAGAGCCCTGGGGACATGTTGTGTCTAGGAGGGATGGGGTGTTGTGCCCTAAGGATATGTGTCTAGGAGGGATGGGGTTTAGAGCCCTGGGGATGAGATATGTCTAGGAGGGATGGGGTTTAGAGCCCTGGGGACATGTGTCTAGGTGGGATGGGGTTTTGTGCCCTAAGGATATGTGTCTAGGAGGGATGGGGTTTAGAGGCCTGGGGAGGAGATATGTCTAGGAGGGATGGGGTTTAGAGCCCTAAGAACATGTTGTTCCTGGGAGGGATGGGATTTAGAGCTCTGAGGAGGACGTGTGTCTAAGAGGGATGGGGCCCTAAGTTTGAGACCCTAAGTGGGAGTAGCTACTGATGAGAGGGGGGCCCAGGGCTCTGGAGTAACCAGGGATTTGAATATTCATGTATCGCTTTAGAATTCATGATGCATTTAGTCATTTTTTTTACTAAAAAAATGTATTCATTAATAGTTGGGAGGAACCATGCTGACTGACACGTGCTTGGTGCTTGCACACACACACACACACAGACACAAACAGACAGACAGCCAAACCTCACTAAAGGCTTCAGGTTTGGTTTTCAATCCCAGGGTCTGCAATGCATTCTAATGTGGCTTTCTCTCAAGAACCATGGACCCAGGTTGTCAGGGTGCTGTGTCACCATGACTACACATCACCAGGGGTGACGTACATATGTTCTACGTCACGGTTGTCACTAATCCTGGAGGACACCATCTTCTTCTCTCTGTGTCTAAGAATAACCTGCTCGTCGCTTCACAGGGGAGATGCTAACCGCTAACAGATGCTTTAATCCCATACAGATCTGCATCACAAAGGAGGCTAATGCTAACACCACACTTATCCAGCCTGCAGCCATGGCTGGCTATATTGACTGCTGGCTCACCTCCCTGACTACGAACCCAGCATATAAAGGGTTTAGCTGAGCATGGACCAGACTGTTGAGTAGCTGTTGTTATGACATTCTGTTTCCGTGGAGCTTTGCTATTACTGAGTTTGAGTTGAAACTGTTTAAAAGTACAATGTTCAAGTCCAAAATAGAGGGATTAAAATACAAGGTATAATCATTGGTAGACTAGTCATTTTTCAAACATTGAAGTATAATTTGTAATTTTTTAAAACATTTAACCAAGTACATTTGAGTTACTTAATGCATAATTAGCAGTTGAGAGACAACGTTTTTACTGGCCGGGGAATATCTAAGAATATCACAGAGAAGTTTGTTTCTGTGTTGTGAAGCCTGTTGTCACTGGGGTCTCTTGGTGAGTCCCAATAGAATATGTCTCTCTGTTTAGATTGTTGGTCAGAAAAAATATACAGATTGGGAGATTACTGTTGTGGTTGTTGTTGCTTCCTAAAATGGCTGCCCCCAGGGAGGCTTTGTGACGAGACACAGACCCGCCAGGCTTTATGGGGGGCTCACAGTCAACAGATATTTACAGATTAAACAACAAAACAACAACAACCAATAAGAATGATCTTAATTACAAGCAAACTTCATGTGAAGGGGGTTGTACTGTACAAGTTCAAGGATGGAAAACCTGATTTTGTTCAGTCCTTGTTTTAGGGCTTTAAATCTGTGTTCCGAGGGTGCAATTTTGTTTGTGTGTTTGTTTAGACTGTGTTTGTGTGTATGTGTAGAGTGTTTGTGTGTGTGTATTAATCCCCGTCCTCTCCCCTTCCAGGTCGCAGGGTTCCAGAGTCCATGCCTAAGTTCCTCTCCCCCTCAGAAACAGCCTCGGTAAAAGACAGCTCCAAGATGGTACTGCGTGGAGAGAAGTTGCTCATAGAGTGTATCGCAGCGGGCGTGTGAGTGACACATGCACGCACACACACACACATCTCTCACACAAACCACACCCTCACAAACACACACACACACATTCTATTGATTGATGAGGGACTTACAAGCTTACTTAAATAAATGTATATTGGATGTTTATTCGTACAGTCCTGGATCATTAGTCCATCACAGCTTAATGCTTGGTGGTCAAATGAATGACATGGGTATGTTACAGAGTTACTATTATACAATCGAGTAAACAAGTTCAAATATGGTTTCCATCAGGGGCGGATCTAGAAAAATATTCATGGGGTGGCAAGAGGGTGGCAGGAGATTTTGAGGTGTGGCACCCTGTGGCAGAAGTGTGTGAGATAAAAATGAAAAAGCTAAAGGCTGTACAACATGTATGCATAGTTAGTGAACACTCTGAAATGAATTTGAGGATTATAGGTCCCATGACCAAAAAGCTATTGAAGTTTGAAGATTTATTTTTAATAAAAAAATAATTTTGAATAACCTGAGATGAAAATGAACAAGCACAGGCTGTGCAGCATGAATGCATACATCTTCAACAGTTTAACATTAATTTGATGCTCCTAGTTCATGTTGTTGAAAAGCTATTGACTTTTGAAATATGTAGTTTGTTGATGGTCCCTAAACATACGCATTGTTTAGGCAGCCAAAAGCATTGGCTTGGTTAAAATAAAACAATACTGGGCGTCCGAATATCTGTTGAATATCGAACTTCAAACTAACTTTGCTTTCCCAAAGCATTCACGAGTTAACGTTATTAACATTAACAGACATCCCAACCTGCAGAGACTCATTTCAGGGAGGTGGCTTCTCTCCGCCTCCCCCCCCCCCCCCCCCCCCCCCCCCCGGGACGCTATCCAGACGCATGATGTACCCCCTCCACCAGCGCGTATCAGGACGAAAACGCAATCAGGACGCGCGATATGCACCTTTCTCTACCAGAAATTACCATTGGACGGTCTCTCCTAATTATTCTTAGTCATTAATAGAAAATTGCTTAACACCTCATTCCTCCGGTGTGGTCTGCTGTCCGTGCCGACGATTGCTTCCTTGAGTTGGAGCCTTCTATGGTCAGTTGGCGCCTTCCTTGTGTTCAAATGAAAGCAATTTCGGTCGGCGGAGTGGGGAGGGTGGTTGGAGTCGTCTAATGCTGCATTCACTTGCAGTGGGATATTAGAAATTCGCTCTCACAAATGTCCAATGAGCCACAACTTTTCTTTGTTTTCAAAGTTGCCAACTGGGGTGGCAGCTGAGGTGGCAAGGCTATTTTTAGGGTGGCAGTTGCCACCCCGGTAAATCTGCCCCTGGTTTCCATATATTCCTTCCTTCTCGGGTACAGTATAAAACATGTTGCAGCATTTCTCTCTGTAAAGGATGTAAACAGTATCATAACTCATCATACATACCTGATGTCATCATGTATAATACATACAAGTCTCCTTACTGTCCCCTTACATTCTCGTTGGAGGCCCGGTGTCATATATAGAACTGAGTAAAGGGTGACCTATGACTTTGGCTAAATGGGTGCCAAGCCAAGCTCTATGAGACATGTAACCTTCCTAATCACACACATGCCTGTTTTTAACTTTTATTCACAACCTTCAATCAACTTTCCCTGGTTCCTTGTTCTCATTGAATACACAATAAAGAGTCTATATGAACTCCAAAAATAAAAGACTCTCTTTCCACATCCTCCCAGGCCGACCCCCAGCATCAAGTGGCTGAAGAAGGGGGGGGAGCTGTCAGCCGAGAGGGTCCACCTGGACAGCTTCAACAAGACCCTGCGCATCACCAGCGTATCAGAGGAGGACGCCGGAGAATACGTCTGCATGGCCAGCAACCTGATAGGAAGTATCAGCCACTCCATCCACGTCCAAGTCAAAGGTCAGGACACAGGGGTCACACTGCAGGGGGCTGCAAGGGGATTATGGGATTATTTAGTTATTGTTGGTGTCCAGTGGTTACAGACTGTGCAAAACTGTGCCCAGGGCAGAGGTGTAGTGGAAAAATTCTAGTGGCACTGTGTAGATTTGAAGAGTCAAGAGATGGCGGTTTCAATACATTTATTTTGCTTGTACAAATTAAGAATTAACAAAGTACTTTGTGATCAGTCATAACGAAGGAGGTGCTAGCCACAGGTCGTTCGCAAGAGTGATGAAGAACAACCCTAAAACCCTGCCTTATATAAACTTTAGATCAAATGGTTCTTCTGATGGTCAATCCATCAATGTAGCAAACTCTGTGATTGGTCAGCACTGCTCAGTGACAGTTTGACTCCATACCAAGTGTCCCACAGTTCTTTGATGTGGCATCTCTCCCCAAACCAGTAGATAGTAAAGCCACAGGAGTTCACCAGTCAAATGGTCAACTGTCCTTTGTGTGGACATCTTCAAACAAGTATTTAATTAACATCACCCATGCAACAGGAAGGGTCAGAGCAGCTTGATCAGTTCATCTATCTTAAACTGCTCCCTCAGATAACAATAACAATACAATTGAATCCACATTGTCTCCAGACCAGCTGTCTCATCCTCCCCAGGTGTCAAACTGCAAATGGCATCCCTACCAAATGGAGTTGATTCAACATTCATTGTATCAAGTTTCTTAACCAACTTTAGACTTCCATTAAAACACATTCCTCATATATAAAACACACACATTATAACTGTATTCCAAATTTCCACCACAGAGGTCAAGGGTCAGGGGCCGGAAGAGAGGGATGTTGAGGCTGTTGGATTTTGTTTTTTATTTATTTGTATGTTAATGGGGATTAGGATCATTTAGAAAAAGGTATTTTCATTCAGTTTGCTTGATTCACTTATTTTTCAAGGTTTACACACCAATGATTGACAATTGCTAATCTCCCTCCCACAGCTGCTCCCTATTGGCTGGACAAGCCGACCAATCTGGTGCTGTCCCCAGATGAGAACGGGCGACTGGTGTGTCGGGCCAATGGAAACCCTAAACCCCACATCCAATGGCTGGTCAACGGAGGACCCATAGATAGTGAGTCCACTCTCACACACTTACACCACTCACACAGGTATACACACTCACGCACACACTCACTCAGACACTCATACCCTCACACACATTCACTAAAGCAATAAACCATGAGAGGGTGTGGTATATTGCTAAACATCCCATGGGTTGTAGTGCGGTCATAGTCGACCAGCTCAACCTATGGATTATTGGGCGACCTTACATTTACATTTATTCATTTAGCAGACACTTTTATCCAAAGCGACTTCCAAGAGAGAGCTTTACAAAGTGCATAGGTCACTGAACAACAAGATAGCCAAAAAACATCGCGAGTAGCCAAAACATGAAGCACACATTGTGAACAACCAAAGTAAGTGCCAAAGGGAAGAACCATAAGAGCATGTAGTTAAACAAGTTACAATTAAACAACATGAACCGCTATAAGTGCAAGTGTACCTGTGGAAAAAAGCAAGGAACAGTAATAAAAACAATATATCACAGCGAGAACAAAAATTTAAAGTCAGTTACCACTAACCACAAGAGCAACAAGTCTCTAAGCAAGAGTCATTGTGATCCTTGAGGAAACTAACATCGGGTCAAGCGAACCATTCCTAAGTACCGTTGTACTCCCGGAACAAGTGCGTCTTGAGACTTTTCTTGAAGGTGGAGAGACAGTCAGTATCTCTGATGGAGGTGGGGAGTTGATTCCACCACTGGGGGGCCAGACAGGAGAAGAGCTTGTGTTGGGACCGGGCGGTCTTGAGCGGTGGGACCACCAGGCGGTTGTCTGAAGAAGACCGTAGGTGACGGGTGGGGGTGTAAGGCTGCAGGAGAGACTTGATGTAGACGGGTGCAGTCCCGTTCACTGCTCGGAAGGTCAATACCAGGGTCTTGAAACTGATACGGGCCATGATAGGTAACCAGTGGAGAGAGATGAGGAGCGGGGTAACATGGGAGCGTCTGGGTAGATTGTAGACCAGGCGGGCCGCTGCGTTCTGAATCCTCTGAAGAGGGCGGGTTGCACATTCTGGGAGACCAGCGAGCAGCGAGTTGCAATAGTCCAACTTGGAGAGGACAAGTGCTTGGACTAGCAGTTGGGTGGAGTGCTCAGACAGGTATCTCCTGATCTTCCGGATGTTGTAGAGGGTGAATCTACACGACCGGGAGACCGCAGCAATGTGGGCCATGACGGAGAGCTCGTCGTCCATGGTAACCCCAAGGTTCCTGGCAGAGGATGAAGGGGTCACCGTCGCAGATCACAGGGTGATTGAGAGATCGTGGGAGATGGAGGGTTTAGCCGGGATGATGAGAAGTTCTGTTTTGGCGAGGTTCAGCTGGAGGTGGTGCTCGGTCATCCAGGCGGAGACGTCTGTGAGGCAGGCCTCAATCCTAGCTGAGATCCCCGGATCGGTCGGGGGGAATGACAGGTACAGCTGCGTGTCGTCAGCGTAGCAGTGGTAGGAGAAGCCATGGGAGGTGATGATTGGTCCAAGTGAGGTGGTGTACAGAAAGAAGAGGAGGGGTCCAAGGACGGAGCCCTGTGGGACACCAGTGGAGAGCTGGCGAGGTCCTGACAGTTTGCCTCCCCAGGAAACCTGGTAGGATCTTCCCGACCTTACCCCTTCCCCATAGTGGTTTATTGTTTTTATATGTTACTTCAACAGGCAAATTCTTACAAATAATTAACAATTCAGTGTGTTTTAGAGCAATTTCTATTTTTGTCTACTGTAGGGGGTTAAATATTGTCCAAACAACCAAAACAAATTCCCCTATGGTTTAAAGGAAGATGGGAAACTGAACAGTGTATTAGCATGAACCAAATAATGCCAATACAAATAGAATTCCAGGTATTTGACTCTATGTGTTAAATCAGAGCAAGAATGGTCAAAGTACGGTTAAATGAAATACCCATTTAATAACATTGCAAATGAATTAAATCAATTACAAGGCACACATGTTACAATATGAAAGCTTTAAATCTTACCTACTCTACCATGATCATTGTAAATCAGAGAGAAAGCAAGAGGTGAGCAAGGAGTAGGACAAGGGAGAACTGAGGTAGAAGGTCTCAGGAGATGAAGAATCCACAGAACAATGCATTACAATTCCCTTTATACACAAGGACAACCAATCAGACCACATCTTGAATGGGGTGTGAGGGCCATCAAGTTGAGACCGTCCAGAAACTCCAGACTTTAGCATATGAGAGGTGGGGGCAGGTTTGACACCCAGCCTTACAATCCTCCCTCTTGGACACAAAAGCACAGGCAAATGCTGCAGTGTTCATCGTATGATAACCTGCACCCATAGGAAAAAGGAACTTGATTGCAGACAGGTCAGCATTGAGATTCTAATGGTCATGGCTGTTTGCTCAGAGGATCACTTTTGGATCATGGCTATTGCTCAGAGGATCACTTGGAAGAACCTTTGTATTGGCATGCAGACGTGCCCTTGGTTAGCATATTCCTGCTACTTAAGTTCTTGTCCGTTTTCTATCCCTTTTGATAGATGAGAGGTACACAAACATATCATCTAGCATAGATGAAAATGGCAATTAAAGCAAAACAGTGTTCTTGGGTCCAAAATAAACAAAACATAAATTACACAGCAATAATAAAATTAAATACAAGTTATACAAATCTACATTTACAGGTCAGGAACCATTGTGAGTTTAGCTAAAACCTAGAACATTTAGCACCAACTCTATAAAACACACAAAGGTACATACTGATCCACAATACCCAATACTTATCCACACAAACCAACATAGGAACTCATGGATGGACAAACCATATGCATTATGCATATGCAGCTAAAGGACGTCGTTTATTCGAAGAAATACGGTACCGTTGTACAGAAAATTACAGCTTTCTCACAGATACAGTACAAGGACAATACAAAATGACTCACACACTTTGGATCTCCTCCTCTCTCTGTTTCTCTATCTGTCTGTCTCTCTCTCCCTCTTTCCCTCCCAGGCTCCCTCCCCAACCCTAGTAGGGAGGTGATGGGGGACACCATCCTGTTCCGCTCGGTGCAGATCGGCAGTAGTGCTGTGTACCAGTGCAACGCCTCCAACCACCTGGGCTACCTGCTGGAGAACGCTTTTGTCAACATCCTGAGTAAGGCCGGGAGAGCTTGTGGTCTTGGGGTGTATCCTGTGGGTGTATACTTGGGGGCTGGGCATGTATCCTGGAGAGAATTGTTGCTTGGGGTTTGTGATGAGGATGGAGGACCATTGCTTGTTGGCCCAATGTGCTTTACTTACGTCCAATGCAATGTAATGGTGTATCATAATCTCTCAGTTTCCCGCTCCCTCTCCCTGTCTTCCTCCCTCTCTCCAGACATAGCTCCCAGGATGCTGGGTCCTAAGAACCAACTGATCAAGGTCATTGAGGCCAAGCACATATTCCTTGACTGCCCCTTCTTTGGCTCCCCTCAGCCTCAGTTGCGCTGGTGAGTGTCTGTTTCTGTCTCTGTCTGTTTCCCTGCCTCTGCCTGTCTTTCTGTCTGTCAGTTTCTGTCTCTGTCTGTTTCCCTGCCTGTCTTTCTGCCTTTTTGTCTATCTGCCTGTCTTTCAGTCTGTCAGTTTTTTTGTTTGTCTGTCTGTCTGCCTGCCTTTCTCTCTGTCTGTCTGTCAATCTGTGTTTCCATGGCTCAACCTTGTTAACGTCCTACCGTGTGTGCAGGTTTAAGAACGGGCAAGGCAGTGGTCTGGATGGCGGGCACTACAGAGTGTATGTGAACGGCTCTCTGGAGATCAAGCACGTGCGTCCAGAGGACCAGGGCACCTACACCTGTGTGGTGAGCAACTTCCTGGGGAAGGAGGAGAACCAGGTCCGCCTCGAGGTCAAAGGTCAGACATCTGCTCCTCCTCTGGTCAAGTGTGTGACATAGGACTCGCATGAACTGATCCTGTCAAAGTGGCAACTGTAGTCTTGTTTTCCTGCGACATTTCCCTGACAAATTGGTGCTTTTAACATTAAGGCATTACAGTGGAATTACGTCTCTCTAACCCTCTAACCCTAACCGTAACCCTCATGCATGTGTATGTACACTTCCCTTGTGTGTGTGTGTGTGTTGACCCCTAGACCCCACCCGTATTGTGCGGGCTCCAGAGCGCCAGCAGGTGGTCCGGGGCTCCCAGGCACGCCTCGACTGCAAGGTTAGCTCTGACCCCTCCCTCCGGGCCACGGTCACGTGGCTGAAGGACAACAAGCCTCTCACACTGGACTGGAGGTGAGGAGGCCATCCCAGCACACACACACATGGGGCATATTCCATGCCCTGGTTTATATGCAAAGGGCTCACTAGTGCCTGCATTCGCCTGCGTGATGATTTCAACACGTTTAAGATGGAATAATCAAATATGCTGATGGGTCAATAAGGGGATGTCAGTGGAACAAAGTGTCAAAGATCTATACTGCAGCAAACGCATGAGGGCATAATCAACAAAGCTAAATCAAAACAGTGATTTCAGCGTGGCACTGTCGCCCACTAAGAATCAACTTAGATTCAACTTTATTGTCATTCAAGTACTGAGAATGAAATGCAGTTTAGCAAAAGCCAACTCAGCCGGGACTCAAACTCACATTCCCAATAGACCTATAGCATGCCATATAACTCTACCTTTCGGTCACCATGCTACTGAAAATAAATCTTAATATCTTAAAGATGCTGTAAAGTGGAATTGAAAATGAGTTTTAAGTTCATCACACCACAGAAGAATGTGTTGTTAACTACCCATCCAAATTTGAATGAAAAAAAAAAACACAGACAAGTATGTTAAATTAGGCTTTGAAATTGTGAGAAAATCAGCAGTCTAGTCTGCTTGAGACTGGGGGGGCGTGTTGCCTGAAGGAGCTGAAGCTCCACCCCTCAATTTTATTGAATTTAGCAACAAACAGCAACACTAGCTAAATCAATTGCAGATATCAGAACAGACCTACCTGCAGTCTCTGTGTTTTATGTGTTACAGTTAGGTCCATAAGTATTTGGACATTGACACAATTTTCATCATTTTGGCTCTGTATACCACCACAATGGATTTGAAATGAAACAATCAAGATGTGCTTTAAGTGCAGACTTTCAGATTTAATTTCAGGGTATTTACATCCAAATCAGGTGAACGGTGTAGGAATTACAATACATTTTATATGTGGCCCCCCCCTTTTTAAGGGACCAAAAGTAATTGGACAATTGGCTGCTCAGCTGTTCCATGGCCAGGTGTATGTTATTCTCTCAAAGGGAGTTTGTTATTTCATTGACAAGGAGCAGATAAAAGGTCTAGAGTTCATTTCAAGTATGGTATTTGTGTTTGGAATCTGTTGCTGTCAACTCTCAATATGAAGTCCAAAGAGCTGTCACCATCAGTGAAGCAAGCCATCGTTAGGCTGAAAAATCAAAACAAACCTATCAGAGAGATAGCAAAAACATTAGGTGTGGCCAAATCAACTGTTTGGTACATTCTTAAAAAGAAAGAACGCACTGGTGAGCTCAGCAACACCAAAAGACCCGGAAGACCACGGAAAACAACTGTGGTGGATGACAGAAGAATTCTTTCCCTGGTGAAGAAAAACCCCTTCACAACAGTTGGCCAGATCAAGAACACTCTCCAGGGGGGGTATTCGTCGTAGCTCGCTAAGCAGTTTAGCGAGCTAATTTTCAGGCTAAGATAAAAAACGCCCCTCTTTTTGGTTCGTGGAAGCAACTTTCGATAAATCACCATAGTAACATATCAATTAGCACTAACCTGCTCCAGAGCAGGCTAACGTAAGTGTAGCTGGATAAGCTTGCCACACCCCCGGAAAATAACATGGCAGCTCCCTTTTTGAGAGACCCAGTTGACCAAGGAGCTATATTTTAGTTCGATTAGCTTTCCATACCAATAGAGTTCTTCGCGATTGCCAAGATCCTTTATTTCACACGGATGAGTTCTTGTTTGAGCGATATCGATTCAGCCGACAAGGACTCATTTATTTGCAAGACCTTCTCGGGCCGTACATTGCAAATATCACACGCCGCAGCAAGCTTTATGCTTTATTATGAGGTTATGCTGCTGTATGTGAATATGTAACGCTATGTTTTACGAAATGTCTTGTCTTATCTGTTGTGCCTGTGCTTTTTATATGTTTCACTGTGGGAGAGTGGGAAACGTCATATCGATTCCTTTTTATGTCTTGACATGTGAAGAAATTGACAATAAAGCTACTTGAAACTTTAACTGTTCTTCAGACTGCATAGCCTTGAGGTTTTTTGCGTCAGGTAGGCTATAGGCTACATTTTTATACAGTATAGGCGATGCAGAAAACATTGGCAAAGCCACAGCATGCGTTGCTGTAAGAAAAGTGTACTTGGCGCTTAACCAGCTGATGAATCAATTCATCATATTCCCTGGCCATGTCCCAGTCAATTAAATCAAAGAGGGATTTACACATAGGCCTACATGCACATATATAGTAGGCCTACATGATATAAGCGCAGTATATCCTCATAATTGTCTATGAATTCGTATCAATTAGATACTCTTTGGCCTTGTTTTTATCTAGCCTACTTATTCTGAGAAGAGTTGAGATCATTATTTTCGCTAGCAAGATCTCATTCGATTATTAATTTCCATTAAGCCTATACCAGCAGGCACATTTAAAGAAATGTGATCTGATTGATTGGGGTAATGAGGCACTTAAAATGAGCCTATACATTTCCCCAAAACTTTCGCATTTAGCTTATTGGCAATTTTTTGCCAAGCTGCTTGTCTTGCTCTGGCAGCGGTGGCGGTGTTTGACTTAGCCATGATAATATATGCTTATTGTCTTATAGAGACTCATTATAATAGTTTGCTCGGATGGCGAGAATAGCCTTATCACCGCTCTCTCTTTCGTATTTTCCGCCATCACCGTTAGAAAATCACGGTTTTGGTGATCGACCTTTCCTGCCTTTTGAAGTAGGACGTGCACGTGCAATTTCCCTGATAAGTTTAGCCTGATTGAAATTAACCACATGATTTGGATGCGGATCAGCCGTTGACGAACCGATATTTGCTGTTCTCACTCATCTCGCTAATGTTAACGGGCTAAAGGGACAATTGATTAACTTAGCTTCAACCCTTACGACGAACGGGGCCCAGGAGGTAGGCGTATCTGTGTCAAAGTCAACAATTAAGAGAAGACTTCATCAGAGTAAATACAGAGGGTTCACCACAAGATGTAAACCATTGGTGAGTCTCAAAAACAGGAAGACCAGATTAGAGTTTGCCAAAAAACATCTAAAAGAGCCTGTACAGTTCTGGAACAACATCCTATGGACAGATGAGACCAAGATCAACTTGTACCAGAATGAGTGTGTGCGTGTTTACGACATCAACCCTGATTGAAACACAACAACAGGATCTCCGGTCCTGATGTCGTAAAAGCTTCTTCACATAGGTGTCAAGCAAATGGTCACCAGACCTTGCGTCTCCACCTATAGTCCTTGTCACACAGTATCTCCTTAAAACAACCAAAACCCCCCTCTTCTTAGTCCTCAACCCCAAGATAAGGGTCTTGTATGTTTACCCAGAGTTCAGATTTGGGGGTAGGCCTCTCTTTGCACCGAAGGAATACTGAGCTCAGAATCATTCTTATACAGGATAACAGTTACATCTTACATTTTTCCAACATATCCCTCCTGTTTATCCTGAATAAAATGTGTTATTCCAAAACCACGCCTACACACCACAGTCAATAAAATCCTGATTGCTCTGTAGGAGCAATCAGGACTTTAGGTCAACAGACACTTCTCTCCGGCCTGCTGCTAACTCTTTTACAACCTCTGCATGATAAGACACTACTTGGTACACATCCGGAAATCTCAGTACATGTTCTCAATTTCCGTTTCTTTTCAAATTAATATCAACTTTCTGTAGTACAAACAGGTTTCTCAAAAACAAAACATTAAGCTTTAATGCAACTCCCAAATAATATTTCATCAATTCACATAAATGAAACAGTATTGTTATCACCTCTTCCCGACAGTCTATAACTGTTCTCAAAACATTCAAACTTCTGCCCTGGAACATAACAAATCAACTGGAACATCTTTACGTAACTGGTAGAACATACCATGATAGGAGTGTTTGTACCTAAACTTTATTCCACAGAAAACGTTTACTTATATCAAGATTAAAACTTCACTTCTGAATCTATTTACCATTTGCATTGTTACCAATGAAACAGTTAAATCATTACGTCCATAGTCATAGCACCATTTTAGAATTGTACATACGTTTTTCAACATACAAAACGGAACATCATTCCCAAGACAATTCCCATTGTTTCTCTATCACAAAGTCCAACTTTGCTGAAACAGATGCCATGATCATAGAAAATGTAGTCTAGTTGATTAAAACGGCAACCTCAACACACTGTACTATAGGCACAGCGCAGAGTTTTCCTTGATTTGACGCAGAACGTGTTTCCTTTGTTTGATGCTATCAAACAAAGTGCACGCTTGACTCACGTGTACTATGCCATCTCCTCTGAAACTAGCCAGGAATGACCCTGTTCACCTCGGGTCATTTCCAAGACTTTACATGTAAAATCCGTCACCACAATCCAGTCTCCTTAGGTCAGCAGACCTCTCACTGGATTGAGACAGCATCTCCCTCCTGTCTGTGAATTTTAGAACGAAGTACACTACACAGTAATTAAAATTACATTCTCACAGAGGTCAGTTGAAAGCAACTGAGTCGGCCCATTCCTCAGTCTCTACAACATTTCTTCAGCTCAATAAAGTTCATGCATATTATGTTTTCTCTCAAACAGGGTATGCTAAAAAAGTTTTTTTCTTAAAGTTTTCTTGAAACTCCATGTGCTATAAACACTCTTTCGTTATCTCCATCCCTCCTGTTTGAGACATGATTCATCCCATGGCTCAAATCAGCACATAACGAAATAGATTCTTCAGTAACATAAGTTCCTCCTGTGAATTTACATAACCCACCATTTTGGTGACACTTCCTGCATATCTCTCAAGACTGTCTCATCCACATTTCCTATTGTTAAAACCCTTGTGCTGCCTTCGGGTCACATGACCCAAAGATTCACAACGAACCATCGTTGTGTTTACCCAATTTTACCCAATACAAAAACAAATAAATAGCATTTTCTTTTAACTTTTGCAATGTGGGGGGTCTGAGACAGCCCGACAGTTAAAACAAAATGCTTCACTTTGTTTTTGTATGCGGTAAAGTTGTCGCAATACGACGGTGGGTCACAATGACTGATGGGTCAGAATGAACCGAAGAGAACGCAAGGGTTAAGACATCTCATATGGCTGCCTCTTTTGCTGCCACATCTGCTGTAGCATTCCCAGAAAAATGAAATTAATGTTATCAGTATGAACTTTTAATAGAGCAAACTAATTCTTTATAATCAATATCTTCCCTTGTAGATCATTCCCTTATTCATCATGCAGTAGCAATTCCCTTTTCCAGCCATAGTATAGGGAAGACTATTATGAATATTAGCAACAGTAAACTACATATGGTACCACGGATGTCACAATACTACGGACGAGGAAATAGGTCACCCATCTTTTCTAACTTTCCCTGCTTACGGTCTCCTATCTTTTTAGCCTATTTAGTCTACGCCCTATGTCTCTTTCTTGTCCGGTCGGTTTCTTCACTGAGGTTGAGACGGGCCGTTCAATAAAAGAAAGACTCCCCTTTGTAGTCAGACTTGTGCCTCAAGAGACGGTGGTGAACTAATCTGACCCATATCATATGTGTCCCTTACTTTCTTACCAAGTGACAAATGTATCCACAATGTCCTCTCTGCTATTTTGACTGCAGTGGGTGTGGTGATTAGTACCTGATATGGTCCTTCCAACCTTGGGCTGGACCAGTACTTTCTTTTGATAACTTTAATCAATACCCAATCTCCTGGTTTGACTCCTCCACTCTTTGGTTCCTCCTAACCCTGCTTCACCTGGAACAGAATTTAGCAGAAGGTATCTCTTTTCTAGTTAGCATTTTTATTAAATCGGTTAACATTTATATCCGCCTCTTCATCATGCTATGTGAAAGGTTTAAGTTGTGGTATTACATATGATCTTCCATACATCATCATTTCATATTCAACTCCTATTAGTCATGCCTAGAAATCATAACAATGTAGGAGGTTAAATATTGGCCAAACAACCAAAACGAATTCCCCTATGGTTTAAAGGAAGATGGGAAACTGAACAGTGTATTAGCATGAACCAAATAATGCCAATACAAATAAAACTAGAGAGGGTACAATTTCTGGGGAAATTGTAGGGTGTGCTTGTTGCGTCGGTTGCACAGGGGTCAGTTTTTTAATGACATTTTTACAACTGATATTTCTGTATATTTTATATAAAAATGTATAGGGCCTACTTATTATTTATAAAGATTACATAGATTTAAAAGCATCTTTTTTTTGCTGCTCATTTACAACTCAAAATATGAGTGAAGTGTAGAATGAAATAGATGTCTTCTCATTTCCCCTGCAAGAGGCAGCCTCATAGCTGAATCAAAACGAATACATTTGGCAGACCGGTGTCAAAATTGACCTAATCTCTATGACTTAAACGTCCTTTTAAGTTTTTCCCTTCTCGTGATATTTTCAGGAATTTAGCCTACTCATATTGCATTCATTCATTAATAAAGAACCCCCTTTGAAGATTATTCTACGACATTACCGGCAGTAGAAGATGGAATCGCGATTCAAACAGTACCATCTGCTGACTGAAAATATGCCCCCAAAAACGTAAATAAGCTTGACATTTATTTAGTGGAAAATCGCTCATTCATAAAAAGCTCACTGGTAGCGATCATTGTCAGTAACAATGCAAAATGCGATATAGCCCTGTGTGGAGAAGCTGCCCCGGTAAATTGTACCACTACAGTATAGTACTAGACTACTGCTGTGTTCGTCTTGGTAGCGATTGCGTTGGTTGAATTCGATCTAACGTTCCATTGTACGGTTTAGGCTGAAATTAATTATTTTCATGAACAGATTGACAAAGTTTAGGCTGTGGCAATGAAGTTCAGGTTAGTAGTCAGATAGTTTCACTTATTGAAAGACTTTTGATTTAAGTAAGGGGAGTGCCGAACATGTTGTCGCCGTTTGACTTCCTAAACAGCTGTGTAGATGTTTTTGTAGTGTGTCTCGCGTAGGCTACAGCGTTGCAGTGAGCAACACTGGTTTGAAACCACAGGTAATAATTTCACCAACAAATCGTTTACTTGTAATGTAATGTCATAAATCCTACAACGAAAATGTATTTGTGAGGAATGTTCATTTTAACGATTGAAAACAGATGCATCATAGACCACTGTAGTATGTGTCGCCTGGGCAACAGAGGCTAATGTCATGATGCTAATGCTTC
This sequence comes from Osmerus mordax, assembly GCF_038355195.1. Classification (NCBI taxonomy): domain Eukaryota; kingdom Metazoa; phylum Chordata; class Actinopteri; order Osmeriformes; family Osmeridae; genus Osmerus; species Osmerus mordax. Next base: position 5,865,827 of record NC_090050.1, on the reverse strand, counting down.
AGTGAAATAGTAGACAACCATTTCAGAAAGTAGATGTGGGCCTACTTCCTTAATAATATCAGCTAATATTGTACATTACATTTCACAATTGTGTTTCACATCACAAAGTAAAATGAGTAAATAGTTATCACCCTGGCCTCTTTGCTTGTGGCGTTTCTGCAGCTGCCTTGCAGTAAAGCTATAGTTAGCCAAGCTATGCCCCAAGTTAACAGATGCGAAACGAATGTTCTGCTACAGGTAGTCACGCGTGTTTTCGTGACGTTAGTAACGTCAGTGACTGTGGCTAGCAAATTAGCCACCGTTAGCTTCACTTTTCGCCACAAAACTTAACTTGAGCCTAAACCGTGCAACGGAGGGTAAATACAAATACAAGCAACTCAATCGCTACCAATACGAAACTTTTGACACCTCGATTGTCTATGTAGTCCAAATATTGACTGAGACTTAGGGGGGCAAAAATAAATAATAACTAGAAAAGGCTGTTCCTGCGAAACAGCAGTGAGAATGCTGAAAACCTGAATGGGGATAGCTGACCATGCTAAAAAAGCTGAAAAGTGAAAATTTAGTAGAACGTTATGAGCTGAAGCTTCAAAGCAACCGAAAGGTATTGTTGAAAGGGGCTGGAGCAGCATTCCAACAATGATTTGAAAGGATTTACCATTACTTTTAAAGGGAGAATGATTTGCACAAAAACCTTAATATTTTAAAAAGTATAAAAGTGAGAAATGAGAAAATACCCACAAGCTGAAATGAATTTCAAAAATGTGTGAGTGACACAAGAGGCAGTGTGGAAGCTGAACTGCATCATCTTAACAAAGCTAAGAGCTTAAATAGCCTACAATGCGGGAGAAGCTGAAAGCTGAACTGTTAAACAGAAGAAGAAGTAGGCTAGCTAGTCGTAACAAGAATATTATCGTTTTAACAGCTGAAATTATAGTTGGGATAGTAATAGCAGTAGCAGATGTAGCATATCATTGAGTGCGTTTACTCGGCTTTCTTAGTAGGATTCAATGTGTTGATTGAATGAAACATACAGCAGTAGGGCCGATACAGGAAGACACGGCGACACTTTGTTGCTGAAGGGATGATGGTGCAAGTTTTGTCCGTGGAGCATACAACGATTAATAAAAATAATCATGTAGACGCGCTTATTGAGTAATCGCATAACTAATTACACATGTAAACGGAGTAATCCTATGGCATAAACCAACAATTGCTAGTAATCGGGTTTCTCATGGTCAAGTAAATGCACTCAGTGGCGTAGTAGAATAAAACAGTTCCATTAGCAATAGTAGTAAAAGAGATATTAGCAGCACCTGCAGAGTCCCCTCTTGTAAATTGTATTAGGTTGAAATACTATCAAACTCTGTCTTGTGACTCCACTAATCAGCTAATACCAATCACCTGCGTGAGACTGAGTGGTGCGTGTCTGTCGTTGCCACGGTGATGGTGCAGCTATGATTGCTAACGCGCTGAGGGTAGAGAATAACAGAAATGTAGCTAGAATCCACACCTCAAACAAGTTAACCTAGACGCAAAACTATACGTCCAATCCAAAAAATAAGGATATTTTTTCCGAGACCCCAGACTGCCGAAACCAGAGATGTCCTTTATATTTCTGTGCGGTCAGAAATACGACTCTACCGGCAGTTTCAAAATGTTGTTCTTTTTGCTTTCTCTGACGATTTTGTCACCAGATTTGCATTGGTCTCTATGGGGCGAGAGTTGGACTTTGTCTCGCTTTCGTGGGGCTCTGAACAAATGTGTACGTCTGTTGGATTTAACAGACAACTGTCTACGACCAGCACAAAATTAGCTATCTATTGATCCAAAAATGAAGCATGAAGAGCGAAAATTGTGGCAATGCTGGCAAACTAGGGAGTCAGGTGGCTGAGCGGTGAGGGAGTCGGGCTAGTAATCCGAAGGTTGCCAGTTCGATTCCCGGTCATGCCAACTGACGTTGTGTCCTTGGGCAAGGCACTTCACCCTACTTGCCTCGGGGGAATGTCCCTGTACTTACTGTAAGTCGCTCTGGATAAGAGCGTCTGCTAAATGACTAAATGTAAATGTAAACTAGAAATATTTTTTCAACAACATCCAAAGCTGCCCTCCACTCTAAGCGTTTCAGTCTGCACTCTAGGGTTTCATGTACACACCCATGTAAATCTCAGAAACGGCTTGAAAAAGTCATGAAACATAATCAGTGATATTGAAAGGCAAACCTCCCTGTTTGGTTAGGAATTGTTGATCACGCATTTGTTAACCACCAAACTTCGAATTCATCCAAACGAACACATCTCTCAGCATTTAATACTCCCATAATTATGCAGAACTATATCCTCTGGTATTTCACCTTTGTAAGATCTCAACGTAACGGGACTCAGCCCCCACCTTTCTCCAGCACTCCTCGGAAGTTCTGTAACTCATATAAAATGTACTCAAACATCCAAAAATCTTGTTAGCAAATGTATCAAAATACTCATCACTTAACATATTTAAAAAGTAACCAAATTAGTATATTAAATATGCCTCAAATTCGTCTATTTCTCAAAATTTGCGTCTTTTACTCTCAATTTCTCATCATTCTGCGCATGCGTCATGCGGTTACTCATCCTGGATCTCAAATGTCAAGCTGCATTCCTTTACTAGCCTGTACCCGCCGCTATCGCTGTTGAGTCTGTCTGTAAGTTTGTTAGCTACAAATGTCGTTTCCATAGTTGCAAATCTAACTTTCTGGAGTCTTCTTTGACTCAGGACAGAGCAGAATGCACAAACTTCATAGCACAATGGCGTGTGATGTTTTGTCTCCTTGCGGCCGCAAGCAATAAAGCTTTCTTAACTTGTTCACCGACTGACAATGCAATGCTTGATAGATAAATATATCTGACATACACATCCTTCACCTGTACCAATTGCTTATGTCATGTTGATCAGTATGTGTATTGGTTTTCTATTGAATAGTGTTACCCCATCATTGTAATCAAAACCATATTTTATCCATATTTTACATGATAAAATACTGAAGAGTACTATGTTATAGCCTATTGAAAGCATGGTTAAGCATTTTGACTATCTTGTTTGTGGACAGTGACACAAAGAATTATTTTGATGGCATTTACGTGTTAATTGGCATACATATCTATCTTTGAGAGATGAACTAAGGATTTTGAGCAAGTTATGGGGATACTTGCCTAATGCGGTATGGTGTTGTTTGCATGAATGGACTGAGTGGTTAAATTCAGAAGAGTTTTCTTATCGCATGCCTGCTCGCAAGATCCACAATCGCTTACTGTGGTGCAGCTCAGCTCAATGCACTTTTATTTATATCTAAGGGCCAGCTCCATGGCTGAAGACATATTCATTGTGCCAGCTCCATGGCTGAAAATCTGGCAAGTTTACTAACAGCAAGACAATCTAAAGTGGATACTTTATAGATCGGTGAATAAAGTTATGTTTACATAACGCATACTATACAAGTTTGCTCTAACATCAGCAAGATAGCATACAGCCTTCTGCATGCTGGAACGACATGTTCCCCTCAGATAAACTATGTTCACCTTTAATAAACAACGTATTCACCTTAATCTAGAATATATACTCAATTTAAGGCAAATTTGCCAAAGGCATATTTACCGACCTGTGATATAAAATAGAAAATGTGAAACTAAAGCCATCCTAGTGTGGAATAGCCAACATCATTCTCTTCCAGTCTATATCCTTCTTAATCTCATCATTCAATCAGTATCCTCCTTATTTTTGCATTAAGTGCAGTCATGCAATACATATGTAACCTTTTAGGAATGGGTTTTATTTATTTCAGAAATGCAAAACGCTCATCCAAGCAACGTCAAAAGCAACGTCTCAGCACCACACAGCCTTGGGTGCTGAGATGGACACCTGCAAAATCCAAACTTTGCACAGTGCCCGGTTCTCGAGCTAATTGTTTGACAAAAATCCTACTATAAAACTTGGACATATACACACACATACACAAACACACAGATTCCTGGAATTATAGTATATATTTGAAGTGGCCTTGTAAAAAAGGTTACATTTTCTTATTTTATTTTAAAGAAAGAAATATCCAGTAAAGGTACACTTTGATCTTGGAACATCAGTCTAATCATTGGTTCTCTTTTTAAAAAGTATTTTCGGTTTTCCCAACAACAGTAATTCAGAAATAAATCAAGTCACTATCTCTCTCCCCCCCCTCTCTCTCTCTCTTTCTGTCTCTCTGTCCTTGCAGGGTAAAGAGGGAAGAAGAATATCTGTCCATCCTAGATGTCCAGAACAGGGATGAGGGGACATACACCTGCTCTGTTAAAACAGACTTAGACCAGGACTCTTCCTCAGCTCGCCTTATTGTGTTAGGTAGACACACACACGCATACACACACACACACACACACGCACATACACACCTAACAGAATGGATGACAACCCCCCTCCTGTCACCTGGAGTAGTCAAAGTAATGTTAATACTAGCCGGTAAATAACTGCACTTCTGGGTGCCTTCAAATGTCAAATCTGCATGTTCTATAAGCTCTGTACTAATAACTGTTTTCTGATTCTGCCTTCTACTCCTCGTCTGTGTACTTGGCACACACTTGAGATGAAACAGATACAACATTTTAATATATGTATATACTTGTGACTGTATATGTGTGCTTATATATACATATATGAACACATGCTGTCAACAACAGTATATGTACTGTATATTTCCACCTCTGTCTGGAGTGGTGTTGAAAGCATGATGTTAGCTGTGTTCATTAGTTCAGATGTGGCTTCCTCTGCTAGTGCTAAAACGACTAAATCTACATAGACTGACCTCTAATGTCTACCCCTCCTCCCGCCTCTCCTCGGCCTCACAGAGGATGAGTCGCTGTCTCCCACATATAGTGCCTTGCCTGCAGGTAACATCCATGGCCTCTCCTAGACACACACACACACTCGATCTGTGTCTGTCTGCATACACATCATTCTTCATCTCGTTGTCTCTGAGCCTTTGATATCTGCCTCTGTCTATCACTGTTTCCCTCTCTTTTATTTCTCTCTCTTTCTCTGTCTCTCTATGTCTCACTGTCTCCTTATCTGTCTCTGTCTATCTCTCTCTCTTTCTCATCTTTTTGCTCTCCTTAGGTTATTCTTTTTCTCTTTTTCACACTCTAATTTTATCACACAAACTTATGTGCCAAAGATATTAATGTATGTAGTGGTTTGTAAGTGGAGTGTGTGTGAGTCATGTGTTTGGAGTGTGTGTGTGTCTGTGATTGTGTGTGTGTTCTTGTGTGTGTTTGTGAGAGAGAGTGTTCTCGTGTGTGTGTGTGTGTGTGTTTGTGTGTGGCGTCTCTAACAGCCCATCCTCCCCCAGGTCGTCCTGACCCCCCCAAGGACCTAGAGCTGTCTGACCTGGCTGCAAGCAGTGTGCGCCTCACCTGGATACCTGGGGAGGACAACAACAGCCCCATCACAGGCGAGTGTCTGCACACACACACACCTGCACACATACACACACACTGACATGGGAACACAACACCCTGCCCAATGTTGTACAAACACTGGGCATCCCACATCCATACCTCCATACCATCTCCATTCCACGGCCATACCACCTCCATACCACCATACCTCCATACCACCATACCTCCATACCTCCATACCACCTCCATACCACTACACCGCCATACATCCATGCCACCATACCACCTCCATACCACCATACCTATATACCTCCATACCACACATCTCACCGTGTTCCTCCCCTCAACAGAGTACTTGGTTCAGTTCGAGGAGGACCGCTGGGAACCCGGGCGGTGGCAGAACTTGTCCGTCTATGAGGGCAAACTAAACTCTGTCACCCTACAGCTGTCTCCCTACCTCAACTACCAATTCAGAGTCTTGGCCATCAACGCTGTGGGCCCCAGCATGCCCAGCCTGCCCTCGTTCCGCTACTTGACCAGCGGAGCCCGTTAGTACACAGTGGGGAGAGGGCGGGGGGATTTAGTCAGATGAAACCATGTGTTGTAGTATATTTACAATAGAGTGTTTAGCAGGAGCAGTACATGTATTACAGTGGAATAGGACAACTGTGTGTGGCAGTCTTTTGGAGAGAACTTGGTCTAGAGTGTGTGTGTGTGCGTGTGTGTGTATGTTACAGCCCCTGATGTCATACCGGCAGGACTAAGAGGTTGGGGCACCATGAACAATAATATGGAGATCAGCTGGGAGGTGAGACAGGGCTCAAAATGAGTCCAGTATCTATTTATTATTCAAATACTCTTTAGTATTTGCTCTGCTCTACTCTACTCCGCTCTGCTCTGCTCTACTGTACTCTGGTTTACTTTACTCCACTCTACTCTACACTTCTTTATTCTGTACTCTACTGTACTATACTATACTCTGCTGTATTTAGCTCTACTCTCCTCTACTGTGCCTCCATACTGTACTGTGAACCTAAGTTTTCCTCATGTCCCCCGCCCCTGCCCTCAGCCCCTTCTGGACACGGAGCGCAACGGCCCCAACCTGCGCTACTTGGTATGGTGGAGGCGGAAGGATATGGGTGAGGAGTGGAGCAATGTGACCACAGTGGAGCCGAAGCACCTGGTGTCTGACACGCAGACCTACGTTCCCTATGAGATCAAACTGCAGGCCGTCAACGACCTCGGACCAGGTCTCCAGTCCAACATCATCATAGGATACTCTGGGGAGGACAGTGAGTACACACACATTAACACTTATACAGATACACACACACTTATACAGATACACACACACTTATACAGATACAAGCACACACTTATACAAATACACCCACACACATACATACTTTAAAAAATACACACGTGACAGATGCTGGTATTTTAGTCCACATATAGGTCATGGTAATTTTTACTGATCATGATCAGAGCTACACACACACTGTATATTCAAATAATGTAAAATAATAATTAAAATGTATTTATTTATTTATATAGCGCATTTCATACCAGGAGGCAACACAATGAGCTTCACAGAGGGAAAAAAGTGGGGGTGGGATACAAACACTTATATTTGACACAACTTTTCCAGAGGGAAGCAAAAAATGAGTTCACCCATTTTGGCAAATAAAGAAGAACTGTAGAAATTATTCCCTGACCTCTCTGAAACGAGACGATTGAGCACTCTCCTGGGGAATGTGAAGTGCCAACATATTACAAAGCACACACATAGCATGAATACTATATCATAAGAAACATAACACTACAAAAAATAAATTAAATAAATACAAAATGTTAGCATGAATGGTAGGAGAATATATGTGCATTAAGAATATATACATTACAAAACACACTAAGGGGTGACAACAGCAGAAGAAAACGTTTTTACAATAGAATAAAAAAATGAAAATTACTTTTGTCTCACGCAAGATAGCTGCTGTCCCAAGGGTATGGCAGGTTGCTACATACTTTGCAGGCAACATTTTACAGTCAGCCTTGTCTTGTTTTTTTTTTTTTTTTTACAAATGTCTCATTTGGTTTGCAAATGGAGCTCTGTCTCCACCTCTCCCTGTGAGCAGAGTGAGCACAGCCTCTCTCTCTTTGTCACCCTGTAACCTCTCTCCCCTTCCACCCAGAGCCCACGGTGGCCCCTACAGACCTGCGTTTGTCGAACGTGGATAGCACCAAGGTGACCCTGCACTGGACACCCGTCGACCCCAGCACCATACTGGGGGAGTTCAAGGAGTACCGGGTGAGAAGACCACCCTTGACCCACACCACTCCAACACACCTAACACACACCATCCCTAACACACATGCTTCCCTGCTCCCCTCCTCCTCCTCCCCTGCTTCCCTCCTCCTTCCCTGCTACACTCCTCTTCCTCCTCCTCCCGTCTCTTCCTCCTAACCCTCTCCCCTCCTCCTCCCCTCCTCCTCCTTCTCCCTTCCTCCCCTGCTCCGATCCTCCTCCCCTCCCTCCTCCACTGCTCCCTTCCTTCTTTCCTCTTTTCCTGCTCCCCTGTGCCCTTCCTCCCAGGTGTACTTCTGGCGTGAGGCCAGCCTGCTGCCAGGTCTGCGGGTGAGTCAGGAGCGGAGCGTTCGAGGGTTCTACACTATGGCGGCTCAGCCCTCGGGCATCCTGAGCGACCTGATGCCCTACTCCCTCTACAGCATGTTCATGGTGGTGGCCAACCGAGGCCACGAGGGTCCGGTCAGCAACACCGTCCAGTTCCGCACCAAGGAGGGAGGTGAGGCATTCAGAGGCCACCACAACGGGAGCTGGTGGTTGTTGTTGGGGGTTAGGGTCATGCTCATAGCTCACTTCCTGATGCTGTTTCACTTTGTTTTCTTCCCCTCAAACAATGTCTGTCTGTCTCTCTCTGTCTGTCTCATGTTGTCTGAATATCTTTCTGCCTGTATATCTGTCTAATTTTGTCTGTCTCCCTGTCTGTCTGCCTGTCTGTCTGCCTGTTTCTATGTCTGGCTGTCTCTCTGTGTCTCCCTGTATGTCTCTCTTTCTCCCTGTTTGTCTGTCTGTCTGTATGTCTCTGTCTGTCTGTCTGCCTGTCTCTCTCTCTCTCTCTCTCTCTCTCTCTCTCTCTCTCTCTCTCTCTCTCTCTCTCTCTCTCTCTCTGTGTGTCTGTGTCCGTGTCTCCCCCTCTATATCTGCCTCTCTCTCTCCCTTGGTCCCCTCTCCACCGTAGTCCCAGAGGCTCCCAGGTTCTTCAAGATCATCCAGAGGAGCTCCGACACCATCCGGCTGAACTGGGACCAGCCTCTGGAGCCCAACGGCATTCTGATTGGCTACAGACTCAAGTACCATACAGGTGAGCTCTGATTGGCTGCAAACTGAAATACCAGACAGGTATCCACTTCTGATTAGTTACACACTGGCCATACCTGATACACAGATAGGATCCCTTGGAAACACCAAGCAGCAGTCGTAAGTTGTCCCTTACAAAGCCGTGTGTGTGTGTGCGTGTAGTGAACGGATCGAAGGCTGGCCGCATGCACTTGGAGAGTTTTCTCCCCAATGTGACATCGTTCACTCTGCACCTGCCTGACCGCGGCACGCGCTACAAGTTCTTCCTGGCGGCAGTGACCCAGGAGGGGGCCGGAGAGGTCTACGCTGAGGAGTCGCCACACTTCTCCAACGAAGGTGAGCCTCACACACACACATACTCACGCCCCCATATATACATACATGCACACATACACATGCACATTCCCATACAGGAAAACATACACATTGTGCAAAGTACACACATTAAAACCCACTTCTGACACCACACAGAAGCAAATAAACATTTAATAATCAGCACACACATTAAGGAGATATACTTAGGTCAACACACTGTGTCAGTCTGTTGCGTTGAACCAAATGGATATGGTGAATTTCTTTATCTTTATCACCACCAATTGTTGTGTAACAACAAGAATACATGGTTTTCCCTGGAACATTCTTGAGTTTCTTGTACTAGCAAGCCACACACACACAAAATGCGTGTGTAGACAGAAGCCCTGTCTATGAGAGATCCTGATCTGGATGGAGTCTCTGTAAACCACTGGAACCAAACATGTCAGTTGCATTCAGCCCAGTCCTAGTTCCTGTTTGTGAATACAGAGTTAGGTATTTTCAAGTCTTATGTTTTTTTGGGGGGGGAACCTTTTCTGGGAACTAGGTTAACTGTCTTTCGTTACCACCAGTTGACAGTGTAGCTCTTAGTAAACTAGCGTTTGGTGTCCAGATTGCTCCTCCCAATGGTCCTGCTCTACATGTCCAGCAGACACTGCAGGCTTTGTGGACGGGAGGCTGAATGCTGCATGCTGTCATCAGCCAAGAGTGGACACATACACACATTCTACTCACACACACACACACACACTTAAATGTGCACATACACTCTCAGGCTCAATTCCACTCTTAGCATGCCCATGCTTGGAAACACAATACCCCCCCCCACACACACACACATACCTGGCCCTGGTGTTCTTTTGTCTCAATGTTCTCTGCGACTCGCTCTTCCTCTCTCTGTGTCTCTCTCAGCCTCTGGCCCCTTTTCCTCTCTCTCACCACTGTGGCCTTCTCTGTCTGCCTGTCTCTCCTTCACTCCTGACAGACACCAGTTCCCTTCTTGACTACACAGGTAGATGTACCTGCACATCCTGCTTGTGTCCCTGTCTGTCCACCCTACCCTCCGCAGCTTTCTGTGTCGCCCCAGGCTGGTCAAATGACCTCATTATGTGAAAATGTTGCAGCATGGTTCTCTACCCTTTACCTCACAGGGGTACAGTCTTAGTCCCCATTAGTCGTACAAGGAATCACCCATGGAAGTACAACTGTGGGGGGGAAACCAGGCCAGTAAATGTCCATTTTTTTGTTTTATACAGAATGTTACAACAGCAATAGCATATTTGTGACAGGTGCTGGTATTTTGGTCCGCATTTAAGTCATGGTCATTTCTTGTAGTCCTTTTTTCTTTTAGATAATTAAAGTGGAGATTCTAAGCTTTCAAATGATTGATCATACATTGAAATCTGAAAATATTTGAGGATGATATGCTTGTTTGAATGGTGACACCAATTAAATCAACTAGTGCAGAACTGTTTTGTAAGATGAACTTCTCTTCCTACAGGGAGGTCTTGTGTGGGAACAATAGCTGGTTAACTCCAGCTCCACATAGCTAACAACTGTTTGGCTAAGGAAGGCACACAAACGCACACAGTTCCTAAACAGAACAGATAGATATTAATCTTACCCGAGTAGAAAACTGAACATTTCATGCAGACAACAGTATTGTGAATCGTGCACATTGTTTCATTTCCATCCTGCATGTTCACGATAAACAATACTATTTGATTTCAATTGTAAATTGTCTTACCAGCAGCTATTCATAATTTGTTTCATGTAATTTGCATCCACCACTATGGTAGCAACCATATAGTGAACAAACACCACACATCTAGGTTTATGGGTGGAGGCTTGACCGAAACTCAGTGACAGTAGCCAACAAAACCAAAGATGCTAATCAAACTGAACTCCCATCACACCCCCAAAACCAAAACCTGCAAGACTAAAACAATAAGCCTACTTTGCTGACAAATTATGCGTATTGAGCTCATAAAAAATATGTGTTTATTATATTGAGTGACTTCTTCAATACATAAACTTTCGTAATATGAAACAAAAAGGATAGTGGTTAAAAATGGAAGATTACCGACATGCGGACCTTTTTTCCAGCACATGTCACAATTGTGTGACTATGATTTAACATTCAGTGTAGATACATATATAGTTTAATGTTGAATTAAATTAGATTGTAGAGAGCTTTGGAGTGTAACCAGCCTTGACTCTGTAGTCACAAGAATGAACTTCTGTCATCCTCTCCTCATCCGCCTGCCTGTCTGTCCATCTCTGGGTGTCTGTGTTGCTGTGTGCTTTCCGGGATTGAACACAGGAAGCCCAGGATCGTGTCAGAACACCTCCAGTTTACTCCCATTGTAAATTCTTTTTTTTTTGTTGAGGATAGCTCTAGCAGCGGTCCCCCCTTGTGGGGGAAAATATATTACAGCCCTATGTTCCGGCTATAACTGTAGGCCCCCTTGTGGTGGTCAGTTTATTACAGCCTATACTTCTAGCTCCAACTGTAGCCCCCCACCAATCCCTGATGGCGTGCCTTTAAGCAATCCAACCCCCCCCCCCCCCCCCATAACCCCACCCCGCCCACACACACACTCATCCCCTCCGCCGTGAAGCCTGGTCTTGTGCCCTGAGTTGTCCAGAAGGAGGGAATGTTGTCCTAATGATGTGGAATGCCCTGATGAGCGGGGAGGGGTGCTCTCAGTTGTGCGTGTGTGTGAGACAGAGAGAGGGTATGAAGGGAGTTGGCAAAATGCTTGTATTAGGCTGTTTAATTGTGATATTTATTTTGTTAATTTGCCTGTTAGTTTCTGAAAAAAAAGTTAAGAAAGTCCTGTTCTCCCATTGGTTGAGTTCTACACCTGGTTAGTCCACCTGCCTTCACCTGCTCGCTCGCTTGACTACTCAATCACCCAGCATGCCTGCGCTTTAGACTGTTGAATTCTACCGCCATCCATTTTCTTCTCTCTCACAAGGCTGAGAAGCATAGCAAGCCCCTTCCTTCTCAAGGGATGGAGGAGGCAGTGTGTGTGTGTGTGTGTGTGGGGGGGGGGTGGTACTCAGGTAAGCTAGCAATGAGAACCCTGCTAGAACCCTGAACACTACTCTCTTTTTCAAAAAGCAATGCTTAATGCTAACGGACAGCTTTTTTGATTGATGGGTCTGTGTTTATATAGATGCCCTCAAGCCTAAATAGTGTGTGTGTGTGTGGGAGGGGCAGGGGGGCTGCATGAGGAATGATTTAGTTCATAAGGACAAAAGCACAACCTTTGTGGGATTTGGGATGCCTTCCATGAAGATGACTGTCAACATGAAGGTAAAGACAGTTGCAGCTGGTGTCCAGCAGGTCTGCAGAGGACTCGTAAGGTCCCTCAACATTTCATTCTCACAGTACAGAGGATATCTCAGAACTGGCATGACATCATACATTTCAAGCAATGTTTTGTTTGAATGCTGGAGTAATGACAGTGTGTGGCCACATGTTGCCACTGTTGGCCCACTCTCTGAGGTGGAACCTACTCTGTCTTGAGAGTTATTTGAGAATGACTCATTCTGAACAAAATGCTTTATACCAGAGGATGTGTTCATAGTAGTTTTAACTTACATGAAATTGATTTTTTGCTGCCTTGATTTTGACCTATGGTTGAAATCTGCAAACTCTTTGCAAACCAATCAGCAATGCAGTTTCTGGTAAATTCCAGAACACCTCTGCTCATTGGTCGATTGAAATTGGTATTTCTCTCTCTTTGGTCTTGATTGGTCAGTGTCAGTGTGTGGTTGACTTGTTCTATTCTACTTTTTGCCTTTAACCCTCTGCTCTCTCCTCCCTCCATTATTCCATGTAGTGGAGCCTACGGATGCCTACGTGTCTCCGACTGCCTCTCCCTCTCCTCCTCCTCCTGCTGCCTCCACCATTCCTCCCTCTCCTCCTCCTTTTCCTGCTGTCTCAGCCATCGCGCCCACAACTCTTACTAGCTCCGTGTTGGGTACATAGCATGCTGTTGTCCTGTCTAATCCACATTAACTCACTCTACTTTGAATAGATTACTTCACATCAGTTTGTGCATTTTAAGCAAATATGTTTTTAGAGTTTTTAATTAGCACATAAAACAGAGAAACTCAACTTATAAACCATTAAAACATTAATCTGCCTCTTGCTGCATTATCCAGGAGAAACAGGACTGTGGCTGTGTTTCAATACAAACATTAGCCCTTTTTAAAGTCTCCTCTCTCTGTAGAGATGGGAGAGGACACCACCTGTATTGGAATGCAGCCATTTCTATCGTTCCTCCGGCCCCATTTTTGAAGTTCTCTAATCTGTGGAGAGTGGATCCCTAGCTCACTATCTCAAACAGGTTTGGGATCCATTCTTCTGCCATTGACTCAAGGCAGGAAGTGGATTGAAAGTCAACTTGAAACTTGAAAAAAAGAGTAATGCATAGCCACATTTTAATTCAAGATATGAATTTTGATTGACTTCTGGATTGTGAATGGACCCCAAACCTAACCTTAGGGTGCTCCCTTAGAGTCAGTGCAAATCTACAAATGTGTGTGTGGGGATGTGCATGCGTGTCTGTGTGTCTGTCTGTGTGTCTCTGTGTGTGTGTGCTCACCACTGTTGGCCCACTCTCTGAGGTGGAATATACTCCGTCTTCAGAGTGATTTGAGAATGATTTATTCTGGCCAAAATGCTGTGTAACAGAGGATGTGTTCAAAGTAGTTTCATGAACTTAACTTGATTTTTGCCTATGATTGAAATCTGCAAATATTTTGTAAACCAATCATTAATGCTGTCTCTGAGAAATTCCAGACCGCCTATGCTCATTGGTCAATTGACGTTACTATTTCTCTCTCTTTGGTCTCGATTGGTCAGTGTCAGTGTGTGGTTGACCTGTTTTATTCTACTTTTTTGTCTTTAACCCTCTGCTCTCTCCTCCCTCCCTCCCTCCCTCCCTCCCTCCCTCCCTCCCTCCCTCCCTCCCTCCCTCCCTCCCTCCCTCCCTCCCTCCCTCCCTCCCTCCCTCCCTCCCTCCCTCCCTCCCTCCCTCCCTCCCTCCCTCCCTCCCTCCCTCCCTCCCTGCAGTGGAGCCTACGGATGCCTATGTGTCTCCAACTGCCTCTCCCTCTCCTCCTCCTCCTGCCTCCACCATCCCCCCCTCTCCTCCTCCTCTTCCTGCTGTCTCTGCCATCGCGCCCACAACTCTTACTAGCTCCGTGTTGGGTACATATCCTGCTGTTGTCCTGTCCAATCCACTTTAACTCACTCTACTTTGATTGTATTACTTCACATCAGTTAGTGAATTTTAAGCAAATACGTTTTTAGAGTTTAGATTTTGCTCATTAAAAAAGAGAAACCGTTTAGACATTCATCGGCCTCTTGCTGCATTTTCCAGGAGAAGCAGGACTGTGGCTGTGTTTCAATACAAACATCAGCGGTTTCAAGTGTCTCCTCTCTTTATAGAGATGGGAGGGGACACCACCTGTATTGGAATGCAGCCATTTGTCTCATTCCTGTGGCCAAGATGCAAGAAGCCCCATTTTTGAAGTTATCTAAACTGTGAAGAGTGGGTCCCTAGCTCACTATCTCAAGCAGGTTTGGGATCCATTCTACTGCCATTGACTCAAGGCAGGTCGTGAATTGAAACTCAACTTTTAAAAAAAAAGAGTGAAAATAAATAGCCACATTTTTAGGTCAGGATGTGAATTTCGATTGACTTCTGCCTTGTGAATGGAGCCCAAACCTAACCTTAGGGTGCCCCCTTAGAGTCAGTGTATGTCTACAAATGTGTGTGTGTGTGTGTGTGTGCATGCGTGTGCGTGTGTGCATGCGTGATTGGGTATGCATGGATATGTGTGTGTGCGTGTGTGTGTGTAGTGGCCCCAGGAAGGGGGATCTGGAATCTGACGGTGGAGCCTAACAGTAACTACGCTAACGTCAGCTGGAGACACGACTTCCCCGCCGACAGCAGCGAGTTTGTGCTAGAGTTCATACTGGAGAGTAAGAACCAGACCCAGTTTGAGCATCGTTGTTGTTTTTATGCTGGACAGTCAGAACCCAAACCCAGAGTTGGTCCTAATCACCCCAGGCTGGATGATTAGAACCAGACCCAGACATGTTTTAGGGTTGGGGAAAGACAAATGTCATTTAAACTTGACAGCTAAAGTTTTAGTAAGCTTGTTTCATTGATGTCATTCCGTAACTTAAAAAGTATTAAATATTACCAAACGAAATGTAATGCAATGAAACAAACAAAATCAAGTTTTTTCTTTCTATGTACATTATATGATACGTTTGGCGGTAAAGCCAACAGCCTAATACCTTCTTAAGAAAAATTATCTCTAAGAGCTAACTGGATTTTCTGAAGGGAACATTCTAACCCTAACTTGCAGCTGACAATTACAGCCACTGGAATGAAAATAATTTAAAATGACACTTTGCTTTTGAAAATTACTCTTTCATACAATGCAGAACATTCTCATTGCTATTTTATAAAGCTCTTACCAGCAAGGAGGTCATTTTTGACAAACTCTCCCACTTTGGCTCCACCTCTGTAAGAACCAGGGTTGTGTTACATACAGTATACCATCTTGATTACGATCAAACTGGCTTTCCCTGGACGCAAAAGTGGGCAGCATATTCACTGTCATTTCCGTTGAATAATTAATGTTCTTTCATCTGTGTTCCAGTTTCAATTACACTTTGGTGGCAAGATTCGGTTTCTATAAAATCCCCTTACTGACAGGTTTTGTTTAAATGAAATGAAACTATCTACCTCTTTACTCCCCTACGCCTTGGTTCTCATAAATAGTTCCTTTCAGTAAATCTTTTGTGAGGCTTAACAAGAAATTAAAAAAGCTGTAAGAATAACAAAGGTGAAGTCACAGAGAAAAAGGGAGAAATAGAGAGTTTGTGAAAGGAGAGATACATGAGAATGAGAGACATGAGAATGAGAGGGAGACCCCATCTGGAAAGGGTATTCTCCTTTGTCAGGGAGATATTTCATTATGAAAAACATTCCCCCAGATGTGGAAGTCCTTTCTTTTCCAACAAGAACTGGAAACCAAGGGCAGGGTTGTTAGGCCTGCATCTATTGTTCAAATTATCACTCATAATCACAGAGAAAGAGAATGTCTCTACACTACCTGCTTTAGGTTTCAAGTACAAAGATAGCAGGATTTATTTGTTTGTGTGTGTCTCGTCAGTCCTGTCTCATTGAAGCGGTTGATGTTGAGACACACAAACACATCTGGCACTTTTCAAAACATATTTTCTCCCAAGAAAGCTACCATATGTCTATCTCTCCTAATATTATTGCTCTCTCTCTCTCTCTGTCTCTCTCTTTAAAATAAACCTGTGTATATTATATCACCATATAACAACTTTTCATGCTATGCACCTACTGTATCTGTTTGTCTGGCTGGCCCCCTTTGGCTTTTTGATTGGCTGTTGGATTGCTCAACCCCACAAACCGCTTCCCACTTGGGTCAATGTTTGCTTGCCCCGCTATCCATGTTCCCTGTGTTCATCACGTAGCTCAGACCCGGGTGGGGGGGGGGGGGGGGGGGGGGGGTGTTATGGTTTGGTACCAAGTTTTAAATTGTTAATGTGAGCGTGGGTGAGTGTAAACCCCCACTGACCAATAACGTCTGGTTCCTCTGGTCAGGACTTACTCATTGTATATGTTACACACTTTACACATGTTATGTATGGATGAGAGGCATGATCTACACGTGATCTACCGCTCCTAATGCAGTGCATTCTACTGGTAGGCTTCACTCTTCTTGTTACACTGTCATTCATAAGGACTGTGCAGTAGGCTCATACACATACAGTCATCTGAGACCATTAAGAGTGAGGCTGGCTTCAGCCATGTGCTGTAGCAGAGAGCTCAGCGGTGAAGACAACTTTAAAGGTCCCTGCATGTTTCACACATGTAGTGAATATGTGTTGTAATTACAAGGCAATAAGGACCCTCTTTTTTTAGACTTGGATTTTATGATAGATTTTCCATGACAGACTAAAGACAGTATGACAAAATAAAGACTTGGCTATTGCACAAATGAGACAAGCCATTGGAAAGAGGTAGGGGGGGGGATCTTGCATGCACAAGATCATACATCAACACAGGCTATGCTCCAACACATATGTTTACTTATTTTATCGTTTTAATAAATATTTATAAATAGTAAAGTGTAACCACAGAGACTAAATAACATGTTAATTGTTCTTGACCACCACGTGCGTAGAGGAAGCAGTGCTATCCAGTGTGAGGCTGAAGCAGCAAATACTCAGTGCACAGCACAGTGCAGTTAATAGAAAACATATGTTCTTGAAGAAAGGTGCTCCTAGCAGCAGCCTTGTGATGTCTCTTGTTGCTCTCAAGGATAGTGGATCCGTCTCCCTATTTAGACACTCACAAATCTTTTTTTCATTACTTTTTATATAAACCCCAGCTTGAATGTAGTGATGCTTTGGGAAGCAGAGTATGTCAGCATTCTTTGCTTGGCTTGGTGTTGAGACTGTGTTGGATGCTGACAAACAAGCAGTGCCAGATGGCCTGGATCAGCCTTCTTCTTGGTTCAAAGATCGTTCGCCGGCATGGTGCATGATGTCACCAGTTTTGCGTTACCCCTTTCCTGCAGCCATTCCGAGTCATGCCCTAAGCAGTGTCATGACCAACATGTCTTTTCTATCGAAAGACATTGTGCTTCAAAACAACGCTGTGTTTTTGTCCCAATAGAAAGATGATTGTGGGGTTTCTGGGTAATTGGATGTAGTGGAAGACAGATCACTCTGCTACCCAACATAATCACACATAATGATCCATTTAAATTCAAACTTTTAGAGAGAATGTAGCCCTACAGAGGCCAATTGTCTTGGGAGTTTTGTAAAACTTTGATGTCCACCATATTACTGTTGCATATTACCTGCTCCCTATAACACTGCTTTCCCTGGACACAAAATGGCCACTTTTTTAGATTAGTTTCTCTGGAGAATTATGCCCTGGGAGAAAATAGTGTACAAAAATATATTGTAACCGGGGAATATTAGCTGAAGGCATGTACCTTAAAGTTCTGTACTGCTTTCATTATCTATAAACGTTTTTTCCAAGAAAATATTAAACACTTTCATTAGCTAACTTTTGCCTTTGAAAAGACCCTCTAAAGTTTGGGTAGAGACAGTCGTACAGCTGTACTGTAGTCTCAATCACCCCAGAAGCCCCGTCATCTCATGGAAACAAAACACAAAACACAACACTCAGCTGAGCATGATCGTGTCATGACCTGTTAGCCCGGTTTCTGCCACTCCCCCGGAGTGTGACGGACGCCTCTCTTGTGTCTCCAAGGCAACGAGACAGTGAAAAGCATACGTGTGAAACAGCAGTCCCACGTTAAGCTGGCAGGGTTGATAGAAGGGGCCAAGTACCGTCTGCGAGTGTACTCCCACGCGCACCACAGCATCAGCAGCAAACACATCACCTTCGAGACCAGCGCAGGTGAGACCACTCCTGGCCAGGTGAGAATAGATCGTCCCTGGTTGCACTAGGGCGCCACCATGGCTAACACAGGGCCATCTCGCCTGCAAGGTGGCCTCACTGCAAACTAGAAGGTTTCTCTTCTAGCTGTTTATTCATCCAATGACTGACTAGCACAAAGTCAATGCAACAGCAACGGTAGTTGTACCTTTTACAATTTATATAAAGCTTCCCCCCCCAACCTTAAAGAGAAATGGAAAAGTACTTTAATAGTTTGCGATTGCCATTTGGCTTGAGGTGTAAATGTTTTCTGATTCTGAAAATGTCAGTTGTAACTTCTTGATTATCTCCAGATCTACAGACACAGTTTGAAGCTGGTAACGATGGATTTGAATTTAAGAGTTACTTACTTTAGTCAATGTAGTGCAATGTGTGTGTATACATAGTATAAAATATAGGGTTTGGTCATAAATTGGTCGTAAATATACTCTATATGTTTATGAATGTTGACATGAATGTTAAAATCCAGCCTTAATTAGATGTTTATATGGATCTCGTACTTTTGCTTGTACCTGAACTGATAGCCAACAGTAGTTTTCTAGTTAAATGTGTTGCATGTAGACAACTGTTTTCTCTTAGAATGACCCATACAACTGTAGTAGCCTATGCTTCTGGACCCTGGTGAAAATGTTCCATTGTTCACCCAGGTGTTTTATCCTTTATCCTTGTTATATTTGTTATGTTATAAAGAAATATTACCTTTTGTTCAGGATTAATGCGCCAGAATTTTTATAACAAACCCAACTCTCTCACATCAGGCACTGATGGTAATGAAGATGGAATGTTCATTGTGGATTAACAAAGAGGAATACCAATCTGGGAATTGTTGCCTTCTGTTTAATGAACATTATTGCAGTGTGATTACTGTGACGTTGAACATTGTTGGATGTGGACAGATTGTCTGATTGTTAGCGATGACTCATCTGGGTCAGAAAACACAGTCTCATTACATTGTCTCTCTCTTTCCCTTCCTGTTTGTGTCCTATCCTTCTCTCTACCGTGTGTGTGTGTATATCCTACAGCCTACAGTAAGGACCAGGTGGACATAGCTACCCAGGGCTGGTTCATAGGCCTGATGTGTGCCATCGCCCTCATCATCCTCATCCTCCTCATTGTGTGCTTCATTAAGAGGAGTCGTGGGGGCAAATATCCAGGTATGAGTCAAATATCCAGGTATGAGTTGAATACCCAGGTAGGACTTAAGGACATAAGTTTACTTTTAAGTCAGATGCATTTTGAGACCTGACTCTTATTTACTTGCATTTATTTGTTTGATTTACATGTTATTTACTTGTGTTTGCTTGTCTTATTCACGTGTGATCCACCTCACACCTTAGTGCGAGACAAGAAGGACCTGGCTCTGGACCAGGTGGATCAAAAGGAACACGACGGCTCATTTGACTACCAGTAAGTTTACTCACCTGCACAGTAACACCTCAAACACAGCCAAAATGTTGAGCAAAGACTTGTTGTACTTTTGGGGGAACGACTCTTTAAATACTAATTTGTTTGTGGGACTTGAGGCTCTGAGCTGACCCAGTCAGGTTCAGAATGTGTATTATGTTCTGATATTAGAAAGGTGACGTTTGGAAGCTGTCAGTGCGGTATTGATGAAACAGTTAAGTCACATCCAGAACTGCATCAAAGTGGATCTAACAAGGTTTTCTAATGTTGATCATTTATTGTGGACTGATTATATAAACTTGCAGGGGAGGTCAGAAGTTGTATTACTGTGTATTAGTATGAATATTTGGTGAGTGATTTGTCTTCCGCTCCTTTTAGGTCCCACTGAACTCTGTGGCCTCATTCTCATCTCTGTCCTCCTAAAGTGATTCACCCTTAAACCTCCTGACTGTGGAAATACTAACATGTAGCATATTCAAACTAGAGAGGGTACAATTTCTGGGGAAATTGTAGGGTGTGCTTGCTTGCGTCGGTTGCACAGGGGTCCGTTTTTGAATGACATTTTTACAACTGATATTTCTGTATATTTTATATAAAAATGCATACTTATTATTTATAAAGATTACATAGATTTAAAAGCATTTTTTTTGCTGCTCATTTACAACTGAAAATACGAGTGAAGTGTAGAATGAAATAGATGTCTTCTCATTTCCCCTGCAAGAGGCAGCCTCATCGTTGAATCAAAACGAATAAATTTGGCAGACCGGTGTAAAAATTGACCTAATCTCTATGACATTTACATTTACATTTAGTCATTTAGCAGACGCTCTTATCCAGAGCGACTTACAGTAAGTACAGGGACATTCTCCCCGAGGCAAGTAGGGTGAAGTGCCTTGCCCAAGGACACAACGTCAGTTGGCATGGCAGAACTGGCAACCTTCGGATTACTAGTCCGATTCCCTCACCTCTCAGCCACCTGACTCCTGACTAAATAAGCTTGACATTTATTTAGTGGAAAATCGCTCATTCATAAAAAGCTCACTGGTAGCGATCATTGTCAGTAACAACGCAAAATGCGATATAGCCCTGTGTGGAGAAGCTGCCCCGGTAAATTGTACTACTACGGTACAGTACTAGACTACTGCTGTGTTCGTCTTGGTAGCGATTGCATTGGTTGAATTGGATTTAACGTTCCGTTGTACGGTTTAAGCTGAAATTAATTATTTTCATGAACAGATTGACAAGTAAGGGGAGTGCCGAACATGTTCTGTCGCCGTTTGACTTCCTAAACAGCTGTGTAGTGTAGATGTTTTTGTAGTGTGTCTCGCGTAAGCTACAGCGTTGCAGTGAGCTACACTGGTTTGAAACCACAGGTAATGGTAATTTCACCAACAAATCGTTTACTAATGTCAGAATAAATCCTACAACGAAAATGTATATGTGAGGAATGTTTATTTTAACGATTGAAAACAGATAACGCTACATCATAGACCACTGTAGTATGTGTTGCCCGGGCAACACAGGCTAATGTCATGATGCTAATACTTCAGTGAAATAGTAGACTACTGTTTCCAAAAGTAGATAAAAGTAGATTCCTTAATAATATCAGCTTATACTGTACATTACACATCACAATTGTGTGTCATATCACAAAGTAAAATGAGTAAATAGTTATCACCCTGGCCTCTTTGCTTGTGGCGTTTCTGCAGCTGCCTTGCAGTAAAGCTATAGTTAGCCTAGCTATCCCCCAAGTTAACAGATGCGAAACGAATGTTCTGCCAAAGGTAGTCACGCGTGTTTTCGTGACGTTCGTGACGTAGTGACGTTAGTAACGTCAGTGACTGGCTAGCAAATTAGCCACCGTTAGCTTCACTTTTCGCCACAAAAACTTAACTTGAGCCTAAACCATGCAACGTAACGTAAATTCCAATAGAAGCAACTCAATTGCTACCAAGACGAAACTTTTGACACCTATGTTGTCTATGTAGGCCAAATATTGACTGAGTTTTAGGGGGGCAAAATAAAAATAAAAAAAAATAATAATAATAATATATATGTGAGAGAACAAAGGTTGTGCCCTTGCCGAAGGCAAAGCACACCCAATAATCTCATCATTGATCCTGCTTCATTTTAACCCTGTCATGGTGGTTACATTGGCAGGTACTATGTAATTATGATCTTAGAACACATTTGATATTCTGTCTCAGTATACTGATTTTTACTGATTTTATGAAAATTAATAGATTCATTTACACACTTATGATTCACAATACCCAACTTTGCAACAGACACTACTTTACTTTGAGAAGTCGCCCACTGTTTGTGATGGTGCTATCAGTTTTCTCACGCTAAGGCACAGATGGGTAAAAGAACCCTCGGGACCCTCAGCACTACCGTTGCCATGGTAATTATTATGGGCTTTAACACATTAACTCAAGTGCCACCTGTGCTCTCACATTGACCTCCATGTGTGTTGGTCAATCCCTAACTATTTTCTTTCCTGAAGCATATGTGTCTAATAAAACATTTAGGGCGGACACTAAACCTAGATTTAATAAATAGGCCATACAATTAGGTTAACAGGATTGTAGAAAATCTAAATGATCTATCCAGACATATAAACAGCATCAAGACAACGCTATATTTTTTAAATAACGTGTAATATGTTAAATAAGATAACAAATATTAGTTAGTATACACAAGATGATAGGTGTTAAAGAAAGCTTTTTATGTCAGGCCGCCTGAGACACTGACTAGAATCCTAGACTATTTGTAATAGAGGCTATCGTCAGGCTGTTCAGGCAGCTGTTATACAGACCTCTGTGTGTGAGTCAACCCTCTGAGCAAACTACCAGCTCTACTGTCATCTCCAAGCTCTGTTTCCTGATACTTACCCTTTTTTCCTACAGGGAAGGTCATTGCTAAGCTCACACTCTCTCATGGCCTCACTAGCACTGGCACTAATCCCCCTGTGTCCACTCAACTGTGTGTGTTTGCATCACCTGGAGGACACCTCTCATTCCTTCTTCCTCTACTTCCATCTCATCCACTCTATGCTCCCTCACTCTCTCTCCTCTCTTTCTTCTCTCTCTCTCTCTCTCTCTCTCTCTCTCTCTCTCTCTCTCCCTCCTCCCTCTCTCTCCTCCCTCTCTCCTCTCTCTCTCCTATCCTCACGTCTTCTCCCTCTCTCTTCCCTCACGCTGAAATGGGTCGTCTGTCCATGACAGGAACGAAAATGAGAACGAAAACGAAAACAGGTACTTTGGTTTTTGGCACGGCATCCCTCTCGCCTTGCGCATGACAAGGGGGCAGAAGCCTTACCTCCCACGAGCTGGGGGCGGGGCTGGGGGGGCTGGGGGGTTGGTCAGAACATGGGTGGTATGGACGTACTGCAAGGTAAGAGATATGAGATAATACTGTAGCTATGTAGTTCTCAGGGGTGTCAAACAGAACTGTAGAAAAGGTATGTTTATCAAAGCTCCACAACATGTTGGTTCTGGCCTTTCTATCTCTGGAATCAGTAACTTGTTTCGTAGCACATGTGCACGCTGAAGGGGTGGGGGGTGTTATAGCAGCAACCAATCAGATTTTTTGGTTTTGGGACTGCCAAACATGCGCAATGTTGTTGAGACTCAATCTTTCAGTTTGTTAATGTCATTTTAGACAGTCATCTGGAAGAACTGTTGCTCCATGATTGATGCAATAGCACCTGATTGATTCTAGCAGTTGGCAGAATAGAGCCCGGCTATTGAGTTGGAAACCTTCCTTTCATGGATTTGAGCTTGGGGTCTTCTCTTTTTCCTCCCCAGGGAGCTGCAGCCCTCCTCAGGCAGTCAGTCCCAGGTTAAGAGCCTTAAGCAGCAGGTTAAACCAGGCCACCCTTGGTTAGTCAGAGCTTTAAGCTGCAGGTCAAACTGAAGTCTTGGGGCATGCATCCTGTATTGACCCTGCCTTCTTTTGTTAGCTCTACCGCACATCTGCTACGTCCAAAGTGGAAATAACAACCGATAATGATCTTACTGGTCCGGCTAGCCAGGGGCAGCAGATCATGCAGCACTTCAGACAAAAAGTTTGGCAATCACAATGCTGTAGAAACACTGGGCTAATATCAGCTTTGGCTCAGCTGCAGGCTCTGACATTGAGATGCAGTGAGTGCATAAGCATTCAAGGCTAAATGGAATGGGCAGTGCATTAGAAACAACTCATTCTTTTTTTGAGTGGCAGTAGGTTGAAGGAAGTGCATATTCCCAGGTATCAAGGCAGAGTTAACACCGTGATCTGCTGCTCTAATATAATGGGACTTTTTTTTTTGCCTTTTTTTTTTGTGAAATGTCGAGCCTGTCATGGATCAGAGATCAGCTTCCTACATAGGTGCTGCTGTGATCCTGAAGACGATGTCATCAGCAAAGGCAGCCGAGGTTCCAGAACCTCTTGTTCTGAAGAGAAAACATGTCCCCCTTCCTTCTCTCACCCCAAGAGGTTAATTGCTTTTTTTTCGCTTGTGAGCTGACCTTTAAAGACAAGCAAGGTGAGCGATTGCAAGGGAAATCAATTTGGGCAGAGAGGCAGGGAAGGGTAAAAGAGGAGTATTTGTTTTTGGTGCCGTTTGACACCCCCGAGAAGCTAAATTAGGGGGGCAGAGCAAGGAGAGAAGAGGTTCACCAGGACATGAATCATAGCCGGCGTATGATCTGTCTTTCCTTTCTTTGGTGCGGTGTTGTGCTGGGGATGTCCTGGCCCTTCCTTAGCTGACACAAGAGATGCATGTGCTGTTTTCTCTCTTAACTGTACATTCCTTTTCTTTTTTGTTACCCTAATGTTACACTTGTTTTGTTAAATGTTTGGTACCATAATGTTACACATTCTTTGTCATTAGTCTCCTGTTAAAGATGTGTCATAGTTAAAGTGTGGATGTGAATTTGTGAATACCCAAATGTGAAAACACTAACAATACATTTCAAAATGTCACACTTTTAGAGTATGTAATGTATAAATAGATTGTACACATCTCCCTACAACCCCCCCCCCCCCACACACACACACACACACACCATCACGACTACACGTACACAC
Organism: Osmerus mordax; assembly: GCF_038355195.1. Taxonomy (NCBI): domain Eukaryota; kingdom Metazoa; phylum Chordata; class Actinopteri; order Osmeriformes; family Osmeridae; genus Osmerus; species Osmerus mordax. The sequence continues at coordinate 5,840,694 of NC_090050.1, read as the reverse complement.
CACCACTCACACACAAGCACGCATATACAGAATATCTCCCAGTGTGAGTTGATTCAGTCTTGTCTGTTTTGACCACTTCTGTTCTGTTCCACCTCACCTTATGCCTGGATCCTTTCTTTCTTCTTTTTTTCTATAAGTCAAAAATCAGGGTCCCTTGAAAGGTATGACGGGAGCAATGTCTCCCCCCTCTCCCATCACAATTGTGTTCTAACCTCCCCTTAATATGCATAACGCTCCAAGATCTTTGCATTGCGTTTTAATCGATTAATATCAACACAGTCTCCTCCAACTATCACTATACATGAATCACTTACAGTATGGCTCGTATCAAGATCATCGGTTACTAGTGAACCAATTTTTTAAATTCAAGATGTTCCAACCATGTACTCATCTCATCTAAAAGACTCTGATAAAGCCATTCATCTTGAATGTGGAAAGTATCAACCCACTGAAGTTGACATTTCTCTAATCTATTGTTATTTGAATTGCATCCAATGAGAACCTTTGATTGATCTTTAAAAAATCTATCAAAACATTCTATGATCCTATCACAATAAAGACATCTTGCCTCAGACACATAGCTGAGACATGTAGCTGAAACACATAGCTGAGACATATAGCTGAGACATGTAGCTGAGAAACATAGCGGAGAGAAACATAGTAGAAAGATACGTAGCTGAGACACGTAGCTGAGACATGTAGTGAGACACGTAGCTAAAATACATATAGCTGAGACATGTAGCTGAGACACGTAGCTAAAAGACATCTAGCTGAGACACTTAGCTGAGAGACATGTAGCTGAGACACTTAGCTGAGAGACATGTAGCTGAGACACTTAGCTGAGAGACATGTAGCTGAGACACTTAGCTAAGAGACATCTAGCTGAGACACTTAGCTAAGAGACATGTAGCTGAGACACTTAGCTAAGAGACATGTAGCTGAGACATGTAGCTGAGACACTTAGCTGAGAGAGTTACATTCCCTGAGTTGCATTCCATCTCTCAAATGATCATCTAATCAGATAATTGAATCATTTTCAAGCCTGCATTCTCATTCTGAAGACATATTTAATAGAGAGAAAAGCTCTTCTTCCAGCCCTCTGACTCACTAACATCTCTTGGGCGATACGGTCAAAAAACTAAACCTGGCAAATCCGACACTGAGGCAGCCTTTTCTAAGTCTTATTTAAGATGTATTTAATTAGGAGTATAGATGTCATCTCAAAGCTTTGTCATGGCACTAAGGCATATGGCTGTCCAAGCGATTTAGTCCTGATACACTTTTTCAGAAGATATTGAGCTGTGGCTCGAGTTTCGTATTTGCCAGCTGCTATACAGCTCACCGTATGGCACAATCCAGCTCAGTGAATTTGAGGGTTGCTAACAAATAAAGCAGGTTCAAGCTATGCTCACAATAAACACAATCATTCCACCTTTTTTAGGTGTCTGCACAGACCTGGTATGGTTCAAGGTAAACTTTCTCGCATTTATAATATGTGCCACTTTAGTGACAGTATGTTAATCGATTAAAACATCAAGCCCTTTTTCCCCGTGCAGTCGTCCAGTTTATTTTCATCTCTTGACATTAGTTGAACATTTTTTTTTTCTCGACTCAGATAGGCTCAATCTTTTCTCTCTATCTATAGATTTGTCTGTGTGAGTCTGTCTGTCTCTGTATGACTGTCTTTCTAAATGTCTCTCTTTCTCTTTCACTTACATGTGAGACTGATCTATCTCAGAAATGACTTGAACTGTTTACTAAGCAGATTTTGATTCCCGCATTTAATTGATTGTTCGTGTTCAGCAATGCTAACACTCTGTACAGACTCAAGTCCAGTACAAGTCCAGATAATTGATGATCTGGCATTGAGCATGCACTTAGCCATGACCAATAATCAACTTTTGTTATATTCTAAGAAGACTTGGATACATAAGTAGTTTCGCTATGACATGGAACACAGCTGAACAAGAGACTTAAAGACGGTCTGGAAAAACACAATAACCTTTTTCAAGATGCAAATGAACATTTTAAAAACATGATGAAGCAAACTGTTGAAGAGCTAAACTTGCATCCCTTTGTTACATTTCCTTGCTGTGGAAATGCCTCTCTGCTACTTGCTACTTGCCTGTTCTAAGAGTCTAGAAAAGTAATGCTGGTCGATAGCCCCCGACCCCCTCATGCATGGAGATTCTCTAGCCACAAGGCGGAGCAGAGGTTGAAGACAAGGGCCATGTTCTGAATTGAGAGAAACAAATAGCATCCAATGCTTTTTGCACAAATCGACAAAAGCTTGCAATGCTGCGATTTGGGTAGAAGCAGGGGAGTTAACTGCTATGCGCTTAAATAAGTTAAAAACTCTCATGTCAGAATATGGTCCCAGTAGAGCAGCATGAGTATGAGAATGCACAATTTGTCTGCAGGTGAAAGGTGACATACTGTCCACTGTCTCTCCAAGAGAGAGGGAGGTTGCCTCAAAAGCTGTGCAGTATTTGAGCTGGGCTTAGATCAGCAAGCTGCTATGCACTCTGATGGAGTATTAGTTTTTTGTTACTACAGTTGACGGCATCTGTTGTAGTATGTGTGTGTGTGTGGGGGGTGGTGTTCAAATGTTGTCTTTTATGGTGTGCTTGTCTTCCAGTCCACACAGGCCTGAAAGACCGCGGTCTAGCTTTAGACACGTCAGTGAGCTACTAACCCCCTCCAGAACCTCACTCCATTATCTGTGTACAATTCCCAGAACTCCTCTATCCCTCTTCCCCCATCCCCCATCTACCCCAACCCCCTATCCCTCCTACAAATGGGACGGTAAGGTATTTTATCCTCACTGACAATGTTACTGCGGCCACAGTAACTAACCTCTGACTTCTCTTGCCCCACCTCCCTTCCGTGTTGCAGCAGTGACGAGGACAACAAGCCTCTGCAGGGCAGCCAGACCTCCCTGGATGGGAATGTGAAGGAGAGCGACGACAGCCTGGGCGACTACGGCGAGGGTGGAGACGGCCAGTTCAATGAAGATGGCTCCTTCATCGGCCAGTACACCGTGAAGAAGGACAAGGAGGAGACAGAAGGCAACGAGAGCTCAGAGGCCACTTCCCCGGTCAATGCCATCTACTCGCTAGCATAGCGTCCCACCACCACCCTCCTCCACAACCCTGGGGTAAGGCCCCAACCCTAGGGACAAGAAAGGCTCTCTAGAAGATCAAACCACACACACACAGAAATACATATATACATACATTTATTTAATGCCTACACACATTAAACACACACAAACACCTTTGGACTGCCACAGTTGGGGAAGATACCATTTCTCAAATCCGGGGAGGAATGGAACAGAATGGAAGTTATCAGATGGCAAAAGCCAAAGCCTTGTCTCCTCTTTTGTTTGGGCTCTGAGGTGAAGCTTTGAAATCATGAACTGTGCCAGTTTTCCGACCTTCCTCTCCTCGTCTCACCACACAGACTTGCGTGTGCCTACTGGGAAGATTACCGATTTAAAAGATGGAGGCAAGCGTCTTAGAGATTTATTTTCAGTATTCTTTGTTCTGAACATCCTTGGCTTCCTCTGGCCCCCACTGTACTTACCTAGTCCACCTCCCCAGTAATACACCTCTGTGTCTGTAGCCACATCCCAGAAAATGACGACACAGACATCCCGTCCCCGTCCTGTAACATATCAGCTTTGAACCACCAACTAAACAGGATGTCGGCAGATATGTTTATCATATTGATATTTCCGCAATGAGAGATTGTTTTTTTCACAGCTGGTAGATGAGTCATTAAATATGTATGCTGTCAACATAAACTGGCACACCTTTTAGTGCGCTGCAAAACTATGCACTACCACCTTCCTGTTTGTTAATTTTTTGGTTAGTAAAACACTTTTTTCTTTTTGGATTCTGACTCCTACAGGCAAAGAAAAAACTACTGCTTAATGAACTGCTATCAGTCCCTTGCCTTTCTGGTGTGGTAGAATATTCACCTCAAATCTCACAGTGTGTACAGTACAGATATTCTTAATGGCCTTTGCTACAGTAAAGCCATTCCTGCCACTAGCTTTTTTATAGTACCAACATGTTCTGTGTCAGTTATAAATGGCATCTAAAAGATACACATTTGACAGCATGGTAGTATTTTAGTGCAAGAGACAGAAGGGAAGTAGATAAGGGCAGTTTTGCTTGAGAAACTAAAAGATCACAGCCCATCTGTGTAGAGTAGCTCTATCTGTCCATCTCTTTGGTCTCTGTCTGTTGAGCCTCCTTCCTGGTTAGCATGGCTGCTATCCTGTTAGCTTGATTGGCACCTCTTTCCTTTGCTAGATGTGTACATGATCATGTAATCACAGTGGTAATGACAGAAAAAATGCTGGTCAAGAGTCCTTGAAGGCATCATTTGGTAGCATGGAATCATGGTTGGCAATCACGAACTTTGACACAAAAAGCCCATTAATAAGAAACACTTCTGTTGATCAGTTTTTGTCCAGATATTTTACCAAAAAAAGGAAAAGAAAATAAGAAAGAAAATGTGTTCATCTTCTGTCTGGTCTGTCCATCTTTTCCATTAATAGAGTTTGTCAAGAAAATCTAAAGTAGTTTCACCAATTAACCTGTAACTGGGGAATTAGGTTGCTTTTTAAAATAGTTTTTTCTGTTGCAAATGTCCTTGTATTTTGCCTCTAACTCAGTAAAACATACTTATATGTATTCACCTGCACTATTTAATTCAAAATCAAATAAATCGTAACAATTGATGATTAGCATGCAGGGATCCAATTTAATTGCATATATTTAATTTATATTTCTATGTATTACATTATGTGGATTGTATTCCTAAATTAGTTATTATTTTATTACTTATTGTGCACACACATGACAGACTGGTTTGGTTACATCAGACCACATCAGTACTAACTTTGAAAGCCACAATTGATCTTACCTTAGCCTGTTAGATGAAACAATGTATTGAAGACACATACAACACATCTTTGTGTGTATTGGCCTTTCTGCTGTAAACTAACAAATTGACTGTCACCATTAATTAAAGAGGTCATGTTTATCTGTTTGTTGTGCTACTCTTCTCGTGTTCATGTTGTATTACTGGTTTTCCATTTTGGTATTAGATTTTATTATAACATGGCAAATACATTTAATATATCTCTTTATTTATTTATCAAACACGTATATGTTGTATCTCTGTAAATATTTATTCAAATTTTCTGCAAAAAATGAAAATGAACTACAATCTGTATCTACGAAGCGGACGTGACAGGCGCAGATGGAACGCACCAAGCGCATCTGTAATCTTGTCAGTTAGCTTTGAGTAAAATTTGCACCCTTGAATCGTTCCATGTTACCCCTTGCTTTGACATTGTGTCCTTTTGTATGTGACACATCACTGGTCACACTATGGGTTGGAATATATGTTGTGGAAGAGGTATACCTAAATAAATAGATGATCTACGATGTAAATAATACATAAGTGCTCCTAAACTGTTGTAGCATTCTGCACACATCTGCTTTAAGCATCAGAACAAAATTGCATACCTTTTAATCAAGTAGCTAATTGTCTCCCGGTGCAGTTCTTTAAAGTGGTTCCATCTCAAGACTTCCTCTTAGGCTGCACAGACTCAGGCACCCATCATGCCTTTCACCTAACATGCCTGCTGGTCCACTTCTGGCACTGTGACTGGCGGACATTTTGAAAAAGATTCACTTTGCCTGTGCTTTTTCTCCCTTGCAGATCTCATGTGCTGCCTTCAATCACATGTAAACATTGTCACCAACCTCAATTTCACCTTAACCTCAAAGCAATATCCTCCGATTTTTCTGAGTTCTATGTTTAGTGTTAACCAACCGTGACCTCAAGGTAGTAATGCGCCATGCAGACTAACACACAGACACAGGGACTGGAAAGGCTTGGCAGAGCCACAGCTCAGTGCCCCTCTAGCAAGGTTGTGTTCCAACTAGTAGAAGAGTTAGCAGGGAAAGAGTCTTTACAACATGGTGTAAACAAGATGTTCGGATTGATCTGAATTGTAGCCTTGACAACCTGAACTGGTGTGGAACCCCAACCCTTACTTTCCCTGATGGCCTTTTACTTTCCTACCTGAGATCCCTGTGGGGATAGTCTCTCTTACTTGTTGCATACAAGCATATTTTCTGAAACAATGCTTTTTAAAATCTGAGGTGCATTATGAGTCCTTCTATTGTGTTTGCACTGTGTAGACACTGCTCAAGCCTCCTTTAGCAATTTTTTTGGGGACTCCCCAACTCACCATTGGGGGACGTACAATATAACAGGCTGTGCAGTTCACTACTTTCTGTTCAACTGGTTTCATGTACATGCTGAAAGAAAGACTTAGCCTACCATACGATAAATGTGCAAATCGCAAATTACAAACATTTGAGCTTGGTTATTGTTGCAGATTTCTTCCTTATTTGAATATTTTTTTCAATTTGTATTTGACCTTCATTCTTTTTGAAAAAAATTTGTGTATGAAAAGCAGCTGGTCAGTCTTACTTCTACATGCAAAATAACAGCTTTTGTAAGCTACATTTAATGAAAATTAAAAAATGCATAATATATTCACAGTGTATGATGAGATGTTGCAACTTCTGCTAGAGACGCCTTCTTTATAGTAAAGCTATCTCTTTTTCTCTACTTCCTGGCTTCATGTCTTCCTTTGTCCATGTTTGTTTGTTGTAAAGCTGCATACTTCAGGAAATGTTTAGCAAATATGTTCTTTCAATTTGTTTGTTATAAATAAACCTGGTAGATTTACTGGCTTTATATGTTACCCAACCACACATTTTATGATCATGATCAGTTCAGTCAAGATACTCTTATTGTTTTAACACTTTATTGCAATGGGTAGGTTTGTCTTTGGTGGTGTGGTTCTATCTAATGCTGGGTACACACCACAAGATAATCGGGCTGATTTTGGGCTGATTTCCCCCTTCCGACAATCCTATGTAATGTCCCGACAATCCTAGGTATTGTCCCGATTATCTACAGATTATTTTATCAGATTTTCCCTTGGTGTGAGGTGTGTTAAGAGTGACCGAACTTGCTCGGAAGAACGTCGGAGCCGCCCCGATCGCGAATTGTAAATATTCAACATGTTAAAAACGTGTTGTGCAGAACCATTTATATATAATTTAGAACTCTGGATCTGATCAAAACAAGCACAGTAGTTTGGTCTCCACATTTCATATCAAAGCGTTAGCACAGCTACCTTTAAGCCCTTTCATGTTTTCACGCCCACCATGGCACCAGAGCTGTAGCCTCTTGGTCTATCCTCCCATGGAAAGCTGAGTGGATTACAACATTAAACTAGCCTCTGCCTCCACAGGTGACAAGCAACAAAGCAACTAAGATGAATACATGGGCTGTTAGGTTACATGCAGAGAGAGAGAGAGGGAGAGGGAGAGAGGTGGTGGGAGGCAGTGAGATGTTGGGAGAGTGGGATAGGGGGTGGGAGAGGAGGGGGGCTGTGTGGCTGACATGTTTTATTGAAGAGGGCTGAGTCCATTCTGCCTTGACCCACGCAAGGCTCGTAAATATTAATGTATCCACTGCTACATTATAAAGAGAGACGCAGACCCTTGTTCCTCTCTGGCCTTGCGTCATTGTGTAAAATCCATTAGAAACCAGATCCCAACTGGCCCAGACAGGTGCAGGAAGCCACAGTACAGAGAGCCCATGCACCCTCTTGTGTCTTAGAAGTGTTCTGTAATTATGACATTTGTCTCTGCAGAAGGGACTGGGTTTCATGGAATAAAACGGTAGCTGGTCGGAACAAGGATTTCTCTGATGGTGACACATATCAGGTTTAACAAAAATGTGTGTGTGGGGGGAGGAAGGGGGGGACTTACATATCCTAACCCATAAGAGATTAAGCCTAGCAGGATTTCACTTAAGCTAAATGTCATTGTTATATGTAAGCATGTCAAACTTATTCAATTATATCTTATCCTCCTTTCAGTTCCCACAGTATCTTCCATCATTTTCATATCACTCGTATTCACAGTTTTTCTTTCAGCACTAATTCGAAACTAGCATCCTTATAGCAGGACAGTACAGGGTTTTTCCTGGGTCAAAATGGGTCTTCGGTGCTCCAAAAAAATAAATATATTCTTTTTTTTTCTTATATTTTCTAATAAATGTATTTATTCCCAGGGGTTTTGCATCCCCCCTAATGTAATATTGCACATATTTTCGTCCTATTTCCCCTCAAGCAATAAAGTTAGGCTACTTAAAGACACCTTACACTCATAAAGTATGTTCTAAATGGCATAAATGCTGCCAATTAATAATTGACGTAACAACTTATTGTAAATGGTCGGTAGCCTAGCCTATCGATTAAGGTAGGCCACTCTGAAGCATGTACACTGCCTGCTTCATTTGATCTTGATAGGCTAAGCATTCTGTAGCAAATATTAACAATAAACCCACTTTTTATTAATTAAAACTACTTCAGCAAACTTGCTAAAAAATGAGTAAACACACGTCTTTGCAGAGTTTTTTTGCTCAGGGGAAAAGGCCCGCGGAGAAGGAGAGAATCAGGTCATTTTTCAGAATAAAACGTCTTTCAGACTCTGATAATCAATTAAAAGGAAATAATGTTATTAATTCTTTTTTGTGCGGCCCGGTACGAAATGACCCACGGACCGGTACTGGTCCGCGGACCGGTGGGCACCGGTTGGGGAACGCTGCTCTAAAGACCCGGCAATTCAATCAATTTCCCGGCACATTTGCAATGTAATGCAATGCAGATGTGCACACCGCTCCCTACCGAACAAGATGGGTAGCTCGGTCAGCAGGGAGCTGAAGAAGAGCGGCTACTGACGTCACTCTGCTGCGCCGCTCAGAATGCTTTTTCGTTCATTTTGCATTTCTGCAAATGCATTTGAATTTGAATTGTGGTCACGATTTTACAGCCACGTTCTTAAAATGAAAATGAATTTCTGGAAATGCATTTGAATTTGAATTGTGGTCACGATTTTGCAGCCACGTTCTTGAAAATGAAAATGCATTTCTGGAAATGCATTTGAATTTGAATTGTGGTCACGATTTTGCAGCCACGTTCTTAAAATGATAATGCATTTCTGGAAATGCATTTTAATTTTCAAATTGTACATTTCAAATTGAATTTTGGTATCTATTTGCTGGGGCATGTTTTGAAAATTAAATCTCAAATGTCTATTTCTTTTTCATTTTAATTAAGTGAAAGATTGAGCACTCTTGAAGAAGAAAATTAAAATGCAAATAGGATGATTGATTACTAATTGAAATTGACTGATTTTGAATTTTGGTAACGATTTGCTTCCATAGATTTCTGATACCGTGGCGGCAGAAATTTAGCCATAGAGTAAACACTGCACTATAGATTATCATTCCAGGTTAAGAATACCAATGGAGGCTGCGTTTGAAATCGTAAATCAAACTTTTGTCAGCATTTTGAGTGGAAATTTCATTTGCATTTGTACAGGTGTATTCGTGCACGTCGGGCTGGCCCTCGCAGCGGAACGACAGTTTAGTGGCCACTCTGTGTCCATTCGCGCACCTCACAGTTGCGTATTGATCAGACAAGAAGACACGCTTATCAACTCGATTACTATTGATCAAAACAGAACGAGGGTTCGGCTGTAGCCTACTTGAAACAAACTATTGAGAACATATTCGCTGACATGCATTGCACGCATTTTTTATTTTATTTTTTTACTTTTTTTTGCCTTTGGCGCTCGGGATTTGTCATTGGCGCTCGGGAAAACGGCTTTGGCGTGCGCCAAAGTTTTCTCTATTCAGGAAAAATGCTGCAGTATAACCAAACTCATTAACTGATTAGCCATTTATTCATTATAGAAAGCATGACCATTGCAAAATAGTTCCAGACAACAAATTCAAGTGTTTCCAATGTCATATACACTGTTTTTCATCAATTGCATATCTGTATTGCATTTGTACATTTACAGTGTACTACCAGAGTGTAAGTGAGCCAGAGCCCTCGGTTTCTCCAGGCCTGGACACAGTGAAACCATCCGAAACAGGCAGAACGTTATTTTCTTCCTCTGCACTGACAGCCCTTTCTGATAGGAACTCGACGCTACTGTACCAGTTCGACTAGCCAACTCCAACGTTCTTGACGGATTCTCTTGGCTGGCACAAGCTATTAACATAAGTTAACTATAATGTCTCTCACCCACTCACATTGTCCTACATGTGTCATTTTACTCGATAGGTTGACTCTGTTAGAGAGTCGTGTCCAGTCGCTTGAGGAAGAAAGTAAGCTAGTAACTTTAGATGCGACTGGCGCAACATCACCGACAGGGAGTCTTAGCGCGAGGGAGGACTCAAGACTAGCCCCACCGGTTTTGCCTTTGCAGCATGGTGGGAGTGGGACTCCTCAGACGTTAGTGATCGGTGACTCCATCACTCGTAACATTAGATTAGAGCCACCAGCGACAGTTTACTGTGTGCCTGGGGCCAGAGCTACCGACATAGAAGCTAATCTTAGGGTGCTGGCTAGCACTAGGGCTAAGGCAAAGGCCAAAGCTAAGGCACATGGCGCACACATTGATGATAGGTACGAGAATATTGTCATACATGTCGGCACCAATGATGTTAGGCTGAGGCAGTCAGAGGTCACAAAGGTTAATATAGCATGGGCATGTGACCTTGCTCAAAAGATGAGTCGGCATCGAGTAATAGTCTCTGGTCCACTACCTGTTAGGGGGACTGATGAGATCTACAGCAGACTTGTCTCTCTTAACCGCTGGTTGGCTCGCTTCTGCAGAGAACAGGGTTTAGGATTTGTAGATAATTGGTCTAGTTTCTGGGCCAAACCTGGCTTGTTGAAAGGTGACGGGCTCCACCCGAGCTGGAGAGGTGCTTTTCTTTTGTCTAGGAATATTGAAGCTATTTTAGAGCAGGCCTGACACTCACTAGAACAAGCCGGGCCACAGTCTCTTAGAGAGTCTGATAGGTATGTTGTGAGTTGTTTGGGGCCCGATAGCTTAGCTTGTAGTGTAGCCAGTGTGGTTGCTGATGTTGTTTTTCCCATTGAGATGGTGTCGGTCCCCCGCCCCTTTTCCAAATTTCGGTTTTCAATTATTAGGAATTATACCAATTTAACATGTATTCAGCCTTGCTCCCCCGTTGCCCTTCCTACTAAGTTTTCTGCTAACAGTGCCACCTTTTCAGAAAAAATATCTACGACTAAAACTGCCAAAAACCCATACTGGAATGTTGGGCTCCTAAACATCAGATGCCTATCCACAAAGGCCGTTTTGGTAATGATCTGATGTCTGAATGCAGCCTGGACCTGATTGGACTCACCGAAACCTGGTTAAAACCTGACGAATATTCCCCCCTGAATGAAGCATTGCCTCCAGATTTCGCGTACTCACACGTTCCTCGTGTCTCAAAGAAAGGTGGTGGTGTTGCTATGATATATGAAGCTAGCTTCAACCTCAGCCTAAAATATGCGAACACCTTTAAAACATTTGAAATAATTTGCATGAAACCACCAAGTACCTTAAAAAGGAGTAATGCTACTACTCCTGCCCCCCCTCCCTCATTTTGTATAGTCACTCTATACCGCCCCCCTGGCCTATACTCCCTCTTCCTAGAGGAATTTGCAGATTTTAGTGCTGATCTTGTGACATATACTGATAACATCTTAATTATGGGTGATTTTAACATTCACGTGGATGACCCAAAAGATCCTTTAAGTAAGGCCTTTACTGCTCTAATAGATTCCACAGGTCTCACACAGGTGGTTTCCAAACCTACCCACCTGCACTTGCGTACATTAGATTTAGTTCTCACACGGGGAATTGTGATTACTAACATCATTGTCCACCCCACAATCCTATATTATCAGACCATTGCCTGGTTACCTTCAAAATGGACCTCTGTCAGAGCCTTAGAGGCAGTCATAAAATTTCTACTAGCCGTTACGTATCCCCAAACACAGCTATAGAACTGGCTAGTATTGTACCCGCTGCACTAAAAGCACTTAACGTTCCAAATAAATCATTAAATGGTCAAATTAGGGATCTGAATTTGGTTCTTCAGCTATCACTAGAAATTGGCTCTGTGGTATTCAGAGGAAACCCGTACTCTCAAAAAGTCCACTAGAAAATTAGAACGTAAGTGGCGTACCACTAAATTGGAGGTTTTCCACCTGGCCTGGAAGGACAGCCTAATGGAGTATAAGCAAGTCCTCATCAGGTCCAGATCAGACTACTTCTCTAAGTTGATTAGTAAGAACCAGCACAACACTAAGTTCCTATTTGATACCGTTGCAAAACTCACTAAGAAAAGTACACACGGTGTTAGTACAGATCTCTCTCCCAATGACTTCCTAGAATTTTTTGACCAAAAAATCTATGCAATAAGGGACAAACTACAGGCTAGCCCTGGAGGAATAGCCATTAACACTGAATTTTCCTCTATACCAAGCATGCTGCATGTTGAGGCTCTCACTCACTTTAACCCTATTTCTATGGAAGCGTTCATAAAGCTGATAGATTTATCGAAACCCACCAGTTGCCTTCTCGATCCCCTCCCTGCCAAACTTCGTAAGGAACTTCTCCCTATTATTGGACCACCCATGCTTAGTATTATTAATGAATCTATCGTAACCGGCCAAGTCCCTGATGATTTTAAACAAGCAATTATTAAGCCCCTCCTTAAAAAAACAAACCTGGATCCAGGTTGTCTTAGCAACTACAGGCCAATTTCAAATTTGCAAATTCTCTATTTTTCTTTTGAAAAAGCTGTGGTACAACAGCTCACTGAGCACCTCTCCTTAAATCAGCTTTATGAACCTCTCCAGTCTGGATTTCGTCTTCACCACAGTACTGAAACTGCATTAGCCAAGGTAGTCAATGATCTACTATTAGCATCTGACGCGGGCTCTATCTCTGTCCTGGTTCTCCTAGACCTAAGTGCAGCTTTTGACATTGTGGATCATAAGATTCTCCTGGAACGTATGGAGAACTATGTTGGGATTTCTGGTACTTCACTTCAGTGGTTTAGATCGTATCTATCTGACAGATCACAATTTGTCCACTATGATGGCTGCTCATCCAGGAGTTCCACTGTAAAATACGGAGTACCACAGGGTTCAGTTCTAGGCCCTCTGTTATTCTCGCTGTATATGCTGCCTTTAGGAAACATAATTAGAAGCTCTGGGGTAAATTTTCACTGTTATGCAGATGATACTCAGCTATATATGTCTATAAAGCCTGGAGAATTACCACACGCTATGGAAAAATGTGTTTCTGGTTTAAGAACTTGGATGACAGCAAATTTCCTTCTTCTCAATTCGGATAAAACAGAGATTCAAATTTTCGGTCCTAAAAAATACAGAAATAATGTATCCAATCTGACCTTAGACTTAGATGGCGTCAAAGTCTCTCAAAGCCAGCTGGTAAAAAATCTAGGAGTTACAATTGACCCAGACCTTTCGTTTGAGTACCATATTAAGAAAATTACCAGAACTGCATTTTTCCATCTACTTAACATAGCCAAAATACGAAAATTCCTCTCACAGGATGATGCTGAAAAACTAATACATGCATTTGTTACATCCCGACTGGACTACTGCAATGTGTTGTTCTCTGGCTTCCCAATTACCTACTTAAAAAAATTACAGCGGGTGCAAAATGCTGCTGCTAGACTATTGACTAGACCCAGAAAGTTCGATCACATAACATCTACTCTCGTCTCTCTACACTGGCTCCCTATTCAAGCCAGAGCTGATTTCAAAGTTCTATTACTAACCTACAAATCTCTGCATGGATTGGCACCACCTTACCTCTCTGGTCTCCTTGCACCATATCGCCCCGCAAGGACACTTAGATCTCAAGATGCCGGCTATCTGGTGGTTCCCAAAAGTAAGAAAAAAACTGCTGGAGGCAGGGCGTTCTCATATAGAGCACCTTTTCTCTGGAACAAATTACCTGTCTCGATTAAGGAGGCTGATACTGTTTCGACATTCAAAATTAGGTTAAAAACGTTCAATTCTATGACTGTTAAATTTAAGTGTGTGTATGTACTTTCTATGTAAATCAATAAATGTTGATTTGATAGGTGTTCAATTATGGACTTGGTTCCTACTCATCCCCCGCCCTTGCCCTCCCCCCCCCCCCCCCCCATTGCTGAAGCAACCCAAGAAAGTGACTTCCACCACACAGTTTCTCCCTGAAGTCCGTAAAAATTATGGGGAACATGATTTTCAACATGATCTTCTGTTTGTTTTCAAACCTGAGATATAATGCTATAACATGCCTGTTCCAATAGCTGCATCACATTAAACGGACTGCTGAGTGGTCCGTGATGGGATCATCTTCAAAACATATGCACAGTAGATTTAAAGGCATGTTAGAGTGCCCTGATCGATAACGCTATTGATTATCACAACACACAGCTCGATTCTAGTGGGGCTTGTGAGGGTCTGTGGTTTATGTGCTCATAAAAGAAAGAGTCAAGGGCAAGATGTGAGAAAGAGAGTAGAACAGAGCATTTGTCTCTGGAGCTGATCTTGTTGTACATGAAGACATTATTGAACTAATGCAGACTAATGAAAAGTATTTAAAATAAGACCCACTCACGGAAATGTAAATGGCTATGACTTAGTTTTGATTTTACAAATGATTTATATAACACATAATAACACATACAAGCAGTTTATGGATCTGTTATGGATGGTGAAATAATATTTATTAAGATGTTATGAATTATTGAAGGTTTTATGTAATGATAATTTCACCAACAAATCGTTTACTTGTAATATAATGTCATAAAAAATACAACGAAAATGTATTTGTGAGGAATGTTTATTTTAACGATTGAAAACAGATGCATCATAGACCACTGTAGTATGTGTTGCCCGGGCAACAGAGGCTAATGTCATAATGCTAATACTTCAGTGAAATAGTAGACTACTGTTTCCCGAAAGTAGATGTACTTCCTTAATAATATCAGCTTATATTGTACACTACACATCACAATTGTGTGTCATATCTCAAAGTAAAATGATTAAATAGTTATCACCCTGGCCTCTTTGGCGTTTCTGCAGCTGCCTTGAAGTAAAGCAGTTAGCCTAGCTATCTCCCAGAAGTTAACGAGCTGCTAAACTAATGTTCTGCTAGAGGTAGTCACGCGAGTTTTCGTGACATAAGTAGCGTCATTGACTGTGGCTAGCAAGTTAGCCACCGTTAGCTTCACTTTTCGCCACAAAAACTTAATTTCTACTTAAACCGTGCAACGAAACGTAAATAAAAATACAAGCAAATCAATCGCTACCAAGACCAGTGTGCGAATTATGGGGGGGTTTGGGAGGGTCTGACCCCCCCGATTATGGCTTGGACCCCCCAAAAGAGGTAAAAACCACAGGTCGGCGGGGTCGATACATTTATATATCGTTCTTACCTGTAATCGTAAATATTACAATATATTTACCATATTAATTCAGTAACAGGTTGGCGATACACAGAAATGTTGACTTTATAGCAGGGAATATTACACACAGTATTACACTGACTGCCATCTAGTCAAAATTCACTCAATAAACAGAGCGAGTGACAAGTGCCCAATACAACTGAAGAAACAGCGCGAGTGACGACAGTGTGCTGGTTCAATCACCTCAGTGTAGCTACGTAGCGGTATGGCAAGCCGTTTTAACATTTATTTCTACAAACGTACTAGTCACTATTTTGAAGTTACTAGTACTTATTCTTTAGTTACTAGTAACTAATCCAATAGTTACTAGTATCTATTCCCGTTTTACTAGTAACTTTTCATTAGATACTAGTACCTATTCTTTAGTTACTAGTAACTACTCCAATAGTTACTAGTATCTATTCCCGTTTTACTAGTAACAAATTGTACAATTTTACAATTGTATTCTATGGGGCTCTGCTTTACAGATATCTACTATTTGTGTCCAACTAGTATCTAATCCAATAGTTACTAGTATCTATTCCCGTTTTACTAGTAACTTTTCATTAGATACTAGTACCTCTACTACGCTCTCAACGAAGGCAGTCGCATTTTCTTTCCCTCTCCTCCCCCTGACCTTCCCTGCTTGCTTCCCTGCTTGGCTTCTATCGTATTGTCTAGTTATTCACGGAGAAATGCTCTGAAGTTTCAATCATTTGGATAGTTTTTGAAGATATTACTCAAAATCAAATACTACAAAAAGGAACAACCTGAGAGGACTGAAGCCCAAGGAGAACAGAAGTATTTTTGGCTGCCCTCCAAGACTGACCACAGGCAAGCCAACTAAAGCTTGTTCCCTGTAGAACTATGGCTTGTAATGACTGCAAACAACTTACTCAGAGGATAGTCGAACTGGAGCTAAGAGTCAGAACCCTCTTAGATATCAGAGAGACCGAAGACTTCATAGATTCCATGCTACCTAGCCCGGAGGCTAAGCTACCTGCCAATGAGCCACCCTTGGAACCAGCTTTCTCTCCACCGGCCGTTGGACCGGATGAGTCATGGCCTGCACTCGGCGCTAAACCAAAGAGGCCTAGCGCCGCTTCTACCTTCATCAGAGATGGGACTGTCACCAAGGATAAACAGCAAAAAAAGCGAGGCAGAAACTCTTCCCGCATCACCTCTCCTCCTGTCACACTCAGAAACAGTTTTGAACCACTGGGAACTTTCTCTCCCTTGTGTGTGGAATCCAAGGCGAAGAGGCACAGGAGTGCTAGCCACGCAGCTAACAAACATGAAGGGCCCAGATCGCCGATACACCATGATGGTAGCTACTACACAAATGCAAATCCAACACATCATCGTCTGCTGCGACCGGGAGTCCCCCATTTCACTCCAAGCCCCTCTCGGACCACTCGGGGCGCTGTTCGACCCCCTATCAAGCCTAATCAGACAACAATATCACAGGATTATCAAGATCCAAGGTATGCTAAGACTACCCACAGCCCATCAACACTTAGAGGAGCTAACACTGCTAGCACTATAGAATCTACTGCTAGCACTAACGCAGTGTCTAACCTTGGTCTAGCACAAGGTCCTATCATTGCTAACCCAAATAAGATAAGAACTGGCCCCGCAGCTACTGATAAGGCAAACGTTAGAAATGCAAACACAACACCACATATGGCCACTATCTTGATTGGAGATGCCATGACAGCACATGTTAAACTGGCAAAGACAGAAAATATTTGTCTTAGCAACACATCTGTCGAGGAACTGTCCTCAGAGGTACAAACAATCCTCAACAATAAACCAAACAACCCTAAGATTATCATCCACACTGGCTCGTTTGATATCCTACACAAGAAAACTGGCACTGAGATACTTAAAAAACATTTCACCCAGCTACTGAACACACTTAACAGATATCAAGATGTATTCATCAGTGGACCGATTGCATGCTTTCGCAGAGGAAAAGCAGCCTTCAGTCGACTACTATCCTTCAACACATTGTTGGCATCTGTCTGTCTGACACACAAACTGAGATTTATCGATAACTTCAATGTGTTCTGGAACTGTGCAGACCGTTTTCAAGCTGACGGACTCCACCCAAACCGTAGAGGATCTCGACTACTAACAGCAAACATCAATCACGTGCTCCTGACCACAAATCAAGCTTCTCTCCCTATCCCTGTTGTGTCTAATCTGACTGACGCATCCCAAACAACCTCCCATGGAACAGAACAGAACATTCAAACAGCCTCCTGCAAGGACATGGGCCCTGCACAGATCTGCACCCCCCGGATGAATTCCCTTGTGATGGAACAGCTCAGTGACATAGACCTTCCCAAAGAAAAGCTACGCTAGGACAGCCACCATGCTATTTCATTGGACATACCGGTCATCATCACAAACAGAAAATGGCATGGTAAAATGCATGGTTACAAACCTGAAACTAGTGTTAGAAGTCACAGAACTATCCATATTCTTCCAACAGATTTATCTACCCATGTTTTATCTGTTAATACCCCACAGATGAAACCGGCCCTTCTAAATGTTAGATCACTAAATAACAAAACATTCCTAGTTAATGATCTGGTCAAAGAAAACAACTTAGACTGCATCTGTCTAACAGAAACCTGGCTAAACAATGAAACGGCAACAGCAACTTTGATAGAAGCGTGTCCGCCTGATTACAGCTTTCACCAAGTTTCAAGGACATCAAAAAAAGGTGGAGGAGTCGCAGCTATTTTCTCCTCTAAACTGTTGTTCAAAATCACTGAGCTAGGTGAATTCACATCATATGAATATCTTGCTATAGAGCTCAAAACCGAATCAATACTTTTTGTTATTATATATCGGCCACCCAAGCACTCGCCAATATTCATACAAGAATTCTCTGAACTATTATCACTATGTGTCACTAGATATGACAAAGTAGTTTTAAACAGAGACTTAAATATCCAAGTAAATAAAAAAGCAGACCCAAGAACTATTGAGCTCTTAAATCTCCTTGACAGTTTCAATCTAACTCATAACACATAACAGACCCAACACACCGGCACGGAAACACACTAGATCTAGTGATAACAACTGGACTAAATATCAATAATATTTCAATAACTGATCTACCCCTCTCAGACCATCATTATATACTTTTTAATGTGGAAATTATCCTAACAAAAACCAAAAAAGAATTCTTAGTCCATAGAAGATATTTAGACGATACAGCTATGATGACATTTTCTGAACAATTGGCTCTATATGAGCCGACTTACCATGATTGCTCTCTGAATGAAATGGTAGAGAACCTCAATGATGCACTATTATCTGTGTTAGACTCTGTTGCACCACTGAAAACCAAAAAGAAGTGCACAAGCAGAACCTCCCCATGGCTGAGAAATACAAATGTTAGTGAAACAAAAAGAAAATGCCGTGCAGCAGAGAGAAAATGGAGGAAAACAAAGATCCCTATCCACTACAATATCTACAAAGATACACTAACCACCTTTAACAAAACCATCCGTCTAGCAAGGAGAGAATATTTCTCCAACATTATTACAGAAAATGCCAGAAATTCCAGAGTTCTTTTCTCCACCATTGACCAGCTGCTAAACACTGTCCCTGCCCCACCTCCATCCTCAGCAGTTAAATGTGAAGAGCTTGCTTTGTTCTTCAAGAACAAAATAACTTTGATTAGAGCGAGTATTATTAATAGTGGGGTCGAAACTGACATCAGTAGATTCTGCAACATAACCATGAGCACATTTACCTGTATCACACTTAGTGAACTTTCCAAAATTGTCAGCGAATCTAACTCCACAACCTCAGATATTGATCCTATACCCACAACATTCTTTAAGCGAGTGTTTGATAGTGTCTCAGGTCCGGTGCTAGAGATTATAAACACATCCCTTAGAACTGGCGTCTTCCCAGATGCCTTCAAAACAGCTGTTGTAAAGCCCCTATTAAAGAAACCCAAATTGGATGACAGTCTACTTGCAAATTACAGACCAATATCAAACCTCCCATTTATTAGTAAAGTACTGGAAAAGATAGTTTTAGTCCAATTAAATTCTTTTCTTGAAGAAAATAACATCCTGGAAGTCTCGCAGTCAGGTTTCAGGAAATATTACAGTACTGAAACTGCTCTCACCAAAATATTTAGCGACCTCAGACTAAACTCTGATGCAAATAAAGTCTCTATCCTTATCCTGTTAGATCTCAGTGCAGCATTTGATACAATTGATCACGACATCCTAATCAATAGACTGGAAAAGCTTATTGGGTTCACGGATAGTGTATTGAACTGGCTGAAATCATATATCACAGGAAGGAAGTTTTATGTTAGTTTAGGTGACCATAGGTCCAAGAAACATGAGATTTGCTACGGGGTTGCTCAAGGAAGCTGCTTAGGTCCATTACTTTTTTCTCTTTATATGTTACCACTCGGCGACATAATCAGAGAACATAACATAGATTTCCATAGCTATGCGGATGACACACAACTATATATATCCACTGAACCCAATGATGCAACGGCCATCAATTCCATTACAAACTGCCTGTTGGCAATAAACAAATGGATGAATGATAACTTTCTTAAATTAAATGAAGACAAAACCGAAGTCCTACTATGTGGCCCCAAATCCAAAAGAGAGATGCTTATTAAGAATCTTGGAGGCTTAACCCCCTGTCTTAAACCAGAGGTGACGAGTCTCGGCGTAATCCTGGACTCAGATTTGAATTTCAACTCTCACATTAATAAAGTGACCAAAACAGCTTTCTTTCACCTGAGGAATATAGCAAAGGTACGACCATTCATAAACCAAAATGATGCAGAGAAGTTAATTCATGCTTTTATATCCAGTACTACTGTAACGCACTTTTCACTGGTCTTCCCAAGAAAACCACAGAAAGACTACAGCTCATAAAAAATTCTGCAGCTAGATTATTAACCAAAACTAAAAGGAGAGAACACATTAGTCCTGTCCTAGCTACTTTACACTGGCTCCCTGTTACCTTCAGAATTGACTTTAAGGTCCTTTTCCTCACATACAAAGCTCTACACGGACAAGGACCTAGCTACATTGCTAACTCCTTTATAAACTACACACCAGCTAGAACACTGCGATCATCAAATGCAGGCCTATTAGAGGTCACCAGAAGCAGTCATAAGAAGATTGGTGATTCGGCCTTTGTCAATTACGCCCCAAAACTATGGAACAAATTACCCATAAATATTAGGGAAGCTAACACTCTAGACATTTTTAAAAGACAGCTTAAAACCTACCTTTTTACCGAAGCATTTAAGTAATTTTATCTCAAAAGGGTTTTCCTACTTTTTAAAGTTGTTTTCTCTCTTGAACAGAGATCTTATTGGGATTTTTATTATTGTTTGAATTATTTATCACTTGTATTATTGTTTTTATTGATTTTATGTAAAGCACCTTGAGCTACAATTCTTGTATGAAATGTGCTATATAAATAAAGTCTTACTTACTTACCTATTCTTTAGTTACTAGTAACTAATCCAATAGTTACTAGTATCTATTCCCGTTTTACTAGTAACTTTTCATTAGATACTAGTACCTATTCTTTAGTTACTAGTAACTAATCCAATAGTTACTAGTATCTATTCCCGTTTTACTAGTAAAATTTTAAATTTTACTATCAAGTAGTCATTTTTACTCGTCATAAGCAATGACGAGTAAAAACGCATTTGTTACTAGTAAGAATAATAATGTTACTAGTAACAATTGTAATAGTTACTAGTAACTAAAGAATAGTTACTAGTATCTAATGAAAGTTACTAGTAAAATGGGAATAGATACTAGTAACTATTGGATTAGTTACTAGTAACTAAAGAATAGGTACTAGTATCTAATGAAAGTTACTAGTAAAATGGGAATAGATACTAGTAACTATTGGATTAGTTACTAGTAACTAAAGAATAGGTACTAGTATCTAATGAAAGTTACTAGTAAAACAGGAATAGGTACTAGTTATACTAAAATGCCAGAGCTCGAGTTATCTTCGACATGATAATGCCTTGTATTAAGCGTTGATGGCTTAAGGGCTGTGCAGTAGTTCATCCACTCTTACATTGGGGGGAACACTATCGATACCCTTTGTTCACCAGTTATTATAGTTCATGACATATCTGACGATCATTTGTAAGATGCCTTCTGTATTTTACACTAAGACATTAAATTATCTGATAAACGGGCTGCATGTCTGACGCGTGATCTGTCGGTGCGGAGGAGACACCAGAGAAAGAAGACAATATATCTTAATTATTATTTGTATTTTCCCATGGGACCAGTGTGGTATCATCCCTGTATAATTAATATATCTCATATGTATTTTGTCCAAGAATAACTGGTGGAAGTTGTGGTTCAATGGCTAAATGTACGAGCCAAAAGAATCAGCACTACAACAAGCTGGATGATTATCAATGACATTTTCTGTTTTGAGTACATTTCAATTTAATAGCTATTTCTTGATGATGCTATATATGAAGGCTAAGAGAATTCATCATGAATTGTGTTGCCGATGATGAACTCAGAAGAACGGACCACACTACGTAAGGCCTTGCGGTCCCTGTCTGTGCAGCTCCCATACCATACTGTGATGCAACCAGTCAGTATGCTCTCTATAGTGCATCTGTAAAAGTTAGTGAGGATGACTGAGTCCATGCTGAACTTCTTCAGTCTCCTCAGGAAGTATAGGCGTTTACGGGCCGCTTTGACCACCTTGTCCATGTGAACAGACCAGGTGAGATCATTGCTGATTGTAAGGATGAGATCTCTGTCTCCAGGCAAGCCGGAAGGAGGCACGACAATTAGAAAAGGGTTGACTCGGTTTTATTAGTAACAACGTCGGATCATGCCATCAGTCCATGACAGAGGAATAGCATGAGTGAGAAACAAGTCTCTCAGAGGTCCATTATATACATGAGCTGGCCCATACAGATATAGTAACCACCAAAACTTTCCCTTAAACAGTACACATTTCACAACTTAATGCACAGGAGAAACAGCACACAGGTGATGCGTCATAACTCATTGTTTGTACTTTTCTCAAAGGTTAAACAGAGCACATTCCCTGATCTATATGTGTATTGTCAAAGGCCCGCTGGGTGACCTCTTGACCACAGCAAGAGACAACCTCACATGATTCTGATATGTATAGAAAATCTGCATATCACTGATGTTCACCCCGAGGAACTTGAAGCAGCTGACCTTCTCCACTTCGGATCCGTTGATGTGTAGGGGTGCATGCTCCTCCTCCTGCCGCCTCCTATAGTCCACAATCATCTCCTTGGTCTTGCTGACGTTGAGAGAGAGGTTATTGTCCCTGACACCATGATTTCAGGGTATCAACCTCCTCTCTGTAGGCTGACACTGTCAGAGATGAGGCCCACAATGGTTGTGTCGTCAGCAAACTTAACAAGGAGGTTGGTCGTGAGTGAACAAGGCTGAGCACACAGCCCTGGGGGGTGCCTGTGTTGGTGATCAGTGTGGATGAGGTGCGGTCACCGATTATCACCACCTGTGTCCTCCCCGCCAAGAAGTTGAAGATCCACTTGCAGAGGGAGGTGCTTAGTCCCAGGGCCACAAACTTGGAGACAAGTCTGGAGGGGATAATGGTGTTGAATGCTGAGCTGTAGTCAATGAACAGCATCCTCACATACGTATTCCCTTTGTCCAGGTGGGAGAGAGCGGTGTGCATAGTTAGAGCGATGGCATTGTCTGTAGACCTGTTGGACCGGTATGCAAACTGCATTGGGTCCAGGGTGGGGGGCAGCGAGGAGCAGAGGAATGATTTGACTAGCCGCTCGAAGCACTTCATGATGACAGAGGTCAGTGCTATCGGGCAATAGTGGTTCATACATGTGACCTTGGTGTTCTTGGGCACAGGGATAGTGGTGGTCCTCTTGAAGCAGGTGGGGGGTACAGACAGGCTGAGGGAGAGGTGGACGATGTCACTGAAGACCCCTGCTAGCTGGTCAGCACAGCCCGAGGGCCCTACCTGATACACCATCTGGGCCAGGTGCCTTGCGAGGGTTGATCTTTTTGAAGCGCTGCCTCACCTCAGCTGCAGTTAGTGTAGGATAATGTAGGAAATATGTGTTGGGCTGGTTGACCTCTCAGACTGTCTGCCTGAGACAAATGGACACACTAGCATCATGTTGTACCAGTGTAGGTGTGGAATACAAGGACTTGTGTTTATGAGACCAAATGGCCATTGTTCGGATGTTTTAGGCTCAGCCAGTTGCGAGAATTGATCATTATATTGTTCTGGGGATTTCTCAGGTATGGTAGTTTTATTGATCATCTCATGTATAAATTGTCCCCTAACAAACACTACTGGGTCCATTAATAAAAATCTCCATGTAACTACAGTCTACAGCATTCTCCTTGGGCCAGGCTGTGCTCCCAACACAATCGCATACTATACAAATGAATAGAATAGATCTTTATTGTCATTGTCACAGGTACAAGGAAATTAAAGTGCTTCCAGTCAGTGCATCATTCATTGACTTAAAAATCAGTAAAAAGGATACAATTACTAAAGTGCTAAAATTACTCAAATAAATAAGAATAAATATACCTAAGACTGTACCGTTAACAACCACACACAGTCATTACATAATACATAACATAACATTGTGCACATTATGTTTTGGCAGCATTAACAGTGGTTATTGCAGTTGGATAGAAACTGTGTTTTAGTCTGTTTGTCTTTGCCTTGATTGATCTGTACCGTCTGCCTGAAGGCAACATTTCAAACAGGGAGTGCCCAGGAGTGTGAAGTGTCTTTTATGATGTTCTGGGCTTTTTTGAGACAACGGGATCTGTGTAGGTCTTCCAGTGCGGGGAGAGGGCAGCCAACAATCTTTTGAGCGCTGTTGATGACCCTCTGGAGCGTTTTCCTCTGAGCCACTGTACAGCTGGTATACCAAATGCATATGCAGTATGTGAGGATGCTTTCAATGGAGGCTCGGTAGAAGGACACCAGCAGTCTTTGTGTGATGTTATTCTTCCTGAGCTTTCTCAGGAAGTACAGTCTCTGCTGGGCCTTTTTCAGAAGTTCAGAGGTGTTCACACTCCAGGATGGGCTGTCCTGTATGTGGACCCCCAGGAAGCGGAAGTCTGCCACCTTCTCCAAACTTCACTCCACACACGTGAAGTGTAACAAGTTTACTTTTTACGCTGTGTTGGTTGACTGTGACGGCACAGAGCACTGCCCAGCTTCCATGTCCAAATACCGAGTCAACCCTTTTCTAATTGTCATGCCTCCTTCCGGCTTGCCTGGAGACAGAGATCTCATCCTTACAATCAGCAATGATCTCACCTGGTCTGTTCACATGGACAAGGTGGTCAAAGCGGCCCATAAACGCCTATTCTTCCTGAGGAGACTGAAGAAGTTCAGCATGGACTCAGTCATCCTCACTAACTTTTACAGATGCACTATAGAGAGCATACTGACTGGTTGTATCACAGTATGGTATGGGAGCTGCACAGACAGGGACCGCAAGGCCTTACGTAGTGTGGTCCGTTCTTCTGAGTTCATCATCGGCAACACAATTCATGATGAATTCTCTTAGCCTTCATATATAGCATCATCAAGAAATAGCTATTAAATTGAAATGTACTCAAAACAGAAAATGTCATTGATAATCATCCAGCTTGTTGTAGTGCTGATTCTTTTGGCTCGTACATTTAGCCATTGAACCACAACTTCCACCAGTTATTCTTGGACAAAATACATATGAGATATATTAATTATACAGGGATGATACCACACTGGTCCCATGGGAAAATACAAATAATAATTAAGATATATTGTCTTCTTTCTCTGGTGTCTCCTCCGCACCGACAGATCACGCGTCAGACATGCAGCCCGTTTATCAGATAATTTAATGTCTTAGTGTAAAATACAGAAGGCATCTAACAAATGATCGTCAGATATGTCATGAACTATAATAACTGGTGAACAAAGGGTATCGATAGTGTTCCCCCCAATGTAAGAGTGGATGAACTACTGCACAGCCCTTAAGCCATCAACGCTTAATACAAGGCATTATCATGTCGAAGATAACTCGAGCTCTGGCATTTTTCATTTATCAAAAACGTAAAAAGAATATAGCACGCAACGTGTGAAGAACGCGTTCAGCATCCCGCGAACATTGTTTAATTTTGAGGCTTGTCGCCTGCAGGCTATATAATTCTGACCGCGATGAGAAAAAAACTGCTTCCATTGCGAGTGGGCCGGACAAGGAAAGCATGTGGTTGTCTGCCTCATGTTTATTCATTAGAACATTTGAATGAAGATATCTCCAAACTTAGGATATCTCCAAACAGATTCTTACTAGTAACTATTGGATTAGTTACTAGTATCTATTCCCGTTTTACTAGTAACTTTCATTAGATACTAGTAACTATTATTTAGTTACTAGTAACTATTACAATTGTTACTAGTAACATTATTATTCTTACTAGTAACAAATGCGTTTTTTACTCGTCATTGCTTATGACGAGTAAAAATGACTACTAGATAGTAAAATTTTAAATGTTACTAATAAAACGGACATTCAATGGACGGACAATGTTACACATTGCGGACAGTCTCCTGATCCCTAACCCTATCCTATGGCCTGAGGAGAGAGGGCCCTGAGGAGAGAGGGGCCTGAGGAGAGAGGGGCCTGAGGAGAGAGGCTACAATTGGACCCTTCTGATTCGATGTGGCATACCAAGTCGGACAATATCACATTTTGCCATGTTGGCCATTTTGGGCACCGGACATTTTGAATTTTGTTGTAAAATGATCAATTGTACACATTTGCGTTTCAAAACACACTGGCTTATCGTTACAAAACTCGGTATATGTCTTTGTCAAAATGCCATGAAGGTAATCTAGATGTTTTGGGGCAGCCAAAAAGTGTAATGCTATTTAAAAAAAGGAAATATCTTTTGATTAATTTTGCCTTGCTTGTTTAGATTATAATTTAGCCTTCTTTTTTCGCTTGGCCCATTAATTGCTGTTTGCAGCTATATTTCTTCTTCTTCCATGGCAGAAGCTTCTGCTATGGCAGCCCATAGAACCGTATGGTAAAATGTTTTTGAAATTTGGCACACATTGCGGACAGTCTCCTGATCCATGTCACTAAATTTCATGTCTACCACTTGAGCACTCTAGTGCCACCAATGGGTCAAAGTTGGAGGTGCGTTTACGCACATAACTATTGAACTGTATGACCAATTTGAAGTTTTGTTTTGCTCTTTGTTCAAATGGAAATTCAATGTGGCAGCAAGACAGTGCCTCGAGTATATTGCATTAACATTTACACACTGTTTTTGCTGCAAAATTCAACTGGAAATGCATTTTGTCAGTGACTTGTCAAATAAGTAAGTAAGTAAGACTTTATTTATATAGCACTTTTCATACAAGAATTGCAGCTCAAAGTGCTTTACATAAAATCAACAAAAACAATAATACAAGTGTTGATCTAAAACGTTTAACAAACCAAACTAGCCGCACTCTATCTGCGGTCTCTTGAATCCATCTTAGATCCGAGCTGCCACTTGCAGTTTCTAATCAAGGCGGGTCTTCAGTAAGGATGTCACTTCCTCGTTCAGGGACTTAAAATTGAACAGTCAGCACTTGTTATTCTTAGTCAGTGACTGAACAAGGAAGTGATGACCTAACTCAGGGATGCCAGGGTGAAATTGGACAGGGGGACAGATTTTTTTCAAGTGAGACCTCAGGGGGCCGGATTACACTTTTGGCCAAACAGTAACTCAACACATGGATAGGTAGGCTATTTGAAACTATTCATGAAGGCCTACACATCAATAAGAAATTGCATTGGCACCAAAATATTCTCACAATGAGGCCTACAATTACATAGCCTAAAGCAGGAGACAGTTACCCTCTAAAAACTTAACATTTTCCTATCCATGCAGGTAGCCTACATTTATAAATTAGAAAAGCACATTTCCTGTAAATAACACAAGCTTAAACTGTTAATTGCTTTTATTATATTTATTGAAGGCCTGCACATGAAAACACTTCAGCTACTTGTCGAAGCCAGATACCTTTTAAGTTTCACCAGCTTGTCCATATCGGGGGACAGTATCTGGGCAGTGGCTATTTTCATGACATCATTCAGATGTCCGTGAGTCAGGCGATTGTGCACTTTCGACTTATTAATATTCATCACGGAAAAGGCCTGCTTACATAAATATGTTGTCCCAAACATACAAAGTATTTTACCTGCAAAGGCCGTGAGCATTGGGTACTGTGGTGGCAAGGATTGATAGAATGATTCGATTGCAAGAGACGCGTAGTTTTCCTTCAATGGTGCGCAACACTGCAGTTCTATCAGTTCCATTTGGATCGCCTCTGGGACCTCGGAAGCGTCAATGGTGAATGGAGAGCTTAAAAGCGCAAACCCCTTTTTCCAGTTCAGTAAAAACCGCAAATCGATTGTTAAACTCATGCCTGAGTCCGGAAAGCAAGTTTGCGCACTTGTCCATACTCTGATGATTGACAGTAGGGATGGGCAATACCAATCATTTTCTTTTCGATCCGTAAGTACTTTCAAGACCAGTATCGTCGATATCAATACCGATACTTCTATGAAATATTTTTATTTTAGTAATTTTATAATGCATTCTGAAAGCCATCGTTATTAATATTAAATAAACCGCAATAGGCATTACGTGCAGGGCCGGATTAATTTAAGGCCCCCCCCCCCCGTGTTTGATGTGATGCTAGTCAGGGCCGGATTAACCATTAGGGCAACTGGGCACTTGCCCAGGGGCATATGACATCTAAGGGGCCCTGGACAATGTCAACTAAAATGTTATATCACTTTATGAACGCAGTCCTAACTTTCCTTAATGTGAGTACTTTATTACAACTCGTTCGATCAAAATGTTATGTTAAATCACGTCAAAAACAGTGTTTGTGTAGTCTAGTAGCCAGTGCCGCAACTCCCATAACGCTCACTACGCGCTGTGCGTAGGGCACCAACTCCTGAGGGGGCACCAAAAAATAGCCAACTGAAAAATCATCATAGTTATAATACTTATAATACCGATATTATTTTTGAATAGAAATATTAGACACGTATATTACAAAACAGGCAGAACAAGAGATGTAGCCTTTTTAAATGCTCACAAAAAGTTACGATGGTGAACCCCCCCCAAAACAACAAAACAAATAGGCTACACACTCAACTTACCACCCTCGCTGTGGGTGCCCTTCCCTCAGTGGGCTGACGAACTTTGACAGTAGGCTAGGTCAACTTTTCTAAAATGGGCTTAAAACGATAACAGGAGTCAGGGGAAGGAAAGAATAAAGAGACTGCGAGATGGTGCCCGTGCATCACTTTCAGGTAAGTCCATGTTTAATCATTGTTAAATACGGGAAATGTGCTGCTAATTTTTTTATTTTTTATAATTCTTTATTTATTAGACAATGGGAACATTACATCACATCTGTATAAGTAAAAGCATTACAAGAATGTTTGAATCTCCTCTCATCGTCTCTTTTTTCCCTTTTTAAATCCTTCATACATTTATGAACTATTGACAAGAACAAGGGATGTATGGGTGCAATTGACCAAACATACTTACCACAGCTCAATTAGTCATAAGTAAATAAAAAATAAATAACTGAGAAACCAGACAAATTCCAGACCAGACAGTTTCTTAAGTGGGGTCCAATCAGTTAGAAAAATAAAAAATAAATAAAAAGGAGCAAGCAAAGAGAAATGCATAAAGCGGACGCACAGACTCTTCCTTATGGAACATAAAGTGACCCCTCCATTGGTTACGTTAAGGCTGATCCATTCAGACCATAGCTTAAGAAATTTATCCATCTGCAGTCTGTGTGTGAAAGTGATTTTTTCCATCTGATATATATTGTTGACTATCTCTCGCCACTCCTCCATTGTTGGACGGTCAGGCTGTAACCAGTGTCTAGTAAGAGCCTTTTTACCATCTGATATCAAAACACCAAGCAGATACTTGTTTAAGTACGTAAGGCGAAAACCAGTGTTTCCCAGTATTAAGACACTAAATTGAAAGGGTATTCTAACTTTTAAAACATTTTCCAATGTTCTGTGTATCTCAGTCCAAAATTGTTCAATCGTAGGGCAATCCCAAAATATATGCCAGTGATTGGCTTCTTCATTTCCACAGAGTCTCCAGCATTTAGAGTTTCCTTTTGCAAAGTGTATTTTCTGCTTTGGAGTTATGAAGATATCTAATTAGGCATTTCCACCCAAACTCTCTCCATGTGTGTGAGTTAGTACATTTCCACTGAAATTCGCAGCAACTGGCCCATTCTTCAGTTGAGATCATTATATTACCTTCATTCTCCCATTTGGTCTTAACGTATTCTGTGGAGTGAGCTTTTTTAGTCATAAAACCTTTATATAATCTAGATATGCTGCCCCTGTTTAGAGAGGAGTATGCCCCTAATACGATTTCTTTAATCACTGGGTCATCATTATCTATATGGTGTTTGATGGTTTGGTCGAAATAGTGACGTATCTGTAGGTATCCTAAAAGTCCTGTTTTTCTAAGCCATGGATCTCTTGAAGTGTTTGGAATTCCTTCAGTTTCCCTCTGTCTGTTATGGAGTAGAATGTTGTGATACCTATCGCAACCCAGGTCCTAAATATACCATCCATTTGGTTGGGTTTAAAATCTGGGTCATATGCACACCACTTAAGTACTTTCAATTTGTCTTGTAAATTAAGAGTCCTCCTTCATTGAGTTACATATCTTAAGATGGAATTTCATCCATGGGTTTTGGATATTGCTAATGAGCTTTCTAAGGTCAGTATTACCTAGCACTGTTTGTACAGGGGGGTTCCTAATCAGTTGTACTTCAATGTCTTTCCATCTTGTTTGGTAATTTCTGTTACAGAGATTGAGAAATGGTTTAATCTGAGCTGAGAGGTAGTAGTCTCTCAGATGTGGTACTGCCATGCCACCATTTTCTTTTGACAGCTGTAGAGTTTTGAATCTAACTCTAGGCTTTTTACCCTGCCATATGTATCTGGAGATCATTTTATCCCATTCTGAGAATTGCTTGGTGGAAATTTCTACAGGCAGTGCCTGGAATAGAAATAGTAGCCTTGGGAGAATGTTCATTTTCACTGATTCCACTCTCTGAACAAGGCTCAAGAAAGGGTTAGTGTTCCATCTGTGTGTCTAGTTTTATTCTCATCGTGAGAGGGTCATAGTTGATCTTGGCCAATGATGATATATCTTTAGGGATCACTACTCCTAAATATTTCAGTGTGGTTTGATCCCATTTCAGTTGAAACTTGTCTTGAAGCTGCCTAGGTGGTGTATAGTTCAGTGTGAGTATTTAGGTTTTTTGAGTAATAAGGTTATATCCAGCATATTTTCCAAAAGTATCCAGGAACTTAAATAGCTCTGGAAGTGAGCTGGTGGGCTCCCCTAGGTATATCAAGACATCGTCTGCGTACAAAGCAGTTTTGTGTTGGTCTCCATCTATTGGTATACCCCTTATGCTATCAGTTTGTCTTATCCATTGAGCAAGAGGCTCTGTAGAGCGCAAAAAGTAGTGGAGATAGTTCACATCCTTGCCTGGTACCTCGCTCCAGATCTATTTTGTCTGTCAGGTATCCATTTATTTTAATTCTTGCACTAGGATTCTTATATAGGTTGCTGATCGCCCTAATAAAGTTATTATGGAACCCAAGTCTCTCCAGAACCATATATAGGTATGTCCAGCTCACTGAATCGAAGGCTTTTTCAGCATCTAGGCTGACTAGAAGAGCCCCTATTTTGTTTTCTTGTATATGGTTCAGGATATGTAATGACCGTCTTATATTGTCATGGGTTTGTCTCTGCAGGATAAAACCTGTTTGATCAGTGTTTACAATCTGTGGGAGGATCTTTTCAACTCTCTTTGCAAGAATAGAAGTATATATTTTGTAGTCTGTGTTAAGTACTGAAATAGGCCTGTATGATCCACATTCCAATCTATCTTTTCCCTCTTTGGGGATGACTGAGATGGTCGCTTCCCTCCAGGTTGGTGGGATTTTTCCATCTTTTAAGGCTGCATTAAAGGTGTTAAGCAGAGTGGGTATCAGTTCTGATCTGAAGGTCTTGTACCATTCAGAGGGAAACCCATCTGGGCCAGGCGATTTGTTAGCCTTTAGTCTGGAGATTGCTTTATTCACTTCCTCTTCAGTTATTTCCACAATCAAATTGTTGCTTTGTTCTGATGACAAGACAGGTAACTTCAGGGATTTCAAAAAACCTCTGGTTTGATCCCTTTTCTCCAAATGTGGCTGTGCATATAGGTGTTTATAGTAGTTTTGGAAGGCCACTTGGTGATACAGGAAGTCTGTCACAGACATGTCTTGTCCGTTTTTACTACAGGAACCTGTTGCAGAAGGTGCAAGAATAATTAGCAGAATTTAACATGAAACCGAATTAATTGCTCATTGCGTGAGGCTCCTTAAGCACAGCGCGATATGCTAGCCTATACTTTTTGAGAGGATAGCCTATCGTTTTTTTGTGAGGGTGTCATTTACATAATACATTTGTTGAAACCACATCATATGACATTAAAGATGATAAATGAAAATATGAAAGTATGAAAATAAAAAAAACATAGGCCTATAGCTTACTGTAATAAGCGATAAAACGCGTCACTCCTCTACATTTAATTTGGTCTGCTACTTTTTGCCAGCCCTCTTTCTTGGATTTTGCAGACTTTGAGGTGTTCCCTGGCGTTCTGATAAAATCTTCAAATTCGGAGTAACCTTCGAGCAAGCTGTTGCTCGAAGGGAAGGAAAAAAGAAAGAGACTGCGAGATGGTGCCCGTGCATCACTTTCAGGTAAGTCCATGTTTAATCATTGTTAAATACGGGAAATGTGCTGCTAATTTAATGGTTAGCCTATGCATACACCTCAAACTTGCTGACGTTATTGCTAATGTTAGCACACTCAAATATGTTAATTTAGTTAGGTGCAAGCTAGATTGAGATTTTACTGTTAAACATTATCTATGCATTTTACAAGTAACTGACGCCAGCTAGCTGTTACTTTCTTACCTACTGTCTGACAAGATTTTACCAATTGAAAAACGGCTTGTAAAATGTTTATTTTACATAAAGCACATAAAACTATTTTGTGCTCAAATAAAGGCCCAAAAAATTGGGCCTTTATTGCCCCTCCCTGTGCTTGATGTGATGCTAGTTACGGATGTCAAAAATAATGCGAGCGCGCAGCGCGCGCGACCGAATTTTTTGGGCCTTTATTTGAGTGCAAAATAGCTTTTTGAGCTTTATGTAAAATAAACATTTTACAAGCCGTTTTTCAATTGGTAAATCTTGTCAGACAGTAGGTAAGAAAGTAACAGCTAGCTGGCGTCAGTTACTTGTAAAATGCATAGATAATGTTTAACAGTAAAATCTCAATCTAGCTTGCACCTAACTAAATTAACATATTTGAGTGTGCTAACATTAGCAATAACGTCAGCAGGTTTGAGGTGTATGCATAGGCTAACCATAAAATTAGCAGCACATTTCCCGTATTTAACAATGATTAAACATGGACTTACCTGAAAGTGATGCACGGGCACCATCTCGCAGTCTCTTTCTTTATGTTTTCCTTCCCCTGACTGCTGTTATCGTTTTAAGCCCATTTTAGAAAAGTTGACCTAGCCTACTGTCAAAGTTCGTCAACCCACTGAGGGAAGGGCACCCACAGCGAGCTTGGGAAGTTGAGTGTGTAGCCTATTTGTTTTGTTGTTTTTGGGGGGGTTCGCCATCGTAACTTTTTGTGAACATTTAAATAGGCTACATCTCTTGTTCTGCCTGTTATGTAATATACGTGTCTAATATTTATATACTAAAATAATATCGGTATTATAAGTATTATAACTATGATTTTTCAGTTGGCTATTTTTTGGGGCCCCCTCAGGAGTTGGTGCCCTACGCACAGCGCGTAGTGAGCGTTATGGGAGCGGCGGCACTGGCTACTAGACTACACAAACACAGTTTTTGACGTGATTTAACATAACATTTTGATCGAACGAGTTGTAATAAAGTACTCACATTAAGGAAAGTTAGGACTGCGTTCATAAAGTGATATAACATTTTAGTTGACATTGTCCAGGGCCCCTTAGATGTCATGTGCCCCTGGGCAAGTGCCCAATTGCCCTAATGGTTAATCCGGCCCTGATTACTTGTCTGTGTTGCCTCCTCTGCTCGCGTCAGCTGTACCTACTTCGTTGTGCTCTTTAGGGTGTTTAACTTTTGTCATGATTGTGGTATTGCCACAATGGTGTATTGTTGTTTGACAAATGTCAAATAAAGCTTCATCGTTGTTAACTGGAGTGAAATAACTCCGGTTATGCTTCTTTTACTTTCAGTCATGACCGCAGCAATGCACTCAAATCTGCGTTGAGCGTGCTTTTACTGAGTGAGAGTGAGAGAGTGTGGCACGCTGCCGCTGCACAGACAAAGCGAAAGAAAAAATAGTTCCTATTGACTTTCTTATTTAAGTACATTTCTATACTATACGGCCTACAACTATTATAAAAATATTCTAAAATCACTTGTTTAAAAGAAATCCCAGGTAGGATCGATATTTCAAATTGAGAATTGATCCTTTTGATACAATGCCAGATCCGCCCATCCCTTATTGACAGGCTGAGATTTTAGACAGGGGAAGTGGCTGCATTGCGCTTGGAGAGCTGCGTCTTCCATAACTCGAGTTTACTTTGAAAAGCACGAACACTATCATAATCAGGGTTCTTGCAGGTTTCAGCAAGTCAAATTTAAGACCTTTTTAAGACATTTTAAGACCATAAAGATTGAGATTTAAGACACGACGCATTGCCCCCAAAAATATTAAAATCAAAGAAATTCTGGGGAAAAAAAATATTTCAATGAATTCAGTCATTGAAAAAGCATACATTTAATTTACAGATAAAACAATCACATCAGTAATTTTTGAATATTTTTTGGGAAAAGATTGCAGCGAGCCTTGTACCTGGAGCTGGGTACCGCTTGTAACCAACAGCGGAAATCGCTGTGATCTAGCCATGTCTTGTTGAAAGTACACTTTCCCATTATCCACAAATAGCCAAACTTTAACAAACTCTGAGGAAGCGCAGACGTATTTCGCAGGCAGGTATTGCATTTATAACAGGATTTGTAGTTTTTTCACCGTGTACATACCAACACCAATATCCCCCAGAAAGAACTACAACACACCGAACCAACGTTCCGAGGGCAGCGTTCTGCTAGTTTCGTTTGTAGAGCTCCGCTTTGTAGGCTGCGACTCAAAACTTTTTTGCTACTTTGTCATAAGTTTCTGCGGCCAGCGGTTCTGGAAATGAACGAGGGTAAAACCTTTTTTAGACCTGACTAAATGAAATTTAAGACCTGAAAATATGGCCGTTTGTAAGACGTTTTAAGGCCTTAAATTTAAAGATCCAAATTTGAGACTTTTTAAGACGCCGCGGGAACCCTGCATAATACTCAGTGACGAGTTTGTTGCGGCCCTGCATAGTAACATTCAACACATTTAGGTGGCCCGTAATGTCCACTAAAAAGGCAAGATCTCTGGTCCATTCTGGGTCGTCCAATTCCACCACTGGTTTCCCTTTCCCCTGCATGAACTCGGCTATCTCTGTGCGTAATTTGTAGAACTGTTTGAGCACTGCGCCTCGGCTCAACCAACGCACATCGGTGTGATAGGGAAGGCCATGATGAATGTCGTTTTCCAATAAAAATGCGTTGAATTGCCTATGGTTAAGTCCTCTGGCTCTGATAAAATTCAGTGTCAATAACAACACGCATGACATGGTCCTTTTTCAGACTCTTGCAGCACAAAGCCTCTTGGTGCAGTATACAGTGAAAGTTCCAGAATACTTGCTCTGGATTTGCCGCATTTACCTTTTTCTCTCAACTTCACAACTACTCCTACCTTTCTTCCTATAATAGAAGGCGCACCGTCGGTAGCCACACTGACAGCGCGACTCCAGTCCACCTCCAGTTTTTCCAGGGCCCCGACAAGGCTAACAAACAAGTTGTTAGCTGTGGTGGTGTCTGTCATTGGCATGACTGACACAAACTCCTCAGTGACATTCAGGGAAACATCCACTCCGCGAATAAATATTGCTAATTGGGCTACATCAGTCACATCAGTGCTCTCGTCGAGAGCACTAGAGAATGCGATGAAGGACTTAACCTTGTCTTTTAGTTGACTCTTCAAATCACCAGAAAGTTCTTCAACTCTCCGTCACTGTAGGCCTCGATAAGTAAATAAAAATACAATTAATTTTTTTAAATAAAAATACAATTAAAAAATTCATTCTCCCCTTATCACCCGTGGGCCGGATGAGAGGTACAGTCGGGCCGGGTCCGGCCCGCGGGCCATAACCCTGGCATCCCTGACCTAACTGAATATGAATAAAGAGTTAAAAATAACTTTGTAATATGAAATGCAATGTATTAGGCATTCATTTAAAATTGTAATCAAAATAATTCAAACTGAATTGAGGATTGAATTGTCACTTTGCACATTGAATTGGCATTTGAAAAATGCTTTGCTATTTGGCCAATGGCATCGCTCCTTAACTCAACCCAGGGGAAACCTTGGCCCTCTACTACGAAGCAAGTTCAACACGCCCAGGATAAATGCTTGTTATCTTTCTTCACTAAGCCTAACAACCACAATCATGCTAAGCAGTATCAAGACGGTGGTTATCAACTTCTTAAAGGGGTGATAGACTGTTTTTTGGGGGGTATTTCACACTTCCTTAAGGTCTCCGAATAGGGTATGCAACATTGGTTGGGCTGAAAATGGCCCGGGTGCTGTTCTATGAGCCCTGATGCATACTGTGAAATAACCTCTTGTTTTTTCACAAGGCCATCTCCTTTTATGGTATGCTCATGAATATATAGATTAGCTGCGCGCTCATTGGTTTGTTTACAACGAGTGAAGCTGCGGAGCAAAGACGCAACATGCCCAACAGCACTCACTGAAACATCGAAGGTGGAGACTTGAAATAAAAATAAATCTATTGTGTCTACACAACACTGTTTTGAACAGATTGACTAGATATAATTTAAAATGATAACGTTAGTTGTTTCCAGTTCTGTTGTCGAAGCAAACGGGATCGACTTAGGTGGGTAACGTTAGCACTACAGCTTAGCAAACAAACTATCTTGATTCAATGATTTGAATGAAACACAGTCAGGAACATGAAAAAACGTTAGCCCCATTGCCAATAAACTAAATCATCACACATTCTACCGATGCTAGATACAGGCAGAATACATTAGCATTGCTAATAACTGTTAGCGACAACATCATACTTCAGCTTGCGGTTGTGATGAACATAAGGTCGGAAAAGCACCTCTTTTCAGCAACAGCTTCATAGTAAATCCGGCTTTACATTGTCCCAGGTTTTCAAAACTGTCCTCGGTGAAATGGTTCGAGCAAATGTGTAATTGAGGGTCGACCTGCACTTACGATGAACACTATTGACTTAAGCTAAAACCGAAGTTCAATGTAAGTTAGCCTATTAATATAAATAGACTACAATATCCTCCGACCAGCGGTGGCGCTAATACCTCGGCTACACCTGAAAAGAGGGGCCTGAGGAGAGAGTTCTGGGCCTGAGGAGGGAGGCTGCAATTGGACCCTATTGGTGATTTTTGGTCAAACTGTTCGGAAGTTATAAGCAAAAAAGCCTTTTGTAGTATTTCGAGACCAGTAGGGCTGTACCTCTTCTAAAATATTTTGGTAAATCAAAGCTAAACGTAGGCTAATAACATGTGCGTTGCACTTTCTTAACTAAAGCTAGATGGCTAGCTCTACCGTTTTTGGGGAAAAACTTGCTGCGGGGGCCGTCGGAAATATTTAGAACTCACGCATCTAAATGTTAAATCATAAAAGAAAAAGAAACACTGTCTGAACATTTCTGATTTAGTCAGTAGCCTAACAGAAACAGTATGGCACTGACAGCCATAGTGACCTTACTGTATGTGTATCACCAAGGGGCATATCTTTCGTGATGAACGCTGTTACTGCTTGAGTGATTTCGTACATGAATGGAGTTAGGCTTTGAAACATTTCGAACAGTGACCCTGTCGGGTGTTATTTGGCTTATTTGACACACTGGTGTTCAGCATTTTAGCTATGCATTGGCTTCCCAGCTAACACAGTTACGTTGCCCTTACGTTGCTGTCATTCGATGACCAAACATACGTTGCCGCAACATCTTTGGCGACGTTGCGGCAACGTGGGAAGTGAAAGACGCCATGACGTAACGGCAACGTCACAAAATCACGTTGCCAGTCCGTAACCACGACGTGGCAACGTTATTTTCCGACGTTGCCAGTCTGTAACCGCGACCTCCTAGCAACGTCATTTTGTGACGTTGCCAGTCCGTAACTGCAACGTTAACTAAGTAACCTATATTTTTCAATTAGCCAACCCGCCAAGCGCCAATGGCGTGTAGATTTTTGGGCTGGCGACTAAATTGTGTCCAATGCTCCGCCATTTGGCGAGTGAAATTGCGGAGTACAGCTCCCGACTTCCGCGCCCGTCATGGTTAAAAAAAAAACTTGCAACGCCAACACAAACAGTTGTGCGTGCATCTAGGTGGCAGAAAACCGGGAAGATAGCCTTTATAACAGCTAGAGAATGACACGGATAATACAAATAGTTACATTTCAAAAGACAAAAAAGGTCGAGGATGACAGCATTGAAGAGAGAAAGAATTCCCCATTGATCTGTCACATCAGAATTTTGTTTTGGGTCACGAAAGTCTTGAAATTTGAGTGAGAATGTCGCCCGGTAGACCGCATTAGGCGGCAGCCATGTCTTCACGTCATGTCACAAAGTTCATAATTTTACAGTTTTACAGTCAATTCTACACCTAAAAAGTCGAACAGGGCAGCTTTCAAGAGATATGGGAGTTCTGCTTTTAGCCAGCTGGTCCGATTATTTTTGTGATTTGTGTAAAACTGGCAATCTGAGTGAGACTGCGTCCCCGTTACACTGTTTTGACGTTGTTAGCCTCAGTCAGACTCGGGTCGCTCACTGGCAGTGTGCACAATGTTGTATTTCACTCCATTCCACACTATAAACGTCAGGGAGGCTGCCTTTTGTAGATACAAGCCTGCTGAAGATAGCCAGCATCTCGGATTTCTTTAACCGAGCCTGTTTCATTCGTCATTTGCCTGAGAAAGCGACCTCCGTTAGCCAGGCTAGTTTTGCCCGATCACTTGGTCAGGCTATTTAAAGGTATCGGGGTCAAGTGACTTTTGTGCATGGAAAAATGAAACGTAAATGTAGTGTTCAAAAAGTTAATGTCAAGCCCTGAAATCCAGTGGCTAGAGATATATGATGACCTGATCGACACGAGTAGTAGGCCCCTGGAACCCCCTGAATTAATAAATTATTTCAAAAAGTACAATTTTTGATTTAGTTTAATCCATTCTGATAGTGATTTACAATTATATTAAAATCATAGGTATAGGTTGTTTATGTCAAACTATTTCAGAGTACGTCTGAAATGCCAGGTTTAATTTTGTCCGGTAAAAAATATTATTGGCTGGTAACTTTTTTCATCTACCAGCCAAAATGGCTGGTAAACCAAAAAGTTAATTTCGAGCCCTGGATACTTTTATAGACGCCATTGCTGTGCATGCCATGACCGACTGTGATCAAAACGTGATCAGCCACGCTAGCTCCACAGTCTTTGAAAATTCAGGGCTAAATAAACAAGGGACAAGGTTTTTTTTACAGTTCTGAACGTTTATTTTCACTGATTCTTTTGTGGGTGATTTGTGAGATGCTAAACTTTGATGTATGCATTTTCAGTATTTCAACATAACTTTCTGGAGGGTTTAACCTATTACCTCGAGGTACCTAGATCTAGCTTGCGAAATCCTAACTTAAACAATGTGAATCTGATAGCAGATAACCAGGCTTAATAGCCTCAATTTCAAACCTATACGTAATAGCATGCCCCATCCAATTTCTGAAAATACGTTTATATATTTAAAACTATTTCTGTAAAGAAACTCACCTTTGAAGTAGCAAATTTCCAGTTTAAATCCAATGCGTAGGCCTACAAGCCTACAAAATCTCTTCAGAAACCCCAGTTTCAACGGTGCGTTGAAATGGGCATGCGCAAAGTTGTTGCTGAGGAAAAGGTTTGCTAAGGAAGAATTGTAATTCTGTGATGACTTGTCTTTGGAAATGAAACTCTTAAGAGTCGCTTACCTTTCGGTCACATATAACAATTTTGCATTACAAAATTATTGGAGCACAAATTTGCATTGTGTGTCATACAGCTTTGGTGTGCTGTACAAAGAATGTTTGCTTAATCATGTTACACATCACACATTGATTGCTTTTGTACATGTTTATAGTAAAGAATGAAAGACTAAATTATATTCCAAATTCAGTCTTTTATTTATTAAAGCTATGTTCCTGCATATGAGAAAATTGATGACCAATGACATGCTGGGGCTGAGTGGCACATGAATTACATACATTGTCTACATTTATATGTAGGTACAACGTCACGGCAACGTTGTCCACGGGACCAAAAATAACAGTATCCAACCGACCAAGGTACGACGTTGCGGCAACGTTGTCCACGGGACCAAAAATAACGTAACCAGCCGACCAAGGTACGACGTCGTGGCAACGTTGTCCACGGGTCTAACAATAACGTAACCAGCCGACCAAGGTACGACGTCGTGGCAACGTTGTCCATGGGACAGACTGGCAACATTCCCTTTATAACGTTGCTACGGCGATGCCACAACGTTGCCAGAAGGTAACGTAGCGGGTTACCAACTGAGCACTTACTGGCAACGTTGCCGCAACGTCATGTGTTAACTGGGTTTGTGGTGTTTTTTTTAGGGCCGAATTGCCCTTTGAGGTAGCAATTTAGCCAGGCAGGTTTTGCACCATACGTGACACTGCGCATCATCTTTTTAAAGGCAAAATTGGCAAAGTGTCTGTAGTGTCAGGTTCTGTCGAGCCTGAGGCCATCGTACAGGTCAAGGTAAAGTGTAACGTGCACCAAAGTAAAATCGCAGCCTTTGCGATTACAAAATCTTGTTTTGTCACATAGCGATATAATCGCAAATGCAATTAATCGTTCAGCCCTAGTTTAACTAGTCATTTTGAATTTCATAACTTTTTGTCTGCATGCTCTGAAGATGATCTGATTCGAGCTTTGCTGCTTGGCCCCTAATAATAATAATAAAACTAACAAAAACAATAGGTACCTTTGCAGCCTCGCTGCTTGGCCCCTAATAATTCAAACTGAATTGTAGATTTCATTGCCGCTGTGCACTTTGAATTGCCATTTGAAAAATGCTTTGCTATTTGAATAAAGAGTCTATTAAACTTCCATAGACAGTGAGCTCTCCAATATACATAGATTATTTGATTTAATATGGCCACACAGATATGTCTTTAAACAATGACTTCTTATTTGTATACTTTTATTTGTATACTCATTTATACATTACAAGTATAATTCTTTTTTTCAGCAATATTAATTTCAGGTCATGAGGAGAACCTCGAGGAAGACATGGCCGGTACATCCAGTGGCAGCACCTCAGCTCTATTACAAGAGGCCACACCACTCCTTTCCACCTCCTCCAGCTTCTGTATCTGTACAGTAATCTAAGCATTGCACTGCGTTTCCTCCTTACCCTTCCTGTCTCTGTTGCCTCTGGTGAGAGGAGCTTTTCAGTTTTAAAGCTGATAAAAAAAACTACATTAGGACAACCAGCTGACAAGAGAGGCTCACAGGACTGACACTGATATCAATCAAATGTGGTGTTCGGAAGTCTTCAGACATGGAAGACATAGTGGTTGCATTTGTTCAAGCCAAATTTGCACTATAGTTGTGTAAGCAAATATAGAATAAGACCAATAAGTCCAAACTGAAGGGTAAAGAGTTGTTTTTGCCATCCACAATCTTCTTTTTACTTGGTTTGTGTTTTGTGTTATTATGAAAAGTTTGCACATGCTTTAAAATAAACATTTCATTGTTTGTGTATTTGGAGTTATTTATATTAGTTCCCTTGAACGGACACAATTTTACATTTTGTAGAAAATAAAAGGTTTGTTTGTATAATCATCTGTGTGGATGGCTACCAGGGGGGTGTTCCATCAATGTCGCTAACGCAAGTCTTACATGAATAAGTCTCATGGGTAAACGTCAACTTAGACTTAAGCCTCAAGCCGTTCCACTAACGTTCCGTTCCATTAAGAATCAACGCTAACACAAACCAGACTTGTGTAATCTCAAACTGTGGACGCGCACGTAGTATTTAAGCAGCCCAGTACAGGCGATCGTCGAAAAGAAGAGAAATGGCGAAAAGAACGGCAAAGACAGCCCGAGCTGATGTTTTTTCCGTTGCGGAGCAGACATTTTTAATGCAACTATATCAGGATTATCGAGACGTCATTGTCAAAAAGGGCAATACGGCAATTATTAATAAAGCAAGGGAGGTAGCTTGGCAAACCATTGCTGACAGACTAAATGCGTAAGTTGTAGGATTGTTTTATTCTAATTATAGTGGTGTGTAGACAAATTAATGCATTTACAGTTTTTAGCCAATTTTGATGAGGTGTTTAAAGCCTTCCTGACAGTAGGCCTAATTATTGGGCTATTCTCAACAGCAGCCACCTGAACACTCAAAAAAGGACTTGGCAGCAAGTCAAAACTAAATATAAGAACATTTTCCAGAGTGGTAAGTATAAGTAGCCTAGTAAATTCAAATGTTAGTGTAAAGTGTTCTGTAAAATTGCACCCTTTATAGCCACTAAAAAGATGGGTGACACTATTGCGACTGGTGGGGAACCACCTCCAGAGAACCTCACACCTGCGGAGGAGCTGGCCTTAAGCCTCAACCGGGGGCGCCCTCTAGTAGAGGGAATAGAGGGTGGGACCTCTTCCGACGTCCTTCCCCAAGGTGTTCGGTAGGGATGGGCGGATTGATCCTAAAGTATCGATATTTTCGATACTGGCATTGTATCAAAAGGATCTCAATTTGAAATATCGATCCTACCTGGGATTTCTTGGGAATTTTGTTCTACCTGGGAACAAGTGATTTTATAATATTTTATAATAATAGTATGCCATATAGTATAGAAATGTACTTCAATAAGAAAGTCAATGGGAACTATTTTTTCTTCCGCGCTATCTCACTCTCATTCAGTGAAAGCACACTCAGCGCAGATTCGAATGCATTGCTGCGGTCATGACAAAGAAAAAGAAGCATAATCTGGATTCTTTCACTCCAGTTAACAACGATGAAGCTTCATGTGACATTTGTCAAAAAACTATACACCATTGTGGCCACAAGCATGACAAAGCATCTAAAAGTTAAACACCCTAAAGAGCATGGCGAAGTACAGTTGACGCGAGCAGAGGAGGCAACACAGACAGTAATGTCTATAGTGGTTTATTTAATATTAATAACAATGGCTTTCAGAATGCATTCTAAAATTACCAACAAAAAAAAAATCATAGAAGTATCGATATCGACGATACTGGTCTTGAAAGTACTTGGTATCGGATAGAAAAGAAAATTATTGGTATCGCCCATCCCTAGTGTTCGGGAGAAATATGTTCAAGGTATTTTGACTGCTATACCTTACCTCAAAAGGTATCAGTCTCTCTATGGTAAAATTAACAGGCCTATCTTTCAGTGACTGGAGATGAAATATTCCTTTTGGATCCCACTGAAGGGGCCCAAGGCCATTACATTGATCCCGTAAGTAGTCCTTTTATAAAGGCTGTGCATGATTACATTATTATTTGCCTTTTTAACTGCTGTGCTCTATTTGTAGGGAGAAGATACTAGCATGTGTATGGCCCCTGATGAAGAGACCTTTTCTGCCATGACAGAAATGCCAGAGGTAAGACCAAATAATGTTATTGGATGTCTGTTTTCTTTTAAATTATGTTTAACCATACACCTTGCTGCAGGAAATGGCAAGAACATCAGCAAGGAGCGAAGTAGGTAACTATTAATATTGCTATTGACGACATAATCGGCTACTCTGACGATCTTCTTTTTCACAGGATGCGTCCGGGCAATATACAAGAGGCATTTGCTTCTTGACATTGAGAGCAAAAAACTCGACATGAGTACAGAAGATTAAAAATAAAAAAGCACTGCAGAAGGTCGTGACTTTTTAATCACTTTTCTTTTTTGTCTTCACAGCTTGATGAAAATGAATGAATAAATAAAATGAAATTGCAATGTCACAGAGGCCTTTACATATTTCCATAGAACTGCACCTAAAACCCCCCTAAACCCTCAAGGAAGACAAGGAAAAACTTCCATCTTAAATGAATTCAAACCAATTTAACTGAAATTCTGAGCTTTGAAATGGTTAATTCAAACAAAGGTGACCGTGACTAAAATGGGTTAACTGAAATAAGTATTCTTGTAAAGATTCCGCACGGTTCTTCCATCTCTGTCCTGAAGGGCTGGGTTCAATTCTTCCCATTGCTCCTCTGGCAACACTCTGGGCAGTCTCTCACAGCGTAGGGTGGCGATGTTGTGCAAGACTGCACAGGCAACTGTTATGTCACAGGCCCTGTCTGGAGCAACCCTGAGGCCTTTTAGGCACTGGAACCTAGATTTCAGTTGGCCAAAGACCATCTCAATCCGTGCCCTGGTTTTAGCATGGGCATGGTTGAAGGCTCTCTCTGGGTCTGTTGCTGGTTCTGGGTAGGGTGTCAGCAGGTATGGCATACAGGCATAACCTCTGTCCCCAAACAGAAGTCCATTAAACTCTCCTACAGAATGGAAGTGTTTTAATATACAAAATTGTTAAGGTGAAGTACATTATGTAAGTCCTATAGTAACAGCATGCTCTTGCCTTA
The DNA here is from genome assembly GCF_038355195.1 of Osmerus mordax. Lineage (NCBI taxonomy): Eukaryota > Metazoa > Chordata > Actinopteri > Osmeriformes > Osmeridae > Osmerus > Osmerus mordax. The sequence continues at coordinate 5,796,285 of NC_090050.1, read as the reverse complement.
TGCAAACCTCTGTAAAAGAGATGATGCTCGAAATATTCGGGAATCATGGACAGCCGGGCCATTTTGCCTCAATGTTGGAGATCAGGCAACTTGCATTGCAGATCATCTGACAAGATAAGTGTGTTCAATTATGGGGCACACTGCTTTAAAGAACGTTCATTTGAAATCGCTAGGCATGCCTATAGAAATATATAATTAGCTCTATTGTAGAAGGGCACATTTCATCCAATCTAATTAATATTTTTTTCCCCCTCAAGTGTATTGACAGCTGTCCTCGGCTGGTACATACCTGTACATTTAGGGTATGGAAAGATTTACGATTGACATAGTCTGCCTCCACAGGTCCAGATGGGGCTTGGATTCGCACGTGGGTGCAGTCTATTGCCCCTATGACATTAGGGAAGCCTGAAGGAGAGGAGTCAATTAATGCTTGTCAACCTGCAGACTTCTTGAAAAATAATACTGTCACATACCTGCAATTGAATAAAAAGTCTCTTTGACTCGTTGTATCTCACGATGACCAGGAAAACAGACGTAGATATTCAGGTACCGCTTTAGAGCAAGGTATACCGTTCTTATTTCCCAGCATACTGTTGCCTTTGCAAGACGTTCTGCGTCCCCAACACTGTACAAGAATGTCCCACAAGCAAAGAAACGCAGAGCTATGCAGACGGACTGTACAGTGGTCAAAGCCTGGCTGCGGTGGTTTTTTTTCTTTATGTGCGGCTCCAGCAGACTACATAGGTAAACTATGCTGGGCCTGCTGAACCGATACCTCTCCCACAGATAATCGTCAGGGAAGCACAGCGGATTGTTTCTGTCTATGAAGACCCGTGGGGCTGGTTGGGTTAACGCTCTTTGAATGATCTGTGCACCTTCGTCCACAGGGTTGTCGATGAATGGATCAAATCAAATCAAATGTATTTGTATAGCCCTTTTTACACGCAAGCATGTCACAGAGGGCTTCACATACGCCCATAGAACTGCCCCTCAACCAACCTAAACCCTCAAGGAAGACAAGGAAAAACTCCCCAAAAACTCTCAACAGGAGAAAAAAAATGGAAGAAACCTTGGGAGGAGCAATTCAGAGAGGGATCCCCTCCTCCAGAGACGGTTGGTGAGAGAGAGGAGCAGAACACAGGCTAAACATAGTCATACAGTGTCGATGGGTTTTGAAACACCAAAATCCATTGTTCAACTTTATAGATGTAGGACAGGACCGGAAGACTCGCGACCAGGTCCAGCGTTGGCTGACCGACGACCAGGCAGGTGCTGACAACTCAAACCCCCCACACCACAAGGGATGTGTGTGTGGGGGGAGGACAGAGAGAGGAGAGCAGGGATTAGAGAATGCCAGGAGCAGCTAACAGTTACAGTCATAATAGAATGAGATCCCCACCGGTCAAGTGTGGACTGGTGCAGCAATTTAACAGAGCAAAAAAGGGGAATTTGATGCAACCCCACACACCAAGACAGCGACAGCCCCCCTCGTTTGGAACATGAAATCTGTTCCAGGGGAAGAGAACTCTAAAATAAGTAATACTTATAGAATAAGGATGGAAACAACCCATCCCCCGTTGCCTCCAACTAGTAACATACTTACCTTTAACAGACGTAGAATTGACTAAATAATAACGTTTTTAACCAAATTTTTATGTCGAAACAGTATCAGACTCCTTAATTGAGACGGGTAATTTGTTCCAGAGAAGAGGTGCTCTATATGAGAACGCCCTACCTCCAGCTGTTTTTTTCTTAATTTTGGGAACCACCAGATAGCCGGCATCTTGAGATCTAAGTGTCCTTGCAGGGCAATAGGGTGCAAGGAGACCGGAGAGGTACAGTGGTGCCAATCCATGCAGAGATTTATAGGTTAGTAGTAGAACTTTGAAGTCAGCTCTGGCTTGGATAGGGAGCCAGTGTAGAGAGACAAGAGTAGATGGACACGCCATGATGGGTCATATTAATACATTATCTTTTGACACACTGCTTTTATAGTTTAGGCTTATGTCAATTATCCAATGACTTTTGAAAACGGTTTAAGTGACATAATTTCTTAAGTGGTTTATTTCGATCAGCCTAATAATATATCATTATTTATTAAAAGATGAGAGAAACAAGGCAATTAGCCTAATTCATACTGGGTCATTGTGAGAAAAAAAGGTTTACACTTATGTTTCCGAACACGGACGGAACAAAAATGCTCGGAAGGCTGAAATTCCCTTGGCGGAACTATCTTTTGAGATTCTGTTTCCGCCTGTTTGAAATTATTTGCAAAACATTTTAGTTTAGCTTGACTTTTAGCCTGACACGGATCAGGCTAGTTCCGAAGTAGAAGTTACCTTGGTTACGTAGCTTGAACTAAAATAAGGCCCCGTCCACACTAGCCCGGGTAAATTTAGAAACGCATACATATATGTCTGCGTTTGCACCTCCCGTCCACACTAATACGGCGTATTCGAACACTGAAAACGGAGCTTTTCGAATACGCTCCCCTAACCGGAGACATTTCAAAACGCCGGGTTCGCGTAGTAGTGTGGACGGGGTCCACGGAGCTTTTCAGATACGATGACGTTCAGTTGCCATGGCATAATGTCAAGATGAACATGGAAGGTGAAATAAATATGCTGCTCCGTCTCTATAATTTATTTACCAGTTTAGTTAGTGTACTTCAGGTACAAATAGTATCACTTAACCCTCCTGTTGTGTTCGTTTCTTGTCACTACTTTTGTGTTCCCGGTCAAAAGCCTCATTATAGCTGACTATAATTTCATAATAATACATATAATATCAACTAATGTTGTGTTAGATCTTTTAAGCAACTTAAGTTCTTGTGAATATTACAAGTTTTAAACTTCTGTTTGCCCTTTATGGCCTCTAGGCCTCATTGACATAAGCAAATGCAACTCGTTTTTGAGTGAAAGAAGCATTATATATGGATTATTTTGAATATAACAAATATCCAGATGACAAATATTGTTCTATTTATGACAGACTACTTTGTATAAAGGTTTTACAAGGACATTGGTTTTGAAACAAAAAATTATTTTCACATTGTGACAAAAAATGACATCTGTTGTGTTCCCGGTCAAAACTGACCGGCATGGATTTATTAGTCAACAAAGGATATAGGCTCAAAACTATACATGAAAACGTTACCATATTACAAAATGAATATGTGAAAATATACAAGAAAAAAATAGATTGTTACAAAAACGTTAAAATGCACAATCTGTCATTCAAAATGGGTACATTTGGTGTGTCCTCACTAACACTTTGGACAAAATGTGCTGGTTTTTGCATGCGCTTTGCAAAGATATCCACTGCATTTGTGGCACATAATGCTTGTTTTAACATCTCTCGGTGCACACAGTTTGCATCTCTTCCTTTTGTCTTTGCTTGCTCTGGCAGACGTAAAGCTTTCTTCTTGCCCTTGTACATCTCTCACCAATCCAGCAGAGGATGGGGTTCGAGGAAGGTGTTGGCGCCGTTGAATGAGTGGTTCCACCATGGCTTTGCCCAACTGTTCAAGGAATAGTCTCCTTTTGAAGAATTTCCCGTTTCCAGCCTGGATTCACCGCCATCCACACCACAAAGGCATTGTACGCCGACACATCTAGGATGTTGAAGAATACCACAAAGGGCCAATGTGCCGTCATCCTCTTGCAGGAGTATGTGCCTGTAACCTGCAAAAGTGCAACAATCAGTAAATAAAATATTAATTACATACAAGTTATAATGTTCTGGTAATAGAAATAAAATTACATGAGAGTTGAAAGATAAAATGTAACATACCTTATCAAGGTTGTCAACTCCCCCTTTGTTCCTGTTGTAATCCAGGACAACGTTGGGCTTCTTGTCTTTCCTGGCACTCACAGTGGCATCCCTGTGCAGAGTGCTCATCAACAGCACATTTTTCTTTTTTGGGGGGGCAGTAGGACACTAGAGCGTGTGTATCGGTGAAGGCAAATTTGGAGGAAAAACGATCCCTGTCCTTGGTAATGAGTAGGGCAGGAGGCAACTCAGGCTTGTTCTTTCTGACCGTCCCCACCATGGTCAATCTTTTTTGGAGCAGCTCCTGACCAAGATCATAAGAGGTGAAGAAGTTGTCACATGTTATGTTGTGCCCCCGGAGACCTGCAGTCATTTCCAGGACCACCCGTTTTCCTTGGTTTCTTTCAGGAACACCGTCAGCAGGTTTTCCGGTGTACACCTGCATGTTCCAGGCATAACTTGTTCTGGCATCACATGCTGCCCATATTTTGATTCCATATTTAGATGGTTTGTTTGGCATGTACTGTTTGAATGGGCAGCGTCCCCTAAAAGCGACCAGACGCTCATCCACTGTGATATCTGGACTTGGGTTATAGATGAGTGGCAGGCGCTCCACCCACTTGTCCCAAACCTCCCTGATAGCCGCCAGCTTGTCATGTTGACGGCGGCCGGGTCTTGTATCACGGTTGTCGAAACGAATCACCCGTGACAAGACGTGGAATGTCTGGAGTGACATAGTGGCACGAAAAATTGCCCGACCAGACTCCATCCCATAAACTGGAGGTAGATTCGTTTCTTGATCTGTACACACCAGACAAAATCAAGAGACCCATGTATGCTTGGATGTCGGTCCGGTCTACCTCCTTCCAGTTGTCCTCGTAAACACGTCTACCCTCCAAGTTAGTCATGTTTATGATGATAGTTTCAATGGACTCTGTGAACAGTTCCAAGCAGGATTTGATGTCATCAACCCGGGAGATGGCATATCTGGTTGGCCCTGGGGTCATCCTGATGACATTTTCTGTCGACAGTCGACCTCTCCTCTCAGGTGGTGATGAACCCCAGGACAAACTCCCATTCTTGGACAAGAATGTCTCAACAACCTCAGCAGGGACCTGTTCCTCATCACTAGATTCTTCGGTTGTCTCTTCATCTGGATTATATTCTGTGTTGTCTTCATCTTCTGACACTTCCTCCTCTAAAGCATCATCAGCTTCCTGGCCTCTCTCCTCCTCACCAGTGCCAGGGTCAAAGATGTGATCAATAGCCTCACATACAGAATACCGTTTGGCCATCGTGCTGCCATAGAATGAATTATGAGCAAGGCCTCAAGAATGCTTTATATACCAGAGCTGCGAGAAAAGTTCAAAATATGATTGAAAGAATGTTGGAATGTTCGCGAACATTCCAACAGGTTTGGTTCCCATGGGGGAAAGATTCTATTGGGGAAAGGTTCCCGTGGGTGAAAGATTCTATTTGGGCAAGGTTCCCGTGGGTAAAAGATTCTATTTGGGCAAGGTTCCCGTGGGGGTTGCCATGGAAGCCAAGAAGGGAAGTAATGTGTGTGTATGTATGTGTGTGCATGTGTACTCAAACACAGGTGCATGTTGGGGGCTGGGAGGGTAAGTGTGTCCATCTGTTGAATGGGTGTGTGCCTGAACAAAATTTTATACACAAATTTGAGTCTTACCCATTCATTTGAATGACCGGTCATTTTTGACCGGGAACACCACAGGTGTACAAAAGTTAAATAAAACACCCAGATTTTTATGAAATTCAAAAAGTTTTTTTTGGGCTGTTTAGATACCCTGTGTGGACAAAGTCATGGAATCTCATGGCAATCAGAATAAATTAACTACATTTTTTGAGAGAGAGAACATGTAAATCGGTCACTTTTGACGGGAACACAACAGGAGGGTTAATAGATACGCGTTACTCCTACGCAGAAGGCGAGCGTTGTACTCTGTGTGCCTGAACGATAGGGGGACAAGGCAGAGAAGACTGTTTAAACCAAACATAGAGCGGCAGTTCTGGGAGAGACCTGGCTGAACAGCTAGCTGGTGGGACAATTTTAAATTATACAACACCAAATAGTATTGCCAGAGGAGTATGTAAACAGAGCAGCGTGGTTGGAGGGAGGGGCAGGAGTGGCGTAACCATGACAACGATTGTCATGTAACGTGTTAGTGTGGACGGCAAATATTTGGAAAACGATATGAAAACGCTAGTGTGGATGGAGATCGTTTTCAATTCGAATACGCGTATTTGTATTTACCCGGGCTAGTGTGGACGGGGCCTAAGCCACCTTAATGGAACGGAACTCTCGCTAAAGTAAGTTAGACTTGGCGAAATAAGTCTCGCTTTTCCTTAATCAACATTGATGGAACACCCCCCAGGTCCCTTCTGCCCAGGGCCCCCAGAGTCTCTAGAATGCCCCTGCTTTAGACCATATGTTGAAGGGAACTTGAGGGACCAAATCCATTGATTCACTATGCGATTGATCATTAGAAGGGGGATGGGAAATCACACTTTCCAAACAGCCTGAAAGATGTATTCACGGTTTACCAGGTCAAACAAAGAAAAATGAATCCTGTGAACAATGCAATGCCCGAGATTAGCCTACTCATTCTATTTAGTCCATGGATGTAGGCTAAAACGAACGTATGACAAAAATGTAAGCCGACAATAGAATGTTGATAATGTCGGGCTACGCATTTATAGACCAACTGCAGGCTAACCCTCAATGGGTGTGACATTCTTTATAATAAATTACATTTTGCTGAATGATTGAAGGGCTAGACAACAATCAATCAAATTAAATAGTCACTGACTATCAACATGGAAAGGAATAACAGATTGACGAAGACCACTCAATTTTCCGACCTTGCCTTTGCTGCGCCATCTAGCGATCATTGACCCCTATCCGTGCTAAAAGTACGGCTGCACCGTCATGCAAATCAAATCACATCACGCATGACGTGCCCACAACTCAACTGGAAGCTTAGGCCGTGTTCACACTTGACTTATTTATTATTTATTCAGAAAAAAGCGCTGCCTACAGCGCCTTTTTATATGCAACCCTATGGGAAAAGGAAAAATGCGGACGCCTTTTTAAAACTTCTGAAAAAGCACAGCGCCAGACGCCTTTTTGAGTTCAATTTTCTCAACTTTTCAGAAAAGCGCTGGGTGACGTCAAGCACCTTTCTGACAACTGACCAATCAGGACGAGGAGAGTAGGTACGCGTGTACCTTCCCTAGTAACCTACCTTAGTTACCAGGCTATGGCTCCTCAAAGGCCAAAGCTAAAGCAAGTAATTGCATTTTATTCTCCATAGTAGCTAGCTATCAATAAGTAACCAACGGAAAATAACGGATAAAATCCACACCTGTCACCCATTACCTTATCTTCCTGCAGTACTTCAACCCCGGATTTCCAACGACTCCTCGTCAGATTGTTGTCTCAGATACGGTGGTAGTATGCAACCTTTCAAGTACTACTTTAACTATTATTTACTAACCCCACGGCTGACAACTTTCACGCATTGGCCGTGATGGGGGAAACGAAGCTTTCCGAAGCAACGAGCTATTGGACACAATTGTTTCGAAAAAGTATCGCTTTTTCGAAGCATTCGATACATCTTCTCCATAGGGACACCTGCTGGTCAGTTCATGGAATGGCGACTGTATCAAGCGATGGAAGGAATCAAATCTAAATGTATTTGTATCGCCCTTTTTACACGCAAGCATGTCACAGAGGGCTTCACATACGCCCATAGAACTGCCCCTCAACCAACCTAAACCCTCAAGGAAGACAAAAACTCCCAGAAAAACTCACTGCAGGAGAAAAAATGGAAGAAACCTTGGGAGGAGCAATTCAGTGAGGGATCCCCTCCTCCAGAGACGGTTGGTGAAAGAGAGGAGCAGAACACAGGCTTAACATAGTCATACAGCAGGGAAGTGTCAATGGGTTTTGAAACATCAAAATCCATTGTTCAACTTGGTAGACCTTTCTGCAGCGTTTTGTTGTGGAAAAAACATCACACTGTTGTAATTATGAACATGGGTAACGATTATGGATTATATGATTGAAAATGAACCCCTTAATCATTTTACCCCTGTATATGCTATATTACTGAAAACCAGATGCAAAGCTGTTGACTGATGAGTATTGCCACTAATATATAGAAGATATTAAGCCCAAGAGTGCAAATCTGGATATTTAGGGGCTGAGGGCGAGAGAAGATGGTATGTGTGCTTCTTCCATAGAAAACTACAAGGCCCAGATATCATGGACTACAAGGCCCAGATATCATGGGACAGATTTACGACTTTACACTCAGCAACCCAGTGCAGCTGATCTTCAAGGCCAGAAAAAAGCCTAAAAAATAGTAGAGTTTTCTATGCACCTGTAATCTGAAGCCTTTAGAGAGAGAGACCAATATAGTGTTATTATGCATCTGTGACAAACAGTAATGTACCAATAGCAAAATTACAGATCTGATAAGGTTTTGATATAAAAGAGGAATTTCTGGAGAAAAATTCCAGTCTGCTCCCGGGAACACACTCACTTGTTTAAATACGTTTGTGTCTGAATAAACTTTTGCATCAAACTCTGAGTTCCAGTGCGCCTGTTTGGTCTTAGGATCTAGCCCTTCACGACACTTAGAATTATTCTTCACTTCAAGACATAGTATATTTCACAATATAATAGAACTTACAAAAGTATTTACATAATTTCAAACATTGAGAAACTGATAAAACGTAGTACGTATTTATCCACTTCAGTTTGATACGGTTAACCATCAAATCCTGCTGGCCAGACTTTCTGAGATGGGCATCACTGGCACTGCACTTCAGTGGATCTCATCCTACCTGTCGAGAAGATCCTACCAGGTCTCCTGGGGAGGCAAAGTGTCAGGCCCCCGCCAGCTCTCCACTGGTGTCCCACAGGGCTCCATCCTTGGACCCCTCCTCTTCTCCCTCTACACCACCTCGCTTGGACCAATCATCACCTCCCATGGCTTCTCCTACCACTGCTATGCTGACGACACGCAGCTGTACCTGTCGTTCCCCCCGACTGATCCGGGGATCTCAGCTAGGATCGAGGCCTGCCTCACAGACATCTCCGCCTGGATGACCGAGCACCACCTCCAGCTGAACCTCGCCAAAACAGAACTCCTCATCATCCCGGCCAAACCCTCCATCTCCCACGATCTCTCAATCACCCTGGGATCGGCGACGGTGACCCCTTCATCCTCTGCCAGGAACCTCGGGGTGACCATGGATGACGAGCTCTCCCTCACAGCCCACATTGCTGCGGTCTCCCAGTCGTGTAGATTCACCCTCGACAACATCCGGAAGATCAGGAGATACCTGTCTGAGCATTCCACCCAGCTGCTAGTCCAAGCACTTGTCCTCTCAAAGCTGGACTACTGCAACTCGCTGCTCGCCAGTCTCCCAGCATGCGCAACCCACCCTCTCCAGAGGATTCAGAACGCGGCGGCCCGTCTGGTCTTCAATCTACCCAGACGCTTCCATGTTACCCCGCTCCTCATCTCCCTCCACTGGCTTCCCATCATGGCCCGTATCAGATTCAAGACTCTGGTACTGACCTTCCGAGCGGTGAACGGGACTGCACCCGACTACATCAAGTCTTACACCCCCCCCCGCCACCTACGGTCTTCTTCTGACAACTGTCTGGTGGTCCCACCGCTCAAGAGCGCCCAGTCCCAACACAAGCTCTTCTCCTGTCTGGCCCCCCAATGGTGGAATCAACTCCCCACCTCCATCAGGGACACTGACTGTCTCCCCACCTTCAAGAAAAGGCTCAAGACGCACTTGTTCCGGGAGTACAACGGCACTTAGGAATGCTTGGCTGGACCTGATGTTAGTTTCCTCCAGGATCACAATGACTCGTATTGAGAGACTTGTTGCTCTTGTTGGTTAGTTGTAACAGTTTCAAATTATTGTACTCGCTGTGAAATATTTTACTGTTGATGTTTGACTGTTTTTTCTACAGGTACACGCTTGCGGGGAGTTTCATGTTGTTCAATTGTAACTTGTTCAACTGCATGCTCTTATGGTTCTTCCCTTTGGCACTTATTTGGTTTTCCACAATGTATGCTTCATGTTTTGGCTGCTCGCAATGTTTGGGGCTATCTCGTTGTTATGATCAGTGACCTATGCTCTTTTGTAAAGCTCTCTCTTGGAAGTCACTTTGGATAAAAGCATCTGCTAAATGCATAAATGTAAATGTAATGTAGATGTAGGAAGGGACCGGGAAACTCGCTGTTGCCCGTCATGGAGACTGATTTCCGGTTGGCGACCAGGTCCAGCGTTGGCAAACCGACGACCAGGCAGGTGCTGACAGCTCAAACCCCCCACACCACAGGGGATGTGTGGAGGGGGGACAGAGAAAAGAGAGCAGGGATTAGAGAATGCCAGGAGCAGCTAACAGTTACAGTCATTACAATGAAATCCCCACCGGTCAAGTGTGGACTAGTGCAGCAATTTAGCAGAGCAAAAAAAGGGTATTTGATGCAGCCCTAGACACTAAGACAGTGCCAAACCCCCCTCGGTTGGGACATGAAATCTGTTCCAGGGGAAAGAACTCTAAAATAAGTTATATTTACATTTAGCAGACGCTATTATCCAGAGCGACTTACAGTAAGTACGGGGACATTCCCCCGAGGCAAGTAGGGTGAAGTGCCTTGCCCAAGGACACAACGTCATTTTGCACAGCCAGGAATCGAACTGGCAACCTTCAGATTACTAGCCCGATACCCTAACCACTCAGCCACCTGACTCCCCTGTTCCCCAAGTTATATTTATAGAATAAGGGTGAGAATGCCCCGTCCCCCGTTGTCACCAACTAATAACAGAAACTATAACAATATACAGTAACAGGTTTACTTTATTTGTAAAATCTAGATGGGGCAACGTGAACATATAGAAGCTTTAATTGCAATTTAAAAGTTACATGTGATACACATAAACACACACCCCAGGTTTACATAGAAAGTACATACACACATATTTATCTTTAGCAGTCATAAAATTGACTAAACATTAACGTTTTTAAACTAATTTTGAATGTCGAAACAGTATCAGCCTCCTTAATTGAGACAGGTAATTTGTTCCAGAGAAGAGGTGCTCTATATGAGAACGCCCTGCCTCCAGCAGTTTCTTTCTTACTTTTGGGAACCACCAGATAGCCGGCATCTTGAGATCTAAGTGTCCTTGCAGGGCGATCGGGTGCAAGGAGACCAGAGAGGTAAAGTGGTGCCAATACATGCAGAGATTTGTAAGTTAGCTCTGGCTTGGATAGGGAGCCAGTGTAAAGAGACGAGAGTAGATAGTTCTAGTTAATAATCTAGCAGCAGCATTTTGCACCCGTTGTAAAAATTTTAAGTAAGTAATTGGGAGGCCAGAGAACAACACATTGCAGTTGTCCAGTCGGATTGTAACAAATGCATGTATTAGTTTTTCTGCATCATCCTTTGAGAGTAATTTTCGTATTTTGGCTATATTACGTAGATGGAAAAATGCAGTTCTGGTAATTTGCTGAATATGGTACTCAAACGAAAGGTCTGGGTCCATTGTAACTCCTAGATTTTTTACCAGCTGGCTTTGAGAGACTTTGACGCCATCTAAGTCTAAGGTCAGATTGGATAAATTATTTCTGTATTTTTTAGGACCGAAAATTTGAATCTCTGTTTTATCCGAACTGAACCCTGTGGTACTCCGTATTTTACAATGGAACTCCTGGATGAGCAGCCATCATAGTGGACAAATTGTGATCTGTCAGATAGATACGATCTAAACCACTGAAGTGAAGTACCAGAAATCCCAACATAGTTCTCCATACGTTCCAGGAGAATCTCATGATCCACAGTGTCAAAAGCTGCACTTAGGTCTAGGAGAACCAGGACAGAGATAGAGCCTGCGTCGGAGGCTAATAGTAACATTGACTACCTTGGCTAATGTAGTTTCAGTGCTGTGGTGAAGACGAAATCCAGACTGGAGAGGTTCGTAAAGCTTATTTGAGGACTGGTGCTCAATGAGCTGTTGTACCACAGCTTTGTCCCAAAAATTTGAGAGAAATGGGAAATTTGAAATTGGCCTATAGCTGTGTTTTGTTGTTGGACTTCTGTGCTAGACACGGCTTGTCCATAACGAACACAATGTTCAAGCATAAGGGTGTCCATATGTGCACTTGGCCCCAGGACACCCGAGGTCTCAGTTCGATGATCGACTTTGTCTTGGACACTCGGGTGAGGAGAGGGGCGGAGCTGTCAACTGATCACCACCTGGTGGTGAGTTGGCTACGATGGTGGGGGAGGACGCCGGTCAGGCCTGGCAGGCCCAAACGTAATGTGAGGGTCTGCTGGGAACGGCTGGCAGAATCCCCTGTCAGAAGGAGCTTCAACGCCCACCTCTGGGAGAGCTTCGATCAAGTCTCGGGGGGGAGCCGGGGTCATTGAGTCCGAATGGGCCATGTTCCGGGCTTCCATTGTTGAGGCAGCTGACCAGAGCTGCGGCCGCAAGGTGGTCAGTGCATGTCGCGGCGGTAACCCTCGAACCCGGTGGTGGACGTCGGAGGTGAGGGATGCCGTCAAGCTGAAGAAGGAGGCCTATCGGACTTTATTGGCTGGTAGAACTCCAGAGGCAGCTGGTGTGTACCGGCAGGCCAAGCGGAATGCGGCTTTGTCGGTCGCGGAGGCAAAAACCCGGGCGTGGGAGGAGTTCACGAGGCCATGGAGAACGACTTCCGAACGGCTTCGAAAAGGTTCTGGACCACCATCCAGCGACTCAGGAGGGGGAAGCAGTGCACTGTCAACGCTGTATATGGTGGGGATGGTGCGCTGCTGACCTCGACGGGGGACGTCCTGGATCGGTGGAAGGAATACTTTGAAGACCTCCTTAATTCCACCAACACGCGTTCCAACGTGGAGGCAGAGTCTGGGGACATCGGGGGGGGCCCTTCTATCTCTGGGGCTGAGGTCGCCGAGGTGGTTAAAAAGCTCCGTGGTGGCAGGGCCCCTGGGGTGGATGAGGTCCGCCCGGAGTTCCTTAAGGCTATGGATGTTGTAGGGCTGTCTTGGTTGACACGACTCTGCAACATTGCGTCGACATCGGGGACAGTGCCTCTGGACTGGCAGACTGGGGTGGTGGTTCCCCTCTTTAAAAAAGGGGACCGGAGGGTGTGCTCCAACTTTAGGGGGATCACACTCCTCAGCCTCCCTGGGAAAGTCTATTCAGGGGTTCTGGAGAGGAGGGTCCGTCGGATTGTCGAACCGGGAGTACGGGGTACCGGATTCCCTGATGATTCCCTGTACGACCGGTGCCAGAGTTTGGTCCGCATTGCCGGCAGTAAGTCGAACTTGTTCCCGGTGAGGGTTGGACTCCGCCAGGGCTGCCCTTTGTCACCGATTCTGTTCATAACTTATATGGACAGAATTTTTAGGCGCAGCCAGGGCGTTGAGGGGGTCCGGTTTGGTGACCTCAGGATCGGGTCGCTGCTTTTTGCGGATGATGTGGTCCTGATGGCTTCATAGGGCTGTGACCTTCAGCTCACACTGGAGCGGTTCGCAAACGAATGCGAAGCGGCTGGGATGGGAATCAGCACCTCCAAATCTGAGGCCATGGTTATCGACCGGAAAAGGGTGGAGTGCAATCTCCGGGTTGGGGAGGAGATCTTGACCCAAGCGGAGGAGTTCAAGTATCTCGGGGTCTTGTTCAGGAGTGAGGGAAGAATGGAGCGCGAGATCGACAGGCGAATCGGTGCGGCGTCCGCAGTGATGCGGGCTCTGCATCGGTCCGTCGTGGTGAAGAAGGAGCTGAGTCAAAAGGCGAAGCTCTCTACTTACCAGTCGATCTACGTTCCTACCCTCACCTAGGGTAATATATGATAATGTAGGCTAGCGGTTAAGGTTTTTGAACATGCTTTTGCAACCGGGAAAGGGATGGCCACATTTGAAGGCTGGTAAAACTAGAGAAAGATGTATGTGCTTCTGTACACCTAGGCTACTCTCTCACATCTCACATTAGTGTATCTATCTGTCTATCTATCTCTGGCAATCTATCTGTATTTATGATTCTGTCAATGATTGTATTCTATAGCGTCCGTAAATAGGCCTATGTCTCCTCTCTATAAACTACGAATATTAGTGATTTCTGATGTCTTTTTAAGCGTTTGAATAAAGCGCTGTTTGTCTCAGCTGCTTGTGTCGACACTTCGACAGGTGATCACATGGTTTTTGCCCATTTCAAGCCACGCTTTACACGTTTGTGTCGGTACCAATTGTTTCGAAAGGTCGATACCGCTTTGTGAGCACGGTATTGAGCGTAACATCACTAATTGGCCGCTTTTCAACCAGTTCACACGCTCTCACACAACACCGTGTAATACGGTACTTAGGAATGATTTGCTGGACCTGATGCTAGTTTCCTCCAGGTTCACAATGACTCTTATTGAGAGACTTGTTGCTCTTGTTGGTTAGTTGTAACGGATTTAAATTCTTGTACTCGCTGTGAAATATTTTACTGTTGATTGCTTTTCTACAGGTTCACTCTTGCACTTTTTGAGGTTCATGTTGTTTAATTGTAACTTGTTTGACTGCATGCTCTTATGGTTCTTCCCTTTGGCACTTATTTGTTTTTTCACAATGTAAGCTTCATGTTTTGGCTGACACAATTTTGGTTGGCCCCACCAAATCCCACTCCAAGGTTTTTTGAAAAGTTGGCAGCCCTGTAACCCAGGGGTACTCAATTAGAAACCCAAAAGGTCCACTCACCAAATTTCCATTCAGTCCATGGTCCGGAACAGTGATGGTTTATTTTTCTGGCCCTTACCTCAGAGTTCTGGCCTGGGGGTAATTTTGTTCAAAGTGTCCATGCTTTGTGTCATAGTGACGTTTCATATTACCATTTTTGACAAGGGCAACCGTCTCATTGCAGATTAAACACATCGGTTTTGTGCTCCCCACCGGCAGCACAAATGCATACTTGTCAGTCCACTCTGTCGGAAATTTGCGATTTTCCGGCTTTTTGTCGGGTTTAGAGCACGGAAGAAACAGGTACTGTTAGCAAATCGATTAGCCTGCGTTGTTGCGAATGACACAACCTGTGTGACCCACAGAGTGAGTGAGTTATCATGGTGATTACAGTTATTAAAGCTCCTGATTGGACCTTTGGATTGGACACGGAAGATAGAAACCACATCTAGTAGGAACAAAATATAGGCTATAGCGTGAAATCACACACCAATGAAAACTTCCTTGGATCATGACTAAATTAGAATTGATTTAGGCTTCAGTCCAAATTGTATTGCGTCCGGGTCTGGATCCGGACCGGAGTCCGCCAATTGAGTAGCTCCGTACTAACCAGTTCTTCTTGTGCCCAGGATCATACTGTGCCATTTACATGCCTGCCTGCCAACCCGCTGGTTCAGTCCTGTTTGCTCGTTTGTCAGTCTGCCTGCCTGCAGCCTCTCAACCTCCAGCCTAAACCCCCAATAAAATCACCTCGGACTTACCCCTCAGTCCACTCTGCTACACCGCAACAGAGCGTGTCACATTGTAAGGATGTTATCATTGACTGTACGATTTCTGTCTTTATTTAAGTTAGACCATTTCATTCTGTTCATTGAAACCAATCTCTCATATCAAATTCATAATCTAACTTGTTCTTACTATGAATATTAACGTTACTTACCGTATTTTTCGGAAATAAAGCTGCGGTGGACCCCAATTTAACATTTTTCTTGTGGTGGTGAGGCTTATATTTCGAAGCGGCTTATAGAATGTTTTTATACCAAAACAGGCTTCAAAATGTACTAATGAGAAGTAACACTAGCATGGTAGTAGCATTGCTACGAGTATTATGCTAGCTAACTTAGCCCGTAAGTTAACTAAAGCTAGCTAGCTACTGTTTCGGAAAAATAACTTGCGTCGGAAATATTTAGTGTCTGAAGGTAAATATTAGTTAATTCCCGGGCAATACAAAAAAACATACATTACGCACTGTTTCAAGTCAGCGGCCTGCAGCCAGCTGCATGAAGTCAGTCCATGTCGAACGCACCTATTGATCCGAGGACTCGGTTGGCAGAGGAACAAAACATTAGGTGCGTTCGACATGGACTGACTTCATGCAGCTGCAGCCGACTGACTTGAAACAGTGAATTCTGGTTAGAATTTTTGTCCGACTTGAGACAGCGCCGAGGCTAGGTCTCTGTGACGTAGCCATCAAAGTACCGTTTTGACTGGGTCTTCGGATACGGATCTTTGGATAATTTTTCACGTGACCTGCCATAGGCTCAGAAGAGGAAACAGAAATTGATTTGTTTACCTCGTTCACTTTCGCGTGACTAGGTTTAGTAAGACGTGAATGATATTCGTTCACAAGTAATAATTACAGGTTTCGTTATTTTAACTTTTTTGTACTTTACTTACAGTTCAGTGCAGCATAGTTGTTTGCCGTGATAATTGGTAAATGTTAGTGTGATAATAAATGACCATTTCAAATCATACAAACTGTCATGATACATTATTTTAATGCAGGAATTTCTTTTAAAATAGTATCTGCTGATTTACATGCACTAACCTACATGAGAATATGATATACGTGTTTTCCAGGGAATTTGCTATAAAATGCTGAGCAACATTTTTATTGAGGTGGGGCTGGTAGCAAAGCCAAGCCCGATTGAGTGGAAGAGGCTGGTAGCAGAGCCAAGCATGATACGGTTGGTGGAGGCTGGTAGCAGAGCCAAGCCTGATACAGTTGGTAGAGGCCGGTAGCAGAGCCAGGCCTGGTGGAGTGTAGGAGGCTGGTAGTAGAGCATAGCCTGGTGCGGATGGAGGAAGCCGGTGGCAGAGCTGGGCCTGGGGTCCTGAGGGGACGAGAGTGTGATTACTGAGGGGCACTGGAAATGAACGATGAGGTAAAGGGTGCAGGCATTGAACCCGGGGTGTGGCGGATAGTCCTTGAGGGTCACGGCCGAGCAGCCGCTTGAGCAGATCCCCAAAAGGAACAGCCTCACTTAGTGGGCTACAGCGAGGCTGATACGAGCATGAGTGTGGTGGAGGTGTAATGGCAGAATTATGAAGACACTGATACTCGAATGGTCAGGATGCCGGAATAATACTCATTCTTTATTCAATATCAAAAAGGTACTTAACAGAGCCCTCTGTGACCAATCTGCTGGAGGACACTTAACAGAAGTGTCATTCAGCCGAGTGATAAAGACCCTTTAGACAAGACTTTAAATTCAAACAAAACTTTATACCATCATCGACACACAAACAAAAGACAATAACACAAAACCATCTGGCCATGAATCAGATGGTATCAGAAGTAGTACACGCCCAAACAGTGTCTCACAAGTTCTCACCATGAATCAGATGGGATCAGAACCGGAGAGCAACTTGCAGAAGAAATTGATGCCGCTGAGGTACACGTGGACTGTGGAAGTGTGGGTGGAGAGGTGCGTGTGGGCATGGGAAATTAAGCTGGTAATGGAAATCAGGTTTGTACAAGTGGAAGGTGAGGTGGTGAGCAGTGTGGAAAGACTTAAAGCACTTCCAGGCTGTCCAGTAGGTAAAGAGTGTGAGGGGGGCCAGACCTTGGAGAATGGCGTCTTGGGTGTGGAGTGGGAAGGTGAGTCCGCCTGTGGCGCCAAGCATCTGAATTTCTGGAGGGAGAGACAGGAGAGGGAGTCAGCAATGGTGTTGTGGTGACAGGGGATGTGAGCGGCTCTGATTATAAACTGGTGTGTCACGGAAAGCCAAGTGAGGCGGCGGATGAAGGGCATGGCGGATATGGCGTCTGAACAGACTTTGATGATCCAGGAGACGACGGCAGTGTTGTCAGAGTGGATGAGGATATATTGGCTTGTCCATTCGTGGCCCCAGAGGAGGGCGTAGATTTTGTCAAGTGCAGATGAGAGAGCTTGTGAGGGAGAAGGGTAGAAAGGGGGCTCAGGAGGTCATGGGGAAGCGAATCAGCGGCTGTTGTAGTAGCAACCAAAACCAGAGGAGGGGGTGGCGCCTGTGAACAGTTGCATGTCGTGGGGATTGGATACCATTTGTTTGTAGAAGAAGGTGATGCCGTTACAGTGTGACAGAAGGTGGTGCCAGAGCTCTAACTCCATGAGCCAGGAGGTGTCCGGTTTGGTGGAGAGACTGGGAGGTGGGAGATGAAGGAGCGACCTTTGGGGATGATGCGGAGGGCGTAGTTCAGGTGGCCAAAGAGGGAACGGAGTTGGCGCTTGATGCAGGTGGGAGTGAGCAGGTAGTTGGAGAGGAGGAGAGTGATACGGTTCAGTTTGTCGGTGGGGAGTGAAGCTTGGAATGACATGGTGTCCAGTGTGACGCCGAGGTGAGATTACCGATGGTGAGGAAGTCGTCCAGAAGATGTACGAGGAAGGGGACCTTAGAGTTATTGAGGAGGATCAAGCAGAGTGCTTTGGAGAGACAGTCAAAGATGCGTGGTCTGCTTTTGCATCCGAATGCCAGGTGGACAACGAAGTAGTAGGAATCCTGCCAGTGAACCCCCCAAAAAGAAAGAGAGGCGAGGGGGGGGGGGGGGGGGGGGGGGCGGGGGCCAGGAGCGGGAGTTGGGCTTCGGATCTGACCGGGAAAACCGGATCCCCTGAGCCTGGAGGAGGCGCTGCTGGGCAAGTATTGCTAGTTTAAGGGTGGGTTAGTCAGCCACTTCTGCAGCTCCGATGTCCTGGTAGGCTTGTTGGGCATCCCGTCAGGAATGGGGTCAGGATATCTGCCCAATGAGCGGACCGCTCTAAACCTCCAGACAGTGATGGGCAAGCTACTTGATATGTGTAGTGAGCTAAGCTACTAGCTACTCTACAATAAATTCAGCTTCACTACACAGAAGCTACCACTCATAAAATTGTAGCAAGCTAAGTTACAAAAATCTGTCAAAAGTAGCTTGATACATTAGTAGCTACTTTCAGTTAAACAAACTGCATGCCAAGTCAATGCAATTTTAGTGATCAACACAACTGTCAGTCAGATAAACGCTAAAATATGTTTAGATTTATTTATTGGCCAGCAATCGCCTAATACACAAAAAACAAATGCATGAGTTTACAAATGTCTCCGACCTCTGTTTAGGAAAACAATCGTTACTACCACTACCATCATACAGCCTTATTATCCATCATTAAGTCACATAGATTGAATAACAGTCTTCTAAATAAGAGTTGGTGTGAGGTGAGTGTGTGTATGCGTGTGTGGGGGGTGGAGGCCTGGGCCCTCAACTTTTTCACAACAGGTGTTTGTTTACACGACACAAGAGAAGCTTCTCAAAATTAGCATCAGAAAGGCGGTTTCTCTTTGGACGGAAAATGTCGCTTCCTACACTAAAGAGTCTTTCAGAGGCAGCACTTGATGGAACTCCTGTGTTGTATTTGAGGAAGATCTTCTTCATCAATGGCAGGTTTTGGAATGCACTGACGAGTTTGGTTTCAGATGACTGCAAGAAGATCTCCACCTCATTCTGAACTGTTGTCGATTTCAGAGATGGGAAGTACCCTGTTACTTCATCACCATTATCACTTGGGTCTTCATGCTCTGTCTCCATGTGATCTGAAGACTGAGTTTGTAACCGGTTCACATCCGCTTTTAGGTTTGACACCACATGCGTTTTCTTTTCAGAAGGGATGTAGGTCAGCCTGAACATTGGATGAGCTGCAGAGGCTATGAGCAACCTGTGATCTTGAAAAATATTATATTATTATATTATTATATTATACTATATTATATTTTTAACCCCATCGATGATGGCATTTACCAGTGGGTTACAGTGATGTAGGTGGATCCCATGCTTCATCTGCTCCATCTTTTCAAGGAGAACTGAGATCGTTGGCACCAACACTCCTGTGTAGGCCATTTTGTCAGACTGTAGGACATCAAGGGCCTCGGCTAGGGGCATCATCACCTGATATAGACACAAAAAATAATAAAGTGTAAAAGTTCATATTAATATTATTTTTATTAACCTGGAAGACTACTACTGTTGTTGCATTTATGTTGATATGGATATGTGGCACATACGTAGTTATAAAAATATATTTACCTGGACATACTCCTGTATGAAGGTTAGTTCTGCGGCTTTGAAGCGAGTCACCTGCAGCTTCTCGCAGATTTCATGGAGTTCTTGTTCTTGTGTCAGTATACAAGTATTCAAGCACTCCATGGCATGGTAAGTGGAGTTCCACCGGGTTGACACGGGCACTATCAGTTGGCGACCTAACTTTTCTTTAATGGTATCTGAAGCTTGAGTACTCCTATAACGCCTGGCATTTGGCAAGTGTCGATCTTGATATTTTCTTAAAGGGCTCTGACTGGCTTAAGGCACTTTCAATGTCTCTTGTAGCAACCAGATTAAGGGTGTGGCAGGCGCATCTCTGGTAAGGTGGGAGACTATAATCTTCCTCTGAGTCTGCTTCATTCAGGATATGTGTGACATTGATGAAGACAGGTTGTTCCTCGTCTTCGTCGTCTTCATCCTCTTCTCCACTGCCTTCGATGGTTCTTTGAACCTCTGCGAACATACTGAATGCCTTCACAAAATTAGAACCATTATCCGTGGGTGTAACGGTCACCTTTTCTTTTATGGTGAAACCTCGGTGGATGTCGTCAAGCATCTCTGCTAAAACATCATATGTGTGCCGCCCTGCAAGCCTACGACCGGGTAATGCTCCAGAGCAAATGCCTAAGCTTTCCTCGTCTATCCAGTGGATGGTCACGCCAAGGAAGCTTCTGTTGTTTGATGACCATGCATCTGTTGTTGTGCATACATGGTTCTGTTTGGACAATATTTTGACCAGTGTGCTCTTCACCAATGAATATTGATCATCTAACAGTCTCCCCAACGTGCGTCTTGATACTAACTGCCTGGAGGGTAGAATTTCACGGAATAATTCTATATATTCTGGCCTCTCCACAGTCCACAGTGGGTGCAATCCCCGAATCACGAAATTAAGAACTAATTTATTGAAATGCTCTTGACTTAGAGAGCGGGGACCACCCCTGAAAAACTGAGATACACTGCCTTGTTGTAGCGCATGGTGTTCGTCATCCTTAGGCGCACTCCTCTTTTTGGCTTGTTCACGCTCCCTCTCCATGCAAGCAAAGTTATTTGGGTGGACTCTCTAGAGAAGAAATAATTTATCCAATATTTGTTTTATGTATGTGGCTGTGATTAACGTACTTAATCGTACTTTTGAAGGTATGGCCACGGTGTCACTGTCACTTGTTCAGACTCTTCTACGGCTCTTGGGCTCTCTGCCATCCTGTCTTTTCTGTTCTGATATTTTCCCCTTGAATACAAAGATTTAATATTTTGCTGTTATCTAGTCAGACTGGCCGCGCAGGCGCTGTGTGAGTGGAGATGAGAAGATGACAGCCCTCGCTATACTCAGCTCTCGTGAGATCCGTTGTAACTTGAACTGCAGAACGGGATATGTGAGATGCTTTTTCAATGCTTTGTCAACACCAACTTTAAGTATGAACATCAGAAATGTCCAGGAGAAATTAGCTTTTGAGGACGCTACTGCGCTACTTGATCAATAAAAGAGCTTAGCTACTGAAAAGTTACTTGGTTTTGTAAATAGCGACGTTACCGCCAAGCTACTGACAAATGTAGTTAAGCTAGTAGCGTCGCTACAAGTAGCGACGCTACTGCCCTTCACTGCCTCCAGATACACCTTGATGTCCTCAGAGGTCTGTTTGGTCAGGCAAGTTGCAAGGCTGATTCCAGTGTTGCATGGGGTCAAGTGATTGGTCGGCATAGTTAAAGGTTCTTGTGTCGCTGCCATCCCTTGAGCCTGTTAGGTCTGAGCTTGGAGAAGTTGGGTAACTGTGTTTGCCATGTCTCTGCTTGGTAGACATCTCTTAAACTCAGTGTGTTTTGGTAATGGTGTCACATTCTCCCATTAATGTTACATTAAAATAAAAAATAAATACATTTCAGCCAAACATGTCAATCCCGGCCGTGCCTTCAGTTTTCCCCACTGTTCCTCCCTTGTTCCTTGCCTACTTCCCCTGCCTGTCCTCCTGCCCTACCCTGCCTGTCCTCCTCATTAAATACCTTTTAGATCCCTTCATCCTGAGTGCCTTCTCCTGCATTTGGGGCCACTTACTGCTACTCCATAACAAAAATGTTTGGTCTTTGTCAGGTACTGAATAGGATGCTGTACCTTTAAGGGATACTTTTTATAGGAGAGCATTAAAGACATTCAAGTGCAAAACTGGTGTTTGTGATACGACGTAGATAAAGCCTAATTTATGGAATAAGGTGAAAGAGAACTACGAAAGAAAACACAAACATGACAGTCTTGTTTAGTCTCCAGAAATGTTTCCCTCCCACAGCTGATGAAGAGTTACAGAAGTGATTCCATGGAGGACTCAGACCCAGAATCTAGATATACACAACACAGTAGTGTGTTTGTCTCATGACCTTCGACTGGAAATGCAGACAATGTGACTAGAATCTCAAACTGTTTCTGCTGTCGTGTAGTCTCCCTGTGGGGTGAATATCTCCATGCAGACATACAAGCTGTTGGTGTGGTAATGTATTTATTGTTTGAGCTTACTGCTTGTTTTTCTGTGTGGTGTGTAATGTTGGTTGAATCTACTTGTTTGTTTGTCTGCATCTGTCTGTCTACCCATCTGTCAGTATATCTATTCCTCATAAATCCCCCCCTCCCTTTAAACCTAGTATCTATCAATCTAGCTGACAGCTTATCCATCTATCCATCCACCCAATATCTTACTATAATAAAAAATGTTTGACCCATCCGTCAACCGTACCGCCCAAGTTTAGTAGTTTAGGGTAGCCAAATCAAATTACCCTAGACAACAGTATAGATTCTTCATTGTTACAAATGCTTCTCTCCACCTTTAACGATTAATCTGTGTTATTTGAGTGGGAATAATAAAGTGGAGGGGAGGGCGCTGTGTAATGTCATTACTGTTCATTTGTCAAGGGTGGGGGGGGGGGGGGGGATGTCATGCACCTCTAGCAGAGCCTAAAAGCCACGACTGAGGCCACAGTCACGATCTATCAAGGAGGGGCCTGAATAATTAATGTCACTTAAAGTGTCTGACCAGAGAGGAAGGGGTGGCGGGGGGTGGAGAAAAGAAAAAGGAGAGATAGACGAAGAGACAGAGAGGCAGACAGAAACAGATACAAGGGATGGAAAAAAGCACAGAGGCACCTCGGGAGAGAGGGATGTAGAGGTACACACACACACAGAGAGAGAGGTAGACATACAGAGAGAGCGAGAGAGAGGGATGTAGAGGTGCAGAGAGAGAGGTACAGAGAAAGTCTCAAGAATGTAAGACCATCCAAAAAACTAGCCTTACGCATTAGGTAAATTAAATTAAACATACAAATAGAGAGGGTACAATTTCTGGGGAAATTGTGAGGTGTGTTTGCGTCGGTTGCAGATGTGTCAGTTTTTTTCACTTACATTTTAAAACGTATATTTCTGTATATTTTAAATAAGTATGCATACTTATTATTTCTGAAGATTGCATAGATTAAAAAGCATACCTTGGTTGCTGCTCATTTACACTGAAAAATACTAAGAGTGAAGTGTAGAATGAAACAGGGTTCTCATCATTTCCCTTATAGTCCAGTCATTTTATGAAAAAAGGTAGGACAAATTGCAACAGAAGCAAACTCAACTGATTTTGTATCCTCAATATGTCCAGTGTAAGGAAAAAAAAAGCCCTGAAGAATCCCATTGGGGGAAATGAAAATTACTGACTTGATTACTTACATAAAGACAAACAAAATGTATTACAAGTTTTTTTTTATTGTTTGTTAACATGGGCAAACGGTGCATAATCTAATTAGGTATGCCCTAATTTGCATAAATACCACAACATTTAGTAATTTAGCAGACGCTCTTATCCAGAGCGACTTACAGTAAGTACAGGGACATTCCCCCGAGGCAAGTAGGGTGAAGTGCCTTGCCCAAGGACACAACTTAATTTTGTACGGCCGGTAATCGAACCAGCAACCTTCTGATTACTAGCCCGATTTCCTAACCACTCTCCCAAACTGTAACATTGGGCATGAGAGGTTTAGCGTAGAATGGTTTAAGAAACATTGGGTTGGGTTCCAGAAGTTTACAGAGTAAAAGATTACAACCATTGGGTACTAGAAGTTTAGAGTAGGGATGCACCGAATCCCGATTTTTGGGGTTATGCCGAAAACCGAATCCACTGGTTAAGATTTGGTCGAATCCGAATACCGAATCCTACTCCCATCCTTAGTCCAATAACACAGTTGTACTGTAAAAAAAAAAAAAAAGAATAAGCAACATTATGCCAGGAAGACCAGTGGAAAAAACTATTTTGACAATTGCCATATGAAGCTTGCGCAAGTTCAGTCAGGCAAGACCGATCCCTGCACTCGGGCTTAATCGTAGTGTACACTACTCACTCCCCCCGCTAAGAACGCCCTACCTTCCCCCCTTCCCTGGTCGGGCGGTCACTGGGGTTCAGGTCGATTAGTGCTCCCGCTATCAATTAATGGCGTCACATGATCCGTGCCTTTAAATATGATTCTCTCCCCGTGTAGTTTGTTCATGCTATCAAGTGCGCGACCCTCCACCACCCCGTCGCCACCCAGTTCCTGTTTCAGTCTTCGGCTCGATTGGTCGTTGGCTGCCGCCACCGCCACCAGTGTCTGGACTCCGTGGGTTTCTTCTTCGGGCGTTGGGCAGGCGCCCGTTGATCTATAAAATTCCCCGTGGGGTTCAAGCTCCAAACACCATAGTACATTTATTATTCTGTAATAAACATCTTTCACTCATCCCAGGTCTCTCCTGATTGAAATGCCTATGTTTACCCTATCTCAACATCCAATCAATATCCAACATATTAGCCTTTTAGATTTCTTGAATTTCTTTTGGATGTTTCATACGCAAATGTTTTAACAGCGGAGATGTTGTGTATTGTTTAGGGTCCTTGCCACCACGAGACAAATCGGCATTGCTAATTGAGCATGTAGCTCGACTTGAATCGCCTTCTTTTGACTGAAAGTACTGCCAAACAACACTTTTTCTGCTCACGAGGTCAATTTTCACTTTCTCTCAGCCTACTGCATTGAACAGTCCACCTACATAAACACCTTCCCGTAATCAACAGCGGCGTCATTATGTCGACCAGCGTAACGTGCGTAGTGCAAGCGTAGGGTTCGGGTTCGGTGGAAAACAATTTTACGGTTCGGCCGAAACCGAACCCCGCCAAAAAGCCCAATATTCGTCCAAAACCGAATCCTGGATTCGGTGCATCCCTAGTTTAGAGTAGACTAGATTCAGAAACATTGGATACTAGAGGTTTCAAGCAGAATAAATCCAGAAACATTGTGTACAAGAAGTTTAAAACAGAGTAGATTCAAAATCAGAGTGTAGAAGTTTAGAGCATAATAAATGGAGAAACACTGGATGATACTAGAGGTTTAGAGCAGAATAGATTCAGAAACAGATACATCACATTTTACATTAGACATTGGGTGTTTGACACAGTAGGCCCCACTACTTGTAATGAAATTAAAGTTGGCAAATTTCTCAATGACTCTCTGGTTAAAGTCAATCATGTCTGTGACAAGCCTTTGCTTGGATCGATAGAAAACCACTGCTTTGAACTTCACTGATGATCTTTTCCCTCCCAACAGACAGCATACAGTCAAGAAGCTCATTCTGGACTGTTTTGGGTGTTCCCTTAAACACAGTCACGCTCTCGAGATGCTCTTTCAGTGCAGTGTCAAGTGAGGCAACAACGTCCACCAAGCCACGGAATATCCCTGGGTTATCCGAGTTCTCGCTCTCATCGTGACCACGCAAATGCACCACAGAACTTCACACAGTCTATTATTCTTGAGAGAATGTGTCTGTTTTTCCTCACTTCTTCGTTGTGCCTTCGAATGCCAATTCGGTACCCTTCGTCGAGTTGCTTTGTTATACTCAGTCTTCCAAAGAGGTTTAGCTTTAGGCTGTTATTTAGATGGCTGCGGCCAGATTTGTGCTTCTTACATTTTTCTGTAAAGTGCTTTAGATCCCTCATCCCCGTAGTCCAGAGTGTTTCAGTCCCAGGACTTTGGAACAACAGACAGGGAAAACAAAAAAACGCATCACTCACTGAACAACCAGGGGCCTGTACTACAAATCAAGATCAACATGCTCTGGATTACTTTCAGTTACCCAGCTACACAAAGCCTAACAATCGCAATCACGATAAACGGTATCATGACGGCGGTTATCAACTCTCTAACTCAACCCAGATCTTTCCAATCTAGAGACGTGCGCGTTCACATAAAGGGGCGGTGTTTGCACCGCCCCGTGTATATTTCACGCAGGAGGAGCAGACAATAATCTTACAAACTTTGGCCCGATCCCAATTCTCTGTCTTACCCCTACCACTTACCCCTAGCCCTTAGTTTACCCCTAGCCCTTGTGTCTCGAAACTGAGGGGTAAGGGCTACATAGCCCTATGAAATGAGACACCACTTGGTTACGGTTACGTATATTGATGTCTCCAAAGCAAGTAGTGTTATGCACTGATATCAAACGAAATTCTTTTGAAATTCGCTGCTAATAGAGTTGAATTAAAACTGGTTTTAAGGGGTGTATACCCCTTCATCTTAGCCCTAGCCCTCGATCAAAAAGAGTATTGGGACACCACTTATTCTCACGTGAACGCGCAAAACTATGGGCTAGGGGCAAGGGGTAGGGGTAAGACACAGTATTGGGATTCGGCCTTTGTCTAAGCCTCCTGCGTGAAATATTGTAATACAAACATATCAAGAATACAGACATATAATACAGGCAAAAATCAACAAAGTTGCTGCTGCCAAGCAGGCAGAAAATAGCAGACGCTGTAAATGCATAAGCTACATGACTTATTGATATCACTGCCCCAGGCACAAGATGTGACCATAATTACACTTGTGCATTCCATAACGTTAAACTTTTGTTGCTGTATTATTGGGTGTGCTCAAGCCTTCGGCGAGAGCACAACCTTTGTTCTCTCACATATATATTTATTTATTATTTATTTTCGCCCCCCTAAGGATCAGTCAATATTTGGACTACATACACAACGGCGGTGTCAAAAGGTTCGTCTTGGTAGCGATTGCGTTGGTTGTATTTTTATTTACGTTCCGTTGCATGGTTTAAGTAGAAATTGCGTTTTTGTGGTGAAAAGTGAAGCTAACGGTGGCTAATTTGCTAGCCACAGTCACTGACGTTACTAACGTCACTACGTCACGAAAACACGCGTGACTACCTGTAGCAGAACATTCGTTTCACATCTGTTAACTTGGGGGATAGCTAGGCTAACTATAGCTTTA
Organism: Osmerus mordax; assembly: GCF_038355195.1. Taxonomy (NCBI): domain Eukaryota; kingdom Metazoa; phylum Chordata; class Actinopteri; order Osmeriformes; family Osmeridae; genus Osmerus; species Osmerus mordax. Next base: position 5,769,129 of record NC_090050.1, on the reverse strand, counting down.
CTGCAAGGCAGCTGCAGGAACGCCACAAGCAAAGAGGCCAGGGTGATAACTATTTTACTTTGTGATGTGAAACACAATTATGAAATGTAATGTACAATATTAGCTGATATTATTAAGGAAGTAGGCCCACATCTACTTTTGGAAACGGTAGTCTACTATTTCACTGAAGCATTAGCATCATGACATTAGCCTCTGTTGCCCGGGCAACACATACTACAGTGGTCTATGATGCATCTGTTTTCAATCTTTAAAATAAACATTCCTCACAAATACATTTTCGTTGTAGGATTTATTATGACATTACATTACAAGTAAACGATTTGTGGGTGAAATTATCATTACCTGTGGTTTCAAACCAGTGTTGCTCACTGCAATGCTGTAGCCTACGCGAGACACTACAAAAACATCTACACAGCTGTAGGAAGTCAAACGGCGACAGAACATGTTCGGCACTCCCCTTACTTAATCAAAAGTCTATCTAACTACTAACCTGAACTTCATTGCCACAGCCTAAACGTTGCCAATCTGTTCATGAAAATAATTAATTTCAGCCTAAACCGTACAACGGAACGTTAAATCCAATTCAACCAACGCAATCGCTACCAAGACGAACACTTCAGTAGTCTACTAGTACTGTACCGTAGTAGTACAATTTACCGGGGCAGCTTCTCCACACAGGGCTATATCGCATGTTGCGTTGTTACTGACAATGATCGCTACCAGTGAGCTTTTTATGAATGAGCGATTTTCCACTAAATAAATGTCAAGCTTATTTACGTTTTGGGGGGCATATTTTCAGTTAGCAGATGGGACTGTCTGAATCGCGATTCCATCTTCTACTGCCGGGTAACGTCGTAGAATAATCTTCAAAGGGGGTTCTTTATTAATGAATGAATGCAATGAGTAGGCTACATGCCTGAAAATATCACGAGAAGGGAAAAACTTAAAATGACGTTTAAGTCATAGAGATTAGGTCCATTTTTACACCGGTCTGCCAAATTTATTCGTTTTGATTCAACGATGAGGCTGCCTCTTGCAGGGGAAATGAGAAGACATCTATTTCATTCTACACTTCACTCGTATTTTCAGTTGTAAATGAGCAGCTAAAAAAAATGCCTTTAAATCTATTTAATCTTTATAAATAATAAGTATGCATTTTCATATAAAATATACATAAATCAGTTGTAAAAATGTCATTCAAAAACGGACCCCTGTGCAACCGACGCAAGCAAGCACACCCTACAATTTCCCCAGAAATTGTACCCTCTCTAGTTTATTTATTTATTTATTATTATTTATTTTCGCCCCCCTAAGGATCAGTCAATATTTGGACTACATACACAACGACGGTGTCAAAAGGTTCGTCTTGGTAGCGATTGCGTTGGTTGTATTTTTATTTACGTTCCGTTGCATGGTTTAAGTAGAAATTGCGTTTTTGTGGTGAAAAGTGAAGCTAACGGTGGCTAATTTGCTAGCCACAGTCACTGACGTTACTAACGTCACTACGTCACGAAAACACGCGTGACTACCTGTAGCAGAACATTCGTTTCACATCTGTTAACTTGGGGGATAGCTAGGCTAACTATAGCTTTACTGCAAGGCAGCTGCAGGAACGCCACAAGCAAAGAGGCCAGGGTGATAACTATTTACTCATTTTACTTTGTGATGTGAAACACAATTATGAAATGTAATGTACAATATTAGCTGATATTATTAAGGAAGTAGGCCCACATCTACTTTAGGAAACGGTAGTCTACTATTTCACTGAAGCATTAGCATCATGACATTAGCCTCTGTTGCCCGGGCAACACATACTACAGTGGTCTATGATGCATCTGTTTTCAATCTTTAAAATAAACATTCCTCACAAATACATTTTCGTTGTAGGATTTATTATGACATTACATTACAAGTAAACGATTTGTGGGTGAAATTATCATTACCCGTGGTTTCAAACCAGTGTTGCTCACTGCAATGCTGTAGTCTACGCGAGACACTACAAAAACGGCGACAGAACATGTTCGGCACTCCCCTTACTTAATCAAAAGTCTATCTAACTACTAACCTGAACGTCATTGCCACAGCCTAAACGTTGCCAATCTGTTCATGAAAATAATTAATTTCAGCCTAAACCGTACAACGGAACGTTAAATCCAATTCAACCAACGCAATCGCTACCAAGACGAACACAGCAGTAGTCTACTAGTACTGTACCGTAGTAGTACAATTTACCGGGGCAGCTTCTCCACACAGGGCTATATCGCATTTTGCGTTGTTACTGACAATGATCGCTACCAGTGAGCTTTTTATGAATGATCGATTTTCCACTAAATAAATGTCAAGCTTATTTACGTTTTGGGGGGCATATTTTCAGTTAGCAGATGGGACTGTCTGAATCGCGATTCCATCTTCTACTGCCGGGTAACGTCGTAGAATAATCTTCAAAGGGGGTTCTTTATTAATGAATGAATGCAATGAGTAGGCTACATGCCTGAAAATATCACGAGAAGGGAAAAACTTAAAATGACGTTTAAATCATAGAGATTAGGTCCATTTTTACACCGGTCTGCCAAATTTATTCGTTTTGATTCAATGATGAGGCTGCCTCTTGCAGGGGAAATGAGAAGACATCTATTTCATTCTACACTTCACTCGTATTTTCAGTTGTAAATGAGCAGCAAAAAAAAATGCCTTTAAATCTATTTAATCTTTATAAATAATAAGTATGCATTTTCATATAAAATATACATAAATCAGTTGTAAAAATGTCATTCAAAAACGGACCCCTGTGCAACCGACGCAAGCAAGCACACCCTACAATTTCCCCAGAAATTGTACCCTCTCTAGTTTTAGTTGCAACCCTGGCAGTGGCAAACGATCGTGGGAGCAAATAAAAAATAAATATAAAAACATAATTCTAAATGGTAAGTAGCAGTAGGCAATACTTGCACATATTTTAAGGCCAACAAGTACAAGGCTGAATTGCCTGAGTCAGTCCCTTTTGTAGGATATTGGTATACAAAGGGCCTATAGAACAACGAAAATGCTTGCAGCCAACAGGAAGAAAAATTAGGCAAAGAAAACTGGAGGGGGCCGTCCTCCACAGGACTTCACACCTGCTGAGGAGCTGGCCCTCTCCAGCTATCAGGGTTGCCCCATGATGGAAGGAGTGGAAGGGGGCATTTCTTAAGATCCTGGTGGCAGCAGATCGGAAACCCAGGCATATGTATGTTTCAAGTAATCTATGTGACCATGTTCATTAAACAATTATTTATGAATATTGTAAGAGTGAAATGTTTTACTGTACTCTGCAGTGACAAGAAATACAGTGGTGTTGCTGCCACCACCCACTGTCGTCCCACTGTGCCATACAGAGGTAACAGTGAAACTAATAGTCATACGCCAGTATGTATGCCATATGTGGTTGCTGAATATTGATCAAATATGCCATTTACTTTCTCAAGTGGAGGTCCTAGATGATCAGGAAACTGTGTCTGCCTGCTCAAGAGAGCATTTTGGGGGTACACTTTAGAGTTTTTTTTACCACTTGCAACACAGATGGTGAGAGTGTGTGAACGTGTGGCTGTGATTGAAGTGTCTGTAATGACTTTCTACTGGTGGTAGAAGTGCTCATTTCAAATATGACTCAATTGATTAAATTGCTATGGTGTTAAACTCAGCAGGAAGAGGAACTTCTTCCTCCCCCTGAACATAGGGCCTCCACTTCAAGGCAAAGACACGAGGTATAAGCAATGAACCTTGAAACACAGTAGTCAAATGGACACCTTCAACTTTCTCCAAGTGTGCCTTGCAAAGGGACTATGTTCTTTATTTGTTTCAGGTTTGAGCAGACAAACTGAAACAAAACATGTGAGGGCCCTGTAAAAAATAACCCTGGAGCTTGATATAGAGTATAAAAGGTTCGATATAGAGTATAAGAAGCTCTTAATAAAAAAAAAAAGGCTGGAGATAGAAAAACTGGAATATGAGAAGAGATAGTACATGACTGAATTAATGACACTAAACTTAGTTACACTGACATTCTTTTTCAGTGTTCCCAGGAAAGGGAGAACACATTAGTTTTTCTACGTTTTTTTATACCTTTTTGGGGCTTTTTTGTTGTGCCTTTTGAGTCTTTTGTGGGGGTTTTCACCATTACTTTCTTTCAATGTCCTATTTATTCTTTTTGAAAAATGATATAAAAGTGAATGAAACATCCAAATTCAATGAAAGTTGTGAAATTATCATTTATTTAACTTGTGAAGAGCATTGTACAGTACCATGCACATTGTTTCTTTTGGTTTGAAATGTTTTGGTTGAAGGAAACCCAAATTTCTGATATGGAAAATATTTGAAAATGTTTCAAAGCAACCCAAGGACAAAATAAGGGGTTAAGGGGAGACACCCCAGTGAATAGGAATAACATATCAACATGACACTACATAAAAGTACCCGTAGCGAAATAACGCAACGCTATGCATTCAGTCTGTGGGACTGTGAGCGCACGGCTTCGATGTGTCGCATTGGCAACATACGGCTCAAGAAGCTGGCAAAGATACGTAATTCCCTTAGCTGAGAATATATATCTTTCATAAAGATACTCATCAGAGAATGCCAAAGGGATTTGTCGGTCTCTAAATGTTCTGGCTCTTCTGAGCGCACCTCTCACTATCCGTGCACCAAGCTCCACAGGATCTTCTATGAACGGTTACGCCATTATCCTCAAGAAAGAGTTAGTGGGCGGGGCTTTTATACTGGTTGATCTCTGATCTCCAACTTAACCTGCTCCCGACCAGGTTAGGCGTTCAGCATGTGTTACCATGGCGATCTACCCCGGTAACAAGTGATCCACCGTCGTGATACAGATGAAACAAAAGTTCTATACGTCTTCAGTCACTTCTCAAGATGTAAAAACAGCACTGGAACTCAGCAGGGTTGATGCAAAGTGTTTTATTGGTTCTCAGGTAACAAAGATTGAACGTGAGCGTGATCCCGGGATCAGACTGAAGTTTTCTCCGGACAATTTAACTTATATAGTCTTCTCCCCATTGTATGTTAATATGGTAAGATATTTGTTGGTTTCGTAGACATTAGGTAATCTTACAATGCGGATCCCTTGTCTCAGGGGATTCAAAACAGGTACTTTCCTACATAGACACTTCCAATTTAGGCTCTTTCTGACCTTGAACAGCCAGCTGCATTAGGCTTCTGGGCGAAAGGCCACAAATATGTCTCATAAGTCATAGCTGTGCGTCCTGGTCCTTTATGAAAGCATACACATGCTCCTCTCCCCCACTCATCCTTTAATTATTTAAACCTTATTTTTGGGCTTCATGTCTCCTACTATTGTTTAGGAATAACAATAATCAGCAAACAGCTTTGCATCTGGTTTCCTATAATATAACTTGTAATAATATGGTTTCCAATAATATAGCATATACCAAAGAATGATTACAAATATCTTTAAGTCCATAATCATTAACCATCTTCATAATTACAACAGTATGATGTTTTTTCCACAACAATACAGAAAACCCTGGTTTGAAACTGAAGTTACCTCGTTAACGCCAAATCTTTCGTCGATTCGTAGTACAGGCCCCAGCTAACCAACTCCGCTTAGCATACAGGCTTGAGGAGAAGCTCCAGGTGTACGTCAGTGGTCTGCTGCTGAATGTTTAAATCCGGACGTTCGGGTCCAAAGTCTTTCACTCTCTTTTTGTCAACATCTAATCGTCGATTAAACGGTGTTTCACGTAAAGATACCACAGTTTTCAGCAGGGCCGGAGTGGGGCCACTTTTCAGCCTGGGAGTTTCAGGCCCAAGACCGGACCACTTTTTTTTTGTATACCAAACAGGGCCGGATGCAGCCTGCTTTGACTGGGGGTGCAGTGAAATTTTCTGGGGGGTATCATGATTGCAAGATAGGGACTTCCACACGCGCTATGTGCGCTTGCATTAAAATAAACAGCCGTTTTTCAATTGGTAAAACCTTGTCTAGTGATGCCATCACTCCGGACCTGCTCCCATCCATCCTCCCTGACGCATATCATTACGGTAGGGCTGTCTGGCCCAGCTATCGGTAGCCTATCTGAGAAAGCTTTTGGGAAAAGACAGGCTATGGACCCAACCAACTCTATTTGGGAGGGGAGAACTCCCTCACATGGTACAACCCATGCAGAGGCTGCGGTGTCAGAATGCGGAACGTGTGTAGCCTACTTTAAGAGAAGATGCACGGTACATTTCTTATTTTAATTATTTGGTATATAATGTTTTTTGACATGTCTTTTGACATATTTTCATCTCAAAATTTTAAGGGGGGCGGCGCACTAGCGCCCACTATTGACACACTGCCACTGTTTATTAATATTGCATTTTATTGAAGAACCCCCTTTGAAACAAGCTGATTCTAACAACGTTGTCTCTGGCAGTATCTTAAAGGTCCCATGAAAATTTCACTTTAGGAGGTTATTTAAAATCAAAATGAGTTCCCCTAGCCTGCCTTTGGTCCCCCAGTGGCTAGAAATTTTGATAGGTGTAAACCAAGCCCTGGGTATTCTTCTCCGCCTTTGAGAAAATAAAAGGTCAAACGCTCCGATTTGAAAATGTTCCTCTTATGTTGTCATATAGTGTGTCGTTCGTGAACGATTCCTTCATTTTGAACGAATCCTTACATGGACTCGGGAGTAACAAGTTCTCTCAAAGAGTGATTCATTCATTTTTCTCATGGCAGCGCATCGGGACAGTTGTATAGGATCAGTCGAGGAAACAGAAATGATTAGTTAATTTCCCGACTGAGTCTTCGGGTACGAGTCATCGGATCCTTTTTCACATGACCTGCATAGGTTTAGTAGAGGAAAGGAAGACACAGTCGGGAAATGAACAAATCCTTTCGACTTCTTCTACCAGTACTGAGCCTATGCACGTGAAAAACGATCCAAAGACTTGTACCCAGATTCACGGTCGGCAGAGGAACGAATCTTTAACCCGAAGACTCGGTTGGCAGAGGAACGAATCTTTAACCCAAAGACATGGTCGGAAGGGGAACGATTCCTTTGTTCGGGTACGAGTCTTTGGATCATTTTTCACGTGACCTGCATAGGCTCACCCCTGGTAGAGGAAACCGAAACCTAAGAAACCACAACTGTGTCTTCGGATCTGAGTCTTTGGATCATTTTTCACGTGACCTGCATAGGCTCACCCCTGGTAGAGGAAACCGAAACCTAAGAAACCACGACTGTGTCTTCGAATAATTTTTCACGTGATCTGAATACACACACTCCAAAAAGAAAACAGAAAGGATTTGTTTTCATCATTCACTCATGCGTGACTGCTAGGAGTAGCAGTAAGACGTGAAGGATATTCGTTCTTTGATTACAGGTTACATCAATCTTTGATTGAAATGAACAAATGGCTCGAGAAAAGATTTGTTCCTTTTAATGAACAAGATTCAAAGAACCGAGTCCGTAAAACGATCCGAACTTCCCATCACTATCGTCATAAGAGGAATGGTTACCTCCCCTTTCTCTGCTTCCCGCCCAGAGAATTTGGCCCGCCAATAAGAAAATGAGCTACGAGCCGCGAACGCGATATTGTTTTTTCCTCGAGAGACAACATGGCTTGCAAACGACCGAAGCATGGCACTCCCGCCTCTCTCTCTCTCCTCATAGCATTTAAAGCTACAGTCACAGAAATGGCACGTCCAAAGGAAAACTCATTGTGGGACTGCTCGTAGTGGCTGTAATTCTGCACCAAGGCTGAATTTCCGGAAAGAGACTTCAGATACAGTATTAGGGGACCACTAAGGCCTATATAAAAGCATCCAAAAACAGCATGTCATGGGAGGGGGGGGGGGGTTAAATCCACTATCGGAATCGGAACACACTGGGTGTAACCCTGGTACCTAGTCCGTCCTCACAAAAAACACACCACACACACATCAGGAATTAATATTTTCGTTTGGAATCACAGTATATCACTAGTTACCTATGGAAGCAAATCGTGACCAAAATTACACTGCATTTGCAGAAATGCTTTTTCATTTTGAGAATGTGTATGCATTATTTGACTCATAAATGAAATTAGTAATCAATCATCCTATTTGCATTTAAATTTTCTTCTTCAAGAGTGCTCAATCTTTCACTTAATTAAAATGAAAAAGAAATAGACATTTGAGATTTAATTTTCAAAACAAGCCCCAGCAAATAGATACCAAAATTCAATTTGAAATGTAAAATTTGAAAATTAAAATGCATTTGCAGAAATGCAAAATGCACGAAAAAGCATTCTGAGCGGCGCAGCAGAGTGACGTCAGTAGCCGCTCTTCTACAGCTCCCTGCTGACCGAGCTACCCATCTTGTCGGTAGGGGGCGGTGTGCACATCTGCATTGCATTACATTGCAAATGTGCCTTCAACAAAGTATTAAGCAAAGGCTGTGAATACTTAAGTACATGTTATATTTTCTTTTTAAATTTTTTCAAATCTATTAAAACCTGTTTTTACCTTGTCTTACTATGGGGTATTGTGTGTAGAATTTTGCGTAATAAAAAAAAAAATCAATTTTGGTATAAGGCTGTAAATCTGGAAAGAAGTGAATAGTTCTGTGAATACCTTCCGGATGCAATGTTGCATTTCGATTTGAGTTTTGAAATCAAAAGAGCGTGATGGTGATAAGTGTTAATGCAATTGACTTGGGGGTGCTGTTTCACTGCCACATTGAATTTCCAATAATATTGTTTCCTATTTGAAACAATAGGATTGGAGGGGACATAGTAACAAAAAAACGACCCCAACTGCAGCAGCTGCAGGCATACTTCACATTTTCTCCAGAAATTATACACCCTCTCATCTTTAGTACTATATATTATTGGGTGTGCTCAAGCCTTTGGCGAGCACAAACATTGTTCTCTCTCATATATATTTATTCTTTATTCTTTATTTTCCCACACTTAACGATCCCTCAATATTTGGACTACATAGACAACGCCGGTGTCAAAAGGTTTGTCTTGCGATTGCGTTGCTTGTATTTTTATTTACGTTCCGTTGCACGGTTTAGGAGGTTACAAAGTTTTTGTGGCAAAAAGTGCCTTGTGTGTATCCCACGTCACAACGTCAGCACACGTTAGCAACGACTCATAGATACGACGTGCATAGATGGCTAGTAAGACTGTTGCACAGCAAGTATCGTATTGTACTAGCAGCATTATTCATTTGAGTCAGATAACGTCACTGTAACTTTGCGCGGCCATCTTACTGACCGACTCAGTCACAGCAGAGAATGTCTAATATGGTAGACGTAGACGGGCTCTGGTCTCAGTCATGCCTGCAAAATGTTGTGCAGTTGGCTGCAACAACAGCCGAAAGAGGAACCCCGGACTGGTATTTCATTCTATACCAAAAGACTAACGGCTAATTATCCTACTATTGTTATAATGGATAGCATAATAATAGTTGAAGTCGTAGATCTTCTGTAAACCTTCTGTAGGCCTAGTTTCCCTTCCCTTCATGTTCTTCCAATGAGTATAAACACATCTCAGGGCTCGACACATCTCATCCACTTGTCCCGGACAAGTGGATTTTTATGTAGGGCAAGTGGAAGAGAAATGTACTTGCCCCACTGGACAAGTTATACCTCAAACATAATAAAATGCCATGTTACTTAACGTTATGTGCAGTGCCACTCATTATCATAATCTTGGTGAATTCTGCACCAAAAAGGACGAGGAGGACAGCCTTTAAGAGAGAACGCGATTCCCCATTGATTTGTCGCATCAGAATTTTGATTTGGGTCACGAAAGTCTTGAAATTTGAGTGACAATGCGTTGCCCGCATAGTAGGTGGCAGTCATGTCTTGGTTACACTGTTTTGATGTTAGCCTCAGAGTCGGGCACTCACTGGCAGTGTTCACAATGTTGTATTTCACTCCATTCTACACCAAAAACATCAGGGAGGACTGCTTTTTGTAGATACGAGCCTGCCGAAAATAGCCAGAATCTTGGATTTCTTTAACCGAGCCTGTTTCATTTGTCATTTGCCTGAGAAAGCGACCTCCGTTAGCCAGGCTAGTTTTGCCCGTTTCACTAGGTCAGGCTATTTAAAGGTCTCGGACAAGTGACTTTTGTGCGCAAGTGCCTCAAAAAGTTAATGTCAAGCCCTGCATCTGACATTAAAGAACATTGTCCAGATTAATGACAGCTAGCCGTGAGCTAAGTGGCACTAAGATGAGTGCTAGCTAGCCTTTTCATAATCCTGTTAAATTTGCCTGAAAACGCCTAAACAGCATACCCAAAGTAAATTGAAAGCTGTTCTTGAACCATTTGGAGTACATGCATGTAAATGATCTCTTTTGAAAGCTGACACTCTGAAGTTATTTCCCCTGTTGTCAGGACCCCTGTCAGTCCTACTGGTGTTGAGTAATAGAAGCTTGAACACAAGGAAAGTGAAAGTTTCTATTTCCGCCTAGATTTTGTTTTGAAAACAGAGGCCTGAAGAGCCCTAGAGGTGGTAGGTATTAGCTGGAAGACTAAATTGGACCACAGGTGGAAGCCTTATCCAATTCAAATCAAAAGTCAAACATAATACCACAATATATTCATATTTGACACGTTTTTATAAGAGTACATCCAGGTGTTTTCTAAAAGGGCCTTTTGGAGACTCCAAAATTACCCTTTGTAACCAAGGTCAAATACTTAGGATAAAAAGGTATTATTTTTCATAATTGTTATCTCTAATGAAAGGTGGTACTTAGAACTATCATATATAATAGCTAAATCCCTAATTAGTATTACTGAAACACAAAAACTGAAGCATGAACACATTGGAGTGCTTTATCTGATTCCCAGGATTGGCGCACAAAGAACACTGATTCTGTCAACCATATTGCGCAATCGACTTTTATTTTGACGGCTCCACAGACACATACAAATGAGGTATTGGCATTTTCAGCTAGCTGTCAGCTACAAGGCTAACGAGCTAATTTCAGAGCCAGTCGAAGCCAGTTCGAGAAATTAGTTTAGAACGAGTGTGTGTGGGGGGGGGGGCGGGGGGAAGCTCCTATTGGGTCAAACAAGGTCAATCAAAAGGGGAGGGTTCAACGGACATTTTAATGCCTTCATATCGTAAATACTCCGTTGCTAACCGGAGAAAAGAACACTTTTATGTGAACAAGTTGTTTCTTCTGTCGGCTAACTTGCATAATGAAACAAAGGATAATGGCTATTCATGAACGTAAAACATTGTATTTGGACGAATTACTTTACATGGTTAGATACTTTGAACCCTTGGGAATGTACGCAGATCAAGTTTTGATGTGTTGTTTGCTGGGGCCAGTTCTCCGTACTGGAGAAAAACCGAATTAATTGCTCATTGCGTGATAGATAGGTAGCCTATACTTTTTGAGAGGATAGCTTATCTTTTTTTGTGAGGGTGTCATTTACATAATACATTTGTTGAAACCACATCATATGACATTAAAGATGATAAATGAAAATATGAAAGTATAAAAATAAAAAAAAAACATAGGCCTAGCTTACTGTAATAAGCGATAAAACGCGTGGTCACTCCTCTACATTTAATTTGGTCTGCTACTTTTTGCCAGCCCTCTTTCTTGGATTTTGCAGACTTTGAGGTGTTCCCTGGCGTTCTGATAAAATCTTCAAATTCGGAGTAACCTTCGAGCAAGCTGTTGCTCTGTTGGCTCCGTTGCGGAAAAAACTGGGCGCTCATTTTGGCCACAGTGAGCAGCCATAGACTTATGTGAGCAGCCAATAGCAGCGTTGCTGATCAAGGTTTCTACTATCGATACATACCCCCTTTTAGACCAACGTATAACTCAATCCAGCTATACTAATCATAAACAACAAGTGTGTTCGAAGAACCGAATTAGCCAGATCATGATAAGCAAGATGATGTCATCTTGGATGTGTCATTTGATCTCGGATGTAATAAGCGACGTACGGAGAACGGGCCCCTGGACGACACAGAACCTTTGAGGGTAAGTAGAGACGTTTGGCTTTGTAAACAACACCAAAGTGGTGACTGGACAAAGACGTTGACTAAACTTGTTGTTGTGACTCGATCTTGAAATGGTTTACATATCTACAAGCACAAGAATCGTAGCTTTCCAATGATGTATAACATGTGTAGTAGTCAAAAAAATATATTTATTAACATTTAGTGCGTAGTAACAGGGGGAGTAGGGGGCAGTGTTTCGGTCCCGCGGGCGGGCCCGGACGAAAAACAGGCTAGCTGTTAGCCACGTAGCTAACAACTCGCTACCTAGTCAGAGTAAACTACCACCAAAATCATACTTAAAAAAAAAATTATACTTAAATTTCCCATGATTAAATGTAAGTCCTTGGTGGCCAGGTGCCGCACTTTCATGTCATTCCCCCATCCAGCCACAGCATATTGATAAGCATCTGTCAGGAAATGTAGAAGACAATATGGCTATTGATAAACTCTCAACAGTTGATGTGTAGCAGAGAGGCTGACTTGCAACCTCATGCTTTTGAGTTTGAATCTCCATTCAGCCCGTTGTTGTTGGTCAAACATAAAGTAATTTTGCTCTCTTGTTGTCCAACTCTTGATCTTCTACAAATGTACATTTTTATATTATTTTGCCATTTTGTGGAGGAACCCGCATCGCTGCTTGCAGCTATATTTAGGATTCCTCCGTCAGGAGGAACCCTATTGTAATTGTTGCTATTATTAGGGTTCCTCCGGTAGGAGGGAACCAGTGGCGGCTGCTGGTCTTTCAAACAGGGGAAGCTCATTTTCGGCCTACATCATATACATTTTCAGTTCACTGGCTAGTTCACCCCTACGACACTAGCCTAGCCTACTGTATGAATGAATTAACGAACGATCTAACCAAAAAATATTTAAACCCGAAGGAAATATGGGAATTAGGTTCAACTGAAAAAAGGAATGTGATGCATAATTGTATGAAATGTATGATGAAAATTGGCTAGCAATTTCGCCAAGCAAATACCAAGAAATAGGTTGCAGCCGTTTGTCTTTCAACTACAGTTGCAAAATCCGTGACGGGATTGAGCTTGAATAGCTTCGGCGACTTTTTATAGTACAAAATCGCTGTCAATCAAAAGGAGATGCAGTCTTTCGACAGACCCTCCAATCATCACGCGGAAGCCCAGCGTCCAGGCCAGCCCACTCCTCCATTCACCCCCAGAGACGCTGAGGGTCCAGGGCGGGACATAATCGCAGCATTTATCCAATGACCGTATAGTTTCGAAGCACTGAAAAAAACTGTTCAACGCAGCCCCATTGAAGTCCATGGAAGCTGAGCTTCAACAGGGAATTGCACTGTGGCGCTACGGGAATGTATGAGATGGAAATCAGTCAGTCGACCTGCTAATATATGTAGCTGATTCTGAACGAACTCGTCTTCGATATGAACGTGTTATAACGCATTTAAAATGTTAACACAATAGTAAATATTTGAACATGAATTTTTTTAAATGTTAGGGGAAGCTGAGCTTCCCTTGCAGTCTTAAAGAAATCGCCACTGGAGGGAACCTATTGTTTTTGTTAGTATTATTATTATAATTTTTCTTCTCCTTCCACCCCAATATCTAAAAAAGTCCCTGGTCATACATTTTCTAATTTGGCACATTGATACTACATCCAAGTTTGGAAAACTTTAAAAATTCCTCTTCTCTTGAACCAAAGCTCTAACTGACTTGAGATTTTGTAGAGATATGTATCATTGACGTATTTAAAAACGTTGCTTAAGACAGTTGAATCAAATACTAAATGGCTGAAAGGGGTGTATTTATGTAAATGTACACATTGCCTCAATTTCTTTGTGTCAATAAATCAAATATAATTTTGACTGATGGTTTTTCAAACCAATAGGGTTCAAGATGACATCACTCTGAAGTACCACAAACAATTTCACCTTGGTATGTCAAAATATGATTGAATTAGAGCAGTTTCAACTTTTGCTGAATCTAACAACGCTTAGAACACAGGAGAAACATTACATTACATTACATTTAGTCATTTAGCAGACGCTCTTATCCAGAGCGACTTACAGTAAGTACAGGGACATTACCCTGAGGCAAGTAGGATGAAGTGCCTTGCCCAAGGACACAACGTCAGTTGGCATGACCGGGAATCGAACTGGGAACCTTCGGATTACTAGCCCGACTCCCTCACCGCTCAGCCACCTGACTCCCAGAAACAGCTTACTTTATTATACAGTAACTGAACATGACAATATTCCACACTGAGAATGGGCTGAGAATTCAACATAGGTTGAATGGGCTGGGATGGTGACCTGCAAAGTATAAGGTTGTAGGTTCGAATCCAGCCACAATCTTTTGACCTGTCATAATTTTGATTATCTGTTTAGATAATCCTTTATTTGTCCCGCAGTGGGGAAATTGCAGTTTGCAACAGCAGCAGGGTACAGTACAGCACTCAGAGTAACAATTTAAAATATATAAAATATTTTAAATTAAAATAAATAAAATATTGCACATAGAAGTGATTATGGACGTGATTGAGCAGCAGTGTCAGCAGTGTTTGTTGAACAATCTGACGGCAGCAGGAAGGAAGGATCTGCGGAACCTCTCCTTCACACACCGAGGGTGAATCTTGCACTTTTGAGGTTCTTGCTGTTTAATTGTAACTTGTCAAACTACATGCTCTTATTATTCTTCCCTTTGGGACTTATTTGGTTTTCACAATGCATCATGTTTGGGGCTATCTCATTGTTATGATCCGTGACCTATGCACTTTTGTAAAACTCTCTCTTGGAAGTCGCTTTGGATAAAAGCGTCTGCTAAATGCATAAATGTAAATGAATCAGCCTATCGCTGAAGCTGCTCTCCAGAGCGGACAGTGCAGGGGGTGCGACTCGTGATCCAGCATAGATGTCAGTTTTGCCAGGACCCGTCTGTCGCCCACCTCCTGCACTGAGTCCAGAGGACAGCCCAGGACTGAGCTGGACTTCTTGATAACCTTGTCCAGCTTCTTCCTTTCCCTCTCAGTGATGCTGCTGCTCCAGCAGACCACACCATACAGGATGGCTGATGCCACCACTGAATCATAGAAAGTCCTTAGGGGTGCCCCCTGCACTCCAAAGGACCTCAATCTCCTCAGGAGGTAGAGCCTGCTTTGACCTTTCCTGTACAGTACGTCAGTGTGGTGAGTCCAGTCCAGTCTGTGGTTCAGGTTACATTTACATTTAGTCATTTAGCCATTTAGCAGACGCTCTTATCCAGAGCGACTTACGGCAAGTACAGGGACATTCCCCCAAGGCAAGTAGGGTGAAGTGCCTTGCCCAAGGACACAACGTCAGTTGGCATGACCGGGAATCGAACTGGCGACCTTCGGATTACTAGCCCGACTCCCTCACCGCTCAGCCACCTGACTCCCCAGGTTAACACCCAGGTATTTGTAGGACTCCACTCTCTCAATGTCCATTCCCTGGATGTTCACCGGTGGAGGGGGCAGACCGGTGTCTGCGGAAACAGACACCGGTTTTAATAGTTATTTTAATAGTTAAACAGGATGACATTCTGAAATACCATGCACAATTTCATGCAATTTCACCTTGAAATGTCAACCGTTTCTTAACCTTTGTCCCAAAGCTGACAAAAGCTAATGCTCTGCCCTTTCTATTCATAAAATCTCAACAGTTGGTGTGTAGCAGAGAGGATAGAGAGACTGACTTGTAACCGTATGCTCATAAGTTCAAATCCCCATTCAGCCTATTGTTGTTGGCCAAACATGAAGTAGTTTTGCTCTCTTGTTGTCCAACTCTCGATCTTCTACAGTCTACGTTTATAATATTTTGCCATTTCGCGGAGGAACCCGCATCGCTGCTTGCAGCTATATTTATTATTATTATTATAGGCACCCTAACTGATATGCAGATTTTCAGTGTACATGTACAGCTTGAGTCTCTGTAAGGTCAAGAGGTCATGCAGCGAGGCCCCCTCTGAGCAGAATATAGCACACAGCCCAGACAGTTAGGAGACAGTAAGGCAAAACATGTACAAATAGGGCTTATGTGATTAACGACCACTTCACCTGTCTTGTATGTTCTACTGTATCAGTGTACTGACCACTAAAGACCCGTTAAGGAAGTGATTCTGTGCATTCTATGTTTGAACATGTCCCGATACTGTATTTAAGCACTCTTGTACACACTTGTTCACTCATGCTAGCCACTCTGTTGTGGATTGGTGGCATGATCCAACGTCGAGCTAATAAAACCGAGTCAACCCTTTTCTAATTGTCGTGACTCTTTCCGGCCTGCCTGCTGAGAGAGCTCATCCTTACACTAACTCACAGTTTTTAACCCACAGTTTTTACATTACGGCACAAAAGATGTCAAAATCAGCGTCTTGTTTCTGAAACCTTATATTGTTTTCTCTAAGGCTCCGTTGCACTATTCAGGAAATATTTAAGTTTTTGTGGCCAAAACATTTATCATGTACGAAGAAAGATGGAGTGGGGCTGGGGGGGCTTCCTGAGTTGGAGACTCCTTGTCATTCTTCATAACTCATTCTTCATATCTCATTCTTCCTATTTATTTTTTTGTCTCTATTAAAATTAAACTACTCTGTCATCTCTGCCCTTCCATCCATCCCATTCTCCATCTGTTCCGTCCATCCATCCCTCCATCCTCCTGCTACCCATCTGCCCCCCTTTCTTCTCCTTCCTTTGTTTGTCCCTTTAGCTTCTCTAGTTCCCTTCACATTGACACAGTAGTTGAGAAGCTGAAATTCTGGGGCAGAACAACATTGATGTTGATGCTGGTTGAAAGATAGTAAAGTTAAAAAAGGACTATTGTAAAAGCGATATGATACGACACCACATGCAGCTCTTTGTTGCTTGCTAATTGCTTTTCCCCCCTCTTTTACTCTTTCTTTCCTTTGCTCTTTCTTTCCATTGTTGTCATTCCCACCTTTATTTCTTGACTTTCAATGTCCTTTTGCTATTTCTATCTATGTCTCTCTTCAACCATCTTTTCAGAGACCTCGGCAGAATGACTGTTTAATGAGCTTGCTTGAACACACAACACACACACTAATAAACACACACACATATACATGGCAGATGCTGACGGATGGTCATTAGCTCACTTGACAGACAGATGCGAACCCCTCCCTCTCTGTCTGAGCCCCCCTCCCTCTCTGCCTGGACCTGTCTCAGCCTCTCCTCCCCCCAGCCCCACAGTGCCGCATGGCCAGCGTGGCTCTTCTGAGGCCGGCCAGACAGACAGGCCTCCCTGCTGGGACCCCCTGCCTGTTCCACTGTTAGATATGTGGATGCTGGCCTGCTAAAACAAGCACATATTTTATTCATTTGGAGAAGGGGGGAACTTAAAATGATCTTTATTAATAATTTAAATATGCAAATCATCAATGCCCTTGTCACTGACTTGGATCTGTCTAGTCCAGGGGATAGGATTGAGCGGATACTCAACAGCTTCATGCATCTGATGTCATTTGGAGTCCGTTAGTGTGAGGTTAACCCTTGTGATATCTTCGGGTCATTCTGACCCATCAGTCATTGTGACCCACTGTCGTATTGCGACAAATTTACCTCCTACAAAAACAAAGTGAAGCATTTTCTTTTAACTGTCGGGCTGTCTCAGACCCCCCACATTGCAATGGTTAAAAGAAAATTATTTTTATTTGTTTTTGTATTGGGTAAAATTGGGTAAACACAACGGTGATTCGTTATGAACCTTTGGGTCATGTGACCCGAAGGCAGCACAAGGGTTAAACAAAGATCATGGATCACTATGCTTATTCTAAATATGAAACACCCTTGGTTTAAGAGTGACTTTGCTCCCCTTTGAGGGGTGAAGATGGAAAACTACAGAACATTGCATACACAACTAGAGAGGGTACAAGTTCTGGGTAAACTGTGGGGTGTGCTTGCGTCGGTTGCTGATGGGAATGTTTCCAGGCTGTGAATATCAACACCCTGTATTTTTGTACGCCCTTCGACTGGTTAGCTCCTGCGATTCCCACACAGCAGAAGTCTAGTAGTTAGCTAGCTCTACAATTTACCATGGCTCCCCGGTTCACAAACCAGTCATTTGTGCCATAAGCACAATTTCCCCTCACCTGTCCATATGAGAAATGCCTATGGCAAGCTAACTAGTGCTAGCGCAATGCATGTTAGCTGTTTTCACAAACAGATTGACATAAAGTTTAGGCTGTAGCATTGAAGACAGCGACGCACCTCACAAGCTTGAGTTTAAATACATTATTTAATGTGACATTACTTACTGTAATGCAAGTCTTGAATTGCTTAAATGTATGATGCTGTGGCATTGAAGACAGCGATGCACCACACAAGCTTGAGTTGTGAGCAACAGTCAAACGGAACGTTCGCGCGAATACAAGCAACTCAATCAGGACCAAGATTAACATTTTGGTCTATGTAGTGCATATATTCAAGTTTTTTTAGGGGTGGGAAAATAATAATAAATATATATGAGAGAACAATGGTGGTGCTCACCGAAGGCTTGAGCACACCCAATAATATGTGAGAGAACAATGGTTTGTGCTCGCCGAGGGCAAGCATACTACACCCCATTATATGAGCTGTGATGAACACTCCTGAGTCTCTAAACCTACACTGTGTCTGAGGTTTGAATAGCTACAGCATAATATTTTTGTAATTCTGGTCGTGTTCTATACTGCACACCACTGTGACTTCAGAATAGAGTCCAAACAAATACGGCGGGCTTACTCGACTTAATTAAAATGCACAGACTGATTTGTGTGGCTGTCGGATTTGCTGAGTCATCGGTAAATTAATAATGGCCCAGGCATCAATTTACTCAAACGTTTGTGGAAATAAACAGTTTTAATTTTATAGATGAATGAATGGTTTGTGTGGAAATGTGCCTGCTTAATACACGTTTTGACAGAAATTATTTCTAATGTCTCTGTGAGAGGTAGGGGAGTTACAGGGAGGTTTCTCAGGCCAGTATTATTAAGTAACAACTTTAAGGTTTTGGACCTCTGTAAAAAGATTCAGGCACTAGCAGTAATCTTTGGGGAGAATGCATGCTATGCTACCTATTCTAACAGGTCCACAGGCTAACCAGATTAGCTGTTTGTTAGGGCCGGTCAGTCATTTAAATGGATAGGCCATGGCTTATTTGGCGCTGAACTATGATTGTGACATCCTTATAATTCCCATTGAAAGGTGCTCCTATTGACTTGCCTAGAGAGTCATAATATAGATTAATGTCTTTTTGGTAGTTAATTAAGTCCTTAATTAGACTGGTTTACTTTCTCTACACACCCTAAGCATATTAGCATTTACTGAGCATGACAAAGACTAGCAGTTTTTACACTACTGTATACTGTAAAGGAAAGCGCATATCTTCCATTCTTTGTATTTTGTGGTATCCTGCCTGTAAGAGTGCAATTTCCTCCTCTATTATACTGTCTACTTGTTGCCCCCCTCTTTTCATGTGTCACACTTTGCTTGCCTTACTTTCTACTTCTCTCCATTTCTGTTTCTCAAGGATCAAGCTGAGTGTTTTTGACTTCTATCTGTAGGAAATATTCTGTTTGCCGTTTCGTCAGTTTTCCTGACCGCTCAAGTCCTCGTCCAACCTCTCCTCACTGAGGGGCACCGGTAACGAGCGCCTGTGATGCCATTGATGTATTCATTACCAAGTGTCGTTAGTCACATTGTTAAGCTCTGCTGTCGGAGTTCAAAGGAAACCTCTCTCTGGAATAAAGGAGGTCTGCCGCGTGCTCTCCCACACCGTGGCCTCAGCTAATCGTCATGGCGATGAGTCTCTCTTTCATCTGATAGTCAGACGCCAAGAAGTTTGGATACGCTTCTCCGCGCTGCCTCCTCTCTTACTAAGAGGAGATTGGTTGTGAGGATGTTTCATCTCTAGAGTTGGCGCTGTCAAACTTGGAGTCGAGGGTATGAGAAATACTCTCTCAAACTAAACTTTCTATGATTTCGACAGTGGAGTAGCTTGAATGATATGATTAATATAGACTTTTCAGTAGGTCTTGGCGTGTTACAATTGGATACACCATGTATGTTCTTCAACAAAGCCATGTGACTTAATTATTTGGTACCCCACACACAAACACACAAAGCAGTCTTGGTGAGATGAACCATTATCTGTTCATTTGACAAGAATACCATCTCCCCCCTTCTTCCCCCTACTTTGATCGATCAATGGTACAGTTTCCCCCATATTCTGTCTGTCCAGATAATGGATGTAATGGGTCCAGTCCCTTGGGACCCATTCGCCCTGAGTCAAAATGGGGGGGGGGATGGTTTTGAAGATGGACAGCTCTAGACGAGAGCCTCATCTGTTGCGGGTAGGTTTACTCCCTCCGCCCCTTGAAATTTAGATCCAGTACATAAGTAAGGCCCTGTGCCCCCCCCCCCCCCCCCAACACAGACAAACACACACACCAACATGGACATTTTAGGCTGGGAATTCATGACTGGCTCTTGGCACTGCTTGAAATATTGCTGCCCTCATCCTTAAGATACACAGTACTGCCCTCATCCTTAGTTAGGATACACAGTACTGCCCTCCGTTCTGTTCTAATCTTTACGATACATAGTACTGCTTTTAGACAGTGAAGAAATCACACTGTGAGCCATGTTCTACAAGGCCATGATGCAACACAGGAATTAACTGGAACAATAACACAATCAGTGTATGTTAAATTCTAAGGAGAAAAACTTGAAAACGTACTGAAATCCCATCCACTTTCATGCTTGGCTCAGCGTATATTCAGCGTATTGCTTCACAATGTTTATTTGGCTGTGGTTGCAGATTTTTTTTTAAGGTGACAGAAAGAGACTTGTATTTAGAGGAGAATGAGAAAAACGAGCACAAGCGACGTGCAATATTCTTGTATTCTTGCCCTCCATCAGGAAACCTCTTGAAAAAAGGATGCAGATTACGAAGAGCATGAAAAAAAGACTATCTACACAGGGCATTCATGAAATCTCGGCAGTTCTCTATCTTTTGAGTGTGTTTGTGTGTGTGCAGTTGCATTTCAGTATGAAAGACAGTCCACACAGTGGGAAACCAAGGTGTTGGTGTTGTTTGTTGTTCCGCATGGTTTGGCCCAGGTGTGTGCTGACTTGATACCACCCATCAGACCTGAAACACACACACACCCCCAACCGTATGTTTCCTAGGCAGATGGCACGATTGGCAGTGCCAGCGTATCCACACATGCAGCCCACTGAAGGAGGTTCACTTCTCAGGGTGGAAGAGGTTGGACAGTGAACATCTTTCTGTTCTAGGTCTGCTTGTGACATACACACACTCTCTCACACATTAGTGCCAGTGTATGTAGGATTTTTTATATTGTTACAAACTTATGGTTTTAAATCTTATCTACTCTATCATGATTATTGTAAATCAGAGACAAAAGGAGAGAGAGGAGAGCAAGGAGAAGTAGAAGCTGAGAAGGACCCCAGGAGAAGAATCCCTTTATAACCACACTATTATCTGTAATAACAACCAATCAGAACACATCAGGGAGTTAGATTAACTAACTAAAGTTCGGGAGGAAGACAGCGCACCAAGACTCCTCCTCTACTCCAATCAAGCAACTCGCAAAAGCACGGAAGAATACGCACCAACTCCAATCAACTTCATACGCATCAGCCTAGCTAAAGCACGGAAGAATGCGACCAAACTCCCCGTATCAATTACGAGGTTTGTATAAAGTGTCTTCCATTGCTCTGATCCTTGTGCTAGCATGTTTTTGTCGCCCTCCCTCCCCTTTTCTCTGCTTCTCCTTGTCATCTATCCAGGCTCCCCGGGGGATCCGATCGAGCCGCTGCTCGGCCGTAACCCAGAAGGACTCTCCGCCACACCCCGAGTCCATACCCGGAACCCAGGCCCGGCTCTGCTACCGGCCTCCATCAGCACCAGGCTCGGCTCTGCTACCAGCCTACACCAACCGCCCCAGGCTCGGCTCTGCTACCAGCCTACACCAACCGCTCCAGGCTCGGCTCTGCTACCAGCCTACACCAACCGCTCCAGGCTCGGCTCTGCTACCAGCCTACACCAACCGCTCCAGGCTCGGCTCTGCTATCAGCCTGCGACACCCTGCATTAGGCTCGGCTCTGCTACCAGCCTACACCAACCGCTCCAGGCTCGGCTCTGCTACCAGCCTACACCAACCGCTCCAGGCTCGGCTCTGCTATCAGCCTGCGACACCCTGCATTAGGCTTGGCTCTGCTACCAGCCTCAGGCTTGGCTCTGCTACCAGCCTGTACCACAAGGCATTAGGCTTGGCTTTGCTACCAGCCCTGCTTCAATAAAAGCTATCTATTCAATCTATGGTGTGATTACTGAACTTGTGAATTGTTGAACACACTGTGAAGGGTGAGAATGATCATGAAGGTGCAACTCCAGTCTTTAGCATATGAGAGGTGGGGGACAGGATATCTCCCAGCCTACATGTACATGTGAATAAGAAGTTGGTTGAACTCACTCCTGTTTAGCGGCGTAGCTGGCTGTGTTTATAGAGGTGGTTGTTGTGTGTGTGCGTGAGTCAAAGGACCCTGGTTCAAACCCCAGTGTGGGCAAGAAGAAGCTCAAGGGAAGAAGATGCTCCTGATACATTGACAATTAACGCAACGCAACCTGACAGACACAGTCTCACATACACACACTGCATTCTGACAGACATTTGTACTAGTGTGCACACTCACACACACATTAGTATTAGTGTGTGGGTCTTTGTTGGGGTTCAGCTGTTAAATGTGAGGTAAAGAGGGAACAGTACCTTCTGAATTGTAATTGTTTTCTTTTTTCTAGGACCTGCTTCTTAACCATCCCTCTGGCATTGTTCAACAGTGTTAAATCAACTGAATGATTTTTCTAGGGCTTCCCTCTGTCTTCCTACCTGTACCTGTGGAAGAACACAGTCTGTGACAGTGTGTTGCTGACATGTTTTTTGACAAAGACTGATACCTGCGGGGGCTTTCAGCCCAGTGCTGCTTCTCATCCCTGCCCCAGGATCCAGAGGGGGCTGCTGGCCAGCCACTGGCTGTCATAGTTTGGTCTCTGGAAGTCTGCGGCCCACTGTGGAGCTGCTGTGGGGATCTCTAGGCCTGTCCCATGTGGCCCGCTTGTAAACAGAGGTGAGTGACATTGAGGGAGGTAGGGATCCTCAAAGGTCTGGGTTGTAGACATGTCTAGGAAAAAGGATAGGAAGAGAATAAAAACACAAACAAAAAAACAAAGACCTGAATAAAGATAATTTGCATGCTTTGCAGGGCACTATATTGCACAGGTATGGAATAAGGGAATGGAAGGGTGTGTATGTGTGTGCGTGGTGTTTGTGTGTGTTGTGTGCTAGTTTTCGTTACTCATTGAATACACACACACACATGTAGGGGGTTAAATATTGTCCAAACAACCAAAACGAATTCCCCTATGGTTTAAAGGAAGATGGGAAACTGAACAGTGTATTAGCATGAACCAAATAATGCCAATACAAATAGAATTCCAGGTATTTGACTCTATGGGTTAAATCAGAGCAAGAATGGTCAAAGTACGGTTAAATGAAATACGCATTTAATAACATTGCAAATGAATGAAATCAATCAAGGCAAACATGTTACAATATGAAAGCTTTAAATCTTACCTACTCTACCATGATCATTGTAAATCAGAGAGAAAGCAAGAGGTGTGCAAGGAGTAGGACAAGGGAGAACTGAGGTAGAAGATCTCAGGAGATGAAGTATCCACAGAATAATGCATTACAATTCCCTTTATACACAAGGACAACCAATCAGACCACATCTTGAATGGGGTGTGAGGGCCATCAAGTTGAGACCGTCCAGAAACTCCAGACTTTAGCATATGAGAGGTGGGGGCAGGTTTGACACCCAGCCTTACACACATGCACACATTATAGATAAACCATATATTGAATCTGACACAATCTAATTCTGCCCTGAAAGCACACAACAATCCTTCTGTATTTTTTGTAGTCTGGGCTGTGGTCATTTCTTCATGAAATACTTTCCTTTCCTCTCAACCTAATTCCTTTTCCTCCACCTCTGTCTTGAAATGAAAATGACATGTTCTCTTTTCCCAATCTTCTAGCCAGTCTCTCCAAGTGCTCAGAGGACAGCAAAACTTTATATTTTCCTAGATGGAAGCTTGCTAGTGATAGTAGTAAGTAGCAATAGCTTTAGTTAGCTACCACCAGGGCTTCAGATAACCAGTCCCAGACTGGTATCTATCATGGCCTCAAGTGAGTGAATATCTCTGTGATTAGTTGGCTTGAAAGGTGGGCAGGGTATGTGGGGTCATGTGACTGTGTTGTTCAGTTAATTATTGGGAGGGGATAGGGTCATGGAATGGCAAGGTGTTGTGTCTTGTCGGTCGCTTCCTGGTCAGTAAAGATAATAAAGTGAAGTTACAGGAAATTAGGTAGATAACTAATTTGGAAAGTGTTATCATAAAACAGTGATGACAGTGACCCTCAGTCTGAGTGTCCCTGTTACTTTGTGTCCTTGGTCCTCAGTCTAAGGTGTCCCTGGTCCTCAGTGTCATTGGTCCTCAGTCTGAGTGTCCCTGGTCCTTAGTCTGATAGTGTCCCTGGTCCTCAGTCTGAAAGTGTCCCTGGTCCTCAGTCTGAAAGTGTCCCCGGTCCTCAGTTTGAAAGTGTCCCTGGTCCTCAGTCTAAGGTGTTCCTGGTCCTCAGTGTCCCTGGTACTCTGTCCTCAGTGTCCCTGGTCCTCAGTAATGCTGGTCTTCAGTGTCCTTGGTCCTCAGTATGAGTGATGGCCAGGGGGTGACAGCCTGCGCTGCCCCTAGGCTGGGAGACATCTCTAGTTTCTCCAGGCCTTTTAGACATCATTAGGAATCACAACTATTGATCCCCTCTATCCCCTCCCCAGCAACAGATGGCTGCAGCCTCAGCACCAGCCCCAGGGGAAAAGTCTTTCCGCCAGCGCCCTGGGATTATCCATTGATTCCGTCCAGTATATTGTGATGTAGTCGTAGCATGCTGTGTATGCAATGGCAATATTTCATTCAGTGTGAAATGTCTTAGTAGTGTGGAAGGGTAAACAGTGGCATTGTGATTCTCTGGTACAACAGGATTCTGGTGACTAGCTTTCTATACCAACCTAACCAGAAGTCGTTTTTTTGTTTATAGTTTGTTTTTACTTTGCTAGCAGTATTGCTATCGCATGTTGAAGGCCATGTCAAGGGCAATCCTATATACTGAGCAAAAAAGGCATTTATGTCGGTGAAAGAAATCAATTCTGTTTAACCATTTGGATTTTATAAACACTAAACAAGCGATAGAAGAGCAAATTATATATCATCTTATTAACTTCAATAAGTAAATTATTATACGTTGACGCACATATAAAGTGTATATATTTGACTCTCCAAATGAATACTGTGTGGGTTTTGGTTTTCACTGTCTAGTTTTTCGTTTCTATGTTTTGTGTTTTGGGCTGTCATTTGGTTGTATTGATTTCACCTGTGAATCGTTATCTTTCCTACTTAAGTCGGGCCCTTTGTTTGTTTCATTTGTGAAGTATTGTTTGTGTTAATGATGTACTGAGCCTACAGATAAATAATATCAAGATTGTGTATAGACCTTAGCCTTGTATTTTTGACTCTGACTTTTGCCAAACACTTTGGATACTTTTGCCTTGTGGATTACCGACCTGTTTCCGTCTAAGATTTTTGCCTTGTCCTTGTTGAGAGAAAAGAAAAATAAAAGAACCATCACCGTGTACCCTGCGTCTGGGTCCTCTTCCCTTTCTGGGATCTCTCTGGGATCGTGACAAATACAGGTGTGGAGATGGTAATTTAGTGTGCAGCAGCTGAACACAACCTGCTCTCTAAGTAGTCTTTGCGCTGTCTTCTTAATATAACCCTTGTGCTGCCTTCGGGTCATTGTGACCCACCGGTGGGTCACAATGACCCGAAGGCAGCATGTTAAATGAGCTCTAGAAATTAAATTGCAGATAAAAATACATTATGGGAATGTGCGTTAAATTCTTATTTTTTAATCATTTCCCCAACGTGGTTAGAATGGTGTAATCAGTCCATTTGTTCTCAGTGCTTGAGTGCTTGTCAATGTTCGTGAGTTAGGAGAAAGGAGGAAGTGGGGAAGAGTGGGGCATCAGGGCCATGTTCACGGAAGATTTAGGTGAACTTTAAAGAACAAAGCTAAGTACATTGGTTTGAAATTGTTCACCACAAACACACATCATTTGACATTGTTTGTTTGGTCATTTCATTTTGTGCGTTGTCACTTAATACATTACCTAACAGTTGAGATCATATGACAGTTGAAGGTCCAGCATGGGTAAACCTTAAACCTATGAGCAATGCTGTTTCTTTTTTTTATTCAATACACCTTAGAAGGATGATAAATAAAATTAACAATAACTTAAAAAATATTGTTTTAACCACATGCAATCTCTTGTCTTTTTTTGTTGATTTTGGTGAGGATTTATGATGGATGTTTAAGCATGTGTCCTCCAGAGAATTATAATGATGAGCTTGCAATTGCAGTAGTGTAAGTGCTTTGGGTGGGGCAAGAATATTGTTACCAGCGTAGCCAGTAGGCTTAGTATGCAAGTAAACTACCATGAACCATCTCAACAAAAGTCCAAAGTCATGTTTCTGAATAAACTGAGGGAATATTTCCAGATATACTATTACCATTACATGTATTTACCCATGAGTAGAGTACATTTTTAACAGAGGATAAACAGGTTGTCAATACGTCCCCCCAGAATCTTTGCAAATTGTATTTTAGAAGAAGCACTATACAGTATATACTGTACAGTTGTTGTATAACAAAAAAAAAACACTTGCCATATCCTCAGCATATCTCTCCTCTTTCTCTTTAATATTTGGAGTCTCAATCAAATGCAGCCACTCTTTACACTTAATAAGATTGAACAGCTTGCCCAGCCAGACAACCATAGAGAATAGTCTGCTCTGTTAGTAGATGCACTCTCTGTTTAGTTATAGGTTTGAATCTCCCACACTGAAAATATAATTGGCCACAGTAGCACCAAACATAATCTGCAAAGTTTATATTTTTTAACATGCATTTAGGTTTGTCACAGATATAGTGACAATTATTTAAATGTTTTCCTAATTCACACATACTGTACCCAATTTGAATACTAGATATGTTAAATTGCTAATGAATTAGGCCTATTGAGAGCTATCATTATGCCAAGCAAGTTATTAGCACTGATACAGTATAAAGGTTTTACATATGGGGACGCACCCTTTATTTGTGTACCTTTTTTCAAGCGCTCGAACTCAACCTAGCATGTCTAATTGGGGCCTGTGAGATGCTAGTGAGGACCGGGGCCCTGTGTGTTTTGTCTGAGTTGTACGTCTAGGAGCGCAGGTGCGCAAAGGGTGTGTAATCGCTGTAAGAGGAGATCATTAGGGAAGGTCGGCTGTGGTCCCGACGCGACAAGCCGTTCCCCGCACCATGATGAGATTGTGTGCATATTGTGGCATGAGCTGTTCATTAGTGGGGCGTGAAGGGGGGAGGGGAGCGTGCTCTGCCCACCCGTTCGGGGGGAGCAGAGAGAGATACACAGAGGGAGGAGGGAGAGAGGGGGGACGCTGATTCCCGAACTAAAATGAGCCACATCCGAGTAGAAGAGAAGCAGGTCACAACAAAAGCAAGGCAACCTGCTGCCGCTGTGGTTTGTCTCCGTCTAATTGGAATAATTACAGTTTGAATCTGTTCCGGTTGAAGGGGAAAAGGACATTCGTGAAGGAGCAGGTGCGTGTGAGAAAGGAAAGTAGGATGTTGTGTGTGTGTGAGAGAGAGAGTGAGAGAGAGAGGGAGAGAGTGACAGTGAGAGTGAGAGCGAGAGCGAGAGAGAGAGCGAGAGAGAGACAGAGAGAGAGAGCGAGAGAGAGACAGAGAGAGAGAGAGATTTAGTGTGGTAAAGCATGTCTGAATGCGACAAGAGCTGCATGTGGTAGTGAATTGCGTTGCGCAGACGGGTGGTAGGCAAGAAACTGAGCAAGAGGAGAGGGATAGAGGGAGGGACAATGACAAAGATCCGTCGGATGAGAGACGTTTCTGTTATCTGAAAATCCAGTGTACCTTCTCTCACAGGGGTAGCAGCATCAGTCTTGCTTCTTGCGTACAGTCTTGCTTCTTGCGCATGATCAGACGTCCACGCATCCCTTTAACCGGGAGTCAACACAGCATATTTCCTTCGGAAGGAGATCCGTTCTCTACCGCTACATAGAGGTAAGAAAAAACGCGTATTAATTCCTCTCCCTAAAAGTCTAGTATTTAAATGGTCGAGTCCGCAACATTGGTATAAAGTGGTTATGCTATTTATCCGTTGGAAGGTGAAACGATATTGAATGCTCGGTGATTCTTTCGTTGAACGTTATGAAAGGGATCCCCTCGATCTTCCGTTAGCCTATTATTTTTGACGCACTAGGATATAATTATTTGGGGATTATTTGGAGCCAGTATTGTTTGTGGGGGGGTTCACCCACACTTTAGTCTCCGGGACAAGGGCTGCGCTTCTTTCACGCCCATGATTCAGGCTAATCTGTAAAAAGGCAGTTTGTGTTTTGGTGATGGGTCGTTCGCAAACGAATCGGTTCTTTTTGAACACATCTTTTAAGTGAACGAAATGAACTGAATCCTCCCCCCCCCCAAAAAAGATTTGTTTGGTTGAGTCTCCGTCTTCGGCCAAAAGCTAACACCTCTAGAAGAACCCAAAGAGCTGACAGATTTTTGCCTAAAATTCTTTTAGTTTCATCAGTTATTTTAGTTCCTTAAATTATTTTAGTGTTATGGTTACATATTAGCCTATAAGACATTATACATGCATGAATCGAATTAAATGAAAAGTAACCTATTTTAAAATATCGAATATAATCCCGCCTACAATTGTCTACATAGCAGTCGAGTGTCAAATAAAATGCACAATTATGCATATACTGTCTGTTAAAATATTTTTTTATTTCTGTTTGGGCATTAGCCTACTTTTCAAGTTTGCACACTAGTTTTCCTAGGCATTGGCCAGTTTTGTAACTCAAATATGTATCAGAATAAGATTCATAAAGTTCTTATGTATTGTGATGTATCTTCTACATCGGGCAGTAGACACACGGCATTGCTTACCTGCCGAGTGCTGTTACAAAAGGTAAGAAGTGAGACAGTACAGGGAAAAATCCATGCTGAAGGCAGACATTCTGATCCTAAATGTATAATATTGCACCTCTGTAAATGTCGTCCCTGGTTAAAACCCTCAGTAGGCTTATGTTTATTAATTAAACACCTTTAGTCACCCCTTCTTCTAACAGGTACTAGGCCTACATACAGGGGCCCAAAAATGTGGGCACCATGAATAGGTTGTGTAGGGGGTTAAATATTGGCCAAACAACCTAAACGAATTCCCCTATGGTTTAAAGGAAGACGGGAAACTGAACAGTGTATTAGCATGAACCAAATAATGCCAATACAAATATAATTACAGTTATTTGACTCTATGGGTTAAATCAGAGCAAGAATGGTCAAAGTAAGGTTAAAATGAAATACGCATTTAATAACATTGCAAATGAATGAAATCAATTACAAGGCAAACATGTTACAAAATGAAGGCTTTAAATCTTACCTACTCTACCATGATCATTAATCAGAGAGAAAGCAAGAGTAGGAGAGTAGGACAAGGGAGAACTGAGGAGAAGGTCTCAGGAGATGAAGAATCCACAGAACAATGCATTACAATTCCCTTTATACACAAGACCAACCAATCAGACCAAATCTTGAATGGGGTGTGAGAGCCATCAAGTTGAGACCGTCCAGAAACTCCAGACTTTAGCATATGAGAGGTGGGAGCAGGTTTGACATCCAGCCTAACAGTTGCAATTTGGTTATGTCTGTTTTTTTTATTCAACACATTTTCATTCCAAGGTTTTAAAGGGCCCTCCCATCATTGGGGTCCTGCATAGTCTGTCCCATTTTTCCCCACACTTCGATGCTCCAGCCATCTATACTATAATGTAAGAAATCTGTGTCTGTATATGTGTCTGCACGTTTTATAGTGGGATTTTAGTGGGACTTTAGAGGAATGATTAGCTCAAGAACCAGGCACTTTGCAAAGTTGTAATTGTGCAAGTATCTATCTCAGGTTGACATTTATAATAAATATAAAATATATATACCGTTTCAAAGGAACGCCCATCACTATTTTGGTGTTGAAACCTCATTCACTGTTGGTTTCAGTCCGTCAAGCTCAAAGACCTCCTTATCCTTAACCATGGCTCAAACTGCCATGGTTGGAGCTTGTGTCAGATTGATAAGACGATAAATGGCAGATAGATTTGCTTGGAATTCCTTTGTTCCAGTCCGGATTCTCCCACGTCGATCTATGGGAGGGTTAGGGTTATAGGGAAAAGGGAATAGATGTGAGATTTCCAGATAGGGAGATTACATAGTGTCCAGCTGTCTGAGACAGGCAGTACATTAGACAGTGGTCTTCTGTCAGTGGCTCAGTGTCAGATGGAGAATGCCAAGACTTCCTGCCAAATCAGCCTAATTGTGTCTCAGTTTGATGATAAAGTTTCTGAATTTATGGAGTCAAGTGCATAAAACAAGACCAAAGAAATGTAGAGTGAACATACATGTTGTACTTTATTATAGCATTTCTGCTTAATGCTAGTAAGAGTAATGTGCTTTGGATGGCCTTTCATTTGTTTGGAGTGCTTCACAGATTTGCTTTTTCCCTCCCTCCCTCCCTCCCTCCCTCCCTCCCTCCCTCCCTCCCTCCCTCCCTCCCTCCCTCCCTCCCTCCCTCCCTCCCTCTCCCCCCCCCCCCCATGTCTTATTACTCCTCTTGTGAGCTGCATCTACCGCAGCAGGGGCCCTGGCCAGAGGGAGCTCTGCATGGCCGATCCCACTCATTATTGCTGCTGTGGAGATGAATGGATCCTGTGGATCCTCACTCCAGATTTTCTGCTCTTACACACACACACACACACACACACACAGCATTTTTCTCTTCCCACACACATCTCTCTCATTAAAGCTGTCCCAGACTTTGCTAATGTGGTGTTGCTGAGTGGCCCAATCCAGTGACACGTGTTCTGCAGAGCCAGCGAGGCAGCGGAGTAGAATAGCGGAGTGAGGCACGAGCCCGGATGATTGGCTGTGACCTGTCTAACTCCCATCTGATCTAGGACTTCCAGGAAGTCCAGGCACATCCTGAAAAATTACTGGATCCTGCCTGTTGTGTGTGTGTAAGCATGTAATTTATGCATTGATGTGTTTGTAAAAGTATGTCCTTTGTAAGTATATGCAGGTTGAACAGAGTGTATGCAGGCTATTAATAAATATGTGTGTGTTGGCTTTAGAGTATGTGTGTGCATGTGTGAGTGTGTGTAAATGTGTGTGTAGGACAGGGTTTGCTGGAAGGGTCTCCGAGTCAGGGGACTGTCAAGGTAGCTGATAGTGGCCCAGCAGCGTCCAAGTGCAAATTAAAACCCAGTGAAGCGCTATAGGAGGACATGTAGCAGACTACTAATGTTGGGACAGAGCTATATAGGGACTGTACCACTACTAACATTGATATAGCTAGCTGGGGGTTGTAACACTGCTAATGTTGAGGCAGCTAGCAGGGGATTGTAACACTGCTCATGTTGAGACAGCTATCTAGGGATTGTAACACTGCTAATGTTGAGACAGCTAGCTGGGGATTGTAACAGTGCTAATGTTGAGACAGCTAGCAGGGGATTGTAACACTGCTAATGTTGAGACAGCTAGCTGGGGATTGTAACAGTGCTAATGTTGAGACAGCTAGCAGGGGATTGTAACACTGCTTATGTTGAGACAGCTAGCTGGGGATTGTGACACTGCTCATGTTGAGACAGCTATCTAGGGATTGTAACACTACTAATGTTGAGACAGTTAGCTGGGGACTGTAACGCTGTTAATGTTGAGGCTAGCTTGGGACTGTTAATGTTGTGCTAGCCAGAAAACTCACTGCTAACAGATTGTTAGCCCCAGCCAGCTAAGTGACTAACACTGGGGCTTTTGCCAAGTCATTGAAAATAGACCCTTACGAAAAAGAAATATACTTCAAGTTTATTTTGTAAGTATACTTAGTATAAAATGTATACTATTATCATGTTACTTAAAGTATACTAGCAGTGTACTTATTTATATACTATTTTTATACTTATTTATATACTATTTTTGTACTAAGTAAACTGAATTGGCCCACTTTTTAGGTGACATACACTTATAGTGTATTTCAAGGTTTACTTTTGAATACTGTAAAGTAGCCTGTGTAGTGCACTTTCAGTTCATCAAGTATACTTCCCAAAGTACTTAAAAGTATACCTTGGAATATTCTAAAGTAACCTGTGTAGTGCACTTTCAGTTCATGAGGTATACTTCCTAAAGAGCCTCAAAGTATACTTTGCAATACTTAATAGTGCACTTTCAATAAATGCAAGTACTTCGAGAAGTAAACTTAATAAATTGAATTGTATCATTACTTACTATTATATTATAATGTTTAGGAACCCATCAAACGCCTCAGATTATATGTCATTTAGCAAGAACGGGGGCCCTTGCTAAGTGACACAGCAGGTTCTTGGCTGAAAGATACTATTCACTGTGCAATCGTTACCGATATGACAATCCAGCTCTTCTTATGAAACGCAACAGTAATTTAACTGATGGTTACAATGGTAAACCACCACAACAATGACCATGCAACAAAACACTACATTCTAAGCAGACACATTTAAAAAACGAAATTCATGAAGTTACATTTGTATTTCGAACAAACGGCAAACTTATCAGCAAATTTTAACACTATTTACCGCCTTGCATCATGGGAATTGACCAGTCAATGAGCCACGCTGTCTTCATTTTTTCACGTCGTTATTTCTTTCTTCAGTCAGTTTGACAGTATAACCTTCAAATGCATAATGCAACCCTCCTGTCTGCTTCTTTCTCAAGTAGCTTTTTCTTTTTTTCCATTCAGAATGTTTTGGCAGTAATTAAGGTTACAGCTTCAGTACCAAAAAATATTCAATGTGCAATGCATAATATATTTTCATAGACATGAATAATTAGAATGAGATGGATCTAAAAAATGTACCCTGTAATGTACTATAAAATTATTTTGACTGTTTTTGCTGTATAATAATAGAAAACGTACATCCTACTCCTGAAGAAATACCAAGTATACAATTTTCTGTTTCTAAGCATACTTCTTAAAAGTATATCAAAAGTGAACTATTTTCTAAGTATACTTCTTACAAAAGTGAACTATTTTCAAAGCATACTTTAAAAGTATATCAAAAGTGAACTAAAAGTGTACTATCATTTTTTTAGTACACTTATAGTATACTTTAATATACTTTTTTTTAAGGGGAGAGAGAGAGAGCTTTCTGACTGTGATGGAGTCCGTTGCTGAGGTGTCTAGGCTCGAGTTTAGCAGGATAGAACCAGATCCCGTCTACGGAGAGTCTGTCCACTCCCTATTAAGCCCCATGTACCGAATTTGGTTGCAGTTCCACCAGAGTTCCACTGGGGGTGATCGCGAGCGAGTGCAAAATGAATCGGAGTCTATGGAGCTAAACGGCTACATTTGTCTTTTTCACGTGATTGTCGTTGAGAAATCTCAGATTTGAGCTCCATAGACCTCCATTCATTTTGCACTCGCCCGTTAGCGCCATCATATGGAACTAGAGTGGAACTGCAACCAGTTCAGAACCCGGAAGTTTCCCGTGAGTGGCAGTTTTCCCCATATTAGACATTCTCTGATAGAACATATCTCTCCATGTAAAGATGGACAACCTGACAGCTCCCCGAAATTGAAGCCAAAACATCTCGATTGCTCCCTGGTGGCTGGCTGCAGTATAGGTCATAAGATAAGTCTAGCCCCCTCCATGTTATCGGATGGGACATGAGCCAAACTTAAAAAGTGCACGTCTAAAATAAAAATCTCCAAAGATAGTTTCTGTCATTTGAGGTAGTTCTTATCACACTGATGTCTGTTCAAGTGCACATTTGTATGGATCAGTTTGTATTTAATTAGTAATATGACAATATAAAAAAGAAGTAAGACGTAATGAAGTGACTACTTCACTTCAGTCCGTGGAGGTACCTAGGCTGTGGATTGTGTGTTGGATTGCTAACTTCCAGTTGCTAACATATTTAATGCATGTGATAACCATAGACTGTGATTACAACCTAGCTAAAGCATAACCTATGAGATAAAGATAGATGATTTGGCTGTCCACCAAGTTGTGACAGTTAGCCTATGTTTAATTTAAATAATAGTAAAAATTATGTTACTTAAATTTTTTGAAATATAGTATGTTAAGATTTGTGTCTATACCTTATTTTAACAAGTCTTCTGTCCCAGAACAACCAGCGTGAAAGACCGTTAAGATTAGACCAGCCAGTGCTCGTGATTGGGTCGGGCGGGTGTATGGGCGGGACCTCGATACTGCGGCTCCACCACCTGATCACTACTGCCCAGACTCTGGCTTCAAAGACATCACCAGCACAAGATGGCAGCACCTGTATCCGGGATATTTTGGCTTAATTTTTGTACAGTGGGAGGAGGTGGAGATTCGTTGTCTCTCCCACGCTATTCCTAACACCCCCATGAAAGCATTGCTTATTCAGAGTGATTTGTTGGCCAGAGTCATCCACTCTGGGAGGTCATAAAAAAGGTAACGTTGAAAAGTGTAGCAGTGCGATAGAGGAACTGAGAGAACGAGGGAGGTGGGATTTGAGTTGGAAGGACAGGAGGTAGAAGACAGTCTACCTGTCGCTACCTTTCTTCCTTGTAAATATCTGTCTCTCTGTCCTCGCTCCCTCTCTTGTCCCTTGCTGTTGGATGTGGAAGAGGTGACAGATGGGGAGTGGGGAGTCAATATTGTCCTGGTGGTTTTGCAGGAGTGGCTGTGACCCCTCAGAAAGTCCCTGTGTCTGGGGACAAGGGCCTGAGGGACATAAACCCTGGATTTCTTATCGAAAACCCTGCTGGCCACTGGAAATGTCAGTGAGTTGTCCAACTTCGAAATTGCTGTCTGCACACGACGATATCTGATTCATTTATTATTTTGAGACTATTAATGTCCTGAAGTTTCTACGATATATCTGTGCAAGCTGTGCTGGAGAAACAGTATTTCTAAATGTTAAAACGGTGCTGCAGATTTATCTCTGTACCTTTGCAGAAATTGTTTGACTTTTGGAATACATTCAACAATGTTTATGATAGGCCATCATTATGGAATTAGGTTAGTTTCATAATTCACAAACAAACGTAACGCGATTCACAAATGTATTTCATGATTCACAAATAAATGTAACGCGATTCACAAATGTATTTCATGATTCACAAGTAAATGTAAGCGATTCACAAATTCACATTAACGTGTCTATGTGGACTTCAACAACCTGCCATAATTTACATTTACATTTTTACTCATTTAGCAGACGCTCTTATCCAGAGTGACTTACCCCCGAGGCAAGTAGGGTGAAGTGCCTTGCCCAAGGACACAACGTCATTTTGGCATGGCCGGGAATCGAACTGGCAACCTTCTGATTACTAGCCCGCTTCCCTAACCGCTCAGCCACCTGACTCCCCATAATAATGGACATTATCTCCTTCAGATCACGAGCAATGTCGTCTGGTAGCATGTAGGTGAAATATTGCTTGTTAATCTTATTAAACCGATTATCATACATGATTGAATATTCTTGAGAATGGCAGGATCCATGTTTAGTCATTTTAAGTGTTTCCTAGGCTAACGTTTAGCAAGCTGTGATTGGTTAAAATTGGAAGAGACAATCTGATAGGCTGCAGAGAATATCTTTTAGAAAAAATGCATTTGTGATTCTAAGCGCGTCAGGAAAGTTCCAAAAATCCACACACAAATGCAGGGATTTGTAACTTGTGTTCTCCGATTTGTAACTCGTGTTCGTCAACAAGCTGGTTCTGGTTGATGATTATTAGTTTTAAAAGCAACAGGCAGATGCAGTGTTACCTGTCATCTACAACTAAGAAACAACAGCACAGTGGGAGTGTGAGGACGGAAGATAGCCCAGAGAAGGACACTCAAAGAAAGGAGATCTTATTTCACTGTCTGTAGTTCTGAAGTTTTGCTGTAGAGCAGGCATTCTTACAATTGTGTCATTGAAATGTCCTGAACTTCTTTCACCCCCTAAGAAGTGCAGATGCCATAGCCTTGGGTCAGCTGTAACTCATATCCCATCCACTGGCCCTCTGTGGAGCCCTGTTGTTCCTGAGTGGCGGAAAAGAAGCACTCCAGTCAGGGTGGGAGGTTTAATGGATAAAAGTCAGAGGTCAGGGGTCACAGCATTTCACATTTGATGATAAATGCACACAGACATCCTCACACACACACACAGACACACACTCACGCACTTAGACAGACACACACACGACCATGTCTATAAACTTTGTCCTCCAGATGGGAACACAGTAGAGCGGTTATGTGGAAGATGTTGAGATAAAGACGAAAAAGAGAGAGAATGTGTGTGTGCAAGAGAGAGTAAGACTATATTTACGTTATCATAGATATGTTCCATTAACGTGCATCCATTCATTGTTCCCTAGGTGTGTTAGTGTATGTTTGTCTGTTTGAGTGTGTTTGTGTTTGAGAGTTTGCCAAAATGCATGTGTCCTTGTGTGATTCCCTGCTATAAAAGCAGAGTGCTCTTCAGTAAAGAGCTCACTGTTTAACTGGAGCAGAAGGGCTCTCATATGATCTCTGTTGTTTCCCAATGAGCTGTAAACACACACACACTTTCATGTCCCTCCTGCACACTGTCTCTCTATATTTCTCTCTGTCTCTCTTTCTTTCTCTCCCTCTCTCTCTATTTTGCAGTTTCACACACACAGTATATAATGGGTCTTTCACTGCAGTCCAAGTGTACTCCACAGATGAAGTCACACAGTTGGTATCTACCATCCAAGCCCTCAGTCATCTTCCACATCACTGTTATTTACACCAGAAGTCACACACTACAAGGACATTGTAAATAGCAAAGAAGATCTTCAGGGTTGGGCCAAAAAAAAGACTTGTTTTTACAGTAAGATGCCACAGTGACTGTCCCTTTTATGATGGACACGGACCATAGTTATTGTTTGATTGGCACTTCTCCCATAAAACGTCCATGATTCTCTATCTGTTTGTGTGTTTGTGTGCGTGTTTAGTTTTTGTGTCTCAATTATCTTGAGAACCACTGTATGAAGTCTTTGTCTTACACAGGACCCAAAAACTTAGCATGTGACATTGTTTTGATGAGCTATTCACGAAAAATAAATCGGCCCCTTTTCACCAATACGCTGCCCGAATCAGTCAATCAGCTTTTAATTCAACAAATCACTTCACAGTATTACAAAGAGTTTTACGCAACCGTCCTAACTAAAAGCAATACGATATAAAGTGGATTTCTTTGTTGTTGTGTAGATAAGTAAATGTTGTTATGTTCATGAATAAACATGTTTGTTGATAATCCAAGTGGATGTGCAGTAATATCAACTCCATCTAAATTAACACCGAATCAACTAACCAACATCTTAATCACCAGCTGCATCATGGGCAGGGGAATCAATGGCACTGCACTATGATCAAATTAAATGTTTTATGACTGGAAATCTATTGACTCTGTGAAGGAACATGCGGTGTGAGAGAAGAGGAGAGCAAAGAACAGATGACACCCACACACAATCACAGATTAATGCAATAAGTTTGATAAGATACACCCACAAACACACATGCACAGACACATTAGCATACATGCACCCCTGGTTTCCTCTGTCCTCAACATCAAGCTTTAAAGGCCCAGTGAGACAAAGCCTATCATTGTGATCTTGACATTTTGATTTTGAAGACATGAATATCAGACCATGCCCCTGAGCAGTCACTCAAGTACAGGGGAAAATCAGACACTGTTTTCGTTTTTGTGTTATTTTCACTACCTTTCCTATCACACCCACTAAAAAGCAAACCCATGTCAATGTCATAAATGGGTACCACACTTGAAAGGTTTGGTCTAAATCAATCTCTAACAGAGAAAGAAAAAGCTTGTTTTTCCCTTTCTTGCCAAGTTCAAACTGAGTCAATCCTGGAAGCACAGCTCACTGGAAGAAGTTTGAGTATCTTTCCTTTGTTTTTGTCTTGATGTGTGTCACTGTGTAGAAGGGTTTATGAACAGAATAGTTCATATAACCACCATGACTATCTCCATGTCTCCAATCTCAGATAGTGCTAGTTAGGCTTAGGGTTATCACAAGCTAGCAAGCTCAATGTACATTAAGCATCAAGCTCACTGGTAAAAATAATGCAAAAATATAGCTGCAAGCAGCGATGCGGGTTCCTCCGCAAAATATTATAAACATGTACACTGTTGAAGATGAAGAGTTGGACAACAAGAGAGCAAAACTACTTCATGTTTGGCCAACAACAATAGGCTGAATGGGGATTTGAACTCATGAGTATAAGGTTACAAGTCAGTCTCTCTATCCTCTCTGCTACACACCAACTGTTGTGCTTAAATGAGTAGACAGGGCAGAGTATTAGCTTTGGTCAGCTTTGGGACAAAGGTTAAGAAACGGTTGACATTTCAAGGTAAAATTGCATAAAATTGCTCATGGTACATCAAAATGATGTCACCTTGAAGCCAATAAGGTTTGAAAAACCATCATTCAAAATTATATTTGATTTATTGACACAAAGATATTGAGGCAATGTGGACATTTACATACATACAACCCTTTCAGCCATTTTGTATTCCATTTCACCGTATATAAAGACATCTGCCCACACACAACTTCCATCCATGCTGTTTCCCTCTCTCCCAGCACAGGTCATGCCAAGGCAGAAATTCTGCGGCGGCCGCATGAGGTTTAGAGGTAGTCCAAAAACATGCCTCCCACAATTGACACATTTTAACCACAGTACTCTTTTCAAACTTTCCCCAAGATGGCTGAATAACCACAGATATTGTAAATCTTCTTGAGTTGATCTCTTTCAGTCAATGCACAATAACCAATAGTCATGTGGGCAACTGGGCTAGGGCAGAGCTCATGTTCAGCTCCTTGCGAGAATAGCCTACGGCAGTACAGCAGCGGACTCTCTGGTCCGATTAAAATACACAACATGCATAATCAGGGTGACCAACAAGATTATATTAACTGATAAATAATAACATTACAAACAACTAACTGAACAAACACAACAACTGAAATCCCTTGCACGGCTGTTGTAACCGCACTATTTTCCACAAGTCTTTGCCTATTTGACATACCGCACTGCGTGCTGGGTACCCAAGGGGCGCTGACGCTGATTATCTAGCTGTGCTCCGACTGTGTGATTTGAGTATTAGCTTTGGTCAGCTTTGGGACAAAGGTTAAGAAACGGTTGACATTTCAAGGTGAAATTGCACACAAAGATATTGAGGCAATGTGTACATTTACATAAATACACCCCTTTCAGCCAGACCTTATGGGTCCTTGAGGCTTTTTTGTTCACCATGAGAAATAAGGCAAGTATACCAATTTTAAGGCATTTTGGAGTAATGGGGCGCTGAGGAAATCACATAGACTTTGGGCGTGGCTTATAGCACCACCTATGGGCGTACATGGGCCACTAGCCATCTGGGAGTAGTAAGTGACCTTTTGTATCATTGGGCCAAATTTGAAAAAATCGGGTCAAGGACTTTTTGAGCTATTGAGCCATTTAGCAGAGAAGAGGAAAAATAATAATAATCATTAGGGTTCCTCCGGTAGGAACCCTAATGATCTCTCACTTCGTCTGTTTTTAAAGGTCAAAACTATGAACAGCCTTTTCTCACTCTCGTCTTTTCTGAAGGTCAACTTGGCATAACCACCCTTCATGGAAGTGAAACTTTGGGACAAAGGTTAAGAAACGGTTGACATTTCAAGGTGAAATTGCACATGGTATTTCAGAATGATGTCATCCTGTTTAACTAAACAGAAAATCAAAATTATGACAGGCCAAAAGACTGTGGCTGGATTTGAACCTATGACCTTGCTCCTTGCAGTGCACTGTCTTAGCCTACTGAGCTATTCTCAGTGTTGAGAACCATTGTGGTCAGTTACCACAATCGTAAGATGTGGCTGAAGTTTAAACAGCTGGAATTCAGTGATCTTTTGAGATATCAAGGCAGGGGCAGGCAGGGCAGGGCAGCTGAATGAAGCTGTCTTGGGGGCAGGGCTGAAGAGAAGCTGTCCAGCTAGAGAGGGGTAGTCCAGCAAGGGGTCTGTGTTGCTCTCAGCATCCTCTGTCGCATCCTCTGTTACACCGAGCGTCCTCTGTTGTTGCTCTCAGTGTGCTCTGTTGAGCAGCCCTCTGCATGACCTGTTAAAGTGAAGAAAGGGTCCATGGCACTAGTGAAAAAGGAAGCTTTTTCCATCTACACTTGATACAGACTTCAGTTATGACTGTGAAATGCAGTGGCACTACTTGAACTTGAATCCAAATGTGTTGGAGACCCATGCAAAGTCACTCAAAACACTGGTTCGATTCCAGGCTCTAGCAAGAGTATTTAGCTCTAAACTGGTCAATATACACATCTGACCAAAGACCAGTTCGACCTTTGCCTGTAAACAGTGATTCTGACTGTCAGAGACCTTTAAATAGCTTGACCTAGTGAAATTGGCAAAACTAGCCTAGGTAGGTCGTTTTCTCAGGGCATATGACGAATGAAACAGGCTCGCCTTGAAACATCCGAGATACTGGCTATCTTTAGCAGGCTCTTGTCTACAAAAAACAGTCCTCCCTGACGTTTTTGGAGTAGAATTGAGTGAAATACAAAAGTGTTTACACACTGCGAGCCGAGTCTGACTCTGAGGCTAACGTCAAAACAATGTACAGTATCCCCGGGACGCAGTCTCACTCCACTTGCACGTTTTGCCAAATCACAAAAAAAAACATCTGGCTAAAAGCACAATTCCCACATCTCTTGAAGGCTGCCCTGCTCGTGTTTTTTGGTGTAAACCGAACTGTAAATTGGTGAATTTATGAACATGACGCGACCAAAGCATGGCTGCCGCCTAAGCCTATGCGGTCTCATTTGCGTCCAAACTCACTCCAATTACAAAGACTTTCACGACCCAAATCACAATTCTGAGCCTACAGGTCTGTGGGGAATCACTTGTTCTCCTAAAAGCTGCCCTCCTCTACCTTTTTGAAGAAGAATTCGCCGAGATGCTAAATACTAATTATAAACACAGAGGGAAAAAGCTAGCTACTTTTCGAGTTCGGTTTTCCCTCACTTCAAACTCACGATCTAAAGGTTTCAAAGTGCCCAAACCTTCACCATAATTCAAGAGTAGTGTACTTTCACGAACCCAATCATTGATTCTAACTTAAAATGTGTAAAAATAGGACTTACCGAACGTGGCTGCCTCCAACACGGCTATCAGGCGATTCCAGTTGAAAACAACAATGGCCGCCGAAAAAGAATTTATATTCTTAACGCGGAGCTGCGATTGGAAGCAAAATGAAACAGGCGCCAAGCTCGCGCGTGTGTCAAGTAGGGTGACCACCTGTCCCGCTTTGCGCTATATCGCACAGCATTTTCAATATGCGACGTGCGGGGCAATAATGCTGTGCGACACAACGCAAAGTGCGACAGGTGGTCACCCTAGTGTCAAGGGGCAGGATGGGTCTGAGAATTTGGAGCACGCGTGCTATTGACCAATTCAATTGAATTCAATCATATATTGACATATCAAGGTGAAATTGCGTATGGTACTTCAGAATGATGTCATCTTGAAGGCACAAAGGTTTGAAAAACCATCAGTCAAAATTATATTGGATTTATTGACACAAAGATATTGAGGCAATGTGTACATTTACATAAATACACCCCTTTCAGCCATCTTGCATTGGCGCAAATCTAAAATTGCGCCATTGCATTTCTTAATCCACGTCACCCTATATAAAGACATGTATTCTACACATCTGTAACAAATTTCAAGTCGGATCTATGGTTTATGAAGAGAAGGGTTTTGAAGGTTGTACCAAATTTGGACAGTACGGCCAAATCTGTCATGGCGGACTTTATGGGTCCTTGAGGCATTTTTGTTCACCATGAGAAATAAGGCAAGTATACCAATTTTAAGGCATTTTGGAGTAATGGGGCGCTGAGGAAATCACGTAGACTTTGGGCGTGGCTTATAGCACCACCTATGGGCGTACATGGGCCACTAGCCATCTGGGAGTAGTAAGTGACCTGTTGTATCATTGGGCCAAATTCGGGTCAAGGACTTTTTGAGCTATTGAGCCATTTAGCGGAGGAGAGGAGCTATTGAGCCATTTAGCGGAGGAGAGGAAAAATAATAATAATCATTAGGGTTCCTCCGGTAGGAACCCTAATGATCTCTCACTTCGTCTGTTTTTAAAGGTCAAAACTATGAACAGCCTTTTCTCACTCTCGTCTTTTCTGAAGGTCAACTTGGCATAACCACCCTTCATGGAAGTTTTGGATACCATACCTTGTTTTGGCCATCCATCCACACACAAACACACACACACATACACACACAGAGATACACACACAGGCACACAAAAATCCAATTTACACATGCACATGCAGACATACAGAGTAGCAACATTCAGAAGTCTGGACTGCAGTGTCTCTCATAGACGTCTGGACCGTAGTGGCTCAAAGACGTTTGGACCGTGGTGTCTCCTAGACGTCTGAACCTCAGTGTCTGTCATAGACACCTGGAATGTAGTCGCTCCTCCTCCCTATGAAGGGTGTGGATGACGCCTGCAGATGAGGCAGAAGATACTCAGCCCATTAATGTACACATGGCTGAACTTTGGCTCCTACACTAACTCTATAGCACTGCTGTGAAGACATTATTAGAATAGCCATATTGATTTGATCTTGGTGTGGCTTCCACAATATGATTATTATTTCCAAGCTTTTCTTTCCTCTAGTCTTTCACTTTATAGTCAGATATGATCCATGGATGTGTAGTGGGCACTGAGTGTGTGTGCTAGTGTCCATTGTTTAAACTGGTCAAATGCTTTAATTTTCAGCTGCTGTCCCGGTTCCTGACTTAGTAAATAATGCATGGCTAGTTTTAGTCTGTGTGGGTTTATGTGTGTGTGTTGCCTCACACTTGGCCAGGCCCCCCGTGTCTGTCTGTACCAGGACTAGACTCATAGAGCATGACACACAGATGGCTTTGCCAACTGTGATGGCATCATCCAGCGTCACGCTGTATGAACCGACAGAGGTGAACCAAGGATCGCCTCTTAAGGGAGATTGTTGCATCAAGTACCTCTCTCAGTTTGAGAGAGGTACTGAGGTCTCTCAGTTCAAAGGTCTTGAACATGATAGTATTGACTCTGCAAACCAAAACTCTGTAATAAAGAAGGTGAGTAGAGGAGTTTTAGACAGTGTTCAGTCTCTGAGCAGCATACCTCCCTGCTTGTCTAACAAAACTGGTAACAACAACATAAGCTGATGGGTGTGTGTGTGTGTGTGTTTGCAGATGTGTGGGGTTTGTGTATGTGTTCAGGTGTGGGTGTTTGTATGCAAATGTGTGTTTGTGTGTTAAGGGGCCCTATCTTGCACCCAGCGCCATTGACTTTGTACACCGACGCAAGTATCATTCCTATTTTGCACTTGACGCACAGCGGACTTTTGCTATCTTAAGGGCGCATGCTTGGCCCATGCGCACTGCTGGCGAGGCCAGGGTCTTCTTCATGCGAAGCTACGTTACATTGTTTTGATTTATTGTATGGCTGTGTTACATTTCTTTCATGTCAATGATTAAAAAGATTTTCATGAGAAATCTCTATGTATGTGAACTTGATTTGTAATAATTATGACAATTTCCTCCCACGCCTGTTTAACCGAAGCTAATTTGGGTGGGTTTCTTCTCCCATCCCAATCAGAATCAGAATCAGAATTTGGTTCATTCGCCATGTATGTTAGAAACACGGAGTTTACTGTGGCAGGAAGGTGCAAACAATAAACATATACGGGTCTTAAATTAAGTAAAAAAAGTACAATAGTTAAACTAATTCTAAGAACTAAACAATTTAAAAATATAACAATTTAAAAAATAAAATATATATAAAAATAAGAATTTGAATGAGCAGCATGAGTGAGCAACTTATTGCAATGAGAACTGCTCTGCCTTTCCCATACAATGTCACTTCTCTATCTTTTACGGCCCTGACGAGAACGTCGGTCTCCTCGGCTGTGAACCGCTCCTGGCGTGTGCCTGGCAAATTTTC
Organism: Osmerus mordax; assembly: GCF_038355195.1. Classification (NCBI taxonomy): domain Eukaryota; kingdom Metazoa; phylum Chordata; class Actinopteri; order Osmeriformes; family Osmeridae; genus Osmerus; species Osmerus mordax. The sequence goes on along the minus strand of NC_090050.1, from coordinate 5,724,799 downwards.
CGTTATAATAGCAATCCGCCATGGAACAAGCGCGCCTGCTCTTAAAGGGAATGTGAGATAACGCTCTGATTGGTTTATTGCACGTTACGTCCAAACCCAGGGCTGGACTGACCATCTGGCATACCGTGGGCCGACGCACTTTTGGGCCGAATCGCCAATATAATTTGGTCCGGCCCATAAAGAACTGACAGCGGCCCGGCCCATTGGTTGATTTATTTTTGGTCGGGCCGGCTCATAGAGAACTGACAGCGGCCCATTGGTTAATTTTCTTTATTGGCACTGGCCTGACCCAATCAAATCCAGGGACCCCCTTCCCCTGATTCATAATATCGCCTCCTGCAGGCCCTGAGACACGAGCTGTTGGCTAATGCTTATGCTGGTTTAGCATCGCTAAAATGGAGAAACGACCACCAAGCGCAAGGAAGGCGCAGAAAAGTTAAGGGAGAAAAAGAAAAAAATCTACAGGCGAATTCCACAAAATGTGCGAAAATTTCGAACATGTTTGGGGGGGCTTTAGCTGCTTCAACATCAGCATTACCTGTAGAGGAAGGAGGAGAGGTGGCATGGCTCAGAGAGGCAGAAACATACTGACAGGGTCAGGGAAGAAGCCCAGGAGGAGGTGAGTGACCATGACAGGGCCATGGGAGCGAGTGAGGAAAAGATGGAAGAAAGAGTAGTTGACGACGTGGTAAGGAGTAGGCAAATTAACAGGGGACTCTCAGGAAGGGAGGGAGGCTGTGTGTGTGTTATGTGCGCCTTACGTCGTAACTGCAACAATTCAATAACATGAATAATACTTACTGAAGGGGAAGATTATGGGAATATACCACGCAAAATAAATGATCTATCTAGCTAAATTGAAGGACACAGTACTACTAGGTTACCCTATTTTAACCACTGCGGCCACCAAGCATAGGTAAAATGGTATCAAAAGGTATCTGTATGGTAATAATCCAGTGCTGTTCAGAGGGCCATGCAGCTTTCCACTGTTACTTGCACTTGAGTATGGAAATTGTGTACCATATGGCCTCCAAATCGTCAATAAAAAGTGAGTGAATACACTGCTTCTCTTGTATTGATGCTCTTTTCCAGGGCATATCCTACTCTCAGCTTTATTGTAGCTTTTGGGAAGGGTTGTGGTTATTGTATTTAGCAGACACTTTTGTCCAAAGCGACAAAATATGAGTCTTACAATAGTTAAAATTAACAGTAAACTTTTTTTTAAAAGTTGCTAAGCCAATATTAAGCAAAATAGTAATAATAACAATAATGGAAATACAATATCAATAATTTAAAAAAAATACTATAAAATACCATAAATATACAAATCATAACTCTAAGAATTAATTAATTATTTAAGTGTAAGATCAACAGATAAGTCCTGAGACCCCTCTTGAAGGATCCAAAACTATCACATGAATGCAGAACACTAGGCAACTCATATCATAGAATGCACGCAGATTTTAAGAGGACTGTCTGCAGGGAATGTGTCTGACCAATCACGGTGGGTGTGGGCCACCTGGGCCAAAAATGCCTGGGCCGATTTTTTGTCCCAGCCCTGTCCAAACCACGCCTATGAGTAATGTAGCTACTTCAGACAAACCCATTTTAGATTTGTGCCAGGCGCAGTCATTTATCCCGCTGGTATAATAGCAACAGGGACGGGAGTTGAAAATTAGCACTTGCTATAATCTCTATGTGCATTACATCGACTGCAAACTTTGCTCTACAGGTATCCAGCCCACAAAGTTACTTGTGTTTCCGCGTTTTGATACTTCCGTTTCAGATCGTTAAAATAGGGCCCAAGGTGTGTTTGTGTGAGTGTGTGTGTTCAGGTGTGTGTGTGCAGGTGTGTCTTTTGTTATTCCAGTCATGGTGGTGTTCTTCCTTTTTCCTTCTCCAAGCTCTGTCTTCAATCATCTCGATCATTGAATAAACAGAGGTGTGTGTGCTTGTGACTGTTTGTGTTTATGTGTGCCTGCCACATGTATCTGTGTGTCTGCGTACAATAGAGAAAGATTCAGATTGGATGTTAATGTGTGGTGTGTTTGTGTGGTTGTGTGTGTGAATGTTTCCCCGTCTTCTGTTTGATGTACACACAGAGAATAGTCGTGCCGCCTCCTGCCCTCATCAACAGAGCAGATTAGGAGATGTCTTTCTAATTCTGCGAGTGGGAAACTATCAGTTGGATACACACACAAGGGGATTTTCATCCAATAATCAAACCCCATCTTATCCACTTGACCACAGGGCCCACTCACACATACACACACCCGGCAGGATTTATTGAGCCTTGATTTAAACCCACTCATCTGCACTGCTGGAGGAGTGTGTTGATAAAGGTGGATAGATAAATGAGGGCTTTGTAGTTATACTAACACACTCATACACACACTACACAGCTGCATATTGCTGTGTGTGGTGGTTGTGTGCATAAGTAGCAGTGTCAGTATAATAAATGTGTGTGTCAGTATTCTACAGTGTCCTAGTATGATTTTAAAATGTATTGATTAAAATAGATTTGTATGATTATTAATCTAATACCACATTATGATCCAAGCAGGTTCCACCTACTGTATAGAACATGATCAGAAGCAGTGAAGAGAGTGTTTGTAGACAGCTTGCAGCAGCTCAGGATGCTGTACGACCAGAGAACAATAGGATATTCTCCTCTGTTCTGCTCCTCCATAGTCCATTAATTTGGAAGATGATTTGATGAGCCTATCTCTCTTCTCTTTCTCTTTCTCCCTCTCTCACTTTATTTGTTTTGCATGCTTTCAGCTCACTCAGTCTCTCCCCCTTCCTCTAACTCTCCTTTTAATTGCTTTACTCTATCGCTACTTCTCTTTCCCTCTCTTGCACCACTTAATTCAGTTCAGAGGGTTTTCTCTCTATCTACATCTCCCTCTGCTCCCGCCTCTCTCCCTCCACCCCCTTTTTTCTCTCTCCTTTTTCTCCCTGCTCTCTCTTTCAGCCTCTTCTCTCTTCCTTTACCCCATTCTCTTTCTCACTCCTCTCTTTCAACCTACTCTCTCTCTCCCACTACCCCTCTGGTATATATAACAGTGTAATCCTCAGAGGGAGGGGTATATACCCCCAGTGTAACCCTCAGAGGATGGGTATTTACCCCCAGTAGACCCAGAGGAAGGAGTATTTTTCTGTCTCCTCTTTCTCCGTAGCACTCTCTCTCTTGCCATACAGAGATCCCGCAACTCTTGTGTCTCTCACTCTCCTCTCCCCCCTTCTCTAATCCCCTCGCAATTTCTCCCCTCTTTCTCTCTATTTCTTTCTCTCCATCTGCATCGCAACATGATTTAGGGATTGTATGGAAAAAGCCAATTGAGACTGTATGTATGCACACACAATCAGGAAATGAGGGAAGACTTCTAACAATACTTTCCCTCCACATGAATAGAAGTTGCAATGGATGTTAGCAGTTAAAGAAAATAGTTTGTACTTGATTAAAGTTTGAGTTGAGGAATGGATACAGTACATAAATACTTTATGTCAAAAGAGAAACACGTTTTATTGACATACAATAGTTGGTGTTAAATAAAAGAGAGAGAATAGGAAAGGTTTGTCTCTAACATGTTATTCTGTTTGGGTTCCACAGCCCTTTTTTGTGTCTGGCTTCTGAAGGGGTTCTGATCCAGTCTTATCCAGTTCTAAAGTGGTTCTTATCCAGCCTGATCCGGTTCTGATCCAGTCTGGTCCAGTTCTGGTTCTGAAGATGGATCTGCTGTGCTTACTGGTCCTCAGCTATGCCGCTCTCAGCTATGCTGTTGGTGAGTTATTTCTTCCTTATACACACACACGCATACACACACACACACATATACAATGTGGCAAGCCACCAGAGAGACACAGGGTTGAGATGCACACAATTCAGGAGACTGGAGACAAACAACGGTAAAAAAGCTCTCGACAACAAAACTAAAGAATCTTCCGGGGAGTCTTGCTCTACCTGGGTCGGCCGCTCACGACCAAAACATGAGGCACCCACATGTCTATAATTATGTGATCGGTCAGTGATACTTGTCGCAGTGTTGCAGCCACACTCTTACTTCTCTAGGCATTGCTCCCTGCCTCACGCCTTTCTCTGCCTCTGACCCCCGTCAGCTCAGCTTTAGTGGACCAGGCTGCTGATTGGCGAATTAGTCGCAGCCATGCGGGGCTCCTGTCCCTGGTGCTGATAGGGCTAACCCTGGTGCTGGGAGTGCTAACCCTAATCCTCACTCTGGGGCTACCACAATACACATACATGCATGCACATACAGACACACACAAACCCTTAAAAAACACCCACACATGCACACACATGCAAACACACAGACTCATACACACAAACACACACACAAGCAGACAGACAGACACATACACGTACACACACAGGCAGACAGACAAACACACAGGCAGACAGACAAACACACAGGCAGACAGACAAACAGACATACACACACAGACAGATATCATGCATAATTTTTATTGGGGTTATCAGACTGAAGAGTTTAGGAGGGTGTTGGTGTATGTGGAGGGTGTTGGTGTATGTGGAAAGACTAAATGGGGTACTTCACATTTAGGGGATGATTTTGGAAGATTACAATTTAATGGTGTTTTTTTAGTCCAGGTGGTGGAAGAATATAGATTTTGTGAGATTTAAAAAAATTCAATGTCTAAATTGCAATAATTCAGCAATCTCATCAATGATTGATGGACATGTAGCCTTTGTTGGAATAAACAACCTCAAAACACATTGAGGATTTTTCTCTTTTTTGTGGTGTGGAATTGTATTGGTGTGCTGGGATATCTGTCTTGTAAACTCATCTGACATTTAGACACATATGCATGGTAATTTGAATAGCCACTAATACATTTCTACAACAGTAAATTATACGATTTTAAAGCGACCCTTAGTCATTGTCACATTACTCACATTGGTTGTGAGTAATATGTAAGTAAGTGAATAATTACGGAATCTTCTTTTTAAAAACTATGTTTACCATTAAACTGAAGATGGTTATTTTTGTGTTGAGCTCCATGCTTCCTGGGTGGAGGGCAGGTTGGAGACATAGAGCTTCTCACAATGAAGGGACTCAGTTCTCAGGGAGTCTACAGAAAGGATGGTCCAGTAACTGGAGTTTAATAGTAGGCTACATACACACCTACACACACCTACACACATACACCCTGTGACAAACACACTGAGGGCCCTATCTTGCTCCCAGCGCAATTGACTTTGTCAACAACGCATGTATCATTCCTAGTTTGCACTCGACGCAAAGTGGACTTTTCCCTCCACAGACGCATGTCGGTAAATTAGGGAATGACCTTGCGCTCCCGGGGGCGGTTAAGTGAAAAAAGGAGGCGTGTTCCGGCGCAAATGTTCCCTGGTGCTATTTTCCAGTTTCAGAAAAACAATTTACAGTACATTTAGTCATTTAGCAGACACTCTTATCCAGAGCGACTTACAGTAAGTACAGGGACATTCCCCCAAGGCAAGTAGGGTGAAGTGCCTTGCCCAAGGACCCAACGTCAATTGGCACAGCCGGGAATTGAACCGGTAACCTTCTAATTACTAGCCTGAATCCCTAACCGCTCAGCCACCTGACTCCCTGAGCTTCAGCTCCTTCAGGCGACACGCCCCCCCAGTCTCGAACAGAGAAGACTGATGATTTTCTTACGATTTCAAAGCCTTAATTTTAATGTGTTTTTTTTCATTCGAATTTGGATGGGTAGTTAATAACACATTATTCTGTGGTGTGGAGAACTTGAAACTCGTTTTTAATTCCACTTTACAGGATCTTTAAGGGCGCATGCTTGGCCCGTGCGCACTGCTGGCGAGGCCAGGGTTTTCTTCCTGCTAAGTTACGTTAGATTGTTTTGATTTATTGTACGGCTGTGTTATTTCTTTCATGTCAATTTCATGTCTCATGAAAAAGATTTTCATGAGAAATCTCTATGTATGTGAACTTTATTTGTAACAATTGTGGCAATTTCCTCCCACGCCGGTTTAACCAAAGCTAATTTGGGTGGGTTTCTTCTCCCATCCCAATCAGAATCCGAAACAGAATTTGGGTTATTCGCCATGTATGTTACACAAACACGGAATTTACTGTGGCAGGAAGGTGCAAACAATAAACATATACGGGTCTTAAATCAAGTAAAAAAGTACAATAGTTAAACTCATTCTAAGAACTAAACAATTTTAAAATATAACAATTAAAAGAATAAAATATATATAAAAATAAGACTAAGAATTTGAATGAGCAGCATGCAGGGGCGGATCTACCGGGGTAAAACTAGCCTTGCCACCCCAGCTGCCACCCCAGTTGGCAGCTTTGAAAACAAAAAAAAGTTGTGGCTCATCGGACATTTGCAAGAGCGAATTTCTAATATCCGAATGCAAGTAAATGCCGCACGAAAACGACTCCATCCACCCTCCCCACACCGCCACCGAAGTTGCTTTCATTTGAACACAAGGAAGGCGCAAACTGACCATAGAAGGCTTCAACTCAAGGAAGAAATCGTAGGCACGGACAGCAGACCACACCGGAGGAATGAGGTGTTAACCCTTGTGCTGCCTTCGGTTCACATGACCCAAAGGTTCATAACGAACTATCGTTGTGTTTACCCAATTTTACCCAATACAAAAACAAAAACAAAATATTTTATTTTAACCGTTGCAATGTGGGGGGTCTGAGACAGCCCAACGGTTAAAAGAAAATGCTTCACTTTGTTTTTGTATGCGGTAAAGTTTTCGCAATACGACGGTGGGTCACAATGACTGATGGGTCAGAATGACCCGAAGATTACACAAGGGTTAAGCAATTATCTATTAATGACTAAGAATAATTACAAAAGTGCAGGGCTATAGGGAGTTGCAATGTTACTTTTCCTGTTGAATTGAGGTTAATAACATTAACTCGTGAATTCTTTGGGCAACAAAGCAACAACAAAGATGACTGTGGTAAAGTTAGTTTGAAGTTCGATATTCAACCGATATTCGGACGCCCAGTATTGTGTTATTTTAACCGGTGTTTAGCACTGCTACGACCGGCCGCGTAGCCAATGCTTAAGGCTGCCTAAACAACGCGTACGTTTAGGGACCGTCAACAAATTACACATTTCAAAAGTCAATAGCTTTTAAACAACATGAACTAGGAGCGTCAAAATAATGTTAAACTGTTGAAGATGTATGCATTCATGCTGCAAAGCCTTTATTTACTCACTCAAATCACCAAAACACTCTCAGAAACAGTTCTCTCTCAGAAAGCATACATTGTCACTCACAACACACTGACCTTAACAACTTTAAACTTTTATTGAAACTTATCTTTGCAGTTTAAATGATTTTAGACATGAACCAGTATTTCATGATAGACAGAAATGTTTCAGGAAAAAAAGAAAAAAAATATATTTTTCAAAAGTCTAAGAATGAAATCAAAATGCAGCTATTTGCTTCAGTGTCCTTTACGTATGTTCTCAATATCATTATATAATCTGTATCTGTAATATACATACGAAAATTACATATCAATTAAATATCAATGATATTTCAATTGCAAGTAAGAACAAAAAACAACTAGTATAGTGTAATGACTCTTGCTGTTCAGTAGGCTACTGTGATGGTTAGAGTTCTCCCTCTCTCCTGCCTTATCTCATCAGAGACCTTGTTCTTGGTCTTTTGCTCCCTTGTCCTTCACACCTTCTCCATTTCCCTGCCTCTCTTCTTTCCCCACCAACCTGTCTTCCTTGATCCATGTTTCCAAACTTCCATTCATCCCAAAGCCGTCCTCTTTTGTCTGTTTGGTTATGAGACTAAAAACTGCCAAAAATTGCAGTCAGCTTTGTATGGAATGATTATATATTCTGCTAATACAATATAACGTTTTATAATTCAATCTGGCTACTGCAGAAATGCACAACATTTGCCATAATTCGGTTTTGAACGTGTTTTGAACAGTTGGTAAAAGTGTGTTAGCATTTGAAAAAATGTGTTTGAAAAAAAGCATTTGAAATACATAGTGTTTTGAGGGTGGTGGGAGTATGAATGAGAAAAGAGTTCATGGATTTTGGAGAATGTGGTCATTGAATGCATATTGTGTGAAAGTAGTGAAAAATTATTCAAAGTTTGGTCCACGTACACTTCTGTTTTGCTGACTTTGTGAAGAGTTTTAAAAACGTGGCTTCAGTTATGACCAATGTATCGAAGAAATCGGAAAAAACTGTAATTAGCTGCAGAGCCAGAACTCTGGAGAGTGATTTGGATGCTGGCTGGTGGCGCTGTCCCTGGTGCTGAAAGACAGGTTGTTTGGGTGCCTGCTGGTAGTGCTGTTCCTAGTGCTGAAGGACAGGTTGTTTGGGTGCTGGCTGGTAGTACTGTCCCTGGTGCTGAATGCACCAAGGAGCCTCAATCTCAGTAGGGTTGCAATCCATACACATACACCTACTCACGCGCACACACACATACACACATACACACCTACACACACACCTATAAATATACACACGTATACACACATACCTACACACACAGAGATACCAGTTATCACTCATCTCTCTCCATCTATATTTACTAGTTATTCTCTCTCACCAGTCACCACACACACACCTTCTGTTTTTATATCCTTCAACACATGGCTCCAGAACACCTGCCTCTCTGTTCCTGTCTTTAAGCTAGCTAATGGAGACCCCTTGTCAGGGGGAAACATCTGAACACCCCCCCATGATACATGATGATATACTGCATCAAATCACATTACATTACATCTAATTCAACTAAACACTAATGCAACGGTTTGCAAACAATCATATTAGTTTAGTCAATTCCACCCTTTCCATATTTGTATTTATTTATGGTCAAGTCCAAATAATGATCCATAAGACATTTTTAGTTTGTCACAAAGTTTATGAATGTTATTAGATTTGCTTCCATGAATCTATATTTATATTATTTGCAGGGTTTGTTTGTTTATTTAAAGGAGATACTGTTTGACAGAGCTAGAAGGAAGACTGAGGTCTGGTGACCATTAGCTTGTCACCTAGTGGGGGTAGGGTTGATGTTGTCAATGTCCATTGCAAGGGACGCACACGAGTAAACACGCACACACGTGCGCCAGGTCTATGCAAGGGAGCCAATGAAAGAAGAGCCATGGAACATTTGCATGCATTGTTTTAACCAATGACTGTCAAGAGCGGGTCTGTTTAAATAGGTAGCTAGCACAACATGCAAACTTTGTAGCACAATGGCGTGTGATGTTTTGTCTCCTTGCGGCCGCAAGCAACAAAGCTTTCTTAACTTGTTCACCGACTGACTGTGCAACGCTTGATAGATTAATATTTCTGACACTTTTCCAATGTGTTCAGCAACTTATCAGGCTCCTAATACGTCTTTTTTGTTTGTGCTATGTGTTCCGAAGCTTTTATTTATGTTTCAGGTCATCTTCAGTGCTAAATTTGGTTTGATGGTTGATGACTGGTTCCTGGCCTCTTTTATGTGATTGTGTGTGTGAGCAGGTGGGGACGTGTGTGTGTCGGGGCACGACAGTGGGCCAGTGTTCGAAGAGCAGCCCAACAGCGTGGTCTACCCTGAAGGTCTGAAAGAGGCCTCTGTCACACTCAGCTGTCGGGCCAGGGCCAGCCCTGCAGCCTCCTACAGGTAACCTAACACACACTCTATAACACAGCTCCAGAACACACACTCCATAACACGGCTCTATAACACACATTCTATAACACACACTATAACACAGCTCTATTACACGTCTCTATAACACATAAAACAGCTCTATAACACACACACTATAACACATTTTATAACACACACTCTTTAACACACACTATAACACACAATATATAGCAACACTCTATAACACAGCTCGATAACACACAGCTCTATAATACACAGTTCTGTAACATACTGTTCCATAACAAACAGTTGTATACCACATACATAACACACTTATGTCACCGTTATTTACATGCTGTAACGTAAACATGCTGTCAAACAACTGTCAAACACATGGTGGGATGGAAAACTAAGGCATAGAAACAGTACTGGCAGGGCATACTGTGGATAGGGACAAGAACATGATGAACATAGCTGTGACAAACACAATGTTACAAAAACATGATATGACCTAGACATGTTTAGAGTAGGCCCTGTAATCACCGCAATGCAAAGATGCACACAACATGACCACACAGAGACAAGACACACAGACAGCACACAATGCATGTTTCTTAACCATGAATTATGTCTGCCGCCTCTGCCCACCAGGTGGCGTGTGAACGGTACAGAGGTGGAAGTGGGGGACCCCCGCTTCAGGCTGGTAGCAGGGAACCTGGTGATCAGTGGGCCCCAGAGCGGCCGAGATGGGGGCTCCTACCAGTGTCTGGCAATCAACCGCTGTGGGACCATCGTTAGCCACGCCGCCAACCTCAAGTTTGGCTGTAAGTGAGGACCATGATCCATGTTTAAGGACCATGACCCATTTATAAGAACCATGACCATGAAATGTGTAGAATATGTAGATAAAGTGATTTTCTTGTGCGGAATGATATATAATTAACTTTTTCTTCAGGTTTTGAGAAAAGATGACTCATAAATAAGGACTTGACCCATTAGCTGGCATATATATATTTTTATAGAAATATTTTATTTTTAAATATAATATTTCTAACATATGATTAGCATATTAGTGTAGATAAGGAGGCTCTGTTCTGAATGTGTGGATCTTTTTACTGTTTCCTCCCCAGACCTCCAAGACTTTCCTCCAGAGAGCAGAAGCCCTCAGACAGCTACCGAAGGGACGGGAGTCTTCCTGACCTGCCAGCCCCCGGCACACTACCCAGGTACACACACACACACACACATAGACACAGACACACCCTTCCGTAAAGTCCACCTCTCTTATACACACATGCCTTCCTGTCTGGTTGTTAAGAATTCTGCAGAGTTCAACATTTGAAGCCTCACTGATGTCAACAATGGATAAACACATAATTCTCTCTCTTCTTTTTAGCATTGTCCTACCGCTGGTTTGTTAACGAGTTCCCCAGTTTTGTTCAGCCTGGGGGGGGGGGGTCATTCGTGTCCCAGGTAACGGGGAATCTCTACCTGGCCAGCTCCGTGCCAGCGGATTCCGGGAAATACTTCTGTTTCTCCACCATCACCATGGACATCAGCACCAAAAGCACCTTCAGCAGAGCCACCCAGCTCACCGTACTTCCTGACGGTACAGTACTGTGTGTGTGCGTGTGAGAGAGAGAGAGAGAGAGAGAGAGAGAGAGAGAGAGAGAGAGAGAGAGAGAGAGAGAGAGAGAGAGAGAGAGAGGGGAGAGAGAGAGAGAAAGAGATGGTGTGTATTTGTGTTTTTGCATATTTGCATGTGTGTGATTGTGTGCGTGTGCGAGTGTCCCTGCATGCGAGTAGGGTCTATTTCCTCCATGCATAACATATTTTCTTATTTCCATAATCACTTTTTGTTTCTGTGTGTGGGTGTGTGTGTGTGTGTGTGTATGTGTGCGTACACGTGTGTGTGAATGTATTTGTGTGTATAACATTCCGTCTCTGTCTGCACAGCCAATCCCAGGAAGTCAGCCCCCAGCATCAAAGTCCGTTTCCCCACAGAGACATACGCCCTGGCTCGCCACACTACACAGCTGGAATGCTTTGCCTACGGAAAGTAAGTTATTTTAAATGAGAACTTTTCTGTTGAAGGACAGGGAACCTGATTCCCATCATAGGCAATGCCAGACATAGCATTTTCACCATATCCTCACCTCATCTCCTCATTTACCTCTCATCATATCCTCTCCCTCTCCATCCTTCTCTCTCCTCTCCTCCCCCTCTCCATCTTTCTCTCGCCTCTCCTCCCCCTGTCCATCCTTCTCTCTCATCTCCCTCTCTCTCTTCTTCTCTCCTCACCGACCACCTCCTCTCCCACTCCCCTAGTCCAGTGCCCAAGCTGCGCTGGAGAAAGGTGGATGGCCTGCTGCCCTCCAAGGCAGAGGAGAGCTCTGAGGGCCCTGTCCTCATGCTGCCAGACGTGGCCTTTGATGACGAGGGCATCTACGAGTGCGAGGCTTACAACTCTGAGGGCCGTGACACGCACCAGGGACGCGTCACCGTGCAGGGTGAGTGGACAGTCAGCACACACATGCAACACATACACGCGTGTATGCTGTCACAGTACACACACAATACACACAGCTACACCACCATCAAACACACACTCACTTACATATGTGTACAGCCGTGGCCAAAAGTATTGGGAGTGACATACATTTTGTGTTTGCAAAGGTTGCAGTAAGTCATATCATCAGCACAGGGGAAAGTGTTAACTAGTTCTAGCCAGGTGAAATCACTCTATCATTCTGATTGGATTTTAAGAGCAGATTGACTGCTGTAAAAGAGGGGACTAAATTGAAAATGTTCGTCCCAAAAAAGCTTAAAAAAATATGAAATGTGCGTTCTGTATTCCAGTATTCTTTAGAAACATGTGAAACATTTCCCTCAAATTCTGAACCAGCAAACTTTGTAAAACACAACATTTGCAGGGTTTCGGACAGAAAATGTGTTGGTTAAGGTGGTAGGGTAAGGTTTGCCAGCGGGGTGTGTGGGGAGGGGGAGGCGCAAATGTTTTTCCTCCAATGCGTTCTGCAGAGAAGGGAGACTGGCGTTAGTCACGGTTTGGAATGGAAGGGAGAAAACAGGACAACTTTCTTTTTTTTACGACGTAGTTAAGGCGGCAGGCGTGTGTTGCTTAGGCGGCCGCCTTAACTGAAAAGTGCTGTGGGAAACCCTGATTTGTCATTGCCAAAACTTATGGCCATGACTGTACATCAGCACGTGTAAAAGTTGCACGCTGATAATGAACACAGTGGCAGACACACACCACAGATGCATTCTTGAACTTGGGAGCGTGTTCACACACACACACTAACTCAGATCTGCCAGATCTGAGTCAGATGGCTGAGCGTTGAGGGAGTCTGGCTAGTAATCTGAAGGTTGCCAGTTCGATTCCCCGGCCGTGCCAAATGACGTTGGGTCCTTGGGCAAGGCACTTCACCCTACTTGCTTAAGTCGCTCTGGATAAGAGCGTCTGCTAAATTACTAAAAATGTAAAAATGTAAATGTAAACTATGGCTTGTCGTGTGTCCCAGCCCAACCAGAGTGGCTCCAGGTAATGAGCGACTCAGAGGTGGAGATCAGCTCAGAGCTGAGCTGGAGCTGTATTGCTTCAGGCAAGCCCAGACCTTCCATCCGCTGGTTACGCAACGGGCAGCCTCTCAGCACACAGGTATGAACACTCCCTGAACACGTCAGCCACGATGCCTTCAGCTCTTCCTGTACACAACTGAGCCTTATACAGTCAGGTCCATAAATATTATACATTCACACACTTTTCATCATTTTGGCGCTGTACACCACCACATTGGATTTGAAATTCTGCCAAATTTCAATATGAAGTCCAAAGAGCTGTCACTATCAGTGAAGCAAGCCATCATTAGGCTGAAAAATCTAAACAAACCCATCAGAGAGATAGCAGAAACATTAGGTGTGGCTGTTTGGTACATTCTTAAAAAGAAAGAACGCACTGGTGAGCTCAGCAACACCAAAAGACCCGGAAGACCACGGAAAACAACTGTGGTGGATGACAGAAGAATTATTTCCCTGGTGAAGAAAAACCCCTTCACAACAGTTGGCCAGATCAAGAACACTCTCCAGGAGGTAGGCGTATCTGTGTCAAAGTCAACAATCAAGAGAAGACTTCATGGATTAGCATTCATGAGGTGCTTTGCATTGGCCATTTATGGTTAAAAATGGGTGTGTTCAGGGCGGGGTAAAACGCTGATTCACATACGTACACTTGTGGGTAATCTGTCATTTATAAAGGGAACATTGCTTACAGGTGTGTATAACATTGCGTACGCACGGTTTTATAAATCTTTATTTTTTTTGGGTGTACGCCATTTTAGGCTTTTGGGCATACGTACACTTTTAGTAAGAATCCTACGCACAGTTTTATAAATGTGACCCCTGTTCCTTTTCTCCTCTCACGTTGTTGACTGCGCCTTGTCACAGTTGTGTACCTATGTTACAATCCTGACTTCTTTCCATTTTTCTCTGTCTCCTCTCTTTATCCTTTATCCTCCCCTCCTCCTCTCTATCTTCCTGACTCCAGGACAGAGTGGAGGTCAATGGAGGTCGTCTGAAAATCCTCAGTCTGTCCCTAGAGGATACTGGGATGTACCAGTGTGTTGCTGAGAACAAACATGGCACCATCTACTCCAACGCCGAGCTCAGGGTGCAAGGTAAAAGTTTACACCCAGCAGAGAAACAATTGAATTTGGAACAATAGAGATAATTTCTTTGGCTAAATGGTTTTAATTGAATTCTGCTTTATTAGTTCAAGAAATTGCATCTTTCCTGTTTTCCTTCGTTCTCACTACATTTAATTAATTTCACTCAATCTTCTTTTTCTCTCTATTTACTTGCTTTCCCTCCCTTCATCTTAAAATCTTTTAATCCCTTCTCTCTTACTCCTCAATTCCTTCCCCTTCACTCCTTACCTTTCCTCCTCTCTCCTCATCTTTTTCTCCTCCTCTCTTCTCCCATTTTCTCCTCTCCCCTCCTCCTCCTCTCCTGTCCTGCCTCCAGTCCAGGCCCCAGACTTCAGACGCCACCCGGTGAGAAAGCTTGTGCCGGCAGCCAGAGGGGGCCAGGTGATGATGGAGTGCCGGCCGCGCGCCGCCCCCAAACCCACGCTGTTCTGGAGCAGAGGCACGGAGCTGCTCACCAACAGCAGCAGGTAAACATATACACACACGCACACGCACCACATCATACCCCACACACCAGACCACTCACACCACATACCACGCACACACACCACACTTGACAACACACAGTGACACACACACACGACACCATACTACACACACACTCTCACACTTGCACACACTCACCATATCATACCATACCAAACACACACACACACACTTAAACAATGCCATTACAAACCATAACATCAGTGTATGGAGGGTTTGATAGATAGACAGAAAATGTACTATCACAAAGGAAAACATCAAACCCACAACCAGCCTTCAAAAACAGTGTATCTTAATCTTAACTAGGGACAACAATGAGCAACAAATATGCGTGATAAAATATGTTAAAATGAATTCAAATAAATGTATTACACTTACAATACTGTCTTATTTGTAAAGTTGTACCCATCCCTATCCTCACCTTGAACTCCACTTCAAACCCTGCCAGGTGTATAGATAGTAGGACATGAACCATGCCAGCTATATAGATGGTATGATAGCCACTCTCATCCCACGTATCCTCTGATGTAATACAGATTTAATTAGAACATCAACACCAACAACATAAGAAGCATTTGAGATCAAACAGAAAGTCCCTACTCTACTGTATATTTCAAAGACTGTATTACAGTAGATTTTGTCATATGTAGGTAATTGATGTTTCACAATGTGATGAACATGGGGGTATGACACAGGTGGGCACAGGTGGGCAAACACATCAGCTATGGGTGTGTTTGGCATGTATGTGTCCTATCGGAATTTTGCTGATATTGCCGTAGTAGCTGTTTGTGTCTGTTTCCAAGCAGTGTTGAACTGTCAGTAAAATAAGGTCTAAGATATTTTATCTTAAGAGGAGGTGTGTAACATTATACTTTCTTGATGATCCTCTTCAGAAGCAAATGTAAAGGAATTAAGGATGTTTCACCAACAAACAAAAACAATTAAATCTGAAAAATGTTAGCCATGGTGAATTGAAAGTTTGATTATATTTATCAATCTCCTGAGACAGAACTTTGTTGTGCAACAATATGATCTGTCAACACTATATTTTCACACCAAAGACGTAAGTATTTAACATAGTGTTGTCACACTACGGTGGCCCTGAAGTGCAAACCACACCCCCTAATATGAACAACCAAAACGATCAACTTCATGATAATGACAGAGTTACGTGGACCAGGATGGTTGTTTGGCTATCGATTTTTACGTGTAACACGCTATTTATACTTAAGTAACCTACTATTATAAGTAACCTACTATTTACTACATGCTTCGATAGCCAAACAAATGTCCTGGTGCACGTAACTGTCAGGCTAGATTGAGGCTTTAACCCGCCCCCTGACTTGGTGACGGCGGACGACGGATTTATTTTGCTGCAGCAAGTTACACCGTGGATAAATGTAAGGATAAATAAATAAATGTAAGGATAAATAAATAAATGTAAGTATAAATAAATAAATGTGAACACATTAAAACATAAATATATATATATATACACACAAATACATGTAACATTTATATATTTTGTGTCTCATTTAATTTGTAATTTATATATTTTGTATGTCAATTAGGCATTTCATTATGTAATTAGTCATTTATTTAAGCTTTGTGTTATATAATTATTTATTTATCCAAGTATTTATTTATTTAGTTTTGGCCCCTATAAACCTCAATAATTTGGGGGAAGTTGACTTGTATTTGGGGGGAGTGTTTTCATTTGGGGGATGTACTCATATTAGGGTATGTGGTTTGCACTTCAGGGCCACCGTACACAGCTAACAGGTCGATCAATTCAATTTAAAACACCACAGACACATTTCATGTTTCCTCCTCACTTAAAAAAATTAAGAAACAATGTCTTCCTACAAAGCCTTGTTGAAACATTATGCAGCAGGGTCAGGGTAAGCCAGATAGAGTTAGCTAGTTAGCCAGATAGTTTTGCTAGATAAGAGTCGGATAGAGTTTGCCAGATAGTTTGTCAGGTAAAGTTTGTAGAGTTAGCCAGATAGAGTTAACCCTTGTGTTATCATTCGGGTCATTCTGACCCATCAGTCATTCTGACCCACCGTCGTATTGCGGCAACTTAACCGCATACAAAAACAAAGTGAAGCATTTTCTTGGGCTGTCTCAGACCCCCCACATTGCAAAGGTTAAAAGAAAATTATTGGGTGTGCTTTGCCTTCGGCAAGGGCACAACCTTTGTTCTCTCACATATATATTATTATTTTTATTTCTTTTTGCCCCCCTAAAACTCAGTCAATATTTGGCCTACATAGACAACGTAGGTGTCAAAAGTTTCGTCTTGGTAGCGATTGAGTTGCTTCTATTGGAATTTACGTTCCGTTGCATGGTTTAGGCTTAAGTTAAGTTTTTGTGGCGAAAAGTGAAGCTAACGGTGGCTAATTTGCTAGCCACAGTCACTGACGTTACTAACGTCACTACGTCACTAACGTCACGAAAACCCGCGTGACTACCTTTGGCAGAACATTCGTTTCGCATCTGTTAACTTGGGGGATAGCTAGGCTAACTATAGCTTTACTGCAAGGCAGCTGCAGAAACGCCACAAGAAAAGAGGCCAGGGTGATAACTATTTACTCATTTTACTTTGTGATATGACACACAATTGTGATGTGTAATGTACAATATAAGCTGATATTATTAAGGAAGTACATCTACTTTCGGAAACAGTAGTCTACTATTTCACTGAAGTATTAGCATCATGACATTAGCCTGTGTTGCCCGGGCAACACATACTACAGTGGTCTATGATGTAGCGTTATCTGTTTTCAATCGTTAAAATAAACATTCCTCACATATACATTTTCGTTGTAGGATTTATTCTGACATTAGTAAACGATTTGTTGGTGAAATTACCATTACCTGTCGTTTCAAACCAGTGTAGCTCACTGCAACGCTGTAGCTTACGCGAGACACACTACAAAAACATCTACACTACTGTACAAAGCTGTTTAGGAAGTCAAACAGCGACAGAACATGTTCGGCACTCTCCTTAAATCAAAAGTCTATCTAACTACTAACCTGAACTTCATTGCCACAGCCTAAACATTGTCAATCTGATCATTAAAATAATTAATTTCAGCCTAAACCGTACAACGGAACGTTAAATCCAATTCAACCAACGCAATCGCTACCAAGACGAACACAGCAGTAGTCAAGTACTGTACTGTAGTAGTACAATTTACCGGGGCAGCTTCTCCACACAGGGACAGCGCACTTTGTGTTGTTACTGTTGGTACTTAATGATCGCTACCAGTGAGCTTTTCATGAAAGCGATTTTCCACTAAATAAATGTCAAGCTTATTTACGTTTTTGGTGGCATATTTTCAGTTAGAAGACGGTACTGTTTGAATCGCGATTCAATCTTCTACTGCCGGTAACGTCGTAGAATAATCTTCAAAGGGGGTTCTTTATTCATGAATGAATGCAATGAGTAGGCTAAATGCATGAAAATATCACGAGAAGGGAAAAACTTAAAAGGACGTTTACGTCATAGAGATTAGGTCAATTTTTACACCGGTCTGCCAAATGTATTCGTTTTGATTCAACGATGAGGATGCTTTTTGCAGGGGAAATGAGAAGATCTATTTCATTCTACACTTCACTCGTATTTTCAGTTGTAAATGAGCAGCAAAAAAATGCTTTTAAATCTATGTAATCTTTATAAATAATAAGTATGCATTTTTATATAAAATATACAGAAATATCAGTTTTAAAAATGTCATTCAAAAACGGACCCCTGTGCAACCGACGCAAGCAAGCACACCCTACAATTTCCCCAGAAATTGTACCCTCTCTAGTTTTTATTTGTTTTTGTATTGGGTAAAATTGGGTAAACACAACAAGGGTTCGTTATGAACCTTTGGGTCATGTGACCCGAAGGCAGCACAAGGGTTAAACAGATGGAGTAAGTCAGAATGAGCTTGCCAGATATAGTTAGCCACAAAGTTACTGTCATGAATTCCAGTCTTCATTCTGAAACGTTCTTTCTCAGAGTGACAGTGACTCCAGATGGGCAACTGTGGATTCACAACATTAGCCGTGCCGACGAGGGAAAGTACACCTGCTTTGCTGAGAACTACCTGGGCAAAGCCAATAGCACAGGACACCTGTCTGTCAGAGGTAGGTACTTGCTTAGCCACCCATCTCCACTTCCTCACCCTACCCTAACCCATCTTCACCTCTTCTTCTCCCATCACTAACTCTCCCTCTCTTCCTGTAATTGTCCGACAGTGTCTCTATTCCCTATTCTTTGTTTCTCTCTTATCCTTCCAATCAGCTCTCTTTTTCTCACCCACTCCCCAGACGCCACTAAGATCACCCTGGCCCCTTCCAATGCTGACATCAACCAGGGGGACAATGTTACCCTGCAGTGCCATGCCTCGCACGACCCTACCATGGACCTGACCTTCACTTGGGCCCTGAATGGAGCCTTACTGGACCTGGAGGACCCTTCCGGGCCCTACCAACGCCTAGAGGGAGTGAGTCAATTCATAATGGACTGTACCAATATAGAAAAAGGGGGTAGTTATAGACGTACAATTGTCTGCGACTTAGTTATTGAAAGACCATTGAAGATTGGACAGAAGCAAGTTATGAAGTCTTCATCTCCCTGTACTGACTGAAACAAGTATTTCACAAGAAGATAATATACATTTTAAAGCCTGTTTCACAAACTGTGAGACTCACAACTGTTTCAACATCTTCATGGCTTGCTTGTATTAAAGTTAGGATAGGTAAGATTTACGAACCTAGCAATTTTTGCTAGTTTGAAAGGATTCAAACCAAAATATCCCACCCCCTCCCTTAAAAGCCACTCCTCCAAAACACATGAACTGTCTTGCCTGACTACTGCCGGGAGGCAGACAGACTGAAGTATCCCGTTCAATCATTGGATTCAGTCAGAATGCCGTCCAATAATTAGTGCCGGTCCAACCTCAATTATTGAACATGTTTATTACAGTCTTCAACGCCCACAGATATTGGATAGATTTTATTTTATGGTCAACCCCTTAGATTTTTTGGTTGCTATCAGGATGTGGAGCTTATTTAAGCAAATATGAGAACAATGCTTATCAACAACATTACCTACCCTGCCTTTAAAGGTGATATTTGCCATGGTTGGGACTTTTTGAAGCCTAACCATCCTTCAATGGGTAGTTTGTGCTTTCACTCAAATTTTATAATTAAATAAATGTTCAAAGTTAGCTTGGATTAAAAACAATTCTATCTTATGAGCTGTCAAATGATAGATTGTCTCTCTGATTCTCTCTTCCTCCTTTCTTTAAATACTGCCCACCCTTGGTCTACCCTTCCCTATGGAACTACTCTCTTATCTATTTATCTTTCTATCTTAGTCACTCTCTCATCCTCTCTCACACACAGAAGGAGACGATAGGAGACCTGTTGATAGTGAATGGTCAGCTGGGCCAAGCAGGCCTCTACACCTGCACAGCCCAAACCGTGGTGGACAGTGCCTCTGCCTCTGCTAAACTGGTCATCCGAGGTAGGTCCAGGAGACACCACAGCTCCAACATGCTGCTTGTAGCATGTAGCATTATGACTAGCTCTATTTTTGAGCAAGGCTACAGCTGATTCTTTGACTCGGATTGCTATCACATCAATGCCTTAGCAGTGGGAAACACAAGGTACCAGAGCAGCAGCTAGTTTAGAAATGACTCAATGTTTTACTTGTATTTTATTTTACATGGGCTTATAGCAGTAAGGAAAGGATCATCTTGATGAAGGGTTGATTTTAATGACTGTTAGAACCGATGAGACGGTTTAAATGTGAAGCCACGCCAAAGGCAAGGCATTTTAAACTGTTTTAAACTGCACTTTTCTATGCATTGTACAAAACACATGGGTATACTATCCCCATAGTGTCCATTGTCCCCAAAGGGCAAATTAGGTTCAGTTACAGTCATGATAGGCACCTCTAACATTCTCATATTTGTATGAGAATGATCATGTTCTAGTTTCCTGTGACATAAATCTACATGATGGTTCTAATCTGTGGGCTGACCAGGCCCCCCAGGCCCTCCTGGTGGTTTGATTGTGAAGAACGTGGGAGACACGTCGGTAGAACTCCGTTGGAGTCGTGGCTATGACAATCACAGCCCCATCGGCAAGTACGTCATTATGGGCCGCTCCGCCCTCACATCAGGATGGAAGAGGATGAGGACAGGTGAGTGTGCGTATGTGATTGGAATTTGATCTTTGACATCTTAAAAATACAAAATTTACCTTACTACCAGTTTCTCCTTTGCCTCCTCTTAGAGCCAACCAACATCGAGGGAAACGCAGAGTCGGCTCGTGTGATTGGTCTGCTGCCCTGGATGGACTATGAGTTCCACGTCATTGCCAGCAACATCCTGGGAAGCGGCGAGCCCAGCATGGCCTCTCACACCGTCCGCACCCAGCAAGCAGGTTCGAGGGCACAGGTCACAGGGTCAAGCACACCTCCATATACAGTCATGGCCACAGGTTTTGGCAATGACATTGGCAAGGGATCATTGTGATAGGCTGAAAGCTACGAGGAAGAATTGACAGCGTTAATTGATAGACGGGAGCGCTAATCAAACTGAAACCCAGATGACAACCCGACATAGAAAAGAGGGAAAGAAGAGCATTCTTAGCGGGGGGAGTTAGTAGTGAAACATTATCGAGTATGCCCGAGTGCAGGGATCGGTCTTGCCTGACTGAACTTGCGCTAAGCTTCATTTCAAACTTTCCCCTGTGCTGATGATATGAGTTACTGAAATTATTTTAGCAGTCATTTTATGCCAATGCCCAGCAACCTTTGCAAACACAAAATGTATGTCGCTCCCAATACTTTTGGCCACGGCTGTAGACCACTAGGGGGAGGCTGTAGTACAGGATGAATCACACCTCCATATAGGCCACTAGGGGGAGGCTGGGTAGTACACGGCATGATAATCTGTAATAAATATATGCCTATAATGTATGCACCCATGTCTTGAATCTGAACAGCATTGGAAGGCAGTGGGCGGTTACATGGGAGAATTACCTTGAGCACCTTAGGGCAGCAGTGTCCTGTATATGCCCAAATATACAGAACCAAGGGCTTTGGTCTAAAGAGATAACAACAAGGGTCCAATGACTAAACCCTGAGGGACACCAGTGGTTACAGTGTATGCTTTCGTCAGTAACTGACATTTTTAAACACGGAATGTGAGACAAGTAAAGGATACAAGGTTGTCCTCCATTCCTGTTGTCCGGTTGTCCTCTGCTGCTTGAAACTGTTCTACAGGGCGGCAGAGACTGGGGAAGGTGGAGATAACAAAGCTAGCCTGGTGGCACGTAGGCAGATAAGGTTGTTCTGAGGGGGGAGGAAGAGAAGAATACAAAAATGGATAAGAAAGATACAAAATGATGGTCAAAACGTGTGACTGTGGCAACGATATAGGTGATTGTCTGCCTTGTGAGTGGGTGAAGACAGAGACATGGTCAAACGAGGAGAAAATGTCTCACCTGGGGAACCTGGCTGCCAGAAGCTGTATGCCTTCCTCATGTATAGTGGGACCAGTGATGATTACCCAGGTGTAGTGGGATCAGGGAAGCTAACCAGTGATGATTAGCCAGGTGTAGTGGGACCAGTGAGCATTACCCAGGTGTAGTAGCTGATGCCACTCCCACAATTCAGCAATTATCACTTAAACAAAAACACAAATAACACTGAAACTATGGAAATGGATCACAACAAGCAACAGGCAACTCTCAATTACTTTATGCTGGGTACACACCACAAGATAATCGGGCTGATTTTGGGCCGATTTCCCCCTTCCAACAATTCTAGGTAATGTCCCGACAATCCTAGGTTATGTCCCGATTATCTACAGATTATTTTATCAGATTTTCCCTTGGTGTGAGGTGTGTTAAGAGTGACCGAACTTGCTCGGAAGAACGTCAGAGCCGCCCCGATCGCGAATTGTAAATATTCATGTTGAATATTTACGATCAGAAATCCTGATGTGTGGGGGGGAGCCCGAGGACAAACACCACACACTATAGGATCAAAAAGGTTAAATCTAGGATTTTTTTTCCTCATGTTTGTGGTCTCTCACATTTTTTAAATCTTAAAATATTTTACAAATATTTTAGTGTGTACCCAGCATTAGTTAAAATTATAAAGGTGTTCAAGTTATCTACTGTTGAAATTAGACAGACATGTCAGTGTTGGAGGAAAAATGTACACTGTACAGTGTATAGTGTGCTAGAGATAATTCAGATGCTAGCTTGTGCTAGAGAGGATTCAGATGCTAATTGGTACTAAGGAGAATTCAGATACTAGCTTGTACTAGAGAATTTAGATGTTTGTAGCAGAGTTTCCTTTGGTAAAGTGCTTGTGTGACTCTCTTGTTGTGATGCATCTGCTTCCTAGCTCCCACAGTGGCCCCTAGTGGCCTAGGAGGAGGCGGAGGAGATCGCAACGAACTCATCATCACTTGGACTGTGAGTTTGTGGGATCATCGGCTTTAGGAATTTGTTTTGCCGTTGTGTTGTAATGTGTTGTGTTGTGTTTGCTTGTGTGTGATGTGTGTATGGTGTTAAACTGTAATGCTAATGAAACATTAAATTCTGCACAAAACATTCTGCTGTCCTTGTAAAATGTTCTTCTATGCATCCAATTCTAGCCAATGGCACGGGAGTACCAGAACGGAGATGGTTTTGGATACATCGTGGCCTTCAAGAGGCGGGATGCCGAGATGTGGACAATGGTGCGTGTGCCCAATGTGGAGTCTTCTCGCTACGTTTACACCAACCAGAGCCTGTCCCCATACAGCTCCTTCGAGGTGAAGATCAAGGCCTATAACCGGAAAGGAGAAGGCCCCTTCAGCCAGATGGCCCTAGTGCACTCTGCAGAGGAAGGTAAGTTTGTTGGAAAGAAAAAATAAAAGCTACAGATTTGACCATACTGTACTTTTATTGTGGTTATTGAAAGTGTCTGATAAGATATTCAGGACCTATCACACACTGTGCAGTAGTTATGTGTGTTTGTGCAAGTATCTCTACTGTGCTTACTCATGCCCTGCCTTTACCCTTCCCTCCTCCTTCCTCCCTCCCTCGCTCCTTCATCCTCCCTCCTCCTCCTTCCTGCCTCCAGAGCCCACAGTGGCGCCATCTAGCATCAACGCCACAGCACTGACGGCCTTTGAGATCCAGGTGTCCTGGGACCCTGTTCACCACCACAGTTCCCATGGCATCCTGCGGGGCTACGAGGTAGCCCTAAGCCAACACAAGCACCCATTTACACACACGTGTACACACACACAAACATACATATATTATCACACAGTGCATACGCATACACACACACATTAATATACACACACATACTCACACACAGTGTGAGTATTCGGTTTATTCGCCATGTATGTTACACAAACACAGAATTTGCTGTGGCAGTAAGGTGCAAACAATAAACATATAGGCCTTACGGATCTTAAATTAAATAAAAGTTGATTCTGTTGTTAACACAAGATATTTTTTTAAAAGTTGCCAGGAAGACAAACTGCTTTTATACCATGTTCTGGGTGAATACTCAATTCTGATTGGCTGCAGGGGTGTCCGTTATCGGGTGATAACGGACACCTACTACGTAATTGCAGCAAAACTGTCTTTTCACCGTTCTAAATTATTGCGCTGGCTACATAGTCTCATGAGCCTGTACAAAGTGTCTGAAATAAGTAACCATAACAACGCACCTATTGTAATGTCGTTTC
This sequence comes from Osmerus mordax, assembly GCF_038355195.1. Taxonomy (NCBI): domain Eukaryota; kingdom Metazoa; phylum Chordata; class Actinopteri; order Osmeriformes; family Osmeridae; genus Osmerus; species Osmerus mordax. Next base: position 5,700,200 of record NC_090050.1, on the reverse strand, counting down.
CCATTTGGGGGAGCGTGTCTTTGTATTGGGGGGAGGTGAGCACGTCATCCTATTTGGGGGAAGCTGATTCGTATTTGGGGGGAGTGTTTTCATTTGGGGGATGCACTCATATTAGTGGGTGTGATTTGCACTTCAGGGCCACCGTACGTCTCACACCGTTGAGACGCAGCAAAAGCCGGCAAATTTACCTTCCCACGTTTCTTTGGATCACGTCTTAGCTAAAGAAAAGGAAAGATATGGACACTGCAAGTGTTGGGCACTTGCAATCCATATACAGCACCCGCTGCCGTATTTCTGCCCCTAAAAACCGCAAGGTTTTATATATGTGATGACTGTGATATCATTACTGTAAACTAGCTGACCCCTCTCTCAAAAAACTGCTAACTATTCAAACGGAAAGTCAACTTTTCCTTTAATTTTTCAATTCCCAAAAAGTTGGGATGCTGTGAAAAACGTAAATAAAAACAAAGGACCTGGGGCCCGTTCGTCGTAAGGGTTGAAGCTAAGTTAATCAATTGTCCCTTTAGCCCGTTAACATTAGCGAGATGAGTGAGAATAGCAAATATCGCTTCGTCAACGGCTGATCCGCATCCAAATCATGTGGTTAATTTCAATCAGGCTAAACTTATCAGGGAAATTGCACGTGCACGTCCTACTTCAAAAGGCAGGAAAGGTCGATCACCAAAACCGTGATTTTCTAACGGTATGATGGCGGAAAATACGAAAGAGAGAGCGGTGATAGGCTATTCTCGCCATCCGATCAAACTATTATAATGAGTCTCTATAAGACAATAAGCATATATTATCATGGCTAAGTCAAACACCGCCACCGCTGCCAGAGCAAGACAAGCAGCTTGGCAAAAAATTGCCAATAAGCTAAATGCGAAAGTTTTGGGGAAATGTATAGGCTCATTTTAAGTGCCTCATTACCCCAATCAATCAGATCACATTTCTTTAAATGTGCCTGCTGGTATAGGTTTAATGGAAATTAATAATCGAATGAGATCTTGCTAGCGAAAATAATGATCTCAACTCTCCTCAGAATAAGTAGGCTAGATAAAAACAAGGCCAAAGAGTATCTAATTGATACGAATTCATAGACAATTATGAGGATATACTGCGCTTATATCATGTAGGCCTACTATATATGTGCATGTAGGCCTACTATATATGTGCATGTAGGCCTATGTGTAAATCCCTCTTTGATTTAATTGACTGGGACATGGCCAGGGAATATGATGAATTGATTCATCAGCTGGTTAAGCGCCAAGGACACTTTTCTTACAGCAACGCATGCTGCGGCTTTACCAATGTTTTCTGCATCGCCTATACTGTATAAAAATGTAGCCTATAGCCTACCTGACGCAAAAAACCTCAAGGCTATGCAGTCTGAAGAACAGTTAAAGTTTCAAGTAGCTTTATTGTCAATTTCTTCACATGTCAAGACATAAAAAGGAATCGATATGACGTTTCCCACTCTCCCACAGTGAAACATATAAAAAGCACAGGCACAACAGATAAGACAAGACATTTCGTAAAACATAGCGTTACATATTCACATACAGCAGCATAACCTCATAATAAAGCATAAAGCTTGCTGCGGCGTGTGATATTTGCAATGTACGGCCCGAGAAGGTCTTGCAAATAAATGAGTCCTTGTCGGCTGAATCGATATCGCTCAAACAAGAACTCATCCGTGTGAAATAAAGGATCTTGGCAATCGCGAAGAACTCTATTTGTATGGAAAGCTAATCGAACTAAAATATAGCTCCTTGGTCAACTGGGTCTCTCAAAAAGGGAGCTGCCATGTTATTTTCCGGGGGTGTGGCAAGCTTATCCAGCTACACTTACGTTAGCCTGCTCTGGAGCAGGTTAGTGCTAATTGATATGTTACTATGGTGATTTATCGAAAGTTGCTTCCACGAACCAAAAAGAGGGGCGTTTTTTATCTTAGCCTGAAAATTAGCTCGCTAAACTGCTTAGCGAGCTACGACGAATACCCCCCAAATGAGTATGAAAAACCAATCAGTCTTAGCCTCGCACATTGTCTTTGTTTTACATTCAGCTGAATATCGGTGTAAAGGGATTTCCCAATCATTTAATTCCAAATGCATTTTGAGTTTAGTTGTGGCTAACACAGCAACCCAGCTAACTAGCTAGACTAACATTAACTCACTACGACCACTGCAGTTGGTCACCTCAATACACAACAAACTATGTCAAACCGATTACATAAAGATGTGTTTTATGGCAAAAAATACCATAATTAATATACCTGTATATTCTTGTGTTTAACTTTACTTGAGCTTGATTAAGTGTTAGCTGCAAATACGTGTATATTTGGAAGGCTGGCATTGTTTGCCCTCCCCGGAGACAGAGGTAACGTTAGGTTTAATGGCACAAATCCACAATCTCCGCCCTCTGGGTTTTCTATATCGGACGAAATTCTAAAGAAACACAGCCCAGGCTTGTCTCCTCTTTGATTACTTCATCCGACAGTGGTTCTCAACCCTGGTCCTCAAGTATCCCCTGTCCTGCATGTTTTAGATATTTCCCTGTTCCAACACGCCTGATTCAAATTAAGTAATTAAAAGGCTTCTGCATAACTAGATAACGACCCATTCATTTGAATCAGGTGTGTTGGAGCAGGGAAACATTTTCGCAACACAAAAGCAACAGACTCAAAGAAAATGTATGACTTTATAATGGGTGTCGGGCAGAGGAAAGTCTTTTTTGCTTGCACCAATTGAGTATGGTGTCAATGGATCTCGTTATACTGAAACTTTCATGTTCTAAACTTGGAATATTGTTTGTCAGTTTCTATAAAACTATTTATTGTAAGAGTAATGCAACAGTTACTTATCATTTTGAGCAGTAGTATCAATTGACAATTAGATCATTGTAATGTAAGGAAATGACAGACATTTCAGATGTTATGTGTGAATAGCATTTTTAAATGGTAATACTTTGATGATAAGTTCTGCCATTTTGAACAGATGATTATAGTTCAATGAACAAATGATCTAAGGCAGGGGTGCTCACACTTTTTCAGCATGCAAGCTACTTATAAAATGACCAAGTCAAAATGATCTACCTACTACAAAAATGCTAAACTTTTATTTTATTTTTTACAATGTATGTTGATGTACCTTACATACCCGCATGAGCCCATATTGTACAACACAATTAACTATGTACATTTTTGTCATTACCTGACTTTACTCTGATGACTTGCACTGAATAGAATCAGCCAGGGATGCATAGTCCGGACAGTAGCTGCTGACAGCCAGCCTCAAGCACACTTCCAAATGATCATCAGTCATGGTGGAACGGTACTTTGACTTAATGATCTTCATGTGTGAAAAGGCCGACTCACATAAATAAGTGGAGCCGAATAATGCAGTCAAGGAGGTAGCACATTTACTCTGTAAGTAAGTTCCAGAACTGTGCATGAGCTCTGGACTTCAGCTGAATGTCGGCTTGTAGTGTCAAAATCTCATCTTCCACTTCAGAAGAGTTCAGGTGAAACAGTGTTGCAATTTTTTATGCGAGTGAATCAACCTCAGCATCTTCCAGAAAGGGATAGCACATGAATGTAGCGACTGGCTCGAGCAAAGAAAAGTCTTGAAAGCGTTTGTGAAACTCTGACAGACAATTGTCAATCTGCTCTGTGTAGCGTACACTGTCAAGTTGCACACAGGCCTTCCCTTGCAACTCCAGCTCTGACGCCAGGTTCTGGAAGTTTGCCAAATCATGGCGCTTTGAGGAGAGATGTTGCATCTTTCGTTTGAAAGCATTAACTGAGCTGATCATATTGATCACTGTTTTGTCTTTTCCTTGCAGCTCTAGATTAAGGTCATTCAACATGTTTGTCAGATCTGTTAAAAATGCCAAGTCTAACAGCCACTGACCGTCATTTAGCTGCTTGTATTCTGCATTTCCCGCTACACGGAAAAACTCCTTAATCTCCAGACAGAGCTCTCGGAATCTTTGCAGGAATTTCCCTCGACTAAGCCATCTCACGTCAGTGTGTAGCAACAACTCAGAGTGTTCGCAATTAGCCTTCTCCAGATGTTCACGGAATAGCCGTCTTTAGAGAGATCTGGCGCGAATAAAACAGGCGATCTTCGTTGCCACGTCCATGATCTCTATCATGTTGAGCATTTTAGCGCATAACGCTTGCTGATGGATTATGCAGTGGTAATTCAGTAAATCCGGGAAAGCGTCGTCCTGCCTGCACTTGGCAATAAATCCATTCAAGCGGCCAACCATTGCGGGTGCTCCATCCATAGTGATGGACACCAATTTGTACACCGGGAGCTGGGTTTTCTCGATAAAGTTTTTGAACGACTGAAATATGTCCTCTCCTCGCGTCTGTTCTTTCATGTGCAGTACTGTTAATAGCTCCTCTTTTGCAGTGATTTCAGTAAACACCATACGAATGAAAATGCACATCTGCTGTGTCACTCACGTCCGTAGATTCGTCCAAATGCAGCGAGAAACACTCGCAATCTGCGATGTCCTTCCAAAGTTGACGGATGGATGATAGGCTGACGTCTATTTTTTTTATGTCATGCGATCTACCCACAGTACCTTTGAGATCGACTGGTAGATCGCGATCGACGTATTGAGCACCCCTGATCTAAGGTGTATGTGTAATGTATCCAAGCAATTGAAAATCGTGTTAGTGTTTAGAAAAATGTGTTTTCATCATCAGTTGTGAGTTTTGTGTCTAGAGTTTTGAAAACGACATCAAGGTTCTGAAATTAGTGTCAAAGTGTATAGGTAATACACTGTAATAGGGAGCTTCATAGGAAGTTGATAGTAATTATATTAGGGGTCTATCTTAGGGCACGTCAAATCAGATAAGTGCATTTTATAATATTATGGATGTGGAATAGAAGATCAGTTAACTTTGGTGCAAACTGTGTGTGTGTGTGTGTGTGTGTGCGAGCCTGCATGTGTGTGCGTATGTGTGTGTACATGCGTGTATATGTGTGCGCGTGTGTGTACATGTGTGTGCATGTGTGTGCGCATGTGCGTGCATGTGTATGGGTGCACACAGATTCGATACTGGAGGCAGCATGAGAGGGAGGCGGCGGCAGACCGAGTGCGGACGGCGGGGCTGGAGATGACAGCCCGTGTGGCGGGGCTCAGACCCAGCACCCGCTACCATGTTGCTGTGCTGGCCTACAACAGCGCTGGGACGGGGCCAGCCTCGCCTCGGGCCACAGTCACCACCAAGAGACCTCGTATGTACCCTCACACATCACTATTACCAGAGTACTTTATCCTCACACCACTATCAGCACAGTACTTTATCCTCACACCACTATCACAGTATGATCCGTACTGGAATGGAGTAGTGATTTGTCGCAATGACGTGAGCACAGCCCATGCAGTCTGTCACTCTTCCTGAGAAAACAGGAAGAACCTTTTCAGCCAAGGGCCCCATAGGGTCAAACCACTCCTGGGAGCAGGAGAGCACATTGCAGTTCCTCTGTCAGTTGGGCTTTAGGGTGTAAATGGATTCTCGAGAGAGCATAAGACACTGTATTTTATGTAATTCCAGCAGACCCACTCCTCCCCTCCCTGAAAGAAGTTGACAGTATTGTGAAAATATATTACCAGTAACACAACCTTAGTAACAGATACATTTTCAAATGAGATCTCCTTACAGCCTAGGATGGACTTTTGTGCATATCCACACCAATAGCGGCTGGTGACTCAAAAAACTGGGTAGGACAGGAAGAAAACCAACCCATGGCGTGTCCCAATAATGCTCTGTAGATCCTATTTTATGATTGGATGGACAGCATGGGAAAACATACTGTATAAGCATTGATTGGTTGTATCCTGGTCATTAATACCATGTGTGTCTATGGAAAGGGGTGAGTCTACCAGACTCCAAAGTTTTGTATTGAAGTCAATATAACCAGAGGAGAGTGGAGGCTAGCTGTCCTCTGGCTGCACCATGGTGCTACCATGGGTACCATTGAGTTAGCCCTTCTTTGCAAAACTGTTTATTTTAATAACATTTTTGGTGACAAATTAATGTATTTAATGTATAGTTTTATTTTTTAGAAATCACTATTCATATTTTATGAAATTTCCCTGAGGAGGATAGTCCTCACCTTCCTCCTCTGAGAAGCCTCAACTGGTCCATAGGCATATTGGGAACGTGCCTGAGGGATGTAGCCATGACAAGTGTTTCCTCTATGTTGATTTTGCCGTTGCTCACGTTTGTATTTTAAGTGCATTATTATGCTGAAGTAGTTTAAATTAATAATGGGTTTATTGTTATTATTTGCTACAGAATGCTTAGTCTATCAAGCTCAAATGAAGCAGACAGTGTACATGCTTTAGAGTTTCTTAATCGATAGGCTACTGACCATTTACAATACGTTGTTATGTCAATTATTAATTGGCAGCATTTATGCCATTTAGAACATACTTTATGAGTGGAAGGACTCTTTAAGTAGCCTTACCTTATTGCTTTAGGGGAAATAATGTGTAATAATCTAATAGCTAATGTCATATTGCACGTATGTGCAATATGACATTAGCTATTAGATTATTATTATTATTATTATTAACCTGCTCCGAAATATAGGGTTAGAACTTTGTTTCGGCTGGGGGGGGGGGCTAACAAAAATCCTAGATGAAACACTGCATGATTATAGAAGGAGTGCTTGGGTTGATTCTGGCCAATCCAGAATCAGGTTGTTTCATCCTTGTAGCTCAACGTCATGGATGACCTGTGTTTATTTGCAGCCCCTAACCGGCCTCCAGGCAATGTGTCCTGGAAAACTGAGGGCTCCTGGGTGACGGTGCGCTGGGACCCCGTCCGGGCCCTGCACAATGAGTCAGCCGTGTCCGGATACAAGGTATGTGAGTGTGTTTCTGTGTAGTGTTGTATGTGTGTTTCTGTGTGTCTGTGTAGTCATGTACGTTTCTGTGTGTCTGTGTAGTCATGTACAGTCAGGTTCATAAATATTTGGACACAATTTTCATCGTTTTGGCTCTGTACACCTCAATGGATTTTAAATGAAACAATCAAGATGTGCTTTAAGTGCAGACTTGCAGCTTTAATTTGAGGGTATTTACATCCAAATCAGGGGAACAGTGTAGGAATTACAACACATTTTATATGTGCCCCCCCCCCCTTTTTAAGGTACCAAAAGTAATTGGACAATTGGCTGCTCAGCTGTTCCATGACCAGGTGTGTGTTATTCCCTTGTTATTTCAATTACAAGGAGCAGATAAAAGGTCTGGAGTTCATTTTAAGTGTGGTATTTGTGTTTGGAATCTGTTACTGTCAACTCTCAATATGTCCAAAGAGCTGTCACTATCAGTATCGAAACAAACCCATCAGAGAGATAGCAGAAACATTAGGGGTGGCCAAATCAACTGTTTGGTACATTCTTAAAAATAAAGAACACACTGGTGAGCTCAGCAACACCAAAAGACCCGGAAGAACACGGAAAACAACTGTGGTGGATGACAGAAGAATTATTTCCCTGGTGAAGAAAAATCCCTTCACAACAGTTGGCCAGATCAAGAACACTCTCCAGGAGGTAGGCGTATCTGTGTCAAAGTCAACAATCAAGAGAAGACTTCACCAGTGTAAATACAGAGGGTTCACCACAAGATGTAAACCATTGGTGAGCCTCAAAAACAGGAAGACCAGATTAGAGTTTGCCCAAAAACATCTAAAAGAGCCTATACAGTTCTGGAACAACATCCTATGGACAGATGAGACAAAGATCAACTTGTACCAGAATGATGGGAAGAGAAGAGTTTGGAGAAGGGAAGGAACTGCTCATGATCCAAAGCATACCACCTCATCAGTGAAGCATGGTGGAGGTAGTGTTATGGCGTGGGCATGTATGGCCAATGGAATTGGTTCCCTTGTATTTATCGATGATGTGACTGCTGACAAAAGCAGCAGGATGAATTCTGAAGTGTTTCAGGCAATATTATCTGCTCATATTCAGCCAAATACTTCAGAACTCATTGGATGGCGCTTCACAGTGCAGATGGACAATGACCCGAAGCATACTGCGAAAGCAACCAAAGAGTTTTTTAAGGTAAAGAAGTTAATGATTTATTGGTAAGAAGAAACCATACAACGAACACTTCGGCCTTGCAGTAAAAACGGAATTGCCCCGAAATTTACAATCATCAACATATACAATACAATACACAATAACTATTCTGTTAAAAAACACATTCAATGTTGTCGACATGGAAAGAATTCTACAATTAAAAGTTTGTATTTAACACACAATAACAATATTATTGTCGATCACTACTACCAGCTTAGTTATGAAGTCCGACAAGGAGTTTAGCCAGTGCAGGTATCGCACTTGTGGTGTAGCGTTTAGTTCCCCTGGCTAGAGAGTACTGCCGTGAGTTCCTCAGCTGTCTGCCGTGCTGTTCTCCCCGGGTCAGAGGCAGCCAGGAACAGAAGCGTGGCGATTGCCTTACTTTGTTTGCAAAGTTAAAGCAGAGGTCGAGTCTGCGGTTAGAGAGAGTTAGTAGGTTTAATGACCGTAAGGCGTCCAGATATGTAGTGTCTCTGTCGGCCCAGCATAATCCTGCAGGCACGCTTCTGAACACTAAGTCTGTTGATTTGTCTGTTGTTGAGGGAGGCATTCCAGACAGGAGCTGCGTATTCAAGAAGTGGCCGAACATAGCCGCAGTAGATGGCAGTGAAGTCGTCTGTCGGGAGACCAGCCCGTCGCAGTCTGCACAGAAGGAAGAGTATTCTGCTCCCCTTTGTCACCATGCTGTCCACTTGTGCGTCCCACCCAAGATCAGACTGGATCTGGAGACCGAGTAGTCTGGCTTGTTTCACCACGGTGAGAACCTGGCCTCCCAGTGTAAGAACTGGGGAAGGTGGAGGTTGTTTCATGAAGCAGACTTGTAGAACTTTGCACTTTTTAGGGTTCAGTAGCATGTGGTTTCTGTCTGACCATTCGTCTAGGTCGTCCCAGTCGTTCTGTAGGGTTGAAGGTGAGCAGGCCGGTCGGGTTTCTCCCAAGTTGAGGTCATCAACGTACTTCCAATATTCGTTGTATGATGTTCCCGCGACGTTGATCATGGCCAAGAAAATCAGGGGGCCTAACAAAGTTCCCTGAGCCACCCCACAGGTGAGTGATTCCCAGTCTGACAGGGCCTGTTGGTAGCGGACCCTCTGTCTACGGTTCGAAACAAAACTACACACCCAAGGAAGAAGTGAGGACCGTACACCCATGTGTATGAGTTTTGTAATAGCTGTTGTGTGGCACACTCTATCAAATGCCTTGCTAAAATCTGTAAGGACCAGGCTACTGACAGTTTGCTTGCTCTCTGCTCCTTGATAGAAAAAGTCAAGGATCTCTATCAGACAGTGGGATGTGGAGATGCCTTTGAGGTTCCCGAACTGCCTGGTGTCAACAGCTGGCCTGATGTCTCGGAGAAGCCAAGAAAAGACCTATGGTTCTATGGTTTAAAGGAAGATGGGAAACTGAACAGTGTATTAGCATGAACCAAGTAATGCCAATACAAATAGAATTCCAGGTATTTGACTCTATGGGTTAAATCAGAGCAAGAATGGTCAAAGTACGGTTAAATGAAATACACATTTAATAACATTGCAAATGAATGAAATCAATTACAAGGCAAACATGTTACAAAATGAAAGCTTTAAATCTTACCTGATCGCTTCCCGCCACTCAGGTGGTACTCTGCCCTGTCGTAGAGATGCATTTGTGATGTCAGTAAGCGGGATGTCAAGTTCGCAAGCATACTCTTTGATAAGGGTGGGCGGCATAGCATCAGGACCTGGTGCCTTGGTCACCTTAACTCTTTTTAGGCGCTGGTATATTTGCCCTGGCTCAATCTGGGGTGGTGGCGTAGCCGGTAAGAATGCAGGGAGCATGTCCCGGTCAAGAGGAGACAGAGCCTGGCAGATGGTAGCTAGGTGTTTGTTAATAGCTCCAGCGATGGCACTCATGTCTGTCTGGTCCACACTTGGCACATGGATTGTGGAGGTACGGTTGGAGAGATTTGCTAGGCGTCGTACTTGTTTGTGCCACTCAGATGGATCAGATCTCTTCAACCTCTCTACATGATCTCTGGAAGAAGTGGAATGTTCTGCAATGGCCAAGTCAATCACCTGACCTGAATTCAATTGAGCATGCATTTCACTTGCTGAAGACAAGACTGAAGGGAAAATGCCCCAAGAACAAGCAGGAACTGAAAACAGTTGCAGTAGAGGCCTGGCAGAGCATCACCAGGAACGAAACCCAGCGTCTGGAGATATCTATGGGTTCCAGACTTCAGGCTGTCATTGACTGCAAATGATTTGCAACCAAGTATTAAAAGTGACAATTAGATTTATGATTGTTAGTTTGTCCAATTACTTTTGGTCCCTTAAAAAGGGGGGGGGGCACATATAATTGTTTTTGTAATTCCTACACCGTTCACCTTATTTGGATGTAAATACCCTCAAATTAAAGCTGAAAGTCTGCACTTAAAGCACATCTTGATTGTTTAATTTCAAATCCATTGTGGTGGTGTACAGAGCCAAAATGATGAAAATTGTGTCAATGTCCAAATATTTATGGGCCTGACTGTATGTGTGTTTCTGGTTATTCATGTGTGTGCATGAGTTTTTATGTATGTGTGTGTTTTTGTGTATTTATATAGGTGTGTTTATGTTTCTGTGTATTCATGTGTGTGTGTATCTGTGTGTTGTGGAAAGCCACAGAGAGACCCAGGGCTGAGACGCACACAATTCAGGAGACAGGAGACAAGAGGAGGGTGAACAGCACTTGCATGCATTTTAATTACCAAAAAACAACACTTTTTTTAAACAAAATAATCCTCCAGGGAGCTTTGCTCCACCCGGGTTACAGCTCACGACCATGCGTGAGGCAACAGTCAATATTTTGGTAATCGGCCAGTTGTAGCTGGGTGGCACCTGTGCTCTTTTTTCCGTCTCGAGGCGTACATTCCTGCCTCGAGGATTATTGAACAAGTTGCAGCTGTGTGGCTCATTTGCCGACAGGGAAATGAAAAAGCACTTTAAGGGCCGGGCGCATGGCCTGACCATGAGGGGGCTTAGGCCGCTTGCCCTGGTGTTGGGAAGCCTGAGCAGGCACTGTCTCTGGGGATGCCACAGTGTTCAATTATAAAGATAATATCAATGAATCAAGGTGTTGTGCTGTCACATGGCCTTGAACCTGGTACTAAACTGGCAGAACACATAGCGTAGCAACACCATAACATCAACAGTGAGTAATGTTGCTATGCCATAGACCGGTGGACGTAGTACATGGAAACTATGGCCTAGATGAAATAGCGCTCATCCACCACTTCAAAGCGTACTGCACCTTCATTAAAGTATGTCAAGTCTGAAATTGTCTTTTTCTTTTTTGTGTTTCCTTTTTCATGTTTTTCATTTAAATTCTTTCTAAAAATGTCTTCTTGTCCATCTCCGTACTGGCCTGTGCTCCTTCCTGTGGCCAGGTCCTGTATAAACACGAGGGCCAGACCGCTCTGAAGGTTCTGGATAAGAGCAAGACATCTGTGAGCTTGCCGCTGCCCCAGGACAACGGCTACGTGGTGCTGGAGATCCGGTCCTGGGGGGAGGGGGGCGATGGGGCTGCGCATGAGACCATCGTGTCCCGAGACTCAGGTAGTGAAGCTCACCTGAGGGTGGTCACCTGCTTAGTCAGAAGAGAGAAAGAGCAGAGTTCATCAGGAATCAGCTTTATTGTGGAGATACATTACTGTGGAGTTACCTGGCACCATTGTGTTGCACATTTAGCTGAGGGTGGCCTATCAGGAGGAAAATAGAAAAGATTTCAGCTCATTTGGGAAAATAGCTAAGCTAGCACCTGATGTTTTGGTGTGTACTGTAACTACAAAGTGCAGTTTCTGTATACATTTTCCACAATCACCACTCTGAGCTCCATTCCTACATAGATCCTCACTACTGAGTCTCTTCAGGGGCCTGTCTGAACAGAGAGAGAGTTCTCCTACCTCACACCTTCAGGGGCTTGTCTGAACAGAGGGAATTTTCCTACCTCATACTCATTAGTGTTCAGGAGTGGTGAAACATCTGTGCTGTGATTGGTCCTACGCATCCGTACGCATTCAAATACATACACAAATACGCACACACAAACATACACAGGAGGGCGAGAGGGTTCAGGTACACCTAAAGGGGAAATCTACTGGTGTTCATGGTGTCCCCAGTCTGTGACAACCACTTTTCTGTCTTTACATCTTCAGCAGTCACACTCCACATTACAAAGTATTACAAAGTAATGTCCAGATCCCGCAAGTACTTTTGTGTTAAACGCTATCATTTCTACTTTTCTTTGGTTTTGTCTATGTGAGTAAAATGGCCAAATCCTCTTATTTTATTCTGGAAGTACAAACAGCTCAAAGGGCTGTTGGGAGGCTAGCTCGATTAGCTCGTAGTCACACACACCAAGAGCACTAAGTGAAACCAAAATGGACAAATTAGTGGCTAACTTTACCCTGCAGCTATACACGGGAACTAACTCTTAATTAACCATGTGTCAGAGCTATGACAGATGTGCTACTGTCAGTCACAGGTAGCTGGGGTAGCAGTTCTGATACCTTGCAGCTAGGTTGTCACTAGCAACAGCAGTCAGTTACATTTTGTGTGTAGTCAAAGTGTTTCCTTAAGTGGACAGTGTGGACAGTATAACACAAGGTCACTCTTAACAGCTACGTAGTCATATAAAAAAATATATGTAGTTATTTAAAAACTGTTGAAGAAAGTTACAAATAGGGGCCGGAATAGCAATAAAACTTATGGCTTGGATAAATGGGGTCTCATATGTGCTGAGATTGGCATTTTTACTCTAACAGGACCATGGCCTGGAGCTGTAGGTGGATAGTTATAGTCCTCTAAGCCGTCATATATATATATATGTACAACAATTTAAAATATAATGTATTGTAAGGACAATGATTAAGAATAAAGAAACAATTTGTCTTCTTGTTTTCTCTGGTAACAGGAACTGGAATGATGGTCCAGAGCCATGTGAGTCCTACTGGGTCCCACCACATGTCTCTCTTGCTTGGTATTACATTCTCCATCTTCGCCACTGGTTCACTGGGCCTGTGATCTCAGCCTGACCCTCCTTCCTCTCCTTGGATAGTACATTTCATAGCCAAAGCCTATGGTCACCCAACTAGATTTTGGGTTTGGATTTGTATTGCAGGGAATAAGGTGTGGGGTAAAGGGATGAGCAAAGGGAGAGTTGGGAGTTGTGGGGGGTTGGGGGGGGGTTGCGGAAGATACAACAATAATTTTTATGTTGTTTTTTATAAGAAAATCAAAAAATGCATTTTTTAAATTGTGTGAGTGGAAGCTTTCAGCGAGGGGTCAGACTACTTGATTGTGTACTTTCCTGGTGCCCCTGGCCTTATGGGAAGCATGCTAGCAGCTGCCTCTAGCCATCTCCAGTATCCCCTGGCTAGCAGCCGACTGTTTATTACACTTGTAAATACAGTCCTGTAGAGTGGATATCTCAATATTCATGGTTCAAAGCCTAAATACAGAACAATGTTTCTTGCCTATGTGTGTGTGTGTTTGTTTGTATGTATATTTGTTATTTCCAACTGTAATTATGGCAGTGTCAAGATTAGCTTATGATAGCTTCACTTGCCCAAATGAATGTGTACCTTTTTGAATTATACTGTACAATATAATATGCTTTGTTGTGCAAGGAAAAAAGTATTCATAGTTTTTTGGTTTGCACTTTCTTTGTGTCTGCATTGATGACAGTGTTTTGCCATGGGGTTAGTTGCGCAGACTATAAAAACTCAGATAAAGGTAATAATTGCCAAAGGTATCTCAGAGAACAGTGTTATCAGTTTTATTATTACCGCCCTCATTATGTGTCCTTTTTTATCAGCATTTTTTCAACATATAAATCATAAAAACAAACTTCACTATGTTCACACAAGTTGCTAGCTATAATTTCGGATGTAACCTGTCATTAATTAACTGTCAGTACCAAGACAACCTCAGTTGAGCTGAAGAATACGACCTTTCAGAAACAAACCTTCCTTATGGCCTGATAATAATGATAGTTAGGTTGTCACAGCTAATCATTAAACATCGTTTTAAACTACTTCTTTCTTGTTCTTTAAAATCTCTAGCACAATTAAGTAGCTCCAATCTTGTGCTTTAAAAGCTCAAGCACAATTAAGTAGTTCCAAACTTGGGCTAAGCTCTAGCTCAATTAAGTAGTTCCTATCTTGTGCTATTAATCTACTTCATAAAAAAAATGCAGCATTTATAATTTAGTTTTACTTTGTTGCATGACTTAATGATCAGCACAGAAGTGACTGGTGTGGGAGGAGTCAGGGCAATGGACGTCATTAAGTAATTTATAAACAGTATACACATGATCTAATCATATAATTAGTCTTTTGAGTGAGAGGCCTCTTGACCCTGGTACAGTGTTGATAAAAACACTAGATCTCACACTAAACATACATTGTAAAGAGAGAATTCTGTATTGCTAGATTTAAAAAATAAATCATAAAACCCACTGTTTAGTCAAACATGATACTTTTGGAAGATTGTTAAGTCACCTCACAAACACTGTAGTAGGTTTCTTGCTGCTTCACTGTGTGAATTATGGAAAAGGTTCATGGGAAGATTTAAGGGAAGTAATGGAACATTGTTACCTATGTGGGGTTATGTACTTAATGCAAGCTTTTAATTTATGTTTGTGTATGTGTATTGTAACCCCATGCCTTTTCTTCTTTCAAGCCTTTTTGCAGAGAGGACAGTTGAGTCACTACCATGCTACTCTGTAGAGGGGACAGTATAGTTACTACCATGCTAATCTGTAGAGGGGAAGGTATAGTCACTACCATGGTACTCTGTAGAGGGGACATTGGAGTCACTACCATGCTACTCTGTAGAGGGGACAGTAGAGTCACTACACTACCATGCTACTCTGTAGAGGGGACATTGAAGTAATTACCATGCTATTCTGTCGAGGGGAAGGCAGAGTCATTACCATGCTATTCTGTAGAGGGGACAGTATAGTCATTACCATGCTACTCTGTACTATATGTCACTACCATGCACCTCTACAGAGAGGACACTAGAGCCATTACCTTGCTACTGCACCTCTGCAAGGGGAAATCACTGTCCATTCACTGTTTTCAGAATTTTACAGCTAAACTGCGCGGGGATTGTGATTGGCCGGTCCGTCTCTCACTTCCTGGATTTGAAGCAAGTTTGTCTTTGGCCTGAGGATGGCACTTGTCAATATTTAATAAACACCATGGAATTATATTTAAGAACCACTTGACTGGGTATTTTGTCATTTTTGCAAAAGTGTCTTCATTATGCACTTGGTAGAATGCAATGAAAAAAATCCACAGACATTTTGTATAATGTGAAGCAACGTCTAATGACATTGGTCATGAGCCTTTCAGGTTGGTTGTGAAACACCAGTAGGATCAATACAGGCCTTGTTGTTGGTCATCTATGAAACTTATCACATAATGAAATCAGCCTAGTCTCTGACTGATTAGTCTTGACTTGCCCTTTGGTACCTATTAGCATTATTAGTGAAGAAGTATAAATCTGCAAGGACACAGACCAAGCCCTGCATTCACCCTTTACCACTGCTTCAGACAGGTAATGTTTTACAGTATGTGAGATAGCTTGTGATAATACAGTAGTTAAACACTGAATATCATATTTAGCCATATGTTTTCCTGCATGGAATCTATGTTTTCATAGGTGTATGTACTAACACAAGTTTATGTATGTATCCAAGGATGACATGAATTCATTTTTTTTTTTTTATTCTATTTAAGGTGTTTCTGATACAGAGGTAAAGTACGTTGTTACCAAGGTGAATTCTGTTATTATTTCAACAATATGGCAAAACTGAGTCTCCTCACAGGTGAGAGCTGATTCATTCACTCGTTTATTTCTTTTTTTGCTTCTCCATCAACCCTAACCCTGTTTCTGTTCTGTCTTTACAGCCCTGGGGCTTCTGCTGATGCTGCAGATTGGTAATAACATGTATCTACACTATTTCATCAGTCTGTTATAAGATGACAGCTGTAATTAGTTAATAACAATCATCATCAATGACAGTTTGAATAAATGCTAATAATGATCACATTTCAGAGCACACCAAAAATAAAAGGGGCAATTACTCAGGTATTCCATGACTGAATAGATGTCCTTTATGCCCTCAGCCTCCTCCACCAAACTGCTGTGCCACATGACCAACTGGTCTCAGTACCGACCCGGCCCTGGAAAGTTTGGCCCAGAAAACATAGATCCATTCCTCTGCACCCATGTCATTTACAACATGGCCACCATCAACAGCTTCAACCAGATGATCCCTGTGGAGTGGAATGATGAGACCATGTACAAGGACCTAAACAATCTGAAGAA
Organism: Osmerus mordax; assembly: GCF_038355195.1. NCBI lineage: Eukaryota > Metazoa > Chordata > Actinopteri > Osmeriformes > Osmeridae > Osmerus > Osmerus mordax. Next base: position 5,683,732 of record NC_090050.1, on the reverse strand, counting down.
TATGTAAGTGTATTGGTTGTTAGATATGTAGATTGTAGTTAGGTTATTGCTATCTGTAATGTTTACAGTTGAGGGGTTACGCTCTTGTTTTGTGTCTTCTGATGCATGTGTCTTTCATGTCTGAAAGCTTATTTTCTTTGTCCTGTTCTGCTGCAGTAACCCAGTTATGAAGACTCTGCTGTCTGTGGGAGGCACACTCAATGGAATCAGCCCGTAAGTTAAATGAAAAAGTCATTTATTAAATTCAAATATGTAAATATTATATACATACAAACATTCACACTACAATACGACAACAGAGCAACATAATGATTTGACTTTGTAAATTGAGTAGTCAAGGACCTTCCACTAAGTTATTCGAGTTCTGTGTTCACCTGTCCCTAACTTAAGGTCCCACTTTGACCATTTAGATTCATCTCCATGGTTTCCAAGCCTGAGAGCCGTGCAGACTTCATTAGGTCATCCATTAGCTACCTACGTGCACACAACTTTGATGGTTTGAATTTGGACTGGCAGTACCCTGGACAGAACGGAAGCCCATCTAGTGACAGGATGAAGTTCACTGATCTTGTCCAGGTTACTTTCTCATTCCCTCTACAACAAATATTTAATAGCAGTGTTTGTGTTAATCAAATGGGCTCTTTCTGGCACATGATAAAGGACACCATAAAGGTTGCAAACATCTTTTTCTTTTACGTTCCCCCTTCCAGGAGTTGGGCAAGGCCTTTGAAGATGAGGCCAGAGACACCAGGAAGACCCAGCTACTGCTGTCAGCTACTGTTGCAGGCCTCGTCCCCGTCCTCAAAACCAGCTATGATGTTCCTGAGATCTCCCGGTAAGACCAACCAAATTAATAGAAATTGTAACTCATATGAAGTAGTGAACATCAGTGATGGTGATAATTAATTGGTCAAATTTAGTCAAGTATGCAGCATAGTATTTTTATATAAGCATAGCCTTTTCAATTGTATTCATTTATAGGACAGTTGGAGAGAGAGACAGGAAAGCAGGGAGAGAGAGCAGGGAAGACATGCAGAAAATGGCGGAGACAGATTTGAACCCAGGCCCCTGCATTAGGCATTTGCCTCAATGGTACACACTGTTTACCCAGTTGTATCCAATCAAGCAGCTTAGTTGAATATGTTGCCCACAGCCATCTGGACTTCATGAATGTGATGACCTATGACTTCCATGGCCACTGGGAGGCTGCTACTGGACACAACAGCCCTCTGTACAGAAGCAGTCTGGACTCAGGGTCTCACATTGATCACAATGTGGTAAGAGATTCAATTAAACACACACAAACAAAGCCATGCACCATTCACACACGTTCTGAAACTATTACCATACGGCCACAATGGGAGAGGATCACATACAACAATACAACTGGGAAATAAGATCCTCCTGTTGTTCTGCCCCCCTGCAGGACTCCTCCTTGTCCAAATGGCTGAGTCTGGGTGCCCCTGCTGAGAAGCTGTTGATGGGGTTCGCCACGTACGGCCGCACATACCGCCTCACCACCCCCAACCACAGCCTGGGAGCCCCCTCCAAAGGCCCTGCCGACGGTGGCCCTTACACTCGCACCGCTGGCTTATGGGCCTTCTACGAAGTAAGGAATTGAACCCCCTGACCTCTAAACCGTCCCTTGGTGTTGATGGGCCAATTCAGTTAACTGCAGATTTCTGTATTGCCAGGTGTGCTCCTTCACCTCTAGTGCTATAGTGGACTGGATCGATGAGCAGAAGGTGCCCTACGCCACCCAGGGCAGCGCTTGGGTGGGCTACGACAACAAGGAGAGCTTCGCTGCTAAGGTGCCCACCATATGTTTATAGGTCAAAGAATTTGGCAATTCGTCCCACAAAGATAAACTATCTTACATCCATTAGGGCGGTCTTCCTAAACTTACACCATATGTCCAAAAGTATTTGGAGACCTAATCAGAATACAGACACCTGCTTGACAAAGATCTCATTCCAAAATCATGAGCAATAACAAAATTGGTCCCCATTTAACTGCAATGAATGCCTCTTCTGGAAAGGCTTTCTAGGTCTGAAGCATTGATATATTCATCTCCAAGGACATGAGTCAGAGAGGGCACGGATGTAGGGTGATTATGCTTAGCTTGCATATGCTGTCAGAACTCATCCCAAAGGTGTTTTATGGGGTTGAGGGTAGGGCTCTGTGTAGGCCAGCAAAAACGTTTCCACACGAAAGTTGAATAACCATTTTTGTATCAACATACATTTATGGGCTTCCTGGAAAAACAATAAAGGGCATTCCTCAAGACCCTTTTGGCCAGGGACATGTACAGTAGAGCGGTCTATATTTACATTTATTCATTTAGCAGACGCTTTTATCCAAAGCGACTTCCGAGAGAGCTTTACAAAAGTGCATAGGTCACTGATCATAACAACGAGATAGCCCCAAACATTGCGGGTAGCCAAAACATGAAGCATACATTGTGAAAAACCCAATAAGTGCCAAAGGTCAGAACCACAAGAGCATGTAGTTAAACAAGTTACAATTAAACAACATTAAACCTCAAAAGTGCAAGAGTGTACCTGTAGAAAAAAGCAAGGAACAATAATATATTTCGCAGCGAGTACAAGAATTTTAAATCAGTTACAACTAACCAACAAGAGCAACATGTCTCTCAATAAGAGTCATTTGTGATCCTGGAGGAAACTAACATCAGGTCCAGCAAATAAAGCTCAGTACTTTCCCGATCTGTTCCATATGTCTTTATATTGGGGTTATTTTTACTGAGGGAACCCATGTGAGCACGGGAAGAAGATGCTGCACTCACAAAGGACACCCACAACTCACACATAAAGGCCCGGGAGATAGCCCATCTGAACCCAGGACCTTTTTGCTGCAAGGCGACAGTGCAGTCATATGTGGATTCTTTAACTGAGCAGTTGTAATTTCAATCAATTGCCAGTGGTGAATGTTTACATTTAGTCATTTATCAGACCAAGTAAGCAGGTCTGTAAGTTAGTTACTGTAAGTCGCTCTTATCCTTACAGTAAGTACAGGGACATTCCCCCCGAGGCAAGTAGGGTGAAGTGCCTTGCCCAAGGACACAACGTCATTTGGCACAGCCGGGAATCGAATCGGTAACCTTCAGATTACGAGTTCGACTCCCTAACCGCTCAGCCACGTGACTCCCATGTTAGCTGCCCATCTCATTCACTTCTAAATGTTTGTGTCACTGAGTTAAATTGGTTTAACTAACTGCTCAGTATAAATAGCATTTAGATTGCTCGTTTTTTGGCTAAAGCAGTGAAAGATGGTCAATGTGTGTGTGAGGTAGACAACTGTGGATGAAGCCCTGAGAGGGGTAATGAGGGAGGATACTGACCAAGGACATGAGCCAAACAAGGACATGAGTGACGTGTGCCCCTCCCCTCTTCACCCCTCAGGTCCAATGGCTGAGCACCAACAAACTTGGGGGAGCATCTGTGTGGACACTGGACATGGATGACTTTGGAGGATCCTTCTGTGGTGACGGAGCTTACCCTCTGGTCAACCACCTACGGAACTCTTTGGGTAAATGAGCTATAATGGAATATGTTGGATTCCTGAAGGAATATTTCTAAAGTAGAAATCAAAGATAAACTTTTGAAATTAAGAATTTAGTAATAATTAACTAATTATTACATTTACATTACATTTATTCATTTAGGTTTTATCTAAAGTGACTTCCAAGAGAGCTTTACAAAAAGTGCATAGGTCAATGATCATAAACAACGAGATAGCCCCAAAAAACATTGCGGGAAGCCGAAACATGAGCGTACATTGTGATAAGCAACCAAGTGCCAATGGGAGGAAACATAAGAGCAAGTAGTTAAACAAGTTACAAATTAAACAACATGAACCTCAAAAGTGCAAGAGTGTACCTGTAGGAAAGCAAGCAACAATAATACAATTTACAGCGAGTAGAAGTAGTTAACGCAGTTACAACTAACCAACAAGTTACAACTAATCAACAAGTGCAACAAGTCCCTCAGTAAGTGTCATTGTGTTCCTGGAAAAAATAAACTAACACCGGATCCAACAAATCTTTCTTAAGTACAGTTGTACTCCCGGGACAAGTGCGTCTTTAGCCTTTTCTTGAAGGTGGGGAGACAGTCAGTATCTCTGATGGAGGTGGGGAGATGATTCCACCATTGGGGGGCCAGACAGGAGAAGAGCTTGGGTTGGGAGCGGGCGCTCTTGAGAGGTGGGACCACCAGACAGTTGTCAGAAGAAGACCGTAGGTGGCGGGTGGGGGTGTAAGGCTGGAGGAGAGACAAGATGTAGGCAGGTGCAGTCCCGTTCACCGCTCGGAAGGTCAGTACCAGGGTCTTTAATCTGATACGGGCTGTAATGGGTAGCCAGTGAAGGGAGATGACGAGCGGGGGGACGTGGGAGCGTCTGGGTAGGTTGAAGAACAGGCGGGCTTCTGCGTTCTGAATCCTCTGGAGAGAGCGGGTTGCGCATGCTGGGAGACCGGCGAGAAGCGAGTTGCAGTAGTCCAACTTGGAGAGGACAAGTGCTTGGACTAGCAGCTGGGTGGAATGCTCAGACAGGTATCTCCTGATCTTCCGGATTTTGTAGAGGGTGAATCTACACAACCAGGAGACTGCAGCAATGTGGGCCGTGAGGGAGAGCTTGTCATCCATGGTAACCCCGAGGTTCCGTGTCAGAATTATTATGAGGAATTATTATGGCTAGAAAAATGTATTGAATATAAACAACAACAAGAACATGTTTTAGAAGGCAAGCGATGTCAGGAAGAGTGGGCCGAGGCTGGTCAAGCTGTCCTTCATTCCTCCTCCATCCCCCCTTTTCCCAGGCTTCGCCCCAAAGCCCACCACAACACCAGGCCCCACCACCACTGCTGACCCCATCACGACCTTCTGCTCTGGACGCCCTGACGGCCTGTATGCCAACTCCGCTGACCAGACCACCTACTTCCAGTGCTTCAGGGGAAACACTTACCTGCACAGCTGTCAGCCTGGCCTGGTTTACCTTGACTCCTGCAAGTGCTGCAACTGGCCCTGACCTAGCCCTGGCCTATACTAAGAACAACCCATTCACTGGGATTGGAGTTAGTTGTTCAATATAAGCAAGTTATATGCTAACTAACATTTGACAAATCCTAAAGTCTAATGAAAGGATTTTATCAGTTGATTTTATATTTGTCTAATGTACTATTAATAAAGATATCCATATTTCATCAAAGGACTGGATCATTAACTGTACTTTCATAGTTTATTCACTTTAACACCTTTATTCTTTATTCAAGGTCATTATTTGTGTAAATTACTGTATGTATTGTTGTAGTGTTTATACAACATACTAGGAACAACTTCAGTCTTTCTATAAACATCCCCCTTTACAATAAACATAATCTGGGGACTATAGCTGTGGATAGTCCCCCAGGAACCATATTGGTATGGCTAGTAATTCAGGAATCACATTGATATGGATAGTAACCCAGGAGCCACATTGGTATGGATAGTAACCCAGGAACCATATTACCTTAAAGGCAACCAACATACAGCGTTTTGCCTATAAGGCTGGATAAATCAGTGTCCACATACTTTAAGCTCAAACTGAGTTTACTGAACACACCTGAGGCCTGTTCCATAAAGGCCGTTCAAAAAAGTTGGACTTAAAGTCCCAAACCTGACTTGAATTAGTTTAATTAGTCAAGCGGGGCTAAAGAGGTTCCATAAAGGCCAATTTCAGCTCACGCACTCCTACTAATTCAAGTCAGATTTAAGTAGTCAAGCTAATTGCGCGTGCACCCTATTCTTAAACAGCCCGAGAGGTAAAACATGGATCATACAATCCGCCACGGCAAAAGCAATGCACACGGCCACGTGACTTCTTCCAGAAAGAACGTTCCCTTTAAGCCGTGTACTATGACAGCTCTTATCCACCGCTTCATCAAAATAAAATGACACGCCATGATTGACGTGAACTATAACTACGTAGGTCGAGGTCCTTTTTCAGACCTTTACTTCGTTGATTAAAAAACAGACACCCTCTAAACACATCTACATTGACTTTTTTGACATCGTTTAATATAAATAGCCTACTATTAATCAATACATTATCCAGTAGCTTAACCCTTTAACATGGTTTTTGTGTCGGGAAAATGGAGGATAGATGTCCTATGGATTTTAGGTTCGTTTTGTAACAGGCTACTGTTAACAATTATATAGCTATGATAATTATACTAATTTAGATTGAGATATAGGCCTATGCCTGATGCCTAAACATTTGAAATCACAAACTACCATAGCCAAACATTTAACGGCTATGGTGTGTATCAAATCATTGTTCATCATTGTTTAATGCATTAGGCTAAATGTTGTAGGCTATTTATTATTTAAGTTGAATTTCTATAAATGTAGCCTACATATTGACCTGATGAGAATAAGAAAATGAGAATGTCCGTGGTAAATCATCGTTTTCCCGTTGGGTCAGTGTTACAGGAACGTCTTAAGCAAGAACACGGTCTAAGCCTGACAATTAGCCTGACCCGGACCTGACTAGTTTCGAAGCATAAATTACCATAGTAACTGAGTTCGAACTACGTTGAGCTAGCTTTATGGAACCGAATGAACTCGAAATTAGTCCGACTAACTGACATAAGTCTGGCTTATTCGGTAAACTCGCTTTATGGAACAGGGGCCCGTTCTCCGTACGTCGCTAACTCAGTTAGCTGGATTTGATTGTTGACGATTTGTCATTATCTTGGATTGTTCGGTTCTTCGAAGCTCATCCTGGACTTGCTGTCATAGCAACAGGTCCGTAAATTTAAACCTGCTCGGGAGCAGGTTTATTTTATGTAAACACGATTAGATTGAGGCTTTACAAGCAGAGGTGATACAGGAAGTCTGTCACAGACATGTCTTGTCCGTTTTTACTACAGGAACCTGTTGCAGAAGGTGCAAGAATAATTAGCAGAATTTAACATGAAACCGAATTAATTGGTCATTGCGTGAGGCTCCTTAAGCACAGCTCGATATGCTAGCCTATACTTTTTGAGAGGATAGCCTATCGTTTTCGCCATTTACATAATACATTTGTTGAAACCACATCATATGACATTAAAGATGATAAATGGAAATATGAAAGTATGAAAATAATAAAAACATAGGCCTATAGCTTACTGTAATAAGCGATAAAACGCGTCACTCCTCTACATTTAATTTGGTCTGCTACTTTTTGCACTGAAAACACTTGGTCTCATAACTATACAAGTGGCTGTCACAGCCTGACACTGGTGTGCTCAGAAATAATGGGATATACTATGAAAGAGGAGAACATGATTCTTCAAATTACATGCAATAGTAAAATGGTCCTGGATTTCCATTGTTTACACCCATAGCTTTTAGAAATTGTTACTGAAGACAACGGTTTTTTACATTACAATATTATTTGTCATGCTAAATGACTAAATGTAAATGTGTATTTTATGTTAGTCCTATGTATTTATTACACTATTTATGTTTATTTCACATTAACCAAATAATTCATCTCAATAAAGGGTGTCCAAAACAACATGAAAAGTCTAATCTATTGCTTGCATGTTGTTAAAGTGTACCCATAGTATGCAAACAAAGCTTGTCTTAAAATGAAGTATGTAGTATTACATACAACTGGAATGTATTAATCATTTTAAGACAAGCATTGTTTGCGCCATGTTCTTACATAAGGGTAGTTTTGATAAGGTGTCTAATGTTCATTGATGATTAGCCAGTATAGTACTTTGGTTGTTTAGTCCACGTATAAAACAATCTTTATCTTTTACATCAGAGCAACAGCGACAGACAATATCTTTTTTTTTATCTAAGAGTTTGAGCTTTAAATAAAATCCAACCCTATTGTTGTTTTAGATTGTTGCTTTAAAATGCAATCATGTGTTTAAGTGAAAAACAGTGGTCATGATTTATCACTCTTTGTCCACAAATGTGGTACCGCAACCAATAAATCATCCTTATCAATACATTATCAATGTCCTGGATCATCTTCCAAAGTGTAAGCCATTTCATAATGAATGTATTAATGGTGGTCCAAACTCATGATTGTAAATTAGAATGTTCAGAATGGTACAACAATCAGGTACATTAAGTGTGAGAGTCCATTCATTATGTAATACAAAATAACTCCTGTCTGTACTTTAGATCTACTAAAAACATTATTAGAAGACGTGATTAGGTTCAATGTACAGAAAATATGAGTAAGACGTTAACATTATTCCACTGTTGCCAACTGCCCCTACTAACCACTGTTTACATTGTTATTGACAGATTAGGTTGTTTTTCTTTTTGACAGTGGCCTAAATAGCTGTCATTGTCTAGAGGGATCATAAATTCTTACAGCTTTTGACTTGACAGCACCTATTTATCTTATCCACCTATTTTCCACCTATGATCTTCTTTTTATAACATCTACTCCACCAGCAATGAGGAGATACACTTTTACCTCTGCCTCCTCACCTGGATCAACTGTATAAAAACCCAGTCTGCCTGGTCTTCTTTGGTTCTCTCAGTTCCCAAGGTAAGAAAACAGGCAACTCTTCATAACCTTTTATTTTGGATTGATCTCTTCTAAAATAGTGGTCTAAATGGTTGATCTTTTAGCACTGGTGTAGGTTTTAAGACATTTTATGAAGTATTTACTTTACATACAGTATACTGTAGTTTAACTTGTAAATAGTAATGTAATTAGTAACTAGTATTTAACAAAAAGTTTAAATAGTTATTTTCTCCTTAAATTTGTATTTTAGGAGGAGTTCTTAAACCATAAAAAATTTAGTGCTTTTCTATATATGTGATCATTTTCCAGATAGACGCCGAGTATTATTTTGTGATTTATTCCTATAATCCTCTCTCTAAAGGGTTACTATAAATATGTATGTTTGTTTGTTTTTTGTCAGTGCAGAGAACTCTAGGAAGTTTAGAAGTAATTCTAGAAAGTAACTATAGCAAAATAAAGATAAATGTAAAGGTAAATTTATGTTTAGATAGATAGATAGATAGAAACTTTATTGCCACACAACAATTTTGGTGGTATTCTTTTGTCATAGGTAGCTCAGTCCAGTGAGGAGGGGGGAGATGGGGATAGGAAAAAAATAAAAATAGAAAAAGTCCAGGTCAGCTTTGGGAGTTCAGGCGTCTGATAGCAGAGGGGAAGAAGCTGTTATTGAGGCGCGTCGTTCCAGCTCGCATAGATCTGTAGCGTCTTCCGACGATAGGGCCGCTTTCTGAACCTGGCGATGGTATCGGAGGGGCGTTGCTGTCTATGGTCACCTTTGAATACCCAGGTGTGTCCCGACTTTGTGCCGTTGTCTCTCTTCCGCGTCTCACTCTCACTCCAGCTCGTATCTCCACAGGAATATTGAGCAGGGGAGCGCTCACAGCCTGGCATCTTAGGAGCCATGTAACAATCTTATGCCATGTAACAATCTAGAAAATCTTAAAATGTACTGAATATTAGTATACCTCTCTACACTTGACTTTCAGTATCTAACAAAAGGGTTTCTGCCATTAAGAGCTTTCAAGATGACCAGACTTACAATCCTAGCAGGTAACTGATCTACAAAAGCACAACATAACAACACCACATGGTAACAATGAGTGTTGTCAATGCATTTTATTGTCACCACATCTGCCTCTCTGTTAGTAGAAGAGTGTAACTCAGATGCTAATTTCTGTTTCTCTCCTTGTTACAGGCTTGTGCCTGGTGATGTGCCATCTGGGTAAGTAAAAAAAATAATATTAGCATTACTTGCATTAGATGCCTCATGTTTTACTAGATGCCAAAATGTTAACATTGTTAAATAGATTTGATTTGCAACCAGTCTTTTCTAAATGTTCTTTAGGCACTGACCTCAGATCTGTTTTTCCCCCAAAGCAACATCCTCAAAGATGGTTTGTTACTTCACCAACTGGTCCCAGTACAGACCCGGGACGGGGAAATACATGCCCGCCAATGTGGACCCTTTCCTTTGCACACACTTGATCTACGCCTTTGCTATGATCAACCATGCTAACGAGCTAGTCACCTATGAGTGGAATGATGAGACCCTCTATCAGGCCTTTAATGCTTTGAAGCAGAGGTGAGCTACCCTAATCCTAAACACTGTTGAGTTGTTTACAACCAGATGCTGCCAGACAGTTTTTCCAATGCCATGTTTCTGTTTGAGTAATGAATGACTTGTTCATCTCCATCGCTCTCGTCTTCACTACTTTTTAGGAACCCACATCTAAAGACTCTGCTGGCTGTTGGTGGGTGGAACTTTGGTTCAACCCAGTGAGTACCATACACAAGTCACACCACAATACTGCCAATATTGATGTTGTTCATGTTTTCTTAGAAACATTTAATTATCTTCAGGTTCTCGATCATGGTTTCCAATACTGCCAACCGCCAGAAGTTTATCCAGTCGTCCATCAGCTTCCTGAGGATGTACGGCTTTGATGGTCTGGACCTGGACTGGGAGTACCCGGGATCACGCGGAAGCCCTCCTGAGGACAAGGAGAGGTTCACTGAGCTCTGCAAGGTGCGTTCAAATGAAATCAAACTTTATTTATGAAGCGCATTTCTTACCAGAAGGCAACACAATGCTCTTCACAGAGGGGAAAGGGGTGGGGGTGTCAAACACTTATGTTTAACACTAATTTTCCAGAGGGAAGATAGAGAAGAATTGTACATACAGAACAGAATGGTACATACTTCCCTGACCTCTCTGAAATGAGACGATCGAGCACTCTCCTGGAGATTGTGAGGTCCCAACATATTACAAAGCACACACATAGCATGAATCAATACTACATCATGGAAAACATGACGTTTTATATAAACAAAAAATAATTTAGTGAATAAATTAAATAAATACAACATTTTACAATGAATGGTAGGTGAAAATATGTGTATTAAGACTATAATTATTACAAAACACACTAAGCATTTAAAAGTAAGGTACTGGAAAATATTGGATTAACGAGAGGCCTTTATACTTACCTGCCTAAAAGTGCCTATATTACCTGAAAAACAAACAGCATTATAAGAAAGCAAAAAACATTTAACAGCAAGCTTGTAAAGCTCATAATGCAGCAGAGGTAAAGAGCTAGTGGAGATGTTACTGGCTTGTAAATCCCGCTCAGCAGCAACAGTAAAGAGACAGTACAGACCACAAAGTATCTATCCGCGCTGCTGGTTTTTAGATCCCGCTCAGCAGAATGGTGAAATGACACTGAAGACTACGGCATCCCTATCTATGCCGCTTTTAGTTTTTTTAGCGACAATACATATCAAAGGGAATAATAGGTGAGATCGAAGAGGTATGTCTTAAGATCTCGCTTAAAGGTTTCTACAGTCGTATCCTTTCTTAGAATCTCTGGTATAGAGTATTCCAAAGGCTGGGAGCATAAAACCTGCCTCTCCATATCTCTTTGTCCTGGCCTTTGGAACTGTTCAGTGCCAAAAGACCTCAGGGATCTACCGGGGGATCTTGAGAGCATACCGGAAATATATTCAGGTGCATGACTATGGAGTGATTTATAGACTAGTAAAATCAGTAAAATCTATTCTGCAATTAACAGGTAACCAGTGCAGGGATTATAAGACTTGTGTGATGTGCACCCTCCGTCTAGTCTTGGTGAGGACTCGTGCAGCAGCATTCTGTATGATCTGAAGTTGACTAATAGCTGTCTTTGAAAGACCAGACAAGAGTCTGCCTGCTTGTGATAAAAGCATGCATCAGTCTTTCAGTGTCAGCCTTAGAGAGAAAGGGTGGCACCATAATACCTCTGTTTTATCTTGATTGAGCTGAAAAAAGTAGTGTGACATTCATTTATTCATATTCATATCAGCCACGCAATTTACCAAACAAAGCTATAATTGTTGGGTGTCATAGAAATATAGAGCTGGGTGTCATCTGCATAGCCATGGTAATTAATGTTGTGCCTCCTAATGACAAGCGTTATCTTTCAACTCCCATCCTGTTTTGTAGTTTTCAGACCCAAAGGTGGTCAATACATGTTCCACACCCTTAAAAAAGCACTAACCCGTAATTATTTGTGGCGTATGTTTGCAGGAGCTCAAGGCCGCCTATATTGCTGAAGCAAAATCCACTAAAAACTCACAGCTGTTGTTCACAGCTGCAGTGTCTGCTGGCAAGGGAACCATTGACGCAGGATATGAAATCGCTGAGATCGCAAAGTGAGTCTAGCGGACAATTGAAATGTCAACCTCTCTTGCTATAAGATTTGACTGACAAGTTCATTGCCTACATCTTTGGAAATTCTGTCAATTTTGCATCCAAACATATCTCCTTAGTGGTAGTGGTCTCTTTGTTAATCTCCAGGTATCTGGACTTCATCAATGTGATGACCTACGACTTCCATGGAACTTGGGAAAAGTTCACAGGACACAACAGCCCCCTGTACCGTGGCGCTCATGACAAAGGAGACCTCATCTACTTCAACACTGTAAGGAAACAAAAGAAAACGATGTATACATTCGCATGGCAGTAAGATGCTCTTATCTCACAATGCTACTACTTTAAATTATAATTAAGTCTCAACCACAACTACTTTATTTTAGCAATAACCACTCCTGTCTTTCCTTTTCATCCATTTTTTCGTTCGCAGGACTATGCCATGAAGTACTGGAGAGACAAAGGCACCCCAGTTGAGAAGCTGAACATGGGTTTCGCTTCCTACGGCCGCACGTTCCGCCTGACATCTACAGAGAGTGGTGTGGGAGCCCCAGCAAGTGGTCCGGCCTCCGCTGGGCCCTACACACGCGAAGCTGGCTTCTGGTCTTATTACGAGGTAGGAGACTGAATGACTGACACCTAAAGTCAATGGATCATGTTTGACCACCAATCCAAACTCATAATTTGGTTCTCTTCAGATCTGCAGCTTCATGAAAGACACAAAGATACAGTGGATTGAAGATCAAAAGGTTCCCTATGCTACTAAGGGCAACGAGTGGGTAGGATTTGACACCAAGGAGAGTTATGAAATCAAGGCATGTATATTTTGGACATTAACCATATTTATATTGCTGACAGACTTGACAGTTCAGGTGAAAGTCTTGCAGATATGACATTTGTCTTTTCTTGTTTCCATGTCATCCTACAGGTTCGCTACATGAACGACAACAAGTTTGGAGGTGCCTTCGTTTGGGCTCTGGATCTGGACGACTTCGCTGGGCAGTTCTGTGGAGATGACAACCACCCTCTCCTTGGTCACCTCCACACCCTCCTGGACATTGGTAAGTCTCTGGGACATTTCGGTCCAACACAGGTCATTGACCACCGCAATTCTCTCAAACTGTTTTGTCTTCCAGAGCTGCCCCCACTGCCTCCCACCACCACCCCCAAGCCTGGTGCTAGCACCACCCGACCAACCACCACTTCCACCACCACCACCCACGCCCCAGGATCGGGATTCTGCAATGGCAAACCCGACGGCCTGTATGCCCACCCAGATGACGCCAGTAGCTTCTACATGTGCGCCGGAGGCATCACCCACATCAGTTCCTGCGGAACTGGCTCTGTTTTCGACGACAGCTGCAAATGCTGTGTTTGGCCCTGAGCACAACAGAAGGGATGGCTGATTGCTGCTACAGCTAGTGTTGATGATGTTTATAATCTTTCATTAGCAAACCATGTAAACATCACCATTGATAGCTATTTTTGACCAATGTCAACTCCAGTGCTAACGGTTCTGGTAAAAATAAAGTCCTGCTTGAGAAGAAGGTGAATAAGGTGCTTTAATCTTGTGCTTCCTTTTAAAGCTTTATATCATCTTGTATACTTTTCTGTGCATTTCTTTTTTTTTTGTAAAACCCACCAAAGTTCAGTATTTTGAACAATGTAGTCAACCAGACAGTCAAACACATTTTTTTTTAAAGGCAGTTAAATTAAATACTGATAAACATCATTTTGTCCCTTGTCCTTGTGACAACACCTAAAGCATTAACTATTATGTTTGTCTATGTCTATTAGTGATATGTAGAAGTACATTTCCGAATTGGAAATGCAGTATGATGTCAAAGTGCCTTTATCTTATAACCTCAAGAACAATAATGTCTGAATACAGGAATTTAGTGGAGAAAATTATCAACAAAATGGGCTTTCTCATTTTAACTCTCACGCCTGCTTACATAGTTTTATCTGGTTCTCTTACTGAGGAGAATTTCAGATTTTAACTTAGCTTTCCTTTTCCAGGGTTGCTGTGAATAAGAAAGGGCACTACTGCTTGGAATGGTCTACCAAAACATTTTCAGTATGTTTCCCAGACTGGATGGATCAAGTCTAGTCTGGAACTAATGGGAGTTTGGTTACATTATACATTGTTACATTAACGTTACTGGTTAAAACTCTTACTAATCTGACAGACATCAGGACATCAATACACCAATATCCACAAACAATTGCAAGTCAGCCACCTTAAGGGTTCAGTTACCATGGTCCTCCAGGGTACAGTTACCATGGTCCCCCCAGGGTTCAGTCACCATGGAACCCCCCAGGGTTCAGTCATCATGGAGCCCCCTAGTGTTCAGTCACCATGGTCCCCCCAGGGTTCAGTCGCCATGGTGGCTCCCAGGGTTCAGTCACCATGGAGCCCCCTAAGATCAGTCACTATGGTGTCCCCCAAGGTTCAGTGCTTTGTCATCTCCTCTTCATCGTGAAATCCTTCATTTCCACTGCTACACTCATTACACTCAACTCAACCTTTCCTCCAAAACCATAACCTCAGCCACTCACTCTATCCTCATCACGTGCCTTGCAGACTTAAAATATTGCATGCATCAGAATCAACTGCCTTAAATCTGACATTATCGGCCCACATTCTCTCACCCACTCCCCCCAGACCTTCCGGTTAGGGTAAGCCCAATCCCTAGCTCAGGGTTAAATACAGTATTTGCTTTAAAATATTACTCACCACCTACAAAGTCATAAACAATGACTATGCATCTATGAGTACTTATAGTACCTATAGTACCTATACAAATCTAATGTACTATTATTATTTTTGTTTGCTAGCTGTTGAGTTATTTAAATAGGTTGTCACATGGTAAAAGACAAATAATTAATTGAAACTTTCTTTGAGGGAAAGCAAAATGTAATGGAATGTTTTACATGTAATCTTGCTGGCTCTCATTTTATGACAAACAAAACAAGTCTTAATGTAATAGCCAAATCCACGAAGGTACATTATAAAAGAAACAATGCAGTGTATAAAAAGTCACCATCCAACAAAAGTACTGAAATCTATCCAAAATCTGAGATCTAAACAGAACTTGGCACACAGAACTGTAACATTTCTTAACGGTTTAGAGGGGAACTGTGCAATGTTCAGGACACATTCTGTTCCTGTTTCTTGTTTCTTATAACCATGCAGTCACAGTGAGTGGAGAACAGATAAGTGACAGCATGATGCCAGAAGCACTCAGAGGCGTTATCAAAGGAAGTGACGAGATATGAGGACAGCGTCACCCAACACTACGGAGAGTGGGAGACCTATTCAACAAGAGGACAGGCGGCCTCAAGGCTGGCTCCAGGTTACAAAAAAAAACAGTTATACATATTTACATCATTCTAGGAGGTTTTATGGCCTGTGCTTTACTGTTGTGGTATTTAAGAGCATTATCTGAAGTTGTGCTTGCTTTTATTGATCTATTAATAGATTTCAGATTCAGAAATAGAAAATACTAAATGACTATTACTGAAAACCCAAATCTATTTAAGAGAAAGGCTTAATATAAAATGGTGGAAAATACTGTACTGTATGTTATGTACATCATGTTTTTTACTGTATATCCATGTGTGAGATGTTGCAAGCATCTCTATGATGAGACCCTGTAGCTGAAGGTGTCTACGTTTAGTGTGACACTCCCTTTGTTTAACCTGTCTTTCCATCTCTGATACTGTTTCACCAAAACAGATCACATTTTGCTCTGACAATATTAAAAGATGGAGCTACAGTGTCATATTGGGTTCCCCACTGCTTTTAAAAATCCCCTTGTGCCCTGGGTGTAAAAGAAAAAAATGGGTCACTCTGACACTTTTAAGAAAATTCTGAGGAAAAAGTGTGTATAGCTCTGTTGACTGTATTGTAGTATGCACTAATACACCATGAGAAAATCTGCAGCATATAGCACATTTCACTCATAGGAATATAAATGGCTTTACTTGACAAAATGAAGGCTTCCAAGTTAATTTGACAATATCTGATTATAATGAACTAACTACACATATCTTAGAAACCAAATGCATACAATTAACTGAATGCATACATTAAAAAATAAAATAATGGTTATTCATGTCATTACGTACCATCACAAAAAGTATCTCACATATGCTTGATGACACCTCTATAATCCTAACCTTAACCTAACCCCTGACCCTAACAAAGTCCACTGTTCATTACCTATACTCTGTATGTTGTTAAATTTCATGGCCATAGTGACACAGTTTTCATTAGGTTCTTCATCATTCTGTAAGTTGAGACATCAGTGGGACGTTCCACTGTATGTTTACACTGTCCTCACATTCCTGCCCTCTCCCTCCCTCCTTCCCTCCCCTCTCTCTCCTTCATTCCTCCCCTCTCTATCCTTCCCCAGACAATGGGACTTTTTCACTTGCCAAATCAAAGTGCACAAGAAAGAATAAAAATGAAAGCAGTGATAGAATGTTTCATCTGTGAGTTTTTGTCACTTTTTATATTATGGTATTTTGTGTTCTACATAATTTCTACATATTTTGTTCAATACAGCAGTATATTTATGTGTTTTATAGGTATGAATCTACTCGTTAACGTGGGTGAGTAACATTCACTGAATATTATTGAACAAATGTATTTTAACTTGACAGTATTGTTTGTGATGAATATCTCATTACAAAGATATACTGTCACCTGTCATTTCTTTATTTAAGAAAACATTTTTGCTTACTTGTTATTTTAAACTTTTGCCTGAGACTTTTGCAACGTACTGTAAATGCTAAATAATGGATTGCAGACTTTTGTATACAATATAAATGGATTTATCTGCATGCTTTAGAAACATACTTTTTAATTCATGCTTTTGCTTTCTCCTTAGTGACAGCCACCAAACTGGTGTGTTACTTCACTAACTGGTCCCAGTACCGATCTGGAGAAGGTAAATACCTTCCTGAGAACATGGACCCTCACCTGTGCACTCACCTGGTCTTTGCCTTCGCTGTCATTAATTATGCTAACAAGCTTGAAATCTCAGAGTGGAATGACCCAACACTCTACCGGTCCTTCAACAGCCTCAAGACGCGGTAAGAATTTAATTTAATTAACTTAGTTAATGCTGATTCACATGTGCCTCTTTGTTTTTGTTGGTTAATTTAAATGTTTGTATGAGTAGATATGCAGTAGCAAACACAGACACACACACACACACACACAGATATTGTGAACTTTCATATATTGTCTGAAAGTTGGTGACTTCCCTCCCATCTCCCTGAATTTGTGCAGAAACCCCATGCTGAGGACTTTGCTGTCTGTCAGAAAGCACAGTGCTGGAGATGCCCAGTGAGCTAGAGCTTTTCAGCCTTCCATGCCTTCCCTCCAGAGATAAAACTGGCACACACTTAGCTAGATTCTGTTGTCTATTGACTATTACATATTTCCAGCAGCATCAATTTTACACATTCTGCTGTACATATTTTGGTGTCAGAATTTGTGTTTTTATTTTATGTTTTATTGTTGTTCAGATTCCAAAAATGTCAATATTTTGCTTAGGTTCTCCATTATGGTTTCCAATGCTGCCAAACGCCAGACGTTTATCCAGTCGTCCATCAGCTTCCTGAGGAAGTATGGCTTTGATGGTCTGGACCTGGACTGGGAGTACCCTGGATCGCACGGAAGCCCTCCCGAGGACAAGCAGAGATTCACTGAGCTCTGTAAGGTGCGTTATCTATCAATTCCAGCCACCATCACAACCTGGGTCACATTGTCTTTTATCCTATTTTTATCCTTTCACATACATAAGCTTTATCTGACATCTTGCCTGACTACATTAAACCTAAGCTAAATGCTTTTCACTTATGAATTAACTTATATTGTTCTTTCAAATGCCTGGTACCATGTAGCTACAGAAAACTTTGTACTTTGTTGTTCTGCGAAGGAAAAATGCACTCTGTTACAGTTGCAGAGGTGCGTCAACAACAAAATACTAAATATATGAAATACAGAGAATAAACAGGTGCATAATGTTCCAGTGTACAAGAACAGGAGTTATTTTTGTCAGTGGGAACATCTGTAATTCTCTTCCTTTTGGAACTTTAAGTTAAAGTTGCATCTCCGGTTCCACCCTCCTTTGTAGCGCAGGGGAGATCTTAGTCATAACACAGTTGAACCCCCTTGGGCCATATTATAAGGGGGGCATCCAGCTCTTTCACAAATTTGTTCGTTCACAATACATGTTCAAGAATAAAGAAAGTGCCTTTCATCCTTTTGTATGACTGAAAACTGTTTCTCGTCCCACTAGTTCTTAAAATATCTAATTTTTAGATTTTTTGGTTTCTTTTGTTTCTTTTCTTGACTTCTTACATTTACGTTGACATTTAGTCATTTAGCAGACGATCTTATCCAGAGCGACTTACAGGAAGTATAGGGACATACCCCCGAGGCAAGTAGGGTGAAGTGCCTTGCCCAAGGACACAACGTCATTTTGCACGGCCAGGAATCGAACCGGCAACCTTCTGATTAATAGTCCGATTCCCTAAACGCTCAACCATCTGACCCCCCTTTTGTGCTGGGTACCGTCAACTACAGTTGGATATTGTAACAGC
This sequence comes from Osmerus mordax, assembly GCF_038355195.1. Classification (NCBI taxonomy): domain Eukaryota; kingdom Metazoa; phylum Chordata; class Actinopteri; order Osmeriformes; family Osmeridae; genus Osmerus; species Osmerus mordax. The sequence continues at coordinate 5,664,891 of NC_090050.1, read as the reverse complement.
AGTTACCACAAGCATTAATTTCTGTACATTTTGGGTCTCCCCAGGAGCTTTTCGTGGCTTACGAAGCGGAAAACAATGCCAGTGGAAAAACACAACTAATTATCTCAGCAACGGTAGCAGCTGAGAAAGAATACATTGATATAGGATATGAAATCACTGAGGTGTCCAAGTAAGCCTGGTTTAATTGCCTGATAAAATTGTCTCTCAGTTTTATAATTGTTTGAACTTATTGATTAACTTGATTTCCACTTTATGTATGTGTGTGTGTCTAGATACCTTGACTTCATTAATGTTAAGACATTTGACCTTCAAAGCAATCAAGCTAATGTCACCCACCATCACAGTCCTCTCAATCAGGGGCATCTCAACATTGACCAAGCCAGCACAGTAAGTCGCTAAAAGTAAAATGTCTCCATCATAGAACACTTTACATTCATCCCTTACCTGGAACAGCGAGCCAATTTACCAGGTTCCTTTTTGAAGACAACTTCCTAAATCTTTCTTTTTTTCAATTGCATTTTCAATGATTGTTTTTGCTGAGCTGAAAGGGAACATTTCCAGGTATAATTGTGTTTTCCTGCTGCTCAGGACTCTGCTATGCAAAACTGGCAGTCCAGAGGGGCCCCAGTGGGAAAGTTGCTGCTTGGCTTCTCTACCTACGGCCGCTCCTACACGCTCTCATCAGGGCAGACGGGGGTGGGGGCCGTAGCCAGCGGTCTAGCCAGCCCGGGGCCCTACACTCAGGAGATAGGATGCTGGTCCTACTATGAGGTGAGACACTTGACCTGCACACACGACACACACTCTCTCTCTTGCTCTCTCTGTTTCTCTCCCACAATTTTGTAAGGTGTACGGTGTTTGGGTTATATTTTGGAATCACAAAGGCTGCTGGGTACTGCTTAACCCTGTAAGACCTGTTGTAAAATTACAACGTCACCTTTAGCACCTTTTTTTTGAAAGACCAAATTTAACCATTAGCATTGCAAGGCAAGACAATAGGACCCATTGGTTATGAAAATGTGGTCGTTCAAAAAAAATCTTATTTGCAAATGTGTTTTTTGGAGAGCTAAAGGCGATGTTAAAATTTTAAATCGGGTCTTACAGGGTTAAACGCGACAGTCACATGACAAGCAGAACAGGAAAATCTTTAGAATTTTGGTATCTTGCTGGCGCAATTTACCATACCACATATTTTCATGGGGGTGGAATAATTGAATCGTTTATTTGTTAGGCTTGTCCCTATAACCAATCAGATGCTCTTCATTTACAAAAGGGGATTGTGTAAATCAAATGAATGTAACTATGGAGAGAGATTAAGACAAGCCACATTCACAGAGGCTTAGATGGAAATGCTCCGCCGGTGAGGTAATATTTACAGTTTTTTTCAACTGCTTACACAATTTTTTTTACTTTTGCTCTTTTTTTCAAAACTTTACACACAAATCCAAGAATTGCACACACAAAATGCTAAATGCCTTGCATCTCAACACCAACCAATCATGGCTTTAGAATAGGCCTATACAGTTTTTTTTCAAATGCTTACACACATTTTTTTTACTTGTCCTCTTTTTTTCAAACTTTCAAAACAAACAAATCCAAGAACTGCACACACAAAATGCAAAATGCCTAGCTTCTCTTGCTAAATGAAGCACTGCATTCAGAATATCACAATCACGTCCTCAAAAGCAAACATTTGTCTTACGTTGCAAACACCTTTGCCATAATATTACATTTTTGGATATATCATATACACACAGTTATTCAAAACCTAAAACTCTTTCATGAGCTCCTATGTGCATTTTTGTAATGGCAGAGATGTAGAAAAATTCATGGTAAACACGAAAACAAGATTGAAACCAAACTTTTTTTACTGTGCTTTTACTAAGCTTTTGTGGTTGTGAATACAGTATTACATAGTACGAAAGAAAGAGTGTAGTAGGACAGAAACCAAACCTAATTTAGAAAAAGGTGATTACGGAATGGTGTGTGTGTGCCATGAACTGTAGCATACGGTAATATATACTATTTTCTACAATTTTGTCAGAATGTCTTCTTACAGTCACTGTACTGTGGCACAGTAGGATAAAGTAATCCACCAGACTGTGACCAATCATGCAATGATCGGAGCTAGTTCAGGCATGGCACTCGGGTAGCGCACGCCATATCACCCATCGCCGTGTTCTCAGCCCATAGGCTTAGCTTGATAGGCGTTGCTATAAAGTCGCACACATGCACGCACACGCGTCCTCGATTACCTTTGTGTTCTGCGCTGCTGCCACCCACCACCATCCCCTTCTCCCCCATGTGGTCTGTCTGTTCTCCCCGTGGGGGATTTAACTTGTTGCTCCCTGCCTCATGTCATGCATGCTGCAGTGAAGGCAGGGAGCGCTTCCCCATGTACATCCATTCCGCCAATGTTAAACCATTTGTCATGTGTATGAATAAATGGTGAAATCAATCACGTGAGTGTCTTGACTGAACTGCAGTCCACGGATGCATGGGTGCTAAAATATATGTATGTGTATAATATACCGTGTGTTGTGCTAAAACAGCTGTTAAGTGTACATTAGAACATGTGTACATTACAGTATATTGTTACATACCTGTTATAATTTCTACAGTAAAGGTTCAAATTATATTATATACATTGTATGGTATTTGTTTTTACATTAACAGTGGCTGTTGTGAAGATGTGACAGTGATTCTGCAGCACTGTTCTCCTGATCTGGAATAATTTTTTATTAACTGCAGATCTTTTTACTCGCCACGAGAGTTTGCATCATTCATTCTGGTTGGCGTCTACATGCCTCCGCAGGCTAGCGTCACCGAGGCTCAACGTGTGCTTGCCAGCCAGATACTGAGTGTGGAGCATGAAAATCCGGATTCCTTATTTATTATGCTAGGCGACTTTAACAAAGGCAAACTCACTCAAGAACTCCCCAAATTCATCAAATGCCCTACCAGAGAAGGAAACACCTTGGATCACTGCTACTCTACAATCAGCAAAGCATACCATGCGGTCCCCCGAGCATGACTGGGTCACTCTGACCACGCCATGGTCCACCTGATTCCTGCATAAAGGCAGAAGCTAAAGCACTGTAAGCCTGCTGTGAGGACATCGAAACAGTGGACCAGTGAAGCTATGGAGGATCTGCGGGCGTGCTTGGACTGCACTGACTGGGACATGTTCACGACTGCTACCAATAGTCTGGATGAGCTCACAGAGGCTGTGACATCATACATCAGCTTCTGTGAGGACTGCTGTATACCAACACGGACCAGGGTGAGCTACAACAACGACAAACCCTGGTTTACAGCTAAACTCAGAAGGTTGAGGTCAGCGAAAGAGGCCGCGTTTAGGAGTGGGGACAGAGACAGTTTCAAAAAGTCGAAGAACAGGTTTAGCAAGTTGGTGAGGGAGGCTAAACGACTGTACTCGGAGAGAGTAAAACACCAATTCTCTGCAAACGACTCTGCTTCTGTCTGGAGAGGGCTCAGGCAGATTACCAACTTCAAGCCCAGAGCCCCCCACTCAGGGTCTGCTACTTTTTGCCAGCCCTCTTTCTTGGATTTTGCAGACTTTGAGATGTTCCCGGGCTTTCTGATAAAATCTTCAAATTCGGAGTAACTTTCGATCAAGCTGTTGCTCTGTTGGCTCTGTTGCGGAAAAAACAGGGCGCTCATTTTGGCCACGGTGAGCAGCCATGGACTTATGTGAGCAGCCAATAGCAGCTTGCTGATCAAGGTTTCTACTATCGATACATACCATAGAGTTAATATTACTTGAGGAAGCAACTTTTGTCTTCCAAGATGGCGTCCCCATTCATTTCTATGAAAAGTGCTCAGTGGCGCAGTGAGGCAAGTGAGAGCACGAAACTGGACCGCGCCATCTTTCCACTTCCGACTCTTCCGGTCTAGCTTTAAACAGTGGCTCTTTTTTTCCCCTAGCTCCGAGACCTCGTGCACGCTTGCAACTAACTGTACACGTCATACTTTGCGACAACCAGTTGCGAGCATAGATGTATATGGTTGCGAGTGTGTGAGCTAAGGCATTGCAGTGGCAGAATGGGGTACAAGTCCGATAAGAATCAGAGACATGATGCAAACTTTACGGAAATGTATGCTGTCACTGTATAGTATTCCTTTCACTTGGTTTTTAGAAATAGGCTATAGGGCTAAATAGGCTATAGGGCTATTCTAGATGGAACTCATCACATATGTTGCTTTTTTTCTTTGTGATATGAGTATGATTTCCAACGCATTGTATCGGATTAAATAAACTGTTAACATGAACACTTAGCTCCGTCGTTGTTCTCGCCAGGCAAAGAAGGCTTAATAGTTATTTTTGTAACAGAAATCTTCCATAATGCAGACTTACCATAGCTTACTGTCAACTTTATATTCAAACGAAATGCCACGAAATTCACACTGCCTTCAATTTAACATCAGTGTAGAAATGTGGCCTGTGTTTTATATGTTCAACCTACAAAACCAAACGCCTATTAATGGATATAAAGTGATCTAACAAGACTTGGTAATAATGTAATAAATTGAGAAGTGTGTCTAAAATATAGTCTACTTTATTGAACATGTGCCTTTGAAAGGGGCATATTAACAGAACTATATACAAGACGTTTCTATCAGATATAAGTGGGGGTGAAACAGAGTCACTGGGGTCGCGCACTTGATAGCATGGACAAACTACACAGGGAGAGAATCATATTTAAAGGCACGGATCATGTGACACCATTAATTGATGGCGGGAGCGTTAATCGACCTGAACCCTATTGACCGCCCGACCAGGGAACGGGGGGAAGGTAGGGCGTTCTTAGCGGGGGGAGTGAGAAGTGTACACTACGATAAAGCCCAAGTGCAGAGATCGGTCTTGCATGACTGAACTTGCGCAAGCCTCATTTGTTAAACTTGCTACAACAGAGCAGGCAACTCAAGCCATTTCTTTCAGCTCCAGGTAAATCGGCTATCGACCAATGTGAACTTTTGTGCTCGTGCCCTGTTAGTATCCGCGAGCACATTTCCAGGCAACTTTTATTGACGTAAGCAAATACATGGGGTGCTAGTTTACCCATTTCGGATTGGTTTCAAACTTAGCAAAAATCAGGAAAAATTATTCTATGAAAAAGCTAGTAGTATGAGCCAGGTTTGAAAATCGAACAAAAATTATTGGGGGAGATAGTTTTGTAAATGTTGACTGGAGTTAATAGAATAAAAACGACCGGAAGAGCCGGAAGTCTAACAAGAAATGCAATACCACCTACATCCACCGTTGCTTCAAGCCGAGGGGCGAGGGGTGGGGGCTTGATACATAGCCCCTTTTAGACCAACGCATAACTCAATCCAGCTATACTAATTATAAACAACATGGGTGTTCGAAGAATCCAATTAGCCAGATCATGATTAGCAAGATGAAGTTGTCTTGAATGTGTCATTTGATCTCGGATGGAATAAGCGACGTAGCCTACGGAGAATGGGCCCCTGTAGTCTTGTGTGTTGTTTGGTCAACATATTCATGTACTTGTACGTGCTCTACTGGAACAATATCTCTGACAAAATCAAGCAGGTTATATCATTACAAAAGAATAGTTAGTGTAAAAGTGACTACAAATTTTGCACTACAGCAGGGCTCTCAAGTTTTGAAGACAGGCAAGAGTGACATTCTCCCCCACGTCAGGGGGTCAAAATTAATTAATTAATTGCTTTTTACCTGACATCTTTGAAAGGCAGCAATGATTAATGCATCCATGGCCAGGATATAATTATAAAATATGACATTATTTTAAAAGTGACCTATAACATCGACTATGCAAAACACTTAAATGTATTTAGTGCTAATACAATTATTAAGCCTATTTGGAGAGAGATGTTTGTAATGTGACAATATGTCAGTCATCGTGTGATAACGAAAATATGACTAGGCCTAGAATACTTGTTCTGAGCAGGTGTTGTCAGTGAACAGGCTGTACAACTGTTGGATAAGTTACAGACACTCATGAAATACTGATGCTAATTATCTGGGAAACATTTTTTAACAGCAGTCAAGTTGTCATTGTTTGTGTCAAACAAGTTGGGAATTTGTTGTAACATTAAAACAAGAGATCATGAATGTGCTCAAAGTGATCCTCGAGTTCCAGTGGTTTCCTCTGTGGGTGAGTGGCAGGCTTGACTTAGAACTCCAGGGGAGACGCGCTTGATTCCTAATGGTTCCATAGTGAGAGCGGCGCGGCCAGAGACATTTCGGTTGGGCGCTGCGGCATATTAAATATATTATAAATAGTTTTTCCGCGTGAGAAATACAATGTGTGGCGGGAGTGCGTGACAAAAGACCGAAATGAGTGACTGTCACGCTCAATGCGTGACACTTGAGAGCCCTGCTACAGTGTGTAACTGGTTCAAACAGTCCAATCTTATGAACCATGTGTGTGGCATATGGTGACAGAAATGGGTTTTTATACATGATTATATAGTTTTGAACGAAGTGTTTCATTTGGCAAAAGATTGGAAGTGTTCTGCTACTTGTGTGTCTAGTTGTGTGAATCGTGTGTTGTGTTTTGACAAAGTGAGCCCTGGGGCCTGTTGCACAAAACTAGGATAAGGGATTAAGCCAGGATATCTTGGTGATCCTGGCTCAATTGATCCGTAATCCGGTTGCACTAAAGATGGATAGGGGGCAGGAGGATATGTTATGGTATAAATTACCATGGAGATTTATTCTGTGGAGCTAGCCTGCTCCAGACCAGGCTAAATTCCAGGATCTATTTAATCTCATCCCTAATGTCAGTCAGCAGTCACCACAAATGGAAACCAATAGTTATTTCACTGCTCACTATACATTGTTATCACATATAACTAGACCCACTGTCATTATTTAAACGTTTGTGATCATTAATTTCAATGATTTTGGATAAAAAATGATTTTTAGATGATGTTGCTATCATTAGATAATTTACAGTTTCCCATAGACTATAAGGCTATATATAAAATGATAGAATATTAGGGCCACAGAGGGGAAAAAAACACAAGTCATAATATTGTAACCAGTTGTTTTAAAGGAGGACAGTTGTTAAAATGACAGATGTGGGGCATTTCGTGAAATTGTACTTCAGTATGGTTTCATAAACAAAGACATGCTGATGTGCCAGAATATTAAGTATCACATTGTCATAAGTATCAAAACTGTAAAAACAATATGTAGCTTTTCTGCAGAAAGAACCAGCCTCATAAATTTATGACTTTATCCTTTTTCTTCAGTGTGGCCCTAGTACTCTGTCATATAAACAAATACACATTCCATATGAATATAAAAACACAATGTGTAACATTATGTTCCTTTATTGAATAAGGACAAAACAAAGCAGGTAAACCATCAGCTCCTTTCGAAACTGAAGTCACAGTGACTCTACAAGATGGAAAGCACAGAATCCAAGCATATTATACAAAATGATACATACACATTCAAAGGTCTGTATATAACACACCCTGCATGTCTGCACACTAAAATAAATGCAGGACAAATCCATACACATCAACTGAACAGACAAATGAATGGATGCAGTAGCCTCCCTGCAGCCTTGTATTACACACAGTATACCGCACAAACATCATAAGAGGCCAAATTCGTAAAAAAACGAACCCAAAAAAACCCAAATTCCTCTGCCACCGCAGGACATATTTAACCAAAATTGAAAGCACACATACTAACTAAAATAATTCAACACATATTGGTCCCTCAGCAGCCGACCACTGTCGTCATCAGGGAAGATTGCCGGATTGTCCCAGTCCATGGCTGGTGGCACTCTGGGGGCCCTCTCCTTCCTCAGGCAGGCCACATTGTGGAGGACAGCACAAGCCACAGTAATATCACATGCCCTAACAGGGCTGACCCTTAATTTGTGAAGGCAGTGAAAGCGTGCCTTCAGGAGGCCAAAGGTCATTTCAACTCTGGCCCTGGTCCTGGCATGGGCATGGTTGTAGGCCTGCTGTGCTTCCTGGGGGTCTGTGAAAGGTGTCAGGAGAAAAGGCTGGCAGCCATACCCCCTGTCTCCCAGCAACACACCAGAGAATTCACCTGTCAACACAAAATCTCATCATTACTACCTCATAAACACAGTGATATTCTTGACACAGCCATGATGGTTATAAATAGGGGTTGTGTGGCTTACCTTGTGATAGGCACTGATAGATTTCAGAGGCCCGAAAGATTCTGGAGTCATGGACTGAGCCAGGCCATTTTGCCACAACATTGCTGATCACACAGTCAGCATTGCAGACCATCTGAAATCATAAGATGAGGAATATTACACCAATCAATGCACATCACTGGCAATGCAGAGTGTTCGTCAATGGACAATATCAAAAAGTTATGTTCACCTGAACATTAATGCTGTGAAAGGATTTCCTATTCACAAAATCGGCCTCATGGGCACCTGAGGGGGCTTTTATCCTTATGTGTGTGCAGTCCACTGCACCAATGACATTGGGGAAACCTGTCACACAAAGTAATGAGTATCCTACTATGTGTTAACAGTTGTCCTGTAATTTGTAGATCCTCTTACCTGCAATCCTATAGAACTCCTCTTTGATGTCACAGAGTCTTCTGTGGCCAGGGAAGGAGATGAAGACATCTGCTAATGCTTTGATAGCCAGACACACACTCCTTATTGTGCGGCAAATTGTGGCCTTGTTCAGCTGTTCTGCATCCCCCACTGAGTACAGGAAGGCTCCACTAGCAAAAAAGCGCAAGGCCACACAAACCATTTGCTCCACACTCAGTGCATGGCTCCGTGCAGTGCGGTGCTTAATCCTGGGACCCAGTAGTCTGCATAGATACCTGATGCCATCTGCAGAAAACCTGTATCTTTCATATAGATGGTCATCAGGGAAGGCCAGTGGGTCCAACCGGTCCCTGAAGACCCTTTCTCGCCTGAAGGCTCTCCTCAGCACAAGTGCTTCTTCATCCACCACATCTCGCACGAATGGGCATGCCATTGTCAGAGCAGAAAGGAACACACAATTTTGGGCCTTCATATAGGCTAGTGGCCACACCTGGTGCTGGGGGGGTGGGCAAAAGAGGGCGATGCCTTATAACGATGACTTGGTTGTACTGATTGCTGGGAAAATAAAAAAAACCTTAGAAAGATGCCACCGTCCTGTGTGCTCACAATAAGAGCTCATATGTCATGGCTCACTTGACTTTACGAGAATATACCTAATTTTTATTTTCAGCTGTGTCATCTTCTTGGAGCTGGGGGAGGAAAGAAAAATAATGATTAATACATTTGTGTTACAGTTAGCATACAGTGTACATTGAAGGCATATCTCACCTCCCTCTCAAGTTTTTTTATTTCAAGGTCCAGTTTCCTAATTGTCCTCTTTTTTATTTCGGACTCCAGTGCAAGATTTTCCATCTTTTTCTTCTTGTACTGAATGTCTATGTCTGCCAGTTCTATTTGGCGCCGGAGGTGGTTGCCATACAACTTTCTGATAGCTTGTGAGCTCTGTGAACACAATACAATTAGCGCAGCTGGAATTTGGCAGGATGTGGTGTCCTTTTATTAATACGCACTATGTTGCCAGGCTGGTTTTCCCACTGTATAGCATCTGGGTCCTGTAAAAGAAATTAGATTTTTTGATTTTGATGAGGACTCCTCACCATTGTAGAGTAAATAGTACTTTCACAGTCTTAACATGATACCTCATGCCTTCTGGAATCCAGAGAGATGGTCTCCTCCTCATCATCGTCTCCATCATGTGCTGTTGCTGCTGCACTGGGGCCTTCACCCTATCACATTTAATCGGATTCATATTGAAGCTAGTAGACAAGACATGCCAGGCCTACAGTATGCCTTTGATGGAGTACTCACTGGATCAGCATCGTCTGGTGCTTGTGCTGGTGGCTCTAACAGGAACACAGTGCTGCCAGACACTGCAAGGCAATAGGTAAACCAAAGTCAGACAGTCCAAATTGATTCAATATGAATGTGGTTGTATCCCATGTAGAGATGGAAGGACATACCTTGAATGAAGCGGGTGGCATCTTGGGAGGAACCTATGCTCGTCTCTTTCCCCCCAGGGATCCCCTCTAAGACGGGCCTGCCTTTATTTAGCTCCAAGGCCATGTCCTCTGCTGGGGTAAGGTCAGCCTTTGGTGACCCACCACCCGTGCCTTGTCTGTGGGTATTCTTTTTCACTGCTAAAACAGTACAGACAATGTGTGAGCAGGCACCTTCTGGGTACAATATATGCTTGTGCTTTGTTAAATATTAGTCAGGGACCATACCATTCTGCAGAATGTTCTTGTATTTGATTTTGACCTGCTGCCATGTCCGTTTTGGCCCGTTCATGTTTAATCTACACACACACACACATATTTAATGGAGTCACACTGCAAAAAATTACTTGGTATTTTTGTCTTGTTTTCAGTAAAAATATCAAAAAATTTATCATAGCTTTATACAGTGTGATGGAGTTACTTTACACAATTTCACTCATATCTGCAGTGCATTTCAATAAAAAATTTAACCGTTTCATAATTACAGTACAACTGCATTTTTGGAGATGTGAATTAAATATTTGAATTGTAATTGTGATGTTTCAGCGGAGCGGTGAGTATGTAATTGTGCACTACTTACGCATTCAGGCGGTCTGCAATACTTTGCCACGCTTTTTCTCTTTGCTTTATCACTGTGGCGGTGTTGCCTTTCTTCTTAATTATATCTTTTACCTCCTCGTATGCCTCCATGAGGATTTGTGCTTCCGACGGGGAAAAGTACGCGGCTCTAGTTGCCATGGTAAATCAGTTAATCTGTGATCTGTGGCGGGGTCTATTTGAGTGAGCCGTGAGCGCGCACCTATCCAGGATTGGTTTCACCTGGCTTAATGAATCCGTGTCTGCTCATCCTGGCTTGGTCTTTGTGCAACCAATTAAGCCTGGACGCACATGTTTTGGCTTCATTGAGCTCAGCTGAGTCATTTATCCCGGATGTCTTAATTCTACTTTTGTGCAACAGGCCCCTGTTTTCAAAATTGTGCTTAAGCAATTGGAAAAAACTGTAGAGTGCTATTTTGATTGGTTGTGTTTGAAAAAACTAAGATGCTTCCTGTTAGAATAGTATGTGTTATGTGGAGAATTGTGTGTTGTGTTTTGCAAAAAGTGTTTTATGAAATTGAAAACTGAGTCAAAGGTAAAAAATGTGCATATGGTTTTGCAGATTTGATGTGTGGTTCTGGTGTTTGAGTGTCAGGTTTCAGAAATTGTGTGACAAGTAAGGATTTTGTGTGTAAGCAGTTGAAAAGAACTGTAAAAGAAAATATGATTTGTACAGGTGCTCATCATGCTCCATGGACTGCTACGTCTAGAACCAGTTATGGACATGCTGGTGGTCAGTTTACCGTGTTTGTCTCCTCAGATCTGCTCATTCCTCAAAGGGACCTCTGTTCAGTGGATAGATGAGCAGAGTGTTCCATATGCTATCAAAGGGAACGAATGGGTGGGCTACGACAACATGCAGAGCTACAGTGCCAAGGTATCTGCCAAAATACATTCCCTGGATGTTTATTTGTCTTTCAATTTTACAATTCATGTATTGGCCATTCAAACAGAAAACAAAACCCTGTCTTCGGGAATAGGTCAGCTATCTGAAGGATAAACAATTTGGAGGTGCCTTTGTGTGGACTCTGGACATGGATGACTTTTCTGGAATATTCTGTAATCAGGGCAGATACCCACTGATTACACATCTGAAGACTATCTTGAATATTGGTAAGGTAAATGCCTAAAAATGTCATAATAAACATAGGACATGAACCTGACTAGTATAATGTCTTCCTTTCAAATTGAATTTATTGATTTTGACCACCTGCTTTTCTCTGTTAGGTTGGACACCGCTTACAAGGCCCTTGGAAATTACCTTGGCAGCCTCCATCCCTAGCAGTACCTTCTCATTCACCTCCTCCAGTACCCAACCAACTTCAGACACTCTGGCCTATACCAGAACCATGACCTCAACCAAAGAGGTCATAAACTGTCCACAGAACATCATAGTCACAGACACCAGCAACAGCTTTTGTCACCATAAACCAGATGGGGTCTACCTCAGGTCAGAAAACCCCAAGTCGTTTTACAAATGCAAACACAGTCAAACCTATTTTTTGAGATGCCACAACCATGGAACGGAGAACAGCAGTAGAGGGCAGAGTCAACTGTCTTATGGTGTCATTCTTTTACCTCTTGGGATCAACTCGCTCCTTCATCTCTTGAGCACATGGAGCAATAGGTGATTGGTTTCTCAGACCTTAATTTGATTGTTCATAACTAACTTTGGACATGAGATTGGAATGTTTCTGCATATGATATAGATCAATAAGACAGAAGTGATCAGACCCCCTTAGGATTTTTTACATGTGACAACTTTGTCTTTATTGCTTGAGCACATGACATTTGTTAGGAAATATACTGAATGACTGAAGGAATCAAATTGAGTGAGTGAATGAACTAAAACAGATATCAATTGTTATTGTAATGTAAGATATTCATAAGGTAAGATATAGTCAAACTGTATCTACTGATTAGGATAATGCCAGAGACAAATCAGTTTCTCCAACAGTGCCAACGTAAGAAACGGTCTGTATTTTAACCAGACATGACTCAATGCAACACTAACTTTTCAACTACAATATTGCATAAGTAAAATGTTTGTGTCCACTTCAGAGTCTTGAGTCCTGAAAGAGACTAGCTGGTCGCTGAGCTCATTTCTCGTGGTGGAGGATGCTGCTGGAGGAGTCACCTTCCCTTCAAAATGTACCCTGCAGTCATCAGCAGTGAGAATGAAGGGGAGGAGGGAGAAGTCGGAGAAGAGATGCAGGAGTTGATTTGGAGGAACAGAGACTTCTCAGATGTTGCAGCTGTGTGAGCGGTCAGCAGGGAATGATAGGAGGCCAGGCTGTTGGGGGATCTTCTCTCCATTCACCACCTGTCGGAGTTCTGTCTGAAGGGAGGGTGACAGAGCAGGCTTTCCTGATCAGCTTGTTATAGAGCTGTGTATAATTGGTGTCCAACTGTTTTGATACACTGCTGTAACACAACTTCCCAGGATGAAAAAAAGTACATATCAAAGATTGAGAAAGCCTCGGAGTGATTGAAACAGAGAAGTGGCGACAAAAGAGGGGAGGTGTTAGTGAAACATGAGGTGTTGAGCACCTCCCGGTGGAGACAAGGTCTAGTTGGTTGCCAGCCTGGTGGGAGCAGGGGATGGAGAGAGTGCTCCAGGTAAATGTCAATGGTTCAGAATTTTTTTTACCCTACCCAGAGCTTTTGCACTAATGTGAATCAGAGGTGCCATCACCACTGTAAAAGTAGTATTGCCAAACTTTATCGTCAGACACAATATTGTAAGGCTGGGTGTCAAACCTGCCCCCACCTCTCATATGCTAAAGTCTGGAGTTTCTGGACGGTCTCAACTTGATGGCCCTCACACCCCATTCAAGATGTGGTCTGACTGGTTGTCCTTGTGTATAAAGGGAATTGTAATGCATTGTTCTGTGGATTCTTCATCTCCTGAGACTTTCTCCTCAGTTCTCCCTTGTCCTACTGTCCTACTCCTTGCTCACCTCTTGCTTTCTCTCTGATTTACAATGATCATGGTAGAATAGGTAAGATTTAAAGCTTTCATATTGTAACATGTTTGCCTTGTAATTGATTTCATTCATTTGCAATGTTATTAAATGCGTATTTCATTTAACCGTACTTTGACCATTCTTGCTCTGATTTAATGCGAATTAAATCTACTAGTGTGCGAATTCTACAATAACAATCGGGGGGGTCAACTTCTTCTCCAGGGCGTAAAGGGAACCCAGTAGGCCTACAGCGCAGGCGCGTGCTTTCATTAACATTCTTGTGAATATTCTATAGGTAATTGCCATTACAAATACAATCGTGACAAAAATATTATAGATCAAAAATATATTAGTCATTTTTTATGGTATTAGCTAGCAACTTACCTTTCTTGCACTTTCTCACTACGCGGTAGCTACACTCTGAGGTGATTCAACCAGCTTCTGTGTGTGATATTCCCTGCATAAAGTCAACATTTCTGTGTATCGCCAACCTGTTATTGAATGAATATAGTAAATGTATTGTAATATTTACATTATATTTATATTACAGGTAAGAACGATATATAAATGTATCGACCCCCCCCGACGTGTTGTGTTTACCTTTTTTGGGGGGCTCCAAGTGTTAATTAGGGGGGTCAGACCCCCCCAAACCCCACCGTAATTCGCACACTGAGGGGGGGGGGGGAAGGGGGGGGGCTAACCAATCGTGGGGGGCTAAACAAATGTTTTGTTTATTTAATGGGTCGGGCCGGCCCTGATTATACGTAGAGTTCAGGGACGGAAGTTTGATATCAGCTTTGGTAGGGACATTATTTGTTAATGCGAGCGCCAATACAGTTTTTTGAGCTTAATGTAATATAATACGTTGGACTGTTGTTGTTATTATGTTTAAGTCTAAATAAGATGATCGGTTGGCCTTTTATTTTTAACCTTTCATTAGTTTCCTAGTGTTTTCTTAGCGTACCTCAATTCTGACTTGTGTGCCGACACCTGGGGCCTCATGTATAAAGGATTGCGCAGCTTTCATACCAGAAGATGGCGTACGGCCAAAACTCGTACCGACGCACAGAAATATTCACATGTATAAAACCGGTCGTACGCCAGGTCCTGCGCACCTTTCCTTTATAAATCACACTGTGAGCTCGAGGTTCTGACAACAGAGGTGGAGGCGAGAAAATGTGTCCTGTTTGTCAGCCTGTCATCAGGTAGGCTATTAGCGACAAAAGAAAGTCGGCGGAGTGGAAAACTGTCACTATTTGCGCCCTTTCTTGTTTAGCACTTTGAGATTTAGCTAAATGTAAAGTGCATTACAAATACAATCATTATTATTATTATAGGGCCATAAATGATGTGGGTTCAGAGAACCGGACCATGGCAGAAATTAAGAAGAAATGGTCCGATGTAAAACTTTAAATGAAGAAACGAGTGGTGGCGCATCGTAACAGCATGGCAGCTATAGGGTTAGCGTGACATGCATTTCCTGAGTGATTTTGTCATTCGTTTGACACCCTCAAGTTTAACAGAAGTTATTAAATGGTGGCGGATTAAACAGAATATAGCATTTCCCGTTTGGGGTTTTGGCATTTTGATGTGATCATCCACATTAATGATCAAACTTTTATTTGTATGTTTTTTGAATAGTCAACGTCATAAACGTAGTAGTGGAAACTTTATTTTGTAATGTTTGGTGAGTTTAGGCACTTTTCAGTTAGAATTCGCCACGTTACAGAGCCAGACAAGACTTTGCGGACGGTCCGCACATTCTCAGGTCTGCTCAAAACTTCCGTGACGGCCCGCACATTCTCACGTCAAGTAAATTTTTATACATCACAAAGTGTGCGTGAAAACCAGCGTACGCAAGCTTTTTGTGCGTACGCAACGTTTATACATGGGGCCTCATGTATAAAGGATTGCGCAGCTTTCATACCAGAAGATGGCGTACGGCCAAAACTCGAGAAGTACTTACGCACAGAAATATTCACATGTAGAAAACCGGTCGTACGCCAGGTCCTGCGCACATTTCTTTTATAAATCACAATCAACGTGAGATTGACCGCACGTAAACTTGCCACTGACCCCGCCTTGCCTCCTCCCATAAATGAATATGCAGATGGACTATAAATGCGCTCCTGAGGTCATGTCTTTGTCTAAATTACCGTACTTCTTTGAATAAACGCTGCCCTTGAATAAACGCCGCACCAAAAATGAACGTTAAACGCTGCAGCGTTTATTCAAAGAAATACGGTGACTTTGAGATCGAGGTTCTGACAACAGAGGTGGAGGCGAGAAAATGTGTCCTGTTTGGTGGCCTGTCATCAGGTATTAGCGACAAAAGAAAGTCGGCGGAGTGAAAAACTGTCACTACTTAAGCCCTTTCTTGTTTTTAACCTGGAGCACTTTGAGATTTAGCTAAATGTAAAGTGCATTACAAATAAAATAATTGTTATTAGAGGGCCATAAATGCTGTGGGTTCAGAGAACCGGACCATGGCAGAAATTAAGAAGAAATGGTCCGATGTAAAACTTTAAATGAAGAAACGTGTGGTGGCGCATCGTAACAGCATGGCAGCTATAGGGTTAGCGTGACATGCATTTCCTGAGTGATTTTGTCATTTGTTTGACACCCTCAAGCAGTGGCGGTTCTACATTGAATTACACCCAGGGCGAGACGCCCTTCGTGCCCCCCCCCCCCCCCCCCCCATTGAAATCAAAAGGCTGTTATGGTAAGACCGATTATGTTCTATACAGCTAAAACAGCCTGGGGTCAAATTGACACCAAACATAATAGGAGGGTTACATAAACATGCCCTTACACGCTAAATGTCTGTTATTACATGCTATATTAATATAACTTTTAGGGAGGAACACTTTTAGTTATGACGTTAAACTATAATTTGTCACGAAATACAGTTGTAGCAAATAGCACATGTTCGTCTTTGAAACTACCTACTGATTTGAAAATTCCGTTGGCTAATTACAGGGCCTAACCTAAATAATGAAAATAAATAATAACTGAACTTGTAACAGTTTTGTTCCAAAGCACACTATTATGGTGAAATGTTATCTCGTGTGTGTTGAGTTAAAACCGAAATATTGTTGTTGCATAGCAAGCATCATAGCAAAAAGGCTAACAAACGTAAGAGTTAGCCTATACCCACCAATTAACATTAGCCCTTCATTCATGACATGGATACCGTAATAATCATACAGAGACATATTTGCATACCTTTATCTTTTTCTCGTTTCTCCTCTTCTTCTTTTCTTTTTTTTCGATATTGGGCACCTGATGGCTTACTTGACCTTTTCCTGTCCATCTTCTTTGGCACTCAACAGTCAACAGATTTCCCATCCCCCCAACACTGTCACTCACGACCAGAAGTCAAGACTAAACCAATTCACCTTGGTGACCACAATCGTTGTGTTACATATTTTTATTATCCATTTCACACAATTAAAAAAAACAAAAATGTACAGGAAATTTAGGCCTATATTTATAATATTACGAATGAAATGTGCGTTATTTGGAAGAAATTCGAGGTGCAACTGACTTTAGCCCACTAATTTAGAGTATTGCACTATACAGTGGACCCCCCCCCCCTTGTCCGTTCCATTTGGGAGACCCAGTCAGGTGAGCTGTCTGTCCCCCTCCCCTTTTTTCACACAGCTTCTGTGCAAGGCACCTTCTCAGCAAGCAGGGGGGCCTGCAGCTGCCTGAAGGGGGCGCCAATTTGCCAATTCCCCACACAGTTTAATGATAGAAAAGAGAAAACCGCTTCGTGGCGCAGAGATTTTTTTTTTTTTTTTTTTTATGCTCGTGCGCCCCCCACGTGACATGAAAAATGCTGCTCCGGGCGGCTGCCCGGTCCGCCCGTGCCTAAAACCGCCCCTGCCCTCAAGTTTAACAGAAGTTATTAAGTGGTGGCGGATTAAACAGAAGGCTATAGCATTTCCAGTTTTGGGTTTTGGCATTTTGATGTGATCATCCACATTAATGATCAAACTTTTATTTTTATGTTTTTTGAATAGTCAACGTCATAAACGTAGTAATGGAAACTTTATTTTGTAATGTTTGGTGAGTTTCAGCACTTTTCAGTTAGAATTCGCCATGTTACAGAGCCAGACAAGACTTTGCGGTCCGCACATTCTCACGTCTGCTCAAAAGTTTCCGTGACTGCCCGCACATTCTCACGTCAAATCTTTATACATCGCAAAGTGATGGGGGGGCAAGGGGGGGCAGCCCCCCACTCTAGAGCCTATTGCCCCCCCCAGCTGCCCCCATAACTTTGGTGATCCAAAAACTGTACTTGTAAACAATTACATTTTTTATTTTAAATGTATTCTTAGCCCCCTACGTCCCTGCATCAAACGTGCAGAGCGGCGTTCACACAGTCTGGCTCGCACACAGCGAGTCTGCTGCGGTGCGGTGGCATTGCATCCCAGCAAAGACTGGAGCGACTGAGCTGTCTCACATGTTTAACTTAAAGTTACATTTGTTATGAATGTAATGTATGCTAAAGACGAATGCACTCGTCAAAAACAGCGAGTCTATTACGTTAGCCAAAAGTCAAATCGCTCCCTCGTGATTAAGAGCACTCTGCCCTTTGATTAGTTTTGATTTTAGTAAAGACAAGAACAGCTTAATATAAAATCTTGTTTGTATGCATAACGTTTACTGATGGTCGCTGTTTCGCAGACGTCACGTTACAACACATAAAAATGATCAATCTCCCAACTGGGAGATCGATCATTTTTATATGATTAGCTAAGCAGTCCTATACAATCCACTTACTCTCATATCGTTTGTGAAACGTTTTGCTGCAAAGCACAACAACCGCCTCCTTAAGGTTTCCTAAAAAAGATGAATGATCATGGGTTACTGTAGGCTAATTATAAGTTTTTAATTAGGCCTATAATACGTGAGTATTGTCTGCTGTTTTATACTTATAGTCCACTGCATCTTTGACACAATTATTGTACTTTGAATTTTCATTTTATCTTTTTATACTTTTACTTTTTAAAAGATGCACAGTTTTGTTTTGTTTGAACACTGGGCTCAGGCCCGGAGTGGCCATCAGGAGAATCGGGAGAATTCCCGGTGGGCCACTGCCCGCTCATAAATTGTGCCAGCAGATCGCATGCTTTCTCTTAGTTTTTTCAAACACCGAATAAAACGATGTGTTAAGTTTGTTAAGTTACTGTGGGACTGATAAGTAAGCTAATAGGCTACACTAGGTTTTAATCTAAATAAGCGCATGATCAGACCGTGCATTAAAAAGTTTGTGTACCAAGGTTGTTGCCATGGAGACTAGCAAGGTTGTTGCCATGGAGACTAGCAAGATTAAGCTGATGCGAAAAGAATTTCCCAAAGATATAACAATATGAGTCTAACGTAATGTTTATATTACATAAAGCTCAAAAAACTATTTTGCACTGAAATTAATGCAAAAAATCAATGCATTAATGTGAAGTTCCGATTTCACCTCACATCAAAACATAGGTTCGGGTTAAGCCCTGAATGTTCAACGGATGGCTCGGTCCTGACTTGCTTACCGACACCGGGACTTCTGTGCCGGTTCACCACATAAAATGTGGTTTTCATTACAGTTTACTAGTCTCCTAATGAAATAAACACCATAAGGTCTACGAAAAAGAAGTAGCCTATAGGCAATACTGGCAAATGGCAATACTGACGGCGGCTGTCATGATGTGGAACGATATAGATTTGCCGTTCTGGATTTACCTTTCTAAATCACTTCAAATCACATGGACTCAAGTTCTAGAGACATCTCTTGGGGACGTAGTTCAGATCATTTTCACCTCTACGGGGCGGAGTTTGTAGCCTGGTCCTAACCAGACTCTCGTACATTTCATTTGTACAGAGAGTCTGGCCTCGCTCCATTGACAAGCGTTGACTTCCTTGCCAAGTTTAAAACTATTGGATCTGCCCAGAGCCACTCTGATCTGCCATTAGCGTTCGCCTTAGCCAATTCCTTCACCACTACTATAACAGAGCTAGCTGCCGTAGCTGGAAAATCAAACTTTTCCCGAACCCCGTGGGGAGGAGGGCCACAACATCATGGCCACCAACAAAACTCAGCAAAACTTGTTATTGCTCCGGCTTTAGCTGTTGGATATTCAGCAGCGTTGCCACAACGGACTGAACGGCTTCGCTCGAATCTTTCTCCGCCGCCATTACGGAACTACAACACAAACTAGCGCACAACATCAACGTAATCGTTCTCAGCCACTCCCTCTGTTCGCTGATTGGCCGGTTGAAAATCAACCTGAAAAATCTGATTTACGTACCGAATGGCCAGACCTAGTACAGGAGCAAAATCAAAATATAGCGGAAGTACGTAGGAGGGCAGAGCCAGGCTATGGAGTTTGACCATTTAAAAAACGTATTACCAACTTTATTTAATTTAGGCTATGTTTTGTGCGAGCATAGTACAATACCAAACTACCCAATAGCAAATAACTAGATTAACGTGGCGTGCCTTTACGTAGGAGGATCGTCGTGGCAAATGTTCTCATCGGTAAAGAAAATCAATACTGTGGTGATGCGTTTCCTCTTACCGAAGCCGACGCCATTTTGTTCTCAGTTCGAGTGGGCAAGAGAACGCGGCGGTCGTGTTGTTCTTTCAAGAACCAATGTTTTAACTCTAAATGTAAAACTGGTAAGATATTTCGGTATTTGTTGGTGTCATTAAACAATTCGAATATACGGTTAATGATTAGTTTACGGACTGGCTACAGAACATTGACTTAAGGATAATATAGACACCAGGCCACAGGTCAGACTTGCTCTAAGGGCCTTAGTGACGTTACTAGTAGCCCGCTAGCTGGATAGTTCACTAAAACAGGTAGCCAACTATCTTGACTATTTTATCGAGCAACTGTTAAAACGATTACATTTTCTAGCCAGTTGCTGGATAGCTACATACCTCCAGAGAATGTGATGAGTACGTGAATTACGTCTTACAAACGATCAGTTGTTAGCTAGCTAGTGCTGTCTACATTGTCAGATACTAATGTGTGTACTTTAGCGTTACGTCATGAAAACTATATTCTAAATGGGATTTTGTGCTTTCAGTAACTAACGTACCGCTGAAGATGAAAATCTCATGCGCCGAGTAATTCTGGTAAATTTGTCTTGATTTGTGTCGTGCAAATGCATTTTGATCTTGCTAAGCAGATGTGTGTTGTCTAGCTATTTGCCATAATTTCACTCCGTGGACAGTTTATTAGGTTCCACCCCGTTTTAGAAAAACCCTGTTGTGCCATGCAGATACGCAAAATGCATTCGGTTACTGTTCGTCTGATGAATAGAATGGGCAGAACGAGTTATTTAAACGACTCTGAGATTACGGCTGGTGCTATACGTGCCGGTTACACTGTCCGTGAAACGGCAATCCCATTTTTTCATGTACGACAGTGTCTGTTGTACCAAGAAAGGTGTGCAAAACTCAAAACATAGTAAGTCATGGGTTCGCAAACATCTCTGATGATAAAAGTCGGAGAAGTGCAAGGATTGGGAACAAATAACAGCACAGTATGACAATGGTGTGCAGAAGGGCATTTTGGGACGTCAACCTAGTAGAGCATCTTTGTGAAGAGATGGAACGGTTTACATGGAATTTCCAGTATGTAGTAGTCCATGAATACTTGTCTCTTAACCTAATAAACTGGCCACTGATGGTATAGGTAACAAGACTGGAACACTTGACTTGGCTCAGTGGTAGTAGTTTATGGTTAAGCCCTAATGTCTCTCTTATCACTTAAAGATAGTTACTCAGCATCCGTTTCAAGATACAAGGTCAACATGTGTTTGAAATTTGAGAGTGAGTAACTGTTTGGATCAGATGCTATCCTTTGACCTCAAAGCTTTGCAATGGTGAAAGTCCTCCTAAATGTGAAGCTGCAACATGACTCCTATGCAACACATTGATGTGAAATCATATTGATGACAGCTGCTGTGTATGTTTGTGTGCCAGTGTCTGCCCTTTAATGACCATTCTTTTCAGCTGCCTGGGGAGTCTTCTTGTCTTTTCAAGGTTTAGCAGCAGCTCCTCTTTTCGGTGGACCTCTGGAAGTGGATAGGAAAGAATGTAGATCCCCAGAAGATCCCCCCCCCCCCCCCCCCCCCCCCCCCAAAAAAAAGCAGCGTTTTCCCTCTCCCCACCTTGTCTGCCCTCCACCTTAACCCACCAAGTATTGGAAGACCTTGAAGATTTTTTTTTGATCCACAATTATTTTCCCTAATTGCCCCCTCCCATTTTACTTGCCAATTCTTGCCAGTCCATCCCTCCCAAGTAATTTTCTTGGATGAAAACCCAGAGAGGAGATGCCGCTTTTTTCCTTTTCATCTCGCTTTTTAACCACCTCAGTTTCTCTATCCAGTTATTCCTTTCTATAAAAAAACAAAAACAAAAAAAAAAACCATGGACACTCTGTTAAGCTTTATCAGTCTGGTGTCCAGGCCAGGTGTTCTCTGGAGGTCCTAGGACGACTATCTCTGGCACACCTTTACACTCTTATCTCATGGACCAAGTGTTCCTTCAGGACCTCTATTGCCACGGAGACGCCCAGTCAGAAGTGCTCAGAGAGGAGGAGAGATCATCTCAACCACACCAGGTAAATGTCAGTGTTTCCCCTACCATTATGTTAGGGGGCGCTCCGCCCCCCCCAAAGCTGTAAACCTAGGGGAAACACTGAATGTACTGCTCACATTGAGCATCCAAACCCTGTTAGGTGTTACTAGTCTCTCAGGCGTGATCAGTTGAGGTTGTAATGGCTTCAATCATCACCTTCCACTTACGCATTGACTTCTTATAGAGGAAGTGCTGTTAAGAACTGTCAAAAGGCCAGGGCTCTAATGACATGTCTGTCCCTGGACCAGACCCCATGGTTTCAGAGAGGAAATACTGTGTACTAACCAAGTGACCAAGATGCTGCTTACTAACCAAGTAACCAAGACACTGCTTACTAACAAGGTGACCAAGACACTGTGTACTAACCAGGTGACCAATGGAAGACTTTCCTCCTGCTGTGTTTCTAGCGAGTTTCCTGAGGACCCTGAATAGACCTACCGTGCCGCCACCCCACTAAACAGGGACGTGACACCATCATCCACCCCCTGAAAACACCAGCCGTGACGCCATCATCCACACCCTAAGAAAAACACCAGCCGTGACGCCATCATCCACCCCCTGAAAAAAACACCAGCCGTGAAGCCATCATCCACCCCCTGAAAAAAACACCAGCTGTGAGTGACGCCATCATCCGCCCCTGAAAACCCACCAAAAGTTTACCAGTCCTAAAGGTTTGATCATGACGAACAATGGAGACGACTGCTACTTCTTCTACTACTCCACCTGCACCAAGGTAAGAGTCCTAAGGACACAGCGTCACAGCTCCAGAACCAGTAGCAAACCTTCACATAGTTGGACATATATTTCTTAATCTCAGATTCTCTTTATGAAGAACTCTTTATGAAGAGTTTAGGAGTGGTGAGTAATGGGAGCATTGTGTATTTCATGTGCTTGTCTGTTGGTCACCCAGGGAGACAGCTGTCCGTTCAGACACTGCAAGGCAGCCATGGGCAGTGAGACGGTCTGCAGCCTCTGGCAGGAGGGACGCTGCTTTCGTATGGTCTGCAAGTTCCGCCACATGGAGATCAAGGTCAGGATGTGTGTGTGTGTCTATCTGCAGCTGTATCTCTCTTCAAGCTTTGCTGTGTGTGTCTTGAGGGGCCATTAGTGAGGGGTAGAGAGCGTTCCTCTCTTGAACCCTGGGTCAGGGGCCTACAGTCCCAACTCTGGACTTTTTGGGAGAAAGACTCTGGCCACATTAACACCAGGGCCCGTTCTTGGTACGTCGCTAACTTAGATAGCTGGATTTGATTGTTGACGATTTGTCATTATCTTGGATTGTTCGGTTCTTCGAAGCTCATTCTGTACTTGCTGTCATAGCAACAAGTCCTTTAGCTTAAACCTGCTCGGGAGCAGGCTTATTTTATGTAAACAAGATTTGATTGTGGCTTTATAAGCAGAGTGATACAGGAAGTCTATCACAGCCATGTCCGTTTTTACGACAACCTGTTGCGGAAGGTGCAAGAATAATTAGCAGGATTTAACATGAAACCAAATTAATTGCGCATTGCGTGATAGATACTTAAGCACAGCCCTTTTTTTTCGTGAGGGCAGGGCTCTAGAGTGCGACCAATTTGGTTGCATATGCGACCAAAATTTGCACGGGTGCGTCAATTTTTTTTACTAGGTCGCACCGGTGCACCTAACCTCCTCGCATCCGCTGCCTCTCCAGGAACGAAGCGTTTGTTTCTTCTTTGACAGAACTCGCACTCATGGTTGGATCATATCGTGGTCTAAACTAATCAGAGACAGAGATGGGGCGGGTCTTTGCCTCTGATTGGCTGTGGTCCAGATATTCCTGTAGGCCTACACTGCTCCGTGCTGTGTGATTGAAATTACGACCTGAGCACCAGAGAATCAGTTATGGCAGACCTGGGCATTGTACGGCCCGCAGGGCCACAACCGGCCCACAGGCTGTTCCAATCCGGCCCGCGTGAGGTAAATCTAAAATTAAAAATAAATAAATGTGTCGAGCGGTTGTAAATAGGTAGTCCTGAAACACTAGTGATCAGGCAATTTACATATGTGCGCTTGCGCAACCTCACCGACAGGAGAGTTAGGTGGTTAGCCCTCAAAAATGAAAAACGAAAGGTTGATACAGAATGTAGAGTTTTTAACAAGACATGGACTTCTAAGTATCTGTTTACTGAGGTCAAAGCTGTGTTCTTAGTTTTGGAGAACAGGTCGCTGTGTTGAAGGATTACAATTTTAATCGGCACTAAGGGACTCAAGAAAAAATCTAGCATGGCTGCCGCCTAGGCGGTCTCATCGGTAAATCAAAAATCCGAGATTGCAGTTCCACTCGAAATTGCTCAACATTTTATAGCCAATTCCCTGGCCTAAATACGTCCACTGCAAACACGTATCATATTCTCATGTTAGTGCATGTAAACCAGCAGATACTATTTTTGAAATGGTCATTTATTATCACACTAGCATTTAATTATCACAGAAAACAATTACGCTGCACTGAACAATAAGTAAATGTTGATGATCAAGGTTTCTACTATCGATACATACCCCCTTTTAGACCAACGCATAACTCAATCCAGCTATACTAATCATAAACAACAAGGGTGTTCAAAGAACCCAATTAGACTGATCATGATTAGCAAGATGATGTCATCTTGGATGTGTCATTTGATCTCAGATGTAATAAGCGACATAGGAAGAACGGACCCCAGGACGTGGAAAGTACAACCCATGAAGTTTGTCTACCAACACCAACACAGACAAACTGGCCAGCCAGACACAACACAGACTTGCTAGACATCAACACACATACTGGCCAGGCCGTCTGTATTAATGGGAAGACTCACATCAATGTTTATCCTTTACATATGCTAGGACAGTTTTGGGTCCTGGGCTTTTATTTATTTTTGGATAAGTTAGCTGAAAAAAGGCCAGAAGATTTTAGAAGATTGACATGAGTACCTTGCAGCTGACCCTGGGAATGGCCCCATCTGCACTCTCTTGGTTTCCTCTCACAGAAAAATCGCAGAGAGATTGCCTGCTACTGGGAAAACCAGCCGGCCGGCTGTCAGAAGTCACACTGTGCATTCCACCATGAGAAACCCCGCTTCATCGATGGCCACTTTGTCCCTGCAGATAAAGGTATCTGTGCAACCTCAAAATATATTTGGGATCAAATAATCATTATGGTGCAACCTGTTTTCTTTACAAAACGCTTGCTAATACTGTGCCTACTGTGAGCTGATACGGTGACCTGTCTACCGTGTTATCCAACTTTACATAACCAGTTAATCTTCATCTTCACGTTCTTAACTTTAATGCAGATTTGAGATTGGTTAAAATTAGCCGTCAGTCACTCCTTGTCACTGCGCTCTGTTGTCACGTGACGGGGAGCTAACTAGCGCTCAACATTTGACAAGCTGAAAAGACTATATGAAAAATGTTGTTGAGTGCTCAAAAATATTTGCTGGTGCTCCTAACTTAAAAAAGTTGGGAACGACAGTGCTACCAAGTAAAAAAGTTCACTTCAAGCCCTGTGGGTGGAGTTACGTGGGATATTACCAATGATAACAGTGATTATACCAGCGTGCTATTCCTACATAGATTTTTGTTTTCTTTAGTTATGCATTTAGTCATTTATGCAATGTCTAACACATTTCAAATGCTAAAACCGTGTTAAATGTAGATGTGGCTAGTGCTTTACTGGAAATGTTTGGGTATTTTCAGGCTCTGCCTCTAAAGAAGTAGAACAGCCCCAAGAAGAGCCTGCCCCCCCACCTCCTCCCGCCCCTCTCCCCAGCGCAGCCAATCCCCAACTCCGAGGGGTCATCAAGGCAGAGACTCAGGAGAGTGTTCCCAGCCCCACCCACCCGCCTGTGGTCATCAACCCAGCAGATGACGATGAGGACGAGGATGGTAACCCCTCTCCCTTAGCTTTCCTACTAATTCCATGCCAGGTTGATCATGTTGACCTGTTATTGTATCTCCATGAAAGTAGAGTGGGTGACTCAGTATTTGACTGTGTGTACTGCCTGCAGATCAGTGCTCCGAGGACGAGACTTCTCCCAGGAAGCTGGCCAAGGTCTCCAGCTCGGGTGAGAACTAATGCAGCATGACCATCCAACAGGTTGATTTCTACTCTTTATTCACTATTCTGAGAAATTGTCCCACTTCAAGCTATGCCCACCGAGGGTGTGTGTCTTGAGTGGGCATTAGTGTGGGGGTGGAGAGTGTTCCTCTCTTGAACCCTGGGTATAAAGCCTGCTGTCTTGTTGCTGGACCTGTCAGGAGTAATACTGGTCCCATAAGCACCACATTGATGTAAATAATGTTGTAAGTTCCCTTGTATAGTGAAGAAAAATACTAAGTCCCGACAAGTGAAAAATTCCCAAAAAAGTCCCAAAATTGGAGAATGATTTTAAGTGTTGAGGTGGGCTAGATCCTAAGTCCAAAACAGACCAACTGGAACTCAGTTTGATGCAAAGGTTTATTGGACAGAGTATCCAACAAGTGTGTGTTCCCGAGAGCAGACTGCCCGTTTCTCTCCGGACAGTCCCTTATATATTTTCTTCCTATTATTTGTGTCAATTTTGCTATTGGTACAGTACAGTTGGTCACAGATACATTATGCACCCTCACATTATTGATCCTTGTCCTGGGGTTTCAGATTACTGGTGTTTTTTTAATACAACGACAATTCTCCCAATTTACGGCTAGTGGTACTGTCCCTGAACTCTGCAGCTGTAGACAAGTGTGTGGCCGCAGGGTCTTAAACGTGCAACTTGATTTATAGCTGGGGGCCTCTTGCTTGTGAAAGTAGAAGCATATCTACAACTAGTCTTTTCCTGCATTCCTCAGCCCCTAATATCCAGATCTTTACACTTTGGGCTTAATATCTTCAACCAGTTTGTAGTATTAATAATAATCAGTCAACATCTTAACATATGGTTTCCAGTAATATATAATATACAGCAAATGTTTACTCCTCGACAGGTCTGCAAACGCCTTTGTAAACCGAGATTTGTTAAAATGTTTGTTAACCGAGACCGTAGGTCGAGGTTTACAAACAAATCGTTTTAACAAATCGAGGCGACAAAGCGTTTGCTGACCTGTCGAGGAGTAAACATTTGGTTTCTTATATACTACAACAATACGTGGGAAGATACCAAATCAAACAGGTCGAATCTGGAGCAGACGGCATGTTGTCAGAGCAATCAGCTGCACTGTTGACGTCACTACATCTCCAAGGCAACATATCAACAACATCAATTTGTCTTCTGTCTGCTTCAGATACTTCTTTAAAACAGGAAGCGAATGCGGGGCGTTTGCGGACCTGTGCAAAAACCATATTTGGTTGTTTTAGTTTTTTTTTGGGGCAATTTAGGCTACTTTGTTGCCGAGCAGATGCCACGTCGTTAAGGTCAATGGCTACATCTCCAAGGCAACCGCTTGTTGCTAGGTCCGTAAAACCGTTTATTTACCTCTGCGAACTTTCAGGAGGTATATAAACGGATTTATTAACTTTTGAGAACGTCTTCTGGACCAATAGGAACAGCGTATTGGTCCAATTATTACACTAGTATATAAGAAACTAAAAAGATGGATGACAGTTTCATTTTAAATCAGATAAACCATTAACCTATCTTCATCATTTCAACAATGTGATGTCAAATTCCACATCAACATTTGCGTGTTTACATGTTTTCTTATTGCATTATTTTGTCCACAGACGACTCTATGAACTTTGGCATCCGGACCCTGGAGGAGATCCGCTTGAGGAGGGCCCTAAAGGCCAGCATGAAGAGATACGGTACGCTGCTCCATAGGCCTGAGTGCACCTGCAGCTAAAAGCAGGTGTCTGTTTTGTCACTCATAAAGACAAACATAGCACCCAGACAGACAAACTTGACAGTTAATGTTGAGGCTAACGTCTGCTGTTACTCCAGGTACCCCACTAGAGGAGGCCTCCCTGTCTGGCCAGGTGACCAACGGAGGCGGTAAAGAGGAGAGCATGACCATGTATGGCGGCCCCGCCCTCTTCTCTGCCACCAGCGGTAAGCACCCACACCCTGCGTTTTGATATGTTGGTACCTGACGAAAAGATGAATTGTGGGTTTTTTGGTAACATGCCAGTTCCCTCCCTTTAGGTTAGCATAGGTAATATTGCACTATTGTACTTCACTTGTCTTAGGTTAGTATAGGTTTATAAGGTTAGTATAGGTAATTATGTGTATTTAGAGGTTTAGTATACTGTATTAAATATTGTGTATTAGGAGGTTTACTATATTTTAGCTTATCATGGATGTAATCTATGTTCTGTGTACTTGTATGTTATGTTATGCCAGGTTGCTTTGCGTTGTCTTATCCTAAGAATTTCAGTGCCCAATCTGACCCTGTGTTGTTCTGTGCATCTGACAATAAATGACTTGAACCCTCATCCAGAGGTCGCCGCCTGCAGAGAAGTAACTGGAAGACGCAACGTTGCCGACAGACTGGGGAAAAGAATCCACAGAAGAGGTAGGGTTGAAAAAAAAAAGTATCAACTTTCTTCAAAACAAGTGTTTACAACATGTTATGGTCCCAGTCACAAACAGTCATCTCCAACATGTCCAGATGTTCCTGCAGATGACTGTGACCTGCCGCTGAAACGCTGCCTGGCAGCACGCCTGGGCGGGGTGGTGGGTGAGGACGAGGGCAACCCTTCTAAAGGTGAGGGAAACACACTTTCTCTCAAACCCTTAAGCCGATGGAGAGAGAAGATGAGCAGTTCTGTTGGACACAGCTAGCAACCTCAAGGTTTATTAGTTCAATCAATCAATTGAACATTGTCATGCCCACTCTAAGTGATTATGACAACCGAAAATTCATTTGTAACAGGGTTTTTCCTAGCTCAAAATTAGGTGGGGGTGGTAACATCCTGATCATGTGCACATGTACATCTGTAGGCTACCATGCGTTCAACTGGCTTGAGCAAACTGCAAAAAGTTGCAATTTATTAGTTCTAACAATTATGATGAAAGAAAATGACAATTATCACGTTAAAGCATATTTTATTAAATATAAACTTTCATTTACACATTTCATAACCTGCAAAATGTAGCTCTTTCACAGGGTAGTTGAACATGGCCATTGTTTTCCCCAACACAGTTCACAACCAGAGGCAGAACATTTTACGTCCTATTTTTCGTTTTATAAAACCTCTTCTTGAACTCCTTGTATTCCAAAGCCTGCAGGTCTGGTCAATCGATGGCCACCTTGCAACAAGTCTTTCTAATAACTTGAAATGGAAGAAAATCAATGACATGTTTTGACTTTTAGAAGGCAATGAATACTTAATATTGAAATTTAAACACCACCAAATTCATAGCATCAAAATATTTTACTTTTGTTTGTTGATTGTTAATAATTTGTTGGTATGTTGTGTTTGAATTCACCACATAAACTCAGATCCAAAAATTCAAGGTTTGGAAATTCTGCAGTTGCCTCTTTCACTCACACTCCTTCAATCCTACGTGCTCGCAAACCTCAATCTCAAAACACACTCAAACTCTGCATGTATGACTGCCTGCAGCTACACTGGAAGTTGAAGTATATGCTAAAAACGTCTCCATCTTAAAGTATGCTAAATGAAACGGAAAATATATTTCCCTTTATTTTCATGAACTATGTTAATCACATAAATGTGGGTCTAGCCAGCTACCTTAATCACGGAAAACATAATATTTTGTGATGATGTTCACCATATATAACGCTAGCCACAACACATATTTTCACTATTTATGCTCAAACCGAAGTTCAACGGAAGTTATTGATTTAAATGCAATACATCCTCCAACCAGCGGGTGCGGTAACACCTGGATATGAGGGGCCTGAGGAGAGAGGTCCGGTCTGAGGCATTGACTGAAAAACGAATGGACGGCATGACAGCTCCTCAAAAGTGAACGCGCCGTCCATTCTTTTTACAGTCTATGGTCTGAGGGGCTTGAGGAGAGAGGTCTGGACCTCTAATTCTCTATGCAAGAAAAACCCTGTCAAACCTAAACGTTGATTGTTGTCTCCTCAGCTCCTAAACCCGTCAGGGATAGACTGAGGAGGTCAGTTCAACCAAGTGCTCCAACAGAATCAGGTACACCTTGTGAACACCTTGTTGTATGGTTATTGGCAGTATGTAGATGTATGGTTATTAGCAGTAGGTAGATGTGTGTTCAGTATGCATTAGCTGTGGGACAATTTTGTTTTCTCACAATTCGATACAATATTCAATACAAAGTTCACAGTTCGATTATTTTCGATAAAGTTTGGAAAAACTTCCAAATCTCTCTTTAGAAATGTCTTTCTAGGCCCAAGTCAAAAAAATAAATAAAAACCTGATGCATCAAAACTCACATGGACATATTTTTGGGCCACTTTTACCGACTGCAATGTCCATATTGCGCGCATTGTCACAACAGCAGTCCTTCCCCCTTCAAGTCCCATTCTTCCCCAACTTGCTTTAGTATGTGCCCTATATTTATTGGGTGTGCTCGCCAAAGGCTTTTGTGGTGCGTCGCTGTCTTCAATGCCACAGCTTAAACTTCATGTCAATCAGGCCCCTCTAAACCGGAACTCTCTCCTCAGGCCGGTCTTTTCAGGTGTAGCGAAGGTATTACCGCCACCGCTGATCGGAAGATGTTGTAGTCCAGGGGTGGCCAACCAGTCCAGCATAGACAACAACAAAAAAACACGCACCATAGCAAAGAGCCACACACATTGCACGCCCGCACTACAACAGTGGCTTACAGATCTAATGACAATCATAATACAAAGCATAACAGTTTTTATACGACCGCACAGGGCCTTGCGCCACTGGGGGCCTCGCGCCTGCCTGGTTTGTAATCCAAGTTTGCAATTGCAAGTTGTTTTTTTTTACTTTCAATTAGTGGTGGGCATAGATAAAATGTTTTAAATCAAGATTAATCTCACTGTAATCTTGGCGTTAATCTAGATTAAAATGGCTCATTTGAATTCCGCCGAAGGCATTCAGAATATGTGTGCTACCCAAATAATGACTAAAAGTAAGTCTTTGAGAATGGGTTTCTCAAGCCAGGTGGCGCATTAGACCAGGAGCTCATCTCCTGTTTCCAAAATGCATCACAAACTGCTTGAGAAAGCTGTTCTACTATGATAATTGGTGATGAAAATAAATTATGTTCAATAAGATTGTGTTTATTAACTGTTTATTAGATTAGTTAGCTTGGCTGATGAGCTGTGCTGACGGCCTCGGTTGCACTCAAACATCGTAGTTTGACGACGACTCTTCCCCTGCGCTACATCAGTGCTTGGTCCGGCATCTTCCGCATTAGCTAAGGGATGCTTTGCGTTTCGGTGGTATTTGAGACTGGAAGAACTCCTACAGTAAACTAATTCCGCATAGCACAAGGTGCAAACAGCCTTAGTCTTGTCGAGGTTTCCATTGGGAAGCTTCGTGAAAATACATTTTCCCTGAAGCAAACCAGGCGGATTCATAGCTGCATCCATGTTAGCACGTCACGTTTGATGTGATAATTTCATACACAAGGCATACTCACAGGTTCGAAAACTCGTTCTCGCCCCCTACAGTGCAATTCGGCTAGGTATACATCCGCGCTAAAATATCAAGGTGAAAGTCATCATAGCTTGCGTAGTATAGACCCAGCTCCCAATCCAACTTTGAGAATAGATTAACGGCGATATTTTTTTTATCGCCGATAAGAGTCGCAGCGCGTTAACGCTGATAACGGCCCACCACTACTTTCAATATTTTTGTATTCCTTTTCTTGACTCGATGTGCTCTAAAATTCCGTCCCCCCTGGGACGAAGTTCACCCCTGCCGCCGCCCCAACCAAGTAAACGACAACGCACTACTAAAACTACAAACACTATTGTTTGTAGTAATTTCTTTCTGAAATAATCTTGATCTTTACAAAATTAGCAGAGTAACATATCTGACTGTTCATCACAAAATAAGGTTGTTGGAAATCTCTCCAGATTCTGACAAGCAATGAGACGGACAAATGAAGCTATCTTGCTTGATATAGAGCTAGCGATAGCTATCTTTTAAGTTGGTGGTTAACCATGTTTCTATCATTAACATTCTTGTGAATATTCTACAGCTAATTGCCATTACAAATACATTCGTGACAGATTGTTGAGGTATTAGATAGCAAACTTGCCTTTCTTGCACTTTCTCACAACTTAGAACGCACCGCTACACTGAGGTGATTCAACAAGCTTCTGTATTGCACACTGCCTGGTCACTCACGGGCGGTGTTTCTTGAGTTTTATTATGACAGTCAATGTAATAGTGTGTGATATTCCCTGCCATAAAGTCAACATTTATGTGTATCGCCAACCTGTTATTGAATGAATATGGTAACTATATTGTGATATTTACGATTACAGGTAAGAACGATATATAAATGTATCGACCCCCCCCCCCCCCCGACCTGTGGTTTTTACCTCTTTTGGGGGGGTCCAACCCTTAATCGGGGGGGTCAGACCCCCCCGTAATTCGCACACTGGCTGTCGGAATTATGGACAGTCTTGCGCGTGCATCACGTGTATGTCAATAAGCAGTACCTTGCATGTTAAGTTCGCACAGGGCCTTGCACCTCCCCTGCGACAGCTCTGTGTGGTTTGTTTAAGTCTTAAACAATGATGTGATACGCGACACGAAATGCGAAAGGGTCCATATATGCAGATATTGAAGTGAAATGCAAATGTAGGGCTCTGAGAAAACCGCTTTGTTACTTTCGTCCCACGTTACTTTCGCCCTGGTGCTCCCCGATGTGTTGAAGGTGTTCTGTAACGTGATTCTGTGCTCCTCCCCAGACTGCCTCACAGCAGAGCCTCGTGGCGAGTCTGATAAGGCTCCCCCAGAGATCCACATCAAGACACTGCAGGAGATCAGACTGGCTAAGGCAGCCAAATCCCAAAATCTGAAAACTGCACCTCCCATCACCACCACAGCCACTAAAACCTCTCCAAAGGTTTCCAAGAGGTCCATTATGGTCAAAGCGGCCTCCATTGTCCAGGTCAAGACCTTCTCTGAGGTCCTTCACGCCAAGAAGAAGCTGCAGAAGGAACGTCTCCAGAAGACCAAACCACAGTCCTCTTCTGGAGCTCCCAGTGGCTCCCCCACCAAGGGCCCCGCGGAGGAAGCTGTGCCCGGCCGCGGGCTCAGCTTCACTCCGGGGGTGAGGGTGAAGACCCTGGAGGAGATCCGCAGGGAGAAAGCAGCCAGGATGCAGGCCAAGTGCCAGGGGGAGGACGAGGGGGAGGCTGGGGGCAAGGTGGCCAGGAAACCCCAGTTACCACGCATCAGAAAGCCTACTTCCCCTGGTGAGATATTTGTAACTCATAATGTGTGTGTGTGATATTTTCTTTACAGCTAAAACATATAACATCCTCTTTGTGGAAGCCTTGCCCTTCACCACTGGGTTAACAGGGGTGTACTTAATTGTGAGCAGCCTTGCAGGTGTGTGACTTCTACTGTGTTTCCCCTCCTGCAGAGGGCAGCAGTAACTTTCAGAAGAGCTCTGGGCTGGCTGAGAGCCCAGGAGAACCTACCATCACCACAGAGGTAAGACCGCCCAACCACATTCTCATGAATACTATATCCTACATTACATTGTTATCATTTAAAGGATTCAATTCAGAAAATGTTATTGTCCATCCCCATAGGGGTAGAAATGTGTCTTTAGACAGAGACTTAAACAAACATACAAAACAAAGGTGAATAACAATAATGTAAGCAAAAACAACTCACAACTGTGGGTTGTGGGATCAGTCGTGTTCGTTTTAAAGCTTTGGTTTAAAATACATATTGTGTGTATGTTTGCATGCAGGTCAAGGTCTGTGGTGCGTCTGGGAACGGTGTGAAGGTGAAGACCTTCCAGGAGATCATGCGTGAGAAGCAGCTCCGTAGGCAGGAGGACTTGGCAGCCTCCAACAGCCCTTTAGACAGCTCGGTGGAGGCAGAGACCGCTCGGTCTGAGCCCCCTGCCATCCAGAGGAAGGTAATAGTGATGCCCTCTTTTCGTTCTCCTCCTCTCCTCTCTCTACCTCCCCTTCTCCTATCTTCCTCTCCAGCTCCCCTTCTCATTTCTTCCTTTCCTCCACCTCTTCTTCCCTCACCTCCTCCCCCCAGTTCTAACCCTCCTCTTCTTCTCTCAGGTCAGAGTGCTGGCAAGCCCCTCCAGCTCCTCTCCCTCCTCCTCGCCGTGCCTCGTTCCGGAGCTGGCCCCCACTGTCCCTAAGGCTGTGCCTGTTGGCCAGCGCGTCCTCCTCAGCCCAAAGGTGGCTCCTCCCACCGTCAGCACTGCGACCTCCCCCCAGCACGGGCCCCCCCCCAAGCTGGCAGAGCCCTCCAGCCCCGCTCCAGGGAGGAGGGGCTTCCCAGGGCACTCCCAGGAGGCCAGAGGAGTGGCCCCGCCTGCGCTGGACAGCACTCTGCTGAACCAAGATGGCGCCCATCACGAGTCCCTAGCACCAGCCACCGGGGCCAAAGGTTTTTTTTTAATATATTATAGGTTTATATTAGTGCTGTCAGTTAAACGAGTAATTAACGGCGTTAACGCAAACCCATTTTAACGGCGTTAATTTTTTTATCGCAAGATTAACGTTCTTTTTGGCCTAGCAAACTTTGTCGTTTTTTTCACATGCTGTTGCAACAACTACTGACGTTAGAAAAACTACAACACCACACCGGATCTAGCTAGACCGGAAACAAAACAACAGGCACGCCGCATACACTTGTTTGGGCTTGCGAGCCGGCTAAAGAGTAGTAGCAGAGCCGACATTCTTTGGTAGTAGGCTAAAGTTACGTTTTGAGTGGATGACGAGCGCGGGATGCCGAAATGGATTCCAATAAGATTCTGAATGGAAAGGTTACTTTTAAAAAGTTGCCAAATGGTTCCACTGACAAGACCAAATTGATCTGTGTGTTTTGTCGTTGTGAACTGAGCTATCGTCGCAGCACGTCCAGTCTGAAATACCACTTGATGGCCAAGCACACAGCTGATGCGAATTCTCCGCTCCCTTGTCAAAGCCAGGCAATGTTGCAATGTTGTTTTCAATTTAAAAAAAACATTTTCACTAACCAAGCAATCCAATCCACTTTTCCATGTTGATAAGAGCATTTAAATGAGAAAAAATAATGGGAAAAAAATAAATCAAGGGACATTTAGAATAGATAAAAATGCGATTAATTGCAAGTTAACTATGACATTAATGTGATTAATCGCGATTAAATATTTTAATCGTTTGACAGCACTAGTTTATATACATTTTCTTCAATACATTTAAAATGTATTGAAGGGGGGTTTCCAGGCTAATATTTACGTTTTGTGTTCTACTGTGGTTTTCCAGTGCGGCCCAAGCTGAACGTGAAGCCGTCGGTAGTGAAGCCAGCAGCCCAGGTGAAACCGGGTCAGAAGCGCAAGGCAGCCGAGTCTGCTGTGGCGGCGGTCAAGCCCCTGAACAGCGCCTCCAGAGCACACGACAACATGCCCAGCAAACGGACAGCGGTATGGTCCTATACTTAACCAAACACATTTACTTGCGAGCTGAAAAAATGACAAGTCATTAAAAAAAGAATCCTACCCTGCATGCTTGCACCCCCAGGTGTCCCTTCAGGTGTCCACACCCTCTTCCCCCCAGATGCCCGCACCACCAGCGCTGGGGCCGAGCCCAGGCATCAGCCCCCTGGAGGAGCTCCAGGCTGCCCACACGCTCAACACTGCCATCCCCGGCAACACAGCTCATGCCAGGGATGCCTGCAGTGTCCCTCAGAGGTAAGTCTGCCTGCTGGAGGAAGAGGAGAGCGCTTAATTTAGGATGGATTAGAGTATGGATCATAGTATGTATTAGAATGGGTTTCTTTGTATGGATTAGTGTGCGTGTTTGATGGTATGGATTTGAATGTTTGATAGTATGGATTAGTGTGTGTTTCTTAATATGGATTAGTGTATGTTTGTTAGTATGGATTAGAGCAGTGTTTCTCAACCCCCGATCTACTCATAGACAAACATCACAGCCCGTCGAGTGTTTGGTTCCTTGGGAAGACTCTGAAAAGTGTCAGCATTCCCTGTACAGCCTGGAACACTGCATTTTCGACCATAGTCCATTTTCAATATCCTTGAAAAATGTTCTTTGTAATTCCGTGGAAGTACACAGAGTAGCGCACAGCAAATTTTGGTGCGTGACAAAGGTACAGACCAGAGCCAAAAAAAGAAAAAATCTAAAATCTCACAATAAAAAAATGTAGCTCTAAAATGGTAGGTTTTTGTCAAAACCTTTTTTGGCTTTGGCTAACTGACGTCAGTTCGGCTTTTTCAAAAGCTACCGTTTTACAGCTAAATTTTTTGATTGTGAGATTTGCATAGGAAAGAGAGAGGTGTGGACGTTGAGGTGGGAGGTTCACTGTATGTCCATTTTACCCACTGAACTGTCGTTATTCAACTGTGACAAGGTAAATTCGGTTTTGCAATCAATGACCCCTTTAAAAGTTGACCTGTGTCAAAAAGTGATAACGGAGAAAACTGCATTTAAAGATTCCACTCCGTTTCATAATTCGATTTGACATGGCTTGAAAATCTTGCTAGCTAACATCCAAAAAACTTTGAAATCAACTGTTTTTCATAAGTAATCATACTTTTTGTACATTACAATGAAGTTAAGGGTGTTAACTATACAAAACATCAAAAATCTCAATTTTGACAGAAAACGATTTTCGATCTTTTATGGTTTATAGCCAACAATGAGAGGCTGCGACATCCGACGGGTTTCCACAGGCCACCACACATATGTGAGGGTTCAGGGTTTAAAGGGGAAATTGGGCCCTAGATGGAGAACAGTTTGCGCTTTAACCATGGGGAAGTGTAAATTTAATGAACTGGTTACATAGGCCTAACCCTAGTTTTGAGGCTTCAGGAGAGAGGTCATATTTGAACCCCATTGGCTCACAGAACTAGGGGTCTCAGACGGGAGGTTAATCTCAATCCCCATTGGTCACCGACCTCTAGGGGCCTGAGGAGAGGTCTGTAGTTGTAACCTTCTCAAAACATGCAGCACAGTGGGTCTCGAGGACCAGGGTTGAGAAACACTGGATTAGAGTGTGTTTGACTTGATTTGTTAGAAGGTAGTGCTTGACATTTTGCTACAATGCCATAATATTGAGGTGGTGTTCCATGATTCCTAGCTGTGTTTATGGTTCATCTGAGGATGTTGACCTGTTGTCCTGCTCCTCCCCCAGTCCTGTGACCAAGGTGGCGGGCGAGGGTCGCTCCCGACGCCTCAGCCTGGCCACCTCCTCGGGGCTGGACACATTTGAGGATCTGATGAACGAGTTCACCGACAACCTGGAGGACGAACAGGACCGTGGCAAGGCCGGGGATGACCTTCTCCGGGAGCTGTCTGAGATGATAGACAACTAAAGGACAGCTAGAGGACAAGCCTGCTTCAGTATCTGTCTCAGATGATAGACAACTAGAGGACAGGAGCTGTCTGAGATAAACACAACTAAAAGACAGCTAAAGGACAGGCCTGTTGCAGAAGCTGCCTGATATGAAGACAACTAAAGGACACACACCGCTACTCTCAACCTTAATCATCTGAATATGAAATTTGACTCACATTTAAAAACCCATTGTTGAACATTGAGTTTCAGCTGTCAGAACTCATCTGATGCCATAGCTTTCCCAGCACCTTGTGGTCATGGGCGTTAATTAACATAATTTGCATATTACCAGACTTACACCAACATGGACCCATTCCACTTCAATTAAAGTTTGTAGTATTTCCTACTTTAAACAATTTATTTTTGTTTTTATTCTGTCTTTACATTTTAGTTGTTTCACTCGTTTGTTTTCTCAGGAACAGTCTTAAATGCTTTTACATTTTTCTGTACTTCTAATTGGTTTAAATGATGCTAGTGATGTACTCGTCCCTTACGAATTGTTTTGGTTCTTTCCGTGCTCTTCTGTTTTTCTGGTGTTCTTATAGAGAACCAAACCAACCATATGTCTACAGAAGAAAACCTGTCTAGTAAGCATTCTCAGGCAATTCCTGACCTTATTATTGGGCATATTTGTTCATAAAACTGATGTTGAATCATGTACCATTGTTGCAGAAAGACTCAAACATGTATACTGTGTATGCTCGAGTGAATTCGCTTTTTAAAGGGACCCTTAGCAAGTGGCCGGACACACTGCAACGCTGTCAAGTCTCTCATCGAGGGATCTGAATTCTCAACAATCATGTACAGTTTTGTGTCTTTTTTGAGGTTTGAGCAAACATGGAGTTGAGAATATAGAAACATTACTTAAACGATTGGTTAAAGGGGTACCTGTCCAAAAGCAAGTATTTTTATGTAAAAAGTTGTTTTAGATTCTTCACTTTTGTGGAATGGTCTACCTTTGTGATACAACATCCATTTTTGAGCATTAGCTCCTATAAAAACAATTTTATTTATTAGCTGCACATTTATCATAAATGTATATCTTGTGCCACACATTTAGCACGCAAGTCATGTATTTGGTACCTGCTTTTAACTTGAGTGGTAGAATTGTTAACAACATTTTGAAACAACTACTTGCTGTTCTCTCCCCCTCCCCCCCAAAAGAAAAAACAAATAAGAGGGGGAAAGAAAAAACAATCTGGTCTTTAAATGTGAACCAATCTCAGGGACTCTGTTTCTGTCTGTTTGGCCATATTCATCCCATGAGCTATATCGAACTGATGCTTTCTATTGAGTAATGCTAGAATGTGTACTGTACCATTAGCCATTGAGGTTGACTGGTTTCATCAGGATGGGTCTGGATGGAAGCTGTTTTGTACATGCTTGCTGCACCTGATCTGACAAGCTCAACTAACTGTTATGAAACTGTTTATAATAAAAGTGATTTTATGACACCTTACTTGCTTATTTCTCTAGTCTATACAAATGGGCTAGGATACATGATGATCAGAATTGTGGACTGACCGGTTTACCTGCAATGCTAGTTTACACATAATCCAAGATGACCAATTTGTAGCTGGCTAAGGATCACCAGGTGTGTCACCATTCTGAGGCCAGATATGGCTGTAACATCACCATACAGAGGGACCTCAGGTCCTCCAATAAAAAAGGTAATGTCATGTGATTTTATGGTGCTCAGTTGTGTCCTGAACTATAATTGCAGATGAAACAGTGAAGCAATGAAAATGTGAAGTTATTTTGTTTGCTCTTAACCAAATTTGTGTTTGTGATGGTATAACCAATAAATTGTAACATTTCAGTCATTGTATTTAACCTAAGACAATGCCATGCATTTGAAGTTTGATTTACACCACACCAAGTTGTAAAATAAATTAGCTAATTATGTTTAAAGGGGTGATTGACTGGGGTTTTATGGTATTTCACACTTTTCCTTAAGGTCTCCGAATAGGGTATGTAACATTGGTTGGGCTGAAAATGGCCCGGGTGCTGTTCGATGCTTCCAGTGAATTTCTCCCGGGGAAAAACGCTAGTTTTTCTCCTTTTATGGTATGCTCATGAATATATATAGATGAGCTGCGCGCTGATTGGTTGGTCTACAACGAGTGAAGCTGCGGAGCAAAGACGCAACACGGCCAACAGCACTCACTGAAACATCGAAGGTGGAAACTTGAAATAAAAACCAGAGCATGTTTAAGGATATTCTCTATAGACATTCTCTGTAAAAACGTACAAATAAATCGAGAGCTCCGGACGTCATGTGACTTTACTGTTTACTTCCCCATTTTGGCAGGAAAGTAGTGGCAAAAATGAACGGCGCCAGCACGGATTTCAACCAGTCCGAGTTCACTGCGCACTTTAATTCAAAAGACATAGGCAGCTATAGAGCAACACTTGATCGATTAAACATTAGTGATCCATATAATGCTCCCGGAGTTATTTTTACGACCTTTACGAGTGAAACGGAAGGCTTCCCTGACCTTCTGTATCCAGATATTTAAAACTATCAACTTTCATTCGTCCTACTCTGGACCCAGCTAACA
Source organism: Osmerus mordax (assembly GCF_038355195.1). Classification (NCBI taxonomy): domain Eukaryota; kingdom Metazoa; phylum Chordata; class Actinopteri; order Osmeriformes; family Osmeridae; genus Osmerus; species Osmerus mordax. Next base: position 5,624,603 of record NC_090050.1, on the reverse strand, counting down.
CAGTTACGTTGCCCTTACGTAACTAGGACGTAATTTGATGACCAAACCAGAGCCTGTTTAAAGATCCTGTAAAGTGGAATTAAAAACGAGTTTCAAGTTCACCACCTTATATTCACTCTCCTTATATTATTTGTCCATTGGCGACCTGAGATGAACCCCGTCTGATCTGGTTTTACTAATTTACTAACATATTTTTGTATTCTAGTTGCTAAAATAGATGTTAATATTGTATAATCCACACACAGGAGGCTAATAGGACGATAACTGGAACACTGCAATGGATCTTTTCCTTCCTTATGCAGGACTGTGATGATAGCCTCAGACCATGACTCTGGAGGGTTCCCTGAATTTAAAGATCCTGTAAAGTGGAATTAAAAACGAGTTTCAAGTTCACCACACCACAGAATAATATGTTATTAACTACCCATCCAAATTCGAATGAAAAAACACACCGACAAGTATGTTGAATTAGGCTTTGAAATTGTAAGAAAATCAGCAGTCTTCTCTGTTTGAGACTGGGGGGGCGTGTCGCCTGAAGGACCTGAAGCTCGGCCCCCTCGCTGGAAGGCGCCGCCTCTCTCAAGTAAGCTACCTACGACCCAGATAATGGACGCTACGTCAAGCCGAACAAAACAGTATAGAATTAGAATGTATTTGTTCAATGAGTGAAACATACAGATGCATTGAAATATTCCCCTGAGCTGTAACACAGGAGTAAACATATACGGCAGAGACAGCAGACAGTGAGCTCTCCAACTACTTCTAGCACATTAGCTACCATTTCACCAAAATACCATAATTCTACACCGAGTAGCCTAATATCAAGTTAGCGGTTTGCACTAACTCATAGCAGAGATACCTCTGGAAAAGTTATCTAGTATAATTATAACAAGCACACAGAACTGAGTGATGAACTGCTGGCGGCGGTGGATGGTCCAGGTGCGACCGGAGGATGAACGGCCCAGGGGGCGATGCTCGGTACGGCTCCGCGCTGCAAGAGAAGCCATGTGTTGGTGAACCCCGTCTGTCTCTTGTCCATGTTAAAACTGTCCGCCGTGAAATGGTCAGTGGCGCAGAGGCGGCTGTTGGAGTTTATCCAAAGCTTTCCATGAGCGTGGCTCTTCACAAAATCTATCCACCTATTTTTCCTTTCATTATCAACAGGGAACTTAAATGGCGTTGCAGCGCAGCTGGAGTTCTTGCATCCAGGGAAGATGCAGTTGCGGGTGGTGGGAGACATCCTGAAGCTAGCTAGCTAGCTGATGTAACCGAGGTCAAATCAGTTTCATATTGGAGATTCAACAGACATTCATATTCGTATTTTTATTGATTTATTGGCTATGGGTTAATCAATAATCGTCTTTATCACCAAACCAAAGATTGGACAACTTGTTCAGATAGTCAGCTCAGGGAGTCAGGTGGCTGAGCGGTGAGGGAATCGGGCTAGTAATCCGAAGGTTGCTAGTTCGATGCCAACTGACGTTGTGTCCTTGGGCAAGGCACTTCACCCTACTTGCCTCAGGGGGAATGTCCCTGTACTTACTGTAAGTCGCTCTGGATAAGAGCGTCTGCTAAAATGACTAAATGTAATGTAAAATGTAATGTAAATAGTATTAGAAGAATGTGAAACAAGTTTGAAGTTTCTGTGGTCATTTTTGACAAAGATATTGATGAAATACTGGAAAATTTGTTTTTATTGATTTATTGGCTATGGCCCTGGTTAATCAATAATCGTCTTTATCACCAAACCAAAGCTTGGACAACTTGTGCAGATAGTAGAAGAATGTGAAACAAGTTTGAAGTTTCTGTGGTCATTTTTGACAAAGATATTGATGAAATACTGGATAATGTGTTTTTATTGATTTATTGGCTATGGGTTAATCAATAATCAACATTATCACCAAACCAAAGGTTGGACAAATTGGTCAGTCCGTAGTAGTAGAATGTGCAACAAGTTTGAAGTTTGTATGGTCGATTTTGACAAAGATATTGAAGAAACATTCGGACTGTCTACTCTTTTACCCCGGTCCCTAAATATGACGCAGAGCCTGAACGGAGGTACGAATATGAATGTCTGTTGAATCTCGAATATGAAACTGATTTCACCTCGGTGCTGATGTAAGCTACAATAACAGTACAGCAGGAGGAGCCATTCAGTGATCTGACATAGATGGGCCGAAATGACGTAGATAGGGGATTTTTTTGGCTCCGCCCATTAAAACCTGATCTGAAAACGGAAGAGAAACTGTTCTTCGGTCTAACTCCACATTTCAGTGCGACAAAGTTTTAGCGCTTTGCAGATGCTTTCAGGAACTAATTTCACACGTATATAATGTATTTAGAAGCAAAACATGGAATTTACTTTACAGGATCTTTATCCCTTGTGTTATTTTCGGGTCATTCTGACCCATCAGCCGTGTGACCCACCGTCGTATTGCGACAAATTTACCTCGTACAAAAACGGTGAAGCATTTTCTTTTAACCGTTGGGCTGTCGCAGACCCCCCACATTACAAAGGTTAAAAAAAATATTTTTATTTGTTTTTGTATTGGGTAAAACTGGGTAAACACAACGATGGTTCGTTATGAACCTTTGGGTCATGTGACCCGAAGGCAGCACAAGGGTTAAGGATTTGGCTTGTTATCAACGTCAGAGATGTCGTTATGCCACTGCATACTTCTATTCTCAAAAAAAAAAAATATATCATAAGTATCATAAGTATGCAGTGGCATAACGACATCTCTGACATTGATAACAAACCAAACCGTTAAAAATCGGTTGCAAATTGAGCAAGTTATGGTCATTTAAAAAGTACATATAGCACCAACACAATGTTATGGGTGAGCGAGTTGACTGTAGCAAGATGGCTGCCATGTGTGGACGTTCGACTCCGTTGTCCGGCAACGCGGACGAGACATCTACTCTTTATATATATATATATATGGTACATACATATTATGACCAGTTGACTGAATAGCTCTGTCTTGTGACTCCACTAATCAGCTAATACCAATCACATGTGTAAGAGTCTGAGTGGCGTGTCTGTGTGGTTGTCATGGATTGATTGCAAAACCGATTTTACCTTGTCATAGTTGAAAAATGACAGTTTGGTGTGTAAAATATACATACAGTGAACCTCAAAGTCCATTGAAACCTCTTTCCTATCAAAATTTCACTTTTTGAAACTGCAATTTGCAAACGCTAGCCTAGCTATTGAAACAACTTTTTTATTCACCCGCAAAATTTACATTCACCAGCCCTCTGGTTTTCTGGTCCAGGAACATAAACGGAGGTCGCGTAGATCTCCGACACTTTTTTTAGCTAACTGCGCGCTGCTCGGTACTTTGTCCGTGTACCTTGTGGCCATTGGTTTTTCTATTTTGGAATAACGGAATAACCATATAACACAAATGGTATTACGAGCCATTTACTCGTTTGTTTGATTATTCCATATCCTTTATGCTGGTATCTGCAAAAAATGAAAAATAGCCTCGTAATATCGTTTTGTCCATTTTGGATGTCAGAACCAGATTATGGGGAAAGGCTTGGTTTCCGTTGTTTTGTTTCATTTTGGAATTACGGAATATCCATATAACACAAACGGTATAACGAGCCATTTACTCATTTGTTTGATCGGCCGTATTATGCATACTGGCACAAGTGAAAAAGAGAGGGGGGGGGAGAAATGTGAAACTATTGGGGGTGTTATTACTTGCGAACACCAGAGAGCAGCAACGACTAGCTTTAAAAAAAATGTTCCTGTGATCTGCAGGCCTACAATCTTGACGACATGGCAGCAGGTTCTTTAGTAAAAGACACACACACCAAACTGAAGGCACATGTTGACCGCGTTTGCTAGTTGCTACTTAGTTAATAAATCTTTGATGAACCCAAGTTTCTTTAATATATATTAAGTTTCTTTAATATATATTAGAAACATTACAAGACGGGGCTCCAGTGTGTGTTCAAACAAGGCCAAAAGTGCCAGATGGTATCAATCACACCCGTGCAAGTAACACTCCACGCCCCAACCCTCCCTCCCCCCACCTAAATTACGCTTTCAGTTCTGTTGTACGTCTTAATGAAGTGCATTGAGGCAATCATAGTAAGAAGGTTGAGGTCATGTGGGCTACCTTTGCAGTTTACATAGACACACAACTGACAGAGGCACTGTGGTGGATACTTTTTTCAAAGTTCTGATCATATTCCAAATTCAACTTCTTCAAAGTCCAAAAACAGTACGGAGCAGCAACGAGAGGGTTCCCAGGAAAATCTGATTTCCCTTTTGTCTGTGTGTGTCAAGTGTGATGACTGTATTCCTCCACAGATACCTTGGGCTTGGACATGGAGTTGGACCAGTTACTTTTCACTTTGACTTGATGGGTGTGACCTGTGAAGAATGAATGGCATGCAATGGTGAAGAGCTATAACCCAGGGTTGATTGCAACTGGTGTTGGAAAACACATGTAGTAGGGCAGAATAGAGGAACTGGGCACAAGTTACTGGTTTGGTCCCTGGTTAGTCCCCAAAAACGTGGCAGAAACAGCAGAAACTATTCGATGGCATTGCATCAAGGCCCAATTGGAGCAGAAGTTGTAGGATATTTACAATTGTAGTAGGCCAATAGATCTGTTTTAAAAGTTCAGGGGTGTAATTTGTTGGATATAAAAGGTGAAGCACAGACAAAAGGGAAATCAGATTTTCCTGGGAACCCTCTCGTTGCTGCTCCGTACTGTTTTTGGACTTTGAAGAAGTTGAATTTGGAATATGATCAGAACTTTGAAAAAAGTATCCACAACAGTGCCTCTGTCAGTTGTGTGTCTATATAAACTGCAAAGGTATCCCACATGACCTCAACTTTCTTACTATGATTGCCTCAATGCACTTCATTAAGACGTACAACAGAACTGAAAGCGTAATTTAGGTGGGGGGATGGAGGGTTGGGGCGTGGAGTGTTACTTGCACGGGTGTGATTGATACCGTCTGGCACTTTTGGCCTTGTTTGAACACACACTGGAGCCCCGTCTTGTAATGTTTATATTAAAGAAACTTAATATATATTAAAGAAACTTGGGTTCATCAAAGATTTATTAACTAAGTAGCAACTAGCAAACGCGGTCAACATGTGCCTTCAGTTTGGTGTGTGTGTCTTCTACTAAAGAACCTGCTGCCATGTCGTCAAGATTGTAGGCCTGCAGATCACAGGAACATTTTTTTTAAAGCTAGTCGTTGCTGCTCTCTGGTGTTCGCAAGTAATAACACCCCCAATAGTTTCACATTTCTCCCCCTCTCTCTCTTTTTCACTTGTGCCAGTATGCATAATACGGCCGATCAAACAAATGAGTAAATGGCTCGTTATACCGTTTGTGTTATATGGATATTCCGTAATTCCAAAATGAAACAAAACAACGGAAACCAAGCCTTTCCCCATAATCTGGTTCTGACATCCAAAATGGACAAAACGATATTACGAGGCTATTTTTCATTTTTTGCAGATACCAGCATAAAGGATATGGAATAATCAAACAAACGAGTAAATGGCTCGTAATACCATTTGTGTTATATGGTTATTCCGTTATTCCAAAATAAAACAAAACAACCAAAAACAAGCCGTTATACTTAAATGTGTGTTCGACTTACTAAAGTGACAACGATATTACGGCCCTATTTTGCGTTTGTCAACACGGGTTGCAAAATAGAAAAACCAATGGCCACAAGGTACACGGACCGTACTTCCACAGGAATTACAAATAAGAAAGTTCATAAGTTTTCAAGATATTGAAAATGGAGCGCCGTAAATGCAGTTTTCAAGGCTGTACCGAGAATCCTGACACTTTTCACCATCTTCCCAAAGAACAAGACACTACACAGGCATGGCTGATGTTATCTATGGGAATATCCCTATTAAGTATGACGCGGAAGTATTAATTTGCTCGGACCATGTCACCGAGGACAGTTTTGAAAACCTGGGATAATGTTAAGCAGGATTAGCTATGAAGCTGTTGCTGAAAAGAGGTGCTGTTCCGACCTTATGTTCATCACAACTGCAAGCTGTATGATGTTGTCGCTAACAGTTATTAGCAATGCTAACGTATCCTGTCTGTATCTAGCATCGGTAGAATGTGTGATGATTTAGTTTATTGGCAATGGTGCTAACGTTATTTCTTGTTCCTGACTGTTTCATTCAAATAAATAACCCGTGTTGTCATGTAAATCTACAATTCAAGATGCATGTTTGTCCAGATCTGTTTTTCAGCAAGATAGCAAGAGCTAACTGAAGCTGAGTTTAATCACGATAGTTTGTTTGCTAAGCTGTAGCTAGTGCTAAGGTTACCCACCTAAGTCGATCCTGTTTGCTTGCACAGGGATCTTCTACGCTAGAGCTACGGTATAAACATCATTACATTTACATTTTGTCATTTAGCAGACGCTCTTATCCAGAGCGACTTACAGTAAGTACAGGGACATTCCCCCGAGGCAAGTAGGGTGAAGTGCCTTGCCCAAGGACACAACGTCATTTGGCACGGCCGGGAATCGAACTGGCAACCTTCTGATTACTAGCCTGCCTACCTCACCGCTTAACCACCTGACTCCCTATACATCAGCCATGCCCGTCGAGTCAATGTTAGCTAGACTCTGGCTCATTTGCTTTTTATTAACTCTGATTTGCAAGGAATGCAAGAACAGCTAGATAGCGGAAACACCTAGAGTAGGCATGTAGCTAAACTAGTTTAGCTTGCTAACGCAAGAGCATAGGTAATGTGTGATTATTTAGTTTGGCAATGGGGCTAACGCGTTATTTCATGTTCCTGACTGTGTTTCATTCAACTAAATAACCCGTACATGTAAATCTACAATTCACGATGCAGGTTTGTCCAGATCTTTGGCAGGTCATTTTTTATCTAGCTAACTGAAGCTGAGTTGAATCACGATATATTAGTTTGGTTGCTAAGCTGTAACGTTCTACCCACCTAAGTCGATCCAGTTTGCTTCGACAACAGAAGTGGAAACAACTAACGTAATCATTTCAAATGATATCTAGTCAATCTGTTGAAAACAGTGTTGTGTAGACACAATAGATTTATTTGTATGTTTTTATATCAAGTCTCCACCTTCGTTGTTTCAGTGAGTGTTGGCCGTGTTGAGTCTTTGCTCCACAGCTTCACTCGTTGTAAACCAACCAATCAGCGCGCAGCTCATCTATATATTCATGAGCATACCATAAAAGGAGATAAACTAGCGTTTTTTCCCGGGAAAATTTCTGAGGATGTATCAGGGGGCATAGAACAGCACCCGGGCCATTTTCAGCCCAACCAATGTTACGTAGCCTATTCGGAGACCTTAAGGAACAGTGTGAAATACCCCAAAAACCCAGTCAATCACCCCTTTAAGGCTAATTTATACTTATGTCGCCGACACTTTTGAAATGGTCGCCGACGAAGTGTCGCTCAGGCTGATGCATTTATACTTCGGCAAACAGTCGGCTGTGCTCAAGGTTCGAGTGACGTAAACAGAATCATTTTACCGTTACATTCATAGCTATGGTTACATTGTTAACGCTTTGTAGCTAATGGCTGTAGCTAATTTTGAGAGAGAGGGAGAGAGAGAGGGGTTGGAGGAATAATAGAGACCATGTCAGTGGAGGAGGAATTTGATTTATTAGAGGAGGATGAATTACTAACAGAATTGCTGTTAGCGAGAGAGCAGGGGCACAGAAGGGAGAGACGATGGTGTGTTCGTCCTCTTAACAGGAGTCGAGAGAGCCAGGGAGAGTATCTGCTCGTAAAGCAGATGAGGGAAATTGACCCAGAAATGCACTTTAGATACTTTAGAATGTCAGCCAGTAGGTTCGACGATTTTGTCCACCGCATCCGTCCCTACATCCAGCGTGCCAGCACCCACTCATCACCTGTTACTGTAGCAGAGAGGTTGGCCGTCACACTCCGTATCCTGGCAAGTGGGGGCTCACAACAGAGTGTGGCTGCTAGCTACCGACTTGGGTCGGCCACAGTCTCTAGCATGGTATCCGAAGTTTGCCAGGCCATACACACGGCACTGAAAGATTAGTTCATCCCCTACCCATCCAGAGCTGGATTCCAGGAAATATCTAGGGATTTCTGGCGGATGTGGAACTTCCCCAACTGCATCGGTTGCATTGACGGGAAGCATGTGCAGATCAAAGCCCCTCCATCTGCCGGCAGCGAATATTTCAATTATATAAGGGAACGCACTCCGTGGTGTTGATGGCAGTTTGCGATGCCCAGTACCGATTTACTATGCTGGACGTTGGCACCTACGGGAGGCAGAGCGACGGGGGGATTTTTCAAGCCAGTCGGTTTGGGCACGGGCTTCTCCAGGGGACACTCGATCTCCCACCGCCAGCCGATCTTCCTGGAAGTACAGTGCCCATCCCACACACCCAGTGGCGGTTCTACATTGAATTACACCCAGGGCGAGACCCCCCCCCCCCCCCCCCCCCCCCATTGAAATCAAAAGGCTGTTATGGTAAGACCGATTATGTTCTATACAGCTAAAACAGCCTGGGGTCAAATTGACACCAAACATAATAGGAGGGTTACATAAACATGCCCTTATACGCTAAATGTCTGTTATTACATGCTATATTAATATAACTTTTAGGGAGGAACACTTTTAGTTATGACGTTAAACTATAATTTGTCACGAAATACAGTTGTAGCAAATAGCAAATGTTGGTCTTTGAAACTACCTACTGATTTGAAAATTCCGTTGGCTAATTACAGGGCCTAACCTAAATAATGAAAATAAATAATAACTGAACTTGTAACAGTTTTGTTGCAAAGCACACTATTATGGTGAAATGTTATCTCGTGTTTGTTGAGTTAAAACCGAAATATTGTTGTTGCATAGCAAGCATAATAGCAAAAAGGCTAACAAACGTAAGAGTTAGCCTATACCCACCAATTAACATTAGCCCTTCATTCATGACGTGGATACCGTAATAATCATACAGAGACATATTTGCATACCTTTATCTTTTTCTCGTTTCTCCTCTTCTTCTTTTCTTTTTTTTCGAAATTGGGCACCTGATGGCTTACTTGACCTTTTCCTGTCCATCTTCTTTGGCACTCAACAGTCAACAGATTTCCCATCCCCCCAACACTGTCACTCACGACCAGAAGTCAAGACTAAACCAATTCACCTTGGTGACCACAATCGTTGTGTTACATATTTTTATTATCCATTTCACACAATAAAAAAAAACAAAAATGTGCAGGAAATTTAGGCCTATATTTATAATATTATGAATGAAATGTGTGTTATTTGGAAGAAATTCGAGGTGCAACTGACTTTAGCCCACTAATTTAGAGTATTGCACTATACAGTGGACCCCCCCCCCTTGTCCGTTCCATTTGGGAGACCCAGTCAGGTGAGCTGTCTGTCCCCCTCCCCTTTTTTCACACAGCTTCTGTGCACGGCACCTTCTCAGCAAGCAGGGGTGCCTGCAGCTGCCTGAAGGGGCGCCAATTTGCCAATTCCCCACACAGTTTAATGATAGAAAAGAGAAAACCGCTTCGTGGCGCAGAGATTTTTTTTTTTTTTTTCGGGCGCTCCGGGCGGCTGCCCGGTCCGCCCGTGCCTAAAACCGCCCCTGCCCTCAAGTTTAACAGAAGTTATTAAGTGGTGGCGGATTAAACAGAAGGCTATAGCATTTCCAGTTTTGGGTTTTGGCATTTTGATGTGATCATCCACATTAATGATCAAACTTTTATTTTTATGTTTTTTGAATAGTCAACGTCATAAACGTAGTAATGGAAACTTTATTTTGTAATGTTTGGTGAGTTTCAGCACTTTTCAGTTAGAATTGCGTCCCTACGGTAAGATTCCTGTTGTTCCTCGCAAGAGGAACGAAAAATTGGTTCCCCCTTATATGGTTTTGGCTAAATAATAGGAAATTACTTGACAGGAAATGCATTACTTATTAATTCAAATGATTATGCTGAACATTTACCTATTTATTGACCCTTAAACCCAAATATGGACTGAAATATTCTCTAATAAATCTCTAAATATGAGAGTTGCCTCTGAGGAAAATCATACAAAGCATTGTGTCTCTTGTCTATTACTTCTATACGCAGGTACCAATCTTGATGAAGGTAGAGAAATCTACAACTACAGGCACTCAAGAGCCAGGAGGGTGATCGAAAACACTTTTGGAATCATGTCTGCGCAATGGAGAGTCCTAGGTCGGCCCATCGAGTTCAATCCAAAGAAGGTGGTTGATGTGGTCAATGCCTGTGCGGCTCTCCACAACTACCTATGTTACACAGACGCTGCGAACTCCTTGGCCACTAGGTATTATTATAAAGTCAGGTGTAATAGCAGCAACAGGAATCAAATAGGAATCAAAGATCTTCAAAGTCTTGCCTTGTTATACTTATATAATCCAACTCATCACCCTGTATAATGTGTGTTTGTGCATATTTAATCTGTCAGGTATATTCCACCAAACTTTACTGACACAGTGTCAGCAGCTCAGGAGATCCAGCCAGAGGGAGACGGGTGGTTACCGGGGACAATAACCTCATGGGTATTGGGCGTCTGTCAAACGCGAGGGCATCCCAAGCTGCCGTTGCCACCAGGGATGACCTCAAGATGTTTTTTCAATCAATACAGGGTCAGGTACCCTGGCAGCTTGACCACGTCAGAAGAGGTCTCCTCAATCCCCACCCACAACAATTACTGCAATAATAAATAATAATATACTGCAATAATAAATAATAATGTACATCTCATAAAAATCTTTGATATCTTTTTTTATTGTGAGACTACTCCTCTGTAGTGCTTGCTCGATCTCAAATAGTAGTTTGTGTATTGCAAACTTTGCTTCACTCTTCTTCTGTTGGGGCAGTTTTTGGAGCATGCTGGCCACCATGTTGCCAAAAACACTGTCCTCATTCTTTGCTCTGGCCTGTCTCTCCTCCCGGATCCTCCGTAGCTCCTCCAGCCTCTCCAGGATTGCCTCTTCCGTGCCTTTCCTCTTTTGGCGCTGAGATGGCTGTGAAGGAGCTGGCCGTGTAGAAGCTGGCTCTGCTGTGCTGGTCCCAGAGAAGATTGCATCCAGGTCTTCCCTGTTAAAAGTAGTTTTCTTCATTCTCTGACTAGGAGGCAATGGAAAATATTGTAAAATGTCAAGCCTTAATTCATAAGCATTGCATATTGAATACCACATTGAGAGGAAATATATATATTTAAATGTAATTTCGCCATGATTCCAATCATTTCGAGCATTGTGCCTCATTTCAGATTGCTTAGATACTGTGTATTTAAAGGGTTAACAAACTAGTAGCTTCAATGTTGCTGCCCCTGCCATATGTAATGTTTGACTGCAGCATAATGACACAATCATACTACTCACCGTCACCTCCTCTCTCTCCGGAAAGTTTGTCATGGTGTTATTGGTGAGCCTTACAAAGTCGTGCATCCATGAGAGGCTTATATAAATGTCGGGGACATTTCCTCCGGCATCGCCGCTTCTCCCTGCCATCCTCTTTTTTGCCTTGTTATACCTGTACACGTACATGCTACTATTATGAGTGACCTTTATTAAAATAACTTAACACTATCTATGATAGCTATTTTATTTGTATTCTGACTGTTGTTAGCTTCATTAGCCACCACCAGGAGGAATTTAACGTTAGCTCTAGCTACCTGTCACGCAGTTTCTTCCACCGCGCCTTGCACTCCACTACTGTCAAGCCAATCGTTTCCGAAATCTCCCCCCATGAATTTAGTAGCACTTGATGATCTTTATAAAATGGCAGAGAGGCATTATAAGGGTGTGGATATTTTCTAACTTGATCCGCCAATCTCTCCTCTATTCCTTCCATCATAAACAGTTGTTAGAAACAACTGTTGGAAAACAGCTGTTGAGCACTCGCTGAAAATTCAAAACAATGAAGTCAACGACGCGTGCCGTCTATGTAGCCAATCACACTTGCGCGACACTATGTGATGACATCAGCGCCAGTAGAAATTTCTCCTGGTAGGCGACACCATAGATATATGGGCGACACCATGGATATTTACATTTACATTTAGTCATTTAGCAGATCTTATCCAGAGCGACTTACAGTAAGTACAGGGACATTCCCCCGAGGCAAGTAGGGTGAAGTGCCTTGCCCAAGGACACAACGTCAGTTTGCATGACCGGGAATCGAACTGGCAACCTTCGGATTACTAGTCCGATTCCCTCACCGCTCAGCCACCTGACTCCCTGGCCGACACCCTTGCCGGACAACGGAGTCGAACGTCCGCACATGACGGCCATCTTGCTACAGTCAACTCGCTCACCCATAACATTGTGTTGATGCTGCATATTTACATTTACATTTATTAATTTAGCAGACGCTTTTATCCAAAGCGACTTCCAAGAGAGAGCTTTACAAAGTGCATAGGTCACTGATCATAACAACAAGATAGCCACAAAAACATTGCGAGTAGCCAAAACATGAAGCACATATTGTGAACAACCAAAGTAAGTGCCAAAGGGAAGAACCATAAGAGCATGTAGTTAAACAAGTTACAATTAAACAACATGAACCGCTATAAGTGCAAGTGTACCTGTGAAAAAAAACAACCAACAATAATAAAAACAATATATCACAGAGTACAACATTTTTAAATCACCACTAACCACAAGAGCAACAAGTCTCTAAGCAAGAGTCATTGTGATCCTTGAGGAAACTAACATCGGGTCAAGCGAACCATTCCTAAGTACCGTTGTACTCCCGGAACAAGTGCGTCTTGAGCCTTTTCTTGAAGGTGGAGAGACAGTCAGTGTCTCTGATGGAGGTGGGGAGTTGATTCCACCACTGGGGGGCCAGACAGGAGAAGAGCTTGTGTTGGGACCGGGCGGTCTTGAGCGGTGGGACCACCAGGCGGTTGTCTGAAGAAGACCGTAGGTGACGGGTGGGGGTGTAAGGCTGCAGGAGAGAATTGATGTACACGGATGCAGTCCCGTTCACTGCTCGGAAGGTCAGTACCAGGGTCTTGAATCTGATACGGGCCATGATAGGTAGCCAGTGGAGAGAGATGAGGAGCGGGGTAACATGGGAGCGTCTGGGTAGATTGTAGACCAGGCGGGCCGCTGCGTTCTGAATCCTCTGAAGAGGGCGGGTTGCACATGCTGGGAGACCAGCGAGCAGCGAGTTGCAATAGTCCAACTTGGAGAGGACAAGTGCTTGGACTAGCAGCTGGGTGGAGTGCTCAGACAGGTATCTCCTGATCTTCTGGATGTTGTAGAGGGTGAATCTACACGACCGGGAGACCGCAGCAATGTGGGCCGTGAGGCAGAGCTCGTCATCCATGGTAACCCCAAGGTTCCTGGCAGAGGATGAAGGGGTCACCGTTGCAGATCCCAGGGTGATTGAGAGATCGTGGGAGATGGAGGGTTTAGCCGGGATGATGAGAAGTTCATATACTTTTTAAATGACCATAGCTTGCTCAATTTTCAACCGATTTTGAAACGGTTTGGTTTGTTATCAACGTCAGAGATGTCGTTATGCCACTGCATAGGGCCTACTTCTATTTTATTTTTTATAATTATGTTATTTAAAAAATATAACATAATTAGTCTTAAGTATGCAGTGGCATAACGACATCTCTGACGTTGATAACAAACCAAACCGTTATGGTCATATAAAAAGTACATGCAGCATCAACACAATGTTATGGGTGAGCGAGTTGACTGTAGCAAGATGGCAGCCATGTGCGGACGTTCTAGACTCCGCCGTAAGACATCTAGTCTTTATATATACAGGGCTGCCAACTTTTCCAAAAACCTTGGCGTGAGATTTGGTAGCAATCCCCCCCCCCCCCCCCTTAGACGAGCTTTTGCGAGCTTCACTCCGTTAACCTGCGCCTCGTCCGTTACTGTTTACAATGTTAGCCGTTAGCTTGGCTACTTGTTTGGCGTTGCCTTTTCAGCGTGAGATATACAATGTGTGGCGTGAGAGCGTGAGAAATGGTTGAAATGCGTGTGTCACACGGCGAAACCGTGAGAGTTGGCAGCTCTGTATATATCTATGGCCGACACTTCCAAGGGACGGTTAAAAGTGTCGATCGTGACGCCATTGTTGTCTTCATGACAGGGTTTCACGGCATGCTCTTATTTTGATAACATGCCTGTATTTTGATGTAACGGATGACGTGTTTCCGGTCGGTGTGTCAGTTGGAATGAGTTTGAGTAAACGGCTGAAATGATGCGGCTCTCCTGTTTCGTGTAGTGTTTTCACATACAACATTGGCGACGAGGATGGGATTTTCACTCCCACCACCTACACCTTTCCTTTCACTACCAGGCGAGCCTCCGGTACCGTGGATCCGTTGGCTGGAGTCGTTCGAAACATACCTCGCAGCTCTCGGACTGGAGGAAGCTAGCGACCCGCGACGGAGAGCACTACTCGTTCATTGCCTCGGTACCGAGGGACAGCGCATATTCAGAACCCTGGGTCAGTCAAAAAAGTACAAGGAAGCTACAAAACTACTCGAAGCACACTTTGCAGCTCCACAGACTGTAATTCTCCGCCGGATAGTCTTCCGGCAGCGCAAGCAAAAAGCGGGTGAGTCAGTTCAGCATTATGTAGCTGACCTCCGAAGCTTAGTAGTTTTCTGTAAATTCGGTGACATGGAGCAGGAGATGATAAGGGACCAGCTTGCAGAACACGCAACCCACCCTAAAATTCGTGAAAAGCTAATTATGTCACCGGATGATTTGACTCTTGGAAAAGCGCTTGAAATAGCCTTGCAGATCGAAAAAGCTACCGAGCTGACATCACAACTAGCTTCCCACGGTTTCTCTCAGCCCGCCTTAACACAGCATGTTGAGGATTCTGAGCGCTCACCTAGCCCTGCTTCATCAGACACGGACCCAGGGATTAACTACGCAGTGGGGGCTGTGCTGTCTCAGCTTCACAACGGCACAGAGCGGCCTATTGCTTTTGCCTCCCGAGCTCTTACTTCAGCAGAGCAGAAGTACTCCGTGGGGGAGAGAGAGGCCCTGGCCTGTGTCTGGGCATGTGAGCGGTGGCATATGTATGTGTATGGCCATTCATTCACATTACGTACGGACCACAAAGCGCTTACAGCCCTGCTTGCCACATCTGGTTCTGGGCACAGGCCTCTGCGCATCCACCGCTGGTATGAGAGACTTCACCGGTACAATTTCACACTGCAGTTCACACCGGGGCGAGAGAATGTGGTGGCAGACTTACTGTCACGCTCCACGCCACCTCCAGGTGTGGAGCCGACTCCAGACAACAGCGACCTGGACCTCATTCAGCTCCTCCACTCCCCTCTTGAGGCAATAGTGTCACTTCAAGAGCTCCAACAGGCCTCCGAACAGGACCCAGTGTTCTCACAGCTCCGCACTTTCATCCATTCCGGGTGGCCTTCAGCCTCTGGCCTACCAGACAGCCTGGCGCCTTTCCACCGGTTTAAAGATGAACTTTTTTGCTGGAGCGACCACTGCGTTGCAAGGGGCCATCGCACAGTCATACCCTCCGCCTTACAGTCACGTGACCTGTCCATGGCCCATGAAGGCCACCTCGGCTTTGTCAAGGTCAAACAGCGCTGCCGGGACGTGGTCTGGTGGCCAGGAATAGATGGCGATGTGGAGGCTATGGTGAGAGACTGCACCGCCTGCCTGGTGAGTGGAAAGACCGGCCCCCCACCAGCTCCTCCCCTTCAGCCACTGCAGTGGCCAGCTGGGACTTGGGAGCACATCCAGATGGACATTTGTGGTGATCTCCGTGGCGTCCCACATCACCAACGGTTCCTCATCGTGGCCTATGACCTGTACTCTAAGTGGCCTGAGGCAGTATCTACAGGGTCGGTCACCACACAGGCGGTCATTGACTTTTTGGAGGTGCTTTTTGCTCGTTGGGGCATGCCCACAACAATCACCACAGACAATGGGCCGCAATTCATCTCTGCCGAGTTCACGACTTTTCTGAGTGAGCGGGGGATCAGACACATACGCACAGCCTTTTATAACCCTCAGGCGAATGGGGGTGTGGACCAGACGCTGAAGAATGGTATCAGAGCTCACTTAGCAGAGGGGTTTCACTTCTCAGCAGCACTCCTGCGGACCCTGCTGCACTACCGAGCTGCTCAACACACTACAACAGACAGCTCACCAGCACTTCTGATGTTGGGGCGGGAGCTCTCGCTACCCCTGGACCGCCTGCGTGTTCCTGCTCACCTGACATCACAGGGGGCCCGGGGGAAAACAACGGATCAGCTACGAGACCGAGTCTCAGCACGACAGCAGGCAACTAAACAGCGCTTTGACCGGTCCCACAGGGCCAAACACCCAGCTTTCACCATTCTGGACTGGGTCAGGGTCCGGAGGCCCACACGGGGCCATAAGCTTTTGTCATTCTGGTCAGCGCCTTTCCAGGTGACTGAGCAACTGGGACCTGCCACCTTTCGCCTCTCAGACGGAACGCGGTGGCATGCACGCCGCCTCCGCAAAGTGGCCCCACCTACTGCGGCAGACCTGGAGGCCAGCCGAGATCCTGATCCGGACTCTGGAGACCTGGAGGCCAGCCGAGATCCTGATCCGGACTCTGGAGGCCCAGTTAGTCCTGCAGCACGACCAGTCCGTGCCCGCTCCAAACCGGGCTACCTCATGGACTATGTCTGAATGTTTCCTACAACGGGTTGCCACGGTGATGGTGCAGCTGTCCCAGCTAGAAATTGTACGTTCCAAGAACGTTCCAAGAACGTTCCCAGAACGTTCCCGTTGGTGTAAAGAACGTTGCCTTATAACTTTCCCAGAACGTCCCATATTGGTCTCAATGTGGAGTTCTTTAAAGGGTAAGAGGACGTTATTTTGGGGCCTTTCAGGACGTTCTGGGAACGTTTAGGGAACCATTATAGGACCTTTCCTCTGTATCAATGCTAACCTTTGCAGAACCTTTTAGTGACATATCAAACCTTCAGGGGACCAACCTATAATGTGTTTTCGGTCCTTATCCCGTTACCTGAACTACTATTGGAACAATATTGCTTCATCTTTATAGAAAATGAACACGTAAAGGCTACATCAACTTTGATAGAAATATAAGGAGACCACCATGGGCTATTAGCAGTACTGTAGCTACTTGATTCAACCTGGATTTTCGTGTGTGGGTATTAAAATGAAGAGATACAATTCAAGTTAATGATCTTTTATTATCAGACTGGATGTTGATGCCATCAAGCTCTTAAAAGAACTCCAACACAGAAAAGAGAGAACAACGGAACAGAGAAACATAAGTTTTGCCTACAGTTCCGCGTCTTCCATTGGTCTCCGCCGCCCTCCGACTGCCGAAATTAGAAGAAAAAAAAATTCCGACATCACTCTTAAACCAGAATGTGTTAGCCCCAGCTAACACAGTTACGTTGCCCTCACGTTGCCGCAACGTCATTCGATGACCAAACATACGCAACGTGAAAGACGCCATGAGGTAACGGCAACGTCACCAAATCACGTTGCCAGTCCGTAACCGCGACGTCGTGGCATCGATGACTTGTCTTTGTAAATGAAACTCTTAAGAGTCGCTTACCTTTTGGTCACATTTAACAATTTTGTATCACAATCTCCCCATCTCCTGATGTCATACAGCTTTGGTGTGCTATACAAAGAATGTTTGCTTAATCATGTTACACATCACACATTGATTGCTTTTGTACATGTTTATAGTAAAGAATGAAAAACTAAATTATATTCCAAATTCAGTCTTTTATTTCTTAAAGCTATGTTTCTGCATATGAGAAAATTGATGACCAATGACATGCTGGGGCTGAGCTGCACATGAATTACATGCATTGTCTACATTTATACGTGCTGGGTGCAACATTTAATATTGTGTGTGATTGAAATTCATGTAGACTATGGCTACATTGCAAAGGTGTCAGAACTGAGAGCAGTCCAGTGTGATCTCTCCATCTCTGGATAAACCACTATATTGCACTCGAGATCCGTTATCCTGCGACCAAAGAGCGACTTAACCGCAACTTAACCCATGGTACCAAAATTAATGTATCCAGCCGACCAAGGTACAACGTCACGGCAACGTTGTCCACGGGACCAAAAAATAACGTAACCAGCCGACCAAGGCACGACGTTGCGGCAACGTTGTCCATGGAACCAAAAAATAACGTAACCAGCCGACCAAGGTACAACGTCGCGGCAACGTTGCCCACAGGTCTAAAAATAACGTAACCAGCCGACCAAGGTACAACGTCGTGGCAACGTTGTCCAGGGGACCAAAAAATAACTTAACCAGCCGACCAAGGTACGACGTCGCGGCAACGTTGTCCACGGGTCTAAAAATAAGGTAACCAGCCGACCAAGGTACAACGTCGTGGCAACGTTGTCCATGGAACCAAAAAATAACGTAACCAGCCGACCAAGGTACAACGTCGCGGCAACGTTGCCCACGGGTCTAAAAATAACGTAACCAGCCGACCAAGGTACAACGTCGTGGCAACGTTGTCCAGGGGACCAAAAAATAACGTAACCAGCCGACCAAGGTACGACGTCGCGGCAACGTTGTCCACGGGTCTAAAAATAACGTAACCAGCCGACCAAGGTACGACGTCGCGGCAACGTTGTCCACGGGTCTAAAAATAAGGTAACCAGCCGACCAAGGTACAACGTAGCGGCAAAGTTGTCCATGGAACCAAAAAATAACGTAACCAGCCGACCAAGGTACGACGTTGTGGCAACGTTGTCCATGGGACCAACTGGCAACATTCCCTTTATAACGTTGCTACGACGTTGCCACAACGTTGCCAGAAGGTAACGTCGCGGGTTACCAACTGAGCACTTACTGGCAACGTTGCTGCAACGTCATGTGTTAGCTGGGTATACTAATAAAAAGAATATCCTAGTCAAACTACACTATGTCAAACTCTAACCTATGTCTTCCAAATCCACCAACAACTGCGAAGAATAACGTTTGTTATCACAATTTGAATGTGTTGCTGAACCATCCACGAGACGGCCTGGCTCGTGAGTTCAGTCTCTAGTTTCAGTGGTGGTTTTAATCCAGCCACCTTGTTTGTTGTGTTACTCTTCTGTACCCATATGAATGGAGACTTTTGTGCCATACATGTTGTGTGTTAGTAGTACAGGGGGATATGTTACAAACTTGTACAAGTATTTGTTTTTCACTCATTGACTCTTGATGTTTAACGTTCACATGCATTCTCTCAAAATAACTTGTGTCCAAAATAATTCCTACTATGTTTATTGATTAACTTAATGTAAAACTAATATCAGCATAATACAAGTAATCTTTGTTTCCAGTTTCAGTTTCCTGGGTGTCCCCATATCTGAGGACTTCGCCTAATCCCTCAACACCCTTCCTGAGGACCTCTGCTGGTCCCTCAACACCATCCAACTCAGCCCAGCTACAGTTCCACGTCTGCCATCATTACCTTTCCCTCGTCATTTATCACCATTGTCTCCACAACCTTCAATAAATTAAACATTATACACTTTTGACTGTCTACCAGTGTACTGATTGTAGGTTAGTTGGGGTTGGTATGAACAGAAATAATGCTTGATAGTGTTCAATGTTGGTTATGGGGATAATAATCATCTGGTATGTCTGGTTGGATTTCCTCTTCCATGAAGTGGCTGTGAAGCCATGAACGTTTCATCTCTGGCTTGGAACAGTGCAACCACCTGATAGGACTGCTATAAACACCCACAATATAAACATGGGGTACACATCTGTCCCCCCCAACTCAAGCCTGGCATGTTCCATCAAAGACATAGGTATCAGCACAAGAGGGTGTCTACTTCTACCTGGAAGAAAATGAAATCAAAACATACATAATATCAGCCTGCCTTATGCAACAAAGGTAAATGAAAAAAGGAATCTATTAATGAAACGGGTCTGTTTAATAAATGAACTTTATTTTTCACAGGTTTTGTGACAATTATAATCAATATAAATTCATAAGTAAAACATGGAGGGGGGGAGAAGCAATTGTGTAATTTTCCATTTTAAACTTCAAAACCAGACTTGTTCTTGTTGAACAGAGTCCCTTTACCCTGGAGTTTTTTAAGAGGACACACACAGTCGTCAGTTGGTTAACTGAGCTCACTATTGTCATGGGTAAGACTCAAATATGTGATACTCTTTAGATCCTCTTAATGAAACGCTTGACATGACTGCATAGTCTGGCTATTGCCTGTGTCTCTCACCTCTTCTGGGCTGAAATGTCAATTTTAGGCCTAAAAAGGGTGGGATCACAAGGGAAACATTTATTTCAGATAGAAGGTCCTTGATGACAAAGCTTGTTAAAGAAAAACAGGAAAATTTAAAAATAACACAAAACCAAAAAACATGTCCGACATAAATAAATAGGCATACACAATCAATCGTGTCTGTTAAAAAATAATCTGTAATCATAGATTAATTATGTTGACAACAACAATGTTGATATTTGTAAATTAAAAATAATTATAATGTACATTTCCTGCACCTTTCATGGACGTCCAAATGACGTCCAAAACAATTACCCAGTTTAAAGGCCAAATGTTGAACGTCAATATGACGTCCACGTTAGGTCACAGTTGGATGGACCAAATAGTGGACCTAGTTTGGACGTCGAACAGATGTCCAGGATTGGTCATGGACCGACGGACCCAATATAGACATGATCTGCACGTCTATCCGACGTCCAATGTTTAGAGGGGTGTTGTTTCAGCAGTGTAAATTGATTTATTGAGTTTTTTTGTCCCCAAAAAGGGCAATGTTGCCGCAATTAACATGGCAAGGGAGACAACTTGTCAAACCATTACGACCGTTAAAATGCGTAAATTGTAGATCTACCAAATCTACTTAACATATATATATATGCATTTAGGCCTACTGATAATTAGCGTAATTTGATGAGCTGTCTGAAACCGTTCTGACAGGCTAGCCTATGGCCGATATTCTCAACAGGAGATTGAGAATAATAGCCCAAAAAAGAACGTGGCAGCAATTGAAAATTCTAGGATAAAATTCAAAACACTGAAGAAGGCCATGGTTAATTGCACTTGATGTGGGCTAATAATGCTTTTGTCGTCACATCTTTAACAAAATCAAAAATTACTTCAAAATAACTTTGCCACACACATTAACTGATAGGCTAAATGCTGAGCTTTAAGATAAAAGGGAAAGATAACCATGACTTAAATGGGGATTCACTGAAATGACTAGTATTGCACAGATCCAGCACTGACTTTTTAGATCAGAAGGTGACCCAAACTGCACACTTTGTTTGGCAGAACAGTCATTTAAAATTGCTCAGCATGACTATCATTATTATATTACGAGTATTTCCAATTAACATAGTCTGCCTCCACAGATCCAGAGGGGGCTTGGACAGTGACAGACTGTGGCTGTGCCAAGTGTTGTCACAGCCTCACTTTGGGAAAGCATGCCCTACTGGGAACATTAGGGGAGACTGTTGGGCACAGAATCTAATTGTCTTCTTTGGAAAGGGCAACATTTGGGACACTGTCATGTAGGGGCAGCATAAAGGGCACTTCATAACAGCACCTTTTTCCATTGGAAGTAAGGGCATGGGAACAGTCCAATTTAGGCCATTGTTAGGGCACCTTATAGGGTACTGCATCACATTTTCTCTACTATAAAGGAACTCATGAAGACATGTTTTTACATTTATAGAGGGCACACTGTCATTTATTGCATGGGGCATCCTGTGCACTCAAGCATATTTCACAATGTGAATGGCAGAGAGTAGGGCACTTGGTCTAATTTTTGCCACTCTAGAGGGCATTTTAGAAACACTTTCAACCATGGGGGCACCAGGCAGTCACCCCCTGAGTCTTCCAATGGGCCTGGATACACCCATGGGGACAGTATATTGCACATATAATATTGGGGAAGCCAGAGGAGAGGTAATATAGAGGCTTGTCAACATATAGGCTACTTTAAACAATGAAAATACTTTATACAATTGAATAAAAAGTCTCCTTGATTCTTTGTGTTTCAAGATTACCTGAAAAGCTGATGATAATATTCAGGTACTGCTTTGGAGCAAGGTATACCCTTCATATTTCCTGGCATAGTTGCCCGTTCAAGAATGTCCCACATGCAAAGACATAGACAGATGCAGACAGACTGAACAGTGTCAAGGCTTGGCTACAGTGGGTTTGCTTCCTTGTGTGTGATTCCAGCACTACATAGTCTAGGCCTACCTACATAGACTGCAGTCTACTACCCTCCTTTCTACTATTATAGTCTACTCTCCTTTCTATTACTTTCTACAAAGGATGGTAGGCTGCTCTTATGTGTTCATTGCCATCCTTAAGAGTTGCTAAAGTGTTATTTCATATATATATATACATATGTATTTTTTTTAAAAGAATGACAATTAAATGTATCTAGATAAACTATGCTGGGCCTGCTGAACCTATACTTCTTCCACAGATACTGGTCAGGGAACCATTACTTCTGTCTCTCAAGACCCTTGGGGCTGGTGGGATAAACGCTCTTTGTATAATCTGAGCACCTTCATCCACCACAGGGTTGTCTAAGAACGGATACGCCATAATTGATTGTAATTTGTCTAGAAGCTCTGCTTAGTTTTTAAGTCCTTATTTTATGTCAATTAACCAATGGCTTTTGAAAACAGTTAAAGTGACATTATTTCTTAACTTGTTTATTTAAAATAATATATTTTTTGGAGATGAAGTAACCATGTCGCTAAATCATTAATGTCTGTACTTCAAAAAGTCTGAATTTACGTTTCCGAACACGGACTAAAGTGGTTTGCGCGCAGGAATTTACTCGACGGAACTGTCTTTTGAGATTCTGTTTCCGCCTGTTTGAAATTATTTGCAACACATTTTAGTTTAGCTTGACTTTTAGCCTGACACGGATCAGGCTAGTTCCGAAGTATAAGTTACCTTGGTTACGTAGCTAGAACTAAAATAAGCCACCTTAATGGAACGGAACTCTCGCTAAAGTAAGTGAGACTTGGCGAGATAAGTCTAGCTTTTCCTTAATCGACGTTGATGGAACACCCCCCAGTGCTCAGCCATCTAAAATGAAAAATAAGACAGGCATTAAGTAGCCTATCATTTTAAACAAGCATTCATAAATATTTATTTAAGGATGGTTTAACAGTCAGAATATACAAACTCTCTTAATTATGATGGAGCATTACAAACGGATGTACGGCTAGTTAGCAAGCTAAAATGAGTTAGCTTAATTCATCGGGAGCCGGGAGGACAGGGGATATCATTGAACAACAATAGTGGATACAAGCTCAAAATCATATAATCGATTGTTGATTTTATTTTCAGCCTGACGTAGGGAAAACGTATCTTAATGATGGATCCACTAGGGTGACAGGCTAGGATAGCTAGCTAGCGGATCATTCAGAGACAACAAATTTCTAGATTATAGCTAGAGCTAGCTAACGACGTTAACGAGGAACGGCCATTGTTTTTTTACTTAAAGGAGTATCACTTAATGTTTTGATTTGCAGACAACAGGGGTAATGATTATGAATGAAATGGAGATGAAAGTTGTATGTCACTTACCGTTAAATCTAGTGAAGAATGAACGTCTTGAGAAAGGTTCCATAAACGGTCGTTGAAGTTCAAATAACCCTCACGTGAATGAAATAGCACCCTTTTTAGGCAAAAAGTTATATCTCCTTGGCTCCATGGTTCTATATAGCACCCCAATGAACCCTTTTTTCTAAGAGTGTATGATGGAAAAAATGACGGCATCACTACAATTGAAAACTGACCTTTTTAATCAGAGATGGCACATGGTTAAAGAATATTTCAATCTGTAAATTTCTTTTTTTTTTTTTTTTATTATTATTATTATTATTTGTTTTCATATATACATTATATATTTTATATAATTATATGGCTGTATATTATTGTATCATGTTTGTGGAGATGTGAACATCCATATTAGGTACAGCCATATACAGAATATTTTTTTTTATTATTATTTTTCTCTGTATTACTCTTTTTATTTTATCATTCGTCTCAGGTAATGTTCCTTTTGTCTTGTTCTGTGAAAAACATAAATAAAAAGTAAAACAAAAAAAAGCCCAAAAACTTGCTAAAAAATGAGTAAACACGTCTTTGCAGAGCTTTTTTGCTCAGGGGAAAAGGCCCGCGGAGAAGGAGAGAATCAGGTCATTTTTCAGAATAAAACGTCTTTCAGACTCTGATAATAAATTAAAAGGAAATAATGTTATTAATTCTTTTTTGTGCGGCCGGTATGAAATGACCCACGGACCAGTACCGGTCCGCGGACCGGTGGGCACCGGTTGGGGAACGCTGCTCTAAAGACCCGGCAATTCAATCAATTTCCCGGCACATTTGCAATGTAATGCAATGCAGATGTGCACACCGCCCCCTACCGAACAAGATGGATAGCTCGGTCAGCAGGGAGCTGAAGAAGAGCGGCTACTGACGTCACTCTGCTGCGCCGCTCAGAATGCTTTTTCGTTCATTTTGCATTTCTGCAAATGCATTTGAATTGTGGTCCCGATTTTACAGCCACGTTCTTAAAATGAAAATGCATTTCTGGAAATGCATTTGAATTTGAATTGTGGTCCCGATTTTGCATCCACGTTCTTAAAATGAAAATGCATTTCTGGAAATGCATTTGAATTTGAATTGTGGTCACGATTTTGCAGCCACGTTCTTGAAAATGAAAATGCATTTCTGGAAATGCATTTGAATTATGATCACTATTTTGCAGCCACGTTCTTGAAAATGAAAATGCATTTCTGGAAATGCATTTGAATTTGAATTGTGGTCACGATTTTGCAGCCACGTTCATAAAATGAAAATGCATTTCTGGAAATGCATTTTAATTTTCAAATTTTACATTTCAAATTGAATTTTGGTATCTATTTGCTGGGGCATGTTTTGAAAATTTAATCTCAAATGTCTATTTCTTTTTCATTTTAATTAAGTGAAAGATTGAGCACTCTTGAAGAAGAAAATTAAAATGCAAATAGGATGATTGATTACTAATTTCATTTGAGTCAAATAATGCAGCCACATTCTTAAAATTCAAATGCATTTGAATTTTGGTAACGATTTGCTTCCATAAAGATGAGGGAACCTAGGCTTGTAAAAATCGCCAACCTAGGCTTGTAAAAATCGCCTCGGTTCGTCAAACTACAACTACCAATATGCTAGGAAGGCAGTGCGCGTTCACGCGTAGGGGAGTGGGATTCTGCGGGGGAGTGAGAATTCGGCACACCGGCGCTTTCAAACAATCCCCTCACTCAGTGAAGTTTGGCGACCGCAACTAGCTTGCTCGTAGCAAACCTCTTTTGAATTAGCCCCTAAATAACCTCCCTAAATAGATGTCAAGCTTATTTACGTTTTTGGGGGCATATTTTCAGTTGGCAGACGGTAGGCTACTGTTTGAATTGCGATTCCATCTGAAATACTGCCGGTGACAACGTCGTTGTTACAGTAGTTTGTTTGAAAGGGGGTTCTTAATGAATTACGCAATATGATTAGGCTAAATGCTTGAAAAATGTCACTAGAAGAGAAAAACTTAAGGGGACAGAACCACCTGCAAACGACGCAAGCAAGCACACCCTACAATTTCCCCAGAAATTGTACCCTCTCTAGTTCATGCATGAAAGGCCATTGCTAAATTGAAATCATGGCTGCTTACTCCACATTTATGTAATGTATTTTGTGCGTCTCATCATAAATCCCCCTATCAGTTTTTTTTGCTCTAAATAAATGCATATAGTTTGGCTAGAGCACTTCATATATCTATTCAATTTATGTGATGGCGATGGCTCCGTGTGTAGCATGTCTTAAAACACATAGGCAAATTGTGAAATGGATCATCAGATTTTAAGAAATGCGGCGGTGCAAAGATGCAGATGGCAAAGTAATAATCGTTAGAATAACATTCGCAAGATTTTGTTTCATTACGGTAACAGCAGGCATTCCTTGTCACGTGACCACTCCAAGCATCTTTTTGGTCCATTTTAGATGGTAGTGAGAGCCCTGAACGACACCCAAAAATGACCAAGTTGCAGTTTTTAAATGTGTTTTTGACCGAACGCCTTATGCTGGCTGCCCAAGAGATCTATAAATCTGTCGAAGACACGATTTTGGAGTACCAAGAAGAGATTGCGCTCAGAGAGAGAGAAAACGACCATCTGAGACGCAGACTGCGAGACGCAGGAATTGAAATATGGCCAGGTCAGTCAGCGCCGAGCTAACCAACTAGCATTAGCTAGCAAGCTAACTAGCTTGTCGCGCATTTCTTAGCTATCTAGCTAGGTAGAAAGCAATTTAAATAGGTATATGGCTCCATTTAAACGTAGCAAATTATGTGAACGTGATTAAAGATGTATCTTCCATTTGCCTACTGTAAAGATGGTTAAACATTTAGCTTAGACAGATACGGATGATGTCTAGTTAGCTAGCTTCACCTCTAGCATCCGGCTAACTTGCTAACGTTAGTTAGCCACCTTTGTTCGTTAGCCAACCAGCAAGTACTACAGTAAGCTATCCCCATATTTACAACAATAATTATAGCCTGTTATCTAACATGGATCTAATATCAATCATATGATCGCCGTTACAAATAACGCAATGGTATGCTATGCACTTGTTTTCCACTATTGTCTTGCACTATAAATCACATTTGCCACGTCCCTCCCTCTTCCTCTCCAGACCGCCAGTCCATGGCGCTGCTGGATGAGGAGGATGCTGAACATCCGCGTCGTGAGTGGAGTCCCAGCATGGGTCATGAGGAGCGACTTCCTCTGCAGATCAAAGACAAAAGAGACCTCCGCAGCAGCCAGGGAGAGGAGCAGCTTCGTGGGCATGGCTCTTGCAGCACGCCTGAGTCCATGTTCACCCCTCCCCGTGTGAGCAACGAGTACCCCCAGGACCCCCCCCACACGTCTAGCCTCCCCCAGAGCCAGGGCGTGGAGAACAGGGAAAGGGACCCTGGTGCCAGGAGCTCCAGGCATGTGAAGGCTGAGAGCGGGGGAAGCCACAGAGGCTCGTCCTCCTCCAACAGCGGACCTCAGCCCCTCGCCCCGGTCAACCCCAACTGCTCCAACGAAAATAACATTGACATCATAGGGGTGGAGAACGGCGGACAGTTGGTGGGCTCCAAGGGGGGTGCTGGGGGGAGTAGGGGAGGCCAGGTCTCGCACATGCGAAACCAGGGTGGGAACCCCGCCGTGGACTGCCACCAGAAATCCCCCCTCCAGATCCACGTGTCGGCCTTTTGCTGCAAAGTGTGCGGCGAGGCGTTCAGCCAGGCAGGACACCTCCACGTGCACGTGCAGGTGCACACGCGGGAGAAGCCGTACCGCTGTGGTGTGTGTGGGAAGTGCTGCAGCTCCTCGGGACGGCTGCAGGAGCACCAGCGCAGCCACACAGGCGAGAAGCCCTTCCGTTGCCAGATCTGCGGGAAGGGCTTCACTCAGATGGCCCACCTGAAGGTGCACATGAGGATCCACACGGGCGAGAAGCCCTACAGCTGCCCCGTGTGCGGGAAGTGCTTCAGCCGCTCCGACAAGATCAAACGGCACCTGCAGACCCACAGCCGTGAGGGAACCTACTTCTCAGGCCAATGAAGGAAGATAAGACGGGCGGAAAAACAACTCCATCTGAAAATTCTTTTTTGAGATAATGGGATAATGGGACATTTTTCACAAGGAAAAGCTAAATTTGCTGCCGCTAAGATGAAGCTTTTTGAATTTCAAAGAAATAGGGATTCTTCGACTCTGTTTAGAGAATGTTGTATCCTAACACTTCATGCCATAGTCCCATGCAATAGGAGTTGCATTACATAGTCAATTTAGTATGTTCAATTTCCTTTTAATTTTATTTTTGTACTTGTCACTGAATGAAATAGGGAATCTTTAAGACACAGAATTTGATGAGTTTATAGATAGCCTTTCTTAATTATTTAGTCTTTCTGTAGTAATAAATTTAGCATGATTATGAAGTCTTCCATATGCGCCTTGAAACTGAGATGTGTTCAGAATTGCAACAACGAGCACCATTCTATAAAACTAAGTTTCGTCTGGAAGTATTGGCATTGGGCTGTTAGGTCATAAATGAAGCACTGTTTGACACTCTTCAATTTCCAAAGTCACCTTGGATAAACAGTGGAAATATTTTTTGTTCAATTCTCAAATTTGTCCAACGTACAGATGTCATGAGGTCATTTGGAGCCCTCTATGGGAAGCCTTTGTAGTCTGGTGACATGACTCTCTGTAAGAGGGAGTGGTGTTAACCAGGCTAATGCTTATGTACAGTTAGCCATCAATAGCCTCCCAAGCACTTGATAGTGACTGAGCATGAGCCTCCCTATGTCATTGTTGCATAACTGACTACTGCCATCTAAGTTTATCTAGAGCTGGTTGTTTTATATTACGAGGATTCTGTTGCAAGACTGCTTTACTATGTGTATGATAATAATGTGACGACGAGGATTTTTAGTTCTGTAAATTACCACTTTTCCCCCAAGTTCTCCTGTATAGGGTCTATGTGTCCTGTGTATGACCTGTGCAATGGCTTACAGCCAACATGGTTCAGAGACACACTCCTCAGCCATATAGTATTACCTTATCCTGAAATCTTAGCAAGACGCTTCTTCATGAGGGTAGGCAGGGTCAACATGCATACATTCACTTAGCAAAATCTTATAACATCGATTATTTCCATGTTGTCTATTGACTGGGCTAGTTGGAGCCCAAGGGTATTGGCCCTTCAAATGTCCTGTAGCAATTAAGCTAGCAGCAACCAAGTTAATTGTAGGAAGCAGTTTCTGTCTCTGTCCCACCCTCCTGAACAGGCTGTTGTACAGTTTTTATCTCCACTCAGGACTGAGGCTACGCTAGTACGCCCTCACACCCGACCAGCATACCCTCCCACCTCCCCCACACATCCCATCCCTCTCCATTCCTCCCCCACACACTCCCTTTCCTCCCTAACACTCTACTCCGGGAAGCTGCAGCTCCCCCACACACACGCAACATTACTGTACAGTGTTGTATCATTGTGTACTAAATGTTATTTTTTAATAAAGTAGTAATTGAGTACCTTGTTATCGAAACAACCAGTTTTCTTCTCAACACGGCACATATTTTTCATTTACAGTGACAGTAACTGTTAAATTGAACATTTCCTTGTTTCTACAATATGAAATTACAAAATGTAGTTTTGAACACAATTTGGTGGATATATTTCATCACGCTATCCACAAATCATGTCACTTCTTACTTCCATCTACATTATTTGGAGCTATTTATGAAAAATATATAATAATTGAAAACGTGCAATTGGATGATTTACGTACGAACTATGGTATTGATGACAATTGATTATATTTAATCAGTGACATCCTCAAACATAAAAAATAAATATAGCTGCAAGCAGCGATGCGGGTTCCTCCGCAAAATATTATAAACATGTACACTGTTGAAGATGGAGAGTTGGACAACAAGAGAGCAAAACGACTTCATGTTTGGCCAACAACAATAGGCTGAATGGAGATTTGAACTCATGAGCATAAGGTCACATGTCAGTCTCTCTATCCTCTCTGCTACACACCAACTGTTGAGATTGTATGAGTAGAAAGGAAAAAGTATGAGCTTTGGTCAGCTTTGGGACAAAGGTTAAGAAACGGTTGACATTTCAAAGTAAAATTGCGCATGGTACATCAGAATGATGTCACCTTGAAGCCAATAAGGTTTGAAAAACCATCAAAATTATATTTGATTTATTGACACAAAGATATTGACATTTTGTATCGCATTCAGACATTTTGTATCGCATTTCTCATTCCATTTCACCCTATATAAAGACACATCTGCCCGCACACTATCCCCATCCATGCTGTTTCCCTCTCTCCCAGCACAGGTCATGCCAAAGCAGAAATGCTGCAGCACCCGCATGAGGTTTAGATATAGTCCAAAAATTGCCTCCCACAATCAAAACATTAACCACAACTCTGTTTTCAAACTTTTTCAAAGATCACTTGAAAAACAAAGCTATTGACTCTCTTCTAGAGTAGGGGGGTGTTCCATCAACGTCGATTAAGGAAAAACGAGACTTATTTCGTCAAGTCTCACTTACTTTAGCGAGAGTTCCGTTCCATTAAGGTGGCTTATTTTAGTTCTAGCTACGTAACCAAGGTAACTTATACTTCGGAACTAGCCTGATCCGTGTCAGGCTAAAAGTCAAGCTAAACTAAAATGTGTTGCAAATAATTTTAAACAGGCGGAAACAGAATCTCAAAAGACAGTTCCGTCGAGTAAATTCCTGCGCACAAAGCACTTTAGTCCGTGTTCGGAAACGTAAATTCAGACTTTTTGAAGTGCAGACATGAATGATTTACGTGTTTACTTCATCTCCAACAAATATATTAATTTAAATAAACAGGTTAAGAAATAATGTCACTTTAACTGTTTTCAAAAGCCATTGGTTAATTGACATAAAATAAGGCCTTAGAAACTAAGCAGTGCGTCTAGACAAGTTACAATCAATTATGGCGTATCCGTTCTTTGACAACCCTGTGGTGGATGAAGGTGCTCAGATTATACAAAGAGCGTTTATCAGACCAGCCCCAATGGTCTTCAGAGACAGAAGTAATGCTTCCCTGACCAGTATCTGTGGAAGAAGTATAGGTTCAGCAGGCCCAGCATAGTTTATCTAGATAGATTTAATTGTCATTCTTAAAAAAATAAACACTTTAGCAACTCTTAAGGATGGCAATGAACACATAAGAGCAGCCTACCACCCTTTGTAGAAAGTAATAGAAAGGAGATTAGTAGACTATAATAGTAGAAAGGAGGGTAGTAGACTGCAGTCTATGTAGGTAGGCCTAGACTATGTAGTCTGCTGGAATCACACACAAGGAAGCAAACTCACTGTAGCCAAGCCTTGACACTGTGCAGTCTGTCTGCATCTCTGTGTGTCTTTGCATGTGGGACATTCTTGAACGGGCAACTATGCCAGGAAATATGAAGGGTATACCTTGCTCGAAAGCAGTACCTGAATATTATCATTAGTTTTTCAGGTAATCTTGAAACACAAAGAATCAAGGAGACTTTTTATTCAATTGTATAAAGTATTTTCAATGTTTAAAGGAGCCGATATGTTGACAAGCCTCTATATTACCTTATATTCCTTCTGGCTTCCCCAATATTATAGGTGCAATATACTGTACCCATGGGTGTATCCAGGCCCACTGTAAGACTCAGGGGGTGACTGCCTGGTGCCCCCATGGTTGAAAAGGTGTTTCTAAAATGCCCTCTAGAGTGGCAAAAATTAGACCAAGTGCCCTACTGTCTGCCATTCACATTGTGAAATATGCTTGAGTGCACAGGATGCCCCATGCAATAAATGACAGTGTGCCCTCTATAAATGTAAAAACATGTCTTCATGAGTTCCTTTATAGTAGAGAAAATGTGATGCAGTACCCTATAAGGTGCCCTTACAATGGTCTAAATTGGACTGTTCCCATGCCCTTACTTCCAGTGGAAAAGGGTGCTGTTATGAAGTGCCCTTTATGCTGCCCCTACATGACAGTGTCCCAAATGTTGCCCTTTCCAAAGAAGATGATTAGATGCTGTGCCCAACAGTCTCCCCTAATGTTCCCACTAGGGCATGCTTTCCCAAAGTGAGGCTGTGACAACCCTTGGCACAGCCACAGTCTGTCACTGTCCAAGCCCCCTCTGGATCTGTGGAGGCAGACTATGTTAATTGGAAATATGGAAATATGGGGCAGCTGTCCATACACTGTCAGCCAGAATAGTAATAATTGTATTTGGATTAAATATGCACGCGTAATATAATAATGATATATTCTTAGTCATGTTGAGCAATTTTAAATGACTGTTCTGCCAAGCAAAGTGCGCTACAGTTTTGGTCACCTTCTGATCTGAAGTCGGTGCTGGATCTGTGCAATACTAGTTATTTCAGTGAATCCCCATTTTAGTCATGGTTATCTTTCCCTTTTATCTTAAAGCTCAGCATTTAGCCTATCAGTTAATAAATGCGTGTGGCAAAGTTATTTTGAAGTAATTTATTAATTTTGTTAAAGATGTGAAGACAAAAACATTATTAGCCCACATGAAGTGCAATTAACCATGGCCTTCTTTAGTGTTTTGAATTTTATCCTACAATTTTCTATTGCTGCCACGTTCTTTTTTGGGCTATTATTCTCAATCTCCTGTTGAGAATATCGGCCATAGGCTAGCCTACTGTCAGAACGGTTTCAGACAGCTCATCAAATTACGCTAATTATCAGTAGGACTAAATGCATATGTTAAGTAGATTTGGTAGGTCTACAATTTACGCATTTGTAATGGTTTGACAAGTTGTCTCCCTTGCCATGTTAATTGCGGCAACATTGCCCTTTTTGGGGACAACTAAAAAAAAACCTCAAAAAATCTATTTACGCTGCTGAAACAACACCACTCTGCTGGTTTACGCTTTGCTTTTTGCGACATAACTCCTCTTTTCGACGATTGCCTGATCTGGGCTGCACAGTCTAAGCTTATTGAGGTCTAGCTTGAATTAGCGTTGCCTGTTAGTGGAACGGAACGTTAGTGGAACGGCTTGAGGCTTAAGTCTAAATTGCCGTTTACCCAAGTGAGACTTATTCGTGTTAAGGCCGAAATATGCTTCTGCGTCTCCATTTACGGATGGGCGGGCGCACGGATAGACTTCGTTTATGGTTCTCCGTAGGCTGTGGGTGCTGAAAACAATTCACCGCCAGAAGAGTAGGTGGCGCAACGGTTTTTTGTAAGTCGTCGTGGAGTGTTTATTTACCCAGGTTATCGAGAAGTCGGAGCAAATTTACAAATTAGCCGTTTCATCAATAAAATACGCACATTTTCAGCAACTACACTGCCCATTTCTCGCCACATTTTAATTCAGATGCTGATTTACATGTACTGTTTAGCTGAAATATGAATTCTAAAAACTTACAGCAATGACGGTCAAAGGATTCTGTTCGTCCTGTTTATCACGGCAACCCCGCCCCCGCCGCAAGCGGTTCTTAATACTGACCAATCACAGCCAAGGGGGTCTCCGTAGCTCTCCGTCGCTCACGACGGATAGTTGGAAAATTCAGGAGGTGCACGTCGAGCTCTCCGGGGCTCTCCGAGGGCTGACGGAGAGCTCGTAGAGGGCGTTCCTCGGAGAAGAGGGCGTTCCCATGTGTCCGTTTTTCAAAAAACGCAGAAGCATATATCGGCCTTTAGCGTGACTTGCGTGAGCTACGGTGATGGAACACCCCCCCAGATCTCTTTCCAGAACCACAGTCAATCCATAATAACCTCGTTAACAACTTGGCTAGAGCATAGCCTTCAATCGGCTCCTCGCGAGTAACGCTGATTATTGTAAAATTGCCGACACTCTCTTCCAATTAAACTACACAACATGCCCACTCAGGGTGACCAACAAGATTATATTAACTTATAAACAATAACATTACAAACATCTGACTGAACGAACACAACAACTGAAATCCCTCGCATGGCTGTTGTAACCTAACTATTTTTGACCTAACGTCTTTGTGTTTTTTGACATGCCGAACTGCATGCTGGGTACCCAAGAGCGCTGACGCTGATTATCTAGCTGTGCTCCGACTGTGATATGACGAGATGCTAGTGACGCGCTAAGGTATCGGAGTCTCCTGCAAGTTCTGCTCGATTAGCAAGCTATTTTTACTAATGTTTTGCTAGCTATTGAATGGTAATGCAAGCTAGCTAAAAACAATGTTAGTTAGCTTTGCTAAACTGGTTTTCATAGCAACAGAAATCAACAAATCAGATCAGTCGAACTTTATTCAGAAAGGGGGGGATGGCAGGAACATTAAAGATCCTGTAAAGTGGAATTAAAAACGAGTTTCAAGTTAACCACACCACCGAATAATGTGTTATTAACTACCCATCCAAATTCGAATAAAAAAAACACAGACAAGTATGTTAAATTAGGCTTTCAAATCGTGAGAAAATCAGCACTCTTCTCTGCTTTAGACTGGGGGGGCGTGTCGCCTGAAGGAGCTGAAGCTCCACCCCTCGCTGCCTACCTACGACCCAGATAATGGACGCTACGTCAAGCCGAACAAAACAGTATATAATTAGAATGTAGCCTATTTGTTCAATGACTTAAACATACAGATGCATATAAATGAAATATTCCCCTGAGCTGTAACACATGAGTAAACATTTACAGTAGAGACAGCAGACAGTGAGCTCTCCAACTACTTCTAGCACATTAGCTACCATTTCACCAAAATACCATCATTCTATACCGAGTAGTAGCGGTTTGCACTAATTATAGCAGAGATACCTCTGGAAAAGTTATCTAGTATAATTATAACAAGCACACAGAACTGTGGGAGTCAGGTGGCTGAGCGGTGAGGGAGTCGGGCTAGTAATCTCAAGGTTGCCAGTTCGATTCCCGGCCGTGTCAAATGACGTTGTGTCCTTGGGCAAGGCACTTCACCATACTTGCCTCGGGGGGAATGACCCTGTACTTACTGTAAGTCGCTCTGGATAAGAGCGTCTGCTAAATGACTAAATGTAAAATGTAACTGAGTGATGATCTGCTGGCGGCGGTGGATGGTCCAGGTGCGACCGGAGGATGAACGGCCGGGTGGGCGATGCTCGGTACGGCTCCGCGCTGCAAGAGAAGCCGTGTGTTGGTGAACCCCGTCTGTCTGGTCCATGTTAAAACTGTCCGCCGTGAAATGGTCAGTGGCGCAGAGGCGGCTGTTGGAGTTTATCCGAAGCTTTCCATGAGCATGGCTCTTCACAACATCTATCCACCTATTTTTACTTTCATTATCAACAGGGAACTTAAATGGCGTTGCAGCGCAGCTGGAGTTCTTGCATCCAGGGAAGAGGCAGTTGCGGGTGGTGGGAGACATCCTGAAGTTAGCTAGCTAGCTAGCTGATGTAAGCTACAATAACAGTTCAGCAGGAGGAGCCATTCAGTGATCTGACGTAGATGGGGCAAAATGACGTAGATAGGGGATGTTTTGGCTCCGCCCATTAAAACCTGATCTGAAAACGGAAGAGAAACTGTTCTTCGGTCTAACTCCACATTTCAGTGCGACAAAGTTTTAGCGCTTTGCACATGCTTTCAGGAACTCATTTCCCACATATATAATGTACTTAGAAGCAAAACATGGAATTTACTTTACAGGATCTTTAAAAGTGTAGGGTACAGTAAAAGTGAAATGGAACGCATCTTTGGAAGCTGCGTGCGCATCATCATCAAGACCCCATCAAGATAACATCCAAGCTAACAATTTCGCCAAATCTGACTGCAGCTTTGTATACCATATGTACTGTGTTATGGTTGTTTGAGTTAAACAACTTGCTAAATGAATTAAATGTCTGTTAAATGTCAAATCCAACTATAAATGTATAAAAGAGAGAGTTCCGATCAATTCTGAATTATTTTTAAACCTAGAGGTTTAAAAGGCTACCTTTGCCTAAACTGACATGCACCAACTCAGAGCACTGAGTTTCAACAGCCATTTACACATTAAGTCTGTATTTTTTACTCTACTCAAACTAGGTCTGTCCCCGACTAAGATTTTCTTTGGTCGACCAAGACTCGACTAAAACGTCTGAAAATTGACTAATCGAAATTTGAAACGTTTTTTTTTTTTTTCAGAAACAAAAACGTACAAACATTTTCCCGATCTGACTCAATGGCTGCTGGACATTGCAGATTCAGCCGCTAATAGCCTACTAATAATAAGACTCGTATCACCAGTCCTGTTGTAACCGAATGCCGATGGTATTTAGTATCTCTTACAATGTACTACAAATTAAAAATATTGTTTGTTTAACATGCAAATCATCAGAGCGCGCTTATCACTGCCTGAAAACTTGCAGCATGCGAACTTATGTAGAAGCTGAGTGGGGAACGGTGCAACAGAGAAAGATTTTGTTGTCTTGGCCGGAGAAGATAATGTCATTCGATTTGGATGTGATTCTTATAATAGGCATATCCATTTTTCAACCCAGCGCGTTAGCATGAGTGAAGTAGGGCTAGGCCAACTTACGTTGTTCAGGTGGTAGGCTACATCATATTCGACGTTGAACTATGAAAAATAAACCGTTGTTTGCAGAGTTTGCATTCAACGTTTTTCGAGTCACCCGGTACTTTGTAAATGTAAATGTTCTTTAATGAAATGCTGCCATACCACAGATTTCTTTGCCATTTTGACTAATAACACCTACAAAGTAGGCTATGGCAGAGTTTGTAGTTCGGCAGCCAATTGTGCTCGTGCCGTGTGCAAATTACCAAAACAAAACAAAGTGCAGATTACCGAAAGGGAAAACAGTAACACCTTTTCTTTTAAATTATATATTTTTAGAGTTGCTTTATTTGTCTTAAATAATATAATCTACAATTTCTGTAGAACATTTCGTTAATTCAGCAATGACGACACAAGCGGGAATCTGATCTCACACTGCCATATGGCAGCTCAACTAAAAAAATCTTAGTCGACCAAGAGCATATCGAAGAGAAAATCGACTAGTCGACTGAGTGGGGACAGCCCTACTCTTTTGGAGCACGCGCGCTATGGAGTAATTCAATTGAATTCAATCATATATTGACATATCAAGGTGAAATTGCGTACGGTACTTCAGAATGATGTCATCTTGAAGGCACAAAGGTTTGAAAAACCATCAGTAAAAATTATATTTGATTTATTAACACAAATATATTGTGGCAATGTGTACATTTACACATTGCCACATACACATACACATATAAATACACTTCTTTCAGCCATTTTGTATTGCATTCCTTATTCAATTTGACCCTATAGAAAGACATGTGTTCTACAAATCTGTAACAATTTTCAAGTCGATTGGATCTATGGTTCATGAGGAGAAGGGTTTTGAAGGTTGTACCAAATTTGGACAGTACAGCAAAATCTATCATGGCGGACCTATGGGTTCTTGAGGCCTTTTTGTTCCCCATGAGAAATAAGGTATGTATACCAATTTTCAGGCATTTTGGAATAATGGGGCGCTGGGGAAATCACGTAGACTTTGGGCGTGGCTTATAGCGCCACCTATGGGCGTACATGGGCCATTAGCGGTCTGGGAGTAGTGAGTGACCTGTTGTATCATTGGGCCAAATTTAAAAAAAATCGGGTCAAGGACTTTTTGAGCTATTGAGCCATTTAATGGAGAAATATAATAATAATAGGAATACAAAAAAAAACAATAGGTTCCCTCCTACCGGAGAAACCCTAATAATAATAGGAATACTAACAAAAACAATAGGTTCCCTCCTACCGGAGGAACCCTAATAATCTAAAATCAGGAGACCGTTACCAGCTTTTACGGTAATGGAAGACATGTTTTGCATACGTCACTAGAAAGCGCCCACTTCCGACGCAAATTGCTTGGTTTGTTGTGAGGTGGATGTGGCTAGCAGCCAAGCTACCTTCAAAATGACAAAATTACAATTTCTAAATGTCTTTTTGACTGAGCGTTTGATGTTGGCTGCACAAGAGATATATAAAGCGGTGGAAGACACAATATTAGAGTACCAGGAAGAAATAATCCGAGAAAAAAGGGAGAACGATCAACTGAGACGCAAGCTTATCGAGGCAGGGACTGAGACATGGCCGGGTTAGTAAAATAAAACATGATGAAATAGGACACATTAGGCTAGTTCACAACGTAAGACTTCTATACTGAATTGTTTATCTAGCTATTGTGTAAATTATATTCAACTAACTGCCAATTCAACGTAATATTTCACAAATAATTTTACGTTGGTTGGAATATCCTTTCCTTTTGCAGTAGCATTGTTACAGAGACGGATTAGCGAAACCCCTACTGTTATATGTGACTCCTTAAGAGTTTAGCTAATGTGTCTGTTCACCAATGTTTTGCAGAAGGGCCATCCTATGAGTGTGAGGAGCAAGAAAGGGGATTCAGTGAGGAGAAAGTGGAACCAGAACCTACAGAGACAACAGGAAAAGAAGCCTGCACAGCTAAGGGGGGGAAGCCACTCCGTGTCCAGTCTCACACGTCAATTGCTTCTACCAGAAATGCTAACTATGATCCAAACTCTCCTCAGTCTACCTCACACCATCTGCAAAGCCTCTCTCAAGAAGGGAGCAGGGACCCAGTGGCAAACTCGGCATATAAACATGTCAAAACAGAGACTGAAGGACTGTCCTCAGCAACTCCCACTGACAGCCCAGGTGGCGATACGAGTCTGAATCTGGATTGTTCTTCGGCTCAGAGTGACACCTGTGTAAGTATGATAGGTTTAGAAGGTGACATTGGACTACTGTCTGGGTTTGAGGCCCTTCAGATTCCTCACTCTGAGCATTTTCTGCAAACACATGACTCGTCGTTGCGATGCACGGTGTGTGGGAAGTCCTGTAGACATCTCGGCCACTTGAACGCCCATGCACGTGTCCACACCAAAGAGAAGCCCTTTCTCTGCGGCCTGTGTGGTAAAGCATTCAGCTCCTCTGGGAGACTGAAAGGCCATCAGCGCATTCACACGGGGGAGAAACCATACCAGTGCCACTTCTGCCGGAAGCGGTTTAACCAAACAGCCCATCTCAAAGTACACCTCAGGGTTCACACTGGAGAGAAACCCTTCAGCTGCCCCGTGTGTGGGAAGAGCTTCAGCCAGTCCAACAAAGTGAAACGTCACCTCGTAACTCACTCCAGGGACAGGACGTAGCTTCTTTATTTGCAAAGAGGGTCACTTTATAAAGTGATACACTTTATACATATGTATGCTCAATGTTTTTCTTTGCTGATCAAGAACATTTTTTGTCAAATAAATTAGGCCCCCAAAAAAAGAGACTTGGTTAGTGGAGTATTTATTGTGCATGAGGGGATGACATCACCTCTCATGAGTGAGTTGCTGTGGGTGGACTAGCTGGTTGTTGTAAACAGAATGTTTGTTTTTGGCACGGTCCTTTATCATGGTTTATATTTTTTTAAATAAATGCTGAAATTGAGCAAACGTGTTTTTATTTTTTGGTTGCTTGAATGGATTAATGGTTGGTGAAGTGCAGCTACCCAAAAGATTTTGTTTACAATTTTAGATTATATACAGACATGCTCAAATTTGTTGGTACCCTTACAGCTCACTGAAATACTTACATTTACATTTATGCATTTAGCAGACGCTTTTATCCAAAGCGACTTCCAAGAGAGAGCTTTACAAAAGAGCATAGGTCACTGATCATAACAACGAGATAGCCCCAAACATTGTGAGCAGCCAAAACATGAAGCATACATTGTGGAAAACCAAATAAGTGCCAAAGGGAAGAACCATAAGAGCATGCAGTTAAACAAGTTACAATTGAACAACATGAAACTCCCCGCAAGAGTGTACCTGTAGAAAAAAACTATAAACAGTAAAATATTTCATAGTGAGTACAAGAATTTGAAACCGTTACAACTAATGATGAAGAAAGTGTTTTGTCCATCTCTTCATAAACGGAGTGACTAAGTTCAGTTGAGTTCTGGATTGTAATAAGTATTTATCAATCTGCAGATTGGGAGAGAAAACCAGACCTCTGACAATAAATGACAACACAACACCAGGCTAAGGTCTCAATCATGTCTCTCCGCTCTGAAGGCCGGAGGACCATCTTTTATAGGGCACAGGAATGTAAACAGATAGTGACAGTCAGGCAGTAATGACGTTACAACAGTCTCAGAGGAAGAGATTCACAGCTCCCAACACATGACCACTCAGACTAGAGAGATCATAGTTGGCGCTCTCCTTGTAGTCATGACAAAGGACGTTTACCCAGTACTTTCTCCTGATCCCGAACATCTATTAACCCTGACACATAGACACAATCTACTCTTATTAATAGCAAGCTTATATGAGAACATACTAACTAGTATCCAATGACTAGTTCTATTGATAAGTGAATAATGTAAGCACACCAGAAATCGCAATTTCTTCCACAGTCCCCCCTTCTGACGTTTAACGTCAACACAACCATTCATCAACTGTTTATCTGGGGCCTGCTGTAGTGCCTTACATTTCACAAGATTCAAAACACTTAAAAACCTTAACAATCAAACAATACAGTATCTGTTACTACTCAGCACAGCATACATGATTATAGGATTTGAAGAAATATTAGGTAGTACCCAATCACAGGTAAAAAGGTACAAAGTCATTGAAGTGAATAGCTTTTTGCTTAGTTCTCAAGATAGGGCTCCCAGAAATGACCTTAACGCTCCTTCCATTTTCCTTGTTCAAAGTTGCATGGCATTATACACTTTGGCGATATTGTGACCTCTGATTCATCCTAGTAACACAGGCATTTCCTAAGACCCCACAAAAGAACCAGCTTCTAGCTATTCACTTCTTAAGCAAAGAGCATAATGACAGTTTCTCAATAGTTGTAGAAACATAGGCATATTTCTCTGCTGGACATACCCACTGGTCATGCTCTCGTGAGCTCAACACATCAGGGTATAGGTCAAACACTGTTCATTAAATTCAGAGTATTTCAAACAGTATGAAAAGTAATAAAGTAACCATCTTTAATTATTGTTAAATGATCTGTGGTCAAGGACAGATCTATTCACATTGCATAGAGCATTGTATATCAGTTGGAAAATAGAAGGAGGCAAATGGCCATCTTTATTACATTGGCAAAGTAGTCACTTGGTACATGAGATTACATATCAGACATGTCAATCATTCTCAGGGCAATAAAGTAATCATCAGTCTTGCTTGCTTTTGTCTGTGGCTTGATTTGGGCTACCATAATCTTACTGGCAGCCTTACGAGAGCCCAATGCACAGCACTGTACACAGCAGGCAGTACACATCTTCCAAGCACAAACCACAATCAGCACAACAACGATTAACATGCCCAATCCAGTGATTCCCATTTGAATAATAGTCGAAAAAGAAACCCCCAACAGAGGAGGTCAGTCAGCACAATTCCAAGCTTCAGGTTCCCCCAAAGCTTAAATTAACTCTTTAATGTGAGCAGCCATACTTGTGATATTAGCAGATTAATCTTGGATAAAAGTACAACAGTCATGACCTATCACAGCACAGGTACCTCCCTGAGCTGACAACAGATAATCCAGTGCCATACGGTTCTGTAGCACTACCTGCGTCATGGCCTTCATCTCAGAAGCAACCGCAGTTAACCCTTGTGTTATCTTCGGGTCAATCTGACCCATCAGTCATTGTGACCCACCGTCGTATTGAGACAAATTTACCTCATACAAAAACAAAGTGAAGCATTTTCTTTTAACTGTCGGGCTGTCTCAGACCCCCCACATTGGAATGGTTAAAAGAAAATTATTTTTATTTGTTTTTGTATTGGGTAAAATTGGGTAAACACAACGATGGTACGTTATGAACCTTTGGGTCATGTGACTCGAAGGCAGCACGAGGGTTAAGGCGTCGGCTGTCTCATTACCAATGGACTCCAACCCTAGTGCTAAGCTCCTAAAAGGCAGTGATAACACCATACACAGGGAGAATGGCAGCTGAAAACGTGAAAAGTGACTGTGTACTATTGAATCCACGTGATGTGATCCCAGCTTCTTAGCATCTGCATTAATAATACTTCTCTTGTGGCGGTGCCACCAATGTTTGGGAAAGGGGTGCAGGGGCAACCAATCTACAGGTCTGAGGGCTCCTACAATAAACCCAAGGTAACACGTTCCTGACCAGTCGGCCGGCAGGAAATAATAAGCACTCTTACCACATACCCACATGGTGCCCTTGTTAGCTGCATGAGGAACCCAAAATGGTGATGCCCTTATACTTACAGGTCCATCATGCAACAGGCTGTTAGCATACATACCACAGTGTGGTTACATGTATTTTTCCAAATACCTTCCCATAATTATTTAACCCTCGTGCTGCCTTCGGGTCACATGACCCAAAGGTTCATAACGAACCATCGTTGTGTTTTATTTTGTGTATTATTCTTATTTTGATTGTGGCTGTTTACTGTCTGAGTGTCCTTGAGCAGGCCACAGCAAGCTCTTCGTTCTGAAGAAAACGGGAGGGGTTGAGTGCAGTAGTATGGAGTATGTGACTGAAGGGTACTGACTATTTTCTGTATACTGTATACGCGCATTCAATAATTTCCTCAACTCCGTTACCTCATAAGTAACAAAATAACCACAATTCGTGCTTAAAAGAGACAAGTTAATTCATAAACTGCCAGTCTATATCTTTCCCTTAGTATTTGATTGTGTCCCTCGCTGATCATTAAATGCCAAGCTTGTCAGTTAAAAGCCTAACTGCCCCTTTACATTGTCAAAGTATTCCTAACTTGTTTAAAACCACTTTACCCTTAAAAGTTGGTCTCTCGCATAAAGCCTTTGACCCTAATACATTATGACTGCCCACCTACTGTGCTTGGTCTTAAGACAACTCAAAACAACACTTAATACAGTTACAATTCAAACAAAAATAAAAAATCCCACTAAGATCTCTGTTCAAAAGAGAAAAACAACTTTAAACATGCATCTTAAAAGTAACATATACATTTGGTTCACCTCTGGTCTGTATATATAAAACCATACACTCTGTTAACAGATCCTTTCCCCAGGTCAAGAGTATGGGCCGTATTCTCTGTTAACAGATCCTTTGCCTCAGATCAAGAATACAGATTGTTTTACATATTTGTTTCAATACTTCACGCGACCAGAGTTCTTGTACGCTATCAGAGTTCGCCAACTCTGACCTAGACAAAGTAAAAATAGCAAGTCAATTAATGACCCAAATTTACTAAACCAAAACTCGAATATTATCTTCCTCCTGTTGAGGCCTAACAGACTCTGGTCTGCTAAGACCAGGGTCCCAACTGAATGTCACAATAAAAGGTTCTTAAATTGTTTACGTTACCAGCATCGCAGAGGGACAGCAGGCGCACCAAGCATAAAGCAGCCTGTGAATGGGGTTTTGGAAAAGGATCCCCTGACCTCTTAGTTTTGCGCGTCACAGGTTCTGCTTTACACTGGTGCCGCCGTGGGTCTCTCCTGGATCTGGTTCTGTAATCCTGCTGCTCGACAATGCCAATTGATGAAGAAAGTGTTTTGTCCATCTCTTCATAAACGGAGTGACTAAGTTCAGTTGAGTTCTGGATTTTAATAAGTATTTATCAATCTGCAGATTGGGAGAGAAAACGGCCCGCTAGCCGACTTTGTGGAGGAGCTGGACATGCTCCTCAGCGTCCTCCCGGATGATGGAACCCCCCTGATAGTCCTTGGGGACTTCAACATGCACCTCCAAGGAACGTAGGCCGTCGACTTCTTGTCTCTCCTGACCTCCTTCGACCTGACGCTGCTGAGCACACCGGCGACCCACAAGGCAGGCAAACAGCTAGACCTCATCCTGACACGTAACTGTATCACTGACTTAACCTCTGTAACCCCACTGCATATTTCTGATCACTACTTTATCCAATTTTCTCTATCTCTCTCCCTCCAACTCCTTCTACCTCCCCTCCCCTTGTAACTTTCCGGTGCAACCTCCGCTCCCTATCCCCCTCCCATTTCTCCTCTATTGTAACATCCTCCCTCCCCCCCATTGACGAGTTCTCGTCCCACCCCACTAACACTGCCACAGACACCTTGTTAACCACTTTAACTGCATCACTTGACTCTCTCTGTCCCCTGTCAACCAGGCCTGCACGATCTTGTCCCTCCTGCCCGTGGCTTACGGATGTTATTCGTGAAGAACGGTCCACCCTTCGGGCAGCTGAGAGTAGATGGCGCAAGTCCAAAGGCGGTCTGGACCTTGATAAGTATCACTCCCTCCTCAAATCCTTCTCTTCTCACATAACTGGTGCTAAAACCCTCTACTTTCTGAACAAAATTAACTCCGCTTCAAACCCCCACAAACTTTTTTCTACCTTCTCCACCCTTCTTAACCCACCTCCCCCACCCCCTCCCTCCACCCTGATAGCAGACGACTTCTCCTCCTTCTTTGAGAAAAAAGTCGCCGACATTAGCAGTCGGTTCCCTAAACCCACCTTTCCTACCCTCTCACCCTCCATGACTGACCCAACTAAATGTCTAAACTCTTTTTCTCCCCTGTCTGAGGCAGAGATCTCTGACCTCATTCTCTCTCATCGCCCCACCTCCTGTCCCCTTGATCCTATCCCCACCCCTCTCTTTCAAACCATCTCCCCCTCCATCATAACTTTTCTTCTCCATGTCCTAAACTCCTCTCTTACCTCTGGCACCTTCCCCTCTGCCTTCAAACAGGCTAGAGTTACCACTCTACTCAAAAAACCCTCCCTTAACCCTGCCGTCCTCCAGAACTACAGACTGGTATCACTGTTACCCTTCCTTTCAAAAACAATTGAACGTGCTGTATCTAACCAACTGTCTAACTTTCTCTCTCAGAACAACCTGCTTGACCCCAACCAATCAGGCTTCAAGACTGGCCA
Organism: Osmerus mordax; assembly: GCF_038355195.1. Taxonomy (NCBI): domain Eukaryota; kingdom Metazoa; phylum Chordata; class Actinopteri; order Osmeriformes; family Osmeridae; genus Osmerus; species Osmerus mordax. The sequence goes on along the minus strand of NC_090050.1, from coordinate 5,580,094 downwards.
CTCCACAGAGACTGCCCTCCTTTCAGTCACCACTGCCCTCCAGTCTGCCAGAGCGGCTTCCAGGTCATCCGTCATCATTCTGCTGGACCTTTCTGCAGCGTTTGATACGGTTAACCACCAGATCCTGCTCGCCAGACTTTCTGAGATGGGCATCACTGGCACTGCACTCCAGTGGATCTCATCCTACCTGTCGGGAAGATCCTACCAGGTTTCCTGGGGAGGCAAACTGTCGGGACCTCGCCAGCTCTCCACTGGTGTCCCACAGGGCTCCGTCCTTGGACCCCTCCTCTTCTCTCTGTACACCACCTCACTTGGACCAATCATCACCTCCCATGGCTTCTCCTACCACTGCTACGCTGACGACACGCAGCTGTACCTGTCGTTCCCCCCGACCGATCCGGGGATCTCAGCTAGGATTGAGGCCTGCCTCACAGACATCTCCGCCTGGATGACCGAGCACCACCTCCAGCTGAACCTCGCCAAAACAGAACTTCTCATCATCCCGGCTAAACCCTCCATCTCCCACGATCTCTCAATCACCCTGGGATCTGCGACGGTGACCCCTTCATCCTCTGACAGGAACCTTGGGGTTACCATGGACGACGAGCTCTCCCTCACGGCCCACATTGCTGCGGTCTCCCGGTCGTGTAGATTCACCCTCTACAACATCCGGAAGATCAGGAGATACTTGTCTGAGCACTCCACCCAGCTGCTAGTCCAAGCACTTGTCCTCTCCAAGTTGGACTATTGCAACTCGCTGCTCGCTGGTCTCCCAGCATGTGCAACCCGCCCTCTTCAGAGGATTCAGAACGCAGCGGCCCGCCTGGTCTACAATCTACCCAGACGCTCCCATGTTACCCCGCTCCTCATCTCTCTCCACTGGCTACCTATCATGGCCCGTATCAGATTTAAGACCCTGGTATTAACCTTCCGAGCAGTGAACGGGACTGCACCCGTCTACATCAAGTCTCTCCTGCAGCCTTACACCCCCACCCGTCACCTACGGTCTTCTTCAGACAACCGCCTGGTGGTCCCACCGCTCAAGACCGCCCGGTCCCAACACAAGCTCTTCTCCTGTCTGGCCCCCCAGTGGTGGAATCAACTCCCCACCTCCATCAGAGATACTGACTGTCTCTCCACCTTCAAGAAAAGGCTCAAGACGCACTTGTTCCGGGAGTACAACGGTACTTAGGAATGGTTCGCTTGACCCGATGTTAGTTTCCTCAAGGATCACAATGACTCTTGCTCTTGTGGTTAGTGGTAACTGTTTAAAAATTTTGTTCTCGCTGTGATATATTGTTTTTATTACTGTTGCTTGCTTTTTTTTCCACAGGTACACTTGCACTTATAGCGGTTCATGTTGTTTAATTGTAACTTGTTTAACTACATGCTCTTATGGTTCTTCCCTTTGGCACTTACTTTGGTTTCACAATGTGTGCTTCATGTTTTGGCTACTCGCAATGTTTTTTGGCTATGTTGTTGTTATGATCAGTGACCTATGCACTTTGTAAAGCTCTCTCTTGGAAGTCGCTTTGGATAAAAGCGTCTGCTAAATGAATAAATGTTAAACCAGACCTCTGACAAAAAATGACAACACAACACCAGGCTTAGGTCTCAATCATGTCTCTCTCCGCTCTGAAGGCCAGAGGACCATCTTTTATAGGGCACAGGAATGTGAACATAGATAGTGACAGTCAGGCAGTAATGACGTTACAACAGTCTCAGAGGAAGAGATTCACAGCTCCCAACACATGACCACTCAGACTAGAGAGATCATAGTTGGCGCTCTCCTTGTAGTCATGACAAAGGACGTTTACCCAGTACTTTCTCCTGATCCCGAACATCTATTAACCCTGACACAATCTACTCTTATTAATAGCAAGCTTACATGAGAACATACTAACTAGTATCCAATGACTAGTTCTATTGATTAGTGAATAATGTAAGCACACCAGAAATTGCAATTTCTTCCACACTAACCAACAAGAGCAACAAGTCTCTCAATACGAGTCATTGTGATCCTGGAGGAAACTAACATCAGGTCCAGCCAAGCATTCCTAAGTGCCGTTGTACTCCCGGAACAAGTGCGTCTTGAGCCTTTTCTTGAAGGTGGGGAGACAGTCAGTGTCCCTGATGGAGGTGGGGAGTTGATTCCACCATTGGGGGGCCAGACAGGAGAAGAGCTTGTGTTGGGACCGGGCACTCTTGAGCGGTGGGACCACCAGACGGTTGTCAGAAGAAGACCGTAGGTGGCGGGGGGGGGGGGGGGTGTAAGGCTGGAGGAGAGACTTGATGTAGTCGGGTGCAGTCCCGTTCACCGCTCGGAAGGTCAGTACCAGTCTTGAATATGATACGGGCCGTGATGGGAAGCCAGTGGAGGGAGATGAGGAGCGGGGTAACATGGGAGCGTCTGGGTAGATTGAAGACCAGACGGGTCGCCGTGTTCTGAATCCTCTGGAGAGGGCGGGTTGCGCATGCTGGGAGACCGGCGAGCAACGAGTTGCAGTAGTCCAGCTTTGAGAGGACAAGTGCTTGGACTAGCAGCTGGGTTGAATGCTCAGACAGGTATCTCCTGATCTTCCGGATGTTGTAAAGGGTGAATCTACACGACCGGGAGACCGCAGCAATGTGGTCGGTGAGGTGGTGCTCGGTCATCAAATACTTCCCCCTGAAAAGGATTACATTAAAAGCTTTTGCATCATGTATACATGCATTCCTTTGGTATGTCATAGAATAAAGCAAAGAAGCTGTGAAGCAAAGAGATGTTATCGTTAATTCTACAAATAACTGCAAAAATTACCTGGATACATTTGTTGGTAACCCTAATAAATAATTGGAAACTGGTTTCCCCCCCAAACCAGTTTCTTTAATTAGTATGTCTCCAATCTTGTAATCAGTCATTCAGCCTATTTAAATGGAGGGAAATAGTCACTGCTTTTTATGATCATGGACCAGAGAAAGCAAAAAAGAGTTGAGATTAAAAAAACAAAACAATAGACACGCATGGTAAAGGTAAAGGCTACAAGACCATCTCCAAGGAGTTTGATGTTCCTGTGACAGAAGTTGCAAATATTAAGTTCAAGGGCTATGGAACTGTTGCCAACCTCCCTGGGCGCAGCCATGATCACAGTCAGTCTGTGATCATGCCATCCGTCACATTTTGAGCAAAGTGGCTTCCATGGAAAAAGACCTAGGAGGATTCCACTTTTGAAAGAAAAACATAAAAAAGCCTGGATGGAATTTGACAAGTTGACAATTGACAAGCCACAAGAATGTACATTGAAAAGATGAGTAGAAACTGGAGCTTTTTGGCAAGTCACATAAGCTCTATGTTCGCAGACAAAAAATGAAGCTTTCAAAGAAAGAACACCTTACTTGCAGAGAAACATGGAGGAGTCTCGGTTTTGTTTTGGGGCTCTTTGCCTGGCACAAGGTGCCTTGAATCTGTGCAAGGTACAATTAAATCTCAGACTGTCAAGGAATTCTGGAGCTAAACGTACTACCCAGTGTTAGAAAGCTATTTCTCAGTCATGGGTCCTCCTACAAGATAATAACCAAACACACAGCTAAAACCACCCAAGAATGCACTGTTCTGAAGTGACCTTCTATGAAACCTGATCTGAATCCAATTGAACATCTGAAAGAGCTGAAACTTGGAGTCTGGAAAAGGCACCCATTAGACCTTAGATAGCTGGAGCAGTTTGCTCAGAAAGAGTGGGCCAAACTACCGATTAAAAGTGCAGAAGTTTCATTGGGCCTCATTCACCAATATCTTCCTAGGTTATTTCTTAAATTTGTTCTTAAGAACATTTGGTGAATGAGGCCCATTGAGAGCTGCAGAAAACTTTTGAAAACACTATACAATAATGGTGCATAAATAAGTGTTCATTAAAGCTGTGTGTGTGTATATATACACAAACCCCTTCAAATGACTGCTGAAGTGTTGAGTGCGTTAACATCAGCACAAAAACTGCTTGTCTGGAGCATCATGAGATTACTTTCAATGGGCCCAGCATGATGCTAGACCTTTCTCTCGCTGCCATTGGACGTCAGAGCAGTGGAGTGGAGTTATAATCCACTGAACGGCACATGCCCAAATACAACCCCAATTCCGGAAAAGTTGGGACGTTTTTAAAATGTGAATAAAATGAAAGCTAAAAGACTTTCAAATCACATGAGCCAATATTGTATTCACAATAGAACATAGATAACATAACACATGTTTAAACTGAGAAATCTTACAATTGTATGCACAAAATGAGCCCATTTCAAATGTTATGCCTGCTACAGATCTCAAAATAGTTGGGACGGGGGCATGTTTACCATGGTGTAACACAGGGGTTGGGAACCTTTTTTCTGCCAAGGGACATTTGGATATTTATAAAATCATTCGGGGGCCGTACAGAATTATCAACTTAAAAATGTGCCTGCTATATTTGGTCAAACATTTAATTGACTCACCAATAATGTGATGGCTGGAACTGCTTCTCTTTGGTGAGGTTTGTGACGTTAGCTGGCACGGATGCAGCCTGCTTTGACTAGGGGTGCATCGAACATTTCTTGGGGGGTATCATGATTACGGAAAGGGATCGTATTATTTTTTATATTGCTACCATTTTTGAGACTGCTTATCGATCTGAGTGTTAATCAGGCGCAGAGCCATACATTGTAAACATTCGGGGCTTAGCCCAAACCAACAACGTATTCTGTGTTTGATTTGCTAGAAAGGAATTCCACGCTTAATGCGAGCGCGCAGAGCGCGAGCGAAATATTTTGGTACGTTGGTACGCAATGCTGCGCGCCTCCACGGCCCTCTTCCACATATTAAAATAGTGCTGCTGCCAACGAATAATGCACCTAATAATATGGTTCCTGCAGTGCCATGGCGGGCCGGACCAAATGATTTCGCGGGCCCACCCCTGGTGTAACATCTCTTCTTTTCAAAACAGTTTGAAGACATCTGGGCATGGAGGTTATGAGTGTCTGGAGTTTTGGTGTTGGAATTTGGTCCTATTCTTGCCTTATATAGGTTTCCAGCTGCTGAAGTGTTCGTGCTCGTCTTTGACGTATTTTTCGTTTAATGATGCGCCAAATGTTCTCTATAGGTGAAAGATCTGGACTGCAGGCAGGCCAATTCCCGTGCATTCCCGTTCATTACACTACCCGTAGACGTAGATATATCACAAAGTATATACGGTCAACTTCTAACCTTCGCTACCTATCCAGATCTTCTCCACCTGCCCTCTCTCTTTCTATAGGGCTCTGGAACTGCCAGTCCGCTGTGAACAAGGCAGACTTCATCCCAGCGTTTGCATCTCATGCTTCTCTTCATGCCCTTGCGCTGACAGAGACATGGATCCGCCCTGAGAACACTGCAACTCCAGCTGCTCTCTCCGTCAACCACTCCTTCACTCACTCACCCCGCTCAACCGGGCGGGGTGGTGGGACAGGGTTGCTTCTTTCCCCACATATTAAATACACATCCACACCACTCCCTGTTACTGCCAAATCATTTGAACACCATTATGCGATGCTAACTGATCCTATCAAAGCATGCTTAATTGTTCTTTATCGCCCACCAGGCCCGCTAGCCGACTTTGTGGAGGAGCTGGACATGCTCCTCAGCGTCCTCCCGGATGATGGAACCCCCCTGATAGTCCTTGGGGACTTCAACATCCACCTCCAAGGAACTCAGGCCGTCGACTTCTTGTCTCTCCTGACCTCCTTCGACCTGACGCTGCTGAGCACACCGGCGACCCACAAGGCAGGCAAACAGCTAGACCTCATCCTGACACGTAACTGTATCACTGACTTAACCTCTGTAACCCCACTGCATATTTCTGATCACTACTTTATCCAATTCTCTATCTCTCTCCCTCCAACTCCTTCTACCTCCCCTCCCCTTGTAACTTTCCGGCGCAACCTCCGCTCCCTATCCCCCTCCCATTTCTCCTCTATTGTAACATCCTCCCTCCCCCCCATTGACGAGTTCTCGTCCCACCCCACTAACACTGCCACCGACACCTTGTTAACCACTTTAACTGCATCACTTGACTCTCTCTGTCCCCTGTCAACCAGGCCTGCACGATCTTCTCCCTCCTGCCCGTGGCTTACGGATGTTATTCGTGAAGAACGGTCCACCCTTCGGGCAGCCGAGAGGAGATGGCGCAAGTCCAAAGGCGCTCTGGACCTTGATAAGTATCACTCCCTCCTCAAATCCTTCTCTTCTCACATAACTGGTGCTAAAACCCTCTACTTTCTGAACAAAATTAACTCTGCTTCAAACCCCCACAAACTTTTCTCTACCTTCTCCACCCTTCTTAACCCACCTCCCCCACCCCCTCCCTCCACCCTGACAGCAGATGACTTCTCCTCCTTCTTTGAGAAAAAAGTCGCCGACATTAGCAGTCGGTTCCCTAAACCCACCTTTCCTACCCTCTCACCCTCCATGACTGACCCAACTAAATGTCTAAACTCTTTTTCTCCCCTGTCTGAGGCAGAGATCTCTGACCTCATTCTCTCTCATCGCCCCACCTCCTGTCCCCTTGATCCTATACCCTCCCCTCTCTTTCAAACCATCTCCCCCTCCATCATAACTTTTCTTCTCCATGTCCTAAACTCCTCTCTCACCTCTGGCACCTTCCCCTCTGCCTTCAAACAGGCTAGAGTTACCCCTCTACTCAAAAAACCCTCCCTTAACCCTGCCGTTCTCCAGAACTACAGACCGGTATCACTGTTACCCTTCCTTTCAAAAACAATTGAACGTGCTGTATCTAACCAACTGTCTAACTTTCTCTCTCAGAACAACCTGCTTGACCCCAACCAATCGGGCTTCAAGACTGGCCACTCCACAGAGACTGCCCTCCTTTCAGTCACCACTGCCCTCCAGTCTGCCAGAGCGGCTTCCAGGTCATCCGTTATCATTCTGCTGGACCTTTCTGCAGCGTTTGATACGGTTAACCACCAGATCCTGCTCGCCAGACTTTCTGAGATGGGCATCACTGGCACTGCACTCCAGTGGATCTCATCCTACCTGTCGGGAAGATCCTACCAGGTTTCCTGGGGAGGCAAACTGTCGGGCCCTCGCCAGCTCTCCACTGGTGTCCCACAGGGCTCCGTCCTTGGACCCCTCCTCTTCTCTCTGTACACCACCTCACTTGGACCAATCATCACCTCCCATGGCTTCTCCTACCACTGCTACGCTGACGACACGCAGCTGTACCTGTCGTTCCCCCCGACCGATCCGGGGATCTCAGCTAGGATTGAGGCCTGCCTCACAGACATCTCCGCCTGGATGACCGAGCACCACCTCCAGCTGAACCTCGCCAAAACAGAACTTCTCATCATCCCGGCTAAACCCTCCATCTCCCACGATCTCTCAATCACCCTGGGATCTGCAACGGTGACCCCTTCATCCTCTGCCAGGAACCATGGGGTTACCATGGACGACGAGCTCTCCCTCACGGCCCACATTGCTGCGGTCTCCCGGTCGTGTAGATTCACCCTCTACAACATCCGGAAGATCAGGAGATACCTGTCTGAGCACTCCACCCAGTTGCTAGTCCAAGCACTCGTCCTCTCCAAGTTGGACTATTGCAACTCTCTGCTCGCTGGTCTCCCAGCATGTGCAACCCGCCCTCTTCAGAGGATTCAGAACGCGGCGGCCCGCCTGGTCTACAATCTACCCAGACGCTCCCATGTTACCCCGCTCCTCATCTCTCTCCACTGGCTACCTATCATGGCCCGTATCAGATTCAAGACCCTGGTATTGACCTTCCGAGCAGTGAACGGGACTGCACCCGTCTACATCAAGTCTCTCCTGCAGCCTTACACCCCCACCCGCCACCTACGGTCTTCTTCAGACAACCGCCTGGTGGTCCCACCGCTCAAGACCGCCCGGTCCCAACACAAGCTCTTCTCCTGTCTGGCCCCCCAGTGGTGGAATCAACTCCCCACCTCCATCAGAGACACTGACTGTCTCTCCACCTTCAAGAAAAGGCTCAAGACGCACTTGTTCCGGGAGTACAACGGTACTTAGGAACGGTTCGCTTGACCCGATGTTAGTTTCCTCAAGGATCACAATGACTCTTGCTTAGAGACTTGTTGCTCTTGTGGTTAGTGGTAACTGATTTAAATTTTTGGTTCTCGCTGTGATATATTGTTTTATTACTGTTGCTTGCTTTTTCCCACAGGTACACTTGCACTTATAGCTGTTCATGTTGTTTGGTTGTGACTTGTTTAACTACATGCTCTTATGGTTCTTCCCTTTGGCACTTACTTTGGTTGTTCACAATGTGTGCTTCATGTTTTGGCTACTCGCGATGTTTTTTGGCTATCTTGTTGTTATGATCAGTGACCTATGCACTTTGTAAAGCTCTCTCTTGGAAGTCGCTTTGGATAAAAGCGTCTGCTAAAATGAATAAATGTAATTCAGCACCCGGACTCTTCTACGACGAAGCCATGCTGTTGTAATAGATGCAGTATGTGGTTTTGCATTGGCCTGCTGAAATACAGAAGGCCTTCTCTGAAATAGACGTTGTCTGGAGGGGAGCATATGTTGCTCTAAAACCTTTTATATACCTTTCAGCATTCATAATGCCTTCCAAAACATGCAAGCTGCCCATACCCTATGCACTTATACCGTATGCAACTGAACGCTGATAACACGATGGAAGGTCTCCCTCCTCTTTTGCCCAGAGGACACGGCATCCGTGATTTCCAACAGGAATGTCAAATTTGGACTCGTTGGACCATAGAACTCGGTTCCACTTTAAAATAGTCAATTTTAAATGAGCCTTGGTCCACAGGACACAACGGCACTTCTGGACCATGTTTACATATGGCTTCCTTTTTGCATGATAGAGCTTTAGTTGGCATCTGCAGATGGCACGGCGGATTGTGTTTACCGGCAGTGGTTTCTGGAAGTATTCCTGGGCCCATTTAGTAATGTCATTGACACAATCATGCCAATGAGTGATGCAGTGTCGTCTGAGGGCCCGAAGTCCACGGGCATCCAATAAAGGTCTTCAGCCTTGTCCCTTACTGATTTCTCCAGTTTCTCTGAATCTTTTGATGATGTTATGCACTGTGGATGATGAGATTTGCAAAGCCTTTGCAATTTGACGTTGACTAACATTGTTTTTAAAGTATTCCACAATCTTTTTACGCACTCTCACAGATTGGAGTGCCTCTGCCCATCTTTACTTCTGAGAGACTCTGCCTCTCTAAGACATCCCTTTTATAGCTTATGTTTACATACCTGATATCAATTAACTCAATTAATTGCTAGATGTTCTCCCAGCTGAATCTTTTCCAAATTTGTTGCTTTTTCAGCCATTTGTTGCCCCCGTCCCAACTTTTTTGAGACCTGTAGCAGGCATCAAATCTGAAATGAGCTCATTTAGTGGATGAAAGTGTAAAAATTCTCTGTTTAAACATTTGTTATGTTATCTATGTTCTATTGTGAATAAAATATTGGCTCATGTGATTTGAAAGTCTTTTAGTTTTCATTTTATTCTAATTTAAAAAATTTCCCAACTTTTCCGGAATTGGGGTTGTACATAGAGGAACTATAATAAGGTGTGGTTGTTCGGGATGGGGCCCACAGTTCCACTGAAGGAAGTTTTAATGCTAAAGCATGCAATGACAGGCCAGCCATCTCTGTTATTTTAAACTGTGGCAACTGTTTGATGAATTCCCTGTCCTGTTTCAGATTGATAAGACTCGTGCAGAAAGGGGGACGATACTGAAATGGTTTGTTGAGTTTGGTGCTTTGGAATTTTAAAGCTTTACCAATTGGAATATGATTATCAAACTAATGTAAATCCAAACTTATAATAGTTGTTCTATATAGTTTGGGTGTTTTTTGTTCTTGTCAACCCACTTGGCCATATACATTTTGTGTCTGCATGTAGTCCTGTTAGCCATCTTGCAGGCATGGATAGAACCAAAGAGCAAATCCCCAATCAAGCAGAAAGTTGCCATATTGTTGAGTTCTTTATCAATAAAATATCAACGGCAAATGTTGCTCTGGCATTGGATGGAAGGTATATCCTTATGAGTTCTGTATCCGTGTGCAAATGCTACAAACAATTTGGACAAGCTAAATGTTATAAACCACAATGTCTATGAATATAATTTTATGGCTTGCATTTGAAGTGCCTTCTTACACTTTTGTAATAACCTATATCCCTAACACTTAATACCATTTAATTAAATAACAATTCCTATTTACCTACAATGTTTTACTACAGGAATTGCTATGTAGTTACATGGCTGTTAATGTAACCTTAATGTAAAATGTTCAGTTATCTTTATTTTCCTGTTCAGTTGAGTGCCTGTCAAATTTTGTAATTCTTCATTCAAACACCTGGGAGCGCTTTAACATTGTCTATGTCCTCTTGGGTTGTCCAAAATAGTTTGGGTCATGATAATGTTCAGTCTCTATAGTTAAATTAATTTACACTATAACACCCTTCCTTGTACCAAAAAATCATAAGAATAAATAAGAAGCCCTTACTTATAGATAGAATTCCTGCTGGAAGCTTTTCTTATCTTCAATACAACTATTTTTTGCATACTGATATCACAAACCTTTTATTTACATTTACATTTAGTCATTATCCAGAGCGACTGACTTACAGTAAGTACAGGGACATTCTCCCCGAGGCAAGTACGGTGAAGTACCTTGCCCAAGGACACAACGTCATTTTGCACAGCCGGGAATCGAACTAACAACCTTCTGATTAATAGCCCGACTCCCTAACCGCTCAGCCATCTGACCCCCTCTATGAGATTAAACAATTGCGGTGTGCATTCCTTCAAATAATGTCACCTGCTTTCAATTGGGACACTCAGAGAATTGGGACATGGGATGAAATATAAAATTTGTCATTCACATTTTTGAGGATGGCAATCAAAGAACATTACAATATTTAATGAGTCAGCTGGTGGTAAATATGACATGATTGAATAACACCACTGTGTTATTACTCAGCTAATCAGAAGCATCCCCATTGAGAAATCAGGCTATCGTATCTAGGGAGCTTGTTTTTAATCATAATAATCTAGCAAGAAGATGGCTTCAGTGTTCTAACAGTCCCTGGTTAGATATATTTTAATGGTGGTGTTAAAAAAAACACTGTACAGTGGCAATATGTTTAAAAAGAAACTATGTACAGTATGTTCAGGGATGGAATTTAAGGATACTTCACTACCCGCTACCTCTATATAATATCTACTACCAGCTACCTTTATATAACATCTACTACCAGCTACTTGTTTCATCTACTACCAGCTATACCTCCATAACATCTATTGCCAGCTTTCTCTTATCTCTATATCACGCCTACTAACAGCTACCTCTATATAACATCTACTACCAGCTTTCTCTTATAACATCTACTACCAGCTACCTCTATATAACATTCACCACCCGCTACTATAACATATATAGTATCAGCTACCTCTATATAACATTCACCACCCGCTACTATAACATATATAGTATCAGCTACCTATATAACATCTGATGATTTTTACATTTTTAGTCATTTAGCAGACGCCCTTATCCAGAGCGACTTACAGTAAGTACAGGGACATTCCCCCCGAGGCAAGCAGGGTGAAGTGCCTTGCCCAAGGACACAACGTCATTTGACACGGCCGGGAATCGACCAAGCAACCTTCTGATTACTAGCCCGATTCCCTAACCGCTCGGCCACCTGACTCCCTATATCATGATACTCCTTCACATCGGCATCTGCCCTCAAACCTCTTATGCTCTCCACAGTGGAGTTGCATGCAAGACAGTTCACAGTATGTCAGTTCAAAAGGTTATAGAGCTTAGCTTCTCATATAGTCCTGTCCATATTGCTAGATGATTGTATGCCCTCTTTATAGCATAGTGGAGTACTGGGGTTTCCACTATGCTGTTTGACATTCAAATGTATTAGTCAATCTCAGGTGAATACATAGAGTGAGGGGAAATCAGTTTACCTGTAATAAGATTTCAAGCGAGTTTTCAAGCACAATAATGCTGATTTTCCATTAGTAACCATGGAGAAGATTTTTAGCCAAGTACCTAAAAACCTGGAATTCTGATAATGAAACATTTTCCCCAAAAAATGTTGTACAATGGAAAGTCCATTCTGAATGGAAAGCCCTCACATAAACCTAATTTGCAACAGAGTAATCCAGAGATGTGGCTCATAATGCAGAGTCTGCTTTGACATACTTTAGCTGACTCAATGCTCAGTTTTTAGATTAAATTGTAACATCACAACTCTTCCAATCTTACTCCATGAGGAGTGTTTGCCAAAGCTTGCTAGATCCTGCTAGTCTCATCGTTAACAATTGCTAATGAGCTCATTAACTGTGAATGAGATTAACATTGGGCTGAGGTGTCTCCATACAGAAGGTGCCATCTTCCTCTGCACCCCACCCTTCCCACCCCACCCACCCACCCACTTCCCCTGTGCTGTGAGATACACACAGGGCTGGACTGGCCATCTGGCATACCGGGCATTTGCCCGGTGGATCGACGCACTTTTGGGCCGAATCGCCAATATAATTTGGTCCGGCCCATAAAGAACTGACAGCGGCCCATTGGTTAATTTTCTTTATTGGCACTGGCCTGACCCAATCAAATCAAATCCAGGAACCCCCTTCCCCTCATTCATAATATCGCCTCCCGCAGGCCCTGAGACACGAGCTGTTGGCTAATGCTTATGCTGGTTTAGCATCGTTAAAGTTTAGCATCGCTACAATGGAGAAACGACCACCAAGCACAAGGAATATGGAAGCAAATCGTGACCAAAATTCAAATGCATTTGCAGAAATGCTTTTTCCTTTTAAGAATGTGTACTGCACATTTTATGCCATAATAAAACAGAAAGCAGGGCGGACATTGCTTTTTCGTTTTCGTGTTCTGCCCGCAAAGAACTGCCCATAATTCGAAAACGAAAATGCATTCTGAGCGGCGCAGCAGAGTGACGTCAGTAGCCGCTCTTCTTAAGGTCCCTGCTGACCGAGCTACCCATCTTGTTCGGTAGGGGGCGGTGTGCACATCTGCATTGCATTACATTACATTGCAAATGTGCCGGGACATTTATTGAATTGCCGGGTCTTTAGAGGACGCATCACAGATCATGCCGCTCCCTCAAATTGTGCAAACACTGTTAGAATTAGCTGAACAGGTAGAATCTATTAATATATCTGAGTCTGATGCCCGTGACCGAGTAGAAAAAGTCATAGAGAGCTTGGCTGCATACTCTGCCGTCACAGATTTACACATTAATAGTAGCTCTGCCACTGTTTTACATTACAGTTACATTTAGTCATTTAGCAGACGCTCTTTTCCAGAGCGACTTACAGTAAGTACAGGGACATTCCCCCGAGGCAAGTAGGGTGAAGTGCCTTGCCCAAGGACACAACGTCAGTTGGCATGACCAGGAATCGAACTGGCAACCTTCGGATTACTAGCCCGATTCCCTCACCACTCAGCCACCTGACTCCCTTGTTTGACATCAAGTTGCTCAGTCTGTGATGCGTCCTCTAAAGACCCGGCAATTCAATCAATTTCCCGACACATTTGCAATGTAATGCAATGCAGATGTGCACACCGCCCCCTACCGAACAAGATGGATAGCTCGGTCAGCAGGGAGTTGAAGAAGAGCGGCTACTGACGTCACTCTGCTGCGCCGCTCAGAATGCTTTTTCGTTCATTTTGCATTTCTGCAAATGCATTTGAATTTGAATTGTGGTCACGATTTTACAGCCACGTTCTTAAAATGAAAATGCTTTTCTGGAAATGCATTTGAATTTTGGTCACGATTTTGCAGCCACGTTCTTAAAATGAAAATGCATTTCTGGAAATGCATTTGAATTTGAATTGTGGTCACGATTTTGCAGCCACGTTCTTGAAAATGAAAATGCATTTCTGGAAATGCATTTGAATTTGAATTGTGGTCACGATTTTGCAGCCACGTTCTTAAAATGAAAATGCATTTCTGGAAATGCGTTTTAATTTTCACATTTTACATTTCAAATTGAATTTTGGTATCTATTTGCTGGGGCATGTTTTGAAAATTAAATCTCAAATGTCTATTTCTTTTTCATTTTAATTAAGTGAAAGATTGAGCACTCTTGAAGAAGAAAATTAAAATGCAAATAGGATGATTGATTACTAATTTCATTTATGAGTCAAATAATGCAGCCACATTCTTAAAATGCAAATGCATTTCTGGAAATGCATTGGCATTTGAATTTTGGTAACGATTTGCTTCCATAGTATTGTTATTTACATTCCGTTGCACGGTTTAGGCTGAAATTCAGTTTTTGTGGCAAAGTGCCTTGTGTCAACGAAGGGAACTCAGTGCTAGCCTACGTCACAACGTCAGCACACGTTAGCAACGACGCATGGATACAACGTGCATTGCTGTTGCACAGCAAGTATCGTATCGTGCCGTGGTGTAATAGCAGCATTATACATTTAAGCAATTCAAGACTTGCATATAAAGTAAGTAATGTCACAATAAATTGTGTATTTAAACTCAAGCTTGTGTGGTGCGTCCCTGTATTCAATGCCACAGCCTAAACTTTATGTCAAAAGAAACGTTTTTAATTTCTGGCGCATTCAAACAATCCCCTCAGTGAAGTTTGGCTAGCAACAGCAGCTAGGCTAGCTTGCTCGTAGCATAATTCAGCTTCTCCACGCAGGGCTCTAGACTGAGACTAAAAAGTCGCGTTTGAGGGAATATTTTCAGTTAGCAGATGGTACCGTTTGAATCGCGATTCCATCTGAAAAATTCTGCCGGTGACAACGTTGTTAGAATAGCTTGTCTCAAAGGGGGTTCAGCTTGTTTCATATTAAATGGACCCATCTGCAACCGACGCAAGCAAGCACACCCTACAAATTGTAGCCTATTTAGTTTTTGTTACATTTTGTTACATTTTGTTTACCCTCCACATACACCACCAGATGCCACTGTAGAGCAGAGTAATGACACCGCGAATACGGACGTTTATCATCATTATTATTTTGTATTATTATTAAGAAGCCCCTGATTGGTCGAGGCCCCGGGCTTAAGCCCAGGTAAGCCTGTGCATTAAGGCGCCACTGTGCAAATGGCATCAAAACTTGATCTGCTTACAGTCCCAAGGGTTCAAAGTATCTAACCATGTAAAGTAATTCGTCCAAATACAATGTTTTACGTTTATGAATAACCATTATCCTTTGTTTCATTATGCAAGTTAGCCGACGGAAGAAACAACTTGTTCACATAAGTGTTCTTTTCTCCGGTTAGCAACGGAGTATTTACCATATGAAGGCATCAAAATGTCCGTTGAACCCTCCCCTTTTGATTGACACCAAGATTGACCCAATAGGAGCTCCATGCCCCGTTGACAGCCCTCTAAAGCCAACTAGGTCTGTGCGCCCCCCCCCCCCCCCCCTGCCTCCCCCCTGCCTCCCCCCCACACTCGTTCTAAACAAATTTCTCGAACTGGCTTCGACGGGCTCTGAAATTAGCTCGTTAGCCTTGTAGCTGACAGCTAGCTAAAAATGCTAATACCTCATTTGTATGTGTCTGTGGAGCCTTCAAAATAAAAGTCGATTGCGCAATATGGTTGACAGAATCAGTGTTCTTTGTGCGCCAATCCTGGGAATCAGATTGTAAAAGACCATTAAATCTCCCTATCTCTGAAGTGGGCCGTCTTGCTGAATTCTCAATATTTACATTGTATTTATTGGTTTTACAACAGCATCTGTTAATTATCTGACATGCTTTTATTTTGAAGTCCGTGAAAGGAAGTTCAGCGGGCGCTCGCTTTGTATATGTTGGCGCACTTTTCATGTGACGCACCATTAAATGCTACCAGTGAGTGAAGCGAGACGAATTTACGGTTGCAGACTGAATATAACTTTACAAACGAGTTGATTTCTACCTCTTAGCTCCTGGCTGATGAAGGGCACAAGGTATCGTTTTTATTTTATTGTTTTCTAATCTTTGAGAGACTGTGTTTATTGTATCGATCTCCTCTAAGCTGTTAGTGGGTCGCTAGCATATATGCAGATGGTAAATCAGTGATATGTTATATAGAGCGTGTGATTAATTGTTACTGTCACATTCATACCACAGTGTAGCTATTTATATATACATTTGCAGTTTATACATTTATGGACATTTGTATACAATTTGCAGTCACGTGTCTAATGTTTATTCTTTGTTTGCTTTATTCAGCTCTTACGGTGTTTTGGAAGGTGTTTTTTTTTGGGGAAAATAAATTCTTCTTTAACATCAGTTATTGAGAGTGAATCGCATCTGTTCAGCCGGGAATGCTACACAGATAAAGCACTCCAATGTGTTCATGCTTCAGTTTTTGTGTTTCAGTAATACTAATTAGGGATTTAGCTATTATATATGATAGTTCTAAGTACCACTTTTCATTAGAGATAACAATTATGAAAAACAATACCTTTTTATCCTAAGTATTTGACCTTGGTTACAAAGGGTCATTTTGGAGTCTCCAAAAGGCCCTTTTAGAAAATGCCTGGATGTACTCTTATAAAAAACGTGTCAAATATGAATATATTGTGGTATTATGTTTGACTTTTGATTTGAATTGGGTAAGGCTTCAACCTGTGGTCCAATTTAGTCTCCCAGCTAATACCTACCACCTCTAGGCCTCTTCAGGCCTCTGTTTTCAAAACAAAATCTAGGCGGAAATATAAATTTTCACTTTCCTTGTGTTCAAGCTTCTATTACTCAACACTAGTAGGACTGACAGGGGTCCTGACAACAGGGGAAATAACTTCAGAGTGTCAGCTTTCAAAAGAGATCATTTACATGTATGTACTCCAAATGGTTCAAGAACAGCTTCCAATTTACTTTGGGTATGCTGTTTAGGCGTTTTTAGGCACATTTAACAGGAGTCTTAAGAGGGTTTACTATCCAAATCAATATAACCAAATCTTAACAACAGCCTTATTCTATCGAGTAACTCGTAACTATAGTATAGCCTATACCCAGTGCCTACATTTGAATGATTCAGAATGTTTAGGCCTAATGTCTAAATTAAATATTATTTTATTGAAAGTGTCCCATTGTCATTGTTGTTATTTTAAAACTTTTATAAAATGAGCATTGAGAATGAATGAGATGGTGCGAGATCTAGCTAGGCTAACAAATGAGAAGTTCACAATGCTGTTTGTCCGTTGCATAGCAACAGCCACACGTACGGGACTATTTAATATAAATCAATATTCATAGTATTTCTAACATGGGTTTCAGTTTTCTTTCAAATCCTCTCAAACTTCTTTAAACTTCTTCGACGAGGGAGTCAGGTGGCTGAGCAGTGAGGGAGTCGGGCTTGTAATCAGAAGGTCGCTGGTTCGATTCCCGGCCGAGTCAAATGACGTTGTGTCCTTGGGCAAGGCACTTCACCCTACTTGCCCCGGGGGAATGTCCCTGTACTTACTGTAAGTCGCTCTGGATAAGAGCGTCAGCTAAATGTAAATGTAACTTCCAAATCCTTCTTCTTCCTCAATCTTTCAGCTAGAGCCACCATTTAAACTATAAAATGTTGACAAAACCCTAAACTATTTTTAAATAATTCAGCTTTTTGATATCCATTCAACCTTTTTCAATATCACTGATTATGTTTCATGACTTTTTCAAGCCGTTTCTGAGATTTACATGGGTGTGTACGTGAAACCCGAGAGTGCAGACTGAAACGATTAGAGTGGAGGACAGCACAAAAATATTATTTTTTGGATTGGACGTTTAGTTTTGCGTCTAGGTTAACTTGTTTGAGGTGTGGATTCTAGCTACTTCTGTTCTAGCTATTTCTGTTATTCTCTCCCCTCAGCGCGTTAGCAATCATAGCTGCACCATCACCGTGGCAACGACAGACACGCACCACTCAGTCTCACGCAGGTGATTGGTATTAGCTGATTAGTGGAGTCACAAGACAGAGTTTGATAGTATTTCAACCTAATACAATTTACAAGAGGTGACTGCAGGTGCTGCTAATATCTCCTTTACTACTATTGCTAATGGAACTGTTTTATTCTACTACACCACTGAGTGCGTTTACTTGACCACGAGAAACCCGATTACTAGCAATTGTCGGTTTATGCCATACGATTACTCCGTTTACATGTGTAATTAGTTATGCGATTACTCAATAAGCGCGTCTACATGATTCTTTTTATTAATCGTTGTATGCTCCACGGACAAAACTTGCACCATCATCCTTCAGCAACAGTGTCGCCGTGTCTTCCTGTATCGGCCCTACTGCTGTATGTTTAATACAATCAGCACATTGAATCCTACTAAGAAAGCCGAGTAAACGCACTCAATGCACACATCTGCTACTGCTATTACTATCCCACCTATAATTTCAGCTGTTAAGACTATAATATTCTTTTTATGACTAGCTAGCCTAGGCCTACTTCTTCTGTTTAACAGTTCAGCTTTCAGCTTCTCCCGCATTGTATTTCAGCTCTTAGTGTTGTTAGATGATGCAGTTCAGTTTCCACACTGCCTCTTTTGTGTGACTCACACATTTTTGACATTCATTTCAGCTTGCGGGTATTTTCTCATTTCTGTATTTTCTGCAATTTAAGAAAAATAATTTCATCTTTCAGCATTGCAACGCATTTTCAGCAGGAAATGCATTTGTAGTTGCTTAAGTAACCTGTGTAGTGCACTTTCAGTTCATGAAGTATACTTTCAAGTGCACTTTCAATTAATTTAAGTACTTCAAGAAGTAAACTTAATTAATGTAATTTCACTATGACTTACTAAAATATTAAGGAGCCCCTCAAAGGCCTCAAATCTTGCGTCACTTCGAGAGAACGGGGGCCCTCGCAAAGTTACACTGCAAAGTCTTAGCTGAAAGAATCAATTTACTGCATGAGCAATAACTTCGTACGAATCCAGCTGTTCTTATGAAACGTAACAGTCATTTAACTCATGGTTACAATGGTAAACCAGCACAACAATGACAACTAGAGAGGGTACAATTTCTGGGGAAATTGTAGGGTGTGCTTGCTTGCGTCAGTTGCACAGGGCTCCGTTTTTGAATGACATTTTTACAACTGATATTTCTGTATACTTTATATAAAAATGCATACTTATTATTTATAAAGATTACATACATTTAAAAGCATTTTTTTTTTGCTGCTCATTTACAACTGAAAATACGAGTGAAGTATAGAATGAAATAGATGTCTTCTCATTTCCCCTGCAAGAGGCAGCCTCAACGTTGAATCAAAACGAATACACTTGGCAGACAGGTGTAAAAATTGACCTAATCTCTATGACTTAAACGTAATTTTAAGTTTTTCCCTTCTCATGATATTTTCAGGCATTTAGCCTACTCATTGCATTCATTCATTAATAAAGAACCCCCTTTGAAGATTATTCTACGACGTTACCCGGTAGTAGAAGATGGAATCGCGATTCAAACAGTACCATCTGCTAACTGAAAATATGCCCCCCAAAACGTAAATAAGCTTGACATTTATTTAGTGGAAAATCGCTCATTCATAAAAAGCTCACTGGTAGCGATCATTGTCAGTAACAACGCAAAATGCGATATAGCCCTGTGTGGAGAATCTGCCCCGGTAAATTGTACTACTACTGTACAGTACTAGACTATTGCTGTGTTCGTCTTGGTAGCGATTGCGTTGGTTGAATTGGATTTAACGTTCCGTTGTACGGTTTAAGCTTAAATTAATTATTTTCATGAACAGATTGACAACGTTTAGGCTGTGGCAATGAAGTTCAGGTTAGTAGTTAGATAGACTTTTGATTTAAGTAAGGGGAGTGCCGAACATGTTCTGTCGCCGTTTGACTTCCTAAACAGCTGTGTAGTGTAGATGTTTTTGTAGTGTGTCTCGCGTAAGCTACAGCGTTGCAGTGAGCTACACTGGTTTGAAACCACAGGTAATGGTAATTTCACCAACAAATCGTTTTCTAATGTCAGAATAAATCCTACAACGAAAATGTATATGTGAGGAATGTTTATTTTAACGATTGAAAACAGATAACGCTACATAGACCACTGTAGTATGTGTTGCCCGGGCTACACAGGCTAATGTCATGATGCATGATGCTGTCATTGTGCCCTTGCCGAAGGCAAAGCACACCCAATTACCACGCAACAAAACACTACATTCTAAGCAGACACATTTTAAAAACGAAATTCATGAAGTTACATTTGTATTTCGAACAAACGGCAAACTTATCATCAAATTTTAACACTATTTACCGCCTTGCATCATGGGAATTGACCAGCCAATGAGCCATGCTATCTTCATTTTATCACGTCGTTATTTCGTTCTTCAGTCAGTTTGACAGTATAACCTTCAAATGCATAATGCAACTCTTCTGTCTGCTTCTTTCTCAAGTAGCTTTTTGTTTTTTCCATTAATACTCCAATTGATCATTATTAGTATAAGAGTATAGGGCTTCAAAATGTTATGGCAGTAATTAAGGTTACAACTTCAGTACCAAAAAAGATTCAATGTGCAATGCATAATAGATTTTCCTAGACATAAATAATTACAATAAGATAGATCTAAAAAAGGTAACCTGTAATGTACTTTAAAAGTATTTTGACTGTTTTTGCTGTCTAATAATAGAAAACGTATATCCTACTCCAGAAGAAATGTATACCATTTTCTGTTTCTAAGCATACTTAAAAGTATATCAAAAGTGAACTATTTTCTAAGTATACTTCTTAAAAGTATATCAAAAGTGAACTATTTTCTAAGCATACTTCTTAAAAGTATATCAAAAGTGAACTAAAGGTGTACTATCCATATTGTAGTATACTTATAGTATACTTTAAAATACTTATTTTTTGTAAGGGTATCACACGCCGCAGCAAGCTTTATGCTTTATTATGAGCTTATGCTGCTGTATGTGAATATGTAACGTTATGTTTTAGGAAATGTCTTGTCTTATCTGTTGTGCCTGTGCTTTTTATATGTTTCACTGTGGGAGAGTGGGAATCGTCATATCGATTCCTTTTTATGTCTTGACGTGAAGAAATTGACAATAAAGCTACTTGAAACTTTAACTGTGCTTCAGACTCTCTGCATAGCCTTGAGGTTTTTTGCGTCAGGTACATTTTTATACAGTATAGGCAATGCAGAAAACAAAGCCGCAGCATGCGTTGATGTAAGAAAAGTGTACTTGGCGCTTAACCAGCTGATGAATCAATTAATCATATTCCCTGCCATGTCCCAGTCAATGAAATCAAAGAGGGATTTACACATAGGCCTACATGCATACACATATATAGTACATGATATAAGTGCTTTCAGTACATATATCCTCATAAGTGTCTATGAATTCGTATCAATTAGATACTCTTTGGCCTTGTTTTTATCTACTTATTCTGAAAGAGTTGAGATCATTATTTTCGCTAGCAAGATCTCATGCATTTATTAATTTCCAGTAAGCCTACTGCAAGCAGGCACATTTAAAGAAATGTGATCTGATTGATTGGGGTAATGAGGCACTTAAGATGAGCCTATACATTTTCCCAAAACTTATGCATTTAGCTTATCGTAAATTTTTTGCCAAGCTGCTTGTCTTGCTCTGGCAGCGGTGGCGGTGTTTGACTTAGCCATAATATGCTTATTGTCTTTGTAGAGACTCATTATATTAGTTTGCTCGGATGGCGAGAATATCACCGCTCTCTCTTTCGTCTTTTTCGCCATCATACCGTTAGAAAATCACGGTTTTGGTGATCGACCTTTCCTGCCTTTTGAAGTAGGACGTGCACGTGCAATTTGCCTGATAAGTTTAGCCTGATTGAAATTATCCACATGATTTGGATGCGGATTAGCCGTTGACGAACCGATATTTGCTGTTCTCAATCAGCTCGCTAATGTTAACGGGCTAAAGGGACAATTGATTAACTTAGCTTCAACCCTTACGACGAACGGGGCCCAGTACTTGAAGTTTGGATCCCTGTATGTCTACAGAACTATGACAAAAGTATGACCTCAAACTGACATAGCCTACCTTGTGCACAGAGAAAGCAAAAGCCAGATGTGTTTTTTATTCATACCATCAGTGTGTAGTTGGCGCATTGTGTGCTTATTAATGTGATGGCTTGTGTTAACTGTTTGATACAAAAATAAAATGTTTACGAAGGTTTGAAGAGTTAAGCAAGGTTTATTAGCTTTTGCAAGAGAATTACAATGTTTTGCTGATTTGGTGAAGGGTTTTCCTATTTGTGTGTAGAGTTTTGCAAAAATAGCCAATAGTTACAAAAAATATGCTTAAGCCATCAGAAAAAACTGTAAAAGACAGACAGTCCGTCTGTCCAATCAGGAGGGTCCGTCTTCTGCTAGATAGGCCCTACCTTTTCCGTCAGAAGTTAATGTTGTTGTGTTTTCCTATTTGCCGTTGTGTTTTCCTGTTTTCCTATTTGCCGTTGTGTTTTCCTATTCGCCGTTGTGTTTTCCTATTCGCCGTTGTGTTTTCCTATTTGCCGTTGTGTTTTGCAATTCAGGGCCACCGTACAATACGCTAGGAAGGCAGTGCGCGTTCACGCGTAGGGGAATGGGATTCTGCGGGGGAGTGAGAATTCGGTCCAACACCGGCGCTGCATGAAGTCGAACACACCTATTTTAACCTTGGTCGCGGGGGCAGTAAACATCGCCATGGTAAACGCGAGTTCGACCAATCAGAGATATCAGTCACTGTTGTTTTGCTTAGGATTGTGGGTAGTGTAGTATTTCAACAGAAGATCGCAAATAACAAGGTTGATTTCATACAGACTTGTGGCTGGAGCAGAAACTTTTGTTTCACAACCTCGTAGCTCGTGGTCAGTCTACCTTGGATGGTTTAGACATTATGGCAGACAATCAATCAATATCTTACCGAGAAAATGAATGGGATTTTTGCTTGTCTGTTGGGGGCCCCCTTGGAGGGCGGGGCCCATTTCAATTGAAACTGGTAAAACATAGGTAAGGCTGCGTCTGACCCCATCTTACCTACATTCACTCACAATATCAGTTAAGAGCTATTGTCCTGTAACTTAAAACATGTTAAATGAACTACTACTCTGTTAATAATGTCTAAAATCTCCAGAAACATTAATTCTAATAACAATTACGGACGTCATCTGCTGAAGTCTCTTGTTCCTTTTTGGCCACTAGGCCTACTGCGAAATACAGCAACGCAATTCCATAGGGATGAAAATGATGAAAGAAGGAAGAACAAATGGCAGGACTCTAATATAACTTGCTAGATAGCCCAATACAGAGAACAGGAACGTAGCCCAAAATGCTGTCTAAGCTGGGTTTGGCAGCCTACGTTTGACTAGCCTGTCACTGACTGCTATCCCAGTATGCTGTAAAGCCAGGCTACATGCTAGCCTGTAGGTTGCTGTCGGCTAGCTTGTCATTCATGTCTGATTCATGTCATACTATACAAGCTGTATAGTATTGCAATCGAAATTCGCACTCATTCTACAATTCAAAATTCTAGTGAAATTCACATAGTCGTTATCTCAGGGATTATGTTAGCCAAATACTGGATATTTACCATCCATATGTGCCAAATGTCTGTCTGATGTTGCGCTGCTAACTCACTCATTGACGGTGCCAGGGGCGTAGCCAGGACATTATTTCTGGGGGGGCCATCTCTGGCCAGTCTTTTATTTGGGGTGGCACTTGATTGACAAAAACTATTATTTTAAAACTCACACACTGCATCACTCAGAGCAGCAGTTTTGTAACGGTATCCAGTGGTTAGCTGCTAGTCTCCATTGAAGCGCTGTCAGAATGCAGGTACGTTGGTTTGCGTCTTGCGCTGTTGATGTGGGCGTGGCCCAACATGTTGCGAATATGGGGCTTGTAGTGTAAGTGACAAATGACAATATAAGACGACTTTATAAAAAAATACTAATGCATTTTTTCAGCTTTATACCGTTTCTGTTCAGGAGGGTTTAAAAGAAGGGAGTTTTTGTGAGGTTGGGGGGGCCGGCAGGGTGGCCACATGGCTACGCCCCTGGACGGTGCATAAGGTATCGGGAAAACATGACATGGATTTCGGTAGAAATAGGTTGTTAATGTATAGTGTAAGGCAAGTCGAATGGATTTGCGAAATGGACCGGCCGGGATTTGATATTTTCGGAGCTGGAAGAAACATGTAGGCTACTAGCAGTCATATCGATATTGCCCGCATAATCATACAGTATTAACAAATATTGGGGGGGATAAATTGTCCTTATTCAATTTTCTTTATATAATATAGATATAATTACACCCTTACAACACACAATGTGCCAGTTGGGAGATCGATCATTTTTATATGATTAGCTAAGTAGTCCTATAAAATCCACTTACTCTCATTTCGTTTGTGAAACGTTTTGCGACAAAGCACAACAACCGTCGCCTTAAGGTTTCCTAAAAAAGATGGGTGATCATGGGTCATTTGTGGACTGTAGGCTAATTATAAGTTTTTAATTATAATACTTGAGTATTGTCTGCTGTTTTATACTAGTCCACTGCATCTTGGACACAATTATTGTAGCCTACTTTGAATTTTCATTTAGCTTTTTATACTTTTACTTTTTAAAAGATACAGTTTTGTTTTGTTTGAACACTGGGCTCAGTGGGCCTCATTCACCAATATCTTCCTAAGTTATTTCTTAAATTTGTTGTTAAGAAAGTTCCTAAGAGAAATCTACGTGTGATTCACGACATGTTCTTAAACAGCAGAATTGTTCCAAGGTGTGTTCTTAGAATGATGAATCCCAATATTTCGTAAGTTGTAAGCTCGTGCCCCGTTGCTCCTATTTAGCATAGGTAAACGCCCCGTTAATTCCCATAAAAGGGCATGATATGGCAGGGCCGTGTGCACACTCAGAGAAATGTCAAAACGACGTGGTAAAGACGGTGGAGGCCTCGACAAAAGACAGAAAAACTTTAATAATTCTGTGGAGGTACAGCTGCAAGAAGTTAGCGACAAACAACACATCATATTTAAAAGCGTCAGCTGTGGATACAAAGCAGTAAATAAAACCGATGCATGGAATGCAATTACTCATGCAGTGAACGCTGTATCTGGAGAAGTGCGCAGAACTGATGAAGTGAAATGAAATGTTTTAACAATTCATCTGAATTCTGAAGCAAAAAAACATATTTCAAAACATAGCCTAGAAAACAGTTGACTGTTACAAAATATCCGTGAGGACTGCTCTTGGTAGCCTAAAACGTCCCAACAGGTACTCCTCACTCTCTGCAAATAAATCGGTATGGTCACGGAAGATGCGTTCCCTCCTCAGGGGACGATCTGCAAAATTTTGCAGCAGCAATAAACACGCCATTGTGTGATGTTGTCTTAGTGTGCGGAATAAGTCTACTTTGGGCCTATAAATACCATGATAAGTCACTTATTATTGGATGGCAAAGTTCCCCGTTAACATAATTGATGTTAATTTAAATAGGCCTAGCACAATTCATACACCATGGCAATTCAAAGTGCTTTACAAATGAGCAGAAGTGTAAGTGTAGTGTGTATTTATTAAAACAAACAAACATTTAATTATGTGTAAAATAATAAAAAATATTAGTTGCAAGATTATAAAGAAGACAAAATATTCCATTTGAAATTAGAACGTCCGAAAACGGTATAACTACTTATTTTGCGCAAACATGTCAGCTCTCAATTGTGCGTAAGAGTGCTCTTGGGTGTGTGTACATTCTGTTCAAATCCCAAATAAGAAAACATTGGTGAATGGCAGAATCTTCGTGAAAAATTCGTAAGTGGGGTTTAAGAGCAAATTTGTTCTTAAGAACATTTGGTGAATGAGGCCCAGTGTTCTCATCTGAGAATTCCCGGTGGGCCGCTCTGCCCGCTCATGAATTGGGCCAGCAGATCGCCTGCTTTCTCTTTGTTATTACAAACACTGAATAAAGTGATATGTGTTACATTGGTTAAGTAGCCTAACTGTGTGACTGATAAGTACGCTAATAGGCTACACTAGGTTTTAATCTAAATAAGCGCATTATCAGACCGTGCATTAAAAAGTGCCGTTTTTGCGCATGATCTCTTTCTCAAACACATGATCGTGAACCAAGGTTGTTGCCATGGAGACAACCCTAAACCATCATTTATTGTTGTGGAGGGAGTCAGCAAGATTAAGCTGATGCGAAAAGAATAACATGGATGGGAAAAAGATGCCAGGAGGAACTGAAAAAGCCAGCCAGGTAAAAAAAATCTGTCACTTCATAAATCTAGGTTCCTGCAACGGTGGGAATTCTTTTTTCTCAAATCGTTCAGGTAAAAATGTGGGTTGTAATTTCCCGAAAATATAACAATGAGTCCAACGTAATATTTATATTACATAAAGCTCATAAACTATTTTGCACTGAAATTAATGCAAAAAATCTTGACTAGGTTCGGGTTAAGCCCCGGATGTTCAACGTATGGCCCGGCCTCTGGTGGGGATGGGCTGCAAATGGGTTCCACTCCGGCCCGGGCTTATTCCTGTTTTGAATTAAAAACGCTTGTAGTGTGTAAGGGCATGATTAAAAAATAACTATACCGTAGTTTAAAAGTATTTCTGTGTTGTTTTGTTAAAGCCATTCACATTTAGGGATTCCCACGTACCATTTACCCATGCCACCCTGCCATAGGAGTTTTGCTTACTCAAACATGTTCTGAGGAGAGGCGGTTAGAACCGAAACTGTACTGTACTGTAGCGAGTGATACGTGCCAGTGGAGCGAGTGGTACGTGACAGTGGCTAGTGGTACGTGACAGTGCCTCCACTGGCATGTGACAGTGGCTAGTGGTACGTGCCAGCGCCTCCACTGATACGTGACAGTAGCTAGTGGTACATGCCAGCGCCTCCACTGGTACGTGACAGTGGCTAGTGGTAGGCCTACATGCCAGTGTTTCTACTGGCACTCTCTTTTTCTATGGCTCTGGCACGTTCACTAGCTACTGTCACATACCAGTGTAGGCACTGGCATGTACCACTAGCTACTGTCATGTACCACTCGCTCCACTGGCACGTACCACAGAATCAGAATCAGAAAGGGATTTATTCGCCATGAAAGTTTGCACAGACAAGGAATTCACCACTCGTTACAGTACAGTTCCACTGGGAGTGATCGCGGTCGAGTGCAAAATGAATGGGAGTCTATGGAGCTAAACGGCTAAATTTGTCTCTTTCACCTGATTTTCATTGAGAAATCTCAGATTTGATTGTAGTGTTTGCATGTTCAACATGGATTATAGGTCAAAAGTTGAATGAACGAGTACTTATGTCCTTTCGATTTCATTTTTACCTCCCCTTTCAAATTCAACATTCAAATTACTAGACAAAGAATTATATCCTGAGAAAAGTGGATTTTGAGGGGTATAGCTCCATAGACCTCCATTCATTCTGCACTCGACCGTTATAGCGCCCTCATATGGAACTAGAGTGGAACTGCAGAACCCGGAAGTTTCCCGATAGTGGGAGTTCTCCCCATAGATATATATAAACACTAGATGTCTTACGGCGGAGTCTAGAATGTCCGAACGTGGCGGCCATCTTGGGACAGTCAACTAGCTCACCCATAACATTGTGTTGAATCTACATGTACTTTTTAAATGACCATAACTTGCTCAATTTTGAAACGGTTTGGTTTGTTATCAACGTCAGCGATGTCGGTATGCCACTGCATACTTCTATTCAAAAATTATTTTTTATAACATAATTATTCATAAGTATGCAGTGGCATACCGACATCGCTGACGTTGATAACAAACCAAACCGTTTCAAAATCGGTTGAAAATTGCGAAAGTTATGGTCATTTAAAAAGTACATGGAGCATCAACACAATGTTATGGGTGAGCGAGTTGACTGTCGCAAGATGGCCGCCATGTGCGGACGTTCGACTCCGTTGTCCGGCAACACGGACGAGACATCTAGTGTTTATATATATCTATGGTTCTCCCCATATTAGACATTCTCTGGTACAGTATAGTTTCGGTTTTAACCGCTACTGGTTCTGAGGGCAGAAAGGAAAATTATTGGTTGCAGATTCAACCAATGAAATTGAAGGAGAGGCGGACTCAAGATGTTTGAATTGTGTAAGGGAATCGGACATTTACATTTAGCAGACGCTCTTATCCAGAGCGACTTACAGTAACTACAGGGACATTCCCCCGAGGCAAGTAGGGTGAAGTGCCTTGCCCAAGGACACAACGTCAGTTGGCATGACCGGGAATCGAACTGGCAACCTTCGGATTACTAGTCCGACTCCCTCACCGCTCAGCCACCTGACATTTGAATTGTGGAGGAAATCGTCAAGACGTTTGGAATTGTGTTTAAGTGAATATTTTGTTCAAATTCAACAAACTCTGACGTTTACAAAGATAATTGGCAAACATTAATTCACAGAACTAATAATCATCTTATTGTATGCATTTTGATTTGACTCCATCAGTCGCACCAAAGCTGATCATGGTTAAATAGGGTAAAATGTGCTATTTAAAAATGTTAGCCCACTTTCTATAAAGATATTGTGCGACGACATAATTGCTTCAGATCTCCGTGACATTTCATTTATTCATACATTTATACAACGTGTTCATCTCCCGCTCTGCAAGATAGCGCTGTGCTATTTTTTAAGTCAACTATGCGCATGCTCTCAGGGCAGGAGTGCTCCACAGGTTCGAACTATGCTGCTCTCAGGGCAGGAGTGCGCCAGCATATTCACTTAAACACAATTCCAAACGTCTTGACGATTTCCTCCACAATTCAAATGTCCGATTCCCCTACAGCCTACACAATTCAAACGTTTTGAGCCCGCCTCTCTTTCAATTTCATTGGTTGAATCTGCCAACCAATAATTTTCCTTTCTGCCCTCAGAACATGTTTGAGTAAGCAAAACTCCTATCTGCCCTGAAAGACTAGCCTGGCTCTGCCCTCCTATGTACTTCCGCTCAATTTTCATTTTGCTTCTGTACTAGGTCTGGCCATGAGGTACGTAAGTCAGATGTCTCAGGCTAATTTTCTACCGGCCAATCAGCGAACAGAGGTAGTGGCCGAGAACGATGACGTTGATGTCGTGTGCTAGTTTGAGTTGTAGTTCAGTAATGGCAGCGGAGAAAGATGCGAGCGAAGCCATTCATTCGGTCCGTTGTGGCAACGCTGCCGAATATCCAAAAGTTAAAGCCGGAGCAAGAACAATCTTCACTAAGTTTTCTTGGTGGCCATGATGTTGTGGCCCTCCTCCTCACGGGGTTCGGGAAAAGTTTGATTTTCCAGCTACGGCAGCTCGCTCCGTTACAGTAGTGGTGAAGGAGTTGGCTAAGGTGAACGCTAGCAATTGGTTATGGCAGATCAGAGTGGCTCTGCGCATATCCAATAGTTTTAAACTTCAACAGATTACCCGCCTTCAAGGAAGTTAACGCTTGTCAATGGAGCGATCCCAGACCCTCTGTACAAATGAAATGTACTAGGGTGTGGTTAGGACCAGGCTAATACACAAGCACTATACAGCAAAAGTGTATAAAATGTTGCGCTGATACACAGTAAAAAAATGGGGTGTTAATATTCCAGAGTTAACTTATTAAAACCCATAGAGAGTATTTTCAACAATGTGGAGAGTAACGGCGCTCTAATGGTGTTGTTAAAAGGCAGTGTTAAATTCTGCAGACCTGCAGTAAAAAAATCTACTCTTCAGAGTGTTAATTTCGCGCCACTGCTGAGGTTTAACCGCGAGGACAGTTGCTACTTCGTCATTTTGAAAACGGCTTCGGACTGAGGAGCGCATACTTTGTCGGTAAGTAATGTTATAGTGTCGTAAATAAATAGTACATTTTGCAAAGTACCGTACGTTTTTAATAGTATTTATGCTAACTGAAGTATTAACACATGTTATGTCTTATCCAACTAGACTAATGCTACTGTTATCATAAATTAGACGGGACACAAATTAGTTGTCACAACTGCTAAAACGTTAAACCTAGCTTAGCTAGTACTGTTGTAGCTAACTTAATTATTCTTCAGAGATCTGTACTGTATTAGCTAGCAATAATAGCTGCAGGCAGCGTGCCAGCTAGTATTGCTAATACAGTAACGCTACCTCAGTAAATAATAGGTAAGTTAACTAGTTTTTATGTTTTTGCCTGCATATGTCTGCAAAGGACTCTGCACACAGCCTCGGATGGTGGATTGCGCATTTGATGCTTTCTTACAAGAAGGTGTGTACATTATTTCAAGAACTATTCATTCCTATTGCAAAGTTTGATTTACCATGACTTTCAAACAAATTGAATCAACAATGTTTTTACATCTTCAAAAGTCAAATAAAATCAAAAACATTTGAATGAGTAATTTATTTTGTATTTTTTACCTGAAATAATTGTTGACCTTTTATTGTCTTGGGAAGGATATACTCTGCTATCAAAATGTGTTTAATGGTGCAATCCTAATTGATATACAGTATACATGCTTCATTCAATGACCAGAAAACATAATTTTTGTTACCAGTGTTCACAAAATTCAGCATACCCGAAGAATGTCAGGCTGAAATCAAGGTGTATGACCAGTCTGACACAGAAGTCGACTCAGAGGTTTTACAAGAAATCGCAAAGGAGTCACCTGGAACCTTTCGGGTCACTCTAGGCATAAAAGAACTTGGTAATCATTAACTTTTAACTATTAAGCTTAAAAGTTGGGTTAGTATAATATATTAGTATAACACAAAAACAAATCCAGATTTTATACACATGCATTGAACTTGTGGTTAATGCATTTTTGATTTTTTTTTAAATGTATCATGAATATAATAGTGCTGTGTGATATAATCTTTTTATTTTGTACAATTTCATAATGCACAGGTGCCTCTCCATCATCAACCTCTGTAAGATCTGATGACACGGTAATTCTAAACCTCTCTGTGTGTGACCCTAATGAAGAAGCAGCCACTGTTGAAGGAAGCCAACCTAAAAGACCATGCAGAGTAAACTGTGAGGCAAATGGGGTAGGCAGTAGAAATTACTTTTAAGTCTGAATGTTTTTTCATTTGGTGTTCTTGAGTGAATTATATAAAAATATATATTTTCACATTTAAAATAAATGTTTTTTTTTCTATTTTAACTTAAAGTTGATTGAAAAAATCCTAACATCAAGACCCGGTGGTGAACGTATTATCCACAAGTATGATAAGACCAAAAGTCTCACAGATGCCACCAGAAGACAAATGATTAACATACTTGCTGCTGAGATGACAGAAACACATGGGTAAGCATTAGACATATGATTTGCGTAATTACTGTGTAGTTATTATTTTTCTTATATGTTGTGTGATGCCAGTTAACTTTGATGGTTTCATTGAATTTCAAATACCTTCCCTAGGACATCCCCCCCAAAAAGTGTCAGGGTGATGTATGCACAGGGGATTGTTGCATTCTTTCCTTATCTGGAAGACCCATATTCACAACATGGATATGTAAGTAAAGGTGTAATTGCAACATTATGCCTGTATTCATAATTTTAAATGTTTGTGTTAATATATGTTCATATCTAATTACATAGGAACATTACTACGATCCAGAGAGTGGGTCTGGATACCTGGCATGGCGTTTGAAGACCATACAAAGAAAAATCGTTGAAGAAAAAGGGGCCTCAGAAAGCAAATCCCCCAAAAGTAAGTTCAGTTACATTTTTGAGTTTGTGCTATGAATTGTGTTGTGAAGGAGGCTGTCAATTTGTCGTTTGTCTTTAGCTGGTGGGCCAGGCCATGGTAGACAACCTATCACCAGTGACCAAGTACAAACTGACGAAGAGGTGGAAGCAGCCATTGCTGTTTTGAGATACTCTGCTGATGAAGACACAATCCGTGAGAAGATGAAAACTACTTTTGTGTATCGCCAAGCAATGGTCAATAATGCAGACAAGTCAGCAGATGTATTTTTGGTCTTCCCACGGTTTTTGGACACAGCAGGACTGGTATGACTTTTTTATTCACTATATCACCAAAATACCAAATAATGCCTTAGATATCACTCAAGAGAATGGTGGTGTTTTTTTTCTTTTTCAAGTCTATGTTTGTTGCATTGCAGATAGAACAAGACTTCAGACATGTGTTTGGTGAAGCCACAGCCAACAAATTCCTGGAGAAGTGGCCAACCACTTTCAAAGAAAAGGTGATGAAGGAAAGCCAGGGACTCGTACCCACCACAGAACTCTTGGATTTGATGCGCAATGCTGAGTCAGCTGTGGAGACTGAGAATGGTATGATTACTGTTTGATCTTGACATTACTGTGTTAATCTATGCACTAAAAGCATTTTGTATATGGTGCGAATCCTCAATTGAATATAATTGTGGTATTATGTGAACTTAACACTGGTTAAATGATCAATAGGCTGGGACTGTGACATATCTGCCATCCTGCTGCTGCTACATTTGCTACCACCAGCTGCACAAGGGCGAAAGAGGCCAGGAAAGATGTCTGCATCTCAAGCAGCAGATAAGCTCATCAGATTTCAAAAGGTACATTGAAATATTGTGTGAAAATCATCTCAACCTCATAATCACTATGAGATCTGATGTATAGTTACTAAATACTTCTATTTAATATCTCCTCTAGGTTGGAACCAGTGTGCAGCAGCATCTAGATGGCATCACCCAAAGCAGTCAGCCCTACCTTCATGCCCTTGGATCTACAAGGAGCTGCATCCACTCCTACTTCATTGTGGTCGACAAGCATGCGCTACCATGCAAAGCGACAGGTTCAGTGGGAGCCTTTGACGAACTCTTTAAGGCCCATTTCGTCTTTGGTACGTCATACAGTCCTTGCCTGAACACATTTTTCACTTTTTTGCAAACAACCATCTACAACATTGACATGGGGAACACAAAGGAGACCCCCAGAGTTGCTGAGTTAAGAGCAAGACTACTAAGATAAAACCACGAGGTGTTTTCTTTGCAAAATATGCCATAGAGGTCCAAACAGCTTTTCAGGAACATTTTCATGCATATGAAGTGACCAGGTCAAAACATGGTTTTCTTTACTTTTATGTTGAAAACTTGCTTTATCATAGGCCCTTTGACATACAAATGTCATATGGATCAAACGACACAGCTCTATTTGTGGTTCCATATTGCTTTCTCTGGTGAGCATGTGATTTCTGATGTTCATTGATGTCAAAATAGCCTATACAGTTACAATAAATACTGGTATGGTTATCTGTTTGCTTTTTACCTTCATTACATTACAGTAATTCAATAAAACTGTCATGCCATTGAGTTTTAAAATAACACTATGTATATATACAAGAAAATCATACAAATCAATATTTTGTACACATTTCAGTGTTAATTTTAACACTTTCCTTGTGATATATCCACTCTGAAAAGTGTCAATATATTACTCAGAGGAGTGTGATTAAACCACAGTGTTAAATATGTGTACACATTTCAGTGTAAATTCTAACACAATTTTGAGTAGAATTAACTCTGAAAAATTAACACTGACCAAAGAGTAAATTTAACACTATTTTCGAGTGGGACCAAATATTATCTGAAACAGAGTTAAATTTAACTCTGTAGGTGTTGAATTAGCACTCTTGTTTTTACTGTGTAATGCCAGTGTTGTTATACTGCTGCGAGTCCAGGGTATTGAAGAAAACACGCATCTCAACCTCGCGTTCTTACGGTACATGTCCACTACAGCGTTTTTTAACCCTCTGCACCGCTTGCCTTCCCACAGTACACCACGCTCGGGGGCGTGTTAGAAAGGTTAATACAGAGTTGTAGTTCTCTAAGGTCACTGTTATAGTCATGGCCAAGCATGCAGACTTGGGTTCATGTACTCACAATATCAATCAAAATACCACTTTTACACAACATTTGTGTAAAAATACAGAATTTTTACTAGTGCAAGATTACAGTAGAATACATGTTACGCCACCGGTCACTCAACCAGTCGTTTGTAGGCTGGGCTAGCAAGCTAGCAGTGGCACAGAACAGTCACGTAATGTGACGAGACTGAATTATAAGTATAAAAACACACTGACACCGACACTGACAACGTCGGCAACCCTGCACCATGCATTATTAGTTTAAAGTAATCTTTCAATTCAGGCTCGTCACATTACGTAACATTGTTCTGAACAGAACTGGGTGTGCAGACACATACGATAAGTTTCTCCTCCATCTTGAAATTGTAAAACCTAGAAATGTTTACCATGACCAACAGTTGCTACGTTACAATAAACAAGAAAGCAATCCAATTGGCCCACGCTAGCGTTGTCACGCTCCTCATTTACATAAAGTTCAAGAAAATCCAACTTGCAACCCTCCGCTCGCCTTCCCACAATGCCCTGCGCGAGCGTCAACGCCTGGTTTTATTGAAAATGAATTGGAAGCCGACGCCCCGTGCCGCCCGCTCCACTGTAGTGGACACGTACCGTTAACGTTCTTCGGATTGATAAACAGCCTTTAGACGGGCTCTGCTTTGTGTTTGGCGCTGCCGCGCTAGCGTTGCTGGGAAAGATGAGACGTATAAAGTGACGTAATGACGTGGCTCTGTGGTGGCCCTCTAGCCTGTGGAAAAGCAAACCGGTTCTTAGAAGGCTCCGTTCTTGAACCAGCTCCGAACTGGGTCTAGCACCAGCTCCGAATTAGCTCCCGGTTCATTTTGGTGGAAAAGGGGTAATATAGGTGCCATCACCACTGTAAAAGTAGTTTTGCCAAACTTTATCGGCAGACATAAAATGGTAGATGCATTAAATCAGGGGTCCCCAAACTACGGCCCGCGGGCCGAATACGGCCTGTCCAAGCATTTGGACCGGTCCTCTGAACAATGCCAGAGTTCACACTGATTAATATGCATACGTAAGTAAATGTTTTGATTTCAATAGCAATGAATATGAAAAAAGGTCATTACGATAGTAATAATGCTCTTTGATATGTACGGATGTATGGTGCATAACAAAATAATAAACTAATCTAGCATAATAAATACATTTAAAATCATCATAAAATCTCCACAATAATACTGGTAGTCACTCCGGCCCATGTAATTTTCTGTTACAGACTGACCCGGCCCCACATTAAAGAAAGGAAAAATTATCTGGCCCTCGCAGAAAAAGGTTTGGGAACCCCTGCATTAAATAATCATAAAGCTATCTGTTTTTCTCCTTTATTTACTGTTTATTTATGTTGTGTGTAATTATGGATCATATTCATGCAAAGTAACGGGCGTTGTTAGCTCTACTGGGGAACAGGCCTTTCGTTACTCATATAAATAAAAATAATCCAAGCTTGCATGGAGCGTGGAGTGTACAAGTGTGCAACACAATGCACAATACAAACTTTCCGTTGCTTAACCCACCATACATACAGTGCAGGGATGTAAATTTGATATCAGTTTAGGCATGCATGGACATCAATATTCAATGTGTATGTGCAGTAGTTCGCAAACCATAATTTGAGTGCATATACAGTTTGTTGAGCTTCATTCATGTAATATAATATTTTGAACTGTTATTATGTGTGAGTCAAAATAAGATGATCGGTAGTATTATTTTTCTTTAGTTTCGTAATGTTTTCTTAGTGTTAGGTCTTCCCTCAATCAGCCTCCAGCTCGTTCACACTCTCTACCCGCAGCTCCTCCACAAACACCCACACAACCCACCTCTTCTGAACGCAACTCCACTTGTAGAACACACTCACCTGAGTACTAGCACCTGTTGCCCATAAGCACTCCCTATTTAGGGCTCCCATCTGCCCTTGTTGCCTTGTGAGGTATTGTTGTTGTGATAGCTTTCAGTACCAAGCCATTTGTGCCTTAACCTGTTGTGCGCTTGTTTTTTGACCAGCCCTTTTGACCTGTTTTGGACCTTGTTTGCCATTGATTACTCTTCTTGCCTGTCTTCTGGTACCTTTGCCCTGTCGTCTTGCCTCTATGTGTACCAAACTCTGCCTGGCCTTGTTTTTGTATTTTGCCTGCTACTTTTTGTGCGGGAAATAAAAGTGTGCGCTCTGCGCTTGTACCATCTCCCCAGTCTCCGCAGAGTATTTGTTACACTTAGCCTATAGCTTGCGCTACCTCAATTCTAACTTGCTTGCCGACACCTGGATTTCTATGTGCAGCTGCAGATATTATAGCAAGCACAGAAGAGCGTGCGGACATGACATTCTGCTTGCACAAATCAGTTTGTTTTCTGTTAAACTTCGTTGATTTCACAAGCGTTGATTGGGAGACTGTTTATTTTTTCAATGATCTAAATGAATGCACTAACTAATAAAGTAAATTGTTAAAACTCAAATGTGAGATTTTACTGGAGTATAGCAGATTTATACTGGGGCCCGTGCCCAGTATAAAAAGGATCTAGTGCACTGCCACGGTAGTAATGCACATGTGCTCAAATTAGTTAATTACTTGTCAAGTCCCTTCCCAACTTGTAATTCAGCAGGTACATTTGAAAGGTCAACTGATTAAGCATATCAATAGGTAACCACTGTGCTGCCTCTATATTGTCCCAGCTTAACAGGGTTAAGGTTTGCCTGGTGTTGGCCTTGCCGATATTTCCAACTTGGACCGCTTGGAACAGGTACTCCCAGTTACCTTAGCATCCTTTCCAGGTCACACTATCCAGTCCCCCCCACTGTATCTTACCCACAATTCCTTGCCCTCCCAGTACGTGACCTCAGAAGCCATGCCGGTCCCCCATCGGGTGACAACATGACTTTTGACAACTTCCTAATTTTACATTTTTTTCTGGCTGGGACTGTGATCCGTGAAGGACGGACGTTTGCGTGTGCTGTAATCTGGTGCCTCCTGGCACTGCGTGGGTCCTGTCACAGTGTATAACCCTCAGGGTCACAGGTTCATTTCAGGAACAACAAACTCTGAGAACACTGGAATAACTTGGGATATCCCTCACAAACATGTTCCATGAAGTCATCAGCTGACTGAGAAACAAACTGACTAGTGCCTCTGGCTCTACACACAGCTTTCTCTCTCTCTTCATCTCCCCTAAATCTCTCCTGCAATCTGACTCTCAAACACCTCAAGGTACTTAATTGTTAACTCTGCTGAATGAAGAGAGACACCACATACAACTGTCTCTCTCCCTTTTTCTCATTCCCCCCTCTCTTCCTCTCTCACTCCCTCTCTCAACCTGGGTTGTGTCTTTCCTCTTTGTTCTTGATCTGGTCAAACATGCTGAGAAAGGTACTGTGTAGGACATCTTTTACAGCACCAACTTTGTCTGCTGTTGGAATAACAAAGACTAAGCCCCTTCCACCGTGGCCAAAATACAGTTGTGAGGGACAGTTTCCTGAGATACAGATTCCTTTAGCATAAGAGCCCACACCCATAAATTCCTAAAACCACAAACATTTATAAACAGACTTCATTGTAAAATTGTTGATCAAGTTATCTACTTATGTATTTCATGTTCTATTATTATTCTAAGTACACAGTAGTGTTGTTTTTGGCAGCCTTTTAGTTTTAGTCTAGTCTTTGTGTCAAGCTGTCATTTTAGTTTACCTTAAGTGTTTCTACCTATTCTTATTCTTATTATTAGGGGCCAAGCAGCGAAGCTGCGAGGCCCCAATAAGAATAATAAGAATAAATTGCTTTTTATGATGGGAACATCATAAAAGCAATTTCTCAGACTTCTGGCACATTATAGGGTAAGGGATACAAGCGACACATTGGCAAGAATACAATATAAGAATACAATGAATGAAAAACGGATGGATAAGGAAGTGATGGAATTTACTGGCTCCTACGTCGCAGTAAAAATCCCATCCACCAAAAGAAACCATGTATGTAGTACGTCATGTGCCTTGTGCCCCACTAACATAATTTATGTTACTAACATGCATTGGAAGGCTCTCAGACAGATCAATCAGTCATGAGATAAAGTGAGCCTTGCACATTCTAATACACTGATCAAGGCAGTAAATCATGGAAGTTGCACTGATAAAATGCAGCTTTGACAGCGAGAGTTAGAGTGAGAGATGAGTAGAGAGTGAGGAGAGAGAGTGGGAAGGGGAAGAGATAGAGGGGGGATAGAGGGAGGAGAGGGAAGAGAGGAATAGAGAGAGGGAGAAAGAGGGGGAGAGGGGCTGGCAGAGAGAGGGGGAGGGGGTGAATAGGGGTTAGAGAGAGGGGGGAGAAAGTAACAGACAATGTTAGAGAGGGAAACTGGAAGAGATGGAGTCAGAGCGTTAGTGAGAGAGACAGAGTGGTAAAGAGAGAGGGAAAGATAGGGAGTGAGAGAAAGAGAGGATAGAACTGTACGGGAACATTTTGGCAAGTTTTACATCAGAGGAAAAGATAATGTCTCTTCTTTCATAGCAGGAATGTTGCTTACATAACTACCTCTCTATTTACAGGCCTATTATTGGATGGATGCCTATTCTGTCCCTTTGTATCCCTACAAATCAATGTTGAAGCCATAGTGTTAAGATCTAAAGAGCTGCGGCCTCATTAGCTGTAAGGAGGTTAGTATCCACACTGGTTTTGAGGGACGGGGGTACACACTCACAATCACACACACACTGGTAACACATCTAACTGGTTTACACATCCCAGGTTATATAGACTTGTAACACATCCTACGTTATATACTGTAGACTGGTAACACATCCCAGGTTGTATGGTAACACATCCCAGGTTATATAAACTGGTAACACATCACAGTTTCTTATATACTAGTGTAATAATTGGACCAATACGCTGTTCCTATTGGTCCAGAAGACATTCTCAAAAGTTAATAAATCCGTTTATATACCTCCTGAAAGTTCGCAGAGGTAAATAAACGTTTTTACGGACCTAGCAACAAGCGGTTGCCTTGGAGATGTAGCAATTGACCTTAACAACGTTGCATTTGCTCGGCAACAAAGTAGCCTAAAATGCCTAAAAAATCCTAAAACAACCAAATATGGTTTTTGCACAGGTCCGCAAACGCCCCGCAATCGCTTCCCGTTTTAAAGAAGTATCTGAAACAGACAGAAGACGAATTGATGTTGTTGATATGTTGCCTTGGAGATGTAGTGACGTCACCAGTGCAAGTGCAGCTGATTGCTCTGACAACATGGCGTCTGCTCCAGATTCGACGTGTTTGATTTCGGATCTTCCCACGTATTGTTGTAGTATATAAGAAACCAAATGTTTACTCCTCGACAGGTCAGCAAACGCTTTGTCGCCTTGAAAAAATCTCGGTTTACAAAGGTTTTTGCAGACTTGTCGAGGAGTAAACATTTGCAGTTTATATAGACTGATAATAACACATCCCAGTTTATATAATCATTGTGGAGCCCTTGCTCTGTGACACACTTTCTCCCTGTTTACTAGGGCAGACGAGGCTTCAGAATTTGGATGCTCAACAAATCCAATTATCCTAACTTCTGTCCAATAACGGGTGTTTCCATTCCATCGCTCTCGCTCCACTGCACAAAGATACCATGGCAATGATGGCCACCACTTGATGGCTGATGTCATTTCATCGGAACCCTGCCCAGTTTTCCCAGATTCAGAACACCTAGCTGGGAAATCACTTCAAAATCACCTACATTAAACGGCAAAGCCTTTCAATTTTCCAGCACACAGCACAAGCCCTCTCATCTCCCTCTCCATCTCTTTCCCTCCCTCCAGGCTCAGCCTACTCTCATCCAGGCAGCAGGAAAGGTGAAAAAGTGTCTCAGAAACAGTTTACGAGACTCTGGGGCCTGATTTACCAATGGCCATCGACCATAACATTGAGTCGTGCAATCGACCATAGCAACGAGTCATCTCGGTTTCCCTCCCTTTGATGAGCTTACAGGCTTGGAACAGAAAGATGTGCTGTGGGTATGCGCTGTGGTTATGCACAGCGGTATCTGATGTTGGAGTAGTTAGTCGTTATTAGTATTAGCAGAATTATTAGTTATCATTGCTTAGTATGAGTAGTTTGTGGCTGATGTAGTTAGTATTCATAGTAGTTTATTCATGCATTGGTAGGCCTACATCGATTTTGAACTGTCAAATTTAGTAGGTAGCAGGGCTCGATCATCTGTTCAAGCTCAGTTTTTCACAAAGATCATTCTACCTATCAACCTACTAATTATTATAATCAGGGCTATCTCTCCATGTAGTATAAGCAAAATGCGGAATCTGGATATCTACTTGATATATGAATGTCTTATAACTGTCCTACTGGTATTTTATCACACACCCATCATGCACCCTCTCTGTTTGTATAGCCCTTATTAACTTTAATCTTGACGCTGAAATGAAATCCTTCTAACAAAGCTCAATCATTTGGCACTTTCAATGAGACCACATTTGGGGTTTCACGATAAACGGCTCTCTTCTGACTGGAGCAAGATGGAAGGGTAAGGATGACAGAATTGCAACCACTGGCATTTGTCAATGGACCCAGCTTGTTTTATACAATGCAATTGTAGTTATTTCACTGCACAGACAGATGGTGCATTGATGAACCGGATATTTTCTGTACAGTTAAAAATTGGATAGTTAACAATTTATTTTTATTGAGTTATTAACTTAAAATATAACTTAATTCTAGTTAGAGAAAATCATTTCGATTGGGAAATTAAATATCTTGAAGAAAGCAGTTTTTGAGTCATTAAATCCTTCCTCAGCTGACAATATTAGACCTGTCTCCCACTCTCACAGCCGTTTAGGACCTTCTGCATGACCACAAATCAGCTGTGGGATGTTTGAGCGGTGAGGATTCACATTGTGGAACTGTTCCCCCAGGAGGTACCATAACCATTCAGATCAATCACATTCTAGCTGTCTGGAAAGAGTCATCTAGGAAACTGGCTTCTCTACCTAATCTGCAACCAAATTGAATTGCTGTAATAAACTGTATTGCTAGACAATCTGAATATTTCAGTCCTTTGCGAATTGATGAACCTTGTTTTGTGACACTATTAATGTTTAAAAATATATATTTTTGAAGACCTCACGTCTGTCTATCACACATACATACATATACACATGCATAAACTCAGAATCAGCTTTATTCGCCAAGTAAGTGTCCACAAACAATTAATTTACTATGGCAGGAAGGTGCATATGATACACAAAATATGTCTTAATATAAATGTTGAACATTTACAACAGTTCTAAATAATTTTAAACAATATTTTACAATGTAAAAAAAAGCATATATATATATAAACTCCTCAAAAAATGTTAGGAAACGTTATTTCAGTCGATTATTCCTCCCCTTCAATAATACCAATTGGTATTGTATTTTATATCTGTATTTATTGCTGGTTGCTTCCTGTTATCTCTATTGTGTTGGCCTGTCTTTCGTTTGGGTTGCCGTGTCCTTCTCTTCAGATCCGGACGGCGTGTGCGTTTTTGGGGATCTGGTAGAAGGTTTCGAGCTGCTTCCTGATGGTTTTCCATCCGAGGAGCCCTGCACCAACGAGGTTGGCAAAGACTCGGGGAGCCGAGTCAGGCGCAGTACCCGGTTGGCCGTGAAATCGGCCAATGTTAAGAACTGGCCGGTGTACAGGATCTTGTACGCCCTTGGACGACAAGGGCATAAGACAGTCATGGGGTTTGGCCATGAGGATCTGTTCTTGTGTTTTCCCGAGTGAATCAAAGGCAAACAGTCGCCTAGGCTACTGTGCCCATGTGTCGTTTAGGCAACAATCTGTATTTATAAGGCTATTTTAGTCCTTTGTTAAATTCATAAAGTAACTTGGACAAGTAAATAAGTAACTGTAATAATATTACTCAATGTCAAAAGCTAACGCGTTATATTACTTTGTTACTCACTCAAGTAATAATATTACGTAACGCGTTATACCCCCAACACTGGTCTGAACATAATCAATTAGGCCTACTGTCAGCGACAACAAAGGTCAGTTAAAACTAGTGATGGGCATAGATAAAACATTTTTAATCTAGATTAATCTCACTGCAATCTTGGCGTTAATCTAGATTAATCTAGATTAAAATGGCTCATTTGAATTCCGCAGAAGGGGTTTCTCAAGCCAGGTGGCGCATTAGACCAGGAGCTCATCTTCTGTTTCCAAAATGCATCACAAACTGCTTGAGAAAGCTATTCTACTATGATAATTGGTGATGAAAATAAATGATGTTCAATAAGATGTAATTGTGTTTATTAACTGTTTATTAGATTAGTTAGCTTGGCTGATAGAGCTGTGCTGACGGGCTTGCCTCGGTTGCACTCAAACATCGTAGTTTGACGACGACTCTTCCCCTGTGCTACATCAGTAGTTGGCCCGGCATCTTCCGCATTAGCTAAGGGATACTTTGCGTTTAGGTGGTATTTGACACTGGAAGAACTCCTACAGTAAACTAATTCCGCATAGCACAAGGTGCAAACAACCTTAGTCTTGTCGAGGTTTCCATTGGGAAGCTTCTTAAAAATACATTTTCCCTGAAGCAAACCAGATGGCTTCATAGCTGCATCCATGTTAGCACGTCACGTTTGATGTGATCATTTCATACACAAGGCTTACACACAGGTTCGAAGACTCGTTCTCGCCCCGTACAGTGCAATTCGGCTAGGTATACATCCGCGCTAAAATATCAAGGTGAAAGTCATCATAGCTTGCGTAGTATAGACCCAGCTCCCAACCCAACTTTGAGAATAGATTAACGGCGATATTTTTTTTATCGCCCGATAAGAGTCTCACGTTAACGCAGCGCGTTAATGCCGATAACGGCCCACCACTAGTTAAAACTTAATAAGGCAAGGCAATTTCATGAAAACTCGCAATGCAATATTTGTAAATATACCATTGTACGGTCTTTGCCGACCAGAGGATAGCCCGTAAACCTAACCAACACAGCCGCTTTGTTTGTTCTCTGCGGGATCTCAGGGCAGAGATTCTATAGGCATCTATACTACGCATGCTGCATATGATAGGAAAGTAATGCTACAACTCTCAAGCAATATAGTTGAAGTGAAGCTTAGCCAATCAGACAATGAGACTTATTCTGATGCAAACAGTCGTCCACTTAAGCCCATGAAATGTCATATTGTGGTCTCATACTGGTGTGGCAGTTGCCTCTTGGCCACATCCTTCTCGGCGGCGTGGCTGGACGATTAGGCCGTACCTGGCATTAATTTCCGATCTGGTACTGCGGAACACTGTCTATGTTGCCTGTCTGTGTTGCCTTGTACCTCCAGAAATGGAATGAACGGCTGGACTGGTCGGTGAGGGACCTCGAATTGATGAGTGTTTACAGGGCACATACTTTCCTGCTCCGTTTGCAGATCCCTGGCTTGCTCGGTGAACCTACGTCCACAAACCGCATTGGTCGGTAAAAAGTAAAAGGGAGGCACCACACAAGGCCGAAGGTTGGGCCCACAGTCGTCCGCTGTTAGCCCAATGCTGTGTATACATTTCAAGGACTGTATGCCGCTATGCTTATTGCAAATATCTGCATGCTTGCAGTTACTGCGGGGAAGCTCATCCCCGAGCTGTCTGCCCTCGTCGGCCCCACCCGGCCCGAAGGGCAAGTGATTACCTGGGTCAACCCCTGAGAACGTTTGGAGATGTTGTTGAACGAGCGTAAATTCACTGTACCTGCTGGACGATTTTTATTGGAAGATTTTTCGTGTTGCATTTCCATGTTGCGTTACACAGTCGATGAGCTAGGTGTCCCGTTGTCTGACGAGAACTGTAGACCTGCCGACCTCGCTCGAGTTCCTAGGCATCTAGCTGCACGCCTGCACACTAATGCAGGCGTCGTTGACCGCGGAGAAGCTCGAGCGAGTTCGCTCCGTAATGGGGGCCGCCTGTAGTGCTGTGACCATGAGCAAACGCAAGTTACTTTCTCTGCTAGGCCATCTAACCTTCGCAATGCCCATTATCCCTCAAGCGCGCACCTTTGTTTCTCGGCTCCTAGACCTGTGGAAAACCGTAGCGAACCTGCAGGACACCTGGTGCTCAATGCTGGGTGCAGGTCGGATCTGTCATTCTGGGCTGCTGTGCGCCGAGTGGCACGGCATTTCAGTTTTAACATTCTATAACAATGAGGTGGCTCTCCAGTCTACATGTGGCCCCTCGGTCGGGTTCGGGGGTTACCACGTTGAGAGTGGTTCTGTGCTGCGTGGCCTGCGGGATCCCTTTCGCTATGGCCTTCCACCGGAGCGCTATTGGAATGCGCTCAACAAATTGTATCCGATTGTGTTTTCTTGTATTTGTGGGGGCATTTATGGTGTAGGAAACAAATCACCGTGTTCTGTGACAACGAGGCAGCTGTCCACACAATCAATAAGGGGAATTTGGTGCCTTTTATCAACCGACGCAATTTCATATTGTACGCACCTACATTCCGGGGCTAGCCGACCTATACATTGATTCCCTGTCTGTGTACCTGCTATGCCGCCCCCGGGTGATGCCTCATGAGCCCCTGTTTGCCAGTGACGCAGCCAGCAAGGCCATGACCAGATTGTGGCTCATGCAGCGCTACCGAATCCTGTGCGAACACTGTGGCCTGTCTCTGGAGCTGCATACGGTGCATCCCTTCCGGTCCGGTGCATCCCTTCCGGTCCGGTGCATCCTTTCCGGTCCGGTGCAGCCACCTCTGCTTCTGCGAAGGTGTCCATGTACACGCTGGACATTGTGGAAGCGCAGAAACTAATGGGCGCTTGGGAAAGGAGACTGTGTGACT
Source organism: Osmerus mordax (assembly GCF_038355195.1). Lineage (NCBI taxonomy): Eukaryota > Metazoa > Chordata > Actinopteri > Osmeriformes > Osmeridae > Osmerus > Osmerus mordax. Next base: position 5,535,429 of record NC_090050.1, on the reverse strand, counting down.
GTGTGTGTTGGGCAATGTTTGCACAGCTGGTACACAATACAGAGGCTTGCATTAGATAACACTCAATGACTATCTCTACTCCAGACATAGTGCTCAAGCTGAGCGGGTCTGAGACCAATGTAGTCCATAAGTATCCTGTGGCTGGGTGGCTTCATACATTGCTAATGCTAGAATGTGTCTTCGGATCTACATGTAGCCGTGGTGATCCGCATACGGGCTCTGATGCGCTAAGATAGCCATCTGAATCCACAGTGTCGACATGGAGACATCTGTTGAGATGCCCCGGACTTACAGGGTACAGCGGATGCTCTGCTGACACATTGGTTTTCATATCCTCTTGTAGAATCCCATGGCTGCGCACACACAGGCGCCTTCACATACATCCTTTGGGTTGCCGACGGGCGCTAGAATGAGTCAGGTCTCTAGAGGTAGCATAAATATGCCCTGTATGGATAAGAAGGCTACCAGATCATCACAATGCTAGAATTGCATGCTGCATGCGCTAGCAATCTTTCTGGAGGTATCTCAGGAGATACCCCGGATACCGGCCAGGGAACAGCATGCTGCTGACACTTGTTTTCCTTCCCACTAGATAACAGGGGAGTCAGGTGGCTGAGCGGTTAGGGAATCGGGCTAGTAATCTGAAGGTTGCCAGTTCGATTCCCGGCCGTACAAAAATGACATTGTGTCCTTGGGAAAGGCACTTCACCCTACTTGCCTCGGGGAATGTCCCTGTACTTACTGTAAGTCGCTCTGGATAAGAGCGTCTGCTAAATGACTAAATGTAAATGTAAACCGAAGCCCAAATAACTAAAGAGCAAAAATTACATTTTTCAAATGTATCCTAGAGAGGTGTCTAGATTCCAAAATGAATCTTTACTGACTGAAACGATGTTACCACATTCTTTTTCTTGTATGCCTACCACATTATTGTTGTTAGTTAGTTTAATATTAATAGTACACCTGTATGACTTCTTAGTTTCGTTTTTGAAGTACTTGGTGAACTCTATTATTGAGGCGATTTTTGGACTGAAAATAGTCTACTGTTGATGACTGGGCAGGACACAGATGGATTCTGGGTCGGGCTTGGGCATGCTTCAGACTCGTGGCGTGAGCATTCCCGGAGCGAAATTTGGGCGAAACTGGAGCGGGACATAGGGCAACGCTCCGTCCTTTTAAAAATCCCGCTTTGCGCTCTGTCCAAAATCCGCCCGCTCACGCTCCCCGCTCGCTCCGCTCACATGCTCTGTCTCTGACAGTGACGAGTTCAGCGTACAGAGAGGAGGTTGATACCCTGACATAATGGTGTCAGGACAATAACCTCTCTCTCAACATCAGCAAGACTAAGGAGATGATTGTGGACTATAGGAGGCGGAAGGAGGAGGAGCGTGCACCCCTACACGTCAACGAATCCGAAGTGGAAAAGGTCAGCTGCTTCAGGTTGCTCGGAGTGAACATCAGCAATGATCTCACCTGGTCTGCTCACACAGACAAGGTGGTCAAAGCGGCCCGGAAACAGAAATGTCTACGCCAGACTTAGATGGACTACTGCAGCAAAAGGGACAACATTTTTTCGATTGTTTCAAACGGACTGGTATGGAATAAAAGATTGGCTATGTGGCTGTGCTAATAGTCAGCGGCTGTAGGCTACTGCTTTAACTGTTTACTGCGTTTACTGTTTTGACATATTAGCCTAACAGTAAATTAGGTAATCTGGCTTTCATAACTCAGTGCCTAGCCTCTTACTGACATCACCTCACGTCACTGGGTCCTCGAGGCGTTCAGGTCCTCGAGAGATGGCAGAATGCAGCCGATCACCTTCTCAGCTGCGCGGATGATATGCTGCCGGCAGCCTGCCTAGCTCCCAAAGTGGAATAAGGGCGCCCACTCCGACCAGGTGAATTGTAAGAAACACACAGTGACATTATAAAAAAATTGCGCCCTGTGTCGCCCCCGGCAAGATTTCGCCCTGGGCAGCTGCCCATGTTGCCAATGCCTAAATCTGCCACTGCCCTTAACCCTGACCAACGCCCTGAACTGTTACCCTTAACCCTGACCATCGACATGAACTATTACCCATAACCCTAACCCTGACCATCGACCTGGACTATAAACCTATGCCAACCAAATATGAGTGGATCTTTGTATGGGCTTACCACTCTCAGCAGCCATGCATCATCCTTTCAGCTGGATGTGTAGCTGTCTTACAGCCTTTGAACAGACGCCATCGTGGCAGCTGTGCTGCTCATCAGGGCTCTGTTAGCAGGTGAGCAGATGGCTGGCAGTGTGGCCCAGATGCCACTCCCTCTGCACAAACACTAATGAGGAAAGACCAGTAAAAGATGAGAGAGACAGAGGGGGATTTGTGACAAAGGTAGAGTAGAGAGTAGTGGCAAAGTAGAAAGATAGAGAAAGAGAGAGACACTGACACACTGACTTAACTTGAGGCAGGAGCATTAAACAACAGGCAATGGAACAGTCTCCTTTGTCTTGGCAGAAAATATACAGATGCCTCAGACTCACTTTTAGGTAATGACCAGAAATATGCCAAGGCCTATCAACAATGTTGCAGGCATCGTGTCCTTTAAAACCTTATTGTGTCCATTTGGAGTGCAATGTTTCAAAACATTTTGAGTTGATGAATAAAGACCCTGAATTAATTAGGAATTATTTTATCTGGCAGCAACTTCACTTTGGAAGGAAGAGCCTCAGGATACAACTTAGGTAAAACAAATTTACTAGACAATGTGGTGTTGTGAATGTGAAACTAAAATAATGTTACTGTTTTATTGCTTGACATGGATACAATGTCTCCCATTCTACAAATGAACACTTTAAATTATTTTGTAATTAGAGATCTCAGTTTACACACACGTTTATGCTCTTCAGTTGATGAAGACTAGACTGGTCTAGTTCATCCTTCCACATCTTTCATGATTCTCTTTTTAAGATTCACCTGCCATGCTAGCTACATCTCGGCAAGACAATGAATGAAGAAGACCAAAGACTCTTTTTGTTTATCTCTGCTATATCACTGCCTGACCTTAAACTACCGTCTGTGTTGACTGATGGGATGTAAGGTAAATGTTCTGATCAGATACAGACCTTCAGAGAAACTTATAATGTTGTTCTTTCTCGAGACATGTTTGCATTTTTCTCATCTTAAAGAGCTACACACGGTCAAATATTGCACATCTCATCGCTATTGCCTCATCACCAGACTTCACCTTCCCAAATTTTTTACGTAGATATGTGTTTTCAGACATCGAATGTGATCCTTAGATGGACTAACTGCAGTTAGCGAACTCTAAAACCTCCTTTCATTGGATTTACGGAATAATTCATGGAAGGGTTAGGGTACACACACTTTCCAACCACTTTTTCCAAACACAATTAGACAAGGACTATGAAGCAGAACCACATGACTGTAGATAAATCACCGAGTGTATCACAGAGGTAGGGGCTCTAATTCTATTTTCGGTCAGTATTTGCGACCAGATCCTGAGTGTGGAGTGGGCAAATTTGGACTCCTTTGTTATTGTACTCGGCAACTTTAACAAAGGAGATCTCAGCCATGAACTCCTCAAATACAGGCAATTTATTAAATGGCCTACCAGAGAAGGGAACACTTTGGATCACTGCTACCTACAGTAAATTGAGACTATCACGCTGTTCCCCAAGCAGCACTGGGAAACTCTGACCACGCCATGATCCACCTGATTCCTGCATCCATGCCAGAAAACATCTCTCAAACTTAGCTTTTCAACCATTTTCTAAATTTACCCCATTCTTGTTGAACAATGTAAAAATGGCTTTTGACATCAAACAGGTTGCCGACCCTTGGGCTCGTTAGAAACATTCTATAGGTTCTGTTTCTTTGTGGCATGTGGTTTTTATGTACCTAGTTTCCAATTAGTGAGAAGACACTCAAAGTGCACTGGCATCAAAGAGTTTGAGGGGACATCATGCTAAATTAAAAACGTTTTTTTGTTGAACAGTATGTGGGGTATCAGCTTTCCCTTTTTAATTTATTGAAAAATGTAGGCATTCACTTCATGCTCATTGTTCATTCACCTGTTCATTGTTCATGACACTGTGATCTTGTTTCTAAAATGTAATTATCTCAAGTGAATGAATATTATACTGACCCAGAGAAATCTCATCCCCTTTTAATTTAATTTCTGTATCATTACTTTCCTAACACATGCAAATGAAATAACAGAGCCAGATAAAAATTCCATGCCCAATGCCAGTTATTTCTTTAACTAGAAATGAACCTCACAAATCACAAGTGACAAACGCATAAAGAAAATACACATTTTCCAATACTCCCCACATCTCTCATGCCTTCAATATAAAAAGTAAACTGCTTTTCCAAATTCAAGGATTTTTCACATGCTGAACTGTTTAGACATGACTCCCAGTAAGTGATGAATATGCATGGCTACACCAGGCCAGACAGCGTCTTGGTGGCGTGTGATTGACACCCCTACAAGTCGTGAAGATTCCATTGTGTCCTTGTGAATCAATTTCTGAATTACAATGAGGATAGTTACAGCCATCCCCAAGGCCCAGGAGTAAACAGAAAATATTTTGCTCTGCATTCCAGCACAGGCCAGGGTTGCTTCATCATATCTAGTTAAAAAGTAACATATTGTATGATGCAAGTGAAATGCACACTGTATTTGTGCATAAGTGATTTATTATTGACAGACACTTACATACATGACTAGTAGGAAGAGTAAAGGAGTAAATAAAAATACATACATGGAATCTCCCTCCTCCCTCATTTATTCCTCCTCCTCTACCTCCTCCTTCTGTTTCTCCTTGTCCTCTCATTCATATTCAGGCTGCAACTCTATACATACTCTCTCTGTATCTCTCTCAATCCTGATCCCCACCCCATCTCTCTCTATCTCTTAGTGCCGCTCCCCACCCTATCTCTCTCTCTATCTCTCTTAGTCCTGCTTCCCACCCCATCTCCCTCTCTCTCCTTCTGAATCCTGTGTTACCTGCTTTAAATAAATATGTGGGATTTGTCCTGAAGATGAGCCACAGGAGGTCCCCTAGACACTGTACTTTAAAGACAGGTACTTTTACTTCCAGACATGTATTCACTATAGTCAAGAACAGAAGTTAGATAGAAGCGTATTATTATTCTCCATAAATATTATAACTATTATTATGTAACGCCTGTTCCGCTTTACCGCTTATGAACAGCGCCCAAGTTGATTTACTTACACTCTAAACTAAGTAGACTAGGCTAATAAACCCAAGTATGAGTGTGTAACTAAAGTAAGAATGTATAATGTCTACAATATGTGTAGAGTGCGTGACAGGCTACTTCAATACAAAATATCTATGAGAGAAGATGGTGCAAGCTTAACACTAAATAGGAACGAAGAAACAATAGGATACATTGAAAAGGTCGACCCATTTAATGATTCGGTGGGTCATAAAACTATTGACCAAAGGCAATAGTCACAAGATGATTAAAGAGATTAATACCTTTCTAGTATCAAATACAAATGGAACAATAACCATCCATAAGTGCTGTTAACCACAAACAGTAGGTTATCACATGAACATCATTACCACAGTAATAAACACAATTAGTTAGGGGTCCCTCAATAAACACATCAAAGAAACATTACTAAAGCTGACAATGTTATCAATCATTAAATGTCCCTACTCGGTACCGAGTGCTAATAAAGGTCTCTGACGGTGCAGGCCTGATGTGAAGAGTCGATGCAGCCCAAACTGCTATACGATGGCGGCTACTGTTACACGCCCCAAGAGCGTGTACTCACCAACACCGAAGGTTACCCTTCTGTAATGGCGCCCCGAAACAACAACTCCGGGGGCAGAAAGAAGGTGGTGCGAAACCACAACTCCGGGGAACAAAGCTATCCCAAACTTCCAGCGCTGTCCTCACCGGGTGGATTTCACGGGCTGGAACAAACAATCTAGTGCGGTCCTCACCGGTGCTAGGTCACACGGGTCCAGCGTTGTCCTCAGCTTGTAGGAGATCTTCTGCTCTAAGCTAAACCGACTAAAACACCGGCCACAGTCACGACTACAGCGGGACTACGGCTAGGCAGGAACACGGTACCCACTGAACAGTTCTCGAAACTTCAACGAAGGTAACAGTCCGTTAACCACTTCCCATAGAGGCCGGACATACACAAAGCATAGAAGCTAAGTTTAGCTAGCTTATACAGGGTCCCAACGTCGACGCACCACGAGAGCTTAGAGTCCAGCTTCCCCGTGAGCGGTCGCGTCATAAACAGAAAGAAAGAAACGTAACATCTGTACAATGCAAGTAGACAAGGGCGTAACTTCCGCCCTACCAATCAACAGAATTGCTATTGCCCTTGACTGACCAGTTTGTTGACCAAACACATGATACTAATTTACTTGTAATAGTAAATAAGGGTTTTAGAATAATCGAGAAGGATGCTAATACAGATTGTAAAACCTGTAAGGAATGTTGATATGAATCACTACAGGTGAACATGTGTTTAACAGTGAATGTAAATATAATAGTACTTAAGGGTTATTAATATTTGTGCACACATAAAATATCCCAGGGGGTTACAATTATTATTATTCTCCATAAAACGCTTATTCAGCACAACAAACCAGCTTGGTAAACACTGAACCCCTTTTGGTAGTTTTGTTCATGTTTGTTTGCTGTTTTTTGTGTTTGTATCCATGTACACTGCCTTGGCCCATCATATCAGGAGGTAGAGAGTGGAGTGGGGGGTAGAGAAACGTTGCCATGTTTGCCCTGTGATGGTGCTTCCCCTTTTCTTAAACACAGTAAAAACTGTATATTGCAAGATGCTTCACCACAGTCATCACTGACCCTTCACCCAAGGCCTCTCTGCCATCACTGCCCCTCCCTGTCCCCTGAGCTCTGAGATCCGTCTGGTGTCATCAACACAGTGCTATGCTGCTCTGTGTCACTGCAGGTTGAAGTCTAGAGAAGTAGAGAGTTAGGGATTAGGTTAGGGAAGAAACTGTGGCCTATTTGTGAATGTTGTTGTTTATTTAAAGGGGTCATTGATTGCAGAACCGAATTTACCTTGTCACAGTTGAATAAAGATAGTTCAGAGGGGAAAATGGACATACAGTGAACCCCAAAGTCCATTGACACCATGTAGCTGTAAAACGGTAGGTTTTGAAAAAGCCTCCGAACTGACGTCAGTTCGGTGGCTCCACCTTTTTTGGCTGTGGTCTGTACCTTTGTCATGCCCCAAAATTTGCTGCGCGCTGCTCTGTGTACTTCCAAGGAATTACAAAGAAGAACGTTTTTCAAGGATATTGAAAATTGGACTATGGTCGTAAATGCAGTGTTCAAGCCTGTACAGGGAATGCTGACACTTTTCAGAGTCTTCCCAAGGAACCAAACACTTGACGGGCTGTGATGTTTGTCTATGAGAAGATCCCTGTGCAGTTCGACCCTCAATTACACATTTTCTCGAAACATTTCACTGAGGACAGTTTTGAAAACCTGGGACAATGTAAAGCAGGATTTGCTTTGAAGCTGTTGCTGAAAAGAGGTGCTGTTCCGACCTTATGTTCATCACAGCCGCAAGCTGTAGTATGATGTTGTCGCTAACAGTTATTAGCAATGCTAACGTATCCAGCCTGTATCTAGCATCGGTAGAATGTGTGATGATTTAGTTTACTGGCAATGGGGCTAACGTTATTTCATGTTCCTGTGTTGTCATGTAAATCTACAATTCAAGATGCATGTTTGTCCAGATCTATTTTTCAGCAAGATAGCTAGAGCTAACTGAAGCTGAGTTGAATCACAAGAGTTTGTTTGCTAAGCTGTAGTGCTAACGTTACCCACCTAAATCGATCCTGTTTGCTTCGACAACAGAAGTGGAAACAACTAACGTAATCATTTCAAATAATATCTAGTCAATCTGTTGAAAACAGTGTTGTGTAGACACAATAGATTTATTTGTATGTTTTTATTTCAAGTCTCCACCTTCAATGTTTCAGTGAGTGTTGGCCGTGTTGCATCTTTGCTCCACAGCTTCACTCGTTGTAGACCAACCATTCAGCGTGCAGCTCATCTATATATTCATGAGCATACCATAAAAGGAGAAAACCTAGCGTTTTTTCCCGGGACAAATTCACTGGAAGGATCAGGGGGCATAGAACAGCACCCGGGCCATTTTCAGCCCAACCAATGTTACATACCCTATTCGGAGACCTTAAGGAACAGTGTGAAATACCCCAAAAACCCAGTCAATCACCCCTTTAAATATATTTATGCTCAAATAGTGTGACTATACAGACAGAACAATACAGGACAGACACTTTTTTTTGTTTTTTTTTGACTAAACCGTTTCATAAACATTTACCTGATCTGTTTTGTGTCTAGAGCTTGTGGTTCTGGACTTTCTTTCATGTTGGGGTAGGCTGCCTGATGCTGTTAGAGATAACGAGATGAACATACAGACAAACAGTCATAAAAGGACATTTCCGTTTAGTTCAAAATCCGAAATGTAAATTTACAGAACATGTTCATAGTCTCGAGAATATGTCCTAATTTAATTTCCTTGAAGTCCGTCTGACCAGCGTGGGCATGTACAGGCATACCTCTGTACATGTCATCCTCTTATTTCTTTCCCCTATCCAAACAAATGTTCCTGACAGATTTATTGTTGAATCAACTCTTACTTTAGCAGAGCAATGCTTTTCAGACTGCAATAACACCCCACCCCTCCAAATGGATGGTAAAATATTCTATAACTGCCATATCCTCGCAACACAATGATCCTGACTATACAACTGCCTAACCTTACACAATGATCAGAATCAAAATCCGGTTTATTGTAAAGTATGTTTTCATGTACAGGAAATTTGCTTTGGTAGGTTGGTGTATAACATAGTAAGTAGAAAAATAGGACTGTAAGTAAAAGGCATAAATAGAAACATTTGACAATAAGATATAAACTAATTCTACAAAAGAATAGTATAAAATGTGTAAAATATGACTGTTACTTGAATAAATGATGAGCCGTACAGTTTGTGCAGGGATGAGCACTAAAAGTGCGTTAATGTAATGAATTAGACATGTCTGTTGATTTCACTTTAATTTAACATCAAGTCAGTGTCAGTGGGGCCTTGTTAAGAGGCCAGATGCAGATGGGAAAACACTGTTCTTGTGGCATGAGGTTTTGATTCTGATGGACTGCAGCCTTGTGTCGGACAGGAATATTTGTGTCCAGGGTGAGAGGGGTCAGCTACAATCTTTCTTGCTGACCTGGGGTCCTGGAGGCGGAAGAGTCCTCGAGAGATTGCAGGTTACAGCCAATCACCTTCTCAGTAGAGAGAATGATGTGCTGCAATCTACCCTTGTCCATGGCAGTGGCAGTAGTGTACCAATTTGTGATGGAGGAGGTGAAGATGACTGGTGAGGATTGATGGTTGTGTAGAAGTGCACCATCATTGTCTTTGGCAGGTTGAACTTCTTCAGCTGCCACAGGAAGTATATCCTCTGTTGTGCTTTCTTGGTAAGGCAGCTGATTTTAAGCTCCCACTTGAGGTACTGGAGAGGATAGTGCCCAAGAAGTGTAAGGACTCCACAGTGTTGACTGGTGAGTCACACAGGGTGATGGGGCAGAGTGGGGCTGTGTTCTTCCTGAAGTCCACAACCAACTCCACAAATTACTCAATGTCACATCAAACATTAAAGACGGAAGTAAGAAAAAGATTTTCAAGGGATTCGAGGCAACATGCTTCTTGTCTAATTCCAACACAAATGGAACATGTTCCCAACATGCCTGACAGAGGCCTCTCTCACCACCACCAGGTACTGACCCTGTCCTTAGTTGGAATACACAAACAGGAATGCTTCAGCACGAGGACGTGCTTGGACGGGCTCGTACCATTACTCCACAGCGGTCAAACAATCTGTCCATTCAGAGAGGGCCAGAGAGGGGTGACAGAGGAATGCACTCGTTTTGCCAACAATCACACTTCCAAGCACAACTCAACCCAACTAGACCACATGCCGACCCGATTGGACCGCAAATGATTGTTTAAACTCAAATGTGTAGTTTGAGGTACATTGAGTGTAGGGTGGTTGTCTTGTCACAAGCCAATAATATAATAAAAATAATGTCAGAGTGCATTTCTTCTATTCATTTGAAACATTAGAAATCATGGGATTGTTCAAAAGCCTCTATGCTGTAAAGCCAGTTTCACAAACCCACCATCTTTTTGATAAGTGTAATTTGAACGGCTGACATAAACTTATCCAGGCTCAGAAAACACTGGCGAGATAGCTTTCATGTGAACTGATTTCAAGTTGAGCTGTGGTTTTGTCGTAAATGTCTTGTTTTTATGTTTTTCTTGCTAAGGACCCTTTTGTGTGTCTGAAATAAAGTGAAATCATTTTGTTTTATCTCCTTCCTCATCCCAACATTTTACGAGCGAAAAAACCATCCAAACCATCCTTCCAGTTAGTAAGAAAGTAAAGCTAAATGACTAAATGACTAAATGTAAAGTACTGAGTAGTAGTGATGGGAAGTTCGGATCATTTTACTGACTCGGTTCTTTGAATATCATTCAGCAAAAAGAACGAATCTTTTTTCGAGTCATTCGTTCATTTCAACGGGGGGGGGGGGGGGGGGGGGGGGGTGGTTGTTGCTCAACATTTTATAGCCGATTCCCTGGCCTAAATAAGTCCACTGCAAACATTTATCATATTCTCATGCAAGTCTATATGTTAGTGCATGTAAACCAGCAGATACTATTTTAAAAGAAAATTCCTGCATTAACCATGCATCATGACAGTTTGTATGATTTGAAATGGTCATTTATTATCACACTAGCATTTAATTATCACAGCAAACAATTACACTGCACTGAACTGTAAGTAAAGCACAAAAAAGTTAAAATAACTAAACCTGTAATTATTACTTGTGAACGAATATCATTCACGTCTTACTAAACCTCACGCGAAAGTGAATGAGGTAAATAAATCCTTTCTGTTTCCTCTTCTGAGCCTATGTACCCGGCAGATGAACGAATCGTTCACCTCCCAACGTGTCTTTGGATCAATGTTTCGTTCTTCTGCCAACCGAGTCTTCGGATCAATGATTCGTTCATCTGCCGGGTACTTTGGATCATTTTTCACGTGACCTGCATAGGCTCAGAAGAGCAAAAATAAATTATTTGTTTACCTCAATCACTTTCGCGTGACTAGGTTTAGTAAGACGTGAATGATATTCGTTCACAAGTGATAATTACAGGTTTTGTTATTTTAACTTTTAACGAGAAAATGAACGAATCACTCTCTGAGACTACTCGTTACACCTGAGTCATATTAATGATTCGTTCAAAATGAACGAATCGTTCACGAACGACACATCACCAGTAGGGTTGGGTACCGAAACCCGATTCCACTACGGTTCGCAACCGGTAGGAATCAGACCGGATTAGAACGCAAATTTCGGTTCCTCATTTTGGTTTTACTTAATGTGTCGACTGAAATATTTTCCCTCTGTCGCTCCGAAACGGACGTAAAATTATCACACTCTGTAGTCTACCGTTAGCTAGCTACTGTAAATGTAGGTTCAAATGCCATATTTTCCCTCTGGCCTCACCAAAACAGACATAAAAGCATAACGTAACTTTTATTAGTAACCATTCACTGCACGTGATCGCTAGTAAACATATTACACTTTCTCTGATAGTCTATCGTTAGCTAGCTTTTAGTGCATTTAAAATGCGAAAGTGAGGCTGTATTTCACAGCCAAGGATTCCGACATCGCAAAATGTCACAAATGTTTCATAACGATAACGAATTTATTGAAACATGCAGGTGGTGCAAGGACTGGGGTCTATTTCCACCTGATCCTGTTTGCTCAGCTTTTTGAAGTCTGCTATCTCACCCCTTCTTTTAATGTTTGAAATGAACCCTAAGGAAAAATAACATGTAGGCCTACACATCCAATTACCCACATTTGAGTCCAATCTCAATCTTAAACATATCCCCATTATTATCTTCAATCAACTACCAGCCTTTAAGTTACTTGATCATGGCTAGCCCTACTCTGAAATACGTATTTCAAACAAGCATTATACAATAGCAAACAGGGTAGCTATCTGACTGCAGTGTTAATCTTTTGTAACGTTAATGGTTTGATAAGGCATCTCATCAAGGAATCTTAGCAGCAGTGTTGGGGGTAACAAAGTAACGCGTTACTGTAATCAGATTACGCATTACTGTTGATAACTTCAGTAATCACATTACAGTTACTAATACAAAAATGTATTGCGTTACTTGCGTTACTGTCATGGATCCTCCTCTTGCACCCCTCAGACGGTCTAGTTCCCCAGAGTACTGAGGACGGCGGAGGAACACGGACCGACTCACACCTCATTATTGCACACACCTGCACATCATCATCAATTACACACAGTACATAAACCCTGTTCAGACCAGGCACTGTTGTGGGTAATTGTCTGCACTAAACTATTGTATGCAACTAATGTATCTTGTAAATGTCCTAAAGTACAAGTAAAAGTGCTTCATCTGCCTTTGTCTCCTCGTTCCTAACTGCCAAGGATCAAAGTGTCTCGTGACAGTTACTTGCATTACTGCGATCTGCAAATCGGGAGGAGAAAAAAACAACAAATCAAACTTCCCTTTACAGTAGGCTACGTGTGTTTGCTTAACACTCGTCAGTTGACTTAGCCCCATACCTATCAACACTCCCGTTTTCCCCGGGAGTCTCCCGTATTTCACACCCGTCTCCCGCCCCCTTCCCGTTTTGTTATTTCTCCCGTGAAACTCGCGTAATTTGTATGGCCCCCGAAATTGGTTGCAGGATGATGAAATACACCATATTAGTTGATATATTTGAATAAAAAAACATGTTATTAAGATTTTACTCCATTAATTGTAGACTACGGTGCACATTTGTAAAGTTGTAGACTTTGTAATTACACAATGTTGGTAACGAAAGGCCTTTACATGTGGTTACCCTGATGAAAACGAATGAAAATAACTGTTGAGCTAGCATGCCTGTAGTTGCTTTGTTTGCTTGAGAGAAACGAGTTGTCACACGTTGCACACAACACACACGCGTGCAGACATAGCCTATCGAGAGAGAACCCCCAAGTCGATTTCTAAAATCAGCATCAAATGAATTCTCGAAGTTGAAAAGCACAGGGAGTTGTATGACCCCCAGCAACAATTTTATAAGGACAACGTAGATAAGGATCAATGCTGGGATATAGCCAATGCCATGTTTATGTACCATGTCAGCGTAAAGGAAAGCTCAGAGTAGCAGAAAGGCTTGGTGACCGGCACGGAGAAATGCGCGTCTGGTGTGAACAGCTTTTGCTCAGTCGTAGCCGATCGTGGCGCTGCGCGGCGCGTCTAGGCGCTTTGCAGCCAGTGTGTCCCAGGCGTAACGCCGATAAAAGGTTGCAGTTGCCATTGTTGCCGACACCAACCAAGCAGCCATGACTTGACTTTCAACATCAGCAGGTTACCAAAGCAGAAATAAACAGGCTTGTAGCAGCATACATAGTAGAGGAAATGTTGCCATTTAAAGTTTTAAGCATTATTTTATTTTGAGACATTTTGCTTACTGCCAGTACTGTAGCCTTGTTATGCTTGACAACTTTTAGGTTGATGTTCACAACTTTTTGGTCAGCTTTGTGGTATTAAAAAGCATAAAAGAGAGATCTGTCCTCATTATAATAAGTATGAATTTATTTGGGCATATATATTGTTATAAGGGAGTCAGTTGGCTGAGCGGTGAGGGAGTCGGGCTAGTAATCCAAAGGTTGCCAGTTCGATTCCCGGTCATGCCAACTGACGTTGTGTCCTTGGGCAAGGCACTTCACCCTACTTGCCTCGGGGGAATGTCCCTGTACTTACTGTAAGTCGCTCTGGATAAGAGCGTCTGCTAAATGACTAAATGTATTTGGCAAGTGCATCTCAGGTGATGTCACGGAATAATCCAAAAGTAATGTAACTAGTTACTTTCAGCAGTGAGTAATCTAGTAATGTAAAGCATAATTTTTTTTTTAAGTAACTAGTAAAGTGTAATCTATTACTTTTTTTGAGTAACTACCCCAACACTGCTTAGCAGTTAAAGTACAAAAATAGTGTAGCGACCCACACAGAAAGACGTGTGTTAGGCTATATGTTAGGCTGTTAGTTGGTTGTTTACCAATAGTGTTCGCGGGGTCCGACATGCCAATCAACCTGCTGTCTGCCAATCACGGGAATGCCCGGAATATTCGGATGCCGGGCAGCCTGGTGGTTGGCGAAGGGGCATGGAGGGGGGTTAGGCAGGGGGGATGGAGCATTCGAAGTTAAAGATCCTGTAAAGTGGACCTGGAAACAAGTTTTAAGTTCACCACACCACAGAATAATGTGTTATTAACTACCCATCCAAATTCGAATGGAAAAAAAACACAGACAAGTATGTTAAATTAGGCTTTGAAATCGTGAAAAAATCAGCAGTCTTCTCTGCTTGAGACTGGGGGGGCGTGTTGCCCGAAGGAGCTGAAGCTCCGCCCCTCGCTGCCTACGACCCAGATAATGGACGCTACGTCAAGCTGAACAAAACCGATAGAATTAGAATTTATTTGTTCAATGAGTGAAACATACAGATGCATATAAATTAAATGTTCCCCTGAGCTGTAACAGTAAAAATTGACACCAGAGACAGCAGACAGTGAGCTTTCCAATTAGGCTACTTCTAGCACATTAGCTACCATTTCACCAAAATACCATCATTCTACACCGAGTAGGCTAATATCAAGTTAGCGGTTTGCACTAACTCATAGCAGAGATACCTCTGGAAAAGTTATCTAGATAATTATAACAAGCACACAGAACTGAGTGATGAACTGCTGGCGGCGGTGGATGGTCCAGGTGCGACCGGAGGAGGAACAGCCGGGAGGGCAATGCTCGGTACGCGCTGCAAGAGAAGCCGTGTGTCCCTGAACCCCGCCTGTCTCTGGTCCATGTTAAAACTATCCGCCGTGAAATGGTCACTGCAGAAGCGGCTGTTGGAGTTTATCCGAAGCTTTCCATCAGCATGGCTCTTCACAAAATCAATCCACCTATTTTTCCTTTCCTCATCAATAGGGAAATTTAATAGTGTTGCAGCGCAGCTGAAGTTTTTGCATCCAGGGAAGATGCAGTTGCGGGTGGAGGGAGACATCCTCAGACATCCCAACCTGCAGAGACTTATTTCTGGGAGGTAGCTCCCCCCCCTATGGGACGCAATCCGGACGCATGATGTACCCCCTCAACCTGCACGTACCCCCCCCCCTCCCCCAGACGCAATCAGGACGCGCGATATGCACCTATCTCTACCAGAAATGACCATTAGACAGTCTTTCGCTCGCTCGAAATACAAAATCCCCGATTTCCGAGAGGTTGTACAGCATTTGCGGGCGTCAGGGAGCCGCTATTGAAATGCAGGAGACTCCCGGACCTTCTGGGAGACTTGGGATCTCTGCATCCTGAAGCTGGCTAGCTAGCTGATGTAGGCTACAGCAGGAGGAGCCATTCAGTGATCTGACGTAGATGGGTCGAAATGACGTAGATGGGTAACTTTTTGGCCCCACCCATTAAAACCTGATCTGAAAACGTAAGATAAACTGTTCTACGGTCTAACTCCACATTTCAGTGCGACAAAGTTTTAGCGCTTTGCACATGCTTTCAGGAACTAATTTCACGCGTATATAATGTACTGAGAAGCAAATCATGGAATTGACTTTACAGGATCTTTAAGACCAGGTTTAGCGTCTGTTCTTTCTGTTACGTCTGGGTTTACAAGAGACGGTCACTATTGTTTTGTGGGATACCTTTGTTTTATTTAGCGCAAGCTAGGGCCAAACAGCTGTTTAGCTTACTAGTAGCCTGTGTACCGTGTGGTTAATAAACGTCAATTCGGGAACTTCATCTTATGCCTGGACGATTGTTCCTTTCTGACCTAGTCAGGTCATTACAATAGATTTCAAATGGCTAAATGATACTGTTGTTGTTTTAAAAGTGTAAATGAAAAAAACGAAATTGAATAAACTACACCACAGTACGACAACTGCGCTGTTAGCTACTAGGGTAGTGCTAAGTGCTAAACAAAAACAGAGATATTTCTCTTATGGAACCAAATTGCCAATATGCATCTCTTTCTATGGCTCTGCGGCCCAGCAACTCAACTTTTATAACATTTTGTTCCGGAAGCCTCAACCCTAATGCTAAACCTTAAAACGATAACTGTAATATGACGCTTTTGTCTTCTGTCACTGGTGCTGTATCAGACGCTGGCGTAGTGATTTGTGACTGTGAACTGTGGAAATATCCTCGATTGAAAAAATGCGCTGCCAGATGTAAAAAGAAACGCTTCTTTTAACAAGATAAATTAAATGTCAATCAGCATCCAATTGCCAGGGATAGCGAATGACATTTTGAGGTGGCACCTGGGGTGACCAGTCCGATATCAGGGGGGTCCAGTGCCAACCCGGCCACCTCTCTGGCTCCGCAACTGCATGGAATACTTCTTAAAGCAGAGGGATGCACCGTGTTTGACAGCTTGGTCCCTGGTCAGCCTCCCCAATTTGTCTGCCCTTTCAAACTCATACTTGTGTGTACAGGCCTCTTCGACACCATCTGAAAGATTTTTCTCCTGTGCAGGACATGCCATAAATCAGGAGAGGTGTCGTATCTTGCCAGAGAAGGCAAATATGGTAATTTTTCTGCAAAAGAAAATCTTGAAAGTTTGAAGCTGGTTTAGTTAGCATACCAACTCAACATTTATTTTGTTGTTGCTTGTTAATTGTGTAACTGTTATTTATTGTTAAATTATTGTAGTTGTGTGTTAGGTGACTTAGGTTTACTTATTATATATTGAAGTAGGCTACTTTAAAACAGTAATATATTGTTAAATTTAAATAATTTTCCATTACAAAAAACTCTATAAAAGAGCCTTTCTTTGATTACTTTCATTTTAAAAATTTTCAAGAATCGGCATCGGAATCGTAAAAGTCTGTAAAATGCTGTTGGTTGTACGGAAGGGAAGACGACGAGTGATACTTGTTTAAGGACCATGGTGTGTACAAGTTGATAACATGAGGATTACTTTACGACAATATGATGACAATATGACATCAGCAAGGTGACAACATGAGGACAGAACGATGGAAACTTGAAGTCAGCAGGGTAAAGCATAGCCTGGTCCTAACCAGACTCTCGTACATTGCATTTGTACAGAGAGTCTGGCCTCGCTCGATTGACAAGCGTTAACTTCCTTGTAGGCGGGTACTCTGTTGAAGTTTAAAACTATTGGATCTGCCCAGAGCCACTCTGATCTGCCATAACCAATCGCTAGCGTTCGCCTTAGCCAATTCCTTCACCACCACTGTAACAGAGCTAGCTGCCATAGTTGGAAAATCAAACTGTTCCCGAACCCCGTGGGGAGGAGGGCCACAACATCATGTCCACCAACAAAACTCAGCAAAACTTGTTCTTGCTCCGGCTTTAGCTATTGGATATTCGGCGTTGTTGCCACAACGGACCGAATGGCTTTGCTCGCATCTTCCTCCGCCGCCATTACGAAACTACAACACAAACTAGCGCACAACATCAACGTCATCGTTCTCAGCCACTCCCTCTGTTCGCTGATTCGCCGGTAGAAAATCAACCTGAAAAATCTGACTTACGTACCTCATGGCCAGACCTATGTACAGAAGCAAAAATAAAATTGAGCGGAAGTACGTAGGAGGGCAGAGCCAGGCTAGGTAAAGCAGCCCAACCAACAACAATATTACCAATACAGGGTAAACAATAGATCATGTAAAAGATATTGAGCATGTTTCAATAGTGATAGCCTTCTATCGCTCAGTTACTAGTTCTACAACACTATGTTCTTTCACTATCCACTATTACTAATACAACATTACAGACGTACTGTATGTCTCCTTGTTCCCCTTTTGTGTATGTTTGTGTTGTAAATGTCAATCTTGAAAGTACAAATACAAATTATTTTCTTGTATATTTAGAAAAATTTTGTAGTACAGACCAAAACATTGCAGGACAAACTAAAAGGTACACACACGTGCACCCTGTCAAGTGTGAACATCTCCTGTGAGCTTACATAGTAAATACAAAGGGCCCGATCTTGCACCCAGCGCAATTGACTTTGTCAACGACGCAAGTATCATTCCTAGTTTGCACTCGACGCAAAGCGGACCTTTTCCTCCACAGACTCACGTCGAAATGACCTTGCGCTCAAGTGGGCGCTTCAGCAAAAAAGGAGGCGTGTTCCGGCGCAAACGTTCCCTGGTGCTATTTTGCAGTTTCCGAAAAACAATTCCGCCACTGACCAGGAAAAATGTGGTCTAAAGTCAATGGCGCATTATTCAGATGCTATTTTAAGGGCACAAGCTTGGTCCGTGCACACTGCTGGCGAGGCCATGGTCTTCTTTCTGCGAAGCTACGTTACATTGTTTTGATTTATGGCGTGTTACATTTCTTCAATGATTATAAAAAGATTTTAATGAGAAATCTCTATGTATGTGAACATGATTTGTAACAATTATGGCAATTTTCTCCCACGCCTGTTTAACCGAAGCTAATTTGGGTGGGTTTCTTCTCCCATCTCCATCAGAATCAGAATCAGAATTCGGTTTATTCGCCATGTAGCCTATGTTACACAAACACGGATTTTACTGTGGCAGGAAGGTGCAAACAATAAACATATACAGGTCTTAAATTAAGTAAAAAAGTACAATAGTTAAACTAATTCCAAGAACTAAACAATTTAAAAAATAAAATATAGGGTAGGCTATATAAAAATAAGAATTTGAATGAGCAGCATGAGCGGGCAATTTAGTGCAGTGAGAAAACTGCTCTGCCTTTCCCATACAATGTCACTTATCTATCTGTTACGGCCCTGACTAGAACGTCGGTCTCCTTGGCTGTGAACAGCTCCTGTCGTGTGCGCCTGGCAAATCCGCCGTTATAATAGCAATCCGCCATGGAACAAGCGCTGCTCTTAAAGGGAATGTGAGATGACGCTCTGATTGGTTTATTGCACGTTACGCCCAAACCACACCCATTCATTAGTAATGTAGCTATTTCGGACCTACCCATTTTAGATTTGCGCCAGGTGCAAAGTCATTTATCCCGCCGGCAAAATAGCAACCGAGCCGGAGTCCCGCCCACAAAGTTACTTGCGCTTTGCGTTTTGATACTTGCGTTTCAGATCGTCAAAATAGGGGGGAAAGACTTATTTTATCTTGTCAACCATCAGTTATCCAGGACACATCTATAGCATGCTGGCAATGCTTGAGATGCAAGAACATCTGTGTTCCATAGTGTGCTTTGAAATAAGAAAAAAGTATATATAGTATATAAAAATATTTTTTTGATTTAATTAACATTTTGTATTATTATATTTAAAACATTTACATTTAAAAGTCCAAGTTGTAAAGGTCGGTTCCCTCCTGCTGAAAACACAAGCACGCTGCTGGGGAGTTTGTAGCTTTAGTTGTCTGATTGAGTTTGAGGTATGTACATTTGCAAACGTAGCGTTATCAGCGCCATGGCCAACCCGCAGAAAGCGCACGCTGTGATACTTCAGTTTACGTCGTAATTACCAAACCTGCAGTTCATCGAGTAATCAGCGCCTTTCTCCGCCCACTATACTGTAAATTGCGAGCATTTAAACACGCAATTGAATGAGCCTCCTTCTCTCTTTCTATCATGGATCAGCCACCAAAGTCAAAACAGTGAAAACAAAGATTTAGTGTGACAGTGGTGGCTCCCCTTCCCAGATCCCCTTTTGAATCTCCTCAACACACACACACAAACACCTGCATCTCCTGTACTTGATTAGATATTTCAGTCTATATATACCGGCTTAGCCTGTTTCTTCACTGCAAAGTCTTGTTAGTGATTCTTTACCTTCATTAACGAGCGTTACATGTGATCTAGATTGATGTGTACCGAACCTTTGTTTTTTTGTCTCGACCATTCTCCTGCTCTTCCCTTTGGATTCTTAGACACCGAGATAACGACTCCTGCCTGACATCCGTACCTGCTCTGTGCCTAACCTCTGAAATTCCTGCCAGCCCCTGTTCGACCCAAGCCTGTGACCCGATTATCCTTTGGATTTGCCTGCATTGCTCTGTTTGCCTGTTGACGACCTGTGCCTGCTTGACTACTCTAAACTACTATTAAAAGCCCGCACTTGGATCGCTGCTACTTCTCCTGAGTCCAATCATTACATTTAGTGATAACGAAATTGATGTGCTTGTTCATGAGGTAACAGCGAATTTAAGTATTATACAAGGCCGGAATTCCACACAGACTCAAAAAAAATGCCATCTGGACCGAAATTACTAATTCCAGTAACTGTAATATTGCATGGCTGCTTAATCTGTAACGCGTAATGATTTTGTGTTCACTCAACTGAAAAAGTGTGATCCTTGTGGCAAAAACTATCTCCGTTGTAGATCAGTGCAGAGACAGCCGCATCGAGGAACTCCTTCTCCCGGAAGAAAGCAAAGCGATTGTTGTTCTCCAAGTGAGAGGCAAGTGCAATACTGACACGATCTCTCAATCACCCTGGGATCTGCGACGGTGACCCCTTCATCCTCTGCCAGGAACCTTGGGGTTACCATGGACGACGAGCTCTCCCTCACGGCCCACATTGCTGCGGTCTCCCGGTCATGTAGATTCACCCTCTACAACATCCGGAAGATCAGGAGATACCTGTCTGAGCACTCCACCCAGCTGCTAGTCCAAGCACTTGTCCTCTCCAAGTTGGACTATTGCAACTCGCTGCTCGCTGGTCTCCCAGCATGTGCAACCCGCCCTCTTCAGAGGATTCAGAACGCGGCGGCCCGCCTGGTCTACAATCTACCCAGACGCTCCCATGTTACCCCGCTCCTCGTCTCTCTCCACTGGCTACCTATCATGGCCCGTATCAGATTCAAGACCCTGGTATTGACCTTCCGAGCAGTGAACGGGACTGCACCCGTCTACATCAAGTCTCTCCTGCAGCCTTACACCCCCACCCGTCACCTACGGTCTTCTTCAGACAACCGCCTGGTGGTCCCACCGCTCAAGACCGCCCGGTCCCAACACAAGCTCTTCTCCTGTCTGGCCCCCCACTGGTGGAATCAACTCCCCACCTCCATCAGAGATACTGACTGTCTCTCCACCTTCAAGAAAAGGCTCAAGACGCACTTGTTCCGGGAGTACAACGGTACTTAGGAATGGTTCGCTTGACCCGATGTTAGTTTCCTCAAGGATCACAATGACTCTTGCTTAGAGACTTGTTGCTCTTGTGGTTAGTGGTAACTGTTTTAAATTTTTGTTCTCGCTGTGATATATTGTTTTTATTACTGTTGCTTGCTTTTTTCCACAGGTACACTTGCACTTATAGCGGTTCATGTTGTTTAATTGTAACTTGTTTAACTACATGCTCTTATGGTTCTTCCCTTTGGCACTTACTTTGGTTGTTCACAATGTGTGCTTCATGTTTTGGCTACTCGCGATGTTTTTTGGCTATCTTGTTGTTATGATCAGTGACCTATGCACTTTGTAAAGCTCTCTCTTGGAAGTCGCTTTGGATAAAAGCGTCTGCTAAATGAATAAATGTAAATGTAAAATGTAATGTTGCCGCGCTGCGCGAGCTTGCCAGGACGTGTGGATTTGAAGAATATAGACGAAATGATACGTGATCAGATAATTGAGCATGCTAGCTGCGCAAAGATACGTGAGAGACTGCTAGTGCAAACTGATGCAAATTTGACACTAGAGAAAACACTGCGAGTTGCATGCCAGGTGGAAGCTGCCATCGGATATGCGCAAACTCTAGGTCCAGAGTCCCAGGCTCCCGTGCACGCTGTGACGGCGAAGCCTGCATTCAAACGTTGATTCAAGAACAGAGTGAAGAACAACTCTGCAGAGCATGGGAACGCCACTCCAAGACAGGGGGATAGATGCTGTTTTAGGTGTGGGTCATCTACTCATCTTGCAAATGCGCCGGACTGCCCTGCGCTGAAAGTGACTTGCCATAAATGCAATAAAGCAGGACATTTTGCCCGAGTTTGTAAGTCTTCTGAAAGGTCAGCTGAAAAACCAGCCAAAAAAGTAGGTGAAGTTATTGTGCTGGCAATAAATACAACACAACCAGCTCAGAAAATAACCTGTGAAGTGACTATTAATGCAAAGTCAACTTCCTGCCTTGTAGAACTAGTGGTGGATACGGGCCCTGCTGTGTCCATCATTACTGAACCTGTTTACAGAGAGCATTTCAGCGATGTGCACGTGACTGAATCTCAGGTTAAGTTAGTGTCATACACAAAGGCAGATATCCCAGTGCTAGGCTGCCTATCAGCTACAGTGCGGCATGAAAATACTACAGTGCCAGCTACATTATACATTGTGAAAAAGACAGGTACGGCTGTTTTGGGGATGGACTTATTCAGGGCACTGAGACTTTCCATTGTAAACAACACTGTGCTTTCAACTGTGACTCCAGTGACCGAGGTCAAGACTGGACCAGTGAAACTGGGCTTAGCTAAAGGCTTTGTCCACCATGTGAAGGTAAAGGAGGGCAACGAAGCTGTACAGCCCGTCCAACAGAAGCTGCGGAGGCTTCCTCTCTCCGTGAGACAAGCTGTCTCCACAGAGCTGGAGAGACTGTTAGAGATGGACGTGATCGAGAGAATTGATGCATCTCCATGGGTTTCACCCATCGTGGTCACGCGACGGAAGAACGGTGCGTGGACTTACGTAAGCCTAACAAGGCAATAGTGATGGACAGTTATCCACTTCCACATATGGACGATCTGTTCTCGGAGATGAGCGGTGCTACGGTGTTTTCCACCATTGACCTTGCGAACGCTTATCATCAGGTGCTCTTGGCTGAGGAGAGCCGAGACATGACTGCATTCATAACGCACGACGGACTTTTCAGGTTCAAACGAGTACCATACGGACTGTGCTCAGCTCCAAGTGCGTTCTCCAAGATGATGTCGCTTGTACTGAAAGGCCTTAAGGGGGTCCAGTATTACTTGGACGATGTCATTGTGTACGGCAAGGTCAAGAAGGACCACGACCGCAACCTGCAGGAGGTGCTCGCCGCGATCAAGGGAGCCGGCCTCCAGCTAAACAATGACAAATGCCAGTTCAACCAGTTCAGCCTGCGGTTCCTTGGGCACACGATCTCTGCCCAGGGCTTGCTGCCACTCAGCGAGCACGTCAGAGCCATTACAGAGGCTCCGGCGCCGAGTGATGCTACAACGCTACGCTCATTCCTAGGGCTCACAGCGTGGTACCAGAAGTTCGTGAACAACTATGTGTCGCTCGTGGAGCCCATGCGAGCATGCCTGCGTGAGGACACATTCCAATGGACTTCAGCAGCTCAGGAGAGCTTTGAGAGGGTCAAGGACCGCATCGTGAACAGCTCAGCACTGTCCGTCTTCGACACCAGCCTCCTCACCTTTGTGTCTACAGACGCATCAGACTATGGCCTGGGGGCGGTACTGACACAACTACACCCAGATGGAACAGAACGTACAGTTGCATGTGCCTCACGCTCACTCAACTCCGCTGAACGTAAGTACTCCATTGTTGAAAAGGAGGCGCTAGCCTGTGTGTGGGCAGCTGAAAAATGGAGGACTTTTTTATGGGGTACTAGGTTTACGCTACGCACAGACCACCAGGCTTTGACTTTTTTTTCTACTGTGCTTCACAAACGATGTTGAGTACCGTCCTGGCTCACAAAACCAAGCTGCCGACTGCTTTTCCCGGTTGCCTCTCGCAGCAGAAGAGGATACAGAGCCAGTGACTGAGCCAGAGCTTGTTGCTCTGTTGGACACAGAACTGAAAGCTCTCTCTGTGAAATACTTTACTGAGGCATGTCAGGCGTGCCCTGAGCTCACAGCTCTTAGAGCACAGATACACAGGGGCTGGCCTAAAACAGCAAAGTCCCTACCAGAAGAGCTCAAACCTTACTTTGCTATGAGAAATGAACTGTCAATACAGGATGTGATCATTTACAGGGGCACCCACCGACGACTTGTGCCTGTTGCTTTAAGGAAGCAGCTGGAGGGCTTGGCACACGAGACACACCAGGGTGTTGTCCGCACCAAACAGAGGCTGCGGGACTTATACTGGTGGCCTGGCATGGACATGTGTGTGCAGGAGACTATCCGTACATGTGGATCATGCCAGATCAATGACAAAAGTGCAAAGACGCATCCCGCCCCTCTCCAGCCCATCACACTTCCAGATGCCCCGTGGCAGAAAGTGGGGATAGATATTGTGGGACCATTCGAGTCAGCAAACTGGGACTGTCGCTTCGCAGTGACGCTGACTGACTACTACACAAAGTGGCCAGAGGTCGCTTTCACTTCAACCATCACAACTGCGGCGATCACTACCTTCCTATCTACTGTGTTCTCCCGGTTTGGAAACCCTACAGAACTGGTGAGTGACAATGGAACTCAGTTCACCTCCAGCGAGTTTGCAGAGTACCTTGCAGCGAGAGACATTGAACACAGTAAAGTGTCTCTCTACTACCCACAAGCTAACGGAGCCGTAGAGCGCTGGAACTGCGTTCTCAAAGAAACACTGCTCTCTGCCGAGCAAGAGAAGAGGCCATGGAAGCCGTATGTACAAGATTTCTTGCTCACCTACCGTGCTACTCCACATGGCACCACCGGGGTGTCACCGCATGAACTCATGTGCAACCGACTGATGCGCACCAAAGTGAACATCGGCCCGGCACGCAAAACTGACCCACTGCCAGAGGAACAACTACGCAGTCGGGTCGCCGCCAAACAGAAGGCATCGAAAACGTACACTGATGTGAAAAGGGGAGCACGTGTTCCAAAGATCAAAGAGGGAAGCTTAGTCAGGGTAAGGAAACCTTTCCATGTGAAAAAGGGACTGTCTAAGTTTCAGAGACCTACCAGAGATATACGCAAAGCTGGTTCAAGTGCCTTTGTGCTATAGGATGGGCGTACATGGAACTCTATCTCTCTGGTCCCTGCGAGTGAAACAGACAGGGGTGCAGACCCTGAACCTGTCGCTTGCCCTGCCCCTGCTCCCGTGACGTAGTCGGCTCAACAACCAGTTGATGCTGGGGTCATGGACAGACCTATGAGTGAGAAGGGAGCCTGCTTGGCTTAAGGAGTATGAACACTAGTTCTGATGGACTGTGAGGGATGAGGAGAGAATAAGTTGAGATGTGAAAATAATACTGTTGACTACTGAAACAATACTGTTTATGTTGAACATTGCTGATTGTGATTTATATTAGGCTGTTGTAAGTGCCTTTGTTACTTTGAGAGATTCCCTGTTCAAGTCACAGTTATATTACAGTGAAGCTGTTGGTTACAGTGCCAGAATTGAATTCAGCATTCTCTAAAACCTCTAAAAAGCCTCCAATATTGTATGAATTAGCCATACAGTGCAAAATACGTGGTCAAATTGGACGATTAAGCTAATTATGCTAATTGCTCAACATGTGCAAATTAGCATCCGGCAGTTTCTGTATAGTGGGGACCCATACTTCACATTTCTGCAAAAAAACTTTGGTGTACTCAACATTTCCGGGTTCACCTAGCTGGCTACTAGACTAAGTGATTTGGGATGGAGTTCACAAGCTATTTTTCATACCTACCTGCCTGGGAGAAGTGTTAAAACATCCAAAACCTTTTAAGGGGATTTTGTTGCTTGTTGGTAGGTGTATAAACATTTAAATAAGTATGTCTTCAGCTATTTCTTTATGTATGTAAAATCTTTTAAGGGGATTTTTTCTGCTTGTTGGTAGGTGTACCAACATTTAAATAAGTATGTCTTCGGCTATTTCTTCATGTATGACAGATCATTTGAAAGTTTACAAACTGTACTTTAATAATCTGTAAAAAAAAACAAAAAAAAAACGCACAAATGCTTTTATGACCTTGACTATGTATACCTACCACTTCTTGTTACATTATTAGAAAAAAATCCAAACCACATGAATTCCTTATTTCTTTGATTTGATTGTCAACTCCCAACATGTCTATAAATCCTAGCAACGCATATTGAGATCAATGTGTCATGTCACGTGCGCAGCAGGCAGCACAGACAAAACGGTACCACCGTGCGTTCAATCCTGGTCCCGGTGAAGGATTGGATTGGGTAACTGTTGGAAAACCGCCGGCTCATTAACACAACAGAAAGTATGCAAAGAACGTGCAGAATCGTTTCTGGAGCTTGAGCCGATCTGAACGCACCGAATAAGATAAAGGTCATTTCTATTACAATCGCCTCAAAATCTTTTTATTTTTTTAAATTGGTCTACCTTCAAGGAATGGCTATAACGCAGAACCGCATAAGGAAAGGTTCATGGATGAATTAATAAGATACTATACTAAGGTACTATCTAACATGGAGTAGTTAGCTAATGCACACGAACGTCGTAAGAATCCACAATCTTTGTTAAAGTTAAATACTAGTTTTTTAGGAAACGATGAAGGGGGGCGATGCCAACTGGATTCCGGAGTAGGCGCTGTGTTCTGACTGATATTTCCACTGTAGAAGCTATTTTCTGTGGAATAGGGCATTGGCCACTTTTACTATGTTACTCGGATGTCATTGGAATAACAACATCGTCTGCGATTGGTTGGTCCTAGACCAAAATAATAGGCACCAGTTTACGCGCTTTCCTAATGCTTAATACTACCTCACAGGACCCAGTACCATCATGCGTAAAGAAGAATTACTTTGGTGGGGCAGAAAAGTAACCGAAGAAATATTGTGTATCATATTTTGGTGAGATACTACCCGAAGTCTTCAACTATGTCATCGGATATGTCTAAAGCAGTCTACATGGGAATGGAGGTGGTGATCGCCTTGTCTTCAGTGATCGGGAACGTGATGGTGGTCTGGGCTGTTCGTATCAATCGCTCTCTGAGGGACACGACCTTTTGTTTTATCGTCTCTTTAGCCCTGGCTGACATTGCAGTTGGAGCGCTCGTCATTCCTCTTGCTATCATCATCAGTATCGGACTAAAGACTCATTTCTACAGCTGCCTGCTCGTGGCCTGCACTGTGCTGGTGCTCACACAAAGTTCCATCCTCGCTCTCCTGGCTATCGCCATCGACCGTTACCTGAGGGTCAAAATACCGATGAGGTAAACATGAAACAATTAAGAAAATATTTTCTATCCTCAACAACCTTTCTGTTTAGAATTCACTGATCCATTATTGTACATTTACATTTATATCAACAGTTGGATATGTATAACTTAAAAATCCATAGCTAATGGAAGAACATACCATAGCCTACCCGGCATCATTTTTGCTCTAAGAGTCTCTAAAAATGGCAAGCCACACCATTATATTAGGGCCCCCCTAATATAATGGTATGGTAAACACTGGGACACCCAGATCCGGACCTCTGTACTTTTTTTTATTATTATTGTCTATTAATGAAGGGTGGGGGGTGGTGGGGAGGTTAAATCCACTATCGGAATTCACACTGGCTGTAACCCTGGTACAGCCAGTTTTTGGATCACAGTATATCACTTTACCACGCGGAGGAGCTATTAAATGTCATAAAATAATTGCCTGATAATAAATCTTTGGTGCTGCAAAGATAGTAAAAATATGGCAAACTTGTTTTTTTGGACATCGATATTTTTACAAATCCTGCATATGGCCATGGTTATGACAAGTTATATACTGTATTTGAATTACATTGTATCTTTAACATTGAGAGGTTTTGAGAGCAAAATAGGAAGAAGACATTTTATTTGCTTGTCTATGAATTTTTGTAGCTGTTGAATTCCACAGTCATGCTTGTCCAATCACCAGGTAAATCTTACATTCCACATGGCTAGCAGTCATGCTTGTCCTGTCTCTAAGTAAATTTTACAGCTCACCCGCACATGTGTGGAAAACATGTGGGAGGTGCTGCAAACCTTACTGGAAGAGAGGGATGTATCCAGAGCAACCGACAGCTGAACCGCCAGCTATGTGGAGATGAATGGAATGTATAAATGTATAAACACAAGCACTTCATGTACATTTCCATAAATTATTGTAATGGTTCTCTAGAGAGTAAAATACTTAGTTTGGAGCCAAGAGTTTCAGTGTATCTGACTTTTTATTTTTCTTCTGGCTCACATCCATATATTCCACCAGTAAATATTTCAAATGAATCATCTTGTGCCATGAAACATTCCATAAATGCATCATGTTTTCCACAAGAGCTCTCACTCATCCCTTAGTCACATCTGTCAACACAGATCTCAAGATGCATGATTGATCAATAATATGACTGGTTGGGTTGGCTCCTGTGATGTTTTATGACTTGAATATGTTTATCTTAGACAGCAAAAAGGACACACTCATTGTTAATTGGAAGAGTTCACAGCAATGTTCAATTAGTCAGCAAAGAGTTTAAGAGATGTGCATTCAGTAAACATGCCAGCCACACTCAGAATCAAGCTGCCAATGTCAGTAAGTCAAGCTTTTAGTTACCCAACACAATAGTGCAACACTTGAGGCAGGAAGTGCATTTGACAGCCCTGTGAGATAGTATGTGTGTGTGTGTGGGGGTTCTCTCGGACATAGAGCATGTTTTATCTACCGCCAGCTTTGGGCCAGATTACTCATTGGGGTGTCCATTAACTTCCATTGAATGACCACTCATCCTGCGTGGGATCTGTGTCCTGCTCACTTAGAATATGTGTGTGAGTGCATGTGTGTGTGTTTAACCCTCGTGCTGCCTTCGGGTCACATGACCCAAAGGTTCATAACGAACCATTGCTGTGTTTACCCAATTTTACCCAATACAAAAACAAATTAAAATAATTTTCTTTTAACCATTCCAATGTGGGGGGTCTGAGACAGCCCGACAGTTAAAAGAAAATGCTTCACTTTGTTTTTGTATGAGGTAAATTTGTCGCAATACGACGGTGGGTCACAATGACTGATGGGTCAGAATGACCCGAAGAGAACACAAGGGTTAAGTGAGAGAAAATAAGAGATGAGGGAAAAGGAGAGACAGAGAGGGCGAAACTGTGTGTTTGGAGTGGGAATACCAGTGTGTGTGTGTGTGTGTCAAGAAGGAAAGCCAATGTGCACATGTGTAGAGAGTGGGAAAGCTAGTCACTGGAGGTCCTTTATTCATCCTATTGGGATCGTTGAGTCAACATTCTTTCGTAGAGCTGCTATTGAATCCTAGACCACCACAGATGTGTGTGGTTATAATAATCCAACCCACTCACACTTTGACCCGGTATAAAGACTTATAAGGGTATAGGCTAAGCCCATATATAGACAAACTATAGACTAGGATATAGACTATGACCAGTATATAGACTACCATAGAAAACCGTTCTTGTTCGGTTTCTTAAACTACAACATACACTAAGAAAGAAAACCCCCCAGTTTTGTCGTTTTACAATTATTGTTTCAGGACAGGAAATGAACAGAAGGAACACTGACCAACCTCAGGGTCATCATAGTTTGTATGTTGTATGTACTATAACTGAATTGGAGTAGCTGTAAGCCTGTTTGTACTCACATTGGGACTCAATTACCAAGCTTGCGTATGAACGCTTTATGCACAAATCCAGAATTCATCTATATTTACTAACTGAATTTGTTCGTACTCTCAGACCATGCAAATTGCAGAAATGATGAAGGCCCGGTTGACATTTTTACACTCTCTTCTGTCGCTTACCATCACAGAAACCCTCTCTGATCTGTCCCCTACCGTTACAGTAACACTCTCTCATCTGTCCCTTGCTGTCCCAGTTACAAGCGCGTGGTGACCCCTCGGCGTGCGGGCACAGCTGTCGTGGTGTGCTGGATCGTGGCCATCGTGGTGGGGCTCACACCCATGCTGGGGTGGAACAACCTGCAGCATCTCCGTGACAATGGCTCTCAGATCACCCCTGACCTCCTGGTGACCTGTGAGTTTGAGAAGGTCATCAGCATGGACTACATGGTCTACTTCAACTTTTTCGGCTGGGTGCTGCCTCCTCTAGTGCTCATGCTGGTGATCTATGCTGAGATCTTCTACATGATCCACAAGCAGCTCAACAAGAAGGTGAAGGCCCACTGTTGACATCAAGAGAAATAGACAATACCTCAATAGAATGGACACAACTAGAGAATAATAAACAAATATTGGCATTCCCATAATAATAATATGTAGATCCACTGTCATATTCCATAGTCAAAAACACACCAGTGGTCTGTGCATTGCTTACATTATTCGGAGAATTCCATTCAAACACTCCTCATTTGCTGAGACTCTTTCTACAAACTCTATCTCATTCCAGGTAACGGCCAGCCAAACAGACCCAAGTCGTTATTATGGTAAGGAACTGAAGCTGGCAAAGTCACTGGCACTTGTCCTCTTCCTGTTTGCCGTCAGCTGGCTTCCTCTCAACATCCTCAACTGCATCACACTCTTCTGCCCCACATACCACAAACCCATGTTCCTCACCTACATTGCCATCCTGCTCACCCACGGCAACTCGGCTGTCAACCCCATTGTCTATGCCTTTCGCATCAAGAAGTTCCGCACCGCCTTCCGCAAGATCTGGGAGCAGTACGTGATGTGCCAGGACTCGGTGGGACAGCTTCCACAGAGGGGCAGCCAGAGGTGCCAGAGTCTCGAGAGGAGGCTGAGGCACCATGAGGTCGACGACAACAACTGTTAGTGATGGGAGGTGGGGGAAGGGTTAGGGTGGGGGAATGGACACCGCATCCCAGGGTTTTAGGGTGCTGGGAGGGGGGGGGTTGATAGGTTGGGGGGGAGGGGTGGATGTGGGGGTTGGGTGGTAGAAGGGTGTGGGGGTTGAGTTTGGGGTAGAGTGGGTGGGGTGGTAGAAGGGTGGGTGAGTTGTGTTTGAAGTGGGGTAGGGTGGGTAGGTTGGGGGAGGGGTGATTGTGGGATGCATAGGTTGGGGTGGTAGAAAGATTGGTAGGTTGTGTTTGGAGTGGGGGTGAGGGGTTAGTGACAGAACTATGATTATTTCAAGGCAGTGTGGTGGACAACGGACATGACGTAGACAGGGAAACTTTCCACTGCACTAAGCCAGAGATTTGCCTCTTTTTAAAGCTCAGGCCGTGATACATGGAGGCTTTTGGTTGGATGAGAGGAACTGAGATTGACTTATCAATACCTCTCATTGGCTGACATATGATGAGGTCATATGGGAAAAGGGTCTCCCAACGCAGTTCCAGCAAAATGCTGCTGAACTTGAATCTATATGAAATGTGAGAAGGTGGCAGCAGGTGATCATGCTTTTGAAAGGAATCCTAAAACTTATGATGGCCTTTTTATGTACATGTTATCACCTCCTCACAGCCAAAACATTAGGTCTGTAGCCTTACAAATAGACTGAGAAACAAAGTGACAAAGTGTCTTTTTTTCCTAATAGTTTTATCTGGTTGCAGCAGATAAGACTAGAAGTTATTTCAGTACATAAACAGTTACACCTGATTGGAGGTAGGAATGTGTGTCTGACTCAGGTCCCAAGCCAAATTTTAAATCAGACATCGTAACTTTGACATTTAAGAAAATCAGGCTAATGGACCAGTTACACAAGTGGACGTTACACAATCAAGTTAGGATTGAGATGATCCTGAACACGCTCTACTACTAGTGGTGATTGACAGCCAAGCACACGTTTCTGCTGATGCTCCTATGACAGAACAAGCCTTGTTACAAGCACTCACTCAGAACCCCCCCCCCCCCCCCCCCTCCACACACACACACTCTCATATACCCAAATTAATCTTCTATGACTGGACATGTGTGTATATGTGTGGGGGGAGTGCAAAAGGCTGTGGGCAGCTGAAGGAGGGGGGTTGGAGAAATGATTGTGACTTTTTTTTTGTGTGTCTGTGTTTGCCTGTGAGAGGTGTCTTGGATGTGGATGTCGATGTGCATAAAGATTTATGTCATTTTATTAGTGTGTATGTGTGTTGATGGTGTATATATGTTTATGTGAATGTGTGCGGGTCATTTACAAGGGTGTTGGTCAGAGGGGAGACTGCAGTGGAGATCTCATTTTAATTCTCATCTCTCAGAGGTCACCAGTCACCTTGCAGGTGGTAATGCATCTCCACATGCCTTTCCTGTTACATGATTGATCTAGAACTGTGCACAGCTTAAGGCCTGTGAGTTAAGACACACACAAGACATGAGGTAGGACATTATATCATTAGAACCTACATCAACTTGTCTGGATTTCAAAGCTCTTTTGTTGGTATATCCCTGTGGTGGTGCCCTCAGGGGACAGGGTTAACATGGGTTTCCTTTACAGTACCAGCTAAATGAAGTACCTCCAGTGTGTGCTGTATCCTCATATGTAGATTGAAGAGTCCAGACATCATAGGATCCATGTGTGTATCAAGGCCCCAGTAAAATCATCTTAGTATAATTTCCTTTTCTCTGCTCATAAGCACTGATCCCAGACGTATCATGCATGGTGGATAGACAACTCTGTAGACAAGGTCACTTTAACCACATCAGTCATCGTTAGATCAGTTTTCCTCAAGATAGATTTAGCATTTCAAAACCAAGTTTAGATCTTCATGGTGAAGGTGACCACTATGTCTGACAATCTACATGAGAAGCCAGTGACCAGGTTTAAATGTGATCATTTTGTCCAATTTTGAGTCTTCCACAGTGATGATGTTGAAGAAACACATTTCAGCATTGATGTGTGAAAGCAACTAATAAAGATTTTCAACAAAAGAAAAGTCCCGGCAATAATTTCAACAGATGTCATCCTAAAAGAGTAGATTTTATGGTATTGTAGAGTCTTTTGAAACATAATTAATTGAAAATAAACTTCATATGAATTGTATGCTCTGTTACCCTATTCCTATTCATAGCAGTTCAGTCTGCTCACTATGGTCCTTACTCCTTGGAGAAGACAGATGATTTAAACCTGTTATCTGTGTGAAATGTGATTGCTGCCATTGTCTCAACACATAGACACTCCCCCCACCTCCACACAGACACACACATACCCTGTGTTGTGAGTGAACTCTCACAACACAGTATCTCTCACTATTCACTTCCTTAGCAGCACCTTTTCTGGTTACATGTTGTTTATTGCTTAAGTCATCAGCTTGGACTTGTTTTGGGAATGACAAAGCATATTGCAACTGCATGATGTTGTTGACAGAAAACATTAAATGTAAATTTACCCTATTTTACAATGTTAATTCAGTGGTACAGGTTGGTACTTGGTACAGGACAGAACATGCAATTGCAAAAATATGTATTGGTGAGACCTTGAACCTGATCAATATCATCATCATTGTTGTCACCTAAGATATCATTGAGTTTGAGAAAATGCCTTATGTGAGCAAACAATTTACCTGGTTGTGTGTCTGTTCTGAGTTATGTTACAGTAAGTCACACCCCGGTTTGAGCTCTTTGGTTGCCACAATATAGATTAATTTATACTCTGAGGCCCAGTTTCCCAGATATGGATTAATCCTAGTCCTGAAGTAAGAGAGAAATTCTATGAAGATCTCCACTGAATTAAAAAGAAATCTAGGAATAGGCTTATATCCATGTCTGGGAAACTGGGCCATAATGTTGGTTGCAACTTAAAGTGTTAGAACTCAAAAGGCATTTGTCTTGGGAATTGGGAGAATTATACAGCGTGCATATAACACTATTAAATATATATAAAAGATGTGTTTAGCTATGGAGGATCTAACCATTCAAAATAAAATAAATGTTATGAAAGTAGTGGTCATGACATGGAAAAAGGCCATAGAATTGGGACATTTTCTTGATTTGGCCATCACAAAATGTTAAAAGCTACTATGAAACATCTGACTCTGAACACATTACACTGGGAAAAAGAATGTTGTCTTATGAAATTGAATATGGTAACATTGTTAAAAATATTCTGAGAAAAGTGTCACTTATTTTCATTCATTTTCTTACTTGGGGGCTCTACTGTATGCTTTGTTGTCATAGACTACAGGATCCAACTTTCTGTACTAATAAAAAACACTACTGGGATCAATTTAAACAAAGCCTGTAAAATATGAGTCAAATGTAGAGGATACATTACAAAAATCCAAATTACAATTGACAGTTACAAAGCAGAAATGCTACAATTTATTGGTCTTTGCAAAGCATCACTTTTATTAAAATCATCAACCCCTAATAAAATTGCACATAACACACCAAAATACAATGTAAACAAAGTGACACATATTCAAGTGTTTTAAGGCATAAAACTGGGCTTACAAAATCCCTTTGGTCCATTTTCAGATGATGATTCAGTAGTTATATACATATATCACGCTGCTCATTATTCTTCCTATTTTTATATATATTTTATTTTATATTAAAATTGTTGTATTCTTAGATTGTTTAGTTCTTAGAAATAGTTAAACTTTTGTACTTTTACTTAATTTAAGATCTGTATATGTTTAGTGTTTTGCACCTCCCTGCCACAGTAAATTCCGTATTTGTATAACATACATGGCGAATAAACCGAATTCTGATTCTGATATTCCTAGGGAAATAGAATATTTGGACTTTGACCCCAATTCAATCAACCAATTGACCAAACTAAATCAAAAGTAGATCAGATTACAACTTCATAAATTAAGACCCTGAACACATGAATATATTAAAAGAATAAATGTACTACTTACTAACAATGGTTTCTTCACAGGCTTCACAGAGATGATACCTAACAGTAGTTGCCTTGTGGTTTTCCTACACAACCTGTTGCAAAGGTGCAGCTTCAAAACTGATACAAAACAGAAACTGACGTGTACCTACATGATTACATAAATGGTCCATTCTGTACCTTCTTGAAAAGCAAGTGTTCCTGCCACACTAATGGACACGTGCAATCTGTTGGTATTTGTGGAAATAAGTGAAAGTGTAAAGGTGTGTGTGTGTGTGGCATGTGAGGTGTGAGATGTGTGTGGAGAAGTTAAGGTCTGAGGAAGAAGTTGATGATGTTGGCACTCTGATGACTTGTAGTCCTGAGAAGGGCCGCTGATACGGCACTGTACATCATGGGTTCAGGGAGAACTCCCCATGGCCTCTTATGCATTAGTCACTTGAACCTGAAGAGGGAAACCAAAACAACATTTATGCATTTATTAAATCCTAAACATTGTACTGAAAGCCACATTTGCTAAAAAGGTGGTAGTACTAAGGACTGATTGAATGTGTTTTTGTAAGATGCAGAATCTAAATGTTGTATCATAGTGATTAGTTACTTGAGTACAGCATGGGTATCACTGACCTACATAAAGTGATACATGAGCTCATTCCTTTTAACTGCCTCATCTAAGGCTAAAAACAACAAATCGCACTTTGCCAGTTTGGAAACATGTCAATCAGGATTTCACCTACCGCATGAGTCAGTTTATCGTAACCAATATACAGACAATTTTACTGCTTGGCGACAATTGATTAACAGAGTGGTTGTAGGTTGATGAACTCTCCACATTGTACACTGACATGTTGTTGTTTATGAAAATAGCTTTAAACCATATTTGGATAATACTTGACTGTCAGTTAACACTTCACTAAAGGCTGATTATAGCTACAGTACATACACATTTTAGATCTAGCACAACTAATAGTCGAAGTAACAGCTTTCTGAATGTTTTCAGAGAAAACATTATGGGGTTTTATAAGAAATACCAGGTTAATGGTTAAAAAGTACTAAAATCCTGGGTCATGTTGGGCAGAATCACATTACGAATTTTGTTATTTCTCCTTTAAAAACAAATTACATAAAAGCACAGTGAGCATTGGATAATTGATAACTAGCAAATGTTCAGACATGTGTATTCATAACAAAGTATATAGATCTGGTAAACAGGAAAACCAATCTGCCAGTAAACAGCCACTCAATTTGATCCCTCAAAGACCACCTCATTCATACCTTAACATATATCATTTTCCACTGATCAACATAAATCCTGTCATTTATAACCATGACAATGATAGAGCATGGTATCCTCACACAGCCCTGCTGGTTGGAAGAGGGTGTCACAATACTGTGTCCATATTTCCTGACAGGAGCAGGGTGTGTCATGAATCAAGACATACTGTGTGCATACTTCAGCTTGGGCAAAGTTCACCCTCTTGGTTGACTGGAGCCTGCCAGCTAAATACTTCCAAGTAGATACAGACTCTAAGGCACAATATATGGACAAGGTAGTTTCCTCCATATAAACACCTGTGGTGCCCTGCAAATGTTTGATACCCAGTGTTTCATCTACCATTAGGGGGGGGGGCTTTTTTTTTTTTATATAGCGCCAGATCACAAAATAGGTCATTTAAGGTTACCTTTCCTATAAAACAGGTATATAGCTTGCTCTTTTATTAAACAAACTAAATGGCCTTATGTTATTTATCTTATTTACACGACGGCATGTCATTTCTGTCTCTCTCTCTCTCTCTCCACTCCCCCCCCCCCCCACCCACCCAAGCTGTGAACCTAGGGGAAAAACTGATACCAACACACTATCCTAAGTTCTCTTCCATTTGGAACAGGTAGTACCATTGATGGGACAATTTTTACACAGTGCTAGAAGGAGCCCCTAGTTTATACAGCCTGTAACAGTTTTAACAAAGAGAGCAGTACTATAACAAGCTACATTTATAATCAGCGCCAGCATCGTCACCAATGCTAAGAGCAGCAGTAGAATTATAATGAGCAATCATACTGGTAGATGGTCACTTACCCATCCTCCCTGATCACGCACCCAGCCTACCACGCGAGTGTTGAGGAAGGTTGCCATGGCACCCGCCACCTTGCTTTTGAGTTGGGGAGAGTTGTTTTTCACATAGCGGCCCAGTGCCACGGAGGCCCTGAGGAGCTGCAGCTCAGAGGACAGCTCCGGCTGGGATGAGGCCAGGCACAGCGTCTCCACCGCCTCCCCAAACACCTGCACGGCCTGGTGGAGGACAGCACTAGTTACCACTGATAGCAAGACTCTACATGGAAGACCAACCATCAGTGAGGAGCATGGGCGGAGCGGGGATGTGGTGGCTTACGGGGCTTGAGCCCCGAATGTTATCTCAAAAGCCCTGAATCTTTTAGGTTAAAATTTGGGTTGTCATTTTCGACAAATACAAAAAGACGAGTCCAACTTAATGTTTATTTTACATAAAGCTCAAAAAAACGTTTGTGCTCAAATGAATGCCAAAATAATTTTCACACGCCCTACGCACGCTCGCTTTCATTGTGGAAGTCCCTATCTAGCATCACATCAAACCTAGACTACGTCCTAGGTTTGGGCTAAGCTCTGAATGTTTACAATGTCTAGCTCCACGCCTGGTGAGGAGTCACCACTAATATCACACAATCTTATTAAATGGGGAAATGTGATTCCCAGTCAGAACCACAAACTTAACCTTCACATGGAAACCTTTTTATGTATGATACTTCCACATGAGTCTGGCTGAACTCGGACCTCTGACACCCTGTCTGTTTTTACCACTTCAAAAGACTGAAGACTTCAGAAGACCGAAGGCCTTGTGAACAGGCCGTCCTCACTTGGTTTGCTGTTGCTTGGTGCAGTGCCTTTATCAGGGGCTCCATCTTCTCATCGTTGTACTCATCCGCCAACTGCCTCAGTTTATCTGCTATTATAACTGGATCAAAGTCATCTGTAAAAAATAAATAATGAATGTGTTGAGTTTGGGTGTTAATGTGAATGGCATGTTTGAAACCTAGAATTTTGTCATGATTTTAATATTATAGGCAATAGGCCTATAGCACAGTGTGAACAAAGCCATGAATAATATTTATTTTATTTCTAAAAACATCGGACTGCCTGCTTTGCAATCCATCTATAGGTTTAACATTGGTTGTACGAGATAACGAGCTACAAAACAAATAGGGTTCTACCGTCGCTCATCGATCCATCCGTCTCTATTTGTCCACAGCGATCCAGCACCTCATCGTCGTCAAATAAACACTGTACAATTAATAGCGTATCTTCTTCTATATCTCGAGGAGCCATAGTTCCATTACTTTCGATTCTTCAAAGGGCTGAGACGAACGCCTGGTTTATACTATTCCTTGTTCTGCCGGCCTGCGACTCTTCTTTCACTTTCAATGGCAGATTGCAACCAACGCTTATGAGGTGCATCATCGCCACCTACTGTTCGGATCTGTGAAGCAGGTGCTTAAACCATATGATTCAACCACAATAGGGGTTATGCGCAACATTCTTCCGGGTTCTACAAAACAGATGTAACTACTTCCGGCCGTCCGCTACTGATGTAAACACAGCGTAGTAATGGCCACCTTCGGTATTTACAGGAGCTAACGTTACCCTTAATTACAATTTCCGATGTACACCGTATTGCCAAACGGACGTCCAGAGCCCCGAGTACTCTGTTAGACAAGGTATTTAAGTTTTACGCCTCCTCATTTATTCATAATTATGAAGGTATGTAATATATTGTAATGTTCTCCTCAATGTTGCGTATGAGATTGAGGCAGGGAATGGTTTCTGACTTACTCGTGTTTATTAAATGCAGAACCGATGAATCTTGATCACTGTTGGCCGTGACCACGCCGTGCTTCTCGATAGTTCGCTCACACGCCACCAACAAAACCCCGCTCTCCAAACTCCCCCAAAACTTCCCGGTTGTCTCGATTGTCTCTCGCGAGACAACCCCCCCCCCCCCCCCCCCCCAATAGGTCTTAACACAGAACCACATCAATTTGCTGATAACATGCATAACACAACCGATTGACAATAACAGGAACACAATAACTCCGCTCGTTACACAGCCCCCCCTCAACAAAGTCCCTCGTCCCGAGGGACTACACAAAGTCTCTGAGATGGCCCGGCCGACGTCTCTGTCTCCGCGGCAGTGGATGAGTGGGGGACGCCAGCGCCTCTGCCTGGTGGGGGGGGCCACGCCCCTGTGCAGTGAAAGGTGTGTGTGATGGGAAGGGGATGGGAGGAGGGGTGTGAACAGGGGGGTCTGTCACTGTCTCTGGAGAAGTATGTGCAAGGGGAATGGGGCTTTGACCAGGCTCACGTGTGTGTCTGCGTGTAGTGCCGTTGCCCCTCCGCACAGGCGTTTGGGAAGGGAGGGAGTCTCCTCTGTACGGGGCCAATCTGTCCCTGTGGAGTGCAACCGGCTTTCTTTTTCCTGGCAGCTGGACTCTGTACACTACTTCACCCAGCCGCTCCACCACCTGACAAGGCCCCACCCACTGACAGTCCAACTTGGGGCACCGCCCCTTCTTCCCACGTGGGCTGTGCACCCAAACCAGCTCTCCGGCTTGGAAGTGTCTCCCTTTTGACCTTGTGTCATAGTTTCTTTTCTGTCTCATGCTCCCTTTCTCCAGCTGGTCTCGGGCAAAGATGTGGGCGGACTCCATCCGATCCTGGAGTCTTCTGGCGTACTCTCTCCCTGGAGGAACAGCAGGGGTGTCAGGGGGTTTGCCAAAGGCTATCTCCACTGGTGTCCTTAACTCCCTCCCCAACATGAGGAGGGCAGGCGTGCATGAGGTGGACTCCTGAACAGCAGACCTGTAGGCCATGAGGACGAGGGGCAGGTGCGTGTCCCAGTCACGTTGATGCTCCGCGGTGAGGATTGCCAGCTGCTATGCCAGGGTCCTGTTGAACCTCTCGACGAGGCCGTCGCTCTGGGGGTGCAGTGCTGTGGTCCGGGTCTTATGCATGCCCATACGCTCACACATGGTGGCAAAGACCCGTGATTCGAAATTCCTCCCTTGGTCACAGTGGATGGTTTCTGCCGCCCCAAACCTGCTGAACATGCCCTCTACCAGAGCGTAAACCACTGTCTCTGCTTCCTGATTTGGGATTGCGTACGCCTCAGGCCATTTTGTAAAATAGTCCATGGCAACCAAGACGTACCGGTTGCCTGTGTCCGTGTGGGGAAATGGGCCCATGACATCCACAGCAACTCTTTCCATGGGAGCCCCCACCGCCTGTTGCTGTAGTTGTGCGCGGGACTGGTCCGGGGGGCCCTTATAGGCCGCACAGAGGTCGCAGCAGCGGCAAAGGTCTTCTACGTCCCGTCTGGCCCTCCCCCAGTAAAATCCCTGACGAAGCCGGCGGAGTGTTTTGGCTACTCCAAAGTGCCCCGCCCCAGTGGTCTCGTGGGATGTTCTCAGCACAGCGTCTCTCAGTGAACTGGGGACTATCACCTGCCACCTTTCCTCTCCGGTGGCAGGCTCCTTCCAGGCTCTCTGCAGTATCCCATCCCTCACTCTCAGTGCATCAAACACTGCCCACAGTCCTTTTGTTGCAGTGGAGCTCCCCGTCACCTCTTCCCAGAGTGGTCTTTGTCCTGCTTCAACCCACTGCCGCACCGGTTGTATGTCCCTGTCCTGCTCCTGTTGTGTCTGCCACTCTGCCAACCATCCTCGTTTCCCAGCAGACTGGTCCAGCTCCCTCGTGCATGGGGCACGTCTCCTCCTCGATACGGAGCTCTCACTCACATGCTTCTCTCCGCTCAGTGACGGCACCCACCCAGAGCACAGGGGCGGCGGGACATGGCATCTGCGTTGGTGTGGCTGGCTCCGGCCCTGTGTACCACTGTGAAAACATAGGACTGCAGCATTTCAATCCAGCGTGCAACTTGGCCCTCTGGTTCTCTGAAGGACATCAGCCACTGAAGCGCTGAATGATCCGTCCTGACAGTGAAGGGACGGCCACACAAGTAGTACTTGAAATGCTTTATCGCCGCCACCATGGCAAGGAGCTCTCGCCGCGTGACGCAGTATCCGCGCTCAGCCTTGTTGAAGGTTTTGCTGATACGCCGCCACTCTCTCTCCTTCTGGCCCCGCCTGAGCTAGCACCGCGCCCATGCCCACGTCGCTGGCGTCTGTGTCCAGAATAAACGGCAACAAGGGGTCAGGGGGGGCGAGGATGGGGGCCTCTGTCAGCGCCTTCTGGAGGGAGTTGAAGGCTTGCTGGCACTGTGATGTCCAGGTGAAGCCCCTCCCCTTCTGCAGCAGGTGGTACAGGGGGGCGGCTGTGCAGGAGAAACCTCGCACAAACTTCCTATAATATGAGGCCAGGCCAAGGAAGCTCTTCAGTTGCCGTTGGTTAGCGGGTATGGGCCAGTCTCTCACGGCATGCACTTTCTCCTCCAGTGTGCTGATACCTTCTCCTCCCAGTCTGTGACCCAAAAACTCCACCTCCTTCCTCGTGAAGCAGAACTTTTGTGGGTGTCAGGTGGCTGAGCGGTGAGGGAGTCGGGCTTGTAATCAGAAGGTCGCTGGTTCGATTCCTGGCCGTGTCAAATGACGTTGTGTCCTTGGGCAAGGCACTTCACCCTACTCGCTTCGGGGAGAATGTCCCTGTACTTACTGTAAGTCGCTCTGGATAAGAGCGTCTGCTAAATGACTAAATGTAAATGTAATTTCAGGCCCGCCGCAGACACTCTCTGCAGCACCAGCCTCAACGACTCCAAGGCTGTTTGAAAGGAGCTCCCATGGGCCAGGATGTCATCCAAATACACCAGACATCTCTGACGGGGGATGCCAGCCAGCACCTGGTCCATGAGTCTTTCAAAGGTGGCTGGGGCGTTGCACAATCCAAAACTCAGGACGCGGAACTGCCACAACCCCCTGTCCATACAGAAGGCATTTGAAGTCTTTGGTCTCGCTTCAGGGCTGAGTGGCACTTGCCAGTATCCGCTGCGCAGGTCGAGTGAAGAGAACCAGGAGGAGCCAGACACCAAGTCTAGTGACTCATCGATCCTAGGTAATGGGTACGCGTCCTTTTTGGTCACACTGTTCAGCGGTCTGTAGTCCACGCAGAATCTCATTTTGGAGGTCCTCTTTTTTGAAACCATCACCACTCCCGAGGCCCATGGGCTGTCTGATGGTTCGATAATGCCATCTCTTTGCATCTCCTCCACCGCTCTGTCTGCAGCCTCACGGTGAGCCATGGGGAGGCGCCGGGGACGCGTCCTGATGGGCTGCGCATCCCCGGTGTCTATTTCGTGTTGCACCAGGTGTGTCAGGCCCACTTCATCGTCTGATAGTGCAAAAATGTCTGTGAAGTTAGATAGCACCTCCCACAGCTCCTCCTGCTGCCATTGCTCCAATTGGTCACAATTCTGTTTCCATATCTCTCTCACCGCTGTCAACCTATCTGTCCCCTCCACCGTAGATGACTGGGCTGGGGGAGATGAACTGGAGTGTGCAGAGATGGGCTGACCGTTGTTGGGGGCAGGGGGCACCAGTGGCAGGGGACTGTGGATTGGGGCGTTGCTCTCTTCTGGAGTTTCCGTGTCATGGCCGTATGTCTCCACGGCTGTCCCGACCAGGGGGTGTGGCTTTGAGGACTGTGTGAGCGGTATCATTCTGACAGCGGGGCCCCCGGGGAAGGTCAATGTGTTCTCCCCTAGGTCCAGCAGGCAGCGCGCAGACCTCAAAAAGTCCAGCCCCAGGATACAGGGGTCCTGCACCTGTGCTACCCACACTGTAAAGTCCGTTGTCTGCCCTCCCACATTCAACGTCACCCTCCCCCTACCGAGCATAGGAGCCAGCTCACCAGTCACCGTCCTCAGCTGCACTGTAGTCTGCTCCAACTGTGTCCCCTCTGGAACCACATCTGGCCGCATCAGTGTCGCTGTGGAGCCCGTGTCCACAAGGGCGGTACATGAGGCCCCACATATGGTGACGGGAACGTGGCAAAAGTTCCCAGCATGAGTCCAACCTACCACCATCGTGGATTCTGTGTTCTTGTCTGCTTCAGGGGGGAGTGGAGCCCCTCTCCCCCGCCCGTGCTGTTTGGATCCCCCTTCCCTCGATGATGCAGCATGGGACATAATGCCAGGGGTCCGTATCATCCCATCTATACGGGCCCCTGTCCGTTTCCCTGGTCGTTGGAGTGCTTGGGGCACTGTCTGAGGAGATGGCCAGGTTCTCCACATCCCCAGCAGACTAAGGGCCGTTGACGAGGGCGCGTGGCACTTTGTGGCGAATGCATGGACACGGCCCGGATCAGTTCAGTAATTTCAGCCACCCATGCAGGCTTTACTTGGGCTGTGTCAGTGCATGCAGCGGCTCTCACTGTAGGACCACCCTCACCAGGGCCACTTTCCATGGCCCCGCCCTCCACAATCTCCCTTTTAGAGCCAACTCCAAAGCCTCCTGTATGGAACAGGGGTGGGCGAGCTGGGTTTGAACGCGCAGCCCCCTGGGGGTTATGGCCTGGATAAACTGGTCCCTGGCAAGCTCCGTCTGTATTGCAGGGGGCATGTGGGCATAAGCCCTCCGGGCTAGAGATTCGATGTCATTAGCTAAGACACGGAGGGGCTCCCCAGGCCGCCTGCGTCTGTTGGACAGTTCTGAGCGCAGGAGACCGGGTTGTTCACAGTGGCCAAACCGTCTCTGTAGGGCTCCAACAAGAGCTGTATAATCATTTCTTTCTTCTGGGCTGAGTACTAACAGGCACGCTAGTGCATCATCTGTAAGGCATAAGGCCAACTGTAGTGCTTTATCACTCTTTGACCAGCCCGCAGCTAGCGATAGCAGTTCAAATTGGGCGTGAAATGCCTGCCAGTCTGCCTTACCGGAGTACTTTGGTGTTTTACACGGGGCCGGTAAGCATAGGCACCACCATTTTGCCACACAGGCTGCGCATTCTCTCTGCTGTAATCTTGAGGTCGGGCCGACATTCCAGTGAGGTAGCCGTCCTCACGTCCTCCGCTCTGTCAGGGGTCAGCGGGGCCCATACCCGCGTCGTTGGCCATGCTCCTTGACCACAGTGTGCTCAAACTCCGCCGCCAGACCCTCCGCACAGGCATAACTGTAGCTCATCTCCTCCTCCTTAACTTTCGGCCGGGCTCCTCCCCCGTGCGGCATGTCTACTGGCAGTACAACAACGGCTATGCTCGGCGGTTCTGCTAGCCGGCTAGGCTAACCCGAAGAAGAAACCAGTCCGTCACTTTAAACTTCTGACACCAGTGTAATGTTCTCCTCAATGTTGCGTATGAGATTAAGGAGGCAGGGAATGGTTTCTGACTTCCTTGTGTTTATTTAAATGCAGAACCGATTAATCTTGATCACTGTTGGCCGTGACCATGCCGTGCTTCTCGATAGTTCGGTCACACGCCACCAACAGAACCCCGCTCTCCAAACTCCCCCAAAACTTCCCGGTTGTCTCGATTGTCTCTCGCGAGTCAACCGATTGACAATAACAGGAACACAATAACTCCGCTCGTTACACAGCCCCCCCTCAACAAAGCTAACTATCAGTAGTTAGCTTTTTACCCTGTTAGTTAACTATCAGTAGTTAGTTTAGACTTGTATGCTATCAGTAGTTTAGTCTTTTATTTTTGCTCGCAGACGATTAAAACAGTCAAACGAAGACTGCATTTTACCGATGGGGTTATAGTACCAACAGTATAATTACTACGATGTCCTGTGTGTTTTTGCTGGTCAACCGTTATGTAATCCATCTGACTGTAGGTCTAATGTGTCGTCTGTAGGTCTAATGTAG
This sequence comes from Osmerus mordax, assembly GCF_038355195.1. NCBI lineage: Eukaryota > Metazoa > Chordata > Actinopteri > Osmeriformes > Osmeridae > Osmerus > Osmerus mordax. Next base: position 5,490,878 of record NC_090050.1, on the reverse strand, counting down.
ACTGCTGTTCTGGCAGGTGTTTCAGATTTCTAAAATATTGTTATAATAATGATAAAAGTACTGAATGGATGAATGCTGTATCTTCTTGTCCACCAGTTTCAAACAAAGACAGGTTGTAGTGATGGGTCGTTCGCGAACGATCCGGCTCTAAGAGCCGGCTCTTGAAGGTGAACGTCGGGAGCTGGCTCGCATATCTGAAGAGCCGACTCTATTTTTTATAGATTAATACAGCCTATAAAAACTAAATGATTATGAAATAATGAATTTTAATTGTATTTAAAATAATTGACTAATTCAAAGAACAACAAAAAAATACTTGTAGGCTTAAAGGCGCACACGATCATCCTCACATTCTGTTCCTGTCAATCCTGCATGAGGGAGGGCCGAGCCAACTCACACACAGTCAGAGAGTAGTCAAAACTCGGAGAGCCATGACAAATCAATGCATTTTTAAAGATATGTGGTTACGGTCAAGTATGATTTCATTTAATAATTTTATTCAAATTGTTTTCACACCCATCATAGTCAAATTCATAGTTAAAACATGTATTTTTTAAAGAGCCGTTCGGGAGCCAAAAGAGCCGGCTCTTTTTGGTGAGCTGAGCCATACGAGCCGGCTCACGAAAAAGAGCCGGAATGCCCATCACTAACAGGTTGACCGGTACTATCAGTGTCAGAGCAGCTTGTCACAGGTCCATGCAGAAGAATGAAAAACCACACAGCTTGAGAGTAGACTAATGTTTAGGGATGGGTTTGGGTATTCTGTTCAATTTTGCAGTCTGTTCCAGTTCAATGACTGCAGCATAGCATGCGTTCATCAAGCCTCTCAGAACGAAAATATTTACATTACAACTGCTTTCATTTGACCATGAACATGTTCTCGACTATGTAAACATTCTTCTGAGACACTTGATAAATGGCTATAGTCTACCTGTTAGTGGAGAAGTAAGATAATTGGGGCAAAGTTGATTGACAGTAAATCTTTCTATTGCAACATATTTGGTATGGTATACCTCACCTCGTATTGTAATAGACATGTAGGAAACCCCTTGTCAACAAACTTACCCCAGCAACTTTACTAGGCCAATTCTTAATTCAGCGGTATATGAATAGTAGCAAAATTCACTTCAAAAACAATTCAAAGGATACATCAGTATCAATGTTTGTCTAATTGTCTCTGTGTATTTTACACAGATAGTGCTACGTGATTCAGAACCTGTCGTCATGACCTCCAGTCAGTGTTTGTGCAAAGCTGGCACAGCAGTGTGTAATGACACTGCTGCACCGCTCTTTCAGACACCTCATTACCTAACCCTTGTACTTGGAGCACTAGTGTCATAACCTCTAAAAACAAATGTCCTCTGCAAGACCTACCAGATGCACAAAGCTGATACAGAATCCTGCTGCTGACTGTTGTATATTATGGTAGTTTTTATCTAATCATAATTCAGCTAGCTTGTGTTGTCAGATTCTATGAAATATGCCTGAGGCCTTCAGAATCAACAGAGCAGGCTCCCGTGTATGGAACGCCGATTGTGCCAAAACGTCTGAATTCTCGTTCGTGTACAGACGTTACATTTGAACGTACACGGCCGTTTTTAACGTCTGTACACGTTTTGACGTCTGTACACGGCCGTTTTTAATGTCTGTACACGTTTAAAATTGGGTGCTACCACTTCATTTGTTTCCGAGGGGAAACCAGATAACGATCATTGCAAGAGAGAAAACCTGTCCACACTCAACCAATCTTGATTGAATTAAGGTTAAGAAATAGGCTAATATAAATTGGCAGTGACATTATCAACAACTGTAGGCCATTTTGTAAGCTACTGAAAAAATAATTACGTTTGTATACTATATCATATTCACATTTCGAAAAAGGTATACATTTAAGTGTGTTAAAATTCCCACTAGATGGCAGTGTGAGTGCACAAATAGTAAGGGCAGAGCCTCTGGTCAATGTGATGGGTATACCCAAGGATAAATTGTGGCGCAACAGCAAGCAAAATAACATTACAATAAAACAGGTTGGGAATACACAGGGTTGAAGACAGCTGGACAGTACACAGAGTAGCCGTATTCAAGAAATAAAACACGTAATACCCATGGCAATATACAAGTAATATCCAACACAGGGAATGTACAAAATACTTTTATACCTAGGATTGTCGGAAGGGGGAAATCGGCCCAAAATCAGACCGATTATCTTGTGGTGTGTACCCAGCATTAGTCAGAGCATGTTTGAACAGAGTTGTAAATTATTGGAGCAAGGAACAGAGTGCCATTAATTAAACCTGAGCAAGGAGCGCACATTATTAATGGCCCAGTTTCCCAGACATGGATTAAACCTGTAGTCCTAGTCCAAAAGTAAGAGAAAAATGCCTAGGCTTAATCCATGTCTGGGAAACTGGGCCATATCGGCTGTAAGAACAAATACAGTATGTAACAAATGTGATCAGATTTAATCTCTATGCCGCTATGTTGCATTGCCTGAGCAGCACCTTTGGCTTGCATGCTTTGCGCTTGGAGTCATTATAGGCTATGGTTGCATTCATCCCTGTTCCCCAGTCGAGGTGCATCATTTTCGTAAAATGAATGATACTGAATAGTTCGCCATGAAATGCTTGTCTTGTTGACTAGAAAAACAAATTGTAGGCTTATGTGTAGGCTACAGAGTCACATATATTTATGCATAAAGTTCAACACGTTGTTTATGAAATGTCTAAAGTTGGCCAATTTAGATTATGTAGGCCTACCTTAATATTCTAACCCAAGGGGGTTAGTATATTATGCAGTGTACATAATGCACTGTATATTTAAACATCAGTTCTCTGCTTTTTTTTTTTTACTGTCGGAGGCCGAACACACCACAAAACAAGGCTACAGTAAAATATATTGACTTGACTAGGAATTAATTAGCCGACGCACTATAGAGGCTTAATTATTATTATTATTATTATGATTATAACATGTATATATTACATATTTCCAGTACAGCCAGAGCTCGCCTTTCTCTACCCAGAAGATGGACTGGCCAGGTTCCCAAAGGCAAACACGTGCGCGCTGGTGCTATACTTACCTGTGGGACAGACTTATGACAACTTTAAAAGGTGTAGCTTGGAATAGGTTAGAATAGGTTCTGCGGATCAGTTTGGGGAGGGCTAAATGTAGTCATAAATTAATTTTATTTTACATGAACACGTGTTTTGTTCTGTTTAAATGTATGGATTTCAAAGGCGTGATACTCATCTTAGAATTTGTTATGTATGTGATCTGCTGATCCGTTGGGAGGGCTGAATATTATTCGTTCTACATGCATCCTATTTTCAGTTACATAATGCAAAAACATTAAACACACAAAATTGTATTTGGTCTGCTCATCTTTATTACATTGACGTGATTGAGACTGCTTACTCATTCCAAGGCCTATTGACAATGTGATTACAACAGTTAAATTATGTGTGTGCACTGTATTTAAGACAGGACATTGAGGACCTGATCAGTTCCCAAACTGTCTCTATCTCCACCCAAATGATTTGTGTGTTGCCTGAGGTGTTCCAACTGTTCGTCACTTGGTTGAAATTGGTTTAGGGGAACCACAACTCTTTGTAGCCAGTCAAAGGCAAGTGCAGCCGCCCCCTGGTCGGCCACCCCCTGGAACTGGCTGCTCCAAATATACCTTGGATACCAGTGTGATGTTGCAACCGTTGTGTCAGACAGCCTTGCACAAAAATGATATGGTGACATGTATCTGGCAGTCCTCAGGTCACGTTTTATACTAGGCAGGTAAACGAAGTGAAGAGCCCAAAGATGCCTTTCGTTGTTGGCAATAATGATTCCTTCATTTTCTATATAGATATGTAAACAAAGAGTGGTAGACATCCGTTTCAAGTCTTTTTGTCAGGTACACAGAACACGTCAGACTGGGCACTGACATTTTTGGGACAAGACAATGCAAAGCAACCTGGCATAACATAATAAGTACTTAGATTACATCTATGATAAGCTAAAAGAAAAATGATAATAACAAATTATAAACCTCCTAAATATACACAACAGTAGACAATATATTAGACCTCTAATACAGATAATGACCTATACTAACCTTAGACCTATACTAACCTAAGACAAGTGGGGTACAGTTAGTGCAATATTGCTGATAGTGCAACCAGTAGCTGAAAGTGACAGTGTGTAAAGTGACTTGTGAGAAATGCATCAATGTAAGGTGGCTAGCGAGAAAAGTCCATGTAAATGTTCATTCAGAAGCCTGCTGGCCCTTGGATAGAAACTGTTGTTCAAAAGGCAGCGGGGTAGAGACTGAATGAATTTTTCAATGAAAAGTGCTAAGTGGCGCAGTGAGGCAAGCGAGAGCACGAAACTGGACCGCGCCATCTTTCCACTTCCGACTCTTCCGGTCTAGCTTTAAACAGTGGCTCTTTTTTTCCCTAGCTCCGAGACCTCGTGCACGCTTGCAACTAGCTGTATACGTCATACTTTGCGACAACCAGTCACGAGCAGATTTATATGGTTGCGAGCGTGTGAGGCATTGCAGTGGCAGAATGGGGTAGTGATGGGAAGTTCGGATCATTTTACTGATTCGGTTCTTTGAATCTCGTTCAGTAAAATGAACGAATCTTTTTTCGAGTCATTCGTTCATTTCAACGGGGGGGGGGAGGGGGGGGCTATCCGTCCACTGCAAACAGTATCATATTCTCATGTAGGTTAGTGCATGACATGTGTACCAGCAGATACTATTTTAAAAGAAATTCCTGTATTACATTAAAATAATGTATCTTGACAGTTTGTATGATTTGGTCATTTATTATCAAACTAGCATTTAATTATCACGGCAAACAATTACACTGCACTAAACTGTAAGTGTAAATGTAAAGTGAAAATAACAAAACCAGTCAGTATGATGACTTGAGCGAATATCATTCACGTCTTACTAAAACAGCGGCCACGCGAAAGGGAATGAGGAAACTGTTTCCTCTACTAAAAAATACAATGCGGGTCACGTGAAAAAAGGATCCAAAGACTCGTAGAAAGACCGAGTCTGGAAATGAACGAATCGTTTGTTTCCTCCAGTACAGAGCCCATGCAGGTCACGTGAAAAATTATCCAAAGACTCGTAGATAGACCGAGTCGGGAAATGAACGAATCGTTCGTTTCCTCCAGCTACCAGTACAGAGCCTATACAGGTCACGTGAAAAATGATCCAAAGACTCGTAGAAAGACCGAGTCGGGAAATGAACGAATCGTTCGTTTCCTCTAGCTGCCACTACAGAGCCTATGCAGGTCACGTGAAAAAGGATCCAAAGACTCGTAGAAAATACCGAGTTGGGAAATGAACGAATCGTTCCCTCTAGAGTTTCCTCTCGCTACCAGTACAGAGCCTATGCAGGTCACGTGAAAAATGATCCAAAGACTCGTACCCGAAGACCTAGTCGGGAAATGAACGAATCATTTCTGTTTACTTGGACGAGCCTATGCAACAGTCCCGATGCGCGGCCACGAGAAAATGAACGAATCACTCTTTGACAGGACTCGTTACTCCCGAGTCCTTGTAAGGATTCGTTCAAAATGAACGAATCGTTCACGAACAACACATCACTAGAATGGGGTACAAGTCCGATAAGAATCAGAGACATGATGCAAACTTTACGGAAATGTATGCTGTCACTGTATAGTATTCCTTTCACTTGGTTTTTAGAAATAGGCTATAGGGCTAAATAGGCTATAGGGCTATTCTAGATGGAACTCATCACATATGTTGCTTTTTTTCTTTGTGAAATGAGTATGATTTCCAACGCATTGTATCGGATTAAATAAACTGTTAACATGAACAGCTCCGTCGTTGTTCTCGCCAGGCAAAGAAAGCTTAATAGTTATTTTTGTAACAGAAATCTTGCATAATGCAGACTTACCATAGCTTACAGTCCCCCCAGGATTTCGCGGGCCTTTTTGTGATAGTTGCGGGCTAAAATTCCTGATTTCGCGGGAGCTTTTCCAAAAAGTTGCATGAAAATTGCACTGTTTTTTAGGTGTTTGTTGCGATGAAATTGCGGGAGCAAGTAAAAGTTGCGATAAAAAGTTGCGAATTTCCCTCTTTGTAATTTTAATTGAGTCATTGGTTGAAAATTAAGTAATTAACAAACATTCATCAAAGAATAAAACCATTGAGAAATGGTCCCCTAAATAACCTTACCAACATGCCAATTTTCATCATATCCCATGTTTTATCCTTATCCAACCAGGTTTTACATTCGCATGCATTGAAGGGAGGAATCTCCCTTTTTTTACCAAAAAAGATTAAAATCTCTATCTGTCTGCAATATCGCTCTCGGCCTCTACGCAACTCGGCGCTCTCACGCTTGCCAGGCATAGACAGTAGAAGAAAGCACACGCAGCAATTGACTGGTTGGGCAACCCTGGATACAGGACTGTTAACGGTGTTAAAGCTTTAGACGTTAGCTACTGAGCTGAAACCGACTGAGAGTCTGAGACAAACGTATGTGACTAGTGTATGTGTGTTTGTTTGTGAGAGAGTGTAAAGTGGGTTACCATGTGTGACTAGTGTGTGTACTGTGTGTGTGCGTATTTGTATGAGACAGTGTAAAGTGGGTTCTTAGTTCCTACCTGCATGTGTCCTAAGCATCCCTTGTCGGCCAAATACTGTAGCTAGTTTTGTCATTCACATAGCAATCACACTGAACTGAATTCGGCATCAACAACATGACTTTGAATACCTTATTCTAGACCAATACATTAAACAAATGGTTTTGGCATTAACATGCCTCCTGAGACTACTGCTTAGACTACATCTGTTTTGATTAAAAAGACACTAAAATACAATTTGACTTAAACTAATGTCATCAGTTTTCGTCGACTAAAACAAGACTAAAATGTCATCAGTTTTCGTCGACTAAAACTAGACGAAAATAGTCATGGATAAGTCTGACTAAAATAAGACTAAAATGCTCAGACTTTTAGTCGACTAAAACTAGACTAGACTAAAAAGAGTATGAACATAACTAAAACTAATAAAAACTCAAATGACAGCTTGACACAAAGACTAGACTAAAATTAAAACAGGCCGCCAAAAACAACACTAGTAGTCAACCAGTACTTGTTTAAAGCTGTCATAACCGGGTTCATAGGAAGATTAGATGGATACTTAGGAACTTCAAGAAGTGACAAGCTGCGGAAATAAGGATAACAGTGTATTTATTCAATAAAAAGTTCTTACAAAGAAACAGTTGGATGTGAGGGTCATGTAAATCAGTAGTGGATGTGGGATCAGTGCAAGTGTAGAGTGTAGAGAATCATTACAAACTAAAAAGCAAACAGTGATGATGTTCCTGCTAGTATTTTAAGTAGTTTATCCAAAGCCACTTCCAAGAGAGAGCTTTACAAAAGTGCATAGGTCAATGATCATAAACAACGAGATAGCCCCAAAACATTGTGGGTAGCCAATGGGAATAAACATAAGAGCATGTAGTCAAACAAGCTCAGGTGTCAGGTGGCTGAGCGGTTAGGGAATCGGGCTAGTAATCAGAAGGTTGCTGGTTCGATTCCCGGCCGTGCAAAAAATTACGTTGTGTCCTTGGGCAAGGCACTTCACCCTACTTGCCTCGGGGGAATGTCCCTGTACTTACTGTAAGTCGCTCTGGATAAGAGCGTCTGCTAAATGACTAAATGTAAGTTACAATTAAGCGACATGAACCTCAAAGTGCAGGAGTGTACCTGTAGGAAAGCAAGTCACAATAATATAATTCACAGCGAGTACAAGAAATTAAATCTGTTACAACTAACCAACAAGAGCAACAAGTCCTTCAATAAGAGTCATTGTGTTCCTGGAGGAAACTAACATCAGGTCCATCTAAGATGGTTTATGCCATCATCAGAACAGGCATAACCTCCCGATCACTACAAGTCATTCAGGTAATGGTAATGTCCTATTGACTCATACAGCTGTGAACAGTATCCTTTCTAAAGTAGGATTTAACAATTATAGCCTACTGAAGAAACTGCTTTAACTGAACCACGACCTAGAATAGTCTAGGTGACCAAAATACAGTGTGTTTCATGCTTGTAAAGTTTGCATTCATTAAATTTGTTATATTGCTTGTATTTGGTTATTTCATGTGGCAACAGTGCAGTTTAATTATATTGAGTTTGTCTGATGTGTTTGCTAACTTGGTGGTACTAATGAGTTACTAATGAATGTAGCCTATTGCTAATGGAGTTTTAATTTATAATTTTGCCTTCTGACTACACTTTTCTGTTTAGCACTGGTGTAGAAGTTCAAGACAGCAAATTAAACATCTTCAGACCATCAGTGGTTTCCATTTTTTGTGTGGACGCTACACTAACAGAAACCAGCAGACTGTTATAACATGATACAAAAGTGTATTTGTCACTAGCCTATTGATATTGCTCATAATATTAAGCTTTAACACATGATTCTATACCATTGAATTACAACTGCAGACAAACTTACAGGGTTAATACTGAAAACATATTCGATAGTACCCAATTGCTGTGAAAGTACTAAGTCAATGAAGTGAATCATCAAGTACCAGTTCAAGACAAAATCACTGTATTTATTATAGATCTATAAAGTGCAGGTGTCTGATACACTCAAGTTGAGCATCTCAGAAGACTGGACAAAGAATACAGGAATCAGGGAAGTTAAATAGTATCACAATATAGGGAGTTTTACTCACAAGAAATGTCAGGGGGTGATAATCAACATAGTCTTTGCAAGCACAGAAAGAGGACACTGCATGCTGGTCTAGATAGCTTTTGTTTAGGCCTTTAGATCGTGATCCTAAAAAATGGCCTTGACGCTCCTTATATTTTCCTCGTTCAAAGTTGCATGGCATTATACACTTTGGTAATATTGTGACCTCTGACCTACACTAGTGTCACAGGCATTTCCTAGTCACACCTTACAAAGAACTAATTTATGGCTATGCAGGCATAAGCAAACAGCAAAATGTCAATTTATCAATGATACAAGCAACATAATTCATAGATAGGAATATTTCTCTCCTGGACATGACCATGGGCTATGTTCTCATGAGCTAAATATAGCAGGGTATAGATCAAACATTGTTTATTATATTCAGAGTATTCCAAACAGTATAAAAGTAATAAAGTAATCATTATCTTTAATTATTGTTAACTGATCAGGACAAGGACAGACCTCTTCAATACACAGTAGCCTAGGGGTGTAGGGTCAGAGGCTACGCCTCTAAAAGAAAATGTAAGGCAGTATCAAAAATAGGAAGAGATCAAAGTTAATAACATATAGACTAAATATTAATTCATTTTCAGTCTTTAACAAGCAGTGTTTTGGCTACACAAAGGAAAGAATGAAAGTGAAAAAAATAAATAATATTAAAGATCCTGTAAAGTGGACTTGAAAACGAGTTTTAAGTTCACCACACCACAGAAGAATGTGTTATTAACTACCCATCCCAATTAGAATTTAAAAAAACACATACAAGTAAAGTAAAGTTAAATTAGGCTTTGAAATCGTGAGAAAATCAGCAGTTTTCTCTGCTTGAGACTTGGGGGGGCGTGTCGCCTGAAGGAGCTGAAGCTCCGCCCCTCACTGCCTACCTACAACCCAGATAATGGACGCTACGTCAAGCCGAACAAAACAGTATAGAATTAGAATTTATTTGTTCAATGAGTGAAACATACAGATGCATATAAATGAAATGTTCCCCTGAGCTGTAACAATGGACACCAGAGACAGCAGACAGTGAGCTCTCCAACTATTTCTAGCACATTAGCTACCATTTCACCAAAATACCATCATTCTACACTGAGTAGCCTAATATCAAGTTAGCGGTTTGCACTAACTCATAGCAGAGATACCTCTGGAAAAGTTATCTAGTATAATTATAACAAGCACACAGAACTGAGTGATGAACTGCTGTTGGCGGTGGATGGTCCAGGTGCGACCGGAAGAGGAACGGCCGGGAGGGCGATGCTCGGTACGGCTCCGCGCTGCAAGAGAAGCCGTGTGTCCCTGAACCCCGTCTGTCTCTGGTCCATGTTAAAACTATCCGCCGTGAAATGGTCACTGCAGAGGCGGCTGTTGGAGTTTATCCGAAGCTCTCCATCAGTGTGGCTCTTCACGAAATCAATCCACCTATTTTTCCTTTCCTCATCAATAGGGAAATTAAATAGCATTGCAGCGCAACTGAAGTTCTTGCATCCAGGGAAGATGCAGATGTGGGTGGAGGGAGACATCCTGAAGCTAGCTAGCTAGCTGATGTAGGCTACAATAACAGTACAGCATGAGGAACCATTCAGTGATCTGACATAGATGAGTCAAAATGACGTAGATAGGTAATTGTTTGGCTCTGCCCATTAAAACCTGATCTGAAAACGGAAGAGAAACTGTTCTACGGTCTAACTCCACATTTTAGTGCAACAACGTTTTCGCACTTTGCACATGCTTTCAGGAACTAATTTCCCACGTATATAATGTACTGAGAAGCAAATCATGGAATTTGCTTTACAGGATCTTTAAGATATTATCCACTGCCTCCATGTTTTGCCAGGATAACTGGCTAGGTTCTCAATCCTTTCCTTAGGGACCCCCTGTCCTGCATGTTTTAGATGTTTCCCTGCTCCAACACACCTGATTCAAATGAATGGTTATAAGCAGGCTTCTGCAGAGCTGGATAACGACCCATTCATTTGAATCAGGTGTGTTGGAGCAAGGAAACATCTCAAACATGCAGGACAGGTCTATAAGATAGAGACCTGTGTTATGCTGGGTACATACCAAAATATTTTTTTAATCTTTTAAGATTTTTTTAATGTGAGAGACCACAAACATGGTGGACAAGAAAGTCCTAGATTTAACCTTTTTGATCCTATCGTGTGTGGTGTTTGTCCTCGGGGTTCCCCCATCACATCAGGGTTTCGGAGCGGCTCCGACGTTCTTCCGAGCAAGTTCGGTCACTCACACCTCACATCAAGGGAAAATCTGATAGAATAATCTGTAGATAATCGGGACATAACCTAGGATTGTCGGAAGGGGGAAATCGGCCCAAAATCAGACTGGGGTGCGTTTCCCGAAAGCATCGTAAGCCTAAATTGATCGTAGAGTCCATCGTACGATGGATCTTAGTTGTACGGGCCGTTTCCCGAAACCATGGTAGCTAAAGAGGCACTTGAAAATCCTCGTAGATTAACGAGAGCTCCAGACCAGTTGTAGATTGCTAAATGCATCGTAGCACAGAGACTCAGTGGAGACACACGTAGGCCGACCATGAAAACTACATTAGACTAATGCTGAAAGTTACTTCCGATGGAAAATAAGATTGTTTTGGTTCTCTTTTTACAGCAGTTACGCTGGAACTGGGATATTTCTTAGTGAACCATACAAGTTTAAGTGCGGAAAAAATATCAGAATCCGGTTTATTCTCAAGTAAATTTAGGTTACACAAAATAATTTGATTTGGTGGGTTTGGGGCATGCAATGAAGGTATTTAAAAAACAAATGTCAGTCTTATTCAAAATACTATAAAATTGAAATATGGCTGTTGTAATGTATTAACGTAAGGCTTTTACAAGTACAATAGCCTAACACAACAACAATTGAACATTGAAGATGTTTATTAGAATTATAGGGCTGGTAGCACGCCAAGCCCGGTGGATGAAGAGGCTGGTGGCAGAGCCGAGCCTGATGTTAGGAGATGGTGGCGCCCAGGAAATGGAAAGACTCCACAGGGTTGACTGGGAAGTCACACAGGGTGAAGGGGCTGGGAGGGAGTGAAAACTCATACAAAAATCATAAAAGCCATTGAAGATAGGCCTTAGCCTATCTTCAATGGCTTTTATGATTTTTTCCCCACAACCAGAGCACCCCTCTGGTTGTGGGGAATTGGATGTGGTCTGGGATGTGGCAAAGTAATGCAGTTGTGACAGCCTGCACAGATCTTGACACTGAGGCCTTGGAGAGCCTATGTCCATCTCCAATAACCTCCAGAAAACTGCCAGTGGCATAGAACCTTAACACTGCCAGTAGTTGGTTTGCAGGGGTCAGTGCAAAGGACCTCCTTGTTAGCCTCTGCATGTCTCTATGTGGTTCAGGAGCAGCATGATATCATGATGTCATATCTTACGATCATAATGAGTATAATTGATCAACCATCAATTAAAGTAGAGTTGATTATTCATGTCAGAAACAATGATTCCATGTTGAAGACGGGGTATTCATTACTTATGTGTTTGTCATTTGTCACAATGTCATTTGTGGCCAATATGTGAGAATTATGAGATTGCAAACATGGTCTTGGAAAGCTGTTGGCCTATGCAAGATTGTAGATATAGTCAGCACTAGAAAATAAGACAGTAAATTGGATTGAGATGCTTGTATTTGTACATTGAATTATTTAGGCTGCTAGCTGGGACACGCCATGTGTGATACCCTTTATATGCATGGTTTTTAACCTTGTAGTTCAATCAAGTAGTAAATATAGGACTCATATATATATATACATATATATATATTTGCCTATGGGAAGAGGATTACCAAGAAGAGTTAAAAACCAAGGCACAAGTAATTTGAGAAATAGTTGTTTTAGTGGAGTTTGTTCTCCCTGCTCCTCACATGGATCTATAAGGTAAACATGTAAGGATTGGACAGGCAAAACTGAATATATGATACAATACACAATTCAGCCTTTACTTAATTTAAATAAACATTGTATGCTTAGGCTATAAGGTAACCTAAATTTGACACTACCTTGTTGATTGGGAAGAAGAATGGGCACAGAAATGGAGGGCCTTGTGAACTTCATCTCTTCAAACAAGAGCTTCCTCACCTCAATTTGGAGACAAGCCCACTTAATTTCCAAGACCTCCTATTGGTATTTAGCATCCTGTGTCGCTGATTGCAGGGTCCTAACACCGGTGTAAAACTCAGATGCAGCATAGTTTGCACGTTCACCTTTGTTCTCCTTTGCCTCAGATCAAGAATACAGATTGTTTTACATATTTGTTTAAATACTTCACGCGACCAGAGTTCTTGTACGCTATCAGAGTTCGCCAACTCTGACCTAGACAAAGTAAAATTAGCAAGTCAAATAATGACCCAAATTTACTAAACCAAGATTCTACAAGAAAATAACTAATAAAAGTAGGATTACAAGTAACACACATACATTTGGTTCACCCCTGGTCTGTATATATAAAACCATACACTGTTAACAGATCCTTTCCCCAGGTCAAGAGTATGGGCCGTATTCTCTGTTAACGGATCCTTTGCCTCAGATCAAGAATACAGATTGTTTTACATATTTGTTTAAATACTTCACGTGACCAGAGTTCTTGTACGCTATCAGAGTCCGCCAACTCTGACCTAGACAAAGTAAAAATAGCAAGTCAAATAATGACCCAAATTTACTAAACCAAGATTCTACAATAATATAACTAATAAAAGTAGGAAAACCCTTTTGAGATAAAATTACTTAAATGCTTCGGTAAAAAGGTAGGTTTTAAGCTGTCTTTTAAAAATGTCTAGAGTGTTTGCTTCCCTAATATTTATGGGTAATTTGTTCCATAGTTTTGGGGCGTAATTGACAAAGGCCGAATCACCAATCTTTTTATGACTGCTTCTGGTGACCTCTAATAGGCCTGCATTTGATGATCGCAGTGTTCTAGCTGGTGTGTAGTTTATAAAGGAGTTAGCAATGTAGCTAGGTCCTTGTCCGTGTAGAGCTTTGTATGTGAGGAAAAGGACCTTAAACTCAATTCTGAAGGTAACAGGGAGCCAGTGTAAAGTAGCTAGGACAGGACTAATGTGTTCTCTCCTTTTAGTTTTGGTTAATAATCTAGCTGCAGAATTTTGAATGAACTGTAGTCTTTCAGTGGTTTTCTTGGGAAGACCAGTGAAAAGTGCGTTACAGTAGTCCAGCCGGCTGTATATAAAAGCATAAATTAACTTCTCTGCATCATTTTGGTTTATGAATGGTCGTACCTTTTCTATATTCCTCAGGTGAAAGAAAGCTGTTTTGGTCACTTTATTAATGTGAGAGTTGAAAGTCCAGGATTACACCGAGACTCGTCACCTCTGGTTTAAGACAGGGGGTTAAGCCTCCAAGATTCTTAATAAGCATCTCTCTTTTGGATTTGGGGCCACATAGTAGGACTTCGGTTTTGTCTTCATTTAATTTAAGAAAGTTATCATTCATCCATTTGTTTATTGCCAACAGGCAGTTGGTAATGGAATTGATGGCCGTTGCATTGTTGGGTTCAGTGGATATATATAGTTGTGTGTCATCCGCATAGCTATGGAAATCTATGTTATGTTCTCTGATTATGTCGCCGAGTGGTAACATATAAAGAGAAAAAAGTAATGGACCTAAGCAGCTTCCTTGAGCAACCCCGTAGCAGTTCTCATGTTTCTTGGACCTATGGTCACCTAAACTATCATAAAACTTCCTTCCTGTGATATATGATTTCATCCAGTTCAATACACTATCCGTGAACCCAATAAGCTTTTCCAGTCTATTGATTAGGATGTCGTGTATCAAATGCTGCACTGAGATCTAACAGGATAAGGATAGAGACTTTATTTGCATCAGAGTTTAGTCTGAGGTCGTTAATTATTTTGGTGAGAGCAGTTTCAGTACTGTGATATTTCCTGAAACCTGACTGCGAGACTTCCAGGACGTTATTTTCTTCAAGAAAAGAATTTAATTGGACTAAAACTATCTTTTCCAGTACTTTACTAATAAATGGAAGGTTTGATATTGTTCTGTAATTTGCAAGTAGACTGTTATCCAATTTGGGTTTCTTTAACAGCTGTTTTGAAGGCATCTGGGAAGACACCAGTTCTAAGGGATGTGTTTATAATCTCTAGCACCGGACCTGAGACACTATCAAACACTCGCTTAAAGAATGTTGTGGGTATAGGATCAATATCTGAGGTTGTGGAGTTAGATTCGTTGACAATTTTGGAAAGTTCACTAAGTGTGATACAGGTAAATGTGCTCATGGTTATGTTGTAGAATCTACTGATGTCAGTTTCGACCCCACTATTAATAATACTAGCTCTGATCAAAGTTATTTTGTTCTTGAAGAACAAAGCAAGCTCTTCACATTTAACTGCTGAGGATGGAGGTGGGGCAGGGACAGTGTTTAGCAGCTGGTCAATGGTGGAGAAAAGAACTCTGGCATTTTCTGTAATAATGTTGGAGAAATATTCTCTCCTTGCTAGACGGATGGTTTTGTTATAGGTGGTTAGTGTATCTTTGTAGATATTGTAGTGGATAGTGATCTTTGTTTTCCTCCATTTTCTCTCTGCTGCGCGGCATTTTCTTTTCGTTTCACTAACATTTTGATTTCTCAGCCATGGGGAGGTTCTGCTTGTGTACTTCTTTTTGGTTTTCAGTGGCGCAACAGAGTCTAACACAGATAATAGTGCATCATTGAGGTTCTCTACCATTTCATTCAGAGAACAGTCATGATTAGTCAGCTCATATAGAGCAAATTGTTCAGAAAATGTCATCACAGCTGTATCGTCCATCTTCTATGGACTAAGAATTATTTTTTGTTTTTTGTTAGGATAATTTCCACATTAAAAAGTATATAATGATGGTCTGAGAGGGGTAGATCAGTTATTGAAATATTATTGATATTTAGTCCAGTTGTGATCACTAGATCTAGTGTGTTTCCGTGCCGGTGTGTTGGGTCTGTTATGTGTTGAGTTAGATTGAAACTGTCAAGGAGATTTAAGAGCTCAATAGTTCTTGGGTCTGCTTTTTTATTTACTTGGATATTTAAATCTCTGTTTAAAACTACATTGTCATATCTAGTGACACATAGTGATAATAGTTCAGAGAATTCTTGTATGAATATTGGCGAGTGCTTGGGTGGCCGATATATAATAACAAAAAGTATTGATTCGGTTTTGAGCTCTATAGCAAGATATTCCTATGATGTGAATTCACCTAGCTCAGTGATTTTGAACAACAGTTTAGAGGAGAAAATAGCTGTGACTCCTCCACCTTTTTTTGATTTCCTAGAAACTTGGTGAAAGCTGTAAGCTGTAAAACGCTTCTATCAAAGTTGCTGTTGCCGTGTCATTGTTTAGCCAGGTTTCTGTTAGACAGATGCTGTATAAGTTGTTTTCTTTGACCAGATCATTAACTAGAAATGTATTGTTAGTGATCTAACATTTAGAAGGGCCAGTTTCATCTGTGGGCTATTAACAGATAAAACAGGGGTAGATAAATCTGTTGGAAGAATATGGATAGTTCTGTGACTTATAACCCTAGTTTCAGGTTTGTAACCATGCATTTTACCATGCCATTTTCTGTTTGTGATGATGACCGGTATGTCTAATGAAATAGCATGGTGGCTGTCCTAGCGTAGCTCTTCTTTGGGAAGGTCTATGTCACTGAGCTGTTCCATCACAGGGGAATTCATACGGGGGGTGCAGATCTCTGCAGGGCCCATGTCCTTGCAGGAGGCTGTTTTAATGTTCTGTTCTGTTCCATGGGAGGTTGTTTGGGGTGCATCAGTCATCTTAGACACAACAGGGATAGGGAGAGAAGCTTGATTTCTGGTCAGGAGCATGTGACTGATGTTTGCTGTTAGTAGTCGAGAGCCTCTACGGTTTGGGTGGAGTCCGTCAGCTTGAAAACGGTCTGCACAGTTCCAGAACACATTGAAATTATCGATAAATCTCAGTTTGTGTGTCAGACAGACAGATGCCAACCATGTGTTGAAAGATAGTAGTCGACTGAAGGCTTATTTTCCTCTGCGAAAGCATGCAATCGGTCCACTGATGAATACATCTTGACATCTGTTGAGTGTGTTCAGTAGCTGGGTGAAATGTTTAAACCTTAATTAAACCTGTAGTCCTAGTCCAAAAGCAAGAGAAAAATGACTAGGCTTAATCCATGTCTGGGAAACTGGACCATATCAGATTTAATCTCCATGCTGCTAGTCGCATTGCCTGAGCAGCACCTTTGGCCAGATATCTGGTGCATTCCTTTGCCTTTTTGGTAGGCTATTGAATGTTTGAATCCCCTCTGACCATACAAACCAAAACAAACAAATACCAAAACAAATCTTTAATAAATGTGTATATGACCTTTCATCAATTATTTAATATCTCCTTACATGCTCTGCGCTTGGAGTCATTATAGGCTATGGTTGCATTCATCCCTGTTCCCCAGTCGAGGTGCATCATTTTCGTAAAATGAATGATACTGAATAGTTTGTCATGAAATGGTTGTCTTAAATTGTCTCAAAGTGTAGGCCTATGTGTAGGCTACTGTAGGGGGTTAAATATTGGCCAAACAACCAAAACGAATTCCCCTATGGTTTAAAGGAAGATGGGAAACTGAACAGTGTATTAGCATGAACCAAATCATGCCAATACCAATAGAATTCCAGGTATTTGACTCTATGGGTTAAATCAGAGCAAGAATGGTCAAAGTACGGTTAAATGAAATACGCATTTAATAACATTGCAAATGAATGAAATCAATTACAAGGCAAACATGTTACAATATGAAAGCTTTAAATCTTACCTACTGTACCATGATCATTGTAAATCAGAGAGAAAGCAAGAGGTGAGCAAGGAGTAGGACAAGGGAGAACTGAGGTAGAAGGTCTAAGGAGATGAAGAATCCACAGAACAATGCATTACAATTCCCTTTATACGCAAGACCAACCAATCAGACCAAATCTTGAATGGGGTGTGAGGGCCATCAAGTTAAGACCGTCCAAAAACTCCATACTTTATAGCATATGAGAGGTGGGGGCAGGTTTGACACCCAGCCTTACAATCCTCCCTCTTGGACACAAAAGCACAGGCAAAAGCTGCAGTGTTCATCGTGTGATAACCTGCACCCATAGGAAAAAGGGAACTTGATTGCAGACAGGTCAGCATTGAGAATCTAATGGTCATGGCTGTTTGCTCAGAGGACCACTTTTGGATCATGGCTACTGCTCAGAGGATCACTTGGAAGAACCTTTGTATTGGCATGCAGACGTGCCCTTGGTTAGCATATTCCTGCTACTTAAGTTCTTGTCCTGTTACAGCAGAACACAATTGGAGCACAGCACTTGGTTAACAATGAAAATTGTAACGTTTGGAGTGGTCTGGGGTCTGAGAGAGTCGGATGAGATACAAATGGAAATTAGTGAGACAGTGTCCTAAAACTCAAATGAAAAAAATAGGTGAACAGCCCTCCCTTTTGATAGATGAGAGGTACACAAACATATCATCTAGCATAGATGAAAATGGCAATTAAAGCAAAACAGTGTTCTTGGGTCCAAAATAAACAAAACATAAATTACACAGCAATAATAATAAAATTAAATACAAGTTATACCAATCTACATTTACAGGTCAGGAACCATTGTGAGTTTAGATAAAACCTAGAACATTTACCACCAACTCTATAAAACACACAAAGGTACATACTGATCCACAATACCCAATACTCATCCACACAAACCAACATAGGAACTCATGGATGGACAAACCATATGCACTATGCATATGCAGCTAAAGAAACTGGAGCAGCAACAAATAAACTGTCGGCAACACATTTTTGAACTACAACAAAGACTAAACACAGGGGTAATACAGTAGGAATGAAGCAATATCACAATTTGGACCTGAATTAAGTAAATGTAAAAGATAGTTGGAATTGCATGTAATCACGTTAAAAAGTTCAAGGTTTGTTTGTCTTGATAAAGGCTCAGCTTATGCTGCATGAACAATGGGGGAGGCCTACCCTTTCCCAGATCCCAACATTTGGACTCATTGTGACCACTTCTTAGACAAGCATGACAAAATCTAACTTTGTTGTTAGCATAAAACAAGCGTGTGCGTGGAATAGGCATATTTCTACCAAGATCCCAACATCGCATTTCGGTGTGTACTTGTCTTTTACAGAAGTTACACTGTATATGAGGGGGCTGCTGGGGCTTGGGTTTTACCTCTGTCGCCATTTTTATGGCAGCAATGCGTGGCGGATCAGGAACTCGACGGTTCTTTGTAGAACGCAGTTTGGGGATTTGCGCAACAATTCCACTGTCTGTGTCTGAACACTCCGTGGAATGTGAGCCAGCATGGCTGGTCTCTTCACTGTCTTTGTTAGCGGTGTATTGCCTTGTGGCACAAAAAGGGGTCGCTGCTTTGAGGACAGAGTTGAGAAGACATTTGCCAATTAAATGTACAGTAATCTTCAATATTTGTTTCTTTTCTGCTTTATTTTTATGGACTCCCAATGTTCAATTATTTCAGCTAGCGTAAAATCAGTTTTAAGACCGTTCTTGTCTTTCTTGCTCAATTCAGATAACTTCTTCCCATAGGTTAAGTAATTTGTTAACTTCAGTTTCCCATTCAATTTTTTGTTCTTTTTATGCAGGAGCTAATATCAGAAACTAGTAATAGGCTTCTACCAACAGAACCAGGCGGAACACAATTAATGTAGCCTACATTTGTAAATGCTTACTCACTGCACCATGGTTTGAAACGCCGGTATACCAAACTGTAACTGAATTGCTCGAAACATCACGTAGTCGGGGTCACCAAAACTGTAGGGGGTTAAATATTGGCCAAACAACCAAAACTATGGTTTAAAGGAAGATGGGAAACTAAACCGTGTATTAGCACGAACCAAATCATGCCAATACCAATAGAATTCCAGGTATTTGACTCTATGGA
Organism: Osmerus mordax; assembly: GCF_038355195.1. Classification (NCBI taxonomy): domain Eukaryota; kingdom Metazoa; phylum Chordata; class Actinopteri; order Osmeriformes; family Osmeridae; genus Osmerus; species Osmerus mordax. Next base: position 5,471,152 of record NC_090050.1, on the reverse strand, counting down.
TTAAATCAGAGCAAGAATGGTCAAAGTACGTTAAATGAAATACGCATTTAATAACATTGCAAATGAATGAAATCAATTACAAGGCAAACATGTTACAATATGAAAGCTTTAAATCTTACCTACTGTACCATGATCATTGTAAATCAGAGAGAAAGCAAGAGGTGAGCAAGGAGTAGGACAAGGGAGAACTGAGGTAGAAGGTCTCAGGAGATGAAGAATCCACAGAACAATGCATTACAATTCCCTTTATACACAAGACCAACCAATCAGACCACATCTTGAATGGGGTGTGAGGGCCATCAAGTTGAGACCGTCCAGAAACTCCATACTTTAGCATATGAGAGGTGGGGGCAGGTTTGACACCCAGCCTTACACTACAGAGTCACAAATATTTATGCATAAAGTTGAAAACGTTGTTTATGAAATGTCTAGAGTTGGTCAATTTAGATTATGTAGGCCTAACTTAATATTCTAACCCAAGGGGTTTGTATATTATGCATTGTATATGATGCACTGTACATTTAAACATCAGTTCTCTGCTTTTTTCTAAACTGTCGGAGGCCAAACACACCACAAAACAAGGCTACAGCTAAATATAGGCTATTGACTTGACTAGGAATTAATTCGCCTATGCACTATAGAGGCTTAATTATTATTATTATAACATGTATATATTGCATATTTCCGGTACAGCCAGAGCTCGCCTTTCTCTACTCAGAAGATGGACTGGCCACGTTCCCAAAGGCAAACACGTGCGCGCTGGTGCTATACTTACCTGTGGGACAGACTTATGACAACTTTAAAAGAAAGGTGGAGCTTGGAATAGGTTAGAATAGGTTCTGCGGATCAGTTTGGGGAGGGCTAAATGTAGTCGTAAATTAATTTTATTTTACATGAACACATGAATGTATTTTGTTCTGTTTAAATGTATGGATTTCAAAGGCATGATACTCATCTTTGAATTTGTTATGTATGTGATCTGCTGATCCGTTGGGAGGGCTGAATATTGTTCGTCCTACATGTATCCTATTTTCATAGTTACATAATGCAAGAACACACAAAATTGTATTTGGTCTGCTCATCTTTATTACATTGACATGATTGAGACTGCTTACTCATTCCAAGGCCTATTGTCAATGTGATTACAACAGTTAAAGGATGTGTGTGTGCACTGTATTTAAGACAGGACATTGAGGACCTGATCAGTTCCCAAACTGTTTCTATCTCCACCCAAATGATTGTGTGTTGCCTGAGGTGTTCCAACTGTTCGTCACTTGGTTGAAATTGGTTTAGGGGAACCACAACTCTTTGTAGCCAGTCAAAGGCAAGTGCAGCCGCCCCCTGGTCGGCCACCCCCTGGAACTGGCTGCTCCAAATATACCTTGTATACCAGTCTGATGTTACAACTGTTGTGTCAAGACAACCTTGCACAAAAATTGTGATATGGGGACATGTATCTGGCAGTCCTCAGTAGGTGGTGATTCCATTGATTGCAAAACAATCCAAGGTCACGTCACGTTTTAAACGAGGCAGGTAAACGAAGTGAAGAGCCCAAAGATGCCTTTCGTTGTTGGCAATAATGATTCCTTCATTTTCTCTATAGATATGTAAACAAGGAGTGGTAGACATCTGTTTCAAGTCTTATTGTCAGGTACACAGAACACCACAAAGTCACACTGGGTACTGACATTTTTGGGACAAGACAATGCAAAGCAACCTGGCATAACATATTAAGTACTTAGATTACATCTATGATAAGCCAAAAGAAAAATTATAATAACAAATTATAAACCTCCTAAATATACACAACAGTATACAATATATTAGACCTCTAATACAGATAATGACCTATACTAACCTTAGACCTATACTAACCTAAGACAAGTGGGGTACAGTTAGTGCAATATTGCTGATAGTGCAACCAGTAGCTGAAAGTGACAGTGTGTAAAGTGACTAGTGAGAAATGCATCAATGTAAGTGGCAAGTGGCTAGTGGTGGCCTGCCGATGATAAAATCAGCAGACCTGACCACACTACGTAGGACCTTGTGTTTTTTTTTGTCACGCCTCTCCAGACATCGCCCCACAGTCTTTCAATGCATTGATTATGAGTGCTCATCCCTCTTAAAGCACTCCCTCGGGTTGATCCTCGGAAGACATCCATGAAGAGACAAATGGCGTTGTTTCCCCCTCCATAGTCATATCTGACTCTGGATGTGACACCAAACTGGGCGACTGCTTCCGAAAACAGGTCCATTAAAATGTCACTTCTGTTGTTGTTAGAAGCCTTCAGGAAAACCACCAGTCGGCTGAAGCCATCGATTCCTCCATGGATTACAATCCTCCACCTAAGAGGTGAAGGAAGGGAAAATAAAAGATTTCACTTGCACATCTTATTTTATAAATAACAAAAAATATATAAATGGCTTGAATGCAGCTAAAATGATTTGTATACATTTCTGTGCAACATGTTGGGCGTTTAATAGAAAGAAAAGTCCTAACGTCTATTATAACCTCTATCTAGTATATAAGAAACTGAATTGGCCCACCTTTTAGGTCATTTAGTACACTTTAAAGTACACTTATAGTGTATTTGAAGTTTACTTTTGAATACTGTAAAGTAGCCTGTGTAGTGCACTTTTAGTTTATGAAGTATACTTCCTAAAGTTCTTCAAAGTATACCTTTGAATACTCTAAGTAACCTGTGTAGTGCACTTTTAGTTCATAAAGTATACTTCTTAAAGTACTTCAAAATATACTTTGGAATACTTTCAAGTGCACTTTCAATTAATGTAAGTACTTCAAGAAGTAAACTTAATACATTTCCATTTACTATGATTTACTATAATATTTATATGTTTAGGGGCCCCTCCAACACCATCGATCTTGCATCACTTGACAAGAACGGGGGCTCTCGCCAAGTGACACTTATTATAAACTGAAAGAAGCTAATTCCTGTGTATGGTCTCATGTTGCGTGAATACAGCTCTTCTTATCAAACGTAACAGTCATTTAACTCATGGTTACAATGGTAAACCAGCACAACAATGACAATTACCATTCAACAAAACACTACATTCTAAGCAGACACAATAAAAAAACGAAATTCATGAAGTTACATTTGTATTTCGAACAAACTGCAAATTTATCAGCAAATTCTAACACTATTTACCGCCTTGCATCATGGGAATTGACCAGCCAATGAGCCACGCTATCTTCATTTTTTCACGTTGTTATTTCGTTCTTCAGTCAGTTTGACAGTATAACCTTCAAATGCATAATGCAACCCTTCTGTCTGCTTCTTTCTCAAGTAGTTTTTTTCCCCCATTAATACTCCAATTGATAATTATTAGTATCGTATAAGAGTATAGGGCTTCAGCAAAACCAACCAAGATTTAATCTACCCATTTACTGAAGCTAGTTGGTCCAAGTTTGTTCAGAGTCCATTGCAATTGCAAAATTTTGACAGCAAGGAAAGCATTCTTGCAGAAAAAGCAGTGGAAATATTCAACTTAAAGGTGACATGACATGAAAACTTCACTTTAGGAGGTTATTTAACATTAATATGAGTTCCCCTAGCCTGCCTTTGGTCCCCCAGTGGCTAGAATTTTCGATAGGTGTAAACCAAGCCCTGGGTGTTCTTCTCCGCCTTTGAGAAAATGAAGTCTCAATTGCTCTGTTTGAAAATCTCCTCCTTGTGACGTCACAAGGAGGAAGGTTACCTCCCCTCTCTCTGCTTTGCCCACCCAGAGAATCTGGCCCGCCCATAAGAAACTGAGCAACGACCGTGCAAGTGTTTTTATCCTCGAGAGACATCATGGCTTGCAAACGAACAAAGCATTACATTTGCTCAGTTTGGATGTACAAAGGAAAACAAAAATCTTTTTACAGTTCCTTCATCCGAGCCTCTGAAGACCCAGTGTCTTAATTTTATTTTCTCTGGAAATTTATTTTGTATGTCTGCGCCAAACACTTCAGCCACGACTGTTTCCTCAACTTAAGCTAATACAAAACTGGTGTAACGCATCACAGGAGACAGGAGTAGACCCAAGCGCAGAGCGCAGATTTATTTAGCAAAGGTACAAAAGGGAGTAGGCTAGTCGTATCCAGTATTCAGGCAGGAGGTCAAAATCCAGAAGCAGGTAGAGAAGCGAAGGTACCGACAAGGATCAGACAGGAGGGAACGAGGTCTGGAACAAACAAGGATTGTCAACAAGAGGCCAAACGGGAAATCAGATCAACGCTCAGAATGTGACGGTAAACTACACACGTCTTCGCAAGGAACACAAGGGAGTATAAAACCATTGGCGAGAGCCTCCTCCACATAGGTTTCCATGGCCTGGGATTCTGGCAACGATAATGGATAAATCCTACCTCTGGGTGGAGTAGCTCCAGACACCAAATCTATGGCACAGTCCCACGGTCTGTGTGGTGGCAGGCAGGTGGCACTCTTCTTGCTGAAGACCGCTGCGAGGTCTAGATAGGCCGAGGGTACATCTGGTGTGACAGAGACTGAAGGGCTCTCGATGCTGGTTGCTCTGATGGGTTTAGCAAGACACTGGGAAACACATTTGCTACCCCAACGGAGCAGTTCATTAGTGGACCAGGAAATCTGTGGTTCATGATAAGCGAGCCATGGCATACCTAAAATAACATTGTTCGTTGTGTGGTCTATGACTAACAGAGACAATTCCTCATGGGTGAAGAGCACCCACAACCAGAGTTACCGGGACTGTAGCCTGAGTAATGAAGCCAGAACCAAGGGGCTGGTTGTCAATGGATGTAATCAGTAGTGGAGGAGAACAGGGTGACGTAGACAGTTGAAGTTGTTGAACCAGGCGTTTACTTATGAAGTTTCCTGCAGACCCAGAGTCTATCAAGGCTGAAACGGTTGCGTGACTCACACTCCCATAGACAATGACAGGTAAAAGGCATTGGTGCTGAGTAATGTTAGGACAGAGTAGCATACTCACACGTAGCGGCTGTTCTGATCCAGTCAGCCAAAGTGGGCAGGTATTCCGAAAGTGTCCCGCTTTACCACAGTAAAAACACAAACGCTCTACCCTACGCTGTTCACGCTCCTCAAGAGATAATCGGGTCCCCCCCGAGTTGCATAGGTTCTTCCTCCGAAACTGGGCCCGAAGGAGAGAGGGGATGTGGAGAGACCCTGGGACGATAGACATTGCTGCACCTGAAACTCTTTTCCAGCTGCCGCTCTCTCATGCGGCGGTCCAGTTGAGCAGCCAGGTCGATGAGGCCCTCAAGGGTAGTACCCCAGTCCCTATTTACCAACTCATCCTTGATGATATCGTTGAGGCCGTGATAGAAGGTTGTCATCAGAGCGGAATTTTCCCACCTACTCTCTGCAGCCAGGGTCCTGAAATCTATAGCAAAGTCGGAAACGGACTGTTGTCCCTGGCGTAGATTTAGGAGACGTTTAGCAGCTTCCTGCATGTTAGTGGGATGATCAAACACACATTTTAACTGTTGCATGAACATCTCACTGTCTGAACAAACAGGGTTCTGTTGATCCCACACTGCCGTGGCCCACTCCAAGGCTCTTCCTGTGAGTCTAGATATAAGAAAAGCCACTTTAGCGGGACCAGAGGCAAACTGTGTAGGTTGCAGTTCAAAAACCAAAGAGCACTGGGTTAGAAAACCTCTGCAAGATTCAGGGCTGCCATCATATCGCTGGGGTGTAGCTAGATGGAGTGCAGAGTGCTGAGCTGAGGGGGGGGCTTCGGCACCAGAAACCCCGGCTGTAACAGCAGGGGCAGGTTCCTGAGCAGAAAGGCTCATCACATGGTGTTTTAAATCCTGGAAGACTCCTGCTAAATTGTTGAGGGATTCCCCAACTTGGCCGAGTCTGTGACCTTGCTCCGTTTGTACAGCAGCAAGATGTTCAATGACCTGTTGCATACTGGGGGCTCCTACTGTATGCTGATCCGGCTCGGACATCCTCAAACGCTGAGGGAGGCTCGTGACAAACTCCGCTGGGTCTTGTTGAGGCGAAGTCTTCTGTAACGCATCACAGGAGACAGGAGTAGACCAGAGCGCAGATTTATTTAGCAAAGGTACAAAAGGGAGTAGGCTAGTCGTATCCAGTATTCAGGCAGGAGGTCAAAATCCAGAAGCAGGTAGAGAAGCAAAGGTACCGACAAGGATCAGACAGGAGGGAACGAGGTCTGGAACAAACAAGGATTGTCAACAAGAGGCCAAACAGGAAATCAGATCAACGCTCAGAATGTGACGGTAAACTACACACGTCTTCGCAAGGAACACAAGGGAATCAGGGGGTATATATACAGACCAGCTTGATGGGTAACCAGACACAGGTGTGTAGGGATAAGTGGGCAACTCTATCCAAGGAGTGGGCGTGCACAACAGATAGGCAGAAACAGAATGGAACAAACCAACTAGACAGTAAACAGGGGGGGAATTTGGGGTCCAGATTTGAAGGCCTCAGTACTCAGGGGAAGAGGAGCGTTGGATCGTGACAACTGGCCTTGCTGAAATTAAATTCTGGATCAGTACTAACTCTCCTTCGTCCAGCTACTAACCTCGGACAAGTAAGTTAACTAACGCTATATCATTTTGTAGCTTTACTGTATATGGTTACCTAGCTTGCTACCCTTAGAATGTGGCTGTAACATTAGCTCTGCAGCTAACAGCTGAGTTGCTGTCGCTAATGGAAAGGTAGATAGCATCAAGTATGTGTGTGAATACACATGTTGTAACGTGAGTGTTGTACACTTCTTTGTTATTTGGATAACCGTTCTGCTGTTGGTGTTATGACGCGTGCGATATCCGCCTTTCCCCTCATTGAAATGACTGTGTGTACCTCTGCAAACCAGGGTTATCAGATGAGAATGGGCAAATTCGAGGCATCTTACAGCAACGGGGCTACAGCCATTGCGATACATCCATTGTAAACATTAGCGCATGGTGCCTCCCCTCCGCTCCTCATTAGCATTTAAAGCTACAGACCCCAAAACAGCGCGTTCTGAGGAAAGCTCCTTGTGGGACTGCTAGTAGTGGCTGTAATTCTGCACCAAGGCTGAATTTCGGGAAAGAGACTTCTGATACAGTATTAGGGGACCACTAAGGCCAATATAAAAGCATCCATAAACAGCATGTCATGTCACCTTTAAATTCAGCACCTCAGAATATGCGTAATGTTGGATTTCACAAGGGTGCTACAGTAACTTCACAGACACAACAAATATAGCTAAAGCACGTAACAGGAGTGAAAATGCTTTGTTTTGCAAACTCTGCCTGTGATCAAGTCATAGAGCAAACAGCCAACAAAGACTCCAAAACTAAAGTTGGACTGACTGGATTCTCCCTAAACAAAAATGCAGTGCATAGATGCACCTCATCACTCCAACACAGTGAACTGCATGAATCATGAAAAGATGAAAAGGATATTCAAAACATCATGTCAACAATCAAATGTATGATCAACACATTTGACCAGACATTGGAGGGAGAAAGTCACATAACATCATGAAAACTAGCTTCAGATGCTGTTGTCAGTGACCTTTTTGAGGCTGAAGAGAGAGGAGGCATTTCCTTTGTAGAGTCTGTACAATAAAGGCTAGAGTGAAGAGATTAAAAAACATAATCTTTAGATGTTTAAGGACAGAGCAAGAAAGACAATGACGAAGGTTAAAGGCCGGGAAATAACTTTTAGAGCAGGCCGAGACCCATCGCTTGTTTGATTATGTTGACTCAGCTCAGTCTCCCATCTTCATTTACATTTACATTTAGACATTTAGCAGACGCTCTTATCCAGAGCGACTTACAGTAAGTACAGGGACATTCCCCCGAGGCAAGTAGGGTGAAGTGCCTTGCCCAAGGACACAACGTCATTTGGCACAGCCGGGAATCGAACTGGCAACCGTCAGATTACTAGCCCGATTTCTTAACCGCTCAGCCACCTGACTCCCTATATCTTCAGCCAGCTCAGTCTACTATCTCCAGCCAGCTCAGTCTACTATCTCCAGTCAGCTCAGGATCCCTTCACCAGCCAGCTCAGTCTACCATCTCCAGCTCCCCCCCAGTCTCAAGCAGAGAAGACAGCTGATTTTCTCACGATTTCAAAGCCTAATTTAACATACTTGTCTGTGTTCTTTTCCCATTCGAATTTGGATGGGTAGTTAACAACACATTCTTCTGTGGTGTGATGAACTTAAAACTCCTTCTCAATTCCACTTTACAGGATCTTTAATCCCCAAATCTACTTGTCTTATCCCGGTGGCGCGGCCCATACAAACACCCTGAATCTGGAGATAACACCAGCTAGTACCCCTCCTCTAATGGCAGAACACTTCCAATAAAACACTTTCAACAAAAGTATAAACGTAAAATGTGTACCTTTTATTATTTCTCTGACCATAAGCTTTACTATAAACCATATGCTTCGCCAATATGGAATTGGTGGATTGATAAACGGCCAATAATACTTGGAAAACCGGGAAGGGTAGCAACCCTACAATGGGCACATCAATGGGAGACCAAACAACCCCATAGCACAGGAAAAACAAAATCATTGACGCCACCCCTGCTCTGAGGGGTTGAGTTTCCACTGTAATCCTGCCAACAAACCACACATTTCAGTGGAATATGACAGAGGCTCATTTGAACATAAAATCCTGGAACGCAAATCCGCAAACGCAAATGTTTTACTGGATACAGGGTCTTTGGAGCCATCAGTAAAAACCAAACCTTAAAGATCCTGTAAAGCAAATTCCATGATTTGCTTCTCAGTACATTATATACGTGTGAATTGAGTTCCTGAAAGCATGTGCAAAGCGCAAAAACTGAAATGTGGAGTTAGACCGTAGAACAGTTTCTCTTCGGTTTTCAGATCAGGTTTTAATGGGCGGAGCCAAACAATTACCTATCTACGTCATTTTGACCCATCTACGTCAGATCACTGAATGGCTCCTCCTGCTGTACTGTTATTGTAGCCTACATCAGCTAGCTAGCCAGCTTCAGGATGTCTCCTTCCACCCGCAACTGCATCTTCCCTGGATGCAAGAACTTCAGCTGCGCTGCAACGCTATTTAATTTCCCTATTGATGAGGAAAGGAAATATAGGTGGATTGATTTTGTGAAGAGCCACGCTGATGGAAAGCTTCGGATAAACTCCAACAGCCGCCTCTGCAGTGACCATTTCACGGCGGATAGTTTGAACATGGACCAGAGACAGACGGGGTTCAGGGACACACGGCTTCTCTTGCAGCGCAGAGCCGTACCGAGCATCGCCCCGGCCGTTCCTCCTCCAGTTGCACCTGGACCATCCACCGCCGCCAGCAGTTCATCACTCAGTTCTGTGTGCTTTTTATAATTATACTAGATAACTTTTCAAGAGGTATCTCTGCTATGAGTTAGTGCAAACCGCTAACTTGATATTAGACTACTCGGTGTAGAATGATGGTATTTTGGTGAAATGGTAGCTAATGTGCTAGAAATAGTTGGAGAGCTCAATGTCTGCTGTCTCTGGTGTCCATTGTTATAGCTCAGGGGAACATTTCATTTATATGCATCTGTACGTTTCACTCATTGAACAAATACATTCTAATTCTATACTGTTTTGTTCGGCTTGACGTAGCGTCCATTATCTTGGTCGTAGGTACTTGAGAGGCGGCGCCTTCCAGCGAGGGGGCAGAGCTTCGGCTCCTTCAGGCGAGATGTAGGTAGAGAAGACTGCTGATTTTCCTCACGATTTCAAAGCCTAATTTAACATACTTGTATGTGTTTTTTTTTCATTCGAACTTGGATGGGTAGTTAATAACACATTCTTCTGTGGTGTGGTAAACCTAAAAACTCCACTTTACAGGATCTTTAAGATATGTATAAAACTGATTCATGAAACATTCATCCACTAGATGAATGTTTGGACAACAACCCAGCCTACAAAGCCTCATCTCCATGCAGCCTCTTCTGAAAACATTACTACAACATGTCCCCCAAACTCCTCGATTTCCCAGTCTCTCCACCTCTCCCCCAACATAACTCTGCATATCTGAGACTCAGACACAAGTCATAAAGGACGGCAAAGACAATTACGCATGTCTGACCCTATTCCACCCTTCCTTTTATCTTTGCATGATAAGGTTAAGATATGACTCTTGGGCCCTATCCACGAAAGTAGATTCAGGGGAGTGAGAAGAGAAGAAGTAAAGAAATGTCAAAATATTGCAAAATTAAGATTTTATTTAGGCTATAATAACAAAACAATCAACTATTCCCAATATGGGACTTCAACACTGTATGTCATTGCAGTTTTCTTCACAAACATACAACATCCAAAATAGCAATTACCACACAACAAAGAAAACATATACTGTCATAAATAGTGCATAGTGAAGATATAATTACAACGGCATAGAAAAATCTGTCCCGTTTCATGGGTACTACGTATCCCAGAAAGCCACAGCAGTTGTGTGAATCTGCTCATCTGTAATATTTATAACTTTGTGATTTCTTTACCAAGAAACATTACAGATTGTCCATACTTGTAAGATGATGTATGTGTGTGATCAGTCATGTTACTGTTCAAAAGCAGCTTTTATAGCTTTGCTTGGAAACAAACAAACATTTTTACTGAGTATACTTCTGTCTACAGCTACAGTCCTTTCATGGAGATATGTGGTTCACCTAGTGTGTTTCCAGTTGTGTTTTGGTCTGCCCTAGTGGCTCTCCATGGCTTAGGCCTCTGACGAAGCCTGGGGCTTAAGTTGAGCTTTCTTCATGGTAGTGCCATAAGGGTCGGACCTCTTAAAAAAGCCCAACTGGAAAGATTAAAAAAGATTAAAAGCAAACATGATAAAATTGGATTCATATCTATATAATGTTTTTTTTGTACATTCTTGCTAATAAGCTAATTAGCGCAACAGGCAAAGTTACTCAGCTACTCGACAATTATTATAATATTCCAAGCAACACCATTAAATGGAGCTCTTTACATCGTACATTTTTATGATTTAACATTACAGTACGTTTGCCATTTATTTTATGTATATTCCCCATATAGTTGTGTGTGTGTGGGGGGGGGGGGGGGGGGTGTGAGGGACCATCCTTACCCTGTACAGTATATAGATGAGAAGGGCAAGCAGCAACAAGCCAGCCAGTACGGCCAGAGTAATGAAGAGTGTACTCGCTATCTGGCTTGTTCCACACTACTGTAGTTACCACCTACAACACGGACAACACGGAAGGTCAACAAGGTCATCTCGTTGTAATCATATTTTAAGTAATACAAACTTTTTGTCCAAGAAAAGGATGTGTATCTTGTAATGACCTACAGACAAATACTCTACATGTACAGAAATAACAAATTTCAATGCACAATTTGCTTCCTTCCTTATTAAATAACATACATATTGGATGAAATCATGACTGGGTGTAGCTTGCCTTTCTGGATCCACTGAAGGGATGCCTGGGAACGATGGAATACGGCATTCTGAGTACGTTGTACTGGATGGAGCACTCCAACACGGACAACTTCTGAGCTCTCTGTGGAATTCCCCCCAAAAATAAAAGCTTTAGGTTTTTTAGCAGCTCAATAAGCTTTTGTCCACATAATTTCATTGTAGGTCTGCTTTTTAGGATTCTCAAATTCTAGAATAAAATGTTTATTTCATGCAGTAAGTTATACCACAAAACTTCCATAACATCAAGTAGAGAGCGGTGTTGTACAGTTGGATCCATTTGAACCTCTTACGATCTGTTTTCCAACATTGTAAGTAATATTCTATCATAAAATCAACTTCTATGCCACCTGTGGTGGTAAAAGTCAAGTTGTAACATGCAAATTATTGTGCTAAAAAGTGTTCCATATCAACTCTTAGACTGCATAAAATGTTATCCATATCAAACATTGTGCACTATATTTTTCATTTATTTGATTTCTTATAGATATTTAATATAGATTTGTGCATTTCACCCTCACCAGGAATAAGGTCTCCGCCCAGACCCGAGAACGGACGGTCAGAATTACGCTCTCTCCCCTCCCCAGCAGCCCTACGTCACACCACAGCCTCCAGCACTCCACAGTAGAGTAGAGGACTAGGAAGGGAGAGAGGGAGGTAAGGAAGGAAGGAGGTAGGGAGAGAGAGTTGGAGGATGGATGGAGAGAGGGAAAGATGGAGGAATGGAGAAAAGGAGGTAGGAAAAGAGAGATGAAGGAAGGCATATTTCCATGCTCAGTAATGGTAATGAACAAGTCTTTTGAGGGTTTCAATGTTGGTGTGCAATACAATTATTGTAGTGGTTTATGGTGGTCTAAATAAATGCACAAAGCAAACCTGAACTCTGTCTGAAGAGTATGCATGCATGCCTGTGTTACATAATTACATTAGTCACAACAACGAATCTGGGAAACGCGGCCAATGACTGTACCAGCTATATTATTATTACTATAATTTTAACAATATATATTACAGAGAGAGAGAGAGGGATTGGTAATTAAAAATACATAACTTTCGCTAGACAAGGTTTTACCAATTAAAAACGGCAATTTGTATGTTACACAAAGCTCAGAAAACTATTTTGCGCTCAAGTAAAGGCCAAAAAGTTGGCCTTTAAGTATCGAACTCCCGAACTAGCATCACATCAAACAGACTATGCATGCATTACAGGCAGCTGTGGTGGCGTATACGGGGGCCGGTCTGGATAAAAGTCCAGGGCCTATTTTTACTCCCAGTCCGTCCCTGCCGCCCCGGAACATTAAGCCACCCCACTGATAAAATATGTTCCTGAGGCTATGCATTTATGTTGTTAATAAATAGGCTAACAATAATTTGTTGTTGTACCAGCAATATCTCCAAGTTTTGTTTTTCACTGTAGAAATCTCAAATTTCATAATGATTTGCCAATGCAAGAGAGTACCGGCACCTTTTTTTCTCCACTTCAAGCACTGATTGTAATCAGTGGCGGCTGCTGGTCTTTCAAAGAGGGGAAGCTCATTTTCGGCCTACATCCTAAAAATATTTTATTTATTTGGCTAGTTCACTGGCTAGTTCACCCCTACGACACTAGCCTAGCCTACTGAATGAATGAACGATCTAACAAAACAATACTAATCAAGGAGGAAATGTGGAAATTAGGTTAAACTGAAACAAGGAACGTGGTGTATAATTGTATGAAATGTATGATGAAAATTGGTTAGCAATTTCGCCAAGAAAATACCAAGAAATAGGTTGCTGCAGTTTGTCTTTCAACTTCAGTTGCAAAGTCCGCGATGGGACTGAGCTTGAATACTTTCGGTGACTTTTTGTAGTACAAAATTACTGTCAATCAAAAGGAGATGCAGTCTTTCGACAGAGCCTCCAATCATCACGCGGAAGCCCAGCGTCCAGGCCAGCCCACTCCTCCATTCACCCCCAGAGACGCTGAGTGTCCGAGGCGGGACATAATCTCAGCATTCATCCAATGACCGTATAGTTTCGAAGCACTGAAAAAAAACGGTTAAAAGCAGCCCCATTGAAGTCCATGGAAGCTGAGCTTCAACAGGGAAATGCACTGTGACGCTACGGGAATGTATGAGAAGGAAATCAGTCAGTTGACCTGCTAATATATGTAGCTGATTCTGAAAGAACTTGTGTTCGATATGAACGTGTTCTAACGCATTTAAAATGTTAACACAATAGTAAATATTTGACAATTAATTTTTTTGAAATTTTAGGGGACGCTGAGCTTCCATTGCAGAAATCGCCACTGATTGTAATACATTGTAACACGCACCCCTAGCCAGCCACAATGTCAAATAAATTCAGGGTTCCCACGCTTGCCTTGAAAAATAATTCCATGCTACCTCCTGATTTTCCAGGTACCATATTAAGTGATGATCTATAGGCCCCTGAAGCTTTCCGCCCCCATCCGCGCCCCCCTCCCCTAAAACACACACAACCCCCTAGGACACCTGACTACTTACTTGATTTAAAAGATGTGCCAGTCAAGTCTACATTGTGAATTGTAGATTGTCTTATTGGATGTGCTCAAGCCTTCGGCGAGAGCACAACCTTTGTTCTCTCACATATATCTTATTATTCTTTTTGCCCCCCTAAGGATCAGTCAATATTTGGACTACATAGACATTGTCGGTGTCAAAAGCTTCGTCTTGGTAGAGATTGAGTTGCTTGTATTTTTATTTAGGTTCCGTTGCACGGTTTAGGCTGAACAAAAGTTTTTGTGGCAAAAAGTGCCTTGTGTCAACAAAGGGTACTGTGCCAACGTCACAATGTCAGCACACGTTAGCAACGGCGCATGGATACAACGTGCATAGATGTGCTGTTGCACAGCGAGTATCGTATCGTGCCGTACTAGCAGCATCATACATGTACATTTAAGCAAATCAAGACTTGCATGTACAGTAAGTAATGTCACATTAAATAATGTATTTAAACTCAAGCTTGTGTGGTGCGTCGCTGGCTTCAGTGCCACAGCCTAAACTTTATGTCAAAAGAAACATTCTCATTTCCGGCGCTTTCAAACAATCCCCTCACTCAGTGAAGTTTGGCTAGCCACCGCAACTAGCTTGCTCGTAGAAACTTCTTTTGAATTAGCTATTTCTCCCTAAATAGATGTAAAGCTTATTTACGTTTTTGGAGGCATATTTTCAGTTAGCAGATGGTATTGTTTGAATCACGATTCCATCTGAAATACTGCCGGTGACAACGTTGTTATAGTAGCTTGTTTCAAAGGGGGTTAATGACAATGAATTATGCAATATGAGTAGGCTAAATGCTTGAAAAATTTCACTAGAAGAGAAAAACTTAAGGGGACGGATCCACCTGCAACCAACGCAAGCAAGCACACCCTACCCCAGAAATTGTACCCTCTCTAGTTGATAATATCAATGCATGAAATAATGCAACAAGCTGTAGATGAACAACAATTTATTGAACTGGAACTTTGAGACTCATGAGCACTTGGATTGATACATATTCTCTCTTCCACTCCTCTCCTATCTCATCATGTCCTCTTCTCTCCACACCTCCCCTCTCGTGTCCGCTCCTGTCTTCTCTTCTTACTCTTCTCAACTCCTCTCCACTCTTCTCCCTTTTCCTCTCATCCTCTATTCTCTTATTCTCCCCTCTTCTTATCTTTCATCTTCTCCCCTCTTCTCTTCCCCCTCCCCTCTTTCCTTCTGTGCCCTCCTGGCTCCTCCCCCTCTCCACTCCTCTTCCTCTACAGTCTGAAGATCTGAAACAATGTTATTTTGAGTTAAAATTGGTCATCTCCATAAGCTAAAATTGTGTTATATTTGTCTTTAGGAGGGTGACCGATAAATATTACTATCTTACATACATCCATAAAGGCTATTGCACATACCTCATTGCTTTAACTTATCTTGAAGCTCTTTCAGGGCTTTGTCTAGAGCTGCCACCTCTTCCATTTATCAGCAACCCTTTCCGATAGGCATTTGATTTTGACAGCAGTGTAAAATCGTGCTTCTTCTCTGCCATGACTGCCATTTCATGTGCTTCTTTCTTCATTGTTTCAGCGCTTGTCATTACTTTTTGCCGCTTTGTTTTCACTTTCTGGATTCCCTGGCAGAGCTCCTTTATTTTCTTCTCTTTGGTGGTTTGCTCTCAACTTCTTCTGGTCTTCCAGATAAATCTCATATATTGTCCTTGCTCCTCTGCAGTGTTGCTTGAGGTCTTTTGGAAGAGCTTCATCTGTGTGCCCAGCCATTGCATCGTGGACCAAGCGCATTGCTATTAGCGTCTTCTCCTGTAGGTTTTCAACAAGCATATTCTTGTTAACAGAGTACCCCCTTTCTACTGCAGGTTGTCCATGAGACGGCGTGAAGAGGCATTTCATGATGTTCCACAGTTCTGCATACTCTTCTTTGCCACTGAGATGTCTTCCGAAGAATTCATCAAGTCTGCAGCTGTAAACAAATTCTTGGAACTCTGCTTTGTGGTTTGTGTTGACATCGAGTGAGAATGTTTATACTGAGAAAGGACTTTGTCACACTCTTGTGGCAGGGCACCATCCAGCATTGAGGAGAACCTGATGGAGTTTCTCAAACATTGCTGTTGCACTTTCGGTTTCTGTCACAATCATCACAGGGTCAAGGGACCTCATATCCCGCACAGCTGGATACATGAGAGGACTTCTCTCCATCATTTTCTTGCAGGTCATTGCGAGTAAGGAGACACATTCTTTTTTTAACTCCACGATTTTCACTGGATTTTCCTGGAGCTTCTCAGATGCAGAGCCTGCTTGGTTGAAAATCCTATGTCCAGGTGTTTGAGTGGGACATGGGTTTGCTTTTCTTGGGGGCCCAGTTTAGTGAGCTGGAGAGGTGTCTGTGATCTTTGCCAGCTCTTCTCTCTTGATAAAGCATGACAGCAGGCCTGTCAGGGTGCTTTGGAGCTCCTTTGCTAAGAATGGCACAATTGGGGCATCTGTCTGAAATACCTCCAAAAATGGCTTCAGCTGTCTTGCAACAAAAGTGAAATACTCAAGTTTAGCCAGGAAAAGAGGGTCTTCGGTTGCCTTCTTGACTGTCAAGTAGGACGCAGATGTTGGCACTTTACTCTTCGGAAGTTTCTTGTGGCTGTGGATGTACGCCATCACAGCTGGCCACACTTCGATTGCCCGCTCAGCAACTTGCAAGTCTTCAACCCATCGAGTGGCACAGAACTTCAGAGGAAATCTTGCCGTTTTAGTCAGCTCACTGAAATACTCTCGCCTTGCTGGCGAGTCATGGAACACCTGCCAAAGCGCTCTCAGCGCATCTCCAATTTTCCAACCCGTTTCCCTCTCTCTGGTCTGAAAACTTCCATGCACAACATGCAGACCACAACTTCCCAGGTTGATGAGCATTGGTGCATCTGGGTCCTCTTTGCTCTTGTCCTCTTGGAATATTCTTAAGCACTTCCAATTCACTGTAGGGCCATCCATCGATATTTGCAGGAGCTTCTTGGGGTCCAGAGGTGACAGGGATCTGTTGATACCCTCCAAAAGCTTCTCGGCCTGAGTGTGTCCTAGGAACTCTGAAGTGAAGTAACGCACAGCTACTTTCCCTTCGCGTTCACTCCAGTAGCGCAGAATGATATCCATCTGTTCTGTTTGTGTCACTTTGTTAAGGCATTCGTCAAAAGACATTACATTACTTTGCTTTTATTATGTCTTCAATCAGCTGCTCTTTAAAATGAGGATACAAGCCAAAACATATAAGGTAAGCCGATTTTGTTGCGTAAATGTAAATTGTTTGACAATTTCGCTGTCTGGGAACATCTGAGCAAATGTGTTTGAAATGTCAGAGTTGGAGTTGAACGAGAAGTGTTCCCTTACCATCTTCATGACCCAGCGAATATCTGCTTCAAATACAGTTTGGCTTGAAAAAAATGTTTTCCCCTGAGCTCCAGAGCCTTTTTCCATAGGCTGTTCACTGCTGGTACTGGGCACCTGACTGTCACTTTCGTTATCCTGGCTTGTTGGGCCGCTTCTTCCCTCTCCTGTTGTTGCAGTCAAGAAATTTGTCATTCTTCTTTCATTATTTAGCTGTCCAGCTACCTTGGTGTGGGTTTGTCCTTTTGAATGGCTCTTGAGGGAAATGACCCCCATATTGCTGATGTCAAATGACAGTCCTTGTATTGGGAGTCATCTTTCCAATAGGACTTGAATCTGCAGCGTGTCATTGTCACTCACTCCTGTAATGCATCCCACATTTGAGATTATGAGTCTTACGTAGAAGGGGTAGTATGCCTACTCTTTGTAGTGCTCCCTACAGTACAGCTGACTACGACCACCCCTTGAGCTAACTGATAGAATAGTGTAGAGCAAGGGGAACTCTGCCCCAATGAGTGTACAGACACAGGTAAGTTAGAAAATACAAAACTACAGTCTTTATTTCATACATTGAAGGAGGTCGTACAGGCTGGTCAATAAATACATAAAAAAAGGTGGGAATCTTCACAGCCACAAGTTAAGATCAGTCAAGCCAAAGAGGATGAAAGCTAATGGAAGCTACTGTCTCGATACCACACGTGAATAGAAGTGCACGCAACCCTTAGGGCAACCCACTGCAAACTTCAAGTTTGGGTGAAACACTCAGATAATTGCTACGGACAACACAGCACTGCAACACTAGTCACTCAGTGAAGTTATACTATGGAGACCGGCTTCCCAATGCTTACAGGATGTTATGGCTTGACCAATAACGGGGGTGACTACGGGGAAGACAATGAACAAAACAAAAGAAAGAAATTTCCTCTAACCTGGGGCTCACAACACGTTCACCAAAACATACAAACAGTCCCCAGGCTAGAGGGAAAATCAAAGCCCAGTCATTCAGAGTAACAAACTCACATGCGTACAATGAACCTCAAAAGAACAGCAGCTAGCACGGCGCAAAGCTGCATTGGTCTAAAAAACACAAACAGACAAAACACAGTAAAACAATGTTTGCATTCCACAATACACCATGGCATGGTTCCACATACCTGTGCAGTCCGATTAGTTCACTAGATCAATCAGAACACCGCTGGGACCACGATTCACGGCCACGTCTCTGTTGGCTCCCAAACAGAGACCCACTTAATAGGTTGGCACAAACAGACTGAGAGGCTAAGGAGAAACGTTGTTTAGACATACCTTGCACGAGCCACAGCGCCCACAACACTGCCTCACACAAACAGTGCCAACAGCATGGAAGAGCTACCTGGCTAAGGACCCCAGGTGTCAGTATTTATGCCAGTCCCAATTACTGCCCATGCCTCGCCCCTAATAACGATGTCATAGAAGCACAGGGAAGAGAAACCTCCAAACAGACAAGGTGCCCTCAAGCAACGAGTACCACAGGCTACATCTTACTCTGTAAAAGCTTTTGTAAATCAAAGTAATGAACCTAAAAGGGAAAACATAAGGCCAGTTTGCGTGGTTCCTCAGTACAGCAACCTCACTAGTAAGCTTAGCTTAACAGTATTAATGTATAGAATCAGTCTGGTCATGATCAATGATTTTTTTTAAATGTCTCACAAATGTTCCTATTTAGTAGTATCATTTTTTTTAAGAAAAAAACGAAAAATCACAAAATAGCTAAAAGTAGAATGAATGTTACAAAATTGATCAAGATTAGACTCGTCATGTCAACTAGTATAGACGTAATGTCACAGCCTAATGTGAAAATGTATTGGTAGTTAGCTAGCATTGCAAGCTAGCCAACACTAGCGATTTAGTTAGCAAGCTGAATGTTAGCTGAATGCTAGCTAGCAAGTTGCAGCTAGCTAGTTAGCAAGATTGCACTGGTTACTAACTAACATTGATAAACCCAGGTTTACCACAGTTAAAACACAACTATTGTTTCAATGGAGGTGTCAAGGCTCCCGTGTTGGCTGGGAAATGCATGTATTTGACCCTTCTATTGAGATCGCGAGTAACGTTTCTCGGTTATTATTCCCGACATCCACCAATCCGAAACTATACTTTTAAAGTCCATATCACCAGGTTGCCTGCATCAAATTCCAATCTACCAGATAGGATGCTAAGAGCATGCTCTACAACATGGGATCATCCATTTCTATCTACAGTAAAAGCTGTTCACATGTAAAGGGTTTTTATAAACTCATCTTAATTCTGTGCTCAGTAGTTTTATTTTATTACTATTTTACACATCATCCAATAAAATTTTCCAGGACAACTGTTTCAATTTCCATGTAAGTGTTCACTTTTGCTCAGTTCCCATGAATTTTCCAAACCTGGAAAATGAAAAAATTAATTCCATGTTTTCCATGGTTTCCAGGTACCGTGGGAACCCTGAAATTGGAACATGCAGTCTAGCGTGCACACACAGCCCAGCGAACACATATACAAACAACTCGATTGAACAATTTAATTATCAGGCTGGCTGCCTACTGAAAAGAACATAGGCTAGATAATCAGTGTGGGACTAGTTTAAGTCCACTCGTCTACTTTTTTGAAGGCAAAGTCACGAATCAAATCGTTGAAGTCAATTTGGCGAAGCAGGTCAAACTCGTTTGACATCACCTTCATGCGAAGTAGTGATGGGTCGTTCGCGAACGATCCGGCTCTAAGAGCCGGCTCTTGAAGGTGAACGTCGGGAGCTGGCTCGCATATCTGAAGAGCCGACTATTTTTAATAGATTAATACAGCCTATAAAAACTAAATGATTATGAAATAATGACTTTTTATTGTATTTAAAATAATTGACTAATTCAAAAAACAAAAACAAAATACTTGTAGGCTTAAAGGTGCACACGATCATCCTCACATTCTGTTCCTGTCAATCCTGCATGAGGGAGGGCCGAGCCAACTCACACAGTCAGAGTAGTAGTCAAAGTAGTGACGCTAAGAGAACGTGGACTTCACTACGGGGGTATTCGTCGTAGCTCGCTAAGCGGTTTAGCGAGCTAATTTTCAGGCTAAGATAAAAAACGCCCCTCTTTGGTTCGTGGAAGCAACTTTCGATAAATCACCATAGTAACATACCAATTAGCACTAACCTGCTCCAGAGCAGGCTAACGTAAGTGTAGCTGGATAAGCTTGCCACACCCCCGGAAAATAACATGGCAGCTCCCTTTTTGAGAGACCCAGTTGACCAAGGAGCTACAGACAAGTTTATGAGCCGTTTCCGCTCTACTTCCTAAACTCCTCCCTTCTATGCAATTCACTTCCGTTCTGGCGGGCTGGGTTTGTTTTGCTAGCGAGCTCCGTTGTGCCGACAAAGCACTGATATCGCAGTGACAAAGAGGATATACAATTTACAACATGAAGAAAAGTGGTTTGGGAACGACGTGTGCGGTAGTTGGTTGCAAACACTCGAGAAAGCACCTGAACGAGTGGTTAGATAGAGTGCTACGACCACCAGTTTTAAAACCTAGAATCGCCTCTAGCCTGTTACAGTTATACTACAGTAGTATGCTTATTGTTTGTAGGCTATTCACATGTTGTTGGTGTTCCTTTGTCCTATTGTTGCAGTGGATTTAATAATTATACATTGATATGTGGATATAATAACTCAAACCTTTCAAAGTGCCAATACACACATCTGTAAAAGCCCGGCATGAGGTGTGTAGCCAACCTGTGCTTGTTTAAAGCAGTCATAACCGGGTTCATAGGAAGAATAGATAGATAAATAGGCACTTCAGGCAGTGACAAGCCACTTAAATAAGGATAACTGCCTGTCTTGTCCTTCTGAAGTTGTTAAATTGAATAGGCTGAACATCAACATCTAACATCAATAGCCTAGAAATTCCAAACGAATTAGTTTTCAATGTTATACCTAGGCTACTTGGACCGTGTCCTGGCAATAAATAAAGAACATTATGCTACATGTTTTGCCAGGATAACTGGCAAGACCATTGAATGTTCATGATGTTCCTGTGTGTTTATTCCTTTGACTGGGTACAACAACGCGATCAGTGAACTGTGGAGTAACAGCAGCTAGCTTGCCTCTAGCAAGCTTATTTTGAATTAGCCATTTCCCCCTACATTAATGTCAAACTTATAATTTACGTTTTGGGGGGCATATTTTCAGTAGCAGGCGGTACTGTTTGAATCGCGATTCCATCTGAAATATACTCCCAGTGACAACGTTGTTACAGTAGCTTGTTTCAAAGGGGGTTTGCAGCTGTTTCAAAGGGTGTTCTTAATGAAATATGCAATGGGCTAAATTCTTGAAAATATCACTAGAAGGGAAAAACTTAGAGGACGGACCCACCTGCAACCAACGCAACCCTTACAAAAAAGAAGTATACTTCAAGTTTATTTTGTAAGTATACTTAGTATAAAAAGTATACTATTATCATGGTACTTAAGAGTATACTAGCAGTGTACTAGCAGTGTACTTATTTATATACTATTTTTGTACTAAGTAATTGAATTGGCCCACTTTTTAGGTCATTTAGTACACTTTAAAGTACACTTATAGTGTATTTGAGGTTTACTTTTGAATACTGTAAAGTAGCCTGTGTAGTGCACTTTCAGTTCATAAAGTATATTTCCTAAAGTACTTCAAAGTATACTTTGGAATACTCTAAAGTAACCTGTATAGTGCACTTTCAGTTCATGAAGTATACTTTGAGGTCCTAAAGTACCTCAAAGTATACTTTGCAATACTTTCAAGTGCACTTTCAATTAATGTAAGTACGTAAAGAAGTAAACTTAATAAATGTCAATTTACTCTGATTTACTAATATATTTAAATGTTTAGGGGCCCTTCACACGCCGCTGATCTTGCGTCACTTGGCGAGAACGGGGAAGTAACACCGCAGATCCTTAGCTGAAAGAAGCTAATTATTGTGTATACACTAAAGAAAGCTCCTCTTATGAAACGTAACACTCATTTAACTCATGGTTACAATGGTAAACCGGCACAACAATGACAATTACCACGCAACAAAACACTACATTCTAAGCAGACATATAAAAAAAAACGAAATTCATTAAGTTACATTTGTATTTCGAACAAACGGCAAACTTATCGGCAAATTTTCGTTTTTTCCATTAATACTCCAATTGATAATTATTAGTATAAGAGTAGGGCTTCAAAATGTTTTTGCAGTAATTAAGGTTACAGCTTCAGTACAAAAAAACATTCAATGTGCAATGCATAATAGATTTTCCTAGACATGAATAATTAGAATGAGATGGATCTAAAGAATTTAACCTGTAATGTACTTAAAAATTATTTTGACTTTTTTCTGTATAATAATAGAAAACGTACATCCTACTCCAGAAGAAATTTATACAATTTTATGTTTCAAAGCATACTTCTTAAAAGTATATCAAAAGTGAACTATTTTCAAAGCATACTTAAAAGTATATCAAAAGTGAACTATTTTCAAAGCATACTTCTTAAAAGTATATCAAAAGTGAACTAAAAGTGTAATATCCATATTTTAGTATACTTAGGGAAGCAAGCACACCCTACAATTTCCCCAGAAATTGTACCATCTCTAGTTTATCTATGTATCGCTGCTTTTCACAGCCAGTTAATTTGTTGTAATATGCGCTAGTCATGTTAATAGATGAAGATGCCGGTAGCGTAGCTAGCGACTAATGTATAAGATGCGGTAACCGGATGTAGTTCAGGGCCTTGCGTTCTAAACTGGTCTGTTATTGTTTACGTTCCAAAAAAGGTCTATATGTTAGGCAGTTAGTTGGTTGTTTACCAGTAGTTTTCGCGGGGTCCGACATGCCTATCAACCTGCTGTCTGCCAATCACGGGAATGCCCGGAATGTTCGGATGCCGGGCATCCTGGTGGTTGGCGAAGGGGCATGGAGGGGGGTTGGCACATTCAAAGTTAAGACCAGGGGGGTGTTTACCTCAAATACTGTTAATGGAATGTTTCAGTGAAGCTGAACCACTAGGTAAAGCAGGTGATCAGGACGAATACTGACCGTCATCCTCTTACATTTTCTTTTTAGTTTATTAACAGATTTTATATTTAAAAAAAAAGTATGTTAAGTGAGTGTGTTGTATGTTTAACATAAACTAAACTGACTGTTGAGTCAAATAGTGTTTCAATTATGCAGTTACCTCAATAAACCCCAATAAAACTAATATCAGATATCCACTAATACAAAAGTAAGGATCATTTATGTGTTAGGAGCTGGCAGGTTGTCTTTACATTTTGTCTGGATACTTTTTTCAGTCATTATTTTTTATAAAACACTACAAAGTTTATTGTTGTGTATTGTGTGTAATTGTTGAGGTAGTCACAAATGAATTGAGTCAAGTTTAAGATGAGTCTGAAACATTGTCTTTATAATCTGTCAGGATACTTATGTAAATTGATTTTTCAGTCATATTTACATTTATTAGATGCTCTTTTCCAGAGCGTTTTACAGTAAGTACAGGGACATTCCCCTGAGGCAAATAGGGTGAAGTGCCTTGACCTAGGACACAACGTCATTTCTCCCGGCCTGGAATCGAACCAGCAACCTTCTGATTAACAACCCGACTCACTAACCGCTGAGCCATCTGACCCCCACTATAGGCTACTTTTTATAAAACACTCAAAAGTTTATTGTTCTGTATTGTGTGTAATTGTTGAGGTATTCACAAATAAAGTCAATTTTAAGATGAGTCTGAAACATAACATTTTGAAAACTTGACACTGTAGCCTATATAGGCTGTGTGTAGGCTACATAACAATGTAACACTTACATTATCCAGCTATCTGGTGATTTTATACTCTTAAAATTCGTTTTTGATGATTGGAGGCTAAGACAAAATCTAAATAAAAAATAGTTTTAGCGCTGCAAACCAATGAAATCGGCAGCAGGAGAAATCTGATTTCAAAGGCAGCAGGTAGGCTACGTAACTGCAAGGATCTACGTGATCGTCAAGATGCAAAGACAAAAGCAACGACCACAGCAAACGACAGGTGAAGTGGCACATTGTAAACGCAACGCTGCAAAGTAAACGACTGAGAGCACAGCAATAGCCAAGATAACCAGATGGTACGCTGCAAAAAACAAGAACTGCTGCGAAGTAAACGACTGAGAGCAAAGCAATCGCCAAGATCCATTGTTATAAAAGCATCAACTTTTTTTGGCACAAATGGAAACCCATAGTATGAATAAGTCTCACTTGGGTAAACGTCAAGTTAGACTTACGCCTCAAGCCGTTCCACTAACGCCTGGGACACACTGGCTGCGAAGCGCCTGGACGCGCCGCGCAGCGCCGCGATCGGCTACGATCGGCTACGACTGAGCAAAAGCTGTTCACACCAGACGCGCATTTCTCCGCACCGGTCACCAAGCCTTTCAGCTACGCTGACATGGTACATAAACATGGCATTGGCTATATCCCAGCATTGATCCTTATCTACGTTGTCCTTGTAAAATTGTTGCTGACATACAACAACTCCCTGTGATTTTCAACTTCGAGAATTCATTTGATGCTGATTTTAGAAATCGACTTGGGGGTTCTCTCTCGGTAGGCTATGTCTGCGTGTGTGTTGTGTGCAACGCGTGACAACTCGTTTCTCTCAAACAAACAAAACAACTACGGGCATGCTAGCTCAACGGATCAATCCGTTTATTTTCATTCGTTTTCATCAGGGTAACCACATGTAAAGGACTTTCGTTACCAACATTGTGTAATTATAAAGTCTACAACTTTACAAATGTTCACCGTAGTCTACAATTAATGGAGTAAAATCTTAAGAACATGTTTTTTTATTGAAATATATCAACTAATATGGTGTATTTCATCATCCTGCAGCCGATTTCGCAAGCGTCTCGCGAAAAAATTCGACCAGCTGCCGAAACGATCGCTGCACATCGCAGGCGATCGCAGGCAATCGCGGCGCTTCGCAGCCAGTGTAGTCAGTCC
Source organism: Osmerus mordax (assembly GCF_038355195.1). Classification (NCBI taxonomy): domain Eukaryota; kingdom Metazoa; phylum Chordata; class Actinopteri; order Osmeriformes; family Osmeridae; genus Osmerus; species Osmerus mordax. The sequence goes on along the minus strand of NC_090050.1, from coordinate 5,445,827 downwards.
CATTTGATAACATGGGCGCCGAAAGAAAAAAGGAGGCGCTTCCAGGCGCGTCGCAGCAGATCGCAGCCGATCGCAGGCAGTGTGTCCCAGGCGATCTGCTGCGACGCGCCTGGAAGCGCCTCCTTTTTTCTTTCGGCAAATTAGCCGTTTCATCAATAAAATAGTAGTCAGGAAAATCAGGAGGTGCACATAGAGCACTCCGAGGGTCTTCCACATCGGAGAGGGCGTTCCCTGTGTCCGTCTCCGTGAAAACGGAGTAGTATAATTCGCCCTTAATGTTTAACGTTACGTGTGGTCAGCAGTGTAAAGTAGTCGCCTGAAAAGGCTGACATTACAAAATTATCCACTAAATATTATCCACAGAAAAGATCAGTAAGGTTATAATTCTCCAAACGTTATAATAAGCTGTCAAAAACTTCCAGTAACAGTAGGACACAATTTTCCATTCTTACATGAGTGTTTACTAAAACTAAACTGCTATGGTAGCCTGTTGACATTGAGTCTTGTTAATGTTAAGCAGGGGCTAATCTTACAGCTTGCCGTCTTCATACAATAATAAAGTGAAGCTGTTTTTCTAGAGCTGTGGCATTGATAAGCCAATTTAGTTTTTTTATGTTAATGCCAATACTAGGTATGTTAGTTCTTCATCAGTTGTTCCATAAAACATAACCATAAATGTGTACAAAAGCAATATTAAATTAAATAAGATATGAAATATTTATAAGTCTACTTAAGTCACTGACTGTCCTTGCTGTCTACAGAACCAGACCCCACCCAAGAACAAATACCAGAAAGTAGGGCTACTACAGATACTAGAGAAGGGGATAGTGAAGATGCTGATGATGGTGAGTGAGTGAGGTAGACTCTTGTTGGCTGTTTTGACTTATTAGTGAACTGCTGTACCATTGGCAATTACTTACACATTGATTTTTACATAATAATACCCAGTGACTCTTTGTTGAGTGGTTAATTGAAAAAATAAACGAATTGGGTGCATTTCGTCAGGCACTGTCAAGAATATAGAGAATCAAAAAAATAAAGAAATTATTATAAATTATAATACACATAGTCTAAGAAAAAAGTAGTGTCAAATTGATCTTTGGCTTGAGGGTTTAGGTTGGTTGAGGGGCAGTTCTATGGGCATATGTGAAGCCCTCTGTGACATGCTTGCGTGTAAAAAGGGCTATACAAATAAATTTGATTTGATTTGGCGATGAAAAGTCAGGGGGCTGGGGCCCACACCAATATTCTTTCAGGCGGTCCAGAATTCCTAGCAACGGCCCTCTCCACCTAGCCTGGCTCTGCCCTCCTACGTACTTCCGCTCAATTTGGATTTTGCTTCTGTACTAGGTCTGGGATTTCAGTGCATCAGTCGGTTTTCAGTCAAAAAAAATTTTGTAGGTCCAATCAGCGAACAGAGGGAGTGGCTGAGAACGATGATGTTGATGTCGTGCACTAGTTTGAGTTGTAGTTCAGTAATGGCGGCGGAGAAAGATGCGAGCGAAGCTATTCTGCGGTTGTGGCAACGCTGCCGAATATCCATAACTTAAAGCCGGAGCAAGAACAATCCTTGCTGAGGCAAACGCTAACGATTGGTTATGGCAGATCAGAGTGGCTCTGGTCTGGGCAGATCCAATAGTTTTAAACTTCAACAGAGTACCCGCCTTCAAGGGAGTTAACGCTTGTCAATGGAGCGAGCCCAGACTCTCTTTACAAATGAAATGTACAAGGGTCTGGTTAGGACCAGGCTACGGTCCACCACCAAGAACTCGAAGATATGCAGCGCGCATTTCAGGGAGGAGTGATTACGACCCAGGGGATATCAGGATGGTTTCTCTCGGGTTGAAGAGGCTGAGCCAGGCACGGCTTATTCCGAACGCCGTGCCGTCTGTGCACACGCACCTCTCTGCCTGCCCCGGCCCGAGAATCACTGAAAAGATCTGTGCCGCCCGCCGCAAGCGTGAGCTGGCAACGGTAAACCTCAGGCTAATGTTTACAAGCTGCACGTTAGCTATAGCCTGGTCCTAACCAGACGTTCGTACATTTCATTTGTACAGAGAGTCTGGGCTCGCTCCATTGACAAGCGTTAACTTCCTTGAAGGCGGGTACTAAACTGAAGTTTAAAACTATTGGATCTGCCCAGAGCCACTCTGGATCTGCCATAACCAATCGCTAGCGTTCGCCTTAGCCAACTCCTTCACGACTAACAAAGCTAGCTGGAAAATCAAACGAACCCCGTGGGGATCAAAGATTGTTCTTGCTCCGGCTTTAACTTCTGGCTATTCGGCAACGTTGCCACAACGGACCGAATGGCTTCGCTCGCATCTTTCTCTGCCGCCATTACGGAACTACAACACAAACTAGCGCAACATCAACGTCATCGTACTCAGCCACTCCCTCTGTTCGCTGATTGGAGAGGTATAAAGTTAACCGGAGACATCTGACTTACGTACCTCAAGCCCAGACGCAGTACAGAAGAAAAATCTAAATTGAGCGGAAGTATGTAGGAGGGCAGAGCCAGGCTACGTTAGCTAGCCCCATACCATGAACCCCCCAACTACAGTCATGATCAGTCTGACATTAGAAAAGCACATTTTGTGATTCATGAATATGAACCAAAACAAAAAATGTCTGAAGTAAATGTACAAAAGCTTGTCATATCTAGCTAGATAGCGCCATGGCTAGTGTTTGGATCACTGGTGATCATCAAGCGGCTTTCACAACAGTGTGTGTGTTTGATTTAGTTGATTGATTTAGTTTCTCCTTTCCTGATGGAAAGTGACTATTACGGTTCTCTTTCATATGAATGTACCTGTGACCGTATCGCTGACCTTTTTGGATTTCTTTGCGCAAGATGTTGACAGATGCCTCACCGCAGGAGACCGCAAACAGTGTCGGTGCTGCGGTAGATGACCCCTTGCCCTCCTCCACTTGTGACACTGGGACACAGTGTAATTTGAAGCCCCTTGGAAGTTCTCACGGTAAATCTTGTGTATTTCTGGGATGATTCTATGTTTGAGGGGTTGATATGCTGTCTAAAACATACGTTGCCAAATTCTATGCATGCAGGACATTTACATTACATTTACATTTATGCATTTATCAGACGCTTTTATCCAAAGCGACTTCCAAGAGAGAGCTTTACAAAAGAGCATAGGTCACTGATCATAACAACGAGATAGCCCCAAATATTGCGAGCAGCCAAAACATGAAGCATACATGGTGGAAAACCAAATAAGTGCCAACGGGAAGAACCATAAGAGCATGCAGTTAAACAAGTTACAATTGAACAACATGAAACTCCCCACAAGAGTGCAAGAGTGTACCTGTAGAAAAAACAATCAACAGTAAAATATTTCACAGCGAGTACAAGAATTTGAAACCGTTACAACTAACCAACAAGAGCAACAAGTCTCTCAATACGAGTCATTGTGATCCTGGAGGAAACTGACATCAGGTCCAGCCAAGCATTCCTAAGTGCCGTTGTACTCCCGGAACAAGTGTGTCTTGAGCCTTTTCTTGAAGGTGGGGAGACAGTCAGTGTCCCTGATGGAGGTGGGGAGTTGATTCCACCATTGGGGGGCCAGACAGGAGAAGAGCTTGTGTTGGGACCGGGCGCTCTTGAGCGGTGGGACCACCAGACGGTTGTCAGAAGAAGACCGTAGGTGGCAGGGGGTGGGTGTAAGGCTGGAGGAGAGACTTGATGTAGTCGGGTGCAGTCCAGTTCACCGCTCGGAAGGTCAGTACCAGAGTCTTGAATCTGATACGGGCCGTGATGGGAAGTCAGTGGAGGGAGATGAGGAGCGGGGTAACATGGGAGCGTCTGGGTAGATTGAAGACCAGACGGGCCGCCACGGGCTGCGTTCTGAATCCTCTGGAGAGGGCGGGTTGTGCATGCTGGGAGACCGGCGAGCAGCGAGTTGCAGTAGTCCAACTTTGAGAGGACAAGTGCTTGGACTAGCAGCTGGGTGGAATGCTCAGACAGGTATCTCCTGATCTTCCGGATGTTGAAGAGGGTGAATCTACACGACCGGGAGACCGCAGCAATGTGGGCTGTGAGGGAGAGCTCGTCATCCATGGTCACCCCGAGGTTCCTGGCAGAGGATGAAGGGGTCACCGTCGCCGATCCCAGGGTGATTGAGAGACATTTCCATATACATTGACGAAATTAATACAAAGCCTACACCAAAACATAACCCCTTAGATTTGCCATGATTGTCATATGTTACTGCCTCTGACACAGCTGTGCAGGTGAACCTGAAGCCCCTGATGGTCAGCGTGGGGACACAGACGACTTTCAGGATGCAAACTTCCACCCCCCTCACTAGTCCTGAACAAACTGATGAAGAAGATGACCCCTCTGTCTTCAGTGATGCATCATGGGTGCCAGAAGACCAGATGTCTGAAGAAGATTTGTGTGAGAAGGAGCTATCTCAAACTTGTGACCCCCACCAAAAGTGAGATAATTTAAAACCAACATAGACCAACTTTGAATTTAAATTTGTGTGTATCTGTGGTAGTTTGAATGACCCCCCCCCTCTTTTTGGTTGTAGTGGCATTGATAAATTAATTGTGTGCAAAGAGGAACTCATGGCCCTGTTTGCCATCTGTCCGGCCTATTGTGAGAAGTCTGATAGTAGAATCGTGCAGCAGGGAGGAACATTCATTAAAATAGAGTGTGACACCGCCGACATTGCGGATGATGACCCTGTTTGGCCTTTCAGCATCAGCGCCGTTACACCATCCCTGTCATCATTCAGGCCTGGCAGAACGATCAGGGCTTTATTATGTCTTTCCTAACTAGTGTACAGTGTATTATAATGCTTGGACCAGCAACCCTCCGGTTCCTTCACGTTTCCTTCACTACCACCAGCATTCTACACTTTCACTGTTATGTCATGTTGCAGAGCTCAGAGGTCCCCAACAGCTCTTGGTGTGAGCTTGAGGGGCTCAAGCGCAGCATCGGCTTGCTGAGGAGGCAGGACCTGCATTTGTCAACCCTCATCACGGACAGACATCGCCAGGTAAATTTGTATGGGAGTCAGGTGGCTGAGCGGATAGAGAATCGGGCTAGTAATCCGACGGTTGCTGGTTCGATTCGCGGCCGCCCTGTACTTACTGTAAGTCGCTCTGGATAAGAGCGTCTGCTAAATGACTAAAATGTAACTGTAAAATGTAGATTTATGAATTGCACTGAGGCTGGACGTTTGTGCTTTTGCTGATGCACTGAGGGCCAGACAGTGCAAGCATCTACAAAGTTTGCTTTCTACTCTTAAGGTTGCCAAATGGGCGAGAGAAGAGCTGTGCCCTGAGGGAACTCTGCATTATTTTGATGTCTGGCACATTGGGAAAAGTATGTATCCATTGTTTGGATCCAGCTTGTTCCAGTTTTTGTTATTGCATTTCAATTAATACCATTTGTTCAAAACCAGGTCTGGGGAAGGCCTTGGATACAGCCTCGAAAGACAGACAGTGTGACCAACTACAGTTGTGGAGGCCAGCCATAGTCAACCACCTTTACTGGACTGCAGCCTCAACCCCAGATGGCAACCCAGCTGTGATGGAGGCAAAATGGAGAAGCTTGATTAATCACATTCAGGACATCCACGACCATGACACCCCTGCCTTCTCCAGTTGTGCTCATCCCCCTCTGGAGGGGGATCAACGTGATAAAGAGTGGCTGGAACCAGGTATAGTACACAGTATGTGGCATTATGCATGCTCTATAATTCCTATGCAGGATAATCTCATGTGTGTTTCCATTGAAAAATATATCTATCTACAGGGTTCTTGCAGGTTTCAGCAAGTCAAATTTAAGACCTTTTTAAGACATTTTAAGACCATAAAGATTTAAATTTAAGACCTACACGACGCATTACCCCCAAAAATATTAAAATCAAAGAAATTCTGAAAAAAACATTTTATTTCAATGAATTCAGTCATTGAAAAAGCATAAATGTAATTTACAGATAAAACAATCACATGAGTAATTTTTGAATATTTTTTAGGCAAAGTTTGCAGCGAGCCTTGTACCTGGAGCTGGGTATACCGCTTGTAACCAACAGCGGAAATCGCTGTGATCTAGCCATGTCTCGTTGAAAGTACACTTTCCCATTTTCCACACGTAGCCGAACTTTAACAAACTCTGAGGAAGCGCAGACGTATTTCGCGGGCAGGTATTGCATTTATAACAGGATTTGTAGTTTTATCACTGTGTACATACCAACACCAATATCCCCCAGAAAGAACTACAACACACCGAACCAACGTTCTGAGGGCAGCGTTCTGCTGGTTTCGTTTGTAGAGCTCCGCTTTGTAGGCTGCGACTCAATACTTTTTTGCTACTTTGTCATAACTGGCCAGCGGTTCTGGAAATGAACGAGGGTAAAACCTTTTTTAGACCTGACTAAATTAAATTTAAGACCTCGGATGAAAATATGGCAGTTTTTAAGACATTTTAAGGCCTTAAATTTCTGTATTTTAGACTTTTTAAGACCCCGCGGGAACCCTGTATCTATGTCTGTTTGTGTGTCCATCTTGGTCTTTGCAGGCTCAATGGGAGCAGTAAAACTGGAAAGTATCATCACAAAGTCTTCCTTACTGAAGGAGCACAGCACCAGACTTTCTCCCTTGAAGCCTTCCACTCACTCATCCTGCACTTCGCGCCCAAGCACACTGGGTTTTCATACCTTGGCATGTATAGCAGGTCAGTGCTGTGCAATGGAATAACAATGCCGTATTTGATCACACATACACCGGATTTTTGCTTCAAAGGTGTTCTCAAATGTGTTATTCTGTAGGCTTCTCTTAGCGGCACTACATTACAACTTTAATGCAAACCGAGAGACAGCACGAAGAAGCGATGGTACATAGCAGTATTGCGTGCGATATCCACGTTTCAGAAAAGGTGCCTTTGTAGTGCGTCCCATCAAACAGAAGGCCTCATACGGTAAGCAGTGTCATGCAGTTCTTTCATATTTTTACATGGCGCACGAGAGATCTGTGATCAGTGACAGAGATGTTTATACAGTATTTTATCATTATTATTATGTCTGCAGGTTATGCAACGTCATTAATCGAGGCCCTTCGGGAGAGCTACACAAATTCACCCAAGACTCTTCAAGAGGTTAGCGCCAATTTGTTAGCCTGTGCACCCGCCCCCATCGCCAAATCATTCCAACAAATTCCCAAGGAGGAGGCCGTCAGCCTCTATCTAGCCCAGCAGTCACGCTACAGCAAATCTAAGTAGAATTTTTGGGTAACTATGTGTCTGCGCTATGTGCTTTTGATATCTCTGCATGTATGTATGCATGCATGCATGTATTTGTGTCTTGTGTCTTGAACTGAAAAATACTTAATTTTATTCATGTTGTACATGCCAGTACATGTTACATTTGTTCTGAGCCAATACATACAATACGTTTGTTCTGAGTACTTATATGTCATGATATGCCAGGTTGCTTTGCGTTGTCTTGTCCTAAGAATTTCAGTGCACAGTCTAACCCTGTGTTGGTCTGTGTACCTGAGTTTTGAACTTGAACAATATGGTTTTTATTGATTTTCATCCAAACGAGGCCATTGAAAGGCATGATAGGTCTCGTCACCACTCTGAAATTGTTTGTCTGAGAAATTTAGAATGTAAGGTTATATTCTGAAAATACTGGTGCTAGCATTCCTTTGCCCTCTCCCCACATGACCTATAGATGACACTAGGCTTACGTAAACAAACTGACCTAGGTTGACCATTATCATACTAGAGGTGCAATAAACCTTATCTGTATTGAGTGAATCATATGGTCAAGCCTAGGGTCGGAGAACTCTGTAAGTTTCCACGTGCACGCGCACTCTGGGCCTCATGTACGTACATTCGCAAACGTAGCGTTATTAGCGCCATGGCCAACCCGCAGATTGCGCACTCTGTGATACTTCAGTTTACGTCGTATTTACGAAACCTGCAGGTCATCAGGTAATCAGCGCCTTTCTCCGCTCACTATAGCGTACATTGCGAGCATTTAAACGCGCAATTGAATGGGCCTCCTTCTTTCTCTCTATCATGGATCAGCCACCAAAGTCAAAACAGCAATGACGGCTGCCATTTCACTAGGAGGCATATGCGCATCCTGGTTTACGCCTGCTTTTAACAGGCGGAGAATTTTCACCGCAAAATAGAGTTGCGCTTTCACCATCGGGTTTTGTACATACCGCGGAATACATAATTAGGCGCACTTTACGCATCCCCTCCCATCTCTTTATGGGAAACTCCCACTTTCCCCTTGACCCTCCTGTGAATGCATATGCATGACACGGAAAAGCGCAATTTGACATTTTCAGTTCCCGCGACAGGCACTCTGCGCTTTTACCTCAGTGCGGCATGTTTGTACATACCTCGCCATGCTTTTACACGCAAATTGCGAAACAAATACGCCTGAAGTGGGTGCAAAAGCGTTAGTACATGAGGCCCTCTGTCTCTGGGATCGATCATATTGACAGCTGATATGCAGCTGACCATTTATTCACCAATAAATGGTCTTACCTGAAGACTTGTGAACCAGACAAACTTTGTAGCACAATGGCGAGTGATGTTTTTGTCTCCTTGTGGGCCGGCCGTAAGCAATAAAGCTTTCTTAAACTTGTTCACCGACTGACTGTGCAATGCTTGATATAGATTTATATTTCTGACATTTTTGCATGATGGCTGAAACCAGACAGGAGGGTAGAGGCTTCCTTATATGCCTGCCAAGAACTCCATACGCCCAGCATATAGCCTGCCTGTATGCAGTGTACCGGTATTGCCTAGGGATAAACATTTTTTTTTTTTATTCCTGTTTTTCATGCATGTTTATTGTCTATGCAACACATCTCTAGTCACCTATAACTGGTTCATAGGACTCAAGTGTAAAAAGAATGGGTATTCAATTAAATTAAAGATCCTCTAAAGCAAATTCCATGATTTGCTTCTTAGTACATTGTATACGTGTGAAATGAGTTCCTGAAAGCATGTGCAAAGCGCAAAAACGTTGTCGCACTGAAATTTGGAGTAAGACTGTAGAACAGTTTCTCTTCCGTTTTCAGATCAGGTTTTAATGGGCGGAGCCAAAAAATGACCGATCTACGTCACTTTGACCGATCTACGTCAGATCACTGAATGGCTCCTCCTGCTGTAATGTTATTGTAGCCAACATCAGCTTGCTAGCTAGCTAGCTTCAGGATGTCTCTCTCCACTCGCAACTGCATCTTCCCTGGATGAAAGAACTTCAGCTGCGCTGCAACGCTATTTAATTTCCCTATTGATGAGGAAAGGAAAAATAGGTGGATTGATTTTGTGAAGAGCCACGCTGATGGAAAGCTTTGGATAAACTCCAACAGCTGCCTCTGCAGTGATAATTTCACGGCAGATAGTTTTAACATGGACCAGAGTAAGGCAGGGTTCAGGGACACACGGCTTCTCTTGCAGCGCGGAGCCGTACAGAACATCGCCCTCCTGGCCGTTCCTCCTCCGGTCGCACCTGGACCATCCACCGCCGCCAGCAGTTCATCACTCAGTTCTGTGTGCTTGTTATAATTATACTAGATAACCTTTTCAGAGGTATCTCTGCTATGAGTTAGTGCAAACCGCTAACTTGATATTAGGCTACTCGGTGTAGAATGAGCGTATTTTGATGAAATGGTAGCTAATGTGCTAGAAGTTGTTGGAGAGCTCACTGTCTGCTGTCTCTGGTGTCCATTTTTACTCCTGTGTTACAGCTCAGGGGAACAAGCTTCATTTATATGCATCTGTATGTTTCACTCATTGAACAAATAAATTCAAATTCTATACCGTTTTGTTCGGCTTGACGTAGCGTCCATTATCTGGGTCGTAGGTACTTGAGAGAGGCGGCGCCTTCCAGCGAGGGGGCCGAGCTTCGGCTCCTTCAGGCGACATGCCCCCCCAGTCTCAAGCAGAGAAGACTGCTGATTTTCTCACGATTTCAAAGCCTAATTTAACATACTTGTCTGTGTTTTTTTTCCATTCGAATTTGGATGGGTAGTTAATAACACATTTTTCTGTGGTGTGGTGAACTTGAAACTCGTTTTCAATTCCACTTTACAGGATCTTTAAATAAAAATATTGAAAAGTTTACAGGTCCTCAAAGTTTTCACAGATTTTTGCTTCTTTGAGAATCTTATTGAAACAAAATAATGCTCAATTTCTTTCTTAAACAAAATAAAACAAGGCTTTTTACATGAAAACGTACATTTGTGAATATAGAACTTTGCCATTAATATAATAAAATGTATCAAATAAACCTGATAACGATTGTCTCTACAGTCCTCTAAAAGACCGAATACTAAGTGTTTCCACATCAAAAGAAATTGGTCATCAATATTTACTGTAATAAAATCACGAACATTCTGCCAAAATGTTTTCCCAAACGGGCAGTGCCAAAACAAATGAACCAGTTTCAGGGTGACTGTCACAAAAGGTACAACTATAATCAATGTCAATTTTAAATTTAAGAAAATTATGTTTCACTGGGTAAATCCTGTGTATAATTTTAAAAGATACCTCCTTAACTTTGTTCGTAATTAAATACTGATTAGGTATAAGCCAAACCTTTTTCCAAATAATATTGTCTGTTAAATGTTCTCAGTACGAATAAATATAAGGCAAAGATACAGAGTCCCTTTTAAGTAACTCTCTTATGGATTTATTACGTGAGTTAAAAGAGAAACAAATATTACCTACATAAGAGTTTACTATAGTAGATGGGGACCAGTGTTGAATGTCTATTCTTTTCTCCTGTCTAAACAGCATACACACTTTTGAAGATATTGCACCAAAAACTCTAGCATAGTCCCCTGGTGTTACAGGAATCTTATAATGTGCCAGAAACTCTTCATAAGTGTAAAGTAAACCATCTTCATTAAATAACTGATCTACCAATACAATGCCATTATCAAACCAACGTTTCAGAAAAAAAGATTTGCATTTATACATGATGTCCTTATTGTTCCAAATATAATACTTATGAGGTGAAAAGTTATGTTTGTAAATCATAGACCATGACAAAAAGGCTTGGCGATGAAATTCAGACAGTTTCACCGGTATTTTTCCAATACTATAATTACAACTGAGAAAAAAAGGTATACTACCAAGGTTTGAACAAATATGGGAAGGGATAAAGTTCCAAATGGAAAGGGTATTTCTGATAATCTGACGAAGCCAATTAATTTTAAAAGTATTATTTAGTGTTCCAAAACATTTAGGCCACCATTCATAAGAATTTGTGATAACTGATTTCTTAATGTAATGTATTTTGTTTTTCCATATAAAGTTAAACAATATTTTATCAATCTCTTTACATATGGTTTTATTTAGATGCAAATACCCTCTGCCTTTGTAATTAAAACTCTGCCTCTTAAAGAAAGATCTCTCGTAAGCCACAGATTTAATTTCAAAAAAAAAAAAATCAACAATAGGATTGAAGTTAAGTAAACACCTTCTATGTTGATCCTTTGTAATAACTATTCCCAAATATTGAACCTCATTTTTAAGAGGAATACCATAGTAAGACATTTCAGAACAATCTTTGATCGCCATAAGCTCACATTTTGCCAAATTCAGGTATACACCAGATGCCTTTGAAAATATACTGATCAATTCAGTGGGCACAGAAATGTGGTTTCGGTTCAGAATGAAAAGTGTAGTGTCATCGGCTAATTGGATTTTTAAAATATATTTTTTAATCTCTATCAGCGATAGTGATACCTTTTAACAGGCTTGATTTTATATAAGAAGAAAGGAGCTGACTCACTAATAGAAAGAGGTATGGAGAGACTGGGCACCCCTGTCAAATTCCTCTTGTGATATCAAATCTAGGGGAAGTACCATTCAATAACTTAATAGAACAATTTCCATTTTTATATAGAGTTCGAATTGCTGCAGAAAAAAAAACTACCAAAATCAAATTTATTAAGCGTTTCAAATATAAATTGATGCTCTACGGAGTTGAATGCTTTATAGAAATCTAAAAAATAATATAAATCCGTTATCACTAAACAGGTCTGAATCATCTAAAACATCCAAAACCAATCTTATATTATTTGTTATGTGCCGATTTCCCATGAAACCCGATTGTGATTCATCAATTACGGAGTCCAAAACTGTTTTTAGTCTTTGAGCCAGTATTAGGGCCATGAATTTATAATCGTTGTTTAATAAGCAAATAGGGCGCCAATTATCAATATATAGCTTGTCTTTTTTCGGTTTGGGAAGGAGTGTAATTAAACCTTGTGTTAGAGTGGGTGGAAGATATTGTCTCTCTCTGCTTTCAGTGAATACCTCTACTAAACCTACCTTTTTACCGAAGCATTTAAGTAATTTTATCTCAAAAGGGTTTTCCTACTTTTATTAGTTATATTATTGTAGAATCTTGGTTTAGTAAATTTGGGTCATTATTTGAATTGTTATTTTTACTTTGTCTAGGTCAGAGTTGGCGAACTCTGATAGCGTACAAGAACTCTGGTCGCGTGAAGTATTTAAACAAATATGTAAAACAATCTGTATTCTTGATCTGAGGCAAAGGATCCGTTAACAGAGAATACGGCCCATACTCTTGACCTGGGGAAAGGATCTGTTAACAGAGTGTATGGTTTCATATATACAGACCAGGGGTGAACCAAATGTATATGTTACTTATTGGATTAGATCATTAGATTAGATTATTAGATCTTATTGGGATTTTTATTTTTGTTTGAATTGTTTATCACTTGTATTATTGTTTTTATTGAATTTATGTAAAGCACCTTGAGCTACAATTCTTGTATGAAATGTGCTATATAAATAAAGTCTTACTTACTTATTTACTTACTTACTAGAAAGGGAGCCAAGTCTTTGGAAAATAATTGATAAAATTCTGAAGTCAGACCGATGTGCCTGGTGATTTGGAATTCTTCAAATGATTTATTGCATCAGTCAATTCCAAAATGTAAGATTAAGATTTAATCTGCAACCCATTCAAAAAGTTAGCAGCTGTGACCTTAGAGTAATTGGAGGTATACAAGTTCTTGTAAAATGTGCTACAATACTGTGAGATTACTACTTGATCATCTGTCACAACCCCATCTATGTGTGGCGTAACCAAGAAAATTCTGTCTTTCTAGATTAAAACAATTATGTGAGTTTTGTTCACCTTCTTCAAGCCATTTTCTTCTCGAACGAATAAAGGCCCCTTCAGCTTTTTCCTTATAAATATCCTCTAATTTATTCATCAACTCAGACAATTCTAACTTTTCCTCCTCTCTGATAGAATCTGGATGTCTTCGTGATAAATCTGATATTCTTGTTCTTATTTTGGTTTCACTGTTTCTTTTACTCTTGGCTGTAAAGGAGCCATATTCTCTCATATATTTACCCAATTCAAACTTCAATAGTTCCCAATTAGTACTAAAGGAATTTTCCACTTTGGCTTTAATCCAAAATCTTGAGATCAAATGTCCAACTTTCTGTTGGACCTCCTTATGCAGCAGAAGGGAATTAATAAACTTCCAATATGAGGAATTCACATTTTGTTTTTTGGGGAACATCTTCACAGTTATATAAATGGCTTTGGCTTAAAGGGAGTAGGTAAAATATCCACATCAACCCCATCTTTGTCAAACTGTCAGAAATTACCCAGTAGTCAATTCTAGACAGACTACAGCCTGTCTTGTCACTCCATGTAAAGGCTACACTGTTAGGATATTTAACTCTCCAAATATCTATAAGATTAAATCTAGCCATAAGGTTTTTCAGACAGGTGTTTGTTGAGTTTGGCCGACCTGGTGGCCACTTATCTATATCATAGTCCTGAATAATATAAAAATCCCCTCCCATAATTATGTAAGCATTTGGATATTTGCCCAACCATTCTATAAACGTATTTTCTATGACCTCCAGAAGCTCATCATTGTCTGACTTCCTATTGTATCCGTAAACATTAGCTGTAATAATAAACGTATCATTACAGTTGAGTAGTAAACAAACAAAGTGCCCGTCTGAATCACAAAATTAATGCACAACTTCGCCATTAAACCTATTTTTCAGTGTCATCACCCCAGCTGAATGTTCAGAACCATGTGAAAACCATATTGAAGTCCCCCATTGAGACTTCCAGAATTTGGCATCATCGTCAAGCGAATGTGATTCTTGAATCAGAAATCATCCCTGTATTGTCTAGCGTATAGAAATAGCGTTTTTCGCTTAATCGTATTTTGCATCCCCCTAGCGTTAAAAGATATAAAAGAGAAATTCAACAGGTTAACAGGACAAATTGAACAATGATTAGATGAAGATAAGAACTAAGAATCAGAATAGATCAAGATCATCACCCTTTAAGAGCCATTTTAACTAGGATAACCAATCATTAGTTTATCAGTAAAAAAAATAATATAATAATATATAAATAACAAGCTAGGCCTAAGCCTGTTCAACAACGCATGACACCGAGTAGCCTAATGACAAGTTAGTGGTTTGCACTAACTCCTAGCAGAAATACCTCTGGAAAAGTTATCTAGTATAATTATAACAAGCACACAGAACTGAGTGATGAACTGCTGGCGGCGGTGGATGGTCCAAGTGCTCTGTACGGCTCCACGCTGCAAGAGAAGCCGTGTGTCCCTGAACCCCGTCTGTCTCTGGTCCATGTTAAAACTATCCACCGTGAAATGGTCACTGCAGAGGTGGCTGTTGGAGTTTATCCGAAGCTCTCCATCAGTGTGGCTCTTCACGAAATCAATCCACGTATTTTTCCTTTCCTTATCAATAGGGAAATTAAATAGCGTTGCAGCGCAGTCGAAGTTCTTGCATTCAGGGAAGATGCAGTTGCGGGTGGAGGGAGACATCCTGAAGCTAGCTAGCTAGCTGATGTAGGCTACAATAACAGTACAGCAGGAGGAACCATTCAGTGATCTGATGTAGATGGGTCAAAATGACGTAGATATGTGGTTTTAATGGGCGGAGCCACATCTGAAAACGGAAGAGAAACTTACTCCACATTTCAGTGCGACAAAGTTTTCGCGCTTTGCACATGCTTTCAGGAACTCATTTCACACGTATATTATGTACTGAGAAGCAAATCATGGAATTTGCTTTACAGGATCTTTAAAAAAATTCTGAGTGGAGGGGGAGCCAGGCCATGAAGGATCTTGAATACAAGACATGCGTCGGTGTATTGCACAAGATTTTCCCAACTCAGGAGCTCATGCTTTCTGAGGATGTAACAGTGATGATGGCTGTTGATGATATGTGTAATACTATGGTCTGTAATTTAGGTAATTTGAGTGTTCACCCTGATTGTGAATGTTGTCTAGTTAGATCGCTATCCAAGCTGTCCAATGTGAAAGTGTTCTTGGGTAAATAAACAGTCGGCCTATATTCCAGTGTGGCCTAGACTCTAGACGATTTACAAACACAAAGTTCCCATTCTGGTGGGATGCGGCTTATAGAAAATCCGGCCTATTTTCTGTAAAATACGGTACCCCTGAATTACCATAAACTCTTGAGTTAATTTTATTAGTGTCATGCCCTCTGCCCCCTAGTGGCGGTTTGTTGTGTTTGTTTCCCGGTTTTGGGTGTGGCCATGGTCTCCAGTTCCAATTACCCACTCACTGCCTCACTGCCTCAGTCTCCACACCTGTCTCCCATCAACTCATCAGCCCTGCAGTTTATCAACCCTGGTTTTCACGTCATTCATCGCCGGATAATAGTTTTGTCTACCCTCGGTAGTATACTCCCGGTTACAAAGAGAGATTGTAAGACCTAGTATTTTTTGTGTGAAACCATTCAGTGCTGACTTTGTTCACCAACCTTGCCTCCCAGCCAAACCCTGCACAGCCTACCCTGCCGTCCTGTCTGTTTTCCGTCACCATCATTCCCCTCTGCACTTACCCCAAAATTAAACCCCTCTGGACCATCCCTCAGTTTTTTCTCGTCTGTGCTGCGCACTTGGGTCCACCACCACCACCCCGTAACAATTAGTCTTAGTTCTTTATCTGATTGTTGGGGAATTTTACCTCTTAAAGTAAAAAACTCAAGATAATTTGGTAAATATTTCACAACAGTGCTAAATTGAGAACAAAAGTGTTAAATGTAAACTTAAAACCAACATTTGTATTATATTGAACTTCTATAAAAAGTGTTAATTTGTCCTAAACATACAACATTCGTAAAGACAGATCAATGACTATTTATCTGTCTCATTATAGAAGATGGACCTGATCTATCTTTGTACGGTAAAGAAGAACAGTACTACCTACCATGAAACAGAGATGGTCTCATTCCCTTTGGTCACTACACAGGTCCTCTCCTCAGGGTTGATCATAGTAGGGTGCACCAGCAGAGAGGCACTGGCGTTCACTATAGGCCGAGCCCTGAGGATGGCAACCAATAGGAAGAAATTAGATCTCTACCAAATAAAAACTATACTGTACCAACATCAAAGTTACACACAACTCTACAGTAAATATGCAATCTCCCATCATTGATCAATGAAGTTCCTACCATATGATTGACTGAGAAGGCAACAAATATATATTTGGGGTAAAATACCTGTATAGAACAGCCTTGTCAACCCCAAAAGCACCTACAATGAGATCTGAAAAAGATAATGTGAGGATACAACCTCAAACTAAACAAGAATTCAATACCTTTGGAATAAAACTTCACTGAACCATGGCTTACCTGGGTAGCCATTTTGATCCAGGTCTTTGTTACCACGGAGTGCATAGCCAAAACTGGCAGGAAAGGTTGAAGAAGCCCATTGGCCAGCTAGAGTCT
This sequence comes from Osmerus mordax, assembly GCF_038355195.1. Lineage (NCBI taxonomy): Eukaryota > Metazoa > Chordata > Actinopteri > Osmeriformes > Osmeridae > Osmerus > Osmerus mordax. The sequence continues at coordinate 5,429,032 of NC_090050.1, read as the reverse complement.
GTGTGGCTGTGGCTCCAGTCCACTAGAATGTCCATTAAAGATGAAGACCAATCCCTGGTGGTCATCACCTCCAAAGGGACAGCCAACGGCTATGTCTACAAACATTAACACACAAGATTATATGTTGTTAAGACTAATAAGAGGCAATTCTGATAAGTTATTAATCAGTGAGAATGGCAGTTTTCTAATTTCTTTCATTTTCAGACTCCTCAAATCTTTGGCAAAAGCAAACACAGATTTTTTTTAATGAAAATGTATTCAATTTAAAATGTGTCTTCAAATGACACACACCATCAAATAAACAGAGATTTTAAAAACCAAATTGAACACTGATGTTCTCCATGGAAAACACTATGAGTGGAAACCACTACTATGATAATCTTATCTTATTTCCAGTCCGAGTACAACAGTCCGTTGTAAACTGTTATGTTTTCATACTGAAACATAAAACACACAAATACAAGAAAGAAATGTGAATAAGACTACTACTGCATATTCTGTCCTGAAAAATAAAATTCCTACCAAAAATGTATGTCTGGCCAGGTGTGAGATTTGTATAGAACTGCAAAATGAGTGAAAAGCAGGAAATTTGAGCAGAATTTGTATAACTGAAGGAATGAGGTTTAGTCACCGTGTTTAAAGTTCCAATGTTAGTACAAAAGCAACTGAGACAAACTGTAACTGCCCTTGGGATGATATTAAAGTCTTCTGAAAGACTTAAAACTATGTCTGTCATTTAATGAGAAACAGAGAAAACAAGATACTATAAAACACTTGATGAAATGCATGCAGAACTTTCACAAGGAGTGCTAAAACCATGAATGCACATTGTTACAATTTTATCATCAGCTCTTCAGCAAGAAAAAGCCCTATATATCTACACCAGATAAGACAAGAAAATAACTAATAATCTGCTTAAGGAAATTATGCTATAAGAACATGTACATACAAAACAAGACAGAAAATTACAGATATTTAAGTAATTGTAAGTAATGTAATTGTGGAGCTTCTTTGTGGTGTTACCATTGAAGCCATCCTGGTTGAGATCCCCCAGTGGAGCAAGGGAGCTGCCAAACCTCCCGAAGGCTTGCGTCCCCTGCAGGCTTGGAGGCTGGCCGGGCACCAGGGACCCTTGCTGGAGGTACACGTACACGTTGCCCACCTCCTCAACACGCCCATACAAGCTCTGCATGAACATGGGAGCCCCCACCACCAGGTCCATTAGACTGGGGTGAGGAGGGGGAGTTTAGAGGAAGATCAGAAGATGAGAATTGTGATGGGAAATAGAAGGATTGTAAGATGGAGAAAGATGGTGAGGGAAGGGAGAAAATGGGATATGAGGAAACATTTGAAAAGAAGAGGGGAGGGGAGAGAAGGGTATAAGAGAGGAGTGGAGTGGAGAGGAGAGAAGGGGAGAAGAGAAGGGCAGAAGAGAAGGGGAGAAGAGAGGAGTGGAGTGGAGAGAAGGGGAGAAGAGAAAGGGAGAAGAGAGAGTAAGAGAGTAAGACTGAAGATCAAAGGTCCCCTAAATCCCCCTTGTATGTTGCTAGTATAAAAGTGTCTGCTAAATTAAAAACATATTAATACAATTGATATACCATGCACATTTCATGCACATTCAAGCTTGAATTGTTGTTCAACTAACCCTAGACCAGTATTTTAGGTTCTCAGTCAGAACAGTGAGAGTTGAGTGATTATACACATTAGTGAGTCTTAAAGCCATTTGGGAAAGTCATTAATGACTGATTAGGACAGGGAAGTGAAATACACTAAACAAGAAGTTCTAGAAAGTTTAAGAAAATTAATTCTAAAGAAGTACCAGGGATTTTCACAACTCATGACAGAGGGGGAGGATGGCAAGCAGTGTGATTTGCAGAAGCTCAGAGTTCAGCACTCTGTTAAAACCTCTATCCCTTTCTCTTTCCATGTCTCTTTCTCTATCCCTCTCTTAATCTCTCTTTTAATCTCTCTTTCCCTATCCATCTCTTTTTCTTCTTTGTCTCTCTCCCAATCCGTCTCTTTGTCTCTCCATCTTTGTCTCTCTCTCCCAGATCTCTCTTTCTCTCTCTGTCACACTCTTTCATTCTCTCACACATACAATTGCATACACTGTAATCTCTTTTGTAATTTTGGGTAATCTGGTTTGCTGTATTTCATACCCTTCAATCTCTCTCTTTCTCTCTCTTTCGCATTCTCTAGCTGTCCTTTACCTCTCCGTTGTCTCTATATTGCTCTCCACCTCCTCTTCCCCCCCTCCTTCCCCCTTTTCCTTCCCTCCTCCTCCCCCACACCTGGATTTACTCACCCGTTGTTGTCGATGTCTGTGGCTGCCACCGCGTAGCCGAAGTAGGACCCCATCTGAACCACATCAAACACAAGACAGGGTCTTTAATCAAACCACAGGGTCTACATCTCTTTCTGCCTTACCTTCCCCCAACCCACCCCTTTCTCCCCCTTCATCTACCCTCTCACTCTTCTTTTTCTCTCTTTCTCTTCTTGGTCAGCCGTGCTGATGACTATGCAAGGCACGCACAGCACATTGACAGCACAACATTGCATACAGACAAAATGAGATCCAGGGCTGCTTGTTTGGAAAGGGCCCGTTGGCCTGAGACAGCAAAAACTCCTCAAAATCAAGCAGAAAACTTAAAAACCCAAATCTCTAAGGTCCCTTGAAAAAGCAGATATACTCTATCGACATTGTTTATTCAGCTGAGCTGGTCAGCGCCATCAAAGCTCCCATGTGGAGACCGCTCACTGTAAATAGATTGTCGAGACTAATATAACCAGGGGTGCACTTCAGATAATTCTGACAATGCAGTTGACAATTATATATATTTTTTCATACACCTAATGCCTCAAAGCACCGCATCCATTTATGCGCAAGCACAAAAGATAATTCACGTAATTATTCATCTTAACATACGCACACATATCCACCTAAAATCCATGTCCTGGTATGTACACTGCCAAAAGAGATCCATCGCTTTAGTGCAGTGACACCAGGGTGCACGTCTGGTAGCCATCTTGAACCTCCCTCAATAAAACAGCAGTATTTGGTCAACTACAGTGAGTCAGTAGAAACTGATAATGGCCAATGGTTTTTGTTTTTGATTCACAGCTTAGCGAACACACAATCTGTGTCAGTTACTCTGACACAAGGATAATACTCTCCAGAACAAATTCCTTTGGCTCACCCCATGTGCACACACACACAGGTATACACATTCATGCACAGTGCACTCTTTCTCTGTCTCTTTACAATTCTGTCTCTGTCTGTCTGTCTCTCTCTCTCTCCATATACATACCTGCTCCCCTGTTAAGTTCAGTATGGACCTGAGATCCTTGCCATCAAGTATAGACACCTAGATAGAGATCTATAGTCAGAAAAATAGTCAGATTTCTTTTTGTTGCATCAATATTAGACATTGTTGTAAAGAAAAAAGAAAGTAACAAAAGAAAGAGTAAAGTTGATGTTGAAATCAAGGAGTTTCCCCTTGGAATGTTCCATAATATTTCCACTTTAATGTTTAACAACCCCGATGTCAAATGAATGCTGGGATCTCAGGCTTCCTTACTAAACCATATAGCATGAGTCCTTTGGGGATCCCTGTGATGAAATCTGCCAAGACAAAAAAACAAAGACGGAACATAAATCCAGGTTAGCAATTAAAAAACGTTTATGTATGTATGTCTTGTTATGTAAAGACATAAACCTGGGATAAAATGTTGCTATATGGGATGGATATTGATTAGATTTCAGTATTCTATACTTCATATTTCGAGGCTTTGTTCAACAAGACAGTTGAGCAGGCTAAGACTGTTTAGTAGAACCCCAGTGATAATTTAGCAAGAATTCTGGTCAATCAGCACAGTAAGTCAGATGGCAGGCAGATATGGTAGAGAGTGGTTAACTATTAGACAAAGTTACGGAGTAAGCAAAACCTAGACTCAGCCATGCATGAGCCAGTCTGTCAACATGACCCTCACCCTCGACACGGTCCCCGCTGAACTCTCCTCCAGCCACGGAGTACCCTGATAGGAGGAGAGGGAGATAGAAAGTGAGGGAGGGAGAGAATGAGAGAGGCAGACAGAGATGTAAACCCTGCAATGGTAAATATAGTACCCAATGTCATGGTGTTTGCCTGCTGCATATTTCCCACAAATCAAAACTTTACCTAACCAATAAAGAGGCGGACCATCTCACCCAGGTAACTGTCATCATAACTCCCCTGCGCCTGCTTGGTCTGAATCTGCCCGGTAACAGAAAGCAGGAAGTAGGAGGCGTAGTAGGCCTTGATGATCTCCTCAGTGGTAGCGGAGATCAGCTGGCCTAAGGATGGATGGATGAGAAAACAGGTCAAAGTGACTGTGTTAAAACAAGAGGCTGTGACCTTTGAACTTGGGTTTTAGACACCACTAAGTATTCTTGCACTGTTTGATGAATTATTCCCTCTTCTTAAAAGTCCAGGATAGATGGTCTGATATGTTTTAAGACTGATTTGTTGAGGTAAGCTAAATCAAGATATTTACAGTAGATTTTATGGCATGCATTATTCTATACCTTGGCCAGAATAAGTACATAGATAGCACAATACGTGATCTTCTGAACAATTCATCACAGTATAATCTACAGATCTGAAAGGCAGAACAATACTCCTACTCTCAAATTCTCTGTGAACACAAGTTACATATTAACCTATTCTTCTTCTTCATCCTGCTAGCTCACCTTGCCAGTACTTGTGAATTTGTGTTCACAGAGAATTTGAGAGTAGGAGTATTGTTCTGCCTTTGAGATCTGTAGATTATACTGTGATGAATTGCATAAACCTATTCTTCTTCTTCATCCTGCTAGCTCACCTTGCCAGTAAAAGCTGCCAGGCCCTCCAAGAACAACCTTTCCATCCTGAAACCAAGGGAAACATGGGATAAGAAGTTGAGGTGTTCATGGCCCTCGGGAGATTTAACTTCAGGTTTGAGGTGCTGCTCACCTCACACAATGTTCAGATGTCCACCTGTGTGAAAATCTTAGGAGGAGTCTAAAAGGAAAGTCCCATGAAAATGTAGAGTGAATGCCCTGCTTTTTGCCCTGCTTTTGATTCCATTTCAATAAAAATGTGCATGTTTTTATTTTGGGCAAGGACTGTGTCAGTCCTTGTGGTATGGCAAGCCGTTTTATCATTTAACCAATGAATTCTTGATATCCAAAATTCGAATTTTGGATATCAAGAATTCAATTTTGGATATCAAGAATTCCCATTTTGGATATCAAGAATTGCATTTTGGATATCAAGAATTCCCATTTTGGATATCAAGAATTGCATTTTGGATATCAACAATTCGAATTTTGGATATCAAGAATTGCATTTTGGATATCAACAATTCGAATTCTTGATATCCAGAATTGAATTCTGGATATCAACAATGTATGCTAATGACCTTAATGGGGGCGGGATTATATTTGCATGATATTTCTATGTCATATCTTGGCAAGCCGTTTTAATCATTTAAACAATGCTAGTTAACATGGCTGCGCGTGTACTGAATCAAGTCCGAAGGAGAATTTTAACAATTGAAAGAGCATTGAACCAAGGATCCGCAGGACACCGTGAATTGCAAATGATTTCTTTAGTAATTGCAAACTTGTATCGAGTAGAACACCATTTAAGACCTGAAACGTTTCGTGTTTTATAGAAAGTTTGAATGAGTTGAAGACATGCATCGATTCACCAGAACCAGCTAGCTGGTCTTACCAAGCTCCACGCAGTCGAACAGGTATGTGTTCAAGTGTTAAAAATGAATTGTATGTATTTGTTGCAGATAGTAGTAGTCTAATAACTGCTGTGTTTTGTAATAAATAGTTAAAATAATGCAAGTTTTGCAGCACTTCCTAAGCCTCATGAATTTTCTAGGACCATTATGGCTAGCAGTAGGCTAGCTAGATAGGTTCAGTTTAACTTATTTTGATACAGAAGTGTAACTACGGAATATTTCTAAAATATGTTTTTTTCTGTTAAGTAAAACATGATTTGTGTTTTAGGCCAAAGAGGGAGACCATCTATTCATGTCACCAGAGCTCAGATACAAGTGCTCCAAAGACAGGGTTTTACCATTAAAGCAATGGCCAGGAACTTGGGTTGTTCATCCTCCTATCTGTACAAAAAATCCATATTGTTGGGTATTTCTTTGCGTCATCGATTCACAACTATTGGCGATGATGAGCTTGAGCAACACATAAGCAGACTACACCAACAGTGTCCACAATCAGGCTTAACGGTAATTATTATTAGGCCTTTTATAATTCCTGACAATATTCATTACATAAAACATTTATAAATAATATGAAACCTATTTGATTAATACACCATTTAATATTGTCTTACACTAAGAGCTTGTTTTTACCACCTTTTCCAGTGTCCTATTCTATATGAATTTGTCACTGCTACAGTCTTACAGCTTCAGAAAAGTTTGCGTCAGCCATCCTCTAGTCTAAGACCTGTCCAAATAGCCAGACTGCTTTTTTACACTAATTTCCTTAACCAGAAAGTAAATCTGAGCAAACAGAATTTAGGACAAACTTGGCCACATTGTCTTAAGCTTGGCCAGGTTGAAGGCTCCATGGGACCTGGCCACAATTGGCAATCGCACAACTGAGCCTTCAACTCCACAAAATAACCCAGATGAGTCTTGACGGTATGATTTTGCCTGTTAAATAAATTTGATTTCTCAAATGCAGATGATGCAGGGATACCTTCGGGCTGAGGGGATAACGGTTCAAAGAAGAAGGGTTCGTGAGATGCTGACCAGGGTGGACCCAGCTGCAGCAGCCCAGAGGTGGAGCAACGTTGTTGCAAGACGCAGTTATCATGTGCCATTTCCAAACAGTTTATGGCACATAGATGGCCACATGCGTCTCATACGGTAATCACAAATGATTAGTTAACGCTATTGAGTTTAACATTTCAAGTGCATATTCTCAGTTATCTTAGTGTCAATGTGTTAGTGACCACATAACATGTTCTTGCGATTTGTATAGAGAAACTTGATTTAGAATTATGGTAGTATAACCACAGGAACATTTAACCCTTGTGTTATCTTCGGGTCATTCTGACCCATCAGTCATTGTGACCCACCGTCGTATTGCGACAAATTTACCGCATACAAAAACAAAGTGAAGCATTTTATTTTAACCGTTGGGCTGTCTCAGACCCCCCACATTGCAAAGGTTAATAAAAATTTTTTTTGGGGTATTGGGTAAAATTGGGTAAACACAACGATGGTTCGTTATGAACCTTTGGGTCATGTGACCCGAAGGCAGCACAAGGGTTAAATAGCAGTCCATAAATTAAGCCCGCATGTACACATCTGTCTTTAATTTATAGGTACATTCATATAAAATTAAGTTGACTGTACAATTTAATACATTTTTCCTTTTTTGGTAAGAACACTTCTAGATGGGGATTTGTGACCCACGCTGGAATTGATGGTCGTTCTCGTGTGATCACGTTCCTGAGATGCAGTACAAACAACACTGCTACAACTGTGCTTTCACATTTTGTCAGAGCCACTTGTCAATATGGAGTCCCATCAAGAGTGAGGTCAGATTGCGGAGGTGAAAACACTTTGGTTGCACTGCTAATGACTTTGTTAAATGGACAGGGTCGTGGTAGCCACATCACTGGCAGATCGGTTCATAACCAGCGGATTGAACGTCTTTGGAGAGATGTGTTCATCCAGGTCATCCACAGTTTCTATAATCTCTTTTACTCTTTTGAGGAAGACCTAATTTTGGATCCAAATGACAACATCCATAGGTTTTCACTGCACAAGACATACCTGCCTGAAATCCAGAATAGTTTGGATTGTTTCAGAGTTGCATGGAACAGTCACAGTCTACGCACAGAGCACAACTGCACACCCAATCAAATCTGGATGGACGGCATGCTTGGAAACATTCACCAAAATGCCACAGCTGTGCAGAGAGTCTTTGGGGAGGATCCGTACACAGAGGAAAGCTTGGAAACAATGTTGGGAAGATATGATATTCAGCTACCTCGGTTGCAAGCTGAAGCTGATAATGATGACCTAGACCGAGCTGTCATCGTAGAACCACCTCCGGTTGCTCTGACGCCTGAACAAGAGCAGGCTCTTCAGGATGCCTTGACGGGGATCACAGATTTAAAACTGAGGTATCAAAGCTGCTGTAGAGTTTTGAGTGAATTTGGCATTGGACAGTGAATGTATGCGAGTTGTCCAGTTTCTTGCAGTAAGGTACACAGGAAGACAAGTGTTGTAGCCGATAGTCTGTATGTTTCTGGTAAAGAAATATCAAAGGAATAAAGAAACACATGTAGCATTGTGAGAGCTATATAGATAAGGAAAATTGTCCATGTTTTATAATGTAAGTTTAGCAACTAGGCTTCATATGTGTACAGTGGCAGCGTGGCAAAGGTTTGCGGGCACGCTGAGGGATCCCGGAATGCAACATGTTTGAATACTTTATATCAAGTGTGATTAATGAAATGGGAAGCAGCAGTAATACTTTGTATGATGTACCATGTTGTGTTTTGTCTGTAAATGAGAACCTAGTGCACTGTAATGTGGCAACTGTAATCCTACATGTACCTACAATGATGGGTGTATTTTGCAATCAAATAAACCAATAACTCAGTTGCACAGTGTTTATTCAAGTATGCATCGACATGTCAACAGGCTCAGATGGAGAATGTACCTTTAACCAACGTGCAGACAGTTTGAAAAACAATTGCATTTGGGAGAGACAAGATGTTATCCTTTTTTAAATTTGATTATTCCTATCATGAGAAACTCGAAAAGCTCAGACTTGTAGCTCAAGTTGTAGCACTGATGTAATCTGTTTAATTATAGGAGGTGATTTAGAAGCCATCCATTCCAACACTTTCTTTTCAACAAACCTAAATACATCATTTTGAGAACTTATTTTTATAGCCTACAGTCAAATCAATATGCCATAAACTCTGTACACAATGTAGTCTGTGAAAATACCATTAAAAGATCAAACATTAACGGATTACATGAAACCCAAAGTTAAGAAAAACAATTGAACGTGTGAAGGGTCTGAAATCAGCAGCCAAATTACAGGCTACACTGAGATCAAAACCAGAAAGGCCAGATAAAATGTTTCCTAAAGTACCAGTTTTAGAACAGAGTTTTATGAACAGGGGAGACAAAAGTGCAATTATCAAAGTAATGGGATAAGAAAATTAACTGAATATCAAAGCATAGGTACATGTCATTTGTCAGTAACTTAAGGTTTTCCAAAACCTAAGCTGTTTTTTATGGCTGAAGTGACCATTTCCTTCATTCTATATTCGCTATCAAGGCCTCTGGGAAGGTAGAAGGTCAGTGCGCAAGTGGATGCATATGGCATTCGTGACCTGCCTTGTTCCTGGTCATAAAACTCAATGGTTGGCTGTTCCTGGAATCCAAGTGGAGGAATCATGTCTGCTGAGGTGATGAATATGAGGATGTCCTCAAAAGTAACATCTGCTTGACTGTCTGTTGAGAAGGGATCAGAAATCTAACCATCTGAACCGGTTGTTAACATTTGTATACATTTACTAGGTTCTATTTAGCATTTAATTTAGGGTAATCCAAAACTCTATTGACACTGTCAATGTGTTTCAAGACAACAGCAAATAATCTTACCTTCTACCATCTTGAGAAACACCTCCCAGCTGAAGATGGTGTCCTCTTCCTGCTCTCGTCGGTTGGTGCCCCTTGTACTGTAGTTGACACTGAAGAGTGACTTGAGGGATTGGCGAGTGAGAGGGGAGGACATGTCGGTGAAGACTGGCAGGAAGGCAGCATAGTTGGCTTTCACCACATCCCACAAATTGCCCAATGAGTTCAATCCATCAGTGAATTGTTTGATGATGTTTGCAACTCTGTCAATAGATGTAATTACTTAACAAGGGCAATATCAGACATAGTTACAGTACAGTATTATTTCTAAACCTCCAGAGATGATTGCATACATGTTTGTAAAGTCAGCTTCAAAGTGTTGTCATCAACTAAAAAATATTTGTGTGTCATTATGATGTGTCACTACCTCATGAACACATAATGTTTGCATATGTATGCAATTGTGTTGGGGATCTCCTCTCTCTTTGACATGTATATGCCACACTCAGCTAACCAGTTGCCTAGAACTTCGGGCTGGAGCAATGCAGCAAACTCATTTTCATCTTTGCAGTTGAGAATCTGACAAAGACAAATATACTCAAGTTTTTAATGCAATTCTCAACTAGAAGACGCAATCAACCTCTTAGTTTTACACTACTGTGTTAGTTCAGTGTCAATCAAATGTTATACTGCTTGCTCATACCTTCTTGATTTTACTCTGTACATCTTCATCAAGATTTTGCCAACGGAAATCTCTAAAGGATGGGTTGTGGCCACACATGCAAGCGAACAGTGTTTTGTCGAGGGCTCTTAATCCCGGTCCCCCATGGACGATCGACCAGCCAACACATTTTCCAACCTTTAGGTACTTTTGTTCCTGGCCCTGATGGTAGGTGAACAGTAGCTCCTTAGATGGACCCTCAAACACACCGGACTGTTGCACATCCTGCATCAAGAGTCTTTGACAGAGAAAATACAATTTCACAAAGCATCAATAATGAGTTACAAAAAAAAGATTCTCTGGCCTTCAGACTATTTAATTTTAGAGTTGCCAAGTCAAGGTCAGTAGTGAGATTGACATGACCAAGTTGGGAGGGGAAAAATATGGGATAAAAATATAATATAATTCTTAATATCATTGCATTACTTATCACCCACCGGAAAAACTTTCTCTGTGGCCCCCTGTAATCTGCTCCTTCCTCCCCAACAAATTCCACCTTTGGAGATTTCTTCCAGCAGAATGACGGTGATGACATTGCTTTAAAAGCACTGTATAGGACTTTCCTCCTATGGACAATAACATGGAGTTCATTGCCAGAGTTGGAAGAGCTGCTTTGGCTGTCCTCTTCATCTTGGCAGAAGTGTTGTTTCCGAAAACATTTGAGGACTGTGGCAAGATTAAGATCTTCATCCTTGAGGAAATATATGAAAATAAAATGATTAATTAAAAACAGAGCTGATGGCTGACCTTTTGAAACATTTCCTAAATATTCTTTCCTTGCTACAAATGTGTTTGGGGTCCAGCACACCTGTATTCTAATATCACAGCTAAGAGTTGAAGGGACAGTACCACAATAGAAAAACTGATTTAGGCTCTATTCATTCACGCAAGTTCAGCAGTGCACTGTTTAGATAATGGTTTGGGTGTAACTTTGCAGACCAACTACAGAACCTTTTGTTAGAGAATATAACTCCCGCAGCTTCATGCTAGGAGGTGCATGGTAACCACGTCCAATACCCTGACAAATTCTCCAGGATTGATCAAAGTTTCTCTGTGACTATGATTTAAAAAAAGGCTTGGGCACCGTGTGCTACAACAGTTTTAGCAAGTGACTTAGACCACTACACTAAGGGGTTTAGGATTATTATTCATTAAAAGACCAACCTACCATAGCATGAAGCAGACTTACTGTGGTGAAATTATTTTCGTCATTCGTGTCATGACCACTGCTGTCATGATCACTGCTGTCATTATCGTCATTGTTTTCAGCCAGCATGAAGTCATTTCTACAAATGTGTAAAATAACTCAAATTAACCCTCACTCACCCTAATACACAATTATAATAAACCTGGGGCATTCTAACCCACAATTACACAAGTGTAATACAAGCAAAGTATTATAGGGTAGTATAACATGAGACCCAATGCCATGTGTTTTATGCTGACTAGTAAGCAGTGCCGAGGAGCTCACAAAATAAGGAGGTGATTTAAATTCAGGCACAAATAAATACATTTACAAATACATAATGTAATATCTTTATCAATAACAGCAAGTACCTGTCTACAATTTGAGAAGCATCCACTGCTGAGCTTGTTGGAATTTTGTAAAACACCTACAAAAAAAGTTTTGTTGATTCAAACTGTACATAAATATACGAAAATCTATGAAAATGCAAACAAGCCAAGGTACTTTAAGTTTACAGAATTTATCATATATAACCCTTCAATGGATTACAATTATAAAGATGTTCTTAAACTTAAAACAATCCAGAGTGCCTGCTTTCTGTTGTTCATTATAACATACGCCACGTAAATATCTCACATCAGGCGTTCCTGCATTCTGCCACTCTAGTGCGTCCAACGTCTCCAGCTATAAGAAGAATATAAACAATTTCTTCCATTTTTATTTCATTAAATTAACTAAGTAAGACAATAACATTTAATGGCCGCGTTTCCCAGATTCGTTAAGAAGCTCTTAACACTACGAGCTTCTTAGGAGTGTTCTAAGAGCGCTCTAGAACGCTCTTACAGCGCTCCTAAGAAGCTCGTTTGTCAAGGTCCACATGCCATGGGACTTATTGTGCACCTATGCTGAGGTTCTCCACATCAAGATGCCCATCCAGCCGAACGATCTCTCGTCCCAGTGTTCACCTTTTAGCTTCCTCTCCTGCCTAACCAAATACTTCTACCCCAGCGAGGAGCTGCTTTCCAAAGAGACAGAGTATTTTACTGCCCCCTTCGAGAAAGATCGTCTTGAGTACTTCTGTGTGAAGAACCAGGACCTATTTTTCACACCATCCATGAGGAGTAGGATGGCAAGTTAAGCTCTTGCAAATTTGCGGGAAACGCGGCCAATGATGACACAACATTAATTTGAGTTTACCTGAAATGACATGTCTCTCTCTAATGAATTTTTGATTGCTTTGATGCTGCTGCTGACATCTGTTGTAAAATAATTACATAATTACTTCATATTATTGATATGCAGAATTTCTGTGAGAAAGAGGTTTTTCTCCTTCTAAGCCAAGAGGTCATGCTGTGGAGCTCACCCCAGTCCACATAAGGGCCTTACTTGTTTCAGGGAACAGGGTTCAATGAGTTACGATACTGTCAGGTATGACCTTTTCTAGAATACAAACAGGCTGACCACATGATATGTCATGTAAGGAAATATTATGTGTATTAAGTTATATTTCAACTTGTCCATTAATTGTGAAGTCGCTTGTACCGCATGGCCTCACTCATCTGACCACTTTTTGCTTTGTCTGGTTAAATGATTCGGGGTCTTTCTGAACACAGTCAACCCTTTGTAATTGTTGTGGATCTTTCTGGCCCCCAATTTACATCATTCTATCGATTGTGCATAATTTCATGTTTAGTAGATCAAACAAACTGCCATTATTTGGGGATTAACTGTCCTTTAAAAGAACATAACTTACTTGGCTGGACTGAGCAGGTGTGGTGGAGGGGTTGACCACTGCTGCAGACATCTGTTGAAAATACATTCCACACTTATGTACCTTCAGTCTAGTCCAATGTAATAGGAACTTTGAGAATCTGAATTTGATGTTCATGTCAGCCTTAAAACTAAACTGGAGTAAGTGAACGCAACTTACTTGGCTGGACTGAGCAGGTGTGGTGGAGGGGTTGACCACTGCTGCAGACATCTGTTGAAAATACATTCCACACTTATGTACCTTCAGTCTAGTCCAATGTAATAGGAACTTTGAGAATCTGAATTTGATGTTCATGTCAGCCTTAAAACTAAACTGGAGTAAGTGAACGCAACTTACTTGGCTGGACTGAGCAGGTGTGGTGGAGGGGTTGACCACTGCTGCAGACATCTGTTGAAAATACATTCCACACTTATGTACCTTCAGTCTAGTCCAATGTAATAGGAACTTTGAGAATCTGAATTTGATGTTCATGTCAGCCTTAAAACTAAACTGGAGTAAGTGAACGCAACTTACTTGGCTGGACTGAGCAGGTGTGGTGGAGGGGTTGACCACTGCTGCAGACATCTGTTGAAAATACATTCCACACTTATGTACCTTCAGTCTAGTTTAATGTAATAGGAACTTTGTTATACCTCATTCCAATGTGTACTCCATCACCAATTTCAAATGTCACGCAAAAAAGAAACACTTCACATTCATAGCATCATACAAATGTGGAGTGCTGGGAGACTCCAGAGTGTAACTTTCATAAAATATTATTTCAGATGCAAAACACATACTTTGAACACACCTGACTTCCAGATAAGAGGTTTCCACGTGGAATTATATAAAGATGGCTTTTTCGTAACTGATGCTTCAGATCCTTCAAAGAGTTGGCATGAAGTGTCATCAACCTTCGTTGTTTATTTGCCTTGGCCACAGTGAAACCTATTAAGTTCAGGTTCACAGACGGAAAGCTCCCACACACAAATGCATAAAATTCACGCAAGTCCCAGGTTAGGTTGACCAACTTGTTCCAAGCAAAATCTTTAACAAAAAGTAATTTGGAAACAGGTTGTTGTAGTTACACTTTCTTTAGGATTTGACATCTAAATGGAAATCAATAAACATTTTTGTTCTCTGTAATTTATCACAGCACTTACCAAGACCAGCTTGGGTTAAGCGAGATTTTTGGCCATCTGTGGGAACTCTACTGCAGTCCATTCGGTCCACAAGAAAAAGATTCAGTACTGTCATTGACCTCGGCCGCCTTCCTCTTCTCACAGTGTCTGTTATTCATAAAATTGTAGATAGGAATTAGTTACATTATATAACTTTCATGTCAAGTTAACATAATACAAAAATGGAAATACAATAACAAACAATAATTTATGTTATGAACCCAAAAGGTTTCACTATGACACTGGTCACTGGTCACGAAGGGCTGCTATATAGTAATCTATTTAAGCACTATTCTCTATAAGTATATAAACTTTGTGTAGGATAACAGGCATAGGCGATTCTAAGTTTTTTAAATGGGGGTGCAAAGGGTAGTAAAAAAAATTGCTTACAAAAACACAATCCAAAATAATCATGTTATCGTTTTTTGCATTAATTTGAAAATTCTAATGTTTTCATGCCAACAGTAGGGGGTGCAAATGCACCCGCGGTAAAATCTCCTATCCCTACAGGATCTATGGCCTTTTCTCATCACATTGCTATAGAAAAGTTTTAATATCAGTATTTTGAGAAAGGCCTGTTGCTATAGTTTAACCGTGGTTGTTGTAGCGAAAAGACTCCCTGACTGAAGACAACAAGTTGTTGTTGTCTTCATTCTCCAGCTCCCTCCTTGCTAGGTTAATGGCACGATGAACCCGTGCACTTGCAGTGCTATTACTCGTACTATTGCTAGTAGGGCTAGTTATCTCAGATCTTGCGTCCAATCCGATCTCGCTGTTCTCCACAACCTCTTCCATGTTAATAAACCTGCTTATTACAAAAAATTCCTGTACAAATCGCCCTTGCAGTAGCCTTGCTATCCCATCTCTTGCAACATGGAAAGAACTCAAAGATTTTCACTGTCGGCGTTTGCGCATGTGTTCACTCTTCAATTCCATTGGTTTAGTTTTAAGTACGCAAATTTGATGCAAATGTATGCTAACTTGATATCCAGAATTGCATTTTGGATATCAAGAATTCGAATTCTTGATATCCAGAATTGTATTTTTGATATCGAAAATTGGAATTGTTGATATCCAAAATGGAATTCTTGATATCCAAAATTCGAATTCTTGATATCCAAAATGCAATTCTTGATATCCAAAATTCGAATTCTTGATATCCAAAATGCAATTCTTGATATCCCAAATTCTAATTGTTGATATCCAAAATGCAATTCTTGATATCCAAAATTGGAATTCTTGATATCCAAAATGCAAATCTGGATATCCAAAATTCGAATTCTTGATATCCAAAATGCAATTCTGGATATCAAGTTAGCATACATTTGCGTAATTAAAGCTGTAAACCAATGGGTAGGGGAGTGGGGGGAGTTTAAAAAAACGTTGCGTAAACTACGCAAGAGTTGGGATTCTGTTGGGTTTAGTCAGCTCGTACCGTAGCAGACGGGTTGGAAGATGTCTGTGCAAGTGTTTGTAATTAAAAAGTCTCATAATCTCATAAGAAACCTACGTGGACCACCCAACAAAAGAGGTACTGTACTAGTTTTGGCTTTTATACTTTGTTTTGTTCGATAACTAGCACTACAGTCGAGCTAGCAAGCACACGTTAATGCTACTGTACTCTAGCTAGCTAGGCTAGCTCATCATGAAACGTGAAAAGATATGAATATAATAGACTATACGAGTCTCCAATCCTGTTTCTGAAGAGCTACCTGCCAGTGGGTTTAAGGTCCAACACTAGCACGCCTGATTCTAATTATTATCTGGTTGATCAGGTAACTCGTATCAGGTCAAATGAGTGTTGTTGGATCAAAAACCTACAGGCAAGTAGCTCTTCAGAAACAGGTTTGGAGACTGCTGGACTATACAGACTAGTAGCTTGCGAAAAGTAATGCCAGAGCCTGTCTAAGGAGACATACTCTGGTAGCCTATGGTGACACAACGTCCTAATTTCCCCAGACATGTCTTCTTGATGTGTGGGATGTGGAACTAGGGTCAGTCACAATTCTGATGATGGTATTGTTTTTAATCTAAGTCCCTTAATATGTAACTCTGGACAAGCTAGTTTTTTTTATTCATTTGAAGGCTCCAATCAGGGCATACATTTTATCTGTGACACTGCTGGGAGGGTGAGTGACGGTGATGAGGTAAAACAGAAAGACTGCAGACTCAAGACTGCATAGAAGTTGAATACCCCTGATCTAAAAAATGTTCCCTCTTATTTCTCTGGTTTCCTATTGAATTGTAGGTAGCCCAGAGTCCTTGGATCATGACTACCTGGCCTGACAACACCAAGCTGACCTTGTCCAAAGCCGCTGTCCACAGCCCACATGGTGGACCTTGTCTACCTGGTTGAACAGCTCGTCTGGATTCAGTCTGAAGAAAGGACACCGTTCACCTATGTTTATTAAGCTGCTGGTCTTCTGAACATGCACAAATATGAATGTGATTTTAAAGGTAATCCAATCTGATCTCACCAGCAAAAGCAGAAGACAACACCTCATACTCCGACTACTATTTGATTGATATTTGATATGTCAGCAACGTTAGATCAGAGGAATGTGCCCATATTGTGTACAAACTTTTACCTTTACATCTCATGTGCTAGGGATAAGTAGTTATTAGAGGGGGCAGGTATCAATGTAATGTTTTATGTGAGGCTATTAAATAAATCCAGTCACATTTATATTGTACGAATTATAATCACTTTCTTTTAATAAAGTTTGTTTGCAATACACCATCTCCATTGTGTTTATTTCATTGTATTCATAAAATTGATCATATCTGCATTTATTTTACTAGCTAATGAATTGTAGTGTGGCCTCTAATTATTGTGGCTGTCTATTCTGTTGCTGCGGGTTCTCCATTGCATCATCACTGTGGGGATGAGATGGGTTGTCCATGATGGCCATCAGCTACTCTCAGCCTCCTTCTCCAAGCTGTCCAGCATGATCCCTAGCAGAGAACTCACCTTTGATGAAGAAAGTGTCTTGTTCGTCTTCATTAACGGAGACTTAAGTTCAGTTCTGTATTTTTGTATTCTTATAAGTGACTAGATGTATTATTGATCTGCAGATTGGGAGAGAAAACAGACCTCTGACAATAAATGACGGCACAACACCAGGCTTAGGTCTCAATCATGTTTCCCAGCTTCAAAGGTCGGGGGAACGTGTTTTATAGGGTGAAATAAATTCAACATGGATATTGATAGTCAGGTATTAATGGTGTTACAACAGTCACAGAGAAAGATTCCCAGCTCCCAGCCCATGACCACTCAGGGCAGAGAGAGATCATAGGTGGAGCTCTCCCCGCCATCACAAGGGACGTTCACCCAGTACTTTCTCGTGACCCTGAACATTTATTCAACCTGACTACACACTATCTACTCTTATCAATAACAAACTCACATGACAACATACTAAGTATCCAATGACTAGTTCTATTGATTTGTGAAAGTTGTATTGATTAGTGTATAACTTAAGTACATGGGAAATCCCATACATGCATGTACAGTGAGACAGACACAGTGATGCAATGTGTGTCCAAGTTAGGACTGTAATTGGAATGCTTCAAGTTCAAGTCTTTTATTTGTCAGGTACACAGAACAACACAAGGTCAGACTGGGCACTGAAATTCTTAAGACAAGACAACGCAAGCACCTGGCATAACATAACATATAAGTACACAGATCATAATTTACATCTATGCTGAGCTTAAATAAGTGAAACTTTCTATATATGCAGATAGCAATAAATAATCGATTATACTAACCCTAATACTAAAACTTCCTAAATATACAGATAACAATAAATAATACACCATACTAACCCTAAATGCACATAATACCTATTACAACCCTATAACCTATTCTAACCTAGGTGGAGTACAGTACAATAGTGCAAAATTGCAGATCAGTGACTATGTCAATGACCATACAGGAGCCTGGTGGCGAAGTACAGTGAGGTACAGTAGTGCAGTGTTACTGATAGTGCAACCAGTACAGAAAGTGACAGTGTATAAGTGACTAGTGTGCAGTGAATCAATGTCCATATCAGTGTCCATTCAGAAGCCTGATGGCCCTTGGGTAGAAACTATTGTCCAGTCTGCGTGTGCGCGACCGGATGCTGCGGTAACGCCTGCCAGAAGGCAACGGGGTAAAGAGACTGAAGGATGGGTGGGAACAGTCTCTTAGAATCCTGCCAGCTTTCCTGAGGCAACGTGTGTGGTAGGTGTCCTGTAGGGCTGGGAGCTTCCTGCCGATGATGAACTCAGCAGAACGGACCGCACTTCGTAGGGCCTTGCGGTCCCTGTCTGTGCAGCTCCCATACCACACTGTAATGCAACCAGTCAGAATGCTCTCTATAGTGCATCTGTAAAAGTTAGTGAGGATGACTGAGTCCATACCAAACTTCTTCAGTCTCCTCAGGAAGAAGAGGCGTTTATGGGCCGCATTGACCACCTTGTCCGTGTGAACAGACCAGATGAGGTCGTTGCTGATGTTCACCCCGAGGAACTTGAAGCAGTTGACCTTCTCCACTTCAGATCCGTTGATGAGTAGGGGTGCATGCTCCTCCTCCTGCCGCCTCCTATAGTCCACAATCATCTCCTTGGTCTTGCTGATGTTGAGAGAGAGGTTATTGTCCTGGTACCATGATGTCAGGGTGTCAACTCCTCTCTGTAGGCTGACTCGTCACTGTCAGAGATGAGGCCCACGATGGTTGTTTCGTCAGCAAACTTAACAAGGAGGTTGGAGCTGTGCGTTGCACAGTCGTGAGTGAACAAGGAGAACAGGAGAGGGCTGAGCACACAGCCCTGGGGGGTGCCTGTGTTGGTGATCAGTACGGAGGAGGTGCGGTCACCGATTCTCACCACCTGTGGCCTCCCCGTCAGGAAGTGTAAGATCCACTTGCAGAGGGAGGTGCTCAGTCCCAGGTCCACAAGCTTGGAGACCAGTCTGGAGGGGATGATGGTGTTGAATGCTGAGCTGTAGTCAATGAACAGCATCCTCACATACGTATTCCCTTTGTCCAGGTGGGAGAGAGCGGTGTGCATAGTCAGAGCGATGGCATCGTCTGTAGACCTGTTGGACCGGTATACAAACTGCATAGGGTCCAGGGTGGGGGGCAGCGAGGAGCAGATGAATGATTTGACTAGCCGCTCAAAGCACTTAATAACACCCATTGGAAATGCCAGTCCTAGGAATTAATGACTGCATCTTTTGTTATGAACTGCATCATTTCAACATATTTGTGAAATAATAAAACACAATGCCTGCCTTTTCCCTCCCACATGAACAACATAGGCCATACTTATGTAAAATGATCTGGTTTTGGATTGTGTTGGACGGTTTAGCATCTATAGCTCCAAGAGGAAAGTTTAGTAGTTTTATTACAAATAATTTAAAGCTTAATGTATGCCAGTAGTGCTTCAAAGTATTGGGTGGTATAGTCTCATAAATTTTCGTGCGTATGTTACTCGTGTGTACCTGCTACTCGGAGCAGGTACACATTTGAACAGTAGATGGCGTAGTTCTGCCAATTTAGTGGAATTTAATCTGAACCCAGATAACGATGTTACACATACAATACATTCATAAAAATAAAAAAAGGACAATGATTACGTTTTTTGGGGTCTCAAAACATCCGACTACATCCATTTTCAAAATCAATGTTGAACTAAACCGAACGCCAACGGATGGCAAAGTCTACAATGGCCGCAGTGGGCAACGCTCTTAGCGTAGAAAATGTTACGCCTTTGCAAACAGAATTTACGTAGCCTGCCTACTCCCGCCCACATGAAAGTCATTAGCATACATTGTTGATATCCAGAATTCAATTCTGGATATCAAGAATTCGAATTGTTGATATCCAAAATGCAATTCTTGATATCCAAAATTCGAATTGTTGATATCCAAAATGCAATTCTTGATATCCAAAATTCGAATTGATGATATCCAAAATGCAATTCTTGATATCCAAAATTCGAATTGTTGATATCCAAAATGCAATTCTTGATATCCAAAATGGGAATTCTTGATATCCAAAATGCAATTCTTGATATCCAAAATGGGAATTCTTGATATCCAAAATTGAATTCTTGATATCCAAAATTCGAATTTTTGATATCAAGAATTCATTGGTTAAATGATAAAACGGCTTGCCATATTGTCGCGTTCTCGTCGTATATGTTGTGAGTCAACTGCTTTTATTTCCAGCAAAGCAAAAATGTGTCAATATTGGTTTACAAATATAAATATTCAACAACAAAGACATACATTGAAACTTCACAGACAGGCTAACATAAATGGCCTAATGTGTCCCTGAACAAAGGGTGGGTAAAAATCAAAAGAAAAAGTTGGCATTTGGTGTGGCCAACAGCTGCATTAAGTACTGCAATTCTTCTTCTCAAGGACTGCACCAGATTTACCAGTTCCCGCTGTGAGATGTTAGCACACTGCTCCACCTAGGCATTTGCAAGTTACCGGACATTTCTGGGGGGAATGGGCCTAGTCCTCACCCTTTGATCCAACAAGTTCCAGACGTGCTTGATGGGTGAGTCAGAGAGTCTTCACCCCCTGACCCCTCCCTGCTGGTTGACATCAGCCACCGTAACCTTGTTCGAAGATCGAAGAAGGACATCCTGATCCATCAACAGCAGGGTGAAGTGGATCAATGAGCGACACACTCTACAGGGAGACGCACAGAAACAAGCTGCCGCTAGGGGGAAGAGGTGGAGGGCGTGACACCTGGTGATTTTGATGGGTTAAGGTGCTTGGGTCATAAAGCACTCCATGTGGCTATTGCCTCTAGCCTGGCTCTGCCCTCCTACGTACTTCCGCTCAATTTTCATTTTGCTTCTGTACTGCGTCTGGGCTTTAGGTATATTAGTCAGATGTCTCCGGTAAACCTTTTACCGGTCCAATCAGAGAACAGAGGGAGTGGATGAGAACGATGATGTTGTGCACTAGTTTGAGTTGTAGTTCCGTAATGGCGGGGGAGAAGGATGCGAGCGAAGTCCGTTGTGGCAACGCTGCCGAATATCCAGAAGTTACAGCCGGAGCAAGAACAATCTTTGCTGAGTTTTGTTGGTGGCCATGATGTCGTGGCCCTCCTCCCCTCGGCGTTCGGGAAAAGTTTGATTTTCCAGCTACGGCAGATAGCTCCGTTACAGTAGTGGTGAAGGAGTTGGCTAAGGCGAAAGCTAGCGATTGGTTATGGCAGATCAGAGTGGATCTGGGCAGATCCAATAGTTTTAAACTTCAACAGAGTACCCGCCTTCAAGAAAGTTAATGCTTGTCAATGGAGCGATCCCAGACTCTCTGTACAAATGAAATGTATGAGAGTCTGGTTAGGACCAGGCTATATTGCTTCCATCATCATTGGCATTCTTATCATGGCTTTTTTCTGCATAGTTCATTTCACCACAGTAAGGAAGATGATTACAATGTATTACAATAGTCTAGTGTTGCTTTTATATTTGATCATTTTCAAATGGTTTTCATGTGGTTTTTACACCTAAACTTTTGGAGTGATATTAACCCCAGTTCAATTGATTTGGAACTGAATATAATGGTTTATAAAGGTCCCTAAGTCAACAATGCATGTCAGAACAATGATCAAGCCAAGGTCGAAAGGAGTGGTTCATCAACTTTCAAGACAGGATTGTGTTGAGGAACGAATTTGGGGAAGGGTACCAAAATGTTTTTGCAACATTGAAGGTCCAGGAAGAACACAGGGCCTCCATCATTATCAAATGGAAGAAGTTTGCAGTTACCAAGACCATCAATCAAACATCTATGGAGAACTGGAAATAACATGTGCAGCTATTATAAATAAATAGCTGCGCTCCCCATACAATCAGATTTTAAAATCATCTTAAAAGGATCTGTGGTGAAGAACGGTAGAAGACTATGGAAAGCCGTTTGTGCCAAAACCCCAAATTTAACGTTTGTGTACAGACGGCATATTTAACCGTGTACAGACGGCAAATTATGTTGTCTGTACACGGACGTTTTTAACGTATGTACACGTTTAAAGTTTGGTGCTAAAGTAAAATAAGATAAAATAAAGTTCCCACTAGAGGGCAGTGTGAGAGCACAAATGGTAAGGGCAGAGCCTCTGGTCAATGTGATGGGTATACCCAAGGATAAATTGTGGCGCAACAGCAAGCCAAATAACATTACATTAAAATAGGTTAGGAATACACAGGTTTGAAGACAGCTAGACAGTACACAGAGTAGCCTTATTCAAGAAATAAAACACAGGTGATACCCATGGCAATATACAAGTAATATCCAACACAGGGAATGTACAAAATACTTAATTGAGTACGTAATACGTAATTGAGACTAAATGAACATGTACAGGGTCTGTTTTTTCCCCCCTGGATAGAGATGGGAACCAATAAGGATAGGAGACCTTTTGTTAGTCAGAGCATGTTTGAACTGAGTTGTAAATTAGTGGAGCAAGGAACAGTGCCATTAATTAAACCCGAGCAAGGCAGTTAGCAAACAAGGTATAGCTGCATTACCGCCACCTACTGGACTGGAGTGTGATACAGGATATACCGCACAATTTGTTCTCCCCTACGCTCACTTTGAGGATGGCCTGAATACCGAGCAACTGTTTAACTGGAGCAATCCAATATCCAAAGGGTGGGGATTCCCCCCGTGTAAACTTGAATGGTGCACTTGTCCATCCGGTTTACAGATCGCGATTGGTCAAAAATCTATCGTTTTCCGGGTACTGCCAATTCGTTGGAGTGGGTGGAAGCAATGAGATTGCGTGCAGTGTTTTAAACGTTGTTTGCAACCGAGACATATTTAGCAATTGCTAAAAACATTGTTGTTTCTTTTGCAAAGAAATGGAAAGGAAAAGAAAAGGAGAAAAGGGTGGCGCGGAAAAAGCAAGAGACAAAAAACAACGGGCACTACAAGCAAATGCTGCAAAATGTAAAAACATTGAACAAATGTTTAGACCGCCAAAAGCCAAGCTAAGTGAGGGAAAGAGTCTGCGGCCCAAAGATGCGGCAGTACCAGAGGCATCAGGTGCAAGCAGCTGCATTTTCGACATTTATAAAATTAAAATATCCAGATCATATTGTTTTCATTTTTCTAAAAACATTATAGGCTACATTTGGTATTACTGCAAATATATAGGCTATATATTTTAAATGAAGGAAAATAAATTGCCAACAGAAAAAGGCACTCATCTAAATATGCACAACATGTTTTTTGGCTTTAAATAATAAATGTGCTATGTGGATACAATTCAATATCACACATCAAAACTAGCATTCTTATAGTGTCTTGTGAGCAGTGTGGTTTTTGAGATATGTTCAGAATTCCATAAAGTTAAGTTTTTGGATAAATCCCTTTGTCTTTGTGAGCAAGTTGTTCCAGTTGCATTGCCAGTTGCGTTGCTATGTGTCAGAAAAGTTGAAGATGTAACCCTTTATCCTGTATAAGGGGGGTCAGATGGCTGAGCGGTTAGAGAATCAGGCTACCAATCAGAAGGTTGCTGGTTTGATTCCTGGCAGTGCCAACATGACGTTGTGTCCCTGGGCAAGGCACTTCACCCTACTTGCCTCGGGGGGAATGTCCCTGTACTTACTGTAAATCGCTCTGGATAAGAGCGTCTGCTAAATAACTAAATGTAAATGTCATGTAAATCTACAATTCAAGATGCATGTTTGTCCGATCTTTGTAAGGTTATTTTTTTTTTTTCAGAAAGATAGCTAGAGCTAACTGAAGCCTAGTTGAATCACGATAGTTTGTTTGCTAGGCTGTAGTGCTAACGTTACCCACCTAAGTCAATCCCGTTTGCTTCGACAACAGAGTGGAAACAACGTTATCATTTCAAATGATATATAGACAATCTGTTGAAAACAGTGTTGTGTAGACACAATAGATTTATTTATACATTTTTATTTCAAGTCTGCACCTTCGATGTTTCAGTGAGTGCTGTTGGCCGTGTTGCGCCTTCAGCGCGCAGCTCATCTATATATTCATGAGCATACCATAAAAGGAGAAAACCTCTTGTTGTTATTTTACAGGATGCATCAGGGCTCAAAGAACAGCACCCGGGACATTTTCAGCCCAACCAATGTTACATACCCTATTCGGAGACCTTAAGGAACAGTGTAAAATACCCCAAAAACCCAGTCAATGACCCTTTAACAGTCTTCGATAGCACTGCATTATACTTTATTATTATATAGCCTATTTGTATTAAGCAACTGTACACAGGTCGCGGGCCGGTCTGCGTTTCAAAGTCCCGGGCTGTTGTTCGGTCCCAGTCCGACCCTGGTTGTAAGCGGCAGGTATAATTCTATTTTTGACTAATCTTTTTGGTTGCTTACGGCAGTGTTTCCTCTATGTTGATTTGGCGGAACGCCACGGCAACATTTCTGCCGCCACGGTATCAGAAATAGGGCTGTACAAAAGGCCGTCTACCAGCAGTGACTGAGTGCATGTCGGAGAATAGCACGGACACGCGCTTCACACCGCGAGCGTGCACATACGCCACTTGGCGTTAAAGGGAGAGAAAGAAAAAAGAGACTGCCGCTGTCCAGAGGATAACTAGCTAGTTGAGTTTGCGTGTGTGCGTCCTTGAGAACTTTAAGTCGTATAACTTATGTTGTCAGTTCATTTAAGCCTGTTATTGTATTAGCCTACAGTTCTTGCAAATTTAAATTAAGTTAACTGGTGATTTTCGTTGTTTGTATTCTTCACCTGCTAGCTAAATTGCACATGGCTGTTGATTCGATAGCGATTCACTGCAAAAACTGATTTTTAAGAAAGTAAAAAAATCCTTATTTCTAGAAAGTTTGTCTTATTTCTAGACTAAAAAGAAGAAGAATCTTGCCAAGCATATTTCACATAAGAAAAATAGTCTTATTTTGAGAAAATATATTTTATGGGGCGATGAAAAAAGTGATGAAACCCCCTAAAACATTGGATGGAGGTGAGATCACTGTATACCTTGATTTGTCCAAGTTTATATTTTGAGATCTGATGAGTGGTTACTCATACTGCCTTGTGTTGTGCTTTCTGTCAAAATAGTGGAACATGCCACTGCTGTGTTCAGAGTCCTGCCACTGCTCTTTCCATCCAGCACTTTGCCACCTAAGAAGCTAGGTGCAAGCAGCGAGGCTGTTTTCCATGTCCTTACTGTGAGACAAAGCATTTAAATTTTCAGTTGTTTCTCATGCACATCAGGTTAGGGCTGCTCGATTATGGAAAAAGAAATGTGTCATGATTATTTTGGTCAATATTGAAATCACGATTATTCAACACGATTACTCATTAAGCTTTGGATATAATGGATAGTGTCCAGGGTATAATGTGTCCTTTATCTCACAGAAAGAGTCTTTGGAACTAAACTCACCACTCAACATTGTGCCAAAATATGAACAACAACGTCGCCGTCAGTGGAATTATTTGCTAGCTAACCTAATCCAACCTAATCCAGCACATACAGGGTACCTTAGAATAATGTTACGTGAAGTAGCTGATTTAAAGGAGAATTCCTGTTGATTTCAACACATAGCTCTGTTGTTTGTAAATTTGGAGTGTTGTTAGTAGGGAAAAAACGAAAATAATCGGAGTTGCCTACACCGTGTTATCCTCCTGCTAAAGTTTGCACCCAGGACGCTGAAACAGGGCAAGTTTTAAACGTGCATATAGCCTCTTAACATCTACGAAATGTCATTACAAGTGCCTACCCATGTGAAGTGGGAGTCAGATGGCTGAGCGGTTAGGGAATCGGACTATTAATCAGAAGGTTGCTGGTTCGATTCCCGCAAGTGCCAAATGACGTTGTGTCCTTGGGCAAGGCACTTCTTCAACAGAGACGCGTTGAAATCGACCGGAATTCTCCTTTAACGTCCCTGCTCATTTTACATACAGTTTAACAACAAAACAAGGGAGGAAACCTGAGGGAACCTAACTTTGTTTTCATGTTCGTTTTGAGCGGTATGCATTTTTTTGGAAGTATCCCAGTCCAGCACCAAGTTTGTGTTACTTGTGATTTCCTAAACTTCCACTCTTGTCATCTAGGCTTCAGAGGACCCTGATGCATACTTGACCAAGAGACCCCTGTCTTGTCCAGTTATACTCGTCTGTGAGGAGAACTGCATGATCGCCATTGGAAACACACCAGTGACCACCTTTGACAGGAAGAAGTTGGATGAAGGCCTGCTCTACCTCTTGGGGTATTACTATTGCCTGCACCTCACTTATTCAAAGTTAATTTCCACCATGCTCTCAGTATTGCAAACTGAGGTTCTCCAGGACTCCCTGCATGAACAAGATTCAACTGCTTCCTACAAAAAAGCCATTGCCGAGTGGAGGTCCTTCCTTGAATAATTGACTGATATCTCTAAGAAAAAAAAAAAAGGTTTGAGAGGCAGACCCATATTAGCCACATGTTTGTTGATGTCATTGGGTAAGTGCGTCACTGAGAAAATGTTCTTAGTGCCTTCTTTTTTTGAGAAAGATAATGCTGTCATTTCAAATATTCTAACTAGCAGCTGGAATGGAAGTGTTTTTTTGTTTTAAGAAGAAATTATTTTAACTGTTCTGCTGCTTGAATACCTGCATATTTTTCATTTATTTGGTCTATGTGACTATGAAAATATTGGTCCTGTACTCATTGACTCAGGGAGTGGATTAATGGATGCAGTGCATGTTAAGAAAGAAAAACCTTTCAAATTGCGTTGAAGCGTTGATTAAAACATCTCTTAATAAAGAAATAAATGCTAAAGACGATGCTTCTGCCTTAATTTGAGATTAATTAACTTGTTTTTATTGTGCTGTTTTAAGATATTGTCATGTTTCAACTTTTTTGGCTAGTTATTAACCTTAATTCAAGGTATAAATTCTTAGTCAGCTCAATTAAGAGAATGAAATGCTTATTCTAAGATTATGTATGCTAGTTATTAATCTTAATTCAAGATATCAATTCTAATTGTCAGCTCAATTAAGAGAATAAAATGCTTATTTTTAAGAATATTTATGCTAGTTATTAATCTTATTTCAAGATATAAATTCTAATTGTGAGCTCAATTAAGAGAATAAAATGCTTATTTTAAGTTACTCTGTCTCAAATAAATATGATTTCATAGCTTATAATTAAGATCAGTTTGCTTGAATTCTAGCCTTTTTGTCTAGTTTTAAGGCACATTCAGATTTTTCAGTGGCTAGACCTTTTTGGTAGTTTTAAGAATTCTAACCTAGCAAATTTTTCTTACCCCATTGGCAGATTTTTTTGCTCAATACAAGATAATTTGACTAGATTTGGGAATATTAGGCTTATTTCTAGAGGGGCATTTTTTGCAGTGTTGCTGAACCCCCTTGCTCACGTTTGTATTTTAGGTGCATTATTATTCCTTTTGGCCTTTCCGGTCCATGTTATGTTGTCATTTATCTGTGTTGCCTTCTAGTAGTATTTAAAGTTGCATCGGTTAGTTAAACTCAAACCCTCCGAGTTACCTGACAGAGCGCAAAAACGCACACCCACCTATATCGCCGCCATCTTGGCCCATCCTGCACGTCGTATCTATGTGTCGTTGCTAACGTGTGCTGACATTGTGACGTTAGGCTAGCACTGAGTTCCCTTTGAGCACACAAGGCACTTTTTGCCACAAAAAAGTTTTAACCTCTTAAACCGTGCAACGTAACGTAAATCCCAATACAAGCAACGCAATCGCTAACAAGAGAAACCTTGAGGGATCCTTAGGGGTAGGAAAATAAATAAATAAGAAGAAAGAAATATATAAGAGAGAGAACAATGGTTTTGCTCGCCGAAGGCTTGAGCACCCCCAATAATTCTAAACTAAATACTATACAATGTCAAATATAAAATATAAAATAAGAGTGCAATATGACTGGTGCATTGTGCAATGTGCAATAAAGTGACAGATGGACTTTATAAATGTCAGGCCAACACAATCTTGGATTGCATATCAATTGTCACATTAATCCTGTTACTGTAGAATACTTATTTTACTACAAATGCTTCATATTACCTATGCCAGATACTGCAATGTTTTAATGCTTGTTTTTATGAGTGATCTAGGGTGATTGAGTAATGCTATAATCTCGTTATCAAGACAATAACGTACAGTATTTGCAGAATGTAATATTTACTAATAAAGTGTGGTGGTTAGAGGAAACCAGTCATAAACATTTTATTTCAAGAGCGTAAACATTTATGCTTAAAAACCTGGTTCATCTTAAGTTTCTGGCCTTCCCTGAAGACCTCCTTAATTCCACCAACATGGTTTCCAACGTGGAGGCAGAGTCTGGGGACATCGGGGGGGGGGCCCTTCTATCTCTGGGGCTGAGGTCGCCGTTAAAAAGCTCCGCGGTGGCAGGGCCCCTGGGGTGGATGAGGTCCGCCCAGAGTTCCTTAAGGCTCTGGATGTTGTAGGGCTGTCTTGGTTGACATGACTCTGCAACATCGCGTGGACATCGGGGACAGTGCCTCTGGACTGGCAGACCGAGGTGGTGGTTCCCCTCTTTAAAACGGGGGACCGGAGGGTGTGCTCCAACTTTAGGGGGATCACACTCCTCAGCCTCCCTGGGAAAGTCTATTCAGGGGTTCTGGAGAGGAGGGTCCGTCGGATTGTCGAACCTCGGATTCAGGAGGAGCAATGTGGTTTTCGTCCTGGCCGTGGAACTGTGGACCAGCTCTACGCTCCCATGCACCCTCCAGGACCCCTCGGCAGGGTCCTGGAAGGTGCATGGGAGTTAGCCCAACCAGTCTACACATGTTTTGTGGATTTGGAAAAGGCGTTCAACCGTGTCCCTCGTGGGGCTCATGTGGGGGGTACTCCGGGAGTACGGGGTACCGGATTCCCTGATCGGGGCTGTTCAGTCCCTGTACGACCGGTGCCAGAGTTTGGTCCGCATTGCCGGCAGTAAGTCGAACTTGTTCCCCGTGAGGGTTGGACTCCGCCAGGGCTGCCCTTTGTCACCGATTCTGTTCATAACTTATATGGACAGAATTTCTAGGCGCAGCCAGGGCATTGAGGGGGTCCGGTTTGGTGACCTCAGGATCAGGTCGCTGCTTTTTGCAGATGATGTGGTCCTGTTGGCTTCATCGGGCCGTGACCTTCAGCTCTCACTGGAGCGGTTCGCAACCGAATGTGAAGCGGCTGGGATGGGAATCAGCACCTCCAAATCTGAGGCCATGGTTATCGACCGGAAAAGGGTGGAGTGCAATCTCCGGGTCGGGGAGGAGATCTTGACCCAAGCGGAGGAGTTCAAGTATCTCTGGGTCTTGTTCACGAGTGAGGGAAGAATGGAGCGCGAGATTGACAGGCGGATCGGTGCGGCGTCCGCAGTGATGCGGGCTCTGCATCGATCCGTCGTGGTGAAGAAAGAGCTGAGTCAAAAGGCCAAGCTCTCTATTTACCAGTCGATCTACGTTCCTACCCTCACCTATGGTCACGAACTGTGGGTAGTGACCGAAAGAACGAGATTGCCAATACAAGCAGCCAAAATGAGTTTTCTCCGCAGGGTATCCGGGCTCTCCCTTAGAGATAGGGTGAGAAGCTCGGTCATCCGGGAGGGGCTCAGAGTAGAACCGCTGCTCCTCCGCGTTGAGAGGAGCCAGTTGAGGTGGCTTGGGCATGTGATAAGGATGCCTCCTGGATGCCTCCCTGGTGAGGTGTTCTGGGCACGTCCCACTGGGAAGAGGCCCCGGGGAAGACCCAGGACACGCTGGAGGGACTATGTCTCTCGGCTGGCCTGGGAACGCCTCGGGGTCCCCCAGGGAGAGCTGGTGGAAGTGGCTGGGGAGAGGGAAGTCTGGGCCTCCCTGCTTAGGTTGCTGCCCCCGCGACCCAACCCCCGGATAAGCGGCAGATAACGACGACGATGACGACGACGAGTTAACTGGTCGTGTATCATTAAATTAGGTACAACAAAGTACTGAATATTTTTTGGGACAATTTGAAGAAATTAAACATGTTAGTTAAAATGTTACTATTCTACCTATTTCTATATCATATATATTGTCTTTAGTATGAGTGACACATGAACTGAACACATTTGTAAAATAATCTGCACAGATTTAGGTTTTGTCAAATTTGACAATAAACAATTAAAATTTTTATTATAAAAGCAGAAGTTTAGATTTGTACTTACATTGAATGGGACAGTCTGTTTATCAGCTGTTAGAATGTCCACTGGAGATCTCTGTCAGAAGGAGAGAAAGAGGATACTCGTGAGAATGTATGCATCTTTGGACAGATGCTCTTACATGCTGATAGAGAAGTGCTGGAGAATGGAATGTGTGACTGTTACACCTCTCTACCCCATTTAAACAGCTCTATCCTTGATTTTCACGTTTGCACTTTCACAGGCTGAAAGTCAGTCTGATACGTTTTGTTATGATGATGAGTTCACAGTTGCTTGATCTTCATGTACATTTTTTAAGGTAACAATGCAAAAGGCCCCTGAAAGTTTTCTGAAATAACCTTCCCTCCCTATAACTACAGGCAAAGTACATGCTAACTGTACTGTAGGATTAGAGAGTATGCATGGAAGTAAATTTAAGACCTGTCATAATGTATGCACATTCTCCCCTTTGAAAAGCTGGATGGGGAAGGGCTGTTTGTGTCAGGGTGTGAGGTGGGGTTGGACCCAAACGCAGGGGAGTCAGCAGGCATGGTCGAACAAAGGGTGTTTAATTCTCAAAACGGGGAACAGATAGGGTACTCACAGGGACAAGTAGTAGTAAGGACAAGACAAAGACTGGACACAAAACAGAAACCTAAATACACAGAACCAAACGACACAGGTGGACACAATGACGCTAACGAGACAGGTGAAGACACTAGGGCAGGACAAAAAACTGAAACCGGGGGGGGGGCACGGCTGTGGCCGTGACAGTTTGCTTCTGAGGCCGCAAATGTTACTGGTTTACTAAACTTGCAGGAGGTTTAACACTGCCACCTGTCTCTGAGTCAGCTTTATATGTCAGACAATAGACTGTTTCTGATCATGTTTTGATGTAAACTTTATGTAGTGTGTAGGAGTCATCACATCCAAATTGGAAACAGAAGGTTAGATTTGATTATTCATCCTGGGATTCCTTTTTTCACTCAGGTTGCAAATCTTTGACAAGAAATGTGTAGCACCTCTTAGAAACTGTACTGCAACATGCCCATTTGGCAATCATCAGTCATCAGATTAAACAACATTTATGGTTGAGCCAATTTCTGCACACCACAGATACATGGCAACTAAACTACAGTTGGTCTGTGTTTCTTTATGTTGTGTACAGTAGGTTTTATACATCTGGTTTCATTACTGATGTATTGCAGCTTCTGAATCAAATATACATCACATTGTTGCTGACAGAAAGGATATAGAGCTGTTTGCTATACCACAATAAACCCCCAAATCCTCTTTCAGTTTGTCTGTGTGCAGTCACAACAACTTCGCCTTTCCTTTGAATCCACATTCTAGTCTACATCATATAAATAATTCACTCTAAATAAAATGTTTAATGTACATTTATCTTGTGAGTGTTAATATTAAGTTTTATCAATGCATAAGAAAGTAATACAGTCTAGCTTCTTTGTTTTTGCAGAAAGACATTATCTCTAACAAACCTACATCTCATGATTATATCCCAGAGATGCTCACTGCCATCAAAGGTGCCAAAAATATGATATAAACCAAGCTAAGATCTTGAGAAGAATTCAAGGAACTCTTAGTTGAAACAAGACAATACAAAGCTCCACAACTAAGAAAAACACAATTTTGAATATTGATGTTATGATTAATTAAGGTTTTTGTTTGGTCAGTAATCAGAGACATTTTTAAACCCAACTATAGATTTAACATGCAATTTAAAAAACTTTCATTTAAAATAGTAGGAACAACATTCACATTTTTGCTACAAGGGGAGTTGATTATGCAAGTTTGCAGAGTAAGCAAAAAAAGGCAAGCACTAGAATCATGAAGACCAGCAACACCTGACACTTTCCCACAGTTTCTCCTTGTCTAAATGGTACCTTTTAACCCTGAAACGTGAATCAGTGACAGTGAATCAGCCATAATTTCATTTGTAGATTATATTTTTGATTATATGTTTTTCATTTAATGTGCTCTTCAAGACACTTTTTCTGTTTCTCTATGTTGACCAACCAAATTTTATTTAACTGCCCCTTTTTATTTGATCGTGTTTTTTATATAAATTACTAGGTACAGTAGCAACATTAAGTATTTTTTTCAATATTTCTGATATTTATTGCATCTTATTAAATGCACAAAACATTATTGACAACTGTACAGTGGAGCAGGATAGGGTAGATAAGTATTCTCAACAAAAGCCATAAAGTGTTATCAATCTGCAGTGTAAAATACTGCACTTCATGGCTGAAAAAAAGGTTGTTTCGTCAAACCAGTTGACTAATATCCCAATAACAAAAATAGATATATTCTTTTTGATTGTAATTAACCACATTTGGAATTTTGGAATTAAAAACCGTAAGGGTATGAACTGTGCAAACATTTTCAAACTGGAGTGAGTGGGCTAATACTCAAAAACTGTGCTTCAGAATTTGTATTTATGACCTCTAAAAATGATCCTGTTTTGTACTAATTTTTTCTAAAGACAATTTTAAAGACAAAGAAAAGATAAAAGGAAGATAAAAGAAACCAAAAAATAACATCTACTTTCCATTTGACAAAACCAATTGGATGAAGGACACTTATCAGCCTGAGATAAGAAAATCTATAAAGAGAGTTCTGTTGGAACTCACTGACATGATTGCGATATCATGGCTTCACACATTTTTCTCTTTGCTCTTATTGCTACTGGTAAGGTATTTTTTTAATTCTTATAAACTTTAGAAGTGTATCGTCAACATTATAATGTGTTTCACTTAATGTTATGTTTTATTTGAAATATATTGTGAGAAGAGTCTATACATTGTTTGTTGCTGTTACAGTTTTCTATGACATTATAACTTAGTGTCTCAA
The DNA here is from genome assembly GCF_038355195.1 of Osmerus mordax. Lineage (NCBI taxonomy): Eukaryota > Metazoa > Chordata > Actinopteri > Osmeriformes > Osmeridae > Osmerus > Osmerus mordax. Next base: position 5,395,531 of record NC_090050.1, on the reverse strand, counting down.
TTAGTTCAAAAACCTTCATTTCATTTCGCACACTTAATTCTAGTTCAACACGACCTCTCTTTATGTGACAAAAGGAAGAATGAATGACTCGTTACTAGTATACAGTGTACATCATACATTATTGTAACATATTTCACATGTTGTCCTTCCAAACTCCAAGACACAACTCTCATGTGGAGTTGAGCACAAAGAAACTATTGAATAAGCTCCCAGTATCATTTATAATAAAGTACCTACTTTAAAAGTACCAACAATAAAAGAAAGTACCTACCTACTACTACTACTATATCTCTCCCACAGCTGCTGGATGCGGAATCCCATCCATCCAGCCGGAAGTATCCAGAGTAGTCAACGGAGTTGATGCCCGTCCCAACAGCTGGCCCTGGCAGGTACAGTTATTTAGACTCATTTTCATTACATCCAGGGAGATCAGACAATGATGGACAACTGACAAACTGAGCAAATGTGTTCAGACAAAACTTCTGACAAAATGTGTCTTTTAATGGAGCACAGTACTCTTCATTTATTGGTGCAGTATTTTCAATAAACTACATTTATTATTAAAGTGTTTGGAAAACATTTCCGCTGCCCTGTATAATAACTTTGCAATTGAGATGTATTAAGTCCAACATTGTACTTGCATACTTACATTTATTTACATTTATTCATTTAGCAGATGCTTTTATCCAAAGCAACTTACAAGAAAGAGCTTTACCAAAAGTGCATAGGTCAATGATCATAAACAACGAGGTAGCCCCCCAAAAATTGCGGGTAGCCAAAACATGAAGCATACATAGTGAGCCAAAGGGATGAACCAGAAGAGCATATAGTTAAACAAATTACAATTAAAGATCCTGTAAAGTGGAGTTTTAAGTTCACCACACCACAGAAGAATGTGTTATTCTTATTTCATTACATCCAGGCACGGGGAGATCACATGAAAGATATCCAATACCTGGAGCATTAGCAGATAGACAGCTGCATGACTAAAGAGCATCAGCATGTTTGCACCCTGTACATGCTCACCATACTTAGATTTTCCACTGGTTCTAAGGGAAAGGGGGTATTACCATTTGTTAGATAATGTCTTTATCAAGTAATGCACAGTCGTTGGATTCAAAGAAAGTACAATAGTTTAATGCTTGCCAGCAAGGAGACAAAGTCTGATCGCAATACAAAGTTTGTCTGCTAGCATGTTGTGCTAGCTAGTTATTTAAGCATCCCCGCTCTTTACAATCATTGGCTAAGACAAAGGCATGCAAATGTCCCATGGCTCTTCTTTATTGGCTCCCTTGCATAGACCTGGCGCGCGTGTGTGTGCGTGTTTACGACATCAACCCTGATTGAAACACAACAACAGGATCTCCGGTCCTGGGGTCGTAAACTCCTTCACATAAGTGTCAACAAATGGTCAACAGACCTTGCGTCTCCACCTATAGTCCTTGTCACACAGTATCTCCTTAAAACAACCAAAACCCCCAACATCCTCTAGTCCTAACAAATGCTCACCCTTCCCCCAGGGTGATAAGAAAGCATAGAGTTTAGTTTTGGGGCTCTGTTATCTGCTGACAAAGAATGCTAGGCATCTGTATTGTTCAGTATAAAACATCACATCCTTAATTTCTCCGACACCATTGTCATAGTTTTCATGCCACCTCAGATGTGTTGTGCAGAGTTTACGTAGGCTAAAAGTTTGCCACAGAGTAGCAGGTTATTTGTGTGTCCTGAGCAGTGATGGACTGACCATCTGGCAAATGGGCAAATGCTTGAAGGGGTCGCTAGACTGGGGGCCACTTGGGCCACTCAGAATGGATTATTACATTGATATAAAAAAAGAAAGAAGGATAAACTAAATAATGTTTTCTTTAATGAATTTCCTTGAAATTACTTATTTCAGCTGCCCAAATCTTTTTTGGCCCTCAAGTATTGTTGGTTATTTGTGAGGCATGAAGTTATATCACTCATGTTTGCGAATTCCCTCGGCTCAGCAGTTGATTCTTTTATATTACAGAAGTCTTGACCTTCCTAAATAACAGTAGCAATATTAGCAAAAGTGCAATAGAAGCAATAAAAAATAGCAAAGATAACATAACATTAACTATAGCATCAGAAATGGGTGTATAGTTATAACGGGGATAAAATATTATAAACATGAAGTTCAGTCAGAGCACCCAAGATTAAACCCTGGAGAGAGGAATATGTCGGAAGGAACCAATACCGATGACACCACACATGTTCTTTTTTTCTTTATCTGGTACAGATTTCACTGCAGTATGAAAGGGACGCTGTGTTTAGACACACTTGTGGAGGATCCCTCATCGCTACCAACTGGGTCATGACTGCTGCTCATTGCATTGAGTAGGTCGATAAAATACCAAAACACACACAGTCACGACTACAGCACAGACTAACACAATCTGTAGTTGCATGGTAAATTAGGTTAGCCAACACACCATCACAACTAACTAGCTATGCAAAGACATACAAATAAATGCAATGTAAAGACAACACTGTGTTTTGAATTAACAGCTACTTGAATCTTAAAGATTTTAATTTATTTTTTATGTTTAAATCATCTAGTATGAAGCTGAACTACCGTGTGGTTGTTGGCAAGCACAACCTCAAGGAGGCTGAGCCCACTGCCAAGGCTTATCGTACTGCCAAGATCATTGTACACAGGCAATGGAACCCTATTCTGCTGTCCATCGGGTAGGGTTTGTGTTTTTACTAGTTATACTATACTATAACTCATCTTCCTCAATATTGGAATAACAATTGGTTGATTTTCACAGCATGTATGCATTAATGTCTTAAGATAAAATCACTGATGATGATGAAACATAAATATAACATACAAAAAAAAAAAACTTTTAGACATTGCCATTCATAGTATTTATGTTGATAAATGGTCCAAATGTATTTACAGTGTATAAGTACAATACTGTAGTATGCCCCATTTTACTTTCTGCTATGTGACACAACTCTCTTCTGCTTCTTATGATCAGCAATGACATTGCTATGATCAAGCTTTCCGAACATGTGACCCTGACGGACCAGGTCCAACTAGCCTGTATACCTGCCCCTGACACCATTCTGGCACAGAGCTACCCCTGCTACATTACTGGCTGGGGAAGACTTTCCAGTATGTCACACAGCCGTATTATGTTAACTGCCCATTCACTCTTCAAACAAGTATCCCATCATATAGCATGCTGAACACAGTGGAGTGCTAAATACATTTCTTAAATTTCAGCTGGAGGTCCAATCTCTGACACTCTGCAGCAAGCTCTTATGTCCGTGGTAGATCATGAGACATGCACACAGAACGACTGGTGGGGTGTGTCGATTCGCAGATCTATGGTGTGTGCTGGTGGCGATGGTGTTGTGGGTGGCTGCAACGTAAGTACAGGAAGTAATATCTAACTAAACTAGAGAGGGTACAATTTCTGGGGTAATTGTAGGGTGTGCTTGCTTGCGTCGGTTGCACAGGGGTCCGTTTTTGAATGACATTTTTACAACTGATATTTCTGTATATGTTATATAAAAATGCATACTTATTATTTATAAAGATTACATAGATTTAAAAGCATATTTTTTTTGCTGCTCATTTACAACTGAAAATACGAGTGAAGTGTAGAATGAAATAGATGTCTTCTCATTTCCCCTGCAAGAGGCAGCCTCATCGTTGAATCAAAACGAATAAATTTGGCAGACCGGTGTAAAAATGGACCTAATCACTATGACTTAAACGTCCTTTTAAGTTTTTCCCTTCTCGTGATATTTTCAAGCATTTAGCCTACTCATATTGCATTCATTCATGAATAAAGAACCCCCTTTGAAGATTATTCTACGACGTTACCGGCAGTAGAAGATTGAATCGCGATTCAAACAGTACCACCTGTTAACTGAAAATATGCCCCCCAAAACGTAAATAAGCTTGACATTTATTTAGTGGAAAATCGCTCATTCATAAAAAGCTCACTGGTAGCGACCATTGTCAGTAACAACGCAAAATGCGATATAGCCCTGTGTGGAGAAGCTGCCCCGGTAAATGGTACTACTACGGCACAGTACTAGACTACTGCTGTGTTCGTCTTGGTAGCGATTGCGTTGGTTGAATTGGATTTAACGTTCCGTTGTACGGTTTAGGCTGAAATTAATTATTGTCATGAACAGATTGACAATGTTTAGGCTGTGGCAATGAAGTTCAGGTTAGTAGTTAGATAGACTTTTGATTTAAGTAAGGAGAGTGCCGAACATGTTCTGTCGCTGTTTGACTTCCTAAACAGCTGTGTAGTGTACATGTTTTTGTAGTGTGTCTCGCGTAAGCTACAGCGTTGCAGTGAACTACACTGGTTTGAAACGACAGGTAATGGTAATTTCACCAACAAATCGTTTACTAATGTCAGAATAAATCCTACAACGAAAATGTATATGTGAGGAATGTTTATTTTAACGATTGAAAACAGATACATCATAGACCACTGTAGTGTGTGTTGCCCGGGCAACACAGGCTAATGTCATGATGCTAATACTTCAGTGAAATAGTAGACTACTGTTTCCGAAAGTAGATGTACTTCCTTAATAATATCAGCTTATATTGTACATTACACATCACAATTGTGTGTCATATCACAAAGTAAAATGAGTAAATAGTTATCACCCTGGCCTCTTTTCTTGTGGCGTTTCTGCAGCTGCCTTGCAGTAAAGCTATAGTTAGCCTAGCTATCCCCCAAGTTAACAGATGCGAAACGAATGTTCTGCCAAAGGTAGTCACGCGTGTTTTCGTGACGTTAGTGACACAGTGACGTTAGTAACGTCAGTGACTGTGGCTAGCAAATTAGCCACCGTTAGCTTCACTTTTCGCCACAAAAACTTAACTTAAGCCTAAACCATGCAACGGAACGTAAATTCCAATAGAAGCAACTCAATCGCTACCAAGACGAAACTTTTGACACTTACGTTGTCTATGTAGGCCAAATATTGACTGAGTTTTAGGGGCCAAAAAGAATAATAATAATATATATGTGAGAGAACAAAGGATGTGCTCTCGCCGAAGGCTTGAGCACACCCAATAAATGCCGGTCTCTGTGTGTCTGTCTGTATGTGGCTTGATTAGCTCAAGAACAGGGCACTTTATAAAGTTTCAATTCAGCAGTATATTGCTCAGTGTATTGCTCAGGACCCAAGAATGCAGTGTTGACTGTGAAGTAATTTAGATGAGCTGTTTGTGAGAAATAAATATAAACGCAGTTGCCGCCATGTTGAGCTGCACTAAGTGATGGAGCCATGGACAGTGATCCATGGCTCCAATTTGGTATCCTTCCATGTGACAAGATGTACACCCTGTTGGCCAGATCACTACAATATTTCATTTAAAAGGGCACTGCACTAGTTCATGTTTTTTGTGGTTAGGAATGGCAAATCAGACGTTTCAGTGGGAAATCTACCTTTCAGTAGGATATCAGGACAATTATTTAAAAGAAATGCGGTGTAAGGAAAACATGAAATGTTACATGTAGGATGACTGCACATACTCTGTTACAGGGTGATTCTGGTGGACCCCTGAACTGCAAGAACCCTGAGGGAGTGTGGGAGGTTCATGGCATTGCTAGCTTTGTGTCTGGCCTGGGATGCAACTATGGGAAGAAGCCCACTGTTTTCACCAGAGTGTCTGACTTCAATGAGTGGATTGATAAGGTAACTGGAACAGAATGTCATCGTTTTTTATTACAATTTATTGTTACCCAACACATTTTCATTTGCTTCTTTCAGACGATGATGGACTGACAAACTGAGCAAATGTGTTCAGACAAAACTTCTGACAAAATGTGTCTTTTAATGGAGCACAGGACTCATCATTTATTGGTGCAGTATTTTCAATAAACTACATTTATTATTAAAGTGTTTGGAAAACATTTCTGCTGCCCTGTATAATAACTTTGCAATTGAGATGTATTAAGTCCAACATTGTATTTGCATACTTACATTTATTTACATTTATTCATTTAGCAGATGCTTTTATCCAAAGCAATTTACAAGAAAGACCTTTACCAAAAGTGCATAGGTCAATGATCATAAACAACGAGGTAGCCCCCCAAAAATTGCGGGTAGCCAAAACATGAAGCATAAGAAAAGCAAAGAAGTGCCAAAGGGATGAACCAGAAGAGCATATAGTTAAACAAATTACAATTAAAGATCCTGTAAAGTGGAATTGAAAACGAGTTTTAAGTTCACCACACCACAGAAGAATGTGTTATTAACTACCCATCCAAATTCGAATGAAAAAAAACACAGACAAGTATGTTAAATTAGGCTTTGAAATCGTGAGAAAATCAGCAGTCTTCTCTGCTTGAGACTGGGGGGGGCGTGTCGCCTGAAGGAGCCGAAGCTCTGCCCCCTCGCTGGAAGGCGCCGCCTCTCTCAAGTACCTACGACCCAGATAATGGACGCTACGTCAAGCCGAACAAAACAGTATAGAATTATAATTGATTTGTTGAATGAGTGAAACATACAGATGCATATAAATTAAGCTTGTTCCTCTGAGCTGTAACACAGGAGTAAAAATGGACACCAGAGACAGCAGACAGTGAGCTCTCCAACAACTTCTAGCACATTAGCTACCATTTCACCAAAATACCATCATTCTACACCGAGTAGCCTAATATCAAGTTAGCGGTTTGCACTAACTCATAGCAGAGATACCGGTAACCCTTCCTTTTACAGTCCCTTAAGTACTAGGTATTTACATAGAAAGTAAAGGGTATGTTATGTGTTTTATTGGGTATTACCGATTGGTACCAAGGTGGTAAATACCTAGATAATTCGAAGTATTTACCTATTAACTAAATACTAACGTGCTGGTCATTACATTTACATTTAGCAGACGCTCTTATCCAGAGCACCTTACAGTATAGACTTACAGGGACATTCCCCCCGAGGCAAGTAGGGTGAAGTGCCTTGCCCAAGGACACAACGTCATGGCATGGCCGGGAATCGAACTGGCAACCTTCAGATTACGAGCCCGATTCCCTAACCGCTTGGCCATTTGACACCCTACTTACTCCATTACTGGGTAATTTTCACTGGTCCTAATTAGGTTTAAGACAATTAAGACAGAAGACAAAACTTTAACTGGAAACTTATAAATATTACTATTTAAATACCGCTGGTAGTAAGTTGGTAACTATGGGATATATATATGGTAAATTATAATGTGTTATTGGGTAAATACCACTGCTAATAAGTAGGTAAAGACGGCCAAGCTCCAGCAGAATTACGAACAAAATACTCTATTACCCTGTAGTTACCTAAGGTTTATTTCGGTAACAGTCCACGTCTAATGAGAAGATAAGATAGTACTTTACAATAAAATACCTTTTCAGATACATTTATCGATGATGGCCTCATTTATTTGGCTGGTATAGCTACCTACCTCGGCGGGAAGAGTTTTCCTCTACTGTCACGGTAAATCTTCTTGGATACTGGGTATGTTCTTGCGCATGTTCGGACTATTTACTCAGTAAGTAATCTGAAACTGGACTGTAAAAGGAAGCCGTGTTTGTTTCCATGGTGTTACCAGGCTCTTACCATACCCTTTGTAAGCGAAAACCACTTTGTCAACGTTACCCCTTAGTATGAACTTGTACTATATGTTCCAAGGCGATACCAGGTAAAACATGGCTATTTACTCAGTAAGTAATATGAAACTGGACTGTAAAAGGAAGCCGTGTTTGTTTCCATGGTGTTACCAGGCTCTTACCATACCCTTTGTAAGCGAATACCACTTTGTCAACGTTACCCCTTAGTATGAACTTGTACTATACGTTCCAAGGCGATACCAGGTAAAACATGGCTATTTACTCAGTAAGTAATATGAAACTGGACTGTAAAAGGAAGCCGTGTTTGTTTCCATGGTGTTACCAGGCTCTTACCATACCCTTTGTAAGCGAATACCACTTTGTCAACGTTACCCCTTAGTATGAACTTGTACTATACGTTCCAAGGCGATACCAGGTAAAACATGGCTATTTACTCAGTAAGTAATATGAAACTGGACTGTAAAAGGAAGCCGTGTTTGTTTCCATGGTGTTACCAGGCTCTTACCATACCCTTTTCTACTGTTCATTCCCTTTTTCATGCAATAAACACAAACTTTTATTTTTTGTTGTTGCAATGTTTCCATAGTATAACATGATGAACACAGAGGTTATATTTATACAAACTTCAATATTTAAAATGTATATTCACAAACTTTTTTTTTGGCAATGTCACTAATAAAAACATGACACATTACACTGTACATTTTTACATTATTTTAAATGAAAGCACTGCTGCCTGCATAACATGAACAAATACAAATGTTAAAAAAACACTCAAACTTCAACTTTGCAGCACAGAACATGCAGTATGAGTGTGGCCCCTCACTTTCTAAATTTATATTTTATGGGGAGCAGCTCATTGTTAACTTTCATTTCTTTGATCTTGTCCCCAAGAACTGTGTTACCCTCTAAGAAGGCCTTGCAGGTTTTGGCATAATTGCCTAAAGTATTATCTTTTCTAAAAACGGGAAGTGATCCAATGTCGTCCCCGTCAGTGGCGATTACACTTTCTGCAATGATGGCCGTCAAAGCGATAGTATTTCTGTCAACATTTAAATTTTTGCAGCTGAGGGTCAAGCTCCTGGTGCGCCGGAACTCTTTGAGAACCACCTTATACCGGTGGACAACATCCTCTGCAGTCTGAACTACAAGACAGATCACAAAATGAAAATATACATGACATCATAAACACACAATTATATAAATAGTCCTGGTTATACATAACAAGACACGCTGGAGTTATACAAGTAAATAAACCAAAGTAATGTAATCGCTGCACAAGTCATCATGCCGTTATTTTTTTCGAGCCAAGAGCCTTCAAAGGGGTGGTGTGGCATACAAGCAATTTAGAAAGTCTTTGGCCGTGATTCCACTGCAGGAACTTTCCCCAGGAACAAGGAACTTTCGGAGGAACTCTGTGTGTTCCATCGGAGTGACCAGGGTCTAAATTAAGTTCCGGGTACAATAGCCCTTGCAAAATTCCAACTCGGTACGTTGTGATTTTTCAAAAGACAGAAACTTTGGGGTGGGACTTGGGCATTGAACACGTTGATTGGTGGAGTGCATGCGGCATTCATAATCTTGAATAATCTTCAGGGTACTTTAACCAGCAATAGAAACACAAACAGCAATGTTCTGGATGAAGTGAGGAACCAAATGGTCCCTTGAAAAAAGTTCCAGGGACTAATTGTTTGAGATCATTTTTGTTTCTACGCGGCTTACGATAAGGTTATCATAAGTTGCTCTCCACCAAAATTAAAAGAAGGTAGGTACAAGCTATTACAAATGTAATATCATCATTATATATGTTTTATTACCAAGTTACCTCTTTTTCCAAATGCTTTGGAGGTTTTCTTGTTCTTGTTCTTTTTCTTCTTCCTCTTCCTTCCATCAGAAGAAGAGTCTGACTCAGAGTCTGATGATGAAGAGTCTGAGGAATCCGTAAACTTCCTTTTGCGAGACCCTTAAACAGAGCAACAATTATTCTAAATATATAGTTTTTCTAATGTTGCACTTGAATAAAATCACATTTTGTTGTAAAATGATCTTACTAATTTGTATGATGTGTGTATAACAAATAAGCATGTGCAAAATGACAAATATATACTTAGTTTTTCGTGTAGGTTTTGAAAGAAAAAATCTAAAACCTTTTGAAGAGGTTGAGGGGGCCGTCTTCACTAGCCTGTCACTTTTCTCCCTCAAGAAGTCCCGCTCTTCCTTTAAAAGCCGAATCTCTTCTTTTATTAGTTTGTAATCCTCCCTTAACTTTGTCATGGTTGGAGCAGTTGCAGTGTTTGGGTGAACCTCTACAACACAAAGATGCTAACACACATTTTATTTGTACCTAATAAAGATTTATTAACTGTTTTATTAAGTGATTTATAGTGTTCAATTTCAATTATAATGCTTTATGCTTCACTACATAACATTAATGGTATATTCACACTGCCCACTTTTTGATTTTTAGCTCAGATATAATTTTTTGTATGCTCTGTACAGCTGCCTAAATTACCTTGATTTTCAGCCTCCACCACCACCAGGTCTTCATCTGGTGCTACCGGTGCTGGGTTTCCCCTCCTCTTACTCACCCGTTTTCCTGGCATGACTCGAAATACTTCAAAGCCAGTTATTTTTATTGAGCTGTAGCCTCATTTGCCTGTATTTGCTAACAGTAGCTGTTATTTAACTTTACTTTAATACTGAAATACCTTCTAACAGTATCAGTTGAACGATTTTGAAAAATAATTCTACTGTTTTTGCTTCACTAAGTTAGCTAACAGAATTATCTAGCTAGCTACTATAAATATAGCGCAATAGAAAATGTGGGTTAATGTTATTTCACGTTAACAACGTGGACGAGCAACCATGCAATGGCTAGCTAACTAGCACTAAGCTAGCTGTCTAGCAAAGACATGTGCTAACATTAGCTAGCATAATGTTATTATCAATATACATTTGATTAGCACTATATCAAAATTCAATCAATTAATATGCATTATTAGATACTTCTGCGTGAGAAAGAAATTATGTAACTAGAGAGGGTACAATTTCTGGGGAAATTGTAGGGTGTGCTTGCTTGCTCGGTTGCACAGGGGTCCGTTTTTGAATGACATTTTTACAACTGATATTTCTGTATATGTTATATAAAAATGCATACTTATTATTTATAAAGATTACATAGATTTAAAAGCATATTTTTTTTGCTGCTCATTTACAACTGAAAATACGAGTGAAGTGTAGAATGAAATAGATGTCTTCTCATTTCCCCTGCAAGAGGCAGCCTCATCGTTGAATCAAAACGAATACATTTGGCAGACCGGTGTAAAAATGGACCTAATCACTATGACTTAAACGTCCTTTTAAGTTTTTCCCTTCTCGTGATATTTTCAAGCATTTAGCCTACTCATATTGCATTCATTCATGAATAAAGAACCCCCTTTGAAGATTATTCTACGACGTTACCGGCAGTAGAAGATTGAATCGCGATTCAAACAGTACCACCTGCTAACTGAAAATATGCCCCCCAAAACGTAAATAAGCTTGACATTTATTTAGTGGAAAATCGCTCATTCATAAAAAGCTCACTGGTAGCGACCATTGTCAGTAACAACGCAAAATGCGATATAGCCCTGTGTGGAGAAGCTGCCCCGGTAAATTGTACTACTACGGCACAGTACTAGACTACTGCTGTGTTCGTCTTGGTAGCGATTGCGTTGGTTGAATTGGATTTAACGTTCCGTTGTACGGTTTAGGCTGAAATTAATTATTGTCATGAACAGATTGACAATGTTTAGGCTGTGGCAATGAAGTTCAGGTTAGTAGTTAGATAGACTTTTGATTTAAGTAAGGAGAGTGCCGAACATGTTCTGTCGCTGTTTGACTTCCTAAACAGCTGTGTAGTGTACATGTTTTTGTAGTGTGTCTCGCGTAAGCTACAGCGTTGCAGTGAGCTACACTGGTTTGAAACGACAGGTAATGGTAATTTCACCAACAAATCGTTTACTAATGTCAGAATAAATCCTACAACGAAAATGTATATGTGAAGAATGTTTATTTTAACGATTGAAAACAGATACATCATAGACCACTGTAGTGTGTGTTGCCCGGGCAACACAGGCTAATGTCATGATGCTAATACTTCAGTGAAATAGTAAACTACTGTTTCCGAAAGTAGATGTACTTCCTTAATAATATCAGCTTATATTGTACATTACACATCACAATTGTGTGTCATATCACAAAGTAAAATGAGTAAATAGTTATCACCCTGGCCTCTTTTCTTGTGGCGTTTCTGCAGCTGCCTTGCAGTAAAGCTATAGTTAGCCTAGCTATCCCCCAAGTTAACAGATGCGAAACGAATGTTCTGCCAAAGGTAGTCACGCGTGTTTTCGTGACGTTAGTGACACAGTGACGTTAGTAACGTCAGTGACTGTGGCTAGCAAATTAGCCACCGTTAGCTTCACTTTTCGCCACAAAAACTTAACTTAAGCCTAAACCATGCAACGGAACGTAAATTCCAATAGAAGCAACTCAATCGCTACCAAGACGAAACTTTTGACACTTACGTTGTCTATGTAGGCCAAATATTGACTGAGTTTTAGGGGGGCAAAAAGAATAATAATAATATATATGTGAGAGAACAAAGGTTGTGCTCTCGCCGAAGGCTTGAGCACATCCAATTAGGCTATTATTATTTTGTGACTTACCTAATAGTGCGAGTTTGTTCACGTACCGGTTAAAGAGAACCAACCAACTGTCAAAACTCACTCGTGGTGACAGAAACTTCAGGGGAAAAAACGGAAGTTGTTACTTGACAGGTGATTGGGTGATTGGATGAACCATCTGTCTATTACCGTCCATTAGCTGCCATTAGAACGATGATTGTTCCAGAACATAGTTTGAGGCCAAAGGGATGCCAGCCATTTTAAAATGTCTTTGAATTCTTTGAAAAGTAATTAAGCATGCGCGATATCTGATATATTCTTTATATTTTTGTAATATGACATTTTCACAAATATTGCGATTGAAGACGGCTCAAGGTGGTAAACGTTTAATAAGATGGTTCCAGAGGGAGAGGCTGTTGGCAAGAAAAAAACGATGCCCAGTGTGCAACAACAGAATGAAATTCAAAAGAACCAACACGACCAAAGATGGATATAGGTGGTACGTGGAAATCGATTATTCAGTATAATAACATATTAGTTAAAATAGATAGAATCTTGGATATTTCTAGACTATTTTTTTTATGTTACAGGAGGTGTATAATAGTGATGGGTCGTTCGCGAACGATCCGGCTCTAAGAGCCGGCTCTTGAAGGTGAACGTCGGGAGCTGGCTCGCATATCTGAAGAGCCGACTATTTTTAATAGATTAATACAGCCTATAAAAACTAAATGATTATGAAATAATGAATTTTTATTGTATTTAAAATAATTGACTAATTCAAAAAACAACAAAAAAATACTTGTAGGCTTAAAGGTGCACACGATCATCCTCACATTCTGTTCCTGTCAATCCTGCATGAGGGAGGGCCGAGCCAACTCACACACAGTCAGAGTAGTCAAAACTCGGAGGAGAGCCATGACAAATCAATGCATTTTTTAAGATATGTGGTTACGGTCGAGTATGATTTCATTTAATAATTTAATTCAAATTGTTTTCACATCTATCATAGTCAAATTCATAGTTAAAACATGTATTTTTTAAAGAGCCGTTCGGGAGCCAAAAGAGCCGGCTCTTTTTAGTGAGCTGAGCCATACGAGACGGCTCACGAAAAAGAGCCGGAATGCCCATCACTAGTGTAGAAAGACAAATCACAGGGGCAGAGGCATCACAAGGTCCATCAGGGATGGCTCAATATTCTCCAGATCACATATTCCATTAACATCATGGATGGAAATTATCCACAGGTTTGGTGCTCCCTGTCTCAAAAAATGTATTTTGATGATGCTGTAAATATTGTGCATAGACATAAATGTGAGATTTTGAACGGATGTTTTCAGATCTATTCAGGCTGATATTCAATCTCAGATTTTGTGTTTGTGAGTTTAAGGATTTAGGCCCTACTGTAATATTGCCTTCATAATAATGTTTATTGGCCTATATGAAACGCACATTTGATGGTTTGTTGTCAGTTAATGTAATGTTTGATCAGAGATGTGTTATTACAATCAGATTGGATTTATTGATAATGTGATTCAGTGTGTTTAGTATGTTGTGTCTTAGTTTGTCACAGGGTTTGAGAAAAAGACAGGTGGACATGATAGGGGATGGAGTATGTGGGAGCAGCAAATCACTGACCAGGGTGACACTTTTGAGAAAAATCTGTGGTAAAGCAGTCAAGCGACTGAAGAGAAGACGGCAAATGAGGATTGGAGGGAGGACAGCTTTTGTTGTAATAGACGAGAGCAAATTCAGACACAAAAGAAAGGTAAGGTCTTGGTTTGTAAATTAAATTGTAATTTCTGTCAGTATAATTATTGTAGTATAAATACAGTGACAACAGGTATTATTATAAGTAGCTTGAGGAGATGGTCAACCCCAAATTATGTAAACAATCAAAAAAGATTTATTTTTTCAGTACGGACGTGGACGACGTGGACACACCTGGCGAAGACGTTCATGGGTCTTCGGAATGGTAGAAGTTAAGAGGTCCCAAAGACGTCCTGTCTTAAGACTTGTAAATACACGCTCCAGGAGGCGACTGATTCCAATAATCAGAAAATATGTTAGACGTGGTAGTGAAGTGATTAGTGATTGCTGGGCTGCCTACAACAGACTGTCACATGATGGTTACATTCACTATCAGGTGAATCACCAGAGACATTTTGTCCACCCTGGGAGCGGTGCTCATACACAGCACATTGAACGGGCATGGCGAAGTTACAAAGAGAACATCTATAGATACAGGGGAAACTTGACAGAGAAGGCGTTAAAGATGAACTTAAGGTTTATCGAATGGAGCCACTGGCTTGGAAAAGAGCATAGGGAGGGCATTCTTGGATGCATATTTAAAGATATCAGAGCATGTTACAAAGTCTAACCACCTGCCAGAAGTCTTAAGGAGATTGTACAAACTAATATTATTTCAGATCTTTTGAAGGGTTTTGTCTTTTTTGTGTTTTATAGTAGGAGGGTGTGTGAATATACATTTTAAATATTGAAGTTTGTATAAATATAACCTCTGTGTTCATCATGTTATACTATGGAAACATTGCAACAACAAAAAATAAAAGTTTGTGTTTATTGCATGAAAAAGGGAATGAACAGTAGAAAAGGGTATGGTAAGAGCCTGGTAACACCATGGAAACAAACACGGCTTCCTTTTACAGTCCAGTTTCATATTACTTACTGAGTAAATAGCCATGTTTTACCTGGTATCGCCTTGGAACGTATAGTACAAGTTCATACTAAGGGGTAACGTTGACAAAGTGGTATTCGCTTACAAAGGGTATGGTAAGAGCCTGGTAACACCATGGAAACAAACACGGCTTCCTTTTACAGTCCAGTTTCAGATTACTTACTGAGTAAATAGTCCAAACATGCGCAAGAACATACACAGTATCCAAGAAGATTTACCGTGACAGTAGAGGAAAACTCTTCCCGCCGAGGTAGGTAGCTATATACCAGCCAAATAAATGAGGCCATCATCGATAAATGTATCTGAAAAGGTATTTTATTGTAAAGTACTATGTTATCTTCTCATTAGACGTGGACTGTTACCGACATAAACCTTAGGTAACTACAGGGTAATAGTAGAGTATTTTGTTCGTAATTCTGCTGGAGCTTGGCCGTCTTTACCTACTTAGTAGCAGTGGTATTTACCCAATAACACATTATAATTTACCATATATATATATCCCATAGTTACCAACTTACTACCAGCGGTATTTACATAGTAATATTTATAAGTTTCCAGTTAAATACAAAGTTTTGTCTTCTGTCTTTACCTAATTAGGACCAGTGAAAATTACCCAGTAATGACCAGCACGTTAGTATTTAGTTAATAGGTAAATACTTCGAATTATCTAGGTATTTACCACCTTGGTACCAATCGGCAATACCCAATAATACAGAAAATATACCCAGTAATGACCAGCACGTTAGTATTTAGTTAATGGGTAAATACTTCGAATTATCTAGGTATTTACCACCTTGGTACCAATCGGTAATACCCAATAAAACACATAACATACCATTTACTTTCTATGTAAATACCTAGTACTTAAGGGACTGTAAAAGGAAGGGTTACCGAGATACCTCTGGAAAAGTTATCTAGTATAATTATAACAAGCACACAGAACTGAGTGATTAACTGCTGGCGGCGGTGGATGGGCCAGGTGCGACCGGATGAGGAACGGCCGGAGGGCGATGCTCGGTACGGCTCCGCGCTGCAAGAGAAGCTGTGTGTCCCTGAACCCCGTCTGTCTCTGGTCCATGTTAAAACTATCCGCCGTGAAATGGTCACTGCAGTGGCGGCTGTTGGAGTTTATCCGAAGCTTTCCATCAGCGTGGCTTTTCACAAAATCAATCCACCTATTTTTCCTTTCCTCATCAATAGGGAAATTAAATGGCGTTGCAGCTGAAGGATTAATATATCTATGTGTCTATTCCAATATGTAATGATAGTAATCAATGACACAAATCTGTGTTCTAGAAAGAGTGATCTGGAGTCGCAGAGGTCCCATAATATCAGCTTTAATGCAGCAGTTGGAAATCAACAAGTACAGAGCTCTGGGGTTGTCTACGTTTCCCTACCCGCAACAGAGTTTGGGCTGGTTCACAAAATCCAACTGGCTATCTGTCCCTCCCCAGCATATATTTATACAGTGCAATTGAAACACAAGTATCAAAAAAGGGTTGAGCTTGTTCTCTCGTGCATTAGGGAGTTGTTCTTGCCTCCGCGTCCCACCTGCTCGGGTGCCATCTCCACCCAGATTCAAGGTTGTTTCTGAAAATGAAAAGATAGAGACACAAAGAACAGCTTGCTTCCCACACTCAGTGTGAGACCCAATGTTTAAGCCTGGGCACACTTCTAAGTTCATAACTTTAATAAGCACAATGCATAACTTTAATAAGCACAATATATTCTTTACAGGTGAAGGATTCTAAATCTTTGTGTCTATTCCAATATGTAATGATGGTATTCTATGACACAAATCTGTGTTCTAGAAAGAGTGGTCTGGAGTCACAGAGGTCCGATAATCTCAGCTTTAATGCAGCAGTTGGAAATCAACAAGTACAGAGCTCTGGGGTTGTCTACGTTTTCCTACCCGCAACAGAGTTTGGGTTGGTTCACGAAGTCCAACTGGCTATCTTTCCCTGCCCCAGCATATAATATACAGTGCAATTAAAACAGAAAGATAAAAAGAGGGTTGAGCTGTTCTCTCGTGCATCAGGGAGTTGTTCTTGCCTCCGCGTCCCACCTGCTCGGGTGCCATCTCCACCCAGATTCAAGGTTGTTTCTGAAGATGAAAAGATAGAGACACAAAGAACAGCCTGCTTCCCACACTCAGTGTGAGACCCAATGTTTAAGCCTGAGCACACTTCTAAGTTCATAACTTTAATAAGCACAATGCATAACTTTAATAAGCACAATATATTCTTTAATCCCTCTTTTGATCTCTGAAAACACCAGAGATCAATCAACATAGCCTGGACCAACCACTGCCTCCTCGTCCTGGTCAGCCAGCCCCAGCAACGGCATTTGGAACCCCTTCGTCGGGTTATCCTCAGCCGAGACAATGATCCTGTTACACAGGGACCTGATACATGGGATACAGCAACAGTCATGTTGATATTGATATAGCACACTCTTAAGTAAAATAGCGGAAACCTTAGTCCAGTACAATTCTAGTGTGGTCAAGCAGTATCACTCTTGGCCTAGTCGTAACCCTCTTTTCCGGACTCTCACATTCGTAGCAATAGCAAAAGGTTCACTGGCCTTTCTCCACCAACTCCTGCAACGTACATCTGGATTCTGGAGCAGCACAACACATGCTCCAGTGGTACCACGTACTTCCTTTCCCCAGTACCCTTAGGGCGTGCAAGGTTCTCTCGATGACCTTGAATGGTCCTGTCCATAAATGTACAACAGTCTTCCCCGAACATCTGATGATGTATTGGGGCAGGTGGGACAGGGTCTTCAAGGGGAAGGGGGGGGGGCAGACCACTCATAGGTCTGATGAGGCATAGGGGCAGATGGGGCAAGGTCTCCAGGGGAATGGGGCCTTAGAACAGGGGTTAGGTAGTCAGACCCGCCGGTCTGACTCGTCCTGAGGCAGAAAAGAGTTACAGTCCCAGCATCACCTTATCTCCCATGATCAAGCAGTAACTGAGTCAAATGAGATGCGAACAGTCGAACACCAATGATTAAACACAGATATTGAAATCAAGAACCCATTTAAGGATTTAAAGTGGATATTTTTAAAGTTCAAATAAATCCCTCCTTTCACACCATTTTAGGGTGTGACAACAAACACAAATTTAAAAATATCCCATTACTGATTACACAATGTTGGCATACAAATCAACAATAATGATGAGACTATGCAGCGTTATGGCCAAGTGGTGAGGACACACTGGACACAGTGGGAAAACCCTAATGATGTTATAGGGGAAAACCCACCGTCACTCCACAGAGTGGACATTCGACATCCATGTATCCACGGCAGACCTGGACATGCTCACAGGCCCCCTTCACCACATACATACAACTTCAGCCAAGCTTTTAGAATTGTAATAAAATAAAATAAATTCGAAACAAATAGAAAAACCAGAAATAAGACAGGATATTTTAAAGTTTTCATAAGATCCCTCCTTTCATTGATAACTTTAATCAATACCCAATCTCCTCGTTTGACTCCTCCACTCTTTGGTTTACTGCTTCACCTGGAACAGAATTTAGCAGAAGACATCTCTTTTCTAGTTAGCATTTTTTATAAAATTGGTTAACCATTTGATTATCCTCTTCATCATGCTATGTGAAAGGCTTAAGTTGTGGTATTACATATGATCTCCAATAAATCAATTCAAATGGTGTTATGCATCTGGTATAGGACTGGGAAAGACTTCAATTCACATAGTAAACATACTGTATCTATAATTACCAGGCAGTATTGACCCTTCAGTTTTCTTATTGTTGAGCAAACACATGTAACAGCATCTAATAAGACCATACATCATCATTTGATAGTCAACTCCTATTAGTCATGCCTAGAAATGACAATCTGTTTCTTTGTTCCCTTCTTTAGAAAATCAACTGTTAGTCTAATTTCTTTCACTCCAAAAAACCTTTTCTGTCTTTTAAAACAGTTAAGTTTAAGACCAATATTGTTTTAGATTCTCTATTTTACCAAATCACAGCTCTTTTTATCAAAGATATGATCAAAGGAATTTTCATTATGCCAAACCAGAATCCGTATGCTTCTTAAATGAAATATAAACCAAATCATGTTCTTAATGTAGCTATTAACCAAACATTTTTCCCAACTATATTTTCTATAAAGGTCAGACAGGTAGAACTTCATAACTCGTTTTGCTGCAGTTCAAAACGAGCCAATTAGCTCAAACCATCATAACCACAATTTATCAGACTTGATGAGTCTTCACAAATTATTTCAGAACTGAATGTTATAATAACCCTCTTCATAATACAACATTATCACAGCCTAACTGTTCATCCCAAACAGTATGCCAGGCTCTGATAAAACTCTCAAATAAAACTTAAAACCAAATTACAATTAAACTCCAAATAAAAGTACATTTAGTTATTTTCTCTTTCTCATTTTTAACCAAATTATATCTAATACCTTTATCAAAACTCTTAAAAACCCTAGATTTTACTATTTGGCTTAAAATGTTATTCCATATACCTTCAAAGTATATTCATAGTTTCCTCTTCAAAACATCAGTGTTTAAACCAATCATCTCTTCACATCCACAAAACGTTCTTGTTTTATTTCATAACCTTCCATGATCCTCTCTAAACCAATCCTTTATGTAACTTTCCAATTGCTTCCTCATAATTTTTCACATACATTTCCTCAAACCATTCTTTGACCAACACAGCTGTTTAGCGTTTACCGTCTATTCACTTAATTTTGCTCTAGTATAACTCTTCCAATTGTATTAGAACCTATTTATAAACCAGGGGTATACCCTCTGGGATAACCTTTGTAAGATCTCAACGTAACTGACTCTTTTAGCCCCCACCTTTCTCCAACTCTCCTCTGGATTTCTTTAACTTCTTGGTCAAAGGAAAAAACACACCACACTCCTCTCTATTTTTATTAAACTCAATCTGACTCCACACAAATAGACAATGTTCAGGGATTCTAACCCCTGGAGAGGACTCTAACCTCCCCTTGGACAAGACAACGAGTTTAGGGACTCTAACCCCTGGAGAGGACTCTAACCTCCCCTTGGACAAGACAACGAGTTTAGGGACTCTAACCCCTGGAGAGGACTCTAACCTCCCCTTGGACAAGACAACGAGTTTAGGGACTCTAACCCCTGGAGAGGACTCTAACCTCCCCTTGGACAAGACAACGAGTTTAGGGACTCTAACCCCTGGAGAGGACTCTAACCTCCCCTTGGACAAGATAACGAGTTTAGGGACTCTAACCCCTGGAGAGGACTCTAACCTCCCCTTGGACAAGACAAAACACAAAAACGGTTGATTTCCCACCACTGTTGGTTTGACTAGGTACGATGAAACATAGTAATCGTCTAAATTTGGTTCTCAGTTCCGAATAGCAGTACTTTGAATTAACAGGTGTCTGCTTACCTTTTTTTATGTTGAGGCCTCTGACGATTACGTCTGTCTCCTCGCACCGGTGTATGGGTCTCTCCCCCGATCCGTCGGTCGGGCCGGAACCCTCTGGACTCCCTCTTTTCAGCGTCGGGGTCACCAGTTGAAGGATTCTAAATCTTTGTGTCTATTCCAATATGTAATGATGGTATTCTATGACACAAATCTGTGTTCTAGAAAGAGTGGTCTGGAGTCACAGAGGTCCAATAATCTCAGCTTTAATGCAGCAGTTGGAAATCAACAAGTACAGAGCTCTGGGGTTGTCTACGTTTTCCTACCCGCAACAGAGTTTGGGTTGGTTCACGAAGTCCAACTGGCTATCTTTCCCTGCCCCAGCATATAATATACAGTGCAATTAAAACAGAAAGATAAAAAGAGGGTTGAGCTTGTTCTCTCGTGCATCAGGGAGTTGTTCTTGCCTCCGCGTCCCACCTGCTCGGGTGCCATCTCCACCCAGATTCAAGGTTGTTTCTGAAAATGAAAAGATAGAGACACAAAGAACAGCCTGCTTCCCACACTCAGTGTGAGACCCAATGTTTAAGCCTGAGCACACTTCTAAGTTCATAACTTTAATAAGCACAATGCATAACTTTAATAAGCACAATATATTCTTTACAGGGCAGCTGAAGTTCTTGCATCCAGGGAAGATGCAGTTGCGAGTGGAGGGAGACATCCTGAAGCTAGCTAGCTAGCTGATGTAGGCTACATTAACAGTACAGCAGGAGGAGCCATTCAGTGATCTGACGTAGATCGGTCAAAATGAAGTAGATAGGTAATTTTTTGGCTCAGCTCATTTAAACCTGATCTGAAAACCGAAGAGAAACTGTTCTACAGTTCAACTCCACATTTCAGTTTCAAATTTTTCACGCTTTGCACATGCTTTCAGGAACTCATTTCACACATATAATGTACTGAGAAGCAAATCATGGAATTTGCTTTACAGGATCTTTAAGATCGAATTGTCGTGTTCTATTCATAACGATGGATAAGCATCGGCAAATGATCGTATTTCTCTCATTTCTGTGCTCTATTTCAAACGTCGAAGTCGGCTCATTGTCGGCTCATCACTGACTGTTTCAGGAAGAACGTTCCATTATGCTCATTCCATGTTGTATTGCAATTAGCAAGCATATCTCGAGCCAGAGACTTTTTAAACCGTCATTTTTCGTCACATAGAAGGAGCAGCATTATTCGTTGTTAGGTATGGAAGTAGAAATATATCATAACGTTTTGCGATAAGTATGTTGCTTGTAGCCTATCCCTACAACAATGTGTAAAGTTACTGTAAAGAGCTAGGTTTGAGTGAACTCTACACTGTAAAGAAAAAGAGATGAAATTACCACACTTTTTCTGTAAATTATACGTGTTTATTTCTGAATGACAGGTGTAACAGGTTAGAAAAGCAGTTTGAATAATTGCACAACATATTCTGTTACGTGTTTTTCAGTTTCTTTTCTTAACCTTTTATTTTGAAATCACAAGCACACTGGTATTGGGGGTCTCTGGTAGCCCTCCCTGTCTCCCCTTGTTTTGTTCCCCCCCCACCCTTCCTCTTTCCTGTTTGATATATGCTGGGAATGAGGTAGGCGGTTGAATTTCAGTGGGAAAAAACAATCAAATTAATATTGCCTTTAAAAATAGTCATCTATGTTATTATCTATCCTCTTACAACTGATTATTAATATGTGTATAATATATCTGAACTATTTTTGTGAAATATCCCTGTGACATGGTTTATATGTTTTTCTCTTTTGCTACATGTGGGGGCTAGCATTAAGAGTGGAGCTAGCAAACGGGAGACTCACCAAACTGTGTTTCTGTTGGTGTGCTTAAACAGGTGTGATAACGTTTTAATTTACCTTTCTTAATATAAATGTTACATATCTCTTTACTTTTTGATATATGCTGGGAATGAGCATTAAGAGTGGAGCCAGCAAACGGGAGACTCACCAAACTGTGTTTCTGTTGGTGTGCTTACACAGGAAATAAATATAACGTCTCAGCAACGGTTGTCCACGGGTCACATTTATTACACAACGCAGAAGTTACACCGGTTACACAGGAAATACAGATAGAAATACAATGGCAAACTGTACATTTATAATTTTACATAAACATTACAGCCAAATGTTGTTACTTTGTTGTTGTTGTTTTTTTTAAATACACTAAAAGGTCTGTTTTTTTTTTACAAATATTAATAACATTTTCACCAAAATGTTTTGTTAAAACACTTAATTTCACTTTATCAAAACTAGCTAATTTAACAGTTATTTTGCAGATATTTACTTTCATCCCACGGACAAATAACATAATTTTTGGTTTAGACATTGAATTGTGAACTGAGCTCGGGTAGTTGACGTCATGAAATCCCAGCATGCACCAGTCAATATCAAAGACCAGAGCCATTTCTATGGCTCTGTCAAAGACTACAAAAGCCTGCAAAAGCCTTTTTGGGGCTATCTCGTTGTTCATGATCATTGACCAATGCACTTTTAGTAAAGCTCTCTCTTGGAAGTCGCTTTGGATAAAAGCGGCTGCTAAATGAATACATGTAAAGACGCCAGAGTAGGACTAAGGAAAGTTGATTAGATAGTTGTGTAGCAGCAACGCTCCTGTTACCCAGAATGCCCCGCGGCAAGCTGAAAACCTACAGAGGTTTAAGCTTAGTTAGATAAGCATTGTTTCGAGGTTTGTTGTTGTGGTCGTTTTGTTTTGATATGTGTAATGTGATGGTCTGTAGTTTGGATACATTAAGTGCTCACCCTGAGTGTGAATGTTGTTCAGTTAGATGGCGATCTAACCTGTCTACTAGGACTAATGAGCAACGAGCAATATTCCTGTCCAATTCGCACAACTAGCCGGCGCTACAGCTGTAATCTGATGCGCCGGTAATATCTGTGGTGTTGTGCACACGACTTGTTTTGAATGAAAATGTTAAATCTTCATATCTTATTTTGGCTTTATTTAATATTGTATGTAAACATTTTTTTACTGTAATTTAATGGGTTTAATCTGGCGTCCTAGCTGCCAGATTGTTCCTGTTTTTTACTAGTTTTTTTTTTTTACAGTGTAGGCTACAGAGCTAGCGCAAAGGGACCCTAACCGGCTAGGCTAGCTCTCGACACACTGGTCAGACATTTTACAAAAGTGTAGTGTTATGTATGCAGGTGTATTAATAAAGTAGTATTGTACTAAACTAAACTGTAATCATTAACTAGTAGTTCAGCAGTGATCCACGGTAGTGATGGGTCGTTCGCGAACGATCCGGCTCTAAGAGCCGGCTCGCATATCTGAAGAGCCGACTATTTTTAATAGATTAATACAGCCTATAAAAACTAAATGATTATGAAATAATGAATTTTAATTGTATTTAAAATAATTGACTAATTCAAAGAACAACAAAAAAATAATTGTAGGCTTAAAGGCGCACACGATCATCCTCACATTCTGTTTCTGTCAATCCTGCATGAGGGAGGGCCGAGCCAACTCACACACAGTCAGAGAGTAGTCAAAACTCGGAGGAGAGCCATGACAAATCAATGCATTTTTAAAGATATGTGGTTACGATCGAGTATGATTTCATTTCATAATTTAATTCAAATAGTTTTCACACCCATCATAGTCAAATTCATAGTTAAAACATGTATTTTTTAAAGAGCCGTTCGGGAGCCAAAAGAGCCGGCTCTTTTTGGTGAGCTGAGCCATACGAGCCGGCTCACGAAAAAGAGCCGGAATGCCCATCACTACTCTGGAGGGGAGGGCGGAGCCCCTCACCTAGCGGAAACTGGGCGCAACACCACTTACTAATTAGTTCCGCTTCTCTGGTTCCTATTAATACATGTTGTTTATGTTACGATAGAAATAACATTTTACTATACATTGTGTTTCTTCTTTTGTGAAATTACACTGAGTGTCAATGTTGAATATACCACACATGCAGCAGCGCAGCTAACGTTCGCGCTTCATCTCTAACTATCTAAGGTAGAGCTAAACTGCTCAAAAGTGATCACAACCACTTGTTACTGTGTGAAGCAATTTGCCTTTATTGTGTGTAGTCGATCTAGTTATCTTCTGTCCCGTCGTTTGAAGCATACATTTTAGCTCCGGTGTTACGTCCCAACTGGTTCCCAATGTAACTGGTTCCCCAGCTTTGCATGCACCTATCAGTCTGCCTCTATCACCAGATTCGTCACAAATTCACAAACATATTACTGGCGATTTTCAAGTCGGATCTCATATTTGCTGCGGCAAATATGAAAGTAGGCCTATAGGCTACGTGCGCACTACATTAGGCTACCATTCGCGACAAAATGAATGGAGACAAAATAAAACATTTGCAGGCTTGCATGAAGTGGGATTCGATCGCACTAGAGCACAGTTTCCCAAAGTTAGGGTCGCGACCCAAAATGGGTCGCATACACTTTTGTATTGGGTCGCCAAATGAAAAAGAAAAAATGCATAACAATTCTATGATATGTGAAATAATTTTCCAAATTAAAATAGAAGATGAGCGTTCTTTTTGCTACACTAGTCTAGTCAGCACAGATGCTGCGTGCGAGGCGGTTTACCCCTCCCCCTTTCTTCTCAAGATCCTGGTCCACGTTTACCCGCTCTCTCGCGGAGTCTGGGCTGAGGTAACATTAAGAGTGACTTCTGTGGTTCCCTTGGCATGCATTGCGAGATGTCAAAACGAAAATATAAAGAAGAGTTTATAAACGTTGGCTTCACCAAAGCCATTCGAAATGCAGAGGAGAGACCTCAATGTGTTTTATGTGGGGAGGTGCTCAGTAATGAGAGCTTAAAAATAAACAAATTGGACAGACATCTCCAAACGAGACATTCTCAGCATCGGGGCAAGTCAAAGGAATTTTTCCTGGGCAAAGAAGAGACTTTCAGCAGACAGTGTTTTGACAGCGGAAATGTAAGTAAGAAGCATTTGAAATGTTTTGTGTGTCTGTTAGTTACAGTGCCAATGGTTATTTTGTGACTAAAATGTATGTTGCTAGCTAACGTTACATATAGCTAACATATAGCTAATGGCAACGGCCAATGCCGCGCGACCTTCCGCCCCCGGCTTGTCCCTATGTGGATTAGGCCGCGAAGTGCATTTATTCAACTTTGTTTTGACAGTGTGGAAGAGTCATTAACGTGTGTATTATGTTAATATAGGTTAAAGGCCATTTCACACGACTCGCGTAGGCCTATGTGCTGCAGATAAAATGTATGGGAATTAATGAAAGAATACAGACCCAACGGCGTCATTGCACTTACAATTAGAAACCAAGTCTTTTCTCGCGTCTAAGCGTGCAACGCTGTTCAAATGAGCCGATACATAACAGAAAATACTCAGTGTGCCCTACGAAGGAAAGAAATAGCATGTCATGCATTTTCTTCAAGACTTGACGGATTATTTACTTTCAGTTGCATGTCATAGTTAGTCAATTTGAGCTATTTTGTGTATATGTGTGTCAGTGATTTTGAATTATATTATTGTCTCATCTACCAGGCATTCAAAGGGAACAGAGCAGCACTGAAGGCATCATTTCAAGTCAGCCTCCACATTGCCAAAGCAAAGAAGCCCCATTCCATTAGGGAGCAGCTGATAAAACCATTTAAAAAAAATGTGTGTCTCTCTCTCTTGGGTGAGGAAGCAGCGAACAAAGTTGAGTCTGTCCCACTCTCAAATAACACAGTTGCAACTAGAATCAAAGACATGGCAGTGGACATCCAAAAGTCAGTTACAGGGGAAATAATGGAACACAAAATATTTTCACTGCAGCTAGATGAGTCTGTTGATGTTGCTGGGATTCCCCAATTAATGGTCTTTTCCAGATACATCAGTGGTAAGGATATGAAGGAGGAGTTCCTGTTCTGTGACCGGCTGCATACAACAACAAGGGGAGAGGATATTTTCAGAGTGGTGGACACAAATTTGAAAGATCTCAAATTGGAATGGATTAACTGTATTGGAATTTGCACTGATGGTGCCAGGAACATGACTGGGTGCAGGTCTGGTTTTGTGGCTCATGTTCGTAAAGTGGTACCAAATGTGAAGCTGACACATTGTATCATCCACAGGGAAGCTTTGGCCAGCAAAGCATTACAGCGTGACCTAGGAGAGGTTTTTGATGTGGTTGTGAGAATTGTGAATCTAATCAAAAAGCGACCATTACAATCAAGGCTCTTCACAGAGCTATGCAGGGAAATGGGAGCAGAGCATGAGCACCTGCTCTTTCACTGTGAGGTGAGGTGGCTCTCCAGGGGAAGAGTTCTGCAGAGAGTGTGGGAGCTGAGAGAAGAGGTCATGGCCTACCTCAAAAATGAAGACCCTAACCTTGCCAAGCATTTTCAGGACAAGTATTGGCTGGCAAGATTTGCATATCTTGTGGACATTTTCAACAAGCTCAACACACTGAACAAAAGCCTTCAAGGAAAGGAGAACAGTATTTTGGAGCTGGAAGATGGAATTCAAGGATTTGCTGCACGCCTGGCTCTGTGGCAATGCCAGCTGGCTGCGGGAGAACTGGCAATATTTCCGGTCCTCTCTGCCTACCACGAGAACACGGGTGTCCCCCTGAGTGACTCTGTGAAGCAGAACATAGTTGAGCACATGTCTGGCCTACAGAAGAACTTTAAGCAATACTTCCCAGACTCACAGGGATCTCAAAACCTTCAGTGGGTGAAGTATCCCTTCCAAGCTGTGCCATCACTAGAGTTGGGTCTAAATCAGACAGAGTTAGAAGCATTGGTCACACTGCAGGTCAACAATGGCAGTAAGATGCTATTTGAGACAATCACTCTCTCTCAGTTTTGGATTGCTCATCTCCAGCAGGAAGAGTTCTCTTGCTTGGCTAGCAAAGCTGTAAATGTGTTGATTCAGTTTGGTACCACATACTTATGTGAATCTGGGTTTTCTACTCTAGCATACCTGAAAAACAAATACAGAAACAGACTCAATCCCCAGCATGACCTCAGAATAGCACTTTCACAAACCAAGCCCAGAATAAATCTTCTGGTTGAAAACTTCAACCAGCCACATACTACTCATTAGATTTAATTGTGCCTTAGATGACATATTATACCCCTTCTGGCATGTCAGGCCAATAGTATCATTTTAAAATAAGCCAGTAAAAATGTATCTGAATGTTGCTCATTGTTGGTGTTTAAAGTTGAGGGATGTTGGGAGGGGGAGTTGAGAAAGGGGTGACAAATAGAAAGAGTAGAAAATGTTTGTTAATTTAAAAGTGGTACAACATTGTATGTACATATGAGGTAGATACATGTTTTTTATTGCACTCAAGACATTTTATTATTGCTGTCATGTGCTTTTATGATAAATAAATACATTTCATATCCATTTTAAATTCATATTTCTGTATCAGTAGTTAAAAAAATATAGATGTTATGGCAATTTATGTAGTATTTTTATGTTTGGGTCCCAGGGAGACACCATATTTCTCTTTTGGGTCTTGAGCAAAAAAAGTTTGGGAACCCCTGCACTAGAGCAAAAATACGTGCGCACAATAATCCGTTGATTTACACCGTGAGCTACACCAGCTCACAATATTTATCTAAATCGATACGTATTTATTAACTACGTTGGCCTTCAGGTAACACTTTGATTTGGCTTCTTCTGAATCAACTGGTTCCCATAGACACTACCCGAATGTAGGCTACTATGCACGTATTTGAAGTTGTTTCGAGGCAATAGCCGTATTTTCCACGACATCACAGCGCCTTCTGACACCACATATTAAAAATTCATATAGGCTAAGTACGTCGCTGCTAACATAGACAATACGATCAATATAGCCTACGCGTAACCCACAACATGTGTCTATTCGTTTCCTATGCGATTTTGTGTATGGCTGAGTGTTTCTTCGCTGTATGTTTTGAAATCAATTCATTTCATAGCTGTATATGTAGCAAGCACTACATTACAGCCATTCGCCGCAACAAAATAAATGGAAGCTGAGAAAATAAAACATTCGCTAACTCGCATGAAGTGGGATTCGATCGCACGAGAGCTAAAACGCAAATCGTCTTGAACACTCACACGTCCACAGCTCAACTAAGTGACCTAACGAAGCACTGCGAGTCTACAGCTTCCAGTTACGTATTTAACAACTACGTCAGCATCCAGGTAACCTTTTGTCTTGAGCTGATCTGAGACAACTGGTTACCTGGGCTAGTTTAGGAAATACCCAATGATAGTTATATCGTTTCTTTCCTCGCATCTACGGCCATATTAACTACTACAACTCCATCACAGCCACCTACTAAGCTACACATTGTGACTGATAAATATTGTTTAACAGTAACGATAACCCGTAGTCTATCAATTGCTACCACCGAGAAAATTACGGAAAAGTGGTAATACACGCAGTTTGAGACAGCTTTCATCTCAGAATGCCTGTGCCTCGTCCATTAATTGTATATAGCAGAAGTTATCCCTTCTCTGCGTGAGAAATGAATGAAAAGCGTGAGAAATACACAGCGAATGCGTGAGACTTGAGCTCTGGATATAGTAATATATCCCTCCGAATTTGCAAAACAAAGGCTTGTAATAGCCTACAGTGTTACTTGAGTTTGGCTCAGAATTAACCAAGCATTGTGTCTTTAATCGAATCATTCCCCAAGTAGCTACTGATATTCATCTTTAGTGATATGAGTTTCTCTCTGGGTTCAACCAAGTGCGTCCCTTACGGACAGAAGAAAACACCAGCACATTACAACATGAGAAACATCAGAATCAGAATAAGAAAGGCTTTTAATCGCCATGAAAGTTTGCACATACATTTTACATTTACATTTACATTTATTCATTTAGCAGACGCTTTTATCCAAAGCGACTTCCAAGAGAGAGCTTTACAAAGTGCATAGGTCACTGATCATAACAACAAGATAGCCAAAAAACATCGCGAGTAGCCAAAACATGAAGCACACATTGTGAACAACCAAAGTAAGTGCCAAAGGGAAGAACCATAAGAGCATGTAGTTAAACAAGTCACAACCAAACAACATGAACAGCTATAAGTGCAAGTGTACCTGTGGGAAAAAGCAAGCAACAGTAATAAAACAATATATCACAGCGAGAACCAAAAATTTTAATCAGTTACCACTAACCACAAGAGCAACAAGTCTCTAAGCAAGAGTCATTGTGATCCTTGAGGAAACTAACATCGGGTCAAGCGAACCGTTCCTAAGTACCGTTGTACTCCCGGAACAAGTGCGTCTTGAGCCTTTTCTTGAAGGTGGAGAGACAGTCAGTGTCTCTGATGGAGGTGGGGAGTTGATTCCACCACTGGGGGGCCAGACAGGAGAAGAGCTTGTGTTGGGACCGGGCGGTCTTGAGCGGTGGGACCACCAGGCGGTTGTCTGAAGAAGACCGTAGGTGGCGGGTGGGGGTGTAAGGCTGCAGGAGAGACTTGATGTAGACGGGTGCAGTCCCGTTCACTGCTCGGAAGGTCAATACCAGGGTCTTGAATCTGATACGGGCCATGATAGGTAGCCAGTGGAGAGAGATGAGGAGCGGGGTAACATGGGAGCGTCTGGGTAGATTGTAGACCAGGCGGGCCGCCGCGTTCTGAATCCTCTGAAGAGGGCGGGTTGCACATGCTGGGAGACCAGCGAGCAGAGAGTTGCAATAGTCCAACTTGGAGAGGACGAGTGCTTGGACTAGCAGCTGGGTGGAGTGCTCAGACAGGTATCTCCTGATCTTCCGGATGTTGTAGAGGGTGAATCTACACGACCGGGAGACCGCAGCAATGTGGGCCGTGAGGGAGAGCTCGTCGTCCATGGTAACCCCAAGGTTCCTGGCAGAGGATGAAGGGGTCACCGTCGCAGATCCCAGGGTGATTGAGAGATCGTGGGAGATGGAGGGTTTAGCCGGGATGATGAGAAGTTCTGTTTTGGCGAGGTTCAGCTGGAGGTGGTGCTCGGTCATCCAGGCGGAGATGTCTGTGAGGCAGGCCTCAATCCTAGCTGAGATCCCCGGATCGGTCGGGGGGAACGACAGGTACAGCTGCGTGTCGTCAGCGTAGCAGTGGTAGGAGAAGCCATGGGAGGTGATGATTGGTCCAAGTGAGGTGGTGTACAGAGAGAAGAGGAGGGGTCCAAGGACGGAGCCCTGTGGGACACCAGTGGAGAGCTGGCGAGGGCCCGACAGTTTGCCTCCCCAGGAAACCTGGTAGGATCTTCCCGACAGGTAGGATGAGATCCACTGGAGTGCAGTGCCAGTGATGCCCATCTCAGAAAGTCTGGCGAGCAGGATCTGGTGGTTAACCGTATCAAACGCTGCAGAAAGGTCCAGCAGAATGATAACGGATGACCTGGAAGCCGCTCTGGCAGACTGGAGGGCAGTGGTGACTGAAAGGAGGGCAGTCTCTGTGGAGTGGCCAGTCTACAAGGAATTTACTTTGGCAGGAAGGTGCATACATTTAACATATAGGTATTGCAAGTAAATAATAAAAAAAGGTTGATCTGTAGGCCTTAATCGCCACAGTGATCGCCGACATCGAAACACAATTGACCTCACTGACCCGAGACTGCAGGGCCATGGAACCACTGACCTGAGCCAAAGCAGCCCTACACAAGTTTATAAAGAACATGCTGGACAATAGTAGTTCTGGTCCAAAGGTGGTCTCCCAACACACACCCAATGGAACCACAAACCAAATGCTGTGCACTGGATCTGAGGAGAAGCATGGTAGTAGATTATTATCACATTACTGTGAATATACAGAGTTTTGAAGATGGTTACCCAGTCATCGTGAGCATTTCTTCCTGGACTTTGGCATGCATCGCCACATGCTCTGCACAGCTCTGACAAGTTTTCTAACACATTACACAAGTGTAAATAGTTTCTCAGACACATTAATTATGATACATTGACAAACTAACAAACCTGAATCAGCTACCAGTCTGCAAGCTATTTCCCTTCTCCACTGAGTAGTAGCAGCCTTGTCACTACTGATATCCCCAGCACTGAAGTCCTCATTGAGGACAAGCTCTGCAAACTACAAAAGACACAGTACAATTAGTAATAGCTGTATTCAACAAAGGGTCATTTGCACACAACCTTGCAAACCCATGCCCCACAGGACGTTGAGTCTTGCTGATGTGGATGGTCACGGATCTGTCCACAAGTCCATCGCGAGATGTGTACGTATTTGTGTCTCATGAAAGATCTGTAGATTAGCAAAATATAGTTATTTGGAATGAAGAACATCATGACATTACCACTGACATAACTTGCCTTGTGATATCCTTGCAATGTTTTATTTGGTCAGGGGTTTCACCAAGGGGGTTAATGTACAGCGCCCGCTTCTCCTTTGGATAGATGACCTTCACGATACATGCAAGATCATGTAAAGAGTTGGGGGAATGTCCCTGTACTGTAAGTCGCTCTGGATAAGAGCGTCTGCTAAATGACTAAATGTAAATGTAAAGAGGATGGAATATCACATTGAAATAGTCATTTTATAGTGCATGTACATTCTCACCACAAGTGTCCAGTGATTTTGGTGACAAACTGGTCCTATGACTACATCATAGGCCATTGGGTCCATCTGAAAACATACACAAAATTAATAAATACTTGTATGTATTGTAACCATTTATGAACAACATCTGAAAGTAGTCACCTTCTTTAATCCCCTGAAGGATCCTTGCCACATTGCAGTCATCGTAAATGAATCGACAAAAAAATATATTTCTGACAGTTGTTTCATGCAACTTCAGAATGCGGGCATGGATAAATGCATTCACAACCTTAAGTGACAATTGTGTGGGAAACGAGTTACATATTGGTCTTTAAATATAAAAATATATTTAAGCATGTACATGGAAATACTTAATGAATGCATTTACCTCACTCTCTACCTCTCTTCCAGGGGCCAGATTCAGCAGGTCTCTAGCAAAGAGTTTGTAGGGTCCTACCTTGCTCCACAGCACCCCTTGCCATTTTCCGGACCAGATTTCTGCTATTACTGAGAATTAGAGAAGTTATTTACCAAGGACTAATTTGTAATTGAATGCAGCATACAGTCAGGTCCATAAATATTTGGACATTGACACAATTTTCATCATTTTGGCTCAATGGATTTGAAATGAAACAATCAAGATGTGCTTTAAGTGCAGACTTTCAGCTTTAATTTCAGGGTATTTACATCCAAATCAGGTGAACGGTGTGGGAATTACAACACATTTTATATGTGCCCCCCCCTTTTTAAGGGACCAAAATTAATTGGACAAAGTAACATAATCATAAATCTAATCGTCACTTTTAATACTTGGTTGCAAATCCTTTGCAGTCAATGACAGCCTGAAGTCTGGAACCCATAGACATCACCAGACGCTGGGTTTCGTCCCTGGTGATTCTCTGCCAGGCCTCTACTGCAACTGTGTTCAGTTCCTGCTGGTTCTTGGGGTATTTTCCCTTCAGTTTTGTCTTTAGCAAGTGAAATGCATGCTCAATTGGATTTAGGTCAGGTGATTGACTTGGCCATTGCAGAACATTCCACTTCTTTGCCTTAAAAAACTCTTTGGTTGCTTTCGCAGTATGCTTCGGGTCATTGTCCATCTGCACTGTGAAGCGCCGTCCTATGAGTTCTGAAACATTTGGCTGAATCTGAGCAGATAATATTGCCCGAAACACTTCAGAATTCATCCTACTGCTTTTGTCAGCAGTCACATCATCTATAAATACAAGGGAACCAGTTCCATTGACAGCCATACATGCCCACGCCATAACACTACCTCCACCATGCTTCACTGATGAGGTGGTATGCTTTGGATCATGAGCAGTTCCTTCCCTTCTCCATACTCTTCCCTTCCCATCATTCTGGTACAAGTTGATCTTGGTCTCATCTGTCCATAGGATGTTGTTCCAGAACTGTACAGGCTCTTTTAGATGTTTTTTGGCAAACTCTAATCTGGTCTTCCTGTTTTTGAGACTCACCAATGGTTTACATCTTGTGGTGAACCCTCTGTATTTACTCTGGTGAAGTATTCTCTTAATTGTTGACTTTGACACAGATAAGCCTACCTCCTGGAGAGTGTTCTTGATCTGGCCAACTGTTGTGAAGGGGTTTTTCTTCACCAGGGAAATAATTCTTCTGTCATCCACCACAGTTGTTTTCCGTGGTCTTCCGGGTCTTTTGGTGTTGCTGAGCTCACCAGTGCGTTCTTTCTTTTTAAGAATGTACCAAACAGTTGATTTGGCCACACCTAATGTTTTTGCTATCTCTCTGATAGGTTTGTTTTGATTTTTCAGCCTAACGATTGCTTGCTTCACTGATGGTGACAGCTCTTTGGACTTCATATTGAGAGTTGACAGCAACAGATTCCAAACACAAATACCATACTTGAAATGAACTCTAGACCTTTTATCTGCTCCTTGTCAATGAAATAACGAACTCCCTTTATGAGGGAATAACATACACCTGGCCATGGAACAGCTGAGCAGCCAATTGTCCAATTACTTTTGGTCCCTTAAAAAGGGGGGGGCCACATATAAAATGTGTTGTAATTCCTACACCGTTCACCTAATTTGGATGTAAATACCCTGAAATTAAAGCTGAAAGTCTGCACTTAAAGCACATCTTGATTGTTTCATTTCAAATCCATTGTGGTGGTATACAGAGCCAAAATGATGAAAATGGTGTCGATGTCCAAATATTTATGGACCTGACTGTAAATTTCCAAAAGGTCACCCAAGTCCTGAAGCAAATGACAGAGTTCTGCATGTATGCAGATGGCTTTCAGTATGTTGTTGCTCAAAGTCATTTGCAATGAAACTTGCAAGGATACTTACGTTCCTCTGGGGTGAGTGAATTTGACGGTTGACCGACAGGAGACTGGAGGCTTGTGGCTAGGGTGCATGATTGTGGACTAGGCTGCAGTGCTGGAGGAGGCATGGAGGGGATAGGCTGCAGTGCTGGAGGAGGCGTAGAGGGGATAGGCTGCAGTGCTGGAGGAGGCGTAGAGGGGATAGGCTGCAGTGCTGGAGGAGGCGTGGAGGCAGCAATCCATTTAGCTGGTATTCTTGGCTGGGGTTCAACGTATTTTTTTAGATGATCGATGTTGATCTTCTCAAATATTTTTCCTTCTGTTTGAAGGTCAGCACTTTTTTCGTCAATGTTGACAATGGTGTATGGACCCAATAGATCAGCTTCCATCTTGCCCCCCTTCCTTTGTTCCTGGCTAATGTTTTTTCTCAACACCAGGTCCCCCACCACAAAGCCATCATCCTGGCCCATTGAAAGTTCTCTTCCGCACCCTCTCTTGTCCTGCCAATATATTGGCCTCCACTTTGGGGCAGACATCTGTCAGTGTGGAAGTCAATGATACCTCCTGGTTTCCAACCAGTACATTGACTTCCTCGTCAGTTATCTGTAGCATTGGTGGAGATAAGTGAACACAAGTACAGATTATAGCAGATACCATTATTGCCAAAGTAGTTATATACTGCAGGAAATTGCCATTATACCTGCCACTTGT
The DNA here is from genome assembly GCF_038355195.1 of Osmerus mordax. Taxonomy (NCBI): domain Eukaryota; kingdom Metazoa; phylum Chordata; class Actinopteri; order Osmeriformes; family Osmeridae; genus Osmerus; species Osmerus mordax. The sequence continues at coordinate 5,360,618 of NC_090050.1, read as the reverse complement.
CCGGAATTTCAGAAGGGTAACGGGCCTCCCTTCCATACATCAAGAAATATGGCGAGTATTTTGTTGTCAGCTGTTTTTTAGTGCGTAGACCAAATACGGTGGGCTTTAAATATTCATCCCAGTCACATGGGTGGCCCTTCACCATTTTTTTCAAAGCTATGATATTGGAAAATGATTGAAATTATTCACCATAATTACACACAGTTATATCATATATAGAAATGTGTAAACAAAACATGATTCTCACCCTTGAATGGTGCCATTGAGCTTTTCCACCAAGCCATTGGTTTGCGGGTGGTATGGGGCACAGAGGCTTCTGGCAATGCCAAGCTTGGCACACATGTCCAGATTGATCTGGCAGTGAATGTGAAAATTAATATGATACTTTTTCCCCCCAGTGATGTGATGTACAAGAATACAGTAATATCAAATGTCTCTGAACTTGACTTACTTTGTTAACAAATTCTTTGCCCGGGTCCGTAAGAATCCGTTTGGGTGCACCATATTTATAAAAGAAGTCCATTATGCACCCTGAAACTTCTTCCGCCTTTTTACTTTTAAGTGGATATACCTCCATCCATTTGGTAAAATAGTCCACCATTACACACATGTACATGTTTCCTTTGTTGGAGCATTTTAATTTTCCAACCAGGTCCATTCGAACCAGTTCAAACGGCTCAGAAACCTTAAATGAAAACCAAAGAGTAACATGAATAACAATTCCATGTTAAACGAAATGTTAAATGTAATGAGGTCAGATTTCACCTCTATAGGTTTGTACTGCATCTTTTCCTTTATAGAGGCCCTCTTCCTCTGACAGTCATCACACTGTGCAATCTAACAAAGTAAAAACAATTGAGAACACTTGTGTTATATGTAGCCGAAATATTTTCAAGCTTTACAGACATATTATATAGGGCCTATTATAACGCACTCACCCATTTTGTGATGTCTGCCTTCATCCCAGGACAGTAGTATCGTTGCACGATAGCGTGCATGGTTTTTTCGACTCCACAGTGAGCCCCAATGGCACTGGCATGAAATTCCACAAAGACATCATTGGCCTCCTGTGGAGTAAGAACAACCTTTGCAAGGTGATGTTGCTGTTCGTCTTGCTTCCTCTGGTACTGGTAATAGAGTTCACCATCTAGGGACACATTGCCATAAACATTTTAACATACATTTCAAAATGTTATAATGCAATGGGTAAAGTGCTGTTGTGTGGTTTGCCTTACCAATGAGTTGGTAACTCTCTGCCCTTCTTTTCAAAACATATCTCTCACTCTTGGTGGAGTTTGGAGGAAAGATATTGTTCATTTTCAGGGAAACAATTTCTTGGACTTTTTGGGGATCCATATTTGCTCTTTCTTTCACTAACTGACTGACTCACCTACTGACTTACCTACTCACCTACTCACTTACTCACCTACTCACCTACTGACTTACTGACCTGCTGACCTACTGACTTACTACTGACCTACTGACTTACTGACTACTGACTGACCTACTAACTAACTACTGACTGACCTACTGACTTACTGACTACTGACTGACTGACTACTGACTGACCTACTGACTTACTACTGACTGACCTACTGACTGACTGACTTACTGACTACCAAAACCATCAACCCACTGTTGCTCCTGAGAAAAGGCCCTTTCACCTGCCCCCTTTATACTCGCTCAATTGTGCTGTACAGATGTGTGCAATTACTTTAATTGACTCATTGACTCCTATGATAAGTGGCATGATATAGAAACATGGATACAGACATTATTGTACTTTTGACAATCACGGCAATTTAACCCTAACAGATAACCAGCTGTTTTGGATAAACCCAAACCATGTGCTGATGTTAGGGGTAAGGGATATTCAACTAAATCATTAAATCATTGTTTATAATACTTCACACAACATGTGTAGTGCTTCACATAATAAAGGAAATATGATGGCAATACATGTGTTATGTGTTTGTTAGACACAAAATACAAATGTATGTGTCATAGAAACCTCACAAACTTACCTGGATGCTATTCACAAATGCATGCGACACGAAGTAGCCTACTCTGTTGCGGGTAGAATATTACCACATAGACTACTACTCGGCAGTGTTCGCACTTAAGCTGATTGTATTGTCTGGGTTAACAGCGACGATTTAAGTATTACTTTGCAATATGTGGTGTCATTACGGGGCTGTGATATCTTGGTAAATACGGTTATTGCCTCGAGACAACCCCAAATACGTGCATAGTAGCCTACATTCGGGTAGTGTCTATGGGAACCAGTTGATTCAGAAGAAGCCAAATCAAAATGTTACCTGAAGGCCAACGTAGTTAACAAAATCGTGACTGAATTCCTGTAACACTCATGTGCTTCAGTAGCTCGCGGTGTAATGCAATGGATTTTAACAATGCATGTGTTTTTGCTCGTGGGATCGAATCCCACTTGAATCTTTTATTTTCTTTGCTTCCATTTATTATGGCGTGAATGGCTATAATGTAGTGCTCACTACATTTGTTCAGAATATACAATTATGAAATGAATTGATTTCAAAAGATATAGCGAAGAAACACTCAGCCATAGGCTACACGAAATCGCATAGGATACGAATGTTTCGATGTTGTGTTACGCGTATTTTGATCGTATTGTCTGGGTTAGCAGCGACGTTCTTAGTATTAATTTAATATTATATTTTTAATAGTTCATTTTGTTGCGAATGGTAGCCTAATGTAGTGCGCACGTAGCCTATAGGCCTACTTTCATATTTGCCGCAGCAAATATGAGATCCGACTTGAAAATCGCCAGTAATATGTTTGTGAATTTGTGACGAATCTGGTGATAGAGCCAGACTGATAGGTGCACGCACAGCTGGGGAACCAGTTAAATTGGGAAGCAGTTGGGACGTAACACCGGCATTCGTCTTCCATTAGTATTGATCTTATTGATCATTTCACGTTATCGGGGCGGCAATGATGTTATCAGCAAAACGTTTGCATGTCGCATTATTAAACTGAGCATATCGATTTTTTATCCATTATTAAACTTCGCATTTTAATTGTTTAACCTTTTAATAGTCCTGTTAAATGTGCGTGAAAACGCCTAAACAACATACCCAAAGTACATTGAAAGCTGTTGTTGAACCATTTGGAGTACATGCATGTAAATGGTCTCTTTTGAAAGGTGACACTGAAGTTATTTCCCCTGTTGTTGGGACCCCTGTAAGTCCTACTGGTGTTGAGTAATAGAAGCTTGAACACAAGTAAACTGAAAGTTTCTCTCTCCGACTAGATTTTGTTTTGAAAACAGAGGCCGGAAGAGGCCTAGAGTTGGTAGGTATTAGCTAATTTCAGAGCCAGTCAAAGCCAGTTTGAGAAATTTGTTTAGAACGAGTGTGTGTGTGGGGGGGTGCAGGACGCACAGACCTAGTTGGCTGTAGAGGGGAACATCGATAAGAGAATCGATAATGAATCGAATCGATAAGCAGGAATTGATAAGGAGTCGGAATCGTTAAAATCTTATTAATACGCATCCCTACACCTGCCTGAGATGTTGAATTTCAGCGCTCACAGAATCCCGCACAGACAGGGGTAAGCGGCGTAATTTTGGACGTACAGGCGTGACAGTCTGGGACACTTTAACCTTATGCACAAAACCTTTTGCACAGCCAAGGATGGATGTTGGCAGAGGAGCAGTGGTCATGACAGGAGCAGAGGTCATCGCAGCAGCAGGTTGAACAGCAGCGCCTTTGAAGCACAGGCTCAGGCCATTGATCAAGTCCATGCCTAACAGAGCAGTACCAGACTCCACGATGAAGAGGGTAGTTTGGCATGTAGCATCATTCCAGGACACAGTAACTGGTAGACAGCCAATGACTGGAATAGCAGCATGAGAGTAGGTCACTAATCTAACTGTAGGAGGCAGCAGATGTAAATGTTTGAAGTGTTTAACGAACAAGCATTTCGGCAGAATGGACACAGTAGAGCCAGAATCCACTGTGAGCTCCACAGGCACTGTAGTAGTTGCAGTCTCAATGTTAACTGTGCATTGAATTTCTTTAGACCCAGTGTGATCATGCAGATAGAGAATCTGCACTTCAGGCATGTCAATTTCATGCACAGAGCGTGTTCCGGAGGAGCGACTGTTGTAGAAAATCAGACATCCGTAGAAGGTAGTATGAAAAAGGAGCCGAAGACAAAATATCTTTCAACAGGTCAAGGCAGCTTGATGGTTTATTTCGGCAAGGCAAATGTGCATTCACATAGACATACAAAAAGACCAAGACCAATGCCCCAAAACTAGGGGCATTGGTAGGCTAAATGAGAATAATCCCCCGCCCTGTATAATATAATGACATAACCTTCTAGAACAAGGTTCTTTAACCAGTTCCTAACCACCCCACCACTGCGTGCGCATCCTCTGGCTCTTAAAATGTTGATCAACTTCTCTCTTACTGGAAAATCCCCCTCTACTTCACTCCCCCGCTTCATCTCAACCCCAGTTCACCCCAACATGCTTAACCCGTTCCTACATCCTCCATCTCTCTCGGTTCTGGCCGAATCTACCACTTTCGGATGCATGACTGTAGTCCCTTAAGTTCAAAGATGATTTGCTCCCACCTGCTGCACCCTGTCTCACTCCCCCCTTCCTTTCTGACAGGCCCTCTTATGTTGAATGACCCCACCATACACTCTGTTATGCAGTAACAGCCTATTTTCCTAAGGATACCAGTTCCTTTCCCATCATAAGTTTGCCAACTCTCTTCTCCCCTCATATTTTCCTTTGTTTCTGGTTAAGTCCAGTTTAGAGTGTTTATCAACTGCGCAGGGTTTCTTAACTACGCAGTTAGAAGTCAGCCATTCTAGGCCCCAAAACCTGACCTGGGGTAACCTTTCCTAGTTTGCCTTGCTATCCCATAATCAATTTCCCACGACACACTCTGGCGTAATGTCCTGATTTATTACAAGTCTTGCACTTGACAGAGACAGCAGGGCAGGATACATCGTTGGCATGGTGTCAGTCCGATCCGCAGGTTCGTGAAGAAGGCACAGCATGACGAGCAGGAGGACGCGGAAAAGCAGCAGCAGACGTTGGCTTTGCAGAAGGAGGAGGTTTACGGCGGCGTTGTGCAGCCGATGTAGCAGACACAGCTTGCACAGGTGCCAAACGATCGCCAGCAATGCGTTTCGCCTGTTCACCAGCAGCCTGTATCTGTGTGGCAAGGTTAATGGCTCTCGGCAACGTTAAATCTAGCTCGAGAAGCAGCCTTTCACGTATGCGAGGATTGTTCAAGTATTCCACTAACTGATCACGAAGCATTTCGTCTAAGTTTGCACCAAACTCACAAGTATTTGCCAAGTCTCTCAAAGCAGCAACGTACTGTAGCATAGATTCATGAAGGGCTTGAGCATGCTTTCGGAAAGCATGGCGCTTCGCCAAGACATTCCGTCGAGGAATAAAGTACTTTTCAAGCGCTTTTATAGGGGCTTCCAGAGTCTCACCTTGCTCCGGCAGTCTGTAAGTCTCTGGCCTTCAGTTCCAAGGCAGTGAAGAAGGAGTGCACGTTTGCGAGCATCTGGCCAACCGTTTGTGTCCGTAGTTGTTGAACATCTTCAGCCACGTGTGGAGGGGTAATGCTGGTTCTCCTGGGCTTATCAAAAACTGTGTGGAAAATGGTGTGGAAACATCCATCGTTCGTCTTGGTGGGTACGTAGACTCGTCGACAATTTGTTATGTATGCAGGTGTATTAATAAAGTAGTATTGTACTAAACTAAACTGTAATCATTAACTAATAGTTCAGCAGTAATGCACGGACACGTCATTCCTCATTTCTCATGAGGAATTGACGTCATTACTTCTTCTCAATTCGAATCATATTCTTTGATACTCAAACATATTACATTCAACGCATAGTCGCCACCTAGTGGTGGTGCGTTATACAGGACACAACATGTAGCTAATAGAGCAAAATAAACATATACATGTTATGTCAAAGCATTGTATTGTAATAAGTAACCTAGGCCTACATACACATAAGCTAATACATTCTGGTTTAACAGTGATATGTCAGATTTTTTTTCTTTTAATTTCGGCAGTTAGCTACTGTAACCAATCAAATGCCAACGTCTCGGCGACGTCTTGCCAATGAGCAAACGATGTCCATACGACGTCGGCCCGATGTATGTTGTATATTATGGGGGGTGACAAGTGCCCTCGCATGCCCGAACAGCATACAATGTATACTAGCTTTGCCCACAATGTGCGTGTCGTCTCATAGCCTTTTTATCATTGGTTCCCAATGAGGGTGATGGCGGCGACGTAGTACGTGAGGGAACTTTGATAGCGGCGACGTAGCGTCAACGCTAGCTTTGTAAACATTGCATTTGTATGGGGTGCGGATAGGGACATGGAGAACCTGCCTAGGGAGACTGTCGTGTGACGTTTACTTCTGGATAAGTTGCATACGTCGTCGCATCTACTTGTTGATAACGTCGTCGCCATACTTTGAAGTACATTTTTTAGTAAATGTATAGTTATAAAGTTTTTGCCAGTTCATCATTTTGGAGCTTTCAACATGGAGCAAACTAATGCAATGTCAGAAGATGACTTGCCTTCTCAATGTGTCATTCATTTCTGTGTTAGTCTGTGATTCATTACAACATTTGTTGTCTAGCCCTTCAATCTCTCAGCAAAATTTAAGCTAATTTGGCCGCTATAGGATGCCACACACGTTGCGTATCAGACAGATGTTGTGCTATAAATGCGTAGCCCGACATTAAAAATATTTTATAGTCGGTTGACTGATCGCGTTGTTGTACCCGGTCAAAGGAACACACAGGAACATCAAAAACATTCAATAGTCTAGCGGCAGTTATCCTGGCAAAACATGTAGCCTAATGTTTTTTATGTATTGACAGGACATGGTCCAAGTAGGCATACAAATTATAGGCTATACTTAATGTTACATGTTGATGTTCAGCCTATTCAATTTAACAACTTTCAGAAGGACAAGGCAGTGGATAATATCTTAATATCATTTTTTTTGTAGCCTATGCCACTTTCATTCTATAATTTGTGTAGCCAAAACATTGCTTTTTTAAAGACTGAAAATAGATTAATATGTAGTCTACATGTTATTAACTTAGATCTTTTTCCCATTTTTTATAAAGCCTTACATTTTGTTTTGGAGGTGTAGCCTCTGACCTTACACCCCTAGGCTACTGTGTATTGAAGAGGTTTGTCCTTAACCACTGATCAGTTAACAATAATTAAATATAATGATTATTTTATTACTTTTATACTGTTTGGAATACTCAATAAACAATGTTTGATCTATACCCTGCTATATCAAGCTAATGAGAACATAACCCTTGGTCATGTCCAGGAGAGAAATATAGAGAATCTATGAATTATTTTGCTTGTATCATTGACAAACTGACATTTTGCTGTTTGCTTATGCCTGCATAGTCATAAGTTAGTTCTTTGTGAGGTGTGACTAGGAAATGCCTGTGACACTAGTGTAGGTCAAAGGTCACAATATTACCAAAGTGTATAATGCCATGCTCCTTTGAACGAGGAAGATAGGAGCGTCAAGGCCATTTCTAGGAGCCCTATATAAAGGCCTAAACAAAAGCTATCTAGACTAGCATGCAGCGTCTTCTTTCTGTGCTTGCAAAGCTATGTTGATTGGTATCCCCCCTAATGTTTCTTGTGAGAGTAAAACCCCCCATATTGTGATACTATTTAACTGCCCTGATTCCTGTATTCTTGGTCCAGTCCTCTAAGATGCTCAACTTGAGACAGACAACTGCACCTTATAGATCTATAATAAATACAGTGATTTTGTCTTGAACTGGTACTTGGTGATTCACTTCATTGACTTGGTACTTTCACAGCAATTGGGTACTATCTAATATGTCTTCAGTATTAACCCTGTAAGTTTGTCTGCAGTTGTAATTCAATATAGCATCATGTGTTAAAGCTTAATATTATAAGCAATATCAATAGGCTAGTGACAAATACACTTTTGTATCATGTTCTAACAGTCTGCTGGTTTCTGTTAGTGTAGCGTCCACACAAAAAAATGTAAACCTTTACTGATGGTCTGAAGATGTTTAATTTGCTGTCTTGCACTACACCAGTGCTAAACAGAGAAGTGTAATCAGAAGGCAAAATTATAAATTAAAACTCCCATTAGCAAGGCAACATTCATTAGTAACTCATTAGCACCACCAAGTTAGCAAACACATCAAATAAACTCAATACAATTAAACTGCACTGTTGCCACATGTTGGGAAATAACCAAATACAAGCAATATAACACATTTCATGAATGCAAACGTAACAAGCATGAAACAAACTGTATTGTGGTCACCTAGACTATTCTAGGTTGTGGTTCAGTGAAAGCACGGCTCCTTCGGTAGGCTATAATTGTTAAATCCTACTTGAGAAAGGATACTGTTCACAGCTGTCAATAGGAAATGACCATTACCTGAATGACTTGTAGTGATTGGGAGGTTACGCCTGTTCTGATGATGGCATAAACCATGTTAGATTGTTGGCTCTATGTGCAATGTTTGGGTTTCCTCTCCCTTGTCTTCTGTTTCTGTGTCTTTGTTTCTGTTGCAGGATGGCAGGCAGGTAGAGGAGCTGTGATTGCTGCAAGGGCACACCTGTGATCTGTGCCTCGGTCCTTAATAAGCTGAGCCCTTAAACAAGCTGGGTCTCTCCATACTAGCAGGAACATCATCACTGTTTGCTTTTTAGTTTGTAATGATTCTCTACACACTCTACACTTGCACTGATCCCACATCCACTCCCTACACTACTGATTTACATGACCCTCACATGCAACCGTTTCTTTGTAAGCACTTTTTATTGAATAAATACAGTGTTATCCTTATTTCACTTCCTGAAGTCCCTAAGTATCCATCTAATCCTCCTATGAACCCGGTTATGACAGCTTTAAACAAGTACTGGTTGGCTACACACCTCATGCCGGGCTTATACAGATGTGTGTATTGGCACTTTAAAAGGTTTGAATTATTATATCCACATATCAATGTATAATTGTTAAATCAAAATGTGAATAGCCTACAAATAATGAGCATACTACAGGCTAGAGGCGATTCTAGGTTTTAAAACTGGGGGTGCAAAAACATTCTCAAAATTAAAACTAGATCTTAAAATGTATAATTAATCATTAGAGTACAACAAACCATGATAGAACATACAACTCTGACATCACTTTAGCGTGTTCTAAAAACAGTTCTTCGTTTTTTTACATTAATTTGAAAATATAATGTTTTCATCCCAACAGTAGGGGGTGCAAAAGCACTCCCTGCACCTGCTGTAAAATCCTCTATTCTACAGGCTGTGCACAGTTGGCTACTATAGTTCTCAATAAAGACATTTTAACATATGAAACATGTAGCCTTAAGCAAGACTTGATTTCACTCAATAAGGTTTGAAAAAACAAGTCAGTGAAGTTCTCAATAAAGACATTTTAACATATGAAACATGTAACGTTAGCCTTATGCACGACTTGATTTCACTCAATAAGGTTTGACAAAACAAGTCAGTGACTTCGAAGACGTAGCTACTTAGTAGGTGTGTTGTTTGGCGACGACGTCTGTCTCACATGGCTTAGTGGCGACGTACTTATCTCAGACATACTTAGTAGGCGTAAGTTTTTTTTAAATACTTTCGAACAATCGTCGCCGCCAAGTCGCCGCGGGTAGACGTTCCTTACATGGCGTCGCCGTCAAGTCGCCGCCAGTCTCTCGTTTGCAGTCCCATTCAGTCCGAATCAAAAATCCACACGGTCGGGCGGCGACGTATGGTTAGGCTGCTCCTTATCCTTCCCTGGTAAGCCTAGGAATGTCCCTTTCCGCACGCCATACTAATGTAACGTTTCACATCATAACACATTTATTTTTTGTAGGCTACCATATGCATTTACGAATAATTTTGAGACATCTCTCCATACAAGATTTCTTTCAGATCGTCACAAAATAACGTAATGAAAACACAAACGAGTTGAAAAACATCTTATTAAAATACATATAAAACATGGCGATTTCCGTGACAATAGTAATTGATTTTATTATTTTACGTGACAATATTACGAAAATCTGTGATACAATGAAAGCATTAGTTCTAGATTACGAAGACGCCACACATACTCCAGTTAGGTAGAAACTTAACCTGGAAGTACTTCTTACGAAAGATCTCTTAGCAACGGCGCAAGGACGCAAATCAAAAGGCAGGCAAATTGGGCAGGATGGAGGTATTGTTTGGTGTTTTACTGATGCATAGTATGCATGGATTTGATTTCTTAGAGCTGAATACTTTAGACAACATGGACATGGTAAACCATACTCTGGATCGTACCAACAATTCAATTTTTGATTTATTTGATTATCAGAAGTTTACAGCGAATGAGAATACTAGTGGATCGGCGATTACGGATTCCACAGTAACGCTAGCACCTGTAGCATATAGGAATGCTACCCAAACGCGGGTGACCGGAGATAGCCCAACACAGAGAACGTCTGCCTTGACCTCACTGTCCACTGCAGAGCATATACCGCTGTTATCACAACCTCTGTCGTCAATGGGTTCCTTATCGCTCCCTGTCAAAGACGGTAAGTATTGTGATCCTTGCGACTACAGTACTAGGCTAGTTAACACTACTACTAGTCCTACTAGCCACACAGCAGGGGGGTAGCTGGGGTCTGACAAGCGTTTTACAATGTCTGCGGTCTGAAGATAGAACTAATGCTATATAAATTCCCAAGAGGAAATGCACTTTATTGTCACAAACATGGGGAGAAGGGAACTTTTGTATTTTTTATAACCACTACTTGGTCAAGGCAAATATGTTTTTCTTTCGAACAAATATGTATTTTACGATGTTGTGCATCCTCAGAAATAAATAAAAATTCAGTTGTTGCCAACATATTTGGTCGCTTGGTACACTGGGGCGGAGCTAGACATTGTAGACATTCGGGATTATACCTTCACGTGCTAGTCGGAATATCCTATTTCCCACTTGTTAAACCATAGCAGAGAATGCCTAATATGGGGAGAACTCATAGACTTATAAAGACACAGCAAGCCTGCTCTTTCAAGATGGCGTCCCCATTCATTTCTATGAAAAGTGCTCAGTGGCGCAGTGAGGCAAGCGAGAGCGCGAAACGGAGTCTGGGCGACCATGTAGAGACAGAAATGACATGCCGTCGTGTAAATAAGATAAATAAGGCAATTTAGTTTGATTAAGCAAGCTATAGACCTATTTTATAGGAAAGGTAACCTTAAATGACTTATTTTGTGATCGGGCGCTATATATATATAAAAATAAAGAATATTTTAAAAAACATTTTATTAACTTGACCTTCCAGGGGGGGCGGGGGGGGGGGGGGGGGCGCAGGGGGGGGCGCAGGGGGGGGGGGGGGGGCGGGGCGCCTCCCTAATACAATGGTAGGGGAAACACTGCTATCACTGTATCCACCTTATAGACCTTTTTTGATGAACATTCTAGAATTTTGGCCCTTGAAAGCTTCCGGTTTCAGATGCGCGAATGATTGTTTTGATGGAAGTCAGTTTAGAAGCATAAGTGAGCAAGTTACTGTGGCAAAAAATGTTGCTGTGTTTGGCTGTTCGTCGAGATTGGGGTGAACAAGTTGTCAACAAGTTTACATTTCCTATAAAAACGGGACGAGTGGGTTGCTGCTGTAAAGAATAGCTTGTTGATCTTTCAACGTTGTTTCAATAGTAATATTGGTGGAAATACCGTTAGAATCGCATTGGTTTTTCAACGTTGTTTCAATATTAAATAAGGGTGCAAAATGATGATTGGTCAACATCAGTCTGACGTTGTTTCAATGAAATTAGCGTTGAAAGCGGATGTTGATTCAGCGTAGTTTCAATGAAGTTGGCTATCTGGGTTAGTGCTTTAACCCTTGTGTTATCTTCGGGTCATTCTGACCCATCAGTCATTGTGACCCACCGTCGTATTGCGACAACTTTACTGCATACAAAAACAAAGTGAAGCATTTTCTTTTAACCATTGGGCTGTCTCAGACCACATTGCGATGGTTAAAATAAAATTATTTTATTTGTTTTTGTATTGGATAAAATTGGGTAAACACAACGATGGTTCGTTATGAACCTTTGGGTCATGTGACCCGAAGGCAGCACAAGGGTTAAAAAGGTGGTTTGGGGTGTATAACTTGTCATGGAAGGGCATTTCCAATCATGCCTAGCATCAGTGGCGATGTGTCCTTTCTTAGGTTACTGAAATGAATTTGCGCAACAGGCAAGGGATCCACCTGAACAATAAATATACTTCAGTAGAGATAACTCGGTTGTGGATCTGACACTGCATGCGTAGTCCTAGGCTATGGCTAAAGGCCGAAATATACTTCTGCGTCTCCGTTTACGGATGGGCGGGCGCACGGATACGCACGGATAGACTTCGTTTATGGTTCTCCGTAGGCTGTGTGGCGCAACGTTTTTTTGTAAAGGCCGAATATGCTTCTGCGTCTCCGTTTACGGATGGGTGGGCGCACGGATACGCACGTATACGGATGGATAGACTTCGTTTATGGTTCTCCGTAGGCTGTGGGTGCTGAAAACAATTCACCCCCATACAAAATAATGTAGCTGAAAAACCTAGCCTTGAAGAGACCACCCAAAACACTGTATCGTATGTGTACTCATTTAATTTTGTGGACAAAAAGCTGACGGAGGAAATCCGCATCCTACTTGGTGTTTGGGCTACGAAAGACCTCCACAGATTTAGCTAGTTGCAGTACTGCCAGTAAAGGTGGGATGCAAGTGTTCATATAGGAATTTTGGTGGGTTAGTAGTGCCCTGGTCCAGCAACACATGAGCACCCAGCCGTTTGAATTTTACTCTGACGATAAAACTAAAACCCAGGACCGGTGATGTGGGACTTTAAGGCTCTGACTAGGCTCTATGTCTGCATTAAGGTAGACAAGGTTGTGTCCCACCTCCTTTATTAAAACACGACCAACTTTATTGCTGTGGAGGTACTGATAAGACTCTGAGATTTTCAGGTTATTCATCGCTTCACCATCCGTAGCAAGAGAGTTAATAACGTACACTAGCATATTTAGCTACTTTATTTGAGGCCACTTTTTCAGGTCGTCCTCCCATCACTCGATAGTAGAAGGCAGAGGTATGATCAAATTGTCCCATTTCAGGTGCAACAGGCTATGTTCCCACATGTTTTATTTTGCATCAGAATTCGCTTACCGCAATTACTGTTTATGAGCGTTACCATGACAATCGCCGGCTCCAGAAGTTGCGCCCATAATTCAGGAAATATTTTTAATGCCTTGTGGTGTATAATGTTGCATAACCATAACAATATTGTGGTTATCAGACATGATTTTTTAATCTTCGTCTTTGTTCCAGAAGAACATGTCAATAATGACGCCTTAACATGCCACGATATCACTATTTATATTAGGCTATAATTACGTTTGTCATGCCATGAACATAATTACGTTCATTACAAAATTGTTAAATCTGCTTTAAAATCACTGTAGAATATCAAACCCTTTCTCTTTGTGCTCATTCAGCTAATGTAAATCAGCAATAATGTTCCCTTTTGTGCTCGTCCCCTGTTCGTATCCGCGAGCACATTTCCAGGCAACTTTTCTTGACGTAAGCAAATAAATGGGGTGCTAGTTTACCCATTTCGGATTGGTTTCAAACTTAGCAAAAATCAGGAAAAAATATTATTTGAAAAAGCTAGTAGTATGAGCCAGGTTCGAGAATCGAACACAAATTATTGGGGGAGATAGTTTTGGATATGTTGACTGGAGTTAAAGGGGTCATTGATTGCAAAACTGATTTTACCTTGTCATAGTTGAATAGCGACAGTTCGGTGGGTAAAATGGACATACACTGAAAAAACTTGTAGGATATACTTGATAAAATCCTCGTAACAATTTGCACTAGCACTTTAAAAGTAAATTGTACTGCTGTTATATCGTAGAACTCATTTGCCATAATCTAGTAAAACGTACTTACCACTAAACTTCACATTCTTAGGGATACAGTAAATCTTACTTAATATTTATTGTATGAGTTATATTTATTTAAAGGAGTCATTGATTGCAAAACTGATTTTACCTTGTCATAGTTGAATAACGACAGTTCGGTGGGTAAAATGAACATACAGTGAACCTCAAAGTCCATTGACACCTCTTTCCTATGCAAATCTCAAAATGAAAAAATGTGGCTGTAAAACGGTAGCTTTTCAACAAAGCCTTTTTTGGCTCTGGTCTGTATCTTTGTCACGCCCCAAAATTTACATCCAGACCCCACTCACTGGTGTTCTTGCCCAGTCCGAGGTAGCGTAGATCTCCAATACTAGTTTAGCTGCGTGCTGCTCTGTGTAGGATACTTCTATGGAATTACAAAGAAGAACGTTTTGAATTATAACAAGGATATTGAAAATGGACCACGGTCGTAAATGCTATGTTCCAGGCTGTACAGGGAAGGCTAACACTCATAGTCTTCACAAGGAGCCAAACATTCAACAGGCATGGCTGCTGTTTGTCTATGAGAAGATCCCGGCGAAGTTCGACACTAAATTATTCATTTGCTCTAAACATTTCACCCAAGACAGTTTTGACAACCTTGGACAATTTCAAACAGGATTTGCTAAGAAGCTGAACCTGAAGTGCTGTTCCGACCGTATGCTCATCGCAAGCTGTAAGTACAGTATGATTTTGTCGCTAACAGTTATTAGCAATGCTAACGTCTCCTGTATCTAGCATAGGTAGAATGCTAAATACATTTCTAAACACATCAACATACTTTACTTAGCAAATGACTCTAGCTAGACTAGCTGTAGTCGGCATTAGAAGGGAAGCTTCCAAAAAAATAGCCAGAAAACGAATAGCAGTCTGGCCTATTGCTAACGCCTGTCTAGATTGGCTATTTGAAAGACCTGGAGAAAGGCAGGTGCTAGATACAGGATACGTTAGCATTGCTAATAACTGTTACCGACAAAATCATACTACAGCTTGCGGTTGTGATGAACGTAAGGTCGGAACCAGTGTTTCCAGATTAGATTGACAGTTTTCCGCCCAATAACAATTTAAAACCCGCCCACTTCTATAAAAAAATGCCCAAATCCTTACTTTTCCAGAAAGCCTTCTAAAACCATTACATGTTCAATAGAAAATACGCCACAAACATTTTAAAACTTTAATCTGCAAAAACGGATATTACATTTACAGATCACTGAGCACAGTGAGAAAAACATTACACTTTAAGTTTTAGCTCAACACAATAAAGTAATTACATTCTGCCATGACATGTAGATTAAGCCACAATTAAACTCCAAAATCCAACCTATTTAGAATGTATATAGCCTATTTTTTTTTTCAATAAGCACAGAAACACTACTAGGCCTACTGTATTTGCATCGATTGTTCTCTCCCCTTCGCGATTGTTCCTCTCTATCCCTTATACACAAACACAAAAATGTATTGCTAGAATTTACAGTATTGTTGATATCGCAGTATCCATGGATTCCAAAGCCCCACTCCAAATGATTGTCCCTACAGTCACTGCACAAGCCAATGAGCTTACTGGCTAATAGATGGAAGAATCAAATCTCCCCAACATTTGCCGGGGAGGTTTGAAAGTAGCGGATGTCCACCCATTCCTTGAAAGGCCAGAGCGAACATCCATGAGGCTGGAAAGTAGCGGTAGTCCCATGCGATTTCTTGTCATCCTTTAGCAGCGTCACCTGGGAAAATTCCCTCTCAACATGAGCGTTGAATATTGGCAGTGTGGGCAATCGAAAGGCACCCAGTGCTAATTCCTGAAAACACTTTTCCTCCCGCATCTTTGAACGCTTCAACTTCCATCCAAAAAGCATCAATGGCCTGGTTACTTGAGAAGCCTGCTGATGCTGCATTTCTCCATTGGCACTCTAACTTGTCCATTGAGCATGAGAACAACTCAATTGGTAAGTCTTTAACTCCTGGCCTGTTTGTGGTAGACATCACAGAGGTCGGACGAAGCAGCTCCAGTTTGTCAGCATTTCCAGTGATGAAGGTAAGCGCATTTGATATTGCACCAGAACTTCTTTTAGAAAAGCCATATATCGCGCTGAAATTCCCTCCTTCAACTCAGGCGTTAACGTACTTGCTTCCAGAAGCTGTTGGAATGTGGTACCTAGGTCTGCATCCTGAGGTGACGGGTAGATGCTGGACGATTTAAGATCAAGTTCCCTGAGATGACTGTCAGTGTTCATGCGCAATACGCTGGGCTTTATAACTCTTTTCAGTGTAGACATGTACAGTCTTTCAATATCTTTAAACACACCCAGCGTGTCTCCTTTTTCCAGTTGGAAGTATTTATTCACGGTTCTGATTTCCGTCAAAATGGGCCGGAGAAAGTGCATGTAAAGGCTATTCGATTGGTCGCTGTACATTTTTTTCAGTAGCCTAGCTGAATAACAGTGTTCTGCATTTGATACCAAGTTGAAATGGATCTTGAGTGCGTCTTTTTGATCTAAAATCCTCTCGATGCAGTCTGCTATCACTAACCTACGGGTAGAGCTGGGTGATACCAATTTCAGGGGACACTCCATCGTTTATGGTCTCATAGATATTCCTATAGTCACTCTGGCGTTTTGCTGAATGAGCACACCAGTTATAGGTTTCTCTAATCATATATTCAAGGTTGCTTGGGAGAAGTTGCATAGCTTTGTTCGCAAATAGATCAAGTGAGTGACAAACACAGCAAATAAGCTGTAGATTAGGCTGCTTTTGTTTGAGTAACGTGAACACTGAGTGATTTTTTCCGACCATCACACTTGCCCCGTCTGTAGCAATCCCCACCATGTTTTTGATGTCCAGGCCACACATCCTCAGAAAGGCATCGATTGCGTCAGTAATTCCAGTAGCACTTGCGTTGTGAAGATCAACAAGCCCCAAATAAGTACTAACAAATTTGCCGTGTTTCTGTGAGCGGTACTTAACACACAGACACAGAAGTTGACTCACTGATATGTCCGTGCTTTCGTCAAGGTAGAGAGAATAAGGAGACTCGCCAATATCTTGCTGTAACTCCTCTCTGAAGTGCGGTGCCAGGACAGACTTTATAACTGCGGTACACTTGGTCCTGTGCATTTTGAATGTTCCCATCTCCTCGTGCAAAATATCTGACAAGTCATCCACTGCGTTGATGGAAGTGTGGCAAGCAACATAGGTTGCAATTCTGAGTTCACAACGTTTTTGGTCATCATTGATTGTGCCTCCACTATTACCAGCCATTGGTACTGTAAATGATTTCACGCTGGGTACACAACGGGACTTGTGCTTCTTTGTGGAAGCATGATCTTTCAGATCGCTAAGTTGAGCCCTGATCTCCATGTTACAATATTTGCAACGGGCTTTACACTCATCTTGTGGGACAGACTCAATCCACATTTTCAACTCTCTGTCTCCCACTCTTTTCTGTAAAGCTTTTTATACTTCCCCCACTTCGGCATATTTTTACTTTTTGAAAAACAATGCAAACCCAAGTTAGCTACGATATGCTTTAAGCAACTTCATGCTAGGTAGGCCTACCCTATAGGTCAGCCTCTGTTCCTTGCCCTTCCTGTATTCAGTTCCTAATAGTGATTGAACAATAACACATGCCAATCAAATAGTTTGTTTGAATGTTTTTTAGTCTTTAAAAAAAGCGCCCAATTGTAACGAAACCTGCCCAAATTTAATCAACCCGCCCAAGGCTATTTTGCCCTGCGCAAATGTGTCGAGGGTCAAACTGCACAGGGATCTTCTACGCTACGGTATAGACAAACATCAGCCATGCCCGTCTAGTCAATGTTAGCTAGACTAGCTCATCTGCTTTTTATTAACGCTGATTTGCAAGGAATGCAAGAACAGCTAGATAGCGAAAACACCTAGACTGTAGGCATGTAAACTAGTTTAGCTTGCTAACGCAAGAGCATAGGTAGAATGTGTGATGATTTAGCCTAGTTTATTGGCAATGGGGCTAACGTTGTTTCATGTTCCTGACTGTTTCATTCAAATAAATAACCTGTGTTGTTATGTAAATCTACAATTCACGATGCATGTTTGTCCACATCTTTGTCAGGTTATTTTTCAGCAAGATATCTAGAGCTAGCTAACTGAAGCTGAGTTGAATCACGATATAGTTTGGTTGCTAAGCTGTAACGTTCTACCCACTTAAGTCAATCCAGTTTGCTTCGACAACAGAAGTGAAAACAACTAACGTTATCATTTCAAATTATATCTAGTCAATCTGTTGAAAACAGTGTTTTTATTTCAAGTCTCCACCTTTGGTGTTTCAGTGAGTGCTGTTGGCCGTGTTGCGTCTTTGCTCCCCAGCTTCACTCGTTGAAAACCAACCAATCGGCGCGCAGCTCATCTAAATATTAATGAGCATACCATAAAAGGAGAAAAGATAGTGTTTTTTCCCGGGAACATTTCAGAGGATCTATCAGGGGGCATAGAACAGCACCCGGGCCATTTTCAACCCAACCAATGTTACATACCCTATTCGGAGACCTTAAGGAACAGTGTGAAATACCCCAAAAACCCAGTCAATCACCCCTTTAAACCAATTAAGTAAAGTCAATAAAGTTGACAGGAAATCTGATGTGCTCAACATATTAAGTAAATCTCATGACTAATATTTACTGTTATTAAATAAATAAGTGGGTCAGATGGGGTCAGATGGCTGAGCGGTTAGGGAGTCGGGCTATTAATCAGAAGGTCGTTGGTTGGATTCCTGGCCGCGCAAAATGACGTTGTGTCCTTGGGCAAGGCACTTCACCCTACTTGCCTCGTGGAGAATGTCCATGTACTTACTGTAAGTCGCTCTGGATAAGAGCGTCTGCTAAATGACTAAATGTAAGTGGATATTATTATATTTTCGTCTGACATTCAGTTAGTTAGCTGTATAAAGTTATATTACTGACTATATTGACATTTTCATAAAATTATCTTTTGATAAATGTTACCAAATTAATGTAATAATTTTCTTTATGCATTCAATATACTTTCATCACAAATCACACAACAAAAATACAATTACACAGTTTCTTTGGACCAAATATCCATAAATGTGATCAAATCACTGCTAAATCAATTCACATGGCACAAGCCAAAACTCTAAAATCAGAAGATGGTCTGTGAGACACTCGGGTGTCTAGCATGACCTTTTCAACAACTGTAGGGCTTACATAACTAAAGAAAATGCATGTCTTTGGGTTGGGAATGCAAGTAATAAATTCTCCCAACAGGCTTTGTGAATGCATCCAAACAGTAAGGAGTGGTTTAACAGATTGTTACCTCATCAAAAAGCCAACACATGTCCTGATGAACTCTAAAGCTGCATGTGTTTATGAAAATAAAGTGTCTCATGACAGTGGTAAAAGAAAAAAAGAAACTTAGATTTTTTAAATCATGTCCGTGTGTAACTGACATTTTGGGTTTCAAACTGTAAATTCGTAACTTTGTGGTAGAGTAAAATGTTAACTAAACTGTCATAATTTCTAACAAGATTGTACAGCACCTGCCATGGCGGTAGCATTTAAGACAGCAACTTACATTTTAAAGTTTGTATTTTTGGGGACAGCTTAATCCCATCCAGTTCTACGAAACGTTTCTCAAACGCCTCAAAAGTGTAGCGCAGTGTTGGGGGGTATGCCAGGTTGAGGGCATAAATCAGCCCCATGACCAGCACGCAAGCTTTAGCAGAACTCCTGCATCCTGGCAACATCTCCTTGCCTTCAAGAAGGATGGATACATCCACTGGATCCTCCATCAGCACCATGAACAACCAGGATCTTCAGGATGTGTTGAGTGGCATCACTGCGGCTGTCCTCCTGCATACAATTCATAAGAAAAATGAAGACAATTCTTTTAACCCTTGTGTTATTTCTGACCCATCAGTCATTGTGACCCACCGTCGTATTGCGACAAATTTACCTCTTACAAAAACAAAGTGATGCATTTTCTTTTAACCGTTGGGCTGTCTCAGACCCCCCACATTGCAAATGTTAAAAGAAAATTGTTTTTATTTGTTTTTGTATTGGGTAAAATTGGGTAAACACAACGATGGTTCGTTATGAACCTTTGGGTCATGTGACCCGAAGGCAGCACAAGGGTTAAGAATATTTTACATTAATCAGAGCGGAATATCTCGATCCCTAAATTGGCTTTCATCTTTTACTTTAGGGTTACGTTGCACTTTAAATGACAACACATTAAAATTTCAAACCGTGTCATAAAAAAATATATTTAAAAAATCAGGCTCGGCAAGGTACAGTATAAGGCTGCGGATAATAACTTCACATTTCATCTCAATGCTGTGAATAGATTCATGATGTGTTAGTCTGAATTACAGGATGTGGAGTTAGAACACAAGCAGAGATTTGAGCTCACGCAGTAAAAGCCATGTGTGGATGGATGGAGCATATAGGGGCATTAAATCTATAGTGTGAGGATTTGTGCTATGCGTACGCATTGGGCAAAGTGGGTGTGTGTGTCTCCCCTGCAAAAAATGTGAACAAGCACACCTGACTCAGTTTGTCGAGGAACGGCCTCAGCTTGGTCCCCACGGCACCTCCCTTGGCCAGAGAAATAAGTTTAGGTGTGTAGTGATCCAGTTTGTGCATGAATCTCGTCATCAGGAATCAGGCCAAACAGTCTCATGCAAAAGGAAGAGGAAATTCGGTAAAAGGTGTTTTAAACCCTGTACATATTAATGGTGTATTAACAAGATAGCACTTTAAGTGGAACACTAATTTGGCTTCCAATCTTAACAGTTGTTAAGTGTTTCAAGTTTAATTTTAAAAAGGGGTAAATAAAGGGGTTTATATGTTCACCTACCTCTGCTTCACAAAACAAAACAGGCCATCTCTCTTTGAAGTCATCGGCAGCTGGATTACATTTAGTCATTACCACTCACAACCTCAAGCCTTCGATAGGAGAATGTTTTGGCAATTTTTTCTTCAATAACCTTTGTGTTGTTCTTCTTCTTTACCTCATTAAGAAGCTGCAGTCTCTCTATCTCCAGTTTCTTGCTAGTTTCTCCACTTGGATGTGGAGGAAGGTAGTTTACCTCTGCTCTCTTTGGTCTCTTACAGTTTTTGGCTGGATTTATCTCCCCAGGAGATTTCCTTTTCAATGAGTTCATGTCAAGTTCAGGACAATGTCCTTCACGCCTTTGCAGTTTAGAACGGAAATTTGTAGGGCTGTCCCCGAAAATAAGATTTTCTTTGGTCGACCAAGACTCGCCTAAACACTTCTGAAAATCGAGTAATCGAAATTTGAAACGTTTTTATTTTCTACAAATGTCACAATGTTTTTCATCAAACCCTTTTATGTGATGTTTTACCTCACTGTTTTAAGAGATAATATGAAAGAAATACATACGTAAGAAGGGAGATTGACAACTAGACAAACATAATGTACTAAAATGTTCCCGATCTGACTCAATGTAGCTGCTGGACATTCCAGATTCAGCCGCTATAAAATAAGCTATTACTAATAATAAGTCTCGTGTCACCAGTGCTGTTGTTACCGAATGCCGATATAATACAAAATGACTGATTGGTTATTGTGTATTATCTCTTACAATGTACTACAAATAAAAAATATTGTTTGTTTAACATGCAAATCATCAGAGCACACTGATCACTGCCTGAAAAAGCATGCACACTTACGTAGAAGCCGAGTGGGGAACAGTGCAACAGAGAAGGATTTTGTCTTGGTCAGAGAAGATAATGTAATTCGATTTGGATGTGATTCTTAGGCCCCGTTTACACAGAGGAAAAACACATATTTTCATGCGGTTTGGCCTTTCATTTACACGAAAACTGAGGTTTTATCACAGAAAACGTTCATTTCTAAAGACTCCGGCCAAAGTGGAGATTTCTGAAAACTGAAGGCCGAATTATACTTCTCTGACTCCGTTACGGACAGTCGGACGGATTGGTTGAATTTATAGTACTCCGAAGGCTGTGGGTGATAAACACTTCACTGCCAGAAGAGTAGGTGGCGCTGCACTGCGATGCTAGCTAGGTTATCGAAAAGTCGGAGCAAATTTACAAATTAGCCGTTTCATCAATAAAATAAGCACATTTTCAGCAACTACACTGCCCATTTCTCGTCACATTTTAATTCAGATGCTAATTTACATGTACTGTTTAGCTGAAATATGAATTGTAAACTTACAGCAATGGCGGTCAAAGGATACTGTTCCGTCTTGTTAGTCACGGCAACTCCGCCCCCGCCCCTGACGCAAGCGGTTCTTAATACGGACCAATCACAGCCAAGGGGTATCCGTAAAATGACGGACGGACGGACGGACAGTCAGGAAAATCAGGAGGTGCACGGGAGTTCCAGGAGGTGCAGGGAGTTCCTCGTCGGAGAGGGCGTTCCCTGTGTCCGTCTCCGTAAAAACTGAGTTTTACAGAAGTTTTAGGTTCTCAAACGTCACAGTATGCGACTAAAAATGCATCACGTCCAGTGTTTCCCCTAGGTTTACAGCTTTTGGGGGGGGGGGTATTTGTGAATCATCCAAACAAATGAACCTCGCGCCATATTTACTATTGAAAGGAAAAGGAAGTTGATCGTGTTATTCGTAGTTGTTGTTGATTTTGAGAATTCGAATTGGTTTGCATGGCTTTATCCTTCTCGTTACACTGCCGCCTACAGGTTTGGCATAGTTATGATAGAGCTCGGGGGCGTATTTATGCAGGTTAATGTAAACAGAAACATTTTTTTAAACGATCTTGTCTGTACGACGTTATTTTTGAAAACAGGGGGGCAGAAATATTCGTTTCTGTAAATACCCGGATATGTGTAAACGTGGCCTTATAATAGGCATATTGATTTTTCAACCCAGCGCGTTAGCATGAGTGAAGTAGGCCAACTTACGGTTTTCAGGTGGTAGGCTACATCATATTCGACGTCGAACTATGAAAAATAAACCATTGTTGGCAGAGTTTGCATTCAACGTTTTTCTAGTCACCCGGTACTTTGTAAATGAAAATGTACATTAATGAAATGCTGCCATACCACAGATTTCTTTGCCATTTTGACTAATAACACCGACAAAGTAGGCAATGGCAGAGTTGTAGTTCGGCAGCCAATTGTGCTCGTGCCGTGTGCAAAAAACAAAAACAAAGCGCAGATTAACGAAAGGGAAAACAATAACAAATTTTCTTTGAAATTATATATATTTTAGAGTTCCTTTATTTGTCTTAATTAATATAATCTGCAATTTATTTAGAACATTTCTTTAATTCAGCAATGGTGACACAAGCGGGAATCAGATCTCACACTGCCATACGGCAGCTCGACTAAAACAATCTTAGTCGACCAAGAGCATATCGACCAGAAAATCGACTAGTCGACTGAGTGGGGACAGCCCTAGAAATTTACCATCTTGTATTTAAGACGCTGCTGCCACCCGTACATGCCTGAAAATTAGGTTCCAGGCCTTATTCTTTGCTAACAGGGCTTCTACAACTGCCTGTATTTGACGACCAGTGGGATAGGCAGTGTACTGGAATATAGCTTCAGAAAGTTTCTCAAGTATGTCAGAGTTCATTCTTGGATTTTTAAGGAGTGAGCCATCACTTTCATAAGCCTTATTTCCTGCTTGAAGGGGGATTTCGAAATTATATGAAAAGGTGGGTATCACAAAAGTAGTTGACCACGGTTCTGATCTGTAGTCTGGGGACAGTGGTAAAATCATGGTATCGGATGAACTAACTGAGGAACTGTCATCCTGGAAAGAAAGTGGCACTGGAGAAGAAAAAGCAGCAGACTCATTGATGGGACTCAATGTGAGAATAATAGAAGGATCTGTTTTCACTAGTTTTATAGTGTCTTTGTCCTTAACCGCATCTGTAGATGTTAACGTAAAGAATTTGTTATCAAAATCTTTGTCCATATGCATTACTGCAAAACTCCCTTCAAGATTAAAATGATGCTGAGCAGCTGCCAAAAGTTCATGTAAGGTCCTAGGAATTCCATCTGGTAGGATTAATTTGTGAATTTCGGTCTCTTCAATAATGACACGTAGTTGACTGTGGCTAGACATCACAGCCTTGGGAAAGCAGCACTGCAAGAGGAAAGAAAGACATGGTTAGAGCATATGATCGAGGTATACATAAAAAATTTTGTTTATAGTGAACAGAAACTTTACCTAGTTTGACAAGCAGATGTAGTGTTTCAAAGAAACCATTCGACAGCCTTCGACTGTATATGTAGCTAGTGGGTACATGTCAGTGAGTTGTGATTGATGAATTACTTTCACAATGCTTGTGGACTCCACTTTGAAACATCTAGAATGCTCAGTGTACCATGCACTTTGCATTTTCACTACAAACACGACGCTGTTACGAACCATAAGGATTTGTAGTATTTTGCAGTAGTAACAAGCAAACAATAAGCTAACCAACAAAATGACCCATATATTATTACACATAAAAAAAGGTATAACTCACCAGAGATTACACATGGATGCGGTTCAACCCAACCAGAGCACGTCTGCTCTGTGTACTTCCACAGGAATTACAAAAGAGAAAGTTTGGAAGTTTTTAAAGGATATTGAAAATGGACCATCGTAAATTCAGTGTTCCAGGCTGTACAGGGACTGCTGACACTTTTCAGTCTTCCTAAGGAACCAAACACTCGACGGGGCTGTGATGTTTGTCTATGAGAAGATCCCTGCGCAGTTCGACCCTCAATTACACATTTGCTCAAACCATTTCACGAGGACAGTTTTGAAAACCTGGAACAATGTGAAACAGGATTTGCTATGAAGCTGTTGCTGAAAAGAGGTGCTGTATGTTATGTTCACAAACATCACAACCGCAAGCTGTAGTATGATGTTGTCACTAACAGTTATTAGCAATGCTAACGTATCCTGCCTGTATCTAGCATCGGTAGAATGTGTGATGATTTAGTTTATTGGCTATGGGGCTAACGTTATTTCATGTTCCTGACTGTGTTTCATTCAAATAAATAACCTGTGTTGTCATGTAAATCTACAATTCAAGATGCATGTTTGTCCAGATCTATTTTTCAGCAAGATAGCTAGAGCTAACTGAAGCTGAGTTGAATCACGATAGTTTGTTTGCTAAACTGTAGGCTCTAGTCAATCTGTTGAAAACAGTGTTGTGTAGACACAATAGGTTTATTTGTAAGTTTTTATTTCAAGTCTCCACCTTCGATGTTTCAGTGAGTGCTGTTGGCCGTGTTGCGTCTTTGCTCTGCAGCTTCACTCGTTGTAAACCAACCAATCAGCGTGCAGCTCATCTATATATTCATGAGCATACCATAAAAGGAGAAAACCTCGTTTTTTCCCAGGGCTATTTCTCAGGATGCATCAGGGCTTATAGAACCGCACCCAGGCCATTTTCAGCCCAAACAATGTTACATACCCTATTCGGAGACCTTAAGGAACAGTGTGAAATACCCCCCAAAATACAGTCAAGGACCCCTTTAATAGAATAAAAAAGACCTGACGAGTTGGGTAGCAAATCGGAAATGCAATACCGCCTACATCCACTGGGGCCGTTGCCTCAAGCCAAGGGGCCAGGGGTGGGGGTCTGATTCCAGTAGAATCAGAAAACTTGTAAAATGGGGTTAAAAGTCAGATTAATATTGAGGTGGCCAAGCAATCAAATGACCCAGAAAACATTTTAGACATCCTCAGAAGAGGGTTATGAGTACACTCAACAAGTTTGGTGTGAATCCATCAAAGATTTGCTGAGATACGACCCAACTTCCTGTTTGCTGGCTTTACTGCACATTTTGATTGGCTGTACCGGGAAAACGGTTTCGAAAATCAGAATACCATGTTTTTGTGAGGCTTGGTCTGAAGATAATCTCTGGCAAATTTGGTGAAGATTGGACAACATTTGTAGGTGGAGTAGAGCAAAAACTTTTTTTTCAGTAATTCAAAATGGCGGCCGCATCGAATCGGCTGTTATCACAAGTTATCATGTGTCACACACGGCATGTCCCAAGATATCATGAGACAAAGGAATCACTTAATAAGGGCAAACAAATCAACAGTTATTGGCCAAAACACATATTTGCTTCCTGCGGCCACTCCCATTGGTCACATGACATCAAATTGTTTGGACATCCTTATAATACCTAAGTGAGTACATTGGGCCAGGGCCCCTCCCTGAGTCACCACCTTACCGCGGTGGAGGGGTTTGCGTGTCCTAGTGATCCTGGAAGCTATGTTGTCGGGGGCTTTATGCCCCTGGTAGGGTCACCTAAGGCAAACGGGTTCCAGGCGAAGGACCAGACAAAGCGTGGCTCAAAAACCTACCATGAAGAAAACGAACAATGGTTCCCAGTTGCCCCTGCCCGGAAGCGGGTCACCGGGGCCCCCCCCTGGAGCCAGGCCCGGGGGTGGGGCTCGATGGCGAGCGCCTGGTGGCCGGGCCTTTTCCCATGGGGCCCGGCCGGGCACAGCCCGAAGAGACAACGTGGGACCCCCTTCCAGTGGGCTCACCATCCGCAGGAGGGGTCATGGGGGTCGGGTGCAGTGTGAGACAGGCGGCGGCCGAAGGCGGGGGCCTTGGCGGTCCGATCCTCGGCTGCAGAAGCTAGCTCTAGGGACGTGGAACGTCACCTCGCTGGCGGGAAAGGAGCCGGAGCTGGTGCGCGAGGTAGAGAAGTTCCGGCTAGATATAGTCGGCCTCGCCTCGATGCACAGCATCGGCTCCGGAACCAGTCTCCTTGAGAGGGGCTGGACTCTCTTCCACTCTGGAGTTGCCCTCGGTGAGAGGCGTCGAGCTGGGGTGGGAATACTTGTTTCCCCTCGGTTTGGCGCCTGTACGTTGGGGTTCACCCCGGTGGTCGAGAGGGTAGCCTCCCTCCGCCTTCGGGTGGGGGGATGGGTCCTCACTGTTGTTTGTGCTTATACACCAAACGGCAGCGCAGAGTACCCACCCTTTTTGGAGTCTCTGGGGGGGGTGCTGGAAAGCGCTCCTCCCAGAGATGCCCTCGTCCTCCTGGGGGACTTCAATGCTCATGTGGGCAATGACGGTGAGACCTGGAGGGGCGTGATTGGGAGGAACGGCTCCCCCGATCTGAACCCGAGCGGTGTTTTGTTGTTGGACTTCTGTGCTAGACACGGCTTGTCCATAACAAACACCATGTTCAAGCATAAGGGTGTCCATATCAGGGCTCTAGAGTGCGACCAAAATGTGTACGGGTGCGACTACATTTTTTCCTAGGTCGCACCGGTGCACCTAACCTCCTCGCATCCGCTGTCTCTCCACAAACGAAGCGTTTGTTATCCTAAGACGGAACTGACACTCATGGTTGGATCATATCGTGGTCTAAACCAATCAGAGACAGAGATGGGGTGGGTCTTTGCCTCTGATTGGCTGTGGTCCAGATATTCCTGTAGCTCCGTGCTGTGTGATTGAAATTACGACCTGAGCACCAGAGTCAGTTTAGCAGACCTGGGCATTATATGGCCCGCGGGCCATAACCGGCCACAGGCTGTCTCAATCCGGCCCACGTGAGGTAAATCAAAAATTTAAAATAAACGTGTTGAGCGGTAGTAAATATGTAGTCCTGAAAGACTACAGTGATCAGGCGATTTACATACAGTTAGGTCCATAAGTATTTGGACATTGACACAATTTTCATCATTTTCGCTCTGTATACCACCACAATGGATTTGGAATGATGGAATGAAACAATCAAGATGTGCTTTAAGTGCAGACTTTCAGTTTTAATTTCAGGGTATTTACATCCAAATCAGGTGAACGGTGTAGGAATTACAACACATTTTATATGTGGCTCCCCCTTTTTAAGGGACCAAAAGTAATTGGACAATTGGCTGCTCAGCTGTTCCATGGCCAGGTGTATGTTATTCCCTCATAAAGGGAGTTCGTTATTTCATTGACAAGGAGCAGATAAAAGGTCTAGAGTTCATTTCAAGTATGGTAGGATGATAGACTTTGTAGTCGTGTCGTTGGATCTGAGGCCGAATGTCTTGGACACTCGGATGAGGAGAGGGGCGGAGCTGTCAACTGATCACCACCTGGTGGTGAGTTGGCTACGATGGTGGGGGAAGACGCCGGTCAGGCCTGGCAGGCCCAAACGTAATGTGAGGGTCTGCTGGGAACGGCTGGCAGAATCCCCTGTCAGAAGGAGCTTCAACTCCCACCTCCGGGAGAGAGGGGGGGGGGGGGGGGGGCGGGGGGGGCCAGGGACATTGAGTCTGAATGGGCCATGTTCCGGGCTTCCATTGTTGAGGCGGCTGACCGGAGTTGCGAACGCAAGGTTGGTGCATGTCGCGGCGGTAACCCTCGGACCCGGTGGTGGACGCCGGAGGTGAGGGATGCCATCAAGCCGAAGAAGGAGGCCTATCGGACTTTATTGGCTGGTAGGACTCCAGAGCCAGCTGATGTGTACTGGCAGGCCAAGCGGAATGCGGCTTTGGTGGTCGCGGAGGCAAAAACCCGGGCGTGGGAGGAGTTCGGTGAGGCCATGGAGAATGACTTCCGAACGGCTTCGAAAAGGTTCTGGACCACCATCCGGCGACTCAAGAGGGGGAAGCAGTGCACTGTCAACGCTGTATATGGTGGGGATGGTGCGCTGCTGACCTCGATGGGGGACGTCCTGGATCGGTGGAAGGAATACTTTGAAGACCTCCTTAATTCCACCAACACGCTTTCCGACGTGGAGGCAGAGTCTGGGGACATCAAGGGGGGCCCTTCTATCTCTGGGGCTGAGGTCGCAGAGGTGGTTGAAAAGCTCTGCGGTGGCAGGGCCCCTGGGGTGGATGAGGTCCGCCCGGAGTTCCTTAAGGCTCTGGATGTTGTAGGGCTGTCTTGGTTGACACGACTCTGCAACATCGCGTGGACATCGGGGACAGTGCCTGGACTGGCAGACCGGGGTGGTGGTTCCCCTCTTTAAAAAGGGGGACCGGAGCGTGTGCTCCAACTTTAGGGGGATCACACTCCTCAGCCTCCCTGGGAAAGTCAATTCAGGGGTCCTGGAGAGGAGGGGTCCGTTGGATTGTCGAACCTCGGATTCAGGAGGAGCAATGTGGTTTTCGTCCTGGCCGTTGAACTGTGGACCAGCTCTACACCCTCGGCAGGGTCCTGGAGGGTGCATGGGAGTTCGCCCAACCAGTTTACACGTTTTGTGGATTTGGAAAAGGCGTTCGACCGTGTCCCTCGGGGGCTCATGTGGGGGGTGCTCCGGGAGTACGGGGTACCGGATTCCCTGATCGGGGCTGTCCGGTCCCTGTACGACCGGTGCCAGAGTTTGGTCCGCATTGCCGGCAGTAAGTCAAACTTGTTCCCGGTGAGGGTTGGACTCCGCCAGGGCTGCCCTTTGTCACCGATTCTGTTCATAACTTATATGGACAGAATTTCTTGGCGCAGCCAGGGCGTTGAGGGGTTCCGGTTTGGTGACCTCAGGATCGGGTCGCTGTTTTTTGCGGATGATGTGGTCCTGATGGCTTCATCGGGCCGTGACCTTCAGCTCTCACTGGAGCGGTTCGCAACCGAATGCGAAGCGGCTGGGATGGGAATCAGCACTTCCAAATCTGACGCCATGGTTATCGACCGGAAAAGGGTGGAGTGCAATCTCCGAGTCGGGGAGGAGATCTTGACCCAAGCGGAGGAGTTCAAGTATCTCGGGGTCTTGTTCACGAGTGAGGGAAGAATGGAGCACAAGATCGACAGCGGGCTCTGCATTGGTCCGTCGTGGTGAAGGAGCTGAGTCGAAAGGCGAAGCTCTCTATTTACCAGTCGATCTACGTTCCTACCCTCACCTATGGTCACGAACTATGGGTAGTGACCAAAAGAACGAGATCGCGAATACAAGCGGCCGAAATGAGTTTTCTCCGCAGGGTGTCCGGGCTCTCCCTTAGAGATAGGGTGAGAAGCTCGGTCATCCGGGAGGGATGATGCTCCTCCGCGTCGAGAGGGGCCAGTTGAGGTGGCTCGGGCATCTGATAAGGATGCCTCCTGGACACCTCCCTGGTGAGGTGTTCTGGGCACGTCCCACTGGGAAGAGGCCCCGGGGAAGACCCAGGACACGCTGGAGGGACTATGTCTCTCGGCTGGCCTGGGAACACCTCGGGGTCCCCCAGGAAGAGCTGGTGGAAGTGGCCGGGGAGAGGGAAGTCTGGGCCTCCCTGCTAAGGTTGCTGCCCCCGCGACCCGACCCCCCGAAAAGCGGCAGATGATGGATGGATGGATAACATTTCCAGGGGTATTACAGGAGAATATTAAATTAGGTCCATATATTAAATGTTCTTAAGGCCTTTTTGTTGTGGGATTTAGAAAGTAAAGTTCAATGTTATCCAAGTCACTGAATGAGGAAGTGACGTCCAAACTGAAGACCCGCCTTGACGATTGCATTACCATTTGAATTTTGCACCAAAAAGAGCATGGTGACACGTATATTAATGCATGGACTGGGGGTGCTATTTCACTGCCCCACACTGAATTGCCATTTGACAAAATGCATTTCCATTTGAATAAAGAATAAAGAGAAAAAACCTTGTCAATATGATATGCAATTGGCCCATTAGCGTTCATTCAAAATGTTGCAAATTGAATTGCCATTTGACAACTGCTCACCATTTGAATTGCAGATTGCATTGCCACTTTGCACATTGAATTTCCATTTGAAACATGCATTACCATTTGAATAAAGAGTCCAATAAACTTCCATACACCAGCGCTCACTACTGTATCGGCTGTATTTGCCAGAACATAAATGTGTAAGCCTATTTAAATTGGCAACCATGGTATACTAGCCTAGATTTATGTATGAAACAAAAATGCACTGATAAATGAGGCTCATTCATGGTATGTTAATTTGTTTCCCCTCCAGTTACAAGACTGTGTCACTGCAATCAACTGAAGAACAGATGTGATGTAAACTGCTGCTGCGACCCTGACTGTACTAAAGAACTGTCTCTCTTTAACAGCTGCTCTGTAAAGAAAGTCAGGCAAGTACTTGTGAGCGTACATTTTGCATGGTTGATGATGGAATTTAGCATATCAAGTTCCCTCCCTTACCACAAGTATATTGTAATAGCTGTCGGTTTAGGGGACTATGTTCATGTAGCCTACCTGCAATAGAGCCTATTAGCTTGATGTCATGAAGGCAGTTAGGCTACTAAAATATGTGAGGTAGTGAAACCTTGATTCCTTGTTAAAAGGAGTCACACGCTACAGTGTGGCTATATTGTGACTAATAACATTTGCAACCATTTCTATGTATTTTGCAACTGAAATCTTGGTAGCACCAGTGTTGGTCACATTCATATGTTTTTCCCCCTCCAAATAAGGACTTGGTCTATCTCTATAATAATGCCAGGAATCTCTCTGTGTGTGTGTACAAATTAGAATGGGTTTAGTTTCCCACAATCATCTCAAGATCCAGGCACTCTGTAAAGTCAATATTCATATTTTGCAGGTGTCCTTGCACAAATAAATCAATGTCAGGGTTTTT
Source organism: Osmerus mordax (assembly GCF_038355195.1). Taxonomy (NCBI): domain Eukaryota; kingdom Metazoa; phylum Chordata; class Actinopteri; order Osmeriformes; family Osmeridae; genus Osmerus; species Osmerus mordax. Next base: position 5,329,060 of record NC_090050.1, on the reverse strand, counting down.
CCTGCATAGAGAAAATGTTGGCGTGCGCCAAAGCCGTTTTCCTGAGAAAGCAGTGTTTCCCCATTCTATGGCTAAATTTCTGCCGCCACGGTATCAGAAATCAGGCTGTACAACATTTTAGGCCGTCTATCAGCAGTGATTGTTAGAGTGCATGTCGGAGAATTGCACGGACACACGCTTCACTTCGCAGTTGAGATTGCGTGTGTGCGTCCTTGAGAACTGTAAGTCGTATAACTTATGTTGTCAGTTCATTTAAGCCTGTTATTGTATAAGTCTATAGTTCTTGCAAATTTAAATCAAGTTAACTGGTGATTTTTGTTGTTTGTACTCTTCCCCTGCTAGCTAAATTGTCTGTTGATTCGATAGCGATTGCTGCCCTTGCTCAATTTTATATTTTAGGTGCATTATTATGCTGAAGTAGTTTTAATTAATAAAAAGTGGGTTTATTGTTATTTGCTACAGAATGCTTAGCCTATCAAAATCAAATGAAGCAGGCAGTGTATGCTTCAGAGTGGCCTACCTTTATCGATAGGCTAGGCTACTGACCATTTACAATAAGTTGTTACGTCAATTATTAATTGGCAGCATTTATGCCATTTAGAACATACTTTGAGTGTAAGGTGTCTTTAACTAGCCTAACTTTATTGCTTTAGGGGAAATAGGATGAAAATATGTGCACTATTTTTTTGGGGGGGTGGGGGGGAGATGCAAAACACCTGGGAATAAATACATTGATTAGAAAAAAGGGAAAAAAATAATATATATAAATTTTTTGGAGCACCAAAGACCAATTTTGACCTAGGAAAAAACCCTGAATGTATGGGAAACACTGGATAGCAACATGTGGAAAAGTGAAGCGCTGTGAATACTTTCCAGATGCACTGCATATACAAGTTGATAGGATGAGATGTCTGTCCAGGCAGGCCGAAAAGAGTCACGACAATTATAAAAGGGTTGACTCGGTTTTATTAGCTCGACGTCGGATCATGCCACCAATCCGCATGAGTGAAAACTCTCAGCCGTGCTTAAATACAGTCAGGCATGTTCAAACATAGAATGCACAGAATCGCTTCCTTAACGGGTCTCATGGTCAGTGCACTGATACATTAGAACGTACAACAGGTGAAGTGGTCGTTAATCATATAAGTTCCTATTTGTTCCTGTTTTGCTCCTTACTGTCTCCTCACTGTCTAGGCCCGAGTGCTATATTCTGCTCAGCGAGGGGCCTCCACTGCATGACCTCTTGACCTCACAGAGACTCAAGCTGTACATGTACACAGAAAATCTGCCCTACACACCTGATATGACAATAGTGTGCCTTGCTGAGAGCAAGCACACATAATAATTTAATGAATATCTGTGTAGGCCTGAAGTTTTGCAGTATCCAAATCGACCTGCACTTCAAACTTTCAATTTAGTGCATTCTAGTTTAGCCAAACACAACAGACCCTTTCGCCGTTGGTAAACAATGCTCACGCCATGTAGTGTCCGCACGCATTCTGGGTGCAAAAGAAATGGCGGAAGTAAGTTCATACCTGCGTTCGCTTAATCCTAAAGATCTTGAAAGTTACCTGGATAAACTGACATTAAGAGATGGATTCCAATTTACCGATCCATATTCGATCAAGGATTGATCAGATATTTATACATACCTAATTGAATTTGTTTACACAAAAGATAAATTACGAGTCACTCAAGTCACTCGATGCCTATAACTACGTTGTCTGCGGGCATGTCCAGGATATAAAGTACTGCGACCTTAATGATAATTTCTAACTTATCAAGAGCAAACACGCCTTACCTCTCCAATTTAGCTTCGGGTCTCTGGCTTGATTTACAGTACTCAAACACCGAAGGGACAAAGTCGGGGCTTTCTAGTTTATTGAGGCTTCTCCTAAGAGTAAATTACACACGGATTCAACCCACAATCATTGTATCATTGTATGCAATGAATAGATGAATGTACTATGAACTGGCTTGCGATGAACTAGCTAAAGTTAACGGCTAGCTAACGTTAACGGTTAGCTAACCTAAAGTTGCAAGGCTAATATAAGTTAGCTATGGATAACATTAGCTAGCTAGGGAGCAGTTTTGGCCAACTAAGTTATATCAGATTTAAGTAACACAATTTTAAGTTAGCTAACATAAACAAAATGAACTTACCTGATATAAAATGCGCCCCCACATATGCGTGCATTTTTAATGATGTCTTCACTCCAGTCAACTCTTTTTATAGCTTGAAGCCACAATCTCCGTCTGTTTGCATTAACGGTCTTTTCCCCGATGGAATGCGGTAGAAATTGAGACCTTTTATTTTAGTTGACCTGTTTTGGCATCCCACAACAAGATGGCATTTTTTTTAAACAATTGATCCAAAATCCACTTGTACTGTCACTAACTGTGGCTGAAATTGCCGCTTTTTTGCATCCAGGATGCGCGTGCATACCTTTTTATGACGTAGGTCATAAAAGGGTCTATACTTATCTAGACTCCAGACAGTTTTGTATGCCAACAATGGAACATGGGCTTTCCCATGTCACTGAACAGTTAGTGTTCCCTCTGTAGCCTGTGCATGACTATATGACAGTGTCCTTCACCGGGGAGGCGCTTGGGGGACCCTCAAGTTATAGTACCTATTTCTGCAATTGCTCTTGGAGGTAGCATACTTGGATAGGAAAGGACAAAATTGCTCATCATACATCTTTAATTTGACCTTTGATCTATGTCTTTTTCACAGTGGTAATACAAATCTTTGCAATCAGGATGCTGCCTATTATGTAATTGGGGAGACTGCAGATGGCTTTGCTGAAATACAGACATTTATCCAGAGAGATGTCTACCATAACATCTTGTGCATTCAATTCTCAACCTGTAAGTACATCAAATTAAGGTAATGTTAGTAACGCCTGAATGGGTGAGCGGAAATGCCTTGGATGCAGCCGTTTATGCTAACAAATTGCCTTACATATACACATATACTTTCACACTGAAAAAAAGAACACTCTTTCCAGGCACAATAGGAATAACTACCTAAATACATTTAAGTTGTTTTAGGAATATAATCTAGGCTATATATCTTTTTAATAATTCCAAAATATAATTAAGTGTTTCAATGATGTGTATTATCTGCCCTGAAGATGAATTAGGACTCAACCATGCCATTGAAGTGGTGCCAAGTTTGGGGAACTTTGATGGCCTCTTCAGGCGTTTTGCTGAGTTTAGCTTTAGTTCTGATTGGGGCCATGGCACATTGTCCAAAATGGATCAAGTAACCTCGTCTGAGTACCTGGTGAGTCTTTCACAAAGTATTTCCAAGAGATTAAAATCTTTAAGATTGAGAATAATAAATATCCAAAAATCTTAACATATGAAATTCTTAAAAAATAAGGAGAGCTTTACTCTTTCACAACTGTTTCCTCAGTATGGGGATGTGATGGTAACAGAGGAAGAGAATGGTAACAAAGGATTATTACGATTGCCTGCCCCCTCCGTCACAACTGACTGCCTTGACATGAACCCTGCAGGTATAAAGACATACACACTCTTTTGTCCTAAAAGGTCTACAAACTCTCCCCTAATTTGCATATTCTTAGAGATTTTCAGAGTGATTATTCTCAGATCTTCCTCATTATCTACCAATACCTTTTGTATGCGAGTGCAGCTTCTCTTAGACACTGATCATTTATGATACTGGCTGCAGAAGAAAGGGAAAATTACTACTTACTTACACATTTTTCAGAATCAGTTGCAAAGCCCTTTAGCACAGAAACTGACGTACATAACAGACAACAGACCACATTATAGAATTGAGCAGTTAAGTTACAGACCTATTTCACTTTTAGCATTTGGGTTAGTTTATAAGTATTGTGGTCACAGCTCACTCACAACTCATTTAGTTGTAAACATTTTCTTCAGCATTCTTAAGGGACCAAACCACCAAATGCTCACGGAGCCTTTTCATAGACAACGACTGTACCTCCCTGCCAGCCCTGAACATGCAGAGCTACACTGGCATTCACCTTTATTCCGTAAGTAAAGCTTCCCACGAAAATCAGAAAGAACTGATGTAATCAGTTGGCAAATACCTATCCCTGTCTTTTGATTCATTCCCTTATCACTAGCAGCTTGGTGGAAAAGAATAATCTTCACAATTTGTATAATATTAACTGCAAATACATCCCAATGTAACATAAACCTTTCTGGTTAAGAAAGCACCAATCTATAGGTCAAACATTCTCATCAATTTCTTCAGCAAAATTGTATCCTTTAAAGATATATTTTAGGGGCATTTCTGCCTTTTATAAAAAATTTGAAAGGGATAGTGTTTCAACAAGAGACGTTGAAATTGGCTAGCTAACACACAGCAAGACAATATGAAGTGGATACTTTATTTTCTGTTTAGATCCGTGAATGTTATGTTACTGAATTAAAGTGCTTACTAATAGTCCATGTGGATGGACAGTAATATTTCTAATTAAATTATGAAACTGTTATACCTGTGTACACAAGCCCCAATTAAGTTAACACCCAATCAAAAGCACTGACACTGCACTTCTATCTATAATTCCAGGAATATCTGTGTGTGTGTGTGTGTGTGTTTAAATCAACCACGACATCTTAATCATTGGATGCATTACTGTGGAACCAGGGTCGGCTGCAAGGGGAAATGGAATGCTGTGCCCCCTCAAAAAATAATTTTGTTAAAGTATAATTAAGAAATACTGGTATCGGCTATAAATTAAATATCAAGATGGCTACACTTTCCTGCAGAATATGCAGGTCTGCTCTTATTTTGACTCGTACATGCTTTGTAAATGCGTGCCCCCCCATTTAATTCGTTCTGGAGCCGAGACTGTATGGAACGCTGTGTTAGTCAAAATTAAATAAATAAATAGATAGGTAAATAAATACATAAATAAATATGGCTATGAAATAAACCCTGAAATAAAAAAAAGATGGCAATAAATATATACATATAGCATCATATAATTATATAGCTGAATCTATTTACCCACATCAATAAATTTAAACATTTACTTATTTCAAAATGACGTTTTTGTAAAGACATTTATTTATTTCATGGGACTTTTATTTCCTAATGCCACGTTTATTTATTACAAAAACGTCATTTTGAAATAAGTAAATGTATTTTATTTATGATGCTATATTTTAATATTTATTGCCATCTTTTTTTTATTTCAGGGTTTATTTCATAGCCATATTTATGTATGTATTTATTTACCTATCTATTTATTTATTTAATTTTGACTAAAACGGTGTTCCATACATTACGGGCACTGCACTAGTACTTACTAAATCTTGGAACTCAACATTCAGCAACATTTTGAGGTGTCTGCACTTGCCTGCCTTAACCACTAGATGGCGCCATACATGCTGGAAGTTTCCACACTAATTTGTTTGGACCGATTGTCAGTGTCTTCCATCTGTTGTCAATTTGTTTAAAACATGCCTTTTCCTGTGTTCTGTGCTCAGTCTGGAAGCCTTTTCCAAGCCAGTGTTACAAAATTGCTGCAAAGTGGAGCACATATCAGCTGGCACAGAATGTGTGCATAGAAAGATTCAACACACTTGCTCTCATTATACCTCTAACACTGCACTCATTCTAATTGCACAGCTGATTGGATGTAAATAGTTTCACATCTATTCAGTACAGCCACCAGCTGGACCTACTTGATTTAAAGTAGGATATACGCTTTCTAGATACAGATTTGCAGTGTGGTAAATTCATAAATGTCTTTCAAAAGCATAGTCACACTGATAGCTTGTCATCTTAAAACAGTTGCCCTTATACTTTTAGCCATTTTATAATGTACTGTTTCTGAATATAAATCCTTTACCATACTAATTGTGTAAAAACTCAACTTGGATCTGTGAAGGTTTTTATTTCTAGCAGCATTGTACTGTGCAATGTGTTTAAACATTATTTTCTGTATTTCACAGGGGAAGAATGAAGGCGCTGCAGTAAGTAACATTTTGGTAACAATATTTTGATGTGGTGGGGGGTTGCCCGAGTGCAATGGAGATTTGAGGACATGTAGTGAGATATGGGACTTAAAGGGGTCATTTACTGATTTTATTGGGTATTTCACACTGTTCCTTAAGGTCTCCGAATAGGGTATGTAACATTGGTTGGGCTGAAAATGGCCCGGGTGCTGTTCTATGCGCCCAAATGCACCCTGTGAAATAGCCCTGGAATAAAAAGAGGTATTCTCCCTTTTATGGTATGCTCATGAATATATAGATGAGCTGCGCGCCGATTGGTTAGTTTACAATGAGTGAAGCTACGGAGCAAAGACGCAACACGGCCAACACCACTCAGTGAAACATCGAAGGTGGAGACTTGAAATAAAAACGTACAAATAAATCTATTGTGTCTACACAACAGTTTTCAACAGATTGACTAGATATCATTTGAAATGATAACGTTAGTTGTTTCCACTTAGGTGGATAACGTTACAGCTTAGCAACCAAACTACCGTGATTCAACTCAGCTTCAGTTAGCCATCTTGCTAACTAATAAAACATAACCTGACAAAGATCTGGACAAACATGCATCGTGAATTGTAGATTTACATGACTACACAGGTTATTTATTTGAATGAAACACAGTCAGGAACATGAAATAACGTTAGCCCCATTGCCAATAAACTAAATCATCACACATTCTACCTATGCTAGATACAGGCAGGATACGTTAGCATTGCTAATAACTGTTAGCGACAAAATCATACTACAGCTTGCGGTTGTGATGAACATAAGGTCGGAACAGCACCTCTTTTCAGCAACAGCTTCATAGCAAATCCTGCTTTACATTGTCCCAGGTTTTTAAATCTGTCCTCGGTGAAATGGTTCGAGCAAATGTGTAATTGAGGGTCGAACTGCACAGGGATATTCTCATAGACAAACATCACAGCCCCGTCGAGTGTTTGGTTCCTTGGGAAGTGTCAGCATTCCCTGTACAGCCTGGAACACTGCATTTACGAACGTAGTCCATTTTCAATACCCTTGAAAAACATTCTTCTTTGTAATTCTGTGGAAGTACACAGAGCAGCGTGCAGCAAATTTTGGAGCATGGCAAAGTTACAGACCAGAGCCAAAAAAGGTGGACCCACATTTATGACGTCACAAATGTGGATTTTTTGAAACCGCTCGTTTTACAGCAGCAGTTTCAAATTGTGAGATTTAGATAGGAAAGAGGTGTCAATGGACTTTTGAGATTCACTGTATGTCCATTTTACCCACCGAACTGTCGTTATTCAACTATGACAAGGTAAACTTGGTTTTGCAGTCAATTACCCCTTTTGTTGTTGTAGAGGGTGCTTGGACTGTACTGACTGGGATATGTTCACGACTGCTACCTATAGTCTGGGACATCATACATCAGCTTCTGTGAGGACTGCTGTATTCCAACACGCACCAGGGTGAACTTCAACAACGACAAGCCCTGGGGCCTCATGTATAAAGGATTGCGCAGCTTTCATACCAGAAGATGGTGTATGGCCAAATCTCGAAAAGTACCTACACACAGAAATATTCACATGTATAAAACCGGTCGTACGCCAGGTCCTGCGCACCTTTCCTTTATAAATCACAATCAACGTGAGATTGACCGCACGTGAACGAGCCACTGACCCCGCCTTGCCTCCTCCCATAAATGAATATGCAGATGACCTATAAATGCGCTCCTGAGGTCATTTCTTTGTCTGAATTAAAATGTCGAAACACAAAATAACAATTTCACAGACTGTGAGATCGAGGTTCTAACAATAACGGGGAGGCGAGAAAATGTGTCCTGTTTGTCGGTGTGTCATCAAGCATTAGCAACATAAGAAAGTCAGCGGAGTAAACTGTCAGGCGCATGCACCCTTTTTTTTTTACCTGTAGCAATTTGAGATTTAGCTAAATATAAAGTGCATTACAAATACAATTATTATTATTATTAAAGGACCGTAAATGCTGTGGGTTCGGAGAACCGGACCATGGCAGAAATTAAGAAGAAATGGTACTATGTAAAACTCGTAATTGGTGGCGCATCGTAACAGCATGATTTCCTGAGTGAATTTGTCGTTCGTTTGACACCCTCAAATTTGACATAAGTTATTAAGTGGTGGCGGATTAAATAGTAGCCTATATAGAGCTAGCATTTCCCGTTTGGGTTTTGGCATTTTGATGTGATAATCCACATTAATGAAAAAAATCATGAAAATGTGATTTGAATAGTCATAGACGTATGACAGTAAGTGGAAACTTTATTTTGTAATGTTTGGCGAGTTTCGGCACTTTTCAGTTAGAATTCGCCATGTTACAGAGCCAGACAAGACTTTGCGGACGGTCCGCACATTCTCACGTCTGCTCAAAGGTTTCTGTGACGGCCCGCACATTCTCACGTCAAGTAAGTCTTTATACATCACACCGTGTGCGTGAAAACCAGCGTAGGCAAGCTTTTTGTTTATACATGAGGCCCCTGGTTCTCAGCAGAGCTCAGAAGGTTGAGGTCAGAGAAGGAGGAAGCATTTAGGAGTGGGGATAGAGACAGATTCAAGGACTCGAAGAACAGCAGGGCTCAACATTAAAAAAAATTGGCACTGGCCCCACCGGGCCAATGGGTTTGAAACTTACTGGCCCCAAGACAATTTTTACTGGCCCCCCCTCCAAAAGTTGTAATTTATCATTGTTACAACAAAACCAAAGACTTCTAAGTTGTGTTATTCTGTTAACATGTTTAGCCATTTATTAAACACATCCTGGATATAAAAAGAACAATTCTCACAGATCACATTTCTAGTGATAAAAAATAAAAAGGTAATAGTCAGCCAAACAATTGACTTTTAACCTCAAACATGACGTGCTCTCTTCCCTGCTGACAGCCATCTCTGCACAGCTTTGTCAGGCTGAAACTGAAACCTCTGGTCCCTCAATGCTAATATATAAAAGCTTCCATAGCATTTCATCAGTATGATACTAAGTACCCAAGTCGACACCATTCTTCTGCTGCAGTTCAATAGGCTGGGGGAACGAGGTATGATCCAGACCATGACGTTCGTCTATAACTGCACCTCCCATGAGACGACTGTACTGAACGGCTGGCCCGTCTTAATTATGTGATATGCCGTTGTTATAAGTCGTGCAATAACACGATGGGCATCTACATTTTACATGACCAGCATGGTCAACGGCCTGGAAGATGGATTGTCAACCATCCGCTTAGCTGTCACGCAAACCAGGTGCTGTCTGCTAGCATGGCTGGTCAGGGATTGTTTTCGAAAATTGTCGATGCCTGTGTAAAAAGATCCACTTTTGTCTGCTTTAGACGGGAACATACGATAGACGACACAGTGCATCTTCGTTCCAGAAAAAAAATTGCTTCCGTTTGAGCTCGTAGCTCTACTTTGCTGCCATCTTAACTTTATTGTCTTGCGCCAGTTGTTAAAAAATTTATCGAGAATAGATAATTACAATTTGACAACCACTCGTCACTCACTACTGAACTCTTGATTTGCCAACTGTGCGCCCCACAAGCTGAAGTTATTTATGCATTTAGCAAAACATATGAAGGATGTTAACTTTTACAATGCAAATTTTGTTTTCAATCAATAATTTGCAGTGGCCCGATCGGGCCAGTGAGTTGCTAGTTTAACTGTCCCGACGTTACTTTTTACTGGCCTCGGGCCATCGGGCATTCGTTATTGTCGAGCCCTGAACAGGTTTAGCAAGGCGGTGAGAGAGGCTAAACGACTGTACTCAGAGAGACTGAAGCGTCAGTTCTCTGCTAACGACTCTGCTTCTGTCTGGAGAGGGCTCAGGCAGATTACCAACTACAAACCCAGAGCCCCCCCACTCCACTAACGACTCCCACCTGGCCAACGACCTGAACAAGTTCTACTGTAGATTTGAAAGACAATTGGACAGTCCTGAACTACCCCATGAGGCCTCCTCCCTCCCCCCCTCTACAGTGACGACTCTCTCCATTCAGGAGGGTGAAGTTAACAGACTTTTCAAGAGGCAGAACCTCCGCAAAGTAGCTGGGCCGGACTCTGTCTCTCCAGCCACCCTCAAGCACTGCGCTGACCAGCTGTCTCCGGTGTTTACCAACATCTTTAACACCTCCCTGGAGACATGCCATGTGCCAGGCTGCCTCAAGTCCTCCACCATCATCCTTGTGCCCAAAAAGCCAAGGCCAACAGGACTCAACCCGTCGCCCTGACCTGTGGTAATGAAGTATTTTGAGCGCCTTGCTGGCACACCTAAAATCCATCACAGACCCTCTACTGGACCCCCTGCAGTTTGCCTACAGAACCAACAGATCTGTGGATGACGCCGTTAACATGTCCCTCCACTTCACCCTACAGCACCTGGACTCCCCAGCATCCTACGCCAGTATCCTGTTTGTGGACTTCAGCTCTGCCTTCAATACCATCATCCCCACCCTGCTTCAGGACAAGCTCTCCCAGCTGAATGTGCCCGACTCCACCTGCAGGTGGATCACAGACTTCCTGTCTGACAGGAAGCAGTGCATTAAGCTGGGAACACAAGTCTCTGACTCCCGGTCCATCAGCAACGGATCTCCTCAGGGCTGCGTCCTTTCCCCTCTGCTCTTCTCCCTGTACACCAACAGTTGCACCTCCAGTCATCCGTCTGTCAAACTTCTGAAGTTCGCGGACGACACCACCCTCATTGGGCTCATCTCTAATGGGGACGAGTCTTGATTACAGGTGGGAAGCTGACAACCTGGTGACCTGGTTGTAGCCAGAAAAACGTACTCTTAAGACAGTGGAGATGGTTGTGGACTTCAGGAAGAATACAGCCCCACTCACCCCCATCACCCTGTGCGACTCCCCAGTCAACACTGTTAGGCCGTAAGGTGAACCCTGTTATCGTTTCATCCTGCTCCACAGTCTGGCATATACACAATCTTTAGCTCATAAAAAAGAATGAGTCGTGCTAAGCTGCCTTGCTACTGAAAGGCAGAAGCCTTTGCATTCTAACCAAAGTGCCAAGACAGATCAAATTAAAGTTCCGGATGCATGTGTGTACTGTGAGAAGAAGCATGTATTGGAAAACTGTGAAAAGCTCAAGAAACAGACACACAAAGACAAGATTGAATTTTTGAAACAAAGGATATTGCTTTGGTTGCCTTACACAAGGTCACTTAAGTAAGGATTGTACAAGTAGGCTGACATGCCAGGTATGCTCGCTGAAACATCCAAGCATTCTGCACGTACAGAAACAGGAAAAGGCCAAAGAAGGAAAGAACAGCACAAGCGAGGCTCAGATCACGAGTGCTGTAGGACAGGAGATGTGTGGATACACAGGAGCCGGAAACGGAGAATGTGTTTTAGCCATTGTTCCTGTAAGACTCAAGTCCAAGAAACGCACACGGACAGTGTGCCTTTCTTCTTTTCTCTCATTTCCAACATCAACAGCCTGAAATTCCTGTAAAGAAGGAGAACATCCCTCAGCAGATGGACCTGCAGAGATGGACTTGCCTTGAGGAGGTACGCCTTCCGAGTATCAAAGCTGAGATAGGCCTGCTGATAGGTGCTAATGCTCACAAGGCAACAGAGCCTTGGCAGGTTATCAATAGTCAAGATGATGGTCCATATGCAGTCAGGACAGCGATTGGATGGATAGTAAATGGTCCCATCAAGAATGAAGATGAACCTCAACACAGTGAAGTGTCACTGCAAACAGGATATCCGTGGCAGGCATCGAAGAGATGTTAACACAGCACTTCAATTCTGACTTCTCGGAGCGCAGCTGTGAAGACAAAACATAGATGTCTCTTGATGATAGAAAGTTCATGCAAGATGTGGAACAATCTGTTAAGCTGATTGATGGACATTACTGTATTGGATTACCCTTTAACCCTCGTGCTGCCTTCGGGTCACATGACCCAAAGGTTCATAACGAACCATCGTTGTGTTTACCCAATTTTACCCAATACAAAAACAAATAAAAATAATTTTCTTTTAACATTCGCAATGTGGGGGGTCTGAGACAGCCCAACGGTTAAAAGAAAATGCTTAACTTTGTTTTTGTATGCGGTAAAGTTGTCGCAATACGACGGTGGGTCACAATGACTGATGGGTCAGAATGACCCGAAGATAACACAAGGGTTAAGGACAGGTCCATGAAGATTCCCAACAATCGCAAACTGGCAGAACAGAGAGCAATCAGCCTAAAAAAGAAACTCATCAAGAACAAAGAATTCTGCGTTGACTACCAGGCCCTCATGCACGACATTATAGCAAAGGGCTATGCAGAGAAGGTGCCTGCGGAAAGCTGTCAGTGTAGGGAGGGAGAGGTTTGGTACATCCCGCACCATGGGGTGTACCATCCCAAAAAGAAGAAAATCAGGGTCATCTTTGATTGCAGTGCGACTTACCAGGGAGTTTCACTGAACAACCAGTTACTCCAGGGCCCGGATCTCACCAATACCTTGATTGGAGTATTGACAAGGTTTAGAGAGGAGCCAGTGGCAATGATGGCTGATATAAAGGCAATGTTTTATAAGGTCAGGGTACCAGCCAAGGACTCTGACTTCCTCCGTTTCCTCTGGTGGCCAGAAGGAGACTTGACAGGAGAACTGAAGGAGTACAGGTGTGAAACTTACTAGCCTCATAAAGAATGAATGATTCATGATCCACATTTCCTTTGTAAAGACATATCTGAGTAGCCTGTCAGACCTGACATACCAAGAACCATGGATGACGACGACGGTGAAGTCAGAAGGACAGCACTCGTTAGTCTCATCAGTACAGCCCAGGTTGAAGCCATGAAGAAGCTGGTGGAATACTACTCTGATTGGCACAAGCTGAAGAAGGCTGTTGCATGGATGTTGCATGTGAAAGATCTACTCCACCACTTTGCTGTGAAAAGAAGGGAATATGAAATCAAGGTTGATCAGACAGAAACTGATCAAGACAAACGGAACTTGAAAGTACAAGAAGAAATGAAGAAACTAAGACAGACCGTGGATAAGAAGGCTTTGTCTGTACAAGATTTAAAAGATGCAGAACTTGTGCTGATACGGTTCAGTCATATGGAAGCAAATCGTTACCAAAATTCAAATGCAAATGCATTTCCAGAAATGCATTTGCATTTTAAGAATGTGGCTGCATTATTTGACTCATAAATGAAATTAGTAATCAATCATCCTATTTGCATTTTAATTTTCTTCTTCAAGTGCTCAATCTTTCACTTAATTAAAATGAAAAAGAAATACACATTTGAGATTTAATTTTCAAAATATGCCCCAGCAAATGGATACCCAGAAATGCATTTTCATTTAAGAACGTGGCTGCAAAATCGTGACCACAATTCAAATGCATTTCCAGAAATGCATTTTAATTTTCAAGAACGTGGCTGCAAAATCGTGACCACAATTCAAATTCAAATGCGTTTCCAGAAATGCATTTTCATTTTAAGAACGTGGCTGCAAAATCGTGACCACAATTCAAATTCAAATGCATTTCCAGAAATGCATTTGCATTTTAAGAATGTGGCTACATTATTTGACTCATAAATGAAATTAGTAATCAATCATCCTATTTGCATTTTAATTTTCTTCTTCAAGTGCTCAATCTTTCACTTAATTAAAATGAAAAAGAAATACACATTTGAGATTTAATTTTCAAAATATGCCCCAGCAAATAGATACCAAAATTCAATTTGAAATGTAAAATTTGAAAATTCAAATGCATTTCCAGAAATGCATTTTCATTTAAGAACATGGCTGCAAAATCGTGACCACAATTCAAATTCAAATGCATTTGCAGAAATGCATTTTCATTTTCAAGAACGTGGCTGCAAAATCGTGACCACAATTCAAATTCAAATGCATTTGCAGAAATGCAAAATGAACGAAAAAGCATTGTGAGCGCCGCAGCAGAGTGACGTCAGTAGCCGCTCTTCTTCAGCTCCCTGCTGACCGAGCTACCCATCTTGTTCGGTAGGGGGCGGTGTGCACATCTGTATTGCATTACATTGCAAATGTGCTGGGAAATGTATTGAATTGCCGGGTCTTTAGAGCAGCGTTCCCCAACCGGTGCCCACCGGTCCGCGGACCGGTACTGGTCCGTGGGTCATTTCGTACCGGGCCGCACAAAAAAGAATTAATAACATTATTTCCTTTTAATTGATTATCAGTCTGAAATACGTTTTATTCTGAAAAATGACCTGATTCTTTCCTTCTCCGCGGGCCTTTTCCCCTGAGCAAAAATGCTCTGCAAAGACTTGTGTTTACTAATTTTTTAGCAAGTTTGTGGGCTTTATGGAGCAGTATCATGCGCGTCTCTTCCTCTTGACACATGACAAGTGATAGTTACCACTCAATGGAGCCTGTTTGAGACAACAACTCTATTGGTGTTTTGGATGAAGGCTATCCTGAGATCGCCATTAAAGCACTGAAAACCCTGCTTCCATTTCCAACATCAAGCGGGATTTTCTGCCGTGACAGCAATCAAAAAAATTATGGAATAGGCCTAAACTGGATATAAGGAACGCACTTCGGGTGTCACTGTCGTAGCTTATAGTCACACACAACAGTGGGACTGACACATCGAAAGCTAGCTAGTAACAATTTAACGAGGAGTCAGGTGGCTGAGCGGTGAGGGAATCGGGCTAGTAATCCGAAGGTTGCCAGTTCGATTCCCGGTCATGCCAACTGACGTTATGTCCTTGGGCAAGGCACTTCACCCTGCTTGCCTCGGGGGAATGTCCCTGTACTTACTGTAAGTCGCTCTGGATAAGAGCGTCTGCTAAATGACTAAATGTAAATGTAAATAACAATGGAAAACCAGGCTAAGAAACTTAAAGATGGGGCTGAAAAATTAAGAGACAAAAATACATCACATTCACTAGACATGGTTTTGTCAATTGAAAAAACGGCTGTTTATTTGACATAAAACTCGCTCAAATCACCTAAACTATTTTTCTCCGCGCGCTCGCATTAGGTGTGGAAGTCACTAACTAGGATCACATCAAACCCAGAATGTGCATGCATTAGCAGCGCAAATTAGCTGTGGCGCAAAAAAGGTTGGGGACCGCTGCTTTAGAGGACGCATCACAGATCATGGCGCTCACTCAAATTGTGCAAACACTGTTAGAATTAGCTGAGCAGGTAGAATCTAATAATATATCTGAGTCTGATGCCCGTGACCGAGTAGAACAAGTCATAGAGAGCTTGGCTGCATACTCTGCCGTCACAGATTTACACATTAATAGTAGCTCTGCCACTGTTTTAGTCATTGTTTGACATCAAGTTGCTCAGTCTGTGATGCGTCCTCTAAAGACCCGGCAATTCGCAATGTAAAGCAATGCAGATGTGCACATCGCCCCCTACCGAACAAGATGGGTAGCTCGGTCAGCAGGGAGCTGAAGAAGAGCGGCTACTGACGTCACTCTGCTGCGCCGCTCACAATGCTTTTTCGTTCATTTTGCATTTCTGCAAATGCATATGAATTTGAATTGTGGTCACGATTTTGCAGCCACGTTCTTAAAATGAAAATGCATTTCTGGAAATGCATTTGAATTTGAATTTTGGTCACGATTTGCAGCCACGTTCTTGAAAATGAAAATGCATTTCTGGAAATGCATTTTCATTTTCATGCATTTGAATTTTCAAATTTTACATTTCAAATTGAATTTTGGTATCTATTTGCTGGGGCATATTTTGAAAATTAAATCTCAAATGTCTATTTCTTTTTCATTTTAATTAAGTGAAAGATTGAGCACTCTTGAAGAAGAAAATTAAAATGCAAATAACCAAAATTACCAAAATTAAAATGCATTTCCAGAAATGCATTTGCATTTGAATTTTGGTAACGATTTGCTTCCATACAGTCAAATGGAGATGTATCCAGAGGACTTGGCCTCACTG
Organism: Osmerus mordax; assembly: GCF_038355195.1. NCBI lineage: Eukaryota > Metazoa > Chordata > Actinopteri > Osmeriformes > Osmeridae > Osmerus > Osmerus mordax. Next base: position 5,313,159 of record NC_090050.1, on the reverse strand, counting down.
CAAAGTAAAGATTTACAAGTGAGGAAATCGAGTCAGCTCCGCCGGTTAGACCCAGTGCTGCATGAAAGTGTGATCAGAGTAGGTGGTAGGTTGAATAAGTCAGCCATGCCAGAAGAAGCCAGACGGCCAGCTGTGCTACACAAAAATCACCACATTGCAAACCTGATTCTGCAATGTTCATGGGTCAAATGGGTCATTGTGGAAGAAATCTGCTTATTGCAAAGGTCAGACAAAAATACTGGATGCCTGGATTGAACAGAGCTGCCCGCACAGTAACATCCAGATGCATCACATGTAGAAGGTTGCATGCCAAGCCTGCAGAACAGAAGATGGCAGACTTAGTTGAGGAACGCATACTGCCAGACAAACCTCCCTTTACACATGTGGGCGTAGACTATTTTGGACCCTTTGAGGTCAAAAGGGCACGCAGCATGGTGAAGAGGTATGGGGTTATGTTTACATGCCTCGCACTTAGAGCAGTCCACATAGAGGTGGCCCACTCTTTAGATACCTCATCATGCATAAATGCCATCAGAAGATTTGTCTGCAGAAGGGGACAAGTCTTTACTATGCGATCTGATAATGGCACCAATTTTATTGGAGCTGAAAGAGAGCTCAGAGAGGCACTTGAAGAGCTTGATCACTCCAAGGTAAAGGATGATCTAATGCAGAAAGGGATCAATTGGATCTTTAACACACCGACTGCTTCCCATCAAGGTGGAATATGGGAAAGACAGATTCGCACTGTCCGAAAGGTGTTGAACTCTGTGTTGAAACAGCAGGTGTTAGATGACGACGGCCTACACACCTTGTTGTGCGAAGTTGAAGCCATCATCAATGATCGTCCTCTGACTACTGCCTCAGATGATCCAAGCGACTTAGAAGTATTGACTCCAAATCATCTTCTGCTAATGAAGAAGCAGCCAGCGCTGTCACCTGGCGTCTTTAGCCGTGACGACACCTACTCACGCAGAAGATGGCGACAAATACAGTATATGGCCGACTTGTTTTGGTCAAGGTGGACGCAGGAGTACCTCCCGTTGCTGCAAGAACGCCAGAAGTGGCATGCTCTGAAGAGGAACTTCGTTCCGGGAGACCTTGTGCTCATCGTGGATAGTTCTGCCCCAAGAAACACATGGATGACTGGAAGAGTCAAGAAGACTTACCCTGACTCAAGAGGAGTTGTCCGGCGGGTTCAAGTCCTGACCAAGTCCAGCCTGTTGGACAGACCTATCAACAAGCTGTGTCTGTTGCAAGAAGCGGAATGATTCAGAAAAAGGACTGCTGATGTTTTAGGCCTCAGTGGAAAATGTTTGATTCATTCATTGAGTTAACATATACAGAAGATATTGAATTGGTATGGATATGGCTCTGGTTGTAAGTTTGTAATTGTTATGCATCCTGACTATACAATTAGGGGCCAGAATGTTAGAGCCATAAACAATATGTGTATTATTTCTGTAATAATATTATTTTATTACCTTGTTATCATAATGAATACCTCTGTAAATTAGAGACTTTTATTTTGACACGTTGTCGACCATGTGAAGAGAGCATGTTAGTTAGAAGGAACAGAGGCACGGAGGTACTCAGTTTTTTGACCGTGCTGCTTAACTGTGAAAGATTAGAGCCATTTATTTCATGTAAAGACAAGTTTACGTCAAGATAAAGAAATTGAAACCTTTTGAGCCTGCACGCGTCAAGTACTTTCCCCGAGTGCTTCAAGGAATGACACAGATAGTGGATCTGCTGCCATATCAGGCCTCTTCAACAAGGCCAAGAACTCCCATTGACATTCATTCACTTATTTAACTATTATAAGTCCATCTAATGGCAATTACAGTATGCATAAGCCACCTTATCTCAGTATCCGATTGCACTATGTTGACAACTCACGCTGCTCATTCTTATTCTTATTTTTCTATATATTTTATTTAATATTTAAATTGTTGTATTCTTAGATTGTTTAGCTCTTAGAAATAGTTAAACTTTTGTACTTTTACTTAATTTAAGATTCGTATATGTTTAGTGTTTTGCACCTCCCTGCCACAGTAAATTCTGTGTTTGTATAACATACATGGCGAATAAAATGAATTCTGATTCTAAATATTGGCAAACAACCAAAACTATTCCCCTGTGGTTTAAAGGAAGAGGGGAAACTGAACAGTGTTTTAACATTAACCAAATTATGCCAATACCAATGGCATTAGTTTTTTCACTCTATGGGTTAAATCAGAGCAAGAATGGTCAAAGTAAGGTTAAATGAAATAGATATTTAATAACATTTCAAATGAATGAAATCTATTACAAGGCAAACATGTTACAAAATTAAGGTTTTAAATCTTACCTACTCTACCATAATTATTGTAAATCAGAGAGAAGGCAAGAGGTGAGGAAGGAGAAGGAGTGTAGGACAGGAGATGAAGAATCCATATAACAATGCTTCACAATTGCCTTTATACCAAACTATTATCCATGGAACAACCAATCAGACCACATCTTGACCCTTACTTATCAACATATGATTAGCAATGTGACAGTAAGTTACACAATGAGGCATGAGACCCATCAGTGTTTCCTGCAGCACTTTTCAGAACCTGTTTTTCGTCCAGGTCCGCCCGCGGGCCCGAAACACTGCCCCCTCCTCCCCCAGTTACTACGCAGTAAATGTTAATAAATAAATGTTTTAGACTACTACACATGTTATACATCATTGGAAATCTACGATTCTTGTGCTTGTAGATATGTAAACCATTTCAAGATTGAGTCACAACAACAAGTTTAGTCAAGGTCTTTGTCCAGTCACCACTTTGTAAACAACACCAAAGCCAAATGTCTCTACTTACCCTCAAAGGTTCAGTGTCGTCCAGGGGGGTATTCGTCGTAGCTCGCTAAGCAGTTTAGCGAGCTAATTTTCAGGCTAAGATAAAAAACGCCCCTCTTTTTGGTTCGTGGAAGCAACTTTCGATAAATCACCATAGTAACATATCAATTAGCACTAACCTGCTCCAGAGCAGGCTAACGTAAGTGTAGCTGGATAAGCTTGCCACACCCCCGGAAAATAACATGGCAGCTCCCTTTTTGAGAGACCCAGTTGACCAAGGAGCTATATTTTAGTTCGATTAGCTTTCCATACCAATAGAGTTCTTCGCGATTGCCAAGATCCTTTATTTCACACGGATGAGTTCTTGTTTGAGCGATATCGATTCAGCCGACAAGGACTCATTTATTTGCAAGACCTTCTCGGGCCGTACATTGCAAATATCACACGCCGCAGCAAGCTTTATGCTTTATTATGAGCTTATTCTGCTGTATGTGAATATGTAACGCTATGTTTTACGAAATGTCTTGTCTTATCTGTTGTGCCTGTGCTTTTTATATGTTTCACTGTGGGAGAGTGGGAAACGATTCCTTTTTATGTCTTGACATGTGAAGAAATTGACAATAAAGCTACTTGAAACTTTAACTGTTCTTCAGACTGCATAGCCTTGAGGTTTTTTGCGTCAGGTAGGCTATAGGCTACATTTTTATACAGTATAGGCGATGCAGAAAACATTGGCAAAGCCGCAGCATGCGTTGCTGTAAGAAAAGTGTACTTGGCGCTTAACCAGCTGATGAATCAATTCATCATATTCCCTGGCCATGTCCCAGTCAATTAAATCAAAGAGGGATTTACACATAGGCCTACATGCACATATATAGTAGGCCTACATGATATAAGCGCAGTATATCCTCATGATTGTCTATGAATTCGTATCAATTAGATACTCTTTGGCCTTGTTTTTATCTAGCCTACTTATTCTGAAAGAGTTGAGATCATTATTTTCGCTAGCAAGATCTCATTCGATTATTAATTTCCATTAAGCCTATACCAGCAGGCACATTTAAAGAAATGTGATCTGATTGATTGGGGTAATGATGCACTTAAAATGAGCCTATACATTTCCCCAAAACTTTCGCATTTAGCTTATTGGCAATTTTTTGCCAAGCTGCTTGTCTTGCTCTGGCAGCGGTGGCGGTGTTTGACTTGGTCTAGAGACTCATTATAATAGTTTGCTCGGATGGCGAGAATAGCCTATCACCGCTCTCTCTTTCGTATTTTCCGCCATCATACCGTTAGAAAATCACGGTTTTGGTGATCGACCTTTCCTGCCTTTTGAAGTAGGACGTGCACGTGCAATTTCCCTGATAAGTTTAGCCTGATTGAAATTAACCACATGATTTGGATGCGGATCAGCCGTTGACGAGCCGATATTTGCTATTCTCACTCATCTCGCTAATGTGAACGGGCTAAAGGGACAATTGATTAACTTAGCTTCAACCCTTACGACGAACGGGGCCCAGGTATGCAAACAACACATCAAAACTTGGTCTGCGTACATTCCCAAGGGTTCAAAGTATCTAACCATGTAAAGTAATTCGTCCAAATACAATGTTTTACATTCATGAATAACCATTATCCTTTGTTTCATTATGCAAGTTAGCCGATGGAAGAAACAACTTATTCACATAAAAGTGTTCTTTTCTCCGGTTAGCAACGGAGTATTTACGATATGAAGGCATCAAAATGTCCATTGAACCCTCCCCTTTTGATTGACACCAAGATTGACCCAATAGGAGCTTCCATGCCCCGTTGACAGCCCTCTAAAGCCAACTAGGTCTGTGCGTCCTGCCCCCCCCCCCCACACACACACACACACACTCGTTCTAAACAAATTTCTCGAACTGGCTTTGACGGGCTCTGAAATTAGCTCGTTAGCCTTGTAGCTGAGAGTTATCTGAAAATGCTAATACCTCATTTGTATGTGTCTGTGGAGCCTTCAAAATAAAAGTCGATTGCGCAATATGGTTGACAGAATCAGTGTTCTTTGTGCGCCAATCCTGGGAATCAGATAAAGCACTCCAATGTGTTCATGCTTCAGTTTTTGTGTTTCAGTAATACTAATTAGGGATTTAGCTATTGTATATGATAGTTCTAAGTACCACCTTTCATTAGAGATAACAATTATGAAAAATAATACCTTTTTATCATGAGTATTTGACCTTGGTTACAAAGGGTCATTTTGGAGTCTCCAAAAGGCCCTTTTAGAAAACGCCTGGATGTACTCTTATAAAAACATGTGTCAAATATGAATATATTGTGGTATTATGTTTGACCTTTGATTTGAATTGGGTAAGGCTTCAACCTGTGGTCCAATTTAGTCTTCCAGCTAATACCTACCACCTCTAGGCCTCTTCAGGCCTCTGTTTTCCAAACAAAATCTAGGCGGAAATAGAAACTTTCACTTTCCTTGTGTTCAAGCTTCTATTACTCAACACTAGTAGGACTGACAGGGTCCTGACAACAGGGGAAATAACTTAAGAGTGTCAGCTTTCAAAAGAGACCATTTACATGCATGTACTCCAAATGGTTCAAGAACAGCTTTCAATTTACTTTGGGTATGCTGTTTAGGCATTTTCAGGCAAATTTAACAGGATTATGAAAAGGTTAAGGCGGCCGCCTAAGCACCACACCTGCCGCCTTAACTACGTTGTCAAAAAAACAGCGATATCCGCCGTGTTACTCTGTCCTGTTTTCTCCCTTCCATTCCAAAACGCCAGTCTCCCTTCTCTGCAGAACGCATTAGTCTATCGCTCAAACTATCCCCCCGCATTAGTCTATCGCACAAACTAGCAACTAGCAACTCCAGATTTGAGCATATGAGAGGTGGGGGAAGGCCTTATATTGTAATCGTAAAATAAATAAATAAAATATATATATATAGATATCAAATATAAAATGTCTGATTACAAAAATATATTATATATTTCTTACAAATTCTCGTTTTTCATACCACTGCTTTTTTCAGTGTTTTTTTCAAGAGTTTTGTCCCATTCCTTCTACCAGTGGGTGTGGCTACGATGGTGTAAATTCGTTCTTGTATATGACGCTGCACTCCAGGCGTCCAACACAGAACGGAGACCCTCTGTATTTCCTGATACAGATGTACTGCATGAATGTATAAGTGTACAAATATGGCTATATATTGTGCCATGATCATCATTGTTTTCTGTACATGTGGATGTTATTGAAAGTGAGGTTACAACAATGTACCTTCTAAGCATAGATTATGCTTTGTACTACCTAGTTTGTCGTTCTGTTTACTACCTAAAGTTACCCAGTAATATCTGCAACATAAGTGCCCATTGTACACTAAGTACACAAAACAGTGACCGCTATTTTATTTACGGTTACTCTTCAATATTAATAAGACTTTATTTATATAGCACATTTCATACAAGAATTGCAGCTCAAGGTGCTTTACATAAAATCAATAATACAAGTGATAAAAGTAATAAAACCCTTCTGAACACAGGCCGCAGTCTTTGCGAGAATCCAAAACACATAAGCCGCAGTCTTTGCGGTATCTCGAGCCACAGTCTTTGTGGTTTCCCAATATAAACATATAAACAAGCCGCAGTCTTTGCGGTGTCCCGAGCTACAGTCTTTCCCAATATAAATAAAATGTTACACAATCAATAAAAGCAATAGTACAAGTCAAATATAATATTTTTAATTGATTCCTCTCGTGTCTGAGTTCCTATTTGAAGCCATGTACCAATTGTAGCTCTGGCTCTCATCAGACTCTATAAGCTGTCCAATTGCAAACTTGGACCCTATCTAATGCAGTTGGCGCCTGGATGGGGAATTGGCAGGCAGAGATGAATGTTTTGTGGGTGTGACTTTTTTTTCTGTGTCATCACCATTCATAGCTATACTACCAATGTGTTTATGATTAAATTGTGTAGTGGAGCACAAAATTGTTTACAAAAGCACAACATTCTTCATAGATCTAGCCTCTTAATCTTGCTCTCAAAGTGCACCAGACTGACGCATTTAATGTTTAAATATACCAAAAAGTATTACGGGGGAGCATGCCCCCTGACTAGATTTTCCAGGTTGTCACCTCAAATTTCCCCTAAAAGTAACAATTAAATGTTTTGGGGTTGTACTATTCTTTATTTTACTGTTGATGCAACATCTCATTTAAAATCCGAAAGAAAATACAATAACAACTTTGGGAATAAGTAGAACAAGTTTTAAAATTGTAGGTTAGCTACAGTAATTGTTGTTGATGGCTTGTTGCCCGAAAGCATACTCACTGTTGTAGATTGTTGAGTCTACCTTTGAAAAGCTAAATGGTTAGTGTGTGTTTCAGCAAAAAAAAAAAATTTTAGATGCTTTCTTTGTCCATCGAAAAATATACTTCTGTCTGCTGCAGATCGTTGCTGTTGAGATTGCATCCATCACCTACCAGTCGTTGGAAGGTACTCTATCTCCACTGCAGCTCACTAGTGACCAGAGCCATGACCCAGTTCTGCTCATCCAAGGGGTAGAGCCAGCAGTGTGTATGAACGTGGTGCTCCAGGTATAGCGCAAGTAAAACATCTGTTTGATTTACAAAGAAATGTATGCTTAACCCTTGTGTTATCTTCGGGTCATTCTGACCCATCAGTCATTGTGACCCACCGTCGTATTGCGACAACTTTAAAATTGGGTAAACACAACGATGGTTCGTTATGAACCTTTGGGTCATGTGACCCGAAGGCAGCACAAAGGTTAAGAAACCGGGGTTTCCCACAGCACTTTGCAGCTAAGGCAGCAGCTTATACACGCCTGCCGCCTTAACTACGTCATCAAAAACGTTTTTTCAGTATTTCTTTTTTTTTATAGCGATATCCGTCGTGTTACTCTGTCCTGTTTTCTCCCTTTCATTCCAAACGCCAGTCTCCCTTCTTTGCAGAACGCATTAGTCTATCGCACAAACTGGCCAGTGTTTTTATGTTATTTTCTGCTTACAGGTTGACTATTTGGTCTTATACAATGAGGCTGGTGAAATTCTGAACCTGTCTGTGGCACTGATTCTTGGAAACCTAAATGCAGAAATGATGGCAATGAACCAGGAGTTTCGGATTAAGTTTGTCCAGGTATTTCTTTATTGTGTAAAAACCACTGTCTGGCTCAGTTTTTTAAGATATGCTGTTAAGTGGGGATTTCATTGCCAGAAACAATTGCACTGAATTGAGATGTGGGAGTGTGACGCATGAATGTATATCTGTAATTTCCCCTGACAGAAAAATGCTGAGAAGGTGTCTGTCCAGTACAGTGGGAATCCAGGGTACGTGTTGGGGCTTGCGTTAGTGTCGGGATCAAGAACAGTGGAATATCCTTTTTCTATTTTCCAAACTCCTTAATTTCTGTATGTCACAGACTTCAGTAAATCATTGGTTGGAAAAGATCTGCAATCATTTGATCCTTGAAATCTTTTGCTCTTTTTATATACTATATGTTTGCACACCATTTGAAAAAATATGTGGTTTCACCACAAACTGTCTTACCATTGGTCCATCGTTCAACTTGCATGTAGATGGTAGAAAGAATGCATAATTCATTTGTTATTTGTTAACAGCATTCAAGTTTAGAAAATGGCTGATGTTACCCTATGCCACTAAAGTTATCTTCTCCTGACACCACCATGAACTGCATCACCTACCTTGAAGCAAACAGATTCATAGGCAAATCTTGCAGTATTCAAACCCATTTTTTATCCAAAACAGACCTTTGATGTCAACAGTAAGCAATGAATGATTAATTTAACGGGTCTCTTGGTAACTTGGTATGTGTTATTGCCTAGTAAAAGTGTATCTGTTCTGTTTATTGAAAAATATGTTCTTAACGGTTATGCTCACTGGAATAGTTCAGAGTTCAGATCCCAAGGGAAACATTACCCTTTTCAAAGGTACTGAATTGGAGGACTGTCTCAGAGGGCCACATCAACGCTCCCCTGTCTTATTTGGAGTTAATATGTTATCTGGCTGCACATTAAGGTACAAACAAAGAAATACATGCAAATGCCGAATTTATGAAGCTTACAACACAAGCCTATTTGAAAGAGCCCTGGAGTGCACAATTTACAGACCTTGGTCCATGTGCACACAAGTCAGGAAAGTTGATACAGATCTCACATGCCACACCTTGTATTTCTCACGCTGAGAAGTAAGGGATAACTTGTCCCGCTATATAAAATTAATGGACAAGGTGCAGGCATATGGAGGGAAGTTTTCTGCCGAGTTTCTAACTGTCTCGAGTTATACATAGTTAAATGCCACCTACCAGCCAATCAGAAACACCAGCACCCACCCAAATGTTAGTCAATGGACCTCTTTGAATTCTAATTGTGCACCCCTGACCTAGCCTATGCAATATTATGTGTGTCAGTGTAAAAGTCAAACTTGCCCTGATTAGACCCACTGGCAAATGATGAACAACCAGTTGCGAGTCTTAAAGACAGGGTAGATAAGTTTTGCAAAACATGCAATATTGGCTTGAGTTTGAAGTACAAACTCAAGGCAAGTACCGTATTTTTCTAAAACAAAGTCCCGGTTTATACCCCGATTTAATTTTTTTCTTGTGGTGGTGAGGCTTATATTTCGAAGTGGCTTATAGAACGTTTTTATAACAAAACAGGCTTCAAAATTTACTAATGAGAAGGTTAACAAGTAACAGGGTAGCATTGCTACGAGTATTATGCTAGCTAACTTAGCCCGGAAGCTAACTAAAGCTAGCTAGCTACCGTTTCAGAAAAATAACTTGCGCTTTGGGGGCCGTCGAAAATATGTAGAACTCACGCGTCTAAAGGTAAATATTAGTTCATTCCCGGGCAATAGAAAACATTACGCACTTACTTTCGTTTCCGAAGTGTTTTGCAACGGCATGCTGTCAGATCGCCTATACTCGTACATTGCTTGGTATCATTGTTCCCGTATCAAGTGCGGCATATATTCCAGTGTGGTTTATACTCAGATTTACAAACACAAAGCTCCCATTCTGGTGGGGTGCGGTTTATAGAAAATGCGGCTTATTTTCCGAAAATAGGGTATTCATCTCAAAATATCTCACCCCCTCCCTTCAAAGCCAACTGCCAAGAGGAAGGTAGTCAGGTAAAAACTCTGTCCTTCAGTACGAATGCCGTCCAATCATTGCATTTGTTCCAAATGGTTGTGTTTATTACAGTCATGTGACGGTCACAAATATAACGGTTTTATTTTATTTCACTGTCAGAGCATTTTATTTATTGATATCTATCAGGATGTGTTTATTTCAACATATATGACAAAGGGCCTCTCAAAAACAATACCTATCCTGCCTTTAACAGCATCCATTATCCCGCAGACCGGATAATTGCACTTCGCAGTTAGCAAAATGACATTGAAATGCAATGGGCATAGATTGGCATTTATCTGGTGCAAAGTCAGTGAGGGTGTGTTTGTCTTATTGATGGAATAAGTAAACGAGTTGGCAAAGGTGGATGGATAGAAAAGTATTTATTAGCCCTTTCAGAATTTCATTGTGTGCTGTACAGCAATCATCAGCTTCAGATCACAGTCAACCTTGAGCTAATGAGAGACGTGCAATCTTTTCAGGAAATTCTCTGGACTCGACAATAATGCTTTTCTGTTTGTGTGGAACAAGAAAACATTTTGGTCTGACAATTGTTTGCAAACAGTTTACATTTACATTTAGTCATTTAGCAGATTCTCTTATCCAAAGCGACTTACAGTAAGTACAGGGACATTCCCCGAGGCAAGTAGGGTAAATTGCCTTGCCCAAGGACACAACGTCATTTTGCACAGCCAGGAATCGAATCGGCAACCTTTTGATTACTAGCCCGATTCCCTAACCGTTCAGCCACCTGACTCCAGTCCCGGAGAATTCAGTTCCCCTGTTTCCCCTTCAGCGCGCTTGTGCGAAATCATGACGTTTTCTCCTGTTGCTAGCTTGAGCTGATAGAATGTGATTTAGCATCAGCAAACAGTAAATTTCTTCAGTTGATTGTTAGTTAATTTGCAAGTACAGGTTTTAAAGTATAGAATGTATTGTTTTCAGAGGTTTTATTGCTCAATCGTTAGTCAGATGTACATGCTATTTCTACCTTTAGCCCTGTTTTCAGAGTCCTTGTGTTAGAGGTAATGCTTCCAGTGTAGCCTAATTGGTGGCCAAGCCGCGAAGCGGTGCAGCCACCTCAAGTGTTTCTACCTTTTCTTATAATTATTAGGGGCCAAGCAGCGAAGCTGCTATTGTTATTGTTAGTTTTATTATTAGGATTCCTCCGTAAGGAGGAAACCTATTGTTATTGTTAGTTTTATTATTATTATTAGGATTCCTCCGTAAGGAGGAAACCTATTGTTATTGTTAGTTTTATTATTATTAGGATTCCTCCGTAAGGAGGAAACCTATTGTTATTGTTAGTTTTATTATTATTATTATTCTAGTTCCATGGGAGTCAATGGCAGCCCCTAGAACCCTTGGATAACTTTTTGTGAAATTTGGCACACTCATTAAGGACAGTTCCTTCTATACCTACACCAAGTTTCATGTATCCCATTAGACCACTCTAGCGCCACCAATGGGTCACAGTTGGACTTGTGTTTACACACGCAACTTTTGAACCGTATGACTGACTTTTCAAAAATGAGGTACCATTGGATTCCCTGGATCAAGACGAGTTCCGGTTATATAGATTTTCCGCTATTTCCGGTTGTATCAAAAACCTTTGAAAGCCTACTCCTCCTACAATTTTTGTCATATCTTCTTCAAAATGACCAGAGATGATCTTCAGACCAAGCCTCACAAAATGTATCCCATGGCGTTTTGATTTTCTAAACCGTTTGTCCGGTACAGCCAATCAAAATCAGCAAAAAAGTAACCAAACAGGAACTTGGGTCAAATCTCAGCAAATCTTTGAGATATCAACACGTAACTTGGTATGTCACAAGAAGACACTACAACATGTTACCATGTGCAAAGGCTATTTCATATCTCCAAAAATGGTTGATATAAAGCAAATCGAATTTATCGCTAACACTAAAATAATGCTTTACACATCCGCCGGTCAAAAACTGATACTTTGATTCAATCACAAGTTCATATGAAGACTCTTGAGAATGTTTAGTACACAAATCTGAGGAAAAGTTGACTGTAACATGAAAAGTCGATTTGTGGTGAATATTTGAAACATGCATGCTTGGCTAATTGCTAACGAAATTTCCAATGAAATGTCTCCCCTGCTCTTCAGCGCGCGTGTGCTCCACATTCTCACACACTCAGCCTTTCCCTTGACACACGCGCGGGCTTGGCGAGACGCATACACAACATTTCAGGCAATTGTGGGCTGACCAAGCCCCCACTCATTCCTTGGCTTGAAGTGAAGGCCCTTGTGGATCTTGATGGTAATGCATTTTAGAAAAAGTTCTCAAAATCCTGAAACATTGATAGTATAGGCCAGGAGTAACTACCACACCACAAATGACGCACCATTATCCATAGGTGGCGCAACGGCCAAGCCCCAATTGTCCATTTACAAAGTGATGCCATTCGCATCCCATTTGTCCCAAAATTCTGAAATTCATTAGATATGCCTTATTTCTCATGAGGAACAAAAAAGCCTCAATAACCTATAACGGCCGCCATATTGGATTTTTTTGTACAATAGATTTAGGAAACACGTTTTTTCTTTACTTCTCCTACAATTTTTGTCCAATCTTCCCCAGAATTGGCAGGTATCATCGTCAGAGCAACCCTCACTGAATTCTTCAACAGATTTTTGATTTTCGCAACCGTTTGTTAGTTACAGCCAATCAAATTCAGCAACTGATCCGGAAAAAGGGAAGTGAGGTCATATCTTAGTGAATCTTTGATGCATTGACTCCAAACTTGATGTATGGATTCATGACCCTGTTATTAAGAGGTCCGAAAAAGGTAGGGTCATTTGAGCTCTAGGGGGCGCTACAATAGGCAAAATTGTGTTTTGACCAATAACTGTTGATTTGTTTGTTGTATTTCAGTGATTCCTATGTCTCGTGATATCTTAGGAGATCCCATGTCTGGCACATGTTAATGCCTGATACCAGACGAATTGATGAGGCCGCCATTTTGAATGAATGAATAAAACGTTTTTTCCCTACTCCTACACAATGTATCCAATATTCACCAGATTTGGCACATATTATCTTCAGACCACAATCACCTTGACATGTCAAAATAGGACTGAATTACAGCTGTTGGGGCAACAATTTGGGCCAAATCTGACCACGCGTGCCACAGGAGAAATGGCTTACTTTTTGTATACAGTAACTGTACACAGCAATTCCCAGCGCTGAAAATGGCTCATTGGGATAAGACGGGCTCCTTTGAAGTGCAAGGTCGTAGGTTCGAATCCAGCCAAAGTCTCAAGCATGTCATGATACTGGTTTATCTGTTTAGTGATGCCAGGTATGCGACAGTAGCTGTCGAGCAGTATAATCATAATGGTCACGATAGTGTTTCATTCTCAGGGGATTTATACTCAGAGTCAGTTTTATTGTGCTTTGTCGATATATAGTGATGCTACATCTAGCCAGTGCATCGGATTTCTTGCATCATAACTTCTGAACAGATTTGTCATAAATCACAAGATTGGTCTCCTGATTCTAAGTGGCATACTAACTCGAAATATATCACACTGTCCCGTGTCTGCCATTTTGGGCGTCGGCCATTTGGAATTTTCATTAAAACAAACTCCTCGTTCGCCGTTGCTCCTATTTTCATGGACATGTAATCAAATCATTTTCAGACCACAATCACCTTGACATGTCAAAATAGGACTGAATTACAGCTTTTTATACTTGGGTCAAATCTGACAACGCTTCCCACAGGAGAAACTGCTTACTTTTTTTTATACAGTAACTGAACACAGCATTTCCCTGCAGTGAGAATAGCTCACTGGGATAAGACAGGTTCCTCTGAATTGCAAGGTCATAGGTTCGAACCCAGCCACAGTCATCAAGCATGTCATGATACTGGTTCATCTGTTTAGTGAAGCCAGGTATGCCACAGTAGCTGTCTAACAGTATAATGGTAATGATCATGTTTCATTCTCAGGGGATCTATACTCAAGAAGAGTCAGATTTATTGTGCTTTGTAGATGTGTCCTCTAACCTCTAGGGGGGCGATCCCGTGTCTGACGCATGTAAACTTGTGATACCAGCCGAATTGATGCCGCCATTTTGAATTAATAAAACGTTTTTGTCCTACTCCTCCTACAAAATGTATCAAATATTCACCAAATTTGGGACAGATTATCTTCAGACCACAATCACCTTGACATGTCAAAATAGGACTTGGGCCAACTCGGACAACCGCTTGCCACAGGAAAAACTGCTTATATTTTTACCCAGTAACTGAACTGTGATTTGCAGCACTGAGAAACGCTCACTAGGATAAGTTTGTGTCCTGGCAACGGCAACGTCAGAGGTTTGAATCCAGCCAAAGCCGACGAGCTTGTCATGTCTCTGATTCTCTGTTTAGCGAGACTGTAAGCCACTGCAAAGGAAGCCAGGTACACCGCAGTCGCTAGTTACCTGTAGTCAAGCTACAAGCTATAGTCAATGCAATCCTCACACAAACTATCAAAATGATTTTAGATTTTCGAAACCATTTGTCCGGTACAGCCAATCGAAATTGGCAGCAGAGCCGCCAAACAGAAAGTTGTGTCGTATCTCAGCAAATCTTTGATGGATTCACGCCAAACTTGCTGCATGTACTTGGAACACTCTTCTGAGGATGTCGAAAGTTTCTTCTGGGTCATCTGACCTGCTTGGCCACCCCATTGCTGCTTGCAGCTATAGTTTACTAATGTATCCCAATTAGAACTGAAAATGCCTAGTTCTTAAGAACATTCTCTTGTTCTCTTGTCATTTAGATGTTAGTTTAGACAGTCAAAAGACAGATCCATCTTTTTGTGTATTTTTCTTTTTAGGTTAGAGGAGACAGCAAACTGCTCTCAACTGTCAAAGGGCATACTGGGTGTGCTAAGGGGACAAGACTATCCTGAATATGTGGCCTCCTTTGGGAATTCCCAATCTCAAAATCCAATGGACTGGGTACCAATCGAGAACAGTAAAGCAAGTATGGTGAGCAACCTTTTAATAGTTTTGGCACACTCAATTAGCTAACTAGTCTAGCTACATAAAAAAAAATAAAAAAAATAATCAGTTTTCCGAATACACAAGTGTCAGTTAATGTATCTACCCAACTAAAACATTGGTTGCTTCCCAGAGACATCTGGAGTTCAGAATAGATGGGAAAAAGTTAATGTTTTGAGATTGACTGAGTTATATTATCCCAAATACTTCAAATACAAGGACAAATAGCGAGGGCTTGGAGCACATGGAATACTTTAACTAATGTATTAATTCTGCCATACAAAGCGATATCGGTCGCCAGCTGTGTAGGTTACTAAGCAATTGGCGTCGCAGAGCAACATTCCATTGCCCCCAGGCAACATCGCTCACCTGCCGTGTGTAGTGACCTTTACGTTCCTTATCGTCCATAGTCAAAATGTATTTGTCAGGTGTCGGCTGGTATAAATGGGCAAATAGGGCTCAGCCCTCTTTATCTTTTATAATAAAGTTGAGAATTTTTGTTAAAGGTTTGTTTAAAGTTTTGGTGGCACCTAGAGCAGCAACACCAAATAGTCACATGAAAAACTAAAAAGATCTAAATGGGCTTATTTTTTCCTGCCCAAACGCATCAGCTACCATTCATCTTCATAGTGTGTGTGACAGGCATTGAGGCACGCCCCATTGATTTGCTTCTAGTTTTGGCTAATTTAAATCAGCCCACACAGGCCGTTGACATTTTGACCAATGACAATGGACGTATAGACAGTACAGTCTAGTGGTGCTAGTGGTTACTGTGTATGATAGAGTGGGGAACGTGATCATTGACATGGTTGGTATTGGCTAAATTTTGAATGAGGTGGATTATTGACTTTTTCATCCATTTTCTGTGGAATAATAATTTGAAGTAAAGCGACTTGGTACACAACATCCAAACGTTCAAATTACACAAAATGACAAACAACATTTTACGTTTTGTGTAAGTTGGTTTGAAAGAAAGGACTGGTTAACGGCAAGTGTAGCTAAGAATTCACATGTCGGTTGAAACTTGTTTCATGTAATTCTGCATTTGCTGCAGCGGGAACTATTGATGAATATAGCCTATTATAGCGTACACTTTTGTAGCCCACCCACCCAATATCACCACCAGCCGTCACTGAATATAACATTACTGTAAGCTAAAACATAAAAACTGATCTCTGTTTCAATCAATAATCATAATCAACCATAATCAGTCACACTTAAAATACTGTTTCAGTCTTGTGGGTGGTTTGCCTTTTATGTTTTTCTATTTTTCTTTTGAAATGGTAACGTGCTATGTGTAAAACAATTTTTTTTAACACTCACAATTCTTTCTTTGGCTGTGTAGGAACAACATATTTGCAGTATCCCCCTGTCCTTTGATTTGGAGGTGAAATGGACCAGCTATGGATCCTTGATGAACCCTCAGGCTCAGATCGTGAGCGTCAAAGAAGTGATTCCTACAAACACCAGCAACTTGGTAAATAAGTATTTATTTGTGAAAGTCACAATATAACTTCCTCACTGAGCTACCTTACTGAAAATCTAGGGCAGCCTAGGGTGTTATTTTTCAGTAATTTTGCTAAGTTATTGTTTCATATAGAAAGAGCTTTCCTAAGAGGGACCTTTCACTCCTGGCCAATCAGTTCCCTTCAACTTAAAGTAACTGAATGCAGCAAAAAACATTATTAGTTGGTGTGTCCTATCAATAAAATATAATTCACTGACTGAAGCTCAATAAACCACTCTCAAACTTTAAATAAGCTGAAAAAAACCCTACATTAGTCGCATTAACATGTTGTCTTTTGTTTGATTTGTGTTGCCGATTTTATTGCATGTGCAGTTTCCCACAAGATTTTGTGAGACTGTGGTGGGTGGACCTACCATAAGACCCCCAATAAGAAAATGTGTATATTTAGTGTTGAATACACTTTAAGAGTAAGATTAGTGCCTAGATCTATGAAGAATTCAGAGGTTTGCAAACAGTATTGTGCTTTTTGTAAACAATGTTGTATTCTAGCAAACAATATGTCATAAACACATTGGTTGTATTTATATGAATGGTGATAACAGTAAAAAAATAAGTCACACCTTCAAAGCATGGTTAACCAGACAGAGTTTAACGCAGTTTATGGACAAAATCAACAAGAGCATGCATTTGAGCCATCCAAAACATGAAGCAAGCGTGGTTACTTCTGTTGAGCTAGTATATTTTTGGTTTATGTTTAGAAAAAAAATGGCTTACACAAAGAGCCAACATGCTTCTCAGATGCTGAAAATAGTGACGAATTCAGAGCAGCTGGTAATGACGTTAATTATGTAGCTAATCTTAGCTAGCTGCTACAGTGTAGGAAATTTAAGGGAAGCACTGATTTGATATCATCATTTGGCATTAGATCTTCATGGACAGAGGTTATTTGCATTAATTGAACATTTACCAATGAGCTTTTTGTCCACAGGCCTTACTCTTTGGAAGTAGCCGAGTCATTTACGTGACAAGTTCAGTGACCTTCATCCCTGTAGAAGCAGCCACACTTCCTGGTTATAAGGCCACTCCGACTTTTGACGCCAAGCTGCCCTATGACTTTTTCTTTCCCTTTGTGTAAACATGTTCACCAAAATTTGATTTTTTCAGTCATCTGCTATGCAGATACAACATGAATAATACCCAATGACTGTTTTAATGGATAATATTATTATTTCTTTGAATAAAGTAACATTGTTTTAATAATTAAGACAGAATTGTTTTATTTATTGGTATATAATTGAGACATCTTTTTTTATTCAATGCTCCACGCACTTGATAAGCGCAGCTAGTTCAGGCAGGGCAATCGGGCAGCGCGCGTCATCCGTCTGTCATTACCACACCTGTGTTAGCCAGCACAAGCCCATTGGGCCACGTCTGTTAAGACGGCATTAAAAGGCCGCGAGGATACGCACACACACGCACACACTCAGCCCATTTGTTGTATGATCAGTGCTGCTGCCAATGTTGTTTGTGTTCCTGCGTTGTCGGTTGTTGCTTTCGCCTGTGTTGCTATATCCGGCTCTCGCGATCCGGGGGTGGACTGTTTGTTGTTGGAGGAGTTTGCGGGAGGTTTCGGGCATTCAGCCGGATTCGCACCCTCTGACAACCACCCCGATGGCGGTTGCGACGATGCGGATAGCCAGGTCGGCGTAACTCGCGTCGGCTCAAAGATCGCCTACCATCAAGGGCTGGCCGGTCCAACGCATCCTGGACTCCATGTACGTCATGGTCGTGTCTCTTCCCTTGGGTGTAATCATGAGGAACTGTACGTTTCGTGGAGTGCAGCGAGGCCGCTCCTTTCTCTTTCCTTCTCTTCCCGAACGGCGCCCGCTAAGAGGGCTCTGGTCCAGGGAGGAAGACCCGGTGCGGTTGGCCCCTCTGGACGTCAAGGTCTCTGCCGGACATGAGTGCTCGACTCGTCATGCTGGAGGATGGGTCAACTACGGCGGTGGATCCACCGATCCCCGGTACTGCTTCAGAGGCGCTCCCGTGGCCTTCGACTTCACATTGACTTCAGGTGAGGACTGACGTGGTCCCGGGTCTTAGGGCACCACCGGCTGGAAATCTGGAATGGCGTACCGGAATGAGAGGGTTTGTGTATCTTTGGCTTTTTAAATCGATTGTATTGTTTGATTGCCATGGCATTCAGAAGTATACACTGTGCAGTCGGAATCGATATCGGAAATGTATGAGCCGGTGCTTTACGTAACGGCTTGTCAATATGTTCATTGTCATTCTCATTTATTTCAGGGACAATGCACACTGATCAACAGCAAAACTGTAAGTGCGCCGGAGTTAGCCAGAGTGGCTAATGTTTGTCTGCTGTCCCGGACAGATATTTAAAGGCAGCCAAAAATTACGAAATGTCAAATACCATCATAAGTCACGGGTAACACCAGCGTCTAGTAGGCCTAGCGTTGCTAGCTACGAGTGTTATGCTAGGTACTTGCCCGGAAGGAACAAAGCTAGCTAGCTAGCTAGCTACGGTTTTGGGAATAACTCATGCTGTGGGAGCGTTGGGATATTCAGACTCACGCATCTAAGTTATGCCGAGTGTGGCAATGCAAAATCGAGTGTAATTGACGTGTGATGGGCCGTCAGAGTGATCCTACGTTGTTGGCTAGTAGTGGGTTGATACTAACGTGTGGGTACTGTTGCCATCATCGCATGAAGGGACGTCTATCTGCATTACATGCTTGGACACATTCAATATTATCAGTTATGACTGCGTCATTTAGCAGACGCTTTCATTCAAAGTAATTGTATTTCGATTCACAGCGAGTACAATAGTTAATCAGTTACGACTTACCAACGAGTGCAACAGTCCCTCTTAGTGTCATCTTGTTCTGGAGGAAATGGACTAAACTCTAGCATTCACATCTCAAGCAGACAGCTATTTCTCAGCCTGCCTGCAGGTCAACGACCCCTGGTCCGTGCTTCTGCTGCATGCCTCTCAGTGGCACCTAATCGGCGTCAGTGGGGCGGCATCTGTAGCCTACTCTCGGTAGAGTTGGTGTTTGGCTGCCGCAGCGGCCTGCGCACATCGACACGCTGTCGGTGGCTCCGTGTTGGATCCTGGTAATGAGCACCAGTCGGCATCGTGCACCTGCTGGACAATTTGGTAGTGGATGTTCCGTCGTCTCCGCTCGCGCTGCATCTCGGTGTTCGGACGCGTTCCATTGCGGGGACATTTAGCTGTCCTTTGAGTAGACCGTAGGCCCTCGTTACCCTCGGATACCTGGAGCGCGTCCTCAGCGTCGTGAGGGCCGCTTCGGGCACCTCTCTATGGCTGTGCGTGACCTGATGTCATTGTGGGGCCCGGGGGCACTTACTCCCGCTATGCATCATACCGACGCGGCTCCCTCCGTTGGTTTGGGGGTTATCGCGGTCTCCGGACATAGCCCAGTGGCCCACGGAGTTAACTTTCCTGGCACTTGAGACGTATTCCGCGGCTTTACACAAATTGTAGCGTAGGGAAATGTTACTGTGTTGTGATATCGAAGCAAGGTCCACATCATCATAAGGAGGTTCTGTGCTTATCAATCTAGTCAGACTGCTGACGTGGACAAACGTGCGGGAATCTCACATTGATCACCGCATTCATTCAGGCTCTAGAGACGGTGTGGCCTTGTTTCAATTTCAGGAGTTCCGGTAGGCAAGCATGCCGCCATTTCTCAGACGGTGACCCGGGTTCTCAGACCCGGGTGCGTGCACGGTGCACATGTAGGCTTATGTTGTCTGCCGGCGAATACAGGAGGAAGGTATTTTCAATCCACACTGGTGGATGAAGGATGCAACTTCGTGGTTCTAAGCAGGAGCTAAGGAGCGCACAGCGCAGACATGTTATCGGCGTGGTACAGTGCCTGTGGAGAGATTGAGTTGTATCGGGTATTCAATTTAATGTAGGTGTTCGGAGCCCTCAGCAAGCTGCTGATTAACGGGCCAAGAGAACAGCATTCAGAATCAAGATTACGTCTACTATCATAACGTCTCTACCCATCTTGCACATATGCCTACTGAGGGTTTAGGTTGGTTGAGGGGCAGTTCTGTGGGCGTATGTGAGACCTCTGACATTGCTATCAGCAATATTGCACTATTGTACTTCACTTGTCTTAGGTTAGTATAGGTTATAAGGTTAGTATAGGTTATGTGTATTTATTGAGGTTTAGTATATTGTATTGAATACGGTATATTATTGTATATTAGATTTACATTACATTTATGCATTTAGCAGACGCTTTTATCCAAAGCGACTTCCAAGAGAGAGCTTTACAAAAGAGCATAGGTCACTGATCATAACAACGAGATAGCCCCAAACATTGCAAGCAGCCAAAACATGAAGCATACATTGTGGAAAACCAAATAAATGCCAAAGGGAAGAACCATAAGAGCATGCAGTTAAACAAGTTACAATTGAACAACATGAAACTCCCCACAAGAGAGCAAGAGTGTACCTGTAGAAAAAAAACAACAATCAACAGTAAAATATTTCACAGCGAGTACAAGAATTTGAAACCGTTACAACTAACCAACAAGAGCAACAAGTCTCTCAATACGAGTCATTGTGATCCTGGAGGAAACTAAAATCCGGTCCAGCCAAGCAGTCCTAAGTGCTGTTGTACTCCCGGAACAAGTGCGTCTTGAGCCTTTTCTTGAAGGTGGGGAGACAGTCAGTGTCCCTGATGGAGGTGGGGAGTTGATTCCACCATTGGGGGGCCAGACAGGAGAAGAGCTTGTGTTGGGACCGGGCGCTCCACCATATTAGGAGGTTTACTATATTTTTGCTTAGCAAGAGGGGCAGGTTCACCTTACATTTACATTTAGTCATTTAGCAGACGCTCTTATCCAGAGCGACTTACAGTAAGTACAGGGACATTCCCCCGAGGCAAGTAGGGTGAAGTGCCTTGCCCAAGGACACAACGTCATTTGGCACGGCCGGGAATCGAACTGGCAACCTTCAGATTACTAGCCCGCTTCCCTCACCGCTCAGCCACCTGACTCCCACCTTCCGTCCAGCACCGGGTCTGGACGGGATGTGCACGTGGGACGGCTCGGTAAACCGCACATCAGATGGTATGTAACATGACGGATATGCACACATAGTCTTAGTCATCGTTAATGCTAGCATGACTCGCGCATCCATAAAACGCTTGTTTTTCGCCAACAGTACGTACGTAGTGGGATGTCAGGGGGTCCTCCTGTGGCTCAGGAGCAGCGGCGCTCCGCTATACACAGTCTGGCGGAGTGGTGGCATGTTGGTGGTTATATCTCTATTGCTCCCTGCCTCATATGTCATGTATATATGTGTTGCATCGAGGAGGCAGGGAGTGCTTCCCTTAGATCATCCACTCCGCCAAAGTCAAACCTACATGTTCATGTCATGTAACAATAAATGCTCAAATCTAATACGTGATTGTCTTGACTGAAATGTATCTCATGGCATCTCAGGTGCATAAAGCATATATTCCGTAAAGTCTGCCATAGACTAGGCGTTGCAGGCTATGGATGTGTCTTCATCAGCAATTTTTTACACAGCACATTTATTTCCAAACCCTTAATCAGAATCAGAATCAGAAAGGGATTTATTCGCCATGAAAGTTTGCACAGACAAGGAATTTGCTTTGGCAGGAAGGTGCATACAATAAACATATACCAAAAATTTTAATATGTGGACTAACTATATTAAGGGTACATAAACTAGCAGTACTAAGTGGGATAAATATAAGTTGCCGTAAATTACAATATAAAAATACAAAAATACAAATATTACAAAAAATACAAATGTACAAGATACCATGTTGTGGTGCAGTGCAAAAGCAGAGTGTTTTAAGAAATAAGTCATTTGAGTCAGTGTGGTCCCTTGGCCTTGTTGAAGAGGCCAACAGCGGAAGGGAAGAAACTGTTTTTGTGGCGTGAGGTATTGGTCCTGATAGACCGCAGCCTTCTGCTGGAGGGGAGTGACTGAAACAGGGAGTGACCAGGGTGGGAGGAGTCGGCCACAATCTTCCTCGCTCGCCTCAGGGTCCTCGAGGTGTGCAGGTCCTCGAGGGTAGGCAGATTGCAGCCAATCACCTTCTCAGCAGTACGGATGATACGCTGCAGTCTGCTCTTGTCCTTGGCAGTGGCAGCAGCGTACCAGACGGTGATGGAGGAGGTGAGGATGGACTCAATGATGGCTGAGTAGAAGTGCACCATCATTGTCTTTGGCAGGTTGAACTTCTTCAGCTGCCGAAGGAAGTACATCCTCTGTTGTGCTTTCTTGATGAGGGAGCTGATGTTCAGTTCCCACTTGAGGTCCTGGGAGAGGATAGTGCCCAGGAAGCAGAAGGACTCCACAGTGTTGACTGGGGAGTCACACAGGGTGATGGGGGTGAGTGGGGCTGTGTTCTTCCTGAAGTCCACAACCATCTCCATTGTCTTAAGAGCATTGAGCTCTAAGTTGTTCTGGCTGCACCAGGTCACCAGGTTGGACGCTTCCCACCTATAATCAGACTAGTCTCCACCAGAGATGAGCCCAATAAGGGTGATGTTGTCCGCAAACTTCAGGAGTTTGACGAACGGATGACTGGAGGTGCAACTGTTGGTGTACAGGGAGAAGAGCAGAGGAGAAAGGACGCAGCCCTGAGGTGATCCGGTGCTGATGGACCGGGAGTCAGAGACTTGTGTTCCCAGCTTAACGCACTGCTTCCTGTCAGACAGGAAGTCTGTGATCTACCTGCAGGTGGAATCAGGCACGTTCAGCTGGGAGAGCTTGTCCTGAAGCAGGGCGGGGATGATGGTGTTGAAGGCAGAGCTGAAGTCCACAAACAGGATCCTGGCATAGGATGCTGGGGAGTCCAGGTGCTGTAGGGTGAAGTGGAGGGCCATGTTAACTGCATCGTCCACAGACCTGTTGGCTCTGTAGGCAAACTGCAGGGGGTCCAGTAGAGGGTCAGTGATGGAGTTAAGGTGTGCCAGCACCAGGCGCTCGAAAGACTTCATTACCACAGAGGTCAGGGCGACGGGTCTGTAGTCATTATGTCCTGTTGGCCTTGGCTTTTTGGGCACAGGGATGATGGTGGAGGACTTGAGACAGGCTGGCACATGGCATGTCTCAAGGGAGGTGTTAAAGATGTGGGTAAACACCGGAGACAGCTGGTCAGCGCAGTGCTTGAGGGTGGCTGGAGAGACAGAGTCCGGCCCAGCTGCTTTGCGGGGGTTCTGCCTCTTGAAAAGTCTGTTAACTTCACCCTCCTGAATGGAGAGAGTCGTCACTGTAGAGGGGGGGAGGTGGGAGGCCTCCTGGGTGGGAAGGGGTAGTTCAAGACTGTCCAATTGTCTTTCAAATCTGCAGTAGAACTCATTCAGGTCGTTGGCCAGGCGGGAGTCGTTAGTGGAGTGGGGGGCTCTGGGCTTGTAGTTGGTAATTTGCCTGAGCCCTCTCCAGACAGAAGCAGAGTCGTTTGCAGAGAATTGGTGTTTTAGCCTCTCTGAGTACAGTCGTTTAGCCTCCCTCACCGCCTTGCTAAACCTGTTCTTCGACTCCTTGAAACTGTCTTTGTCCCCACTCCTAAACGCGGCCTCTTTCTCTGACCAAACCTTTAGGTTTACAGCTAAAAAAGTTTAGCTGTAAACCAGGGTTTGTCGTTGTTGTAGCTTACCCTGGTGCGTGTTGGTATACAGCAGTCCTCACAGAAGCTGATGTATGATGTCACAGCCTCTGTGAGCTCATCCAGACTATTGGTAGCAGTCGTGAACATGTCCCAGTCAGTGCAGTCCAAGCACGCCCGCAGATCCTCCATAGCTTCACTGGTCCACTGTTTTGATGTCCTCACAGCAGGCTTACAGCGCTTTAGCTTCTGCATGTATGCAGGAATCAGGTGGACCATGGCGTGGTCAGAGTGACCCAGTGCTGCTCGGGGGACCGCATGGTACGCTTTGCTGACTGTAGAGTAGCAGTGATCCAGGGTGTTTCCTTCTCTGGTAGGGCATTTGATGAATTGTCTATATTTTGGGAGTTCTTGAGTGAGATTGCCTTTGTTAAAGTCGCCTAGCACAATAACCAAGGAATCCGGATTTTCATGCTCCACACTCAGTATCTGGCTGGCGAGCACACGTTGAGCCTCGTTAACGCTAGCCTGCGGAGGCATGTAGACGCCAACCAGAATGAATGATGCAAACTCTCGTGGCGAGTAAAAAGATCTACAGTTAATAAAAAATGATTCCAGATCAGGAGAACAGTGCTGCAGAATCACTGTCACATCTTCACACCAGCCACTGTTAATGTAAAAACAAATACCACCGCCTTTCGTTTTGCCAGAGAGCACAGGGTTACGATCCGCTCTCAGCAGTTTGAAACCTGCTAGCTGTAGCGCAGAGTCTGGGATCAGTTCACTCAGCCATGTCTCCGTAAAGCACAAAACGGAAGATGAATGAAAGTCTCTGTTTTTCCACACCAGTAGCTGAAGTTCATCCAGTTTGTTGCTCAGTGAACGCACGTTGGAGAGAAATATCCCCGGTAACGCTGTGCGTGCCCCACGCCGACGGAGTCGCACCAGAGCACCGGCTTGTTTGCCTCTCCTACGGCGCTTCGCTGCTAGGACAAAGCCGAGGGTGGCTTTGACTATAATTCCCACTAATTCCGCCGCTGGAAGCAGAAAAGTGGGAAATAAATCCACAGGAGTTGTAGTCCTGATGTTTAGTAGTACTTCTCTAGTTAGAGAACCCCGGAAATCTTGGCAGAACACTGAATTAACAGACAAAACAAGACAAAAAAGAGCGCACCTAACGACCGAACAATCAGTCAATCAAGCACATTTATGTATAGAGCACTATGACATATATATAAATGACAAGGTTTTCCATTGCACAAATATTCAGGTTGTTTGTGATAGGAGAGGTTATGTCCCTCATTTCTACTGCAATTACCCTGGCTCCACAAATGATTCTTTTTACTAAATTCAAAACTTCAAAACATTGAACTTGTCTTTCAGAGCAATCTCTGACCAGGTGGCTGATAGGAGACAGTGATTATCCAAAGACTCGGCTCATCAAGCCATACTGTAGCTAGTACCCATCTCTCTGAGACAATACAATACAGTGAAGGGAGCACTACTATAGTCATCAGAAATCCAGTTCTTTCTTTCTGGAATGTTGCTTCCTGCACAGCATTGCCGTGCGAAAACAATGCCATTTCAATATTACAAAGGAGACACTGCAAGGCTATTAACAATCCTTGCCGGCGGGCCGTGGAACGCTAAGAGGTAAATTCAGATTTTCCATTTAACATTGTCTTGGTCCTTAAGCACATACCTCAACAATAAAACATTCTGCTCTGTATGGGAGACATCTGGAGTTACATCACATATTATCAAGTAATAGATTGCTTTCTCCCTTTCACTTACTATTTTTGTTGAAAATGTGATCGCCACATAGTTGTATGACTTAATTTTGGATTTCAGGGCTCAGTTAGTACTTTTTGTTTTTGACTATTTGTAAGTGCTCCTGTAAAAGTGGGTCATAATGTAACTAACTTAAGTGTGCCAAGAACATTTCCATTATGCACATTATCAATATTCTCAGTTCTCTACCGGATGAGAACGTTTCTAGATGCTTGGTGCAATGTCACATCCGAAACCCTGTCCAATATTGCTTTGTTTTTCTAAATTTCTGACTTGATTTGTCCCTTCAACTGACTGTCTATCACTGTTGCTTTCATTAAGAAATGTTGCAGATTCCATTTCCAGTAACAAAACTTGTGTGGCTTATGTGCCTCATGTTCTGGTAGTTTTCTGGACATTCTGTACCATTTTACTGCACGCATCTGATAGCTATCTTTACTATTTTAGGCACTTGCTGATGGTTTTGTTAGCTCATGTGAGAAAAGCAGACAAGGTGTGTACAATACAGTGCTGGGGGGCTTTTTTTATGCATATCATCAAATATAATTTATTTACAAATCAGGAATTAACATAATTGAGCAAACATAACTGTCCTTAGTTGGTAATAGTCTGGACGTTCAATTAGTAATCTACTCGACCACAGAGCCTTATCCATCGCTTACATTGGTCCAGTTGAATTTTTGGCTTTGGAAAAGGAGCAAATAAACGACTCCTCCCTCTAATCTTTCAGGGTACCTGGTGTCTGTATTACAGGTACCCCATGCATAGTGTTTCACAATCCGGTGTTACTACTTGTCCCTTGAGGGTCTGTTAGTACAATTAACCGAAGAACAAGCCATAATTAATTGGTGAACGAAAATGTAATTAAAACAAGCTAATGACTAGCAAAACTGGAAAATGCACAGACAAATAGCAACAATTATTGTTAGCAACAGTTATTGTTATTATAACAGAAGAAAACATGCGACTGAAGTTCACCGGGGAAAAGACGAGAAGACCAAATGGATTGTCAATAACTCCAGACTGGACCTGTCCCCAAATATACCGATCTTTGAGACCTAATATCTACTTAATTATAAAATTATTTTCAGATGGAGCAACCGGACATTGATAAGTAGAAGGGAATCTAGCTAATGACACCATAATGAATTGTGGAATTTTTTGGGGGACTTAGTATTTCATAAGAGAAGTTGGCAATTTTTGAATGGGAGTCAATTGGAGCCAGAGTTATTTGGAGCCAGCCCCAAGCTACCATCGGCGGTATTGCACTTCCATATTCATAGTTTTCAGTCACATGACACGCGCGGTGACCTGGAGGGCAGAACGCTGCTGGCGATAGCGGCTCACACCATTGACGCAGCAAAAGCAAAAAGGCAAATGTACCTTCCCACGTTTCTTTGGATCATCTCTCAGCTAAAGAAAAGGAAATATATGGACACAAACTGCAAGTGTTGCAGTGGCATCTAACACAACAACCCAACTATTTAGCTAACTAGCTAACTTTAACTCACTACGACCACTGCTGTTGGTCGCCTCGATACACAACAAACTATGTCTAACCGATTACAGGTGTGTTTTATGGCAAAAAATACAAGATTAGTGCATCCGATTGCACAACAACTATCCAGTATTTTGGCAACACAAAAGCAACAGACTCAAAGTAAATGTATGACTTTCTTATGGTTGGCGGGCAGCGGAAAGTCTTTTTTGCCCTCCAAAGGGCCATGTCCCTTGTAACGTGACGTCACGGGAAAACAATAGGTGCGTTCGACTTCATGCAGCGCCGGCGTCGTCTGCAGCCTCCTGCAGCCCGGCTGACTTGAAGCAGCCAATGGCATTCTCAGATTCAAGACAGCCGGCTGTCGGCGCCGCTGGCGCTGCATGAAGTCGAACACACCTTGTGAATTGGCTTCATTTTTCATCCCCGGAGGTTGCCTCTTGGTCACAGTGAGGGGGAAAGGGATGACCAGAGGACCAATCAGAGTGAAGGGGCTGGGACCAATCAGAGAAAAGGGGCTGGGATGAGTTCCCATGATGCTGGGGAGCCACATGAAAGATGGGGATTGTTTTTGGAAATGTTGATCCGAACGTCAATCTGCACTCTGTTGGATTATAAAAAGGACACCTGCAAAATATGAATTTATTCATAGAGTGCATATTCGCAGAGTGCCCAGTTCTCCAGATAATTGTAGGAAACTAAACACAGACACACGCACACAGAGATTCCTGGCATTAGTAGAGAGATGGCAACCCCAAGAACTGTATGGTCATCCTCATCCTTTTCACCAGGTTTCATGTCTCCTGTAGAAGCACTCTAGCGCCACCAACGGGTAAAAGTTGGATGTGTGTTTACATACGTAACTTTACGTAATGTCCAATTTAAAAAAATAAAGTACCGTTGGATTCCCCGGATCAAGACAAGTTTTTTTTTTATTGCATAACAAGTAGCATAGCTGTGCCACTGCATTTCCCAAAGGCAGCCATAGTGACGTTAGATAATTTGCTGTCTGCAGTTGTAATTTGATTGCTTTATTGCTGCAAGATGTGAATGTAACAGAGTTTAAAATGCACTTTGTTAATTTTTCATTCCAATTTGTATTTGTGAATTTTATTTCATGGAATGATTGCATTTACTATTATTTTTCATCATTTCTTTAACGCGCAAGTGTTCCGAACTGCACTCAGTCTCTTCTGCCTTTTAAGCTTCCGTAGGACTCCGTATCCCTCACTAATTTTGTAATGCTGAGGGTAAGCTGTGTGAAAAAGTGTTGCTGCACAAATGTCCTAATTTAGTCCGAAACTGATCTGTTTTGTTATAATTTTTAATGCATATCACTCTCTGATTATTTGTTATCTAGTTGCTTTGTTCTGACCATGAATATTTGTAACTTGTTAGCCGCCAAATGTATTATGCTAGCGAGCTGTGACATGTGGCTAACGTTAGTTCTCCACAGACTTTAGTATAAATATATTTTATTTGCGTGTGTAGGAAGCTGTGGTGCAAAGAAGAGAAGAAAAAGGCCATTTGTTGTTCCATTGTCTTTTGCAGGTACATGCGCTATCCTTTGTTTGTTGTATATAACTCTAGATATCTCTGTAATCGCTCACCTATGCACACTTTTCTAATTGGCCCTCTAGGTGGCACTGTTATCCCTTCTGGATATAGTTTTTCGTGTTAAAATGTATATATTTGCTAAATGTTATAGCTCTGGCTAGTAGTGTGCATTCAACACATTATGTAATGTACTTTGTATGTATTTTAAGAATGTGTAAGGCGCACACTAATTTTGTAATGCTGAGGGAAGCTGTGGTGCAAAGAAGAGAAGAAAAAGGCAATTTGTTGTTCCATTGTCTTTTGCAGGAGCGAATAAATGACAAAACCCATTGAGTTGTGCCTGTTCATGCCCTAAACACACATCCGTTACATGAAGATAATTTCAGCAACAAAAAATGCTTTAAAATAAATTTCCTACCCTGCCTTTAAGATGTAGAAATTCTACCTGACGTGTTAACGTGGCAATCTTTTATGGAACGCCAACTGTGCCAAAACGTCTGAATTGTCGTTCGTGTACAGACATTTTAATGTGTACAGACGTCAATTTTTGATGTCTGTACAAGGCCGTTTTTAACGTCTGTACACGGCCGTTTTTAACGTCTGTACATGTTTAAAATTGGGTGCTGCCACTTCATTTGTTTCTGAGGGGAAACCAGATAACGATCATTGCAAGAGAGAAAACCTGTCCACACTCAACCAATCTTGATTGAATTAAGGTTAAGAAATAGGCTAATATAAATTGGCAGTGACATTATCAATAACTGTAGGCTATTTTGTAAGCTACTGAAAAAATAATTAAGTTTGTATACTATATCATATTCAAATTTCGAAAAAGGTATACATTTTAAGTTTGTTAAAATGCCCACCTGATGGCAGTGTGAGTGCACAAATAGTAAGGGCAGAGCCTCTGGTCAATGTGATGGGTATACCCAAGGATAAATTGTGGCGCAACAGCAAGCAAAATAACATTACAATAAAACAGGTTGGGAATACACAGGGTTGAAGACAGCTGGACAGTACACAGAGTAGCCTTATTCAAGAAATAAAACACGTAATACCCATGGCAATATACAAGTAATATCCAACACAGGGAATGTACAAAATACTTTTAATGTAATTGAGAGTAAATGAAAATGTACAGGGTCTGGTTTTTTCCCCCAGGATAGGGATGGGAACCTATCAGTAGTAGTGGTTCCCAACCCTGGTCCTCAGGGCACCCCTGTCCTGCATGTTTGAGATGTTTCCCTGCTCCAACACACCTGATTCAAATGAATGGTTATAAGCAGGCTTCTGCAGAGATGGATAATGACCCATTCATTTGAATCAGGTGTGTTGGAGCAGGGAAACATCTCAAACATGCAGGACAGGTCTATAGAGGATAGAGACCTGTGTTATGCTGGATACACACAAAAATATTTTTTTAATCTTTTAAGATTTTTAAAATGTGAGAGACCACAAACATGAGGACAAGAAAATCCTAAATTGAACCTTTTTGATCCTATAGTGTGTGGTGTTTGTCCTCGGGGTTCCCCTCACACATCATGATTTCGGAGCGGCTCCGACGTTCTTCCGAGCAAATTCGGCCACTCTTAACACACCTCACATCAAGGGAAAATCTGATAAAATAATCTGTAGATAATCGGGACATAAACTAGGATTGTCGGGACATTACCTAGGATTGTCGGAAGGGGGAAATCGGCCCAAAATCAGCCCGATTATCTTGTGGTGTGTACCCAGCACTAGTCAGAGCATGTTTGAACGGAGTTGTAAATTATTGGAGCAAGGAACAGAGTGCCATTAATTAAACCTGAGCAAGGAGCGCACATTATTAATGGCCCAGTTTCCCAGACATGGATTAAACCTGTAGTCCTAGTCCAAAAGTAAGAGAAAAATGCCTAGGCTTAATCCATGTCTGGGAAACTGGGCCATATCAGCTGTAAGAACAAATACAGTATGTAACAAATGTGATCAGATTTAATCTCTATGCCGCTATGTTGCATTGCCTGAGCAGCAACTTTGGCTTGCATGCTCTGCGCTTGGAGTCATTATAGGCTATGGTTGCATTCATCCCTGTTCCCCAGTCGAGGTGCATCATTTTCGTAAAATGAATGACACTGAATAGTTTGCCATGAAATGCTTGTCTTGTTGACTAGAAAAACAAATTGTAGGCTTATGTGTAGGCTACAGAGTCACATATATTTATGCATAAAGTTCAACACGTTGTTTATGAAATGTCTAAAGTTGGCCAATTTAGATTATGTAGGCCTACTTTAATATTCTAACCCAAGGGGGTTAGTATATTATGCAGTGTACATAATACACTGTATATTTAAACATCAGTTCTCTGCTTCTTTTTTTTACTGTTGGAGGCCGAACACACCACAAAACACAGCAAAATATATTGACTTGACTAGGAATTAATTAGCCTACGCACTATAGATGCTTAATTGGGTGTGCTCACGCCTTCGGCGAGCACAACCATTGTTCTCTCACATATATATTTGTGAGAATGCTGTTAAGAATTCTCAAAATGCTTAACAGCATTCTCACTATTGTTTTCCTGTTTCTCTTTATTGTTGGAATGCTGCTCCAGCATTCCAAGTATTGTTCTTTGAATCTTTATTCAACTTCTTATTCTTCTTATTCTATTTCTTCCGTGGCACGTTTCAGCGCCTTCAAATCTTCAGCTATTAAAACCGTTCAGCTATCAAAAGATTCAGCAGTTTCAGGCCATTCCTGCTATGACTTTTCAGCTTTGTACCTCTTATGCTTGAATTAATATAAATCAATATTCATAATATTTTTAACATGGGTTTCCAATGGAGTTTTCTTTTAAATCCTCTCAAACTTCTTTAAACTTCTTCAACTTCCAAATCCTTCTTCTTCCTCAATATTTCAGCTAGAGCCACCATTTAAACTTTAAAATGTTGACAAAACCCTAAACTATTTTTTAATAATTCAGCTCTTGGATATCTATTAAACTTTTTTCAATATCACTGATGTTTCATGACTTTTTCGAGCCGTTTCTGAGATTTACATGGGTGTTTACGTGAAACCCTAGAGTGCAGACTGAAACGCTTAGAGTGGAGGGCAGCTTCGGATGTCGTTGAAAAAATATATATAGTTTGCCAGCATTGCCACAATTTTCGTGCTTCATTTTTGGATCAATAGATAGCTAATTTTGTGCTGGTCGTAGACAGTTGTCTGTTGAATCCAACAGACGTACACATTTGTTCAGAGCCCCACGAAAGCGAGACAAAGTCCAACTCTCGCCCCATAGAGACCAATGCAAATCTGGTGACAAAATCGTCAGAGAAAGCAAAAAGAACAAAATTTTGAAACTGCCGGTAGTCGTATTTCTGACCGCACAGAAATATAAAGGACATCTCTGGTTTCGGCAGTCTTGGGTCTCGGAAAATATCCGTATTTTTTGGATTGGACGTATAGTTTTGCGTCTAAGTTAACTTGTTTTCTGTTATTCTCTGCCCTCAGCGCGTTAGCAATCATAGCTGCACCATCACCGTGGCAACGACAGACACACACCACTCAGTCTCTCACACAGGTGATTTGTATTAGCTGATTAGTGGAGTCACAAGACAGAGCTATTCAGTCAACTCGTCTCATTAAAAGACTAAGAGCACTATAATTTCAGCTACTAAAACGAATATACTACTTCTACAGTTTAACAGTTCAGCTTTCAGCTTCTCCCGCATTGTAGGCTATTTAAGATCTTAGCTTTGTTAGATGATGCAGTTCAGCTTCCACACTGCCTCTTGAAATTCTACTATTTCTTCGATTGCTTCACAACGTTCAAACTTATTCTCCCGCATTGTATTTAAGCACTTAGCTTTGTTAGATGATGCAGTTTAGCTTCCACACTGCCTCTTTTGTGTGACTCACACATTTTTGAAATTCATTTCAGCTTGCGGGTATTTTCTAATTCTGTAGCCTATTTTCGGCAATTTAAAAACAAATAATTCATCTTTCAGCATTCCAACGCATTTTCAGCAGGAAATGCACTTTCTAGTTGTTGGAATGCTGCTTCAGCATTCCAAGTATGGTTCTTTGAATCTTTATTCAACTTCTTATTATAATAATAATAATAATAATGATGATAAACGTCCGTATTCGCGGTGTCATTACTCTGCTCTACAGTGGCATCTGGTGGTGTATGTGGAGGGAGGGGAGCCCCCCCCTCCCCCTTATCTAAACAAAATGTAACAAAAACTAAAGAGGGTACAATTTGTAGGGTGTGCTTGCTTGCGTCGGTTGCAGATGGGTCCATTTAATATGAAACAAGCTGAACTCCCTTTGAGACAAGCTATTCTAACAACGTTGTCACCGGCAGTATTTTTCAGATGGAATCGCGATTCAAACGGTACCATCTGCTAACTGAAAATATGTCCTCAAACGCGACTTTTTAGTCTCAGTCTAGAGCCCTGCGTGGAGAAGCTGAATTATGCTACGAGCAAGCTAGCCTAGCTGCTGTTGCTAGCCAAACTTCACTGAGGGGATTGTTTGAATGCGCCAGAAATTAAACGTTTCTTTTGACATAAAGTTTAGGCTGTGGAATTGAATACAGGGACGCACCACACAA
Source organism: Osmerus mordax (assembly GCF_038355195.1). Taxonomy (NCBI): domain Eukaryota; kingdom Metazoa; phylum Chordata; class Actinopteri; order Osmeriformes; family Osmeridae; genus Osmerus; species Osmerus mordax. Next base: position 5,279,599 of record NC_090050.1, on the reverse strand, counting down.
GCTTGAGTTTATATACATAATTTATTGTGACATTACTTACTGTATATGCAAGTCTTGAATTGCTTAAATGTATAATGCTCCTATTACACCACGGCACGATACGATACTTGCTGTGCAACAGCAATGCACATTGTATCCATGCGTTGTTGCTAACGTGTGCTAACGTTGTGACGTAGGCTAGCACTGAGTTCCCTTCGTTGACACAAGGCACTTTTTGCCACAAAAACTGAATTTCAGCCTAAACCGTGCAACGGAATGTAAATAACAATTCAAGCAACTTGTGCGATTGTGCGATTAGCGTGTGGGGGGCCTCAAAAAATGAAAAATGAAGTCCATAGCCCAGGGGCCTCAAGTGCTATTAAGACGCCCCTGGCAGAGGCGGCTGTTGGAGTTTATCCGAAGCTTTCCATCAGCGTGGCTCTTCACAAAATCAATCCACCTATTTTTCCTTTCCTCATCAATAGGGAAATTAAATAGTGTTGCAGCGCAGCTGAAGTTTTTGCATCCAGGGAAGATGCAGTTGCGGGTGGTGGGAGACATCCTGAAGCTAGCTAGCTAGCTGATGTAGGCTACAATAACAGTACAGCAGGAAGAGCCATTCAGTGATCTGACGTAGATAGGGCGAAATGAGTAGATAGGGCATTTTTTGGCTCCGCCCATTAAAACCTGATCTTAAAACGGAAGAGAAACTGTTTTCACACTGCCTCTTTTGTGTGACTCACACATTTTTGACATTCATTTCAGCTTGCGGGTATTTTCCCATTTCTGTATTTTCTGCAATTTAAGAAAAATAATTTCATCTTTCAGCATTCCAAAGCATTTTCAGCAGGAAATGCCTTTCTAGTTCCAACTTCTTAGTTCTTCCATAGGTTTTTTGGCCTTTAACTAGTCCTGCATACTTTCACCGATTCCTACAATTTTTGTATCAAAACGTTCAGCTCCATCAGGAGATGTTGGCTATGACTTTTGGTATTTCTCACTTTTATACTTTTTAAGACATTAAGGTTTTTGTGCAAATTATTCTCCCATTAAAAGTAATGGTAAATCCTTTCAAATCATTAAAAAGCTTCCTCCTCTTTCAAACTACTTCAGCATACTTTCAGCTAGAGACACCATTCAACCTTTAAAATGTTCACAAGACATTCAGCTATTCCCAAATGATTCAGCTTTTCAAATATTCAGCCAATTTTGAATTATGACAGTTTGAAATACATTAAAATGTTTGCTCCTTCTTGATTTTTATGAATGAGCAGCAAGCAGAGTGGCACACTGCTGCTTGCTCTTGTTCTGATATTCAACTAAATTGTCAAACAAATTCCTCTAACTTTCATATAGTTTAACTTACAGAAACAAGTTATACCTTAAAATGTAGGAAAGATTATCCTCTTTCAGCCAATGTAACTACTAAAGAGCTCCCATTTACAGATGTTCAGCTATGAGCCTTGAAGCGAGAGCAGCCTTTCAAATTCTCTCACTAACTTCAATGGAGAGGTGGGTAAAATCCGTCAGAGAAAGCAAGAAGGAAGACGATTTCGAAACTGCCGGTAGAGTTGTATTTCTGACCGCACAGACATATAAAGGATATCTCTGGTCTTGGGTCTTGGGTCACGGAAAATATCATAATTTTTTGTATTGGACGTACAGTTTTGCGTCTAGGTTAACTTGTTTGAGGTGTGGATTCTAGCTACATTTCTGTTATTCTCTCTTATAATCGAGCTAGCGCGATCGCTCTTGATAACTAAAAACGTTTCGATTTATTTTACACAATCGACCAAATTGGCCAAACAAGGTATGTACATTGAGCTTAAAGTGTACATAATCTAGCTAGATCGTTTTTATTTTAGCAAGTTTCACAGAAATCTGCAAAAATCGAGGCTCAAGACTGTCATAGCTGACCGTCACGAACAGCCAAACCGGGGCTGGGGTTTGCTGCAGCTGGCGTTAATCCTACGAACAAACGCTTCGTAACTAGAAAGTTTTTACTTTTAATTGACGATATTGAACACAGATGTTAAGTAAATTGTCTTTACTCTAAATATCTTCTCCGTTTTCAATTTGAAGCAGTAAATCTAACACAGTAGGAATTCTCCCACGACATCCGCTCGCTCTGCTTTGACTAACAAATATGTTCTCAGTCCACCATACATTAGACAAGCTAATTTTCGAGCACTTTCGATACAAGATACATTTACATTAAATTTAGTCATTTAGCAGACGCTCTTATCCAGAGCGACTTACAGTAAGTACAGGGACATTCCCCCGAGGCAAGTAGGGTGAAGTGCCTTGCCCAAGGACACAACGTCAGTTTGCATGACCGGGAATCGAACTGGCAACCTTCGGATTACTAGCCCGATTCCCTCACCGGTCAGGCCATGTTAGAATTATATATATATATATATATATATATATATATATATATTAGAGGTGGGCATAGATTCATTTTTTTAATCTAGATTAATCTCACTGTAATCTTGGCGTTAATCTAGATTAATCTAGATTAAAATGGCTCATTTGAATTCCGCCGAAGGCATTCAGAATATGTGTGCTACCCAAATAATGACTAAAAGTAAGTCTTTGAGAACGGGTTTCTCAAGCCAGGTGGCGCATTAGACCAGGAGCTCATCTCCTGTTTCCAAAATGCATCACAAACTGCTTAAGAAAGCTGTTCTACTATGATAATTGGTGATGAAAATAAATTATGTTCAATAAAATGTACTTGTGTTTATTAACTGTTTATTAGATTAGTTAGCTTGGCTGATAGAGCTGTGCTGACGGGCTTGCCTCGGTTGCACTCAAACATTGTAGTTTGACGACGACTCTTCCCCTGCGCTACATCAGTGCTTGGCCCGGCATCTTCCGCATTATCTAAGGGATGCTTTGCGTTTCGGTGGTATTTGAGACTGGAAAAACTCCTACAGTAAACTAATTCCGCATAGCACAAGGTGCAAACAACCTTAGTCTTGTCGAGGTTTCCATTGGGAAGCTTCTTAAAAATAAATTTTCCCTGAAGCAAACCAGGCGGATTCATAGCTGCATCCATGTTAGCACGTCACGTTTGATGTGATAATTTCATACACAAGGCATACACACAGGTTCGAAGACTCGTTCTTGCCCCCTACAGTGCAATTCGGCTAGGTATACATCCGCGCTAAAATATCAAGGTGAAAGTCATCATAGCTTGCGTAGTATAGACCCAGCTCCCAACCGAACTTTGAGAATAGATTAACGGCGATATTTTTTTTATCGCCGTTAAGAGTCGCAGCGCGTTAATGCCGATAACTGCCCACCACTAATATATATATATATAATTGTGTGGCCAATGTAGAACAGCAGACAGATTTGAAATATGATCTTTTGTTATGGCCATTCTAGTGACACTACGACTGTCATCATACGGCGAAACCAGGTCACATAGCTAGCTACGTTTTTCCAGACATAATATTCGTTACCTAGCTACAAACAAATGCTTCGTAACTGAAGAGTATTTACTTTTTATTGGCGATATTGACAACATAGGTTAAGGAACTTGTCTTTAATCAAAAGATGATCTCCGTTTTCAATTTGAAGCAGTAGATATGGCTTACTGTAGAAAGTCTCCCATTGCATCCTCTCTCTAGCTTAGCTTCGGCTACAGATGGACGACAATCACGATGCATGCATTATTCACGCCTACGGTGTTAATACAGTCTGTAAAAATACCACTTTGACACACTTGCAAGATGATCCGCTGGTTAGATGTAGCATGATCTTATTTACTACCCACAATAGTTCAACTTTTTTTGTAGCAGCATTTTAATCAGTTAGCTCCAGGTCCTCTCTAAAATACATTTCAGTCCTTTTGAAACCTGAGCAAATGACTTTCTACTAAATTCTCAAATTCTTCTGAATTATTTCTCTTTTTGCATTGTTCCTCTCTTTTCTGTAGTTTTATGCCTTCGTCAAGGGCTGGATTAACAATTTTCTGTGCCCTGGGCAACAAGGCTCAAGCCCCCCCCCCCCCCCCCCCCCTGTGTTTGATGTGATGCTAGTTACGATTTAAAAAATTAAAATTAACGAATTTTTGGGGCCTTCGTACCTTGTGTTTCTTAGCCTGGTTTAGCCAAGGAGCTCTCCACCTTTATTACTCATTTAAAAACTATTTGATAAATTGGATATAAAAGCATCATAGAATGTAAAGTAACAGCTAGCTGGCATCAGTTACTTGTAAAATGCATAGATAATGTTTAACAGTAACATCTCAATTTAGCTTGCACCTAAGTTAAAACATATATGAGTGTGCTAACATTAACAATAACGTCAGCTAGTTTGAGGATTATGCATAGGCTAACCATTAAATTAGCAGCACATTTCCCGTATTTAACAATGATTAAACATGGGCTTACCTGAAAGTGATGCACGGGCATCATCTCGCAGTCTCGCAGTATTTTTATTGTTTATTTTCGCCCCCCTAAGAATCAGTCAATATTTGGACTACATAGACAACGTCGGTGTCAAAATGTTCGTCTTGGTCACGATTGCGTAGCTTCTATTGGGATTTACGTTCCATTGCACGATTTAGACTGAACTTAAGTTTTTGTGCCAAAAAGTGCCTTGTGTCAACAAAGGGTATCAGTGCTAGCCTACGTCACAACGTCAACACACGTTAGCAACGACGCATGGATACAACGTGCATAGATGTGATGTTGCACAGCGAGTATCGTGCCGTGGTGTACTAGCAGCATCATACATGTACATTTAAGCAAATCAAGACTTGCATGTACAGTAAGTAATGTAACATTAAATAATGTATTTAAACTCAAGCTTGTGTGGTGTGTCGCTGGCTTCAGTGCCACAGCCTAAACTTTATGTCAAAAGAAACATTCTCATTTCCGGCGCTTTAAAACAATCCCCTCACTCAGTGCAGTTTGGCTAGCCACCGCAACTAGCTTGCTCGTAGCAAACCTCTTTTGAATTAGCCAATTCTCCCTAAATAGATGTCAAGCTTATTTACGTTTTTAGGGGCATATTTTCAGTTAGCAGATGGTACTGTTTGAATCGCGATTCCATCTGAAATACTGCCGGTGACAACGTTGTTACAGTAGCTTGTTTCAAAGGGGGTTCTTAATGAATTACGCAATATGAGTAGGCTAAATGCTTGAAAAATGTCACTACAAGAGAAAAACTTAAGGGGACGGACCTACCTGCAACCGACGCAAGCAAGCACACCCTACAATTTCCACAGAAATTGTACCCTCTCTAGTTATTGTTTATTTTCGCCCCCCTAAGGATCAGTCAATATTTGGACTACATAGACAACACCTGTGTCAAAATGTTCGTCTTGGTCTCGATTGCGTTGCTTGTATTTTTATTTACGTTCCGTTGCACGGTTTAGGAGGTTACAAGGTTTTTGTGGCAAAAAGTGCCTTTAGTCAACGAAGGGTACTCAGTGCTAGCTACGTCAGCACACATTAGCAACGACGCATAGATTGATGTGCAGTTGCACAGCGAGTATCGTGCTGTGGTGTACTAGCAGCACATGTACATTTAAGCAAATCAAGACTTGCATGTACAGTAAGTAACGTCACATTAAATAATGTATTTAAACTCAAGCTTGTGTGGTGCGTCGCTGTCTTCAATGCCACAGCCTAAACTTTATGTAAAAAAAAACATTCTCATTTCTGGCGCTTTCAAACAATCCCCTCAGTGATGTTTGGCTAGCAACAGCAGCTAGCTTGCTCGTAGCAAACTTCTTTTGAATTAGCCATTTCCCCATGTCAAACTTGTTTACGTTTTTAGGGGCATATTTTCAGTTAGCAGACGGTACTGTTTGAATCGCGATTCCATCTGAAATACTGCCGGTGACAACGTTGTTACAGTAGCTTGTTTCAAAGGGGGTTCTTGAGTAGGCTAAATGCTTGAAAATATCACTAGATGGGAAAAACTTAAGAGGATGGACCCACCTGCAAGCGAGCACACCCTACAATTTCCCCAGAAATTGTACCCTCTCTAGTTATTATTATTATGATTATAACATGTACATATTTCCGGTACAGCCAGAGCTCGCCTTTCTCTACCCAGAACATGGACTGGCCAGGTTCCCAAAGGCAAACGTGCGCGCTGGTGCTATACTTACCTGTGGGCCAGACTTATGACAACTTAAAAAGGTGTAGCTTGGAATAGGTTAGAATAGGTTCTGCGGATCAGTTTGGGGAGGGCTAAATGTAGTCATAAATTAATTTTATTTTACATGAACACGTGTTTTATTCTGTTTAAATATATGGATTTCAAAGGCGTGATACTCATCTTAGAATTTGTTATGTATGTGATCTGATGATCCCTTGGGAGGGCTGAATATTGTTCGTCCTACATGTATCCTATTTTCAGTTACATAATGCAATAACATTAAACACACAAAATTGTATTTGGTCTGCTCATCTTTATTACATTGACGTGATTTAGACCGCTTACTCATTCCAAGGCCTATTGACAATGTGATTACAACAGTTAAATTATGTGTGTGCACTGTATTTAAGACAGGACATTGAGGACCTGGGGCCTGTACTACGAATCAAGATCAACATGCTCTGGATCACTTTCAGTTACCCGGCTACACGAAGCGTAACAATCGCAATCACGATAAGTGGTATCACGACGGCGGTTATCAACTCTCTAACTCAACCCAGATCTTTCCAATCTAGAGACGTGCGCGTTCACATAAAGGGGCAGTGTTTGCACCGTATGTCCAATCGCAAACATGGACAAAACAAGAGCCGCACATTTCACGCAGGAGGAGCCGAAAATAATCTTCCAAACTTTGTCTACTCCTCCTGCGTGAAATATTGTAATACAAACATATCAGGAATACAGACATATAATACAGACAAAAATCAACAAAGTCGCTGCTGCCAAGCTGGCAGAAAATAGCAGACGCTGTAAATGCGTAAGCTACATGACTTATTGATATCTTGTGCCGCAGGCACAAGATGTGACCATAATTACACGTGTGCATTCCATAACGTTAAACTTTTGTTGCTGTATTATTTTAGTTGCAACCCTGGCAGTGGCAAACGATCGTGGGAGCAAATAAAAAATAAATATATAACCATAATTCAAAACGGTAAGTAGCAGTAGGCAATACCTACTTGCACATATTTTAAGGCTAACAAGTACAAGGCTGAATTGCCTGAGTCAGTCCCTTTTGTAGGATATTGGTATAGCTACAAAGGGCCTATAAAACAATGAAATTGCTTGCAGCCAACAGGAAGAAAAATAAGGCATGAAAAATGGGGGGGGCCCTCCACCACAGGACTTCACTCCTGCTGAGGAGCTGGCCCTCTCCAGCTATCAGGGTCACCCCATGATGGAAGGAGTGGAAGGGGGCATTTCTTCAGACCCTGGTGGCAGCAGCTCGGAAACCCAAGCATATGTATGTTTCAAGTATGTGACTATCTATGTGGTCTATGTGACCATGTTCATTCAACAATTATTTATGAATATTGTAGGAGTGAAATGTATTACTGTTCTCTGCAGTGACAGGAAATAAAGTGGTGTTGCTGCCACCACCCATTGTTGTCCCACTGTGCCATACAGAGGTAACAGTGAAACTAATAGTCATACGCCAGTATGTATGCCATATGTGGTTGCTGAATATTGATCAAATATGCCATTTACTTTCTCAAGTCCTAGATGATCAGGAAACTGTGACTGCCTGCTCAGAGAGCATTTTGGGGGTACACTTTTGAGTTTTATTTACCACTTGCAACACAGATGGTGAGAGTGTGTGAACGTGTGGCTGTGATTGAAGTGTCTGTAATGACTTGCTAATGGTGGTGGTCTGAACATGAGACACAAGTCCTTACAGTGCTCATTTCAAATATGACTCAATTGATTAAATTGCGGTGTTAAAGGAACGTCTTCCTCCCCCTGAGCCTATATGCCTCCACTTCAAGGCCAAGACAAAGACACAAATTATAAGCAATGAACCTTGAAACACAGTAGTCAAATGGACACCTTCAACTTTCTCCAAGTGTGCCTTGCAAAGGGACAATGTTCTTTGTTTCAGGTTGGAGCAGACAATGTGAGGGCCCTGTATAAAAGAACCCTGGAGCTCGATATAGAGTATAAGAGGCTTTTAATAATAAAAAAACAAGGCTGGCGTTTCTGTGTTCCTAGGGAAGGGAGAACACATAAGGATGTATTTGTTAAACTTTGTTCTACATTTTGGTCTTTTTATACCTTTTTGTGGCTTTTTTTGTTGTGCATTTTGAGTCTTTTGTTTCATTCATTTCTTTCTTTCAATGTCCTAATTATTCTTTTTGAAAAATGCTATAAAAGTGAATGAAACATCCAAATTCAATGAAAGTAGTGAAATTATCATTTATTTAACTTGTGAAGAGCATTGTATGGTACCATACACATTGTTCTTTTTGGTTTGAAATGTTTTGGTTGAAAGAAACACATTTCTGATGTGGAAATGATTAGAAAAAGGCTCAAAGCAACCCAAGGACAACAGAATGGGTTAAGGGGAGACACCCCAGGGATAACATCAACATGAAACCTCCCCAGCTGATAACTAATATTAGGTCAAATATTGGTTTCATTACTAGTAAATGTATGTTTAAATGAGCAAATGATGCATTAAGTTGTAAAATATGATATCATTTGCATACATTTCCAGAACGGAAATCAGAACATTGCATGAAGACAGAATGAAAATCCTTGTTTCATTTTGTCAAGATATTAGAGTCCAAGTTTTTACAAAGGGCACTTTGGATCTCTTTTTCATCACTCCATTAATCAGAATATGGTGGCAACAGCCATTGAAGAAAATCCTTTGCAAATTGCGCGGCAGACCGTGTTCTTGCTCAGGTTCTCCGCAACACCCACACTATAAAAGTAGGTAGCGAAATAACGAAACGCTATATATAGTGGGACTGTGAGCGCACGGCTTCGATGTGTCGCATTGGCAACATACGGCTCAAGAAGCTGGCAAAGATACGTAATTCCCTCTGCTGAGAATCTATATCTTTCATAAAGATACTCATGAGGGAATGCGAAAGGGTTTTGTCGGTCTCTAAATGTTCTTACTCTTCTGAGCGCACCTCTCACTATCCGCACACCAAGCTCCACAGGATCTTCTATGAACGTTGACGGCATTATCCTCAAGAATGAGTTAGTGGGCGGGGCTTTTATATCGGTTGATCTCTGATCTCCAACTTAACCTGCTCCCGACCAGGTTAGCCGTTCAGCATGTGTTACCATGGCGACCTACCCCGGTAACAAGTGATCCACCGTCGTAGTACAGAAAACCCTGGGTTGAACCTGAAGTTACCTCGCTAATGGCAAATCTTGATTCGTAGTACAGGCCCCTGATCAGTTTCCAAACTGTCTATCTCCACCCAAACGATGTGTGTTGCCTGAGGTGTTCCAACTGTTCGTCACTTGGTTGAAATTGGTTTAGGGGAACCACAACTCTTTGTAGCCAGTCAAAGGCAAGTGCAGCCGCCCCCTGGTCGGCCACCCCCTGGAACTGGCTGCTCCAAATATACCTTGTATACCAGTCTGATGTTACAACTGTTGTGTCAAGACAACCTTGCACAAAAATTTGATATGGTGACATGTATCTGGCAGTCCTCAGGTCACGTTTTATACGAGGCAGGTAAACGAAGTGAAGAGCCCAAAGATGCCTTTCGTTGTTGGCAATAATGATTCCTTCATTTTCTATATAGATATGTAAACAAGGAGTGGTAGACATCTGTTTCAAGTCTTTTTGTCAGGTACACAGAATCAAATCAAATTTATTTGTATAGCCCTTTTTACACGCAAGCATGTCACAGAGGGCTTCACATATGCCCATAGAACTGCCCCTCAACCAACCTAAACCCTCAAGGAAGACAAGGAAAAACTCCCAAAAAACTCTCAACAGGAGAAAAATGGAAGAAACCTTGGGAGGAGCAATTCAGAGAGGGATCCCCTCCTCCAGAGACGGTTGGTGAGAGAGAGGAGCAGAACACAGGCTAAACATAGTCATACAGTGTCGGTGGGTTTTTAAAACACCAAAATCCATTGTTCAACTTTATAGATGTAGGACAGGACCGGGAGACTCGCGACCAGGTCCAGCGTTGGCTGACCGACGACCAGGCAGGTGCTGACAACTCAAACCCCCCACACCACAAGGGATGTGTGTGGGGGGGGACAGAGAGAGGAGAGCAGGGATTATTAGAGGATGCCAGGAGCAGATAACAGTTACAGTCATAATAGAATGAGATCCCCACCGGTCAAGTGTGGACTGGTGCAGCAATTTAACAGAGCAAAAAAGGGGAATTTGATGCAACCCCACACACCAAGACAGCGACAGCCCCCCCATTTGGAACATGAAATCTGTTCCAGGGGAAGAGAACTCTAAAATAAGTTATACTTATAGAATAAGGATGGAAGCAACCCGTCCCCCATTGCCTCCAACTAGTAACATACTTACCTTTAACAGTCGTAGAATTGACTAAACAATAACGTTTTTAACCTAATTTTAAATGTCGAAACAGTATCAGACTCCTTAATTGAGACGGGTAATTTGTTCCAGAGAAGAGGTGCTCTATATGAGAACGCCCTACCTCCAGCTGTTTTTTTCTTAACTTTGGGAACCACCAGATAGCCGGCATCTTGAGATCTAAGTGTCCTTGCGGGGCAATAGGGTGCAAGGAGACCGGAGAGGTACAGTGGTGCCAATCCATGCAGAGATTTGTATGTTAGTAGTAGAACTTTGAAGTCAGCTCTGGCTTGGATAGGGAGCCAGTACAGAACACGTCAGACTGGGCACTGACATTTTTGGGACAAGACAATGCAAAGCAACCTGGCATAACATATTAAGTACTTAGATTACATCTATGATAAGCCAAAAGAAAAATGATAATAACAAATTATAAACCTCCTAAATATACACAACAGTATACAATATATTAGACCTCTAATACAGATAATGACCTATACTAACCTTAGACCTATACTAACCTAAGACAAGTGGGGTACAGTTAGTGTAATATTGCTGATAGTGCAACCAGTAGCTGAAAGTGACAGTGTGTAAAGTGACTAGTGAGAAATGCATCAATGTAAGGTGGCTAGTGAGAAATGTCCATGTAAATGTTCATTCAGAAGCCTGCTGGCCCTTGGTTAGAAACTGTTGTTCAGAAGGCAGCGGGGTAGAGACTGAAAGATGGGTGGTAGCAGTCTTTTAGAATCCTGCCAGCTTTCCTGAGGCATCGTGTGTGGTAGGTGTCCTGTAGGGCTGGAAACTTCCTGTCGATGATAAACTCAACAGACCTGACCACACTACGTAGGACCTTGCGTTTTTTTTGTCACGCCTCTCCAGACATCGCCCCACAGTCTTTCAATGCGTTGATTATGAGTGCTCCCTCGGGTTGATCCTCGGAAGACATCCATGAAGAGACAAATGGCGTTGTTTTCCCCTCCATAGTCACATCTGACTCTGGATGGGACACCAAACTGGGCGACTGCTTCCGAAAACAGGTCCATTACAATGTCACTTCTGTTGTTGTTAGAAGCCTTCAGGAAAACGACCATTCGGCTGAACCCATCGATTCCTCCATGGATTACAATACTCCACCTAAGAGATGAAGGAAGGGAAAATAAAAGATTTCACTTGCACATCTTATTTTATAAATAACAAAAAAAATATGAATGCAACTAAAATGATTGTATACATTTCTGTGCAACATGTTGGGCGTTTAACAGAAAGAAAAGTCCTAACCTCTATTGCATTCATGTGAAGCTGAAAATCTTATTTTAAATTAAAAACTCATAAAATCAGCTTGTCATTTGCTAGGGACACAGTTAGGGCAAATTAACGAATCACAGTAAAACAAGCCACTTACTTTATGAGCTTGTGGTTGCCATCAAGATGCCACAGCGAATTTGACCCTGCCACTCGATATGTTCTCCTCCAAAGCCTGTGGGACATACTCCGAATAGCAGCACCTTCAGATCAAGTGCATCATCTGGTCTGTGTAGCGACCTCTAAAAGAGAAATTGTATGTACTGTCTATGGAAGACAATGTATACATATTACAACTTAGATAAATTTGTTACATTCATCCCTAATAGTAACTCTGAACAAAACAATGTGTTTAAGGAACAATGACAAGGCAGCTATGTGGTACATGCGGGTGACAGTTTTTTCTCCAAAGATATGGGATATGAAAGAGTTCTAGCTATCACAGTATATCAATTTATTTATGAAATGTATAGAACGGGTAATTCTGCAGTGTTTCATGTGCTTTGTAAAGAAAAACAAAATTGTGTATGACTCAGTGAGAAAGGGGTGACATTATTTAGATCTCTCCTGAACTAGTCCTTCAATTGACACATACCTTAACCGTCGGTTCACTGTTCTTCTTGAGACACCCAAGATCTCCGCAATCTGTTTAGCAGAGAAGTTAGGACAACAACATCTGCAACTGCTCTTGGGCGATTTGGTAAACCGGCCTTCCTTCAGTCTGTCCTCCCATTCGAGGTACGGTGAAACCAGGAGCAACTGCAGTTCAAGAGAAAAATGTTAGAGGCATTGTGTTTTAAATCTTGCTTCTTCAGATCATGTTTAAATATGACGAGTACATTACCACGTTGTTGTTGCTGATCGTTGGCTTCCCGAATTAACTCGCTGAGCAAAAGCATTTCATCAACCACTTCAGATTGAAGCAGTCGCCCTCTGCTCCAGCGAACGCTCGTCGCCATGATCTCCAACCTGTTAGCATGACAAAATATATTAGTGGTAGGCTAACTACAACAAAGCTTGTTAAACAACTCTGAGATGCTGGCTTCAGTAACATAACCGCATTCAGTAACGCAATATTCAAAGCCTTATAAGGTCTAGTTTAACGGCGTTAATTTCAGGAGTCAGGTGGCTGAGCGGTGAGGGAATCGGGCTAGTAATCCGAAGGTTGCCAGTTCGATTCCCGGTCAAGCCAACTGACGTTGTGTCCTTGGGCAAGGCACTTCACCCTACTTGCCTCGGGGGAATGTCCCTGTACTTACTGTAAGTCGCTCTGGATAAGAGCGTCTGCTAAATGACTAAATGTAAATGTAAATGTAATGTAAATGTTAATTTGAGCTCGCTCATTATTAAAGAGTTAGCACTACAAGTGTGATGACAAGTGGTAGGCTAACTACAACAAAACTTGTTAAACAACTGTTTAAGATTGCTGGCTTCAGTAACATAACTGTGATTGACTATTCAGTAACGCAATATTCAAAGTCTTATAAGGTCTAGTTTATGAGAAGTTGATGAGAAGTCAGGAGCCCAGGAGAACAGGACTAGCCAAACAACTATACAAAACAAGTAACTTGGCTTAACGTTGCTAATTGATAGCTTACCTGGTTAGAACAGTCTGTATAGAATCCTGGTCATCTGAAGACAAATGTCGGTACATGCTTCAAAAGTTCTGAAAGTTTGTGGTTTCATTTTCTGCTATTTGCCTCCACCAGAATTCGAAATCACACACAACGTGTTCGTCTTCTTCTTTGGTTCTTTTAATGGCGGTTAGCAAACAAGGTATAGGTGCATCATCGCCACCTAGCTACTGGACTGAAGTGTGATACATGATAAACCGCACAATTTTTCTTCCCCACACAAATGGACTGTCCCAAATACTAAATGATAGCTACGTAAGAGCCCACATGATCACAGTAGAACTACGTACAGCCTAGCGCAGACACTAGGTCAAAATGGGGGGTGGCTATGTTGGTACCAACCAACATAGTACAGACATCAAAAATTGACGTCTGTACACGTTAAAATGTAACGTCTGTACACGAACGAGAATTCAGACGTTTTGGCACAATCGGCGTTCCATAAAATGTCACGTCTGTACACGAACGACAATTCAGACGTTTTGGCACAGTTGGCGTTCCATAATCTTTGTAAGGTTAACGCTTAAAGATGATATGTGGTGACACCATAGCATAGACCTATTAGGTTAACACGACCAAACACTACTTTTTTTTTGTAAACACAAGTTCCATACATTCACACCATCGCCGAAGAAGAACGTCTGCAACGTGAAAAGGAAGTTGTCACACTCCACAGATCTAGTTGAAAAAACGAAAGCTGATTGTCAGCTGACCAAAGAAGGAACGTATTATTATTTAGCTAGCTAGCTACTGTAGCAGTGCTGGAAATGTCGTAGTTATTTCCCCTTACTAATAAGCACATTGAATATACTGCTATGTCGTCTGCTTCTGAACTATAGACACTATTGGGAATAATAACGTTAATTGGCCTTGAAATTAAGACTACAGCTAAGTGAACGGTAAGATGAATTTTGTGAAAGTTGAGGTCCCCTTCATGCGGGCACGATGTTGTTTATTTTGATTCACAACCTGTGAGCCATGTGAGTGGAATGCTTAACGTTAGTGATGATAATACAGAGTATGAACATGTAGCTTGTTGACAAAAATATAGTCGTTGCCGCATTATTTTGTTTTGGTTGCTACCGTACTGATCCTTGCCCTCACACTGACGGGGCATTTGCGAAATAGTAAATATAGCTACAGTACGTAGCTGGCTAACAACATGCTAGCAACTAGACTGTTGAACACTGTCGAAGCAAAGGACAACTAATTAGCTAGCTGTTGTGACTCAGTGCTAGCTACATTGTAAAATGTTGGTTCTGTTGTGTATAATACGACGATAACACGATTTATGTTAACGTTCCGGACAGATGCGCACTCAACTAAAACGTATCACATTAGGGTTGACAACTTTCTCACTACCAAACACGGGACAAGAGGTGGCGTGCCTGTGATGGTGCAGCGTGGGTAAGGTGTTGTGTGAATTTACAGTGAAAATTCATGCTCTCAGACAGGCAAGGCAAAAACGTTTCACCTTCCATTTTGTCTCTAGGTTGACTAAAACTGTCGTAATCGTTATGTAAGAATAGACCTCAAAATAAATGATCAGAGAAATCAACATTTGGACAGCAAAAAACAAACACCAAAAACATCTCAAATGCAAAATAGAAAAAGAGGGGCACGAGTTACCATCGATGCGTCCCAATACCCAACCATACTATAAAGTATACCTGAAAAATGTAGGATGTGTCTCAATACCCACATTACATACTATTCAAGCTATTGTCAGAAAATGATTTGTCCCAATTTGCTAAGTAAAGTATGTTGATGTGTTTAGAAATCTATTTAGCATTCTACCTATGCTAGATACAGGAGACGTTAGCATTGCTAATAACTGTTACAGTAGCGACAAAATCATACTGTAGCCAGAATCAGAATGGGATTTATTCGCCATGAAAGTTTGCACAGACACAGACAGGAATTTGCTTTGGCAGGAAGGTGCATACAATAAACATATAGGGACCTAAAATTTAAATATGTGGACTATCTATACTAAGGGTACATAAACTAGCAGTACTAAGTGGGATTAGAATAGAATTAAATATACAATAAAATAAAATATAAGTTGCCGTAAATTACAAATATTACAAAAAATACAAATGTACAAGATACAATTTTGTAATGCAGTGCAAAAAGCAGTGTGTTTTAAGTAAGCAGGAAGTCATTAGTCAGTGTGGTCCCTTGGCCTTGTTGAAGAGGCCAACAGCGGAAGGGAAAAAACTGTTTTTGTGGCGTGAGGTATTGGTCCTGATGGACCGCAGCCTTCTGCCGGAGGGGAGTGACTGAAACGGGGAGTGTCCAGGGTGGGAGGAGTCGGCCACCATCTTCCTCGCTCGCCTCAGGGTCCTCGAGGTGTGCAGGTCCTCGAGGGTAGGCAGATTGCAGCCAATCACCTTCTCAGCAGTGCGGATGATACGCTGCAGTCTGCTCTTGTCCTTGGCAGTGGCAGCAGCGTACCAGACGGTGATGGAGGAGGTGAGGATGGACTCAATGATGGCTGAGTAGAAGTGCACCATCATTGTCTTTGGCAGGTTGAACTTCTTCAGCTGCTGAAGGAAGTACATCCTCTGTTGTGCGTTCTTGATGAGGGAGCTGATGTTCAGTTCCCACTTGAGGTCCTGGGAGAGGATAGTGCCCAGGAAGCGGAAGGACTCCACAGTGTTGACTGGGGAGTCACACAGGGTGATGGGGGTGAGTGGGGCTGTGTTCCTCCTGAAGTCCACAACCATCTCCACTGTCTTAAGAGCATTGAGCTCTAAATTGTTCTGGCTGCACCAGGTCACCAGGTTGGCCGCTTCCCACCTATAATCAGACTCGTCTCCACCAGAGATGAGCCCAATAAGGGTGGTGTCGTCCGCAAACTTCAGGAGTTTGACAGACGGATGACTGGAGGTGCAACTGTTGGTGTACAGGGAGAAGAGCAGAGGAGAAAGGACGCAGCCCTGAGGTGATCCGGTGCTGATGGACCGGGAGTCAGAGACTTGTGTTCCCAGCTTAACGCACTGCTTCCTGTCAGACAGGAAGTCTGTGATCCACCTGCAGGTGGAATCAGGCATGTTCAGCTGGGAGAGCTTGTCCTGAAGCAGGGCGGGGATGATGAAGGCAGAGCTGAAGTCCACAAACAGGTTCCTGGCATAGGATGCTGGGGAGTCCAGGTGCTGTAGGGTGAAGTGGAGGGCCATGTTAACTGCATCGTCCACAGACCTGTTGTCTCTGTAGGCAAACTGCAGGGGGTCCAGTAGAGGGTCAGTGATGGATTTAAGGTGTGCCAGCACCAGGCGCTCGAAAGACTTCATTACCACAGAGGTCAGGGCGACGGGTCTGTAGTCATTATGTCCTGTTGGCCTTGGCTTTTTGGGCACAGGGATGATGGTGGAGGACTTGAGACAGGCTGGCACATGGCATGTCTCAAGGGAGGTGTTAAAGATGTAGGTAAACACCGGAGACAGCTGGTCAGCGCAGTGCTTGAGGGTGGCTGGAGAGACAGAGTCCGGCCCAGCTGCTTTGCGGGGGTTCTGCCTCTTGAAAAGTCTGTTAACTTCACCCTCCTGAATGGAGAGAGTCGTCACTGTAGAGGGGGGGAGGTGGGAGGCCTCCTGGGTGGGAAGGGGTAGTTCAAGACTGTCCAATTGTCTTTCAAATCTGCAGTAGAACTCATTCAGGTCGTTGGCCAGGCAGGAGTCGTTAGTGGAGTGGGGGGCTCTGGGCTTGTAGTTGGTAATTTGCCTGAGCCCTCTCCAGACAGAAGCAGAGTCGTTTGCAGAGAACTGGTGTTTTAGTCTCTCCGAGTACAGTCGTTTAGCCTCCCTCACCGCCTTGCTAAACCTGTTCTTCGACTCCTTGATACTGTCTTTGTCCCCACTCCTAAACGCGGCCTCTTTCTCTGACCTCAACCTTCTGAGTTTAGCTGTAAACCAGGGTTTGTCGTTGTTGTAGCCTACCCTGGTGCGTGTTGGTATACAGCAGTCCTCACAGAAGCTGATGTATGATGGCACAGCCTCTGTTAGCTCATCCAGACTATTGGTAGCAGTCGTGAACATGTCCCAGTCAGTACAGTCCGTGCACGCCCGCAGATCCTCCATAGCTTCACTGGTCCACTGTTTTGATGTCCTCACAGCAGGCTTACAGTGTTTTAGCTTCTGCCTGTATGCAGGAATCAGGTGGACCATGGCGTGGTCAGAGTGACCCAGTGCTGCTCGGGGGACCGCATGGTATGCTTTGCTGATTGTAGAGTAGCAGTGATCCAAGGTGTTTCCTTCTCTGGTAGGGCATTTGATGAATTGTCTATATTTTGGGAGTTCTTGAGTGAGATTGCCTTTGTTAAAGTCGCCTAGCACAATAACCACGGAATCCGGATTTTCATGCTCCACACTCAGTATCTGGCTGGCGAGCACACGTTGAGCCTTGTTGACGCTAGCCTGCGGAGGCATGTAGACGCCAACCAGAATGAATGATGCAAACTCTCGTGGCGAGTAAAAAGATCTACAGTTAATAAAAAATGATTCTAGATCAGGAGATCAGTGCTGCAGAATCAGAATTTCGTTTTGCCAGAGAGCACAGGGTCACGATCTGCTCTCAGCAGTTTGAAACCTGCTAGCTGTAGCGCAGAGTCTGGGATCAGTTCACTCAGCCATGTCTCCGTAAAGCACAAAACGGAAGATGAATGAAAGTCTCTGTTTTTCCACACCAGTAGCTGAAGTTCATCCAGTTTGTTGCTCAGTGAACGCACGTTGGAGAGAAATATCCCCGGTAACGCTGTGCGTGCCCCACGCCGACGGAGTCGCACCAGAGCACCGGCTCGTTTGCCTCTCCTACGACGCTTCGCTGCTAGGACAAAGCCGAGGGTGGCTTTGACTATAATTCCCACTAATTCTGCCGCTGGAAGCAGAAAAGTGGGAAATAAATCTACAGGAGTTGTAGTCCTGATGTTTAGAAGTACTTCTCTTGTTAGAGAACCCCGGAAATCTTGGCAGAACACTGAATTACATTTACATTTAGTCATTTAGCAGACGCTCTTATCCAGAGCGACTTACAGTAAGTACAGGGACATTCCCCCGAGGCAAGTAGGGTGAAGTGCCTTGTCCAAGGACACAACATCAGTCGGCATGACCGGGAATCGAACTGGCAACCTTCGGATTACTAGCCCGATTCCCTCACCGCTCAGCCACCTGACTGAGCGGTTTTTATTAACAGACAAAACAAGACAAAAAAGAGCGCACCTAACGACCGAGGCAGCCATCATCGGCGCCATCTTGGATCTAAGATGGCCTACTTACAGCTTGCGGTTGCGATGAGCGTACAGTCGGAACAGCACATCTTTTCAGGTCAACTTCTTAGCAAATCCTGCTTGAAATTGTCCAAGGTTGTCAAAACTGTCTTGGGTGAAATGTTCAGAGCAAATTAATAATTGTGGGTCGAACTAAGCCGGGATCTTCTCATAGACAAACAGCAGCCATGCCTGTCGAATGTTTGGCTCCTTGGGAAGACTATGAGTATTAGCCTTCCCTTTACAGCCTGGAACACAGCATTTACGACCGTGGTCCATTTTCTTCAATATCCTTGTTATACTTCAAAACGTATTCTTTGTAATTGCTTAGAAGTAGCCTACACAGAGCAGCGCGCAGCTAAACTAGCATCGGAGATCTACGCTACCTCGGACTGGGCAGGAACACCAGTGAGTGGGCTGGTCTGGATGTAAATTTTGGGGCGTGACAAAGATGCAGACCAGAGCCAAAAAGGGCGGTCCCCGGTCCTACGTCACTCCGGTGGCTTTGTTGAAAAGCTAGCGTTTTACAGCCACATTTTTTCATTTTGAGATTTGCATAGGAAAGAGGTGTCAATGGACTTTGATATTCACTGTGTGTTCATTTTACCCACCGAACTGTCGTTATTCAACTATGACAAGGTAAAATCGGTTTTGCAATCAATCGCCCCTTTAACCTTCGCAATTTGGGGGGTCTGAGACAGCCCGACGGTTAAAAGAAAATGCTTCACTTTGTTTTTGTATGCGGTAAAGTTGTCACAATACGACGGTGGGTCACAATGACTGATGGGTCAGAATGACCCGAAGATAACACAAGGGTTAAGCTTTTTAAAACCTTAAAACCTTTTTATCAATACCTTGGCGCAAACTCACACTTTCTGCAAGTTCCAACGAGTGATTTTGCTTCAGGTGGTAAAAAGGCTTGTCGTATTACCAGACTTGGTAGCCACCTGTTTGTTTACTACACAATTTGCACTGAACATTGCTCTGCTCTTTGTCGGATTTCAAAAAGCCAAACCACTTCCAAATAACTGAAGAAGACAAACCCTTTTTATCAATTATTTCTTCATTGGAAGTTGCTCCCTCGCCATGGCTATTTCTGGCACTGTTTTCGGCAATAAGACTCATTTTCCGCGGTTAACATTAGCTACTCCACTTGAGGTGCTCAGTATATTTTAGTGAGCGTAGGCTACCATTTCTCCGCAACTTCCTGCTGCATTACAGTAATTAAATGGACTGCTGTTCCTAATTATTCTCTATCGACATTATCAATATTATTGAAAATGAATTAATGTTAAGATAAGTTAATTGAGGGAAGTCATTACTTCGATAAATCGATTTAAAAAAAATATATCGCCCAGCCCTACCACAACGGACCGAAAATAGCTTTGCTTTCTCCGCCGCCATTACTGAACTACAACTCAAACTAGCGCACGACATCAACGTCATCGTTCTCAGCCACTCCCTCTGTTCGCTGATTGGACCTACAAAAACGTTGTTTCCAAAAACCGAAATCCCAGACCTAGTACAGAAGCAAAATGAAAATTGAGCGGAAGTACGTAGGAAGGCAGAGCCAGGCTAGGTCAAATGCAGTGTGTCAAAAATACAGTGCCCTCCACAATTATTGGCACCCCTGTTTAAGATGTGGTCGTGGACTTATAAAAATTCTCCTTTTTTTTTAAACAACATAGAACCCAAATGCAAAAAAAGAGAAAAATCCAACCTTTCATTTAAATACATTTGGTGGTTAATAAAAATCACACATTTAGAAAACAAGCAAACACTTGAAATCATGTGTCCCACAATTATTGGCACCCCTGATGTTAATACTTTGTACAACCCCCTTTTGCCAACAAGACAGCACTTAATCTCCTCCTATAACATTTCACAAGATTGGAGAACACAGAGAGAGGGATCTTTGACCATTCTTCTTTGCACAATCTTTCTAGATCATCCAGTGTCCTGCACTCTCCTCTTTAGCTCGCCCCACAGGATTTTAATTGGGTTGAGGTCTGGGGACTGAGATGGCCATGGGAGGACCTTGAGTTTGTGACTGCTGAACCATTTTTGTGTAGATTTTGCCACATTTTGGATCATGATCCTGCTGAAAGACCCAATGACGAACCATCTTCAGCTTTCTGGCAGAGGCCATCAGTTTTTATTTAAAATGTCCTGGTAGTTCAAAGCGTTCATAATGCCATGCACCCTAACAAGGTTCCCAGGGCCTTTGGAAGAGAAACAGGCCCACAGCATCACAGATCCTCCACCATACTTCACGGTGGGCATGAGGTGCTTTTCGGCATACTCATCTTTTGTTTTACGCCAGACCCACTTAGTGTTTGTTGCCAAAAAGCTCAATCTTAGTCTTATCTGACCAAAGCACACGATCCCAGTTGAAGTCCCAATGCCGCTTAGCAAACTACAGACGTTTACGTTTGTGAGTGTTAGTGAGAAAAGGCTTTTTCCTTGCATGCCTCCCAAACAGCTTGTTGGCATATAGAGAGCGTCTGATGGTTGTTTTGGAGACTTTGTGACCCCAAGATGCCACTCTTTGATGCAATTCTGTGACAGTGAGCTTAGGACTTTTTTTTACTTCTCTTACCATCCTCCTCACTGTGCGTTGTGGCAAGATAAACTTGTGACCTCTTCCAGCCTTGTTTGTCACTGTTCCAGTTGTTTTAAACTTCTTAATGATTCCTCTGACTGTAGATACGGGCAAGTAAAGGCGAGTGGCTATTTTCTTGTAGCCATTGCCTGACTTATGAAGGTCGACACACATCTGCCTTACTTGAATGGTGTGTTCTCTTGTATTTGCCATGTTAACAAATGGGTAAGAGAATTAGGCCTCTGTGTCAAGTCATATTTATACCCCAGGGAAACAGGAAGTCATGAATTACTAATTAAAAGTTCCTAGACACCCTGACCAACTTTAGCAACTACAGAAAAATATGTTTAAAAAAAAAATCAATTAAATTTGTCAGAGGAATTGTTAGGGGTGGCAATAATTGTGGGACACATGATTTCAAGTGTTTTTTTCTTCTTCTAAATGTGTGATTTTTTTTACCACCAAAGTAATGTACTTAAATGAAAGGTTGGATTTTTCTCTTTTTTTGCATTTGGGTTCTATGTTGTTTAAAAAAAAAAAAGGAAAATATTTAGAAGTCCACGACCACATCTTAAACAGGGGTGCCAATAATTGTGGAGGGCACTGTATGCTTTATAGTGGAAGATATCACATCAGTTGAAGTTCAGACATTACAAAGGAACAAAAGGAGAGACAAAATGTTGCACCAACCTTGTTTTTTTTCTACGATATTAAAGTTTTGTGTCACAAACTGACGGCTGGATGAGCAAGGTCAAAGTTCAAGGTGCAATGTTATGATAAAGTAGGTTGTCCCAGTTGAATTGCATGCAACAGTACATCATTTGTAAGGGCAGCTGAACAAAAATGTTATGTTGTTTTTGTGTGCGATTTGAGACACGGGTGACACCAACTCTAGTGTTAGGCAAGCAAGAAAAATATTGTTACCTAGCAAACTAACCTAAAATAAAGTACAATGGTCTTGAAATACATTTTAAATATTGCTATAGGTATACATAGGCATACAAGTTGCTACAAATTCAAAAAGGTAGTCTAGCCCTATTCGTCCATGAAGTGATTTTGTTCGGCTCATTTACGCTATACATACAACTGATGCGCATGAGGTGACCTGTGATCTGATGACAGATGATCTCATGGCGTGATCAACACATGTTCTGCTATTGCTGTTGTATCAGATCTACGATCTGTAAGAGTGCCCCACACAGTAAGAGTGCTGTGTGGGGATCAGAATAGACCGTAATCAACATACGGGAGAACGTAGACGACAAAACAATTCAGCCCAATATAGATGTCCTCGCTAATACGGAACAGTTGGCAACCCTGTATCACAAAGTATCACTTAAACGCAAAAATAATTTCAGTCGATAAAATCTGCCAATATATTGGTAATACTGTAAAATATTGGTCAACGTCTGTGAAAAGTCAACATGGCTGGAGTCAAAGTCCAACTGCATGTGGTATTCCAATAACACTGGCATAGTTTTCCAATCATGTGCATTTTTATCTCTAGCTGTTTATGCAGGAAGTACGTAATTTACCACCACAGAAGCATTTCCTGATGTTTACCGTTTTTGTATACTAGGCCCAGGTATTATGCTTGACACGGCGGTGACTGCGGTGGTAAGGTTTGCCAAGTACAACAGCAGTGTGTTCCCCACACCTGTGGACAACACTTCTGTATTTCCTACCTGGCAACCCAACTCAGAGGCCAACATCAGCAAACCTCACAAATGTCTACAAGTCCTTTACGAAGACATTGGGGACTCCAGGTAATTGTCCTTGGAAGTGTTTGTTCAAAAACTGACTTTTTTGTATCTGGCATTGGTAAAGTTTTTGTCTTCAGGTTTGAATCTCCAAACGGTGTTATCAATCCACAAGTGAGAGGTAGGGCTCGGCAATACAACAATCTTGATCATTTTCACACTAAAATCTCCCTAGATAACGATAATACATTTGAGATGTATTTTCTATAGTTGTTTTGAGTCAGATTTCCTCTACCAACAAAAACAGTACACGAATGGCCAATCAAACATGTGGTTGACGCATGTCAACGGGACGCCAACTCTAAACAGATTTTAGAGTAGAGATAATGTCTACATAATAGGTATATGGGTCAACACTGCTGATGTTACTGCTGCTAGCTAGCTAACTCTTACTACCAGAACACACACAGCTAGTTGGTTAACTCTTATGTAAACAAAAATCTATTGTTGATTTCTGACATTACAGAACATCAAAGCTGGAGGTGCCAGAACAGCACCCGTGCTTCTGGTATTGACAGGACTAGGCAACGCGTGAACAGCTAGTTAGCATGCTAGTGTTACCTATTTCACCACAAAAGCTTGGAATTCATTGTGCAACAGAACCTTCAACTAAACAATAGCAACGCAATCGGTAACTAGATGCACATTTTGACACCTTTCATGTCTACGTAGGCCATTTCAAAAACTGGGGGAGGAGTAGCGACGGCTGTTAAAGATGTATAAGAATAGTGTGTTTTTAGTTAACAAACAAACTAATTAATCTTCTGATCTCTTTAGGGTTCTGTTCTAAGGAGAATACTCTTAAAACCTTAAATTAAATTATATATTACTATATCGTGATCATTTCCGACATCGATCAATGTAAAAAAAATGTTGTAATAACATTTTTGACCAAGTGAGAATGTGAGGCATGTCTTAGCTAGCTAGGTTAGTCATATAAACAGTTGGCACTCTCCTTTGCAGTGACGGAACATTTATAGTAGGATAAGCGGAGGCAGTGCTGCAAACTCAAGTCCAATTTCTCAACCCTTACCCTTCAAAATGTCACCATTGTGAGATAAGGTTTGTGTCATGTGTCTGCTCTTAATCCTCTCCTAGAGTTCGGTTTTGGGATCTCTTGCTGCTGGTGCCCAATGTGGCGTTCTTTATATTCCTGATGTGGAAGCTTCCCTCCGCCAGGGCCAAGATCCGGCTAACCTCAAGCCCCATCTTCATCACCTTCTATATACTGGTATGCTGCATTATCTCCTCACATATAATGCCGGGTACACCCTATGCAATTTTTAATAGTTTTTTGCGACTGTTGCTTGTCAGACTTTATGAACATGATCCCAGCTGTAAGCCATGTCACACTGTAAGATCTCAGTAGTCATTCATATCGGACTGTACGACAGTAAAGATGCAAAAAAACTGACACTGAAGAAGACTGGTATGGAATTATACATCATGCCAAAATTGTACAGTGTGCAGCCGGCTTAACTTGAAAGCGAGAAACTGTTCAGATTGATCATGACTACCACAATATCAATGCACAATATGTATAAGATGACTTTCTAGACAATGTACATGTACATTTTGACACATGTATTTAAATGTAAATGTGCTTTTGTTGTCTATAGAAAGTCATCAAAATGTATCTCGTGTCGTGGTTTAAGTTTTCTGTGAATAGTTTTGTGAGCCCTAAGTTGTATGATAATATGTTGCTTCTAGAGCTGATATTGAGGTATTGTCTCTAAATAAGAGTGTCTGCTAAATGTAAATGTAAATAGCATTTGTCATGCCCCCTTTCTCATACTGTGTGTCCTCTGAGGTGTTTGTGGTTGCAGCAGTGGGAATCACCCGGGCGATAGTGTCCATGACCGTCAGTGCCTCCAGTGCTGCTACCATTATAGACAAGGTAAGGCAGCACACATAATGGTAACATTTATATAATATAATAAATATAGCTGAAAAAAGCTATTGTTCTTGCAAGGGATTGTTCCTGAAAGTTGCAGACAATTAGAAAATGTGCATGGTAGAGAGACATGTATCTCACACACCATTTTTCACAAATAATCACTTCAGGTAAAAAAAAAAAATATATATATATATATATATATACATGTGTATATATACATGTGTATATATACAGTCAGGTCCATAAGTATTTGGACATTGACACAATTTTCATCATTTTGGCTCTGTATACCACCACAATGGATTTGAAATGAAACAATCAAGATGTGCTTTAAGTGCAGACTTTCAGCTTTAATTTCAGGGTATTTACATCCAAATCAGGTGAACGGTGTAGGAATTACAATACATTTTATATGTGGCCCCCCCCTTTTTAAGGGACCAAAAGTAATTGGACAATTGGCTGCTCAGCTGTTCCATGGCCAGGTGTATGTTATTATCTCATAAAGGGAGTTTGTTATTTCATTGACAAGGAGCAGATAAAAGGTCTAGAGTTCATTTCAAGTATGGTATTTGTGTTTGGAATCTGTTGCTGTCAACTCTCAATATGAAGTCCAAAGAGCTGTCACCATCAGTGAAGCAAGCCATCGTTAGGTTTGTTTTGATTTTTCAGCCTATCAGAGAGATAGCAAAAACATTAGGTGTGGCCAAATCAACTGTTTGGTACATTCTTAAAAAGAAAGAACGCACTGGTGAGCTCAGCAACACCAAAAGACCCGGAAGACCACGGAAAACAACTGTGGTGGATGACAGAAGAATTCTTTCCCTGGTGAAGAAAAACCCCTTCACAACAGTTGGCCAGATCAAGAACACTCTCCAGGAGGTAGGCGTATCTGTGTCAAAGTCAACAATTAAGAGAAGACTTCACCAGAGTAAATGCAGAGGGTTCACCACAAGATGTAAACCATTGATGAGTCTCAAAAACAGGAAGACCAGATTAGAGTTTGCCAAAAAACATCTAAAAGAGCCTGTACAGTTCTGGAACAACATCCTATGGACAGATGAGACCAAGATCAACTTGTACCAGAATGATGGGAAGGGAAGAGTATGGAGAAGGGAAGGAACTGCTCATGATCCAAAGCATACCACCTCATCAGTGAAGCATGGTGGAGGTAGTGTTATGGCGTGGGCATGTATGGCTGCCAATGGAACTTGGTTCCCTTGTATTTATCGATGATGTGACTGCTGACAAAAGCAGTAGGATGAATTCTGAAGTGTTTCGGGCAATATTATCTGCTCAGATTCAGCCAAAAGCTTCGGAACTCATAGGACGGCGCTTCACAGTGCAGATGGACAATGACCCGAAGCATACTGCGAAAGCAACCAAAGAGTTTTTTAAGGCAAAGAAGTGGAATGTTCTGCAATGGCCAAGTCAATCACCTGACCTAAATCCAATTGAGCATGCATTTCACTTGCTAAAGACAAAACTGAAGGGAAAATGCCCCGAGAACAAGCAGGAACTGAAGACAGTTGCAGTAGAGGCCTGGCAGAGCATCACCAGGGACGAAACCCAGCGTCTGGTGATGTCTATGGGTTCCAGACTGCAGGCTGTCATTGACTGCAAAGGATTTGCAACCAAGTATTAAAAGTGACAATTAGATTTATGATTGTTAGTTTGTCCAATTATTTTTGGTCCCTTAAAAATGGGGGGGCCATGTATAAAATGTGTTGTAATTCCTACACCGTTCACCTGATTTGGATGTAAATACCCTGAAATTAAAGCTGAAAGTCTGCACTTAAAGCACCTCTTGATTGTTTCATTTCAAATCCATTGTGGTTGTATACAGAGCCATATGAAAATTGTGTCAATGTCCAAATACTTATGGACCTAACTGTATATATAATGTGGACATTGAGTTCTGGGGGGGGGGGGGGGGGTTGATACAAATGTATTGATCTATGAAGAACTCTGTGCCCTTGTAAACAGTTTTGTGCTCTTGCAAATAATTTGATCAAACACATTAGTCGTATATGAATGGTGATGACATGGAAAAGACACACCCACAAAACTAGGTAAATGAAACAGTTTATCGCAGTTCACAAATATGAGAGAGAGAGAGAGAGAGAGAGACTCTTCTGGAGAACAGTTGTCAGTTTGAAGAAGAAGAGTCAAGGTTCCGTTCGTCGTTGTAAAACGGTTAGAGCAAAGGAATCGTTCGTTCAAGTTCCTAGTGGTCCAGTGAGTTGCTGATTGAGAAGGATAGGTCAGATGTGTCGCGAACACTTCCGGTGAATCCTTGCGAAAAAGCCAGGATTGCTTGTGCGTCGAGGTTTTATAATCCTTGAGAAAGGGGTATCCTTTTGGAGGTGAACTCTTTGATTGGTGAGTTACTCCCACCTGGGCGTCCATCCTGAGATTGACGTATGGGTGTGAAGTGGTTGATAACTTGTCAGAGTTCAGCTATTTCAAATGTCCATGTATTGCTTATACTTCGAAATATAACAATACAACATTAATAAATGGTTTAGTTTGTAGATTAGAATCATTTTGATATCAAGATTGACTGATTTATCATAACAGGAAAGGAAGTTGCATTAACATAAAATTATATCAACACAGCATTAAAGGGAAAGCATACATTATAACACATCAACTACTGTCATTGAAATAGTGTCCCTGAGCCATGTAGTTCTTGAGAATATGTTTGTAAATCCAGAAAAGTTAGTTCTTCCTTAAAATCCTTTGTCTCCATACTGTAAGGCCATTTTGGTCTACCTTCTGACCCCATGCTGGGCCAGAAGCTTTGAAGCTCCTGCTCTGGAGATAAGGACAAGGGGGAAAACCCCCTTTCTCCTTGTCGGGGGTAGGGGAAAGGTGTGATGGTATGTGGTTTGTCTGTTGGCTCTGCTACAGCAGCATAGGCCCAAATATACAGTATTAATTAAAAGAAATTGCCCCTGGGCTTTGAAGCACGCTGCTTGTACTCTTATTGCAGAGTAGAAACATAGCCTACAGTTTAAATTACGAATGGCGCAAGGCTGTTCACACTAGACATGCATTTCTCCGCGCCAGACACCAAGCCTTTCACCTTCTCTGAGCTTTCCTTTTTCACATTGAAATCTGACATAAACATTGCATGGGCTTTATTTAGGCAACTTGCTGTTCCAACAGCCATCACAACAGCATCCCAACGCAATGTGGCAACATTGGTCTTTTTTGCTGTAGGCTAGTCTTTGTAAAATAGGCTACGTGCTGTGGGTTATACAACTCCATGTAGGCCTATGCTACTCAACTTCGATGATTAACTTTGCGTTGTCAATCTTTCTTCACTGGTTTGTGATGTAAGGTTCTGGTGTTTCTTCTGCTTGAGTGTATGCCAGCTCATCTATCTCACTCTGAAATACATTGTTTCATCAACGCCATCATCAATCAGGGTTTTTTATTTAAAAATGTTTTAATTTATCAGTTTTGACCGGGGTTGTTACCTGCGTAGTGAAGTTAGGTGTTAAGTGACAGGCTATGGCCTACAACTAACGTAGTAAAATTATAATAACATGTTTTTTTTATTCATGTATACCAATAACATGGTGTGTTTTATCATTGTCATCTTTTGTCAGGGTACTGAATCAGTGCCTATTTGGTAATTTTCGTCTGGGTTCCAGAAGGATTGTAACACTACTCATAGCCCTAATCCTAGTATATCCCCATGGTACATAGGGAGAACATGTGTGTGTTCACAATATCAAGGTTCAGGGAGGTGTCATGTCACTTCCTCTAGTGGCATTCAAATTACACTGCTCTGTTTTAATCCATGCATCACTAGTTATGAGGGAGCATAAAGGTCCATACATAATGTTCTTTTTATACTTCTCTAGCATAATTTTTAGTACCTTGCTTCAAACCAGTAAAAATATACCTGTTGATGCTATTTGCCTTATGAATGTGACACTGTCCAACTGCATGATTCTATTAACTTGTAGGCAAATTATTTCAGATGATTGTGTAATACCTGGCACTAGATGGGTTGTTGAATATAATACATTGTTAATATTATTCCTCCATTAGGTGCTGTGGGAGATCACTCGCTTCTTCTTGCTGACTATTGAGCTCAGCGTTATCATTCTGGGACTGGCATTTGGTAGGTGTTGTACATTAGTATTCTACAGATGAACACTTGTAACTACCTGTATTCTACCTGTATGTGCAGGAAGAAGGCTTTAAAAAGTTGTGCTACACGGGTCAAAAGCTAGTAACTGAACTAGAAGTAGTTCAGCTTAAGAATAATTGACCTTTCGCAAGCCCCGCCCACCATAGTTACTGTTGCGCTTGGCAGGCTAGTACCCGCTATCTTTGAATAGCAAGTACTACTGTAAAATGCCAAGCATGAAGGGGATAAGATGCATACTACCTGTCAGTGTAAGTGATTCTTTTTGAAGTAACACCTTCACAAAATCCTCCAGATTGAGGCAAAAGTGATTGCAATAATATGCATTGGAGGGATCTATTTAGAATATTAAAATCAAGGAAAGGGACATGACAATAATGTAAGCAAAAGCATACAGATCTGAACTACTACAAGGTTAATGATACTGTAGAGAGGGCTGTCCATTCACAAAATGCTACAACAATTAAAGAAAAATAAATTCATATTGGCCAGTTTATATGTTCAACCTTTATAATCTACGAACCATAGGCCATGTGAAGCCTTCAGCAACACTGAGACTCACTTTCTGGAACCCAACCTATAGTTAATGTTGTCTTGCTAAATTTTACAGTTGGTAACGTTAGTTTTTTGCTTATATATGATACTAGTTAGGTAATTATAGTTGTAATGATACTAGTAAATGGCAACCATCATTTTTTTTTATCTAGTTGGGTGTGCTCAAGCCTTCGGCGAGAGCACAACCTTTGTTCTCTCACATATATATTTATTTATTTATTTTCGCCCCCCTAAGGATCAGTCAATATTTGGACTACATACACAACGGCGGTGTCAAAAGGTTCGTCTTGGTAGCGATTGCGTTGGTTGTATTTTTATTTACGTTCCGTTGCATGGTTTAAGTAGAAATTGCGTTTTTGTGGTGAAAAGTGAAGCTAACGGTGGCTAATTTGCTAGCCACAGTCACTGACGTTACTAACGTCACAACGTCACTAACGTCACGAAAACACGCGTGACTACCTGTAGCAGAACATTCGTTTCACATCTGTTAACTTGGGGGATAGCTAGGCTAACTATAGCTTTACTGCAAGGCAGCTGCAGGAACGCCACAAGGAAAGAGGCCAGGGTGATAACTATTTACTCATTTTACTTTGTGATGTGAAACACAATTATGAAATGTAATGTACAATATTAGCTGATATTATTAAGGAAGTAGGCCCACATCTACTTTTGGAAACGGTAGTCTACTATTTCACTGAAGCATTAGCATCATGACATTAGCCTCTGTTGCCCGGGCAACACATACTACAGTGGTCTATGATGCATCTGTTTTCAATCTTTAAAATAAACATTCCTCACAAATACATTTTCGTTGTAGGATTTATAATGACATTACATTACAAGTAAACGATTTGTGGGTGAAATTATCATTACCTGTGGTTTCAAACCAGTGTTGCTCACTGAAATGCTGTAGCCTACGCGAGACACTACAAAAACATCTACACAGCTGTAGGAAGTCAAACGGCGACAGAACATGTTCGGCACTCCCCTTACTTAATCAAACGTCTATCTAACTACTAACCTGAACTTCATTGCCACAGCCTAAACGTTGCCAACCGTACAACGGAACGTTAAATCCAATTCAACCAACGCAATCACTACCAAGACGAACACAGCAGTAGTCTAGTACTGTACCGTAGTAGTACAATTTACCGGGGCAGCTTCTCCACACAGGGCTATATCGCATTTTGCGTTGTTACTGACAATGATCGCTACCAGTGAGCTTTTTATGAATGAGCGATTTTCCACTAAATAAATGTCAAGCTTATTTACGTTTTGGGGGGCATATTTTCAGTTAGCAGATGGGACTGTCTGAATCGCGATTCCATCTTCTACTGCCGGGTAACGTCGTAGAATAATCTTCAAAGGGGGTTCTTTATTAATGAATGAATGCAATGAGTAGGCTACATGCCTGAAAATATCACGAGAAGGGAAAAACTTAAAAGGACGTTTAAGTCATAGAGATTAGGTCCATTTTTACACCGGTCTGCCAAATTTATTCGTTTTGATTCAACGATGAGGCTGCCTCTTGCAGGGGAAGTGAGAAGACATCTATTTCATTCTACACTTCACTCGTATTTTCAGTTGTAAATGAGCAGCAAAAAAAAATGCCTTTAATTCTATTTAATCTTTATAAATAATAAGTATGCATTTTCATATAAAATATACAGAAATCAGTTGTAAAAATTTCATTCAAAAACGGACCCCTGTGCAACCAACGCAAGCAAGCACACCCTACAATTTCCCCAGAAATTGTACCCTCTCTAGTTATGCGAATGTTCTCTCACATCTAACATATCATCAGCTCGACAATGACAACAGATTAGTCCAATAGCTTAGTTGGAGCAGATAGAAGTATGTGTTCTGAATCTGTTGAAAACAGTGTTGTGTAGACACAATAGATTTATTTGTACGTTTTAATTTCACGTCTCCACCTTCGATGTTTCAGTGAGTGCTGTTAGCCGTGTTGCATCAACTTTGCTCCGCAGCTTCACTCGTTGTAAACCAACCAATCAGCGCGCAGCTCATCTATATATTCATGAGCACACCATAAAAGGGAGAAAACCTCTCGTTTTATTCCAGGGCTATTTCACAGGGTGCATTAGGGTACATAGAACAGCACCCGGGCCTTTTCAGCCCAACCAATGTCACATACCCTATTCGGAGACCTTAAGGAACAGTGTGAAATACCCTATAAAATCAGTAAATGACCCCTTTAAAAAAACACCACTTGTATCTATGCAAGAAAATGGGATGATTATTTTTGGCTATTCCAACAGGTCACTTGGAGAGCAAGTCCAGCATAAAGCGTGTACTTGCCATCACTGCTGTGCTAGCTCTGGGTTACTCCATTACACAGGTAAAGTGAATGATTCTGTTGAAAGTCTGAAAGAAGGCAAAATAATTGTGCCTTTTTATATAAGAGAAATTACAACATATTAAGTGATGGATTCTGAATAATTTCAGTAACAGTTTGTTTAATTGTCCATGATGGCTCTTTGGCCACTCAGGGTACATTGGAGATCCTATACCCTGACGAGCACCTATCCGCTGAGGACTTCAATATCTATGGCCATGGGGGACGACACTTCTGGTTGGCCAGCTCTTGCTTTTTCTTCCTGGTACGTGGCCTATTGCTGTGCTTTATAGTGTAGTATGGGAAACATGCATTATAGGCAATTACAAAGGCTTAAACCTAAATTTGACCTAATCTTTACTCATTAAGGTGTACTCTCTGATCTTCATCCTACCCAAAACCCAGATGAAGGAAAGGATATCTCTGCCCTGTAAGTTTGTAGTCTTTCTGTTGCCTAGTTTTATCCAGATTAAATTATACCCTCCTAAATACCCTCCTTCACCTTCTGGTGTCTTCACATAACATTCAGTTATTATAAAATAAAAAGTATCTTGTTGGATATTTATCTATAGTTGTCTAGTTGTGCCTCACCAAAGCTCTGTAAGTTACTTAAAGTAGATCTTCTGATGGAATGTTGGATGTTGACTGAGTTCGCTTTTTAAAGAGTAAACACTAACACCTCTCGAGTTAAACCCTTTATGGCTAATTCTCATGCACGTCTAAAAAGTATGTGGGCACTGCTCAGTACACAGACAATTGCTTGTTGATCCTATAATTCCAATATCATGGGGATTAATATGGAGCTGGTTCCTTCTCTGTTTCTATAACTGCCTTAACCTTTCTGGTAAGGCTTTCCAATGTAACATTGATGCATCTACAAGAACATTACGGAGGTTGGACACATGTTGGATAAGTAGACCTTGCTTGCAGATGGCGTAAGAACTTATCCCAAATGTGTGTGATGTCAATTATGTCAGGGATCTGTGCAGACCAACTAAGTCTTTCTACACTTCTACACCAACATTTCTGTATGGACCATGCTATTTTCATGGGAGCATTATCAAGCCAATTAACAATACAAATGCACCTATGCTCTTTTTTTTCAGTTCAGTTCCGATTCCAATATGTACATTTGGCTATCTGCTGATTTTCTTAAATATTAGGAAAAAACTTGAGTTGAAGTGGGTTTTCATAACATGTAATACGAGCATTATAATCACTGCATAATGTGTGTCCATGACAACAAGGGTCATTACCTGTAAGTGTTAATGACATGACATCATGATACACATTTCTAGCATAGCCTTGGCCCACCACATAGGTCCAACAGTGAAGAAGTGTTTAAGGAAAAATGGTGTGAGGCAGCAAATTGTATCCATGTACTTTTCTATCAACTGCAACAATAAAATAAGAAGACATTTTAAACATTTAGAAGAAGCAGTGTTTAGCTACTGTGCTAATTTTTCACAATGTTGTGTCACAACTTAACACTTTAGCTCTTAAAACTAGAAGTAAAACACTAAAATTGTATCTTTGCACTCGATCAAAATTCAGGACCCTGTTTTCTTGACTTTTCCTCCTATAGTACCCATTACCCTTCCTTTATCACCCAGTATTTTGAAATTTTCAAAGTCCCACCAGGAAAAGCTAATTTAAGACTATTTCACTCCTGCTTACTGTTAAATAGCTGCCAGATGCACGTTCTGCCATTTATTTTCTTGCATTCCAAGGCTGCGATTTCTCTTTTCTATCAGCAGATGTTGCAAGGGCTCCCGTATATGTTATTCAGACAAAGTTTAATATATAGGCCTAGTGTATAAATATACCTATAACGTGTTTGACATTCTTTAGCCAATAAATCACATTTTGCTGAATGATTGAAGGTCTAGAAAACAAACGCTCTAATGAAATAATCACAGACTAACAACACGGAAATAAATGACAGATTGCTGAAGACGTTTATTTTAAGACCGTGCCTTTGCTCCATGCAACAAGCGCCATCTAGCGATCATTACATGTCAGTAACAACGTCCCTGTCGGTAGACTCATGGGTCAATTTGACCCCTAACGGCAAAAAAAGACTCAGAACATGTCTAAAGATAGACATGTTCTATTTTCTAAAATAATTGCTATTTTTGGTCTATTGGTATTTCACATTTATAGACTACAGAGGGTACCATTTATGGGGAAATTGTGAGTTGTTTGCAGCTGGGGCAATTTATTTAACTACAGCACCACAAAACCTATTGTTTAAACTAATATCAAATGTCCAAATATTTGGAGAAAGACAACATGGCTTTTTCATGGGTGTACAGTACTTACATTTTATAACTAATATTTCTGAATCTTTTAAATAAGTGTACTATTATTTATGAAGATTGCATATATTTAAAAGCATACAACATAATTTATTTTGCTTATTGTTTACACTTCAAAATACTAAGTGTGAAAGTATAGAATGGAACAGGGTTCTCTTATATTCCTGAGTGTAATAGGTACCTCAGGCTAGAGGTGATGTGTAACTCACATAGTTGAAACAGTTCAGTCAAAACTAAGAAATTGGGCAATCGTGTAAAACAAAATACTAATCCTTTCCTTGAAATACAGTTTGACATATTCCTAATTGAACTGCCGTCTAGAAATTAATTAAGACAAGTTTGTTCATACCTAGGCACCTAGCGAGACTAGACTTTACTACTATGGGCTCGCGGTAAAGTTCTTTACCCTTAATACTTTGTTTGCATACACAAATTGATTCATTGTGTAAAGAGAATCCTACTCTATTGAGGTCACCAAAAATACACCTGTCTGATGGTTGAAAATGGTGGTTCTGATGGTTTTTTCAATAGACAATTACATCATCTGCCTTTTTGGAAACTTACTGTAGCTAACAAATATCTCCCGCTAACCATTTACTTCCTCCTTTCGTAGCTAAGAAGAGTTTCTATGTGTATGCAGCCATCCTGTCTTTGCTCAACTTGGTCCAGGGCCTGGGCAGTGCCTTGCTTTGTGCTGACATAATAGAGGGACTTTGGTGAGTATGTGTCTGTCTTGTCCTGAGATTGTCATTGTCTTAAAGGCCAAGTCATGGATATGGATGTAAAGCTGATGTTGTATATTTTATAGAATAACATGTCATTTGGATCTCATAAAATGTTCACCTGGTTACTAAAAATAAAACAGGCAGTAGTAAGTAACAGGTAATACAATGGATCTATGCATTTTAAGAGATAATTGAACATATTGAATGATATATAAACATTTTATATATATATATAAATATATATTAGGACTGGGAATCGATAAAATAAAAAAAACCTAATTAATCGCACAATATGCTGTGATTAATCGCATTTTCCCCAAGCTTGTTATCATCATGTAAAACATTACATTAAATCAATTAACACAAGTATATTTTAAATAGATCATTTGATGACATCTCGTGAACTGTAAACAGTCTCTCCTGGGAACTACAGAATAGTCATTCCCATCAAATATGTGCAGCAACTTTATAAACAACAAAGTGTTTAAGTGCACATGGAATATTTAAAGTTTAAACCCTGAAGGTTATGCTTTTTTTTATATATGTATATAGGCCTTAGTGGTCCCCTAATACTGTATCCAAAGTCTCTTTCCCGAAATTCAGCCTTGGTGCAGAATTACAGCCACTACGAGCAGTCCCACAATGAGCTTTCCTCAGAACAAGCTGTTTCGGTGTCTGTTGCTTTAAGGCCTGACACGGCAGGCAAAAATAGGAGTTTTTCATATACTGGTCATTTTTGACATTTTTTGCTATTTTGCTTCCTCACCATGTCTATTTTCAAACTAGTTGAAAGAAGTTCAAAGTTCAAACTATATCTTAAAGTGTTTATTTGACTGCACTTTGTCTTGTTATGCCTGTGGATTTCACAAAAATTCACCAAAAGTTAGCATTCTAACGTAACATACAGTACCGCGACCGTTTGCTTCACCATGACATCCGTGGTATCGTTGTAACGCTCTCCTTCTCCTGCACAATGTTATCCGATCCAAACATTCCTTTGTATCAGCAACCAATCGTGAAAATACAAACGGGGGGTTAGACCAAAATAAGAAATCCCATTGGCTGGAGTCGATTTCTGATAACTTGATTTGTTCAAATGCATCACGTGATGTGCGCTGATGCTTCCTGGTTTAGCTGTCAGTGGGACCTTTTAAATCTCAAAATGCCGAAAGAAGCGCGAACAAAAACGACTAAGAAAAGAAGACAACAATTGTCACTTTCCAGACAAAAGGCTAAACCATCTAATGGAGAAGACGATCAAGTCCCTTCACAAAGCGCATCCATGCAAAAATTATCGATGGGAAAACAGTTGGATAGCGGTGAACTAACGCGCCTCACAGCAGTGGCTGATGGTTCATGTGGCGCGTTTGAATGAACTGGTTAATGGATAAATTTGTCCTAATTGTGCAGGGACAGGGCTTAAAATTAATATTGATCTGCAAAATCAAGGCTTTTGTAGCAGTTTGCTTCTGGAGTGCAGTCTGTGTGAAAGAGATGGGTACCGCAAAAGTATATACACATACACGCGTCTTCAAGACGGAACGAGGAACGACGTTGCCTTTGACGTGAATGTGCGAATGGTGCTCTTAGCGCACGAGTTATGGTTGGGGGTATGCAGCGCTCAAGAAAATAAGTAAAGTGTTAGGGATACCTGATCTTCATTTGAAAACCTATCAGAAACACGACAAGAGAGTGACAGGTAGGCTATGGAAACAGGGCTGAGACTTAAAGTGGTAGGGGAAAAGGAATGCATCTCTCTCACTCTGGTGGAGTCAATTACTAATGAAAGGAGGCATTGTTGTATCCCCCCCACCAACCACACAGCTCCACTGTAGCCTTCATCAATTTGTTTTACGGATCAATAAAGTATTTAATTCATGTTATTTAGTCAGTTTTACAGTAAACCCCATAGCCTTTTCCTTTTAATATCAGAGTGGAAAATATTTAGATAATGTAGCTTACCAATACACATAATTTGTTTTACTTTAGTGGCAAAAACATAACTTTAACAATAAAACTTGGCCAAATGAACAGTAAGTAATACACTAAACATGTGATTTTAGTGGCAGAAATTGAAAGAGGGCAGGAGTCACTGCAAAGGACCAGGGAGCAGATCAGATGTTGACCCAGAAGTGGCAGAGTTTCTGAGGGAGGATGAAGATGCAGTCATTAACATCAGCGTGTCTTTTGATGGAACCTGGCAAAAAAAGAGGCTTCACCTCTCATTATGGCATTGGTGTTTGCGACCAGGTGCGGTAAACAGAGATGCTGTCAGATGGGGATAGTGCAGCATTTAGGGAGGTGTTTGCACTGAACCCATACCCTGGGCATGACATTGTTAAACTAGAATGTATAAATCACGCTCACAAGCGAATGGGGACAGCTCCAAGAAAGCTGAGTGCACAGGCAAAGTTAGGAGGAAAGGGTTTGGGAAAGCTAACTACAAATAAATGCAAAAGTTTGCAAAATTATTACAGGGGGGCAAGTATAAATAACCAGGGTTCAGTAGATGGGATGAATGCAGCAATATGGGCAAGTCTCCTCCATTGTATGTCCACAGATGATAACCCCTTGCACACCAGGTGTAATCCTTCCTGATGTTGGTTTAGAAAAGAAGAGGAGAACGGGGAATCACCTGGTAGCCACAAGCTGCATGCTGGAAACTATTTAACCCGTGAGGTGGGAAAGCAGCTTATACCAGTGTACCACCGGATGTCAAGTGACAGCCTGCTGCAGCGAATGCAGCATGGAGGCACTCAAAATGCAAACGAGTGCATCAACTCTGTTATATGGGTGCGGTGTCCCGAAACGTTTTTTTGTGGGGAAAAGCAGGGTTGAGGCAGCAGCCAGTATGGCCATCCACTTTTAATGAAGGTGCCTCTGCCATGCTAAGTGTAATGGAGAGGTTGTGGCTTCAGAGCACAGGTGTGACAGTTAACGTCATGAGGGAAACTGATCAGTTCCGAATATCCAAAGCTGAGGCTTACACCACCAGCATGAAGCAAAGGCGGAAGTGTCCACCTTTGGACCGCAAAAAAAATGAAAAGGCATCAACAAGAAAGGGATGAGGGTCAAACATATGAAGCAGGCATGGAAAACTAGGCTGCAAACATAAATGCTAACAAATAAATATAAATGCGACAACCACCAAACCAGGGTGGCAGTTCTGGTCGCAGTGTGTGTTTGTGCGGGTGCGTGTGTTTGACTACAGTTCTGTTCAGTTAAAGGCCAATGCTGGTTCAGTTTTTAGTTTGAATGTGTTTGGGATGTTGTCTGTTCTGGTTGCTAAGGTCTTGATGAGATATTTTGTCTGTAAATAGTGCTTTCAAATACATTTGTATAACATTTTACAACACATGGCCGTTTTCTCAAAATGAGTTTTTTCTCATGTTCTGAGCGTGAAATCTCCACTTCTGTAGTACTTACATAAATCAAACTTTCTATTTATATTCCTATTTACTTTGTCTAGGAGTTTACAGAGGGGTTTGTTTATAAATATTTCATAGTGATAAAAAGAGATATAAAAACGTTATATTCAAAGTATCAACAAAAGGACACAAAGTGTTTACCTAGCTTTAACCAATGTTCAGATTTCAGTTCTGGAAAGGTGTGCATATTTAAGTATATTGTGCCTCATTTGCATATAATTTGCATATCTGCTTAACATATTCAGAAAACTTGTAATGCAAAAAAACATTGTCTTAATATAAGTAATCAACTTGGAAAGTTTAATGGGGATATCTATTAGTAAAAAAAATTACCATATTAACCTGTGGTGTCTGGCCTTAAATGCTATTGAGGAGGAGAGAGGGCGGCACCATGCACTAATGTTTACAGTGGATGTATCGCTATGGCTCGTAGCCCCGTTGCTGTAAAATGCCTCGAATTTGCCCATTCTCATCTGATCACCCTGGTTGGCAGAGGTGCACACTCATAGTAATTTCAATGAGGGGAAAGGCGATTAATCGTAATTAATCTAAAATTTTTATCTATTCTAAATGTCCCTTGATTTCTTTTTGTCCAATTATGTTTTTCTCATTTTAATGCTCTTATCAACATGGAAAAGTGGATTGGATTGCTTGGTGCAAATGTTTTTTTTTTTTTATTGAAAACAACATTGCAATCGCCTGGCTTTGACGAGGGGGCGGAGAATTCG
Organism: Osmerus mordax; assembly: GCF_038355195.1. Lineage (NCBI taxonomy): Eukaryota > Metazoa > Chordata > Actinopteri > Osmeriformes > Osmeridae > Osmerus > Osmerus mordax. Next base: position 5,240,401 of record NC_090050.1, on the reverse strand, counting down.
CATCAGCTGTGTGCTTGGCCATCAAGTGGTATTTCAGACTGGACGTGCCGAGATGATAGCTCAGTTCACAACGACAAAACACACAGATCACTTTGGTCTTGTCAATGGAACCATTTGGCAACTTTTTTAAAGTAAACTTTCCATTCAGAATCTTATTGGCATCCATTTCGGCGTCTCGCGCTCGCCATCCACTCAAAACGTAACGTTAGCCTAATACTCTTTAGCCGGCTCGCAAGCCCAAACAAGTGTATGCGGCGTGCCTGTTGTTTTGTTTCCGGTCGAGATAGATCCGGTGTGGTGTTGTAGTTTTTCTAACGTCAGTAGTTGTTGCAACAGAATATGAAAAAAACTACAACGTTTGCTAGGCCAAAAAGAACGTTAATCGCGTGATAAAAAAAATTACGCCGTTAAAATGGGTTTGCGTTAACGCCGTTAATAACGCGTTAAACTGACAGCACTAATTCACACACATACTTGATGCTATCTACCTTTACATTAGTGACAGTAACTGAGCTGTTAGCTGCAGAGATAATTTTACAGCCACATTCTGACATGATGAAGGGTAGCAAGCTAGGTAACCATATACAGTAAAGCAACAAAATGCTAGTTGACTTACTTATCCAAGGTTTGTAGCCGGACCAAGGAGAGTTGGTACTGATCCAGAATTTAATTTTAGACGGTCAGCAAGGCCAGCTTTGTATTGGACCAAGTTGAGGAAACAGTCGTGGCTGAAATGTTTGGCGCAGACATACAAAACTGGGTAGTTGTGTCAGCGCATTTCCAGAGAAAATACAATTAAGACACTGGTTCTTCAGAGGCTCGGATGTAGGAACTGTAAAAATACTTTTGTTTTAATTTGTACATCCAAACACTGAGCAACTGTTATGCTTCGTTCGTTTGCAAGCCATGATGTCTCACGAGGAAAAAACTATATCGCACTCGCATGGTTGTATCTCAGATTCTCATGGGCGGGCCAGAGAAAGGGGATGTAACCTTCCTCCTTCTTACGTCACAAGGAGAGGATTTTCAAAACCGAACGTTTGAGCTTTAATTTTCTCAAAGGCGGAAAAGAATACCCAGGGCTTGGTTTACACCTATCAAAATTTCTAGCCACTTGGGGACCAAAGGCAGACAAGGGGAACTCATATTAATGTTAAATAACCTTCTAAAGTGAAGTTTTCATGTCATGGGACCCTTAAACATTTCATCATTATTAGACTATTGAATTAATTACCCAAATTGACCGGAAACAGGATTGGTTACTTATTTATTCATTACATATTAATTTTACTTTTTTGTATTCATTGTAACATTGTTTCAAACCTACTGGCTTGGCCAAGCTTTGTAGCATGGGAGTCTTGATCTTTTTCCAGCTGACAGCCAGTTTTCAGCACATTTAGAGGCATCAAACATTTCCAGGGAGGGCGCCTCTGTACTGATCCGAATGAGGTCCTCTGTGGTGGATGGTTTCAAACTACTCATTAATCGTAAATGTAGTTTCTATGTTGTATTCGCACTGGTGTTATTGTAGGGTCGCAACTGCGCCCTTGGTTTTCAGCATGGCTTGTGGTAGGACAGAAGGGGATTCAGTTGGGGGGTTAATTTTGTTGACGGAAGCATTGTTTAAGTTTCTATTGTTATTTTGATATGTGTCGTGTTGGACGTTAGTTTGCTTAGTTCTATTGTTCACACTGAGTGTGAAGGTTAGCTAGCTAGATCGCTAGCCAGGCTGTTACAGCGCAGGACAGATGCAGTAGGCTATCGCAGGTCACAGCCTATGAGGTTTATCCGAGTCACGATTATCAGTAGTTGAAATCTCTCAAAAAAAGAGGAATAAACGTTTCTTGTTGAAAATAATGGTTTGAGCATTTTCGGGTTCCATAGACGCAAAAATGGTCTTGCGTTAATTGCGCAAAATTATTTTTAACTCGTTAAACATTTCAAATTAATTGCTAAGATTAAGGCGTTAACTTTCCCAGCCCTAATATATATATATATAATATATATAGCTGGGCTAACAGTTACCCACTGCATACAAAAAATGTGGGCCCCTAGGACTGCTGGTAACTGAGTGACTCTGGAGAAGGAGTTGGTTCTCCAGAGTCACTGGAGAACACATTTTTTGTGGGCCCCACACAGTCACTCAGTTACCTGCAGTCTGCAGACATTTTTTGTATGCTGTGGGTAACTGTTAGCCCAGCTCTAATGACTAGCATCATCAGATTGTCCAGTTCTACAGTGCATCTGGACAGTATTCACAGCACTTCCATTTTTCCACATTTTGTTATGTTACAGCCTTATTCCAAAATTGATTCAATTATTTTTTTCCTCAAAATTCTACACACAATACCGCATAATGACAAAGTGAAAAACGTTTGTTCTTATATTTTTTTTAAATATTTGCAAAAATGATCTTGGCTGTGTGCTTCGGATCGTTGTCCGGTGGGAAGATTATCCTTCACCCCAGTCTGAGGTCCAGAGCGCTCTGGAGCAGGTTTTTATCAAGGATGTCTCTGTACATTACTGCATTCATCTTTCCCTCGATCTTGACTGGTATCTCAGTTCCTGACGCTGAAAAACATCCCCACAGCATGGGGGCCAATTCTAAGAAGAGTCCTGGGCTGCGTTTCCCGATAACGATGGATCGTAGCAACGTTCTAGCAAAATAACGAAAATTACGAATTTTCAAGAGACACTTAGCTACGGTGTCTTTGGGAACGGCCCGTAAAACTAATATTCGTTGTACGATGGATTCTACGATCAACTTAGGCTTACGAAGCTTTCGGGAAACGCAGCCCTGGTGGTTCCAAACTTCTTCCATTTACAGGTCACTGTGCTCATTGGACCTTCAATGCTGCAGACATTATTCTGTACCCTTCCCCAGATCTGTGCCTTGATACAATCCTTACTCTGAGGTCTACAGACAATTCCTTGGACTTCATGTGCTCTGACATGTACTGTCAACTGTGAGACCTTATATAGCAGCGTTTCCCATACATTGATGTGAAATAAATGTTTTTTGATGCACTCAGCCCCTTCTTGCCCTGCTCGCGTTCTCTCTCACTCACTTCAACGGACCCTTCTGTGAAAACGCTTTGAATCAATGCGTGGGACGAACGGTTAGTATTATAAATCTCTGCACAAATTTGTAAAAAACAGATACATTCAAGTTAAATCGAATAATATTCATGGTTAAATACATTCGGCAAATATAACAATATGAGTCTAATGTAAAGTTTATATTATGTAAAGTCCCAAAACGATTTATCACTCAAATTAATGCAAAAACAATTATTGCGCGCAACGCACGTTCACATTGATTGTTGAAGTCCCTATCTATACTCACATCTTACCGATACTAGAACATAAGTTTGGACTGAGGCCCACATTTTTACATTGTCTGGCTTCGCCCCTGCCTACCACCACAAATATAATCACATTATTTACATTTAGTCATTTTTTAGCAGACGCTCTTATCCAGAGCGACTTTATGTGGGAAACACTGTATAGACACATGTTTGCCTTCCTAAATTATGTCCAATCCACAGAATTTACCACAGGTGGACTCCAATCAAGTTGTAGAAACATCTCAAGAATGATCAGTGGAAACAGGATGCACCTGAGCTTAATTTAAAGTGTCATGGCAAAGGCTGTGAATACTTATGTACATGGGATTTTGTCATTTTAAATTTCACGTTATCATTATGGGGTATTGCGTATATAATTTTGAGGGAAAAAAATAATTTAATACATTTTGGAATACAGCTGTAACATAACATGTGTAAAAAGTGAAGCACTGTGAATATTTTCTGGATGCACTGTAACTGACCCTGATTGTCTCAGTGTTGTTTTTGTTACAGCTAACTGAGTGAGGTAACTAGTAAACCTCGCTGATGTGATTTATGTTGATTAAAACAGCTGCGTGGATGTCACCACCTTCCTCTACTTCTCAGTCTTCGCTCCGCTCATCTATGTCACATTTCTCAAGGGCTTCTTCGGGTATGTATGAAAAATGATACCATGTCTAACTGGATTCATGCTGTCCTTTGAATTGATGGTCATATAATCTATCTTGCTATAACACTCACTGTGTAGTGGGCCTATCTTTGGACTATTGTCTTTGATCTGGTCTTTGAACTTATTAGATTGGAATCTATCAATTACTTTTGGGAGTATTCTTATTATTCTCCTTATATCCCTAAAGTGCCCAATAACCCAAATGTAAAACGTTTGTCCATGAGTAACTCCCATACCACAACTGGCACACATGAACCCATAGGTGGCGCTACAGACCACTTCCAAAGTCTATGTGATTTTCCCCATAAGTATGAAATGCCTGAAAATTGGTATACCTGACTTATTTCTCGTGGGGAACAAAACAGCCATTGGGACCCATAACGGCTGCTATCTTTGATATTAATGTACATTAATGTGGCCAAAACGTCAATCTTCTCCTCTTGAACTGTAGGTCCGATTTATTCATTCATTCCGATTGACCTGAAATCTGGTTTCACGTGATTGAGATGCATATCTGACAATTGTATGTTTGTGAATAACAAACTATGTCCAATATGGTGGATTTATTTGCATATTTGAGAATTTACACCCTTTGCACATTTTTCATGTGTCCATCGATCAATGACACATTAACCTAGGGATTTCATCTGTACCACACACAAGGATGACAATAGAGTATGTTACCATGTGCAATGGCAATTTCATATCTCCACAAACAATGAAAGGGAAATAGGATTTCAACACTAAAATAATGCTTTACACATCCGCTGACTACAAATGTATACTTTGATTCCATCACCAATTCATATGAAGACTCATGACAATGTTTAGTAACAAATCTAACTAAATGGGTGAATGAAAGATTAAAAGTATTGTGAATATTTGAAATATGCATGCTTGGCTAAATGTTAGTGCAATCTTCTCAGTAAAGTGTCCTTCTCGCTACATTTGGCGTGCACGCTCCAAACTCTCACGGACACAAGCCGTTAAGAAGACATTCTGTGGCTAGTTTGGCCACAGCTACTGCTACTTCTAACAGAAACAGACGGTCTTCTCCTCCAGAACAATGAAGTTCAATCAACCAAACACAGCTTGGTCATTTTTGTATTCTTCTTTCACATACTGAAACAAATGACAAGACTTAACATGGGCCTGATCAGAGCATAGTTGGCACTACCGAACACTCCTCAAAGTTGTCACTTTCAAAATTATGGCATTTGGTGTGCTTGCCTTATTCCTCATGGGGAACAATACAAGTCAAATGAAGTGTGAACTTAAAAACAGCCATTGCTCCAATTGCCTTGAAATGTTGTGTACATGTGTGAAATACATGTCTCTGTCATGCCAACTTTGAAAGGGTCTGGAAACGTTGGGATTAATTCGCGATTGCTGCTTGCTTCTATATTTATATTGATATTTTTAGGTAAATGCAAGTTATTTCTTAACATTAACCATAATGTACTGTATCCCTCATCTGTAAATCTACTACTTCCCCAATACTCTGTATTTACATATTTTGTACTATTCTCTCCTTTTCTTTCTTCCACCCCAGCTCGGAGCCAAAGATCCTCTTCTCTTACAAGTCCCAGGTTGATGAGCCTGATGAGACGGACGTGCACCTGCCCCCCACCACCTCCTCAAGCCTTGGTCGCAAGGAGGTGGAGCAGGGTTCCTTTTACTCCAGCACCCAGATTGATGGGTCTGACACTGGGGCCTACCTGGACGACGTGGTATCGGGACCCTATGGGGCCGGTAGCATCAACAGCATTGACAGCGACCGCTGGAGGGCCATCAACGCTTAGCAGGAAGAGAAAAAAAGGAAAGAAGTGGAGCAATGGGAAGGATAAATTGAGTTGGACTGTGTAGGGAATGACCATGGTGGATAGGGAGGTAAATAATTGAAGCAAAAGAGCATGGAGAGTGCTTAAGTGGGAGCTCTGCTGGGGTATATTGAGACTAAATAGGAAGGCTAAGCCAGAAAGCCAGAGGAAATATTGCACGTGATGCCCCACCTCTTGTCAGGATACTAAGAATTGAGAGACTATGAGATTGCATCTGGTTAGCTTTCAAGCAGGTGACAAAGTCCATAACTGAAGAAATTGTACTCCATTTGGCCCATTGCATCCCCTCCATATCAGCTGTTGCTGCCTCATTCAGTCTGTTTAACACATTTTACAATACCTACTGTAGCCACAGCTACTGTGGATTAATACTTCCATGCTTTGTAAGTAAATCAGTGGTTTATCAAGATTAAAACAAATCAATGTTAAGTGTCCCAATTCTATTCTTCTATTCTGTTTGGGATTATTGGGAAATATCAATTTATACCTAATAATTGTGACTCCCTTTCAAGCTAAGCCTCAGTTGTCTCGCAAAAGGACCTTCCCTACAAATAGGGTAATGTGGTATTGTACCACATTGTAAATTCTTTAATTACTGAAATTTTGTTATTCATGTTTGAAAGGTTGTGTAAACTCATGTCTTCATAATTTTCTCCACTTAATTTATTAGTGTGAGTAGATGCACCCTTAGGACCAGCATACCGAGCAGTGCGTTTGGTACTGTGTGTGAGACTCACTGTTGGGTCCTGGTTGAGACCCAACATGGAAGCATTCCCAATGACAATATGTCATAGATACATGTAAGAATTTGCTGTTTTTATTTATGCAAGTTTGGTGATTCATTCCTTTTATGTTGGGGGTTATGGTGCACCATATTAATCATTCCTTGTATTAATCAGGATTAAATCTCATTCTCAGTCAATAAAGACCTTATCCAAGAAATGTATTAGAAGATATTGCACGTATAAGTGTTTTGATGACCCCTTTAAATTTGAAGATACAGAAAGTTAGTTTTCTATCCTGACAGTTTGCAATAAATCTCATTTTAAAGATGTGGGACTGCTTACCTCAAATAATTGACATAAGACAGAATTCATACTTAATTTGTGTAATTCTTGTACTATTGCTAAGGACCAGTAAATATTACACAGTATGTTTGGTGACCAACTACCTATATAATAAAATGAGGTATTAAAATGCTTAAGCTAAAATACCAAAAAGGTTTAATTGCTTGCCTCATTTTGTCTAAGCCTTAGACAAAATGAGGAGTATTTCTGTCGCCCACAACAGCTACCAGTGACATCATCATGCAATAAATCATACCTCTTCCACCACTTGTGTCTCCTGGAGGTCATGAAATTGACTATGGTAGGGGTGCAATTCAGCAGCCACAGGGAATGTATTTTGGAGCTTGAATTTAGACTCAATATTATGACGGAGAGTCTATATTTATTCAGTGTCTGTGTTTAACACTGATGTTATCAGGCATAACATAACAGATGTTTCCTTGAGTATTTCTAGAGTAGCATGTACATTTGATGCTATAAAAAGTATTATTGCTTAGAAAGGCATTTTCTAGGATGACATAGCTGACGAATAGACTTGACTCTTTACTGTCTAGGCATTATAACTAACTTATAGTAAAAAAAAAACAGGACAGTGACAAATGTTTCCAATCATTGAGTTAACCATTTTTGACCAAAGTGCTTCTTGCAGAGTTCCCCTGTTGCTGTGAAGTCTGTTTGCAAAGAAACAGGTCTTATCCTCTGGATTCCCATGGTAAAACCTGGAAAGTTAGCGGGGGGAAAAACATTGATCTGAAAAAGTCAGGGAAAAGTGTTAAAAATGTTTTGAACTTGGAACAGTCAAGAAAAAAAAACACTTTCCAAAATCAAACAAACAAAAAAACATCAGGTTCCCTGACAGGGCCTTGAAAATCTTTGAAAGTTTTGTGAAATCTAGAAAAGTTCAATAAGGCCTTGAATGTTTTTGAAAATTGAACATAAACCGTGAAAGTGCTTGAATCCATAGTTGAAATATAGCCTGGTCCTAACCAGACTCTTGTACATTTCATTTGTACACAGAGTCTGGGATCGCTCCATTGACAAGCGTTGACTTCCTTGTAGGCGGGTACTCTGTTGAAGTTTAAAACTATTGGATCTGCCCAGAGCCACTCTGGATCTGCCATAACCAATTGCTAGTGTTCGCCTTAGCCAACGCCTTCACCACTACTGTAACGGAGCTAGCTGCCGTAGCTGTGAAATCAAACTTCCCGAACCCCGTGGGGAGGAGGGCCACTATGGAGGATTATAGGGGCCAAAACTAAATAAATAATTGGATAAATAAATAATTATATAACACAAAGCTTAAATAAATGACTAATTATATAATGAAATGCCTAATTGACATACAAAATATATAAATTACAAATTAAACGAGACACTAAATATATAAATGTTAGATGTATTTGTGTGTATATACATATATATATATATATTTACGTTTTAAGGTGTTCACATTTATTTATTTATATTTACATTTATTTATTTATCCTTAAATTTATTTATTTATCCTTACATTTATCCACGGTGTAACTTGCTGCAGAAAAATAAATCCGTCGTCTACGTCACCAAGTCAGGGGGCGGGTTTAAGCCTCTGATTGGTGGTTCAACTTGAATCGACTGCTTTTGACTCATTCAAGATGGCAGCACCTATTGCGGATTCAATGAATGAAATATTGCATGCTACAGTGGTCGAAATGTTGTCGGTAGCTGAAGAGATGGAGGCAACTGCCAATTCACTTTTTTTACATCATATTGAGAGCTTCGCTGAAATTATAGCAATGATATCGGCCCTGACTGACACAGACATCAATGAAAATGTGTTCACGATCATCGGCGAGATGGTACAGCATAGGGGGTGGGCGAATCGATCTCTAGACCGATAGTATCGATACCAACGTTGGTATCAGTAGCCTATTGATTGATACTGGCGTGATAAGATCGATACTTAAGTTTCAATTTCTGTGCTCTACATTCAGTACACAATTCCCTTTTCATCATAGTGGTTGTAACTTGTGCAAACGCCGTCTAACTTCGCCCAAGCTCACTTTGCCCCTCCCCTGCTAGGCTGTGAGTTGTTGCCGGCGTGTACGTGCAGTAACACGACTCAGCGGCACACACTAAAAGTATTTTTGACAAAACTCTTTGTCCTGTGTTTCATTATGACCATAATCACGAACAAGTAATTAAAGGAAAAATCATTAAATGATCATGAAAATTCAAATTTTAAATTTTAATTCAAATTTTAATATTGATGTTGCATTCACTTCATAAATTATGAGGCATTGCGCCCTCGACACGAAGGTAGATAAACTGCTTTTCTAAGTAAAAAGTAATATTGCAAATCAGCAATATTGGTATTGGCATGGGCGCCGTATGGCCCTGTATTTACTCTTTGGTATCGGATCAATACCACATTTTACAGTATCGCACACACCTAGCAGCTGCAGAGTGAGGCGATAGAGGATCCCTCTAGATCAAAGAGAGCTTGATCGACTGGTTGAGCCTGCCTGGTGTGTAATACTGTTCATTCACCAATCAGAGGCTTAAACCCGCCCCCTGACTTGGTGACGTAGACGACGGATTTATTTTGCTGCAGCAAGTTACACCGTGGATAAATGTAAGGATAAATAAATAAATGCAAGGATAAATAAATAAATGTAAGTATAAATAAATAAATGTGAACACATTAAAACGTAATATATATATATATATATATATATATATATATATATATATACACACACAAATACATGTAACATTTATATATTTAGTGTCTCATTTAATTTGTAATTTATATATTTTGTATGTCAATTAGGCATTTCATTATATAATTAGTCATTTATTTAAGCTTTGTGTTATATAATTATTTATTTATCCAAGTATTTATTTATTTATTTTTGGCCCCTATAATCCTCCATAGGCCACAACATCATGTAGCCCTCCACCTGGCTATACCCAACGTTTATATCGGTTGTGGATCTAATTAAAAAAAACTTGTCATACATTTGTTGTCTGTCTTGATGTAAGTCATCAACTCATTAATTTTCATGGTGATATCTAACAGTGCATGTCCACTGCAGCGACGCGAATCGCTTGCCATCGCTCGCCTTCCCACAGTTCACCACGCTCAGGGGCGTTTCAAGCAGATTAATGTAGAATGTAGTTCTCTAAAATCACTGTTGTAGTTGTCATGGCCAAGTGTGCAGACTTGGGTTTACGTACTCGCAACATCGATCAAAATACAAAACAATTTAATAGACATACACGTTGACATGTGTAAAAAACGTTTTATTATATTACTCAAAGGCTCTGCTAATCTGTCGATACGATAGGGAGTTCCAGCCGGGCTAGCTAGCTAGTTACCACAGAACGAAGTTACGTAATGTGACTAGACTGAATTTGAAAGTACAAGCACCAACAACTTCGGCAACCTTGCGCCATGCATCGTTTTTTATTAACATCTCTGTACGAATACAGCTATGTATCGTACAGGACTGTGTAAGCAGCCACACAAACGATTAGTTTCTCCTCCACCTTGAAACCCAGAAAGCTAGAAAATCCCGGAGGGATCCAGGGTGGGGGTGTGCTCAGGAACAGGGGCATGGGTAGGATCAGTCCTGTGCCTGTTAAACAGTGGCATACAGACACCTCAAAGACAATGTTAGAGCCCTAACATATTCGGACAAATCTGTACCAGATTTTGGGAGGAGGGAGTTGGCGGTCTCCCTAAAATACTCTAGTGCGAGGAACATCCTGTTACTCTATTTACAGCGCTTCTCATTTGCAATAGTGCTAAGAGGAGACAAGTTGGCATGTCTCTTTGCAGCACTTAGCGAGTGTCGCCTTCAAAGTTGAATTTGCTCGCTCTACCATCCAAAATCAGTCCATGCCAGTGAAGTGAGTGTCATTGTCAGAATGCAAGGGTTAGGGTTTAGCAAAAGAAAAAGCATCAGCGTTTTTACAGGGCGCGGCCTCTATCTATCTTGTAAGCTCATCTATTATCACATCAACATTTTTTTTGTTTTTTTAGCCAAGTCTATGAAATCCATGCAATGATGTGTAAATGGACCTTTTGGTGGTGCTGCCTGGCCTGGTTTTACTTGAATACCCTTTTCCATATTGTGTCTTAAGCATATTGTACAGCTTCTCAGGTGGTTTTCACAGGCGGTCTCGACTGAAAGGGATAAACCATTCATCCATCGTCAACCGGTTATCTGGAGTCAGGTCCAGGGGCCAGCAGCTGCAGCAGAGGCCCCCAAACGTCCCTATCCAGAGCCACATTAACCAGCTCTGACTGGGGGACCCACAAGGTGTTCCCAGGCCAGTGAGGAGATATAGTCTCTCCACCTAGTCCTGGGTCTTTCCTGAGGCCTCCTCCCAGCTGGACGTACCTGGAACGTCCAGGGGGCATCCTTACCAGATGCAAAACCACATCAACTGGCTCCTTTCGACGCAAAGGAGCAGCGGCTCTACTCTCCTCATGGATGACTGAGCTTCTCACCTTATCTCTAAGGGAGAAGCCAGCCACCTTGCGGGGGAAACACATTTTGGCCGCTTGTACTTGCAACCTAGTTCTTTTGGTCATGACCCAGCCTTCATGACCAGAGGTGAGGGTAGGAACGAAAATTGACCGGTAGATTGACATTTTTGCCTTCCAGCTCAGCTCTCTTTTCGTAACAATAGTGCGATAGAGCGAATGCAATACCGCCCCCGCTGCCCCAATTCTCTAGCCAACCTCCAGCTCCATTGTCCCCTCACTCGTGAACAAGACCTCGACGTACTTGAACTCTTTCACTTGGGGTAAGAACTCTTTCCCTACCCGGAGTAAGCACTCCATTGGTTTCCTACTGAGAACCATGGCCTCAGATTTAGAGGTGCTAATCCTCATCCCAGCTGCTTCACACTTGACTGCGAAACGATCCAGTGACTGTTGAAAGTCACGGACCGATGATGACAGGAAGACCACATAATCTGCAAAAAGCAGCAATGAAATTCCCAGCCCACCGAACAGCACCCCTTCCCCACCCTGACTACGCCTCGATATCCTGTCCATGAATATCACAAACAGGATTGGTGACAAAGCGCAGCCCTAGCGGACGCCAACCACCACATGGAACAAACTCGACTTTGTGCCAAGGATCGGGACCCTGTACTCCTGCAGCACCTCCCACAGTATGTCCCAGGTGACCCGGTTATATACGCCTTCTCCAGATCCACAAAACACATGTAGACTGGATGGGCATACTCCCAGGCCCCCTCCAGGAACCTTGCCAGAGTGAAGAGCTGGTCTGTCGTTCCAGGGCCAGAACGGAACCTGCATTGTTCCTCTACAATCCGAGGTTCAACAATTGTCCGAACCCTCCTCTCCAGCACCTTAGAGTAAACATTACCAGGTAGACTGAGAAGTTTTATACCCCTATAGTTGGCACACACTCTCTGGTCCCCCTTTTTCAAATGGGGAACCACTACTACTACGGAGGTCAGATGGCTGAGCAGTTAGGGAATCGGGCTATTAATCAGATGGTTGTTGGTTCGATTCCCGGCTGCGTCAAATGACGTTGTGTCCTTGGGCAGGCACTTCACCCTACTTGCCTTGGGGGGAATGTCCCTGTACTTACTGTAAGTCGCTCTGGATAAGAGCATCTGCTAAATGACTAAATGTAAATGTCCCCTGTTCTGCCACTCCTTAGGCACTGTCCCAGACTTCCATGCAATGTTGAAGAGGCGGGTCATCCACCATACCCCCTCCAAGTCAAAAGCTTTCAGCATTTCTGGTCGTGGAGTTGTTTGACTACCTCAGTGACCTTCTCCAGGGAAATTGAATCTGAATCCCACCATCAGCCTCCGGCTCTGCCTCTATCATACAGGGCGTGGTGAGAGTTCTTTAAAGTGTTGCTTCCACTGCCCAATAACCTCTTTTCCAGAAGCGCCTCTTTTCCAGACTGTTTTCCAGAAGCGCCTTGGTGCAGACCGAAAGTCCTTCTCCATGGCTTCTCCGAACTTCTCCCACACCCACTGTTTTGCCTCTCTCACAGCAGAGGCTGCAGCCCTTCGGGCCTGTCGGTACCTTGCACCTGCCTCCGGAGACCTCCGGGACAATATCCCGAAAGGCCTCTTTCTTCAGTCGGACGGCTTCTCTGACCACCAGTCCATCAAGGTGTTCGGGGGTTACTGCACCTTGAGGCACCAAAGACCTTGAGGCTGCAGCTCTCCATCGCGGCTTCAGCAATCGAAGCTCTGAACATTGCCCTCTCCAGTTCAATGCTCCCAACATTGCCTGAAAAGTTGAAGATTTCGTGGACAGGGGCCTTGTGAACGTTTACAGTTCACCTGCAATACTCGCTTGGGCTTACCAGGTCTGTCCAGAGTCTTCCCCCCGTATGCGTAGGGAGGTGACCCTCTTGTCCACCGGGGTAAACTCCAACGTAGCGGCGATCAGCCAGGGGCTTGTGAGCATGGAGTATTCTCCAGAGGAGAATATAATCCATCCCCTATCCAGGAGTACGGATCCAGAGCCAAGAGGTAAGCCCCACAAGATCTAACTGGTAGCGCTCCACCTCCCGCACCAGTTCCGGCTCCTTCCCCCCCAGCGAGGTGACATTCCACGTCCCCAGAGCCAGCCTTTGCTGCCCGGGTCTGGTCCATTTAGACCCCTGGCCTTGGCAGCCCACCTGACTCCAACGGTTCCCCCCAAACAATGAGGAATAAACCAATTCATGTATTTTTTTTCTCAGTACCTCCATCTCCCCTCTTTTAGAGGCAAAGTTTACTAATCAAATCAGTCGGGCCACCACCGTTTTTGAGGGGTAGTGGTGCCAATCCTTAATAATAGTCAATTCTTGAAGAGGCCTTCTCAGCATAATCACAGACCAACATTCTACAATAAATTTGGCAAGATCCTTGAAACAACTAGAGTTTTTTAATGGAGTGTAATTTTGACATGTTTTGGGTAGCTGATAGCTTGTCTATGGTAATGTGCTTGGTGTTATGGCTAATCAACTGACCTAAGAACATTACCTAAATTAGCCAATCTTTGTATTGGCTAATTTATGTCATTTGTCAGGTAGGACTCTCAATAGGGCTAACGAGTCTGCTTGGCATGACTTATGGTTTTCAGAACAGATTTAACTTGTGCTGCCTTCGGGTCACATGACTCAAAGGTTCACAATGAACCATCATTGTGTTTACCCAATTTTACCCAATACAAAAACAAATAAATAGCATTTTCTTTTAACCTTCGCAATGTGGGGGGTCTGAGACAGCCCGACGGTTAAAAGAAAATGCTTCACTTTGTTTTTGTATGCGGTAAAGCTGTCGCAATACGACGGTGGGTCACAATGACTGATGGGTCAGAATGACCCGAAGATAACACAAGGGTTAAAGCTCATCAATGTACGTCATGAGAACAGAGTTGTTAGGCAACTCCAACCCTCTTAGATCCTGGAGAATACAGTTGAAAATGGAAGGTGAATCACAAAAACATTATGTTAATCTATAATTTTCCGTCATAAGTGAATGTGAGGTAATACTGTGATGCTTTTGCTAGTGGTATGACATCTATAAATCTATAACACATCCATAACTAGAGAGGGTACAATTTCTGGGGAAATTGTAGGGTGTGCTTGCCATGGGCGTAGATTTAGGGGGGGACGCTAGGTACTAGTCCCCACCAATATTTTAAGATGACAAAATTGTCCCCACCAATATTTTAGCGAACTCCTTTGTGCTGTAATTTGGATCGATTCCGAAAAAATATTTTGCACAATATATTTGCAAAACTCATTTGTATTGTTCGTCGCCCAGAAAAGTGAAAAATACATTTTCAAGTTATCCGATGCGCCCTCAAGCTTGCGAGACAAGATGATGTAATTTAATTGGCTGAAGTGGCAGTCAGAAACACGTGAATCTTGACTTGCAGAAAGAGAGCTGTCACGGTAAACTACTAAATACGCAGGAAATAATAAAGCCTCATATTAGTATTTCGTTTGGTCTCAGCATTAATATTTGTTACGCTTTTGTGCTTTGTAGCAAGGGTGTAGGTTTGGTCTCAGCTTTGGTAGGGACACTGAACGCCTCCATTTACAATTTTGAAAGACTTTAACAAGCTAACTTGTATTTACAACAATGAGTGACTTCAATATTTATTTTAACCTATTTGAAAAATGTTGGGTGCTCCACATCTGTAGCTTCAGAGTGCTGTTTTTCCTGCACAGTAATTCATCAATTTAATACAGACACTAACTATGCTTAGTTGACTGCTGACATTGGTCGAGATTACAGGGATAGCCATATTACTATCCAAGGGATTATATAGGCCTACTTATTACCAATTAATATCACTTTTAAATTGCTAGCCTGCTGGTACTAGGCTAAACTAGCACGGTCCCATTATGTGGGTAGGTTAGCTTTATCCTTCTGGCTTCAACAAGACCAGCTGCTGCTAACACACTGGTCGAAAGATTGCAGACGCTAGAGATAGATTTAATACAAGCAAAAGTTACATGCTCTACTACACTAACAACTTTCAAAACATGTTTCCATTGTAGAATGGGTGGCTATGTAAGGCTAGCAGGTTTGCACTGTGTGGGTAGTTTTCCTACTAGCTAACTAACAACGACCTTGCTAGCTACTTACTCTCTGGGTGGTGAAAAAACTTCTGATAAATCTTCTTTTTGGGTGATATTTTCCTATCTACAAAGCACAAAAGGGTCAAAAATATCAATGCTGAGACCAAACGATATATAATACTAATATGAGGCTTTATTATTTCCTGGCGTATTTAGTAGTTTACCGTGTCAGACTACTGACAGCTCTCTTTCTGCCAGTCAAGATTCACCTGTTTCTGACTGCCACTTCAGCCAATTAAATTACATCATCTTGTCTCGCAGGCTCGAGGGCGCATTGGATAACTTGAAAATGTATTTTTCACTTTTCTGGGCGACGAACAATACAAATGAGTTTTGCAAATATATTGTGCTAAATATTTTTTCGGAATCGATCCAAATTACAGCACAAAGGAGTTCGCTAAAATATTGGTGGGGACAATTTTGTCATCTTAAAATATTGGTGGGGACTAGTACCTAGCGTCCCCCCCTAAATCTACGCCCATGATTTAGGGTTCCTCCGGAGGAACCCTAAATCCGTACAAACCCTCTAGGTGGCTTCGCAGCTTGGCCCCTAATAATACTAACAAAAACAATATGTGCCTCGCAGCTTTGCTGCTTGGCCCCTAATAAGAATACATAGAAACCCTCTAGGTCGCTAGGTTTCGCAGCTTCGCTGCTTGGCCACCAAAAAGGTAGAAACACTTTAGGTGGCTACGCAGCTTTGCTGCTTGGCCACCAAATATAGCTGCAGGCAGCAATGGCGAAATTCTTCACAAATTGTCACTGTAGAGAAATATCCATGCTGCCGACATTATGGGTTCTTGAGACTTTTTTGTTCCCCATAAGCAATAAGGCATGCGTACCAACTTTTAGACATCTTGGCCTGACAGGGTGACACGTACGATGGTTCTCCTTACGAGCATGTTCGGGAAACGCACGTAAGAAATAATGATGGATCGTTATGATTTACGTTTGATCGTAGAGAACCCTCATAACAGCTACGATCCATCGTTATCGGGCTAGTTCAGAAGTATAAGTTACCTTGGTTACGTAGCTAGAACTAGAACAAGCCACCTAATGGAATGGAACTCTCGTCGAAGTAAGAGAGACTTGTCAAAATAAGTCTCGCTTTTCCTTAATCAACGTTTATGGAACACCCCCCTGGGTTGAGTTAAGGAGTTGATAAGCACCCTCCTGCTTAGCACGATTGCGGTTGTTAGGCTTAGTGAAGCAAGATAACTCCTTCACCACGGAGCTAGCTGCAGTAGCTGGAAGATCAAACTTTTCCCAAACCCCGTGGGGAGGAGGGCCACAACATCATGACCACCAACAAAACTCAGCAAGGATTGTTCTTGCTCCGGCTTTAACTTATAGATATTCGGCAGCGTTGCCACAACCGCAGAATAGCTTCGCTCGCATCTTTCTCCACCGCCATTACTGAACTACAACTCAAACTAGTGCACAACATCAACGTCATCGTTCTCAGCCACTCCCTCTGTTCGCTGATTGGACCTACAAAAAAATTGTTTCTGAAAACTGACTGATGCACTGAAATCCCAGACCTAGTACAGAAGCAAATCCAAATTGAGCGGAAGTACGTAGGAGGGCAGAGCCAGGCTAGGTATGCAGTACAAATAAACACCCTTTTGTATTTTTCAGGCAGAAATTAAGACAGTAAACAGAAGTGTGTCTCAGGTGCTTCAGTAGTTGAGAGTACTTTACCACTATGCAACATGTTGTAACTCATATAATATACTCATTCACGTATGACATAATATTTCTGCAGAATGCTATCAATAAAGATTTTTCAGGGTTAAAAATGGGAAGATGACTGTGGATGAAAGGTGAATTTTCAGCTTTGAACCACTAGATGACGGTATTTGAGTTTGTTTCATGTTTTGAGTACACAAAGCAGTAGGGATCCACAGACTGCAGAGTAACATGTGCTGTACGTTTCCCAGTTTATCCCTGTGTGTGTTTGCTGGTGTTTGTGTGAACCTGTCAAAATCTGTTTGGTGTGTGTGTCAGATTGAGAGAGTTAAAAACAATGATTAGAGATAAGCCAATGCACGGATTTTGACACTGTCGAAAAGAACAATGATGAAAACAAGCATGAAAGGCAAGTCATGGCGAGGAAGATCCCTGGTACGCACAACATATTAAACATTACATAAATGATCATTCTTAGATCCTGAAGTTATACCTGACCATGTGACCTGACCAAATACACAGGGCAGGTACTAGTTTGAGCTGCACAATACAGTCCCATGAAAGTCCCCACAAACATGGCAGCCTACACATTCAGTTAACTTTTTTTTCTTTTCTTTGCAATATCCAACACACTATTGTGCCAGACTTTTGTTTGTTTGTGTGTGAGAGTGGGTGTGTGTGGGTCTAATTATATACGTTGTGTATGTTTTAGGACATATAGATATTCGGCTTCAAAGACTTTAAACCTTTTCACGCCTTAAGAGAGGTGTGATTGTTTTGTGTTAATCATTAAAAGTGTTGAGCGCCGCTCATTTCACCGCAGTGAAGAAAAGAAAAAGAAAACAATATTTGCACTCAATCAAATTCCAGGCTCCTGCTTTCTTGACTTATCCTAGATATGTGTGTTTTAACACCCAGTATTTTTGTACTGACTACATTGCACTGTACCTGGCCTGAATATGGTTGAATTTATGTGTTAAGTTGTTGCTGCAAATTGCATCTTACGAAAACAGCCTGAAAGATGTATTCACGGTTTACCTGGTCAAACAAAGAACAATTCATCCTGTGCACAATGCAATGCCTATTCATTTCATTTAGTCCATGGATATAGACTAAAACGAACGTATGACAACAATTTTGCCGAACACACAAAAGACAGGCTTGAAAGTATTATTATTATATTTGTTTTTTTGCATAATGCCGCGGACGTTTGACCGTCCGTTCGGGAAATCTCCAGACCATCCCGACTCAACTGGAAGCTTCGGTAAACAAGAACAAATGATGAGTATTTGGAATACGTATTTAGTGATCCTAATCATGTTGTTTATTATATTGAGTGGCTTCTTCAACACTTTAACCTTTGTAATATGCACGAAAATTAAAACTGTAGAAAATAGAAATAACATTATTGGCTTCTAGCGGACAATACGGAATGCTTCCAAGAGCCCCTTTTCACTGGATCGTGTCACATGTCTTCACCACAGACAGGATTGTGTCTGTTGTAAGAATGTTCAAGTATATTTTGGATTGAAAGATTGTATTATCGCTGAGTCGAGCTTGTTAAAAAATATAAATAGGCCTATTAGTTTAATGGTCATGTGTCATGATATTGGTTAATGAACACTTGACAAAAAAAATCTTAATTCTTTCCAGATTTGGTGAGTTTGTTTGTAGGCTATGGCAAACCGATCCCATTTTTTGTTTATTGAGTGGTGCTACTTATTGATCTGTTTATGCCAGTCTTTAGTTTTTCAATTGTGGTTTTTAATGAAGTGCAGACAAGAAAATTACTTTTCTTCTTTCCATTCTATTTGTCTTTTCCAATCCTGCAATAATACATCAGTTTGTTGTCATTGTACACTGAACACACACTACCATATATTTTGAATAATGGTGTGACTAATGGTGACAAGACTTAGCCATTTTTATTAGTGATATGCTTTTATAGTTTTATTGAATTGTTTGATTTATTTTGTTGTAGTGTGTATACTTATAATTGGAAAAAGTATGTGTCTGTTTGTGTGTACGGTATACACGTCATGCATACACGAGTATGCATGCTACTTACAGTTAGGTCCATAAATATTTGGTTTCATAATTTTGGCTCTGTATACCACCACAATGGATTTGAAATGAAACAATCAAGATGTGCTTCAAGTGCAGACTTTCAGCTTTAATTTCAGGGTATTTACATCCAAATCAGGTGAACGGTGTAGGAATTACAACACATTTTATATGTGCCCCCCCCTTTTTAAGGGACCAAAAATAATTGGACAAACTAACATAATCATAAATCTAATTGTCACTTTTAATACTTGGTTGCAAATCCTTTGCAGTCAATGACAGCCTGAAGTCTGGAACCCATAGACATCACCAGACGCTGGGTTTCGTCGCTGGTGATGATCTGCCAGGCCTCTACTGCAACTGTCTTCAGTTCCTGCTTGTTCTTGGGGCATTTTCCCTTCAGTTTTGTCTTCATGCTCAATTGGATTTAGGTCAGGTGATTGACTTGGCCATTGCAGAACATTCCACTTCTTTGCCTTAAAAAACTATTTGGTTGCTTTCGCAGTATGCTTCGGGTCATTGTCCATCTGCACTGTGAAGCGCCGTCCTATGAGTTCTGAAGCATTTGGCTGAATCTGAGCAGATAATATTGCCCGAAACACTTCAGAATTCATCCTACTGCTTTTGTCAGCAGTCACATCATCGATAAATACAAGGGAACCAAGTTCCATTGGCAGCCATACATGCCCACGCCATAACACTACCTCCACCATGCTTCACTGATGAGGTGGTATGCTTTGGATCATGAGCAGTTCCTTCCCTTCTCCATACTCTTCTCTTCCCATCATTCTGGTACAAGTTGATCTTGGTCTCATCTGTCCATAGGATGTTGTTCCAGAACTGTACAGGCTCTTTTAGATGTTTTTTGGCAAACTCTAATCTGGTCTTCCTGTTTTTGAGACTCACCAATGGTTTACATCTTGTGGTGAACCCTCTGTATTTACTCTGGAGAGTGTTCTTGATCTGGCCAACTGATGTGAAGGGGTTTTTCTTCACCAGGGAAAGAATTCTTCTGTCATCCACCACAGTTGTTTTCCGTGGTCTTCCGGGTCTTTTGGTGTTGCTGAGCTCACCAGTGCGTTCTTTCTTTTTAAGAATGTACCAAACAGTTGATTTGGCCACACCTAATGTTTTTGCTATCTCTCTGATAGGTTTGTTTTTATTTTTCAGCCTAACGATGGCTTGCTTCACTGATGGTGACAGCTCTTTGGACTTCATATTGAGAGTTGACAGCAACAGATTCCAAACACAAATACCATACTTGAAATGAACTCTAGACCTTTTATCTGCTCTTTGTCAATGAAATAACGAACTCCCTTTATGAGGGAATAACATACACCTGGCCATGGAACAGCTGAGCAGCCAATTGTCCAATTACTTTTGGTCCCTTAAAAAGGGGGGGGGGGCACATATCAAATGTGTTGTAAGTCCTACACCGTTCACCTGATTTGGATGTAAATACCCTGAAATTAAAGCTGAAAGTCTGCACTTAAAGCACATCTTGATTGTTTCATTCCATTGTGGTGGTATACAGAGACAAAATGATGAAAATTGTGTCAATGTCCAAATACTTATGGACCTAACTGTATATTTTACATCCTAAAGCGCCTGAAACACCTGTGAAAGAATCTGAGTAAGGACTCCTATGGAGAACATCAAGCTGTGGTTTTCTTGGCATCTGCCAGAATGGAATGCGGAATATGAACAACACTAAGATAATGGAGGGAAGCCTCAGCTAATAATAAATTCAGACGTGCAGAAGTCAGGAGCTATGGCTTCAGGGTTTAGAGGCAGAGGAAGAAAGGAAAGACGCGAGAGGGGGAAAGTAGCTTGTCAAAGGGAATGTCAAAAAGAGAGGGAGAAAGAGAAAGAAAGGGGAAGCTTGTTAGAGGGAATGTATATGTGTGTGTCTGAAACAGAATTTAACAAGTGAGAGCGACTGAGAGCGGAAAAAGGATGGATAGGGAAAGAGTGTGAAAACTAGAGGGGAGAGAAACGAGAGATGGCGAGAGATGCATAAAGATAAAGACGACAAGGGTAAAAAAGAAACAAACACATGAGGCTTGAGAAAGAGAGGCTTCCTACTTTGTATAGCCTATGGGTGTTTTATCTGGGTATGTCCCTATAGGCAGAACTTGTCTCTTCTCCTCAATCCCAGAAGACTCTATTCCTCCAAACACACTGCATGATTATGTGTAACAGATGTGGTGGGGAGACCCCATCGGAGTTACACTTGGCCGACATTCGCCCACACCCGTGATCAAACCCACCACCTCCAACATCTCAAGCACGACCACTAACATCTATACTCCAACAATAATCTAGCGATTTGCTGGTGCGGGTAGCCTGTATACATACCTGAGGAGTGAGTTTAACCGATGTAGGCCAGTTACACTCACCCCTCTAAACTCACATGGGAGTCAGGGAGTCAGGTGGCTGAGCGGTTAGTAAATCGGGCTAGTAATCTGAACGTTGCCAGTTCGATTCCCGGCTGTGCCAAATGACGTTTGGGCAAGGCACTTCACCCTACTTGCCTCGGGAGAATGTCCCTCTACTTACTGTAAGTCGCTCTGGATAAGAGCGTCTGCTAAATGACAATGTAAATGATCTCACACCACAGCTACCCCAGCCAGTTGGCAATGGCTAACCTGGTGGATCCAGGTCACAGCCACAATGTAACAGACATGGCTGTGCCTTGACTCCCCAAACTTGATCACTACCATTTACACCAGTCCTGGTTGATTCTCCACCCTCTAGTGCAGGGGTGGCCAACCCTGGTCCTCGAGAGCCGCTGCCCTGCATGTTTTAGATGTTTCCCTGCTCCAGCACACAGGTAACGTGGAAACATCTAAAACATGCAGGACAGCGGCTCTCGAGGACCAGGGTTGGCCACCCCTGCTCTAGTGGGTTGGCCTGGGGTGGGATGCATGGATTGCTAAAATAGAGCACAGGTTTGCTTTTTTGGTCCAAAACGTGTTGAGGGTTCAACAATTACAGACATACAAAACGTAGTCAACTCATATTGAAATAGATGGACTCGAATGATGCCACGCAACAAAATAATCACGGATTTACAAATTGTTAATCTACACAGCCTAAATTTAAAGTATAGATTCAATACAGTACATTCAATCACCGACATATATCCGACCGTTACATGCAATCGCCTCAGATAAACAATGTGGATTCTGATATGCTAGCTAGCTAATAGTATATTCATGTTAGCAGGGCCGGTCCTTCCTACAGGCGACATAGGCAGCCGCCTAGCGCGGCATGAAGAGGGGGGCGGCATTTTCCCAAGAGCATCCATTAATTAACCCTCCCGCACAACCAGCAGAGGGCGCCAACCGCGCCACGTCACATCTCCGTGTTGCGTTTGGGGGGGGGGGGTACTGCATGTTAGCATTAGTTTTAAATGGAATCAAAGTGCAGTTTCGAACATTAGCAACAACTTTACCCAAACTAATTTATAAACACAATAACATCAATGTGTGCACTTGAACAATAAGCACAAAGATGCAAAGCTTCACTCTTAAAGCTTTACTGAAAATGAAGCATTGCGAAAAACGTCCCCAGTAGTGAGAAAAAGTAGATGGCTTGTATAGTGATGAAGGTTTAAAAAGGTTTTTAAATGGTTTCTGCAATAAACAGTGTGAGAGTATGTAAATTAGGTGAAAGTATGTAGGTGAGAAAAAGTGTTGCTATAAAAAACTAAATTGAGCATGCAGTGGGAAAGTATATCTGTCAATGTTTTGCATTGTGATATTTTCTTACTATTGAAAATGGATTATGAAAAGAGTACCTTAATTATGTTTATTAATTTTATAGAGTGAAAGTATAAAAAGATTGAGAAACAAAAAAAGTTGGAAAGTTGGAACAGTGTTTCTAGCTCTCTATTAAAAGAATTAGCAGATATAGTGATGAAAAGAGTATATTACATGACATCTATCAATGTGATAGCAGACAAAAGTATGTCAGCAATAACGTTGGAAAGGTGATTTTAGCTTAAACAGTCTGAGAGTATGTTAACAGTCTGAAAGTATGAAGGTGAAAAAAAGTGTTGCTTTAAAAACCAAATGGTGAAAAAAATGTATTAAAAGTATATATGTCATTGTTATGCATTGCAATATTTTCTTACTGTTGAAAGAGGAGAAAAAGGAGTGATATGAAAAAGAGTATCTTTTTTAATTTAATAGCCTACATTTTAAAGCGTTAAAAGTATTAGATTGAAAGATTGAGAAACCGAAAAAGTGTGAACATCTCTGGCTATATAGCGAGTTACGCTATCCGTGAGTGTGCGCCATTTGCGCTGTCACATTTATATTTGCACTGTCGGGAAAAGGCATCTGTAACAGATAACTGTATGGAAGACCCCTTTCCAGCTCTAGCTGCAGTTGTTGTCACAGGTTGAACAACTGGGTGGGATAGTTATATTTTAGGTGAGATGTTAGGTTAGTTGCCTCTTTTCGTTTCTACTGTTTTTAAACAAGGGTTAGGGTTAGACATACCGGCTCGTTTTAAGGACTTTGTATGCGCCCTTGGGGCCAGGGGTCACCTTGAAGTTTCGGGTGACAACAGGCGTTAAGGGGAGGTTTTCGGGGGATTGGGTCTCTCTTGAGTTGTAACTGTTGTGATGAACCTGTGTTCCGCTGTTATTAGCAACTGTTGTGTTAGCCTGTTCCCAGCAATTCTGACGAGTGGGGTTAGTTTAGGGCGTGGGCAGTAGCCTATAGCTGCCTGAGTTGACAATAAAGCCTAGTTGTTCAGATGGACCAACTGGCTGGTGGACCCAAATGCACAACTCCACAGAAGGCACGGTTGACTGGTTTATTGAATAAAAGGTCAAGGAGAACGAAGGAGATCCGGTGAGGCAGGCAGGTGTGGCAGGCAGGCAGATGAACAGGAGGATGTGGCACTGTCTGTAACAAGCAGAGAGAAAACAAAATGTCTAGGAGTGTACTAAGTTATTTTAACATAGCATATGAGCCGATACTAATTTAACAATGTGAATATGTAGTTAAATTACTGCATAATGTTGGGAGTTCACACCATCTACTGGCCTTTTATTGTAATTACCGGAGTAATGCAGCCGGCAGCAAAACTGGAATTCTGGGACGGTTACCACAGAATTGGGGAGAATGTCTGTCGGTAAATTGGGTGAAGAACTGTTGGATCAAATATGGTTTCAAAAGTGTATATATTGTTATTATTTACTGAAAAAAATGTTAGATTTATGCAATTGTTCCGATTTGGCATTGAATATAACTTTTTTTAGTTTGTTTGATCGATTAACCGTGTTTGATGCTAGCTATGTTATTCTTCTTAGGAAGAAACCGTTCTCAGTGAAACCCCGACACATGTGCATTATACCGTTGCAGGTAATTCACTGTTATCCTTTTCTTTTTTTTGTATTGTGTAATAAAAACCACTATACGATCACAGGGACGGTTACCACAGAATTGGGGAGAATGTCTGTCCGACACATGTGCATTATACCGTTGCAGAAATAAACTGTGGTTGAGTTGGAGGACGGAGGACAGTGGTCACACTAACACAAAAGAAGCGTTGAACTGGCGATGAGTGACTGGAAAACACGTTCTGAACCTGTGGACCCCATATCTTTGATCAGGCCACAACATAGAGTTAATATTACTAGAGGAAGCAACTTTTGTCTTCCAAGATGGCGTCCCCATTCATTTCTATGAAGTGCTCAGTGGCGCAGGGAGAGCACGAAACTGGACCGCGCCATCTTTCCACTTCCGACTCTTCCGGTCTAGCTTTAAACCAAGCCCTCGCCCCTTGGCTTGAAGCAACGGCCCCGGTAGATGTAGGTGGTATTGCATTTCTTGTTAGACTTCCGGCTCTTCCGGTCGTTTTTATTCTATTAACTCCAGTCAACATTTACAAAACTATCTCCCCCAATAATCTTTGTTCGATTCTCGAACCTGACTCATACTACTAGCTTTTTCATAGAATAATTTTTCCTGATTTTTGCTAAGTTTGAAACCAATCCGAAATGGGTAAACTAGCACCCCATGTATTTGCTTACGTCAATAAAAGTTGCCTGCAAATGTGCTCGTGGATGCTAACAGGGCATGAGCACAAAAGTTCACATTGGCCGATAGCCGATTTACCGATTTTAAGTTCTCGTTTTATATAAACTCCTCAAACAAAGTTCGGAAACGTTATTTCGGTCGATTATTCCTCCCCTTCAATAATACCAATTGGTATTGTATTTTATATCGTTGTAAAGCCTGATTACTCACCTTTACAACGAGGTACAACTTGTAAGGATCGTGCATTCGTGGAATGAGCAACACAGCTAACTGTGTGGGTAGCGGCCCAAAAAAATGCCCAAATCCTCTGCAATATTCTTCTGTTGGTATTCACTCTCGTTTTGAGTTGCTTGGTGGATTGGATGATTGCACTCTCCCACAGTAATAACGAAAAAACTATATATTGGCAATTTTTACACTTTATTAATTTTACACTGTCAGGGACCTCAGTAGCGTGTGGAAGATCCATACTCAGCCACAACAGCTTGGCACCTCCTCCTCATGCTGGTCACCAGCCTGGTCACACACTGCTGTGGGATGGCATCCCATTCCTCAACCAGGATTTTTCGCAAGTCAGCCAACATGTTTGTGTTGGTAACTCTGGCACGTACAACACGCCCAAGCTGATCCCACAAGTATTCAATTGGGTTGAGGTCTGGACTCACGGTAGGCCATTCCATCCTCTCCACTCCCAAATTCTGGAGGTACTCTATGATGATCCTGCCTCTGTGTGGGCGAGCGTTGTCATCCTAGAGGATGGAGTTAGGTCCCAGATTCTGGAGATATGGGATCGCCACTGGCTCCAGAATCTCATTCCGATATCTCACTGCATTGACATTGCCTTCAATGATGACAAGTTCTGTTTTGCCTGTGAGAGAGATACCACCCCATACCATGACACTGCCCCCATTGAAAGGTGTCACGCAATCTATGCAGCAATCTGCATAGCGTTCTCCACGCCGTCTCCATGCTTTGATCCTGCCATACAGCTTCCGCAGACAGAACCTTGATTCATCACTGAACATGACATTGCCCACATTCTTAGGTTCCACTGTTGGTGCTGTCGACACCAGCGCAAAAAGGGCCTGACGGTGAAGGGCAGTCATTGCAGGCTTCCTGGCAGCCTTTTAAGCACGAAGACCGGCCATGTGCAGTCTGTTCCTCACCGTCTGATCAGAGATCTGTCTGTGATACCGTTGAGCAAATCTTGCCTGTAAATCTCTGGAAGAAAGCCTACGGTTTCATAGTGAAGCAAGGGTGACGAAACGGTCTTCTTGGGGCGTTGTCTTCCTGGGACGGCCACTTAGCGGTCTGTCTTTGACTTCACCAGACTCACGGAACTTGGTCCTAAGGTTGGAAATGGTACCAGGGCTGACACCACATAATGCTGCGTACCGGAACACCAGCTTCCAGTTGCCCTATTGCACGGGCCTTATCCTGAAGGGACAAACGTGGCATGTTTATGCTTGGAGCACACACAAACTCAACAAAGTTGCAGGACCCATGCACTCAAGTGCTGTCAATTAGGTCAATTAATACACCTGTGGTCAATTAACACACCTGTGGTCAATTAACACATCTGTGACTGGCATACACCTGCCAGCGCTTGAAGCTCTAAACGAGAGTGAATACCAACAGAAGAATATTGCAGGGGATTTTGGCAAAAAGAATTGGGCCGCTACCCACACGGTTAGCTGTGTTTCTCATTCAACGAATGCACGATCCTTACAAGTTGTAAAGGTGACTAATCAGGCTTTCCAACGATATAAAATACAATACCAATTGGTATTATTGAAGGGGAGGAATAATCGACCGAAAAAACGTTTCCGAACTTTCTGTGAGGAGTTTACTTGGGTAAAAGGTTTCCCAGCAACTTTAACTGTTAGTAACATGTTAGTCGTGGTGTTATTAGGCATGAACAACTGTTGTGGAATGCAAAGTAAGGGATACGGCTCAGTAACATCCTGTTTAAGCTCACAATGCTTGCATTTGAGCCTAATCACTCACAATGCGTCACAATTAATCAGATAACCTGATTTGTATCTAATGGACACACGACTGACAAGATTTAAGCAGTAGATTCAGTTTTAGGGACTTAAGTTGTTTTTTTTTTTTTATCATGAGCTAAGACATTTTGAGCTATAACTTAGCTTTTAGGAGGCCAAACTATTAAAACTCAGAGTTTCATTAGTAGCAATGAATCACTGATACCATTAACATATTGTGCTCTATACCTCAATTTAATTTTTCTATGTACCTTATGAAACAAATTTCTAACTCCATTTCATATCCTTAAAAATGGTTAATTGTGTTCTATCAGTCTCTTTATCAGGTATCCCTCCCTGCTCATTCACTGTAATCCCTCTATTTTGCTCAATCACCATCCTTTGCCTTTGTCCCTCATCTCTTCCTCTCATTATTTCCCTCTCTCTCAACCAGCAGAAGTGGATGCTTAGGTAAGCAATAACAGCAAAAGGAACAGCAGCATACCTCTTAACTGTAAATCTTTCGCGTCTTTCTCTCCTCCATTGATCATGTTTTCACTGTACATTAAAGCAAGGCTCTGACCATCTGGCAGCCGCTATTTCTGCTAGGCATGCACGATATATCGGCTGCCATATCGGTTTTGGATGATAAATGTTTATTTTTAGTGTTATCGGTCCAATAAGAACATTTGGTCAATAAATTAAAGCTGATAAATTATGAATTATTTCTGTCAGGCAATAGATTTTATTTATATAAAATAAAGTCAGCCATAGGAATGTATAATTAATTGTAACATTTTAGAAATCTGTTAATTTTGGTAAAAGAAAGATCTAGATGTTTGATGCAGTTAAGCTTTTTAAAATAAAAGCAGTTGTCCACTGTATTTGTTTGCCTTTTGTTTTTGTAATCAGACTCAGGCTTTGTATTTATCGGCATATATCGGTTATCGGCTTCCAAATATAAAGAGTTATTGGTATTGGCCAAAATTTCCATATCGGTGCATCCCTAATTTCTGCAAACACTTTTGTAGGTATTCAGCTAGAAAATTGCACATCATCTGCGTTGCCGTGAGAGGATATGTAACCCCCTCCCACCTTCCATGCTTCCTCCCCTTCTCTCAGTTCACCACAACAGACCTTGGAAAATACATAGCATGGCATATGTTTGTGTGTGTATGTGTGTACTGTATTTTCTTTCTAGAAGATGTATTGTAAATGCAAGAGTATGTATATGTGTGTACTCAATGTATACAATGTGTGTGTTAAAGAAGTCTCTTTACCCTATTGCTGTGAAAGTACCAAGTCAATGAAGTCAGTTGCCAAATACAAGTTCAAGACAAAAATCTATGTATTTATTACATATATGTAAGTTGCATGTGTCAGATACACTCCAGCTGAGCATCTCAGAGGACTGGACAAAGAATACAGGAATGAAGGGCAGTTAAATAGTATCTCAATATGGGATGTTTTACTCTCACTAGAAACATCAGGGGGGTGACAATCAACATAGCCTTTGCAAGCACAGAAAGAAGTTCAAAGTTGCATGGCATTATACACTTGGTAACATTATGACCTCGGACCTACACTAGTGTCACAGACTTTTTCTAGTCACATCTTAGAAAGAACTAACTTATGGCTATGCGGGAATAAGCAAGCTTTAGCAGACAGCATAATGACAGTTTATCAATGCTACAAGCAACATAAATCATAGATTCACAGCAGGGTATATATCAAACATTGTTTATTATATTCAGAACTTTCAAAACAGTATAAAAGTAATAAAGTAATCATTAGTTGTAATCTTTAATTATTGTTAATTGATCAGTGGTTAATGACCGACCTCTTCAGTCCACAGTGTTCATAGGTGTGGGTATGTTAGGGGGGGGGGAGGGGGGTACAATAGGTTTGGATCATATTTGACTGAATGCTATTTAGATATGTATGCTGTGCAGATGTTTTGGATGTGATACAGTGTGTGTGTACTGTAATGTTCCAATCTTTTAAGTATGTGTGCTCATATGTGGCTAACCCTAACCTATAACAACTATGGGGTTGTGTTAACCTAAGTATCTAAATTCAAAAGCAACATGGATCATATCAATCCACCACAGTAAAACGCAATGTTCACGACCACGTGACTTCTTCCCGAAAGAACATTCTCTTTAATGAGAATCAGAATTGGGTTTATTCGACATGTAAATTCACACAAACAAGGAATTTACTGTGACAGGAAGGTGCATACAAGAAACATATACAGATCTTTAAAAAAAAGAAGAAATGTACAATAGTCTAACTAGTTCTAAACAACTAAGTAATACAAGCTTAATTGTTCATTTTCCGCTTTCTTTACTTCCTTTACATTGCTGCTTTTCAATACAGAGATACAAAAGAGTGATGTGTTATGACTTGTTAGTGGAATCCATGCAATGCACCCCGTCTGGAGTCCAGAAATAGTCCAGAAATATTGGAAAACGGTAAACTCACAAATACACTGCAGTTTCTATACACTCTGTTGACATTACTACTTTCCTCCCTCCCCGCCCTCTCTCCCCCCGCATTGGCAGGGGGACAATCAAGCGCTCTTATCGGAGCCACCACTCGGCCTCCTTAAGCGTCTGAGTAAACGTTTTTACATAGCCAAGCTAAATGGAGCTCAGGAAGTCAAGCACTGCGCACCTCCATGCTTGACGGAAGAGAGTGATTGGGAGAGGAGGATGCTCTATCTTCTCTACACATTTGCTGCAGTCGCTCTCCCTCCCCCATTCCCTCTCTTAGAGCTGACCTGCATGCGGATGAGGAGAATGTCTGAAGAGAGGAGAGGTGAGAAAGAGAGTGTGTGTGAGAGAGTGTCCATTTACTGTATAAATGGCATTAGGGGAGGCAATCTTATTTTCTACTGCAACTGGTCACTTCTTTTCTACTAGTTCTTCCATTCATTTTTTGGTCTTGTCCAACAGTCCCACCAAATGGTGTCCAAGTTTGTTTTTTCTTAGCACCTTTCTTGCTTCCCTCTTCTGACAGTTGCAAACTGAAGTCCACACTGCTAAAACACAATCGCCAAATATATATATTTTTTATTATTGAATTTCAGAATTAGGGTAAATTCAGAATTGAGCACATGCTCAGGAAGTAAAATTGCTAATCAGAAAGGCAGAATTTACATAATTCCAAACAATTCAAATAAATTCAACTTGTACAGTTGTGTTGTGTTTTGATCTGTTTTTGAGCATAATTTATAATAAATTAATATGCCGTAACTTTTCTAAATGATTTCTCACTTATCACAGTGCACAGTGCTAGTATAATTTTAAATGTCACCATAATTATCTCAAACCACCCACACAAATGAGTTTGAATTCAAATTTAGCATTTAGAATTCTGGAACTAAACAGGATTTAAACTATTATTAACCCTTGTGCTGCCTTCGGGTCACATGACCCAAAGGTTCATAACGAACCATCGTTGTGTTTACCCAATTTGACCCAATACAAAAACAAATAAAAATCATTTTCTTTCGCAATGTGGAGGGTCTGAGACAGCCCGACGGTTAAAAGAAAATGCTTCACTTTGTTTTTGTATGCGGTAAAGTTGTCGCAATACGACCGTGGGTCACAATGACTGATGGGTCAGAATGACCCGAAGAGAACACAAGGGTTAAACTGCAACCCAGCCCCTGCTTCTTCGATCATTTTCCATAGACTATGTAGCTTGGGCAGTTTATTCTCTACTGGATAGCCTTGATTCTCTACTAGAGAGCTCATTAAATAAAAGAGGCTTTTATAACTGATGATAATGACAGTCAGCATTGCTCGCTACAAACCTTTAGCAAGCAGAAAAGTCCTTTGTCCACATATGAATAAAGGTCAATACCTTAATTTTTCTGCAACTCCCTTCATAGACTCCTATTGATTTTACACAGGCATTCACACAATACAGTTGGACTGTGCAAACAGCCCCAAACAGACGTTGACATCTTGATTGACTTAGGCTGAGAAAGTAGAACTGAACCACACACAGATTAGAGGGAGAATCTACTGCTAATTGCTGTGTGATCTTCCTGAATCCACATTTAACTCTGGATTAACATCTGGGCTTTCTGATAGCGTGATATGTTGGCTGGGAGAGTGTGTGTATGTTCATTTGGTGTTTCAGTTTGCCAAAGGGATGAAAGGGGATAGAAGAGCCTGTGTGTTTGCACAAAGGCTCCAGGTCCTTTTTGTGGAGACCCCTGCCTTTAGATGCTGTGTATACAGTTTGTGTGTGGGTGTGTCATGCTTTTGTTTTAATCCAGTGTTGGACAACCCACAAAAGGGGTTTCTGTTTGATGCTTTTTCTATTAAAACAGACACAATTTAAGCACAAATGTGTTATTGATTCTAGGGATGGACGATATGTCATCACAATATGTGTTTTTATATTGATTGATGTAGATCGTTCTCAGGATAGGGCTTATATATTAAATTGTGATAATGATTAATTTACAATTTTAGAGTATTTTCCTTAGGACAGAACTTTGACGAAACCAGAAGGATAATTACTCTGCTTGCAACCAGCAAGGCACAAAACTTTTATCTCACATATATTCCTCCCACCGTTTTTGCAGTAGCCTAGGTAGACATGAAAGGTGTCAAAATATGTGTCTTGTTACCGATTGCGTTGCTATTGTTTTGTGGAAGGTTCTGTTACAGTTTATGAAAAATTATAGTGTTTGTGTCAAAATATGTAGGCTACCTCCAGCTTGCTAGCTAGCTTGCCCCTGCTGCAACAATAGCTGTGTTCACGCAATGCCTAGTCCTGTCGACTCCAGAAGTGCGGGTGCTTTGGCATCTCCAGCTTTGACGTTGTAAGCGGTAGCATCCTGGGAGGGGGGGAGGGGGAGGGGGGGAGGCATAGGTGGGGATATTTCAGATTGCTTACAATACAAAATTAAGGAATTGTTTATTTGTTTTAGTTTTTTGTGCCTCCCTCATTTTAAGATGGGACCCTCCCAAAAAAATATGTTCAGGATCCCTAGAGGCTATGATGCTAGTTTTAAGATGTAAAAAAGAAGTAAAATAATAAAATAATATTTATTAATAATAAATAATAATTGAGTCTTGAGGAACATAGGAGTTAGCTAGCCAGCTGTGTGTGGTCAGGTAAAGGGTGTTTACTAGCTAGCTGTGTGTGATGTGCGTTTGATATTAAGTGGGAGAGGATGGAAACATGCATGAAGCACATGCATTTGTTTCTCTGCTAAATAATTGGTTGTTTATGTAGTGTTTTTGTAGGTAGAAGAAAACTGATTCAAAAATAACGAGCAAAAACACATCACAAACTTATCATCATTATCGTCGAAGACATTTTTTATAGCTCAGCCCTAATTGTTTCCCAATGCTTGTGAGTTTGGAGTGTGTGTGTGCTCGTACATAAGCAAGCATAAGGAAGCAGATGTAATGTGTTGATATGTGTGCTGACAGGTCTGTTTACCTGCTTTCTCACTTCAGAAATAGCTAATTGTGATATAATGATAGGATTAAAAGTAGATCCTTTTTATTCCTTACGTACACACACATCACACCAAGAATCACTAGAAAATAATAATGTAGTAATAATGTGTGCTTGCCTTGCGTCCTTCACCCTACTTGTTCTCTGTCTGCATTGCTCCATTACTCTCACACTCCTCGTTTCTTGGTATGTATTTGACTGCTAATCTCTTCAAAATGTACAGGTGTAGTATATATTTTGAGAAGCTCACTGTTTGCCAACATACTTAATGACTCTGTACACAACTTTCCATTTAAATTCACCTCTTTAAATCCCTTTCCTTCCTTTCTTTGTCAAGTTCTTCCCAGGAAAATAATCCCAATCGTCCAACTGCAAAGCTGTAAAAAATCTTGGAAAAACATCGGCCCATCTCAGTCCATGTGTTGGAAGGGACACACACACACAGACATGTAGAGACATGTGCATACAGCCACAAGAATCCCATTCCCCATACGCACACACTACCACAAGCAAACCATTTTCAATCCCTTGAGCAAACCCCTTTACTCCCTTTCTCCCATTGAGGGTTATCGGCATGCTTCTTCCCTCTGCCTGTTTCTCTTTTGTCACCGCAGTAGCGAATGGTTGAGAAGAGCTTGGCGTGTGTGTAAGATAGCGCTGCCATCTTTGGTTCCTGGAGTAACTCTGTAGGGGTTGCTCACTAAGGAAGCAGGGATGTGTAGCCTAATTCCTTACCTCATTCATGTGTACACACACACACACACACAGGCACCAGCATTACCACCAAACCAAACAGTACCATCTAGCCCCCTCTGACATCTCCATTCTTAATCTCTCCATTCTCTCAAATGGGGTGATAAAACTGTGTATAATAAGACAGAAATAGGTGTTGTAAAAACTATATAAACTGTACATTTCTACGTTTCAAACCTTTCCATCCCAATAGATCGAGTTGAGGCCTTTGTGTTTGTGGAGGTGCCCATGTGTTGAACTAGCTAGCCAGATGTGGGATTAGCAGACTTCCAGTAAACCCTTTCGCCTTTCCGTCGATGCCAACACATTCACACAGACTCGCACACACTTCTGCCATATCTCAACCCTAGCCCTTCCATCAAACTTTCCTTAAGGGCAGACCTTTGGCAGACAGACAACCATAACCACTGGGAAGTCCAGTTCACCTTTAAACCAGCTGCTGCCCCTTTTTTCTCTCTTCTGTACCCACTCTGGGCCTTATAATCCAAGGGACCTACAGGCATAAACCCATCTGGGTCTTCTTTCATGTAGTCTCGTTCAATAGTCATCCCACAAGGTTCCCACTACCTTTCATGCCCACTACTTAGTCTATTGGTTGAGCTCCTGGCGTTAAGCAATGGTTAAGTCGCTAGCGCCATGCTTCAACCAAAGCCTTAGCTCATCCCCTCAGAGGCGGCATTAGCATGAGGCTAACTCTCACTTTTTCTGGATCTAGTTATTCTTATTTTTTTATTTGCCTTTGCATCTCTTAATGAGTATACATGTGAAGGTTTGAAGCAAAGGCAAAGGTTCCTGAAAGCAAAGGCAAACAGTGTTGCTGAATTAGGACTTTATTTTCACCAATTACATTTGTCAGTCAAGACAATTTGTTTGAGTTTCCAGTTGTTAGGATTTGCTAACTCCAATTATAATGTCCATAGGAAGTTTGCAAGACTAAATTTGTAAAATAGATTTTCCAATCTATTAAGAAACTTCAGAGGATCACCTAAATGAAAAACTCCAATGGTTTGACAATGCCAGCACCACACTAACTCCATCATGTAAACCATAAAACAAACAAAAACTTAATCATAACTCCCTCTTTTCCCCTTAGGGGTGCAAAGGCTTTGCCCCCCAGGAGGAGTGACATTTGAGCACAGTCCAGATGCACCGTCAGTGGGGAGATTTCGCAACAACACTGGCCTAATCCTTCACTGATTAATACAATACAATTCCCAACCTGGCAAGGATGTAGAACCCTGGGAAATGTGGTATTTCAGTGCTGTGAAGGTTAAGATATGACACTGGACAAAATGTAACCCTGACTTGTGATGAAATAAATGGTGTCTAAATGTAGATTCTGATTAAAAGTTTATAGTAGAAAATGGGCATCATAACATTTTAGCATTTTTGTGAAGACTTTGCTTGCACTCATTTACCTGTAGATGGAGAATAGTTGATCTCCTCAGAGGGAGAGACGCATTATATCTTTATGTCTTGTCTCAAGGTAGGATTGCTTTAAAGATGGGCATGATTTTTGTATGAATATGAAATTTGGATCGGAGTGTGAAATATAGATGTATGAAAATGGCTGTGCCAAACAAACAAATAAAAGAGGTGGGTTTGTGAAAGATGTTCATGTTCAAACCCATCTCTTTTCCTTCATTTAGCCTCTTTGCTATCTCTATATCCAGTGGAATATATGATTGATAATAAGGATTATTAGTGGCATGGTTATTAGTTAAAAATAATGATGACTACATGGAGTGAGGGAGTGAATGAGTGAGTAAGTGTGTGTCTGTGCATATGTGCATGTCTTTGGAAAAAGACACATATGTGTGAAAAGTCATAAAAATAGAATATGCACAGTAAACAAATTCTATTAAGCTATGGATTCTTCCCATCTCCCTTTACTACTCAAATAAAACAACATTAGCATTGAAAAAGCGTTCTTGAGCTAAAAAAACAAAACAACAAAAAACAGCATTTTGATTTGGAATTTGAAGTACAATATCACGTTAACAGACAATTTAACAGAGACAATAACATAAATTAAACAGACATAGCAGTACAGAACCCTTATTCAAAGAGGTCACAAAACATTGAAAGCATCCAGATCAGGGATACATTTTGAGCTGCATTCCAAACCCGTGTTATACCTAGGCTCTTTTGCAAAACTCCGTAGTTAACACTAAGAACACTGCTTGATGTGGCACTGCACTGAGTATGACTATGCCCCACAGGCTTGGTCTCCTAAACTGAAAGTTTATTTCACTCTCTGAATAAAACTTATGGAGTGCCACCAGGACACCATCAGCAATCAGATTTGTTACTGACACTGGTTTAAAGGTTGATAATTGAATGAATGTGTCTATTCAGATGGTGATTAGACACATTGGCTTACATGTTTATCCTCTCTGGCTTATTGTAGCTTGTGTTCAACTTCAGAAGTCAAAATACTCACAACTCTGGTGTATTGCTTAGATTTGCAAGACATTTTTTTTTTTTACTGATTTTACAGAAACATTATTAGTTATCATTCTTAGATGACAATAGTTAGTTGACATTCTCAAGGACATCACCTAGGTAGGTTAAAGTTTATCCATTGTTTTGATCCACTTTTAACCTCGTTCTCACTAAACCTCCTCTCCCCTCTCTCTCTCTCTCTCTCTCTCTCTCTCTCTCTCTCTCTCTCTCTCTCATATTATTACTTTCCAAATCTGGAGAACTACAAGAAGATGGTGGAGCTGTATGACTAGGCAGCAACTAAGGCTAAGATCACCTACGGTAAGTAACCTAACCTATAGAGGTAAGATAAGATGTTTACGAGTTGAGTTAAATTTTGACTGGGAGAAAAGATGACTTGTGCCACATAAAGGATCCCCCTCTTGTCAATATATTAGAGGTGGACATAAATACAATTTTGGAGTAGAAGACCACACCTCAACTCTTCCCTTCCTCCAATCATGTTCTGGAGTCTTCCATAGCCGAAGTACGGGAGTAGATGACCACAGTTCAACTCAAATAAAACAAAACATACAATGGGTCAGACGGAAAGAGCGGGAAGGGGGGAGGAGAAAGAATCAAGGCCTTTGTCTAATAACGGGAATGTCTAGTGCTAAACTAACGGGAGTTATTTTAAATGTAGTCTACTCAAAACACACACAATATCAATTACTTCATGGCAATGTTACAAGTAAGAAAAATATAGCTAGTTGCATTTACGTTCGCCGGTGAAAGTATTTCTTTTAATCTGCGGTGAGTTTGTTTATTTCACATTTACATTTATTCATTTAGCAGACGCTTTTATCCAAAGCGACTTCCAAGAGAGAGCTTTACAAAGTGCATATGTCACTGATCATAACAACAAGATAGCCACAAAAACATTGCGAGTAGCGAAAACATGAAGCACACATTGTGAACAACCAAAGTAAGTGCCAAAGGGAAGAACCATAAGAGCATGTAGTTAAACAAGTTACAATTAAACAACATGAACCGCTATAAGTGCAAGTGTACCTGTGGAAAAAACAAGCAACAATAATAAAAACAATATATCACAGCGAGTACAACATTTTTAAATCAGTTACCACTAACCACAAGAGCAACAAGTCTCTAAGCAAGAGTCATTGTGATCCTTGAGGAAACTAACATCGGGTGAAGCGAACCATTTCTAAGTACCGTTGTACTCCCGGAACAAGTGCGTCTTGAGCCTTTTCTTGAAGGTGGAGTGACAGTCAGTGTCTCTGATGGAGGTGGGGAGTTGATTCCACCACTGGGGGGCCAGACAGGAGAAGAGTTTGTGTTGGGACCGGGCGGTCTTGAGCGGTGGGACCACCAAGCGGTTGTCTGAAGAAGACCGTAGGTGACGGGTGGGGGTGTAAGGCTGCAGGAGAGACTTGATGTAGACGGGTGCAGTCCCGTTCACTGCTCGGAAGGTCAGTACCAGGGTCTTGAATCTGATATGGGCCATGATAGGTAGCCAGTGGAGAGAGATGAGGAGCGGGGTAACATGGGAGCGTCTGGGTAGTTTGTAGACGTAGGTGGCATTGTAGATTGTAGGTAGCAGCTGCCACCCCAATAAAAAATTCTGCCACCCCAATCTTTTTTTTTTAGTAGATGCTTTTATCCAAAGCGACTTCCAAGAGAGAGCTTTACAAAGGTGCATAGGTCACTGATCATAACAACGAGATAGCCCCAAACATTGCGGGTAGCCAAAACATGAAGCATACATTGTGAAAAAAAAGCCCAAAGGGAAGAACCATAAGAACATGTAGTGAAACAAGTTACAATTATAGCTGCAAGCAGCGATGCGGGTTCCTCCGCAAAATGGCAAAATATTATGAACATGTACACTGTTGAAGATGGAGAGTTGGACAACAAGAGAGTAAAACTACTTCATGTTTGGCCAACAACAATAGGCTGAATGGGGATTTGAACTCATGAGCATAAGGTCACAAGTCAGTCTCTCTATCCTCTCTGCTACACACCAACTGTTGAGATTGTATGAGTAGAAAGGGCAGACTATGAGCTTTGGTCAGCTTTGGGACAAAGGTTAAGAAATGGTTGACATTTCAAGGTAAAATTGCATAAAATTGCGCATGGTACATCAGAATGATCTCACCTTGAAGCCAATACGGTTTGAAAAACCATCAGTCAAAATTATATTTGATTTATTGACACAAAGATATTGAGGCAATGTGGACACTTACATAAATACACCCCTTTCAGACATTTTGTATTGCATTTCTCATTCCATTTCACCCTATATAAAGAAACATCTGCCCGCACACTATCCCCATCCATGCTGTTTCCCTCTCTCCCAGCGCAGGTCATGCCAAAGCAGAAATGCTGTAGCAGCCGCATAAGGTTTAGATGTAGTCCAAAAATTACCTCCCACAATCAATACATATCAACCGCAACATTGTTTTCAAACTTTCTCAAAGAAGACTTGAAAACCCTGGTTATTCACTTTCTTCTTGAGTAGATCTCAAGAATAGCCTCATAGGGAACTGGCTAGGGTACAGCCCACGTCCAGGTCCTTGCGAGTGTAGCCTCTGGTATTAAAGTAGCCGACTCTGTTCCCATTAAACTACACGACATGCACACTCAGGGTGACCAACAAGATTGTATTAACTAACAAACAATAACATTACAAACATCTAACTGAACGAACACAACAACTGAAATCTCTCGCATGGCCGTTGTAACCGAACTATTTTCCACAAGTCTTGCCGCACTGCATGCTGGGTACCAAGAGCGCTGACAGCTGATTATCTAGCTGTGCGCCGACTGCGTGATATGATGAGATGCTAGTGACATGCTAAGGTCTCTGAGTCTCCTGCATTAACAAGTTCTGCTCGATGAGCAAGCTATTTTTACTAATGTTTTGTTAGCTATTGAATGGTAATGCAAGATAGCTAAAAACAGCTTGGCTAAACTGGTTTTCATAGCAACAGAAATCAACAAATCAGATCAGTCGAACTTTATTCAGAAAGGGGGGGATCTGTATTTTTTACTCTACTCTTAACGCATGACTATGTTTAACTTAATGTCTGCACCTCTCTGTCACCAACTGTCTTTGGAGTGGAGGGTGGGGGCTTCATATCCAACAAATTACACCCCTGAACTTTTAAAACAGATCTAATGACATACTACAATTGTAAATATCCTATGGCTTCTTCTCCAATTGGGCCTCGATACAATGTCATCTAATATTTTCTGCCCATTCTGCACAGTTTTTGGGGACTTTCCACACCAGCACCCTTTACCCAGTCCCTCTATTCTGCCCTACTACATGTGTTTTCCAACACCAGTTACAATCAACCCTGGGCAGGGACGGCGCCAGAGGATTTTTAATACAGGTGCTGAGGAGGTGCTAGATCATTGACAGGGCAATTATATATACATAAATACTATTAATAAAGAAGCAGTACTTCTCTTGAGTGGTTTTTATTCAGATGAATAATCATTGGATTCAGGTCAAAAGTCTATCACTTGAACTGGTTTAATCACTTAAGACACTAAAAGTCAGCAGCTTGGCATACTGGGACATGGAAAGGATTAAACATTTAGACTTTCATCAAAGTAAAAAATGCTGGTTTGTCCTTTTTCTTCAATGTCCTCAAAAAAGCAGTCTGCAGAGCTACTATGTCTGTGGGGTGACTGTCTGTCTCTGGAGGGCAGGCAGGCAGGCGGGCAGGGCAGGGCAGGCCAGCTGAATGAAGCTGTCCAGCTAGAGAGGGATAGTCCAGCAAGGGGTCTGTGTTGCTCTCAGCATTCTCTGTTGTTGCTCTCAGCATCCTCTATTGAACTCTGTTGAGCAGGCCTCTGCATGACCCTCCAGACCTGTAAAAGTGAAGAAAGGATCCATGTCAGTTCAGTTGTGAAAAACGAAGCTTTTTCCATCTACACTTGACATAAACTACAGTTTTGACTGTGAAATGCAGTGGCATTACTTGAACTTGAATCCAAATGTGTTGACCTGATGGAGACCCATGCAAAGTCACTCAAAACACGGGTTCGATTCCAGGCTCTAGCAACAGTATTTAGCTCTAAACTGGTCAATATACACATCTGACCAAAGACCAGCTCGACCTTTGCCTGTAATCAGTGATTCTGACTGCCAGAGACCTTTAAATAGGCTGACCGAGTGAAACTAGCCTGGCTAACGTAGGTCACTTTCTCAGGCAAATGACAAAGGAAACAGGATTGCTTTGAAAAATCCTAGATACTGGCTATCTTCAGCAGGCTCTTGTCTACAAAAAGCAGTCCTCCCTGACGTTTTTGGAGTAGAATTAAGTGAAATACAGTCACTGCCAGTGAGCGAACCAAGTCTAACTCTGAGGCTAACGTCAAAACAATGCTCTGTCACTCAAATTGCAAGTTTTCCACAAATCACAAAAATAATCTGAGAATCTGGCTAAAAGCACAATTCCCAAATCTCTTGAGGCTGCCCTGCCCTTTTCGGGGGTAGAATTTACTGAACTGTAAATAAAATGAACATGATGCAACCAAAACATGGCTGCCGCCTAAGCCTATGCGGTCTCCTTGGCGTCCGAACTCACTCCAATTACAAAGACTTTCACGACCCAAATCAAAATTCTGAGCCTACAGGTCTGTGGGGAATCGCTTTTTCTCCAAAAGGCTGCCCTCCTTAACCTTTTGGGTGAAGAATTTGCAGAGATGCAAAATGATTCACTAATTATAAACACAAAGGGGAAAAGCTAGTTACTTTTCGAGTTCGGTTTTCCGTCACTTCAAACTCACGATCTAAAGGTCTAAAAGTGCTCAAACCTTCACCATAATTCAAGAGTAGTGTACTTTCACAAACCCAATCATTGATTCTATCTTAAAATGTGTAAAAATAGGACTTACCGAACGTGGCTGCCTCCAACACGGCTATCAGGCGACTCCAGTTGAAAACAACAATGGCCGCCGAAAAATAATTTATATTCGTAATGGCGAGCTGCGATTGGAAGCAAAATGAAACAGGAGCTAAAAACCGAGGGTGGGGGCTTGGTCAGCACACAATTATCAGAAAGTATGTGTGTGTGTATCGCCATGCTCGCTCGTGTGTCAAGGGGCAGGATGAGTGTGCGTGCGCTGTGGAGCCATTCAATTGAATTCAATCATATATTGACATATCAAGGTGAAATTACATATGGTACTTCAGAATGATGTCAACTTGAAGGCACTAACGTTTGAAAAACCATCAGTCAAAATTATATTTGATTTATTAACACAAAGATATTGTGGCAATGTGTACATTTACATAAATACACTTCTTTCAGCCATTTTGTATTGCATTCTTTATTCAATTTGACCATATAGAAAGACATGTATTCTACAAATCTGTAACAAATTTCATAATTCTTAATGAGGAGAAGTAATTAAACTAGGGCTGTCCCCACTCAGTCGACTAGTCGATTTTCTGGTCGATATGCTCTTGGTCGACTAAGATTTGTTTAGTCGAGCTGCTGTATGGCAGTGTGAGATCTGATTCCCGCTTGTGTCATCATTGCTGAATTAACGAAATGTTCTACAGAAATTGTAGATTATATTATTAAAGACAAATAAATAAACTCTAAAAATATATAATTTAAAAGAAAAGGTGGTACTGTTTTCCCTTTCGTTAATCTGCGCTTTGTTTTGGTTTGGTATTTTGCACACGGCACGAGCACAATTGGCTGCCGAACTACAAACTCTGCCATAGCCTATTTTGTCGGTGTTATTAGTCAAAATGGCAAAGAAATCTGTGGTATGGCAGCATTTCATTAAAGTACATTTACAAAGTACCGGGTGACTCTAAAAACGTTGAATGCAAACTCTGCCAACAACGGTTTATTTTTCATAGTTCGACGTTGAATATGATGTAGCCTACCACCTGAAAAACGTAAGTTGGCCTAGCCCATGCTTCGCTCATGCTAACGTGCTGGGTTGAAAAATGAATATGCCTATTATAAGAATCACATCCAAATCGAATGACATTATCTTCTCCGGCCAAGACAACAAAATCTTTCTCTGTTGCACCGTTCCCCACTCAGCTTCTACGTAAGTTCGCATGCTGCAAGTTTTCAGGCAGTGATAAGCGCGCTCTGATGATTTGCATGTTAAACAAACGATATATTTTATTTGTAGTACATTGTAAGAGATGCTAAATACCATCGGCATTCGGTTACAACAGGACTGGTGATACGAGTCTTATAGGCTATTAGCGGCTGAATCTGCAATGTCCAGCAGCCATTGAGTCAGATCGGGAAAATGTTTGTACGATTTTTGTGTGAAAAAAAGCGTTTCTAATTTCGATTAGTCGATTTTCAGACGTTTTAGTCGAGTCTTGGTCGACCAAAGAAAATCTTAGTCGGGGACAGCCCTAAATTAAACAACATGAACCTCAATCTTCCCATGGAATTATTATTTGTACATTACAGAACATTTCAATAAATAATATTAATGTTACTGTTTAATTTACACTACAATGTTATAGCCTATAGTATATATACTTTGGATTTTGGCACCCAACAACTTCCTTTTGCCACCCCATTGCCACCCCGAATGAAAATCTCTAGATCCGCCCCTGCTCTGAATAAAGGGGAAGTGTCTTGAGGCAGGTAAAACAGTTAATTGGTCAGGTCCTTGGCTTGGGTGTTGTCTAAACTGGTTCACAGATACTGGTTCTTCTAAGGCTTGAGCCCCGTATGTTTTCTCAAAAGCCCTGAATCTTTTCGGTTAAAATTTGGGTTGGAACTTTTGGCAAATATAACAATATGAGTCCCACATAATGTTTATATTACATAAAGCTCAAAAAACTATTTTGCACTCAAAATAATGCAAGAAAAAAAAAGCTGCGTTTACCAGTGTTTGGTAAACACCCCAACGGTTTAAACATTACCAGTGTAAGTTTCTATCTTGGCTCAAAACAAGACTACTCCTAACTTTTCGGCAAACCCTCAACCCACCAATAACAGCCAGGATGGGGGGACGAAATGAAAATGTGCTACAGCAAACCTTAATTGTTTTGCATAATTGGAACTTTGCTACATCTCTCTAATAATGCCAGGAATCTGTGTGTGTACAAATTAGAATGGATTTAGTTTCCCACAATCAGATCAAGAACCGGGCAATCTGTATTCTGCAATTGTCGTCTTTATAACCCAACGGAGTGCAGTGCTGCAATTGACGTTGTTTGGATAAGCGTTTCAACATCAAATAAAAAAAAACAGACAGTTTGGCTTTCTTTCTTTGTGTCCCAGCCACTTACATTTACATTTAGTCATTTAGCAGACGCTCTTATCCAGAGCGACTTACAGTAGGTACAGGGACATTCACCCGAGGCAAGTAGGGTGAAGTGCCTTGCCCAAGGACACAACGTCATTTCGTACAGCTGGGAATCGAACCGGCAACCTTCTGATTACTAGCCCGACTCCCTAACCACTCAGCCATCTGAGCCACTTCACTCTGATTGGTCCTCTGGTCTGCATCGAGTCTCGAGAACCGGTCACTCTGCAAGGTTAATATTTTGCAGGTGTCCTTTTTATAATTCAACGGAGTAGTAGGCTACCGCAATTGAACTTGTGCGATTAACAAAGGCATTCTCAATGAAATTAAACTAAGCGTAGTAAGGAAAATACGGAAATTCTGTTTCGTTATTTAGAAGCTAATTCACTTTTACAATCAGCTGCTTTCAAAGGGACTGGCTAGCAAACAGAACTACAATATAAAGTGGATATACTTTCAATATAGATCAGTGAATTTTGGTGAGTAAATTAATGTGTTTACTGATGTCATAACTTATGCACATTGCAAATGTGCAAGAGCTTTATGGTGAATTAGGCCTACAATTATGACAACTGGCTCAACTATTGTGCATGTAATGACTTCTGTTATGACCTAAATGTTTAGATGTTTGTGGTGGTAAGACAATTTAACAGAGAACCAATATAGTCAATTATAGTATTTTAATCAACATAACATAAGCAATTTATAACGTAGGAAACAGTAGACAGATGAAGGTTAGGCTACATAATCATTTGCATGAATGTAAGCTACCACAGCATTGGCAATTTGACTAGAATAGATGTGGAGAACGAACAAGATGACAGAGAATTTCAATTGTGATCTGAGAAATATAGGTACCAAAACCACTTAGAAGAACTGTCATCTGCAGCTGTATCACGGGCACTATGCGTTATCTATAGTTCAAGGAATCTGAATTTGTATGTTTCACTGACATCTTTATCACCAACTGCATCAAGGGCACTGCACTAGTAGCAACAATTGTAGCTAATAACCTTCCAGCTCTACTGAAATGAAGTATCCACTTTAAATATAGTATTTCTCTTAGTTAGCATTTCATCCATGAAGAAAAACCCTGCTCACCTGGCAGTATTGGCGTTCGAAATCTTTCACTTTCACTTGTCAGTTCAATTGTCTTTAATGAGTTTGTCACAGAAAGCGATGCACTTCATAGGGTTATTTCATTTGAACAAACACCTCATCAGAGCAATACACAGTGTTTCAACTTCACACAGTGTGCAGTGAGAACAGTTGTTAAAGCGCTTTGTGGAGCTCAGCTAAACGCTGTGTATGCATAGTGCCAGCTCATCATGGCTGAAAGGGATCCATCATGAAAATGGTGGTGAATTATTTTGGGGGGGATCTCAAAGTGCTCATCCAAGCAACGTTCACCGCATGTTCTTGGATCCTGAAACGGACACCGGCAAAATGTACAACTAAATGCACAGTGCTGTTCTCAAGATAATCATTGCCCTGAAATCCCACTATAAACCCACACACACACATATTCCTTGCATTATTAGATAGATTACATATCTAAAAGAATTAGATATATTTATCTGTACAAACATTTTACCAATAGTGGTACATATTTGGTTTGAATCCTTT
The DNA here is from genome assembly GCF_038355195.1 of Osmerus mordax. Lineage (NCBI taxonomy): Eukaryota > Metazoa > Chordata > Actinopteri > Osmeriformes > Osmeridae > Osmerus > Osmerus mordax. Next base: position 5,195,436 of record NC_090050.1, on the reverse strand, counting down.
CGAACTCAAGCTAAAATTGCTAGGTATGCAAAACTTACCGATCCTGTCTTTAAATGTATTTGAAATACAGTGGGAAAATGTGTCCAACCTTTGACTGGTACTGTTCATTATCAAGAATGATTAATGAAACCCTTTCCTTGATTGGAAACTGCTGGGAGACACTTTTTAATCTATGTTCTCTTTGTGCAGCTTGTCATTTTACATCAGAGGCACAAAACTGTCGCTGTCTGGAAAAAAATAGTGACCAGTCAAAGTCCTTTCCACAGAAATTGGCCACCAAGCAAACAAAGAATGGAAGATGTGGATCTAGACTTTCATGGATTTTTTTTGTGAGGACTAGAATGGCTGCAATTTGCCCCTTGGTAAAATAGCGGAATTTGAACGAACCAAAGCTGTAATTTTAGTGGTCTTCTAAGCACACCAGCTGTTGGAAAGCAGGTCAGTTAGATTCAGAGATTGCCCTCATGCTGGCATTGCCAATGTCTGTGCCAATTTATATACATCTCCCCATCCTCTACCCACTCTACCCATCAACACTATTATCATTTACTTTACATTTTGTTTACTGAAGTTCAACCTGGCCCTGAAAAGGTGTCATTTTCCTATGCAAGTGCAAAATGATTTGCTCTTAAATGTTGAAAGGCAGCTATTTGATTTGTTGCCTTGCTAAATATAAGCATATCAGCATTTTTAGGAGTCAACCTGTTCCTCTTCCCATCTAAAATATGTCCTGCTGTGCTGAAAAGTCGCTATCTACACTTGTACAAGGTGCGGAGAGGAAGACTCGTGCTGCTTGTGCGAGAACAGGAAAGAGGTATTTATTGTGAATACAAAGGCTGTGAATTTTACGTAAAAAATACATTAAAAAATCATGTCATCATTATGGGGTATTGTGTGTAGAATTTTGAGGAGAGAAATTAATTTAATACATTTTGTAATATGGCTGTAACATATCAACATGTGGAAAAGGTGAGTGCTGTGAATCTTTTTTTTCTTTACTAATGTTTATAATATGGAAAGGGGGGTCATTGTGGTTTGTGAAGTTAATCATTGTTATTAGTAAATGTTTGATTAAAGTCCCTTGGTTGAAATGATTCCTCAGCTGTATTATTTTTTTTTTATCTCTGCAACATTATTATTGGCCTAATTAATCGAACCTCTCCCATAGTGTTGAGTGTGGTCCTGATATCTGTTGCAAAATTTAAATAAATATTTTGAGGCATTGTCTTCGAATTGACACATTCGACCACGTGGAAAGAATATTCCTCATAGAACCACATTTGGTGAAATGGAGGGTGCCATAATTACATATAATTATATCTGTACCAAGGGTATGATAGTAAAAAATACTAATAATTGAACTATATATCTACAAACTTCATCAAAGATGCAGGAATGTTGAAAGACCCTATTTTGAAAGAGACGAGTTGTAAACCTCTTCTCTCTCTGAGGTGTTTGGAAGCATGTTATTGTGTTGTTCAGGTTGTCTATTGCAGCGTTTCCCAACCGGGGTGCCGTCTGACGAGAGCAGGGGTGCCGTGTAAAAGGTTTTTTTTTATGATAAAATGTGAATAAAACAATTAAGATATGATCAATATCTAATGTCTGAAATAACAAATAAGACAGACACACATAACTTTTGAAAAACAAAATCCGCCCCTCGCTGACCTGTCAGCACATCATCGTCTGTATGCGTGACGTATGTGAGTGTTTTATCCTTAAAGGGGTGATTGACTGTGTTTTTTGGGTATTTCACACTGTTCCTTAAGGTCTCCAAATAGGGTATGTAACATTGGTTGGGCTGAAAATGGCCCGGGTGCTGTTCTATGCCCCCTGATACATCCTCTGGAATTTTCCCAGGAAAAAACGCTAGGTTTTCTCCTTTTATGGTATGCTCATGAATATATAGATGAGCTGCGCGCTGATTGGTTGGTTTACAACGAGTGAAGCTGTGGAGCAAAGATGCAACACGGCCAACAGCACTCACTGAAACAACGAAGGTGGAGACTTGAAACAAAAACGTACAAATAAATCTATTGTGTCTACACAACACTGTTTAACAGGTTGACTAGATATCATTTGAAATGATTACGTTAGTTTTTTCCACTTCTGTTGTGGAAGCAAACTGGATCGACTTAGGTGGGTAGAACATTACAGCTTAGCAACCAAACTATATCGTGATTCAACTCAGCTTCAGTTAGCTAGATAAAAAATAACCTGACAAAGATCTGGACAAACATGCATCGTGAATTGTCGATTTACATGTACGGGTTATTTATTCGAATGAAACAGTCAGGAACATGAAATAACGCGTTAGCCCCATTGCCAATAAACTAAATCATCACACATTCTACCTATGCTCTTGCGTTAGCAAGCTAAGTTTACTAGTTTACATGCCTACAGTCTAGGTGTTTTCGCTATCTAGCTGTTCTTGCATTCCTTGCATATCAGCGTTAATAAAAAGCAGATGAGCTAGAGTCTAGCTAACATTGACTCGACGGGCATGGCTGATGTTTGTCTATACCGTAGCTCTAGCGTAGAAGATCCCTGTGCAAGCAAACAGGATCGACTTAGGTGGGTAATGTTAGCACTAGAGCTTAGTAAACAAACTATCGTGATTCAACTCAGCTTCAGTTAGCTCTAGCTATCTTGCTGAAAATTGATCTGGACAAACATGCATCTTGAACTGTAGATTTACATTACATCACGGGTTATTTATTTGAATGAAACACAGTCAGGACTGAACTGTCGTTATTCAACTGTGACAAGGTAAATTCGGTTCTGTTAACAATTAGCGTGTAGAATATTTTAGTCGACTGAAAATGCAACACGAAAAACAATAAGAAATGATAACGAAGAGTGCAAAAGTGTCTGAGAAAGCATTAAATAGACCCTCCAGGAATTTGCGATGTTGCGATCGCACCAATTCACGCAAATTCAACGGTTCCCCGCAAATTCAGCGCAACGTTGCAATTTTAACCAATCACCGCAATTTTCCCGCATCTTTGACCAATCATCGTCGTCTCCCACAACTCTCTCCAGTAGGGGTTAAATCCAGTGTTGCGCCTGAACGTGTTCATTGAACGAAAGTTCATGAACTCGTTGATAATTTTGGTGAACGTGAACTGAATGTACTGTATTACTGCCTGATGAACGATACTGTGAACGCGTTCATTCTGGTGTCTGTGAACTCTTTCACTCTTTTTAATTTCGTTCAATAAGGTGCCAGATTTCAAGAGACTTCCAGGTGAAAAACACACCGTTATCCTGTATCCAGGGTTGCCCAACCAGTCAATTGCTGCGTGTGCTTTCTTCTACTGTCTATGCCTGGCAAGCGTGAGAGCACCGATTTGCGTAGAAGCCGAGAGCGGTATTGCAGACAGATAGAGATTTCAATCTTTTTGTAAAAAAAAGGGAGATTCCTCCCTTCAATGCATGCAAATGTAAATCCTGGTTGGATAAGGATTAGAAATGGGATATGATGAAAATTGGCATGTTGGTAAGGTTATTTATGGGACCATTTCTCAATGGTTTTATTCTTTGATGAATGTTTGTTAATTACTTAATTTTCAACCAATAACTCAATTAAAATTACAAAGAGGGAAGTTCGCAACTTTTTATCGCAACTTTTACTTGCTCCCGCAATTTCATCGCAACAAACACCTAAAAACACCGCAACTTTCATCGCAACTTTTTGGAAAAGCTCCCGCGAAATCAGGAATTTTAGCAAAAAAGGCCTGCAAAATCCTGGGGGGACTGATTACAGGCAAGCTATCTTGTGGCTGAAATAGTAGCTAAGTCGAAAAAACCCCACAAGATCGCTGAGACAGTTATCTTGCCAGCATGCAAAGCCCTCGTTAACACCATGCTAGGCCCACAAGCAGCGAAAGAAATATCTAAGGTTCCCCTGTCAGATAATATAATTAGCAGGCGAATAGATGACATGTCTTCTGACATTGAAAGTGTGGTTTGGGAAAAAATCAGATCCAGCGGCAAATTTTCCTTGCAGCTGGACGAGTCAACTGACATAATTGGGCACGCACAGCTCCTGGCAAATGTTAGATTTGTAGATGGCGACAGTATCAGAGAAACTTTTTTATTATGTAAATCAATGCCCGACAAAACAACGGGAGAAGAAATATATCGTGTGGCAACGGAGTATCTTGAACAGGGGGGGTGAGTTGTAAGGACTGTCACAGTTTATGTCCCCGCTGCCATGACGGGGAACACGAAGGCCTTCATTAACAGAGAGTGCAAAACCCTCATGTGAAAGCCACTCACTGCTTTCTACATAGGGAGGCACTGGTAGCGAAGACGCTCCCGAAGGAACTCTCTGATGTACTGGACAGAGCAGTAGATGTAGTTAATTTCATAAGGGCACGCCCACTGAAGAGCCGTCTGTTTTCGATTTTGTGCGAGGAAATGGGAGCGGAACATCAGAGTTTGTTGCTACATACGGCCGTTCAATGGCTGTCACACGGCAAGGTTTTGGCACGATTCTATGAACTAAGGGAAGAGTTAAACACGTTCCTCAGTCAAGAGAAGTCAGAATATTTGAATACTCAAATATAGAGTTATTTGTAGACATGGAATGGTGTTCAAAACTTGCATATCTCGCCAATGTTTTTAAGCATCTCAATGACCTCAACACAAAAATGCAAGGCAAAGATGAAAATATTCTCACTTCTAGCGGGAAATTGCAAGGCTTTGTGTCCAAGCTCGCACTCTGGCGTTCTTTTGTTGAACAGGGCCAACTTGATATGTTTCCCTTGTACAATGCACACTCAAACAGCAAACTCCCTGGGCTTATCACCCAGCATCTGCAAGTCCTAGAAGAGAGGTTCAACTTTATTTTCCAGCTGAGACTTATGCTGAGTTTGACTGGGTCCTTGATCCTTGGAGTTCATCAGGACTGGAAAGTTCAAAAGGCATGCCACTGCAAGTACAACTCGCAGACCTAAGGGAAGATCGCAGTTTAAAAATGAGATTTCAAGACATGGCTTTAGACACTTTTTGGATAACTGTGAAGAAAGAATATCCAGCTGTTGCAAATAGTGCCGTTGAAGTTCTGATTCCCCTTTCCACAACCTATTTGTGCAAACTGAGTTTTTCTAGCCTGACATACATCAAGAATAAGCACAGAGAACGTCAATGTAAAAAACGTTCAATGTAAAAAAACAAAATGTTCTTATTTTAAATGTGTAATATTATCCTGAATAAATCAAGCGGAGCTGGTTCATGCAGGGGGACGCGAGACATAGCGCTCATTAGCAGCGCGTCACTAGCAGCGCGTCATATCACGCAGTAGGGGCACACCTTAGCAGGGCGGGCTATTTAATCAGGATATCGCTGCACTCTGCATTGCTTAGTGAGACACAGGATGCTCTGTTTAATCTGCTGCCTCCGCCTCCCCGGCCTCCACCCTTGGTTCTGTTTCTTGTCGTAGGGGGAATGCGTCGCTGCTCTGTGCTCGGAGGTCGAGGCAGTGTCTCCGTTGGGTGCGGCAGGGAGCCGATGCAAGCAGTACCATAATGCCAAATCAAGTGTTACAATCATGTGTTGTACCGTGTGAAATAAAGTAACAAGTAATACTATACTGAGTCCTCCTGCCTGAACCAGATATTTAGAAAAAAACAAATTGTAATTGTAAAAAGGGGGGGCCACAAAATTTAGAAACTTTTGTAAGGGTGCCATGAATGAAAAAAGGTTGGGAAACACTGGTCTATTGTAGGCCTGGGTTAAGTTTTCTGATGTGCATTTGTCAAACTGTAGTGTGATCAAAAAAATAATAATCTTCTCAGCAGCAGTATACAGCACATGCAGAAACATATGAGGGGCCGTGAGGGACATTATTCAGAATACCCTCTCACACACACAACTGAAATGCTCTCACACACACTACTGAAAAGCTCTCACACACACTACTGAAAAGCAATACGCTCACACACACAACTGAAATGCTCTCACACACACAACTGAAATGCTCTCACACACACTACTGAAAAGCTATACGCTCACACACACTACTGAAATGCTCTCACACACACTACTGAAAAGCTATACGCTCACACACACTACTGAAAAGTTTTCACACACACTACTGAAATGCTCTCACACACACTACTGAAAAGCTCTCACACACACTACTGAAAAGCTCTCACACACACTACTGAAAAGCTCTCACACACACATATGAAATGCTCTCAGAATCAGAATTTGGTTTATTCGCCATGTATGTTATACAAACACGGAATTTACTGTGGCAGGGAGGTGCAAAACACTAAACATATACAGATCTTAAATTAAGTAAAAGTACAAAAGTTTAACTATTTCTAAGAACTAAACAATCTAAGAATACAACAATTTAAATATAAAATATATATATTTTCTCACACACTCTCACACACACTACTGAAAAGCTCTCACACACACTACTGAAATGCTCTCACACACACTACTGAAAAGCTCTCACACACATATGAAAAGCTCTCTCACACACTACTGAAATGCTCTCACACACACTACTGAAAACCTCTCACACATACTAGTGAAATGTGCTCATATACACAACTGAAATGCTCTTGCATAATATTGTGGAATATAACAGTTCAGTGGTGAATACGAGGAAGTCCACACTAGGAAGTGTAATGGTTGTATTTATCGGTCATCTGAATTAAACCATGACCAGAGATTCCTTGGTGTGGCACCTGGCGCCAGCCACTTTATTTGCCGCCCTACACAATACTACTTCCCGACAACCACGGTAGCCTAGTAATGACATTCAGTACATGACAGGAAGTGCATGTGCTTTTACTGGATTTGAAGTAGTACTTCAACCACAATGCATGTTCACCTGATCCTCTTTTTTTTCACGTCCAAACTTTATTTTTTGAGGTGAGAGGCAATGAAGAGGATATAGTAAGTTTTTTTTACTAGTGCTCTGCAATGCATTGAGTCATTGCAAAGTGAGGAGTCCAACAATTTCAGTCAGGAGAGGCTTTATAGAGAGCTTGGTGATCATACACAACTCTATCTGCATTTCTTGCTGTGTCCAGATATGATCATGATGATAGTGATGTGAGTAATCTACTAGGATCATTGTATAGATGCTTGGCAACTTGCTTTATGAACATGAGGCCAGACAGGGATCCAGTGATGTGACCAATTTGATACCCCCAACAATCTTGACTGGCCATCCAGGTTGGCCCCGATACAGCATAGCCGCCATACATTAATTGTAGAATAAGGTGAACATTTGTAAAGTTGTAGACTTTATATATATTTTTTTATATTACTTTCATCTACGTACCCTAGCAACTTTACCAATATTCACCCTATATTAAACTTAACTACACAATGTTGGTAACGAACAGCCTTTACATGTGGTTACCCTGATGAAAACGAATGAAAATAAACGGATTGATCTGTTGAGCTGGCATGCCCGTAGTTGTTTTGTTTGTTTGAGAGAAACGAGTTGTCACGCGTTGCACACAACACACACGCGTTCAGACACAGCCTACCGAGAGAGAACCCCCAAGTCGATTTCTAAAATCAGCGAAAAATTCAAGGAGATGGACGACATCAAATTAATTCTCGAAGTTGAAAAGCATAGAGAGTCGTATGACCCCCAGCAACAATTTTGGACAACGTAGGCTAGATAAGGATCAATGCTGGGATATAGCCAATGCCATGTTTAAGTACCATGTCAGCGTAAAGGAAAGCTCAGAGTAGCTGAAAAGCTTGGTGACCGGTGCGGAGAAATGCGCGCTGGAGTGAACAGCTTTTGCTCAGTCGTAGCCGATCGTAGCGCGGCGCTTCCAGGCGCTTCGCAGCCAGTGTGTCCCAGGCGTTAGACAGCGTTCTGATTGTCTCTGCTGAGGCCAATATGTTGAGTAACGCCATTGCTTCGGCTAAATTGCTTGAAGGCTGTTGAGCACATGGTTGAGCTGACATCCTTGTGCACCTTACGTTTCATCTGAGACACCTTCCGTTTCAACTGAAACGCCTTCCGTTTCAACTGAAATACCTTCCGTTTCAACTGAAACACCTTCCGTTTTAACTGAAATTTTCATGTGTGTATGAGAGCTTTTCATGTGTGTGTGAGAGCTTTTCATACGTGTGTATGAGAGCTTTTCAGTAGTGTGTGTGAGAGCATTTCAGTAGTGTGTGTGAGAGCTTTTCAGTAGTGTGTGTGAGCGTATAGCTTTTCAGTAGTGTGTGTGAGAGCTTTTCAGTAGTGTGTGTGAGAGCATTTCAGTAGTGTGTGTGAGAGCTTTTCAGTAGTGTGTGTGAGCGTATAGCTTTTCAGTAGTGTGTGTGAGAGCTTTTCAGTAGTTATATTCAGTAGACACAGCTAGCCTGCTCTTTCAGATGGCGTCCCCATTCATTTCTATGAAAAGTGCTCAGTGAGGCAAGCGTAAGCGCGAAACGGACCGCGCCATCTTTCCAGACCGACTCGTCCGGTCTTGCGCAGAAGCTTGTTCCTAGCTTTGAAATTCGCAATACTAGCTGTATACGTCATACTTTGCGACATCTGAGCGTATGAGCTAAGGCATTTGCAGTAGTCAGAAAACTTGTAAAATGGGGTAAAAGTCCGATTAAGAGTCAGATCCATGATGCAAACTCAATCAAAATCAATGCTATCACTGTAAACAATAGTATTAGGTTCACTTGGTTTTTAGTAATATAAGCCTATTCTAGATGAAACATATGTTCCACATACCACTCAGACTCCCCTTACAAAAAAGAAGTATACTTCAAGTTTATTTTGTAAGTATACTTAGTATAAAAAGTATACTATTATGTTACATAAAGTATACTAGCAGTGTACTTATTTATATACTATTTTTGTACTTATTTCTATACAATTTTTGTACTAAGTAAACTGAATTGGCCCACTTTTTAGGTCACTTAGTACACTTTAAAGTACACTTATAGTGTATTTCAAGGTTTACTTTTGAATACTGTAAAGTAGCCTGTGTAGTGCACTTTCAGTTCATCAAGTATACTTCCTAAACAGCCTCAAAGTATACTTTGCAACACTTTTAAATGCACTTTCAATTAATGTAAGTACTTCAAGAAGTAAACTTAATAAATGTTACTATTACTTACTAATATATTATAATGTTTAGGAGCCCCTCAAACGCCTCAGATTATAAGTCACTTAGCGAGAACGGGGGCCCTTGCAAAGTTACACTACAGTTTCTTAGCTGAAAGAAGCTATTCACAGCACAAACGTTGACCTTAAGAATCCAGCTCTTCTTATGAATCGTAACAGTAATTTAACTCATGGTTACAATGGTAAACCACCACAACAATTACCACGCAACAAAACACTATATTCTAAGCAGACACATTTTAAAAAACGAAATCCATGAAGTTACATTTGTATTTCGAACAAATGGCAAACTTATCAGCAAATTTTAACACTATTTACCGCCTTGCATCATGGGAATTGACCAGCCAATGAGCCACGCTATCTTCATTTTTTCACGTCGTTATTTCGTTCTTCAGTCAGTTGGACAGTATAACCTTCAAATGCATAATGCAACCCTTCTGTCTGCTTCTTTCTCATGTAGCTTTTTCTTTTTTTCCATTAATACTCCAATTGATAATTATTAGTATAAGATTATAGGGCTTCAGAATGTTTTGGCAGTAATTAAGGTTACAGCTTCAGTACCAAAAAAGATTCAATGTGCAATGCATAATAGATTTTCATAGACATGAATAATTAGAATGAGATGGATCTAAAAAATGTAACCTGTAATGTACTTTAAAATTATTTTGACTGTTTTTGCTGTATAATAATAGAAAACGTACATTCTACTCCAGAAGAAATGTATACCATTTTCTGTTTCTAAGCATACTTCTTAAAAGTATGTCAAAAGTGAACTATTTTCAAAGCATACTTAAAGGTACATCAAAAGTGACCTATTTTCAAAGCATACTTAAAAGTATATCAAAAGTGAACTAAAAGTGTACTATCCATATTTTAGTATACTTATAGTATACTTTAATATACTTCTTTTTTGTAAGGGTCACCACATGTTATTCTTTTTGCTTCATGTTTTTAGTATGACTGCTTAAGTATTGTGTCGGATTAAAGAAACTGTAAACTTGAATATCTGGCTCCTTGTTCTAGCTCGGCAAAGAAAGCTAAGTTAAATAGGCACATTATGATGATGATGATGAGTGTTGTTTTACTATTGCTAGCTTACTGTTATTAATAATGCCTTGGTGACGTTAACTGACATAACGTTGCTTAACAATATTGTGGTTATCAGACATTATTTATTAATCTTCGTCTTTGCTCCAGAAGAACATGTCAATAATGTATAATGACGACTTAACGTGCCACGATATCACTATTTATATTAGGCTATAATTACGTTTGTCATGCCATGAACATAATAACGTTCATAACAAAATTGTTAAATCTACTTAGAAATAACGGAAATAAACTCTAGAAACAACTGTCATGTATGTGTGCAACCATTTGTAAAACTGTCTACAACAAGGCAGGCGAACTGTAGATTATCAAGACCTTTCTCCTTGTGCTCATTCAGCTCAGGTAAATCAGAAATCGGTTAATGTTCCCTTTTGTGCTTGTGCCCTGTTCGTATCCGCAAGCACATTTCCAGGCAACTTTTCTTGACGTAAGCAAATAAATGCTAGTTTACCCATTTCGGATTGGTTTTCAAATTTTGCAAAAATAAGGAAAAATTATTCTATTAAAAAGCTAGTACTATGAGCCAGGTTCAAAAATCAAACCAAAATTATTGGGGGAGATAGTTTTGGATATGTTAACTGGAGTTAATAGAATAAAAACGACCGGACGAGTCGGGTAGCAAATCGGAAATACAATAGCACCTACCTCCACCGGGGCCGTTGCCTCAAGCCGAGGGGTGGGGGTCTGGTCTGTGGGGTAATAAAGTCTGAAGTATGACTATGGAATTTTGCGACGTGGGATGCTGGGAGGGGGAACACTATTAACAATAAAAGTATTCTCTGAAATGTAATGTGTTATCATGTGTGTTGAGAGAGCCAGCAGCACCCAGCCCCAGCGGGGAAATTGCTGCGTTGCAGCTGGCTAGATTCTCATCTGGCTCTCAGGCTAACGCTAAGGCTGCCCTCTCCAGCAGGCTAACCCGCCCTCCCCTCCTGTTACCTCTACTATGTGCCTCACTGTTGACTAGGGGTGCAAAACCGAATCGCAAAAAAAAACGAATTTTTCAAACCATGGCTCGGTTTTTACTAGGGCTGTCCCCACTCAGTCGACTAGTCGATTGTTTGGTCGATATGCTCTTGGTCGACTAAGATTTGTTTTAGTCGAGCTGCCGGTGTTACCTTTTTCCCTTTCGTTAATCTGCGTTTTGTTTTTTTCTAATACTGTATCTGAAGTCTCTTTCCCGAAATTCAGCCTTGGTGCATAATTTCAGCCACTACGAGCAGTCCCACAATGAGCTTTCCTCAAAAGCACTGTTTCTGTGTCTGTAGCTTTAAATGCTAATGAGGAGGAGAGAGGCGGCACCATGCGCTAATGTTTACAATGGATGTATCGCAATGGCTCATAGCGCCATTGCTGTAAGATGCCTTGAATTTGCCCGTTCTCATCTGATCACCCTGGTTTGCAGAGGTGCACACTCAGTCATTTTAATGAGGGGAAAGGCGGATATCGCGCGCGCCATAACACCAACAGCGGAACAGTTATCCAAATAACAAAGAAGTGTACAACACTCGCGTTACAGCGTCTGTATTCACACACATACTAGCTATCTACCTTTACATTAGTGACAGTAACTCAGCTTTTAGCTGCAGAGCTAATTACAGCCACATTCTAAGGGTAGCAAGCTAGGAACCATATACAGTAAAGCAACAAAATGATATAGCGTTAGTTAACTTACTTGTCCGATGTTTGTAGCTGGACTTTAGAGAGTTAGTACTGATCCAGAATTTAATTTCAGCAAGACCAGTAGTGGCTGAAATGTTTGGTGCAAATATACAAAACTTGTGTCGACGCATTTCCAGAGAAAATAAAATGAAGACACTGGATCTTCAGCGGCTCGGATGAAGGAATAACTGTAAAAAGACTTTAGTTTTCCTTTGTACAATCCAAACTGAGCAAATGTAATGCTTCTACGTTTGCAAGCCATGATGTCTCTCGAGGATAAAAACACTTGCATGGTCGTAGCTCAGTTTCTTATGGGCGGGCCAGATTCTCTGGGCGGGCAAAGCAGAGAGAGGGGAGGTAACATTCCTCCTTGTGACGTCACAAGGAGCGGATTTCAAAACCGAACGTTTGAGCTTTCATTTTCTCAAAGGCGGAGAAGAATACCCAGGGCTTGGTTTACACCTATCGAAATTTCTAGCCACTGGGGGACCAAAGGCAGGCTATGGGAACTCATATTAATGTTAAATAACCTCCTAAAGTGAAGTTTTCATGTCATGTGACCTCTAAAACAGTGAGGTAAAACATTACACAAAATGGTTGGATGAAAAACATTGACATTTATTGAAGAAAACATTTCTAATTTAGATTAGTCGATTTTCAGAAGTGTTTTGTCGAGTCTTGGTCGACCAAAATCTTAGTCGGGGACAGCCCTAGTTTTTACATGTAAGCCGTGGTTTTTCGGATCTACGACAAAACACAACCTAACACCCTGTGTCCTTTCCCGGAGAGTACTAAGAAAGTTAAGTATTTAGAAAGATTATCTGTTATATGTTATTTTATTGTTAACGTTTGAAAGTTATTTTTGCAATTAACCTTTAGATGCGCGAGTTCAAAATATTTCCGACTGTCCCCACAGTGCAAGTAAGTTTCCCGAAACGGTAGTCTAGCTAGCTAGCTTTAGTTAGCTTCCGGGCTAAATTACCTAGCATAATACTCATAGGAATGCTACTACCATGCTAGTGTTACTTGTTAGCCTTCTCAGTAGTACATTTTGATGCCATACTAAAGCGTTTGTCGCATAGGTTTTGTCTATAGGAAAATATTCAATTGGAATGTTCGAAATCGCACATATGCGACGTTATGCTGTTAGACCCTCATTCGAACAATCACATATGTGCAACGCTACTCCTTAATGGAAGGAAAAACAGATATTGAAGAATTTTTATGTTTGCTTTAAGTAGCCTGAGTAACATTTGCTTTAGAAATAATGTTTATTGGGTGTGCTTTGCCTTCGGCAAGGGCACAACCTTTGTTCTCTCACATATATATTTATTTATTATTTATTTTCGCCCCCCTAAGGATCAGTCAATATTTGGACTACATACACAACGGCGGTGTCAAAAGGTTCGTCTTGGTAGCGATTGCGTTGGTTGTATTTTTATTTACGTTTCGTTGCATGGTTTAAGTAGAAATTGCGTTTTTGTGGTGAAAAGTGAAGCTAACGGTGGCTAATTTGCTAGCCACAGTCACTGACGTTACTAACGTCACTACGTCACCAACGTCACGAAAACACGCGTGACTACCTGTAGCAGAACATTCGTTTCACATCTGTTAACTTGGGGGATAGCTAGGCTAACTATAGCTTTACTGCAAGGCAGCTGCAGGAACGCCACAAGCAAAGAGGCCAGGGTGATAACTATTTACTCATTTTACTTTGTGATGTGAAACACAATTATGAAATGTAATGTACAATATTAGCTGATATAATTAAGGAAGTAGGCCCACATCTACTTTTGGAAACGGTAGTCTACTATTTCACTGAAGCATTAGCATCATGACATTAGCCTCTGTTGCCCGGGCAACACATACTACAGTGGTCTATGATGCATCTGTTTTCAATCTTTAAAATAAACATTCCTCACAAATACATTTTCGTTGTAGGATTTATTATGACATTACATTACAAGTAAACGATTTGTGGGTGAAATTATCATTACCTGTGGTTTCAAACCAGTGTTGCTCACTGCAACGCTGTAGCCTACGCGGGACACTACAAAAACATCTACACAGCTGTAGGAAGTCAAACGGCGACAGAACATGTTCGGCACTCCCCTTACTTAAATCAAAAGTCTATCTAACTGCTAATCTTAACTTCATTGCCACAGCCTAAACTTTGTCAATCTGTTCATGAAAATAATTAATTTCAGCCTAAACCGTACAACGGAACGAAATCCAATTCAACCAACGCAATCGCTACCAAGACGAACACAGCAGTAGTCTAGTACTGTACTGTAGTAGTACAATTTACCGGGGCAGCTTCTCCACACAGGGATAGCGCACTTTGCGTTGTTACTGTTGTTACTTAATGATCGCTACCAGTGAGCTTTTCATGAAAGCGATTTTCCACTAAATAAATGTCAAGCTTATTTATGTTTTTGGGGGCATATTTTCAGTTAGAAGATGGTACTGTTTGAATCGCGATTCAATCTTCTACTGCCGGTAACGTCGTAGAATAATCTTCAAAGGGGGTTCTTTATTCATGAATGAATGCAATGAGTAGGCTAAATGCATGAAAATATCACGAGAAGGGAAAAAAGGACGTTTACGTCATAGAGATTAGGTCAATTTTTACACCGGTCTGCCAAATGTATTCGTTTTGATTCAACGATGAGGATGCCTTTTGCAGGGGAAATGAGAAGATCTATTTCATTCTACACTTCACTCGTATTTTCAGTTGTAAATGAGCAGCAAAAAAAAATGCTTTTAAATCTATGTAATCTTTATAAATAATAAGTATGCATTTTTATATAAAATATACAGAAATATCAGTTTTAAAAATGTCATTCAAAAACGGACCCCTGTGCAACCGACGCAAGCAAGCACACGCTACAATTTCCCCAGAAATTGTACCCTCTCTAGTTCCATATGTTATCAAATCTCTGGATGTAAGACAATGTTATTCATGCTGAGAAAATACAGAGAGAACACTGAAATGGTTGTGTTTTTTCTTCACCCTAATGTGCTAAACAAACCGAAACTGTGACCCATAAACCGCAATACAAACCGAACCGTGGGCTTGTTGAAATGTTGCACCCCTACTATTGACCAGGTAAGAAGACAGCTGATGAGACTTCACTCTAACAAGTCTGCTGGCCGTGATAGCATCAGCCCTCGGGTGCTAATGGCATTGTATGAACCACCATATCCATGGTGAAATCTGGTTTGACCAAGACAGGGTGAAAGCAGTGTTTATTTTGGCCCAGGTCAGATCAGTCAGGGGAGCTGCCATAGACGCAAAGTTAGGAATGAAATGCTGGTAATAGCTGGCCTGGCCAAAAAGTATTTCACCTAGTTCTTGGACGAGAGCTGCGGCCAGTCTCATAAAGTGGCAAAATTCTTCTCCTGGGGTTTCACAGCACCATGACCGATCTGGTACCTGAGGTACTCCACTTCCTTGTAGCCCAGCCTGAACTTCCTTGGGTTGGCAGTGAGGCTCACTTCCTTCAGTGCTTCCAGGACGGCCTGCAGTCTGCAGAGATGGGAGTCCCAGCACTCAAAATGAATGACAATGTCTTCAAGATATGTAGCAGCATACTCACTGTGGGGCCGGAGCACTTGGCCCATCAACCACTGGAAAGTGGGCGGGGCTCCTTGTAACCCAGAGGGGAGGATATATCCCTCCCCTCTGGAATATAAAATGGAAATTGTCGTAGCGAAAGTCTGTCAAAAGTCACTGACACAACAGCTGCCTGGCTCCAAAGTGCATGTCTCCCCAAAATAGTAGAGTGCGTCTTTCGAAGTTATAATTTTGTGAGAAATGGCATACCCTGGAACCGCAATGTCACCTGTTTCAATAAAATGTGGCGCTTTTCAAATTTTCCTCTCTCAATCACAATTGGTAATTGCATGTTGAATCATTTCTAAAGAATTCTGTGTATATCAGTCATTTAGACAAACTGACTCGTTTTCTTGTGCAACAATCCTCAACCCCACACAAACACTGCCTAAGTTCTCAGTTTGTTGTGTGTAAAGATGCGGTCAGTTGTGAATTTGCAAAGAAAGTATCTAATTTACAGTTATGAGTTTCTAATCTGCCACATAATGTCAACTTTAGAATGGCATTATTATTATTATTCATAAGATCATAACATGATCATTGCATTCATAACAGTATAGGACAGGTAAAAAGATGATTGTGAAAATAGTTCAAACCCAAACTCCTTAATATCATTCTTAGTACACTACAGAAAATAAAATGACTACAGTATCATGTTTTAGCCAAGACAATACTTCTGGCATTTCCTTTCATCTCACCCTAGCCCAGGCACCTTTGATGTCATCTTGTCTTATTACGAGTCAGCATGATATTAAAAACCTCGCTGTTTTGGGGAATCCAAATCCTTGTCAGAGCACATTAATAACCTTCTCTCGTCTCATGCACTGAGAATAATAAAACGCAACACCTTTATTGTCTCTTTTCCCTTAATTCTTATTACTTTAGTCCCTATCCAAGCTGTGCAGTGGCCCATAACACATGATTTCTATATAAACCCAGGATTTATCCAAGAGGAGTCCAAATAATAGGAAACTTGAAAGATCTGAATCTCTTTCCACAATGTGCTTACTTAGGCAAACCATAACAGACAGGACCAGCTGACCACCCATCCCCCACCTAAAAGAAAGTTAGTTTGCAAAGTTAGTGGAGCTAATATCTTTCTAATAAGACCTTTCTTTTGAAAATAGTCAGAGAAGGACTTTGCAACAGATTGATTCATTTCACATCTATGTCAGAGACCCTGCTGTACTCTCCACACTTCTCAATCCTTGCGACTATATATCTGCCACCTGAACCTATAACATGAACCTATAGAAATAAAATATTGAAAAGAAAAAATAATTTCTCCTTCCAGAGTAGTTCCTTTTTATCCTAGAAACAACAAATATTAAATTCAACCGTCCTCAAATCTGGACGCTCTGTACACAAAAAAATTCTAAAGACTCAAATAAACACATAAGAGCTTGTGCTGTGCAGTTACCACTTAAACATAAGACTGTTGAATAGAATGACAGGGCCCCTAATATAACATGGACAGCTTTCGCTGAGTACTCCCATTTATACCCAATCTAAGGTCCATTAGAGAAGTCCATCAATAACGATGTGTGAATCAGGGAGGGAAGTGTGAGGTGGGGTACTCATAATGTGCTGCAATGGTCTGTATCCCAGCCTGTAAGCTGTTTGGCCAAGCATCACACAGCGCTAATATTCACATCTTGTCTACATGTGCTTCAAAAAAGGGTGTCACATGGTACATAGGCAATGTAGGGAGGATTTTTTTTTTTTGATGAACAGTTGCCAGGGTTACTGTTTGTCCACGGTGGGCTGCAAGGGTTATTTGTCATTGTTCCATACATCACTGTTGTTCCTGCTGTCTTTTCTCCTTGGTATTTGCCCCCCTCTCTCTCTTGTGGTTCTATTCACTTTCCTGATCATGAATATTCTTAGCACAGCACTAGTGATTTATTTAACACTGTCACTATCTGCAACACACTCCCTCCTTCACACACACCAAAGCATATTACATTTACATTTTACATTTAGTCATTTATCAGACGCGCTTATCCAGAGCGACTTACAGTAAGTACAGGGACATTCCCCCGAGGCAAGTAGGGTGAAGCGCCTTGCCCAAGGACACAACGTCATTTTTGCACGTCCGGGAATCAAACTGGCAACCTTCAGATTACTAGCCCAATCCCTAACCGCTCAGCCACCTGACTCCCATATAGAATATATAGAATATAGAACTCCGACCCCAATACTACACTCCCTTTATCTCATGCATGTATGGAGTACACTCACAAACATCCATTTAAACACTCCTACTCCATGATAGACACACAGACATATAACACAGACTACCAACACACAACAAAAAAATCACAGTCAGTGCGGTCAGGGACTACTGAGCTCATTCATATGTGAAGGATGCATGGTTCTGTAATTTCTGTGTGGAGTGGCAAGAGGGTACTGGTGATGTTGTTTGTGTGAATGGGTGTGTGTCTGTATAACTATGGGAAAAGGCTTTGTGTGTGTTTGTGCATGTGTATCAGCTGGTCAGTTAATCAGAATAGGCAGGCCTGCTCCCTAGTGTCAAATTAAGTTGTGTGTCTCCTTTTCAAATAGGCTAGTCAAACCCACCCCACCCCTCACACACATTAGGTACACTATTAGCAACTCTCTAGTATGGAAGGACTGGAGGTCCGCTCATTAAGATTTGTCCACAGTCCCAGACAGACTCAGAATCCTATGGACTTGAGGATTTTGTACTGAAAATAAATAAATAACACATATTGAGAAAAAGCTGATATTTTATTAAGGGTTTTATGAATAATAAGGTTTTTGAATGACTGTTTCAGTGTATCCTTATGTGCTGTAGAGTATCCAAGTTTGTGTATTTGTCTGACTGACACATTAGTAATTTGGAACTCTATAGTAATATGGTACAATAGTAACATTTTGTGTGTGTGTGTCTATGTTCCCCTCCTGGGAAAGCACTAGTGAGTTTTGTCACAACAGCAAATTACAGCAAGCTACAGAGCACTCAAGGATTACCCTTATGTAGGATTACCATACCTGTGTGTGTGTGTGTCTTTGTGTACAGAATGTGTCTATGTGTGTTTGAAAGAGATAAAGAGACAGAATTTGAATTTCAGTTCCAAGCTTCAGTAGTAAGCTTCTTTGTCAATGCACATTTGTCTCTATGCAGTATGGCTTTCAAAGTAACCTGATATGGTGTCCAATTGCAGTTATCTAAACAATTACAATGATACTCTTTTAATTGTGTTTAACGTTTTTGTCTTTTTCTACTAAAACACAGTCCTCAAAAAGACTGCACAAGACCTTGATAGATTTTGCAAAGATTATTCACAAAATAATGTCAAACTTCATTAAAGCAAAGCAATACAAAGCCCAGATGGGGAGAAGTGATGTGCCAGCCAAGATTAAAACCTTTTCCACTGAAAACTTCTTCTAGTAAAATCCTATGCAGCTCTCTCTCTCCAGGCCCACGGTGTCTATCTGTCCTTACCTGCAGGTAGGTGCTATAGTGCTACCGAGAGAAGAAAGTCCAGACCCTCCACTGATTAGGTCTGGCCCCTTGTACTCACTGCCAAGAGGGTATCAAACATGTTTGTGTGAGGGTGTGTGTCTGTACGGGTGTGTGTGTTTTGTAGCTTTGTTGTGGTGAGCGTTAGTGTGTGCATGATCAACTGTGGAATGGTATATTTGGTTTAATATTTGCCTGTAACATGTACTACTTCACAAAAAATAATAGAAAAAGCCCACCGCCTGAGTTAAATTGATTGGTTGAACAGAAGAATACTTGACTATTGTCCAAAGCTCAAAGGCATATGCTTAACTAAATAATGACAATACTTGCTTCATGAAAACAATTTCTACAGAATCTATAAACTTCTGAGACAAGTAATCTACTTTCTGACTTTCGTCAAATGGACAAACATTAATGGGCATTTTTTAAGTGCTTATTTTGACGTTGCCAACTGTGCAATGTGTTTGGGAAAATTTTGACACAGTTTTTCACACTGCTATTTCACACTTTTTACTGTTATGTTTCTAGCCAACACAACATAAGCAAACACTTAATATTTCTACAAAGTGATAATTTTATCGATGGTCACTCAAATGAAAATAAGTAATCAAACAATTTGAACATGATTATTACAACAAAGTACACAAATACACTTCCAGAAAAGAGAAAATAACCCCCCCCCCCCCCATTATGGATTTTTACATTTATTTTTTACCTAATGACAAAAGTAAATACATGCATACAAAAAAGATAATCAGTTTATCTTTCACCTTTTAACTGTTCAAATAAGTGATTCTGGGTATTGAGATTGGGTTCTGTGAAAAAGATGTGTGTGAATAAATAGTGTGTTAATCAGTATGAGTGTACATGTAAGATCATTATAACAGAATAGAAAGATAACTCCTTAACTCCTCTTTCCACATCTCTGATTACACTCTCTTCTCTTTTGCTTCTTGGAATGTAATTGATGTGTGCAATGGTGTTGTGTAATTAGGTGTGCTTGCCTTTGGTAAGAGCACAACCTATTGTAATCTCACATATATATTTATTTCTTGATTATTTTCCCACCCTTAAAACTCTGTACATTTTTGCACTACATAGACAAAGTCGGTG
This sequence comes from Osmerus mordax, assembly GCF_038355195.1. Lineage (NCBI taxonomy): Eukaryota > Metazoa > Chordata > Actinopteri > Osmeriformes > Osmeridae > Osmerus > Osmerus mordax. The sequence continues at coordinate 5,175,327 of NC_090050.1, read as the reverse complement.
TCAAAATGTTTGTCTCGGTCACAATTGCGTTGCTTGTATTGGAATTTACGTTCCGTTGCACGGTTTAGGAGAATACAATGTTTTTGTGGCAAAGCTAGTTTGCTAGTCACTTCAGTGCTAGCCTAAACCAGAGCCATAGAAAAAGAGAGTTACGACACTCTTTGATCTCTCGGACACGCGATCACATGGTTCAAGTAGCTCGCTGTAGTTCCAAAAAACCCACTGCTGTCAACCTGCTTGAATGGTTTTCGACGGGACAGACAGCAGCACCATCTCGATTTGACATTTTCGGTATATTAACTAGGGGTGGGGGAAAAATCGATTCACATTGAATCGCGATTCAGTCTTCTTTCTTTGTAATGTAATTAAAATGTAAAAACAAATTTGGGGAGGGGGGATTAAAAATCGCTTTCGTCGATTCGTGACCCAAAGAATTGATTCGAATCGTGAGGTACCAAAAAGATTCCCACTCTTAATATTAACATATCAATTGGTTACTGGTGTGTTGTATCATGTATATCTGCTACTTTATTAACATTTATTACATTTACATTTATGCATTTAGCAGATGCTTTTATCCAAAGCGACTTCCAAGAGAGAGCTTTACAAAAGAGCATAGGTCACTGATCATAACAACGAGATAGCCCCAAACATTGCGAGCAGCCAAAACATGAAGCATACATTGTGGAAAACCAAATAAGTGCCAAAGGGAAGAACCATAAGAGCATGCAGTTAAACAAGTTACAATTGAACAACATGAAACTCCCCACAAGAGTGCAAGAGTGTACCTGTAGAAAAAACAATCAACAGTAAAATATTTCACAGCGAGTACAAGAATTTAAAACCGTTACAACTAACCAACAAGAGCAACAAGTCTCTCAATACGAGTCATTGTGATCCTGGAGGAAACTAACATCAGGTCCAGCCAAGCATTCCTAAGTGCCGTTGTACTCCCGGAACAAGTGCGTCTTGAGCCTTTTCTTGAAAGTGGGGAGACAGTCAGTGTCCCTGATGGAGGTGGGGAGTTGATTCCACCATTGGGGGGCCAGACAGGAGAAGAGCTTGTGTTGGGACCGGGCGCTCTTGAGCGGTGGGACCACCAGACGGTTGTCAGAAGAAGACCGTAGGTGGCGGGGGGGGGGGGGGGGGGGGGGTGTAAGGCTGGAGGAGAGACTTGATGTAGTCGGGTGCTCACCGCTCGGAAGGTCGGTACCAGAGTCTTGAATCTGATACGGGCCGTGATGGGAAGCCAGTGGAGGGAGATGAGGAGCGAGGTAACATGGGAGCGTCTGAGTAGATTGAAGACCAGACGGGCCGCCGCGTTCTGAATCCTCTGGAGAGGGCGGGTTGCGCATGCTGGGAGACCGGCGTGCAGCGAGTTGCAGTAGTCCAACTTTGAGAGGACAAGTGCTTGGACTAGCAGCTGGGTGGAATGCTCAGATAGGTATCTCCTGATCTTCCGGATGTTGTAGAGGGTGAATCTACACGACCGGGAGACCGCAGCAATGTGGGCTGTGAGGGAGAGCTCGTCATCCATGGTCACCCCGAGGTTCCTGGCAGAGGATGAGGGGTCACCGTCGCTGATCCCAGGGTGATTGAGAGATCGTGGGAGATGGAGGGTTTGGCCGGGATGATGAGGAGTTCTGTTTTGGCGAGGTTCAGCTGGAGGTGGTGCTCGGTCATCCAGGCGGAGATGTCTGTGAGGCAGGCCTCGATCCTAGCTGAGATCCCCGGATCAGTCGGGGGGAACGACAGGTACAGCTGCGTGTCGTCAGCATAGCAGTGGTAGGAGAAGCCATGGGAGGTGATGATTCGTCCAAGCGAGGTGGTGTAGAGGGAGAAGAGGAGGGGTCCAAGGACGGATCCCTATGGGACACCAGTGGAGAGCTGGCGGAGGCCTGACACTTTTCCTCCCCAGGAGACCTGGTATGATCTTCCCGACAGGTAGGATGAGATCCACTGAAGTGCAGTGCCAGTGATGCCCATCTCAGAAAGGTCTGCAGAAAGGTCCAGCAGAATGATGACGGATGACCTCGAAGCCGCTCTGGCAGACTGGAGGGCAGTGGTGACTGACAGGAGGGCAGTTTCTGTGGAGTGGCCAGTCTTGAAGCCCGATTGGTTGGGGTCAAGCAGGTTGTTCAGAGAGAGGAAGTTTGACAGTTGGTTAGATGCAGCGCGTTCAATTGTTTTAGAAAAGAAGGGTAGTAGTGATACCGGTCTGTAGTTCTGGAATTTGTAGTTTATGTATTACATTAACTTATAACAGTAGGCAGCAATATTGTGAAGCAGAGCTAGAAATGGCTATGCTAGCTACCGTACTATTGTTCTACTTAACATTTAATCTTCGACTGTTGAAGTAAATGGGACTTGTTAAACACGTTTTTTTTATTCATAAGCCCACTTACAATTTACCACATTAACAACACTTATATTTGTAGTACTTGATGCAAGTTTAATTTAATCTAGATAGCAATCACACAGCAACTCCTCAATTTAAGACAATAAAGGAGTTTGGTAAATAGAACAGAATATACAATGCAACCAATTGCATTCAATAAGACATTTCATTATGCAATATGTCCAGTGAGAGGGTCAAGTTTGTTTCCCCACCCATGTTCTTCCACTCCTGTTTGTAATGCTCCACCAGCCTGACAGTACCTTGTTGCTTTTTGGATCCAAGGTCTAAAGTTGTCCTCCCATGCTACACATGTCAGGTCTTCAAAAGAATAAGTACTTAAGACAGGGCAAGCAACAATACAACAGAATAACCATTAAAGTTATCATCTCCCTGCAGTTATACTTTCTTTTTTACTGCCATCATCCACTCTTGTGCTGATGATCTTATCACAAGGTCATTTATCCTTTTGATTGATGCAGTACAGCACCTAATATAACTGTGTAATGACTGAATTAACCAAGGAACAACCTTGCTAGATGCAAACTAGCCATGTTATCTAGTTGAGCTAGCTAGTGAGTGGACCTGAAATTCCTGACGAGCATTGAGAGCTATCTGAACAATAGGGGACCTCTTAATCTGCAATTCATTGTTGCTAGCTCTAATCAGATGTACTAGACCAACGAACACCAATATCTCGAACTAATTTGACAGACTATAAACCAACTGACTTCTGGTTATGATACACGTGCTCTCTAGCTAGCTAGCTACAGTAAAAATGTTGCTTACGTTAGATACTAGACCTATAGTCTAGCTCTAACTGCATTTAGAATCTTACAAGCTATAATCTTACGATAAACTTTAACTAAAGCTGGCTATTTAAAATACTACTAATAACAATTGATAAGAGGTCCATTAATGTGTTGAAATATGAAAAATGCATTAATTTGATACATTTACCAACTAACTGGCTACGGAAACACTGAAAATGAATGGGGTTGAACATTGGAAATATACAACGTTTGGATAGGTCGCACATTACACACTACGTAGCATTCTTCGATTACAATGGAAGTCTATGGTATGGAACGCAGAGTTAGTCACAATTAAATAAATAGATCGGTAAATAAATAGATAAATACATAAGTAAATATGGCTATGAAATAAACATAACATTGTGTTGGTGCTACATGTACTTTTTAAATGACCATAACTTGCTCAATTTTCAACCGATTTTGAAACGGTTTGGTTTGTTATCAACGTCAGAGATGTCGTTATGCCACTGCAGACTTGTGAATAATTATGTTTTGGGTTTTTTAAGAATAGAAGTATAGTGGCATAACGACATCTCTGACGTTGATAACAAACCAAACCGTTTCAAAATCGGTTGAAAATTGAGCAAGTTATGGTCATTTAAAAAGTACATGTAGCACCAACACAATGTTATGGGTGAGCGAGTTGACTGTAGAAAGATGGCCGCCATGTGCGGACGTTCTAGACTCCGCTGTAAGACATCTCGTCTTTATATATATCTATGCTTCTCTCCCTTCCTGACGCTTTTGGTAATCAGTCCCCCCAGGATTTCGCGGGCCTTTTTTGTGATAGTTGCGGGCAAAAATTCGTGATTTTGTGGGAGCTTTTCCAAAAAGTTGCAATGAAAGTTGCGGTGTTTTTTAGGTGTTTGTTGCAGGAGCAAGTGAAAGTTGCGATAAAAAGTTGCGAATTTCCTCTTTGTAATTTTAATTGAGTTATTGGTTGAAAATTATGTAATTAACAAACATTCATCAAAGAATAAAACCATTGAGAAATGGTCCCCTAAATAACCTTACCAATATGCCAATTTTCATCATATCCCATTTTTTATCCTTATCCAACCAGGAATTACATTCGCATGCATTGAAGGGAGGAATCTCCCTTTTTTAACAAAAAAGATTGAAATCTCTATCTGTCTGCAATACCGCTCTCGGCCTCTACGCAACTCGGCGCTCTCACGCTTGCCAGGCATAGACAGTAGAAGAAAGCACATGCCGCAATTGACTGGAGTGATGGGAAGTTCGGATCATTTTACTGATTCGGTTCTTTGAATCTCGTTCAGTAAAATGAACGAATCTTTTTTAGAGTCATTCGTTCATTTCAAGGGGGGGGGGGGGGGGGTATCTGTCCACTGCAAACACATATCATATTTTCATGTAGGTTAGTGCATGAAGTGCACCAGCAGATACTATTTTGAAAGACATTGCTGCATTAAAATAATGTATCATGACAGTTTGTATGATTTGGTCATTTATTATCACACTAGCATTTTATTATCACGGCAAACAATTACACTGCACTAAACTGTAAGTGTAAATGTAAAGTGAAAATAACAAAACCAGTCAGTATGGTGACTGGAGCGAATATCATTCACGTCTTACTAAAACAGTGGCCACACGAAAGGGAATGAGGAAACTGTTTCCTCTACTAAAAAATACAATGCGGGTCACGTGAAAAAAGGATCCAAAGACTCGTAGAAAGACAGAGTCGGGAAATGAACGAATCGTTCGTTTCCTCCAGTACAGAGCCTATGCAGGTCACGTGAAAAATGATCCAAAGACTCGTAGAAAGACCGAGTCGGGAAATGAACGAATCGTTCGTTTCCTCTAGCTACCACTACAGAGCCTATGCAGGTCACGTGAAAAATGATCCAAAGACTCGTAGAAAGACCGAGTCGGGAAATGAACGAATCGTTCCCTCTAGCGTTTCCTCTAGCTACCACTACAGAGCCTATGCAGGTCACGTGAAAAATGATCCAAATACTTGTACCTGAAGACCGAGTCGGGAAATGAACGAATCATTTATGTTTAGTTGGACGAGCCTATGCAACAGTCCCGATGCGCGGCCACGAGAGAATGAACGAATCACTCTTTGAGAGGACTCGTTACTCCTGAGTCCTTGTAAGGTAAAGAATATATTGTTCTTATTAAAGTTATGCACTGTGCTTATTAAAGTTATGAACTTAGAAGTGTGCTCAGGCTTAAACATTGGGTCTCACACTGGGTGTGGGAAGCAGGCTGTTCTTTGTGTCTCTATCTCTTCATTTTCAGAAACAACCTTGAAACCGGGTGGAGACGGCACCCGAGCAGGTGGGACGCGTAGGCAAGGACAACTCCCTGATGCACGAGAGAACAAGCTCAACCCTTTTTTAATACTTGTGTTTCAATTGCACTGTATAAATATATGCTGGGGAGGGACAGATAGCCAGTTGGACTTCGTGAACCAGCCCAAAACTCTGTTGCGGGTAGGGAAACTTAGACAACCCCAGAGCTCTGTACTTGTTGATTTCCAACTGCTGCATTAAAGCTGATATTATCGGACCTCTGCGACTCCAGACCACTCTTTCTAGAACACAGATTTGTGTCATTGAATACCATCATTACATATTGGAATAGACACACAGTATTTAAATCCTTCAAATGGTGACCCCGACGCTGAAAAGAGGGAGTCCAGAGGGTTCCGGCCCGACCGACAGATCGGGAGAGAGACTCATACACCGGTACGAGGTGGCAGACGTAATCGTCAGAGGCGCCTCAACATAAAAAAAAGGTAAGCAGACACCTGTTAATTCAAAGTACTGCTATTCGGAACTTTGAACCAAATTTAGACGATTACTATGTTTCATCGTACCTAGTCAAACCAACAGTGAAATCAACCGTTTTTGTGTTTTGTCTTTGTCCAAGGGGAGGTTAGAGTCCTCTCCAAGGGTTAGAGTCCCTGAACTCGTTGTCTTTGTCCAAGGGGAGGTTAGAGTCCTCTCCAGGGGTTAGAGTCCCTAAACTCGTTGTCTTTGTCCAAGGGGAGGTTAGAGTCCTCTCCAGGGGTTAGTGTCCCTAAACTCGTTGTCTTTGTCCAAGGGGAGGTTAGAGTCCTCTCGAGGGGTTAGAGTCCCTAAACTCGTTGTCTTTGTCCAAGGGGAGGTTAGAATCCTCTCCAGGGGTTAGAGTCCCTAAACTCGTTGTCTTTGTCCAAGGGGAGGTTAGAGTCCTCTCCAGGGGTTAGAGTCCCTAAACTCGTTGTCTTTGTCCAAGGGGAGGTTAGAGTCCTCTCCAGGGGTTAGAGTCCCTAAACTCGTTGTCTTTGTCCAAGGGGAGGTTAGAATCCTCTCCAGGGGTTAGAGTCCCTAAACTAGTTGTCTTTGTCCAAGGGGAGGTTAGAGTCCTCTCCAGGGGTTAGAGTCCCTAAACTCGTTGTCTTTGTCCAAGGGGAGGTTAGAGTCCTCTCCAGGGGTTAGAGTCCATAAACTCGTTGTCTTTGTCCAAGGGGAGGTTAGAGTCCTCTCCAGGGGTTAGAGTCCCTAAACTCGTTGTCTTTGTCCAAGGGGAGGTTAGAGTCCTCTCCAGGGGTTAGAGTCCCTAAACTCGTTGTCTTTGTCCAAGGGGAGGTTAGAGTCCTCTCCAGGGGTTAGAGTCCCTAAACTCGTTGTCTTTGTCCAAGGGGAGGTTAGAGTCCTCTCCAAGGGTTAGAGTCCCTGAACCCGTTGTCTTTGTCCAGAGGGAGGTTAGAGTCCTCTCCAAGGGTTAGAATCCCTGAACACTGTCTATTTGTGTGGAGTCAGATTGAGTTGAATAAAAATAGAGAGGAGTGTGGTGTGTTTTTTCCTTTGACCAAGAAGTTAAAGAAATCCTGAGGAGAGTTGGAGAAAGGTGGGGGCTAAAAGAGTCAGTTACGTTGAGATCTTACAAAGGTTATCCCAGAGGGTATACCCCTGGTTTATAAATTGGTTCTAATACAATTGGAAGAGTTATACTAGAGCAAAATTAAGTGAATAGACGGTAAACGCTAAACAGCTGTGTTGGTCAAAGAATGGTTTGAGGAAATGTATGTGAAAGATTATGAGGAAGCAATTGGAAAGTTACATAAAGGATTGGTTTAGAGAGGATCATGGAAGGTTATGAAATAAAATAAGAACGTTTTGTGGATGTGAAGAGATGATTGGTTTAAACACTGATGTTTTGAAGAGGAAACTATGAATATACTTTGAAGGTATATGGGATAACATTTTAAGTCAAAATAGTAAAATCTAGGGTTTTTAAGAGTTTTGATAAAGGTATTAGATGTAATTTGGTTAAAAATTAGAAAGAGAAAATAACTAAATGTACTTTTATTTGGAGTTTAATTATAATTTGGTTTTAAGTTTTATTTGAGAGTTTTATCAGAGCCTGGCATACTGTTTGGGATAAACAGGCTGGGATAATGTTGTATTATGAAGAGGGTTATTATAACATTCAGTTCTGAAATAATTTGGGAAGACTCATCAAGTCTGATAAATTGTGGTTATGATGGTTTGAGCTAATTGGCTCGTTTTGAACGGCAGCAAAACGAGTTATGAAGTTCTACCTATCTGACCTTTATAGAAAATATATTTGGGAAAAATGTTTGGTTAATAGCTACATTAAGAACAGGCATGACTAATAGGAGTTGAATATCAAATGATGATACTGTCTTATTAGATGCTGTTTCATGTGTTTGCTCAACAATAAGAAAACTGAAGGGTCAATACTGCCTGCTAATTATATAGATATGTTTACAGTGAATTGAAATATTTCCCAGTCCTGTACCAGATGCATTAACAACACTTGAATTGAATTATGGAAGATCATAATTCCACAACTTAAACCTAATGCTCACGAGAAAAGAGATGTCTTCTGCTAAATTCTGTTCCAGGTGAAGCAGTAAACCAAAGAGTGGAGGAGTCAAACGAGGAGATTGGGTATTGATTAAAGTTATCAATGAAAGGAGGGATCTTATGAAAACTTTAAAATATCCTGTCTAATTTCTGGTTTTTCTATTTGTTTCGAATTTAGTTTATTTTATTACAATTCTAAAAGCTTGGCTGAAGTTGTATGTATGTGGTGAAGGGGGCCTGTGAGCATGTCCAGGTCTGCCGTGGATACATGGATGTCGAATGTCCACTCTGGAGTGACGGTGGGTTTTCCCCTATAACATCATTAGGGTTTTCCCACTGTGTCCAGTGTGTCCACACCACTTGGCCATAACGCTGCATAGTCTCATCATTATTGTTGATTTGTATGTCAACATTGTGTAATCGGTAATGGGATATTTTTTTTATTTGGGTTTGTTGTCACACCTTACTGTTCGCATCTCATTTGACTCAGTTACTGCTTGATCATGGGAGATAAGGTGATGCTGGGACTGTAACTCTTTTCTGCTTCAGGACGAGTCAGACCGGCGGGTCTGACTACCTAACCCCTGTTCTAAGGCCCCATTCCCCTGGAGACCATGTCCCCCCCCTTTCTTACTGGATGATCTACCCCTTCCCCTTGGAGACCCTGCCCCATCTGCCCCTATGCCTCATCAGACCTAGGAGTGGTCTGCCCCCCCCTTCCCCTTGAAGACCCTGTCCCACCTGCCCCAATACATCATCAGATGTTCGGGGAAGCCTGTTGTATATTTATGGACAGGACCATTCAAGGTCATCGAGAGAACCTCGCACGCCCTAAGGCTGCTGGGGAAAGGAAGTACCACTGGAGCATATGTTGTGCTGCTCCAGAATACAGTCGTACGTTGCAGGAGTTGTTGGAGAAGGGCCAGTGAACCTTTTGCTATTGCTACGAATGTGAGAGTCCGGAAAAGAGGGTTACGACTAGGCCAAGGGTGATACTGCTTGACCACACTAGAATTGTACTGGACTAAGAAGGTTTCCGCTATTTTACTTAAGAGTGTGCTATATCAATATCAACATGACTGTTGCTGTATCCCATGTATCAGGTCCCTGTGTAACAGGATCATTGTCTCGGCTGAGGAGAACCCGACGAAGGGGTTCCAAATGCCATTGCTGGGGCTGGCTGACCAGGACGAGGAGACGGTGGTTGGTCCGGGCTGTGTTGATTGATCTCTGGTGTTTTCAGAGATCAAAAGAGGGATTAAAGAATATTTTGTGCTTATTAAAGTTATGCATTGTGCTTATTAAAGTTATGAACTTAGAAGTGTGCTCAGGCTTAAACATTGGGTCTCACACTGGGTGTGGGAAGCAGGCTGTTTTTTGTGTCTCTATCTCTTCATTTTCAGAAACAACCTTGAAACCGGGTGGAGACGGCACCCGAGCAGGTGGGACGCGTAGGCAAGAACAACTCCCTGATGCACGAGAGAACAAGCTCAACCCTTTTTTAATACTTGTGTTTCAATTGCACTGTATAAATATATGCTGGGGAGGGACAGATAGCCAGTTGGACTTCGTGAACCAGCCAAAACTCTGTTGCGGGTAGGGAAACTTAGACAACCCCAGAGCTCTGTACTTGTTGATTTCCAACTGCTGCATTAAAGCTGATATTATCGGACCTCTGCGACTCCAGACCACTCTTTCTAGAACACAGATTTGTGTCATTGAATACCATCATTACATATTGGAATAGACACAGTATTTAAATCCTTCAAAGGATTCGTTCAAAATGAACGAATCCTTTGAAGGATTCATTTGAAGGAGTCTAGCTAACATTGACTAGACGGGCATGGCTGATGTTTGTCCAGCGTAGAAGATCCCTGTGCAGTTCGACCCTCGACACATTTGCGCGAACCATTTCACCAAGGACGGTTTTGAAAACCTGGGACAATGTAAAGCAGGATTTGCTATGAAGCTGTTGCTGAAAAGAGTTGCGTTCCGACCTTATGTTCATCACAACTGCAAGCTGTAGTATGATTTTGTCGGTAACAGTTATTAGCAATGCTAACATATCCTGTATCTAGAACCTGCCTTTCTCCAGTTCTTTCAAATAGATAATCTAGACAGGCGTTAGCAATAGGCTAGACTGCTTTTGGTTTTCTGGCTATTTTTTCGGAACCTTCCCTTCTAATGCCGACTACAGCTAGTCTAGCTAGAGTCATTGGTTAAGTAAGGTATGTTGATGTGTTTAGAAACGTATTTAGCATTCTACCTATGCTAGATACAGGAGACGTTAGCATTGCTAATAGGCTAACTGTTAGCGACAAAATCATACTTACAGCTTGCGTTTGTGATGAGCATACGGTTGGAACAGCATCTCTTTTCAGCAACAGCGCCTTAGAAAATCCTTTTTTTAAATTGTCCAAGGTTTTCATTCAAAACTGTCTTTCGTGAAATGGTTTGAGCAAATGAATAAATGAGTCTCGAACTTCACAGGGATCTTCTCATAGAAAAACATCAGCCATGCCCGACGAGTGCCTGGTTCCTTGGGAAGATTATGAAAAGTGTCAGCATTCCCAGTACAGCCTGGAACACTGCATTTACATGGTCTGTATATAAATGTTGGGGCTTGACAAAGTCGATCGTTTTACAGCTGCAGTTTCAAGTTGTGAGATTTAGATAGGAAAGAGGTGTCAATGGACTTTGAGGTTCACTGTATGTCCATTTTACCTACCGAACTGTCGTTATTCAACTATGACAAGGTAAAATCGGTTTAGCAATCAATGACCCCTTTATGAAAAACATTACTTAATTCCTCAGCTCTCAAACTACTTCAGGCTAAACAGTGCCGAGCAAGAACGATAAATGCACAGAGACATTTAAAACTCCATCATCTGCAGGTGACAGTCTCTCTGCAACACTTATTTCAGGCACTTAACCTTCCCAACCTCTAACTCCTTTCACCCAACGTGAGTGTTTCTACCTTGTGAAGGCGCTGGTTTTTCTTGACAAAGTGCCACTCATTTTCTGTTGGATATGGTGAGAGAACGGTGGAGTGATACTGTTATGCAGCCCTGGAACAGGCCTTAAGCATTTGTGTGTGTGTATGACAAGGAACATTTTAAGATATACATTTTCGGCATGCTTTATAGGACAGTCTTTGAGTGAAGTGTGACAGGAAAGGCAGGGAGAGAGAGGGAAGACATGCAGCAAGGGGCCAAGGCTGGATTTTGAGGCAGCTTCTAAACCAGGTCACTGCGGTAAGTCCTCACCCTACATGGTATGTGCTCTTATCCAGTGAGCTACTGGGGCACTGAAGGACTAGCACCCATTTAAGAGAACCTGAAGAACCTGGCTCTGAAATGCTCTCTCTGATCTTAGGAGTGAGAGACAACACAGTTTGGGCTGAAGATTAACAGAACATGGGAAAGAAAATGGTTTCTCAGCATTGCCTGTTTTTCCAGCTTTGTTTCTAAACCAAATATAAATCTTGACCTTATGACCTATTACCACAAATGCAGCTTGCTAAGGACAGCACATAGGACAACACTTTATATTAAGGTTACAAAAATGACCATGCAACTGTATAACAATACTATGGTAACAAAACTGTAGTTACAAAGAAATGGCTATGTAGTTATACTTTGTTATGGTTTAGTGTTGCAAGAATCTGTGTTTTTCCTTACTTTCTATACTTGGTCACTCGATCTTGTTAACGGTGGGTGCAACAGCATGAGTAGTATTGAACCGCTTCACTGAAAACTTGAACAATTTAGGTGTCCTCCGAAGCCTTATGTGGTTAACAATAGAACCTACACGTTTCCGTTTCAGTGGCTGGGTTAGAGTCTACTTTAGTGTGTGTGTGAGTGTGCACGTTACTTTTAGGAGCATGAGGGTACATGTTGGAGCACCACAGTTTTTCAATGGTTTTAATGATGGCCATGATCTTTTCTCTACCAAACCGTGTTTGTTTTCTGTAAGAACCACAAAAGGACAAGGATTTTAAAGGCTGGAATCTGATTTTTGTGTCAGATGGTAATAATAGAGGACAATTATGAAAAGAGTGAAATATGAAGGAAAAGAGACGCGGTAAATTGTCAACAACTTAACAATTCATGGCGATTTTACTGTGTCATGTTTTGTGAATGGTAGTGATCTTTTGGTGGGAATAGTCCCAAGGGATAGTCTTTTGATGGGTTCTGGTGGGTGTCAGTGCCTTGGTTATCTTGTTTGTCATATTATATTGTCTGTGTGTGTGAGCAATCATGCATGCATACATTTCAGCTCCAGTGCAATTTTGCAGAAAGACAGTCTGACATTTTCTCCACTGTTCCTATTCCTCACCAAAGGAGATATATCATGAATGCCAGCTAACCATTTAAACTTACATTCAATACAGTACACAACAACATTAAAATATATTTGAAATGGCAATTCATTCACCCCAATCTACCTTAGGTGCATTGCTTTAGAAAAGAAAACCATTTCAAATTAAGGCATCCCTATTCAAACCTTCTTCCACCTATCCACAGAATAGGATTGATGCGCGAATTCAATTGGCTATTACCCAGGTGAGCAAGGCTATGACTCTTTGTAGTCAAAATAAGCTTGGGATAAAACCTGTCTAATGGGAGAAGAGAGAATAACGGAAGTGGGGAAAATAGGAATAAAGCATCCTATAAACTGTCAATTATAAAGGGAGGGATGGAAAGAATGGTGAAAAAGAAAAATACTGAGAGACTATCAATATAATTTAAAAAATGATAAGAGGCAGGGAGAAAGGCTTGCCTGTGCAGTCTGCCATTGGAGAAAGATGCAGAGAACGAGAGAAGAGAGGAAAGAAAGAAGATAAAGAAAGCATCTAGTCTGACGTTAGAGAGTGGTGAAATAGATGGGAAGGAGGAAAAATGGATAATAGAAAGAATAGAAATAGGAGAGAGATAGAGAGAATGTGTGTTCATTCCCAGGCCAGTCTATATGAATATCAATAAGAGCTGACTTGAAGCTCTTCTATGAATTCAAGCCTGTCTGCCACCACTTATCTGATAAGGCATTCTCGATTCAGCCTAGCACAGGCCAAGGTGCAGAGCTGAATACACTTAAGCCAACATACACACAAGGAAATTGCACACATTCACACTTAAATGCACACCGATAGAGATCTTGTATGAGTATGTGTGAAGGCCATACTCATGTACAGTATTATTCATTCTCTGCAGTGGCGGTCCTAGCACATTTGGCGCCCCGGGCGAGTTTTTCACTAACCCCAACCAGCTTGATTTTTACCAGACTAGACAGGAGACAAATATTGTTTCTAAATGAAAACAACTTTTAAATTGAAATTAGAAAGCAGTTACATAACACTATCCTACAAGCTCAATTATTTTATTCAATGCTTAGGCTATATATCATATACTATTTAGTGACTCCACTCCAGAACAAAATTACTTTCAGTTGTATCTAACTATGAAGGCAGAAATCTATATGTGTGCCTGTGGCTCGATTATCTCATGAACCTGGTATTGTATGAAATTGAAATGTTGCAAGTGTATTTGTCAGGACCCAGAAGTGAAGTTGTTTGGATGAGCATTTTGCATTTGCGAAAAATACATGGGCCTATAAATATATAAACTTGTTCGCCACCATGATGAAATGCACTAATTGATGGAGCCATGGATCTTACACTAGTCACCAACAGGCACTGTACTAGTGTAGCGGGGTGTGGATCCTTGTCTCTTCGCTCTGTTACTCCAGGGCACCTTTGGGTAGGGGAGCAGTGTTTCCCACAGAAAATGTGTTAGTTAACCCTTGTGCTGCCTTCGGGTCACATGACCCAAAGGTTCATAACGAACCATCGTTGTGTTTACCCAATTTTACCCAATACAAAAACAAATAAAAACTAGAGAGGGTACAATTTCTGGGGAAATTGTAGGGTGTGCTTGCACACCCTACAATTGCAGAGGGGTCCGTTTTTTAATTACATTTTTACTGATATTTCAGTATATTTTATACAAAAATGCATACTTATTATTTATAAAGATTACATAGATTAAAAAGCATGTTTTTTTTGCTGCTCATTTACAACCCAAAATACTAAGAGTGAAGTGTAGAATGAAATAGTTGTCTTCTCATTTCCCTTGCAAGAGGGAATGGTGATCAGCAGCCTCATAGTTTAATCAAAACGAATACATTTGGCAGACCAGTGTAAAAATTGACTTAATTTCTATGACTTAAACGTCCTTTTAAGTTTTTCCCTTCTCGTGATATTTTCAGGCATTTTGCCTATTCATTTTGCATTCATTCATTAATAAAGAACCCCCTTTGAAGCTTATTCTAACAACGACGTAACACCGGCAGTAGCTATCTCAGATGGAATCGTGATTCAAACAGTACCATCTGAAAATATGCCCCCAAAAACGTAAATAAGCTTGACATTTATTTAGTGGAAAATCGCTCATTCATAAAAAGCTCACTGGTAGCGATCATTGTCAGTAACAACGCAAAATGCGATATAGCCCTGTGTGGAGAAGCTGCCCCGGTAAATTGTACTACTACAGTACAGTACTAGACTACTGCTGTGTTCGTCTTGGCAGCTAGCGATTGCGTTGGTTGAATTTCATTCAACGTTCCGTTGTACGGTTTAGGCTGAAATTAATTATTTTCATGACAGATTGACAAAGTTAAGGCTGTGGCAATGAAGTTCAGGTTAGTAGTCAGATAGTTTCACCTATTGAAAGACTTTTGATTTAAGTAAGGGAGTGCCAAACATGTTCTGTCGCCGTTTGACTTCCTAAACAGCTGTGGAGATTTTTTTGTTAGCTATTAATAGTGTGTCTCACGTAGGCTACAGCGTTGCAGTGAGCTACACTGGTTTGAAACCACAGGTAATGATAATTTCACCAACAAATCGTTTACTTGTAATCTAATGTCATAATAAATCCTACAACGAAAATGTATTTGTGAGGAATGTTTATTTTAACGATTGAAAACAGATTTATCATAGGCCACTGTAGTATGTGTTGCCCGGGCAACAGAGGCTAATGTCATGATGCTTCAGTGAAATAGTAGACTACTGTTTCCGAAAGTAGATGTACTTCCTTAGCTTATGTTGTACATTACACTTCACAATTGTGTTTCATATCCCAAAGTAAAATGAGTAAATAGTTATCACCCTGGCCTCTTTGCTTGTGGCGTTTCTGCAGCTGCCTTGCAGTAAAGCTATAGTTAGCCTAGCTATCTCCCAGAAGTTCACGAGCTGCTAAACTTATGTTCTGCTAGAGGTAGTCACGCGTGTTTTCGTGACGTTAGTGACGTATAACGTCACGTCAGTGACTGTGGCTAGCAAGTTAGCCACCATTAGCTTCACTTTTCGCCACAAAAACGTAATTTCAACTTAAGCCATGCAACGGAACGTAAATAAAAATACAAGCAACTCAATCGCTACCAAGACGAACCTTTTGACATCGACGTTGTCTATGTAGTCCAAATATTGAGGCATCCTTAGGGGTGGGAAAATAAACAATAATAATAAACTAGAAAAGGCTGTTCCTGCAAAACAGCAGTGAGAATGCTGAAAATCTGAATGGGGATAGCTGACCATGCTAAAAAAGCTGAAAATAGTGAAAATTTAGTAGAAAGTTATAAGCTGAAGCTTCAAAGCAACCGAAAGGTATTTTTGAAAGGGGCTGGAGCAGCATTCCAACAATGATTTGAAAGGATGTACCATTACATTTAAAGGGAGAATAATTTGCACAAAAACCTTAATATTTTAAAAAGTATAAAAGTGAGAAATGAGAAAATACCCGCTAGCTGAAAGCTGAAATGAATTTCAAAAATGTGAGTCACACTAAAGAGGCAGTGTGGAAGCTGAACTGCATCATCGAACAAAGCTAATAGCTAAAATAGCCTACAATGCGGGAGAAGCTGAAAGCTGAACTGTTAAACAGAAAAAGAAGTAGGCTAGCTAGTCATAACAAGAATATTATCATTTTAACAGCTGAAATGATAGTTGGGATAGTAATAGCAGTAGCAGATGTTAGGATTCAATGTGTTGATGGAATGAAACATACAGCAGTAGGGCCGATACAGGAAGACACGGCGACACTTTGTTGCAGAAGGATGATAGTGCAAGTTTCGTCCGTGGAGCATACAACAATTAATAAAAAAGAATCATGTAGACGCGTTTATTGAGTAATCGCATAACTAACTAGAGAGGGTACAATTTCTGGGGAAATTGTAGGGTGTGCTTGCTTTCGTCGGTTGCACAGGGGTCCGTTTTTGAATGACATTTTTACAACTGATTTATGTATATTTTATATGAAAATGCATACTTATTAATTATAAAGATTAAATAGATTTAACAGCATTTTTTTTTTGCTGCTCATTTACAACTGAAAATACGAGTGAAGTGTAGAATGAAATAGATGTCTTCTCATTTCCCCTGCAAGAGGCAGCCTCATCGTTGAATCAAAACGAATAAATTTGGCAGACCGGTGTAAAAATGGACCTAATCTCTATGACTTAAAAGTCATTTTAAGTTTTTCCCTTCTCGTGATATTTTCAGGCATGTAGCCTACTCATTGCATTCATTCATTAATAAAGAACCCCCTTTGAAGATTATTCTACGACGTTACCCGGCAGTAGAAGATGGAATCGCGATTCAGACAGTCCCATCTGCTAACTGAAAATATGCCCCCCAAAACGTAAATAAGCTTGACATTTATTTAGAGGAAAATCGCTCATTCATAAAAAGCTCACTGGTAGCGATCATTGTCAGTAACAACGCAAAATGCGATATAGCCCTGTGTGGAGAAGCTGCCCCGGTAAATTGTACTACTACGGTACAGTACTAGTAGACTACTGCTGTGTTCGTCTTGGTAGCGATTGCGTTGGTTGAATTGGATTTAACGTTCCGTTGTACGGTTTAGGCTGAAATTAATTATTTTCATGAACAGATTGGCAACGTTTAGGCTGTGGCAATGAAGTTCAGGTTAGTAGTTAGATAGACTTTTGATTAAGTAAGGGGAGTGCCGAACATGTTCTGTCGCCGTTTGACTTCCTACAGCTGTGTAGATGTTTTTGTAGTGTCTCGCGTAGGCTACAGCATTGCAGTGAGCAACACTGGTTTGAAACCACAGGTAATGATAATTTCACCCACAAATCGTTTACTTGTAATGTAATGTCATAATAAATCCTACAACGAAAATGTATTTGTGAGGAATGTTTATTTTAAAGATTGAAAACAGATGCATCATAGACCACTGTAGTATGTGTTGCCCGGGCAACAGAGGCTAATGTCATGATGCTAATGCTTCAGTGAAATAGTAGACTACCGTTTCCAAAAGTAGATGTGGGCCTACTTCCTTAATAATATCATCTAATATTGTACATTACATTTCATAATTGTGTTTCACATCACAAAGTAAAATGAGTAAATAGTTATCACCCTGGCCTCTTTGCTTGTGGCGTTCCTGCAGCTGCCTTGCAGTAAAGATATAGTTAGCCTAGCTATCCCCCAAGTTAACAGATGTGAAACGAATGTTCTGCTACAGGTAGTCACGCGTGTTTTAGTGACGTTAGTAACGTCAGTGACTGTGGCTAGCAAATTAGCCACCGTTAGCTTCACTTTTCACCACAAAAACGCAATTTCTACTTAAACCATGCAACGGAACGTAAATAAAAATACAACCAACGCAATCGCTACCAAGACGAACCTTTTGACACCGCCGTTGTGTATGTAGTCCAAATATTGACTGATCCTTAGGGGGGCGAAAATAAATAATAATAAATAAATAAATATATATGTGAGAGAACAAAGGTTGTGCTCTCGCCGAAGGCTTGAGCACACCCAATTACACATGTAAACGGAGTAATCGTATTATAAACTGACAATTGGTAGTAATCGGGTTTCTCATTGTCAAGTAAACGCACCAATCACCTGTGTGAGAGACTGAGTGGTGCGTGTCTGTCGTTGCCACGGTGATGGTGCAGCTATGATTGCTAACGCACTGAGGGCAGAGAATAACAGAAATGTAGCTAGAATCCACACCTCAAACAAGTTAACCTAGACGCAAAACTGTATGTCCAATCCAAAAAATAAGGATATTTTTCGAGTCCCAAGACTCTGCCGAAACCAGAGATATTCTTTATATGTCTGTGCAGTCAGAAATACGACCCTACATGCAGTTTCGAAAATCAAAATCTTCAAAATCTTGTTTCTTTAGCTTTCTCTGACGAATTTTACCCACCTCTCCATTGAAGTTAGTGAGAGAATTTGAAAGGCTGCTCTCGCTTCAAGGCTCATAGCTGAAAATCTGTAAATGTGAGCTCTTTAGTAGTTACATTGGCTGAAAGAGGACAATTTTCCCTACATTTTAAGGTATAACTTGTTTCTGTAAGTTAAACTATATGAACGTTAGAGGAAATGGTTTGACAATTTAGTTGAATATCAGAAAAAGAACAGCCAGCAGCTTGCTGCTCATTCATAAAAATCAAGAAGGAGCAAACATTTTTATGTATTTCAAACTGTCATAATTCAAAATTGGCTGAATATTTGAAAAAGCTGAATCATTCAAATCTTCCATCACACACAAACACCTTAACACACTCTCAGTTGCATGTATACATGACAATTCCGAAATAGAATTGGTTACAAATTACATTTTAGGGGATGTATTGTAATCTTTGGTGGAATACATTTGAAAAGTTACCCTCCCAGCACTGGAAACGGCACTGTGCCCTCAGATGCACTAACAGCTAGCCTGCTAGCCCATATAACAAAGAGATAGCTTATGTGTCCACTGGGCTAGCCCCCATGCGCATGCTGTGACAAATTATTCAGTAGCCATGGGTCAACTCAATGGGTGTGTCGACGCATGGGGTAGCCTAAAGGGGGAACATGGAATATTTGTCAAAATATTTGACACATTCTGGTGAAAAGGGGCCGTTGTCGGCCAAAGTCATTTATTTGTTTTTTACAGATTGTGAAAGTGCAGATTGTTAAATGATGTGTCATACATTCAAATGTGAAAATTGTCTGATAAGATACGCATATTTGAATGTTGGTAAACCTGGAATGCTCTAGCCGAGAAATCCACCTTGAAAGATTCTAGACATTTTCACGCCTTCAGACAGGGTGTGATTGTTTTTGTGTTAATTGTTAGAAGCACTGAGCACTTGTCATCACCGCAGTGAAGAGAAAAATATATATTCGCACTCAATCAAATTCCAGGATCCTGCTTTCTTGACGTTCAAATCTATAAAAAATAAAATCACATTTAAGTCACATCACATGTAAGTATTCACAGCCTTTGACATGACACTCAAAATTGAGCTCAGGTGCATCCTGTGTACACTGATCATCCTTGAGATGTTTCTACAACTTGATTGGAGTCAAGGAATAGTCTCTAGACCTACGAGACAGGATTGTATCGAGGCACAGATCTGGGGAAGGGTACTGAAAAATCGCTGCAGCATTGAAGTGCCAATGAGCACAGTGGCCTCCATCATCGATAAGTGGAAGAAGTTTGGAACCACCACGACTCTTCCTAGAGTTGGCCGCCCGGTCAAACTGAGCGATCGGGGGAGAAAAGCCTTAGTCAGGGAGGTGACCAAGAACCCAAAGGTCACTCTGACAGAGCTCCAGCGTTGCTCTGTGAAGAGAGGAGAACCTTCCAGAAGGACAACCATGTATGCAACACTCCACCAATCAGGCCAGACGGAAGCCACTCCTCAGTAAAAGGCTCATGACAGCCAGCCTGTAATTTTCCAAAAGGCACATGAAGGACTCTCAGACCAGGAGAAACAAAATTATTTGGTCTGATGAAACAACTATTGAACTCTTTGGCCTGAATACCAAGTGTCATGTCTGGAGGAGACTAGGCACCGCTCAGCACCTGGCCAATACCTTCCCTACAGTGAAGCATGGTGGTGGCAGCATCATGCTGTGGGCATTTTTTTCAGCAGCAGGAACTGGGAGACAAGTCGGGATCAATGAAAGATGAATGCAGCAATGTACAAAGACATCCTTGATGAAAACCTGCTCCAGAGTGCTCTGGACCTCAGACTGGGGTGAGGGTTCATCTTCCAACAGGACAACGACCCGAAGCACAGTCAAGATAAGAAAAGGAGTGCCTTCGGGACAACTCTGGAGAGATCTAAGAATGGCTGTGCTACAACGCTTCCCATTCAACCTGATGGAGCTTGAGAGGTCCTGCAAAGAAGAATGGGAGAAACTGCCCCAAAATAGCTGTGCCAAGCTTATACTCAAAAAGACTTGAGGCTGTAATTGCTGCCAAAGGTGCTTCAACAAAGTTTTGAACAAAGGCTGTGAATACTTATGTACACGAAATATTTTCGTTCTTAATTTTTGCAAATATATAAAAAAATAAGGACCCACGGTGATGTAACAGCTTGGAAATGTGAGATAGAAATGATCACTCAGACCACAATGTGCTCTCTGGTAGCACCACCGAGAATTTTTGTATTTAAAGTAGAGCCCGACCAATAAAGGATTTTTAAGGCCGATACCGATACAAATATTTGGTGATTTAAAAATCCGATATTCCGATATCGGCCGATATAAAAAATATTTTAAAAATCCAGAAACGCGTAACAAAACAAACTGATTTCCCTAACAGTAGTTATTTGTAGTTTCCATTTAGTCACTTTTATCAGAAGTTCTTATCCAGAGCGACTAATTACAGGGACATTCCCCGAGGCAAGTAGGGTTAAGTGCCTTCCCAAGGACACAACGTCATTTTACATGGCAGGGAATCGAACCAGCAACCTTCTGATTAATAGCCCGATTCCCTAACTGCTCAGCCATCTGACTCCTGTTATTATTTCCTCACTAAAATAATATGTTAATGCAGTTTCTGATAAATAAAATGTATAAAACTACAAACTTAAGATATGAAACTTAAAGTCCTTTGAACAAAAACACAATAAAAATAAAAAAATATATATATACAGTTAGGTCCATAAGTATTTGGACATTGACACAATTTTCATCATTTTGGCTCTGTATACCACCACAATGGATTTGAAATGAAACAATCAAGATGTGCTTTAAGTGCAGACTTTCAGCTTTAATTTCAGGGTATTTACATCCAAATCAGGTGAACGGTGTAGGAATTACAACACATTTTATATGTGCCCCCCCCCCTTTTTAAGGGACCAAAAATAATTGGACAAACTAACAATCATAAATCTAATTGTCACTTTTAATACTTGGTTGCAAATCCTTTGCAGTCAATGACAGCCTGAAGTCTGGAACCCATAGACATCACCATACGCTGGGTTTCGTCCCTGGTGATGCTCTGCCAGGCCTCTACTGCAACTGTCTTCAGTTCCTGCTTGTTCTTGGGGCATTTTCCCTTCAGTTTTGTCTTTAGCAAGTGAAATGCATGCTCAATTGGATTTAGGTCAGGTGATTGACTTGGCCATTGCAGAACATTCCATTTCTTTGCCTTAAAAACTCTTTGGTTGCTTTCGCAGTATGCTTTGGGTCATTGTCCATCTGCACTGTGAAGCGCCGTCCTATGAGTTCTGAAGCATTTGGCTGAATCTGAGCAGATAATATTGCCCGAAACACTTCAGAATTCATCCTACTGATTTTGTCAGCAGTCACATCATCGATAAATACAAGGGAACCAGTTCCATTGGCAGCCATACATGCCCACGCCATAACACTACCTCCACCATGCTTCACTGATGAGGTGGTATGCTTTGGATCATGAGCAGTTCCTTCCCTTCTCCATACTCTTCTCTTCCCATCATTCTGGTACAAGTTGATCTTGGTCTCATCTGTCCATAGGATGTTGTTCCAGAACTGTACAGGCTCTTTTAGATGTTTTTTGGCAAACTCTAATCTGGTCTTCCTGTTTTTGAGACTCACCAATGGTTTACATCTTGTGGTGAACCCTCTGTATTTACTCTGGTGAAGTCTTCTCTTAATTGTTGACTTTGACACAGATACGCCTACCTCCTGGAGAGTGTTCTTGATCTGGCCAACTGTTGTGAAGGGGTTTTTCTTCACCAGGTCAAGAATTCTTCTGTCATCCACCACAGTTGTTTTCCGTGGTTTTCCGGGTCTTTTGGTGTTGCTGAGCTCACCAGTGCGTTCTTTCTTTTTAAGAATGTACCAAACAGTTGATTTGACCACACCTAATGTTTTTGCTATCTCTCTGATAGGTTTGTTTTGATTTTTCAGCCTAACGATGGCTTGCTTCACTGATGGTGACAGCTGTTTGGACTTCATATTGAGAGTTGACAGCAACAGATTCCAAACACAAATACCATACTTGAAATGAACTCTAGACCTTTTATCTGCTCCTTGTCAATGAAATAACGAACTCCCTTTATGAGGGAATAACATACACCTGGCCATGGAACAGCTGAGCAGCCAATTGTCCAATTACTTTTGGTCCCTTAAAAAGGGGGGGGGCACATATAAAATGTATTGTAATTCCTACACCGTTCACCTGATTTGGATGTAAATACCCTGAAATTAAAGCTGAAAGTCTGCACTTAAAGCACATCTTGATTGTTTCATTTCAAATCCATTGTGGTGGTATACAGAGCCAAAATGATGAAAATTGTGTCAATGTCCAAATACTTATGGACCTAACTGTATATACATAAAAAATAATATTAATTTATCGGCCATTATAAATGCCGATACCGATAGTTTGGGAAATGCCCAATATCGGCCAATAATATCGGCCCAACGATATATCGGTCGGGCTCTAATTTAAAGTAAATGTAAAGAGATTTGAATGCAGAATTACAACAATGACTCGCTGTGGAAGAAATTGGGATTTCCTGTGTGCTTACATTATTCACTAATCAATAGAACTAGTCATTAGATACTAGTTAGTACGTTCTCATGTAAGCTTGCTATTAATAAGAGTATATTGTGTCTATGTGTCAGGGTTAATAGATGTCTATGTGTCAGGGTTAAATGATGATAGAGGAGAAAGTACTGGCTAAACGTTCCTTGTCATGACTAAAAGGAGAGCTCCAACTATGAACTCTCTAGTTTGAGAGTTGTCATGTGTTGGGAGCAGTGAATCTCTTTCTCTGAGACTGCTGTATCGTCATTACTGCCTGACTGTCACAATCTATGTTTACATTCTTGTGCCCTATAAAAGACGGTCCTCCGGCTTTCAGAGCTGAGAGAGACATGATTGAGACCTAAGCCTGGTGTCGTGTTGTCATTTTATTGTCAGGGGTCTGGTTTTTTCTCCCAATCTTCAGATTGATAATACTTATTAAAATCCAGAACTCAACTGAACTTAGTCACTCCGTTTATGAAGAGACGGACAAAACACTTTCTTCGTCACTCGCTTTCAGGTGAACATTAACAAAAATTGTATAAGCAAAAGCGTACATATACTCTTAAATATGCTTTAAATAAACAAAACATTATTTAAACATATTAATTTCTCTGTAAAGTCTTTCTTACTTGCAATGAACAGTTTCCAAAAATAGCAACAATCCACAGTCATTTTTGACTACACACAACCATTTAAACTTTCAGACTGTGTGCGCCAGTTTAGAGTATGTGCAAACATGCATACACCACGTGTATGGAGGATTATTATGGAACACTGAGTTAGTCAAAATTAAATAAATAAATAGGTAAATAAATAGATAAATACATACATAAATAAATATGGCTATGAAATAAATTCTGAAATTAAAAAAAGATGGCAATACATATATAAATACAGCATTATATAATTATATAGCTGAATCCATTTACCGACATCAATAAATACATTTATTTATTTCAAAATGATGTTTTTGTAAAGACATTTATTTATTTCATGGGAAATCTATTTCCTAATGCCACATTTATTTATTTTTTGAGACTTTTACACACCACATTTATTTCCACATATATTTCCACATCACATTAATTTTTGGGCTGTATTTATTTCCGATCTCACATGCAAACGAGAGGGGCGTGGTTATCTTCGGACCAACGCAGCTGCACACAAGATCGAAGGCAGATAGGGACACCTAGATTTGGTAGATGATGGAAGACATTAGTTGTGTCAGAGATCGCATGCTGGCCTTATTGATCAGCATGGCTTGTCAGGATGTATTATTTTGGCAAACATTGTAGATTTTGTAGAGGTACTTCAACGGACCAAAATAAATAATTATATACTGCAAATGTTTACTCGTCGACAGGTCTGCAAACGCCTTTGTAAACCGAGATTTGTTCAAACATTTGTTAACCGAGACCGTAGGTCCCTCTACTTTTTAAATTACGCAGCGCGTTAACGCCGATAACGGCCCACCACTAATTTTCACATTTGAATTTCTGTTTTTAACCACTATTCGAATATAGAATATTCGTTGACAGCCCTAACTTCCAGGAAAACCTTTGTCTATGTTTCTGTAAGTCAGGTTATTGAACTTTTACTCAATAGAGCCGAGTTTCTGGAAAAGCTTGCTTTCAATAAGGAGAGTTTACCAGGGCATTACAAGTCTTTTCAAGACGGCCATTATTTTAAAGAAAATCTAATTTTTGGAGAACAAGAGCGGCACATTTCATTGGGGCTTTACATAGATGATTTTGAACTGTGCAATCCATTAGGGACATCAAAGACAATTCACAAGATTACTGCAGTTTATTGGGTGGTTCTTAATCTACCTTCAAAGTTTCGTTCCAGTTTACATTCAATTCATCTAGCCCTCCTTGGAAAGACTTCTGATGTGAAGCAGTTTGGTTACGATAATTTTTTTGGTCCATTAATTAAGGATTTAAAGTCACTTGAACAAGTAGGAGTATTTGTTCAAACTCTTGATAGCTATGTGAAAATTCGATTATTTTGTGTCAGTGCTGATAATTTAGGAGCTCATGGGTTTGCATGTTTTCAGGAAAGCTTTAGTGTAAACAAGTTCTGTAGATTTTGTTTGACAAGTCGCAGTGAAATAGCAACCACTGAATTTCCAGCTACGCACCCAATGAACAGCATAATGCATTTCTGGTGCAACTTAAAAATGAAAATGTTACTCATATAAAGGGTGTTAAAAGGGAATGTGTTTTAAGTAATCTGTCATGTTTTCATCCTGTAACTGGTTTTCCTCCAGACATATTGCACGACTTCTTTGAAGGTCTTATTCCGGTAGAACTGTCTTTGTGTGTAAAGAAATTGATTTCCAAAGGTTATATTACTTTGGACAGACTGAATAGCATAATATCTTCATTTCCTTACAAATACTCAGACAGGTTGAATAGGCCAAAAACGATTAGTAAAGCATGTTTTGAAAAGGGCAGTATAGGTGGCAATGGCCACAAAAATTGGGCCCTTTTGCGCTTCCTCCCTTTTTTCATTGGAAAGAGCATCCCAGAACAAGAACCTGCATGGGAAATCTTGATGGACCTCAAAGAAATAGTTGATATTGTTGTCTCACCTGTTCAGAGGAAATATTGCACTACTTGGAGATCAAGTTGTTTGATCATAGAAGGCTGCTCACAGATACTTTTCCAGATTTTCGCTTGCGCCCTAAGCACCACTTTGTCCCTACCTTCTACCCTGCTTTGGTCCATTGGTGGACTTATGGACAATGCGATTTGAGTCCAAACACGTTTTTTTTAAGAAGACTGTGCATGATGTTCATAACTTTAAAAATGTGCTGTCCTCAAAACACCAGTAGATGATGGCATGCCACTTTGATAGTCAAAGTCTATTCAAGCCAATGTTACATGTGGAGAAAGTTACTGAAATCAAGACAGCTTCCCTAGATGCTGTCCTGCGCACAGTGATGTACAGTGATTGAGACTTTGTCCCTTTCTAAAGACATTTATTTGCATGGGACCCGATATGCTGAGGGTATGATTATATCAACTGGACACTGCAGTGGACTGCCAGAATTCTATCAAATAGTTACCATGGTAGTTAACCCGGGAAAAGTCAGCTTTATTGGCAAAAAAAGCTCACATCTTGGTACCTGGAACATTTGTGGTCCTTTGAGCTTGTGAATAACATATATTCAGACACTAAAATCTTGGATCCTGAATCTTTCAACAGCTATCTTCCATTGACTGCCTACACAGTGGCAGGCAAGGTGCTGGTGACTCCTAAAGTGTGCCTGCTCCAGTAAAGGGACGCAAAATGGTATGTCTTAAAGATTAGTTAAGCATGTGAACACATAAACTGACACAACAGGTATTACTGACACAATATAACCCCTTGCTAAAAATCTCTTACTGCTTGTGAAGATCTCCCCAACAATGTCTTGGAAAGTGGTGCTTCCTGAAGTACCTGAATCAGTTGAAGTTTTAAAAAACATTCTTCGGGAAAATCTTGAACTTCAAGGAAACTTCACAATACAATACGAGGACCCAGACTTTAATAACGCTCTCTGCAATTGAATCACTATGATTGAGTTGCCACCTAAACGTGTCATCTTGCACCTTCTTTGGGATGAGCCACTTATTCTCACTCTGCTAGACTCCTTGGTTGATTCAAGCTCATCCCTGGACACAGCCAGCGTATCCACAAGTAGGTTGCCCCAGAGTCCAAGACCCCAGACCAACAGAGGTATCAGCATGACAAGATACATGAAAATTGAAATTTTGGACAAGATTGCTCAAGCAGTTTTCAAAGTGAAAGCCTATCCTGATCAAGACCAGATTGAGTCAGTTGCTTCTACTCTTGTCAGTAAGCACCAGGGTTCCCGCGGGGTCTTAAAAAGTCTAAAATTCTGAACTTTAAATTTAAGGCCTTAAAACGTCTTAAAAACGTCATATTTTCATCCGAGGTCTTAAATTTCATTTAGTCAGGTCTAAGGTTTTTACCCTCGTTCATTTCCAGAACCGCTGGCCGCAGAAAGTTATGACAAAGTAGCAAAAAAGTATTGAGTCACAGCCTACAAAGTGGAGCTCTACAAACAAAACCAGCAGAACGCTGCCCTCAGAACGTTGGTTCGGTGTGTTGTAGTTCTTTCTGGGGGATATTGGTGTTGGTATGTACACAGTGATAAAACTACAAATCCTGTTATAAATGCAATACCTGCCCGCGAAATACGTCTGCGCTTCCTCAGAGTTTGTTAAAGTTCGGCTACGTGTGGAAAATGGGAAAGTGTACTTTCAACGAGACATGGCTAGATCACAGCGATTTCCGATGTTGGTTACAAGCGGTACCCAGCTCCAGGTACAAGGCTCGCTGCAAACTTTGCCCAAAAAATATTAAAAAATTACTAATGTGATTGTTTTATCTGTAAATTACATTTATGCTTTTTCAATGACTGAATTCATTGAAATAAAATGTTTTTTTTCAGAATTTCTTTGATTTGAATATTTTTTGGGGTAATGCGTCGTGTAGGTCTTAAATTTCAATCTTTATGGTCTTAAAAAGGTCTTAAATTTGACTTGCTGAAACCTGCAAGAACCCTGAAGCACCCATGCCTTCGAGAACCCGGCAGTGGTATGGGGTATGATGGATGGAAAATGGGCATCAAATATAAACTGGGTAATTACAGGTCTAAGCTCCGTGAGGTAGGCTGTATTGAGGTCAGTCTAAACCGGAAAACAAGGAGTGATGAAGGTGACGCTGCAGGGCCTTCTTTGAAGAGACCAAAGCGAGGCAAGATTAACCATGCCCCTGACCATCCAGATAACCATACTGATGACTCGTTGGAGGAGCAAAGGCTGGCTCTGGTTGAGGAGTTACAGCAATAGAGGGAGCTGACCTTCTCCCTGAGGCGCAAGGAGATTGTAGAGCTACAGCCTATGGTGTCAGAGGTTCAAGGACGATGGCCTGCTCTGTTTTGCGAGGCAGAGGTGAGAAGCTGAGAAAAGATAATGTGGTCCTGATTGAGTCTGTGCAAAAAGTAAATCTAGATTTTTTTTACTTCTGCTCACAGCATCACATTAACATAAGAATGGTGTTGAAATTGCTGTCAATTTTGCAACAGATCCAGGCAGAGTTCTATCGGATCACCAACAAGAACCTACTAGACAACTTTAGAGCAGCCATTTCTAAGCACACTCCAGGACTGCTTAGACTCTATCGGGCTAGGAGGGCAGCTTTTCCATCTTAGATGGATCAACTCCTTAAGGGACTGGATGAAGAGGTAACATTAGAATTAACCCATTGTACCTAAGGTACAGAAAAGGTAAGGTACAGAAAAGGTAAGGTACAGAAAAAGTAGCGACTAGGAGGTGAACAAAGTGGCACATGTAGCAGTTAAAAAGTATTATATATTTAAGTTATGAGTTACCCCTCCCTGAGTCACCACCTTACCACGGTGGAGGGGTTTGCGTGTCCTAATGATCCTGGGAGCTAAGTTGTCGGGGGCTTTATGCCCCTGGTAGGGTCACCCAAGGCAAACAGGTTCCAGGTGAAGGACCAGACAAAGCGTGGCTCAAAAAACCTACCATTTAGAAAAATAACAATGGTTCCCAGTTGCCCATTCCCGTACGCGGGTCACCGGGCCCCCCCCCCCCTGGAGCCAGGCCCGGGGGTGGGGCTCGATGGCGAGCGGCTGGTGGCCGGGTCTTTTCCCATGGGGCCCGGTCCGGGCTCAGCCCGAAGAGGCAACGTTGGACCCCCTTTCAGTGGGCTCACCATCTACAGGAGGGGTCATGGGGGTCGGGTGCAGTGTGAGACGGGCGGCAGCCGAGGGCGGGGGCCTTGGCGGTCCGATTCTCGGCTGCAGAAGCTAGCTCTAGGGACGTGGAGATGTTACAAACCACAATCATGAGTTCCTGCAACTTGGAATTTTAGTTAAGATAGTTAAGGTTTTGAAGTTTTCCCAATTTGAAATTATAAACTATACTGCAACTTTGAGTTAGGTTGAGATAAGTACGGTTTTAAAGTTACCTTAATTTATTGTTGTGAGTTACAACTTGCAGTTAAGTTAAGCAAATTTAAAATTGAAAGTTGGACCAACTCAAAAGCAAAACTTAAAATTATTTTGCTGAAGTTTGTTGCCTTAAAATGTTAAGTTGTGTCAACTTCTTATATTTTACTGTGTGGCTGCCGCCTAAGACAAGGCGGTCTACCGGGTGACATTCTCACTCAAATTTCAAGACTTCTGTGACCCAAATCAAAATTCTGACGTGACAGATCAATTGGGAATCGCTTTCTCTCTTAAAGGCTGTCCTCCTTGACCTTTTTAGTCTTTTAAAATCTAACTATTTGTATTATCCATGTAATCCTCTAGCCGTCATAAAGGCTACCTTTCCCGGTTTTCTGCCACCATGCTGCGCGCGCATCCCGAATGTTTACAAACAAATAATTGGTCTATAGTTATCAATCTTCATTGCAATTATAGCACACCAAACAATGAAATCTGACATTACAAAAAGCAATCCAGTTAGTCCCTGTTAGTTGGATTCAGTTATCATTAAACCAACGCACAGCACCGCAAATAAGCATTGCAGTTCACAAAGCTTTCCAAAACTTAAATAGCTAACAAGAAGTGATGACGGCTATCAAAAACATTGGCGAGGTTATGCATTTAGTGACAAACACGTACACTGTTCACAGCCCTACAACCCCATCTTGTGCCCAGAGGGATTTTAGAGTCAAACTAATGTGAATGTCATTGTTATGGAATACCCTGTTCCAGCGATGAGTGGACGCACTGCAAAAGGTATAAAGTGATTGCAGTAGATCAAAGGATCAAAGGATGTGAACTCTTCACAGCAATCATCTATGCTGTTGACACCTACAAGGTTTAACCCTTGACCAGCACAGGCTGTGTAGTGAATCAGAGGGTTTTCTTTTTTCAAGTGCGCCTGTAGTCCATTATACAGTTAGGTCCATAAGTATTTGGACATTGACACAATTTTCATCATTTTGGCTCTGTATACCACCACAATGGATTTGAAATGAAACAATCAAGATGTGTTTTAAGTGCAGACTTTCAGCTTTAATTTCAGGGTATTAACATCCAAATCAGGTGAACGGTGTAGGAATTACAATACATTTTATATGTGGCCCCCCCCCTTTTTAAGGGACCAAAAGTAATTGGACAATTGGCTGCTCAGCTGTTCAGGCCAGGTGTATGTTATTCCCTCATAAAGGGAGTTCGTTATTTCATTGACAAGGATCAGATAAAAGGTCTAGAGTTCATTTCAAGTATGGTATTTGTGTTTGGAATCTGTTGCTGTCAACTCTCAATATGAAGTCCAAAGAGCTGTCACCATCAGTGAAGCAAGCCATCGTTAGGCTGAAAAATCAAAACAAACCTATCAGAGAGATAGCAAAAACATTAGGTGTGGCCAAATCAACTGTTTGGTACATTCTTAAAAAGAAAGAACGCACTGGAGAGCTCAGCAACACCAAAAGACCCGGAAGACCACGGAAAACAACTGTGGTGGATGACAGAAGAATTCTTTCCCTGGTGAAGAAAAACCCCTTCACAACAGTTGGCCAGATCAAGAACACTCTCCAGGAGGTAGGCGTATCTGTGTCAAAGTCAACAATTAAGAGAAGACTTCACCAGAGTAAATACAGAGGGTTCACCACAAGATGTAAACCATTGGTGAGTCTCAAAAACAGGAAGACCAGATTAGAGTTTGCCAAAAACATCTAAAAGAGCCTGTACAGTTCTGGAACAACATCCTATGGACAGATGAGACCAAGATCAACTTGTACCAGAATGATGGGAAGAGAAGAGTATGGAGAAGGGAAGGAACTGCTCATGATCCAAAGCATACCACCTCATCAGTGAAGCATGGTGGAGGTAGTGTTATGGCGTGGGCATGTATGGCTGCCAATGGAACTGGTTCCCTTGTATTTATCGATGATGTGACTGCTGACAAAAGCAGTAGGATGAATTCTGAAGTGTTTCGGGCAATATTATCTGCTCAGATTCAGCCAAATGCTTCAGAACTCATAGGACGGCGCTTCACAGTGCAGATGGACAATGACCCGAAGCATACTGCGAAAGCAACCAAAGAGTTTTTTAAGGCAAAGAAGTGGAATGTTCTGCAATGGCCAAGTCAATCACCTGACCTAAATCCAATTGAGCATGCATTTCACTTGCTAAAGACAAAACTGAAGGGAAAATGCCCCAAGAACAAGCAGGAACTGAAGACAGTTGCAGTAGAGGCCTGGCAGCGCATCACCAGGGATGGAACCCAGCGTCTGGTGATGTCTATGGATTCCAGACTTCAGGCTGTCATTGACTGCAAAGGATTTGCAACCAAGTATTAAAAGTGACAATTAGATTTATGATTATGTTAGTTTGTCCAATTATTTTTGGTCCCTTAAAAAGGGGGAGGCCACATATAAAATGTATTGTAATTCCTACACCGTTCACCTGATTTGGTTGTAAATACCCTGAAATTAAAGCTGAAAGTCTGCACTTAAAGCACATCTTGATTGTTTCATTTCAAATCCATTGTGGTGGTATACAGAGCCAAAATGATGAAAATTGTGTCAATGTCCAAATACTTATGGACCTAACTGTATTTGCTCGCGTTGTCATAGCTTTGTCCACGGCAGTTTGACAAGTACAACCCCAGGTCTCGCATAATTTTTATTACACATTCTGCAAGCTTATACCCATGTGGCTATGGATGGGCTCAAATCCGAGGAATATTTCAACTACTTTGCCCTCAGCACTGAAAAATCGGAAAACAAATGTGAGCTGGTCTACGTGAGATAGATCTGGCGTTGAATCTATGATTACAGAAAAATATTTGGCGTTTTGGATTTCAGCTGCTATGACGTTCCTTTTTTTCTCGCCCATTATTGAGATGAACTCTTCACAGATAGTAGACGACAAGTATGAGGGCTTACCTCTACCCTTCTGGCCATGCTTTTCGATGTGTTCTTTTAAAAAGGGGTCGAACTCCGCAACCAGCTCAAGCAAGCCTAAAGGCCGATTTATACTACTCCGTTTTCACGGACACAGGGAACGCCCTCTCCGACGTGGAACGCCCTCTCCGAGCCCCTCGGAGAGCTCTACGTGCACCTCCTGATTTTCTTGACTATCCGTCTGTCCGTCCGTCATTTTACGGATACCCCTTGGCTGTGATTGATTCGTATTAAAGGCTGAAATATGCTTCTGCGTCTCCGTTTACGGATGGGCGGGCGCACGGATACGCACGGATACGGACGGATAGACTTTGTTTATGGTTCTCCTTAGGCTGTGGGTGCTGAAAACAATTCACCGCCAGAAGGGTAGGTGGCGCAACGTTTTTTTGTAAGTCGTCGTGGAGTGTTTATTTACCTAGGTAAATTTTTATCAAGAAGTCGGAGCAAATTTACAAATTAGCCGTTTCATCAATAAAATACGCAAATTTTCAGCAACTACACTGCCCATTTCTCGTCACATTTTAATTCAGATGCTGATTTACATGTACTGTTTAGCTGAAATATGAATTGTAAAAACTTACAGCAATGGCGGTCAAAGGATTCTGTTCGTCCTGTTTATCACGGCAACCCCGCCCCTGACGCAAGCGGTTCTTAATACTGACCAATCACAGCCAAGGGGGTCTCCGTAACTCTCTGTCGCTCTCCGAAATTACGACGGATAGTTAGAAAATTCAGGAGGTGCACGTTGAGCTCTCCGGGGCTCTACGATGGCTGACAGAGAGCTCGTAGAGGGCGTTCCACGGAGACGAGGGCGTTCCCATGTGTCCATTTTCGAAAAACACAGAAGCATATATCGGCCTTTAGAACCGCTTGCGTCAGGGGCGGGGTTGCTGTGACCAACAAGACGAACAGAATCCTTTGACCGCCATTGCTGTAAGATTTTACAATTCATATTTCAGCTAAACTTGAATTTTACAATTCATATTTCAGCTGTTTCCGAGATCCAAGATGGCGCCGATGATGGCTGCCTCGGTCGTTAGGTGCGCTACAGTTTCAAGGAGTCGAAGAACAGGTTTAGCAAGGCGGTGAGTGAGGCTAAACGACTGTACTCAGAGAGACTAAAACACAAATTCTCTGCAAACGACTGCTTCTGTCTGGAGAGGGCTCAGGCAGATTACCAACTACAAGCCCAGAGCCCCCCACCCCACTAACGACTCCCGCCTGGCCAACGACCTGAATGAGTTCTACTGCAGATTTGAAAGACAATTGGACAGTCCTGAACTACCCCTTCCCACCCAGGAGGCCTCCCACCTCCCCCCCTCTACAGTGACGACTCTCTCCATTCAGGAGGGTGAAGTTAACAGACTTTTCAAGAGGCAGAATCCCTGCAAAGCAGCTGGGCCGGACTCTGTCTCTCCAGCCACCCTCAAGCACTGCGCTGACCAGCTGTCTCCGGTGTTTACCTACATCTTTAACACCTCCCTTGAGACATGCCATGTGCCAGCCTGTCTCAAGTCCTCCACCATCATCCCTGTGCCGAAAAAGCCAAGGCCAACAGGACATAATGACTACAGACCCGTCGCCCTGACCTCTGTGGTAATGAAGTCTTTCGAGCGCCTGGTGCTGGCACACCTTAAATCCATCACTGACCCTCTACTGGACCCCCTGCAGTTTGCCTACAGAGCCAACAGGTCTGTGGACGATGCAGTTAACATGGCCCTCCACTTCACCCTACAGCACCTGGACTCCCCAGCATCCTATGCCAGGATCCTGTTTGTGGACTTCAGCTCTGCCTTCAATACCATCATCCCCGCCCTGCTTCAGGACAAGCTCTCCCAGCTGAACATGCCTGATTCCACCTGCAGGTGGATCACAGACTTCCTGTCTGACAGGAAGCAGTGCGTTAAGCTGGGAACACAAGTCTCTGACTCCCGGTCCATCAGCACCGGATCACCTCAGGGCTGCGTCCTTTCTCCTCTGCTCTTCTCCCTGTACACCAACAGTTGCACCTCCAGTCATCCGTCCGTCAAACTCCTGAAGTTTGCGGACAACATCACCCTTATTGGGCTCATCTCTGGTGGAGACTAGTCTGATTATAGGTGGGAAGCGTCCAACCTGGTGACCTGGTGCAGCCAGAACAACTTAGAGCTCAATGCTCTTAAGACAATGGAGATGGTTGTGGACTTCAGGAAGAACACAGCCCCACTCACCCCCATCACCCTGTGTGACTCCCCAGTCAACACTGTGGAGTCCTTCCGCTTCCTGGGCACTATCCTCTCCCAGGACCTCAAGTGGGAACTGAACATCAGCTCCCTCATCAAGAAAGCACAACAGAGGATGTACTTCCTTCGGCAGCTGAAGAAGTTCAACCTGCCAAAGACAATGATGGTGCACTTCTACTCAGCCATCATTGAGTCCATCCTCACCTCCTCCATCACCGTCTGGTACGCTGCTGCCACTGCCAAGGACAAGAGCAGGCTGCAGCGTATCATCCGCACTGCTGAGAAGGTGATTGGCTGCAATCTGCCTACCCTCGAGGACCCGCACACCTCGAGGACCCTGAGGCGAGCGAGGAAGATTGTGGCCGACTCCTCCCACCCTGGACACTCCCTGTTTCAGTCACTCCCCTCCGGCAGAAGGCTGCGGTCCATCAGGACCAATACCTCACGCCACAAAAAACAGTTTCTTCCCTTCCGCTGTTGGCCTCTTCAACAAGGCCAAGGGACCACACTGACTCTAATGACTTCCTGCTTAAAACACACTGCTTTTTGCACTGCATTACAAAATTGTATCTTGTACATTTGTATTTTTTGTAATATTTGTATTTTTATATTGTAATTTACGGCAATTTATATTTTATTGTATATTTAATTCAATTGTAATCCCACTTAGTACTGCTAGTTTATGTACCCTTAGTATAGATTGTCCACATATTTAAATTTTAGGTCCCTATATGTTTATTGTATGCACCTTCCTGCCAAAGCAAATTCCTTGTCTGTGCAAACTTTCATGGCGAATAAATCCCATTCTGATTCTGATTCTTAACAGTACATGTAAATCAGCATCTGGATTAAAATGTGACGAGAAATGGGCAGTGTAGTTGCAGAAACTGTGCTTATTTTATTAATGAAACGGCTAATTTGTATATTTGCTCTGACTTTTCGATAACATAGCTAGCATCGCAGTGCAGCGCCACCTACTCTTCTGGCGGTTAATTGTTTTCAGCACCCACAGCCTTTGGAGTACTATAAATTCAACGACTTGATAACGGCTACTACACGACTCAACACCTCTTTCCAATACTTTTGCTCTGCCGGCCAAGTGAAGAGTCCACTGTAGATACGTGTTTTGATCTGTTCAATAAAGCAAGCATGTGGTGTCGGTGTTCAGCACTCTTTACGTGCTCGGATATCCTCTCAGGATGTTTCCAGTCACAGAACCCGTTTACGAATGTGTGACTTTGCGATGACGAGTTTGCAGGCATAGCAATAAACTGAACCAGTTGACGGAGAGTAAAGCAGCCATTCCCTAGGCACAGTTTCGTTGTTTTGGAGACGACAATGTAGCAAATCGTTCATAAGGGAACATGTCAAACCGCAAATTCCAGAGTCCCACACAGAAGCTGGATATTTGGCAGCCTGGTTCTGATAGGCTGCAGGCCCTCACTGAATAGCTTCTTCCCGCACTTTCTCCGTGATGGGTCCCCCTCCCCATAATGCCGGGTCTCCAGGCGTGATGTACTGTTGCTGCCGCCGATGACTTTGGTGCTGGGCCTCGGTTCCATCTTCCTCCGCCGGAGCCTGGTCCTGGGTGCCGCTCACGCCAGGGCTGACAGTCTCCTCTGCTGAGACTGAGATTCACCGTCGGCTGTGCTGTGCTCACCTTGTTTCTTTGCACAGAGCTGTTGTCATTGCTAGCAGTATCAGGCTTGGCAGAGCGGTCACCGACATCGTGCTGCTGCTGCTTCTGCTAAAGTTACTGCTGCATCCCCCTGGCAGTTCATGTTCTTCTGTAAGAATAAAGAAGCTATTTGAGGTAAATTTTTGTGGCCGTATTTCTATACTCTCTTTTTTTAACTGTTGTTTTGCATTACCGCTAAGTTGCTGCCGCTTCATCTTGATCGTTCTGTTGGTACCTCTTTTGCTGAGTTTGTGCATTGTGTTTGGAACGTCAAATTGTGCTGACGTGGGGTCTGAATGAACCAATGATAAAAACATTTGTTTTCATACTGTAGTGTCACACGGGAGCGGCATGACCAGGGCACAGCAACCAACCAGGAGAGTTCTAGGGGGTATGGGACAAGCATTAGGACAGGTGGGGGGAGGGGGGATACTTGGGTGCCCTGCTTGCACAGACACAACGCAGGAGGCACCACAGGCAGACTGAGACACATTGTGGGATGTTAATGTGAGTGATTTTTTTTGGTCACTGTTGTCCCAAATGTATGTACTGCATTATTGCAATTACAT
Source organism: Osmerus mordax (assembly GCF_038355195.1). Taxonomy (NCBI): domain Eukaryota; kingdom Metazoa; phylum Chordata; class Actinopteri; order Osmeriformes; family Osmeridae; genus Osmerus; species Osmerus mordax. The sequence goes on along the minus strand of NC_090050.1, from coordinate 5,139,015 downwards.
TGTATGTTTTTTTTTTTTTATTATATAAAAATAAATAAAAAATACATTGGTTGCTTGGTGCCCCTGGGGTCTTGGTGCCCCTGGGCAGTTGCCCAGTTGCCCATATGGTTAATCCGGCCATGACAGGCACGGAGTGGCCATCGGGAGAATCGGGAGAATTCCCGGTGGGCCGCTCTGCCCGCTCATAAATTGGGCCGGCAGATTGCCTGCTTTCTCTTTGTTTTTTCACACACCAAATTAAACGATATGTGTTAAGTTTGTTAAGTTACTGTGTGACTGATAAGTAAGTTAATAGCTAATATGCTACTAGGTTTTAATTTAACCCTTGTGTTATCTTTGGGTCATTCTGACCCATCAGTCATTGTGACCCACCATCGTATTGCAACAACTTTACCGCATACAAAAACAAAGTGAAGCATTTTCTTTTAACCGTTCGGCTGTCTCAGACCCCCCACATTGCGACGGTTAAAAGAAAATTATTTTTATTTGTTTTTGTATTGGGTAAAATTGGGTAAACACAACAATGGTTCGTTATGAACCTTTGGGTCATGTGACCCGAAGGCAGCACAAGGGTTAAATAAGCGCATGATCAGACTGTGCATTAAAAAGTGCAGTTTTTAGTTGTCGCGCATGCTCTCTTTCTCAAACACAAGCGCGTGTACCAAGGGTGTTGCCATGGAGACAACCCTAAACAATCATTTATTGTTGTGGAGGGAGTTAGCAAGATTAAAGGCCATATGGCAGGTTAAACACTACTGTTGATTAATGGGTACATGAAGCACTCAAGATATGTATATAATTTAAAATATATCCAAATGGTGTCTCCAAATGGTGTTAAAGACCAGTTTTTGTCGTTTTTGGTGTTAGTATTAGCATTCTAGCGCAAATCGGCGATGACGTCACGTTGGGGAGTCGTGGAGGAGAGAAGCCTCCGCCTAGTACTAGAACTATGGCGACTGACTGGGATGAAGAAGAGGTGGCAAAAAACACTAATGTGTATGATGGGCTGCAGCCGTATAATTTCGAACCAAGTAGACTTGAGAGGGCAAATGAGGAATTGCCGAGACCTGATGGCTGTCAAAGCCAATTACAGACATCCCAAGTCTCCCGGAAGTTCTGGGAGTCTCCCGCATTTCAATAGTGGCTCCCTGACGCCCGCAAATGCTATACAATCTCCCGGAAATCGGGATTTTGTATTTAGAATGAGTGAGAGACTGTCCAATGGTTATTTCTGGTGGAGACAGGTGCATATCGCGCATCCTGATTGCGTCGTGGGGGTGGGGGGGATGTATGTGCTGGTTAAGGGGGAACATCATGCGGGGGGGGGGGGGGGGGGGGAGAAGCTACCTCCCGGAAATGAGTCTCTGCAGGTTGGGATGTCTGCAATTAAATGGATGGTCCGAGGAGACTGAGTGGAGAGTTGGTGAAGTGTCCTGGTGAGATGCTATCATTTAGCAATGCAGCAACAATCTCTGGAGCTAGTCTACGAACAGCAGTGCACATATACAAAACATTTTTACTGTCAGTGAATAGCACCGAGTGAAAGTCAATGTTTTCTTTATATCTAGTGACAGTGATCATTCAGGGCCTGAGATCAATTTTTTGAGGCACTTGTCCTTTGGACAAGTAGCCCTACATTTACGTTTCACTTTTCCATGCACAAAAGTCACGTCCGGGTAAAGATTGTGCCTTTGACCAACGAAGATGAGCTGTAATATTATACAAATGATAACAATTGAGGTGAAAAAATGTATTTGTTACAATGAACAAATTACACAATTTCTGCAGAATGAAACACTTTCTGTTATGTACTGTATTGCTAGCCTGGCTCTGCCCTCCTACGTACTTCCGCTCAATTTGGATTTTGCTTCTGTACTAGGTCTGGGATTTCAATCAGTCGGTTTTCAGAAACAATTTTTTTGTAGGTCCAATCAGCGAACAGAGGGAGTGGCTGAGAACGATTACGTTGATGTCGTGCATTAGTTAGAGTTGTAGTCCAGTAATAGCGGCGGAGAAAGATGCGAGCGAAGCTATTCTGCGGTTGTGGCAACGCAGCCAAATATCCATAAGTTAAAGCCGGAGCAAGAACAATCCTTGCTGAGTTTTTTCTTAGTGGTCATGATGTTGTGGTGCTCCTCCCCACGGGGTTCGGGAAAAGTTTGATTTTCCAGCTACGGCAGCTAGCTCCGTGGTGAAGGAGTTGGCTAAGGCGAACGCTAGCGATTGGTTATGGCAGATCAGAGTGGCTCTGGGCAGATCCAATAGTTATAAACTTCAACAGAGTACCCGCCTTTAAGGAAGTTAACGTTTGTCAATGGAGCGATCCCAGACCATCTGTACAAATGAAATGTATGAGGGTCTGGTCAGGACCAGGCTACTGTATTGCAGCTTCGTCCCAATATCTCTACAGACCGTGCAGCTAATTTTATGCTCAACACTTGAACGGGGGCTTATTACTTAAAAGAGGAATTATTGCGTCTTCTCAGTTACACTATCAGGGCTTGGAAATACTGTGACTTGCAAAAGTAGGCAAATGGCTAGTAGAACATAACATTTCATAATCATTTCAGTCAATCAAACAGCTGCAAGACCCAGTGAAATTTTATATACAGCTAGCAAACTAACGTTGGCTAGCATCGCTAACGACATTGGCTAACTGAACTTCGGTAGGCTATCCTCAGTATTTGCAAGCTGGCCAGTGCAAGTACAGTAACATGGCAATTATTTTGTTTGAGTTTAAACTTGTCCAGTGGGGCAGGTACAAATTCCACATGTCCCGGACAATCATGTTGTTAGCTGTAGTTCAGATAAGTAGACTAGTACTACCGCCTACCGGTAAACTTATCTAGATCTAGAAAGAGGACATCATGCTAGCTATGGGCTAGCTATGGGCTAACTTGCCAGTCCCACCTAGAAATCCCCCCAAGATCATCCCTAATAAAATATTTTCCCCAACGTTGTAAACACATTTCCGATTAGATGTCCCATGTTTTGATTGCACTAGCAGAGACCATATTAGACATTCTCTGGTACTAGCCTAGTGTTTATTTCTAATCGATTTCAATGGTCTCTAAGCGGGCTTTGGTCGGTCGTCTCCCCAATGCAATGCATTGTGGGGGAAAGAAGAATCATTGCAAAAAGTAGATACTTTTTTGTATTATATTCCATTTTGTGACACCCAACAACATCAAATACAATGGATAACAGTTTAAATGTTTATTACCAACAAGCAAATAGCGCAAATTCATTGGAAAAATAAACCTGCCATATGGCCTTTCAGCCGATGCGAAAGTAATAAAATGGATGGGAAAAATATGCCTGGAGGAACTGAAAAAGCCAGGTAAAATAAGAAAGATCTGTCACTTCATAAATCTAGATTCCTGGGGAAAATATGTTTTCTCAAAAGCCCCGAATCTTTCAGGTAACATTTTGGGTTGTAATTTCTGGAAAATATAACAATATGAGTCCAATGTCATGTTTATATTACATAAAGCTCAAAAAACTAGTTTGCACTGAAATTAATGCAAAAAATATTTTCAACGTATGGCTCGCACTCCCGGGCTGAAAAAGGGTCCCACTCCGGCCCTGACTGGGCTTATTCCTGTTGTGAATTAAAAACGCTTGTAGTGTGTAAGGGCATGATTAAACAATAACTACCATAGTTTAAAAGTATTTTTGTATTTGCTTTGTTAAAGCCATTCACATATAGGGATTCCCACGTACCGTTTACCCATGCCACCCCGCCAAGACCTCTTGCCACCCCATGTCAAATTAAAATCAAAGATGATTATTAGTTCTGTGAATTAATGTTTGCCAATTATCTTTGTAAACGTCAGAGTTTGTTGAATTTTAACAAAATATTCACTTAACCCTTGTGCTGCCTTCGGGTCACATGACCCAAAGGTTCATAACGAACCATCGTTGTGTTTACCCAATTTTACCCAATACAAAAACAAATAAAAATAATTTTCTTTTAACCTTTGCAATGTGGGGGGTCTGAGACAGCCCAACGGTTAAAAGAAAATGCTTCACTTTGTTTTTGTATGCTGTAAAGTTGTCGCAATACGACGGTGGGTCACAATGACTGATGGGTCACAATGACCCGAAGATAACACAAGGGTTAAACACAATTCCAAACGTCTCGATGATTTCCTCCACAATTCAAATGTCCGACACAATTCAAACATCTTGAGACCGCCTCTCCTTCAATTTCATTGGTTGAATCTGTAAACCAATCATTATTAGTGATGGGCATTCCCTCTCTTTTTCGTGAGACGGCTTGTTTGGCTCAGCTCACTGAAAAGAGCCGGCCCTTTTGGCTCCCGAACGGTTCTTTAAAAAATAAATGTTTTAACTATGAATTTGACTATGATAGGTGTGAAAACTATTTGAATTAAATTATTAAATGAAATCATACTCTACCTTAACCACAATGTCTTTAAAAATGCATTGTTATGGCTCTCCTCCGAGTTTCGACTACTCGTCTAACTGAGTGTGTGTGAGTTGGCTCGGCCCTCCCTCATGCAGTATAATTGGCTGACACCGCGTGTATGATTGACAGGAACAGAATGTGAGGATGATCGTGTGCGCCTTTAGGCCTGCAAGCATTTTTTTGTTGTTCTTTGAATTAGTCAATTATTTTAAATACAATTAAAATTCATTATTTCATAATCATTACATTTTTTAGGCCATATTAATCTATAAAAGATTTTGTCGGCTCTTCAGATATGCGAGCCAGCTCCCGACGTTCACCTACATTGGCGAACGACCCATCACTAACTATCTGCGGTGAGCACATGGAGCGCAAATTCATGAAGCCTGGGGTTAGGGTTAACCCTTACTGACAGTCTACCCATAGATAAATGCCTCAAAAATAAATGCCGCTGGGCGTGGATAGTAGGAGTTAGAGACGGCGAGCCTTTTGGCAGTTGGTGCAAGAAACTGAGAGAGCCTGGTGCTTGTTTCTGCACGTTTTGCTCAAGGATTTTTTTTACTTTAACCCCTGTGCAATGCTGGCTCTAGTTGTTCCAAACACAAAGGCATCCAGTCTTTCTGCTCACCTTTTGTTTCATGAAGAGCTAGATGATTCCATGCACTAATACGACAAGCAGTGTGCGAATTAGGCTATACAATAACAATCGGGGGGGTCAACTCAGTGCCCCCCCTGGGACGAAGTTCACCCCTGCCGCCGCCCCAACCAAGTAAACGGCACGACAATGGCACACACGAACGCACTACTAAAACTACAAACACTATTGTTTGTAGTCATTTCTTTCTGAAAATAAAAAAGTTGATCTTTACAAAATTACCAGAGGAACATATCTGACTGTTCATCACAAAATAAAGGTTGTTGGAAATCTCTCCAGATTCTGACAAGCAATGAGACAGACAAATGAAGCTATCTTGCTTGATAAAGAGCTAGTGATAGATATCTTTTAAGTTGGTGGTTAACCATGTTTCTATCATTAACATTATTGTGAATATTCTACAGCTAATTGCCATTACAAATACATTTGTGACAGATTTTTGGGGTATTAGATAGCAAACTTGCCTTTCTTGCACTTTCTCACGACGCAGAACGCACCGCTACACTGAGGTGATTCAACAAGCTTCTGTATTGCACACTGCCTGGTCACTCACGCGCGGTGTTTCTTGAGTTTTATTGGGCACTGGTGACTCGCGCCGTGTTTGAGTGAATTTTGACTATGGCAGTCAGTGTAATAGTGTGTGATATTCCCTGCCTTAAAGTCAACATTTCTGTGTATCGCCAACCTGTTAATGAATGCATATGGTAACTATATTGTGATATTTACGATTACAAGTAAGAACGACCCCCCCGACCTGTGGTTTTTACCTCTTTTGGGGGGTTCAAGCCTTAATAGGGGGGGGGGGGTCAGGCCCCCCCGTAATTCGCACACTGACGACAAGTTGTCACCCATTTCTCTTGTTATCTAGCTGGACCTGCAATCTAGACCCCTGCAAATATTTAGCTTGTGTTGCTTAAATAATTATGTGTAAAAAGCATACAACTTCTGTCTTTACAGCCACGCTGTCAGTAAGATGGCTAGTTCACCAGAGGCCTGTTCCATTAAGGCCGCTCAAAAAAGTTGGATTTAAAGTCCCAAACCTGACTTGAATTAGTTTAATTAGTCAAGCTGGGATAAAGCAGTTCCATAAAGGCCAATTTCAGCTCACGCACTCAATCCACCACGGCAAAAGCAATGCACACGGCCACGTGACTTCTTCCAGAAAGAACGTTACCTTTAAGCCGTGTTCTATGACAGCTCTCGTCCACCGCTTCATCAAAATAAAATGAAACGCCATGATTGACGTGAACGATAGGCTACGTAGGTCAAGGTCCTTTTTTAGACCTTTACTTCGTTGATTAAAAAACAGACACCCTCTTAACCAGGGTTCTAAATTAACACCCGCCAAATGCGGGTTAAAATTCATTTTGGCGGGTGTTAATAAAAACTCACTAGCCAGTTTGGCCGGTGATGCATAAGGCAATACATGAATGATACATAAGGCTCTGTTATCGGCATGGTTCTCGGTCATTTATCCCCCTGGCAGTACTTCCTAAGTTTCCCATGAACACTGTACCGTAATGCTACGTGATAACGTTTTATACGTCCATTGGCTGCGCCCAGTTGAAATGAAACCAGCGCGAGAAACCGTGGAAACGAACGGAGCATCCACCAGAAAACACAAGGAAGAATGGGAGTCAGGTGGCTGAGCGGTTAGGGAATCGGGCTAGTAATCAGAAGGTTGCTGGTTCGATCCCCGGCTCTGCCAAATGACGTTCTGTCCTTGGGCAAGGCACTTCACCCTACTTGCCTTGGGGAGAATGTCCCTGTACTTACTGTAAGTCGCTCTGGATAAGAGCGTCTGCTAAATGACTAAATGTAAATGTAAGGAAGAAGTAAAACGAAGCATAGCGGATCATACGAGGTAATAAGAGCTAGCTAGAGTAGTAAAGTAAAGTAAAAAGTTAACTTAATGCGGCGGTGGTTAGGACAAACTTCTGGGGGTGAGAAGAGGAACGAGGCAGGGGATGAGGATATTGATAGCACTAGAGAAACGAAGAAAAGAAAATGTAATGCCAAATGGTTGGCGGGTCGGGAATGGCTTGTGTTTGACAATGAAAATGTTGTCATGTTTTGTAAGGATTGCCGCATGTAGTCTACGCATAAGAAAAATTATGTTGCTTACTGACAGTCTTCTGTAATGTAAGTACACTGTTCTTAATAAAGAGTATATTAGGTCAGTTTAATTAATGCCATGTCAATCTCATGACGCGAATGGACGTTTTAGCCATTTACAATAAATCGTGTCCTTACTTAGTCACGTGTTGGTGATTTCACATTCCCTTGCATCATACTTCTGTGCTTCATTTTACTTCATTTTCTGTGTTTTCCATGGCAACAATGTTAATAAAATGATCAAATGCATTCAGTGAAACTCAATTGTTCTTATTTTCACCGGAAAGAATTTGGCTAGTGGAAATTCTGATTTCCACATTGGCTGGTGATCAAAAAAGTTAATTTAGAACCCTGCTCTTAACACATCTAAATTGTCTTTTTTGACATCGTTTAAAATACATAGCCTACTATTAATCAATCCAGTACCCTAAATTTTTAACATGTTTTTTGTGTCAGGAAAATGGAGCATAGATGTATGGATTTAGGTTTGTTTTGCAATTGTAGGCTACTGTTAACAATTATATAGCTATGATAATTATACTCGGATCATTTAGATCAGAGTATAATTAGATATATCTCAAGGCATATCTGTGGCTATGCCACACCATAGCCATACATTTAACGGCTATGGTGTGTATCAAATCATTGTTCATCATTGTTTAATGCATTAGGCTAAATGTTGTAGCCTATGTAGGCTATTTAAGTTGATTTTCTATAAATGTAGCCTACATTGAACTGATGAGAATAAGAAAATGCCCTGTGTACGTCATTTCAACCCATCTAAGTCAGATCACTGAATGGCCCCTCCTGCTGTACTGTTATTGTAGCTTACATCAGCTAGCTAGCTAGCTTCAGGATGTCTCCCACCACCTGCAACTGCATCTTCCCTGGATGCAAGAACTCCAGCTGCGCTGCAACGCCATTTAAGTTGATAATGAAAGGAAAAATAGGTTGATAGATTTTGTGAAGAGCCACGCTCATGGAAAGCTTTGGATAAACTCCAACAGCCGCCTCTGCGCCACTGACCATTTCACGGAGGACAGTTTAAACATGGACCAGAGACAGACGGCGTTCACCAACACATGGCTTCTCTTGCAGCGCGGAGCCGTACCGAGCATCGCCCCCCCGGCCGTTCATCCTCCGGTCGCACCTGGACCGTCCACCGCCGCCAGCAGTTCATCACTCAGTTCTGTGTGCTTGTTATAATTATACTAGATAACTTTTCCAGAGGTATCTCTGCTATAATTAGTGCAAACCGCTAACTTGATATTAGGCTACTCGGTGTAAAATGATGGTATTTTGGTGAAATGGTAGCTAATGTGCTAGAAGTAGTTGGAGAGATCACTGTCTGTGTAAATGTTTACTCCTGTGTTACAGCTCAGGGGAATATTTCATTTATATGCATCTGTATGTTTCACTAATTGAACAAATACTTTCTAATTCTATACTGTTTTGTTCGGCTTGACGTAGCGTCCATTATCCGGGTCGTAGGTAGCTTACTTGAGAGAGGCGGCGCCTTCCAGCGAGGGGGCCGAGCTTCAGCTCCTTCAGGCGACACGCCCCCCCAGTCTCGAACAGAGAAGACTGCTGATTTTCTTACGATTTCAAAGCCTAATTGAACATACTTGTCAGGTTTTTTTTCCATTCGAATTTGGATGGGTAGTTAATAACACATTATTCTGTGGTGTGGTGAACTTGAAACTCGTTTTTAATTCCACTTTACAGGATCTTTAAATAAACAGTACAGTGCCTACTAAAGTAATGATAATTGTAATGTTATCCCCTTTGATTAGCATAGACCAAAAAAATCCTGAAACACAAATAATTATTATAACCTTTATTTAACCAGATAAAAAGCCCATGGAGATCAAGACCTCTTTCACAAGGGTGACCTGGCCAAGAAAGGCAGCAGCGCACGTCATAGTGGTCAAAAAAGACAAACAACAATAACACACAGGCAGTAAAAAACAAAACAACATTTAAAATCTTAAGAGCGAGAAAAATAAGAAAAATAAAGTGCCGAAGTTATCGATACAGTAACAATTTAAGAGCATAGGCACTGTTCAAAAGATTTCCATTGTCCTTTTTTTTTTTATAGAGTGGAATGCTTCCAGAGGAAGAAGGTTTGCAATTTTAAGTTCTGATTGAAGGGCATTCCAAGCAGACAGGGCAGAGAAACTGAATGCTTTTTTTCCCGTTTCAGTTCGGACTCGAGGAGCAGAAAGATGCAGAATGTCATTTGAGCGTAGTACATAACGACTTTCTGTTCTCCGAAGGAAAGTGCATAAAAAAGTGGGAATTAGGCCAAGAAGAGCCTTATACACCAGAGTCATCCAGTGTGTGTAGCGTCTCATTTCCAAGGAAGGCATGCCAGCTTTTACATATAGTTCACAGTGATGGGTGAGGCGGCTACAACCAGTGATGAACCTCAGAGCACAGTGATACACAGGAGTCAGGGAAAGAAGGCAGCTGGTTGACGCTGACATACAGTTAGGTCCGGTGAATCAGGTGAACGGTGTAGGAATTACAACACATTTTATATGTGCCCCCCCCCCCCCCCCCCCCTTTTTTAAGGGACGAAAAATAATTGGACAAACTAACATAATCATAAATCTAATTGTCACTTTTAATACTTGGTTGCAAATCCTTTGCAGTCAATGACAGCCTGAAGTCTGGAACCCATAGACATCACCAGACGCTGGGTTTCGTCCCTGGTGATGCTCTGCCAGGCCTCTACTGCAACTGTCTTCAGTTCCTGCTTGTTCTTGGGGCATTTTCCCTTCAGTTTTGTTTTTAGCAAGTGAAATGCATGCTCAATTGGATTTAGGTCAGGTGATTGACTTGGCCATTGCAGAACATTCCACTTCTTTGCCTTAAAAAACTCTTTGGTTGCTTTCGCAGTATGCTTCGGGTCATTGTCCATCTGCACTGTGAAGCGCCGTCCTATGAGTTCTGAAGCATTTGACTGAATCTGAGCAGATAATATTGCCCGAAACACTTTAGAATTCATCCTACTGCTTTTGTCAGCAGTCACATCATTGATAAATACAAGGGAACCAGTTCTATTGGCAGGCATACATGCCCACGCCATAACACTACCTCCACCATGCTTCACTGATGAGGTGGTATGCTTTGGATCATGAGCAGTTCCTTCCCTTCTCCATACTCTTCTCTTCCCATCATTCTGGTACAAGTTGATCTTGGTCTCATCTGTCCATAGGATGTTGTTCCAGAACTGTACAGGCTCTTTTAGATGTTTTTTGGCAAACCCTAATCTGGTCTTCCTGTTTTTGAGACTCACCAATGGTTTACATCTTGTGGTGAATCCTCTGTATTTACTCTGGTGAAGTCTTCTCTTAATTGTTGACTTTGACACAGATACGCCTACCTCCTGGAGAGTGTTCTTGATCTGGCCAACTGTTGTGAAGGGGTTTTTCTTCACCAGGGAAAGAATTCTTCTGTCATCCACCATAGTTGTTTTCCGTGGTCTTCCGGGTCTTTTGGTGTTGCTGAGCTCACCAGTGCGTTCTTTCTTTTTAAGAATATACCAAACAGTTGATTTGGCCACACCTAATGTTTTTGCTATCTCTCTGATAGGTTTGTTTTGATTTTTCAGCCTAACGATGGCTTGCTTCACTGATGGTGACAGCTCTTTGGACTTCATATTGAGAGTTGACAGCAAAAGATTCCAAACACAAATACCATACTTGAAATGAACTCTAGACCTTTTATCTGCTCCTTGTCAATGAAATAACGAACTCCCTTTATGAGGGAATAACATACACCTGGCCATGGAACAGCTGAGCAGCCAATTGTCCAATTACTTTTGGTCCCTTAAAAAGGGGGGGGCCACATATAAAATGTATTGTAATTCCTACACTGTTCACCTGATTTGGATGTAAATACCCTGAAATTAAAGCTGAAAGTCTGCACTTAAAGCACATCTTGATTGTTTCATTTAAAATCCATTGAGGTGGTATACAGAGCCAAAATGATGAAAATTGTGTCAATGTCCAAATACTTATGGACCTAACTGTATATACAACATCGCCATAATCAAGAACAGGCAAGAAACTGGCCGATATTAGAAGCTTCCGAGCTCTCTGAGAAAAACATGATTTATGTCGGTAATAAAAACCGAGCTTCACCCTTAATTTTGATATCAAGTTTTTAACATGTAGTTTAAATGAGAGCTCCTCATCAAAATGAAGCCCAGGTACTTATAGCTGGTAACTAGCTTTAGAGGTTCACCACGGGCAGTTCGGATTGAAGGGATCTTTTCCATAGGAACAGATGAATTTGAAAAAATCATTAATTTGGATTTATCTGCATTCAAAACCAGTTTCAGTTTCTCCAGACGTATCTGTATTGCATCAAAGGCAGACTGTAAAAATTGAAATGCCTGAGTAATTGATTGTGAGCAACAATAAATGACAGTATCATCTGCATAAAGGTGGTATGAGGCAGTTGACATGTTTGCACACAATTCATTAATGTAGATTGTGAATAGAATGGGTCCTAATACTGAGCCTTGAGGAACACCTTTTGTGACCTCAAGAAAGGTGGAGCTAACTCCAGCCATCTGAACACATTGTGTTCTACTGGTCAAATAATCGGCAAACCAAGAGGCCGTGTATTCGGAAACGCCATTCCTGCATAGCATATGTAACAGTAGATTGTGATTCACGGTGTCAAATGCCTTAGACAGGTCAATAAACAGAGCCACACAGAACTTTTTTGAGTCCAGTGCTTCAAACACATCATTGAGGACTTTTAGGGCAGCAGTAGTAGTGCTGTGATGCTTTCTAAAACCTGACTGAAGGGGATTTAGAATGTTCCCAGATTCCAAAGAATCCTTCAATTGATCACAGACCAATTTTTCAAATACTTTTGCCAAAATACATAATTTAGAGATAGGTCTGTAATTATTAACGACTGAGGGTTCGCCTCCTTTTAGCAGTGGGAGGACAAACGCTGATTTCCAGACTTTAGGTAGTTTGTTTGTGCTGAGGCTTAGATTAAAAATATAGTTAAGGGCTCAGCAATTAAGTCAGCAGCCAGTTTTAGAAAAAATGGATCCAAACTATCTGGACCAGCTGATTTTTTGGAGTCAGCCCAATTTTTTTGCACTATGGACCTCAGAAATAGACACAGGCTCAAAATGAAAAGAACAATCAACAGGGGGATGGCTTACAACAGAAGGTTCATCAGTTAAAACATTGCTTTTAAGAACACTGTTAGAAGAATCAAAAAGATGCCCTGCTGTGACAAAATGTTCATTAAAATAATTTAGCATGGCACATTTATTTGTCAGGTAAGTAGTAAGTAAGTAAGTAAGACTTTATTTATATAGCACATTTCATACAAGAATTGTAGCTCAAGGTGCTTTACATAAAATCAATAAAAACAATAATACAAGTGATAAACAATTCAAACAAAAATAAAAATCCCAATAAGATCTCTGTTCAAGAGAGAAAACAACTTTAAAAGTAGGAAAACCCTTTTGAGATAAAATTATTTAAATGCTTCGGTAAAAAGGTAGGTTTTAAGCTGACTTTTAAAAATGTCTAGAGTGTTTGCTTCCCTAATATTTATGGGTAATTTGTTCCATAGTTTTGGGGCGTAATTGACAAAGGCCGAATCACCAATCTTTTTATGACTGCTTCTGGTGACCTCTAATAGGCCTGCATTTGATGATCGCAGTGTTCTAGCTGGTGTGTAGTTTATAAAGGAGTTAGCAATGTAGCTAGGTCCTTGTCCGTGTAGAGCTTTGTATGTGAGGAAAAGGACCTTAAAGTCAATTCTGAAGGTAACAGGGAGCCAGTGTAAAGTAGCTAGGACAGGACTAATGTGTTCTCTCCTTTTAGTTTTGGTTAATAATCTAGCTGCAGAATTTTGAATGAGCTGTAGTCTTTCAGTGGTTTTCTTGGGAAGACCAGTGAAAAGTGCGTTACAGTAGTCCAGCCGGCTGTATATGAAAGCATGAATTAACTTCTCTGCATCATTTTGGTTTATGAATGGTCGTACCTTTGCTATATTCCTCAGGTGAAAGAAAGCTGTTTTGGTCACTTTATTAATGTGAGAGTTGAAATTCAAATCTGAGTCCAGGATTACACCGAGACTCGTCACCTCTGGTTTAAGACAGGGGGTTAAGCCTCCAAGATTCTTAATAAGCATCTCTCTTTTGGATTTGGGGCCACATAGTAGGACTTCGGTTTTGTCTTCATTTAATTTAAGAAAGTTATCATTCATCCATTTGTTTATTGACAACAGGCAGTTGGTAATGGAATTGATGGCCGTTGCATCGTTGGGTTCAGTGGATATATATAGTTGTGTGTCATCCGCATAGCTATGGAAATCTATGTTATGTTCTCTGATTATGTCGCCGAGTGGTAACATATAAAGAGAAAAAAGTAATGGACCTAAGCAGCTTCCTTGAGCAACCCCGTAGCAGTTCTCATGTTTCTTGGACCTATGGTCACCTAAACTAACATAAAACTTCCTTCCTGTGATATATGATTTCAGCCAGTTCAATACACTATCCGTGAACCCAATAAGCTTTTCCAGTCTATTAATTAGGATGTCGTGATCAATTGTATCAAATGCTGCACTGAGATCTAACAGGATAAGGATAGAGACTTTATTTGCATCAGAGTTTAGTCTGAGGTCGCTAATTATTTTGGTGAGAGCAGTTTCAGTACTGTGATATTTCCTGAAACCTGACTGCGAGACTTCCAGGATGTTATTTTCTTCAAGAAAAGAATTTAATTGGACTAAAACTATCTTTTCCAGTACTTTACTAATAAATGGAAGGTTTGATATTGGTCTGTAATTTGCAAGTAGACTGTTATCCAATTTGGGTTTCTTTAATAGGGGCTTTACAACAGCTGTTTTGAAGGCATCTGGGAAGACGCCAGTTCTAAGGGATGTGTTTATAATCTCTAGCACCGGACCTGAGACACTATCAAACACTCGCTTAAAGAATGTTGTGGGTATAGGATCAATATCTGAGGTTGTGGAGTTAGATTCGCTGACAATTTTGGAAAGTTCACAAAGTGTGATACAGGTAAATGTGCTCATGGTTATGTTGCAGAATCTACTGATGTCAGTTTCGACCCCACTATTAATAATACTCGCTCTGATCAAAGTTATTTTGTTCTTGAAGAACAAAGCAAGCTCTTCACATTTAACTGCTGAGGATGGAGGTGGGGCAGGGACAGTGTTTAGCAGCTGGTCAATGGTGGAGAAAAGAACTCTGGAATTTCTGGCATTTTCTGTAATAATGTTGGAGAAATATTCTCCTTGCTAGACGGATGGTTTTGTTATAGGTGGTTAGTGTATCTTTGTAGATATTGTAGTGGATAGTGATCTTTGTTTTCCTCCATTTTCTCTCTGCTGCACGGCATTTTCTTTTCGTTTCATTAACATTTTTATTTCTCAGCCATGGGGAGGTTCTGCTTGTGCACTTCTTTTTGGTTTTCAGTGGTGCAACAGAGTCTAACACAGATAATAGTGCATCATTGAGGTTCTCTACCATTTCATTCAGAGAGCAATCATGGTTAGTCGGCTCATATAGAGCAAATTGTTCAGAAAATGTCATCATAGCTGTATCGTCTAAATATCTTCTATGGACTAAGAATTCTTTTTTGGTTTTTGTTAGGATAATTTCCACATTAAAAAGTATATAATGATGGTCTGAGAGGGGTAGATCAGTTATTGAAATATTATTGATATTTAGTCCAGTTGTTATCACTAGATCTAGTGTGTTTCCGTGCCGGTGTGTTGGGTCTGTTATGTGTTGAGTTAGATTGAAACTGTCAAGGAGATTTAGGAGCTCAATAGTTCTTGGGTATGCTTTTTTATTTACTTGGATATTTAAGTCTCCGTTTAAAACTACTTTGTCATATCTAGTGACACATAGTGATAATAGTTCAGAGAATTCTTGTATGAATATTGGCGAGTGCTTGGGTGGCCGATATATAATAACAAAAAGTATTGATTCGGTTTTGAGCTCTATAGCAAGATATTCATATGATGTGAATTCACCTAGCTCAGTGATTTTGAACAACAGTTTAGAGGAGAAAATAGCTGCGACTCCTCCACCTTTTTTTGATGTCCTTGAAACTTGGTGAAAGCTGTAATCAGGCGGACACGCTTCTATCAAAGTTGCTGTTGCCGTGTCATTGTTTAGCCAGGTTTCTGTTAGACAGATGCAGTCTAAGTTGTTTTCTTTGACCAGATCATTAACTAGGAATGTTTTGTTATTTAGTGATCTAACATTTAGAAGGGCCAGTTTCATCTGTGGGGTATTAACAGATAAAACAGGGGTAGATAAATCTGTTGGAAGAATATGGATAGTTCTGTGACTTCTAACACTAGTTTCAGGTTTGTAACCATGCATTTTACCATGCCATTTTCTGTTTGTGATGATGACCGGTATGTCCAATGAAATAGCATGGTGGCTGTCCTAGCGTAGCTTTTCTTTGGGAAAGTCTCTGTCATTGAGCTGTTCCATCACAAGGGAATTCATCCGGGGGGTGCAGATCTGTGCAGGGCCCATGTCCTTGCAGGAGGCTGTTTGAATGTTCTGTTCTGTTCCATGGGAGATTGTTTGGGATGCGTCAGTCAGCTTAGACACAACAGGGATAGGGAGAGAAGCTTGATTTGTGGTCAGGAGCACGTGATTGATGTTTGCTGTTAGTAGTCGAGATCCTCTACGGTTTGGGTGGAGTCCGTCAGCTTGAAAACGGTCTGCACAGTTCCAGAACACATTGAAGTTATCGATAAATCTCAGTTTGTGTGTCAGACAGACAGATGCCAACCATGTGTTGAAAGATAGTAGTCGAC
Source organism: Osmerus mordax (assembly GCF_038355195.1). Classification (NCBI taxonomy): domain Eukaryota; kingdom Metazoa; phylum Chordata; class Actinopteri; order Osmeriformes; family Osmeridae; genus Osmerus; species Osmerus mordax. Next base: position 5,122,966 of record NC_090050.1, on the reverse strand, counting down.
TGAAGGCTTCTTTTCCTCTGCGAAAGCATGCAATCGGTCCACTGATGAATACATCTTGATATCTGTTAAGTGTGTTCAGTAGCTGGGTGAAATGTTTTTTAAGTATCTCAGTGCCAGTTTTCTTGTGTAGGATATCAAACGAGCCAGTGTGGATGATAATCTTAGGGTTGTTTGGTTTATTGTTGAGGATTGTTTGTACCTCTGAGGACAGTTCCTCGACAGATGTGTTGCTAAGACAAATATTTTCTGTCTATGCCAGTTTAACATGTGCTGTCATGGCATCTCCAATCAAGATAGTGGCCATATGTGGTGTTGTGTTTGCATTTCTAACGTTTGCCTTATCAGTAGCTGCGGGGCCAGTTCTTATCTTATTTGGGTTAGCAATGATAGGACCTTGTGCTAGACCAAGGTTAGACACTGCGTTAGTGCTAGCAGTAGATTCTATAGTGCTAGCAGTGTTAGCTCCTCTAAGTGTTGATGGGCTGTGGGTAGTCTTAGCATACCTTGGATCTTGATAATCCTGTGATATTGTTGTCTGATTAGGCTTGATAGGGGGTCGAACAGCGCCCCGAGTGGTCCGAGAGGGGCTTGGAGTGAAATGGGGGACTCCCGGTCGCAGCAGACGATGATGTGTTGGATTTGCATGTGTGTAGTAGCTACCATCATGGTGTGTCGGCGATCTGGGCCCTTCATGTTTGTTAGCTGCGTGGCTAGCACTCCTGTGCCTCTTCGCCTAGGATTCCACACACAAGGGAGAGAAAGTTCCCAGTGGTTCCAAACTGTTTCTGAGTGTGACAGGAGGAGGGGTGATGCGGGAAGAGTTTCTGCCTCGCTTTTTTTGCTGTTTATCCTTGGTGACAGTCCCATCTCTGATGAAGGTAGAAGCGGTGCTAGGCCTCTTTGGTTTAGCGCCGAGAGCAGGCCATGACTCATCCGGTCCAACGGCCGGTGGAGAGAAAGCTGGTTCCAAGGGTGGCTCATTGGCAGGTAGCTTAGCCTCCGGGCTAGGTAGCATGGAATCTATGAAGTCTTCGGTCTCTCTGATATCTAAGAGGGTTCTGACTCTTAGCTCCAGTTCGACTATCCTCTGAGTTATTTGTTTGCAGTCATTACAAGCCATAGTTCTACAGGGAACAAGCTTTAGTTTGCTTGCCTGTGGTCAGTCTTGGAGGGCAGCCCAAAATACTTCTGTTCTCCTTGGGCTTCAGTCCTCTCAGGTTGTTCCTTTTTGTAGTATTTGATTTTGAGTAATATCTTCAAAAACTATCCAAATGATTGAAACTTCAGAGCATTTCTCCGTGAATAACTAGACAATACGATAGAAGCCAAGCAGGGAAGCAAGCAGGGAAGGTCAGGGGGAGGAGAGGGAAAGAAAATGCGACTGCCTTCGTTGAGAGCGTACTACGCGTACAGAGATGTCAGAGATGTCGGTATGCCACTGCATAACGACATCTCTGACGTTGATAACAAACCAAACCGTTTCAAAATCGTTTGAAAATTGAGAAAGTTATGGTCATTTAAAAAGTACATGTAGCATCAACACAATGTTATGGGTGAGCGAGTTGACTGTAAATGATTCGTTCATTTCCCGACTCGTCTTTCTACGAGTCTTTGGATCATTTTTCACGTGACCTGCATAGGCTCTGTACTGGTAGCTAGAGGAAACAAACAATTAGTTCATTTCCCGACTCGTCTTTCTACGAGTCTTTGGATCCTTTTTTCACGTGACCTGCATTGTATTTTTTAGTAGAGGAAACACTTTCCTCATTCCCTTTTCGCGTGGCCGCTGTTTTAGTAAGACGTGAATGATATTCGCTCAAGTCATCAAACTGACTGGTTTTGTTATTTTCACTTTACATTTACACTTACAGTTTAGTGCAGTGTAATTGTTTGCCGTGATAATTAAATGCTAGTGCGATAATAAATGACCAAATTATACAAACTGTCATGATACATTATTTTAATGCAGGAATTTCTTTTAAAATAGTATCTGCTGGTGCACATGTCATGCACTAACCTACATGAGAATATGATACGTGTTTGCAGTGGACGGATAGCCCCCCCTCTCCCCCCCCCCCGTTGACATGAACGAATGACTCGAAAAAAGATTTGTTCATTTTACTGAACGAGATTCAAAGAACCGAATCAGTAAAATGATCCGAACTTCCCATCACCTAATGTGGTTCGAGTACTTACGAGTGGATGGTCTTAAAATGGCCGCTACACTCTGCCCTTTCGATTGACACCTTGTTTGACCCAATAGGAGCTTCCATGCCCTGTTGACAGCCCTCTAAAGCTAACTAGGTCTGTGCGTCCTGCCCCCTCCCTGCCCCCCACACACACACACACTCGATCTAAACAAATTTCTCAAACTGGCTTTGACGGGCTCTGAAATTAGCTTGTTAGCCTTGTAGCTGAGGGATAGCTGTTAATGCTAATACCCCATATGCTATGTATCTGTGGAGCCTTCAAAATAAAAGTCTATTGCGCAATATGGTTGACAGAATCAGTGTTCTTTGTGTGCCAATCCTGGGAATCAGTTAAAGCACTCCAATGTGTTCATGCTTCAGTTTTTGTGTTTCAGTAATACTAATGAGGGATTTAGCTATTATATATGATAGTTCTAAGTACCACCTTTCATTAGAGATGAAAAATAATAACCTTTTATCCTAAGTATTTGACCTTGGTTACAAAGGGTCATTTTGGAGTCTCCAAAAGGCCCTTTTAGAAAACGCCTGGATGTAAAAACGTGTCAAATATGAATATATTGTGGTATTATGTTTGACTTTTGATTTGAATTGGGTAAGGCTTCAAGCTGTGGTCCAATTCTGTCTTCCAGCTAATACATACCACCTCTAGGCCTCTTCAGGCCTCTGTTTTCAAAACAAAATATAGGCGGAAATAGAAACTTTCACTTTCCTTGTGTTCAAGCTTCTATTACTCAACACCAGTAGGACAGGGGTCCTGACAACAGGGGAAATAACTTCAGAGTGTCACCTTTCAAAAGAGACCATTTACATGCATGTACTCCAAATGGTTCAAGAACAGCTTCCAATTTACTTTGGGTATGCTGTTTAGGCAAATTTAACAGGATTCCTAAAAGGTTTTAAGGAGGTACATTTGTTGCTGACGGAAAGTGATCCAATCAGTCTCAGTTTTTGTTTTTCGTGCCCTGGCCCAGGCTAGATCTCTTTCTTTGAGGAGGTTTCCAATTTCAGCGGAAAACCATTGATTGTTTCGCCCTTTTATCCTAAACTTACGTAGGGGAGCATGTTTATTAATTAACTTCAAGAATTCGGAATGAAAGAGATTCCAAGCCAACTCGACATCATCAAGGAGGGAGATACGTTCCCACTCAAAATGTGATAAATCATGCAAATAATGATGTGACTTTTGTGTAAGGCCCCACCCACTTCTGGTGTAGGCCTAAATCCAAACAGATAGTCTCTCTGGTCAGCTTCTCTATGGAAATATTTTGCACCATTGCCAATAATTGTTTTCAACAATATTGAACTTCCGTGCTATGAACTGTGACCGATGATGAGCAAGAAGATCAAAGTTTGATGCACGATGTTATTACAAAGTAGTATGTCCCAATTGTATGCAACAGTATGTACTAAACATACTTTGTGAGGGGAGCTGCAGTACGTACTAAAATAATAAGTATGCGGTTTGAGACGCAGGGACAGAAAATGGTTTTGGGAAACAGATACAGATGACTTCACATTACACTTCTTGTAGAGGGTAAGAGTGATTGAAAGGGTATGGGCAAAATGAGGGAAAAACTGTGAGGATAAATTAAGGAAATGTGAAGAAACAGGGTGGCGGAGAGGCAGAAGGAAGAAGAGAGTAGAAAATCAGGTAAAGATAAAAAAAAAAGACCACAGTATATTGAAGGGCTTGTGGAAGACCTTGAGGATGAGTCCTTGATTTTTTATTAAATTACAGCGATGGATAAAATAATCGTACATTCTCTAAAGTCATTACTGTCGAATAACACAGACTCAAGGGCCAGCCAAGCTCCTTAACCCCTCTCATCTGCTTTCAATGTGTATGTGTGTGTTGCACACGCACACACGTGTGTCTGTATGCATGCACGATTGTGAACATCCGTGTCTGCTTGTGTATGCAAGCACAAGAGAATGAAAGTGGCACATCACTTAATCCCTTGCCAGGGACTGGGATAAGCCCCCCAGTCTTATCTTGTCCGTTTTCTCTTTTCTTTTCCTGACTCTCTTTCCACAGGAAGCATTGTCCCTTTCCTTATTCTGGGCCCTCCTTTCCCAAATTTCATTTCACAATCCTCACCATAGCTGGAGCTTAATTCCTCATTATTATGCTTTTAGGATCCAAAATCTTCTCTGAGAATCAGCAGAAGGGGGTTAGCATAGCTTTCATATTCTTTAGCCTCTTTTTGCTCGTCTATGGTAGAAAGTGGTGATATGATTTCTCAGGAAGAAGTAGGATTTAGTTGCCTTTAGGTCATTGAGTTATCAAATAAGTTAGGAGAGATAGCACACTATTTAGATGGTTCATGGATGCTCAGCTAACCATCAACAAATGTTTAATGTAATTATGTTTGCAATCAATTTGATGGGAATGATGGTTTCCATATATATGTTTTGCCCCAACATTTGGGAATGCTTCCCCCTGCTTTGCACACATGGATATGAGAATTGTATCATATTTGTCCTTGGAGAACTACTCATTATGTATCAGATTGACAATGTTTCCTCTATGATTTTAGCAGTGGGGGCAGGTCTGTCCGTGGCTGAAGTTGTGCAGCAAGTTTTCTTTATGGATCTAAATTAGGCTCCATCATCCATGCTGCAAAATTAACCTAGTCCTTAAGCATGGAGTTGCCACCACCAGGCTTTGCCTCCTCAAACCAGAGAATAATTTTCATGCTCTCAGTGTTGTAAGTCGTGCTTCTGTTTAGCCTCTACCATAGTGTTGAGATGGCATTCAGGGATGCCAGGTCTGTGTATCAAAACCAGCCCAAAACCAGCCCAATGGCCAATAAAACCATCCCAAAAACCAGCCCAATATCAGAACTCAAAATATGCCCCTGCCAAACCATATACACCGCTTTTCAAGTCCAACAGCATTGCTATCATTGCCAAATGTATTGTAATATCTACAAAGTAACACCAAATGTTTAGTATGCCAGTATTAAAAGGAGGATTTCAGGAGGTTTTCTCAGGAGACTGAGAGCATTAGGCACGTGTGCACACGCACAGTGCGTGTGTGTATGTGGGCTTGTCCCATGTCCATGTGTGTACGTGCTGATCTGGAATCAGTTTGGTAGGATTTGGGTATAAATAAATTATTTCATTTAAAATATGGATTTTTATTTAAAGATATTCATGTAATTTGCATGCAAAATAGGTCTACCCGAACCAGCGGACAAAAAATTCAACCCGCGGCAACACTTCAAAAGTAGCCCAATTCCGTGGGAAAATCGCGGACCTGGCAGCACTGATGGCATTGGACTGATTGATGGACAGCTTCAGAAATGGCTGTCTTTCTGGCAGGTCTAAAAATCTTTAGAAGAGCTCTGAAACTGTTTAGTGACCATTGGGTTAGTTTGACTGGAAAGCCAGCTTTAGGAAGAGTCTTGGTAGTTCTTCCATTTCACAATAATTATTGTTTTCCTGGAACTCCTAGAATGCTCTAGTGTGTTAAAATGGTTCCCTTGTCTATTAACAAGCAGGGTCTGAATATGATACTCCTGCTCATTTTCTTGTGCCTCTTCCTTCTCAAATGAGTTTTCCATCTCAAGTTTTGAAGTCCCCCTTCACTGTGTGGCTGAGGATACCATCATTCAAATCATGTAGCGTTTCTGCCCACTCATTGTCATAATGATACTCTCATTTGTCAGTTAAACATTCCAAATGTAAAACCCCAAGTGGGTGGATAGCAATGTGTCCGTCAGGGAAGATGCAGAGAGAACTTTAGTTAAGGCCTATATCACCTCACCAAATGGCAGGTAGGGCAGATGCTGAGTGTGTATAGCAAGAGCTCCAGGATAGCATCCATATGCCATCACAAAGACCCATTGCAAGTACCTCTTAACACGTGGTGGGTCACCCTAATTTATTTTGTGGGATGGAAAGCAGTGAAGATGTTCTTGGATTAGTGTGTTTGTGTTTTATGGAGTGCTTTCAATGTAAATGTGTTACTAAGCAAGTGGAATTGGATGGGTAAGTAGTGTGTGAATCTGTAGGCATGTATGTTAGTGGCCATGTGGATGTGTGTGTTTGAGTGTGTGTGCACATCTGTGTTCGTGCACTTGATACCATGATACTCCAATCTTGATACCATGATAATCCAAGCTATATTTCCAAGAAAGTTAGAACAAAAGCAGAAAACAGTTGAAACAGACACATAATATCTGAAAATATACCTAGTCATGGTTTTCATCTACTTACACACAGATACAATAACATCACAGTTTAATTTAACCTTTAGGTGGCGATCCTGTCTCAACTTATGTCTAAATTGTAGCGCTGTCATTTCAAGTAGACTTCTGTTACATCTGCACAACCTACACAATTTCACTATTGTGTATGATGCCATTTAGAGAGAGATTTATGAAATTCATTTGTCAATGTCATTTGAAACCCTTGCAATGCATTTGCTATTTCACTGGAAAGCAATGTCCCCCACCAGCAACTACAAATTGCATTGTTTACATTCTGTTTACAATAATGTCCCATGAAATTGATTATGTTTATCTGTGTCTCTACATAATGGTGAAGAGAATACGCAGGTTTCTCCCTTTCCTCCTTTCTCCATTCTATTCCTCGCTCCACCAGAACTGGCATTTTTTACACGTGTGCGAGCGAGTCATTTCACGCTTCATTTCTTGCTTAACACGCTTTGTTAATAAACAAGACCATGTGTTGGGTGCACGCTGGGCTTCTAATAGGCTCTACTCTCACTCGTATGGCTTTCTTTCTCTGTCAGTGAGACACTGCACTTTGAGTCTGGTTTTAACTACTTAAGGCTTTTTCAGGATTAGCCCCACAATGCGGGCATTGCTTATACAGGAATTATATGAGTTTTCAGTACTCGAAACAGAGAGGAGTTACTGAGTACTCACAGTTGTGCTACTTCTGCCCTCTTTTTACTTAGGAAAAACACGGTAGGCCTTTCTCACTATTTAAATTGAGAAAAATATATCACTGCAAAATACTTTTGGATATCTCTCGCGACACAATTGAATTTTTCTGGCACCTCAGTTTCACCTGGGACCTCAGTTGGCCTCTGACCAACATTCATCAACATCTACCAACAATAAACAAAACTCTCCTTTACTTAGTTTTTTACGATCACTTGTACACTAATTTCAGAACCTTGATATCCTTTTTCAAAACTCTAGACACAAAACTCACAACTGATGTTCAAAATTGTTTTTCAAAACACTAACACTATTTTCAATTGCTTGGATACACATACACCTTAGATAATGTGTTCATTGAACTATAATCATCTCTTTAAAATGACACAACTTACAGTTTTTTACAATCACTTTGTCACAAATTTCAGAACCTTGACGTCCTTTTTCAAAACTCTAGATACAAAACTCGAAACAGTCATTACTTGTAACACAGACTGTCACATGTTCAAAGCATAGCATTGTATTTTCATATCTTTAAAGACACCTTACGCATGCAGAATCATCAGTTCAAATAACGATTAAAGTCAAATGATGACAAAGAAAGAACAGATCAAATAAATGAAGCTTAGCGGAAGTTCAGTGAGGAAGACCAAAGTCTGCACGTTCAGGCCATACAACCATTCTGTCTTACTACAGACTCCCCCCGCTACGCGTGCTCTCTCCTTTTCCTCTACCTCAATGCCTGGGCTGTCATCGGGGTTTCTGTGTTTGATTAGCCGCTCACCTGTATCCAATTAGCACAGTGACATGCCTCCTCCGCTAGCCTATCGTACTGCTGCCATGCCTTTAAATAGGTTTTTGTCCTTGCTTAGTTTGTCCATGCTACCACTGTGTGCGACTATCCACCTCCCCATCGCCGCCCAGTGGCTTAGTCTCTTATGCCTCCTCGGCTTGTCTAGCTGGGTCGTCGGCTGCCGCCACCAGTGTTTGGACTCCATGGGGGAATTTCTCTTCAGCTGCTGGGCTGAAGCCCATTGATCATTGATTTCCCCATGGGGTCTAAGCACCAAACACCTGATGTTAATACTATAATCTCTGTAAATAAACATCAATTCACTCATTCACTGGTCTCTCCTGATTGAAATAGAGGAAATATTACAATCCAGTACCGAGAGCCACCAAGTTCCACAATCCCACAGTATCACACTTTACCACAAACACATGCACAGACACAAACATACGATGTAGACTGCAGGCTGTACTGCTGATCTGATGACAAACGACACGTCTGTGCAGTGCCTTGGAAATGCCCTGTGGCACGCTCTCTTTGGATTTGCTGCTCTGACCTGGGTCTACCAGGCCTCACCTGGGATAAAAGTCAGCAAACGTACAGGTGCAGCCAAGCATGGCTAAACGAAGACATTAAATTCACTAGAGAGATGTGTCTGTTTTGCACAGCTCCACATCCAGGTAGGTAAGGGAAGGTTATGCAAATAAATGTGAATCTTTTATTCTTGTCTTGTTCTATCCAACTTGCTGGTCTTAATTTCTATGTCTATTGTGTTTTTGTATGTATCTATATGTATTGTATGTATATGTAATTGCTATTGCAGGATCCAATGTTCACATATTCATGTTATTTTGGGGTTATATCTAGCTGTGCAGTGCTGACGAAAGAGCTGGATATACTCGTATACACAGTTCACCAGATTGCAATTCAGTGAGAGACCAGTCAACCAAAAAGTGAGACTTGGGCATACTAAGATTGTCTATGGACAAATAAGCGTGTACATTGGCAGTAACCATATACATTACTCCACTCCCCTCAAACTTTACCTTTCTTTAGTCACCAAACTGCCTGAACATACACTTTGTATGTCTTCACTATAAAGACAAAAACTGAAACCAACAGTTTGACTTTCTTGACAAAAAGACACTCTGAAAACATCCTACAAAACAAAAAACACACAAAGCACCAATGCATGCACAGTTGCACGATACAAACATAGAGCTATCTCTATTTCCATTTTCTCTCTCACTGTTTGAAAAAGGAACTTGCTGTCTGCACGATTAGTCTAGAGAACACTGGGGAGGCAGCTGAGAGCGTATCAGTTGTTGGGCTGACCATCATCCTTATCGGCCTACAAGCTTATCAACACAGATTGCGCTGAGACGTATTGAAGGATGAAACGGTTATATGTCCATGCACACACATTAACGCATACAAAGAATGCACTTCATTCCCAAATCCACATCTAGACACAAATCTCTTGACGGGAGAAAATTCACTATGATGCTGAGTGGATCAATGTCTTGATGTTCTCATTTTCTATTTACAAGGTTGCACTGTACTGTGTGGGGAATGGTTGTTTAATCTGCAGTATACACAATAGATTGACACCGCAGGAAGCTAAACATAATTATTTAGGGTATGGGTGTTCTCATAAAACTAAAGTATCTATTCATGCAGCATATTTTAACAGTTTAATGCAGTAGAGGGAACATGTTTCAAGTGAGGGGTGCAGTGGGGATGATGCAATATGTTTGAGTTTACTATACACACACATAAATGAAATATGCAGTAAAATGTATTGCTGTGCATGTTTTCCTACATGAATATGGCCCTTTAAGATGTCTGTTCACGATATCTTAATCCTCTTTTTGTTGCACCGGGGTGCTATTAGCGAATTTGTTGTCATGTGACGCAGTCATGTGACCCATTCAGTCCAAAATAAGATGGTGGATGACGTTGTATCAATTTGTTTTGGCTATATTCTCCAGTTTGTGTCTTACATTTTACTCATGCGCAGTACAGAGGTGTGAGCGTTTTCAGACGTTTCAGTGCGGATGAGCAACTTTTGAAAAACGCTTGCAAACCTTGTATTTACATTTTGTATCAGGTGTGTAACTTGCACTGTAAAGTTCAGATGGGCAGAACTAGGCCATCACACAGCTGACCTCATATGACCTAACACATTACAGTGAGTGTTCATGCACAAACACAGACACTCCACTGAACTCAAAGGTGCAAACAACGCCAAATCCTTTCAGACAGGGTCTGCAGAGTGTGAGACACTGTCAGTTGCCTCTAGTGTTTGTTCTAAAGAGAAAAATAAATATTGCGAGACTGAGAAATCTTTTGCAAACACTTTATTGCTTAGTCAATATTTACAGTAGTAAATGTAAAGTATAGGGGCAAAAAGTTATCTGAATTAAATAAATAAGGGAAATCTGTGTGTGCATCTCTACTCCTGTGGCTGCTGAGTCCAGGGGGGTATTCCAGGTAGCGGGTTTAACAAACTCTGAGCCTAACCCTGAACTCTGAGTTGAGTTACTTTAAAATTGGAAATTCTGAAAACTCGGTTCCAGAAAAGCTGATTTGAATTTGTTAACTCAACTCGGAGTACGTCAACTCTGAGTTAAGCGCGCGCATGAGAACTATTAAAAGCCAACATCAATGGAGCTCCGATACTGGGATCAACCATGGCACCCAGCAACAAAAAACCTTGTCCTACTTCACCACACTTCAGATATAAGTTTTATTTCGTGTTCAATCTGAGCACATATTACGGAGAAAAAGCAACACGGCTGTAGCAGCGTATACAATTGGCGTGGGAGACAAACTGCCAAGTCAATGCATACATTTGATGTAATAGCCAGTCCATACCGTTAATATTACAGAAGACAAAGTGGGAGACTTAATAAAATAGCATGTTCAATGTTATATTAAATATAAAAACATACTACAAACAGGTAAGACATATTTTGCTTAAGCTATACGCTTGTGATTGTAGCCTCGAAGTCACCTTGGTTTTAATCATATATCGACATGATACAAAGTAAATATCAATTGGTGCCTATTTCAACTAGTAATAGCAGTTTCCCCCAACAGAAAGCTTTTCAAATCAAATCAAAATGTATTTGTATAGCCCTTTTTACACGCAAGCATGTCGAGGGGTTCACATACGCCAATTGTGTGGAATTGTCAGTTACACTGACATTATGAGAATAATGAATATAAAAAACGATTTGCACATTCTGATCCTGTTGAACAGAGCATGGATGCAGTATACAGTGATATGTTCATTTAATGGCAGGTGAATTCTGCATGTGGAACTGTGAAATGTAATGCAATCCCATGTATTCCCAGTTACAAGTAAATGAGTTGTACAAATTGCACCTCATGAAGAATTGCCAAAAACTGACCAAGAGATGGTGTAGGCCTACTTAGGGTAGAAGAATAAAGGATAATCTTGAAAAAGATTTACTGGAACACCAGTTACAGGAGGATGCATGTAACAGGTGATGTTAATTGTAGAAACAATAATCTATATCAATATTAATTGTTGAATTTGCTGAATTTCTATTTTGACCAAGAGATGGTGTACTTAGGGCAGAAGAATAAAAGGCTGATCTTGTAAGGCTATCAACCTGCCCCCACCTCTCATATGGTTAAATATGGAGTTACTGGATGGAGTCTCAACTTGATGGCTCTCACACATCATTGTGTAACTTACTGTGGCATTGCTAGTCATGTTGATAAGTAAGGGTCAAGATTGTGGTGTTATTATTTGTTTTGGGTATAAAAGGAATTGTGAAGCATCTGTGGATTCTTGATCTCCTGAGACCTTCTCCTCAGCTCTGGCTTGTCCTACTCCTTCTTCCTCACCTCTTGCTTTCTATCTCTAGTTTACAATAATCATGGTAGAGTAGGTAAGAGTTAACCTTCATTGATTTCATTCATTTGCAATATGATTAAATTATTATATTATTTAACCTTACTTTGACCATTCTTGCTCTGATTTAACCCATAGAGTCGAATAACTGTAATTCCATTGGTATTGGCATTATTTGGTTAATGTTAATACACTGTTCAGTTTCCCATCTTCCTTCAAACCATAGGGGAATTAGTTTCAGTTGTTTGGCCAATATTGACCCCCTACAATGTTGAAATAGATTTGCTGAAACACCAGTTACAGGATGGTACATGGTCACAGGTGAATCATGTAAATTATAGGAACAATAGCCAATAAACACACTCATTGTTAGATTTCTATTTGTAGGCAATGAAGAAGACTAAATACAATTTCAATTATTTGTCTTTATTTCAGTGCCAAAAAGCATTTGGTCAGTTCTGAGTGCATGTCCACGGCGAGTAACATTAGCGATGTTGGCCTAAGGGCTGACAATGTTGCTAAAATACATTACAGATTGTGACGGGAAACGGTAACGTTAACCTAGGTATTCATCAGGGAATTAAAGCACATCGAATCGCAGTCTTAAAATCCTCTCCCGGCGTATAACTAAGCGAATTACATTTTGTTCGAGATCGGTTGGCTGAACCAGGAAAGGATATCCCTAGTCTGCCAACGCTATCAGGCTCAGAAAGAGGGAGGGGATAGATAAAAACGCAGAGTTTGGCATGGAAAACCTTCTAGCGAGCAGGTTAGTTTCACGGAGTAAGTTACCATGGAAACTTACCAAAAGGTTTCGTTACCTCTCTTTCTGGAACGGAAACCTCGGAGTAAGCCTCTTTTCAGGGTTAAACAACTCAAAGTTTTCACTAAACCTGCTACCTGGAATACCCCCCTGGAATATGCATGTTGGGCGCAAATGGTGCGCAAATGTCTTCTTAGATCCTAATTTACTTGTGATTGTGCGTATGTGAACAAGCTCCTTGTCCACATCCCTTGAACGCCCATATTTTTCCTTACATCCCACTAAATTGGTAAAAAAAAAAATCTGAACAATATTATACTTTTGAAGAGAAATGGCTAAGGCACCCCCAACAAACGAGAACATTTGAAATTAAACAGAATGTGAAGTGAATTATTATGAATTAAAGGAAGTATTAATCAACACAATAGTGACTAGGATGAGCATCTTATTTGGTGGCCTTGATAGCAAGGTTTGACAAACACAAACAAGGCCAAGCAGCTTCAACGTAAACTAGAGAGGGTACAATTTCTGGAGACATTATGAAATGTGCTTGTGGCTGCCCCATCTGGGGTAGTTTGTTTGACTATATTAAATCCAAACCTATTTTTTTTATCAAATGCCCAATCATTTGGTGAAAAACAAGATTTTTCTTCCATTATACAACTGAAATTTCTGTGAAATAAGTATAGTTTTGTTTTACTTAAAATTACTTGCCGCTATTGAGTACATTTCTATAAATGACTATTTATGAAGTTTTCAAGTTTGTATTGATCGAAAAAGCATACAACATACATTTGGTCCTACTTCTTTACACTTAAACATTCTGAGACTTAAAGTATAGAAGTAAGGTGTCCTTGAGTGCCTTGAATGGCGCCTATGAATAAAAGGTATTATTATTATTATTGAAGTAGCTAGCTAATTTAGGCTGACGTAAACTTTCCCAGCCTTTGCACGCCATAGGATAACATCTTGGAATTCCAAGACGTTCATAGACATCAACAAAAAGATCTACAATGTACAAAGTGTTTTTCGACTACTGATTTGAAAACATGTTGAAAATGTTTGCATAAACTAACACCCATATGAAGTTTGCTGATATAAATGCAGAAAGATTAAACTAGGACTCGCTATTCCAAACATTTGTCAGTAGATGACAACGAAGTCACTGCAGCACTACATCAGCATTGTTAAATAATGGAAGTAGAGTTGGGGTTAAATGTAAAACTTAACGCATAAATCTGCAAAAAGGTTTATTTTATACAATATGTTTTATTATAATTAATATGTTAGGAAATTCCATATTTTCCCAAAGAATAACTATTGAACCGCATTTTAAAAAGAGAGAGAGAGGAAACCGGCTGGCATTTGTGGTCAAAGTGCAGTGGACAAGTAGCCTGACGTTGTCATACTCATAATTCTAGTCAGAATATGAGTCTGATACCGCTCCGTTAGGGTTAGAAAAAAATGCCTCTTCGCTCAATTGGATAGACCTACAACCAATCAGAGCAACGTAGTATGTTGTTTGTTGAAAACTAATTCAACCCAAGCACTCTTTGGTGACGTGGTTGATTACGTTACTGTTGATCATCTGTCCATCATCGTATAAAGCCCGCCCTGACAATTTGATTGGTCCGAACAGCTCTTGTTCGGACATGGTTTTTCCCCAACCGAGCGACCCCAGACCCAACTTCCCGACCAAATTTGTTTGTGGGCGGGGGTAAGTTCGGCTGGCACCCAGGCTAGTGGACAAGCAAAGCTAATTGCTGAACTGCTTAACAGTAAAATCAGGCCCATCATCCCTCCTGATAACATGAACCCACCTCCTTTACAATTTCCCCCGCTTGGGAAACTGGAATGAAAGGCAGGGTTGTTTTGCTTTTGCAGTAACTACCGTATTTTTCGGAAATAAAGCCGTGGCTTGAACCCCGATTTTACAGTTTTCTTGTGGTTGTACGGCTTATATTTCGAAGCGGCTTACAGCCCGGTTTTAGAACAAAAAACTGGCTTTGTCCCAAGATCTACAGACCGTGCAGCTAATTTAATGCTGAACATTTGAAAGAAGAATTATTTGCTGCCACTGTTTTAGTCATTGTTTGACATCAAGTTGCTCAGTCTGTGATGGGTCCTCTAAAGACCCGGCAATTCAATCAATTTCCCGGCACATTTGCAATGTAATGCAATGCAGATGTGCACACCGCCCTCTACCGAACAAGATGGGTAGCTCGGTCAGCAGGGAGCTGAAGAAGAGCGGCTATTGATGTCACTGCTGCGCCGCTCAGACTGCTTTTTCGTTTTCGAATTATGGGCAGTTCTTTGCGGGCAGAACACGAAAACGAAAAAGCAATGTCCGCTCTGTTTTCTTTTTGATTATGGCATAAAATGTGTAGTCTTGAAGAAGAAAATGCAAATGCAAATAGGATGATTGATTACTAATTTAATTTATGAGTCAAATAATGCAGCCACATTCTTAAAATGAAAAAGCATTTCTGCAAATGCATTTTAATTTTCACATTTTACATTTCAAATTTAATTTTGGTATCTATTTTCTAGGGCACGTTTTGAAAATTTAATCTCAAATGTCTATTTATTTTTCATTTTAATTAAGTGAAAGATTGAGCACTCTTGAAGAAGAAAATTAAAATGCAAATAGGATGATTGATTACTAATTTCATTTATGAGTCAAATAATGCATACACATTCTTAAAATGAAAAAGCATTTCGGCAAATGCATTTGAATTTTGGTCACGATTTGCCTTACTGTAGGCATTGTTGCACACACGCAGGTTTGTGACATTTGTGACTGTGGCTAGCTAGCTAGCATTTGCTGCAATTTTTGTCACAAAAACATTAATATTGGGGCACCCTATATAAAATATTATAATAATGAACACAATCGGTTTTCTGCCATGGCCATCTCAGTCCTCTGACGTAAACCCCATTGGAAACCTGTGACCAGAGCTGAAAAGGAGAGTGCTTAAGAGATGAGCTAGGACCCTGGATGATCTGGAGAGATTCTGTAAAGAGGAATGCTTTACGATTAGTTCATACTGACGGAATACTTGGACTCTATAAGAAGAGCTCATTCTGTGTTCGTGAAAGATGGCATGTTACAGGTGTACAGGATTCTGAATAAATTCCTGATATTATGATCTTTTCTTGATACTGTTAAGACATGCCCTCTCTTTTTGCATTCTCCTTACAGTATGGCAAAAGCAAATGGACTGACTATGTAAATGGAGAATGAGGAAAAGTAATGTGACTGTGACTTTGACAAATACACTTTACTTCTTCTTTCATTAATCTATCATAACACTTCCTCCTCAGCAGGGAGGGTACCCAGGTAATGAGGTGAATGAGTGTCAAAAACACATGGATCATTGGTTCATTCCAACATCTCTCAACCTTTTTAGTCATGTTGATGTGAGAGTACTTTTGTAAGAGATAGGGAAAGGGGGAAGAGAGATAAAGAAAAAAGGGAAGAGAGGGAGAGAGCAAAATGACAGTGAATGAAAGAAGAGAAAAGGACAGACAGATGAAGAGAGACAAGAAGAAAAAGGAGAGTGAACAAGAACACTAAAAGGATGGATCTTTGAGTTGTCAGCTCCCGGGCCATTGCAAACATTTTCCTGACTGGCGATGTTCAAGAATAACATACAAATAATAACAAATTTAGCAATGAGGGAAAATGTGTTTGTTTTCCATGTTTATTTCCCTTTCATTCCATTGGCACCTTTCATCTCTGAATCGCTCTGGTGTGTGTGTTTTCTGTGGCAGGGAGTTAACAAAATGTGTGCTGCTCGTTGACAGACTTGACCTTGCTCTGGCCCAGGGGCGTAGTTAGAGAAATTTCTCACTCACTCAGCGTTTGTGGAAAGGCTTTAACAGACTCCTGACTGGAAGGTGTGTATTTGTGCATGCTGGTGTGTGTGTTTGTACTTGTACACACACAGGTGCTTGGCTGAAAGTGAGGGAGAGAGGTATTGTCAAATATGTGGTTTTAGGTAGGTAGTTTGTGCTTTCTCATGTGATATAATTTTCATCTGTGTGCTCATGTCTACTGTTGTACTGGGTACAAAAAAGTATCAACTCCTGTACCAGAAGGTACTCCTGTACCGCTAGCATTTGTGTTGGTTTGTGTTGGCTGCAAAAATAGGAAAATAGGAATCTGATGCTAATCCAAATTTCACTGCCTGGTGATTAATAAAGTGTTGTTATGTTATCTGACAGTCCTTAGCGCTGGCTAAATGGTATCCACAGCCCAAGGGGGAAATGGATGTGACGGACCTGAAATTGTATCACTTCCTGTATCAGAAAAGCCTGCAGTCCCTAGTAACGACACCTGACACAACATATTCTCCTCTCACTTGTCATGGGAGGTTTAAGATGAGCCTGCAAAGACTCTCCAATCAAGTAAGTTAAGTGAGATAGGGTGTTCTCTTCAGAGATGGGCAAAAATACATCAAAATGTATTTTGATACAAAATACCCATCAAATAAATGTATTAAAATAAACTACAAAATACTGGTGCCAGAAAATATAACAAAATACACTACCCAGATAGCACACATACGTCTTGCCGACGTCGGCTTAAGATCGAAACGTTGTGTTCTATTCATAACGTCGTATAAGCATCAGCAAATGGTCGGATTTCTTCTCATATCTGTGCTCCATCTCAAACGTCGCAGATACGTCGGCTCATCGTCGGCTCATCACTGACTGTTTCAGGAAGAACGTTCCATTTAAAATATAGGAAATACTTTTTCTGGATTTTCCGTTTTCTAACAATTTGGTATAGCAGAGCATTCAGGTTTGGGCTATATAATGTACACAAAGCTCTGGTGAACCCCACAAAAAGAAAGAACAGTCACAGAATGTCAGTGAAACTAAGCCAAGCTATTAAAAGACATCAACTTGATTGATTATTTTACATAATCAATACATACACATAATTTATGTATATATATTTTTTTTATTAATGTAATATATCTTTTCTATCATTTCACTGTGTGGGGACTTGGCAAATTGGCGCCCCCTTCAGGCAGCTGCAGGCACCCCTGCTTGCTGAGAAGGTGCTGTGCACAGAAGCTGTGTGAAAAAAGGGGAGGGGGACAGACAGCTCAGCCAGGGGCGGATCTACCGGGGTGGCATGGGGTGGCAAATGCCACCCTAAAAATTGCTTTGCCACCCCAGCTGCCACCCCAGTTGGCAGCTTTGAAAACAAAGAAAAGTTGTGGCTCATCGGACATTTGCGAGAGCGAATTTCTAATATCCGAATGCAAGTAAATGCAGCACGAAAATGACTCCATCCACCCTCCCCACACAGCCACCGAAGTTGCTTTCATTTGAACACAAGGAAGGCGCAAACTGACCATAGAAGGCTTCAACTCAAGGAAGAAATCGTCGGCACGGACAGCAGACCACACCGGAGGAATGAGGTGTTAAGCAATTATCTATTAATGACTAAGAATAATGACAAAAGTGCAGGGCTATACGGAGTTGCAATGTTACTTTTCCTGTTGAATTGAGGTTAATAACATTAACTCGTGAATTCTTTGGGCAACAAAGCAACAACAAAGATGACTGTGGTAAAGTTAGTTTGAAGTTCGATATTCAACAGATATTCGGACGCCCAGTATTGTGTTATTTTAACCGGTGTTTAGCACTGCTACGACCGGCCGCTTAGCCAATGCTTTTGGCTGCCTAAACAACGCGTACGTTTAGGGACCGACAACAAATTACACATTTCAAAAGTCAATAGCTTTTCAACAACATGAACTAGGAGCGTCAAAATAATGTTAAACTGTTGAAGATGTATGCATTCATGCTGCAAAGCCTTTATTTTGTTCATTTTCATCTCACGTTATTAAAAAATATTTTATTCAAAATAAATCTTCAAACTTCAATAGCTTTTTGGTTGTGTGACCTATAATCCTCAAATTCATTTCAGTGTTCACTGACTATGCATACATGTTGCACAGCCTTTAGTTTTTTCATTTTGATCTCACACACATTTGCCACGGGATGCCACCCCTCAAAATCTCCTGTCACCCTCTTGCCACCCTCTTGGGGGGGGGGGGGGGGGGGGGTCCACTATATAGTGCAATACTCTAAATTAGTGGGCTAAAGTCAGTTGCACCTCGACTTTCTTCCAAATAACGCACATTTCATTCATAATGTTATAAATATAGGCCTAAAGTTCCTGCACATTTTTGTTTTTTTAATTGTGTGAATTTGATTGTGGTCACCAAGGTGAATTGGTTTAGTCTTGACTTCTGGTCGTGAGTGACAGTGTTGGGGAGATGGGAAATCTGTTGACTGTTGAGTGCCAAAGAAGATGGACAGGAAAAGGTCAAGTAAGCCATCAGGTGCCCAATTTCGAAAAAAAAGAAAAGAAGAAGAGGAGAAACGAGAAAGAGATAAAGGTATGCAAATATGTCTCTGTATGATTATTACGGTATCCATGTCATGAATGAAGGGCTAATGTTAATTGGTGGGTATAGGCTAACTCTTACGTTTGTTAGCCTTTTTGCTATGATGCTTGCTATAACAACAATATTTCGGTTTTAACTCAACAAACACAAGATAACATTTCACCATAATAGTGTGCTTTGCAAAAAAACTGTTACAAGTTCAGTTATTATTTATTTTCATTATTTAGGTTAGGCCCTGTAATTAGCCAACGGAATTTTCAAATCTGTAGGTAGTTTCAAAGACGAACATTTGCTATTTGCTACAACTATATTTCGTGACAAAGTATAGTTTAACGTCATAACTAAAAGTGTTCCTCCCTAAAAGTTATATTAATATAGCATGTAATAACAGACATTTAGCGTGTAAGGGCATGTTTATGTAACCCTCCTATTATGTTTGGTGTCAATTTGACCCCAGGCTGTTTTAGCTGTATAGAACATAATCGGTCTTACCATAACAGCCTTTTGATTTCAATGGGGGGGGGGGGAGGGGGGGGGTGTAATTCAATGTAGAACCGCCACTGGTACTGCTGAAGAGAAAGCAGGTCTTTTCTGGTGTCCTCCAGAAAACAAAGGGTCTCTAACTCAGCTTTGATCTGAAGACTGAACTCGTGAACTGTTTTTTGATTCATCGAGAAAGTATTTTGAGTATTTTAAATACAAAATTACTCCACTCTAAAGTATTTTGTTACAAATTACATTAGATTTTTTATCGGCCCTATCAAATACAAATTACAAAATACTCAAAAGTCTTGAAATGTGTATTTCAAATACAAGTAATTGAAATACTGCCCATCTCTGGTCCTCTTCAACCTAGACTTTAAGAAACACCTTTTTTGCACAACGCAGACCTGTTGGTATTCTTTCAGCAACATCAAGTTGTGGGTAAATAGGAATTCAGACAGAATTTAATTTAAAGTGTTAGCGGTTTAGCTTATTGCAAAAGTGCAAAAAGGCACAATATGGGGGATGAGTGTAAAGGCCCGTTCACACCAAGAACGATAACTACATTTACATTTACAATAATTTACTGTAACTATAAAGATACAGTTTCTTAGAATCGTTCTATATTTTAAAACAATAGCAGAGTCCACACCACAATGATAACGACAACTATATAGCGGAACAATATAGTTGGGATCACTTTCAAAAAAAAATTTTCCCCAGCTGATGAACGATAAAATACTTCTTGTTATAGTTCTTGTTATTGTCCTTGGTGTGAACAGGCCTTAAGAGGTCACAAGATAGATGTTAACATCCACTTATTACTGGAAAGTTTCACTTGTGTAATGAATTGCAACTACATAGCACACATAGGCCTATGTAAATACATTATTGCCTTTTATTCAACCATTCACACAATGGTGGCAGAGCTGCCATGCAAGGCACTGGTCTGTCTTTCGGGAACAATTTGGGATTCAGTGTCTTGGACAGTTGGACACATGGACAGAAGGAGTAGTAACATGGTAGGTAATGTAACCTTAATGTAAAGTGTTGCCATTTTTTAAGTCTTTGTCATTACCACTGTACTCAAGTCTACATGTATAGATACAAAATAAGTGTTGAAAGATCATTGGAAAAGTCCATGTTATTTCATGGTGTATGACAAAATACAAATGTAGGTATAGAATGTATACCCCTGTAACAGGTTTGGAGGAAATCAAATGGATCATTTAGCATTTTATGACCTCTATACTATGCATTCTAAAATGGTTGTAACATCACAATGTTACCTATCAATTATCTTACCTCAGCAGTCAGAAGCTACCATTAATATGTAACAGATGCTGAAATGTTATCATGTATACTAAGGCATTTTGATTTTTTTGGAAAGCATGCACAGTATCCTACAGCAATTTTTAGTCTAGCACAAGTCAACTCCCGAAGCACATTATGAAGATTTCACAGTTGGACAGCAAGTTCACTGCCGTCTCGGTCTTTAAGAAACTTGTCTTAACTCTAAATATCTTCTCCGTTTTCAATTTGAAGCAGTAAATCTTATACAGTAGGAAATCTCCCACGACATCCGCTGGCTCCGCTTGGACTAATAAATATGTTTTCTCAGTCCACCATACTACATTAGACAACCTAATTTTCGAGCACTTTCAATACAACATACAGGCAATGTTAGAGTTGGTGAAATATACATAATTATTATGTGGGCGATGTAGAACAGCAGACAGATTCGAAATATGATTTTTTGTTTTAAAGTTATGGCCATTCTAGTGACGAGTGCTTACAACGCTACGACTGTCATCATAGCTGCCATAGAACGGCGAAACGAGAGGCCTGTTCCATAAAGCGAGTTTACCGAATAAGCCAGACTTATGTCAGTTAGTCGGACTAATTTCTAGTTCATTCGGTTCCATAAAGCTAGCTCAACGTAGTTCGAACTCAGTTACTATGCTAAATTATGCTTCGAAACTAGCCTGGTCCGGGTCAGACTAATTGTCAGACTTAGACCGTGTTCTTGCTTAACCAGACGTTCCTGTAACACTGACCCAACGGGAAAACGATGATTTACCACGGATATTCTCATTTTATTATTCTCATCAGTTCAATATGTAGGCTAAATTTATAGAAATTCAACTTAAATAATATATAGCCTACATAGGCTACAACATTTAGCCTAATGCATTAAACAATGATGAACAATGATTTGATACACACCATAGCTGTTAAATGTATGGCTATGGTAGTTTGTGATTTCAAATGTTTAGGCATCAGGCATAGGCCTATATCTCAATATAAACTAGAGAGGGTACAATTTCTGGGGAAATTGTAGGGTGTGCTTGCTTGTGTCGGTTGCACAGGGGTCCGTTTTTGAATGAAATTTTTACAACTGATTTCTGTATATTTTATATGAAAATGCATACTTATTATTTATAAAGATTAAATAGATTTAAAGGAAAAAAAATGTGCTGCTCATTTACAACAGAAAATACGAGTGAAGTGTAGAATGAAATAGATGTCTTCTCATTTCCCCTGCAAGAGGCAGCCTCATCGTTGAATCAAAACGAATAAATTTGGCAGACCGGTGTAAAAATGGACCTAATCTCTATGACTTAAACGTCATTTTAAGTTTTTCCCTTCTCGTGATATTTTCAGGCATGTAGCCTACTCATTGCATTCATTCATTAATAAAGAACCCCCTTTGAAGATTATTCTACGACGTTACCCGGCAGTAGAAGATGGAATCGCGATTCAGACAGTCCCATCTGCTAACTGAAAATATGCCCCCCAAAACGTAAATAAGCTTGACATTTATTTAGTGGAAAATCGCTCATTCATAAAAAGCTCACTGGTAGCGATCATTGTCAGTAACAACGCAAAATGCGATATAGCCCTGTGTGGAGAAGCTGCGCCGGTAAATTGTACTACTACGGTACAGTACTAGTAGACTACTGCTGTGTTCGTCTTGATAGCGATTGCGTTGGTTGAATTGGATTTAACGTTCCGTTGTACGGTTTAGGCTGAAATTAATTATTTTCATGAACAGATTGGCAACGTTTAGGCTGTGGCAATGAAGTTCAGGTTAGTAGTTAGATAGACTTTTGATTAAGTAAGGGGAGTGCCGAACATGTTCTGTCGCCGTTTGACTTCCTACAGCTGTGTAGATGTTTTTGTTTGTGTCTCGCGTAGGCTACAGCATTGCAGTGAGCAACACTGGTTTGAAACCACAGGTAATGATAATTTCACCCACAAATCGTTTACTTGTAATGTAATGTCATAATAAATCCTACAACGAAAATGTATTTGTGAGGAATGTTTATTTTAAAGATTGAAAACAGATGCATCATAGACCACTGTAGTATGTGTTGCCCGGGCAACAGAGGCTAATGTCATGATGCTAATGCTTCAGTGAAATAGTAGACTACCGTTTCCAAAAGTAGATGTGGGCCTACTTCCTTAATAATATCATCTAATATTGTACATTACATTTCATAATTGTGTTTCACATCACAAAGTAAAATGAGTAAATAGTTATCACCCTGGCCTCTTTGCTTGTGGCGTTCCTGCAGCTGCCTTGCAGTAAAGCTATAGTTAGCCTAGCTATCCCCCAAGTTAACAGATGTGAAACGAATGTTCTGCTACAGGTAGTCACGCGTGTTTTCGTGACGTAGTGACGTTAGTAACGTCAGTGACTGTGGCTAGCAAATTAGCCACCGTTAGCTTCACTTTTCACCACAAAAACGCAATTTCTACTTAAACCATGCAACGGAATGTAAATAAAAATACAACCAACGCAATCACTACCAAGACGAACCTTTTGACACCGTCGTTGTGTATGTAGTCCAAATATTGACTGATCCTTAGGGGGGCGAAAATAAATAAATAAATATATATGTGAGAGAACAAAGGTTGTGCTCTCGCCGAAGGCTTGAGCACACCCAATTAGTATAATTATCATAGCTATATAATTGTTAACAGTAGCCTATTGCAAAACGAACTTAAATCCATAGGACATCTATCCTCCATTTTCACGACACAAAAACCATGTTAAAAAGTTAGGCTACTGGATAATGTATTGATTAATAGTAGGCTATTCAAAAAATAGTAGGCTAGTCCAAAAAGTCAATTTAGATGTGTTTAGAGGGTGTCTGTTTTTTAATCAACAAAGTAAAGGTCTAAAAAAGGACCTCGACCTACGTAGCCTATTGTTCACGTCAATCATGGCGTGTCATTTTATTTTGATGAAGCGGTGGATAAGAGCTATCATAGTATACGGCTTACGCCTGGGACACACTGGCTGCGAAGCGCCTGGACGCGCCGCGCAGCGCCACGATCGGCTACGATCGGCTACGACTGAGCAAAAGCTGTTCACACCAGACGCGCATTTCTCCGCGCCGGTCACCAAGCCTTTCTGCTACTCTGAGCTTTACACTGACATGGTACATAAACATGGCATTGGCTATATCCCAGCATTGATCCTTATCTACGTTGTCCTTGTAAAATTGTTGCTGGGGGGTCATACAACAACTCCCTGTGCTTTTCAACTTCGAGAATTCATTTGATGCTGATTTTAGAAATCGACTTGGGGGTTCTCTCTCGGTAGGCTATGTCTGCACGCGTGTGTGTTGTCTGCAACGCGTGACAACTCGTTTCTATCAAACAAACAAAACAACTACGGGCATGCTAGCTCAACGGATCAATCCGTTTATTTTCATTCGTTTTCATCAGGGTAACCACATGTAAAGGACGTTCGTTACCAACATTGTGTAATTATAAAGTCTACAACTTTACAAATGTTCACCGTAGTCTACAATTAATGGAGTAAAATCTTAATAACATGTTTTTTTATTCAAATATATCAACTAATATGGTGTATTTCATCATCCTGCAGCCAATTTCGCAAGCGTCTCGCGAAAAAATTCGACCAGCTGCCGAAACGATCGCTGCAGATCGCAGGCGATCGCAGGCGATCGCAGGCGATCGCAGCCAGTGTGGTCGGTCCCATTTGATAACATGGACGCCGAAAGAAAAAAGGAGGCGCTTCCAGGCGCGTCGCAGCAGATCGCAGCCGATCGCTGCAACGCGCCAGTGTGTCCCAGGCGTTAAAGGTAACGCTCTTTCTGGAAGAAGTCACGTGGCCGTGTGCATTGCTTTTGCCGTGGTGGATTGTATGATCCATGTTTTACCTCTCGGGCTGTTTAAGAATTGGGTGCATGTGCAATTAGCTTGACAACTTAAATCTGACTTGAATTAGTAGGAGTGCGTGAGTGTGGGAACCGCTTTAGCCCCGCTTGACTAATTAAACTAATTCAAGTCAGGTTTGGGACTTTAAGTCCAACTTTTTTGAGAGGCCTTTATGGAACAGGCGTCAGGTCACATGTTTTTCCAGAAATAACTATCGTTCGTTACCTACAAACAAATGCTTTGTAACAGAAGAGTATCTACTTTTTATTGGCGATATTGACAACAGCCTTCTGCCGGAGGGGAGTAGCTGAAACAGTGTGTCCAGGCTGGGAGGAGTCGGCCACAATCTTCCTTGCTCGCCTCAGGATCCTTGAGGTGTGCAGGTCCTCAAGGGTAGGCAGATTGCAGCCGATCACCTTCTCAGCAGTGCGGATGATACGCTGCAGTCTGCTCTTGTCCTTGGCAGTGGCAAAAGTGTACCAGATGGTGATGGAGGAGGTGAGGATGGACTCAATGATGGCTGTGTAGAAGTGCACCATCATTGTCTTTGGCAGGTTGAATTTCTTCAGCTGCCGTAGGAAGTACATCCTCTGTTGTGCTTTCTTGGTGAGGGAGCTGATGTTCAGTTCCCACTTGAGGTCCTGGGAGAGGATAGTGCCCAGGCAGTGGAAGGACTCAACAGGGTTGACTGGGACTGAGTCACACAGGGTGATGGGGGTGACTGTCTTAAGAGAATTGAGCTCTAACATAACGCTTTAACATTTATGAAATTAAATAAGATACCCTTTTCATCACTCTTTTTTCTCCTTTTACAAGAAAATATTGCAATGCATAATAATGACAGATATACTTTTAACACTGTCTCACCATTTTGGTTTCAAAGCAATACTTTTCACCTTCATACTGCTGACATACTTTTGTCTGATATGATATTGATAACTGGTATGCAATATACTCTTCATCACTATATTTGCTCATTTTTAACTTTTTTAACTTCAAACTTTTTTCTGTTTCTCAGTCTTTCATTCTTTAATACTTTTAACCCTCTTAATTGTATGAAAATAAATAAGATACTCTTTTCATCAATCTTTTATCAACAGTAAGAAAATATCGCAATGCATAATAATGACAGATATACTTTTAATACTTTTTCTCACAATTTTGTTTTTAAAGCACATACCTCTTTTAAAATCTTTGTAAAACCTTCATTATTCAAGCCATCAAAACAAAATCGTTTCAACTGCATTCAGCAAA
The DNA here is from genome assembly GCF_038355195.1 of Osmerus mordax. Classification (NCBI taxonomy): domain Eukaryota; kingdom Metazoa; phylum Chordata; class Actinopteri; order Osmeriformes; family Osmeridae; genus Osmerus; species Osmerus mordax. The sequence continues at coordinate 5,097,043 of NC_090050.1, read as the reverse complement.
CACACACATTTTCTTCAGGAAATGTACCTTTCTAGTTTTGTTTGTGAAAATCTTAACTTGGGGACAATGACATGGCTGGATAGCTGGCTAGTCTTGATGTTAAACATAGTGTCAAATTATATATACTGTTTATGTCAATTTGACGCGATCATCTCACATCCATTTGCTATTCAACTCGCCACAGGCTGCGGCCGGCGCTACTGTTCGTGAAAATCTTGATATTGATTTTGGGACAGTGACATTCCTTACAAAAAAGAAGTATATTATTAAACTTTATTAGGTTCTAGACCCAATAGCAAGACATACACCATAAAGAAAAAAGAAAACAGATACATAAACACATACAAATATACTATTATTCATGAGTCTTAAAAGGCACCCATACCAATGTTTCCACAGATATGATTGATATCTGACCGAGCTGCACCTGGGACTCGTGAGCATCATTATAATACAGTTTTGTGACTCATCAAGTCGAGACATAAACTTAAACATCAGGTTCCTCAATAGAGCCTGTAAAGTGCTTGTGACCTGCATACCTTGGTTGATATATATACTTCAAGTTGAATTTGTAAGTATACTTAAGTATAAAAAGTATACTATTATCATGGTACCTAAAGTATACTAGCAGTGTACTTATTAAATACTATTTTTGTACTAAGTAAACTGAATTGGCCCACTTTTTAGGTCATTTAGTACACTTTAAAGTACAATTATAGTGTATTTGAAGTTTACTTTTGAATACTGTAAAGTAGCCTGTGTAGTGCACTTTTAGTTTATGAAGTATACTTCCTAAAGTAGGGGTGCACCGATCCGATATTAAGATCGGATCGGATGTCATTTGTCAGCAGCATGAGTTAACCGAACCTTTAGATGCGTGAGGTCTAAATATATCTCCACACAGCCGACCCTTTGGATCGCTCCATGTTGCTTTTAAGTTTATCTGTCCACTGGTTGGACAGATAGGGTTAGGGTTATTATGTATGGAGCTAAATCAGGGCCAAATGTTTTGTTAATTAAAAACAAAAATCTTTAGTTGAAAAACTAAAGCTTGACATTGAAAGTTTTTTTTGTAAGTTTTGGTCAAAAACTTGAAAAATAAAACCATGAATTCAAAGAAAAAATAAGTTTACCAATTTGTTTTTCAAGTTGAATACAATTTCGATTAAAGTCTGGAATTATTTTGAAGAAATTATTAATTTTCATTTTTCACTTTTAGATGTTCACATAGTTTCACATTTAATGTTTTCAGATTAAAAACTTTTTTTACGGCTTCAATTTATTTATAATTTTTTCATTATTTTAATTTTTCCATTTATTTTTCAGTTTCAGATCTGATTTTCAGTTTCAGACTTTTGACCCCGATTTTGCGTAGGGGGCGTGGCTTCAACTCAGAGGCGGGAGTTATGAGTGACAGCCTAACAAAGAGGCAGAAGACTCGGCAGTTGGCATGGCGTCCGCTCCGCCAACCCAGTCTCATACTTCTGTGTATCTATGACACGGGTTTACACATCTATTTTGCGTGCCATATATCAAACTGAGGCTTTAACATATCAACCGAGCAATAGCGAGCTCGAACGGTCGAGGTTAGTAAGTTGTTTATTATATGGCATTTTTAGCTCTTTTCATTTTGTAAATGAAAATAAATGGTAGGTTAATTGTAGCTAGCTCTCAAGTCTTCTCACGGTGTGTTTCAGGTTTTGCCTAGCAACCAATTCCTTTTGATAGAAAGCGGACAACACGGTTCTGCTAAAATGGCTTTAATTCCAACCCAAATAACGACTCTTTTAGAAAGTTAACTATTTCTTCATCGCTGTTGATGTCGTATCGTCTGGATAGTAAAACTCAGCTGACTCCTCGATATTGCTCATTTTGAAGATGACGTCAGAGGAGGGCAATAATAATCCGTATCAGACCGCGGACCGGCGATGAGGTCAATACGCGGCTGGCATGACTACCCATTAGCCAGAACGCTCGTACTGTCATTGCCATATAATAAACAATGTTATTGCCTTAGAATCTTGCTAGCATAACGTTAGCTTTCGAGCTAATAGCTCATCAGCCAAAGAAAAGTCTGTGTTGGTTCTATGAGCTGAGCGGACTAGAAATATCAGAGTTGGCTAACGTTGAAAAACGTTTGATTTCTATAGACCTTTTTTGATGAACATTCTAGAATTTTCATTCGTCAAGTTTGGCCCTTGAAAGCTTCCGGTTTCAGACGTGCGAATGATTGTTTTGATAGAAGTCAGCTAGTTTAGAAGCATAAGTGAGCAAGTTACTATGGCAAAAAATGATTTTTTAAACAATGTCAATTGTTGCTGTGATTGGCTGTTCATCGAGATTGAGGAAGAACAAGTTGCAGGGGCGTAGCCACGTGGTGGCCACATTTTTTTTGTAGTTTTTTTTAAACCTTCCTGGACAGAAACGGTATAAAGCTGAAATAAATGCATTAGTATTTTTTTTTATAAAGTCGTCTTATATTGGTATTTGTCACTTATGCTACAAGCCCCATATTCGCAACATGTTGGGCCACACCCCCATCAACAGCGCAAGACACAAACCAACATACCTGCATTCTGACAGCGCTTCAATGGAGACTAGCAGCTAACCACTGGATACCGTTAGAAAACTGCTGAGTGATGCAGTGTGAGTTTTAAAATAGTAGTTTTTGACAATCAAGTGCCACCCCAATTAAAAGACTGTCCAGAGCTGGCCCCCCAGAAATAATGTCCTGGCTACGCCCCTGACAAGTTGTCAACAAGTTTAAATTTCCTATAAAAACGGGACAACGAGATGACTGGGTTGCTGCTGAAAAGAATAGCTTGTTGATCTTTCAATGTTGTTTCACTAGTAATATTGGTGGAAATACCGTTAGAATAGCGTTGGTTTTTCAACGTTGTTTCAATATTAAATAAGGGTGCAAAATGATGATGGGTCAACATCAGAGTTTGACGTTGGTTCAGCGCCACAATCGGCTACGATCGGCTACGACTGAGCAAAAGCTGTTCACACCAGACGCGCATTTCTCCGTGCCGGTCACCAAGCCTTTCTGCTACTCTGAGCTTTCCTTTACGCTGACATGGTACATAAACATGGCATTGGCTATATCCCAGCATTGATCCTTGTCTACGTTGTCCTTGTAAAATTGTTGCTGGGGTCATACAACAACTCCCTGTGCTTTTCAACTTCGAGAATTCATCATATTGAACATTTATCGGTGCGTTTATGAATTACTACAATTTCACAGCAGTTATTCAACAAGTAACCAGCAGATATAGCCTATACCCGCTGCACACCTCCCCATTGCTTTTAGTATGCAAGCATCACAGCTGGTCTAGGTCTTTTTAAGCCGACTCTGTCTTAATATGTACATTGTTTGTTGACTCCCATAAAAAAAATAGTTGTAGGCATCAGACTTTTATAGGCTCCAATAACCTCTTTACTGACTGTAATGTAGCTACGATTTGAAATAGTGGTAGACATTACATTATGTAACATATGTAACTTTTACATAGAAAAGGTAATCGAATATAATTACGTGATTGGAGCTGCATTGTTTTTGGTTAACAAGACACGCTAGTGCAATACCGCTTTATATCCACGAGTGGACGCTGTAACAGGGTGTTCAGGTTAAAAATAAAAAGTTCTAGAGTACAGAAGGAGAGCATACGAAAAGAGCAGAGTTGTCGACACGAACAGGCAGAAGCAAAATCAAAGAATTAAGTTATAATATAATAATTTGAGATAGTAAAGTTACTTTCATCGGTAAAGAATTAATGATATAAGAAGTGGAAGCTACATTTTGTTTTGTTCTTTCATCTGATGTCTTCGGTAAGTTTTCTTTTTAACGTGACATCGTGGTGATATGTTGTAGCTTAGCCCTAGCATGGTCGAAACGAATATAATTGAATTTGAACAGAAATATATAGTTTTGAGTGGAAACCAAATGTATTTGAAAGAATTAGTTTAAAACCAATCGGATATATATATATATATGCTGATATGTGAAGTTATAGTTTTGTATTTTATTGAAATATTCAGAATGTATTTTGCTCATGTGTAACGTGCCAGATAACACGTGGTGATATTGTGCTGCAAGAATGACTAACTACCTATTGTAAAGAAATAACGATTTTTTATTTTACTTTGGGGTATGTTTTGCATTTATACTAGCGTGGTTTTGTTAAACAAAATGCGAATTAGCAACAGTAAATGAGAGAACCGGCCGCATTTTGTAGTCAGGCCTTTTTGTTGTCTCTCGCTGTAGCATGGCTATGTTGCAGCGTTACCATGGGAAGGTATAAAATTAGGGACGATGATTTGTGTGATATTTGGATAAGTTGAATTGATAACTAATATCGAACTGTTACTGTTTGCTATGTGCAGATAGTTTTTTTTCCCCAGTGTAAATTGACTGTGGACTGGATTGTACTTAAGTCCTATCGTCATCCGGTGGATGCTGCTCCTGTCGCACGTGGACTCGGAGAGAAAACAGATAGGACTGTGCATTCATGTTTTTGTTTTACATGAGATCTCCAACGTTAGTTACACTACCCGGGTAGTAGGTCTGCAGATAACTTTTTCTTTTATTTTTCTTCATGGACAATAACTCTTGAGTGCTTGAGCATTGCCCTTCAAAACACTACACCCACTACATACACCACATACTGATACTGATAATTATGAATAAATGTCAAATGTTCAAACTGTATCTTTGTGCCCAGTATCATTCCTCCTAGAGCGTTCCTAGAAATACCAGCCATTCCTTAGTTGTTATTATTTTATATATATATTTTATAGAGATCATTACAGAAAGAATTAAGTGTTACAATTACATTTACGTTTAGTCATTTAGCAGACGCTCTTATCCAGAGTGACTTACAGTAAGTACAGGGACATTCCCCTGAGGCAAGTAGGGTGAAGTGCCTTGCCCAAGGACACACCATAATTTTGCATGGCCGGGGAATCAAACCAGCAACCTTCTGATAACTAGGCCGATTCCCTAACCGCTCAGCCACCTGACTCCCTGCATTTACTAGTATAGAAAGACAATAATTAACCATTATGTTACATTTAGTCATTTAGCAGACGCTCTTATCCAGAGCGACTTACAGTAAGTACAGGGACATTCCCCCGAGGCAAGTAGGGTGAAGTGCCTTGCCCAAGGACACAACGTCAATTGGCATGACAGGGAAACGAACTGGCAACCTTCGGATTACTAGCCCGATTCCCTCACCGCTCAGCCATCTGACTCCCATGTTATGTTCATCACCTGTTTACTCAGAGCCCCTTATAATGCTAATTCAGTCCCTCTCCTAGGTTTATTAAATTAATAGCCTACTATACAAATAATTATTTAAATGCAATCATTGAACACAACACACCAACACTCCCTGACCAGGATCTCTAGGCATTACCACCTTGTTAAGTGGACCAGGATGTGAACAGTCTAGATAAAAGTTCTGTTGGTAAAAGTTAGTTTAGGTAACAAGGTTTACAGGCTTTTTTGTTGTTGAAATATTTACCCTTTATCAATGACATGTTGACACTATCCAAAATGTTCTTCAAACCCGCTTTGCCAATTAAGCAAGTCATACTGATGTGTAATAGCCATCACACATTGCCATTTGTTCATTTGTCTTTGGTATTTTCCTTTTGTTTTATTTTGACAACTTCATCAGGTCTAGGTAAGAATATTGCTGGTATCACCCTCTCCTTCACTCCCACCACTCTCCACAGTCCCTGTTAACAACATACTGATGTGTCTTAGACAGAAGTCACAACACAAATTCCTGTAATCTTGATAATAATGAAGTGTGTCTAGTTCAATCAAAATGTCCCTTTTTCCAGCCTCCCTGTGACGCACACCTAAGGCAGAAACATCAGAGGCTGTGGAAGAAAGGCCAAACGAGGCGTTTGAAACCAGAGGAGAAATGTCAAAAAAGTGTCACTAATTAGGTTATTTTCGCTTACCCCAGATTTTAATTATGATTGTGTGCTTCAAGTTTTGCAGATGAAATAAGTGGCTTCCCTTCTCGACGGTTCTTCTAAAAAGAGGGGGTTAACTGAAGTCTCTAGCTAACTACCATAGCATCTCTATTTTCAGATACCGTCTCACAAATATGCAATTAGATTTTGACTGGGAAAACGACTGGAGTTAGAATCTTGAGAAGATGTATCATCCACTAATAATGGATGTTAATGTAACAGGAATGACTAAACATATTCCCTGAGGAGTAGATTTACCGTTAATTGATTACTGAGGTCTATGAAAAGATGCACGTTAAATCATTACCAATGAGATGCCCTATAAGGTTGCAGCAATTTAAAGAACAAGTCTCTTGAGCCTTTTAAAGCTTCCCGCAACTGAAATGCATTCTGAATTAATAAGTAAGACGGAAATATTCTCAACTCATGTTACCTTACTTAACATTAACATTATTTATTCAAAAACGTGGCATCCACACTTTGTTTTACCCATCTTGTCTCTTGACACACAAATTGTTTACTCCTCTAGTTAATCTCACATCCTCTTCATCTGAATTACAAAATCACAATCAATAGGTAAATGCTTGTTTCAGTCGCATATCACATAAGGCAAGACATTTATTTTATTCATGTACAAATATATACACTTTAAACAAAACCTGCATGTATTACCCATCTCAGGATAAACAATCAGCAATTACAGCTGTCACAGTCCTGACTGGACATATTGCATCACCATATGGTCACCATATTGCATCATGTTAACATTAAGAGTGACGGTACAACTTGTGCAGCTCGCCGCCTCTGTACAGTAACAATTTAAATGTCAGTTAAGACCTATGCTTCGCTACCACTAGCAGCTTCCAGATGGCCCAACTGCCTGTGCTTCCTGTTTGCGCAGGTCTTAATGAGATTGAAGTGATCACCAAGTTATCAGACAGGCTTAGGTGGATGATGACCTGCTAGCTGTTAGTCACCTTGTGGCTTTGGCTACCTTGTTAGCTAGTATTATAGCAAGGCACTTTAGCTTCATGGGGTCATGAGCAGTCTGGCCTTGGAGTGTCTGCTTAAGTTTTGGATAAGGATTTTTCTGTTTTGGATGGTAAGGTATCTTATTTTAGGACGTGAATACACAGGTTTGCGGAAACTGCTACGAAAAGTAATTTGGGATGTTTGATGCCTTGGTTTCACATGGGGATCACAGTTTGTTTATGGATGTTCTAATGTTTGTTTGTGTTTAACGTACATGAAGGCAGTGCTCAGAGAGCATGAGACATTTCAAGGACAGTGCCTTTCCGTCTGACAGTCATTTAAAGACAAAATGATAGAAACTATCGAAAATGTTTGTATATGTACCCAAAGCAATGTTTGAGGGTATACATTTGCCATCACAACAGAATAATCCATTCAGAATTCACACAGAAAATAACATCTTGAGACACTGAACCACATTTTATAAACGTTGTCTTATTCAGGACCAAGATAAATAAATGTTTGCCAATATACAGTTTATTGGATTTAGAATTTGTCTTAAATTCAAGCCTGTTAGTGAGTAGCCCTATTTCCCCCTCACAAACAGGTCCACACACTCACATACACATGCACTTTGTCTCTGTTTCACACACAAACTCTTTCTCACTTCCACTCACTCACTCAACTAACTCTCTCTGTCACACACACACGGCCAGGAGTTGTAGTGAGTGTCAGGCCTTGTTAGCTCTTCTCAAGATCACAAGAGTTCAATCTGTAATGTGAGCTGCCTGTTGGAATAACTAGCCCAATACACGCTTTGCTCATTCAGTAAATGATGAATATTCCAAAAAATAAAAAATGTTATGTCTACCTATTGAGACATACCAGTAATATTTGTTTGTGTTAAACATGATATAACAACAGCACCAGTTCATCTCTCAAACTCATGAACTGGGAATTCGAAGACATTAGCTATAATCCTGCCCACCAAACGAATCACTTAGAAATACAGTAGGCCTACAGTCGAAGTTGCAGTCTTCAAAGTAAATAATATTACACTTCATGACAAAATAGAAAGTTGATCATAAGTTACTTGTTTGCTTGTGAATTAGGCCTTAAATCTATATGTTGACCTGACGCCACACCAGAATACACCACACAGTGCCCTCCATAGGCTTTATGAGGCACTGACGCAACATAGCGCATTCCATGGGCTGCTCGCTCCCGTTCACATCGAGGCTCTAGTGCCTCGAACCCAGGGGCTGCATTCCTCTCTGTTCACACGAAGGGAGCCGCGAAAGCGAGCAGTAGTACTCCGTGAGAAGAATGGAAATGTCCCTAAGTTTTGGAATTTAACAATGGCAAGGATATCTGATCCAAGGATCACTTAAATTTGTAAGTTCTACGAGGATTTTGTACGGTTTTCCAATAGGACGGGCGATACGTTTTTGTCACTAATGTGGGTGATTTCACTCCATGTTGCGAGTTTAGCGTTGGTTTTCTTTGACTACACACTAGGTAGACGCTTGCTTGGTTCCTTTGGTGTTTGCTCCATGACTTTATTGAGGCTTACGGTTTCCAAACCGAGCTGATTAAACGTTTTAATTTGTCGTTTGTGAATATAAATGGCAACCCGCGTATGCCGGTGTGAATGAGTGAACTCCAGCATTTGTAGTTGGCAATGTTTCAGAGCCGGAGACTGCTTGGTCTCAGTTAAAACTGAGGGTGTTGAATCTCAGATTGTGTTCAAAAGGCTAAGGATCATTTCTTAGAAACTGTCCACAGCAAGTGAACATGGAAACCAGGATCCACCTTTACGCACAATTTAAACCAGAGGTTATTGTTTGCGCTTTGTTTGCCATTCTTTTTCTCTCTTACTAAATACTTTCAAGGACTTTTTAGAGTAAACGCATGGAATTACAGAAGGCTGGTTACTTCATTAGAACGAGTTCTTGTGGCTGTTGCAATGCCTCGGAGAAGGAATGCCACCATACATAATTATAGGTATTCTCTGACACAGTCACAGGGGAAATTGTCTGAGGCGGCGTGGAGTAGTTTTTTGGGCTCATGCATGTATTTAGACAGAAATTCTTAGGATGCGTCCTTGTTGTCTGTAGCGATCATTAAAGTCGTAAAATTACTCAGCTCGGTTACTAAATGGACAGAATTGAGTGATGCATTTCTCAAGGGATGTGTTCTGCTTCAAAAAAAAATCATCGATTCCTCGATTAGCTTTTAAAATAATTAGAAATTGTGGTAGTAGTGTGAAAAGGGCGTTAATCTGCTAACGACTGAGAGGCAATTTGTAAGCTTTGTTATTCGACAGCGATTGAATTCCCCATTGAGAATCAGTAGAAAGACGAGGGTTGTCAGTGGGTGTGCTGGTGTAGGCTACGCAGTGGATGTCATCTAGTGAAAATTGTCTTATTGCTGGATTTTATTTCCTAACTATTTGAAAAAATCTGATTAGTATGACAAGCGAATGTGTTAAGGCATCAGGCCCATGTCTATGAAGTCGTACATATTTTACGATTCTTTGTGAAGCCTATATTATGGGAATTATTTAACATTTTATGAGTTACGAACAAACTATCCCCAATTTACGCTAACCAACATTATGACGGAAGTGGATTTCATGTGTAGGCTAATATGTTAAAGGAAGAGGAGTAACCAGTTGAATGTGACTGACTAGGTTGATTTAGGTTCAGTCCGGCATCTCGGAACCGACTCACATTGATTAAAAAAGGGCTTTTCAAATAGAACTTGATTTGAATTCGTAATATCTCATCCGATTTCAATTAGGGCATGTCGTCTGGTCGTAAGCCATTCATTGTACCTAGTATCTGAAAATCAAATGGCGTAGGCATAAACTACATTGAGTTATAGGAGACCTGTTTCAAGACTGTATCTTATTTAATCTCCACGCACTATCAATGTTGCCAATGTGGAATGACTTGTGGATCTGCTTGCGTGAGCTGGGACCACCATAATTTGTTTTGGAGAGATTGTATGTATTTGTGATAGACTACCACTTTTTCACCTTTTCGATAGCCTATGCATTTCGAATATTCACTGTCGTTAACCCACTTGGTTCCGATCAGTTGTATGCAGAGCGCTTTAGAATTGTCATTCACCCGTCACCATTATGCAAATAACTGCTACATTTGTCTTGATATAAAATAGACAGTCTTGGAATTGTGAGTCGTTACCATGTATGTTTTAATGCCTTCTCAATTCTAAATATTCAGAATTCCAATCTTTTTTCTCATTACAGTTTCAAAACAGTGTCCTTGCATGGCATTTCATATGAAAACACCACCTCAGCCAGAAAATTACCAGCAATTCTCCCTCTCCCTTAGTTATGATATGAATCTTCTCACATAACAGTATATATATATAAAGTGTGCCCTGTTTACTTCATTAGTTACTCGCACTGAAAGAGCTTGAGTGACTATGTCAGGGAGTCAGGTGGCTGAGCGGTTAGGGAATCGGGCTAGTAATCTGAAGGTTGCCAGTTCGATTCCCGGCCATGCAAACTGACGTTGTGTCCTTGGACAAGGCACTTCACCCTACTTGTTTCGGGGGAATGTCCCTGTACTTACTGTATGTCGCTCTGGATAAGAGCGTCTGCTAAATGACTAAATGTAAATGTCAAAAGTTAGAATTCATATCCTCTTTGCTCCTTTTGAAACCTGCCTTTACAGCTAGCCCTGAATATATTTCAGTATGTGACAAACTGAAATGACAATGACTGATTATGCAAAACTTCCTTTTCACAATTGGTACACAAATCCATGAGCAGAATGTGGTCTTTAACAGCAGTGCTGAATGGAAAATCAATCTGTAAATGTTGCAAGTTGAAGCTATAAAAGTAGGTGTGCAATACCAGACGGACTACTAATAGGGTTATTCTACTTGCACTGTAGAACAATGCAACTTCTGTGTCTCTGTACAGTTGTCTCTGCATACCTTTCATTCTGTATAGTTGAGTGATTTCTTCCCTTCATTGTACCATATGCATGTAGTGTATTCATTGTATGTTGGTCCCTTATCTGACTGGACTTGGCACTAAACAGCTCCTTTTACAAACTTGACAGGCAGGCATTTTAAACCAGTGTGACAACCCTATCCTCTGGCCTTTCCTTCTTTGTCTTAGTCCTCCATAACTTTGACACTCACATACTCCCCTTCCATCACTTCCATCTTTCACTTCCTCCCTCCCTCTGCAGTCCAGTTCTTCATCATCACAACCCTCCAGCGTTCTTAAATACACCAGGCACCCCCACCACACACGTGCACAGACTCCTAACCCCTATCAAACGTCTCCTAATTGTGGGTTTTGCCTCATTAACGCGAATCCTTTGGTGTTCTGGTAAAATCAACGGTACCCGTGACACTTAGTGCCCCTTGCCTGCTTGCCAGCCCCACATACAGTCTTGGTTCTCTCTCCTCAGAGAGTAGGAAGTATTTAGTGCCAGTGTAAGGAGATACCTCCTCTAGCCAATATGAGGTTATGTCAGAGTCTTTGGAGAATGCAGGGGGACTCCATGTGACCAGTTTAATTTCGCCCTCCTTTTGAAATGATTGAGGGGCTTCCTCGACAGACTGCAGTAATGGAGGATCTGCTTTCATATCATGCCCGGTGGAGATGGACATGTTTTTATTACATGAGTTTTCATTTGTGTCAGTCACGGTAAGGAGGTTAGGGAGAGAGACTTGTCGTATTCATTTCTCTTTTCTGCCTTTTTTCCCTCCCTGCTGCTGCGTGGCTCATTTTCCAGCTTCAACAGTCTTTTTTTTGTTCTTGCTGTCATTCATCAACACCCACCAGGTTTTCTTATGTTCTGCGTTTTCCATCTTTCTCGCCTTCGATCCCCTCCTAGTGATCTCTTTCTGCCATTACTCTGTCATACCTTGGCTCTCCCCGTTTCTCTCTTCCTCCTGTCATACCTACCATCCTGCTCTCACTCTTGCTTCCTCCCCTTACAAACACCCCTTTCAGCAATGCCTCTCTTCAATTTCCCCCTTCCGCTTCTTGAACGTTATGACTGTCTCTGTAAGGGTCCCTGCTGTCCCTGAGGCTAGGAACCATTCAGCGCAGCGGCGATATTAAAAAGCACTAAAGAGAGCACCACCAGCTAAAGCAAAGCACCATCTCAATCGAGCAGAGGCCCCACTCAGTCGCTAACTCCTCGCCAACCAATGTTAGGGGGAAAATACCTCACTACAAGGCAAAGCTCCTGCTAACACACTTCCAATACCTCCAAGGCATGTTTGAATGACTGGTGTCTGACTGTCTGTATTGGAATTACCTGCTTTACACACAGAACTGGCTGAGAGGATGGAGTGTGGCAGTGTCAGGGTAGACAACTGCAAAGTACTTTAGTGTTTGACACTAGGATGAGGCCTATGTTGCACAAGTCTGCTGAAAGTGTATGTCAATACAGGTATAAACCAGCATTTTAATTTGAATTAATATTACATGGGCTCAAAAGTGGTAATGCTACCTGTTTACTCTCTAACAAGCTTATGCCAGCACTTCGTAATACTTACTAATAACTAGCAATTCTTGTAGCTGTTTCTGGACATCCATGGCTGTAAGGATGTTGTGCATGTGACTGCAATAATTCCTATCAATTGTGTCAAAGGGGGGGGGGGGGGGGGGGCTGTGATACGACAGATATGTATGATACCAGAAACATTTTAAAACATGCACCAAGATGTCTCCCTCACTCCAAACCAAAGAATAAATACTTCTATTACTGCAGAGAGCCGTTATCTCGAGAATCCAGTCCCAAGATTTTCTGCACCACACTCATCCAAGCGAATGGTCTGTTATGTATAATTAATTCCCCCTCCTTTTCTCCAGTTTATTTTTATCGCCCACTTTTAACCATTCTTCAAAGGACCCTCCCCCGCTTACGTCAGTTTGTGTGTCGAAGTGACAGCTGCCTGGATATGTGCTGTTTTGAAGCATTCGCTGAAAAGGGCACAAGCATTAAGACGACTCAAAATAGAAAAACCTTTTGCCGTCCTGACAACATCAAAACACTGGATCATACGGCCTTCCACTAATCTGCCAGCAAATTGAAAATAAACCGCAGGTACCTTTTAATGGAACAGTTTGGAGCGCTATTTAAATGGTTTGCTTCTGTTTATAGGATTGTTGATTAGGCTAGTTTTGTTGAAATGTAAACTAGCTGGGAGACTGTCTGAATATTGTACACAAACACCACCAGGTCCTATATTGCACTCATACTGAAAGGACTGACAAGAGTATTGCATTGGTATGTACATACACTTGTGTATGTCAATATAATTATTGATACTTTTCCCACTGCTGAGGAATGGCCGCGCCCCCAAATACGGAGCCGATGGCCTCAGTGGATCTGCTCAGACCTGATTCCTGGAAGAATGTTCAGCCTTTGAATTGGTTATACAGTTAATCTGATCTCCACTTATCAAAATGTTGTATTCCTTGTAAAATAACAAGTCAAGTTGGAGACAAAGTATTGATAAAACTATGTTCACAACATTTGTGGCAACTGTCTCAGCACATCTAGCTGATGTCTGTGCTTGAGGTCAAATAGAAGTTAGGTTCAGTAAATTCAGCCTAGGGATCCACCACATTTGTTGACTCCTGACTAGTTCAGGGGCCAAATGTACGAAGGCATGTACACATGAAAATTGGCACAGAAACGTGTATGGGTGTTTCTACACAAAGTTTCAGATTTATGAAAAAACTTGAGAATCTGCGCACTTTACAACCCATGCGTACGCCATGTTTTGAGATGTGATACGGAGGTAACTGAAAGGAAGAGAGAAAGCGCATGCATAACAAATGACAGTTTTACTAGATCTACAATGGGAGTTAATTGTGGATGTCTTTTTTAATCTTTTTTTTTTTTTTTTGCCATTTTCTCGCTTTAGCCTATTTAGCCAGAATGAAATTGTGTGAATTTGGGCCACAAATGAGTTATGCCAATATATTTGTCATATACTATTGGTGTGCAGTGTTTAGCGCTTTTGGAGGACATCGCCACTGGGAGATTAAGGGCAGCAGGAGGGATCGTGCCGATTTATTGGCCCACAATGATGACTGGTTGATAAATTGTTATAGACATCCGAGAGCCATTCTTATTGATCTCTGTACTGAGTGAGCTGGGCCCTGTGTTGGAATGCCCACAAAAGTCATCAACTACAAGTATAAGTTCTCTGCAACTGGGACTTTTCAGCGGGAGCTATTGGCAATAAGCCAATCCACCCTAAATCGTGTGATGCCCAAGGTGTGAGAAGACATGATCCGCCTGTCCCCAAGGTACATTAGATTCCCTTATACCTTCCAAATGTAATCAGTGCTATCGGCTGCACATGTTACGATAAGGGCACAATGGGTTGATAAATTCTTTTTTTGTAAACTAAACATTTGACTCCATCAGCGTTCAAAAGGCCACCAAACAAGATGCTCCTCATATTTTGCTAATTAAGATCTCTATTTCACATTCAGTAAAGTTAATAATTTTTACAGTTTTTTTGTTGCCTTAGCCATTTTTCTTTAAGAATTATTCATTGTTCACAATGGGTTAATTGAGAAGTTTATTGAGAAACCTACCTAAAAATATGGGCGTTTCAACAACCATATAAGGTAAAATATGGGAGTTTGATGAGGTGTGGACAAAGAGCTTGTTTACGTGCGCACAATCACAAGTGGAATCTATTAAGACAAACGTGTGATATTTGTTGCATGGGCAGTGTCCGTATGCATACTTTTACGGAGGAGTTTACACAGAGTTTGATACATTTGGTCCCAGGTGTTTTTAGCTTGAAAGATAAGATCATACAAAAATTAGCTAGGGAACCAATATTCCCATAGCAAATTTAGTCCTAACTTGTAACTTGCCAGCTGAGACAGATTGTCATCAATTAATTAATTTGCTGAACGTTGTACGTCTAGCTAAATATATGATCGACAGCTACAGTAGTTTGCAACTAGCTTGCAAGTGTAATCTAACTTCAAAGTAAGCAAGACAAGTTTGTTGATGAATGCCTAGTGTGAAATCAGTGTACGGTTGAAAATATGTATGTGGGTGTCTCACAATTGATGAGTGCACACTGCTTTGTCTGTGTGTACAGTCCACATAAGAAACCCACTGCCATTTTATATCTGTGAGAGTGGTCTCAAGTCCACTCTCACAGTCCGACATCCTTGACATTCCTTGTGATCTGAATCCCCAGCATCAGATTCCGTTATGAGATAAGGGTTAGGCTGTTCAGACCAAATACGTTTAAGAAGCTAACCCTGACTCGACCTTAGACATGACACAAGCCCGTGCCATGGCCCCAACGCGACACAAGCAGCCTCAGAAGATGAGGTTTCCTCTTTGGCATGCTAACGTGCCTGTCAGCAATTCTACACATCACCTCACCAGACGTCTCAGCCCTTCCCAAACCCCCTTTCCCCAGCATTCCATCCAACCCGTATGGCTTCCCTGGTTTTCTTTCATCCTTCATCTGTGGAGACCAGTCAATGGAAGTTCAGCCTGGCATTGATCAGGAAGTCATCTCTCGTTGTTTCCATGTAAGACAAGTCCCTTAACCTTCCATTTCCTCTTCCACTCGTCTGTCAAAATCCTCTTGTGCTAATTCCAAAGCTATTTTGACTATTATATCGGGAAAGCAGGCAAAGCCTACAGAAATTAAGTTACAGAAGTCAAAAACACTCCATTTGTTTACAGGGTATAGATGTGTGTGCTGCACAAGTATGCTAACTTGGTAAATGAAGTGCTGGTACTTTGACCACAGCAAATGTGGAGTAGGTCATATTTTCATGTCTTTGCAAAAACAGTCCATATGCATAGCCTACCTTGCGAATGTTTTGTTAGAAGTCTATTTTGGTTGAAGTTATCGGGCACAACCTATATTCTCTCATATATTATTTCTTCATTATTTTCCCATCCTTAAAAACCTGTTGCCGGTCCAAACCCGCCCGTGGGACAGAACCGAGCCCCCCTCCTGCCCAAGTTACTGCGCACTCAATACTAAAATATATATTTTTAGACTGCTACACATGCCATACATCATTGGAGAGC
Organism: Osmerus mordax; assembly: GCF_038355195.1. Classification (NCBI taxonomy): domain Eukaryota; kingdom Metazoa; phylum Chordata; class Actinopteri; order Osmeriformes; family Osmeridae; genus Osmerus; species Osmerus mordax. The sequence continues at coordinate 5,080,994 of NC_090050.1, read as the reverse complement.
TACTATTCTCATACTTGCATTGCTGTAATCCATTTCAAGATCAAGTCACAACAGCAAGGTCAGTCAACGTCTTTGTCCAGTCACCCGGTCACCGATATCTAAACAAAGCAAACGACTCTACTCACCCTAAAAGGTTCAGCGTGGTCCAGGAATGCAAAAGATCCCAACAAACATGGACTGGTTACATTCCCAAAGGTCCAAACTATCTAACCATGTCGAGTAGTTTGTCCAAAACAATTAATTATATCCACACATAGTCACAATGTTGTTGCTTCATTCTGCCTTCGCCAATTCAATGTTTACACTCTCTAACACACTATCGCTCATTGAAAGAGATGTGATTAGAATATTTACGATTGGAGAGTGTCAAGATGGCCGCTACACTCTGCCCTTTCGATTGACAACTTGTTTGACCCAATAGGAGTTTCCATGCCCTGGTGACAGCTTCTAAAGCCAACTAGGTCTGTGCGTCCTGCATTGAATTGGGTAAGGCTTCAAGCTGTGGTCCAATTCTGTCTTCCAGCTAATACCTACCACCTCTAGGCCTCTTCAGGCCTCTGTTTTCAAAACAAAATCTACATTTACATTTTACATTTAGTCATTTAGCAGACGCTCTTATCCAGAGCGACTTACAGTAAGTACAGGGACATTCCCCCGAGGCAAGTAGACAAATCTAGGCGGAAATAGAAACGTTTACTTTCCTTGTGTTCAAGCTTCTATTACTCAACACCAGGGGGGTATTCTTCGTAGCTCGCTAAGCGGTTTAGCGAGCTAATTTTCAGGCTAAGATAAAAAACGCCCCTCTTTTTGGTTCGTGGAAGCAACTTTCGACAAATCACCATAGTAACATATCAATTAGCACTAACCTGCTCCAGAGCAGGCTAACGTAAGTGTAACTGGATAAGCTTGCCACACCCCCGGAAAATAACGTGGCAGCTCCCTTTTTGAGAGACCCAGTTGACCAAGGAGCTATATTTTAGTTTGATTACCTTTCCATACCAATAGCCAAGATCCTTTATTTCACACGGATGAGTTCTTGTTTGAGCGATATCGATTCAGCCGACAAGGACTCATTTAGCCTATTTGCAAGACCTTCTCGGGCCGTACATTGCAAATATCACACGCCGCAGCAAGCTTTATGCTTTATTATGAGCTTATGCTGCTGTATGTGAATATGTAACGCTATCTTTTACGAAATGTCTTGTCTTATCTGTTGTGCCTGTGCTTTTTATGTTTCACTGTGGGAGAGTGGGAAACGTCATATCGATTCCTTTTTATGTCTTGACGTGAAGAAATTGACAAAGCTACTTGAAACTTTAACCGTGCTTCAGACTCTGCATAGCCTTGAGGTTTTTTGCGTCAGGTAGCCTACATTTTTATACAGTATAGGCCATGCAGAAAACATTGGCAAAGCCGCAGCATGCGTTGCTGTAAGAAAAGTGTACTTGACGCTTAACCAGCTGATGAATCAATTCATCATATTCCCTGCCATGTCCCAGTCAATGAAATCAAAGAGGGATTTACACATAGGCCTACATGCATATACACATATATAGTACATGATATAAGCGCTTTCAATACATATATCCTTAGCAGCTCGTTAACGTCTGGGAGATAGCTAGCTACCTAAAACTGCAAGACAGCTGCAGAAACGCCACAGGCAAAGGCCAGGGTGATAGGCATCACATAGCCTATCACCATTCCCCCTTGCATTAAGGTAAATGAGAAGAGAACCCTGTTTCATTGTACACTTCACTCTTAGTATTTTGAACTGTAAATGAGCAGCAACAAATGTATGCTTTTTAATCTATGCAATCTTCATAAATACTTATTTAATGATATTACTTGCATACAGAAGTATCAGTTGTAAAATGTAAGCAAAAAAACTGACCCATCTGCAACCAACACAGCACTCCTCAAAATGTCCCCAGAAATTGTACCCCCTCTAGTTGCAGATATACTCTAAATGGATAACAGCAGAGTAGTGGTTGTTAATAGTGCTCAGCTGAGTCTGTCAACTTCGTCAGGCAAGTTTGGCTTGTTAATGAGAGGGACTGTGCGAGGAGAAGGCACACTGAGTGTGTTTTTGTTTGTTTGTTAGAGGCAGCGCAGAAACAATCGCTGTGTGTGCACATTCCGTTACGATGCAGACAATCACATGTGCATACATGAAGCAACCAGAGGTGTGTGTGCTCCTCTTCTTCATTTGTAATTATATGTTATACTCTTGACTGTGGGAAACATTAAACAGGATAGTTTACACAAGCTCACATGCATTTTTTTACGTTGATTATTGTTAGTGATGGGACTAGATTGGTTCATCAATGCTTGCTGTCTCTTCTCTGCTTCTTTCTCTGCTCTGCATCTCACTGCAGTGCAGTACCTGATTAAGTCTTGGCCCCCCTTTTTTTGCTGTTGTATTTACCAAGGGGAATTTAAATAATTCACCAGCCTGCAGTTGCAGCCTGTAAATAAGGCGTAATACAACACCAGCCTTTAAAAAAAGCTTAATGCCCAGGGAAAGCCTGACCGGCGGTTAGCTGATATATCAGGTGCTATGGATGGAGTAGGGTGCAAGTGGCTCTAGTTTAAGACAGCAGGAAGGACGGAATGCTTTTTTGAGGGAGTAGCAGTGTCTGCCCTGCCTTACACACACACAGCACCACTACGCATATTTGTCGGATGTACAAAAGTGTTCATTTATTCATTTTGTTTACTGCATGTTTTTCCCCTGAGTGCTGGACACTTTTTAGAAAAGGACTGCAGATTGAGGCTTGTTTGGCCTTGGCTTGTTCTTTCTAAGGTGTGTGTGTGTGGGTTTAGGGATCTAAACAAGATCACACTGTGGTTGGCACTGTGTTCAACTAACAAGCTGAACCATTATGTACATATTGTTCACTGCCGGCAAAGCAGCCAGAATGTTGAAATGCATGCTACATGTGGTGATGAAGTCCAAAAATACAACAGGAATCCCTTTTGTTTTTTGGGGGTTGAGTAGAGTCACATTGTGTCTTTGTAATGTCTAAGGGTAAAGTATTTAGTTGTGTTAAATATACTATTGCATAGCCTATAAGCTTGAGCAGAAGATAAACGTGAAACATTTGTCAATAAATGTTCAGTACTTGAGACAGCAGTTCCCAGCCTCTCACCTTAACTTAAACTCCTAGACAGTTTTGGGGCTTAAACTTCATTGTTATGTCTCTGACTGAAAAATCTGATTCCTGGCACCGATAGCTCCACCTGTCACAGAGGATTGGAACCTATGCTGGATAATGTGAGGTATTTTTTGAAAGGGTTAATAACAAGTAGCCTGCCATTTTGGTCTCCATTGGGCACTGGCATTTTGCCATTGCATAGCAAGCTGACCATATACACGGCCCTCCAAGCTTCCTCTAAAGCTACATGGTAATTCAGCCCTGTACTGATGCTAATTGATGCAAAAAAAATCATACAGTTCATAGGTCCGTGAATGAATGCATGAAATGAATTAAAAACCAATTTCAGAATTACGTTTGTAAATACAAACATTGATTTCTCTAGTCAATGAGACTCTCTAAAGTTGGGCTTATTTCTCTTTTTTTTACTTCAAACTAATGCCAACATGGCACAGAAAAATCCCCCCACCCCTCCTTTTCCCCTTGCTCCATTGCTCGTTAAAGAGGGACTGAAAACACAGCAGCCAGCCATGTTGTGCAGAACATTGGTGGAGTAATTCCTTCACCAGACCTGGCCTGCATAAACGCCAACCAGAAGGGTTCCAACTGTGAAGCTCTGGAGCTTTAAAGTCAACACTCCCTTCTCAACCCCCTGGGAAGAAAGGCTGCTCAAGGAATAAATGACTGTGGTGAGACAATGCTGGAACGCTGGGGAAATGGGGTGGGGTTATGAGATAGATGGGGATAATGTCAGGAAGACTATGGAGGTATGGGGTGGGGGTGCGGAGCAGGGGGGGGTCAAAGGTCACTCACGGATCCCTTGTTTAAGTTGGAGGGGCTGTGGCTATTTTATTGGCAGGGGGGGGGGGGGGGGGGGAGGGGTGGCTGTGTGCCATACATTGCTGTCAATGATGGCTCCAGTTGGGGCTTGGTGACCTCTGACACAGGGAAGCTAACAAGTGACCAAGTCAGGCACACACATTTGGAAGAATGCTGGAAGAATATGATTCAGCAACCCATCTCCATTGTTCGATGCCGCATTCCTATCAAATGGGGTGTGTAACTTGTGACTGTTGTGATGTGCTGATGCATGGCTGCTAGGGGAGATTCTTTCTCTCACTCTCGGTCTTCCTCCCACCCTCTTACAAAACCTCTTTCCATGATTCCCCCGTTCCCTATTTAGAGGAATGTGGTTGTTCCAGTTGAGTGATATATTTATATAAATATAGAGATTTTTTAATCATGATACCCTCTATTTAAAGGACAAACAAACTGATGGCTTTCAGTGATCTTTTGCTTTTACATATTATGTTTCCACATTATAATACTAACAGTTTCAGCTTGATCCTGCTATAACCCCACCTCATTTTGCTCTTGAGGAACTGACATCATAGCCAGAACTTGTCATCAGCTCTGGCATCTCTGTCTAGTTTCTGAGACTCCTTAGTAACATGAAAGCCCCAGGTCCTAGAGGAGAAAAATACACAAAATGACAACCAAAAATGAAACCAACTGAAAGGGTGAATAGAAAGAATAGTGAAGAATTTGGCAAATGCTAACTGGCGCCATGCAGAATGAAGCAAACTCACTGGAGAACAATGACTTTCATAGATAGAAAAGACACATTTTGTGTGTGTGCTGGGCACGGGGAAGGATGATACGAACCGAGAGAGCTGACTCAAACTTTAATTAAGCCCTCATCTCGCTATCAGAACAGCTGCTGCCTCAAATTGCCCTGCCGGCTTTACGGCTTTTTGGAGGCTAAACAGATGTTAGGTTCTTTTTTAACGCTGTTATTTGTTGAAGTCCCATTTTGGGGAATTGTGTGATTGAAACCTATCCCACTTCCATCCCCGACCCAATGAATTCAAGGAATTTGTGTTTGGTACTGGTTACATATATAAACTATTTTGGAATATCCACTATGGGACAAATCATGTTGGCTTTTTTTTTTTTTTTTACAGGTGGTGGACAGTATCATCCATATAAAGATGCACCCAACCCAATTGATTTAGTTTTATCAAGTGTGTTCCAGCAAAGCTTGAACCCACCAAAAACTTGTCGGAGAGAAAGCACTTAAAGTTTATTTTATATATACAAAATATACACAAAACTATGCTAGTGGATATATGGTCCACATAGCACACTGGCATTCAAACAATTACAGTATTTTTACCACTAAGATGGACAAGACTTGAGTCCACATCAGAAATCTATAGCGAACACTTTAAAGTGATTGTACTCACGAGTATGTGATTGGTCTCCGACTCGTTGAGAAGCTGTTTTCCTGGTGTCAGCCATAATGAAAATGGAGGTTTAATCATGCAAAGAGGCTGACCAATCAGCAATGGTGAGGAGAGGACTGATTTGAAGGGTCTATTCAAAGCACAGCTGCAGCTCCTCAGAGTGAGTCTGGGTTTGTGATTGCTGTGCGTTTCGGTCACCTCACCTTTACTCGGTGGCCCTATTCACCAACAATTGTCTCAGATAGCCTAAATGGACAGACCCCAGGAGTTTGATGGGTTGACTGTGTCAGACTGGCAAGTTTGACACTCAGACGCACACAAGCAGACACACTTGAGTTGACTAAATGACTACAGGGCGTCAAGGTTCTGAGGCAGAAACCCAGCCCACTGCTACTCAGCCTTGTGGCAAATTGTAAACACTATAGCAGTTATCTTTCCCCTGACTGATTTTCCCATAGAGGTCAGGTCAGCTATACCCAAATCTGTCCCAGAGTAATCAAGTCTGGTCCACATCTTAAGTCTCAGGCACACAGAAATCTAAAGTTGTTACTACAACTTGGTAAGACTTACAGCTAGTAACAAGTCTAACCAGATCCTTAAAAATACCTCTTAATTTAAAGCAACAGTCTACCACTTTAATCTCATTGTCAGTAGGCTTTGGACACAAAATGTAATTGTCCAAGGACGTTAGGAACTTACTGTACATGTATCAAATGTTAGAGACAGATATGGTATTAGTGTGGAACACAGACACAAATTAATGTATTTGTATGTTATCTAGCCTAGTCTACTGATAACATGTCAATGTATGACAGGCAACGGGAAAATGGTTGAAGCAATATTTCTCTTCCCGCCCACACCTGACCTGAACAACGCCATTGTAGCATTAGCTTAGAAGCTAGTTGATCAATAGCACCTTATCGGATTCCATAACTAATTGACATTGGCGAATGGTTGACTCAGCTAAGCGCTAATAGTTAGCCGAGTGAGCTGAGGCGTCTAATGCATCGGGAGGGTGGTGAAGTGATGGATCACGCTCCTTCGTAGTCAGCCCCTGTTTTTATGTTACGGAGTCAAGCTGGGCTCTGCAAAGATATTATACAATACTCAAGTGTCTCCTACTGGCTATAGCCTATTGAACATTTACCTATAATTGTAAAGAGTGAAAAGTGTGATGTTATAGAGGAGAGCATTTGAGTACAGGATTTGCTCAGACATTTTAGTCATTGTAGTTCAAGACAACCAGATTACAAGAGAGTGGAAATGGTTCCTCTGATGCAGAAGGATAGAAAAAACTGCTCGCTACTCTGCCAGTGTGTGCTCATGTACATCTGCTTATAATGTTTCTGATCGAGGCAGCATGTGTGGAGTGCCTCTCAAGTGGATCGCTGCCCCCGTGCTTCTCTCTCTCGTTCTGTATCATTCTCTCTCCCTTCCTAGACCCCTCGTTGGTGTGTGCTGATGAGCGTGGAGTGGAGACACTCGTGTGGCGAGGGAGTAGAGAGCTCCATTTGTTGTGTAAATGCCCTGCTAGGCCGTTAATTGACTGAGCGTCGTTCTTTCTCTCCTTCAAAGGCTGAACCCTGCTGATCCAGGGGGTCCCGCCCCGGGAACGTTAGCGTGCCTCCTCTCTCTCTTTATCAGGGGGCCTGGCGGCAGTGTGCCAGGTTGGGCATTGCATGCATCTCTATCTTGCTCTCTCTTGCTTGCTCGTTCACTTGCTTTCTCACGATCTTGCTCTTTTCCCTTACCCCTATGGTGAACTTAGCCAACCTTATTGTAGAAAGGTGATGTGTTGATCTGATCTGCGAGCGATTTGATTGGAATGTGAATCCTTTGCTGCGAAGCAAGTCGCCCATGTGTCATCAGATGGAACAATGGGATGATGGTTCTGAATATGAATATATACAGTACCAGTCAAAAGTTTGGACACACTTTCCCATTCAATTGTGTCCAAACTTTTGACTGGTACTGTAGGTTATACACATTTGTATACGACACTCAATTTGACTCGATACTGAAATTTGTAGATTGCAATCTTGTTTTTATGTCTCTCATGCCAGGACATTTATTTTCTTTCATGTCTTCTGACTTCTCTAGTCACATAAGAAACAAATGCCAGTGTTTCCTTTAGGATTTATTTTAGCAGTGGGGGCAGGTCTGTCCGAACAACCCCCCCTCCCCGCCGAAACAAAGTTCTAACCCTATATTTCGGAGCAGGTTAATGTAATAGTCTAATAGCTAATGTAATATTGCACATATTTTCGTCCTATGTCCTCTAAAGCAATAAAGTTAGGCTTCTTAAAGACACCTTCCACTCATAAATTAATAATTGACGTAACAACTTATTGTAAATGGTCAGTAGCATAGCCTATCGATTTAAGGTAGGACACTCGAAAGCATGTACACGGTCTGCTTCATTTGATCTTGATAGGCTAAGCATTCTGTAGCAAATAATAACGATAAACCCCTTATTTATTAATTAAAACTACTTCAGCATAATAATGCACCTAAAATACAAACGTGAGCAAAGGCAGCAATCGCTATTGAATCAACAGACGTGCAATTTGGCTAGCAAGTGAAGAATACAAACAACGAAAATCACCAGTTAACTTAATTTAAATGTGCAAGAACTATAGACGAATACAATAACAGGCTTAAATGAACTGACAACATAAGTTATACGACTTGCAGTTCTCAAGGACGCACACACACAATCTCAACTGCGGTGTGAAGCTCGTGTCCGCGCTATTCTCCGACATGCACTCTAACAATTTCTGATACCGTAGCGGCCGAAATTTTGCCGAGGCGGCCCACCACGGCAAAATCAAGATAGAGGAAACACTGAATGCTTTAGACATATCAGTTCCACCTATCTGCTGTAAAGGTGTGTGTGTGTGTGTTTTATTGTATGTGTTCCCTGACAAGAGGGTCAAGGTGTGTGTTGGTAGCTGTTGACCTTGCACCCACATATGTGAGTGTGCGTCCCTGGTACATCCCTCACGCTCATTCGATTAAAATGTTCAAACTTATTTTTTTGTCTCTGTCATGCTACCAGTTGTGTGTGCATGCGCTTGTGTGCACCCTGGACTAAGTCAGCCCAACACCATCTCCCCAAAGGCCCAATAAAATACATAGCTGGAATAGCTCTGGCGGTGCCCAGATAATCAAAACCACATTTCTCTTGCCGCACAACTTTCCAGAGAGGAAGGACTGAGGCAGAGAAGGCTGGAGAGGAAAATAGGGAAAGAAAAAGCAGACTAGCACAACACAAAGGAAGCGCAAACGCAGCTGGGCTGCAGACAGAACATATAAAAAAAACACAAACAGTTCCCAGTTGGTAGACACACATGCTGCATATTTGGCAACAGAAACACATGCATGCACACACACACACTGGCACCACCCACGTTTACATTCAAAACTGAAACACACAATCTACCCACTGCCATATCCACACATAAAACCTTCAGACTCACCCCCAGAAACAGCAAAACAGTCACCTAGATTAGAGTGAGTGGCCACTGCCTTACTGTTATTAGGCCGTTTAGACCTCATGCACACACACACTGCAAAGCACATGATGGGTAATACGCAACCCTTCTGAACGGCCTTGTCATGTATTTCAGGATTGGATTTAGCCGCCAACACGAGGATGGAGTATAGCTTGTCACAACGCAGTAGCGGTAAGACCCTGCTTTGAGCCTTCTATGATGCGACACAATCATAGCCAAAGCTGTGTTAGTTTCTTGACACCCACCCCAAACACAAACTCAGCTTTGATAAGCCCCATATGCAGCTCCTCAATATCTCCTCTTTAGTGACAGATACAATGTCTGCGCCCCCCCCCCCTCCACACACACACACAAAATAAGATCAGAATGAAGACTTAACAATCATGTCCTCGGCATAACCGTGGTCTGAAATTATGTAGCCTGAAAATGTGTATTCATCTTGCTTTGTTTTAAACAAAGCGCGTGTTCGTGGACGTACCAATGAACATCCTCTCTCTCCTTCTCTTCTCACTCCAGCTTTATTCCGTTCAGCGTGTTTTGAAGGTGGCGGGTGGCAAATGTAAGGCTTTTGACGTTGCTGGAAAGCAACCGTGTGAGCGGCTGTATCTGTAATTCAATTAAGAGTTTAATTTGCATTTAAGATGCTAATGTACCCTTTTCCGCAAATCGAAGGGGAAACACGTCACACTTTGTCTCATCCGGGTTACTCATTAGTCCATCCAGTAATTGCTGGCGAGAAAACACAGCCGGGAGTAATGGAACCATACCCCTCCCAAGAAAGGTCAGCACATGTTCAAGTACAAGATAGTCCAAAGAAGAAAAAAAAATTCTCGCACAATTGAACCGGAAACCGTAACCCGTTGCTATTAGCTTTCGAGCACACCTCCTTTCTTTTTCTTGTAACTCCAGCTAACCTTTCCTCCATTCACAGTCACGTGGAAAGTTTACTACAGGGACTAGAACACTAAAGTGTTGCCACAATGTTTGTTGGGGTTAGGCCCATAAAACCATCCTCCACCCAAAAAACATAGTTAATCCTTATAAACTAGCTCCCCGCATTAATACATTATAATTTGCAATTGCAATATATATGTTTCTGTGCAATCAATGAATCAAACTAGTCAATGTTTAATCCAAAGGTTTTATTATTGTCATTTCAGTGATTTGGTCTCAATTTAGTGTATTGTGCAACATTGTGGCAGGACACCTCAGCACCCGACTTTTGATGGCAGAATTTTCATAGTGTCCTGTAGTCAAATGTGGGAACTGCAAAAGGCGCAAAGAAATTTGCTATTTGGGCAGTGATGAGTCTAACTTACTCCCCTACACGGCAGCCCTCAACCATTTTCTTGAGTTAGGCCGCACACATTTAGACTTTACAATAGTTAAGTTTGGTCCCCTATAAACACGTTGTGTAAACTTATGAAGCCCTTCAGAGTTGTGTCTAACACAGGCAGCTCAGTACCAGTGGAATGTAATTTTCTAATTTTGGAGAGGCACCCAACTTTACAGCCGATTATGTTCCAGCAATCCTTGTTTCAACCAATTGCCTTGGAAATAGCTGGAGGAAAACACAAAAACTCAGACACAATTTGGGGGAGCTATAATCTTTCCAATCTAAATGAAATTGTCTGGTATATGGGTGCCAACACGGAACATGGATGGCAGTTGGGTCCCACGAGTCAACATGAAACATGGAGAATAGGGGGGTGGCATATACTAAAGTTTTCATGGATTTATTGAATGATCCATCCATAAAGAATCTATCCAATGTTTGCGCAGTTTTGCGTTTCCTGTAAGAGTTCTCCTACAGCAGGATTCTTTTGTTTTACTCCTCTTGCCCTCCTATTTCTTTTCTTTCTTTACTCCTCTTGCCCTCCTATTTCTTTTCTTTCTTTACCTCCTGCATTCCAGTCAATCGCCACTCCTCCCTCTATTTCTTTCAGCCCATCACCCACTGCTTATCTCCCTCTGTGGCCACATTGCTCTCATTCAAACATGTCTGTCTCTGTTTTTCTTTCTCCGTGTGTCAGTTTTCTTTCTGTGTGGCTCTATCTCCTCCCCTATTTATTTACCTTGTCAAAGTTATTTTACCTTTTCAGCTTGTCTCCCCCAATATGTCTGTCCCCCTAATGTGCGCTCTTTCTCTTTTTGTTTTTACCTGTTGGAACAACTAGGCTCTGAAAGGCCTATTGTAACTATTAGACAGATACATAAACAACCGAAGTGACTGTAAACCAAGGCACATGGTTTATTACTCTCTCTTTACTGCAGTTTGGAAAGCATGGCTGTAAGTTATATGCTCAAGGAGCGTGTGCTCTAGTTGGGTTATCCTCTAGATAATCTACCTACCACCAAGCCTATGCTACTGGACTGACTGGTTGCCCTGCCTTTGGGATAACTCCAAAAATTGCCACAGCCTTGTGTGAAGCGCTCTTTGGCAAACACCAATACCCAAACTCCAGTTCAGACTCCTCCAATATCCTGTTTTTTGTTTTTGTATTGTTTTGATCTGGTGGCATGACAGGCTGAAAAGCACACTTGCTCTGAGGAGATAGTTGAGGGTGAAACCCAAACATGCATCTACCTCTTTACCTTTATCTCTCTTTCACTTTTTGCTCCAGTGGATGTTTCTGTAGGTATCTTGTAAGTTCTCTCACACTCTCTCCCTGTTTCCTTACCTCCCTCTCTCCTTCTTTATTCCCAGTCCCTCCCTTCCCCCTCTTTCTTCATCACTGTCTCTTCTCTCCCCTCTCTCCCTCTTTCTCCCCTCTCCCTCTCTCTCTCCCCCATAGCAGGGCACTGGAGCGTGTAACGCTGTGTGATGCGCTTCACAGGAAATATGTGCTGACGAGTTAGTGAAAAGCAGGAAACTGTCTGAGATCATAGGCCTCTGTTCTCTTCCCATTTAACACTGCGTCATCCACACACACACACACACACACACACACACACACACACACACACACACACACACACACACACACACACACCACACCACACCACACTCTACATTCATTCATTTAGCTTAAAACAGGCCCTAAAGCTACACATGACCAGCCCAGTTTAACGCTGTTCAGGCAATGCTACAACAAAGAGAAAAAAATATTGCATATAATTTGGAGACTGGAGATAATTGAAGCTGGCCTATAAAATCATGAAGTTGTAATTAAAATTAAAACTGTTATTTAGGGAAATTTAATAGGCCTACCCTGGAGTGTGTTTTTAGATGAGGAAATGTGTGTGTGGATCAGGGGCCAGACTTTGGAAGAAAACATTGGAATTCTACCAGTATTAGCCTACTACTTTCAGCTCCTGTGTCTTTTCTGGGCCCTTTAAACAAACGTGCACAACTTGTATGTCAATATATTTAAGATTGGAGGAAGCCTGAGTGTTGTGCTGATAGGTCTTGTTAGCTTATGAAGCAAATTCCACACACACCACATTACGAGGTCCATTGTTATCAGGAAATCTGTATTATTTGTTGCAGAATGCAGAAAAATACCAATGCAAGACCCAAGCATGCGCATTTGCTACTCTTTTATTTACTTTCGAATGCATACCCCAACGCAGTATTGTCATCAATTCTGAACCATTGGAAAATAGTGCAATGCAGTCATTGCTTCATAGTAAGGCATCCAACCCGGGCCATAATTATCCAGGCCACATGCCCCTAATGGGAGGGAAGAGATAAGGACCAGATCATAAAAATCAATAGTGAGCAGAGCCAGATCTGTGCGTGTGTGCCAGTGGGTTGTCATCATCGTCAGTAGCAGTGACATGGCCATTTTGTATCGGCTTTTGCCGTTAGGGCTCGTGATCAGGTGTTTGAGCTCAATACAGGACGAAGAAAGGGAAGATACATGATAGAGAATTGCAGAGTTTGAATTGAGCCACTTTTCCTTCCAGGTGTGTGTACAACAATACCATAACTGTTAAAATACTGATGGCTCATCATCTGTCTTCCTTTGAACAGATTATGGTTTTGGCCTTGCTGCCGTGTATGCCTGTATGCATCGCAGAATATGAAGTTCCCTGGGAGGACATGTTTATGAGAGAAACACTCGTGATACCTGTTCCCCTTGAGGCCCCTTGAGAAATTTCTAATAATGACATGCCCTTTTTAAACACAGTTCGCAGAGATTTTGTTTGCCTTTGTTTGTTTACACACCCCATTGGCATTTGACCCTCTGCAGTGCTTTCAGGCATTGAGGTCAACTAAGTTCATAAACTCAGGGAGAGATGGAAGGGGGAATACGGACAAGGATTTGGGAAACCTGGGCTCTAATGAAGGGTTTGGTTTAGTAGAGTGAGAGAGAGGTGGATGCATCACATTATGAGGATCTCAGCTCAACCTTTATGGAAAAGTCCATAGTGGTAAAACCAAGGGAGTAGTGAAATGTTCCCATTCCTTGTACATGGCCACGTCAGAACTTGCAACGCTCCCATTGAAAGTCAGTCGGTTGTGATTAACCGTGCTGCACTCAAATAAACAATTGGAAAACGAGGTGATCTACATTGATGCACAAAGTTGTTTGTATGTGTGAGTGCACACAGGGCTAATAGTGGTAACGGTCTGGTGTACTATCTAGCCCACCCCTCCCTACCAAAACATACACTATGTCTATGGTCTGTGTCAGAACACACTTCTGTTTTGGCCTACATACACCTTTGTCTATGCCTAATGTTGTAAACAACCCTCCTGCACCCCCCCTCCTCCACCCCCACCAAGGATTTGTCAGAGGAAAAGAAAGACCCAGGCACAGTCAGAGATTACGCCCTAAACTGGAGGATTTAATTTTACGGTGCAGTGTTGTGCGTTTTTGTCACACACTTGTTTGTTTTCCTCACCCGAGTTGCTAAGTTCTCTGTTTGATGTGGATAGAGTTTTTAAAATGTGATTAATAAAAAATACATAAATTAAACACAAGTGTTGTTAGCTCTGGATACTTTACCTCAACTCAAAAAAGAAGCTCTGCCACTATGTCAGCAGTCAACTTCACAATTGCAATTTTTGGTTGGAACCTGATGAATACCTTAGGCAGAGGGTACAGTTTTTGCAAGAAAAAGGCTCACGGTAAAAGTTGAAGAGGAGGGCAGAGAGGGATAGAGGTGGATAGAGGAGAAAAGGGAGGATGAGAGAAACAGAGGGAAGTAGAGGAGGATGGGGAAAGAGCATGACTGGTGGGTGGTTTGTCTCCTGCCAATGTGTAATCGTTGTGACTCAAGCAGCAGGCCCCGGAGAGACGCCTCAAGGGGAGGGAGGGGTGCACGGGGGGGGGGGGGGGGGGGGTGATGGGCAGGGCTTCTCGATAGTCGGCTGATTAAACACCTGTCGGATACAGGCCCCCCTGCTCCACCCCCACCAACACATGCTCAAACCCCCACAAACACTTCCACAATGCTAAAGGGGTTTAGTTATGTGGGCATATGTGCTGGAAAAAGTGTGTGGGGGGTGCAGTGTTTTCCAAATGTTCTACAGAGCTACAGGAGGCTGTGTCTTGCAGGGGTCAGCAACACATTCCAAGCAGTGCCACTTACATTCCTACTGTAGGCCCCTATAAGTGGGTCTGAGTTTGGCAGGGGGGTGAGCTATTTTGGTGGGGGAAGGGGCTGTGCTTGTGTCTCACACTTAAACACCCGAAGACGGTGTGTCCGATCTCTGGTCTGTCACCACATAATCCTGTTTACCTTTTACGTGTGTATGTGGGGGTGGGGTGGGGGAGTCTTTGTGGTGCAGTGCTCACCGTCTGTCCACAGTCCTAGAGTGGCAGCTGTCACTGCTCCTTAGAACATAAATGCCTATTCACCCTGAAACATACACTAACTACACACACACAGCCATCAAGTAAGCAGCAGTTGTTGCTTGATTGACCTTGTTGTTCATTTGCTTTTGTCCATTGGACTTGATGCCTTTTTCAAACAAACTGTCCCACTCAACAGTCCTGCATTTCCAAACAACTGAGCCCTTGAGTTTCCTACAACAGTGCACACGTTTCGTTTGGCAGGGAACCTGTCATAGAAGGGCATACTTCTTGTCCTCTGCCAAGTTGACTTACATTGGCATTAAAATAGCTTATAATTTTGCCACCAGACTTGGAGAATTTTATAGTATCATATTCCTCTAGGCCTCTGCTTATGTTTGGCACCATGGAGATGCAGTGACATCGTTTTTGCCCTCTGTTGGATTCTTTTCATTTGTAATTTTTTTTTAAAATAATATATATATATATATAGTAGTAAAACCAGTGGTGGATGAAGTACACAGATCTTGTCCTTGAGTAAAAGTGTACCATTGCAAAAAATTACTCCTCAAAATATTTTGTGAAAAAAATGTCAAAAGTACTATTATTTAGTATGGTCATGTTTGTCAGGGGTTGCTGACATGACAATCAGTAGTGAAACTTTCCATCTTGTAAAAAATTGCATTAAAGGCAGGATGGGCACGTTTTGTGAACCTAGCTACTTTAGCTTGAGTTTGAAAGGATTCAAACCAAAAGAGCCGACCCCCTCCCTTAAAAGCCACTCCTCCAAAGGTGTGCCCCATTAGCTATTGTTTATCATAAGTCCACCAATCAAGGTTTGTCTCTGCATAGTTTTTTTTTTACTGAAGATTGGAGTTCAGGTGAAAAAAAGGTTATAGGACACAGCTGACTGTGGTAGAAAGGGGAGGGTTATGTTTAATAGAGATTGTTCTTTCATGCATCTTTTTACCCCCAAAAAGAAGCTTAATCATGGATTTATTCAAATTCCTACACAGTGAAGGATCTGGCTGGTGCAAGCTAACAATAGATTTGTAAACATTAGCTAACTTGCCTATCACAATGTTAGCTTGCTACCTGAGGTTTAAAAAAAACTAAGGGTGTTGCAGTGCCCTGACCTCCTTAAACAAGTGACCATCTGATATTTTCAAGACGCATTTCAGGCTCTCTTAAGTCTACCTTGCTAACTTCTATGGTTCAAGCAAATGCCGTGTCTCAATCGAAGCACAGGCTGCACCCTGATTGGTAGGCTTTAGAGTGGAAGTGTGTCATATTCTAAAGGTTAATTTAGGGTAGACAATCTAATTTCTCCACATCAAAGTAAGATGTAACAACATATCGCACAGAAAGTAGCGTAGTCAAAAATAGGATACTTTTGTTCAGAGGCTTTGGTTTTATTATGCGTATTTGACATATTTTTTAAAGAACAAATCCATTTTGATTAAGAAAAGTGTAGTCCCTATTTAATGGCTGCATCCTCAAGTTATTTTAAAAAGATGTTCCACCCACATTTGAAAACAAACCTACGCCCCTACATAAGTTTGAAATCTAGTGGATTGAAAGTAAGCTTCCCAAATTGGAAACACTTGAGCAAAGCGCAGATACTAGAAAAAGGTACTTAAGTACAGTAACAAATTACATGAACTTTGTTACTGGCCATCACTGAATACAAACCTACCCAGTGGCGAGAACATGTTTGAATTGGAGTTGACCACCAACATAGCTAGTCTTGTAATGTGTGAATGCCATGTATTGCAAAAAAAAAGAAAAAAAGAAATTGAGTTGCGATGATTGTAAAACAGAGAAATGCATTTCTCTGTTTTTCTCAAGCACTGTAGTTAAGGAGTAGAGAGAGTAAGGTAGCACTTTATTGGTCCCTTGCAAGGGGAAATTGGACTATTACAGTAGCATGGGTAACAAAATTCAGAATTAAATCTACAATATACAGTGGTGCAAACGTACTGTCTGTGTAGCCTTAATATATCTAAGGTGGCTTAGATCATTAGTTTGTAGCCAGTCAGGGGAGGCATTGAAGGTCCCAATAAGAATTGGTAGAAAGGACTTCTAGAAGGGCTGACTGAAGGTGCTCCTCTGTCTGAACAGAGGAGCACTGAACAGAGTGTCATGTAGAGGGTGGGAGACGTTCTCCATGATGGCCTGCTTTAAAGAGATTGTCACAATGCCATGCGGCCATTGTAAATAAGAATTTGTTCCTAATGTCTTGCCTGGTTAAATAAAGGTAAATAAAAAGCAATCCATCCACTTGGTGTCGACAGTATAAACGGTATAGAAATACATCGGTATGAATTTGGCCTACGATATGGATTTTGACAATACCGTGCTAACCATGGTACAGCTTTCCAGAAATAAGATTTGTCACAGCCCCATTCACACCAGGCATGGCATAAAATTTGCATAAAATTACCGTACGGAACTTTAACGCAAATATCGTAATCAATCTACGCAACATCTCAAGCAATCTTCTGCTTCCTCATAATCAGTATTGAACAGATAGTAGTAGAGCATCGTTTTTTGGCTTTATCGGTTTTATTTGATACATCTTCCGACATTTACAGAGACTTAAACATCAACAATGCAGCTTGGTAGAGTGTAGCCATGGAAGGAAAGATGCCAGGTTGGTTAGAATTGTGAAAAGTTTATTGTAGGCGAACAGAATCGAGTATTCAGCCATGTAATTATTTGTTATAGCTAGCTCACTACAAATATTTAATTTAATTAAAATGTTCTTGTGATCCAATAAATGTGCTGTTGAAAGCTACAAATGAGCTCCTCTTCCGTGGCAAAGCACTGCAAAAGTTGAAAGAATTCAACTCATGCGTCACACCTGCCGCACCCCATCCAAATCTGTCCAAGTGAAGTAAATTAGCCGCAGTTTTGCGGGTTGCATTCTATTGAAATATATTATGATGTATACCGTTAGCGTCTGTGCTTGAAATCATACCGTGATATACATTTTAGGCCCTACCATCCACACATCCTTGTATGTTGATTGTGATGATGGCAATAGATGAGATTAAGGGGAGGTTTGGGTTTGGTGTCTTCCCCTCCCCCTCTTAGACAATCTGTTGTGTGTTGTCTGTAAAGGTTTGTTGGAAATCTAAACTGGTGGAACCATGCTGATTTGAGCCTATATTTAGTGTATACAATATGAATCACTATGTCTGGGGCAGTATGGTCTGGTTCAATTTGCATAATATTACTCAGTGTATGTATATATGATTGATGGATGTGTGGTATGTGTAATAGGCTTCACCATCCATGGACCCATGCTCCTTCTTTCACACACAGCCTCTCCCTCCTTGCTCATTCCATAAGACCGGTGGCCAGTGTTTTCATTGTCAGCCCCAGATGCAACCCACATGTTAAAAAAAATACAGTGTGGGGAACAACATTTGCCTGGGCGCCAGTCACCCTCTCATCCCACACACGCACAATTACTAATTCATAACACACACACACACTCTCTTCCGAGCGGCGGGTGCTGTAATTGATATGCCACCGGCAATAAATCACTGCCGAGCATGGTCCAACCGGGGCCATTATCAGAATGGACAGGTTTAGCGGGCTCTGTCTACGAAAGCTGTGACTGGCATTACCTGCCCCACCCCTCGCCGCTCACACTCACTCGCTGATTTATGTATTCTGCCCCTCTTCTTAGGGGGTACGCACCAACCTGCCAGCTAGAGGTGTCAGGGGAGTGTGGACCCTTCAGTACACATGCAGGTTCAACCTGTGGAGTCACACACACATGCATAAGCATAAACACTGTGGGCAGATGTGTTTCCAGGAGTAGTCTCATAAATAACAGATGTGCACAAGTACTCACTGATACACACACACACCAACTCACATCCCTACCATTTTCAAAATTATCCAAACCTGAATAAACAAAATGGAAACCAGACAGAGGACACTCCTTTTGGGAAACAACACAAAGATAGAAGCTTATGTCCAATCCTTTTCCACCCACGGATATTTCATAGGAATGTCAATGAAGCAGAATTGATTGGGTGCCCTAATATGAAATCCAATTAAATGTAACCTCTGTTGGGAACCAATTTAGATCCAAGTCCTTCCTTTATGTTTATAAGATAACACATTTCAGCACTGGCAAGCCAAACAATTAAAACATTTCCAAATCTCCATAAGATCATAAGATATAA
This sequence comes from Osmerus mordax, assembly GCF_038355195.1. Taxonomy (NCBI): domain Eukaryota; kingdom Metazoa; phylum Chordata; class Actinopteri; order Osmeriformes; family Osmeridae; genus Osmerus; species Osmerus mordax. The sequence goes on along the minus strand of NC_090050.1, from coordinate 5,062,132 downwards.
ATGTTTTACAGCCCCCCCCCCCCCCCCCCATTTCATTTTGACGTTGGATAGAGGATAACAAGGAAAAGTAACAAATAGAAACAAGGGAAGGAGAGATATGAGAAAATAGGTGAGGGGGGGTGGGACACTATTAGAAAGCGTTTGAAATGGGGGGACTTCTTTGTGTGATTGACAGTATGCCCAGTTGTCAATCATTCCCTCCGGACCGTTAGTTGCAGTTGTTAGGAATCCAGTCTGTGTGGTTATTCCCCAAGTGTCCTCCACAATGTAAAAATACACACAGAAGGGACAGAGAGGGGCCCTTAGATTCCACTAGCCTCCTTACAGAATCAGATATCGTGCTAGGCGACATTGTCTTTTCAATAGTGTGCATTGGACACACTCTGCTATGATGTTGCTTCCTTATTACTCTGTGAGATAACAACTGGGACCCTGATGCAATTTGTTGTGAGATTCACGCTCTGTTACGTCAAGTCATGTCTGGTGAAATGAAGAGGAATTACTGCAGAGGCGACCTTTCACAGGTCTTTCTCTCCCTTGTTTATTCTCACTTTATCTGAGATCAGCCTCTCTCTCTCACTCTCTCTCTCTCCCCGAAATTACAGAAAAAAATGAACTGTCCGACCCATTGCTCTTCAGCATGCTTTTAAATTGACATCTGTGCTCTCAATGCTCATCGTGATTGTAGCATGGAGCAAAATGGCAAGCGCTTTAATAGGCTGTGTCTACTTACGTTGAAGAGTTTACGATATGCACCAAGGCGTTTTTATTATAATACAAATGGCCAAGCTGATCTGATAACCGAGCCTGCTGGCCTTATACATTTATTGTGGTTGGGCTTCTAGCGATGTGAGCGGCATATGATTTTCCTGGTGCTTATTTAAAATGCAGGTAAAGCCATTATTGAAATGCCAGTACACACCTCTGTGTTGTCACTCGGCACCTCCAGCTGCCTCTCCCTCTCCGAGCAGCACATTCATCTTGTCCTAGGCTCTCATTTGTGGAGGAAATTGGATGACACACACTCCCTGAACCACGCTTGCTTACCCAGAGCTATACTTTTCAATTCCATAGGAGCAGACACGTTTCTTTCCTTTGCCCTCCCTCCACTTTTCTCTTTATTTTCTTTTTTTCCTACCCTACACTCAGTGTCGAGATGAGTGTTTGTTGTTGACCAAAAATTATTGTCAGAGAGACTCATGGAGCTGGACACACATGCATTACCTGTGTTTTGTACATTGACCACACTCCCGCATCCTTGTGGGACAGGTGGACAGATTGACCCAACCCTCAATCACTTTCCGGAAGGGAAAAAAAATAAACAAGATAAGAAATGAAGAAATACATTCCTCATTCTCCTCTGTCTCATGTTTTAATCACCACTTATCTTCTGCCATCCTGCCTCATCATTTTTCTCACCCTTGTCTTCCATCTTTCCCTGATTCTATTGGGACATAAAACACCCTCCCGCTTACACTTTCATTGTAATTGTGAAATTGAAGTGTCTGACTGGAAGAGTTTCCTCACGTTTTGCATAATCAGCACATACAGGAGAACTAGGATGCCTGAACATGATTGGCCTGTCAAACAGTGCCTTGGCAAGAGCTGGAGTTCTCCGCCATCTCTGTCTCAGGAGGACACCTAATTCCCCCTCCCCCTACACACACGCGTGCACAGACACACTTGTTCATTACCCTTCTCCCTGCCCCTTTCTTTTCTTCAATAATTCCTTCCATTTTCTGCCTCCTGTGTAAAGGTAATCCACCTCCTATAATTCTAAAGCCAATTAACAGGTTTGTAATAGATGCAGTTAGAGCTATGACAGCCAGTCTAGAGTGCTGGCTCCTTAAACAAATAGTTGTGCTAGATAAAGAAGCTGGTCTTTTTATCTAAAAAATGACCTTCTTTCTAAGTGGAATTGGGGCTAAATGCCACTAAACCCACAGTCCCACTCTCACTAACAGCAAAGTGGGAGTGAATGTTGGCTCACAATAATTATTTATTGCTTGTATTTATTGACTGTTTGGGATAAGGGTAAGCAGTTAGTGACTAGATAACTGATGGGAAGGAATGAGGTGGATTTGAGTCGCACAGAGAACTGCTCCTGCTCAAGTAGAAGACGACTTTTAAGTGTGACAAGAAACACACTCAACAACACCATTTCTTACTGCCTAACAGTCTCTCGTTATAGAATGGTAGAACTAGGTTCTTTCCTTTTTAATCAATACATTTCCCTTTTTTGCATACCATGTTTTGTCCATAATGATGTGGCCCTGAGTTGTTTTGACAGAGGCCTCAGGGTAGCAAAAACAATATTTTGGCAATCAACAGAGCTGTCATTGTGAGAAACAGAGCCATGCCTTTAAATCTATTGGCAGAAATTCTTTCCTAATTAGGAAAGGGGGCATACTGGACAGTTTGTTGATACCACAGAAAGCACTATCTGGAGGCCTTGGAGTAGACCTGGATACAAATCGTTGTCTGTCAATATAAGGGTGCCTACTGGCAAGTTTCCCCTGACTGGCCTTTTTGAAACCCCCTTGGTAATGTTGAATATATGAAATATTAAAGAATTGTGGGTCCATAACGTATTCCAGCATGATTTCCATTATGTACCGTGCGTTTCATAATCTGCCTGTGCCTCTTTGCTATCTCCCTTCATAATTAAATGTCATCACGGATATGCCCTTCAGGCCTGAGCTTGTATCATTTATTTATCTGGGGTGAATGGCAACTTATATTTTTTCCCCTGTCTAAATTTGGTTGTGTGTCTCGTGAGCTTTTAGGGGCAGGGTCTGATGCATAATCAATAGAAATGTTTCATGGCAACTCATAATGTGTTTTTTTTGCCTTGCAGGGCTCCCACCCGTGCAGTAGTGGATGATGCTGTAGATGACGGCCTCGGAGGAAAGGACATTGGATCAATAGGAGCCATTTCCACCCTTATATTTTCCCAGCCTGTTGTCCCTTATTTTAGAGGAAGAGAGAACAACAAAAAATAAAGCCAGACTAAGGACTTGCTGGAAAAGAGTCCTTTCCCCCATTGCCCTCTCAGCCTTGCTTCTAGCCAGACCCAGATATGTGGCACTTCCCAAGGTCACTCACTTTCCCCCCTAACCTGGGGAATCTGCTTCTTCTGGGGATGCTGGTACTCCTAACAGGCCCATCTCTCAGTGGAGGCCAACCTCAGCCCTTTAAAGTATTCTCCCCTACTGAATGGGGGCTGACACACCTAGCCATCCACAGCAAGACAGGAGAAGTTTATGTGGGCGCCGTCAACTGGATCTTCAAGTTGTCCAGCAACCTCACCAAGCTTCGTAGCCACATGACGGGACCAGTGGTGGACAACGAGAAATGCTACCCTCCACCAAGTGTCCAGTCCTGCCCACATGAGTTGGCCCAGACCAGCAATGTCAACAAGCTCTTGCTCATTGACTATGCTCAGAACCGTCTTATTGCTTGCGGAAGTACCTCCCAAGGAATCTGCCAGTTTTTGCGTTTAGATGACCTATTTAAGCTTGGGGAACCGCACCACCGCAAGGAGCACTACCTTTCAAGTGTAGCAGAGTCAGGAACCATGTCTGGAGTCATCATCTCCTCCTCTCATGGCCCTCCCAGCAAGCTCTTCATTGGGACTCCCATTGATGGAAAGTCAGAGTACTTCCCCACCCTCTCCAGCCGCAAGCTGATGGAAAATGAGGAGAACGCTGACATGTTCAGCTTTGTTTACCAAGATGAATTTGTTTCCTCTCAGCTGAAGATCCCGTCGGACACACTTTCCAAATTCCCAGCCTTTGACATCTACTACATCTACAGCTTCAGCAGTGAACAGTTTGTATACTACCTCACTATGCAGCTGGACACACAACTTACTTCACCAGACGCCAGCGGTGAACAGTTCTTCACCTCCAAGATTGTACGCTTGTGTGTGGATGACCCTAAGTTCTACTCCTATGTGGAATTCCCCATTGGCTGTACTAAAGATGGCGTGGAATACCGCTTGGTACAGGATGCCTATCTGGCCAGACCAGGCCGGCAGTTGGCCAACTCTTTGGGAATCTCAGAAAATGAAGACATCCTATTCACAGTTTTCTCCCAGGGGCAGAAAAATCGGGCCAAGCCACCGAAGGAGTCGGCCCTCTGCCTCTTCACATTGCGCAAGATCAAGGAGAAGATCAAGGAGCGCATTCAGTCCTGCTACAAAGGAGATGGGAAACTGTCACTGCCCTGGCTGCTCAACAAGGAACTGGCCTGTATCAATTCGGTAAGTCAACATATTCTAATGTCACTAAATGTGTCTTAGGTCTAGAGTACTGTTAAGCACTCACAACATTCATTCAGTTGTTTGTATCACAAACAGACCATCTATTTGAATCGTTCGTGTTGGTTTGATTGGTACAAGTGTCATTAAGTTAATACTGGATCGATGCCAACAGGCCTTTATCCGTTTCATGGCAGTCCATGTAAAAATCCTGATAGTCAGACACATCCAAACTCCCTGGGGCCTCATGTATAAAGGATTGCACAGCTTTCATACCAGAAGATGGTGTACGGCCAAAACTCGAAAAGTACCTACGCACAGAAATATTCACATGTATAAAACCGGTCGTACGCCAGGTCCTGCGCACCTTTCCTTTATAAATCACAATCAACGTGAGATTCACCGCACATGAACGAGCCACTGACCCCGCATTGCCTCCTCCCATAAATGAATATGCAGATGGTCTATAAATGCGCTCCTGAGGTCATTTCTTTGTCTGAATTACCGTATTTCTTCGAATAAACGCCGCCCTCGAATAAACGCTGCACCAAAAATGAACGTTATTTAATAAACGCTGCAGCGTTTATTCAAAGAAATACGGTGACTGTGAGATCGAGGTTCTGACAACAGAGGTGGAGGCGAGAAAATGTGTCCTGTTTGTCGGCCTGTCATCGGGTATTAGCGACAAAAGAAAGTCGGCGGAGTGGAAAACTGTTACTATTTGCGCCCTCTCTTGTTTTTAACCTGTAGCACTTTGAGATTTAGCTAAATGTAAAGTGCATTACAAATAAAATCACTATTATTATTATAGGGCCATAAATGATGTGGGTTCAGAGAACCAGACCATGGCAGAAATTTAAAAGAAATGGTCCGATGTAAAACTTTAAATGAAGAAACGAGTGGTGGCACATCGTAACAGCATGGCAGCTATAGGGTTAGCATGACATGCATTTCCTGAGTGATTTTGTCGTTCGTTTGACACCCTCAAGTTTAACAGAAGTTATTAAGGGGTGGCGGATTAAACAGAAGGCTATATAGCATTTCCCGTTTTGGGTTTTGGCATTTTGATGTGATCATCCACATTAATGATCAAACTTTTATTTTTATGTTTTTTGAATAGTCAACGTCATAAACGTAGTAGTGGAAACTTTATTTTGTAATGTTTGGTGAGTTTCAGCACTTTTCAGTTAGAATTCGCCACGTTACAGAGCCAGACAAGACTTTGCGGACGGTCCGCACATTCTCACGTCTGCTCAAAACTTTCCGTGACGGCCCGCACATTCTCATGTCAAGTAAATCTTTATACATCACAAAGTACATCACGCAAGCTTTTTGTGCGTACGCAACGTTTATACATGAGGCCCCTGGTGTTTTGTCAAAACTGCCAAAAATACACTGCCATGTGGATGTCTATACATTTCCAGAATGTACATGGTGCTGGTACTTATTTCTTTTCTTGTGAACTTCTGTGTTTTGAATCATTGTTGCTTGACTTTTCTCAATATGCTTTTCAGTGGAGCTCCAGAGCCTTAGAAATCATTAAAATGCATTTTACCCCTTTGTAGGGGTAAAAAAATGCACCAACAACTTATTTCATGAATATGTTTGTATTGTGGCATGCTAGGGCAGTAGAACCTGCATATGGTACTGTACCATACACAATGGTTCTGCTCGTCATTTTAGGCTTGCAATGAGGAATAAATAACATTATTGGAAATGCCAGTCCACCTCTGCCACACATTTATGATTGGTCCTCCTCTGCTACGCATTTATATTTTTCAGCCTTCCCAACCATAACCCCCCCACCACCACCTCTTGTATTCTCGGAGGCCATTTGTAGGCCAGTGGTGATTAGTGGGAGGAAGTGCTATGTGTTGTGAATGTGAACCTGGGTTCTCTCTCCTGTGCCGCTGTCTTCCGAGAACCTCCCAGTGCTTTGATTTAGACAGACTGGAACATCATTAGCCGAGTCCCCAGGATTTGTGAAATGTCAATCAGAGTGGCCACCACATTAATACCCACACTCTCTCACACACACACGCAGCTGCTCTGATAAAAATTATACAAGGTGATGCAATGATACATGGAGCAGAGTGTGTGTGTGTGTCTTTCTGTCAGCTTTAATTCATTGAGAGGGAATAGTTCAGATTATGTCTGCAGTGCAGGGTTATCAGGGATAATCAAGGCTAGACTGGGTTTCTCTTACTGATCTGTGGTGCATGGCTCTGCATGCTTTCAAGGGGACATCAGTGCACCTGGCCAGAAATGATGTAGTGTACACAGGACCCTGGTGCTTCATTCGTAAACGGTGACACACAAAAAACCTAACCTTCCATGCTTAAGTTGCTTTTATTAAGTAAAAAACTACATTGAGGCGCTACACACATTTCCATGTAAGCTATCCCCCAGGGCATACTCACTTATTTGAAGAGCGTAAATGATGTGGGTGATGGAGTGACATGATTTCGCTAGAGAAAACACAATTGACTTTGTTCTGATCACCCTTTAATCTCTACACTGGGTCTTAGCCTTTACAATTGGCCCGTGCATTTTGATGAACTTTTTTGTCCCCATCGTAGTATCAGATAATTTATTTTATTATGCTACTGAAGAGTTAACACCACAATAGCCAAATGCCAATTGTCATCGATTTATATCATCACATGTCCAGTAAGCTGTGCAATTAGCATTACACCAAAAATAGACAAACTGTTTCTTCAACTTAACATTTACATTTAGTCATTTAGCAGACGCTCTTATCCAGAGCGACTTACAGTAAGTACAGAGACATTCCCCCCGAAGCAAGTAAGGTGAAGTGCCTTGCCCAAGGACACAACGTCAGTTTGCATGACCGGGAATCGAACTGGCAACCTTCGGATTACTAGCCCGATTCCCTCACCGCTCAGCCACCTGACTCCCATGTCATTTGTCACTGCAAGTTCTGCTGAAAAAAACTATCCCTCGGCCACAATTTCTTTGTCACATTCTGTGTATTTCACATTTGTGTTTTTTAGCTTTCCTTTAAGCAATCATGATTTGGATTCCTGTCAATCCAGCTTGCTTTGGGCATGCATAATACCATTTGTGGTTAATCGTAGGTGTTTACAAGGAGGATCACAAAGCTTGTTCACACTTTGCCTTTACATCAGGTGCTACCTTTTAACACCTTCCATTCCCTCAGCTCCCCCACCCCCCCTTTTATCTTCATCTTCCTGTTTCTGCAGAATCTTCTCCTCTCTGTCACCCACCTTCAAACTTCTGACTGTATAAATCTCTCTCCTACTTCCTCCATTCATCCCTCGTTCCATCTTTGCAATCTCCGGCCATCACACTCACAATATGCTTGATGATGGAGCCATTTCAATACAATTTTGAAAGGGCAGAAGGAGCCATGTTGGTAGCAGGTGCTAGCCACACATCCACACACTTTCACCTGACCACTTCTCCCACCCATTCACCTTGCATTTCTTTAACTAGAGAGGGTACGATTTCTGGGGAAATTGTAGGGTGTGCTTGCTTGCGTCGGTTGCACAGGGGTCCGTTTTTTAATGACATTTTTACAACTGATATTTCTGTATTTTATATAAAAATGCATACTTATTATTTATAAAGATTACATAGATTTAAAAGCATTTTTTTTTGCTGCTCATTTACAACTGAAAATACGAGTGAAGTGTAGAATGAAATAGATGTCTTCTCATTTCCCCTGCAAGAGGCAGCCTCATCGTTGAATCAAAACGAATAAATTTGGCAGACCGGTGTAAAAATTGACCTAATCTCTATGACTTAAACGTCATTTTAAGTTTTTCCCTTCTCGTGATATTTTCATGCATTTAGCCTACTCATTGCATTCATTCATTAATAAAGATTCCCATTTAGCCTTTGAAGATTATTCTACGACGTTACCGGCAGTAGAAGATGGTACTGTTTGAATCGCGATTCCATCTGCTAACTGAAAATATGCCCCCCAAAATGTAAATAAGCTTGACATTTATTTAGTGGAAAATCGCTCATTCATAAAAAGCTCGCTGGTAGCAATCATTGTCAGTAACAACGCAAAATGCGATATTGCCCTGTGTGGAAAGGCTGCCCCGGGAAATTGTACTACTACGGTACAGTACTAGACTACTGCTGTGTTCGTCTTGGTAGCGATTGCGTTGGTTGAATTGGATTTAACGTTCCGTTGTACGGTTTAGGCTGAAATTAATTATTTTAATGAACAGATTGACAAAGTTTAGGCTGTGGCAATGAAGTTCAGGTTAGTAGTCAGATAGTTTCACCTATTGAAAGACTTTTGATTTAAGTAAGGGGAGTGCCGAACATGTTCTGTCGCCGTTTGACTTCCTAAACAGCTGTGTAGATGTTTTTGTAGTGTGTCTCGCGTAGGCTACAGCATTGCAGTGAGCAACACTGGTTTGAAACCACAGGTAATGATAATGTCACCAACAAATCGTTTACTTTTAATGTAATGTCATAATAAATCCTACAACGAAAATGTATTTGTGAAGAGTGTTTATTTTAACGATTGAAAACAGATGCATCATAGACCACTGTAGTATGTGTTGCCCGGGCAACAGAGGCTAATGTTATGATGCTAATGCTTCAGTGAAATAGTAGACTACCGTTTCCGAAAGTAGATGTGGGCCTACTTCCTTATTAATATGAGCAAATATTGTACATTACATTTCACAATTGTGTTTCACATCACAAAGTAAAATGAGTAAATAGTTATTACCCTGGCCTCTTTACCTGTGGCGTTTCTGCAGCTGCCTTGCAGTAAAGCTATAGTTAGCCTAGCTATCCCCCAAGTTAACAGATGCGAAACGACTGTTCTGCTACAGGTAGTCACGCGCATATGGTCACGCGTGTTTTCGTGACGTAGTGACGTTAGTAACGTCAGTGACTGTGGCTAGCAAATTAGCCACCGTTAGCTTCACTTTTCGCCACAAAAACGTAACTTGAGCCTAAACCATGCAACGGAACGTAAATCCCAATAGAAGCAACTCAATCGCTACCAAGACAAAACTTTTGACACCTAGATTGTCTATGTAGGCCAAATATTGACTGAGTTTTAGGAGGGCGAAAATAAACAATAATAAATATATATGTGAGAGAACAAAGGTTGTGCTCTCGCCGAAGGCTTGAGCACACCCAATAAGCTAGCCTGGTTGGAGAGAGTGCAGGCACAGCGAAGGCAACAACAGGCTATCATTTATGGCAGTTCATTAGCAAGAGTGTACAGGTGTAGATTTAGTGAGGGGGGTGGGGAGGACTTGTAAATTATCCATTTGAGTCACCCTTCACTCACTGTTCTCCACTCATCAGTGGCTGATTTCCTCGTCCTTGTACTTTCCCCACAATTATGTTGTCCTTTCTCTCTTTCAATCTGTTTGTGCAGTGGGAAGCAAGACAGGCTTAACAATGGGAAGCTCCACTCATCTCTATGGAGCTGGGTTGTTTTGATGAGAATCCTTCACTTTCCTTCCTTTTACTTGTATCCATCCTTGTTTCCTTCCTTCCTTGTTTCCTGCACCGACTGTCAAATTGTGAGGCATTCGCAGCCTTTAAAATCTATACACAATATTCACCCAATAAACCCATACTATGACTACCTCTGGTCTTAAAGCCCTTGGCATGAGTGGGTGACGTAATTCTGTCAAGCTATTTGCTGTCCTATGGCCTCATGGTGACCCTCGGGTGAGAGCTAGGTTAAGGATGTCACTGATGTCCCTCTAAGGCACTGATTCAGGGTCAGTAACCCGGTTCCCAATCATACCCTTGGTCAATAGTGAGAACCTCTCATATGACTTTAGAACAGTTGGAGGTCCTCACCCTGCCATGCCTGGTGACTCAGATGAGGTGATCAGTTGACCTGGCTATACAACATCTGGCACTTGCAACAGAGGGTAGATGGAGGAAGGATATTCTGGTCAACTCAACTTGGCTATGATAGATGGGTTCTTGTACTACCAATCACCTTTTTTCTCCATTGAAATTTACTGTGTGTTTATTTATATTTTGTATAAGTGTTTGACTTATTCTTTGTAATTTTGAGCCAGGGTATGGCAATAAGGAAATGATTTTGTAGTGGCTTTTTTCTGTGATTTGACCAAAGAACTAATGTCAGCTGCTTGCTTCAAAAAGAAGACATTTAGGAAATACTGACACACACAGGTTTATTTTTTTTTAACCCTGTGTGTTTTTAATTCACTCCCATTCAACCTTAATAACCTTAATCCTTAATGTAATTCTAACCCTTACATTTATTCCAACCCTAAACCCTAAAATAAGCACTTTTGGGGAAAGAAAATTTCCCCAAAGAGTACATTTGTTCTTAGTTTACTATTCGTGTTCATTATCCTTGTGGGGACTATAAGAACACACACAAACACACACACTTGTTATCTCAGTTTAGGACCTCAGGCTAAAACACAGCCTGTGTATGTGTACATGCGTGCACATGTGTATGTTTATGTACATGTGCATACATGCTTGTGTGGTGTGCGCATGTGTGTGTGTGATGTGCGTGTACATTTGGGTGTGTGACTGAGGGGCCTCCTTCACCCTTATTTGTCCATGTGGTTTATTAGTGATCCTCTGACCTTCCCCCGCTTTGGCAGTGGATCGATAGAAACCATTTCCCCTCTGAGAGAGGGATGGAATGAGGGAGGGGGTTAGCGAGCGAGAAAATGAAAGAGTAGGTGAGTTACAGGGAGACTGAGAAACAGAGGGAAAGAGACGGCTAGAAAGCGACGTGAGGGCAAGCGAGGGTGTTGGTCAGAGAGAGCAATCGATGGTAGGGTGTGAAAATTTGACAGAGCTAAGAAAAGAGGTGAGGGGAAAGAGGGAGGCAGTGGGTGACTAGAAAGCAAGGGGAAGGAGGGAGATTTAGAAAGTAGGTGAATGGAGGGAAGAATATGTGCCACAGAGAACGAGAGTTAGAATGAAGAAAGAATCCTGTGCTTGTGAGAGACACAGACAGAGAGCGAGAGCTAGAAAAAGATAACCTCAGTAATCCTCTCCTGGTGTCTGCCAAAAAACAGCAAGTGAGAGAAGTAGGGGAGAGAAGGATCGAGATGATTAAACACTTGCTTCAACACAAATAATATTGGTGTCAGTCACCCAGGTACTGTGCTGTCACCTTCGCTGCCATGCCTTTCCATCATGTCAGCGCATTATCACAGCGATGTGCTTTTGAATGCTACGCCTGCGCCTGACCCCCTCAGCCAGCCCATTGCATTCGCAGACACAACCCTCCCTCCTAGGGGACTCACCACTCAAAGTCAGGAAGTGGAGGATATTAAAATAAAATGGCAGATATAGCCTTAAAAGTCTGATTTGGGAATGACTGTGGGTGTATCACAGATGGTGTGTTTGTGTGCTGGTGCTAACTCACCCTGGATACATGTTTTTGCACTTGCTTTGCTGTGTATTCTTGTGTGTGTGTGTGTGTGTGTGCGTGCGTGACAGTGTGTTTGTGTGATGTTGTATGTGTGACTATGTGTGTCAGTGGTGGGCATGTGTAAACATGTGTGTGTTTGTTGCATATTCACATTTCCCTCTCTAAAAGTGGTAGCGGAAATCTCCCATTTAGCCTAGCCTATGGAGCATGAAGATTAGGATTTGTATCTGTTCCAAGGCTTCCCCACCCACCTCCACCCCAGAGACCAAACACAATAGACCAGAAGACGCAGAAAACACGAACCATTGTAATGAAGCCAGGCACCATAAAACCAAGTCTTTCTGCATATTTAGTTTTCCCTCGTTATTTGTCATGACTTTTCGCAACTGCTTCTTATTTCAAGTCACATCACTCTGCAAGAATAGGTGGCAGGGGGGCCACTGTTTCACAAATAAAAAGCAATGACTTAAAGATGAAATCTTTAAAATCTGCAATTGTTTGCAGGTAGCTGTGCATGAAAATGGGCTTCCTAGAACAATTATAAAAGATAAATGATGGGGGTGAGGGGATACAGTATATCCTAAGCAATGAAGGAAAATGTAAATCCCACAAGCTTTTCAAAGTTCTGCTAATTGAAGGCCAACTAATGACCTCGCTAAATACATTGAGCTAATGACATTGAGCGAACGCCATAAAGGTAATTAGAATCATTGTTCGACAAAGGGATATTTCTCTTTCCTTAATTGGGACGACGTGTCGGTAAAAGTGCTGAGGTAATTAAAGAAGATTAATTGGGACCACGCTGTCAGCCGGTGGATGGCGGTCGAGCAAATAGACACACTTGCTCGCACTGAGGAAAGGCGTGAGAGTTTGTGGCATTAGCCCTGTGTTAACCTTGCGGCTTGCGGTGGTCGTGTTTTAGTTGCTTTTATTGTAGAGCCCAGTTGGTTCTATATGAGAATGGAGAAGAAGCCCAGTCTAGGCACACAGGTTGCGTGTGTGTTATAGTGTATTGAATTGATGTCGGAGAGAAATAGAAGATGTGAGTTTTTGCATTTTTAAACAAACACACACACACAAGCTGTATATCGTTGCCTCTCATCCCAATCGACAGAGATCTAAACAATACCATTTACTTTGTGTGTGTGTGTGTGTGTGTGAGTGCGCCTGTGCCTATTGAAAGAGAACCATAATCACTTTACCAAGTGAATCTGACCCACAATCAATATGCCTGTTAGAAGGGGGTCTCGATGGGTGGGAGCTGGGGGGACTGGAATACTGCAGCCAAAGCTAAATCTCTCATCCTCTCTCCTCTCATCTCTTGCCCTCCCTTACACTCTCTCTTCCCCACTCACAGTCCCCCCCGTCTTTGTATCTCTCTCTCTCTGTCTGACCTTTCCATCCTTTTCTCGGAAGAGTGTTTAGCTCCCAAATCCCTAACCCCAACACCATGCTAATGATACTAATTGTCAGTGTAATTATGTATTGATCCCACTGTGTCGAAGTGCCTGCCTGCCTGCTAGTACGAGAGTGTGTGTTGCATACATCATTATCCACAACCAAAGATCCAGGATGCATGCTTGTGTCTGTGTGTGTTTTGTAGATACAGGACTTGTTTATGACACACACAGCAGTGCAGAGCTTACAGCTGTATTGGTTGTCTCCCACAGAGTGCTCTGAAATGGATTTACTGTGCAGTGGCCTGTTTCATATTTATCTAGCCTGAGGAAGCTGCAGTAAGGAAGCTGTGTGTGTGTAAGCGCCAGCTTGTACATAAGTGTATTTTCACATACTGTATACATACCTGTGGGTGTACACACGCGTTAACTCCATTGTGTGTGCGTGTTTGTGTTGGGTGGACATTCTTGATTTGATCTCCCTACATTATTATTTTCCACACCCTGGTTTGTGTACTGTTCTTTTTTTCTTATGTTGATCTTGCTGACGTGTGTACATCCCTCCCCACCACCACAGACACACACACCTTTTACTCCGATGTTCCATGTTTACCATTGCCATTATAGGATGAGACACACTAAACAGTTTTGACACCTGTGGGAAGCTGGTATCTGAAGCGGTGCCAGGGCCTGTTATGTCTCAACCCTGTTTCACTACATTACGAGTGTAGAGTGTAGAGTGTAGAGTGTAGAGTGTAGAGTGTAGAGTGTAGAGTGTAGAGTGTAGAGTGTAGAGTGTAGAGTGTAGAGTGTAGAGTGTAGAGTGTAGAGTGTAGAGCAATTTGAAGGACGGAAGTTTGAAGTGACATGTTAGGATTGGGACTGTGGAACAGCACACCTTTGTTTACAGTGAGAGGTCGTAAAGGAACCCAAACACTATTTAAAGGCCACTTGTGTGTTAGCTGGTGGAGTTCTTGTTTGTTTTGTGTAGTATTTATCTAGTGTGTGTGTGTGTGACACTTAGTCATACTGTACACATGGACACAGTCATACTGTACACATGGACACACTGACACAATCTTCCCAAACTGAGTGTTACAATAAAACCTGCCACTTGGTTACTATGAGTGAGTAATGAGTGCTGCTCAACACGATGACAAGTCGGCCAATAGCAGGACGTTTCACATTGGCCACCTGGGAGTTTTGCATTTAACCTTGTACTAATATTTCATACGTGTGGAGCTGTGGGTAACACACACACAGCCATAAAGACACACTGCTACACACAGCTATACACCTATATGTATACATAGCTGAAATATAGGTAAGTGTGTACTTGTGTGTCTTTATAGCTGTGTTTGTAGAAGTGTCTTTATAGCTATGTGTGTGCGTGTTTGTCATGGCCACTATCTGTTCCCATGCAAGGAGAGCTGCCAATGGCATGAAGCATTCTGTACCTTGTGATATCTTGTGAGCAGGAAGTGATGCGTGACAGTGCTTCCACTCTAGGTCAGTGGAAGTTCCCTTCTGGCCACACCCAATGAGCCAGTGACTATCTGTCTGGGATTCTTTGTATGGGATATTCATAAATACGCACATACGGGCGAACACACACACACACACACACACACACACACACACACACAGATTGTTGGTATATCTTTTTTTACTAACAATGTACAGTGCAGCAGTAAACCCCAAATGAAAGATGTCTGGTTCATCGTCAAGTAGACACATTTAAAGTGGCTGTAAAGCAGAACTGAAAATGAGTTTTAAGTTCATCACACCACAGAAGAATGTGTTGTTAACTACCCATCCAAATTCGAATGAAAAAAAAAAAACTGACAAGTATGTTAAATTAGGCTTTGAAATTGTGAGAAAATCAGCAGTCTTCTCTGCTTGATACTGGGGGGGGGGGGGGGGGTGTCGCCTGAAGGAGCTGAATCTCCGCCCCCTCAAATGTATTGAATTTAGCAACAACAGCAACAACTAGCTAAATCAACTGCAGATATCAGAACAGACCTACCTGCAATCTCTGACGGTGCGTTCACACTGCAGCGTTTTTTAACGCTCTGCATCGCTCGCCTTCCCACAGTACACCATGCTCGGGGGGCATGTTAGACAAGTTAATACAGAGTTGTAGTTCTCTAAGGTCACTGTTGTAGTCATGACCAAGCGTGCAGACTTGGGTTCATGTACTCACAATATCGATCAAAATACCACTTTTACACAACATTTGGGTAAGATTACAGTAAAATACATGTTACGCCACCGGTCACTCAACCAGTCGTTTGTAGGCTGGGCTAGCAAGCTAGCAGTGGCACAGAACAGTCACGTAATGTGACCAGACTGAATTTAAAAATATAAAAACACACTAGGGACACTGACAACGTCGGCAACCCTGCACCATGCATTATTAGTTTAATGTAATCTTTAAATTGAGGCACGTCACATTACGTAACTTTGTTCTGAACAGAACTGGGTGTGCAGACACATACGATAAGTTTCTCCATCTTGAAATTGTAAAACCTAGAAATGTTTACCATGACCAACAGTTGCTACGTTACAAGAAACAAAAAAACAATCTGATTGGCCAACGCTAGCGTTTTCACGCTCCTCATTTACATAAAGTTGAGAAAATCCAACTTGCAACGCTCCGCTCGCCTTCCCACAATGCCCTACGCGAGCGTCAAGGGCCTCATGTACTAACGCTTTTGCGCCCACTTCAGGCGTATTTGTTTCACAATTTGCGCGTAAAAGCATGGCGAGGTATGTACAAGCATGCCGCACTGAGGTAAAAGCGCAGACTGCCTGTCGTGGGAACTGAAAATGGCAAATTGCGCTTCTCCGTGTCATGCATATGCATTCACGGGAGGGTCAAGGGGAAAGTGGGAGTTTCCCATAAAGAGATGGGAGGGGATGCGTAAAGTGCGCCTAATTATGTATTCCGCGGTATGTACAAAAACCGCCTGTGAAAGCGCACCTCTATTTTGCGGTGAAAATTCTCCGCCTGTTAAAAGCAGGCGTGGTGAAATGGCAGCCGTAACCCGAGCAAGACGAAGACATAGGCCAAAGGATTTTTGCCACAAGGATCACACTTTTTGAGTTGAGTGAACACGAAACCATTACGCCTGGGACACACTGCCTGCGATCGGCTGCGATCTGCTGCGACGCGCCTGGAAGCGCCTCCTTTTTTCTTTCGGCGCCCATGTTATCAAATGGGACCGACCACACTGGCTGCGAAGCGCCGCGATTGCCTGCGATCGCCTGCGATCTGCAGCGATCGTTTTGGCAGTTGGTCGAATTTTTTCGCGAGACGCTTGCGAAATCGGCTGCAGGATGATGAAATACACCATATTAGTTGATATATTTGAATAAAAAACATGTTATTAAGATTTTACTCCATTAATTGTAGACTACGGTGAACATTTGTAAAGTTGTAGACTTTATAATTACACAATGTTGGTAACGAACGTCCTTTACATGTGCTTACCCTGATGAAAACGAATGAAAATAAACGGATTGATCCGTTGAGCTAGCATGCCCGTAGTTGTTTTGTTTGTTTGAGAGAAACGAGTTGTCACGCGTTACACACAACACACACGCAGACATAGCCTACCGAGAGAGAACCCCCAAGTCGATTTCTAAAATCGGCATCAAATGAATTCTCGAAGTTGAAAAGCACAGGGAGTTGTTGTATGTCAGCAACAATTTTACAAGGACAACGTAGATAAGGATCAATGCTAGGATATAGCCAATGCCATGTTTATGTACCATGTCAGCGTAAAGGAAAGCTCAGAGTAGCTGAAAGGCTTGGTGACCGGTGCGGAGAAATGCGCGTCTGGTGTGAACAGCTTTTGCTCAGTCGTAGCCGATCGTGGCGCTGCGCGGCGCGTCCAGGCGCTTCGCAGCCATTGTGTCCCAGGCGTAAGCAGCCATGCAAAATTACAGTTACTGGAAGAAATCAAAGATTACATTGAATCTCCGACTCAGTGTTCACATTCCATTCCAGCAGTTGTTAAACTCCTCGCTACATTACAAATATTGGCATCAGGATCACTTCAAACAGTCATCGCTGTTTTGACTTTGGTGGCTGATCCATGATAGAAAGAGAGAAGGAGGCCCATTCAATTGCGTGTTTAAATGCTCGCAATGTACAGTATAGTGGGCGGAGAAAGGCGCTGATTACCCAATGACCTGCAGGTTTTGTAAATACGACGTAAACTGAAGTATCAAAGCGTGCGCAATCTGTGGGTTGGCCATGGCGCTAATAACGCTGTGTTTGCGAATGTACGTACATAAGGCCCTGAGTGTTTTATGTGTTCATTGCTTTAACTGCTTTAGTAACAGAATGCAACTGTCTGTGATCTGACGTAGATAGGTGGCTGTGACGTACATAGGTTGGGTTTTGCCCCGCCTATACAAAACCTGAGCTGAAAACGGGTGAGAAACTTTTCAACGGTCTTACTCCACATTTCAGTGCAACAAGTTTTTGCGCTTTGCACATGCTTTCAGCAACTCATTTCACACGTATATAATGTACTGAGAAGCAAATCATGGAATTTGCTTTACAGTACCTTTTAAAGGCAGAACATTAGTAGTTTCAGACACAAATGGTGACATCCAAGAATATATCAGTAGTTGGGTGATGCTACAATTTGATGGGTCACAGATTGTCCAACTTTAGGTCTTCTAAAATGTGGGCTGTGTATTAAAAGGGCCTTAATTACTACATTTCATGATTCATAGATGAATACTCTCAAATGAATGCTGTCAGTCTGTACTTTTACTTTTTTGTCAATCCAGTGTGCTAGATTGCAGAACCAAAACATCAGTGTCTCTGTCCATACTCATCGACTGCTCTGTATACTGTGAAACACACACTCAAACACCCACACAGTTTCTTGGGTTGCCTGGAGCCTATTTAAGAGACTGAAGTGATTGGTGTTGGAGCCTTGCTGGGATTTCTGGGTAATTTATGAGTGTGCGAGAGCTGCTGCTATATTTAGAGTCAAGCAGACAGGCTGGAAAACAGGTATCCGACACCTGCCTAAACACACACACAACCACATACACACATTTGCATGAACCCACACAAGATTGAGAACAGTATAATATAGATTCACAGTTAAGGAAAGTAAGGTATTGCGAAATGTATCATGCAAACATGTCAAAATGTGTGTGCGATGAAATGCCAGTCTTTTCTGGGCATGTGTGGAATGTGGCAGCGTTTGTTTACTTCCTCGCCTCTGCCCCATGCTCAAGGCTGTGTGTGTGTGAGATGAGGGCAAGCTGAGGCCTCCAGACAGTCAATGAACAGACAGGAGTGAGGGTCGAGGGGGAGCAGATGCAGGACAGAACAGGGTGGCAATTTATATGACACACACATTCATGTAGGTATCCATTGTAGTTCCCCACTGTCTTCCCCTTTATTTTCTCTCTCTCTGTCTCTCTCTCTCTAGGTTAGGGGGTCATGTTTTGTATATGTCGGGGGGGGGGGGGGGGTTCACCACTGCAATATACATATGTGAGAGCATGTATGCACAAACACTATTCTTGCTATCATGCTCTCTGTCTATGCATATGCTTTACTCAAAGGGAGTATTGATTCTGGACTGTGTGTAATTTCCGTAAACATGTTTTGAATAGGTAACCTTCATGTTTTTCCCTCTGTCATATTGACATAATACAAAGCCATTTTCCTGAACCACATGGCTCCTATAAGGTACTTCACTGTCCAGTGTGACTCCATGCCTTTGACAATCTATTAATTTTATATTTGTCTAAGGTTGGGATAATGCGGTCGTACATGTTTTTCTGACACGCCAATAAACATGATGTAATGGCGAGTGCATGTCAGAGTGCAGGGCCTAATGAGCAGCTGTGAATGCCAGCGACTGTATTGGCCACGTGGTTCTGTGGAGGTGATCTGACATGTTTTCTGTCAATGAATGACCGTAGTGTATACGTTGTTTCCCTGAAGTGCCAAATTGAAGGCCTACCTTGTGGAAACCACAGAGTCTTGGCTGAAAGCCAACCGTGTACTTTTCACTTCAGCAACTAGGGACCATATTCCTAGAGGTTTACTTTAGGAGCCAAGTATGTGTAGATATCTGCGTGTGCGCAGATTTGTGTAGGTGTGTGTGTGTCCACTTTTGTCAATTTACCTCAAGAGCCAGCCATTGTGTGGAGGTTGGTGTGTGTGTTACACACATTCTTGATATATATAGGGCACACATTATTCATCTGACCTCAAGTATCAGCTGACATCTTCCTTCACTCACACAAACAGAATCTGGCATCTCTTACTTAGCAAATGGAACTTAGACTCAGACTTGTAAAAATGTCCTCTGAGAACTGTATCTCTCTTTACCCTTTTAGGTTGTGTTCTCATCTACTTGTCTGTTTGCTTGCTGCTTAACTGTTTTGACGAACTATGTAATTTTACTGGTACTCCACATTAGTCCTTTGCTACTCATGCTAGGTAGCTCCTCTTTACACAAAGTTGATGAGACCATGGAATTTTAAACCCACAATGAACAGCTGTTCAGGTCACTTACTGTCATTTGAGTTAAGTTCTAACTTGGAATCAATCAGGGACCACTCATATATGAACCAAACCCACTGTGTGGTTGTTTGGTGTACACCCCCAGGTGCAAAGTGTTCCAACCATATCCAACAACCAAAGTGAAACAGTAGAGTGGTGAGAAGCACTCTAGGGTTTCCATTCAAATGTACCAAACAAGCTAGCTGTGAAAGCGACCTCGGGCACTTTCCAGCCCCTTGTACTGTACCCTGTCTAACCATGTCCTAGCCCTTCACTTCAGACGAGGAGATTGATTAACCTGATAACCTTCCTGGTCCATCAGGCCCTAGTTGTCATGGGACTGTGCGAGGGTTGTTAGTCGGTCAAATTGAGATGAATGTATTCTCTGTCTCTCCCCATGACTATGAAGTGCTGTCTCCTATTGTCAGAGTGGATAGGTACGGTTTGGTTTCTATATGCTTTGGGAATCGCTGGATGTAATGTGAAAAGATGACATGTTTGTGTGTTCTCTCTTGAGTATTTTGGTGTGTGCTAAGGCCTCGATCCCAGTCATCACATTTATGGCTAGCTCAGTGTGTCTCTTTGAGTGAATCTATGCGTTCTTGGCTTTGTTTTGGTCTGAAAGGACCATAGGGCCATAAGTGAATACAGAAGATACTTGTTTCAGGTGATGTTTCCCTTAATTAACTAACATGCCTTTACAGTTCCCAACTTTTCTCCTAAATGCCCACCACAGTAAATTATGGAACTTTCCATTCAAAACAGATTCTCCCCCACTCTTCGGTGCATGGTTGACAGTCGCTCTCAACCAGCCGCAGGGGGAAAGGGGGCTTTGTTATCTGAATTGATACTCAGCTGGCTCTCTCTTCCTCTTTTCTTCCCTTCCTTTTCTTCTTCCTGCTGTGTGGTAGAGACCCTTTGGATAGATTAAGAGGGAAAGAATAACGGAGAGTAAAAGAGGTAGGGGGGAAGCGAGGGAAAAGAGGGACTGTTGGGGGGAGGGATAGAGAGAGGTGGTGCATATTGATGGCTGTCCAGTTACTGTAGTGTTGGATAATGGAAGGAGAGAGAGACAGAGGTAGAGTCGAAAAGAGAAAATAAAGGAATATCGACTTGTACCATGCTGCAGGCAATTTAGGCAGATGGAGAGGAAAAGAAAGGAGTGAGAAAGAGAGCGAGCGATGGAGAGAGGAAGGATGAGTTATCTCTTCTCTTTGGATCAATCAGATGATGTAGTGATAAGACTGGATTACACTGCCATTTACACACTCCCTGTGTGTGTGTTGCTCCCTCGCTTGCGTGTCCTCAAATTTACACCAATCCAATCCCTGACATTCCGCCTTAGCACTCAAACCGACAACCTCTTGGTGTCTGGGACACACACACACACGTACTCACACATACGGGTGACTCACGCCTCTCAAAATGGCCGTGTTCCGTACGCATTCGGTCAGCAACCTCTGACCTTCATCCTGAATGCGTAATGCGACATTCAGTTAGCAATTCACCCCTGACAACCCTAATGGCATTGTGGAATGTGTCGTGGGGTGCCTTTGTTAAACAAACTTGCATCTTATTGTCGAATCCGGTCCAGAACTGAGTGGATTATGTCAAATCTTAACACGTCAGACTAGAGCCCTGTGGTGGAATTTGCGTTTTGTCCGACTTTTGTACTATGGCCACCTCACTGGCCTAATCAAAGGGACTTGAGGAGTGAATCAGTTTGTAGTTTAAAAGCTGTATCAGGTAGACATTTAACAGGAATAACAAACATGAAAAAAAAATATGTTCTACATAACTGGTATTTTATGTATAAGCACAGTTCTCTTCACACCCCAATCATACTATACCTCACTTCAGGCACAAATAGACACATACATTTGCAACATTCACTTTATGTTAATCTACATTCTTATGTTTAGAGCACAAGCTACATTCAGTGTAACATATTGGTTGTATAGCCTACATTTTTAACCATGGTCGTTGTTTGGTGACAAAATCATGAAGGTGTAATTAACAGAAAGATTCGTTTCGATTTTGCTAACAATTATTTTTTTCTTTTTATCAGCCGCTCCAAATTGATGACAACTTCTGTGGCCAGGACTTCAACCAACCGCTTGGCGGGACCAGCACCATCGAGGGTACCCCACTCTTCATCGATAAGGACGATGGCATGACCTCAGTGGCTGCTTACAATTACCGTGGCAACACTGTGGCCTTTGTTGGCACACGCAATGGCAAAATGAAGAAGGTAAGGGCGATTTTTTCCATAAAAGTTTTTTTCACTTTCTTGCTTTTCCATCAGTCTCTTGCTAAGCCGTTGAGTTGCCTTTGTAATGTTAGGGGAATTGTGCTTGTTTTCACGGGATTACATCCAGTTTGTGCTTCAAGTGTTGCTACTTTCAGGGAGTCAAATGGCTGAGCGGTGAGGGAGTCGGGCTAGTAATCTGAAGGTTGCCAGTTCGATTCCCGGTCATGCCAACTGACATTGTGTCCTTGGGCAAGGCACTTCACCCTACTTGCCTCGGGGGAATGTCCCTGTACTTACTGTAAGTCGCTCTGGATAAGAGCGTCTGCTAAATGACTAAATGTAAATGTAAATGTACTTTCCAGAGGATTATTTTGGAGCCTGGCTTGGTTTTCCCTTGATGCTTTATAGGGGGGCAAGTCCCCCGCAATTTTGGAGCGCTTGCAATGTATTGGCTTCCATGTGAGAGAGCCGTCCTCACGATTTTTGTGCAGTCCCTGCTGAATAATTGACAGGTTCTGACAATCAGTGGAAAACAACAATGTTTTGTATCCATTTCATCCAGACAACGTCTCAATGTTATATATTGGCATTGAGTGCAGGGGATATCACACGCAAAACACAAACCTTGCTTTAGTGTGTGAAGTCTCCGCCTTGACCTTATTTTTAAGAATGCAGTTGCAAGTCACTGGGTCTGGTTTCCGGTTCTGTAAATAAAATGATGCAGCTGCCTCACGTCTACTTACCGAGCCACTTCTTGTTACTGTGGAATGAAGGACGCAAGTCGTCCGTCAAAAAAGCTCCTATTGAAGGTTTATATGGTTACTCAGACGACAGGTGGTGCATTTACTCAGGCAATAATGTTTTATGTATACACCCCGAAGTGGCAAATTAAACTGATAGAGGTGTAGATGGAGTGGGAGATTGAAAGGAGGATAGGAAAAGAAAGCGTGTTGAGATTGATGTACTATAGACCCTCTAAACCCTCTCCCTGCTATTTTTTGACTAATCTTTCTCGTTCCTCGACCACACTCTACGCCATCTCTCTCTTCCCATACTCTTCCTTTACCCTCCAATTGGTCCTATCTCTTTTCCTGTCGTTTTGCCTTTTGCTCCTTTTCCCCTTTTCCTTCCTTGTCATTCTCTGTACCATCTACGCATCAACATTTCTCTCTCCCCCTCCCTTCTGCCCATCCTCTCCCCCTCCCTCCTGCTCACCCTCCCTCATTCCACGACTCCTCACCCCCCTACATGGCTGCGCAGCCTTGAGTCCCAGTTCCTGCCCTGATTGAAGCAGGTCACTGGTTATGGTTCTCAGCGGAGGCAGCACAAAGGGGCTCCTGTAAATCACCTGGCTAGGGAGCATAGAGCCTTTAAAACTGCCCGGACAGCCACGCAGGCCTGTCGCCCGGACAGCCACGCAGGCCTGTCGCCCGGACAGCTACGCAGGCCTGTCGCCAGCCTCTACAGCCCAGCTCTTAAATCCTGTGTCTAGGATTGAAGGCAAAGGCGGTCATTGGATTGAAAGCATTCTATGGGTTTTAATTACCAGTTTTTGTGTTGTTGGTGTGGTCCGGTTGGTGTAGGTGGTGCGCCATTTTTATTGTTGTTACGACTTGGGCTGAAGGCTGATTGGTAGGTTGCTGGGCATTGTCTACAGTACACCATTGTACGTTTTGGTGCGTGTGTGTTTATGCCTACCTGTATGTGTGCAAGTATGTATGTGTGTCCGTGTGTGTGTGTGTCAAATTAGGTCCAAATACGATGTATGTAGCCTCTTTAGTGGCCAGTTACATGGCTATTCATATAGAGGTTATTCATTGCCAATTCATCACACGTCTGAGTGTGTTTGTGCGTGGGTGCATGGACGTGTGTGTGTGTTTGCGATAATAAAAGGTGAAGCTCTTCCCTATGGATGACTTGGCTCTCAGCTCATTGTCATTCACTCAGTTTCCCTCTGTTACACTCAAGGCCTGTCATTGATTTGTCGTTATGAATATATAATGGCAGTGTAAATGTGTGTCTGTCAGGTTGTGCTAGCTACTGTATACTTTTGTCTGTGTATGCATTCATACAATGGTGTGCGTATGTTATCTACATGACAACACTATGCAATTTTGCATACATTTCAGACTTGTACATTGGTCAAATGTCAGGTTTTCATACATTCTGGTAATATACAAGTAACGACCATACTTTGTGGGTTATTTGTTCCTTGTCCAAGGTGTTTGCGTCTGAGTGTTTGTGTGCCTGTCTTTGTATGCATGTTCGCACGGGTTAGTATAAGAAAAGCTGTGCCACGATGAGAAGAATCATTGTGACGACTGTCAGCTGCTTTCTTATCCTGCACAAGAGCAAAGCACAAACATGCGGAAACCGCTTTGAACGTGAAAATTGCTTGGGCTTCTATTTATATCGCAGGCCCCGCCAAATGTGAGACATATGAACCTCTCATACGCCATATGCAATACACGCCATGTTCCTCTAACACTCTTATGGAAACGGTTGTGTTCCTTTGAAAGAAGGGGCCCAGAAAGATGGAAAGGAGACATGGAGGGAAAGACGAGGGATGGAGTGAAAAAGAGAGGTAGGGGAGATGAACAAAGTGGTTTAGTATGATGTGATGGGGAGGAAGCACTGCTTGGTGGGGATGTGAATTGGAGGACAGGCTTTGGCATGTCCCCTGGAACTGTGTGTGTGCATCTTTCTCTCAAGTGTGGCTTTATGAGGTAGGGGAATGGAAATGTCAGTTCCTGCAATGTGCTGTAGTGAAGGAGGATAGACAGTATGGCAGGTTATATGGGCATTAGGGAGTTGTGTGTATGCACGTGTGTGTTTGTGTTCCCGCAAACAGCCTTTTTCTTTCAGCGGCAAGGCAGTTAAATGTCAGTTTAGTCTCACCTTTGTGTTATGAAGAGTCCCCCTCTCCCATGTGACTCCGGGAGTAGCAAGGGATGCAGAGAGAGAAACAATGAAATAGATGTAGAGAGGGGGAGATGAACTGGTGGTGAGCCAGATGAGCGGCCATCTTGGATCAGACACCTCGTGAGGTGATAGTCGTTTCCCTCCGCTCTAATTCTGTAGGGATAGAGGGAGGAAGAGGGGGATGAGCTCTAGGTAGAATAGACTCCAAAGGGTTCTGGTTATTTTTAATGTGATTAGACTGTGAGAGGGAGAACAGACAAGGTGAGATAAGAGGACAAACAAAGTGATCTGAGATCCAACTCGACCACTCTGGTCGAGGGAAGCTACTGAACTTGCCATAACGAAGCCCTTCGCTTGGCTGTCTGGCTTCAGCTCAAACCTGGTGTGTGGGTGCGTGTGTTTGTCTGTGTTTGCATTTGTGTGGGTCAGTCTGTCCATCTGTGTGGTCGGCTGCAAAAGAATAATACACAGATGGGACACGCACGTACACACCCACACACAAACGTACACACAGCACTGCCAAGTATGGCCACTCCAGTCTGTTAAAGGACTGTTAAGCACAGACAATGTGTATCCATGGAGCTTTACAACCCCTCCCCCCAACCACACACACGCACATACACATGAGAAAAAACGCAAGGGCACATCTTGATTATAGAACTCTCTATCTCTCTCCCCCCCCCCCCCCCCCCCCAATCTGGCATCATTATCAGGTAGCCCCCTCCCCTGCCATCTAGACTAGCATCTTTAGCGCTAGCATTCTTCAGCTGTGTTCACCTGTGGGGGTAGAACTCTGCCATCTGGTCCCCGGCCACACGTTCCAGAAGGAAGGTCCTTTCCTATTCTGTGCCCATTGTGGCCCAATGCCTTGCTAAGGGTGCTACTTACAATTAAAAAAAAAAATATATATATAATATATAGATTTATATATTATCAATTAAAAAGTGGCCAAAGAGATTTGGACAGTTTCAGTGGAATAATGTCTCTTTAAATAAATGTACAACGTCATGTGTACTTGACACAGTGGTCAGTTTGTGAATATGTACCAACTGTGTTAGCCGCAACATTTTTAGGGCTTAATTCTCATCATAACTATTACTTTAACTGTGCAAAAACACTCAGTCTTCTGTGACATTTGACCACTCTGGGCATTTATGACAAACGTCACAAGCTTGATTTTCAATCCTTGATTGGTGTCGTATCCCACTCCCTTAAGGGTTAATCTATAATAATTGATGTGTGTTGGTGAGTTGGTAGATACATGGTTGGTGGGTGCATGGGTGTCTGTGTGTACGTGTGCGCGGTGGGAGTGGAGTGGGGGGAGGGGTGTGGAAAGGAGTGAATTGATAGGTGTTAATTAGTGTGTGTGTGTGTGTGCTGGCCATGCAGTAGACAACACAAGTGTTTTGATATTCCAATGGGACAAGTTATGTATCCATGAGGAGAGTTTGTCAGATGGTCATTGACTTACATGGTTCTTCTACGAGCACATTAATGCTGGTGTTTCAAGTGTGTTGTGGGTAAGAGAGATGAGTGAAAGGAGGTGTGTGTGAGATTTGGCAGACTGACAGCAGCCCCCTACCCGTTCGCCACAGGCATGATAATGATGGGACAGACCGTGCCCCGTGACTAAGCCCTTAACCCCTCCCACAGTCTCAGTCTCAGTCTCTCTCTCTCTCTCTCTCTCTCTGCCTCACTCACACTCTCTCTCTCTCTCTCTGCCTCACTCACACTCTCTCTCTGCCTCACTCACACTCTCTCTCTCTCTCTCTCTCTGCCTCACTCACACTCTCTCTCTCTCTCTGCCTCACTCACACTCTCTCTCTCTCTCTCTCTCTGCCTCACTCACACTCTCTCTCTCTCTCTCTGCCTCACTCACACTCTCTCTCTGCCTCACTCTCTCTCTCTCTGCCTCACTCACACACACACACACTCTCTCTCTCTCTGCCTCACTCACACTCTCTCTCTCTCTCTCTCTCTCTCTCTCTCTCTCTCTCTCTCTCTCTCTCTCTGCCTCACTCACACTCTCTCTCTGCCTCACTCACACTCTTTCTCTGTCTGCCTCACTCTCTCTCTGCCTCTCTCTCTCTCCCTGTCTCT
Organism: Osmerus mordax; assembly: GCF_038355195.1. Taxonomy (NCBI): domain Eukaryota; kingdom Metazoa; phylum Chordata; class Actinopteri; order Osmeriformes; family Osmeridae; genus Osmerus; species Osmerus mordax. The sequence goes on along the minus strand of NC_090050.1, from coordinate 5,035,252 downwards.
CTGTCACACTCTATCTCTCATTCTGTTTCTTTCTCTCCTTTTTTCTTTTACTCTCCCCCTCATTTAGGGAGAAAGAGGTGAGGGGAGGGGGTATTGAGCAGAGAGGGAGCGATCCAGGAAGCTTTTGGGGAAATCATGGAGTTTTAAACAGATGGATAAAAAAGATGGGGAAAATGGGGAGTAGAAAAAAGGATCTGTAAAAGGCCCAAGCTGAGTCAGTAACGGTAAGGGTGGATATTGAAAGAGGGAGAGAGAAAATAAGAAAGGTAAGAGGATGATCAAACAATCAAATACCCCCTTCAAGTGCCACAGCGGTCTTCTACACCGCAAAATATAATTGCACATTTATTTTTAACACTAAAGAATGAAATATATAAACAATAAATCCAGATTCAACAAAATATAGACATAGGCAGAAATATTTTTTGATTGATTTTATATGGTATCAAGCACTGATATGGTCTTGGCGTCTTTGCAGTCATTTTGACCACAGTGACTGATGTAATGGCTCCTAAAACATGTTTGTTTAGTCTTAGTAACTTCTACACCACAAACTAATCATGAATTATATTTAGTCATTGACTGATAGGCGTGTAGCATTTATTCATAGTTATTTGCTTTTAAAAACACAGAACTGTGTGGGGTAGACCGCTCCAGTGGTCCGAGTGCCCGGCCAGTCTGTTTCCATTCAGAGGGGAGAGAAGGGCCTGTTGCTGGACAGCCTGGAAAACAGATGGAGCCCTAGACTAGACCTTGTAGGACTAACAACAAACACACACACACACACACCCCTAGTCTCCCCTCTGTCTTTCCCTATGCCCACTTACCTTCTATTTCCTCTCTTACTATCTCTTTTCGTTTCCCTTTCTGTCCCTCTCTGTCTTCCTCTCTATCCCTCCTTCCCCCTTCTGCCAAAGAGACAAGTATGCTTTATAAAGTAAAAAAAATAGTTTGACTAGCCTTTCTGTATCTTTATCTCTCCAAGTGCACAACTATTTCTGTTTGTATATACAAGTGGGTACAGAACACGCCTTCATGCCTTTGGGCAGTGAGAGGCAAGGCACGAGTTGTCGCAGAGCACAGAGGGTGGCCTTGTGCTGGGAGGAGTGTGTCTGGGGGGTAGGGGTTTGGTTGATCCTCCAGTCATTAGTGCACAGAAAGATGGGGGGGGGGGAGAGTAAAGCATAACCAAGCGTCTTTACTCAAACCTCAATCACAGCAAAGAGAACAATGTTGTAGAACAGGGCTGACCAATTCTGTTCCTAGAAATTAATGGTCCTGTAGACTTTCCCTCCAACCCCATTTGTGACTAACCCGATTCAGCTTGTCTTTCTGCTCATTATAAGAATCAGCTGTGCTAACTTAGTCGGAACGAAAAACTTATAGGACTACAGGTGGCTCTCCAGGAAAAGTGTTGGATGGGGCTGTTGTATAATTGAGTATTTATCTCCAGACAGTGTGCGAAATACCCGTCAATATTCGGGGGGCTCCCCATCTCTCGATTGTTGCGCAATACCGATCTAAATTTGCTCAATATGCAGTAGGCAGGGACGGACTGGAAGTAAAAATAGGCCTTGGACTTTGATCCAGACCGGCCCACCAGAACCGGCCCCGTGTACGCCACCAAAGTGCCCTGCTAATGCATGCACATTCTGGGTTTGATGTGATGCTAGTAGGGAGTTCTACAGTTAATGCGAGCAAAGTGTTTTGGCTGATTTGAGCGAAAAATTGTTTTTGGAGCTTTATGTAAAATAAACATGGCGCTACCGATGGTCAGTCCGCTACTGGCAGTAGGTATAACATTACAGTAACTATTTCATGGATGCAAGCCAAGACAATCAGTCTATAGCCTACATGACAACACACGCTGATAATCCGATATGCTATTATTCTAGTATTCTACTATTATTCTATATGGTAGGCTAGTATTCGTAAAGCAACACTGACATAAGAGGTTGCATTGGCTAAAGTTGTTTGAATGCACGTTGTTTCATAACAAGGAGGCAAAGTTGTGCATTACAATGCAGACATGACAATGATTGGCACCAATCTGGCACACTTACAAGAGCAATTAACTGAATAAATGCCAGGTATAGCCTATCGGAGACAGTTGCGGTCTTTCCATGCGCCCACCTGCATCGTTGACCAACCTGCCGGCAAGTCACTTGTGCTAGCAGCAGTAGCAGCTAACGTTACCTCAGCACCTGCTGCGTCTTCGGAGCACTCGGCCTCGTTTCTTCTGTGGAATCACTGGGTGGGAGAGGATCCTCTGTTCTGGTAGTGAGTGGGCCGACTGTGCTAGCTGCAACAGCATTGTCATTCGGTGCCTCTTCATCTCTGAGTGCCACCTTTTTGGATGTGAACCCAAAGTGTATGAATGATACACTCTGGTTAGCTTTCACTTGCTAGCCATTGACTTCTCAACATTTCTGTTTGGCGCACAGGACTGGCTGGCTCCGCTTGGCAAAAAGAATTGTGAATAAATGTTTTGATTTATGAATACTGGACATGGTGAGCTTAAAAACATTTTAGTGACCATTAGTGACAATATTTATTTATTTATAATTTAAAAAAATCGAGACCCCATTCAAATTTTGCTTTTGAGGCTTTCAGGGGGGCTCATGGGTTAATTGGGAGGGTTGAGCCCCCCAGGACCCCCCCGTATTTCGCACACTGTCTCCAGAGATCTTGATTGATCCTAGTCCAAGAGCCGATCCCACAATATATGTACTGTATAAGCATGCAAACTCATTTGAACCTGATGATTCAAGTCATTTTGGATCCATTTAAGTGAAATGTACATTTTACAGCTCATACTCACAGTGGCATTGAAGATGGTTTGCGCGTGACTTGCAAGTCACCGACACTGATGGCACGAAGCATGGATGGTTTATCTTACCAACCAATGCTTGAATCGTTTGAGCGTGCTGTGTTTCTCTCCCATGTGTGTTTGCCTGTGTGTGTGTGTTGAATGGAAAGGGTTAGTTTCTGAATGTGTGGGAAAGAGTGTCACTGAAGCATGCATCTTTTAATGAGCTCAAATGAACCCAACCCAACAATGCTACAGTGTTTCAATATGTTGCCATGTCCTCTAGTGTTTCTTCACCTGAACTTCACACAGTAAGGAGCATTGATACACACACACACAATCACACGCATGCTTTCACACCCAGGGTTGTGTGAATTTTCAGAGGAGAGGATGCATCTGTGTTGTGCACGCACATGTATGTGAGTGTCACGGCATTACACAACACCATTGAGGGGCATTTCTGATTGCCTGCTTTCGAACTGAATATGTAAGGGATAATACCCGACGAGGTGTACAATATCACCTGATAATGGACGATGCGGAGGCGTGAACCGTCTGACGCGCAGCGGATGTTGCTATCCCTTACTTAATGTACACCCCTGCAGCCAATCAGAATCGAGTATTCACCCAGACCATGGTATAAGACTCGTTAAGAGAAGTAGAAGGGTTATCCTTGTTCTATGGCTCCTCTGGCTTCCATTCCCTGAGCCTCTGGCACCAGCATTCTTTTAAATAAGTCACACTTTTCACTCTCCCTCCTCTCATGTGTCTCTCTCTCTCTCCCTCTTTTTTGCCCTCAAACTCTCACTTTAGCCCTCCCCCTCTTCTCTCTTTCTCTTTCCTTCCCCCTTACTCCCTCTATCTCGTCATCTTTTGGTATCCTGTGTTCTCTCATTCTCTTTTTTCTTTCTCTGCTTCTCTCCGATCAAAGGTATCCCTCGTTAGATAATAGGCAGGGCCTGCTCTCGTGTGTTGGTGTAGAAATGAGATGCAATGCCCTCCATTCTCCTGTGATCATTTAGTCTCATTAAGGATAAGGTTGGCTGACACACATTCTTACACACATTCTTGCACACACGCACACACACACACACACACACACGCATGCACACACACACACACACACGCACACACACACACACACACACGCACACACTCTCTCACATCCCATGTCTCACCACATCCTGTCTCAGTCCTAAAAGACCCCATATATCATAGATAGCCCCAACCTTAACACCCCAGTCATTAGACCAAGCCGTTGTCATGGTACCAGCATTGTAATCAGCTATTCGGCAACTAGCAGCTATCCTGCCCCATCACTTTTTCAGTTCCAGACTTCGTGCTGGCCGTAACGCTAGCCTTAGTCCTGTACACCAGACATGATGGCTTCTATCTAATAGCCTCGCTAGCACTCACCAGCTATTAGAACCAGCCTTTAGTTTGCCCATGTACTGGTTTGTAGCAATCTACAGCGTGGGGAAATCACTGAATCCAGATTTTTGTCCGTTGCCACAACATCCCTTTCTTTCCTCATTTCCCTTACCACCTTTCCTCCCCCACACCTCTCTCTCTCTCTGTTTAATGGTGTCACTCCTCTGGTGTAACTCCATGTACCTGGCTGCTAGGAGTACAGCTCATTTGCAACCATGACACCGCAAAGAGGTTAATAGAGCAAATTGAAGGGTAGGAGAAAGAGAAGGATGGAAGACTGATGAATAATGAATAGAGTTTGCTTGGTAGCATAAAAAAGAGGACAGAGACGCATGGGCCCGAGACATGACTTCCAGAATTATTTCTCTCTTCAGTCCACGGGTGGGGCAACATGATCTGAGTAGCATTGTTGTTGATGTCAAGCTGAAAAGATTCAGATTTGTCACAGGATCTCATCGCCAATATTCAATAAGTTACCAAGTCTGTTTCCTTCAGGTTTGGGATCTTGTGGTGTTTGGCCTTGGCTAGCATCGACTGAAACCTAAAAGTTGGCCAGTTTAAACTTGGCTGTTATTGTGGAATAATATTGTTTTATTAGCTTTCCTTACTCCATCATTGGCACAGCAGACAGGCACAGAGTTGGCATGGTAGTGTATTAAACCGCCAAGGGATGTATGTAGTGGGTACAGAAGGTGACTTTTCTGACCTGGCATACCTTGACTTCTTGTCTGCCAACTGGAGCAGCTAAGGACACACCTAGAGTCTGTCAGAGTGCCAGGGCACACTCATCAACACCGGGTACACTTCTGCTCATCCCTTAATGATGGTGACTATTGCTGCGATCTGCTTATAACAGGTGTGCGCGCGAGCACACACAAACACACAAACACTATCTAAACTAACATGATTACATTAACATCCTAGCCGTCAATCCAGCTGTTCAACACAATATCCTAAATCATCATTAGATTAACATTATTAGTCTAAATGAATGTTGAACTGTGGTTGTTATATTAAAATATATGTATTCAGTTTGTATTTGCTAATCTACTGTAAAGCATGATGATGATACTTTTGCAGACATTAGAAAATGATTGGTTCCAGTGATAATCTTTGGAATTGGGTTTATTGGATTAACGATCGGTGGGTTAATAGATTTCCTAATAGATTCTTTTTGATTAGTTCCTCCTCTTAAGCAAGTTTTAAGATGATTAACTCACAGACGCTTACTGCACGCACACACGCTCATGCCAGGGCACTTAGACGTTGTAAATAAGAAACTATGCTGTAGGTAGGTAGAAGTTCATTTTGGTCAAGGGTTTAGAATTGTGTCCTGTCTTTTCTTACTATACTGTGTCCCACTCTGTGTGTGTGTTTGTGTGTCAAGTTCAGGAGAACCGTCACATGGTTGTCATATGCTTGGGGAGCGTCTTCGGTCAAAAGTGTTCACATGGGTCTTGTGATCTTCTCCTTACACGCATCAACACAAAGACAGTACTGTGTCACACACACACACACTGACAAGAAGGGACTCGCCACTTACACACACACACATTTTCTCTGGTCCCATGCTTTCTCCTTTTCTATCTTCCTCTCCCTTAAAGAAGAAAGTCTTATCCCAAAGCCTGGTTTTGGCTGGCTATCTGGCATGCCTGACTAACTGCCTGCTAGCCTGGTCTGTCTGCTAGCAGTGTCCTGCACTGTTCTCAGAACCTGGGGCTAATCTTGTTAGCATAAGAGTTAGTGTTATTGTTGGGGGGCGGGGAGCACAGGCCAAATGCTGGTCTGCAGCCTCAAAAGCGAACACTATTAGCACAACAGTTAAAGGAATACTTGCCTCAAAGGGCAGCCCTAGCCATCACCCTGCTTACCTAAGACATTTGCTCCTAACAGGGTCAAGGCAAAAAAAAAAAAGTTTCATCACTGAGCAATGACAGCCAGTTTTGTAACACAAATAAGCAAAGGCAGCTAGCGTTAGCATTAGCTGTGCACAAAGCTCCTGGCCTCATTATTGGTGGAAGCTGACCTTGGAGGCCTGCCATCTTCCTGTAATAGAACCCTAATAATGATAGAGGATGCACCTCTTGTTGTGGGGCCTTGGGCTGTGGGACCTCCTCCTCCCCTCTCTTTTTCTACCTGTCTTTCTCCCTTCTCTCTATCTCTCTACCTGACCAGCCTCATCTCTATTTTGCAGTAGGCGGCTCCTCTTGTACATTGTGTTAGTGGGTCCTGTGTGTGTCTGTGTGACAATGTTTGTCATGTTGGTCATGTCTCCCTCCAAAGTGAAATATTTATCCCTCTCCTTGTCTAAAATGTTCTGACTAAAGACAATTTTCATTGGTGATGTGTGCCAGCCCCCCCCCCCCCCCCCCCAACCCTGCTTCTCTCATAGTTGCTCCCTCCCTCTCGCTCACTCCAAGCTGTATGCCTTCCTCTCTTCCCCCACTTTTCTGTTCTCCTCCTTCTCTTTCTGTCCATGGGAGTAGTCATTAGCTGACTGACTGGCTGATTGCATCTATTCCCTAGGCCCACTGTTTGTTTGTGCATCTCTCTTTGCCTCCTCCCCTCTTATTTCTCTCTCTCTCCTGCTTTCTGTCTCTTTCTTTTTCTATGTTTCTCACCCTCTCCCTCTTTCACACTCCCCCTTTCTCTTTCTCCCTCTCTCATATGGAAGTCTTGGTGTTTTGCGAGCCAATTACCGGGTACACTCTCTGTTATTACCTCTGGTTCCCCTTGTGCTAATCCAGTCACAAACATTGCTTCAGACCATTGCATTTGCATTCTAGGGCAGACACATTTATTTATATACCAACCATGCATGATGCATGCTTACTTACGCTGTGTTGCACTCAATGAGTAAGGCATGCGCACACCCACACACACACACACATTCTCTCTCTCTCCTCTAATAAGCATTTCACTTTAACACACACACACAACCTGAACCGAATCATCGACTGCAAAAATCATTCTATGTCAACTAAGCTTCGGCTATCCACAGTTTCAAATGGATCATTTAGCCACCTCTACCTTTTCAACAGCGCCTCCCCCTCCTGGGGTCCGGGGTCGACATTAGTGGCAAGGCCAGCCATGCTGGAGCCTGTTTCCTGCCTCCCAGCAGGGTTATGGGGGATTTGGCCGGCGAATGGAGGAGCCAACATGGGGGAGCAGCAGCAGTAGCAGAAGGCAGGAGGAGACTAGTATTCCCCCCAGTACCTTCCCTCCTTCCCATCCCTCCATCTTTCTCTCAATGTGCTGGGGGTGGATTAGGCTAATTAAAGCGCTGCGAGCCGAACCCCCCGGGGAGACGCCACACACACACGAAACAAGCACAAACACACAACTGCTTGTACGGATCGAGACGCACACACAAACCCATGCACTTATCCTACCCCACCCAAAGCAACAATATGTACCCGTTGTAGTAGACATAATTAGACGAATTCCAAGACAATCATGTATAACATCAAGGTTTTCCAACACCACAATGCATATAACTGACCCACTCTGAAGCTGCTTGTGAATCGAGTCCAACATAATTGCTTTTTTATTTTATCTCTGCACGGCCGAGGCCGAGTTTCAGAGGTTGTTTTTGTTGTTATTTTTTGGGTGGGTCATCGCTCAGAGTCACCGCACTAGAGCGAACAGTTTGCCCTCTTGCCACTTGCCCAAGGTTGACTGTTACCGCCATTGTTGGCTCTGTGTGGGAACCGCTGATGGTCTCTCCTGGGCCACGGGTGGGGCCTCGTTTTCCTTTTTCATTGTTTAGTCTGTTTAGCGAGTTTGGGTTGTGCGTGCTTGTGTGCGCGTGCTTGCCTGTGGGTGTGTAGTGTTTTACCGCTTGCCTGAGGAAGTTTGCCTCTTCTGTGTCTGGGTGTGCATGCTAGTGCGCATACATGGTCATCACGTCTCTCCCTCGACCTTGGGTCTAGCTGCCAAGCCAATGTCATGGTTTTATTAGTCAGCACTGTCCTCAGCAGGAAGGAGGTCGGGAAGTAAGCAACGTAAGGCAGCCTTTCCATCTCTCCAGGAAAAGAAAGAGGCCTGGAATCATGTCTCACTCACCAGGAATTACAGCCGGATGCTCTCCCGGAGGGACATTGTCACTCGGCTCCGAAGCATATTGGATTACTGATAACCTTTGCGGGCGGCATCCTCCTGCTTCCTGTTTAACTCTACTGTGCTCTACTGTACTTTACTGAACAGGATAGGTGGTGCATTGAGAGAAATGACGGGGAGAAGTCCTAGAGAAAACACAGACGCACCGATACTCTCTTTTTTTGTGCCCTTATACTTACAGAACTGTGTTATGCAACTTACAGTATATTTGAATTGTAAAGTGTGAACACACACACACACACATACCCTCTGTCAATTCCAATAAGTAGCCTATGAGGGGCTCACTCCCTGTCATCGTCGGCCCCCAGAGTGGTCGGCTCCAGCGTTTCCATGGCAACAGTAGCCAGGGCAGCGAAGAGGAGAGAAGAGAGGTGGGGGAACTGTGCAATCCATCACGTGTAGCGTCGGCATTTCTGATTAAACCGTTGGCCGAAGACGCGTTATACTCTGCGTTGTGGAACGTTCTCACACACATTCATCTCTCAAACAAAATGTTCGCAACTTGCAACCTAAAAGAAATCTCTTGTAAGTGCATAGGCAATAGATATGTTCCGAAAAAAGTGTTATGAAACTATGCTGTTTTGAGTAGTCGATGTACAGACGCAAGCAGACAACGATTGAGGGAAGAATAAATGGGCTTGTATAGCAGCATACAGTTTGTGTGCGTGTGATCTTTGTGTGTGCGTGGAGCAACAGCAGACTTACTCGGTTTGTTCCCAGTCGTAATGTGGTGTGTCTGCTTTTGACACATAGATGTCTGTGTGTGTTTGTTTTCTTTAACCCCTCCTACCTCTGTTGCTGTTATTGTCGCTTGTAGAGTGTGTGAGCGCACGTGCTCCTGTGTGCATCCCTCTGGCTCAGGCAGTACATTGTACAGGGAACAGCAGTCAGGTTTGACTCCTCTTGCTACAGCAGCTGATTACTCTGACAAGCAATTTAGTCACTCACCTCAAGGACCGCATGTTAGGGCGGGCCCCCCCTGTCACCCCCCTCCCTGACACCCCCCCCCCCCCCCCCCCACCACCACCACCACCACCTTCCTGTTCTTAAAGACAAACACACACAAATGTGCTGATGTACACACTGTTTGCGTGTGACCAAAAGCACAGCTTTGTATATTCTCACACCATATCCATACGCTAATGCTATGTGCTTTATGTGGACTATTATTCAGTGCATTCTGGTAGTACACACACACATACACACACATTATTATACTACCCCTAACCTAATTTATACTGGTGCTTATTGACATCAGGGTAAACTGTCACTTGTATGACCACCTCTCCCTGTGGATCTCATTAAATCTAGGGGCTCCACACACACACACACACACACACAACTTTAGCAGTAGGAGCAAAATTGCTAGTCCCAGACCACATTCTAGAGTGAGGGTAATGTACATGGCATACAGTTCGGTTTTCTTCAAAGCAGACTTGTCTGAAATCAGCAAGAATACCAACTAGGTACTAAATAAGGAAAACTACACTTCTTAGTCTCTTCTGGAGATACGGTGAGAGACTCTTCAGTGGATTGCCCCATTTGACATCCCAAATGAAAACATTGAAACTGCAAATCTCTGAAGTAAATTCTAGGCACTGAATCTCCCATGATAACAGCTTCATTCGCACAATCATTGTCTTTCAGAACATGGGATGGGTGAGGGTCAATACTCAAACATAGCTTCCTGTTCCTTATACCGAGAGTGGACTGCAGCAATAGCAACCCTTTTCAAAGTACACTCTATTGCCTATATTCTGTCTATAGCCTTGCAATGCACTGTACTTCACTGCGTGGCAATGAGAAATCCCCACTTAACGTTATTGGGACGCCACCCCAAGTGACTTTATTTCATTCCTTAATGAATGTAATCTTTGACTCGATTCCAGACAGTTCCAGATTTAACGAGTGTTCGATTGGAGACCGGATTAAAAGAGCTGGTGTTTCTAATGGTTAGTGACCTCCAACCGCTGTGATCAGAGTTGTCGGTCCACCCATCCCAAGATGTTGCTATGCAGTCATTGATGTTCACGTTTCTCCATCCAAAACGACACACGATGAATACACACATAAGGAACCTGAAAGGCTGGAGTGGGGGAAATGGTGGTGGTGGGGGGATGAGGATGAGAGGAGCAACAACACTCTTAATCATGCTGATTGCTCTGGGCCGTGGCTCCCCTGTTGCGTCATCTCTCTAATGCATTGGCCCTACGTCAAAAGGGGTGTTTGTGTCTTTGAGCTTGAGGATGTGTGCGTGTGCTTGTAGGTGTGTGTGCGTATGTGTTTATGTGTGTGTGTGTGTGCGAGTTTGGGACCGCTTGAGTCATATCTCACTTGAGTAAAATCCTCCTTAAATCCCACTTCTGAGGCTTGATGACTAGATTCCACACAGTTTTGCACACACTTTTCTGCAACCCCTCTCACAACACAAAAACTCTCTCACTTGCCTCACTCACCTCACAAAGACACACGCACACAAACACAGGCACACTCGTGCACAGGCACATGCAAGTTCACTCAACGGTGCTGTGTGAAGCCGTTACCTCTTTAATAAAACATATTGATGGAAGTGCAAGAAGTACGTTGGCCAGCATAGCTTATATGACTGACACCACCTGAGGTTAAATCCTGTCACATCTCCTGGGTGTTCTTGCATAGCTCTCTGCTGCCAAGACTCTTCTCTCTCACTTTCTCTCTGTATCTCTTTCTTTCTGCCTCTCCCCATCTCCTGACCTCTGTCTCAGTCTCTCTGGCTCTCTCTCCGTCTACCCCCTCTCTATATCACTCCCTTTCTGTTAATCTCTTGTCTCTGCCTCTTTCACTCTTTCTCTTCCTCTTTTCTTACTATCTGAACTGATTTTAAGGCCGGCCTCCGCCAATAGCTTATCGATTCCAGTCCACCACAGGATAAAGGGTTCCAAAGAGGAAAGGCTTCTTCGTGTAAATTTAGACCAGTGTGCTACACTTACCTTCTTTCTCTGTTTGACTTCCAACGGTTGACTGAGGCTTAGGCTGTGGTCTGTGTGTGTGTGTGTGTGTGTCCATCCTTTCCTCAGTCTGCATTTGCAGTAATTTTGTGTATCCTTGTCCAGATGATGTGTCTTCAAATCATAGAGAATACTGTCTCCATTACTTTGAATTCATTAGCTAACAATTGTCCCATCCTGACCAAAATGCAATGTTTTACTTTCACGATTTCAAGTAAGGGACCCCGTAACTCTCGTCTCCTTTCACTTTTCATTTCCTTTCCTCTCATTCCACCCGCTCCTCTGAGAGAACGATAGAGCTTGGAGCAATGCAAATTGGGTAAAACGTTCCGGAAAGTGCCTTTTCCCACTGGAGCCACTCTCAGACGCGTGTGTGGATGTGTGTAGGCGTCCCTGCATGTGTGTGTTCTTGCATTCCTCTGTCTGTGCGTGCGTGCGTGCGTGTGTGTGTGTGTGTGTGTGTGTGTATGCGTACACAAGCGATTTCCGAGAACGCCATCGGATACATCCGTGTTCCTCTAGAAGAAAATGATAGAGGGCAGGTAGGGAGACTGCATGTTGAAATTGAGGGCAGCTTCTCGTCGGGCCCTCCCAATTAGGGCTAAGGAGAGGGGCTCCAGCAAGCGAAGGCGTTAATTTGCCAGGGAAAATAGACGATTAGGTTACGGGGGTGGTGGGAAGGGATATGGGTGAAGCTTAGGCCACTCTCTCTCCTCTTTTCTGGATATTTCTTTCCATGTGAGAATTCAAGTGGCTGTCACCTAGGCACACGGGTCTTCAAGGCCGCCGTTGGGAAGGAAGGGGATGGAGAGGGGGGTTGACGCGCCTGGGCCTGTTCCTGGGGAGGGCTAAATGTCTGACTGTTGGATGGACTGACATGGCAGCCCATAGGGTTAATGGATTTTCATTGGCATTTTGATAGGGTGTGATAATGTGCGCGCACACACCAACAACTTCAGATTATTTTTTTCATCGAAAAATGTCATAAAACTTTTTTTCCCCTCAAGATGTACAGACTCTTTACAGATAGCATCGTTACAGATAGCATTGTCTCCTCCACACTGCTAAAAGAGAGCCATCGAGCTCTTCTCAAACTATCAGTCTGAAAACCCCATACAGCTAGCCAGTGTTACACGCGCCAGGTGCCAAAAGCACCTGTAACCTGGGTCCAGCCTTACAGTCACCTCCACAACAACAGAAAGGTTTGTGACCAATGCATTCGTTTCTGACCTGAGACAAACGTAGAAATACACACACGTACAAAAACAGTCCTTTGCTCTGCAGATGTAGCTGAGAGGGTCTAGTTTTAAAGGGAGAAGCTGTAGTAGATGTGATACATTGTTTTGACACTTTGATGCAAGAGAAACATTGGAAAATGTGTGAGAATAGTTTGGTGTGTATGAGTGTGAGGGCACATATGCATGTTTGACAGTTCGAGATGCACTATTCTGGACTATTCTAGGAGTTAAGTGCAATTTTGAGTAAACTTGCATATGTGGTTATCCGTGTGCATAGTTGCAAGGTTAGGGCCGTGTGTGTGCATATGCATTTGCTTTAGTGACTGTGTTTTTGCATGTGTGGGTCTTTGTTTGACGGCCTAGTGTGTGAATACATTGCCTCCTCTTGTAAGCCACAGCCATAATCAATGAGCCAAACACAATAATTCAATTTCCAATCTACAGTCACTTCAATCTAAACATAATGTAATCAACTCACTATCAAACCACAACCCCCCCCCCCCCCCCCCATCAATTAGACATTGTGCATAATGATCGGATGATCCGATTCCAAGGGGGAATTGTCAATCATCTCTCATTCATTTGCAAAGATGGCTGCTGAGAATCACAGCACAGCTGGATCTTGGCTGGATCACAGCTTAATCAATGGTTGTAATTCTCTTTGTTTATATATATGTGTGTGTGCAAGCATTCGGGTGTTACAAAACACCTTTTGTTCCTCTAATGACACCATCTCTTATCCGTCCCCAAGCTCTTTAAAAACAGCCTAGTCAACCGCTTCAACCGAGTCTGGAAAGTTCAGGGCTGGGACTCATTTAAAGTTCTCAGCCATAACCTTTCGTTTTCTCCTGTAAGACTGTTTCCATTACAATTTTCTTTGAAATCTCTTCCTCTGTACCAAGTTCATTGTGTGGGCACAGTCTATGAACTGGCTTTGTTTTCTTTATTCCTTTATCATGTCTGTAGGGAGCAACAGGGTGAAGGATGGCGGGCTGGATGCTTGTAAAGCTTCCTGCTAATCTAGGAGATGGGACTTCCTGAGTGTTCTGCATCGCTGGCACCTCCTTCCTGTGTTGCAGCCCCTCACTTTCTGTGGGAAGTGAGGGGCTGGTTCCCTCCCCTGGTCACAGTGGTGTAAATGTGTGTGTGTGTGTGGGGGGGAGTAAAGGTTCAGGACAGAATGCGAGGGAGGAGGTGGAAGGGGGTGGCAGAAATTTAAGGGGATGTGACACGGGTGTCGGACCAAGTCCTGTCCGAGATGCAACGAGGACAGTGGCAGGCGATGGATGAGGACACCGGGCACACGCAACATTTAAAAAGATGTTTGGGTGCCTGGCCCTCTCATTCCTGTTATCCCCATAGAACCGTGATGAGAACTTACAGGGGGTCATGGTAGTGTTGATACAGCCTCTAGAGAAGGCGACATGGAGGATACTCTTGACCATGTCCCCCTCAACCCTTTCAAGTGCTGTCACTTCAGTTTTTGCCTCTGAGGAGGTGGGACAGAAAGCTTTGACTTTTAAGGCTCCTCTCTCTCCCCCACCTCTCCGTCTTTTCCTCTCTCCCTCTCCCTTTGCCTCACCACTATCTCCCTCACCCACTTTCTATCATCCCCTCCTCCATTTCTCTCTCTCCACGCCAGGAGAGGAGTGGTATGAGGACTGACCTCTGACTGGCTGCTTTCTCTTTAGACGGCACGTTGCCCTCTCAAACATAGTTGGTCTACGGAGACACTCGGGCGTCAATACATGCTCGCTGCTCAAATAATTGGCTGCCTGCCGACCCCCCCTTTGTAATCCTGCCCTCTCTTCTGTCTCATTCACAGCTCTCGTTCCCACAATGCCTTCTTTTATTCTCGTTGTTCCCTCTCTCTGTCGCTGTCTTCCTTTTGCTTCTTGACTCTTCTTTATGGAACTTGTGTCCTCTTCTTGGTCACCTCTCTCTTTCTCACTCGCACAGTGCGCACACCCCCTCTTCTCTCTTGTTCCTTCTTTTCTAGACTAGGCTATATCTTGAGCCTGGGGAAAGGAGGAGCACTCTGCGCACACTACTAGAACAATGCAATCAGGACAGGGGGAGAGAGAGCAAAAGAGAGAGGGGGAGGGAGGGAAAACAAGGAGTGGAAGGGGGACAGTGAGCCCCTAGACAGCTGAACAATGGCAACTATGCCGCCCGGAACTTAGTACCCATCCCTTCCTCCGGTAGCCTTTCTAGGTTAAATCTGTGGTCAAAACCTGTGGTGTTGCCGTGGCTACAGGCCAAACTAAAGGCGAGGCATGTGCGTCCCACCTGGTATCCTTGTCCCTTCTAGTCCAGCTGCTCGCCCTCGCATGCCTGTAGAGTGTGTGTGTGTGTGTGTATGTCTGCTTAAAGCCATGCACTCGGCCCTTGCTCGCATTAGCTGCACAAAAACAAATTCCAACTTAGTACATCAGCATTCTTATCCGTTCATTGTAAAACGATGACCTCAACAAATCCGAACAAACAAGATTAAAGGAGAAAAAGCACCTTTGCCCTCCCCTCGCCTTACATAACCAGTCTAAATATTACCAGAGGTCTGAGAGAGCCTTCATAAATAACACCTTATGGGTGCATGCCAACTGTCTAGAAATAACTTCTGTCTACTCTGCCCTCCTCTCCTGCCTGAAAGACAATGCTCACTTCCTGTCTGAATCGTCCAGAATTCATTCCTCAAACTCATCATCTGTTTTTCCAATTTGATAAAGACCAAAATGGTGCTTTGTATGGTTGTTGTTTCTCTTCAACCTGGTTGATTAAGAGAATATTAAAAGGTATAGAGAAATATATTTTTCCCTCTTGGGTAAAGGAAAGGACAGATGGATATCCTCCTATATGGTTTGACATGAGCTTTTGACCTAAAGTATATGCGTTCCTCATGTCAAATATTGTTCAGTATTGGGAGTATTTCGTAGTTCACAGTATGGGGGAGAAGGTTTTGAAAAGAGGAGTTTGGTGGACTAATGTTAGTCATGGTTTGTCTGAATGTGTGAGGTGTGAGTCAGCACATATTGTAACACTGAAAATTTGGGTGTGTTCCAGCAACACATTACATGCATACAATTTTCCTTTTCTTTCTCTGTGTCTCCTATTCCTCTGGACCTTTCCTCAGCCCTGCTTCCCTCCACATCTTCCCCTGTTCCCTCTCCTGTCCTGTTCTTTGGCTCAGTGCTCTGCAACAGTAACTTTATTTGTGGGGCAGCCGCCCCAGGGTCTTCCCCAGGGCTGTTTGAGTGAGGGGGGAAGGGGAGGAGACGAGATGGTGAGATGGAGAGAGTCTGACAGAGGGGTAGGGAGGAAAGGACACGTGGGGAGCTGGAGAGATGGAGTGGGTGGTGAGAGAGACTGAGTGAATGAAGAAATAGAGACAGACATCAGAAAAAAAACTGAAGATTTTGGGGGGAAGAGGAAAGTAACTCCTGCTCTCTCTTTTGCTCGCTTACACTCTCCATCTATCATTCTCTCCCTCTCCATTCCTCGAAATGGCAGCCGTCCCAGTTGTGTTTCACTGCCAGTACTGGATAGGATTACCAGAACTAGGCCCGGAACCAAGCCAGGGACTCTCCTCCAGCTGTTTCCCAAGGAAGGGCTGCCAAGGCTGGGCAAGGGGGTTGGGCTCACCTGGGGAGAGCTGGGTTGATGCGAGTCTGGCTGGAAGTGTAAAGTGGCCATACGTCCCAATTTCACACTTAAAACTGGGGACACGCATAGGCTATTAAGAACAATTAGCCTTTAACTACCCTCTGTCTGGCAAAGTTGGACAAAGTGGTCAAGGTTAATTGAGCCACTTAATGGAAAATTCTGTTTACAGAACACACATTTCCACAATAGGAACCATAGATGCAAGTAAACTAACTTGTGCGCAAGCTCTGACCAAGACATCCCTCGGTCTTTCTCTCTACACATGTAAGCATATATCCACACACACTTGTGACACTGACACTTGTATGACCACCTCTCCCTGAGGATCTCATTAAATCTAGGGGCTACACACACACACACACACACACACACACACACACACACACACACACACACACACACACATACACACACACACACACTTACATATACAAATGCAGCAGGATTGACTTGCCCTGTCTCCACAGCTATTATCTAGCTGGGGTGACAGTCATCTGACTGACTGATTTACAGACTGATAGTCATACTCATTCAGAAAGGTAGTGGCTGTCATAACCAAGGCCTCGTTACTGGAACTAATGAAATACATGGTAATAAATCTCTCTTTCTCCCTCTCTGTGTGTCTGTCCCTATGAATGATTCAAACTTTGGACATATTTTGAGTACTTTCTGAGAATTTTTCTACAGCCTCCAGATTCATAGAACAATATCCTAAACTTATCCGTCCTCGCTTTGGCCTCACATCTTACAAATTAGAAATAATGTTTATTTTTTTTCTCTCCCCCTACCCCCTCTCTTTCCCTTTCTCTCTCTCTCTCTCTCTCTCTCTCTCTCTCTCTCTCTCTCTCTCTCTCTCTCTCTCTCTCTCTCTCTCTCTCTCTCTCTCTCTCTCTCTCTCTCTCTCTCTCTCTCTCTCTCTCTCTCTCTCTCACACAAACATATACACATACACACACACACACATTTACCCTCCCTTCCCCTCTTTCTCCTACCCTCCCTCTTGGACATAATATTCACTAGCAGGAAGGCACCCACATACCTGACAATCATTGTGTATTTGTGTGTTTGACTTTTCAGAACCTTTATAAAAGGCAGGGTCTAATTCCCAATGTGCTGTAGCCCTGAGGAATGCCTGTCCCATCCTTCCGTTTCCCATGGGGTTACCATGACGATTGATATCCTGTGATCAAGTCTGGAATGTGCCAATCCCAGGGCCAACCTGATCCTGGCCATAACCAATATAACTTGCACGCACACACTCTCACACACTCTCTCTCACACACACACAAACACACACACACACAAACACAAACACACACAAACTGCACTTTTCACCTCCACCCCTACTGACACTCACTGTCTCCCTTCCTCACTTTCTCTTTCTATATCTACTGCTTTTTTTTCCTCTTGCTCAAACTCTTTTTCTCTTCTTTCACTCTCCCACTCCTCCCACTTCCCATCAGTCTTCACAAGGTGTGATAAAAAAGAGAAAGAGAAAGAGATTTAGTCAGAGAGAATGGAGAACAAGCCAAAGTAGAATCATAGAGAAGGTATGCAAAATAATAAGAGGAAAGCGAGCACAGAGGAAGAGAAAGGAAACGAGGGAAGAATTTGTCCCCCCGAGGTAAAGGGATGGGCAGAGGGACTACCTTTTCAGATACTGTTGCTATCAAGTTCTCTCTCCAGGCCAAATGAAATGGATGCCACTGACTTGAGTGATTGATTGATTACATCTTTATGTGAGTGTCTCTGTGTTTGTGTTATATAAGAGGGAGATGTACAGTAGTAGATATATTGTGTGTAGGTACTACCCAACATTTTGGTAGACACACACACACATGCGCACACAACCTCTCACTTGCACAAAGCGGGCTGTGAGGCAAATCACTGGTAAACCACATTATTACTTTTCTCAAACCACTTAATAAACCCCTGTATAAATAGCTTCTGCATTCCATATTGTTTAACGACTGAATTGTTTGTTTTCTAGACTCTTTGCTTTGTGGGTGCTCCATTTTCATTTTAGCAACAGCCAACTCATATTTTTAGCACCTCTGTAGTTATAGGCTTCCCACTGTCTACAATCCTTTAAATAATACTTTTTTTAAATACGTTTTACAGACTTGTATTGTTTTTTGGTGATCAGCGACCATTTCGTGCCTACTTCAAGAAAATGTGCTTGTCTAGCCTCAGTGTCCTCTTGGGCCTGTCGTGACAGACCACAGCACATAAGCCAGTGACCTCTCTTGCTGGTTTGGCTGCTCCTCCTCATATATACATGTGTTCCTTCTTTTTTTTTTTTTTATCTTCCTCCCCCATTCCCTCGGCTGGTTGTTTTTCTCACTGACGCAGGATTTTTTTTTTGGCGTATGATTGGCTAAGATGGGGAGGGAGGGAGGGAGGCCAGTGATAGTTTAGAAATCTGGGCGGGGGGGTTTTGACCAGGACCAGTCCTGCATGTTCCACTCTTTCTCTTACACAATCACATTTTACTGAGGGAGTCAGGTGGCTGAGTGGTGAGGGAATCGGACTAGTAATCCGAAGGTTGCCAGTTCGATTCCCGGTCATGCCAACTGACGTTGTGTCCTTGGGCAAGGCACTTCACCCTACTTGCCTCGGGGGAGTGTCCCTGTAATTACTGTAAGTCGCTCTGGATAAGAGCGTCTGCTAAATGACTAAATGTAAATGTAAATGTACTGTATTCACTTATAACGTATGTCTCTCTCGTCTCTGTTTCTCAAAATGGCTATTAGAGTCACCAGTGGCCATATAATCGCTCTGCCTTTCCCAGAGGATGACAAAATACCCCTGCTCACCCCACTTCTCCCTCCCTCCTCTCACCCCCCTCTCCCTGTAATTACTTGATCTAGATTAGATCCATAGCTGCTTCACGTTCACATTTAGAGTCCTTGTTTTGAATGGGTAATATATTTAGGTAATGGCGGATCAAGATTAGCACTGTGCTCAGCCAAAAATCTGTGTTTTGCTCATTTTGATTGAAAACAATAAGTTTGCTTGTGAGTTGTTAGCATTGACCCTAGCGGCTGCTATGGGTTTAATGCTACAATAGTTTAGCAGAAAAAGCAACAGGCACATTATGTCATTACCTGGCTACATTGTTTAGATGTTAACTTAGCACATAAAATTGCATGCCATCTGGTTGCTTTATGGGCTAGATGCTAACTTAGCAAGCAAAGGCACAGATGGAGAATTTGTTTGTTTACCAGAAACATGTTTTAAACAGTGTATGCTAGATGTTTAGTTTGTGTATCGGCTCATTTTCATTTGAACCACTACTGTAACATTTAGTTACAATTACATTATTCTATTGAAGATTTGTATGTACCAAGAAATACATTTTCAATGATATGTACTCATTAAAATAGCAAGTAACTAGGATGCCTATCAAATACTAGGCTTCACATTATATTGCGCTGGAATGTCCGCTTCTAAAAATATTCAGAATCATATCTTGCCAGTTTTCTTTTTCTCCAGTGTGTGTGTGTGTATTACGCGCCAGGCCTGTATCTGCATGTAGATGATTGAGTTAGCGCAATTTAGCAATCATTGGAAGATGAAATGCCAGCGTCGAGCGACCCGCCACACACACTTACCGTCATCGGCGCCAAGCATTTAATTTGAAGTGATGCAGGAAGGGTGCTGGGAAGGAAGGGAAAAGAAAGAGAGAGAAAGAAAGAGACAGAAAGGATGAGGGGAGGCATGAAGAGGTGTTTAAGGGGGGGATACATGCAGATTAAAAGCCGTAACGTTGATGGATAGTTTTCATTTGCGGTGGAGCCATTAGAGTTGGGCCACCAGGGGGGCTGGTGGTGACAGAAGAAAGGTATGTGTGTGTGTCTGCGTGCACCTGCTGCAGCTCTATGCCTTCGATGGCAGTCTCAAATCTAGCCCATAACTGCTATTGAACATTCTAGAACATTTTGGACACGTCTATTACATGTGCTAGCCTCAATCCACCTTGAATGCACACAATCCCAGACAATTTTGATGGCTATGCATGAAGATTCAGGAATAAATCATTCATCTCATCCCTCCCTCCTTCTGTCTCTTCTATCCTTTTCCCTCTATCTCCCTCATACATCCTCTGCTACTTCAAATGCTTGGCGCCAATGACTTAGGGATCAGGGGTGTACTATATGTGCTGGAAGTAGACTGCCAATATGACTTAGAAATGGCATTTACAGCAATTGCACAAATATGGCAGCTATTTATGTGCACACTACAGGTGCAGATTTGTGGGACTGCTATTTAGCAACTTGTGACATGTTCAACAGGCTGACTTTGGGTTTTTGTGAGTGTGAGGGTTTTGCAGATTGTGGGCATACCCAGTGAAGACAGCTGGCTACATATTACTGTGTGTCAGCTGTCACAGGCAGCTTGGCAGTGTGGAGAAGAAAGAAACTCTTGAGGGTGTGTGTAAAATCTGTACTCAATTACGCATGCACACCACACCTTTCCCTGCTCTGTGAATGGTAAAAATATCTGTTTTGATAGAGTCCAGTTTTCCTTTCCTCTTCTCTTCTCTTCTGTCCTGTTTTGTTTTGTTCTCTCCCCTGCCCTGTATTGTTCTCTCCCTCCCCTCTTCTTTTTCTCCTCTCTCCTGCCCTGTCCTTTCCCTCCTCTCCCTCCTCTCTTTCTC
Organism: Osmerus mordax; assembly: GCF_038355195.1. Taxonomy (NCBI): domain Eukaryota; kingdom Metazoa; phylum Chordata; class Actinopteri; order Osmeriformes; family Osmeridae; genus Osmerus; species Osmerus mordax. The sequence goes on along the minus strand of NC_090050.1, from coordinate 5,014,348 downwards.
ATTCGCTCTTTCTGTGTATTTCCTTTTTCTCCTCTCATCACCTTGCTGTGCTCTTTTTGCTCTCCTCACCAAGCCTGAGTTTTTAGCTCCCCCCCACCCCCCACCCCCCCCTTCCCTTCCGTACTACAGGGACTCCCTGCACACCAGAGTCGACCTTTCCAGCCAGGGGAGAGAGCAGATAAAGGTTAGGGTCGTAGAATAGAATAAAGATTCTTCAGGCAGTAAGTGAGAGACCACCATCTCTCCCTGTCACCACCGATAATAATTTCCTTCCTTTTCACTCAGCTCCTCAGACACAAAAAACGTGAACTTTAATAACAATGAAGACTCTACACACAAACATAGTGAGCAAAAAGGCAAGGTGACAGGAGCTTGTGCATCTGTGAGGTTGAGGATTTGGGGTTTCGTCTTTGTGTGACTGAGTTTGTGTTGATAAATGCTCTGTGTGTGTCTGTCTGTGTGAGAGTGTATACATGTTGACAAACAGCCTCTCCAGCCCGGTGTTGGATGTAGATAAGTATGCCACTCCTTGATGTACAGCACAACTATAAACCCATCATTAACCTGTCTTTCCCTCTTTCACTTCCTCTCTCACTCTCTGCCTCTCTGTCCCTTTTGTCCCTGTTCTAGTACCTGAAACATTAATCACCATTTTAAGATGTACACACATTCACGCCTATCCTCCCACAAATTATGGACAAAAACATGTCCTCTAAGATGTCAAAAACTACCCTGTCTTGCATTTGCATATGCCACTAGATTCACCTATTTCTCCTAGCCCTGATTCAGCTTTATTGGACTGTCTTATCCATGTGTGCATGACATGCCGTACTGCAGTATGCCTGACAGTGTATATGACGGCAGCTTCACAGCGTCCTCTGTGTTAACTCCAATCAAAACGGGGGGAAACCCCCCAATCCAGCATCAGAGCGTAGCCGAGAGAGAAAAAGGTTGTGATTTAGTCGCTTCACAGACCCAAAATAACTCTGGCCAGACCCCCCGTTTTTGCAGTGGATGTGCAAATGTTCCAGACCAACAGAGCAGACGGATGTCAGTGAAGACCTGTCTGTGTCTGTGTCTGGTGTTGTCTGTGTGTGTGTGTGTATGTACTGTATAGTGCACTTGTTGTTGGTAAAGTTGTTTGTGTCTGAGGTGTCTTGGTGGGAAAGCAGTTCTCTACACAGTGTCTGTCTGAGCTACCTGGAGTGAAGTGAGTGTGTGTCCTTTCCATAGTGCACATACACGACGTGTGTGTGTGTGTAATCCTTTGTGTGTGCATTGGATGTGCACAGATAGGGAACAGTAAGGTCAGTCGGGCGTTATGCTGCATCTGCTGGAAAAGATGGAGATGGAGGGAGAGAAATGGATGGAAAGATGTGCTCTTGTCGTTTCAAACCAGGGATTCTTCTCAGCAAGGTCAATGTGCAAGTGAACAAATGGACTAATCATAATTGTGAGATTCTACAAGGGCTGACACCATTTGAAGTTGACCATACTTTAGCTGTATGCGTGTATGTTTGTGTGTGTGTTCGTGTTCATCATAGTGCTTCTTTCTAAATGCTCTCTGATGTTTAAGTGCTGCTGCCTTTCAGAAAACCTGTAAGAAACCGAACATTTACTCTGATCTTAGTTTGAGTGCAGTCTTTAAAGGTCAAGAGGAAAGCAATGAACACACACACACAAACATACGAATGTATGTGTACACTGGTAGACAAAGACAAATAAACTCACTCAGACTTTCTCTGTCACCTTTCACTTGAGTTGCGCACACACACACACATTTGTGTGTTCTATTGAATCATCGAACACAGCAGCAGAAGGGTCCCATCTTTTAAATGGGAGCTTTCATGGCAGCAGCAATCACAAGCTATTTAAGTGACTGATGCATCTTCTGAGTCCTGGTTGTGCTTAAGTACACAGGGTTGGGAGGAATTCAACCACTCTCTTGCTCTTCGGTGCTCTTTCTCTGTCTCTCCCACTCTTTCTTTTCCGCTCTCGTGGTCTTTCATTCTCTCTCTACCACCCACCCACCCACCTCCCTCACTCCCTCACTCTCTGTCTGTCTTTCTGCCCAAATCAAAACTCACGGAACATGGCATGATGGGATGAAATGAGGGCTCAGTAACAAAGTGTGTGACAGTAACTCACGTTGTAATCACTAGGAAGAATTTGCATCAACCACTTTTCTTTCTGTGGCAGGGATCCTCAAATAGATTGTCTATATACTTCAGTTGTAAGTCCAAATGTCTCGCTCTCCGGGAGGAGACTCAGGGGCCACCCCCCCCCCCCCCCCCGACCCCTCTCTCTTTTCCCACCCTCCTCCTTCACTGCATTGTTCTCAAGCAGGTTTGTGCCAAATCTTTGTTGCACCTGGGGACCCCAGATGAAGCCTATGAGCCCACATAGACAAACATGGATACACACACATGGAGAGACACACACTCAAATACACACACACAGACACACAAAGAGGATCCTCTCCACATCAAAGGCTGAAATCTGCATGCTGCCATTATGCATGGGCAGACCTAGTTATGTCAAGTGGTCCAGAAAGGTCTAGTCTGAATAGAGTAGAGGGGATTTGAGGAGTTACAGTCTGTCTGTGTGCATATGCATGTCTATGCCGACTTGTGTGTGCATGTGTGTGTGCCCCAATGCATTTGCTATGTCTAGTACTGCCTGCATTTAATTGTGGAGAAATGTTTGCCTGTACGACACAATCCTTACCTGTCACACCTACAATGTTTCTCACACGCACTACCACTATTTCTAAACCCCACTGAAACATCAAAGAACTTCGAGATAATTCCCTTGCTGTCACACAGACCTAATCCTAGCCATTCCAGGCATATATAATGAGCAAGCCAAGTGTCACACTCCACACTAGAAGTGTGTGTTTGAATGAGAACCATTTGTTTTAAGGATATAGTGCTCTTCCATGTCAATGGCTTGAATGAAGAATCCACAATTTAATGGACATTTGATGCAGTATGCTCAGTCTCCATACATACTGTCAGAACTGTGTACTGATGGCCTGTGTTTTCTACTGTACTTACTATATGCATTATACCGTATGTCGCTTTGGATAATGGTGTCTGCTTTTGGATAACTTTCCAAAATAATAAAATAATAATTTTCAGGGGAGGTTTTGCTTTATCTTACAGAACTAGACCAATTCTCAGGTCCCTGTTTGTACAGCAGACAAGGAAACATTTACATTTAGTCATTTAGCAGACGCTCTTATCCCGAGCGACTTACAGTAAGTACAGGGACATTACCCTGAGGCAAGTAGGGTGAAGTGCCTCGCCCAAGGACACAACGTCATTTGGCACGGCCGGGAATCGAACTGGCAACCTTCAGATTACTAGCCCGATTCCCTAACCTCTCAGCCACCTGACTCCTATAACAACATCACAATATCCAAATCTGTCCTTCCTGTCTATCTTTATATCATAACCGTGTTTGAGACGCAGCCACTATGTCTCCCACCCTTATATGGCAGCTGTCATTCAGATTGTGTGCCAGTAGCTTGTTATCTTCCCCATACCTAATCCTACCCCACCCAGCTTGCTATCAGTTACACAATCCTGTGGGGCTGTGTTTTCTGAGCAGACTTGCTCAGAAAACCAGCTACCGGCGGTAGATAAAGAAGCCACAGGGCTGAGATGGAAGCCGGATACTAGCTACAAGCCACTACAGGCAACTAAAATATTACATTTTAACAAACTAGGCTTTTGCACAGGGGGAGTTTGTGAAAGGTGTTATTGGTGGACATTGTTTTCATTTCTTTGTTTTTGTTGAGAAAATTGGTTCTTTTCTATGACTCTTTGTCCTCCCTCTACTCTTACTCTCATGGCTGCCTTCACTCTTTTTCTACTCTCTCCTGCTTTTCCTTTGTCTCTTGTCTACAGAATATTCTTTTTGAATGCACTTCGACTGAATTATAACACATTAGGCCAGCATCAGTTGAGGAAAGCCTTGGTGAAAGGATAATTTACATAAAGTGCAAACGGATGTTGCTCCAGAAAACCCTCCGACATTTAAGTTCACCGTCAACCAGACGCTCCTCACAAAGATGGTGACAGTCAAGGCGGATATTGGACTTCTTTGCCCCCCCCCCCATTGTGTTTCTCTCCCTCTTTACTAACACATGCTAATTCGATTCCACCTCTGTCTGCTCAGGGAAAGTAGCGCCAGTTGATTGAGTTAGCCTAATGTTGCTTAGATCATAAGATGCTGCCTCTCATATTATGCTACTGTATGATGTCAAACTAGCCACCAAGGGCAGAAGGAAGGACAGAATCTTTCCAAGACTGACAGTTAGAGAAAAATTCATTTCCAGCCTCTGTGTTTAAGTCATGTGCAGTCTAAAGTTCTGGCAGAGATGGCTCAGGTACTGTAGCAGTCATGGCTCAGTGCCTCATTCTGGAGAGAGTTGCCAGCTGGGAAATTGAGTTTCTCTGGCGTTTTTCTTTAGTCTTCTGGAATGTGAGTTTACTATTTTTCAAATGAAGCAGGGATTTAGCTATGAGTTAAGATCAATCACAAAAATCCATATAGACTTTTTTTGATCTACTGGCTACACCGACTGAGAACCCTTAACAATGGATGAACACTCTGAAAAACATGTTGTTTAGTTTGATTAGAAAAGAACCATTTACGGTTCCAAACAGTTCCACGGTTCCAATTTATGAAGCTGAAAAGTATTTTATGCTGGGATGTTTGACAGCATTCTTTTATTGTACCACAATGATTTCTAAAGTTGAGCTGGGCACTTGTTTCTTCATTGGGCTCATACAATGCAATGCCCGTTGGTGACACACTAGTGCAGTGCCCGCTGGCCTCTTGCGAGATCCATTGCTCCATCTCTTAGTGCAGCATGGCATTGAATGCTGTATACAGTGTATTTATGTTTATTTATTGCAAATGTGAACCGCTCGTCAAAACAACTTCACATGTGGCACTGCACGTCCTTCGGACTTGCTCCTTCGGAGCAAGACACCAGACACAGACAGACAGAGATTTCTGCCTTTAAAGTTAGACAATCCCAGACTAGAATCTCTTATCTCATCTGGGACCAGATGATGTCTTCTGAATAAGATGCACAGACTGAGGCCAGTGACTGAGAGACGTGATAAATACAGGTTGCGATGTCTGTCCGCTCTTCTATCTGTCCCGGCCTTCATCTGTCTTTCAGTCCCCGGTATCTTAACCAATCAAAAAGACAATCAGTGCGAGAATGGCTATTAGCAGCACCGAAGTTATGGGACTGAGCACAGGGAAGAGATAGATGATGCAGCCCCCCAGAAATGTTAGTGAGGGAGGGAGAAAGAAAGAGAGAGATGACCCCTTCTCCCCCATCACGCTTTGAGCCGATCGAGAGAAACAAACAATTTCCCTGCACCTCCTCTCGGCACTCTGTCTTCATTCTCTCCTGGTGTGTGTGTTTTGTTGTGTATGTGCGTTAGCATTCATCTATTATTTGCCGTCTCCATTTGTCCACGTAGGTTTTGTGTGTGTGTGTGTGTGTGTGTGTGTGTGGGGGGGGTGTAGTCTGTGTAATCATTTTTGTGGAAGATGAGATGCTACACGATACCGAATGATATGTATCTTTTGTTTATACTTCCATTATCTGGATAATAATGTTTGTTTCTCTGATCTGTGTTGCTTTATAATGCACCTATGATTTGCCAGCGCCTGTCTCCCTGTTAATGAGATTGTTTTGCTGAGGATCCTTCTGTGAGGTGGTTGTGTGAGTGTAAATTTTTGTATGTCTGTCTGTTAGTCTTTGGCTGTGTCAAATATGTCTGTGTGACTCATCTTTCTGTCAATTAGGGTGACATTCTAAACACTGTGTTTGGGAAAATAATGAAAAATATAAGAACTCCACAACTGCAACTTAATATCGGCCTACACGTCTTTTCATTTGCCTCAAAAATTGGTTTGGGCTCCGAACTATTACATGACTTGAAATTTGCATATCGTATATACACCACATCTTCCTTTATGTGAGCTGATTATCCAGTCGCATCACAGAGATATCTGATGAGGCTCGGTGAAGACACGGTTCTACAAGTGTAGCGTGTGACCACTGTTCTCAAATGGTCCTCTTCTTGCCCGTTTTTCCTACAGATCCTGGTGAATTCGGTGAGTCCCAATCGGCCCGCCCTGCTGTACGAGAACGTGTCGGTCAGTGACGGCAGCCCCATCCTCCGAGACATGCTTTTTAGCCCTGACCAGCAGCACATCTACACGCTCACGGAAAAGCAGGTAAGATGGCTCGAGTGTACACACAGACACACCAACACACACACATACTACTCACCATTAGAACATGTGTACTCCCAGTCATGACACCCACTCTTGCAGCATAGCATAGCATAAATGAACCCCTCCTGCAATTTCCCTGACACGATGGTGTGCACACACACACACACCTTTATACCTTCACCCCCCCCCCCCCCCCCCCCCCCAATCCAGCATGCCCGTGTAAAAGCTCCAGGAGATGTCAATGATGCCTCATTAACAGATACCCCCACACATCTCCAATTACATCTGTCCATCTGTCTACCCCCCCCCCCCTCCTTCCCCCCCCACCCCATGATCACTATCCCTATATTACACGGAAAAAAACAAGACGAGTCGAAAGGTTGTGTGTATTCCTTGCGGGGACCGGGTCATTAGCAGCTCCGCCGCTGGCTCTGCCGTATCCACCTTTAGAACCCTGCAAGGAGGAGGAGATGTGGTGTGTGGGTGTGATTGTGGCGCTGTCCCCCACCAAGGCCGTTCCCCGTTTTCTTCCTCCTCATTAGAGAATGATGGAGGGATGTAAAGAAAGAGGGGGAAGAACAGAAAGAGTTTGAATGTCATGGTGTCGTTCAATGGTTTGCAACCGGACCCTTTTTGTTTTTTGAAGAAGAAGCCAGATGTGAGTATTGCTCGATGTTGTTTGGTTTTGTAATTGGCTTCGAGTCTGTTCCTTGTGCTGTGGCTGTGACAACAACACTTTTGCCCAGCTCGCAGATTCAAGTTGTCATGGTTACATGTACGACTGAGGTGCACTGAGAACCCTTCCCTTCCTCTCAGTTGTTTTGATACAGCTGCAGTTGTACAGCCCACACTAACGTTGGTAGCTAGTGCTGACTGTCCCACTCAGCAAGACTCACACACAGCCTCCCTGGTTGTATGAAGCTAGGTGACTTTGTGACCTAGCCTGGTTTCACAGCCTGCCAAACCGAGGTAAGTAGTGTGACACTCCTGTTTTGAGGACCCAGATGCCAACGCACACACACACACGTATCAGATGCCCTGTATAGATAATCACTGGTATGCACATGCGCACTGTGTTTGCTGGGGGTCGTACAGACTCTGTATAATTTATGCATCATAAGGACACAACGAGGACACTTGCTCTGCTCCTCTGCTTTAAGTTCCATGATGGCACCATACCCACACACACACATCTCCATGTCTGTCTGTGATCCCCATTAATAGAGAACAGGCCAGGTTAAGCATATGGGGAATGGGGGGGCTTAAAATCCCACCCTGGTATTAATGATAGAGGGGTAACGCCCTCCCCCATCCCCTCCGTGTTACCTCCAGCCACCCCTATTTTTAAATCCATGTCTGGGCTGTCTCGCCTGCTTTCGTCTAAGCTGAAATTGAGGGCCTCCCTCGTGAACGGGCTTTTGATGATCCCATTCCCGTTTTTAATGATCCCCCACCTCAACCCACACACGCGTGCTCTATCCTCTTACACTTCCACTGCTCCTTCCTGAAGATAGCTGTGGAAAATTCTGGAATTTTATCTGGTATGGGGAAATTGAGGACCACCCCCCCACACACACACACACTTATTTTTCTTTGAGACTCACACATACGGTTTTACTGTGTGTGTGTGTGTGTATGTGTGTGAAGATGCAGAGAGGGAGACCCCAACCACTGTACAGGATGCCCTGCGGGGGTCCCGAGACAAGCCAAGCACATTAAGGTGTCACTGGACATATCCACTGATGCGTAACCTGTGACGAGTCCTCCCCCACCTTCACCTCTTTCTCCCCCCCCCCCCCCCCCACTCACACACACACACACACACACATACAGTCAGGGCTATGGGTGACAGCCTGTAGGTAGTAGTAGGAAAATCCCGCTCTGAGGCGAGCGTCGCTAAAGTGCTGTGATTTATGGGTAGTTTGGGTCCTTGTTATTCATCATTGTCATTTTTATCGAAGGAAGGAATTTGACATGTGTATGTATGTGCAAGAAAGATGGAGGGAGGGATCCAGCGTGTGAAGGAGGGAGGAAGGGAGAAGTGCATATGCATAATAGTTTTCAGATTGAGTTCCCGTGTGGCTCACTAGTCTGTCTTCATGGTGCGTGCATGCCTACTGTGTGTGTGTGTGTGTGTGTGTGTGTGGTAATGACCTATATTCCACTCCTCAACACCAGGGCAGCGCTGTGGCAATAGGAATTGGCATAGATAAAAGGTTTTTGACTCCCTGACATTTGGGGAATAGGAGCTGGGTTATGCATGAGCGATAAGGACACAGCGCTAGTCAAACACCCTGAGACGTTAGACGGGCGCAAGCGTGGCTAAATATCAGCAGCTGCCCCAGAGTTATATGTCAATTGGAAAGAAAGGGCTACTATTTAGCTCCATTTGTCATCCATTTGCTAAAATGGGACTGCTCAGACATATTGCTTGCTTTTAAGCTTGTGTGCTTTAAAACATTGCCTCATTTTGTCTTTTGCTCAGTCATAACAGTGAACTCAAACAATCTCGTTTTGGACTGATTTTCTTTCACTGTAACTACACTGGACCGTGTAGTGTGGTGTTTCATTTTCTAATCTTTGTTCAGTCAAGTCAGTGGGCTGTGGTAGCTTATCTCTGGTAGGTCTTTGTGTTCTAGCGTCCCCGCGCTTCGGCGCACTCTTCTTCACACAGTCGAGGCTGGTCCCTTTTGACGCCATTCATGCATATCATCATGGCACACTCCTCAGCGCAAGCTAATTGCAAAGCATAAATATTCATTTCCTCCCTTGTGAATACAGGGCTCCAGGTTTTTTGTCTTTCATCCCCCAATATTGAACCCCAGCATCTTACCGGAAAGAGAAATGTGAATATGAGTGTCATTTGTATGGCCAGGATACAATTGGGATAAATTAGTTATCAAATGTTCCCCACTGTGTGTGTGTGTGAGTGTGTTGTCATGTCTTTCTGAATGTGCAAGTGCATGGATGTGCGTGTGTGTGTTGCTTGTGTTTGTATGCGTCTTGATATTTCATGTCTCTTTCAGTCTTTGTGTGTATACTCGTGTGTGCAAATGCACACTCATGTAAATATGTGGACTGACGATTGTCTTTGGCCACTTTTAGAGACAAAGACATTTCTGACTCCAGATTGCACCAAAGTGTACTTTGCACAAAGCAAATGTCTGTCTCCCATTGTCAACACACACACACAGGGGACGAGTGGACACACCTTGCCAGTCACTCTCACCTTTGCACCAACCCAATGGTTTATGGTTCAAATCCCCCCACGTCCTACATCCAGCATAGTGCGTTCTTGTTCCCAGACGTAGAGTAGAACAGCCTCCTCAACAACAAATACGACACATGCACACACATGGTTGTACCCATACACACGTGTGTGTGTGTAGTTAGGAGGACGTGAACACTCTTTACTCTAAGCATCAGTTCAGGTTAAAGAACAAAGCCAATCTGCTGTATGTGACTTAACCTCTGCCCATGTGCTGGACTTCAATCCACATGTTCTTTTCTTCCTTTTTTTTCCCTTTTGCTTTATGTCGGTGCAGACTTCCCCTCTTTCTGTCTCCATCTCTCTCCTTCCACCTTTCTGCCTATTTCTCTTTGTCTACATTGATCTCCAACGTAATCTCTGACTCAATTCCTCAGTCACTTGCATTGTTTCCCATTTTCTCCCCTTCCACTGCCCAATCTACTTTCATTCCGTCTTCTCCAATTCCCCTGTCCATCCAGTCTCTCTCTTTGTATCTCTCTTATTTCTCCCTATCAAACACTCTCCTCTCTGTAGTGTTGTGTGATAAGGATAAGTGTTGAACAAACACAGTTCTCTGTGTGGCTGATAAGCCTCTAGCACCCCTGGCTCTCCTGACCTCTTAATCAACTCGTGGTCAACAATGAAGCCTTCTCACTACGCGGAAACACATGCACACCCATACATGCGCGCACACACACACACACAGACACACACACACACAGGCATGCACGGGCATGGTCAGAAATATTTACACATGCAAAAACACACAGACACCTTTTGTTTCTATGTCAATGCAAGCTTTCTCACCGCATCGTTCCTGCTCCAGGCCATGACTGTATGTCCGGTCTACCTGTGTAACTTCACCATAACCTCTCACTATTCTACATAAACAAAACAGACCGTTGCCCAAGGCATTTACATTCCACATCGTGGTCCCACATCTCACTCTTAGACAGCTGGGCGACCATCCCTCTCTATGCTGGGTTTGTTGTACTGTCCTGGAATGTGTCAAAATAGATACGGATATAGGTGTGTGGGAGGCAGGGTTGTCGTGTATGTCAGGTGGTGTTTTGTCTTGTTTAGCTAGGACTGAATGTTTGAAACAGAAGATGTGTATTCTATTTTCTCAAATTTAAAACAATTTTAAGAAGACTTTCTTGGCATTATAACAGCTTTGTTAAGTTGTGGCTTTGATGTTGCAAAATGAATTTGAATCCCGATTGTGTCATTGTGTCAGCTTGTCAGACTACAGGCCAAACTTTAGAGTAGCTGCAGGTAAGTCAAAGGGAAATTGAAGGCTAAAGACCAGCATGCTTGGGAAAAAAACATGGGAAAGAAATGAAAAAAATAAACCGGCTTTACAATGAATGAGGGCTTGCTGCTTCCTGTTGCATTTCAACCATCCCCCTCTACTCTCTACCCCTCCGCAAGTTAATGGGGTCTAATCCTCAGGTCATCCGTTCAGCAATGATGTGAGGGTTTTTTCCTCGCCCTGTCAATTTTTTTTGCTCCTGCCCCGGTTCCCCCACTCCTAAGATGGAGGAATGAAAGTGAGAGTGAAAGATCACAATCCCTTTTGAAAGTGGCAGCTGCGGCAGGCGATATGGTAAGATGGGATCATTTGGCGGCAAGGAGCGGTTTAGATGTGTCTTAATCTTGGGAATCTTGCGCTGGATATATCCACTATCTCTCTCTGTCCCACTCTCTATCTGTGTTTTCACTCGCCCTTTTCTTTTTTTTCTTCAAAATAGGTTTCCTTTCTCGCTCTCCATCTCCTCTTTCTTTCTTTTCTTTCTGTATTCCTTTACCCTTCTCTCTCTATTTCTACCGTAATGCTTTCACAGATAACAGCAAAGATGAGTGTTCAGAAAGAGGCTTGTGCCTGATGCTATCTACCCTAATGGAGGATGGCTCACAGACCCCCCCCCCCCATCTTTTTAGTTTAGTGTTTTTGAGACTCTCTTAAATAATTCTGTGATTGAAAGGGATGCCATGTTTCTTTTCCATTTTTCCCCTCCCACGGAATAGATCTGTTGTCAGTCAGGTCTATTCTAATTGAAGTGTAGGCCATATCTATAGTTGTGCTCAGTTCTGATTGGATGACGAGCACAGTAATGTTTCAGCTTGATTGGCACTGAGGCCAGTCGGAGCCAACCATGAACTATTTCGGTCACAAGATAGTTTTTTATGTCTTTATCTTAAAACCCCAGTCGTAAACAAATACAACCGGTTCCCCCTTCCCCCCCTGCAATGACAATACAATGAGACACCCAAACCCATTTTCATGTGAACTTAATGTCTCTCGCTTTGAAATACCTGTCCGAAACTAATCACTTTCACTTGCTGCCATTTTGTCCAAGATCCATTCTAGTCATTTAGTTTATTTTAATTGAAAAAATAGGTTGGTCTTCAGACAGATCACACTATTACTTGCTATGAAAGTATTATGGCCTTGCCTGGTCAACACCTGCAGATCGAAGAATGCTGAAGAAAGGAGTGACGATCTTATGACCGAGACATTTTATTGTAGGTAAGTGTATGCTAGAGATGGGTTAGGTCCAATTTGTTGCATTGTACAGAAACATTAAACAACAATCACAGAATATGACTGAATGCTTTATAAAATCCAAAAAGTAAAGCCATTTGCTGCTGTGCTGATAAACATAAACTGTAAGTATGAACAAATCATTCAGGCTGTTAACAGTTCACAATAGCTATAAACTCAGTCTATAATTGTTGGGTAAGCTGTACATAGTTTGTGGTCTAGCAGCCTAATCTTTGATCTGGTTCGTTCATAGATGACACAAAAATGGAAGAAGATGGGGGGGGGTTTGAGCTGAATTAATAACAAGAACATTTCCTTCATAGGACTGGGCCTAGCCGTGATCCTTTTTCTCATTATTGTAAAAATTGTGTTTCGGAGAGAGTAACTCACTTTTTTCAGTCAAGGACAGTCAACAATCTAATACTGAACATTCTGCAGACCAAGTATCCTTTAACATATAATTAATATTTTTGTGGAAATCCTCTTTATTGGTCCTTCTTACAGTGAAAGAAATGATAATCATATATTCCGTCCATATGCAAAATGAGATCTAATAGTAAAATAAATACCACACCTAGGCTAACCAGTAGAGATGGCATCGCTGTTTGCACATTGTAATTCAAATGACTAAGTTATCAAGGGAGTCAGGTGGCTGTGCGGTGAGGGAGTCGGGCTAGTAATCTGAAGGTTGCCAGTTTGATTCCCAGCCGTGTCGATTGACGTTGTGTCCTTGGGCAAGGCACTTCATCCTAGTTGCTTCGGGGGGAATGTCCCTGTACTTACTGTAAGTCGCTCTGGATAAGAGCGTCTGCTAAATGAATAAATGTAAATGTAAGGATGTAGCTTGAACGACACATCATGCTTATAGCTTCACTTGTCTCGACATATTGTACACAGCTTGAAAATCGCCTCTCGAAATGTACATTTTTCTTTGAAAATGATATAATTGGGTGTGCTCAAGCCTTCGGCGAGAGCACAACCTTTGTTCTCTCACATATATATTATTATTATTATTATTATTTTTATTTCTTTTTGCCCCCCTAAAACTCAGTAAATACTTGGCCTACATAGACAACGTAGGTGTCAAAAGTTTCGTCTTGGTAGCGATTGAGTTGCTTCTATTGGAATTTACGTTCCGTTGCATGGTTTAAGCTTAAATTAGGTTTTTGTGGCGAAAAGTGAAGCTAACGGTGGCTAATTTGCTAGCCACAGTCACTGACGTTACTAACGTCACTGCGTCACTAACGTCACGAAAACACGCGTGACTACCTTTGCCAGAACATTCGTTTAGCATCTGTTAACTTGGGGGATAGCTAGGCTAACTATAGCTTTACTGCAAGGCAGCTGCAGAAACGCCACAAGAAAAGAGGCCAGGGTGATAACTATTTACTCATTTTACTTTGTGATATGACACACAATTGTGATGTGTAATGTACAATATAAGCTGATATTATTAAGGAAGTACATCTACTTTCGGAAACAGTAGTCTACTATTTCACTGAAGTATTAGCATCATGACATTAGCCTGTGTTTCCCGGGCAACACATACTACAGTGATCTATGATGTAGCGTTATCTGTTTTCAATCGTTAAAATAAACATTCCTCACATATACATTTTCGTTGTAGGATTTATTCTGACATTAGAAAACAATTTGTTGGTGAAATTACCATTACCTGTGGTTTCAAACCAGTGTAGCTCACTGCAACGCTGTAGCTTACGCGAGACACACTACAAAAACATCTAGCTACAGTACACAGCTGTTTAGGAAGTCAAACGGCGACAGAAAATGTTCGGCACTCCCCTTACTTAAATCAAAAGTCTATCTAACTACTAACCTGAACTTCATTGCCACAGCCTAAACGTTGTCAATCTGTTCATGAAAATAATTAATTTCAGCCTAAACCGTACAACGGAACGTTAAATCCAATTCAACCAACGCAATCGCTACCAAGACGAACACAGCAGTAGCCTAGTACTGTACCGTAGTAGTACAATTTACCGGGGCAGCTTCTCAACACAGGGCTATATCGCATTTTGCGTTGTTACTGACAATGATCGCTACCAGTGAGCTTTTTATGAATGAGCAATTTTCCACTAAATAAATGTCAAGCTTATTTACGTTTTGGGGGGCATATTTTCAGTTAGCAGATGGTACCGTTTGAATTGCGATTCCATCTTCTACTGCCGGGTAACGTCGTACAATAATCTTCAAAGGGGTTGTTTATTCATGAATGAATGCAATATGAGTAGGCTAAATGCCTGAAAATATCATGAGAAGAGAAAAACTTAAAATGACGTTTAAATCATAGAGATTAGGTCAATTTTTACACCGGTCTGCAATAATGTCACGAAAACACGCGTGACTACCTTTGGCAGAACATTCGTTTCGCATCTGTTAACTTGGGGGATAGCTAGGCTAACTATAGCTTTACTGCAAGGCAGCTGCAGAAACGCCACAAGCAAAGAGGCCAGGGTGATAAATATTTACTCATTTTACTTTGTGATATGACACACAATTGTGATGTGTAATGTACAATATAAGCTGATATTATTAAGGAAGTACATCTACTTTCGGAAACAGTAGTCTACTATTTCACTGACATATTAGCATCATGACATTAGCCTGTGTTGCCCGGGCAACACATACTACAGTGGTCTATGATGTATCTGTTTTCAATCGTTAAAATAAACATTCCTCACATATACATTTTCGTTGTAGGATTTATTCTGACATTAGTAAACGATTTGTTGGTGAAATTACCATTACCTGTGGTTTCAAACCAGTGTAGCTCACTGCAACGCTGTAGCCTACTGTACCCGAGACACTAGTGTGAGTAGCTAACAACAACTCCTCAGCTGTTTAAGTCAAACGGCAACAGAACATGTTCGGCACTCCCCTTACTCAAAAGTCTTTCAGTAGGGAAACTATCTGACTACTAACCTGAACTTCATTGCCACAGCCTAAACTTTGTCAATCTGTTCATGAAAATAATTAATTTCAGCCTAAACCGTACAACGGAACGTTTAATCGAATTCAACCAACGCAATCGCTATCAAGACGAACACAGCAGTAGTCTAGTACTGTACTGTACTAGTAGAATTTACCGGGGCAGCTTCTCCACACAGGGCTATATCGCATTTTGAGTTGTTACTGACAATGATCGCTACCAGTGAGCTTTTTATGAATGAGCTATTTTCCACTAAATAAATGTCAAGCTTATTTACGTTTTTGGGGGCATATTTTCAGTTAGCAGATGGTACTGTTTGAATCGCGATTCTATCTTCTGCCGGTAAAGTCGTAGAATAATCTTCAAAGGGGGTTCTTTATTAATGAATGAATGCAATATGAGTAGGCTAAATGCCTGAAAATATCACGAGAAGGGACAACTTAAAAGGACGTTTAAGTCATAGAGATTAGGTCCATTTGTACACCGGTCTGCCAAATGTATTCGTTTTGATTCAGCCTGTCAGCTGCCTCTTGCAGGGGAAATGAGAAGACATCATATTTCATTCTACACTTCACTCGTATTTTGAGTTGTAAATGAGCAGCAAAAAAAAGATGCTTTTAAATCTATGTAATCTTCATAAATAATAAGTAGGCCCGATGCATTTTTATATAAAATATACAGACCCCTGTGCAACCGACGCAAGCAAGCACACCCTACAATTTCCCCAGAAATTGTATCCTCTCTAGTTCAGTTTAACTTTAGCATTCCACAATACCAACCAAGCTTCTACACCTGTGCGTACCTACAAGGCACTGTCTACAAAGGATGACTTTTCAAAAGGAAAGGGGATGTGGGGGACAAAATAAAAGGAAAAGAAAGACCCAATTTGTCATTTTCTTTATTTCCTTCTCTTCTTTCTCTTTCTCTCCTTTCTGGTTTTCTTTCTCTCTCTCATTCCCGCTGATAATGGAAATGCCAGGGCGGGCAAAAGGCGCGTTGTGCTCTAGTCTTCAAAAACTCCATTTACTAAAGTGACAGAGTAATTTACCATGGCCGCTGTTTCTCCCCCTGCAGTTAATTAAAAAGGCCCGATGGCCTGTCTTGTCCTTATAGCCCTTTCTCTTTTTTCTCTCTCATTCTCTCCATCTTTTTCTCACTCCCTCTCTATCTCTCTATCTACCGTGTCTCTCTTTCCCTACTCTCTCACCTTCCCTCCTTTTTTCTTAACTCCCCCTCTCTCTCTCTTTCTGTCTCTCTCTCACTCTGTCTCTCTGTCTCTGGGATGGGGGAGGATAAAGACGTGGATTAGGCCATGTCAAGATAAAGCGGAGAAGTCAACCTCCGTTGATGAGACGGCTGATGAAAAGGAACGAGCGTGATCCCTGATTTCTCTTTCTCCCTGTTTAGTTTTTTTCCCTTCCGTTCGCTTTCAGTCCGCTCACTGCTCTCTCGTTGTTTTTCCAGCCCTGTCTGTCTCTAGGTCATTTTGTCACTTTGTCTTCTCGTTGCTCCCCATTCCTGTCAAGTCAGCTATCAATATTGAGTTGAATACGTGTATACAAAGTAAGATGTGAGGTTGAAGGGCCAAAGCTACATCTTTAGATGGACAAAACAGACTTCCACCCACTTGTGTTCATTCCCTACCAGGTGGAACATAGGACACTCGAATAAATGCACTGACACATAAGTGCCAAGGCGAGATGAGTTCTGTTATATAAAAGCCCCTGCTGTGTTGACACTGTGCAGTAGAGACGAAAACAGAGGAAGAACTCCTACTGAGCTGGTGTAATATGATTAGCTCTAGTGTATGTATGTGTCAAAGTTGTGGTCTTGAGAGTTGCCCAGGCCCCACCTGGGTTTGACCTTAGACCTGTGCTGTTATTGCTTGTAGGAGAGGTGAATAGGAAAATCAACTCAGAATTTAAAATTATTGGAGGAAGTGAAAGAGCAGATGAAGGAGGCCAGGACAGAGAAGGGGAGAAGAGAATTGGAATTTGGATGTTGAATTTAGGAAACTAGGATGGGAGAAACTGCTAATGTATGGATGGAGAAAGAAAAGAGTTGAAGGAGAGAGAGATAAAGATAGAGGTGAGGAGAGAGTGGGAAGAGAAGGGCAGAGAAGTGAAGAAATAAGCACACAGGCAAACAAACACCATCAGGATAGACCATAACAATAGGTATTTGATGAACTTTTAGGAGTTTCCGAAGATCATCCTGTCTCACCAGCATCAAGTCCCCACAGGCCAAATTCAATATTTCTCTCATTTTCATTATGAAATTGTATTGCATCCAGCAGATGACTGACAGGGATGGGACACATACCGTTCTTTCTCTCGCTCTCTCTTTTTCTTTGTCCTGTTTGCCTTCCTTCAGTCTAATCAGTCAACAAGTGACATTTGGTCATACACCGCCTGAAAAGCACTAGCCTCAAGCACAACACTTGCTGTCATGGCACTCTTATCTATTACATCCATCTCCTCAAACACAGAATCTAGCTTCCTGCTCTCCTCACACACGCAGACACACATGAAAAGACACGCACACACACGGAAGGTTCTTCAATGCCCGGGTAGTATCGATTCTGTAGCTGCTTGCGGCTCGATGCGAGGGATGATTAAAACGTGCCTGATGGAAGATGATAGACGTTTATTGAAATAGGGGAGCGTTGGCTAATGCTAGGTGGAGTGGTAGCTAAGCAGGGGAGATGGAGTGTTGATGATGGGTAATAAAAAATAAAAAAAACCCTGCCGTGAACATCTGGTTACATGACAGATGCGTTTTTACATCAGAGCCCGGTCGAGCTAGTATCAACCTTCTTCCCTCCCCTTGCCTGGTCTCGTCTTCCAAGTGAAAGAGCTGAACTTTGGTCCAGTTGAAGTGGTTAAAATATTCTACGTATTTGATCAATTCTCAAAGTTTGAAATAGCACTGAAACTCAGCAAAGTGTTTTATTGGAAGTCAGAGTGACAGAGACTCCAACAAACGTGAGCAAGATCCCGGGATCAGACTGGAATTTTCCGGACATTTCTTTTATATATCAAAACCTTATCAGTTCTGTAATTTTGCTATTGGTACAATATTGTTTGTCAAAGATGCATTATGTATTTCTCACACTATTGGTCTCTTACCCTAGGGGCTTCAGATTACAGTTACATAGAAAACTCTTATTTTTTAGCCTTGCTCTGGCCTTGAAGACCAGCTGCACTAGATTCCTGGGCGTAGGGTCGTAAATCTGTCCCATGATATCTGGGCCTTGTAGTCCATGATATCTGGGCCTTGTAGTTTTCTATGGAAGAACCATATACACACAGTCTTCTCTCACCCTCAGACCCTAAATATCCAGATTTGCACTTTGGGCTTAATATCTTCTACATATTAGTGGCAATACTAATCAGTCAACAGCTTTGCATCTGGTTTTCAGTATCATCAGTTAGCATATAAAGGTAAAAAAGGTGATTAGGTTCATTTTTAATCATATAATCCATAATCATTTTCCATCTTCATAATTACAACAGTGTGATGTTTTTTCTACAACACAGTACTAATTCAAAAATACGTGGAAAACGTGGGGACACTTTTTTTTTTTTTTTTTTTTTTTCCTCCTTCTCCAAATGGATTATTTAACATCATTGATTGGCCACACTGGATGTTAAGATAAGACAACGTACAGTGTGTCACAATCATTTCCTCTTAAAAGCTTCCATGGTACTTTGTTGCGACAGTATCTAATAAAGAGGGAACAGACTGAAATGAGCTACAGACCACCAGGCCTAGATCAGATACCCCTAAGCTCCCATGGCCCTAAAAGAAAGCTTCTCACTTTTATAGGAACCCCCCCCCCCCCCCTCCTGTGTTCACTTCAGCTGGATGGTTCACCTTCTTTACCTTCTGGAAAGGTCTACCACAGGCCCCTAAATGCAACAAGCGGCCCTTTTATCTCCTTTGATTTCATTGCCTATGAAACCTTGTATTGAAAGCTTTACAAGTCCTTTGGCCATAGAGGCGACCGCCTCTAAGCCCCTTAGCTCGGCATTTAGAAGGAGGTGATGGCAATACTGTAAAAACTGATTGAAAGAGAAGGGCGGAAATGTCTTAGGCAAAATGGATGGGCAGGGCTGGGTGGGGGGATCTTGTCATCTTGGACAAGGCAGGGGGAGAGGGATACAGTTACAGCTCTGGTTTCAATTGTGAATAGGAGCAGAGCGAAGACAAGATGGTGGAGTTTATAAGGTCACCCAGACAAGTAATGTGATGAGCTTACTGGAATGCCTTTTTCTGTTGAAAGGCAGACACTGGTGCACACAGACAGATGTATATATGGGCACACACATGCTCTCATAAGTCTAATTTCTGAGCTTGACATTGACGACCCCCCCCCCCCCACACACACCCACACACACACCCCACATACAAACTCAAACATACCTCAAACACACACCATTTCAACACTTTCTTACAGTGTGCAGACAACTTTATTTGCTCGCAGCTGTGTGGGTTAAGATGTTCTTACCCACAGCGCAAAAAAATGTAATGCAACTTTAATTTAAGGGAACCCAACACTCCCTGCCCCAGTCTGGTCCTGCTGTTTCTTTACACACAAAAACATACTTGTTGGGCTCCTAATTGTACACCCACACACACAAAGAGCTTGCACACACTTCATACCCACATGAAGAGGAACGCACATGCTATTCCCTCAAAATGCACATTCCCCTTCACAACCCCTCGGCCCTCTACAGACAACCATATGTTCTCCCTCTCCTCCTCCTACTCCCTCTGCTCCTTGCCCCCTCCCCGCTCGCTTCACTCCTCCCCTTATCCCTCTCTCTTGGAAGTGAGCCCACCACTTGGCCCACCTCCAGCTTGTTTGTCTCGTACCAGGTGTGCTGGTATTACCACATTGTGTGTGTGTGTACTTGTGAGATTCTGTGTCAAACTTCAGCTGTAATTACGGTCCTTAGGGGAAAGCTGTTTAATGTTCTTGCTTACCCATCCAACAGATCTCTCCCCCTGCCACATGATTTACAGGCAGCATACACACACACATACACGGACACTCCAAAGCTTGTGCAAAGGTGCATGGTGGTCTGAACTTTTGGCTCACATTTACCAATCATACACACAGACGATGTAAAATGCAACCATCTGCGTGCATGCATTCATACACACAAATATGCACACATACAACCATAGAGGAGTTAAGGCTTTACTTTCTCGAGCTCAAACCCATTCGCAGGACCACATGTTCACATGTGCTCCATCTTTTTCTTATACATTATTATTACACACACACACACACACACACACACACACTCAGGCTCGCATGAACCATTAGGCTAACCATCTGTCAGCACACATAACTCTTGGGGAGGGGGTTAACTTACACACTTGATCCTGTACTTTAAGCAACATCTGCAGCTCATCACTGGGCTTTGGGTCTCTGATCTGTGTGGTGTCACATATACACACACACACACACACACACACAGTCATCAGCCTAGCTGATGCTAGGCTGATGCAAACATGCAGGTTTGATTACAAGCTCACTTGCCAATACACACCCACAAACATACCAACACACGTGCTTGCACTTGCTATTGAAGACCCACACAGAAACATGCACACTAACACTGCTAGACCATAAGTCTGTTCCTGAACTATAGGGCTCAGAGGTCATCTGTCAATCAAAGTACAGTTGCCATAGCCACCTGTCGTCTGGCATAGCATGTTTTGCCCAATTCTTTACTGCACTGTTGGTGGCTGTCACACAGGGCATGACAAGAATAACTCGCTGGAGCGCACAGGAGCAGCACACACACCTCAAATGACACAACAGGACATGCACACACACTTGAAAAACACTCCAGATCACACACGGGTGCGTAAGGTTCCGTAAGGGACAAATAAGGACGTGCACATGTCACCCCCTGGATACAATGTGAAACACAACCATTTGATAAGCGTGTCAGCTCTGTCTTATTGCATCACATCTTCCTGCTGCTCCGGCATACTAAAACGTTCTTTCTTTTCTCTCCTACCACCCAACCCCCCCCTCTCCCTCTCCCTAACCCCCACCCTCCACACCACCCGCCAGGTGACCATGGTACCAGTGGAGAGTTGTGAGCAGTACAACACCTGTGGGGAGTGCCTGGGTTCCCGGGATCCCCACTGCGGCTGGTGTGTCCTCCACAACATGTAAGTACGCAGTACTCGAACCCAAAACCTCCATCACCTCTCAACATTTCACTTCCATATCTATACATAAAGGCAAGGAAAGTTTATCTGTATTGTGCGTTTCGTACACAATGGCAATAGTGTAGTTCATGTGGCATTGTGTGTATTGTTTACATGAGAAGAGACTGTGTGCGTGGATGCGTTGTGCGTGTCCATTTTCTGTAATTATCTGTGGCAGAGGTGACCATTGTATACTCCTTGGAGACCTATTAGGAGAACACCACACAGACTGAATGCCTCCAGTGTTTGGCAGCGAGCCCTTTCTCAGGGTTATAATAAAATAAAAAATAAAGAGTAGACACTCACAAGGGTATTCTAATTTAAGTGAAGGCTAAAACCTGGAGCAGCATTGGTGAAAACGCAATCAAGACTGGAGACATGCCAGTGGTGTTTTACCTTGCCTCTCTCAAATGCAGCTCGCTCCTTCCTTATTGGATGAGTGTCACTATTTATAGACTGTCCATTCAGTATAGACAATGCTAGGTATTTCATTAACGCAATTAGCTTGTTGGCTTTATTTGGTTGTTCAGTCAACTGTTAGGAGTGACATAAATCACACTCACACAGCACTACGCCTACGTCAGGCTGGAGAGAAGATCCTGCCTATTTCAGTTTCTAAAGGTCTGATCACACATGCATGGTCTTGTGCGCGTGTGCTGTGTATGTGTGTGCACTACAGTGTGTGTGTGTGTGTGTGTCTGACTCACTGGGGAGCAGTCGAAGGCAGGTTTTTCCTGCTGAGTGCGAGGGCTCGGTAAACAAGGGGCCGAGAACAGGCAGTTTGCATTTTTCCTTTCGCTCCCGCCTTTTTATTGTCAAGGTCCAAATGAGTTGCACCGCTCAGCACGTTTGCCATTACCACCGAGACCTGTTTGTTTGTTAAAGAGGCGGAATGATGGCCGCCCATACACCAGAGTGCCATAGCAGGCCAACTTCTCTCAGGTGGCTGGTGTTAGTAGGCAGAGTGCTGACTGTGTGCTTGGAGGATTTTAGTGTAGATTGAGTGTCTTTAGTCTGTCTGTTTGTGATTTCACTCTTTGGGGCCTGCAAGTATGCTAATGCCCATTTCCTGTCCTCTTTTTCTCCTCCTGTCTTCTTCTGTCCTCACCCCCAGTTGTTCCCGGAAGGACAGCTGTGAGAGAGCTAGCGAGCCCCAGCGGTTTGCTTTAGACCAGCGCCAGTGTGTGGAACTCAGTGTACAGCCCCAGAACATCTCCGTCACCATGTCCGAAGTCCAGGTGAGTGCATGTATGGTTGTGTGTATGGTTTTGTCCAGGTACATCAGCGTTTGTGTGTGTGTGTGTGGGTACTTTGATAGTTCGAAGCAACACACATTTGATGCGCACGCTCTATACCTCTATGTGCGTGGCTGTGCAGGCGTGTGTGCGTATGCATGGATGTGCACCCGAGGACATATCACCCGACACACATTAACCTTGCTAAGTCACCACCTCCATTACAAACTCCCACCCACCCCTTTGCCATACTTGAACCCCCCGCCTCACATGTCCAGCCCTTTATAATCACTTGTACAACACGACCCTCTCCCCCCCATACACTGACCCCTGCGTGTCACCAATGTCCCCCAGCTGGTGCTGCAAGCACGCAACGTGCCCGACCTAGCGGCTGGCGTCAACTGCTCCTTTGAGGATTACGTGGAGACGGAGGGCCGCATCCAGGGGGGCCATGTCTACTGCCTCTCGCCTTCCGCCCGCGATGTCATCCCCATCACGCGCAATAAAGGTCAGTGGCGGGCCCCTCCCCTAACGCCCGTTTTCGCGGTTCTGCGGTTGGTTAGAAAGTGAAGTAATCTGCCTTGGCGGACTGAAATCATTGGACAGGACCAGTTCTGAACTTGAACAGAACTCTTGTTCAAGCCCATTTTAATGATCGATATTCACCCTCTCTCGCCATATCTCTTTCCCTTCCGCCCTATCCCACATTTCATTCATATGTATAAATCCGTTGGTCGGATGGCATTTCTCTTCTTAGGGGAATATTTGAAAGAACAGATGTGGTGTAGAGTTTCAGATATCGCAATCTCAAGATTCTTTACATAGATATCTATGTTGAGAATGTGCTGTCACTTCCAACGTCACAAGGAAGTTACTCTTCAAAGCACCCACACAATTCCACAATTATACTCCGAAAACAGTGACATGTTTTCCATTTCCGCAGTTTTGAATTATGCATTGGTGTCAGTTTCAATGTGCTCTTGCTACAAAGATACCAATCTTCTTTATACAGTAACTTTTTTTTCAAAGGAAATGTATTCTCTAAATGTGTATTTATAGTCTGAAACATTTTCACAGGTAAATCTAGATCTCGGTTTTGCATTATGTTGTACATCTGTACATTTTAGATTATTGTTAGTGCTTTCATCCTCAAAAGTGTCAACTGGAGACTACAGTACCCAAAATGCATTGATCATGTTGTTTCACTGACATTGGTATTGTTTGTTAGGTAACTTTTCTAAAAAGCTGCAAAAGACATACAAATTCATTCCTCCTGAAGTGAAATATTAAAGAGATCTCGAGCCAGGTGTTTTATCTCACAATGTCAGATTATCAGGTCTAGAATAATCATGTTCCCGTGACTGTGATGGGGGTGAAGTGCTGTTTTTACCTCTGTTTGTGTTTTGCTATATAAGTGGCATGTCACTAAGCCTTGTGTGTGTGTCTACAGGAGACAAGAGGGCGGTGAAGCTGTACCTAAAGTCCAAGGAGACAGGGAAGAAATTTGCCAGTGTGGACTTCGTCTTCTATAACTGCAGTGTACACGCCTCGTAAGATTTTTTTTCTTTTCAGTAACTTCAATTCATATAGGTGTATTATTTACTTTCAATTTATTTCATCTAAGGGTTTTGAGGTCTCCGTCTCTCTTTCCCTTTTTCTGGTCCTGAGTGATGGTCTTTCTTTTTGTTTTTCCTCTGTGGGTCTTATGTTACTGAACATAACAACAGAGACAGTGAAGTTACACACACAGATAATGTTACCTTCCCTGTGAAATTGAATTCCCCATATAGAACGAAACGATTGCAATATGAGATGGTAACACTATTCCTATAATCATAATCCAATGTACAGGGTGATAATACCATTATGACTAATTAATGACAGAATGTGATCAGCGTTCTCAAACAAATCCAAGTTCGAGCACTTGTTCAGTACAGCAAAACAATATATGAAAAAATCTAGTCATCATTGTACTCTAAGATTAATTTGTTTCAGCACACAATGGGAGTAATATGTGTATCTGGACCCATAATGCTCTTCTTAAAAAATCAAGAGAAATGTCTAGAAAACGAGAAAACAAGTGGACGTCACACTAACACACCCCTGGCTTGACCAAACGTCTTGCCACCCCCTAACACTCATTCAGTGTTGATTCTTCATGATTTAACCCCACTCTCCAGTCCCCGCCCTCTCCTGGGGCAGTTGGACCCCCCCTGCCCCCACGAGGTGTCAGCTGGGGTATTAGCCTCCGGTCACCAGATGGCGAGGGGGCCCCTCATGATAGGCGAGGCCGCATCCAGTGTTTCCCCCCGCCCCTTCAGATGAGCCTCCTCTGCAAATTGGTGCCCCCCCCATCTCCGCAGACACCTAATCCTCTATTCCGAGCCCAAACCTATCCCCCACTGACAAATCCCCTGCCCCACCTCGCCCATACTGATTTATTTAGTTGGTGTCCAAGGGGTGCGGTTACATGTTAAGATTGTCGATTCGGTTCTCACTTGAACTTGTTTGAGTTGTTGCACTATGGTGTGGGGGTGATAGGTGGGGAATTGTCATCGGAGGAGGGTAGGGACTGGAGACACTTGTTCTTCAATGACAAGTGTCTGCATGGTGGGTGCATTAAGGCTGAACTAAACCCCTTATGTGATGGATGTAATGAAGGATACCAGAAAACACAGAATCTGACACACTTTGGAAGTTACCACAGTTGCACAAGTCGAGGGAAACGAAGGAGGGGGAAAGAGCAGGATCCCAGCAGACTGGCACTCGCACCTTCCCTGAGCCACGCTGCCACGGGCATCTATGAGCTGCAGTTTCTGATGAGATCAGACTGCTAATGTTATATCCGGTAATGACTCATCCGGACTTGTGAGACTGCTTGGTCATAGTTTACAAAGATTTGTTGTAACATAATGGGGAGTTCTGTTCTAGCTTACAAGAAGGACAAGTAATCCAAAACACACACACACACATTGATTTGCAAACAAATCACAAGACACCACTGACATTGTTATAACTCTTTTGTATTCGTCCTCTCGTGAATAAATCTCCCAGTTATCTGCATATGGCAATTGCGATTCCCCCATGCAGTATTCGAAAGAGAGCTCAGTGTCGAAAAGCCATATGGATATTGTATCTACATACACCATACACCCACATGTACGCCCCCACACCCCTGCACACCCAAAAACACACAAAGCCCTCCCCTCATATTTACTTACTGATTATGTCTTGCCTCACATCTTTTAAACTATTTTATTTGTTTATTTATTTAAATACCATACATTTGCATAGCAATATTAATCTAATTAGAAATCCCGCTGTTTCAGTTAAGGGCGGGGAGATTGAAATAGAAAATCACCCACGGCCATGATTACTTCTTAATTAAATATTTCCATATCCCCCCTTCTTTCCCTCTATCCCCATTTGCAATTTGTTAAAACTAGGTGGATAGTCTTGCAGTGAAGTGGGGTTTGATATCTCTGTGGGCCAGTCTGAAGTGCTTTCTGCACTTTTTTGCCCACTGCGGTTAATTTTGTCCAGGTACTGACTGGGTCATTTATTGTGTGACTGAGGGTCCTTCGCATTTAATTCAGTCCGCAGAGACAGCGCCAAAGAGATTGTGTTATTAATTTTGTTGGTGATGCATGGAGCAGAAGTGCGGTATGACGATGGAGGAGAACACTTGCAAGGACTTCAGAGGGAAAGAATGAACAGGAGACAAAAAAGCAGAAAGGTTTTGAAGTGCCTTTCCTGACATAAAAATAGTGGTGTGTGCCACAGTATGAACAAGTTTTTTCAATTTTCCTCTTTTGGCTCTCTTCTATGCGAGTTTCCTAAAAAGGTCTGTTATTCTTGGCCTTTATGTTCGGGTGGACACACACACACTTCCAGACCTTGAGCCATGCTTCCAAGTGGACAACAGCTTCCCAAACGATAGGTTTGCATAATGGTACAGTTTAGCCAATATTTACACCTTCAAGTGCCACTCAGTTGAAATTGAGTAGGCAGTATTTAACCAAATAATCCCATCATACACACCTCTGAAGGAGATTCTAAACACCCACAAAGGCTAAAGAAAGAAGATAAATCACACTCTATTGTGTGCAGACCGGCAAAAAAAACACAGCCGCTATGGTTAGATTGGCACAATTAGCATTTCAATGTGAAAGGATTAAATTAGCATTAGCATTCTAAGCGTGGGGAATATGGCTACACAAGTAGTGATGATCTTTGAGCAGCTAAGGGGCATGCTGGATGTAGTAACAGTGGTGGGTGTAGTATCAGATATTAACAAGGGCGGGGGAGTTCTTCAGAGAGGTTACCAGGGGGTCCATAGAAAGAGGCCCTACTTCTAGCAGAAGAAAAGGAACCGTGGGTTTCCCCAAACAGTCCCAGTGTCACCAGGGACTACACAGAAGGAGACCTTCAAAAGACCAAAGAAGTTAGTGGTAGACAGTCTCCAAATGTGGGTCCCAAAATGGCCTTTGGTGCATGGGACAGTAGGTATCCCCATCCAATTATGTATGGATTTGCTTATGTCTTCCTTGTGGGAGGGGGTAGTAGGGGGTCCTTCCATGCTGATGTTTTGCTCATTATATCAAAGATGAGACACTGATTTTACATAAATATGAGATGAAAAAATGGGATTAACGCCTAGTAAACGCGTACATCTGACCAGTGTTCATTTACTTCGGGCCTCCAGGGGATCAAGGACTAGCTTGTGCTTGATCGGGCACCCAACTGTGCAGAGTGGATTTCTGTCTTGTATTCTAGAAGCTTCTTATCTTGGCTCTACACAAAGGACAGTGTTTGTTATTCCAAAACGGGTCATCGTCAACCCAAACAATGAAAGGGAACGTCGATATTTTTACTTGAAATACAAATCTACGATTTTATGTAGTTAGCTATCCCCTTCTAGCGCTGGCATGAAGAGCATTATCAATGTTTTATGCCTTATTACTGTTTAGATATTGCTATTTTTCGCCACCCAACAGAATTTTTCTACAAAAGCACTCTCAATCAATTGTAGATGCAACGCATCCTAGCCTACCCTAGCTTAGCTTAATCACCCCCCCTCCACTCCTTTGTTTTCCACACAGACAAATTTCCCACTTGGTCTTTACATCAGGATTAAGAGGCCCGTTATTTCCTTAGCTGCCCATCGCTCATTCTAAATGGACAGCTTCTCTCAGCACAATGCTAAATTGGTCAATTAAAGCGGTGGAGGGATTGAATTAAACCAGAGCCTCTGATCTTAGCAAAAGGCAAGAGGAAGGGGGTCTTGGCTGAAAACGATCACTTAAAGAGCGCACCTAACAAACGAGTGCTCCTAATTGATCCAAATATATCTGTGTCTGGCTTGATGGATTTGAATCACCTCCTTTTTCATGCGGATGTCGAGGGGGTGGGGTGACATGAAGAAGAATTAGAAATACAATTTTCACAGTCAAACTATGTGGTGCCCATTGGGAGATATTTGGTTTGGAGAGTGGTCAATTAAGACTTTACAGATGTTGTGGGAAATTAGCTGGTCTTTGATTCTGCAATGATCGTGGTTTTGTGCCCAATCATCATGTTGATGCTAATTAGAAAATGTATGCTAAACCACTAAGCTGAGTTCTAATGGCATGGTTTAGCCAAAATGTGATTAGATATAAGCAGGTATACATTGATACGGTAGTAAGGATATTGTTGGTACAATACTATACTGTATGAAGAGACTGACAGACTGCTAATAGGCGCTTACTCTTCCACAGCATTTGTGTAATCAGTTTTAATATATCCAATATGTAATGTCCACGACACGTCTATCTATATCTGACTGTACTGTATATCTAGCTATATCTCTTTGTTTCCCTCTCTCACACACACACACCATCCCATCACACACACACACACACCTGACAATCCCATACTCCCCCTCATTACCTCTCCCCCATGAGACATCTTCAGTGAGACCCCCACGGCTACGTCTCCCCTACTCTGTTTCTCTCCCCACCTCTCCCGCGTTCTCTCCCATAATACCTGGCGCCTCCACCTCTCACTGGGACCTCCACCTGCTTTAGATCTCTCCCTTTCTCTCTGTCTCCACTCTCCCGCTCCCTGTTTCCCTCATCACTCAACACCTTTGCAGGCGGGGATAAAGCAGGTGAATTTAAATGGAGGGGCGCTCTTATCCAGAAGATGAAAGGGGCTTTAGACAAAGACATGCCTTTTTTTTAAGGAACTAGAGGGAGTGAGTGAGAAATATAAAGAAAGAGTGAGAGGGAATAAAAAGATTTTGGAATGGAGAGAGGGATGTTGAGAGAGTCACAGAGAAAACAAGGCAAAGCCAGCACAGGTACAGAAGAGTGGAGATTAGCACAAAGAGAAGAATGGGTAAATTGATAATGTCAGGGACCAGTGTGTGTGTGGACCCTCGGACTATGGGGAGCCAGGAGCTATAAGGAATGGTAAAAAAATTATAAAGAAAAGTGACTAAAGTGAAAGAAACAAGTCTGTCTGTACATGTGTATTCAATAATGAAAAAAGTATAATGATACTGTAACTCCTTTTTCTCATCTTCACCCTGAAACTCCTATTATAAATCTCTCATTCTCCCCGTCCCATCCCCTCCAGGTGCCTCTCATGCGTGAACGGCTCATTCCCATGTCACTGGTGCAAGTACCGCCACATGTGCACCCAGAACGCCAATGACTGCTCCTTCCAGGAAGGCCGGGTTAACGTGTCCGAGGTGAGTGTTGCTTCCTGTCCCCTTCCAGAGCAATCTACCACCTCTTTTCTACCTCCTGCCTTGGAGGTGTTCAGGGATTGGCCTTGCCTGCGTTCAGGTATTGGCTTAGCTGGCATGCTTCATTTCACTGTTCACATTGTGTACAACACAAACTCTTTTGTGTCACTCCGGTTCTATCGCTTGTCACTGGTGTGGCATTGTGTTGTCACCAGGACAGTGCCTTGTATACCACCATTACTCTTTTCCCCCCCGTTCATCAGGGAGCTGAATGAATTAAGTGCTATGGAAATGCCTGCTTGTTCAACAAATGTTACATTAACATAAAAACGAATAGATCAGGCATTGACCATTGTACAGTGGAATGGCAAGTGGGCACAAACACAAGCACATACGCAAGCAACAACATGCACACACGTACAGATGTACACACACATACACAAACTACTGCCACATGTGGGCCTTTAATTAATTGGCCAACCTCCATCCAGTTTCACGCACTCTGCACTTTTATCTCTTCCCCAGACCGTGGCAGTTAGCACGGTTAGCCTTAGCTTCGCTCTCCACACCAAAGACAGCATTCATGCCTCAGAGAGCAAATGCTAAAGGATTAGCGATTAGCGCTCCCATCTGGAAGACATGGGGAGAACGCTGGCTAGCATGTTTGGAGCCGAGGGGAACTTGGGGGGACGAACTGATAAACAGGAAAGGCCTGCAGTGATTGAACGGCAAAGAGGAATTGAGAAAAGGTTCAGAGCCAATAATGTTTGTATTCATTTGATTAATTTTGTGGTGCCCACAACAAAGTAACAAGTGTGAAATTGAAATATGATGGAATGCTTAATACCTATATATACATATATATAATAATATGATATTGGGACATGGTGACGAGATTTGGCGGAGGAGGGGTGTGTGGTGGTGGTGGTATGGGAAACCTACTTGGGAGTGACATGTGGGTAAGGAGAGACTTTGGTTGCTACGATGTCTGCCGCGGAGCCCACCAACCACATGCTCTGAGAAGGAATCCATCATCGTCACCGTGACACACGCACACACACTCATAAATACTCTTTTTCTGTTTTTCAATCACACCCACAGCATAGATTCTTGTGCATTCTCAACACACACGCGCATGCACGCTTACACACACACACACACACACACACACACACACACACACACACACAGTCATTTATCATCACAGTCCTGGATGCCATTTCCATTTGTTCTGGGTGTTTGTGACCCCCACCAGACTCTCTTTCTTTCTCCCCTTCTTCTATACTGTGATTGGCTTCTATTGTTGAAGGGTCAAGCCTCCTCCTATATACCTTATGGCATCCTCTGTGTGTGTGTTTGTGTGTGTGTACTTTTTTTGCGATTCTTGTGGGCCAGAGAATTCCCTTCTAGAATAATAAAACATGAACAATGTGAACTTGTGGGGACAGTTTCTTGGTAGGGTTTAGCTTTTGGGTTCAGATTAGTTGTTAAGGGTTAAGATAAGGATTATGGCAAGGAGTAAATAGTATTTTAAATGGGACTGAATTGTGAGTCCTCACAAAAATAGCAATACAAACATATGTATTTGTGCTTTCCCAGGTTAATCGTTTCCTTGTTTGAATATGTAAGTGTACAGACAAGCACACACAGCAGCGCCAGCTGTTGTTTACCTTGCTGGTTTGTGTGTTGATCCTGCCATACATGCATTTCTCTGTCTTCTGTATTACCTAGCTGCCCCAGGCTGTGTGTCTACTTCACTCTTGGTGTTTTGTCTAAGTTTGTGGGGTGTATGTGTGTCTGTGTGCACTCTTTAATTTTTTTTTCTTGTGGCAGAGCTAGCTTAGATTGGCAGCATCTGCTTGCGTGTCAACACTCTGTGGCCTGAATGCACAATGATGCAAACATTTACATTGTTTACATCATTGTGTGTGTTACATTTACATTTATTTATTTAGCAGACATTTTTATCCAAAGAGACATACAGAATTGTACAGTGTAAGTGCGGCAGATTTAACATGGTTAGTATTACAATGGTTATTACCAAGGAAAGGTTTGCATGCAAACACTGTTACCCCTGTAGAAACCAATCCCTTCAGCGGACGCTGGTCCAAAGAGCCATTAAAATGTTCACTTTTCCTTCCTATGACAAGTGAGTCTAGTGTGTCATTTCTCAAGTCTTCACAAAAAGATTGACTTTGTCTGTCATGAGATAACATGCAGTTTTCATCATTCTAATGGCCTGTAGAAAAATTTATCAAAGTAAATTGCAGGGACTTAGTGTGTTTCATTTTTTTCTTGACATTGACGTTAATGAGCTCATTAATTGGTTAAAGGAATGTAGTTGAAATACTCTTCCTCGCTTGTTTGCTTTCTATTTCTCTTTCTGTCTCTCTCTTTCTCTTTTGCTCTCTCTCTGTCATGAAACACAAAATAAACAAACCAAAAACTTACAATGGATTGGAACCCCTTAAAAAGAAAATTCTCATTTGTTTATTTGGGTTCTGAGCCTGTGAGAGAATAAGCCAGGGAAATGTAATGACTGACATATACAAATCAAATGTGCATAAATCAACATGGCCTCCGACAGCGCAGCAAACAAAGATACACATTAGATGCAACCAGGTGGAAAATTGCTTGGGTAAGTGTTACTTTGGAGAGGAATGAAAGCAAGAAGGAAAGGAAGGAAAAGAAAGAAGGACTCTGTGACCAACTTACTCTTTCACTCTTTCTCTTTTGATGGTGATTCCTCATTACCTTTTACACACTCCAAATTTAACTTAATTCCTTTTGAGAGAGAGGCAATGAGAGAGGAAACAAGGAGAGTAAGGAGTTATGGGTAGACTTTTGAGACTGACTCAGTCATCATCTGTATATGCATCTTGTTCATCCAAGAGCCAGCATGTTTTATTATTTTCCCCAATCTCGCCGTGCTATGGAATGTATAACTCTGGTGGTGAACATTTAACTTGTTCTCATAAATTCAACACCCTGTTTTTCCTCCTTGGTATACCCTTATGGCTGAATGCACATATGGTTAAATGGTGTCACTCCATTCATTTCCCTCCCTCCATCCCTCAGTTCCCTCTGACTACGCCTGGTGATGCACTCATGTTTTAGAGAATTGGATACGGCTGGCTGACACACAAAGCATACCTGTAAACAAACAAAAACATGTACATATACGTACACTTGCATACAGATTCCAACAAAAGAAAATGCTTACATTTGCACACATACCACTGTTAAGGATTACACTGAAATCCTTGTTTAGAGTCCAGAGAAAATATCCACTGAAAGAAAAGTTAGTGTGACACATTTTCCCTAGACATCATCATTAGCAAAGGACTCCTATCTGTCCTCCAATCCATGCATAGTAAAATAATCCCATGCATAGTACACATGCAGATTTGCGCTTACGCAAACACACACGGCTTGTCTGGCTAATTTACTTCTAGTGTGGAGGCTCCACAGCGTGACATTTTGGCACTGTGTTGGCCCTGGCTGTTACCCAGACACTGTACAGCAGACTCAAACCCAGACACACACACAATGAGCCCCCCCAGCACTGGCCTTGGCCTATAATATCCAGAGAGGATGCCCCCCTCTTTACCACTTGTGTGTGTGTGTGTGTGTATGCGCGCGTGTGCAGACGCCTGCCTCTGAGTCTTATCAGAGCAAAGCACAACCAGTGCAGGAGAGCCAGAGGGGGACCGAGTAATATGCACGCCTCTCCCCCCTCCTCTCTCCCCCCTCCTTTGAGCATATATATCACTCCATAATATCCCTTTTCTCTTTTTCTCTCTTCCTCTGTCTTCCTCTCTCCTCTCTCTCTCTCTCTCTCTCTCTCTCTCTCTCTCTCTCTCTCTCTCTCTCTCTCTCTCTCTCTCTCTCTCTCTCTCTCTCTGTCTCTCTCTGTCTCTCTCTCACACACATGCATAACTGTCCTTGTCCCTCATCTTCCCTCATTTTACCCATTTTACCTTTTACCATAGTTTTTATTTTATTTCTCTCTCTCTCTTGGGGGGGTCAGATGGCTGAGCGGTTAGGGAGTCGGGCTATTAATCAGAAGGTTGTTGGTTCGATTCCCGTCCGTGCAAAATGACGTTGTGTCCTTGGGCAAGGCACTTCACCCTACTTGCCTCGGGGGGAATGTCCCTGTACTTACTGTAAGTCGCTCTGGATAAGAGCGTCTGCTAAATGACTAAACGTAAAATGTAAATGTCTTACTCCATCTTCGCTCTTCTTCCCTCCCCCCACCCCCTTCACGCCGCACATCCTGTCTTCCTCTGCCCATCCAGTCTAGTCTTCCAGGACACTTCTCCTCATGTCTCCATACCCCTATTTGTCATTTATAACCATTAGAGGCATGTCCATTGCCTCCATGATAAAACAACAATCTGCAGCTCATCGCCGCTAATTAGATCATGAATCAAAGCTCTGCACCGAGTCGGGAGTTTGTGTAGGCCTGTCTCTCTTTCCCTTCTTCTTTTCGCTTCCTTTAAACTCCATTTTATTTTTTCATCCTCTCCTTCCATTGCTCGCTCTCTCTCCATTCAGATCTTAAAATTGTCCTCTGTCCCATCTCTACTGTTTTTTCTACTTATACTTTTTCTTTTTATTTAATGTCCCTCTTCCTTGCATCATTCTCCTTTCTAGCTTTTCTACTTCTTCCTTTTCTTATGCAAGATTCACAACCTACTAATCCTTCCTTTTTCTACCTGTCTCTGTCTCTCTGTCCCAAACATGCACACACATACAACCCCCCCCCCCCCCCAATCCCTCTTATATGTCCTTGCCTTTCATTAAGGGAAGGAGACATGCCTGAGCCATGTTTAATAAAATATAATCCCAGGAAAAGGGGAGGGATGAGTGGGGGAGAGGAAGAGACCATCTCTAGTCCTCCTTCATCCTCTCTAGGGGATCCCTTACAATTCAGCTCCTTCAACGCCCTGCGCGACAAAGTGAAGTCAAAGTCGGTCAGAGTTGCTTTAATTGAGACCAGATGTGGCCGTGAAAGGGAATGGGAGAGAAAACAAAAGAAAGTAAGAGAGAGTGAGAGAGAGTAATGGAGAAAGGGCAATAACAAGCCAGGCAGATTGCATTTTCTGAATGACGTAATTTATTTTCCAAATGTTCTCAAAAGATTGTGTGTGTGTGTGTGTGTGGGGGGGGGGGCGGCAGGGAATGGATGGAGTGAGTGGGGTGGGGGGTGGATGGAGTGAGTGAGGGAGGACACAGAGGTGACGGCGAGCTAACCAAGCTATGCTTTGCAGCAACTTGGACCACAACCAGACCATAACCACGCAGACTCCTCCTTGTTAACCTTTCTTTTCAGTATGGCAGTCTTCACTGCAAAACTAACCTCTAACCAACCACTTTTAAAAAGCCATCCAGACTTTCTTGAAACTTTTCGAAGAGTGTTTGGCATACTAGTGTATTTCTACCTGTTTCGTCCCGTTTTTCCTTTTTTCTTACCATTTTTCTACACTTTTTGTGCAGGCCACAAAAATATTAGTGGTTGACAAAAATGTACAGCATATTACCATTGTGCCGTGTGATGTAGTTGTATCTTTTTGAGCTTCAAGTATGCTTTTCCACGCAGACCATGAATGCATCAGGTTAACACACTAGTTTATTTTGAGTCCTGCTGTCCCCTAGCACATCTTATTCTTTCTCGTCCTCCTCCTCCTACATTTTCTTTTTCGTGTGATAGAGTGGAGAAGCTCCAAAAAAGATGAATGCGCACACTTAAGCTCTAATGCATTTTTTTTTTTGCTTGAAAGTAGCAAAACCTGGCAACCGGCTTGAATACAGTGAACATAAGGTACCAGAAGGATAGCAAGCTTAAACAGGGCCCTTGTCCAGAACACAAGTTTAGGTTGTCAAGTCTGTCACACACTATAAAGATGGAGAACCAGCCCAATGTTTGGGGTTTTTGTGTTTCACTAGGTCCATGACATTGAGAATAATTTTTATTTTCATTAAAGTCGTTGTCAACTTCCATATTGGCAGTAGGTAGCTTGGCTCAAGTCCTTTTTGAATGTAATGTTCCACCTGGGCGATGCCAAGTGCCTGCTGGCATTCTGTAAAGGCTTCAGCATCCCTAACCTTGAGGGCCCAAGTGGACAAACTGTTCTAACTCAAATTAAAAGCGTGTCAAAGTGAATGTCAGAAGCAATGTTATGAATGGTAGACACACACACTCACACAGACACACACATAGGCTTAGTGATGGGGAGATTGAACAGGGTTCCCAGGCTGTGTGTGTGAGAGAAAAATATCTTGCGTGTGTGTGTGTGTGTCAGTCTCAGATCTCTGTCGTTTTTATTATTCAGACAGTATTAAATCTTCATTTCCACCAGCCTCCCAGTCAGCCCTCCTAATGGAGAGTACAGATAAATATTGCATTCTCAGAGAGAAAAGGAAGTGTCAGAGAAGGAGAGGGTGGATAAAGAAAAGGAAAACTGAAAGATGAAAAAAAGGAGAAGGGAATGGATTAGGAGACAAAGTGTGTAATGGCACCATTTAGTACTGCTCTGTCTCGCGGAGGGTCTCTAGCCCACTCTGCCATGTTCAGAATCTAAACACGGTTTATTTCATCATGAAGCCTGTGCTGATACTAACTAATCCCTAATGGAAACAGGGAAAGGCTACTCATATGTGGGAACAACAATACTGTGTAAGCAACATACACACTTAAACATAACATTTTCTTTAGCGTTGATCTTCCCTCTTAAATTCAGTTTTTTCTCTGTTCTCAAAACAGTTCATATTTAAAGTAGCTTGATTATCTTTGTTCAAAAGGAAACCTTTCAAACGACTCACACCTCATGTGTCCTATAAACAACAACTGTTCAAATACCATTATGCTACCATCATAACATAGGCTGGTGGAGCCACGCCTTAGACAAAATCATCTTTGAATCATCTTTCCTTTGCACAGCATACCTTCATAGCTCAGATATGAGTGCCTGTCTACTCTTACTGCCAGACTCTTTCCCTCTCGGCTCTCTATCCTGCTCTCTTTTTTCTTTTTCTTGTTTGAGGTAGCAAGGGTGGAAAACGAGGGAGTGGGCGGACAATCCTGGAATCCCTCAAAGTTTCTCTTGTTTTATGCGCTCCCTCGGTCTCTGCTCTCCTCCATTCCGCTCATGTTTCTAGCTTATTAAGTTGTTTCGTCCCCCCCACCCCCACCCCGTTCCCCTCTACCCCAATCCGTGTGTCTCCCTCAGAGAGCAGCAGCTTAATGAGACTACTTCAGCTGCTCCCCCTAAAACATCTACCAGGACTAGGGAGGGGGGGCTGAGGAAGAAGGAAGCAACTCGTACAGACACACACACACACACACAGAAGTATTGAAACACATATGTGCATGTATTACGTAAAGGGCACACACGCTTATACTCACCAATTTAATTGTCCACTTACACAGGGTCACAGGCGCACGCAGGCATGCATGTGTACGCACACACACTGCAACAGCATGGAGGACACCCTATTAAAAACTGTTGGGGCAAACCCGACTGTATAATTATTTCATTCTAAAACAGGTCCTCCAAATGGCCTTAATCCCACCAGTTTCATAACTGTTTGTTCTTGGGTTATGGTCCTGCGACTGCGATGCTAGCTAGAGACTGTAAAGCCCATTGCCCTAGGCTCAGGAAAAATGTAAATGGTCAAAGCTGTGTCAGGCCTGTGACACATACACGATCACATGTGTTGACACCACATAGAATTGAGTAACCTTTCATCGTGCATGGACCTTACACACTGTTCCTGGTTTGTTAGTAATATCCCTACTCTGTGGTCTTAACCTGTCTGGTCTCCCAAGCATTCCGTCTTTTTTAAATTATTTAGCATGTTATTTTTTTCCTCCTTTCCCCTGATCTATATTCTGCACATCAAGAGAGGTAATTAATTATGGATGGATTGGTCTTAAAAATCCACCGTGGCCAGACAGATTCCTCATTATATATGCGCAATGTTTTTGGAGCTTTATTTATTAAT
This sequence comes from Osmerus mordax, assembly GCF_038355195.1. NCBI lineage: Eukaryota > Metazoa > Chordata > Actinopteri > Osmeriformes > Osmeridae > Osmerus > Osmerus mordax. The sequence goes on along the minus strand of NC_090050.1, from coordinate 4,977,124 downwards.
ATCTTGTCAGCTTCTGAGCCTCTGAACTTGATTAGTTTATTTATTTAAATATTCTCCCTCTCTCTCACACCACACTTACTTTTTTGTATGGTCGGCTGGTGTTAATGTGGGTTTTCTGCTCACCTGCAAGGAATGATCATCCTCCGCTGCTCTACACTTGTTTTGTTTGATAGATGCAGAGAGACAAAGTAATATAAATAAAGAGTTCATATGAAATCCTTTTAGTTATTTTGTGAATCATACAGGAAATTGAATTGCACAGTTCGAGCTCAGTCATATGCAACAATAGCCCTTTTTTAAACAGCAGACCCGCAACATTGACGTAATGATGACCCCTCATTATGTCTGCTTTGCTTTTTTACACTGAACCAAACAAAGCGCCGCATGTGTGATTGTACAGAGCATGGCAGCGTTCCGGAATCAGAGGTGCGATGTCGGCATCTAGTGTGTTTAGTCCCGCCATGTCTGCATTCCCTCGATTCAGCTCTCTGACTACCCTTTCACTCACGGCTTAATGCTGGTACAACAATGACCCCCCCATTCCGTGTTTGTACCTTTTACACAGAACTGTAATTCCCGTTGAACAGTCTGAAGTTGGATCACCATTGGATTGAACATGCAGTATAAAGGAAAGCACATACATAACTACCTAACGCCCTCTAGGATATTCTGGCTATAACGTCATTTAAATTTGATCTTAAATACTTTAATTATTCAACTTAATTTACATTTTATTAACCTATGAGGATTTTTACTTTATATGTACCTGTACAACTGAATGTACCTTGATTGATAATTAAATTGTCATAAGAAATAACAAAAACATATCTCACAAAGCTACTCATAGACAGAAAAGTGTAAGGCTGCTTTACAGTAAGTAGAGTAAACACAGGATAGGGGGAACCCACCAACTGTCGGGCACGGAGCAGAAGTAAAGAAATTGGACGGCCGCCACTTGAACAACACACGTTTGTGTTTTTGCCAAGAAAATCGCACACTGTATTTGAGCTGACTTGACTCTGTGAGCTGTGGGTGTTTATATTTTTCTCTCTCCCGCTCTTCTCATCAGCTGAGTGTTTTTGTCCAGGAAGCTAAGTAAAGGAAAAATACTCTTATTCTGGTATACGGGTTTGTGTGGGTGTGATGGTTAACATGGTATATCTGATGAAAGTAATGAATCGACAAAAAATCATAAGGACTAAATAAATCCACCCATCCTCCACACAAAACATTAGAAAATACTGCTTTGTGTATGTAGCCTATCTGTGGGTGACAGAATATGTTACCATAACCAACTTTAACGATGAATCCAAGATGTTTTGCACACACAGAAATACTGACCCAGCATCCCAGTGGCAAAACCTTGGGTCTCACCTATAGACCCTCCTCCCTAAAGCGCACACACACACGTGCATGCGCACACACACATTACTACCCTAGGTCCACTTTTTCTGAAACAGACAGAAGAATCCACAAAAGATGGTGTGAAAAAGAGCAGAAACAAAAAGAGAACAAACAACAGCATCAAACGAGTCCCCCTGGTGAAGCATTGTTTCATTGTAGTCTGCAGTTTTGTAGCCTTAATGCATGCTTTGAACTGTTTTGGCACCTGTCGTAAAATGTCGACAAAACAGTGTATCTCTCTGGTGAGCATTATTTCCCAGCATTCCACCCTTTCTTTCTCTCTCTCTCTGTGGGTTTGGTAATGCTTAGATCAGGTTTATGTGTAATGTGATAACTACTTCCCAGGAGAAAAGGGGTCTGTTCAAGACTACTCCCTGGTTGAGTCATACAGAAGCGTTCCGAGTGGTTTGCAGTTTGTATTATCAAAGCAATACCACCTTGGTGAAACAACTGGACAGATTGTGGCCTATCTCAAGTCCTTAAGCAGTCAACGGTGGCTTACGTATATGCGTATATTGACTACATGACAACATTATATATATATAAATTGCACTCAGACCCTTAACTAAATGATCACAAACATGATATGAGAAGCGATAGTGTTGAGTAACAGTGCTTGCTACGCTTAATCGCTTGTTTTTAAACCTAATAAACAAAAAGTCCCCACAGGCCTGCATAGATAAAACAGACACCCGTTTTGTGCAGGGATACATCAGAGACAATATCTGAACAGATGCTGTTTAGGAAGGTAAGTGCCAGGAAGAAAGGACAAGAAAACAATCAAACTGACGCAAAGTCGATAGACGGAATGAATAAAACATTGGTTTTACCACTGTGCTAGGGGCTGCACTAGCATTTAATGCAATGTACTTTCCAACGAGAGTAAGTCTCATCATTCTTTTATTTCAAAAGTGCAACAATATAAGTAAAACCTTGCCAGAGTATTAGTCTGCGGCGCTCATCCCTTTTGATTGCTGGTACATTTCTAGCTTGCACTACTTTTTACGCCTTCAATGCCGCCAGCCCAAAGTTTCTAACACTTTTTTCTAGCCAAGCCAAGACTCCCTTCACCCTCTCCTTTGTTTTCAATCGTCCATTGCCCACGGCAATTAATTAACTGGGAATGTTGTCAAGGGTTTGGAGACGTGCAAAATGTAGCCGCTTTAAACTGTGAATGGATCCATCCCCTTTTGCCCTAAACCAAAGTCAGATATTGGGAGAGGCCAGGGAGGAGTTAGAATGCAGGCAGCATACACAAGAAGGTGTGGATGAGCTTGTTAGTCTGTTTTATTTACCACCTCTTCCTCTCTCCTTCTTGTATATAGTTCTTTCTCGTCTGTCTTTCTTTCTTTTGGCCTGTTCGACTGCTCACCCCATTATGGTATTTTGCGCTATCATCTCATCTCATTACCCAAACTTAAAATTTTGGTTTTATTCAATCTTCTTTTGACCAGGTAAATCCAGGTATATTTTTCCCTTCCTCACTTTCGGTCCACCAAATCTATATCTCTTTCTTCCCGCTTACAACGGAAACTGCCCAATCCAGTTATCCTGACATCTTTCTTTTCTTTGTCCCCCCCCCCCCCCGCTCGTCTCTCTCTTATTCATAATTTACAATGTTGTCAGTCAGCCCGCTCTCTTCCCAGTGCAATCCCTCTCTCACCAACTGCCAAACTCTTGGACCGGCTTCAGACACGGATGTCTAATAAGCTAATGAACAAACACACCATTGTCTGCGCTGCTCAGGGGACAAACTGTAACTGCTAATGGACTTAACAGTTTACTGGCAGCCTAGACAAATGTAGGCTTGGGTATATACATGCATGTGATTACGGGGTGTGCTGGCACATTTACTGATGTTTGACATAGACCTTTTTTAAGGTGTACTGCAGGAAAAGGGGCTTGTTGATTAGGAGATAAAACCAAGTCAAAGATTGAGGACCATTGTTGAAGTTGTTTCCTCTGAACAATAAACAATTATAAACAAAGAAAATGTTGTTAATGCTGTTTGTTTATGCTGTTTGATATGCCCTTGTACAAAAATTTAACAAAAAATGTGTTTCATTATGTTTTTCTCAATGTGGTATTGAGGTCTTCTGCTAGGAATTGATTTTCTTGGGTTTACATCTGGACCTTTTTAGTTGCACACAGCTTATTCTTTTAAACAATGTGTTCAATTATTCACTGTGTGAGTGTGAGCATGTGCATGTGTGAGATTTAGAACATAGTCAGAGATGGTGAAAAAAGGTTTCCATCACAAACAAACTTGTTTTAGGTCAACCATATTGATGCAAAAAACACACATAATTACCAACCAACAGACTGTTGTATCGAGTGATACAGTGAGATCATCTATTAAGTGTGTCCATATGATCTAATCATCTCCTCCCTACTCAATGTAACTGAATATAAATATTTTAAACAGTTTCCATAACAGTCACCACACAATGGAGTTTTTACTTAATGCATCTCAAGTGTATAACCCTGTTAACTCACCGCTCTCTCTTTCTCTCTCCCACCTCTTCTTCACTCTCATACTTCGCTTTACCAGGACTGCCCCCAGATCCTGCCCTCCACCCAGATCTACATCCCAGTAGGCGTGACCAAGCCCATTACGTTGGCAGCCAAGAACCTGCCGCAGCCTCAGTCTGGCCAGAGGAACTACGAGTGTGTGTTCCACGTGCAGGGCGAGGTGTACAGCGTCACCGCGCTGCGTTTCAACAGCACCAGCATCCAGTGCCAAAAGACCTCGGTGAGAGCCCTGTTATGCACATATGATTTACGTGCTAATGTTGCAGAGGTGGTTTGGGAGAAGGGTTGGGGATTTGGCAATGAGTTCTTTACTTTGTCTATACTAGTCTGTGCAAATGTTGCTCTTGGACATTGGGGTTGCTGTTTGGTAAAAAAAAATGCACCTTGGATTGGTGTGGTCCCTGCGCCAAAGTTGTCGGTTTAAGTCATTCTACAAATGTATGCACATGCTGTGGGAGTAACTAATCTTACTGTGTGTATATAATATAAAATATGCAACGTAGACAACACTACCGAAGCATAAGCCCTTTCGGGGGTCAAAGTTCTTTTTATGAGATCTGAGTGCTGGCTGTATTATTTTAGCCCAGAATCAGATAAATGACCATGCACTTCTATGACCCGCTCCCTCCCCATCCTCCACAACTAGAGGTCCAGTGGAGATAAATGACTGCGTGCCGTTGTGGACATAGAAGTGGTCACGGTCAAAATAAATGACCGCATATCTAAGTTGACACGGTCATGGTTCAGGTAGATGCTACTGCGTTGTTGTTGTGACAGGTGTCCAACGAGATGCTTCACTTGTGCTGAAAGAGAGGATCTAAAAATGTAATCCCATACAATGTGTCGGATTGCTAGTCTTACCCCTTTGAATCCATACAGCGCAGCATTCCCCGTTTAATGTGTCATTTCTCATATTGATTGGGTATGAAGTGGATTCAGTTGGCTTTCTAGTCTACCTCCCTTTGTACTACTCCTTTGTACAGTGAGTTGGAATATGTGAGAGGACGAATGTTGTGTTGTGAGAAATGTGGATGATGTAGCGGTGTACATGTGTACACGAGAATATTGGACGGTGGGTGCTTCTTTATTGTGTGCTTGTAGTGGAATTCTAGTTACAGGATTCATGGGGTGTGTGGTTTGGAATGATATTTGGTGTTGTGGAGGGGGGGGGGGGTAGTAGCGGCATGATAAGAAGCGACGCTGCGCTTCACTGAGGCTGAAAATGTGTAGAGGAAGTCTGTCTGAGCCTAGTCGGGGTGGGATTGATCATGTTTATACCTACACTCTCTATACCAGTTGCGCTCTCTCTCGCTCTCTTGCAGGCGCCCAATTTCTCTCCTTTTCCATCTTACACCATGATTCACCATGTTTCTTTCTCATTGGCTAGCCGTAGTTCCAATCACTTCATCATCCAAGCCAGTTTCTTCCTGTCTCTCAACCTGATTTTCCTCGGATACAGTAGAGGTGAGGTAGAAAGGGAGCCTGCCAACCAGCCACCAGGAATTAGCTACAGAACTTTTTACCGTTGATGTCTATCACCCCGTACACATATCCACTGCACGGATGTACATGTGCAGTCACTCATGAGGTGTCGGAACAGGGACCAGGGGGTTTAGCAGTCATCATCTATCTCAAAGATAATAAAGAGATGTAGAGATTGAGTTTACCAAGGCAAACTGAAGATGCATAAACTGTTGTCCATCAAGCTACACCCCCCGCTCACACTTTTTTTAGCTCAAACTAAAACACCATGAGATCACTGTGTATTATTTCTCACAAGCACAAACCGTAGTTTCACTTTTAACTGCTTTTTTTAATGAAGAACCTGTGTTCTTATTTATTTCAATGTCTGTCCGAAAGTCCAATCTCTTGTAGTGCTTTTGAAACCCTGTCTGATCTAGAGACTGCTTCTTAAAGTAGGACAACACCAGACGGACGAAGATGAATCCTGTTACTTCTCGGTACACCCCAAGTAGAATCTCATCAGCATTGAGCCTGAAGTCCTTTGGGAGTCTTTGGGAATCCATATCTCCCGTCCAGATTAGAGTTTGAGAAGTGATCTTGTGCAACGGCGTCAATCGTAGCACATCCAGTTTCTTGGGGTGCGATTTGGATGATGTCTATTACCCCTTCCAGTCAATGTGCTAGTGTCTCCACATGAGCAACTACCAGAGAGAATCCACCTCTTCTGCCTGTTATAAATTATTTGTTAACGTTATGACACATTATAAAGGCGTTGAAGTAGACGGTTGGTCACAAACATCTGCTGATGAAATGACTTTCATTGAGCTATCTTCACGTATGTCTAACTGGGTAGCTGTTTATCCAAGCCTCTGGAGCACAACCACAAAACCAGGAGTTTATGATCTGTTAACAGAACAAACTACAGAACCAGGAGCTTATGAACTGTTAACAGAATAAACTGCAGAACTAGGAGGTAGGAGTAGTAGAGGTAACTGTAGAAAGTTCTTAGGGGTGCTGGCTGGTTGGCTACTGTATTAAATACATCTCTTCTATCTGAGGACAGTCAGTGCTTCAGACATTTCTTATGACCACATGACTGAATCCATATGGCGCCCTGTATTTTTTTACTGAGATAAACAAAAGTCACAAACACAAGACATTATGAGTATATGCTACTAAAGCAACATTAGCATTGTTTGACAGCGTTAGCAGGGGCTTCTGTTGCTTCCTGATGTTGATTCTGGTATCGATGGCTAATCGTTAGTACCAGCACAGTATTACAATACCCAGTGTTTCTGAAGGCGTAATTAGCCTAGCGACAGCACTGTCTCTCTAAAGTGGCTCCTTTTTATTGAGTGTTTCCAGTAGCAGTCAGCACTAATCAGAAGCACTCATCAGCTAAGGCCAAAAGCTGTATTTCTCTGTGTGATGGCTCAACTGGATACAGAAAGTAGCAGTTGGCTGTTTTTAGTTTTTAGCATGTATATTTGAACAGATCTCAGGCTGTTAATGAGTGAATTTACCAATATGCATGGTGTGTGTGTGTGTGTGTATGTGTACACCGGCCATGTTTGAACTATGAATGCCCTGATAATTGTTTTGGTGTGTTTCTGTATCGTCTAGGTTAGCTCACCGTTTCCTCTGCGGTGTATGGACTGCAGAATTATGGTTCCAGGATGATTAACACCTAAACATCTCGGCTATAACCTCAGTTAATCTTCAAACAAGGCCAATTTACTGTTCTTCAATAGGATCTAATCCCAGCTTTAGATCAAATTTCCTTACCCACTGTATCTTTTACATAGTGCAGCATGTAATGTAACACCATTTCCTCCTCCCTCCAAGGAACTTTAATATGACCTATGTCATATTAACCTCGTATGGTGTAAGATATCAGTTTAAGGTCATGACACATGTCTATTTCAGGGATTAATATCAATTAGGGAAAGAGTAACAATCTCTTCCTCATACAAAAAAAGGCATGCAAATAAAATATATAATCTACTGTGTGCCCAGATTGGAGAAAAAGTTTACATTTTAAACTGATATTGCATACAGTAGTTTCATCTACAGATGGTGTCCATCGAAAAGAAAACAGTCCTTTTGTGGGATAGATTATAGTCTGAATCTTATTCAAGTGTTAACCTTCAGTCTTCCTGGATAAAGGGTTATGGTGACTGGAAAACAAATTGTCTTTGAGGTATGTTTATATGTACTCTACTTTGTGTACAATATCTATTAGCATAGTTGACAATTACAGAAAGTGAAATCACAGCCCCATTGAGTTTCCATTTGGTGTCATTTCTACAACTATCCAAACGCCCACACACATTGCAACCCTCTCGTAACAAGCAAACAACACAAAATCTCCCGATTTCATGTGTTGATGGTATCCAGACCTCCTCTTCTCCTGGGCCAAACAGGCTTTGAGCTTATTGGTGAACTCATGGGAGTGCCGAGGTCATGGGAGCTGGTAAACAGTGCAGAAGCAGCCAGAAGAAGAAGGGTCATGCTGACTGAGTGAACACAGTTGGAGACCACACTGTCTTATTCACACACCTATCTCTCTCTCTTCTCCACCTCTTGGTCTCTCGTCTTTTCTCCACATCTCTCTACAGAGGTAGATGACAGAGGAGAAAAGGTCCAGACACAGAACCCTTTTGGGAGTATCAGTTGTTTTTTTCATATATTTAAATATCCGACAGCCAACGTAAAGTGAACCAGGTGGGAGGAACATCAGGAGAGGAGAAAGCTTTATGATATCCCATTAGGGTGGTGGCGATTTAAAAACAAAGATGAAGAATATCAGTGGCTGTATGTACTCACAGGTACACACACTCACAGCCACGTACAAATACCATGGGGAGTGAGTGATTGAGAAGATACCAGGAGAAGGGATAGAGGAATGGAGAGGCAGGGAACTAAAAGTGTAGTGGGTATAGAATGAGAGAAGAATAACATTTAGAGGGGGACATTTTTTTTAAACCATTCCTTTCCAGCTGTAAATGAGAAAGGGTTTAGCCATAGAGGAGGAAGAAAGAGCGATAGATGTATGGAGGAAACAAGAGGTCCGTGGAAAGCGAAGGAGGCCAAGTGTCTGCAGGGGTAGTGGTTATTACCCACTGCATGGGTCTAATGGTGTCAGACGCCCCTGCTGTGTGTGCGTGTCTTTGTGTGCGATTGAATGTGTGAGCTTCTATGGTTTGCTTTACCCACTGGAGAGCCTTTTCATCTAGCCCAGAAGGCTAGGTCAGACCAGTTTCACCTCTTTAAAATGTTTTCCCATTACAGGATAACCTACTGCCTTGTCTAGCACCCTTGAGACATTTTAATACATTGCATCTTATTTATGTTATTATATCATGTTTGCTTGTAAACCTTTGCCTATCCAAGCCTAAGCGTTGACCACAAGAATATATGGTGGTATTCTTCTATAGGGGCATCAGAAAGGTCTGACTTATTGTACATGCACGGGGACACACACCACACTGAAACTGAAGGCCATTAGAGTAGCATGCAGAATAATGAGATCTCGGAAATCCACATCTGTATTTGTGACAACCCATCCCCTCCACACATACACACACACACACAAACACAAACTGAAGTAGGTGCTGCAGATCATAGCATGGTGTGGTCTGGTGTGACATGGTGCAGTCCAGGTAATGAGAGATAAACACCAGAGACATTTGTTAAAACAGAAACACACACACACCCTTTTAATGGTTTATACGTTGGTGTGTGTGTGAGCAGTGGTGTAGTGGTAAAATTAGAGGTGGGTAAACTATTAATTTTATTATTTATTTATTTATTATTACGTTTCATTAGGCCTATTTAGATGGAACCAGTAAGGTTGGCTTGTACCTGCATCATCGTATTTGAAAGCACGTTATTAGGCTAGCCGCTAGCGTTTGTCCTTGTCTTAATGCGATGTTGTGCGAACCAAAACAACGTTTACAAACGTGAATTGATCTTACTCTGTAGCCTACTTGAGGCCTTTTGCAGGCGTCTGTGGGAGTGGGAGCACTCGATGGTCTCTTCAAAAATCGCCTGATATCCATGGCTAATATATCCATTACGAACAGGTAGGCTAATCCACAACGTGTATGTGTTTACATACCTTCGTGGATCCTGATTGGTGTCACCGCCGCAGCCGCAACCAGTCCCCCCAGGATTTCGCGGGCCTTTTTTGTGATAGTTGCGGGCTAAAATTCCTGATTTTGCGGGAGCTTTTCCAAAAAGTTGCGTTGAAAGTTGCGGTGTTTTTTAGGTGTTTGTTGCGATGAAATTGCGGGAGCAAGTGAAAGTTGCGATAAAAAGTTGCGAATTTCCCTCTTTGTAATTTTTATTGAGTTATTGGTTTAAAATTAAGTAATTAACAAACATTCATCAAAGAATAAAACCATTGAGAAATGGTCCCCTAAATAACCTTACCAACATGCCAATTTTCATCATATCCCATTTTTAATCCTTATCCAACCAGGATTTACATTGGCATGCATTGAAGGGAGGAATCTCCCTTTTTTTAACAAAGAAGATTGAAATCTGTATCTGTCTGCAATACCGCTCTCGGCCTCTACGCAACTCGGTGCTCTCATGCTTGCCAGGCATAGACAGTAGAAGAAAGCACACAGCAGCAATTGACTTGTTGGGCAACCCTGGATACAGGACTGTTAACGGTGTGTTTTTCGCCTGGAAGTCTCTAGAAATCTGGCACCTTATTGAACAAAATTAAAAAGAGTGAAAGAGTTCACAGACACCAGAATGAACGCGTTCACAGTATCGTTCATCATGCAGTAATACAGTATGTTCAGTTCACGTTCACCAAAATTATCAAAGAGTTCATGAACTTTTGTTCAATGAACGCATTCAGGCGCAACACTGGATTTAACCCCTACTGGAGAGAGTTGTGGGAGACGACGATGATTGGTCAAAGTTGCGGAAAAATTGCGGTGATTGGTTAAAATTGCAACGTCACGCTGAATTCGCGGGGAATCGTTGAATTCGCTTGAATTGGTGCAATCGCAAAACATCGCAAATTCCTGGAGGGTCTGCGCAACGCATTGATTGGAGGGTCACAGACCATATACAGTGCAGATGAAATGATTCAGACTACAGCGTATGTTCAACAATATGAAATATGAAGTTTTTGATGTTTTAAAATTACACCAAATTTATTTCGGATTATTCCAATGGCAGAATACGAGGCACAGGGAACTTAGATGTTCGTAAAACGCACATAAACGCTATTTAGAGGTGGATAAACGCAATTTCCAGAGAAACGTTTTTGTGTGTGTATTTGTAGGCTATAGTTGGTCAGAGAAAATATTGTGTTTGTTTTCATGAGAGTGATATAAAGACGAATAGAAATATATCAAACAATTCCCATAAACTCTCAACCCCTCTCTTTTCAACTTTCTCCTCCGCTTCTCACAACCACTGTTACTGCGGCTCAGCCGGCATGGCCCATGTCTTCTCTCCTCGACACTCATCTCCTCGACACTTATCTTCTTGACACTCACCTCATCACTCCTCTCCTTTCTGCTCCGCTCCTCTTCTCGTCACTCACCTCCTTGCCACTTATCTCCCTTCCGCTCCTTTCCTCGTCACTCCTCTCCTCGCCACTCCCCTCCGGTTTTCTCCCCCTCCCACTCTTGACAGGTGTAGCAGTGCCTCTCTCCCACACCCTGTCCTAGGTAAATAAGAATTAATTGCTGCCCATCTATCAGCATATGGCAGCTTCTCTGCCTCTCCCTCCCGCAATTCTTCCCTATCTCCCTCAAGTCCTCTTCTCTTTCTACCCATTTGGCACTCTTTCACTCTCCCGTCTTTCGTCCCTCACTCCTTTCTTGATCTCGAGCTCCCATCTTACACCTCTCACCCCACTTTCCATTTCCCTTCTCCTCTCGCTCCCACTTCATCCTTTCTCTTCCTTACCTCTCAATTCCTCCTTCAATACGAGTTTGTGTGTGCTCCTACGGCATTAATAATCAGAATGCAGACCACCAGGCAGTATGAGGACAGGCCTGTCAGAAGGAGTTAGTGTGAGTGTGTCATCGTTTAGGGGAGGTAGCATTTGAGGGGGGGCTGAGAGACACCACCCACGCCCACACTGCTTTATACACACGCCAGGTCTGGGTCATTTATTTTAAATTGGAAGCCACATTTAAACATGTCCATGCCATCATGGTTCTAGTAGCAAAATGCTAGAATAATGCTAGGTTATTGTTGTCACTTTTGCCATGGTTTTGCCCTGGACTACCGTACTGTAGACTGCACCACACAGCCAAGCGGCACTATTTTTGGGCTCTGAAGCCAGCACTTTTCAATTGCTTTTAGTTATTATCAATAAACCGGCTGATGATAAGCCTCCCTTAACTTTCTGCAGCCGTGTACCAATCCTGTTAGATTAGCCCCGATTAGCCCACAGAAAAGACTCACATTATGAGTCGGAGCTAATTCCATAGCGGCTGACCTCCATAGTAATCCTATGGTGGATTACGACTTAATCCTCGATTAGCTCCTCCCATAATATCTACGCACACCCGCTCATGATGTGGGGAATTGTCTTGGAAGTGTGTATTGTCTCTGTGTGTGTGTAACTGCTGTTTCATATCAAGCAACTGTATCTCTCATTGTCAGTTAGTCAATGTTTTTGAGGTTAACTTTCTTGCAAAGTAAATTGTGATAATTGGACAGGTCTCTATGCCTTCTAGTGTAGTTCTTTAAGATGGGCCCTTGAACATGTTATTGACATCTGGTTTCCTAGTTTTTTTTACCGAGCTCTGCTCATGTTTGGGTTTTTTCCCCACACATGCAGATGCAATGACAGTTCAACTATACATGGCCTGCCTGTCATTGTCACCTTGCTTACATGTGTGGGCTGGAACAAGGGAGACTGAGAGTAGGAGAGGGAAAGACAGAGGCGGTGAGGGTGAGTAAGAGAGAAATGAGAGAGTCAAGCACTCTGACCTTACAAGACAATCCCTATAAAATGGTGCTCTATCAGAATCTACAACGTAAATAAACCATGTGTTTTTGTGACTTTGATTTCCAAGGCCTTATTGTGCAATGGGGCTGATAACATTTTTATACGCTTTTGGAGCAGCTAAGGGGGAATGGTGTTTCAAGTCATGGCTAAGACCTGAACTCGCAGCCCCACCATTTCCTGCAACACACAAACACAAACACGCACACATCGTTACCCCCTGTGATTAAAAGCATGTTGTGGCCTATGTAATTCCGGGGGTCTTGTTTTTGTTTGCATCTTCCCTCCCAACACACGACCACTGAGGTAGATAGTTTCGGCAGTCCATTTGTGTGTTTTTGTTCCTATGGATGCTGTGAATGTGTGTGTGCAAGGAATATTGGTTGGAGCTGAGGACTTGGGGTATTGAGAGGTTATGGAATAGGATGAGGTGAGGTTAGCGCCAAAATGCTTTTATTTTTATTGTTTTCAGTTGGGGTGACGCTTTAATTTGTTCATCAAGAAAATAAGGTCAGCGTTCCCTCTGTCTCCCTGGTTATGATCTTTAGGGGGTCATAGTGTCAGAGTTGGTTACATTTGACCCTTGTTCAAAGTGCCCTTCAAGAGTCCCATGAGTTGGCGCTTGTTTTTTCCTTTCTCTTAGACCCCCCCCCCCCTCCTTTCGTTGCCATCTTTTCTCTCATCATATCAGCACATACTGCACTAGTTCCCAGACTGACTGGGTCTCAAGGGAAGAAGAGGGAGGAAGGGAGAGAGGGGATGAGAAAGGGATTGTGCATGGAGGAGAGAGAAAGAGAGGAAGGGCAGAAAAAACATTGATAACGCTAGTATGTTGAACAAGAAGTGCATGTGGTCATTAAACACACGTGTGCCTGCGCGTGTGTGCATGTTATACCTCTGATCTCTTGGACCTGGCCCCTTCCATATGGGTGTGTGTTTAGGGCTGAGGCGGGCCTGTCTGTCCCAGACACAGTCCAGACTGTTATCTGGTACTACGAGAATGTAAACCACCAAGGGTGGAAGGGTATGGAGGAAGGGAGAGAATGGTGAGAAAGGAAGGTGGACCAAGCAGTAGGAAAGGAAAAGATGAGAAAGAGTAGGAGACATGCAGTGGAAAGGGAGCCGGACATGTCAAATAACAAATTGGAAATGCCAATTTTACTTACCTCACCTTCCTACCACTCCTCATGCCTAGACTCTGCCACGTAGCTCAGGTGTTAATGATCTCCTTTTATGAGGCCCCCCCACACCCATCGCTCTTTGACTTTTGTCTTTTTCTCTTGTGTTTCTGTCTCTTTTTCTAAATGGTACCAACTTCTCAGAGTTTGACTTTTCAACAGAATACTCCTATGAATTGAATAACATAATGAGACACATTAGGTAGGAATAGGAACTAATTTTGTTGCCGTTAACAATGAAGATAAGCAAGAACCCAAATTTCCAACACCAGTACAATGCCAGGACTAGAATGAATCGACAAAACAAACGTTTGAGCCTGCAACACTGTGCTGGCTATGTTGTTTTCTGGCAACCTAGCAGTAGCAATACTCCATCATCCCCTAGGGCTGCAGCTCTGACACTTTATTGCATTATTGTATTATCATCTGTACATTAGAGGTTAACACTGCTGTCTGATGCCCCAGGGTTACTAAAGATGGTGATACTGACCTTCGTGTGTGTGTGTGCGTGTGTGTGTGCGTGTGTGTGTGCGTGAGCGTGCGTGAGCGTGCGTGAGCGCGTGCGTGAGCGTGCGTGAGCGCGTGCGTGAGCGTGCGTGAGCGTGCGTGAGCGTGCGTGAGCGCGTGCGTGAGCGCGTGCGTGAGCGTGTGTGTGTATGGAGAAGTGTGTGTTGTGCATGCAGTTTTTTGTATTCTCAGTTGCGGGCTAGTGTGAGGGCCAAAAAAAATTGTCGATTTACATGTCTGAGAGTGTCAGCTCGTATGATGATCAATGGAATCCGACGAAATGTGAGAGAAATGATCCCCGAAGGACCATTGTATCAGGAGTGCGTTTCTTTTAACCACAACTTCTTAGATATAAATGTGAATGTTTGGGAATCAAGAATGTGTCATTATCTGAAAATGAAATGCTGAAGATATCTATTGGGAAAATTATTGATTAACCAAGGGACGACAAATAAGTCATCATCTATGCAGAGCAACTGAATTATGTTACCTTATTGGTCTTCATTACAGAAATATAAAGAGGCTATCGTTATTTCATTTTAAAAGAGTCACACTGATATCATAATACAGTTCAACTTTGCAGTAAATTACATTGCAACTCTCTATTGGTTTAGAAAATGGAATAAAACAAATGAACCATGACTGAATACTTCACTGATGGTGTACACCTCTCAATGGACCTGATAATCCAATGCCACATATATTGCAACTTGGTGCTTTGGCATGATCGGTAAACAGTGTTATGAACTGTTTCCTGTTTGTTTTGATCATTCCAGTATAACTATGAGGGCAACGACATCAGCGACCTGCCGGTGGACCTGTCTGTAGTGTGGAATGGCAACTTTGTCATCGATAACCCCTATAACATCCAAGGTAAGTCAGGAGTGCAACTTTGTGGTTTACAAAAGGTTAAAACCTGATTGACCATGTTCAAAAAATGATTTAGTCATTTTGAAAGTTAAGGTTAATCGTCTAAGATTTTATTGTTAGTTTGTTTTCTGCATTTTTCCTGTGCTTTGACGAGTGGAAACATACCTATTTGTGCTGTCCATATGATTCCAAGTGTATGGTTGAGGCCTATTAAGTGCAAGCTGAAACTGTCCAATGTAATGTGCTGTCAGACTTAGGATACTGTAGTTGCCTTTTAAAATATCCCATCTAGATTTTATCGATGAGACATGTAATTAGCTTTCACCCCTGGGAATAGGAGCTTCAACGAAATTTGCTCGAGGGGTATGACGGTTCAACCAACCTCAGTTTTAGTCACATCTACCAATCCATTAAACATATGTCCTCTCCTGGACAAGCTGTCTCCCTGCACTAAAATCCAGTAAAAAAAAAAAAAAACTGGACATGCTCGCATTCTCAGAACCTTCCTCCAGTCTTAACCCGGCGTACAAGCCACATGAGGTAAGCCTGGACTTAGGAAAAGGAAGGCGTGTAGTTTGTAGCTTTATTTTTATTTATTTTTGTAAGCCACTGCTGCATAGTAAATCATTTATGGTGTGACCGTATGGGGCCCTCTGAAGAACCTCAAGTGAAGAACTGATATTTTTTCTCCCTTGGAGGCAGCATGTTACATACTTGATCTAACAGCTTCTGCAGCCTGGCCATCACTAGAGTGAGACAGAGCAAAAACACACTGCGACGGAGCACTGCGATTTGTGTACATGGCAGAGGTGCGTTGCATGTGTGAGAGACGTGTGAGAATTCCCTACACCGGAGAAAAACACAGACCATGTGTTTGTTTGCGTGGTCATACTGAAAAATAGTAGGACCATTATTTCTGTTCACCATATATTAATGAGCTAGCCATTGTAATCAAGATTAGATTGTTGCTATAATACTTAAGCAATTGAGAGGGAGGGAGAGAGTGACTACATTGTACTGTAGTCACTGTAGTATTATTGTTGTATTCTTTTTGTTATGTAGTACAGTACAGTATTTCTTTGTTCACCACGTCTGTTAGCAAGACACATGGTTACTTTGTGATGCAGCTTGTAAATACATACTGTTCCTTGATTATAACAACCAAAATGCTGTAGAAATATGCACTTCTGATCCTTGATCTTCTACTAAACTTTGTATTTGCACTATTTTATGTTGCTTTGGATAAAAGTGTCTGTTAAAAGAAAAACATGTCATGTAAAATAAATAAAAATATCATTGTAGTCATATATGGGATACAATGCTGTACACCCACGGCATGAAACATACTTCATTAATCATCAGTCTAATATTTAAGGTCAATCCACCTTTTAATCGTATTTCAAAAAGGGGTGTGTGTTGGCATGAGGACGACACCATGTAAATAATTTATACTTTCTAAAATAGTCCCTTTGCTTGGGGCCTTTAATAATAATATGCTCTTAAATGAAATCATGTTATTTTTATTTAATAATTACATTTCCCCCCCACTTCAGTATTGTTGACCTAGTAATTTAATTGATTAACTTTACTATGTACATTTATCAAGGAAGCAACCATACTGCACCCCTGAATGATATCCATCTTTGTCCCACCAGTGTGTGATACTGTATCATTCCATATCTGTGTTGCTGCCCTGAGGAAGAAATCCAACACACACAACAAATCTTCTAATCCTTCTTTTTCTGTTTACCTTTTTTTTTCTAAGATAAACATCTAGTGTCACCACAGTGATGCACCTTTGTTTTAACGGTGATATGTTAATGTAATTAAATCACTCATTTAGGGCTGCAATCATTTCCACAGGGTTAACTTTAAAAGCAGCAGCGTGACCAATAGGATTTTGGAGAAGGGATATAACTATTCTCTGCAGAATTCCCCCAAGCCCTGTTTTAGTTTGGGAATGAGGATGAGGATAAAAAAAGAGAAAACATTTTAAATTCTCAGGAGTTTATCGTTTTTTCTTACAGAATGCTCTTCATCACAAATGATATGGTAGTCAGTGAATGTTTAGTGCTTAAAGGCAGGGTAGGTAATGTTGAGAACATTTAAATTACTTAAAATGACTGTTCACAAAACTTATCTGCCCTGCCATTAAGCCTCGACCCTACCATATGTTGTGTAAAAGAATAACATTAATGATTTTTCTGTCGTTCCTCCCTTCCCCTCTTCTTTGTCCCTCTCTCACGCTTTCCGACCTCTGTCCCTTTCTTGTCCTGCCTCCCTTCCCGCTCTTGTTTGCGCTCTATAAACCCCTCTCCCTTCCCCTCCCTGTCTCCCCCTCTCCACCCTCCGACCTCTCCGCTCTACTCCCCCTCTCCCTCCGTCTCTCCATCTTCCATTTCCTCCACTCCTCTCCCTTCTCTCCACCCATTGCCCTAGCTCACCTCTACAAGTGCTACGCCCTGAGGGACAGCTGCGGTATGTGCCTGAAGGCCGACCCCCGTTTTGAGTGTGGCTGGTGCGTCCAAGAGAAGAAGTGCTCGCTGCGCCAGGAGTGCACGCCCCCCGAAACCAGCTGGATGCACGCCACCGCCGGCAACAGCCGCTGTGCCCACCCCAAGATCACCAAGGTAGGATGACACCCCTGGCTTTCAGAACCTAAAAGTTGATTCTTTACTCCGTCTGTTGGCTAGAACACCTGGAGAGCTTAGTTATTGTGTTGTCGGGCTTGTTTGGTGAGCCAAACACTTCTCTGGGAACAGGTTGGTTTCTGTCCGGCTCTGAGTGCATCCCTGACACGGTTTGTTTCGAGTAAGAACATAACTAAACCCAGGTATAGGAAGTGACCTCAACTGCTGTGCATTGTGAATATTATTTAGTATGAATACAACTATCAACTGTGTCTAAAAAGAGTATCTACCTAGATAGCTTGAGAGGTCAGATGTGGAGTAACATGCTTGCTTGTTCATTGGTAGTGTTGGAAATACACAGCCGTGATGGGCATTTGCTGTCAGTGTCATGGAAAGACAAAGGCAAGATCAAACTAGTCTGACAAAACAAGGTTCCATGATTTCAGACATCATGCTCTACTTTAGTTCTGTTGAGGGGTAGAATGTCCCCCCAATTCTGCCCAATGACATTTTGAATAATGTCAGGCAAAATGTTCCAGGGGCCTGTATTTGTCAACATTACACTTGAGTGTCTTCAGGGCAGTACCTTACACCGGTAAATGGTCTGTTAAAACACTTGATTAAAGACGAGGATTGATAGTTCAGTTTAAATATGGTTGAATGGTTCACTGGTGTTTAGGGTTGGTAACATTGTCCATGGCTGCTTAATTTACAGGTGAGCATCAAACAATACAAATAAAAGATGTGAAAATGATTGAGCGAGTCAAACAATACTTTGCCCCCCTCACCCAAACAGCAGCTGTGTTTGTGTTGAGGTATGGACGTGTAGTCCTGACCGTGATCAAAATGTGTAGAGTAGGTATGGGAGTGGACACTGAGACAGAGGGTGAGGAGGAGGAGAAGATGGAGGAGGAGGAGGAAGGCACCGCAGAGACACCATGTCACAGATGGGCTGGACAGAGGGGGGAGACGCCACGACTTCACTGAACACACTGACGTGATGAGGGATGAAGGGAAGGACTCAGACACCCTCCCCGTCTGTGTGTGCATGTGGGCGAGTGTGTGTGTATGCGCGCAAGCTTGTGTGTGTGCGCGTGCATGCGGGTGGGAAGGTAGCCGTATGTGTGAGTGGCTGTGTGTGTCTGTTCATTTCCTTTTATTCTCTGTGTGTGTGTGTGCGTGTGCCGTGTCAGAGTGTCTGACAGGCTCTGCGTGTCGAGGTGTCTAAACACCGTGGCGTGCCCATCTGGTTAACCGTAGCGGTGGTCCTCGTCTCACTGTGACCCGGGTCATTGTCCCCACTGTGGCCCGCTGTGCCCGTCAGAGCGCAGAGTAGACACACACGCGCA
The DNA here is from genome assembly GCF_038355195.1 of Osmerus mordax. NCBI lineage: Eukaryota > Metazoa > Chordata > Actinopteri > Osmeriformes > Osmeridae > Osmerus > Osmerus mordax. Next base: position 4,958,202 of record NC_090050.1, on the reverse strand, counting down.
CCCTGTGTTCGAACCAAGGGATGTGTTTTGGAAACAACTGTCTTTATTTCCGTCTTAGAAGTCTTTTATTGAAATATTTAGGTTTTCCATAGCCCTTCAATAGCAGTGAGCTCCCGATGTTCTTCACCCAATACAGAATTGTGTCCTGTCTCACAATCATTGTTAGACTTAGAGACTCTACGTCCCTTCCTTCCACTCCCTCCGGTCTTTTCATTCCATTTTCTCATTCTGGTTGTCGCACTCGGATGAAGCGGAGCCTTTTCAGAGTCTTGAGAATGAAATTCATATTTAAATATGCATAAAATATATGTGCTATGTTATTGTTAGCCTGCTTGCTGTGTTGGAAAGGAGCGTCTCTCCTCATCTGCCTCTCAATGTGTCTCATGTCTGACACGGAGCCCCTGTTTCTGAATGCTTAATGGAGATATTGGATAATTGGGTCACTGCCACATAGATAAATCCGCTAGTCTTGCTTGCGCTTCGGTTATCTCTTTGAAACAAACGAGCAGAGGCAATTGGGTTGTGTGTGTGTGCGTGTGTGTGTTTTAGGTAAAAGCCAGGGTGTGTTTGTGTGTAGGTAAGGCAGTAGGACTGTGTGTGTGAGACTATGCTTGCGTCTGTTTTGTGGGGGTGTAGCGGGGTAAATCCTGGCCTAAGGGCAAAATGTGGTCGCAGAGTCCAAAAAACAGGAGAGAGTTTCAAAGAAGAGAGATTGTAGGAAGAGGGTAAAGCAGACGAGAAAGCGAGTGACAGGAGGATAGGCAAACGGAGAGAACAAAGAAGCACAGACGGCAAGAGGACGAGGTCAATGAACTTGGGCGACACCGTCCACCTCATTTTGTGCAAGTGATCCTCATCATTCCACCTTTGACGTATTTCAATGTAGAAAATGTCATGTAAAAAAAAAAATTACCTCCTTTTTTTTACTTCCCCTTTGGAACTTACTAATTCTCAAGCAACCTCCCCCCCCCTTTTTGAATTAATATTACCATGCCTCCTAACCTTATTTGTCAGAAAATACCAATTTGGTTCCAGACTGAAGAGGTTTGGCCCTTTGTTCACAGTCTATCTGTCTATTAAACATTTCTGGTTTTACTGTGTCCTGGTTTAGCAAGAACTGCACTGGAAATTCAAATGCTAAACCCCCATCAAGTGAACAACACATCCACAGCAAATGTATGTTGACCGTAACCGAATATCTAACTATAATTTCTGGAATCTCTTCATGTCCATCTGTGCCATGATAATATGGAGAACCGGACATTGTATAAAGTTGGAAGTCGTCAGGTGTCTTAATCGGGACCAAAGAAAATGTATGTGCTGCTGTTGGTAAAGGCCTACAAATGTTTAAACACAATCACCGCCATGTTTCACTGCACTAAATGATTGAGCCATGGACCTCAAGCCACCAACAGGCACTGCACTATTAATTGCCTCTAATGGGCACTGCTCTAGGGTGCAACTACCGCTGACGGGCACTGAACAAGTATTTGTTATTTTTCATGCCTGGTCCCGAGAGAAAGTGGTATTTTTAGATGGCCAGCAATATTTTCTTAGTCCAACATTCTACTATAGATTAATTGGTCTCCCATTCTGAAAAAGAAAACAAAAAGAAAACAACGTTCTCCCCTGAGACTTATATTCACTATAAAATACGTCCGTCAACACACACACACGCACATGCTAAACCTTGGAATAAATACACACACATACCCAACTCTAGCTCAGCACATACAGTACAGTACAGTACAGTACTGTGTGTGTGTGTTTGTCTGAAGTATGCACCCAGTGTCACTTGCCGTGTACTGCCTCCACTGTCGCAGTGTTGGCCTTGCCTTCTGCTCGGCCACCATCATCCATCATCTAGCCGCCCAGTCCGCCAAGGGGATACAGAGGAACATTAAGACCACCCCTTGGAAACCAATTAAAACGTTGTTATTGTGTGTATGTATGTGCATGCCTGTGTATATGATTGTATGAACATCAGAGCTGCGTGGGGGCAGCAAAATGCCTGGGTGTTTTTTGTGTATGTGTGTGTGTGTGACTGATTGCTCTCTGCTGGAACTACTGCAGTGACAGACGTCTTATTTTCACTCACACATTATGCCTCACATATTATGCTGAAATGTTGGCTTTTTGTTTAACATGGCTGGGTTAGCCCCACTCTCCCTGTTTTGCCATTTATCTTTTCTTTCCATCTCTCCTCCATCTGCAGAAACTAAGAAAGCCTCCCTCTTCTTCTCAAAGCCTCCCCATTGCTTTCCCTTAATTTCAGTCAATCGCTACCTTTCTCCTCCACTCACACTCTCCCGTCCCCCTCTCTCTGTCTCCTTCTTTCTCAATCTCACTCCCTACCTCTCCCCCTCCATCTCTCTTTCTCTCTCTCTCTCTCCCTCTCTCTCTCTCTCTCTCTCTCTCTCTCTCTCTCTCTCTCTCTCTCTCTCTCTCTCTCTCTCTCTCTCTCTCTCTCTCTCTCTCTCTCTCTCTCTCTCTCTCTTTCTCTCTCTCTATCTCTGTCTCTCACTCTCTCACTCTCTCACCCTCTCTCTAGCTCTCTCTCCCACCCATCTCTTCCCTCTCTTTTCTCTCGTCTTTCTCTCATTTTCCCTAAGTCCCTCTCTCCATGTCTCTCTTCCTTTCTCAATTTTTTCCCTCTCTCTCCCTCTCCTTACACCTTTTTCTCCTACCACTGCCGATGCTTGTAGAGTGGAAAAAAAAGTCCCTTCTGTTAGATGGTGTATTGATCTGGCCCTAGTGATTGGACACTTGTTCCAGCACTGCTCCATCCACCAATGTGTTACAGGCCCAGAGAAACAGTCCCAATTACAACAGCTACGAATTGAAATGTTGCCTGTGTTAGACCAAGTAAATTGTGTTCAATTTTTATTCGTAGTTTTAGGAGTTTCTCTACTAATGCTCTAATGGAATTTAGTCTGTTTTCTCCGTTAACATTTCAAAATGCATTCCTGACCGCAACTGTCGAACAGCATTATTTAAATACTGCGTGTAACCACCAGTTTGATTCTGTGCCCAACCTTCACACATCCACAATTGTTGGCGCCCATCTTCCTCCCTCTCTGATCCCCTGCCCCCTTACTGTCTTTTTATCTGCTCTTTCTTAACTCTTACTTTTGCTCTTTCTTTCTTTTGCTCATTCTTTCTCCTGTTTGCTTTCTTGGGCTCTCTTGTTCTCAATTTTTTTCTTGCTCTTGTTCTATCTTTCTCTCACTTCCTCCCTTTCTCTCTTTCCCTCTCCATTCTCTGAGTGGCCTCTCTTTCCCTCTCTTTCATATCACTGATAAGAGAGCGCTGGCTAGTGTGTTCCATCTCAGCATCAGCCTCTCCAGTTGTTACCAAGATATTATCTCTCCACACACGCTGCCTGCACACTGATCCAGCACAATAGGCCCTGCACACACAAACACACACACACACATTCACACAAAGACAGAATTGTGCCAAGCCGAAACTGCAATTCAAAAGTGTCTCATTTCTTGCACGTGCGCAAAAGCATTGAGTCTTTGTTTCCTGACAGCAGTGCGCTTGATGATAACAGCAGGAGTGTTTCATTTGACGCTTCGTCCGTGCTCGCTGTTGTTCTTTGGAGGGAAAAAAATCCTCAGACAGAGTATCCATTTTTTTCTTTCTTCAAAGACATCCTTTTTTTCCTCAGACAGAGCATCCATTTTGAGTTATTTGTGTGGCATACCACAGCTATGGCAAACTGCATGAGACTGCCTTCAGGAACTTTGTTGCTTGACTGCAAAGGAACAGTTTCTCTTGTGTGCGAGGGGACAGAAGGGACAAATCAGGCCACAACCGCTGTCGGGCTCTTAGAGAAAATGACCTGTCATTTTAGCATTATGTCGTTCTAGCACAGACCAGCCAACTCCGAGTCCTCAGTCACCAGTGTTTGTTTTAGTGCTGAGTCACGGCACACCTGTCGCCCCGACTGGTAGTCCGTTCCTCGGCACTAATTACATTAGAATGACCCTGCTGTGCACAGGCGCACACGCTTCTTCTGTCTCTCTCACGCACACACAAGAGCGGTCAAGAAGGGCAGCGGGATGGGTATATTTCCTGTGTGTTTGTGTTTGAAAGGGGCCGGAGCTGAGCAACAGTGATTATTCTTCATCTGCTTGATGGGGGGCTGATAAGGTTATTGAGAGGTAAGCAGCTGCAGCTGTGTGTGTGCACATGTGTGTGTGTCAGTGTGTGTGCATGTGTTTAAAAGACAGAGAAAGAGAAATATGTGCAATTTCTCTCCCATAGTCCATATTTCACCGTACACGGTGAGGTCAAAGAGCCACCTTACACACGTACACGGCAAGGGGAGGGGTCAGAGACAAACAGACCTTCCCCTCCCCCCTTCCCTTCCCTCCATTACTAATCCAATTAACTGGGGCCTTAATCATGATAGTGATGAATTATGAGGACAGGGCCATTGTCTACGCTTGGGCCAAATGAATGGTACCGTGATTAGCAGAGAAGGGGCGGAGAAAACTTGGGGGTGGGGGGAGGGAGAGGCAGATGTGGGGAGTCCATTAACGTGCCCCTTTAGGCACAGTGATGAATGTTGGAAGTTCAGCAAAAGAACCCCACTAATATCATTTTAAATTGGGGTGCGGGGGGGGGGGGGGGGGGGTCATTTGTTTTTGTTAAATTCTTGTTTCAGGATCAAACTGGATTATGTTCAGATTCCCAATGACAGGTATCGAGCGATTCAGGCTGCAAAGAAATTGACCGCTGACCCTTCTATTTAATAACCGTGGTGTGGCTTTTTCCTCACCCTTCTCCTCTCTCGCTTTCTTACCCACTCTACAGCTGTTCCCAGAGACAGGGCCCAGACAGGGAGGTACCATGTTGACCATCACAGGAGAGAACCTGGGCCTGCAGTTCAAGGACATCCAGACGGGGGTTCGCATCGGCAAGGTCGCCTGTAATCCTGTGGAGGAGCAGTACATAAGTGCTGAGCAGTGAGTGTCTTTCTCTTTACTGTGTCTGTCTCTTTGTTTCGCTCCATCTAATCTCTCTCTATCTTTCTGATTTCTTGTCTTTCATCTCTCTCATTGATCATGTTTTTTTGTTTTGTTTTGTTGCTCTATCCGTCTCTTTTTCTCTACCCTTTCTCTCTCTCTTATTCTCTCTTTTTCTATTTCTATGTCACATACAATTTTTTTTTTTTTTATCTTTCTCAACTGCGGACACTCCCCAAACTCTCTTCTTATCCTTCCCAAACCTCCATACTGACACCTTATATCCAACGGCATAACCCAAAATCCGAGTTGTCAGTAAAAGAAAAGAAAGGCTGCAAATGGTTCAAACTCGCCTCCCAAGGTGCTTCAAACTTCCCTGGCCAACTGCACCTTGTTAAAGTTAACTGCTGTCTAGCTTTCATAGAAAGGAGAACCGCGTCAATCACTCACCAAGCGCTGCAGTATCTACGAATGATCTCATCTTGAAATATGAAAAAACATATCTTACTTAGAAATGCAATATATTTAAACCAATCTTCAAATATCTCCCTCTCAACCACACTGCTCGTCACTTCCTGCCGTTTGACCCTGCCGACCCCATATCTGCGCTCGCTTGTTGCCATGGTGCGATGGCATGCTTTCTGTGGTGTAAGCTGTAGGTAGCGATTAGAGGTGGCGTGGGTCTCATCATGGCTGCCCACGCCCCCAGCTGTCAGCTGTAATGAAGGAGGCGGGCCAGAGACCACTTAACTGACAGGCGGGGTTGTAGGTCAGGGGAGGGCGTGCGTTCTTGTCTCTAAGACAGCAGTTTGAGCAGGTTTCGAGAGGGGGGAGTTGGGTGGAGCTTAGGCTTTGTACTCACACACAGTCAAACGCACATACACACACTTGTTTCTTTATGGAGACAGGTGTGTGGGTATAATAAAGGGGTATGCACTGTGGCAGTGCATGCACGCACACATGTTCAAGTAGCAGCAAATGTAATATTCATACAGATACTGGTAGTCACATCAAAACCTGACAGAGATTCAATCTATCTCTTCCTAAATGTACACGCACACTAGCTTCTTTCCCTCATACAGTTAAACTGTGTTAGCTCAGTGCTAATGATGCTAGCTAGAAAGCTCCATTTGTTCAATTCCATCTCCAGATATGTCCTAACCTCCCTTGTCATGGCTCATATACAGCCAGGTAAACAAAATGATAACAAGCGAGCGCCGTTTCCGCTGCAGTGAACAGAGCGGTTGTCGTGGTCACCTGCAGGGAGGACAAAAATGAGAGGTGGGGGGGGGCGAGGGGGCGAGTTAATAACTCATCGACGTGGCGAGCGTATAGATGGGTAGGATATGAGCTTGTTCAATTCATCAGCCGCTCTCACTTAAACCCGGCTCTCTCCTCGCTCATGCTGTGGCGCTCTCTCTCTTTCTCTATCTCTCTCTCTCTCTCTCTCTCTCTCTCTCTCTCTCTCTCTCTCTCTATGTCATTCGTTCTCTCTGGCTAATTAACAGTCCTGTGTGTTTGTGGCAAGTGAAACATGAGGTGTGCGTGTGCATTCCTCTATGTGCATGCGTGAGTGTGCGCGCATGCTCCCGTCTGTTCTCCGCGAGAGTCTGCTCTCGGCCCTAGGGGGCTACCCACCACCTCCGCTGACACCCCCCCTCATCGTCAATCACTCCTCAAATGGATTTTCGTTTGGCCTGCCTACTGCCCAGGGCCAAGTACAAGGCTTATGGTTTTATAATATCCACTAATGCACCTATGCAGGGACAAAATCGAGCCGCCCACTCCCTCGTACTCCAGGTGAAGTGGATATGGACACAAAAGCTCTCTCATTAGGGTACAGCTATGCGACTGTGACTGGCAGCGCAAGGGGTGATTATCAGTCGTAGTATTGTCTGGGGCAAGGACAGGGCTGATAATTCGGTTCGCTATGGGCATGCAGTTCTCGATGTCACCTCACTTTGTTCAATCTTTTTCTCAATTTCGCTCTCGCTTCCTCTCTCTATTTCTCTCTCTCTCTCAAGTGATTCTTAATAACCTAATAATAAGTAATGTCAAAGGTGTTTCAAATGGCTAGTATTTAGTAGTTTTGACTTTTAGAAATGCCTCTTTCTTTTTCCCCCCCTTTTCATCTTTTCTTGTTTTATAAAAAAGACTGCTAGCCTAAATTTCTAAATAACTGTACCTCTCTCTGTCACTCTATTCCCCTTTCATCAGGATTGTGTGTAAGCTGAATGACGCAACAGGTTACAGAGTTCAGGAAGCTCATGTTGAGGTGTGTGTGAGGGACTGCACACACCTGGACTACAAAGCCATTTCCCCGAAGGCTTTCACATTTGTGGTAAGTGTCTATCTGTTTGTTTGTTTGTGTCTGTCTGTTTGTCCGTTTGAGTGTCTGTGCTAGCTAAGGTTCCTGATTATGGCACTGCATCCATCTCACCCATACCACAACAAATGTATTGCCTTCCAAAAACCAATATTGGCCAGGTTTCCCAGATTCGTTAAGAAGCTCTTAACGCTAAGAGCTTCTTAGGAGCGTTCTAAGAGCGTTCTAGAGCGTTATTAGAACGCTCTTAAGAAGCTCTTAGCGTTAAGAGCTTCTTAACGAATCTGGGAAACCCGGCCATTATAAGCATCTTAAGTTTGCCTAAATCTTTATATGTATCTCAATACATCATTATTGCCTGAATACAACATGACAAAAAGCAAACTTACCTGTTCTGTCTTGTCTGGGTCTCTCCTCAGTCACCATATTTCATGCGAGTGCAGCCCTCCAACGGCCCCCTCTCCGGGGGCACCAGGATCACCATTGAGGGGAGCCACCTCAACGCAGGAAGCGCTGTGATGGTCAAGATAGGACTCCATCCTTGCCACTTTGAGAGGTGAGAAGTTACATTTTATTTGTCGATTTTAAGCATTGCTCCTTTTTTGGGGGGGGGGTCTTTGTTTTGTGGATATGGATAATAGGCGTAAACAGACAGACACAGATATAGATCATTTGATTGTTTCTGCAGGTATATACTGGATATCTATTTGTTTCTTGATAAGTACTATCTATATTTCAGTGTTAAACTACATTTAAACATTATGTGCAATACTGCCAATCATCGGTTTATGTAGTGGGCAAGAATGCTGCCAGCCTCGCAGTTTGACAATTGACAATTGTCAATACGTGTACTCGTATGGCGGTGGGGTGTGTATCACTCACTGCTTAGAATATGTCAACACCCCCCCCAAAAAACAACATATCCCCTTTCAGGGATTTTGTTCTCCGAAATAGAGAGTGAAAGCAGTGAATAGAAAGCCCTTTTCGAAGTGTACCAGTGTACCGGTTGTACTACAAATCGAACTACTGTCATATCCAGTCAAGGTTTCATACAATCGGGTTTGTTTGTAAAGCCATGTGCGAATTCACCCAGCATGTGTGTGGTATGAGTCACCGGATGTGTGGCACCGCTGCATGGCGAGCTAAGATCCCTTTGCGTTCTTCAGGTGCACAGATTGTGCACACAACCCGTGATCACAGCGCTCAAGCAGAATCTTTTGTCAGGCATTTTTTTGTTAATCAATGGAAAAGCCTCAAGAAAAGGGTGCTACATTTGATTATTGAGATGTACCCATGGCAAACAAAGGACCTCTTCTTTACCGGCCTGGCGTACCCGCTGGCAGCAGTCTGTCACAGCGGTCACCATGGACATGTTTATCTCCGTACCTCACAGTGTAGGAGAAACATCCCACTGATGTTTTTTTTTTTTTTGTCTTAGCATTCAGGCAGGCCACCGCTTTAATCAAAGCCTATTTACCCAAGTCATTCATCCCCTTATCTCCCTCTGCAACCACTTTTCTCTTTCTTTTTCTCTTTCGCTCCCTACCTCTGTTTCTCTCTCTCTTTCTCTTGTTCTCTCTTTACCTCAATTTCTCTCTCTCCCTCTGTCTCCTATTCTCTTTGTGGTGGTGGACAACAACCTTGTCAAAATATATACGGCATGCAGTGGGAATGAGCGCCACCCGAGTGCTGTGAGAACTGTTTCCGTGGCAACGTGACACAAGCGGAATGCCAAAAACCTCTGCTGGTGGTTTTTTTTTGTCTCGCTTCTCTGTGCACACCTTTTCAGCAAAGGCCCACTGAAAGACTGGGCATCAAAATTGCTTCTTATGAGACAACAGGGACACTCTGGGCAAAAAAAGAGAAAACTATCCCTGGTTAATGTTTGCCTTCCACTTAGTTCCTCCAGAGATGCAGGTGTATCAATAGAATGTTGGTCTCCATCCCTCACCCCCTCCATCCCTCCCTCTATTCCCATCCCTCTTATGTCTCTCCCAAAGCTTGATTTTCACCACAGACAACGAATTTATGTGCAGAGTAGTGTACACGCATTGTCTATTGTCTAGATATACGCAGAGTGAACTGAGTGTCTGTAATATCACGGCATATATGCCAACGTTCAATCTCTCCGTGTACTTACTGACATAAACGCAGGCCTATTCATCTGTCCATGCAACAAACATGTACTTACAAATGTTCACATATACATACGCACACGCATGGTTACTCCTAGATATGAATCAGCCAGTCTTTGCTGTCTCTGCTCTGCCATCAACAAAAAACACATTTCCTCAAAGGAGCAATGATCTAAGGAGCCGTAGAAAAGTGGAAAGTTTTTTTGCCGGCAGCAGAAACTTTCACAACACCACACATCTGGCTGAGTGTATTTGCGGGGAGTTGCATCACATAGTGATGACCGGTGTGCTCTGCCTCTCCAAATCCGTCAAAGAGAGATGGAGGAGCGGGAGGGAGCAGGTCTTTGAAGCAGCCCTCTGTAATGTGGGCTGATGAAACCGTAGTTGGCTGGCCCAGAAAGATGCTGGCACGCTCTCCGGTTTTATACATAGTGTGTGTGTTTCTGTATGCGCGTCAGTTTGTGGGTAGGTGCACTCCTGTGTGTGTGGTTGTGCTTTATGTGTGTGCATGACATGCTCCTCGCATCACTGATATGGCACATCAACCCTCTTATCTTTCAGACGGACCGCCAGGGAGATAGTGTGTGTGACGCCTACGGGCCAGACCACAGGCAACACCCCGGTCATGGTTGACATCAATGCCGCCGAGCTGCGTAACCCCGAGGTCAAGTTCAACTACACGGACGACCCCACCATCCTCAAGATTGAACCTGACTGGAGCATCGCCAGGTAGGAAGACACATGATGGCACGAAGACTGCGCCTGGAAGCCGAATGGCCTGCTGACCTTTAATACATGTTCATGCCCATCGAGACCGGTTACAAATCCCAGTGTTTGGAGTATCTTAGCCTTTCTGCTACCTGCTTAATGACACTGTTGACTTCCCTCCTGCTCAAATCAATTGAATAGTAATAAGAAGGGGTGTGCTGCTTCTTTTTAGACATTTATGTGTGTAAAAGGAAGGGGGCAATCTTCAAGGGCAGACCTGTGCTATGCAAGTTACTTCACATCCCTTGTCTGAGTTTAAACTTTTTCCATGTTCAATGTCTAGGTTCCTTTTAAAATGCCCCCGCTTGAGACAGTCATTTTATTTCACAAAATGTTCTTTACCGTTTATTGTGTGTGCTGTCGATATGGTAGATATGCCTGTAAATATTGTTTAGCTTATTCAAATTAAATGGAGCACAAGGCTGGAAGCTATAATGTACAGAGCAAGGAAGCAAACAGCAAGTTGTGTACAGAGCAGGAAGTGGATTGAGATGCTAATGGTCTCACTAGCATGACCTAGAAACTGGGGTACCGTAAATGTTCACTTACAGCCACTCATTTACTCAAGTATTATTTGTTCTGTAAACTTTCGATCCATTGTTTATTTTTATTGTGTAACAATTAAGTTTTAGCCTAATTGCTGCCCTCCTGTTTGGTGGCTTCTCACTAGTCTCGGAGGAAGTGCTACTCTAGGCCAGTTGAAAGCTGTGCTTACATCTCCGAAGCAATTTTGTTTGTGCACCCCTTAGTGACCTTATTTCATACATCGTTTCAAACACCAACATCTGCCAACATCCTGAATCTTGATAAGACACTTAAAGCTTCCTTGTAAACATCCACAGTTCAGCATAGAAAGCTCATATTATGCAGTTGAAAGTATCACTTTAGACCGAATCTTTGTTCTTTTTCTACAATCATGCAGTGCTATCCACACACACACGTTTTTTCCCCTTCTACTTCAAACTACTGTTCCATTGACTTGCACTCTATCTTTCTTCTAGCGCACCACCTTAACATCCCAAATGCACCATCCAGAACTCCAGACAAGGCCTGGGGTTGGCATAGACCCTTCTCCCTAGATACATGCTCCATCTGGTCCCTTTGAAATAGCACCAAATTTCTAGATGTTCTGCCTGGCTGGCCTGTCCCTTTTGTCTGTTGAAATAAATAAATAAAATTAGTCCACAAATTAATTGGGAAGGGAGATACATTTCCTCGCTACGTATCAGTGATAACTTAATAACACCACAGAACGATGTCAAGGTGATTTACAGCAGACGTTTCTGTACACCAACTACATTGACATTAAAAATAAAGTGAAGAGGGAAATTACTTATTGCAAGGTATTTCAGGGATAAAAATTACATATGACACTCCCCTGAAGCCAAAATTAGCTTTTAACATTCAAGTAGGGGCACTTGTATTTCTATCATTACCTGAGAATGAGCAAAATGAATTGGTATCAAATTCTACGGCGAGAGTAGCATTAACATTCATGCTTTGACTGGAGGGTACATTTTTCCCTTGGAATAAGGAGATATATTAACGTATGTGTTATCTGGTGCATTTTCTGAGGAGATCTTTCATAAACCTTTAAGATATCACACAAATGGGCCCATTTTGCAGGTGTCAGATCATTACTGAGCTGTTCATCCGTGATCAGTTTTGTAATTTGGTTGTGGCTATTTTCCTCTCTTACAGTGGTGGAACTCTCTTGACCATCACTGGCACCAACCTGGCAACCATCAAAGAGCCAAAGATGAGAGCCAAATATGGGGGAGCCAAGTCTGTCAATGTAAGTGTTTGACCTGCACGAATAGTTATTGATAAAATGGGGAAGCATAAACATACACACAATCATACACACAAAGACACACCCACATACAACTTAACGGTCACTCAGCCTAAAGCCTGTTTATGTGTGCTTTTGATGTTGAATCTCTTTTTAGTCGGTTAACCTTTGAAATGTCAACCAGCAATAAACCAGTGCTGGCAAATCCCTGTCTCACCTAGCACTACGGGGCTGGGATAACCTTTTCTCCTAGTCGTCCCTTCCCCTGTACCTGAGGAAAACATTCCCTTCATTTCCATTGTCCCCTCAGTTATGTGCATTTTCTTTGACCTATAAACATAGTTTGTTTCCGTGTCTCATTGTGCGGTTTCAAACCTCGTTAGCATGCGGGGGCTAACACACGGTGATAAGTAACATGCCGGAGGGAGGTTGAAGGCTTATTCATGAAAAAGCTCAAACATATCCAACAGATTCCGTACTGTGCTGTTTATATCGTGTTTGTTTCAGATGCTAACCTGAGTTTTTTGGGGTCTACAGGAACTAAGGTCATTATATCAGCCATGATTAAAGCCCGGTTATTACTAAGACTTGTTGTCTGTTATACAGTAGCTACCATGAGTACACAGCAGCATGTTGTTGCTGTGTTTCTAATACATTTTATATACTAGCTTAGCAACAAATAACCTTAAAAGATCAACTTTTTAAAATAGTCAAAGACCAACTTTAATATTTTTTCCCCCTTGAAGAGAAAGCATGGTTTGTAGGTTTGTAATCCTCTCTCTCTCTCTCTCTCTCTCTCTCTCTCTCTCTCTCTCTCTCTCTCTCTCTCTCTCTCTCTCTCTCTCTCTCCTCTCTCCCTCTATGCCTCTCTCTCATGCTCCCTCTATGCCTCTCTCTCGTGCTCCCTCTATGCCTCTCTCTCGTGCTCCCTCTATGCCTCTCTCTATCAGAACTGCACAGTGCTGAACAACACAGTCATGGTCTGCCTGGCGCCCTCTGTGGCCGGCTCAGAGAAGGGCTTCTACGAGGCAGGCAGCAGCCCTGACGAGATTGGCTTCATCATGGACGACGTGCGCTCCACTCTGGTGGTCAACGAGACCTTCAGCTTCTACCCCGACCCTGTGTTTGAGCCCCTCAGCCTCTCCGGTATAATGGAGCTAAAACCTGGCTCTCCACTTATCCTCAAGGTAAGAGGCCGATATGGAGATGAGAGATAGGCCCCACGGTGGAGGTGTAGGACGGCTATGGTGGAACACATACTGAAGGGGCCCACCATGTAGGAATATGGACTGAGTGTGGAAATAAAGGTTATAGTAGAGAATATATAGGCCATGATTGATTGTGAGTTATATGGGGGGAAAAGGATATGGGTGAACGTCTAAAGCTGATATTGTAGGGTGGGCCCCAGTGTGGAGGAAGGAAATGACAGAGAGCAAGAGAAAAATAAAGGACTGTGATAAGGTTTCTTTTAGATAGGGTTTATTTTACAGTAGGAAGCCCCAGGGTGGAGGAATCCTCTTGAGAGAATGAGAGCTCTAAGATAGAGCATATGTCCAATATGGACACCAGAAGAATGGGATGCACTGATGGAGCGTACTGTACTCTCCAGGATCAAAATGATGATTGAGCCATTTTTGGAGCAGGAGATCAACATTCCTGTTGTGCATCACCTTCAAAAGCCATTCTCCAAATGGTGTGTTCCACCTACCCATCAGTATACTGTCTGGAATGTATCAAATGACTTTGTCCCCTCACTCTCAAAGGATTCCATCAAAGATTGTTGCAGGTGGAGCTATTTCTTTCCACCTTCAAACACTTTGAGTCAATGCATCTATAAAATGCCCTGCCCGGTTCAGCCTAATCTCAGCCAGTGATAGGAACTGATAGAATGAAAGCGTATTTTAAAAGCCAAATAAGGGTTGCAAAGTGGTGTTGGTATAAAGCCTTATATCCAGATAAGGAGTATGCGAACAAATGTTTACTTTTGCGATATAGACACTTCCAAATGCTTTTGAAACCAGAGTGCTGTGTGTGTATATATATATATTTATTTATTTATTTAAACACACATTCCCTCACTGCTCACTTTTTTTGCAATGGCACCCTTTTTCTTGAACTTCAGAGAGGGAGAGAAAAAAGAGAATCACACCGCTATTTCATGGAAATTAAACTTTTTTTTCATCAGCCTATAAAAAGGGTCTAGGGAAATGAGAAATCGTGACTCGCACAACATTAAATAAAAATTCCATAATTGAACCTTTGATTCTGGCATTTTCCATGTGCAGACAAGCTCAAAAGGCACAGGAATGAAGCTGAAGGCAGGGAAAATATTCAGCATCTTATTAAATAATTACAGCTAAAGTAGATGTGCATCAGATTTTTCCAAGCAATTAATTCCCTCCCCCCTACGAAGCCTTATGGGTAAAGGGAACTGTTGTGGGTGGTTGGGATGTTTAGAGGCTTTCTATTTACCCCCCCCCCCCCCTCCCTTCCTAATTGGTTCCACCTCAACCAACAAGACAGAATGTGTGTAGGGAGGTATGCGTCCGTTTTCGGCTGAACTAGATGACACCAAACCCTAATCCCTCTCGGAGATGGTCTGCAATCCACAGACTACAGGTGAGGTGGATAGTAATGTCTGGTAAAATAAAGTATGGGTGGAACGCACTCTTGAATGTGACACCTGATGGGAGTTGTTTTACCTGAGTCTACAAACACGGTCGGGAAGATATGCTTGCAATAGTCTGCTTGTTGCATATGTGTGCGTGTACAAATGTGTGTGTCATTGTATTTTTATGGTTTGGCACGAGTGTTAAAGCTGTGTGGAACTTCTCTCTCCAGGGAAAGAACTTGATCCCGGCGGCTCCGGGGAACTCCAGACTGAACTATACCGTGTTGATTGGGGACACACCCTGTGCCCTCACCCTGTCTGAAAGCCAGCTGCTCTGTGAGTGGCCCAACCTGACTGGAGAACACAAAGTCACCGTGAGTAAAACCCCTACTCTTCTTACTTTGTTTGTTGTCCTGCACTTGAAGCTTCCACTCGTTCCTACCCTTACGATGTGCTTATACTTGTGCATGTAAAGAATATGTGCCTCCACTTGTGTTTATGGGCATAGTCTACGTGCATATACACATACACTTGTGAGTCCAGACTCGCACAAATTTGTACTATACCTTAACTTATGAACATACAAACGTCATAGAATAAACTGTTACACTGTTATAGCAGATCATATCACTTTTACTCTATAGTTACAGAATAACCCCCCCCCCATGTCTGCATACAATTTCAGTTACTCTTTCCCTTTTTCTACTCTACCTGTTTTCTGTTTGTTACTTATCCTCCTCTGAAGCTCTCCATATTCAGGTGTAATTTATTTCCTGTGCTTGATGTATTTGTCGCTATGTTCCCTTTTACTCCTCCTTCATCCTCTGACTCTTCTCCCTCTTTGGCGTACACACCCTTTTTCTCATGGACTAAGCCACTTCTCCCCAGTGCACTATATTCGCTTGCCATTCACATACAAAGCCATATATGGGGCTCACACACACGTACAAGGATGCGTCTTCTATCGCTACGTTGGCCGCGTTCCTTGCCTCGGCACTGCGAACCTATTGAAAAATTAGCATTCTCCTTGCCTTCCCTCTCTGCAGGGATTTGAATGGTATTGGTATTCAGTGCAGGCCAGAATGGCCTGTGGGTGAAAAAGGCCCCCATATCAATTTTTTACAGTCCCTCGGTTATACGTATGCACTTTATAGATATAGGCTGGTAAAAAAAGACAACAACAAAAATGACTAAGAAATCACAGTGCATTCGCGGCCATATAGCCTTATTTTCTATATGTCAGGGGATCTGGTGCTGGTTTGAATTGATATAATATAACCCTTCTGTTGTTGTGGCGTTGCGGAAGCCCCAAACTGGAGGTGGAGCTTGAGGGCACAGATGTTAGTTTGTGTGACCTACATATCAAGGGTGAACCTGGCACAGTTTACCCCTTGTGTGCTAGTTTTGAGGTGCCATTTATTTTGTTAATGTTGTGTGCAAACGGTTTTAAATAAAGCAATGTGTATATTTTGTGGATCACTCTGTTGTCTTATTATTCTATAAAGTGTTTGGTATCGTGGGTACAGTGTATTCAGCTATGCTAATAAATGTGTGCGTGTTTAATGGCCAGCAGGGTATCCTCCTTGCTGCTACACACACCATCTATCTATAATGTAGCAAACAAGCCCGCTAGCTCGCAGCAAGTGTTAGCATGAACTGTTGACAGCTTGTTTGGTGGTGCTGTGTTGCTGCTCCTGCTGGGGGAAGAAAACAATGTCATGTGAAAAAGTAGAGGGTATCCTACTAATCATACATGTGAAAACGATAGTGTGAACATTATCTAAATAGACATTGACCATATGATACAACTTACTTACTATACTTACTAAACACCTGTGTGTGTGTGTGTGTTTTCCACTCCAGGTAAAAGTGGGGGGCTTTGAGCACTCTCCCGGGACACTCCAGATCTACTCTGACAGTCTCCTCACCCTACCTGCCATCATTGGCATTGGAGGTGGTGGCGGCCTTCTCCTACTGGTCATTATTGTGGTGCTCATAGCCTATAAGAGGAAGTCGCGGGATGCCGACCGCACCCTTAAGCGCCTGCAGCTTCAGATGGACAACCTGGAGTCCAGGGTGGCCCTGGAGTGCAAGGAGGGTAAGGGTGTTTTTGGAACGCTGCAGTCTCAACACAGGGAGGAGAACCTCTTACGAAATGTGTTGCTGTGCTTGGTCTCTCTCTCTCTGAAGTTTATCTAGGGTATCTCTCTCTCTTCATCCGGTGTCCTCCCTTCCTGTGACTTCCTTATTGCTCCCCATCTTTAGTTCTCTCTCTTCATTTCCTCCTTTCCACCCACCCTTCTTCCATATTCCCCTCCGCTCTCTTTTGTCCTCTTTGTCTCGCTATCCTCCTTTGCCTTCTCTATCGCTTTTCAAAACTCTCCCCCTTCTCTCTTTACCTCGTTCTCTCACGGATGTCTCTCTAGCTCTCTCCCTCTCCCCCTATGAGCTGCCTCCCCCCTGCTGTTCTTTGGTTCCTCTTGGTGGGTTTCCAGATGAACACTTTGATCAGGGCCCTCCAACAGATGTTGGGTTTCTCCCTGTGCGAGGTCTGCCTGGCTGGCCTTTCTGCTCCTCAGGGAGGGATGGAGGGAGAAAGGGAGGAATAGAGAGACAGATAGGGATGGGTCTGCGGGGGGGAAAGTGGGCAGAAGAGAGAATAAGGTGGGAAGAGCTGCATAGTGAGACACGTGCAGGAATGGGTAAAAGAGCGGAGGGAGGGTGCAGCTGCATTGCCTCACATTAACATTGATATGTTTAGCAGACGTGCTCTATCCAGAGGGAGTATAGTGAAGCTGTCAGTTGTTTGTTGGTGTAGAGAGAGAAAAATAGAGAGCTAGACAGCAAAAGAACGAGGGAGACCAGTAGACATGGAAAAAACTGAGTGAAAGAGAGTGGCTGGGTTGATTTAGAAAGCCATACATTATGCTTTTTATTGACATTCATCCTCCGCAGCACTAAGCCTTAACCTATGCTATTAACACCAACAACACCTGATCAGCAACAAACAATACTAATATCGCTGGTATATCTTGTTCTTTCTCAATGGATAGGGCTTTGTTTAAAGCATCTTTTCACAGTGTTGTTTACAAGTAACTCCATCTATGTGTTATGCGCATGCCACTGTGGTCTGTTCCATGGACACACAAGATTCATGAGCACACACACACACATACATACACACACTGCACATGCACACACACAGACAGGACTGTTTGGTCACTGAGTCTAGTGTTGCTCAGTCTGGAGGGTCACAGCCTTGTCTGTCCCCCACTGTCAACACAGTCTGAATGCTCAGATGGAGGAGAGGAGGGAGAGGTAGATAGGGGTGGCAGTGGGTTGGGGGGGGCTGATGTAAGGGTAAGGGGAAAGAGCACAAGATAAACAGATGGAGAGATGCGTAAAGGTAGAAGAGCAGAGAGCAACAAGGAGGGGGGAATAGATGAAGGTGAATGAGTAGAGGTGGATTCATGGGAGAGAAGAGAGAGGATTCAAGGAGAGATGGATAAAGGGATAGAGGGAGAGAGGAGAGATGGATAGGGGTATTGGAAATAAATGTATAGAGGGGCAGGAAAAAAAGAGAAATAGGGAGAAACTGATTAAAGATACACACCTATGGGAGAGATGGATAGAGGGCAAGATGGAAGTCAAGGAGAGAGATGGATCGAGAGAGGTAGAGGGAGGGAGAGAGAGAGAAAGGTAGAGGAGTGTGACCTCAGAGAAAGCTCCTTGTGGGGAGAGAGGGAAAGAAAGAGAGATGATGTGACACAAACCATCTGTTAGTCAGAGTTTTTCATTATTTGTTCATGGGGGTCTTGCTATTCTAAATTATACATGCATGCATACACACACACTTTTTCTCTGAAGGAAAGAGTGTTAACCTGTTCTTTACTAACTATAAAGGTGATGATTGGTCTGTAAGTATAAAAAGTTATAAAAAAAGGAAAATATGGAAAGGGAATATGGTACAGGGGTTCCACCACACATGCATTGCGTCGCATTACAAACACTTGTTGACAGGAAAAAAACACATGATTCACAGTCGAATGCATGGTGTTGGCACTGCTGGGTCCGCTGTGCTCTTGAGTGGAGTGGGCGTGTCTGGGCGTTTGTCTGTGCGTGTCATGGCTTGTGCAACATTGAAACTGAGTTGCATCTGATGGGCCCGACAGGTCTGTCAGCCTATACCAGACTATCCTACCAGAGCCTTAGAGGAGAAGCAAATATAACCCTAGGTAGATCAGTGTTCAGCTTTGCGAGGTACTGTTAATGGCTCTTTCTGACCTGTAAAGGATTTTCCTATATTGGAAATCAGACTCATGTAAATCTTCTTTCATTGTTTTCTTCTACTGTTCTTTTACTGTTTACCTCATTTTTCACTGTTCAAATTAGAATTGTTTGTCCCTGACAGCATTTGCTGAGCTGCAGACAGATATCCACGAGCTGACCCAGGAGTTAGACGGAGCTGGCATCCCGTTCCTGGACTACCGCACCTACGCCATGAGGGTCCTCTTCCCTGGCATTGAGGACCACCCCGTGCTCAAGGAGATGGAGGTACGGGTCAGTAGCACACACGCACGCTATGGCACGGAGACCTTCGACAGCTGGGTTTGACAATGAGGTTGGGTTCAGGAGTGGCCAGTCGTAAAGGTTTTAGGTTAGTGAAGATGAGTTACTAAGGCCAAGGAGAATCTCTTTTCAACAGATCACATAGATGGCTTATGTCTCTGCTATGCTCTATTTTATACATTTTCAATATTTAAAATTAATTGCATTATGCAGTGCATAATTGTTTATAAATGGCACTGTGGAACCAAAAGTTAGTTCCCTAGAGCTGTATACCCCAGAACTTACACAGCAAGCAGTCTCAAGCAAACGCTAAATCAAGAAAATAAATTATTTCAAATTGTATTTAGGACCATGACCAGTGTTTTCATTGACATGGTCAGGTAATACCACCTGGGGCCAACACTCCCTCGTCTTGTCTTGTCAGAACAAAAAAATACTTCTACAGTAACACTCCGTAGAACTGATAGATTGCTTCTACAACAGCTAGCAGGTTCAAGGCCTGAAAAAATAAAACACTTGCACGTTCCAATGAAACACTCCTCTCCTCCATTCCACTCTCTTCATCCCTCAAGAGGAATGATAGATCTATCACTGTGCAGAGCGATGACAGGATAGCAAGCAATATACACCCTATGTAGCAATGAACATTGAAATACTATTATACACATACACGTACACACGTGGCATACACACTCATGCATGTGGCTCAAGCTTACAGGCTTGCTTTCACACATAGACACATGGGATGTATTATCTTCTTTGGTGCATGTATGTTGTCAGCGATAGGTGATTTTCCATTGTTAAGGAACATGTGTACTGCATGAAGATATATCTACAGTACCAGTATGAACAGTATTTCTGTGTGTGGGGGAGAGAGGGAGAGATTGAGAGAGAAAGGATGGGAGAGGGAAGGAGAAAGGGAAAGATAGATAGATACGGAGACCACACACAGCATTGGATTTTTATTTGTACCTCCTATGCAATCAGAGGAGCTTGGCTTCTGTAGCAGTCGGATCAATTTCTTATTAGACTCTAAGGTTCACCTTCCTACTGTGCTGTCACCCCTCGCTTCTCTCAAAGGAGCCAGGCTCTCCGTTTGACTAGAGGGGGATAGAAAAGAGAGAAATGTGAGAGGGAAAAGTTAGCGGGAAGTTTATTTGTATGTACATTTGAGAGACTGTACTCAAGTCCCGCAGCTGTTTCACACAAGCTACCAGATCTATTGGACACCGTGTTTGGTGCATGAGTTCGGGATTCATCTTTCACTTGTACTCGACGCTCACCATGCTCGTTTGCCACCTCACAACTGTATTGACCTACCGATCCCCTCCTTCCCTTCCCTCCTTTTCCTTGTGTTTCCATCCCTATGCCTTCCCTCTGTCCGCTCCCCAGGTCCAGGCCAACGTGGAGAAGGCACTAACGCTGTTCGGCCAACTCCTCACCAAGAAGCACTTCCTGCTCACCTTCATCCGCACGCTGGAGGCCCAGCGCTCCTTCTCCATGCGCGACCGCGGCAATGTGGCGTCCCTTATCATGACGGCGCTGCAGGGCGAGATGGAGTACGCCACGGGGGTCCTCAAACAGCTGCTCTCCGACCTCATCGACAAGAACCTGGAGAGCAAGAACCACCCCAAGCTACTCCTTAGAAGGTGGGTGTGATGTTGTTCGTCCATAGTGTTGTGTGAAGTACCATGAGATTAACAACTATTTGGCAACCGGTGACCATTTTGAATAATTTCTTTGTATGGTTTTGAAACAAGCTAAACAAAAAAACTGTGAGGGGATGGATGAATGAAGAAAAGAAGGAAAATGTTTTTTGGATGTGGTCCATAGGGGCTTAGCTGTAGAGGATAGTGGCTGTTCTTGGGATCTGGCGGAGGCGTGGGGTGAGCGCAAACCTTTAACGCCCTCCTCAGTCTCCCCATCTCCTTCCTCATTCCTCTCCTCCCTTTCAGGCCTGTCTGTGTCAAAGCAGATTATACCCTTGAGCACACATGTGCCCCCATAGGAACAGTAGACAGGCAAGAGAGACATGACGAGGAGAGAAAGATGTAGGGATGAAGAGAGTGCGCATGAGAGGGGGGTGGGTAGGTTGAGGGAGAGACAGATATGTAGGGTAATATTCTTTGGAGAACCTCAAGGGTGACCTTTTGTTTGCATAGGAGAGAGACAGGTAGGTAGACTGGTAGGTAGACTGGTAGGTAGACTGATAGTTAGACAGGTAGTTAGACATATAGGCAGACCGGGAGGGACACAGGGAGGTAGACGGAGAGAGAGAGGGGAGGGATATGGGACAGAGGAGGGAGATGGCCACATACATAAGGTAACCGAAACAGCTAAATACAAAAAAGGAACTCTGATAAAATGGATGTCTCTAAATACATGGGAATTTATACATTAAACAATAAAAAAGTTATCCCCCTCCTCATCAGAGATATTTAATTAAAATCTAATCATATAAATTACTTTCAGACCGTCTGCAGCAAGATGTCTGCACATCGCTACAAATCTCCCCCCTAAGGTGTTCAGACACGACACACATGCTTCCCTACTATGCTAACTAGCCTGGAGCAGCTACAAAAGGCAAACACACTAAATGTTGTGTTATATTCAGGTGCATGTTCCTGTTCTCGTTCCTCTTATTCCACTGATTAACAGTGACAAGCCATGAAAGACATTTCTGATAAATTCCTAATTGTTAAATCTCTGTGTAAATATTTAATTTAATACACGTTTTACTCTCAGACCACTATAAACATACGTCATGCCCCTCTTTAAATACACCAATAAGTGACTTAACTTTGCCCCATGTTGTTAATTGTCTACAAAGAGAGAGGGGTGAATGGGAACGAGCTGAAGCTGTAGGGACACGGCCCACTTTCAACCAACCCACTAACCCACTAGCCCGACCTCAACGCCAGTATAGCAAAGCCTACATCATTGAATTCATCTTCCTCTGAAGAGTAAACACAGTCTAAGGGAATGTATAATTAACTAGGCTTTGGAGCTTCGATGCTAAAAAAGGATTGATGATGAAGGAGAGGGATTGTGTGTGTGTGTGAAAGAGAGAAAAACAAACTATTTTTCCCTTACGTCCCTTTCCTCACATTGCCTCAGCACCGACTCCCTTTTTTGTAGCTGTTTAACAAATTAGATGTAATATAGTCCGTTAATTACAATGGGTTTTAATTAGTCTGTTTTCTGGTGGTGGTGGGGGCAAACCTTTTGTGAGGTTTCCTTTATTGTGCTCCAGGTTTTTGATTAACGAGAGAAGGTAGCAAAGTATACTAATTGCCATAAATATATATATTTTTTATAATTAAGATTGGTGGGTTTTGCTTTGAGAAGGAGTGAGAGGACAAGGAAACACAGAAACACAGAGAAAGAATCTAAATGAGGGGGTTTGTTATTCAAGTCAATTTGTTTGTGTAGGGGGGGGGGGGGGGTAGGTAGGAGGAGAGTGTTTGCAGGGTAACTGTGCAATGTTGAATTATTTCATGTATGCTCTTTGAAGTTGCAAGCGTGTTAAATACTGTTTCCCACCAAAGGTTTGCGTGGTTCTTGCTGCTGAAGGTGCCTTGGTTTACTCTTGTCTCGCTTGCGAACAAGCCACAACAAGCCATTTGAAACCTGAAGTTCCTTAGCACCATGAGCCTGAATAGTTTTTTTTAAATTCAAGGCTGTTGGCTTTAGAAGATTTATTTTCTTTTTCTTTTCCTCCTACAGTCTTGATGGTCCTGCTGCCCGACTTTTATTGTATCTCCCAAATGTTTCCTTTTTTAATTCCTTTTTTGCTTTCTCCACCCTTCTTACCATCTCCCAACCTAACTCTATCTCCCTCTCGGTCAATACTCTCCTAGGACTGAGTCAGTGGCTGAGAAGATGCTCACCAACTGGTTCACCTTCCTCCTGTACAAGTTCCTCAAGGCAAGTCCTCCGCGACACACACATGCAAGCACACACCTGCCGTCCAACACAAGCTTTTGAAGCAAGCTGCGCTAATGCCATTGGTGTATTGGGATGCCGCGGATGAAATGAGACTCACACACACACACACTCGGCTAAATATCGCAGGCTCCCAGCTGCAAAAACAGATAACGCCAAGGTAGGCGACTACCCATCCCTCGTCTTCTTCCCTCTTTCATGTCTCTTAAGTCGCTTCTGGATGTTTTATAGCTGCACCGATGTTTCAGGAATTGGTCTTCAGCCATGGTTTGTTACAACCGCAGTTTGCATCAGTGTAGCCTGTTGTACAAACCTCTCTTTTCTCACTTGGTGGTCCTTTTTCTGACAGGGTGGGAGTGTGTGAAGTGTGTGAAGAACGCAGGCTGAAAAGTGTGTGTGTGTGAGGACATATATGGCATGTGTGTGTTTAGAAGTGATGCCACAAGCATCACAGACACTATTCTCCGTGTAGTTCTCCATGTACTTCTCGCTTCCTCTCTCTCTCCCTCTACTCCATAGTTATCGTATATTTAAGTTATCCATAGCAATATTATGCTCCTCAAAAAGGGAAGAACAAAACCATTTTGCTGTTCACCTGCAGCTCATTGGTTATAAAAAAACAGCGAGGGTCTTGCTGGCCAGCAATCACCCACTCCCTCACCCAGGGAGAAGGGGGATGGGTGTCCCACAGAACGTGTGTGGTCTCAATTTTGGCTTCAAGAGTGTCCAATCCGAGCCAGGCCTATCAAAGAGGGTGTTTGGGCGAGCTTGCCTGTCTGTTTTTGTCTCGTTAACAGCTGTCGTTCTAATGACAACAGCATTTTGAGGGAGAAAGAGGGGAAGTTACAGAGAGAGATGAAAGGATTGGGGGACCTTAGAGTAGGAATATTCATCAAAGACTAAAGAAAGCTTGGTACTTGGTACTTGCCAATGCACTCTCTTTTGACCTGACGTACCAACGCAGTACAATGTGACATGGCAAGAATTGAACAAAGGATCAAGTGTGTACTGCGAGAATCATATTGGTACATGGAGGTAGACCAAGACAGGAAGCAGAATTGAATTAGGAGGTAGATGATGTAATGATGTATATTAGATGAAGGTAGAGAAAGACAGGGAACCGACCAGTCCCACATTCCAACCTCTTCGCAGAGCTACAGAAACTGTCAGCCTAAAGAAATATGGAGGGATGTGACAGAGCAAGGAATGAGGGGTTTGTGCAGCAGCTGGTCAATTGAGGTAACAAGAAAAATATATAGAAAAGCCGAGAGAACCCTGACAGCCACCGTATCCTCGCCTCGTTGACACATTTCTCACACCAAACTGCTTCTCGAGCACTTTTCACTCTGGAGTCATTAACCTTTCGATTAACTTCTACATCAATTGCCGCTAACGTTTTTGCCCCTTGATAGTGCCAAGAGGTCTTGGTGTGTACATTTTCAAACCCCTGCCCACCTTATTAAAGGGTGTTTTTTTTTACTCACATTCACAGGGGAAGAGTGCTAGACTTAGTATTTCAACTGTCAACGCGGCAACAAGCCAGAAAAAGGCTACGGCCTTGTCATTATGATTTCGCTAGTGAGTAAACGGGCTAGAGGGCAACACTGAAGTTGTACCAAAACGTTTCAAAGGGACTGCTATTGTTGTGGTGTCTGATCTCACTTGTATCCCTTTTCTCTGTAACACTTGTGAGATAGACACTGTAGAGAACATCAACGGTCACCCATTTTGGCTGACTTTCACTTGTTTCATCTTTAACCCTTGACCTTCTTTCTCTCTCTCTGTCTCTGTTTCTCTTTCTCTCTCCTCTCGCCTCCCAATAGGAGTGTGCCGGGGAGCCTCTGTTCATGCTCTACTGTGCCATGAAGCAGCAGATGGAGAAGGGTCCTATAGACGCCATCACCGGAGAGGCCCGTTACTCCCTCAGCGAGGACAAGCTCATCAGGCAACAGATCGACTACAAGACCCTGGTCAGTACCGATGACAGCTTTCTGGGAGCAGTTGGTTGGTACTAAGCCCAATCATATTCAACAGGAAGTGGGCATCTAGACCCAGCAAGGCATTTATGTTGTCGAGAAAGCACCGAGTAGTTGAATGCATCGCACTGGGCACCCCTACAAACTGTCAATTCAGCAACAGTCTGCATCTTAACCAACATCTTTATTATGCAAATTAAGTTGCAAAGAGTGAAACTATGCCAAGGAGTGACACAGTATGCACAACAACAATAAAATATGCACAGTAGACATGGTCGGATATGAAGGGTTTGAAAAATATGGGGATAGAAGTTGGTGTTGGGGGGAATGTCCCTCTACTTACTGTAAGTCGCTCTGGATAAGAGCGTCTGCTAAATGACTAAATATATAAATGTTCCAGCTTCTAGAGTTATTTCAAGTATATGTTGAGCCATGTTGTTTCCTGTCATTTTACAAAGGGACTTTGTCCAATTTTGCAGTCAGTGGCAAAATGTCCACAGGTCCTCAAACTCCATGACGTGCACACAATATTCCATGCAAGAATCCCCAATAGATGACATTGACAGAAATAACTAAATGTTATATAATATATTACCACTGGGTCAATGCTTCACGATCCCACTGACTACAAGTCCCAGAACTCTACCCTCTAACCACTGACCTTTAACCCCCCGTCCCTACAGACCCTCCACTGTGTGAATCCGGAGAATGAGAACGCCCCAGAGGTGACCGTCAAGGGCCTGAACTGTGACACCATCACCCAGGTGAAGGAGAAGCTACTCGATGCCGTCTACAAAGGCAGCCCTTACTCCCAGAGACCCAAGGCTGCAGACATGGACCTGGGTAAGGGAATGTGTAACACACACACAGGCATCTCTACTCCCAAAGACACTTGGCTTATTATATGGACCTTGTTAAAAGAGCACACATGGGGTTTAAACACACGCATGCACAGGCTGTTACTCCCTGAAACATAATGATTATTACATGGACCTTGGTAAAAAAGTGCAAAAAGTGATAGCAAATTCTTTTGATATCATGAGCTAGAGAACAGCGTGTGTCTCCTGCATTACAGAGTGGCGCCAGGGTCGAATGGCACGCATCATCCTGCAGGACGAAGACGTCACCACCAAGATAGACAACGACTGGAAGAGACTCAACACCCTCGCTCACTACCAGGCGAGCCTCTCACACTACCTCTCCCACACCTTAGCTTTGAGTTGTACTTCCCCTTCACACTCGCCTTCAAAGTTTACCTTTTCAATTTACCTTTACAGTTTATTTTTACAGTTTACATCAACAGTACGTTTGGGAGTATAATATCACTTTATTGATCACTTTTGACAACAGTTCAGATGTGTGATAGGGCAATGCTAATCCAATGCTAACATGTGGATTCCATCTCATCCAGGTGACGGATGGCTCAGTGATCGCTCTGGTGCCTAAACAGAACTCTGCCTACAACATCTCCAACTCCTCAACGTTTACAAAGTCACTCAGCAGATATGGTCAGTGCGAGTGTGTTTGCACAGTATACTGTTTGTCTTTTCGATTATGTCAACACTCCAAAACTCTATAATCGAAAGACAATTTTGTAGCAGTAGCAATGTTAATCGAGCTATACATGCAGGACAGATGTCAGCTGAGTGACAGTTTGGTCTGACTGTCAGCCACAGTGATCATCCAAGATGGGTTATTTTAGGGGGATTTGACCCACGGTGCAAGCCAAGGTTGTCCAAGTAAAGCCTGTGCCCCAGTCAGAGCCACACACATCTGTCACTTGTCAGGGAGACCTTCCCCCACTGGCTTAGTGTTCCTGTCTGTGTCCTCTGTTTTTATCTTCTCCTGTTTTTCTCTATCTGTGTCTCCCTCCTTCCTCCTCTAGCCTACTCATGTGTTTTCTTACTCCTCCTTACTTTTACTTCCTCCTCTCTGTTAGAAAAATCTCTAGAAGATAATTACAACACAGTCTTCTCCCTTTCTCTCTCTCTCTCCCTCTCTCTCATGATAGCCCTGCCTTGAGTCCGTCCTGGTGACAGGCATACATTTTTTTTAAGTCAAATGCACTGTGTTATAGAAAGGGAAACACTTGGACACTAGGGTAAAAAAGGATCATGGGAAGAAGGAGACTGATGAGGGGGGGAGTGAGAGAGGATAGAAAGGAGAAGTGAAGAATAGGGTGGAAAGGACAGTAGGCATAGCACTTGTGTGTTTGGTATGAGGGAGGGGGGTTGGGGGTGGGGGTGGGGGTGGGGGTGGAAGACCGACAAATGGCATGTATCCCTGCTATTATGTACCAGCTCCATGATGACACTGTCACCTCTCCAAACACCTCGTAACCTGTTGCTGTGCTCCCTTTAGTTTTCCTCTCTCTGTTTTCTCTTTCTCTTTACTGTACAGTAATCTTGTGTTTGAACATGTCATTTCTTTTTTATCTGCACTTTATTGAAGGCAAAAAAACATCTACAGCTAACAGCCAAAAGTTTGTTTAGGAGCCATTGGATACAGTGCGATATTGAACTCAACTGAATCAAAATTTGTTTTACCTCACTGTCTATTGCTTTTCACTAATTTCCACTCCCCCTCCTACCTACCCACTCCTCCCACCCACCCATCCTTATATAGAGAGCATGTTGCGAACTGCCAGCAGTCCAGACAGCCTTCGTTCTCGCACGCCCATGATCACGCCAGACCTGGAGAGTGGCACCAAGCTGTGGCACCTGGTCAAGAACCACGACCACACAGACCCGCGCGAGGGCGACCGTGGCAGCAAGATGGTCTCCGAGATCTACTTGACACGCCTGCTGGCCACCAAGGTGAACCAAAGAGAAAGCCTGGTTGGCAGACTTGTGTTTCAGACAGAACTCTCACACACACATTTCTACATCCCATAAACATCTATCTTCAGAACACACACTCATGCAGTCACACACACACACACACACACACACACACACACACACAATCTCTCTCTGTTCTCTACTAAACATGCTCTCACTCACTTCCTGTAGATAAGAGCCACACTTACAGAGGCCACCCCATCTTTCACCCCTGTCCTCTCCCTGAACGATCTCTCCGACAGCCCTCGTTGACCTTTGTTTTGCAGCTGAGTCCATTAACATTTTTCATAACCTTTTGCATGAAGGGGGCCGTCCCTCCCTTTCCATCCCCAAACAGACCTGTGTGTCTTAATTAGGAGGCTGACCTTTGTCTGATCAAGCTGTACGGTTGGACAAGCCCACTCCCTCCTCCCCCTCCCCCACATTACTTTCCAAGACCTTCTATTGGTTCCTGAAGAAGGCTTATGGGCTTAGTCTTCTCTCCTATGACTGTCCTTGAAGTTTTTTAATTTAAAGTGTTGGGTTTCTGAGAGTGAGAAAGTGAAAGCATAATAAATTAGTGCTGGAGTCAAGAGAGAGATCGAGCTAGAGAGAAAGAGTATGAGAGAGAATAGGAATGAAAGTATGAGTAAGAGAGAGTATGAGTAAGAGAGCATGAGTGAGAGAGCGAGAGAGGTCGAGCTAGAGTGAAAGAGTATGAGTGAGAGAATATGAATGAAGGTATGAGTGGGAGAATATGAATGAAAGTATGAGTGAGATAGAGCATAAGTGAGAGAGTATGACTCAGAGCATGAGAGAGAGTGTGAGTTAGAGAGAGAGAACGCATGACTGAGAGAGTATGAGTTACAGAGAGCATGTGTAAGTGAGCATAAATGAGTGAATGGCAGTTCAGTTCATGACACCATTTTACCATGTGTACACATAAACACACCTAGTTGACACCATATTATCTGCCTGTGCTAACTTCCCTGGGGATTCTGCTTGTCCTGCACTGATGCTTTTCTCATTAGTACCCGAAATCCATTGTTACCTGTACGTGACAGGAGAGCCTGAGGTTAGGTCTACAGGCCGGGAGACGTTGAAATTAATAGGACAAGTAGCAGAAGACACTACCATATAATGCAACCACATTTTGTAATACTAAAGTATAAAGTATACTTAAAGTATAAGTAAAAACATACTTGCATTCTGTAAATTTAAGTTGTTAATAAATGAAAATGTATTAAGCTCTCATTTAATAATTTAAACAACATTTTTCCATACTCATTTCCCGCTTGGGTAAGGGTATTTAAATGAGAAATGCTTGAAGTTGAAGAGGATAATGGAGTGCAAATGCAGTTTAGAATTAGTTTGTTTTGCTAGTCAGTGTCTGTCTTGTTTCCTTTTTTAAAGAGATAGTGTAGTGTTATATGTTGGAACTGTAAGGTACACATTTTCATTTGAAATAATTGACATCTCACAATACCCCTCAGCTACAACCTAGGGGTTGTGCTTTGGTGGCAGCGATTGGCTGCTCAACTCTCCACAGCTAGTAACCAAATTCATCATTACCATAGATGACAGAGGAGATGAGTAAGGCATCAAAGCCACCTGGCTGATAATGTCCGGGTCCCAGGTTTCCTTAGATGTCTTTCCAACCTTCTGTCTTCTATACTCAGGGTACACTACAGAAGTTTGTAGACGACCTCTTCGAGACCATCTTCAGCACGGCGCACAGGGGGAGCGCCCTGCCCCTTGCCATCAAGTATATGTTTGACTTCCTGGATGAGCAGGCAGACAAACACAGCATAACGGACGCTGACGTGAGGCACACATGGAAGAGCAACTGGTGAGTGTGTGTGTGTGTGTGTGCGCGTGAATCCGTCTTTGTGTCCGACTATGTTAAGTATGCGTGTGAGGAAGAGTTTTTGGTAGTGGAATGATCAAATCTGTTTTTCGACATGGTATGATTGGGCTCTCTTACAAGGTTGCAGTTGCTCTTTGACAAATGCAGGCAGGTGCTGCAAATACAAAAACATTTTGTTTACCTTGCTTTTCACCCCCCCCCCCCACCCCCTTCTACCCAAAGTCTTCCTCTGAGGTTCTGGGTGAACGTGATCAAGAACCCCCAGTTTGTATTTGACATCCACAAGAACAGCATCACGGATGCCTGCCTGTCTGTGGTGGCCCAGACCTTCATGGACTCCTGCTCCACCTCAGAGCACAAGCTGGGGAAGGACTCACCATCCAACAAGCTGCTCTACGCTAAAGACATTCCCAACTACAAGAACTGGGTGGAGAGGTAGGTTGCCTCGCCTGACATTGAAAGACTCTGTTCTCTGTATTGAAGTTAAGTTCTTAGAATCTCAATTTTCTGTTTTGTAATGTCTGCTTGTTCAGTGATGATTTCATGTGATAATTCTTTTTTGCTCGCTTTCCTCTCTCCACACACCCATTCTCCCTTCTTTTCTCTCTTGTCAAACGTATGTCTTTACCATTCTCTCCATACCACTTTCTCACTGCTGCGGCTCTCAACTATTCTTTTGTTTTATTGTTTTCATCTCCATCCAACTTCCCCTCCATTCTCCTTTTCCCCATCTCTCCCTACCTTCTGCAGGTACTACTCAGACATCTCACGGATGCAGGCCATCAGTGACCAGGACATGAGCGCCTACCTGGCCGAGCAGTCTCGTCTGCACCTCAGCCAGTTCAACAGCATGAGCGCCCTCCACGAGATCTACTCCTACATTGTCAAGTACAAGGATGAGGTAACTTCATAGCTGTTGTAACTTAACAGACTACATGACATGGCTCCAAATCATAGGTTTGATACCATAAAGCGTTATGATATTAGTTTTCTAGATATCTAGTTTTGGTCCGTGCTCCTCTTGTGTTTCAGGCCTTGCTGTAGATTTTATGCAAAGTAAACATACTAAAATAGTAATGTCATAGGGCCAAAAAAAGGATCTTATGGAAGACTTCCTCCTTGTGATATTATGCTACTATTGTATTCACATTTAACATACTCTGTTTGACAAGCTAAGTATCTGTCTTATTCTTTTGTTGCGGTCTTCTTCTCCAGATCCTGTCCGCTCTAGAACGAGATGAGCAGGCACGGCGGCAGAGACTGAGGAGCAAGCTGGAGCAGGTCATTGACACAATGGCCCTTGCCAGCTGAGTAAAGACCACCACTTCCTCCTCATCTTCTTCCTCCTCTGCCACCTCTCCCCTCTCCATTACTCTTTCTCCCCTTGCTTTCCTCACCCAGAGATAAAGATGAACTCTCTAAACCACCCTCCCCCTCATCAAACACCATGAATGAACTGCAAGAGGACTGAAGCAGTATACTGCAACCTGGGGGATTCGGCAGAGTTGGGCGGACCTATATGTGTGTTTGTGTATTGTTGTGTGTGCGGGCTCTTAAAATGTGTGTATCTGTGTCAAGGACTGGAGACACTGGACATTATTATACACACGCACATGACACCGCAGCACTGGAAACCATTTCGATTATCGTCGCTGTAGTCTTCTTTTCTTATTATTTTTTGGTTAGCCAATTATTACTGTGTTGACGCTAGTGTGTCCTGGATTTCTGGGATTATAACACAAAAGGAACTCCCATTTTTGGCATCATGAACTGGATGGAACGTGTCAGGACATTGGACCATCAGCTTTGAGCCAATAGAGCGAGTTTCTTCGGGTTACCTGACTCTGTAAGGGGTCAACGTTAAATAAACTTGATGTTTTTTTTGTTTTGTTTTATGTAATCAACTGCCCACACTCTCTGATCTATCACCACTTGTGTTACTGCTGAATTTGCACAATTTACAGAAAAACGTTAAAAAGGAAGACTATATAGATATTATATATAAATACTACTACATTTTTTAAAGAAACAAATAATGGGGTTAAATTGTGCCATCAATTTTAACCAACCAACACAATGAAGAAAACATTTACACAAAACTTGATTTGATATTTCAAGCAAAAACTGACCATAGGAAGGAAAAAAAAGATGAAAAATCGAATTAAAAAAAGTTGTCCTGTGCCATGTTTAATTTGAATGTTGTTTAGTGCAAAGACCTTATGTTAGATGGAATGTGCTACCGTATGATTTAAAATATGAACATGCCTAGTGACTGAAAATAATTGTTTTGAATAATTACACATCAAAATATCCAGGAGGCAAGACATCATTTCTGTCATTCTAATCATATAGTTGCTGTTATCGTTTTTCATTCAAGAGAACCAAACTGACATTTACAGGATTGTCGCTTTTTTTGTAGCCACTTCAATCTGGCATCAAGGCTTGATAATTTGATGACTTCAGATTCTGACAGTTTGTCTGTGGGGAATGGTGGCTGACCAATCGAGCCCACAGCACTTACTTGAAGCAATATCCACTGGTATAATCCCCACCTGTTAGCTACACCTGATTGGCCTACCTTGGACCAGTGCCGAAGAGGGTCATGAATGAACACGTTTCCTTTCCCCAAAAATTTAAGATGACCTTAAAGTCACTTACCTTGAATCTTTGATTTGTCATGCATTGCCCTATCTACTCCTAACTATTCTCTGGTTCCACACCAATTTATCTCCAGAGCCTGCAACAACACAAGCCAAAGTCTCAACAGTTTCAGATTCGTCTCAGCTCCTCATAGTGGTTCACTAATGGGGTCAGGTGGGGCTTTGCTAAGCCTCTCTGTGTGAAATAAAGTAGGGAAAGCCGTTTTCGGCTCTAGGGTCTTCTTTCCCAGCTCTGGCAATGCTATTATGTAGATAGCAAGGCAAGGTGACGATGATACACCAAGGGCTTCTCTCAACCCCCTTAACCTGGTGATACGAGAAAGCTTTAACCCATAGGGTGGGTAGAAGTAGGGAAAAGTGAGGGTTAGGCATCTAAATTCATTGCAACACAAGGCTAAATAATCTCCCTTAGCCTCTACCCCTTGTTTCACAACAAGCCTATTGCCATGTGTGGCTTAAGATTTTTATTACTTCTCTCCTACGTGGATTATTATTTTTCTTTTTTTGAAGTGTTGAGTCCTGGTTTGACTTTTGAGGTGAGAAACTTTTTCTTTTATTATTATTATTATTTGTCTCTGCTTGCCGAAAACCAAACTGTGGTCTACATTTAGTTTTTGTTGATGTTTTATTTGTAAATTGTATACTTGGTAATTTTTTCATTTTGAACAAGCTATTTGCATTTTTTTGTATTCAGGTTGATTTTTTAATTAGATTTTGTTTGTGTCTCTTTCTCTCTCAATGTTGTAAATTGTACAATACGGTACACAGAAGATGAATTTTCTTTGGTTGTCTGAAGTTGAAGTACTTGACCGATCTAAAAGTTTATTTTGAAATCTTGAGGATCAATGAAAATGTTGCATCAAATAATCATCTTGTGTCTTTTGTGAAAACGTGACTTGCTGCTTTTATTCTGTACCTTGTTTCAGTCTAACTTTAGGGCTGTCAATTTGCGCTAATCATTAATGCTGTTTTTATTCATGATGTGCCATACTCTCAAAACAAACCACTGCACGTAAAAGCAGAACGCCCCTGAGTAGTCTCATCTTCCTCAAGTTGTTCAAATTGTGTTTAAGGCTCGATATTGTTGTACTCAACTAACACACCCCTCATAGCTTCCTTTTGGGCATTTCAGAAGAAAAGAGTCAGGGACCACTCTTCTGCTGGCCTGCTTGGGTGGCCAAAACACTTTGAATAGGGTTTCTTCTTCAGCAACATTGGGTCTGACCTATTGGTGAGAGGCCATTACACATGGCTCAAATTTTGATGGAATCTCCATATTTAACGATACAAAATAAGTTACAAACTGCTTTGTAGGGGTTTTTTCCCCTGAGTTGCTTCTGGTGCTCTTGGATGAAAAAGATAGATGGCTACTAAAGCATAGGCTCAGTGATTTTGTTAATAGTTGGTAAAAAATGATTTGCCGTATATGTTTGGGGCCAAAACACCTTCATCATAGTATAAAACTGTACGCCTGTGTCAAATTGTGTAGTTCCTTCATCAGCTTGAGGCCTAATTGTGACTTTAACATTAGTCATGTATTGATTTGTGTGAAATTTGCCAGTCACACCTCAAGTGGAAGGTCCTTTGGGATTATGCCCCTCAGTCTGTTTATGACACCATTGACTGCATTCTCAGGACTCTTGGAGTTTTCAGTCTCACGTTCTGATTACTTGCAGCTCTGTTTTAACTGATTGGGGTGGGTGACGGAAAGGGTGGAAGGGGGGAGGGGAGGCTTGGCTTGTTTTACTTTTTGCATGACTGCTTACGTTTTTCGATCAGTCTGCTTGGCAAGCCTCCGTAGCAAGACTTCCCTGGTTTCTTTCCCCCCCAATATCTTTTGATTTGTCACGTTTAAATATATGGTGATTGACTTGTGTTTATTGTGTTTGAAGTGGTACAATGTACAGCATGTCAAATTGGGTGTCATGACAGCCATTTGTTGTGATCAGGAAAACATGAACATTTAGCCTATGTAAGTCCATCAAAGGAACAGCATAGTACCCGTCAAAATGGGTAATGTCTGTTCAATTCCAACCGCACACTGTTATGAAGACTTTTAAAAAGATTTGAATTTGGTGGACAATCCCATGTCAAACATGCTGAAATGTGTCTGCCAGAGGAGAAAAGAGCAGATAACCTCTTTGTGTCTTTTCTAGTCCACTACATATCATCTCTATCTTCCATATTAGGGTGCCAAATCTCCCCCAAATTAAAATAGTATATCCAATCCTGCTGAATCATACAAGCCCTTTTTTGATCTGTTTTAGCATTATTCTGTTGTCTTTCAGTTATGGAAGATTTAGTAGCTTTTCTCCATAAAACTGCAGCAGATCCAAGAAAGTAAAAGCAAATCAGTTTCCAACAAAAATAGCTAATAAGTTTTAATATAGTACAACAATTCTGATACGTTTTTAAATAGTTTCCAACTTGAAACAACTGTCACATGTTTGCAGAGAAACTTTCATTGTGTAAATATTCAGTTATTTCCTATTTTGCAGATTTACTACTTGTAAATAAACACTCATCATGGAGATAAAACATTTTTTGCTAAATATCACCTGTATTTCTGACTTTTTTTTAGGTCTGATGCAACAAGGACATTTGAGAGGTTATCCAAAAGGTATTCATTCTAGCAGCCATATACAAAGTAATAAACACTGAAAATAGTATGGTGTAACAGGAGATATTCATTTTAGCGTGTGGATAGACAGGTTCTGGTGATTATACATTCATTCAAGTCCCTTAGTAAGTAAGTAAAGTTTATTTGTATAGCACCTCTCGCAGATAAAAATCACAAAGTGCTTCACAACAAAATGCAATATAACACTACAAATAAACAATACAAAAACATTTTAAATAGAAAAACATGACAGACAACCATAAAAAACCTAAAAAAAAGCCTGCTTGAATAGCAAAGTCTTGAGTTGCTTTTTAAAAGCTTCGACAGAAGTTGCACACCGTAGAAAGGAAGGCATTCCACAACCTAGGGGCCACTGCTCGGAATGATGGATCCCCTCTAGTTTTAAAATGGGTACAGGGAACCACTAAAAGCTTCAGACCCAATGACCTCAAATTACGAGCAGGGGTAGGAAACTGTATTAAATCAGAAATGTAGGGAGGAACTTCTCCATGCAGGGCTCTGAAGGTGAGGACCAGGATTTTAAATTGAATTCTGTACTGGACTGGTAACCAGTGAAGTGATGCTAAAACAGGTGTAATGTGTGCTCTTTTGTTAATGTGCGTTAAAAGCCTTGCAACAGAGTTCTGAACGGCCTGGAGACGGTCAAGCTCCTTCTTGTTCAAACAGGTAAAAAGACTATTACAATAATTTTAAAACTGATCCAGACATCCCTACCAGATCACAAAGTCTATTGATCAAGGGAGTCAGGTGGCTGAGCGGTTAGAGAATCAGACTAGTAATCAGAAGGTCGCTGGTTCGATTCTGACCGTGTCAATGACGTTGTGTCCTTGGGCAAGGCACTTCACCCTACTTGCCTTGGGGGAATGTCCCTGTACTTACTGTAAGACGCTCTGGATAAGAGCGTCTGCTAAATGACTAAATGTAAATGTGATCATAATAATATGATCAATAGTGTCAAAAGCAGATGAGAGGTCCAATAGGACCAAAACTGATGTCATAATATCACTACAAACTTTACGATTACAGTACCTTAGGTATTGTGAGGGAGTCAGGTGGCTGGGCGGTTAGAGAACTCACCCTACTTGCCTCGGGCAAGTACTCTGTACTGTAAGTCGCTCTGGATAAGAGCTAAATGACTAAATGTAAATGTAATTGTAATAGTAAAGAATACCCTAATGAAAGCACATAAAATGAAACAAGGATATCCCATTACAAAACATAACATATGTGAGTGTCAGGCAAGGTAGAAACAAAAAATGAAACGAATATGGTGCATTCAAATTCTGATAACTTCTGAGTCTCAGATTGTGGCAAAGTTTCTAATTGAACATCCGTCAGATGGACACAGTAATGTAGCTGGTAAGTATTCAGACACTTTCTAACGTTTTAAACATTTAATTGGGTCATTTTAAAATTGATTAAACAATGGTTTCATCAACACCCAACACCCCATAATGTTGAATTGAAATTGTTTTTAGTATTTTGAACTATGGAACTTTATATAGAATGTGTCAACAACAAACAACATATCTTATTTACATAACAAAACAAATAATATCCCCACCACACATAGAAATATTTAGTTTGCATGACTTTGAAAGACACCTGTCTGTATAAGGTCCCATAGTTCACTGAATTTCCAAGTTGAAATCAAGCAAGGAAGTCTGTGTGTGTGTGTGTATATATATAAATATATATACAAAAGAGCCAGGAGTTCACAGGAGCAGAGGGGGCTCCATATAATGTAAGAGGTTTGGAATCGTAAAATTTCTTCCAAGAACTGTCTGTTTTGGCCAAACTAAGTAACTTGGAAAGAAGGTCCTTAGCTAGGAAGGTGACCATGAACACAAGGGCCACTCCTAGAGCTCCTGGGCTCTTCTTCAGAGTTGAAAGAATCTGCTGCTAAAACAACATCAATCAACAACAATCATCTCAGCAGCGCTCTGCTAACCCCTGTAACCCCTTACGTTAGAGGTGTAGATGGAAGCCACTTTTGAATACGACAACCAAACAGCTCTTAAATGAGTAAATATAAAAAGGTTATCTAATTCTAAATTTCACTTATTGGCCAAGAACTGCATCTAACATACCGTCCATACAGTGAGGCACTGTGATTTCAACATAATGCTGTAGGGATGCTTTTCAGTTGCAGGGACCGAAAGACAGGTTTGACAAAATGAACGGAGCCAAATGTAGAGACACTTGCGCTGCTCCAGAGCGCAATACAAAACCTTCGACCAGGGATAACTTTATTTGTCCAGCATGACAGTGAGCCGACCCACGTAGACAAGACGATGCTGGCAAGTCTCTGAATGTCGTTGATTGGTCCAGTCAACACCATTCCTTTTGAAAATATGTGGTATTGCACAATGCAGGGGCAAGGCCTGGTTGACACACAAATCCAGCACCAACCTCCCATTGCTGCTCTGCTGTTTACTGAACCCAACATGGGCTGGGTCTGTTCTGGCCTTAACGAAGCTCCCCCCTTACACTATCTACTTGCTGCTCCTACAGAATAACCAGTCATTAATCATTCTTATGAGCACACAGTGTAGTCATTACTCGTTTGCTCCCTGGCATTACTTATACACTCACATGTTTCCCCTCTAACGATACATCTTCCTAACAGTGTTCATACCTTCTGTTACATAGGCAGCCACATGGAAGAGTAGCTCTAGAGGAGTGTGTTAAATGCCCAGTTTATAAAGAGAATGTAAGCATCCTGCAAGGTGCCGCACTAGCATTTAGGAACAACCCAAAGCCATCATGCACTCGTACTTTTTTTTCTTAACATGCTCCAGTTTAAACGTCAGCACTTTTCTCCCAGTGGATTCAATGAGCCCATATAGACAGAAATGTTATCGTTTGCACCATGTGTAACCAGCCAGGCTAATTCAATTAAAATTCCATCCGAGGCAGGAACGCTGAAATTGCGTAATGGTCATGGGAGCACTGAATCTCGTAATGATCCTGTCAAGAGCCAAATCATTTCACTGCGCTAACATTATGATGAATTCCTCCGAAAAGCACAAGATGTTCATTGAACTCCCCACCCCCTGCCTCCTCCTTACATATTAAATGCTGTTCCTTTGGTTAATAAAGCCATGATTCATTTCCTCCTTTTTTTCTAATCTTGTTTAGTTACAAGCACCGTTTTATCACACTGAACCAAATGAAATTGGAATTCTATTTTCGCTGAGGAGTCTTTCGGTATCTGTCAAAGTCTATCGTGTCAGGCGCAGGAACAGGCGGAACCAAAAAACCCTCACCAGTGTTGGTATCTGGGGCTCTTAAATCCTGTGCATGGTTCAGTTGTTCGGTGTGAGACTAAGGTGACAGCCATGACCAGTCGGGGGGTGCCACAAGCAGGATTACTGTCAATGTTCTCATAGGTGTAGAAAGTAGGGGTGATCCTGTATGTTTCTGTGTCTGTGTATTGTAGTGTGTGGCAAACAGAACAGGTTGTCTTAGGCTTCAGTTCATCTTCTTCTCCTACCTTCCCACACTTGAATCCCTACCAGGAATAATTGCTCAATTTTATGTTATGGAAACTGAGACATTGTAAACATCATAACCAGTCTACTGTGTTTTCTATAAGTAGGAGTTATGGCTAAATAAGCATGGGAAGAATTTATTAAAAATCAAAAGAATTAGTTAATGTTTTTTAAAACTAACAAAATATTAAAGAACTAGCATTTACAAACTATTGAAAACACAACAACCAATCCAATTTTTGAAAACCCTCACTGGATTGTATCAAATCTGCATGTTTTTTTTGTAATGTTTATCTAGACAAGGCAAATTAATTGGTTTCTTAATTACTGTTTGTCTGCAGTGTAGTGACACAAAGACTGTCTTTAATTATATATTTTACTACAAGTGTTATTTTGAATCAAACTATCCTGAATGTTGCCTTTAATGTGCTTGTACGTAAATACTCAGGCAGTGAATACGTCTCTAAGCAGTCGTAGTCTAGTTCTACATAGAACCATTAAGCCACAATTAACCCTTGTGTTATCTTCGGGTCATTCTGACCCATCAGTCATTGTGACCCACCGTCGTATTGCGACAACTTTACCGCATACAAAAACAAAGTGAAGCATTTTCTTTTAACCGTTGGGCTGCCTCAGACCCCCCACATTGCGAAGGTTAAAAGAAAATTATTTTTATTTGTTTTGTATTGGGTAAAATTGTGTAAACACAACGATGGTTCGCTATGAACTTTTGGGTCATGTGACCCGAAGGCAGCACAAGGGTTAAGATTTACTTTTGGTTGCTGGAGAAAATATTAAATTAAGGAAGTTATAGTAAAACAAAAAACTGTTTCAGGCTGGCTGTAATGCTGTCTGCATTTTGTTTGTATGTAAAGCCTAGATTTTATTTCAAAGTTCCCTCCAGCATACGTCGTTCTGAAGCCTTTTGTATTCTGATGTTAGAACGAAGTTATACAAAACCCTCATTCATTTAGTCACTATTTGTCTACATACAAATGTTTCTTATTCAGGTTTACATTGAGAACAGGCATTTATGAAAGTACAATATACTTTAGTAAGTTTCAAAGTATGGTATGTCTGGGTTTTACTCGGCATGAGAAAGAATCAAAAAGTAAATTAGTTTCAAAGAATATATCATTTTAGCCTCATCTACCATTCAGTAAATGATGGTGAACTGTATTAATATCAACTGTCTTGATTGTGCAAGGCTTCAAGAAACAATTAGATATTCAGTGAGCAATACAGTAGTTACAGTTTCATCTGCTCTCCTGTCCCTCTTCATTCCATTCATTGAGCGACAGTGAAAGTATACAATACTGTAAACCTTGGCCAATAACTCAATAGGAGCAGGAAACATTTATAGGGCAAACTTCGAAGATCATTTGATCAAAATAATTGTATTCACAAGGGTAAAAAGGTAAGGGTAAAGTTGTACAACTAAGTAACTTCTTTAAAAGTTACTTAGTCAGTTTGCCACTATGTTGCTTTACAATTAAATGGTCCCGGAGATATTCAAATGCACTTCACATGCCTGCATGTCTTTTAACTATCTACAGTATTTACTCTGATTCTAGAAGGGTCTTAGGAATAGTTTTGGGTGTAAAAATCCAGGAAGTACAAGACACAGTTTTATCCTTTCATCACATCTGAAGTGAAGCCTTGTTAACACATTTCCTTCTGCTCTGTAGTTCTCTTATCGTAAAAGACAACTTCTCCATTGGAGGCCCACAGAAAATCCATTCTCTGCTTCAATTACCTAAACCTTCTGTATTTCACATGAATACACTTGGATTAGCAATCTCTATTAAATTAGTTTGAATTGTGGTAAAAAAATAACTTTCCAAGTCTGCTGCACACAATTATCATTGCAATGCAAATCAATTGCATAAAAATCATTAATGGAGTTATTTTTGATTGTCTGTTCTATATATTGAGTTGTTCCTGATAATACAGACCAACAAATAAATCTGGAGGGGCGTCCATATCTGCTCATTCAGTGTGAATTCTGTCATCTTATTTCAGTCCCTCAACTGTTTATCAAGTCTGTTTGGGCAGATACTGAAAACACTAATAGAGATGTACAGCAATCACTTGACCTGTAACCACCTCTTATTTCACCTTGAGCCCTTCTTTAGACCCCTCTACTCCCCATACCCACATGTAAACACGCACACACAGTTATTCTCTTTGAAGACCTACTGCAGTTCCTCAATGGTGGTCTGTTTTTTCCAAGCTCTCGGACTAGTCTGTCTTCCCTTTTCAGGTGATGAGGTCAGCTCCCTGCAGAACAAGAGGTGTCAGTCCGATTACCCCAAACAGTCATCACGTTGCCACTCCAGGTTGGTGAGGACAAAGGAAGTGTGTGTGTGTGAGTGTGTATGTTTGGGAGGAAGTGTCATGGGGTCAATCTTCTGACCTTTATGGTTGAATTAATCTTTAGATGGCTGGCCCAGATGTTATAGAATCACTGCTAAAGGCTAAATTCCACCTTGTCAAAATAACAATACAGCTTCCTTTGATCTACAGTTGTGTGTCTTGGTGTGCAGTGTTTATGTGCAACTCTGCGAACTACAATGACAAGGAACTTAAAATACATTGCTTCTTAAAAGAGACAATAATACGTTTATCTGGCACAGTCCTGACTTAAACTTAGTCTTTGTTAAACAAATAAGTCAAACTGATATTAACACTTAAATAAAGACAATTATTTGCAAAGGTTTCGCAAAGATTTCTTAGTCTTGTTCTCTGAAAACATATGTAACTACATCCTATTTCTTGACTTTACTTAAATACTGTCCCAACCGATTATCACACCCACTAAAACTTCCCTATGAAACATGGTGACCAGACAATCTACTGAAGTACAAACTTTGTAAGATCTTGATACAAATACTTCAAATCTATATAATTTCAAATGTATGAAAAAATAGATACACACAAATCATTCTTAAGAAGAACTTTAAGAATACAGGCACAAAATTCCCTAAAGAGACCCAGCTGTTACTTTGATGTCAGAGCAACAGTGGAGCTTGTCATACACACGCATTAATTAACTAATCAGATCTTGGTCGCCTTTTTGCATATGGCAGCTTGTGATCAAGTTTATAGTGGCACAGGAGATAAGCCGTGGACATGCCTTGGCAATGTAACCATCACACTGGCCTTTAATTAGTCGGTTGCTTAAGGCCCCGTCACACCATAACGTTCTGGTCGACGTTCTATGACGTTAGAGGAAACGTTGGTAATTGTCCATGGTCGCTGGTATAGCGCTGATATAGCGCCAGAAGAGCGTTGTGTGGACGCTGGTGACGCTGTTAAACGTTGGTAATCGGCGGTGATTGGCGGAGAACGCTGGTCCAAAAAATTTTTTCGAACATGCACAAAAGTTCTCATGGAGACCAGCGTTCTTCAACATTTAATTTTAAACACTGGATAACGCTGAAGAACTTTTGTGGAACGTTTGACTAACGTTGCACGTGTTTGGCTATCGTTAGTCAGTCGTTACCCTAGCATTACTTGGTTGTTATTCATCGTTTGCTTTGCGGTGAACAACTCACTGGCGACCTGTCAACGACACTGAACGGACCCCTAGCGCACGCAGCGTGTGACTTACGTCAAACGAACGTCATATGGTGTCCAATGAGCGTCATTTGAGCGTTTCCCGAAAGTCCATGCATTTGGTTATATAAACCGATGCTTTTTAAGCAGGGCTTAGTTGATTTTGGCCTACCGAAAGGAACACTCACTATGGAGGATCCGCAAAGATTAAGGAGGGTATATATAAAACCCCAGACGAAGACGACAGTGCTGGACTAAATTATGGATCTTGAGGTGCAAAGAGTTTGGCATGTATGACCAACTCATGGTTGAGCTTCGCCGGGAGGACCGCGGTTCATTCACGAATTTCATGCGCATGCCACCTGAAATGTATGATGAGATCCTTGAGCGTGTCAGAGGCAGATTGACAAAGCAGCACACCTTCTACCGAGAGCCCCTCAAACCTGGCCTGAAACTGGCGGTGACACTGCAACATTTGGCCTCTGGATCTAAATATGCTGACATGAAGTTTGGGTGGCGCGTTCCATCCAACACAATCTCCGTCCTCCTCCGTGAAGTGTGCCGGGCTATCCTTCACGAGTATCTGGATGAGGTGATGACCCCTCCAAGCACTCCTGAAGCCTGGTGTGGGCATCTGCAGGCAAACATGTTGCCTGCAGATGCCCTAACTCTTCAGGATCAACATACTATAACTACAAGGGATTCTACTCTGTGGTGATACTGGCCCTGGTGGACGCAGATTCCAAGTTCATCTGGGCAGATTTTGGTGCTAAGTGTGTATGACTCTTTCGTTTTATACAGGTTAGTAACCAACTTATTACTTCACATACTGTCTTTAATTGAGATTGAATTAGATTATTTTTGGTGTTATTATTTGTATTTGCTATTTTAGGGCGATTTTCTGCGATAACGGAAAACGGACGGCATTAGCGGAATGTTCAACGGTTTTATGCACACACCTCCACTACAGCCTGTCACATTTATTCGCTCATCTTCCCAATCGCCTGCAAATAATTATTTTTGTAGTCTTCTGTTCTGTTGGTGGCTGTCAAACAACAATCTTATAAGGTTTGGGTCACTTGTGGCACATATTATTCACTCATTTTAAGCCATCAATACCTCAGGGTGAACAAAATGAGCTGAAATGGAATAAAACGGAATTCACCAAAACGTGTAAAGGAAAACATTTTATTGAAACAGAAAATAATTGGCCCTACTATTTGTACTGTATATTTATGTTGATGCAATTTGTTTTTCAGGGAAAGGAGCAGCATCCGACGCGCAGATCTACAACGGGTCTGAGTTGAAAGACTGCATCAATGATGGCTCCATCGGCTTCCCACCAGCTGAACCCCTGGCCAACGACAACGAGGATGTGCCGTACTACCTCATCGGTGATGACGCGTTCGCCTTGAGGTCTAGTATGATGAAGCCGTACTCGCACCGTGGAATGATAGACGAGGAGAAGATCTTCAATTACAGGCTGTCAAGGGCACGTTGTGTGGTCGA
Source organism: Osmerus mordax (assembly GCF_038355195.1). Taxonomy (NCBI): domain Eukaryota; kingdom Metazoa; phylum Chordata; class Actinopteri; order Osmeriformes; family Osmeridae; genus Osmerus; species Osmerus mordax. The sequence continues at coordinate 4,914,556 of NC_090050.1, read as the reverse complement.
GAATGCCCTTGGCATCCTTGCCAATAGGTTCCAGGTACTACTCACCACTATGAACCATGCTCCCGCCTCATTTATTTTAATAACATAAATCCCCAGGAATATAATTATATGAATAAGTCAGTATTTCTGATAACCCGACTGACAGGGCTGCAGGTCTGGAATCTGGGACATGTAGGATGGGTCAGCGGAGTTGAAGACCGCAATGGCTTGGGGCGGTGGCGGTCCCCACTCACTGGGAGGTGGCTGCCAACCTCTGTGCTGTGACTGGCACTCGCCCTGACTCTGACTCGGCCTCATGCTCGGGGGGTGTTGAGACAAGGTCGTGTCACCAGTGACACTGAAAATACACCATAAGGAAAATGGTCAGATAACTTCCTAGAGTGGAGACGAGTGATTTTGATCAATGTTTGAACCGACCCAACTAGATCTGATTGTACATTTGATCAACCTTCGTACCAGTTATTGGTCAATGTCAGTAATGAGGCAAGTCGGATACCACGCGTTGGTTATAATTGAAAGTAAAGGTAATAATTAAGCTCACAACGATGGAATCGAAGGCTGTCTGGAGGGGGGTCTATTGGACCGGTCCTCAATGTCGTCGTCAGATGAATCCGACTCGCAGAAGGGCCTCAGGACCTTGTTGATGCCCTTCTGGGCCCGGCAAAAGTCTTTATCACTCAGCCCCAGCAGCACACTTTTGACGTAGGCGGCGTAGGTGGTCCTCTCGGTGACTGGCTCGGGAGGCGGGAATTGCTCATGCAGCATCGTCAGCATCTCCCAGCTCTCCTTGGCCTTCCTCTTGAGGGTCTCCATGTCGGAGGACACGGACAGGGCTGGGGTGGGTTGATGTATGATGGGTACGGTCTCAGCAAACTCGTCAACATCAACCCTCTCCTCCGCCGCTGCCCGCTCAGCCTCTTCCAGGTCCCCGTGACTTTCGGCTATAATCGCCTTCAACTGGAAAGACACGGAATGACACAGGTAAACACAACATGTTTGGAAATTGACAGTAAACAATTGTACATACATTTGTCTTCTTCTGTCGGACTTACACTCCAGACAGGCTTTGAGCGGTGGTTGACAGAATGGTGGAAAAAGCAAAATTTGGGTTTTATCCATGACTCCCTCTCCGTCAACTCTTGTTGGCCCTGCCCACTCTTCTTGTCCAACCTGGTAGATATTATAAGCATACGGTAAGTATATTGTAAGTATATTAAGTATATGGTAAGTATATAAAATCCATTATTATTAAAGTCATGGCAATTATTTGAAGCATTTTTATAATTTCAAACATAAATACTTGCCTAGTTAACATGTCCCTTAGGGACTTGAACCAGGTCCACAGGTGGTCCACCCCGATCTCCAGCTCTGTGGCCTTGGTCTCCAGGATTCGTTGCCTCTTGACCTTGTTCCTGTAATCTATTTTCTTAGAGTTCCACAGAAGTTCGTTGTCGCGGAAAAACTATCCTCCACCGCCCGGTCCTGGATCCTGCAGTCCTTCCTCTGCTTCTTCCCTCTCGCTTCCATGGTTGGAAGGTCCTCATTAGAGTCTTCAGGGGGTGTCACATCTCGGATGGGCTCTTCTTCGTGCTGTCTTCCACTACTAATGTGTTCGTCCCAAGACATTGCTACTGAAAGAGGCTTTGCATTCTTCTTACTTTCTGCATGTAACATCTTCTTACTGGCAGCAGCGCATCCCTACGTCGTCTAGGCGGCATGATGTTTACTGTTCAGGACAACTCAATCCATTGATTTTCCAGCGTTTTATACCCGTTAGACCATAAAACCCACACGCCAGCAAAACGCCACTCTGTCGTTATTCACACGTTAGTCACACGCTCAACACGCTCGTCTAACGTTGACTAATCGTTTGTCACGCACGTTGTCGCGCGCCACTAACACGTCATCTAATATGCTAATAGTTTTCAGGGGTGTCTTATTTGGTCGCTGTTACACGCTCCTCATGTGTCAGTCCCACGCTAGTCATTAGTCGGTCCCACGCTAAGCAAGCGATAATTACACTCCGGATGTGTCCACCTCGCCCTAGAACGCTCGAAATTGAACGATTAGAACTTTCAGAGAATGTTGACCAGAACGTTATGGTGTGACGGGGCCTTTAACGAGGCGCAAGAGTTGGTGAGGTGGGGGTCATGGATGTGGAGTATCAAACACTTAGCCTATGTCTTTAATACCCAGAAGAAACCTACCGTACTATGCAATAACTAATGTTAGGTCAGAAGCTTATTGGTTAGTAATGTTAGTAATTCTCATTGTTAATAGGAGAATGGCAGAAAAAAAGTAGTCAATAATATCTGACTCCAACATTTAATGTGCACTGTCAATTTACTGGTTATCACCAGGCTCCTCACCTAGTGGTGAGACCAAATAAAAGTTTACTATATGAACAACTCTGCAGCAATCGATGCAACATTTGCTGAAAACTTAAATGAGAATATCTTCTGGTTATCTTTCTCCTCAATCAATCTGCAGATATGTCAGTAGGTGTGAAGAGTGGGCCTTAGTTATAGTTTCAACAAGGGAAGAAGAAAATTAAAGTAGTAGAGAATGTGGTAACAGTTGATCAGGTCCCCCTAAATAAAGCCTTACACTACTGTACTGCAGTAACACTGCTTGGATTATCACTCTGTTTCTAATACAACAATAATAGTACAATAGTACAACATTACAAATAGCATTATGAATATTATTATATGACGAATATTGCCTGAGGGCAGCACAATGCCAACTAAATTACTGATTTTGTTTTCCTTAATGTTAAAGTAAAACTTTCTGTCTCTTAAAGACTCTGTTAAAAGCCTCATAATTCAACATTTGCTCAAATCTACTGTGGAATTACCATATCCTACATTTAGAAAATACCCTATACTAAATACACTTCTGTAAAAGCGATGCTAAATAAATCTCAGCACTTTGTGAAGGTCCAACCTGTACAATAAAAACCCATATGTTTCTGAAGGCCACAGAGTTAGAAAAGCTAGTGTAATAAAAGTGCTCCAGCACAAAGTGTGTGTGTTCTGAAGACTCCCTTTCGGCCCCTCACAGCACACTTTGTACTTCTCCTACATAGCCGCCTGGCTCATCTCTCTTTGACTGGCCATGAATTTTTCATTGCGCCTGTTGCTTACTGCCTTCCTCTCTTTGTGGAGCAGGCATTTCTCTGCCGAGCCTACAAAAAAAAAAAAAAAAACACAAGCAGCCTCGACCTTCTCTCTGACTCAGTGAATAGCATTTCTGCAGAGTGGGAGGAGATAGTGAGGGCAAGAAAGAGGGTGAGAAAAAGGCTAGGTTGCTTTGAGTACTGCACTGCAGTGAACTAGATGGAGAAACACCTGCACTGTGCACTGTCAGTCGTCATGGCAACATATTTCAGTCAGGAACACCACGTTGTTTGGAGGAGTTTGACTCTGGTTTAAGTCATAGTCTGAAGCAATAAGTATTGTATCTGCATAGCACACACAATATAAACAAATACCTTTTTGTGAAGGTCTGGTGAGGATATGGAACTTGATATGGCCAAGACATGGAACAAGGGAGGACAGGGAGTGAGAGAGGAAGAGTTAAAGTGGAAGCAGGTGTGTGGACGATACTCACCTGGTGGAGACGGTTGTGCTTTGTCTCCCTCCATCTCTCTTTCTACCAAAAGCAGAAAAGGGAGGCAAAGAGACAGAGGAGAAAAAACTGAGTCTAGACATTCCCCCTCCTCCTCTGTTTTTTTCCCCCTCCCAAACACCATCAACATCCATCACCCCATCCACCTCAGCTCCAACCATGAGCCAGTATTATGACTCCATAGAACTAATAGCTTCAGAAACATGGACAGACCTTGAATGTTTGTGTTGGATGTGGCATAGCCAAGATAAGCACATGGTTAAACGTAGGTTTTCCATTATACAGCCGTGTAGGACAATGTATGACAGTATCTAACATGATTGACTGAGGCGCAGTCTGCATTTTTTCCCCCACCAACGTGCAGCATTGTTTTACACCTTGGGGGTCTGCCCCCTGATCAGTCAAGTGTGGTGGTGGCAGTCACTCTGACCAGGTTGATCGCATGTGTCGCAACCCATTTCTCTAGCCTAGATGTTATGGTGAGTTGTGTCATTTATGAAAATCTTCTCAAAGTACTTTTTGTGGTTGCACTTCTGTAGATGTAGAAAGAATTCTGATGCACATTCTCTCTTTGACCCTCCAATTAGGCCTGTGTTTGCAATCTATTGAAGTAGTTCGTTCTTGAAAAAGTTATTCTAGTCCTTTTGCTTAACTTCTTTTTAATTTGCACCTCCAGGATTTATCTGGACTTGCTGAGCTATTTGTTCATTTATTTTTGTTGTTAGTTTATTCATGTACACTTTACTTGAACTGGGTCTTCATTACACGTTCAAAAAGCACATTCTAAGCATTTCCTAACATGTCATAATCCATGTGAAACCCACTGTTATTATAAGTATTCTTATTCTCCTTCTCCATGACTCGGCCTAATAGCTCAAAAGGTCCTTGTTCAAATTATTTCCCAAATGTTGCCCACAGAAACAACAGGTCACTCCAGACCCCCGCCCCTCGGCTTGAAGCAACGGCCCCGGTGGATGTAGGTGGTATTGCATTTAAGGTTAGGCACCCGGCTCTTCCGTTCGTTTTTATTCTATTAACTCCAGTCAACATTTACAAAACTATCTCCCCCAATAATTTTTGTTCTATTGTCGAACCTGGCTCATACTACTAGCTTTTCCATAAAATAATTTTTCCAGATTTTTGCTAAGTTTGAAACCAATCCGAAATGGGTAAACTAGCACCCCATTTATTTGCTTACGTCAAGAAAAATTGCCTGGAAACGTGCTCGCGGATACGAACAGGGGACAAGAACAAAAGTGAACATCAGCAAATCGCTGATTTACCTGAGCTGAATGAGAACAAAAGGACTTGATAATGTACAGTTGCCTTCCTTTGTTGTAGCAAGTTTTACAAATGGTTGCACACATACATGACGGTTGTTTGTAGAGTTTATTTCCGTTATTTTAAAGCAGATTTAACCATTTTGTAATGAACGCATAGCCTATTATTCTCATGGCATGACAAACGTAATTATAGCCTAATATAATTAGTTATAATATCGTGGCATGTTACGGCGTCGTTATAGAACTTTGTCAGTTAACACCACAACGATGGCATTAACAATAAGCTAGTAATAGTAAGCAACACTCATCATCATTATAATAGTAACATATGTAGCAGATTTAGCTAGTTGCAGTACTGCCAGTAAAGGTGGGATGCAAGTGTTCATATAGGAATTTTTGTGGGTTAGTAGTGCCCTGGTCCAGCAACACATGAGCACCCAGCCGTTTGAATTTCACTCGATGACGATGAAACTAAAACCCAGGACCGGTGATGTGGGACTTTAAAGATACTGTAAAGTGGAATTAAAAACGAGTTTCAAGTTCACCACACCACCGAATAATGTGTTATTAACTACCCATCCAAATTCGAATGAAAAAAAACACCGACAAGTATGTTAAATTAGGCTTTGAAATCGTAAGAAAATTAGCAGTCTTCTCTGTTCGAGACTGGGGGGGGCGTGTTGCCTGAAGGAGCTGAAGCTCGGCCCGCTCGCTGGAAGGCGCCGCCGCTCTCAAGTAAGCAACCTACGACCCAGATAATGGACGCTACGTCAAGCCGAACAAAACAGTATAGAATTAGAATGTATTTGTTCAATGAGTGAAACATACAGATGCATATAAATGAAATATTCCCCTGAGCTGTAACACAGGAGTAAACATTTACAGTAGAGACAGCAGACAGATGAGCTCTCCAACTACTTCTAGCACATTAGCTACCATTTCACCAAAATACCATCATTCTACACCGAGTAGCCTAATATCAAGTTAGCGGTTTGCATTAATTATAGCAGAGATACCTGTGGAAAAGTTATCTAGTATAATTATAACAAGCACACAGAACTGAGTGATGAACTGCTGGCGGCGGTGGATGGTCCAGGTGCGACCGGAGGATGAACGGCCGGGGGGGCGATGCTCGGTACGGCTCCGCGCTGCAAGAGAAGCCGTGTGTTGGTGAACCCCGTCTGTCTCTGGTCCATGTTAAAACTGTCCGCCGTGAAATGATCAGTGGCGCAGAGGCGGCTGTTGGAGTTTATCCAAAGCTTTCTATGAGCGTGGCTCTTCACAACATCTATCCACCTATTTTTTCTTTCATTATCAACAGGGAACTTAAATGGCGTTGCAGCGCCGCTGGAGTTCTTGCATCCAGGGAAGAGGCAGTTTAGGGTGGTGGGAGACATCCTGAAGCTAGCTAGCTAGCTGATGTAAGCTACAACTAGAGAGGGTACAATTTCTGGGGAAATTGTAGGGTGTGCTTGTTTGCGTCGGTTGCACAGGGGGGGTCCGTTTTTTAATGAAATGTTTACAACTGATATTTTTCTGTATATTTTATATAAAAATGCATACTTATTATTTATAAAGATTACATAGATTTAAAAGAATATTTTTTTTGCTGCTCATTTACAACTCAAAATACGAGTGAAGTGTAGAATGAAATAGATGTCTTCTCATTTCCCCTGCAAGAGGCAGCCTCATAGCTGAATCAACGAATACATTTTGCAGACCGGTGTAAAAATTGACATAATCTCTATGACCAGGGGCGGTTTTAGGCACGGGCGGACCGGGCAGCCGCCCGGGGAGGCATTTTTTCATGTCACGTGGGGGGCGCACGAGCATAAAATAAATAAATACAAATCTCTGCGCCGCGAAGCGGTTTTCTCTTTTCTATCATTTCACTGTGTGGGGAATTGGCAAATTGGCGCCCCCTTCAGGCAGCTGCAGGCACCCCTGCTTGCTGAGAAGTTGCTGTGTACAGAAGCTGTGTGAAAAAAGGGGAGAGGGACAGACAGCTCATCTGACTGGGTCTCCCAAATGGAACGGACAATTCATAATATTATAAATATAGGCCTAAAGTTCCTGCACATTTTTGTTTTTTTAATTGTGTGAAATGGCGAATTGAAAAAAAATGGGTATAGGCTAACACTTACGTTTGTTAGCCTTTTTGCTATGATGCTTGCTATGCAACAACAATATTTCGGTTTTAACTCAACAAACACGAGATAACATTTCACCATAATAGTGTGCTTTGCAACAAAACTGTTACAAGTTCAGTTATTATTTATTTTCATTATTTAGGTTAGGCCCTGTAATTAGCCAACGGAATTTTCAAATCTGTAGGTAGTTTCAAAGACGAACATTTGCTATTTGTATATTTCGTGACAAAGTATAGTTTAACATCATAACTAAAAGTGTTCCTCCCTAAAAGTTATATTAATATAGCATGTAATAACAGACATTTAGCGTGTAAGGGCATGTTTATGTAACCCTCCTACATAAGGGGGGGGGGGGGGGGGCGAAGGGCGTCTCGCCCTGGGTGTAATTCAATGTAGAACCGCCACTGTCTATGCCTTAAACGTCCTTTTAAGTTTTCCCTTCTTGTGATATTTTCAGGCATTTAGCCTACTCATATTGCATTCATTCATTAATAAAGAACCCCCTTTGAAGATTATTCTACGACGTTACCGGCAGTAGAAGATGGAATCGCGATTCAAACAGTACCATCTGCTAACTGAAAATATGCCCCCAAAACCTAAATAAGCTTGACATTTATTTAGTGGAAAATCTCTCATTCATAAAAAGCTCACTGGTAGCGATCATTGTCAGTAACAACGCAAAATGCGATATAGCCTGTGTGGAGAAGCAGCCCCGGTAAATTGTACTACTACAGTACAGTAGACTACTGCTGTTTTCGTCTTGGTAGCGATTGCGTTGGTTGAATTGGATTTAACGTTCCGTTGTACGGTTTAGGCTGAAATTAATTATTTTCATGAACAGATTGACAAAGTTTAGTCTGTGGCAATGAAGTTAAGGTTAGTAGTTAGATAGACTTTTGATTTAAGTAAGGGGAGTGCCGAACATGTTCTGTCGCCGTTTGACTTCCTACAGCTGTGTACAGTAGATGTTTTTGTAGAGTCTCGCGTAGGCTACAGCGTTGCAGTGAGCAACACTGGTTTGAAACCACAGGTAATGATCATTTCACCCACAAATCGTTTACTTGTAATGTAATGTCATAATAAATCCTACAACGAAAATGTATTTGTGAGGAATGTTTATTTTAACGATTGAAAACAGATGTATCATAGACCACTGTAGTATGTGCTGCCCGGGCAACAGAGGCTAATGTCATGATGCTAATGCTTCAGTGAAATAGTAGACTACCGTTTCCGAAAGTAGATGTGGGCCTACTTCCTTAATAATATCAGCTAATATTGTACATTACATTTCACAATTGTGTTTCACATCACAAAGTAAATTGTTATCACCCTGGCCTCTTTGCTTGTGGCGTTTCTGCAGCTAGGGTTGCCACCTCCAATGTGGTCAAATAAGGGACACCTTGTTAGTGGCCAATGTCGGGGGGAAATATTTAAGCAGGGGTTGTCCCCCAGGAGATTTTGGGTGTTAAATACTTCATTTCCTGCATTCTGGTGATTGTTTTCTTAACCAAATTGTGGTTTTTATGCATCAACTTAAATTCCTCTGCCACTCTAAACATAAAATTAATGCAGAGCTGCATCTATTATATTTAAGATGCCCTAAATGGAAAATGTTGTTTTTATTACATTTAAGTGCCTTAAAATGTTTGATCTTGACTTGACTTGACTACATTTACATTTAGCAGACACTCTTATCCAGAGTGACTTACAGTAAGTACAGGGACATTCCCCCCGAGTAAGTAGGGTGAAGTGCTTTGCCTAAGGACACAACGTCAATTTGCACGGCCTGGAATCGAACCAACGACCTTCTGATTAATAGCCCAACGCCCTAACCGCTCAGCCATCTGACCCCCAGTTTAGTTATGACTAAACATAACTAAACTGGCATCTGTGCAGTTTCAAGAGTTTTCTTTCACAATCCTATACTGAATCCTATACTGGAAGTCTACTGTTGAACAAAATATGAATCACAGTAAAGTATTTTTTTTATTTTTTGTGGGGGCTTTAAGGATTAAAACACCAGATCCTGGACATGTGCAATATGTTTGTTCTGTCAAAATTAACTATTTAATTTGGAAGAAGCAAGAAACCATTGATAAACTCAGAAATAGCAAAGGACCTGGTATACCACCAAAGACCACTATGGTGGATATTTAATTTATTTGTGAAATTAAATTAACAATACAATTAGTTGTGAAGATAAATGCATTAAGTTCAGAATATTTTTTGCTGTCAAGCCGATCAGAACAACTGTTAAAAGAGCAGGGCTCCTTTAAGAGATCGAGGCAGGAACTTGATTATTAGAATGCCAAGTCATTACAATCATCATCGACCGTGCTACACATGGGACTTCTTAGTTTGGTTTACCGTATTCAAATGTGTCCTTTTAGTTAAATGTTTGCATGCATCCAATCAGTAAGTTAAATGTTATGTATTAAGTGTTCTTAGTAGCTATATGCCACATTGAGTTTTAAAAATACTGTTGGAATTAATGGTTAGCTAGTTATCTAATTCATCATACTGGGTTTGTAACTGCCCTGACGTGATAGTCCCCTTCTGAGTGCTGTTTCAGGTCTGACAGGCCACCATGGGCGACAGAAAATATCCTGTGGCAAACTTTACAGTTTGCCTTGAATTTGTTTCCCATGACGGGACTCACCCACTCGTTCTCCGTCTGCCATTCACTTCTATATTTTGAAAGCCTCTTTCGTTTGACAGGCGGACATGGGCCGAAGGTAGGGTTATTAGCCGTCATTTTTAAAAGCCCTGTGTCCGAATCTACGTAACCATGGTAACAATGACGTTGCTTGACTGCCTGTCATTCTGATATTCAAGAGTTTCACGAGACAGACGTATCAGAATGACAGGCAGTCACTCAACGTCATTGTTACCATGTCTCGTGAAACTCTTGGTTTTATTATATTATTTCTCATGTAGGAGCATGTGAAAACGTAACGTAAGCATTAGAGTAGGTTTAGCAAGAAAATACGGGACATATTGCGTCCCGTATTGACTCAGTACGGGACGGTAAATTGTATTGTTCAATACGGGACGGTCCCGTATTATACGGGACGGGTGGCAACCCTATCTGCAGCTGCCTTGCAGTAAAGCTATAGTTAGCCTAGCTATCCCCCAATTTAACAGATGCGAAACGAATGTTCTGCTACAGGTAGTCACGCGTGTTTTCGTGACGTAGTGACATTAGTAACGTCAGTGACTGTGGCTAGCAAATTAGCCACCGTTAGCTTCACTTTTCGCCACAAAAACGTAACTTGAGCCTAAACCATGCAACGGAACGTAAATCCCGATAGAAGCAACTCAATCGCTACCAAGACAAAACTTTTGACACCTAGGTTGTCTATGTAGGCCAAATATTGACAGAGTTTTATGGGGGCAAAAAGAATAATAATAATATATATGTGAGAGAACAAAGGTTGCGCTCTCGCCGAAGGCTTGAGCACACCCAATAACAGTACAGCAGGAGGAGCCATTCAGTGATCTGACGTAGATGGGGCGAAATGACGTAGATATGGGCTCCGCCCATTAAAACCTGATCTGAAAATGGAAGAGAAACTGTTCTTCGGTCTAACTCCACATTTCAGTGCGACAAAGTTTTAACGCTTTGCACATGCTTTCAGGAACTCATTTCACACATATATAATGTACTTAGAAGCAAAACATGGAATTTACTTTACAGGATCTTTAAGGCTCTGACGAGGCCCTATGTCTGCTTTAACAGTGCGTTTACACTGCAGCGACGCGAATCGCTTGCCATCGCTCGCCTTCCCACAGTTCACCACGCGCAGGGGCGTATCAAACAGATTAATGTAGAATTGTAGTTCTCTAAAGTCACTGTTGTAGTTGTCATGGCCAAGTGTGCAGACCAAGCCCCCACCCCTCGGCTTGAAGCAACGGCCCCGGTGGATGTAGGTGGTATTGCATTTCTTGTTAGACTTCCGGCTCTTCTGGTCGTTTTTATTCTATTAACTCCAGTCAACATTTACAAAACTATCTCTAGATTCTTGAACCTGGCTCATATTACTAGCTTTTTCATAGAAGAATTTTTCCAGATTTTTGCTAAGTTTGAAACCAATCCGAAATGGGTAAAGTAGCACCCCATTTATTTGTTTACATCAATAAAAGTTGCCTGCAAATGTGCTCGTGGATACGAACAGGGCACGAGCACAAATGTTCACATTGGCCGATTTCCAATTTACCTGGAGCTGAATGAGACAGACTTATATTGAATGAGCACAGGGAAAAATGGCTTGAGTTGCCTGCCCTGATGTAGCAAGTTTAGCAAATGGTTGTCACACATACATGAAATGTTGTTAATATAGTTTATTCCCGTTATTTTAAAACAGATTACATTTTTCATGATGGCAAATATTATATTATGTTAAGCGTGAGCATAGATTGTTGACATGTCTATCTGGAGCAAAGACGAAGATTAATACTTTAACTGATAACCACAATAGGAAATTATATATATTTAAATAATATTAGTCTTGCCTTCAGAAGATTTTGTTAAACACATTCATTATTCTTTTTTTGATCGTGTCATCAAGCCAGACTGCTTTTGTGGGACAATGAAGGTCCTCAGTGACTATGTTTCACCCCCACTTATATCTGATGGAAACATCTTGTATATAGTTCTGTTAATATGCCCCTTTCAAAGGCACATGTTCAATAAAGTATACTATATTTAAGACACACTTCTCAATTTATTACGTTATTACCAAGTCTTGTTAGATCACGTTATATCCATTAATAGGCGTTTGGTTTTGTAGGTTGAACATATAAAACACAGGCCACATTTCTACACTGATGTTAAATTGAAGGCAGTGTGAATTTCGTGGCAGTTCGTTTGAATCTAAAATTGACAGTAAGCTATGGTAAGTCTGCATTATGGAAGATTTCTGTTACGTTCCGATACAATGCGTTGGAAATCATACTCATATCACAAAGAAAAAAAGCAACATATGTGATGAGTTCCATGTAGAATAGCCCCATAGCCTATTTGGCCCTATAGCTTATTTCTAAGTGAAAGGAATACTATACAGTGACAGCATACATTTCCGTAAAGTTTGCATCATGTCTCTGATTCTTATCGGACTTGTACCCCATTCTGACACTGCAATGCCTTAGCTCACACGCTCTCAACCATATAAATCTATGCTCGCGACTGGTTGTCGCAAAGTATGACGTGTACAGCTAGTTGCAAGCGTGCACGAGGTCTCGGAGCTAGGGAAAAAAAGACCCACTGTTTAAAGCTAGACCGGAAGAGTCGGAAGTGAAAAGATGGCGCGGTCCAGTTTCGTGCTCTCGCTTGCCTCACTGCGTCACTGAGCACTTTTCATAGAAATGAATGGGGACGCCATCTTGGAAGACAAAAGTTGCTTCGTCTAGTAATATTAACTCTATGGTGGTAACAGAGAATGTCTAATATATAACTTAAACAGGCTCTGGTGGTAATTAAGCTTGCTTTGCCGAGCTAGAACAACGACGGAGCCAGATATTCAAGTTTACAGTTTCTTTAATCCGACACAATACTTAAGCAGTCAAACTAAAAACACGAAGCAAAAAGAACAACGTATAGGCCCTGCACGTATAATACTACAGTACCAATAGTATTCATTTTCGTAAAGTTCACATGTGCTGACTTGATCGGACTTGTACCACATTCTGACAGTTTTCTGCAATGCCTTAGCTCCAGCTCACAAGCTCGCGACCGTTTGCAGTGCGGCATCCAGGTACTTTCAGTGCCCTGAATTCTGCTGGTTCTGTCAGTGTAAGCGCCCTAAGCACTGAAAGTCAGTGCTCGAAGTGCACAAATGCTCGGTAGTAGACACAGCCACAGAGTTATATTACTAGAGGCAGCTACTTTTGTCTTCCAAGATGGTGTCCCCACTCTTTATTATGAAAAGTGCTCAGTGGCGCAGTGAGGCAAGCGAGAGCGCGAAACCGGACCGAGCCATCTTTCCAGTTCCGGGTCTTCCGGTCTAGCGTTAAACAGTGGCTCGCTTTTTTCCAAACGTCAAATGCGGCACCGCATGTTCTTGGGTTCTGAAATGGACTCCTGAAAAATTACAAATTTACAATGTCCGGATCTTGAGCTAATTGTTAAACAATCGTTGCCCTAAAATCCCACCATAAAACTTGCACAGACAGACAGACAGACTCAGTTTGGATTGTCTGCACCTTAGCATCAAAAGTTTTGAGCCATGACATGAAAACGCAAGACAAGACATTCCTCATCTCCCCACAATCTCATCCACTCCCTGTCCTAATGCTGGCCATCCATCTGACTCCATAGACAGCAAATGATAGCAGAGCTGGCAGTTACCATAAACAACACCAGGATATGTAGACAACATACTATGTAGCCTACCGTATTTTTCGGATTGGGATGTCTGCTAGTTTAACAGACATGGCCATGCTCCGTCACAAGGTTTACGGGCCGATATTCTCCACTCGCTGGGCTCAAACACGCCACCTCTGACCTGCCAAGCGCGACCACTACCAGCTACGGCAACAAAAACTAGCTCTTCGTTGGCGTGGATGGCCTGTTATATACTTGAGGAGTGAGTTTCACCGATTCACACCCGTTACATTAGCATGGTAGTAGCATTGCTAAAAGAAACTTACTCTTTGGGGGCTGCTGAAATATTTAGAACTCACGTGGGGCAATAGAAAACATACATTACGCACTTACTTACTGTCGAAGTGTGTTACACAACCGCATGCTGTACTGCCTATACTCATGCATTGCTTGGTATCATTGTTCCTGTATCATGTGGCATATATCCAGTGCGGTTTATACTCAGATTTACAAACACAAAGCTCCCATTCTGGTGGGGTGCGGTTTATTTTCCGAAAAATACAGTACATATGCATACGGTCTAATTAGTGTCCACTAAATTTAGTAGAAGTTACATAATGGGTCTGTATTAACTTTTTGTCAATGCCTGTTATAGTTCAGGCCTTGTAAAAAGTCTATACACTGTATTTGTCTTCAGTTCCTGTATTGATTTGTTATTCAATTCTGCCAACTGTTTTAAAGCCCCCACTTTAGACAACATACCAAAAATGAGGTCTAGTTGTGTCTGCATATAGTTTTTTTATAGATATATGTCCAATCTCACACTTTCATACACACTGTTTCTCCACTGGTGAACCTTCTGTTTGTTGTTATATGTATTTGTTTTCCATACTATAGATATTGTATTTTGGTCACCAATAGCAGGTGTCTTTGCTAATTGATTAGCAAATAATTATCTTTTCTCTTTCTGTTCATCAAGGAAGAAAGCTAAAATCCACTTTAGAAAGAAATGGGGAGCGGGGGTGGGGCACTTAATAGTCATGAAACACACATCCACCCACAGCCTGAAAAGGCAATTTATAGTTTGATCAAAACTCTCAGATGTAGTTTTATGTTTCTGTCATGTTTGTTAATATTTCTAATGTGCATATTTGACCATATTTGTACTTTACCTATATATCTTCATTACTCTTATCTGCCACTATATCGTTAATACTTTCTGTGTCTTTCTGTCAGTCTGTGTCTGCAGAGGCTCTTTATTGGTAGGAAGGGGCATATGTCTTGACTAAGTATACATCATTCCCTATGGAGAGACCTTGCTGGTTCCCGTCCATCTCAACGACAAACATTCATGTTGACCAAAATTGTGCCAGCCAGCCAGTGCCCTGGCTACTGCCAGAACTACACTTAGCAGCACTGACTCAAAAGGAATCGTTAAAGAAGCTCCTATAAATATTTTAGCATTTGGAGCCTGCATCATCCACAAGATAAAAGCTAGGAAGCTTATAATATGTACGTCAACGAGACGGACTGATCAATAATAAACAACGTTACTGTGGCATCCAACCCAAACTCTGGGCCAGTGTCTGATCTGTGGCACAGTGGGGATCCTCGGGCAATCCCAGAGTACTGCAACTGAATGGAACTGACAATTCACTTGGGGACCCACCCACTCATTCTTTGAAGAAATTGTGTCATAAGGGTGTTAAAAAAATCAGATCACTCAGATGCATACTGTAGAATCAGTTACTTAAAAATGGGTGAGAAAATGAAGGTTTTAACCTTAAAATGAGACCTCAGGAGCTAAACTCTCACATAGCCAGTGACTTACTTTGAATTGCGGATTTGCATCTACTCTATATGATTAGTTCTGCAGCAGGTTAACCCTGCTGTATGGACCCAGACCAAAACTAGTTTGTTTAACTGTTTTGGAACTAATTTAATCTGCCATCAAATGCCTTATTCTTATCATTCCAAATAAGAAATACTTATCAGGACTACCTGAGCTACAAGCAAACACAATAGTATTTGTAAATAGTTACCTTAATAATGATATAGCTATAGCAATAACAATTTGTTCTGCCAAGCAGAAACCTGAAACAGAACTCTTGTAGGTATAGCAGGCGTCAAATTTGGAAGGACATTTGAAAAATGGAATATAATTAGACTTGACATATGAGGCAATAGTCAGGCAGTTGGTATAGTTTTAGTTTTTTTTTTTTACCTTTTGTTTTCAGGCAAGTGATTTACTCTGGAACTCATTGGTGGGTAGGTGCACTAAAAAAGTCACAGACTGAGAATATGAAAAAACGATGTTGTTTCATATCACTCTGGGACCACAATAAGCATTAAAATAATGCAACTGTCTCATGAGTTCGGACACAAAATTGTAATGTTCCTGTTTTCATTGTAGGTAATGTTATTATGTTTAAAACCTATGGCACTGGAGAAAACAATCCTGGACATAGCCACAAGCAAAAGCTGGATCAAAGACTGCATCAAAGGATTATTTGATTGGTGGAGAAAAGACCCTGACCAACTGCCAAACGGATTCAAGCTGACCTTCAGACACCTCACCAACCCACACCCTCCGTTGCTAACACACCAAAATGGGATTATATTGATGTGGTGTATAACGTGATCATTTAATTCCTAACCTGACCAATTAATTATTAATATTGAGCATTAAACTTCTGCTGAAGTAGCCTGGGAAAGACTTACTGCTAATAAAGATTGAACAAAAAATATCTCCTATTGTCTTTGACATTCTGCAGCCTGTGACTGTTATAAATTAATCAGTCTACATGGCTGAAGTGTTGGTAGTTTATTATTTTCCTTTTTTTCATCTTCTCATTTTATATCTGATATGTAACACAAATCATAGTCTTTTGAATTAAATGCAATTGTTTAAATCAAGTTCTTTAACATTGTCCATGTTTAGTATTTGATTGTAGCACTACAAAATGGTACAGTACAGGACAATTAAATACTGGATTGCTCTATACCATGAGCTATCTGAGCATTGTATGCTGCTAAAGACAACTGACCAGAGAAGACCAGAGTCCAGAGAAAACTAGCAACACAAGGTGGAGGCCAGACCATCAGCTTCCTTGATAAGGGTCATACATCATCCAGCCTACTACTAGGACACCAACCAACCCATATACAACCTTTACCCACCTTCTATAGTCAAATGTCTAATGATGGTTAGAGGGAGACGGAAAGAAAATGGGGCCCCTCTGACTCCGATGTGCAGGTGCAAAGCTGATATAATAGAAGGAAAGTAGATTTGTGCCTCTGAATGGAAAGGTCATTTATCATGATTACAAGTAAAAACTGGATCTAGGCCTGTGACAGGCATTAGAATTACATTGAGGGCTTTGGCCATTTTGGGTCTTGAAAATGATTTTGCAGTCTTTGCATCGCTGACCCCCAATTTACTCTCACTAATCCCTATGTGAGTCGAGTTGTTGCCACCCCAAGACGGCGACAGCTGTTATGGATTATGCATTTTAATGATTTCACTTCAAGAAATGTAACTGTCCTGTTCTTTAGACTATCCATGTTGATTGTGAGAAGTTATAAATAATTATGCATTATTCATGTTTTGTTAGCCTTTTTTTGGTGCCATTTTTGCAAAAATGTTGAATGGTCCATGTTGTTCCCTTAAATATGAAAATGTTATCCTCTTAAATTTCTTGAATACCAGTTAGACCATCTTTGTTTTGGACATTGATTCGGCACATGGTCCAGAGTTCACACAATACTGTTTTAGTTTGGTGTTACAAGGTAGGCTCATTGCTTTCAAAAGGATAATGTTAGCCTTTCAAAGGTGGATAATCAGCTATACTGTTTTCACTTTGCCTCCTGTTTCACTGTCCTTCATTCCTGCTTAGTATTCCGACAGCAGCAGCACATTGAAACTTGAAGTGAGCAAAGCAATTAGCTAGCAAGAACACAGATAATTTACTAGAAAGTTTGCACAACTGCATCCCACAGGGCTAACAATTGCAAATTAAGGTGGCATTTTTACCTAGGGTTAGAGGTAGTCTGAAAAGGAAATATAATACTAAGTGTTTCTAAGGATATGGAGGTGTTGTGTTTTGTGTGTAGACAATGTAACTCATTCTTCCTGGCTGAGATGTCAGTGTTTTAGGAACGTTTGGATCGTTGTTAACATGACACTAGCTACAATACTCACCTTGATAGATTAGATTTTTGACAGATTTCTATGCGTTTTATCCCCACGCACTCCGTCACTGAAAAGTTTATCACACGATCATTCAGGACTCGTGTCAGAGCTGTTTTGAAAAAGTTTAGCTTTTCTCCTCTTAGGAAAAGTTGACAACTACATAAAAGACTAAATAAAATGGAACAAACTTGAGATATAATGGCAGGCTTCAGCAATTATAATATGACAGGCTAGAAATCTTGAACATCAGAAATATAACTCACACACAATTCTTTCAGCTAATGTACTGTAAGTTTTTATCAATTTAAAAAACTGTTTTGGAAACAGAGACACAGAACATTGATTCTACTCATTCCAATATTGTTAGATAATGCCATTGTTCCACTTGTGGAATTTGGGGCCACTTGTTTCATTGTACCCTAATGTATCCTTACACACAGGAACAACTAGTACCTGGGACTGGGCAAACCTCATACTTATATACTCAAACTAGTACGTACTCATGTACACACAGGGAATCTGAAGTGATGTGGCAGTCATTCAATTGCCATGGTGTGCCACGGCTAAAGAAGGGAGGAGCTGTAATACAAGGAGACAGATTCAGGTCAGTCACTTACAGCTGGTATGAATATGTTAGGAGAAGGAGAAGATGCTGCATGTTACACTGTTTAGATGTACTGGAGGGAGAGAGGGAAGGGAAGGAAACAGAGAGATGAGAGAAAGGAAAGGGGATGGAAATGAGGCACAGGGAGTGCTGAGAGGAAGAAGAGAGATGGGGAGAGACGACAGAGAAAGGGAGACCAAAGAAAATGTGAAAGGGCATGGAGAGGGAGAATGAGAAAAAAAAGATGGAGAACATGATTAGTTGTCAGAAATAGAGAATAGAAAGAACTAGAAAAGGAGCACAGAGGTTGTGCAAGACATTGAAATGGAGAAAAAGAGTAAGAGGGAAATGGGAAGGAAACATTTGATAAGGGAAGAGAAAGGGGGAACTGGAAAAAAGACAAAAAGCACATATGCAAAATGCAGAAGCAAGAGGGGAGTTGGAACGGAGAGCAAGATGGCAGTTGACATGAAGAGAGAGTGACAAGAGAAAAAAAGATTAGCCAGTAAGACAGAGTAAGAAATAAATAATGGACAAAGGTGAGATGGCAGATGTAGATGACTGAAGATGGCAACACTATCCTCTAGGTTCTAATAATTTAATATTCACTTCTTTCTACAGTATACTTAATGTAAGATTAGTGATTTGTAGCTTTTTGAATGAAAAAAGGCTATTTTCACGTCCGTTTTGCTGTATGTATGACTACCTTTGGAAATACTTACTCCAAGTGTTTTTAAAGATGTGTCCTAACTTGATTCTTTGCTCTGATTAAAGTTTTACAGGACAGACATGATCCTTACGAGGTAGGGCACAAGGTAGAGCATACGTGGCTTACTTAAATTAATAAATCTATATCGGTACCTGTACCACGGCACACCATTTCAATAACCTTCTGAGACAGCTATTTGTTTGTGCCCAAACAAGTGGTTCTAACCAATCAGCGTCCTATGAGAAACTACAGTCAGCTAGGGGGACGGTTTGAGTTAGCCCATGATAGATGGTCATAGACAGATGGTTCATCCAATCACCAGGCAAGGTTTTTTTAAGTGCCTGCCCTTTGTAAACAGTTTCCAAGGACACCTTCCCAGTTGGATATGTTTAACATACCATCCTGAAACCATCCTGAAGTTACACTTTCAAGGAAATCACAAATTATATCTTACGTTGACTACTTAATAATACCACTCAATAAATGTTCTTGGGTTTCTAATCAAATAATTTGACTGATTCAAAGTGTGTTTCCATTCTACTAAGCCTAATGATACAATATACAGAAACATCCGTTAAAGTGAAATGTAATATGGTCGCTAGGTGTAGTGTTAACATAAAAAAGTCTTCAATCTACAGAGCTCTCTGAAGGGTCTCAGACCTTTCCTATTTATCTTTATACAATAACAAGACCTTAGACCTTTGTTCTCTCCCTCTTTTCTTCTCCCAGTGTCCAGTGCCCCCTAGTTTTACACAGTTAAAACTACACGTGTCCTAACTTCACAGATTAACCCCATAGTCCCACTATCTCCTACAATACACAACATTAAACTAAAACATTCAAAAACACATCTTGCTTCCTAACACTTACTTACCAACACGTGTCAGTGTGTAGATTGGGGGGGGGGGACAAGAGGCTTGTGGCAACATAATAAAAAGATTATTTTTCAAAACCTTTTCAAAAAACCTGATAAAACGTATCAGGACTTCCACATTTACACATTCGTACATGTTGATGATCCCAGTCTTTCATTATATTGTTGGTTTAAAGTGTCTGTGTCTGTTCCTTCTTCTCTAATTCCTCTAACTGCAATTACAAATGAGTTGATATGTGTGTGTGGGGGGGGGGGCAAGAAAGAGGGAAAGACAGAGGAGGAAAAAAATAGTCTGCGTGTGATCTTGTCTGTTATGTGAGGGTGTAACATCAGGCTTTCCATAGATTCACTTCCATAGAGTGAATTAAGAAAAGAATGATGGTGAGAGAGAAAAGAAAGAGAGTTGGTGAGGTGATGAATGGAGTGGTGTGGACGAGAGTGTCTGGATGAGAAAGAAGAAGAATGAGGTCATTATCTGTGCCCTCACCTGTGGCCTCATGTCCACACACACACCACAACCCCTTGATAGAAACAAACACAGTCTAGCATTCTATCAAGACCCCTTTCTTGTCTCTTATATTTACTCTATTTGTCTTTTATATGTCCATTCAGAGATAAGTAGAATTTAGATAAAAGTGATACTGGGTAGTGGTGTAGGGGTTGCCTAAGATATGTTAGATGGTCGACTGTTGTTCCAAGGTGTTATGTGTATCTTCTGTCTGACTCATTTTGTGGATGCATAATCACAACCAGTATTACAATTCTTAACCAATAGGCTACCCATTATAACCCAGTTCCAACTTTGATTACTTTATCTTAGCCTATTTGATATTCCAAATGAATGTTTAGAAAACTGTAGTCTTAAGAAATTGTAAGTAAGACTTTATTTATATAGCACATTTCATACAATAATTGTAGGTCAAGGTGCTTTACATAAAATCAATAAAAACGATAATACAAGTGATAAAAGTAATAATTAAAATAGCAAATTATAAAAACAATAATATAACTAATAAAAGTAGTAAAACCCTTCTGAGATAAAATTACTTAAATGCTTCGGTAAAAAGGTAGGTTTTAAGCTGTCTTTTAAAAATGTCTAGTGTATTTGCTTCCCTAATATTTATGGGTAATTTGTTCCATAGTTTTGGGGCGTAATTGACAAAGGCCGAATCACTAATCTTCTTATGACTGCTTCTGGTGACCTCTAATAGGCCTGCATTTGATGATCGCAGTGTTCTAGCTGGTGTGTAGTTTATAAGGGAGTTAGTAATGTAGCTAGGTCCTTGTCCGTGTAGAGCTTTGTATGTGAGGAAAAGGACCTTAAAGTCAATTCTGAAGGTAACGGGGAGCCAGTGTAAAGTAGCTAGGACAGGACTAATGTGTTCTCTCCTTTTAGTTTTGGTTAATAATCTAGCTGCAGAATTTTGAATGAGCTGTAGTTGTACAGTAATAAGTCATCTTCATCTACAGTGTACATCATGGTACAGTGTAAGAACTGTACCATGGGGAGACAACTATACATGCAGACGGCCTACAGTTGGTATCCTGCAGATACTGTAGATACTGAAAGAAATACTAGCCATCCCGCAATATTTTTTTTATTGATATTGTTGCTTAGCAGAAACAGAAGAGCATCATCAGCATACAATACAATGAAATCCAATCATTATTATTGCAATATTTGAAAATCTGGATCAAGTCGCTAAACCAGAAGTTTTGCAAAGATTGTTGCTTCTACCCATAAAAGGATTGATGCGTTATGGGGTTGTCAGGATTCTTTACTCTCTTTAGGAATAAACTAGTGGCGGCGAATGCTAGTGCAATGTGCGTTGGTGGCTCATGAGTTCCATGGCTCCATTACTTAGGGCAGCTCAACGTGTCAGCAATTGGGTGTATATATTTATTTTTATTTTGTCTTGCAAACCACTCATCCAAGCAACTTCACATACAATACTGCACAACCTTGGGTCCTGAGCAATACACCAGCTGATTTTCAACTTCACACAGAGATTCTTGCCTTTATAGTTAGATGTGATTGACATAATTCTCAGAGATGGAGGCAATGTCTTTATAATAACTGTACATTCTTGTAAATAGAATGGTTAGCAAAACCTAAGTTCCTTTATGGAACTGTTAAAAGTTGTATGGCTCATGTGTTTTGCAGACTCCTCGCCTCCAGCAAGATCTGTCAAATGATGGTGGGGAAATAAAAAAATATACGATTTTCTGTATACACAAATTGCTTTGCTTTAGAGCATCCCATAGTTTGTAGACATATCCGCTCTGCCACTCATGAACAAATGTTGGTCTCAACTGGACAACCTTATTATTTCATTTAAGAAGCTACACTTCGTGTTAAGATCTATTTTTTTCATAAAGCCTTTGTTCAAACCCCTTCTCCCCCTAGTGTTTACTCTCTTCCTCCCATTGCTATTTCTATTCCACCTGCTGACTCCCAGTTGCCCAATCAGTCGACTCCTACCCCTAGCTTTCTTTCTCTTCATGTGTCTGTCTCTTTCTCTCTTTTGCTTTCAGCCCCCTCCCCCCTTCCCCCCCCCCCCCCCTCCGCTTGCTCTCACTCTCTTTCTCTGTGAGCACAGACATCCCACCATTGATCCCCCTCTACCCCCTTTCCCTCCTCCTTTGTTGTTTTCCCTTCTTTCTTTTTCAGTAGGATCTTTCAGGGGGATCGCCACGTCCCAAACCAACGAAGCAGAGCAATTGCCTGTTATCAGTGGTCGATTTTTCATGTGCTTGTAAATTGCTTTGTATTGACACTCTGTCAGAAAAATGTTGTCACGGCAACCCACACCACCGTGCCACAGTCATGATGCGGATCTTGGGTCTACCATGGTGTGGGGGACGTGAGGGACGTGGCGTGCAGTGGTAAGGGGTGAAATGTGTTTGTGTGTGTGGGGGGTGGGGGGGTTGTAGGTCTGGGATCATGGATTGACTCAGGAATGTAAAAAGGACTCTCAAATGAAATCTTATAAGATCAAATAGGTAACAGGTTACCATCATTTGTTCATTTAAAAGTATTGTTTGATTATTACATTTCTCTGTAGAACTTCAAATTTGTGATGGTTATTGATAGAATGCATTCTATTGTGTATGTCTGTGCAAGCGTTTGTGCGTGTGTGTGCCTACAGTATGTATGTTTTGTGTGTGTGTCATTGGATTTCCTTGGCCATCAGTAAATGTTCTATTATAGGGTGTTTTTACCCAGTAACTAGGTTGTTCCTACAACCAGAACACCTCTGTAGCCATCCGCTGCAGTAAAGACTGACACCGAGGCCAATACATGTCAAAAGGAGGGTGGTCAGGTGGTCAGCTTTCAAGTCAAAACTCTCTTCTCATTTCTTTCTCCATCTCTCTCTTTGTATTTTCCTTTTCCATGTCCTTTTCCTCATTTCTTTTCATTTTTCATCGTTCTCTCTTCATCTGTGTTTCTCTTTGTCTGTGTTGCTGTCCATTTTCTGTCATCACATCCACTACTCCTTTTTCTGTCTCGCTTTCTAATCTCCTCCACTTACACAAATCAATCTACCTGCGGCAGCTACCTTTGCACACTACATTTCATAATTATTACTCTATCATTTACTCTCTCTTAGTTGTCTCTAGGATCTCTACCATCTGGAAATTATGCCTCATGCATCATGGTGTGTGCCATCATCTATGAGACAGAAATGATGAAGAATGTGACTGTATGTTTATGTACTCACCTACAGAAAATGTTGCCAACAGATGTATAGATGCTACAAGATGTTTAAATAAGAGAGGGTGTGAAAAGATAGTAGCTGCGTTTCACGAAAGCGTCGTAAGCCTAAATTGATCGTAGAATCCATCATACGACGAATCTTAGTTTTACGGGCCGTTCCCAAAGACACCGTAGCTAAAGTGTCTCTTGAAAATTCGTAACTCTTGAAAGCGCACAGATTAGCCTACTCCTTACGAGCATGTTTGGGAAACGCTTGTAAGAAATATCGATGGTTTCGTTATTTTGCTCGATCGTTGCTACGATCCATCGTTATTGGGAAACGCAGCCAGTGTCAACAACAATGTTTATAGGTAATGTATGGGATAAGGAAATAGTTTATAAAAGTATACACTCTCACTATGAAAGAGGTTGGGTCTGCATTCCAACATTCAGATAAAAAGGATATGCATTGTTCAGGTTACACCTATGGTATATACATAGGTCATCTAAGCAAAGCTAGACCCAGACATCTCTTTTATACATTATGTATAAAATAATAATTATGGAAGGCTGAAGGGTGTGCTACAAAGGATGGAGGACGGAACAAAAAACAGGGACCTAAGGATAGTGGTGGGAATACTGCAGCATATACATATACAGTATATCATGCATGAGAGGCAAGAGAGAGCAAGTGGGAAGAACAGAGAATAGCATGATCATGAGGATGTGTAAGAAAGAGAAAAAATGGAAGAGAAATTAGGCTGATTGCGTAGGACAGGATGATGGACGTTCTATAGCACCACCTTTTTGATGTCCAGCCAAGCCTTCTGGCAGCTGCCTTTCTACAAAGACTCATGCACACACACTTGTCTGTGGCTCAGCTGGCGCAACATGCCTCATCCATTAGAACATGTCTTCTAAGATGCCAGAATTACCAAATAGATACTCGCCAAATCACCTAGCCCTGTCAAAAAAAGAAAAGTATGCATTCCAACTGGATTAAATCTAAATCCTATTCCAGATGCCACATAATGGTGAGGATTATTTAGAAAAAAAATATTGTTTGGATTGTACAAACAACCACTTCTTTACATGTTTATGGTCACATTTACTACCATGTAACTGCATAACAATACATTTAGTAAGAACTTTGTAGTTACTTAGGAACTGCCCTGTAGTTAGTTAATTCTCAAGTCAAACTTGATATTGGGGAGGTTGGGCTTTCCAATGGGCAGTTTGTTAACATGAATCTTGTTTTGGTAACACAATCTTCAACTGCCCCTTTACAACATCCGCTTACACTTGCTATCACAGTTTTTATATACAAATACCTTCAATGTTGTTACTATAAGTATTGCTATATTGTTGTTGACGCAGTGGAGGCTCATCCACTTCACCAGCTTTCCTGGGCGTATTCCTAAACCTCAGCATGCCCATCTACCAACAACTGAGAGGGCAGCATAGGGGTTCTCCATTCTCATTTGTAGATTATAGCAAAGAGATAATAGACAGTGAGAGATGGAGCATTGCTGGAGAACTGGACATAATTATTCTATGTTGCTTCATTATCAACCAAATGGTCATTGTATTCAACTGGTAGGCTGCAAAGGGACATTGGGGAAACCAAATCCTCAAACAGCATTGCTCCACCAAGAATCTTTGTTTCACAACTGGAACCCCATTTTGGTGGGGCTCAAAGAGTTTACCAGGAGAAACTCTTGACGGGTCTCAAACGTCAGTTATTCCATGATTGCACTTTACTCCGGGTGTAAGAGGTGTAGAATGATAACATTGAAATGTACATTTATCATGTACATTTAGAGAGTCTAGAGCTAGTAATCTGAAGGTTGCCAGTTCGATTCCCGGCTGTGTCAAATTACATTGTGTCCTTGGGCAAGGCACATAACCCTACTTGCTTCGGGGGGGAATGTCCCTGTACTTACTGTAAGTCGCTCTGAATAAGAGCGTCTGCTAAATGACTAAATGACTAAATGTAAATGTACAACATTGTTAGATGCCAAAAGTTGTGTAGGAATAGGCTGTAGTGGTACTCTTGATCCATTCTCAGCAATTTAGCAACAATTGGATGCAGCTAATGTCATTTTTAACCTGCTTTTGTTGTGGTGGGGTTGTTGTGCAGACAGGGAAAATAGCATTTGCTGGACAAAATGAAACAGAACTAGATTGTAATTTTAAATAGATTATCAAAATGTTTCCTTTTGTGTTTCTTGCAACTGACGTCATTTGTCACCAGTCAGAGTTTAACATACTAGGTGCGCGTGACATGGTTACCTCTGCATGAAACATGCTGGAGGAGAAATGTGGGATCAAAGGGTTTGGAGTCATCAATGGGAGCCATCAATAGTTCTCTTACACTGCGGGATACAGAATCTGACACTGACTGGACCAACAGTTTTGAGTTTAAAATGATCATTGCAATCCACACTAACCTTGGCACATTGATTCAGTTAAACTTTTGCTAATTAATTATTACCAATTTAAACAGCAACATGAGTACTTTGGCTGCTTGCTGAGCAAAGTATTTTTTGGATACCTTGATTATTGCATTCTAAATAAGGCACAATAACATTCCTCCCACACAGCAAGACAGCTTGTTGACACAAATGTCCTAAACAGTTCTGTTTACTTCATTAACACTAAGCAATCATGACAAAGGTTGTGTTGATCACATTTATTTAAAGTTTTCCTGCGAGAGAATTTTTTTGGTTATTTAGTCTTTCAAGTGACCTTAGGCCCTGTCATTTTAATTGTTTTAGTATTCACCATATATAAATTATTAGCTTTTAACTTATCTTATTGGAGCCCCTGAATGAATTGAATTCAAATGGAAAGGACCTCAGTCTCCCTACCAGAAAGGGTTGAACACAAATCAGTCAGGACCTGAAGAAGGATTTGAAATAGCCAAGGCCAAATGGTCATTTGTAGGACTCAATCTCCCACAAGCCCTAGCCTGTAATGTTCCTAAATAGTGATTGGTCAGGGTATCAGTCAATTTGACATTAAGATGATTCAATCTCTCAAACCCCTTTGTCAATTCATATGGCAGACTGTATTCTTGTGATTGGTCAGTCCAGCAGGAAGTTGATATCCACAGAAGTGATTAAGTGTGTCCTCAATTTGCAGGCAGAAGGGGTCCAGTGATAAAATGGGGGTATGGTTTGCGCTTGTGCTTGTGGTGCCACATGGCCTACTGATGGCAAGGTTGGCCTTGGAAGGAGTGGAATACTTGAACTTAAAATGTTGCCTCTGCGTGAATGCAAGTGGTACCCACCAAATCTACATCCAACTATACAATCTAAAAGTTTTCAACCTCTCTTTTTATTGCCAAAGGTTTATTTTACCTTCAAACCTTCAACCCTTTTGAAGTCAACAGGTATGATACACCAATACTTGTTAAAAGCACATATGAATAACCAATATTTGACATAATTAAATCTTGTAAAACTGATTAAATAAATGTACACTGTTTCCTCCAATAAAACCATGCAGTTCGGCTAAACAGTGTAGACGATAGAAATTAATATAAATTTGAAACAAAACTTGCTTACTCCTTGTCGTCAAGTAATACTGTACAACCTATGGAACAAACATAAGAATTCAGTTCTAGTTTGCGTGCAAACTACTGTATAGCAATTACAGCATATCTTCTATCCATTATGTCACAATAATGATCCATCTCAATTAGATTTTGTCAAACTTTAGTCAGACTTTAGGGGTATCTCATGCAGTGTTCCTAATGATTGAAGTATTATTATCATATTTTCATTGCTTATGAATGCGGAAAGAAAGGGGGGAGGTTGTGAAGCGACATGCTTTTGAACAGGTTGGCGATGATCACAGTGTTGGGGGGCAATGTTTATTCATGGCCCCTTCTGGCCACCCAGGAACTTGGGGGAATACTGCAAACAGATGTAAGAGGGAGGGGGATAGAGGGGGGTGATTGAGATGGAGGAAGATATTGAGAGTTGGCTACAATATATGAGAGGAGAGACAAACCATGAGTACGGAAAAGGTAGGATGGCAAAGTTTGAAAGAATGAGATGTGTAAAAGATGTCTGTTCACAAGTTTGAGGATGGAAAGCAGCCAGGGGAAACACAGACAGTGAGGGAGTAAGAGATGGAGAGAGGTGGCTAGTATGAGACCATGTTTTTTCCATATTCTCTTAACCCTGGATGGTGTCAAGCTTGTGAAAGACTTGGAATCACCAGAGAGACTGACTGCTCTCTCTCTATTTTTCTCTCTCAAATGGACCAGGCAGACAATGCAATTAGTAGCAAACGATCATCCTTTTTCTAAGATAAGAGGATTGTGTCAAATATCTATGGATGCAAATGTGTAATTTGGAAGATCAACGACGACAGTATGTCATTTCTGCGTTTTCAGTTTTTGGTCTACCCTCTCCTTAAAAGATTAACTGAAATAATTTATTCCTACAATCCATCTTCTATAATATAGAACAGCATTGACAAGCTTGCTCTGTTCAGTGGAATCCCTTTAAGATGTCAACATTCTTTAACCAGTAAATCGGGATATTTTTTTTTTTATACAAATATCAGGTGCTTTCTCTCTTTAACTTATCATATTTACTTGTCATCTTATGTCAAAATGAGTCTTCATGTCCCTAGTACCTCAGGATGTTTGTACTCAAACACCAATTGTAAATCTTTGACTTTAATCTACTGTAAATTATGGTCGAAGGTAAAATAAGGGCCTTGTAAATCCCTTTTAACCCACTGGCGACACACTTCACAGCAGATTACAGTGCATCTGCTGTTGCCAGCAATGAAATTGGTGGCCTTGGTTAGATTGAAAGGCAGATATAGACAAAGAACTTTGGTTGTTTGTTCTGCTTCATTAAAATAGTGCCTCAGAACAAAAAAATAATACCTTCAATACCAACAATTGATGTTATTACTAAAGGTCTAAAGATCGAATAAAAGGCCATGGACCAGTGCTTGAAACATTCTAGGGCATTGAAAGCTTAGAATAACCCTGTGAGCTATCTTAAAATATATTAAATTGAGGGCCCTTGAACATTGTTCAAACATTTTGCCCTTGTCCCTTTGATATTGTATATGTTGACACTGAGAATAATTTATAGTCACATTTCCTAATTTACAAACCAAAGGTAAGATCCTATGGATCGCTCAACAATTGAAGCAGAACATAGCAATACAAACAATTTGCAGTGTGGAATGATAAGGAAATCATAGGCTTATGGGAGCCTTGAAGCTGTGTTTTTTGTGTATCCCTATACACCAGTGGTCTTCAAAGTCAATAGGAGAGACACTTTTACTGCAAAGTATCAAAAGTTACATCCAGTCATAAATAGCATGTCTGTCTGCTTATCAATCTGTCATCCCTGAACATGGGGGGGGGGCTTTAAATTACAGACTTGTAATTTCAACCCTCCCTAGCTCTACAGCACCTCACAACTTTCCGATGTAAATCCGTGGTGAAAAATGAAACTGCAGCGTGCTCTCATAGAGAGCCATTGGGACAGATTTCTGGCTGCCCAGCCTATTTTCACGTTAGGTCAAATGACCGTATTATTTACTGCCATGCGAGCCACAAATTAAAGCTTGGCGAGCCACAGGAGGCTTGCGAGCTGCGCAATGAGTAACACTGCTATACACAAACACAAAATTGGATATTATCTTCAAGTCAAGACGAGCACCACGCTCTGTCCCTGTGTTTCGACCCTCTATGAACTTGCACGTTTACGGTCGATGTCTAGGGGACATGAGGGCCTAACAACTGTATGGCTGGGTGTCACAGCCACAACAAACACAAACGAAAGAGTGTGTCAATAAACAAGTGTTTTATTCTTAACAAAAAGTTGTCACGGGAGAACAAGGGAATATTGAACAGCTTCAAAGAAAAGAAAACAACCCTGCATAACCCCAAATAATGCCTCTCCATCCAAAATACATGGGGTGACACTGTCCCTTGCCTAGTGTAGTAACAAGGAGTAAGCTACGTGATGTAGGTGTATGCCCATGGGCAGCGTACCTGTCCCCTCTCTCCTGTGAACGATTGGGGCAAACAAAATAAACTATAAAACACAAATGAAGTAAAACAAACATAAAGTCAAAAGACAATATTGTAAATCGTAACTATTTATGAGAAACACTACCGTGCTGACACAAACACTGACACGCCAATACTAATATGCCAATACAGAACACAGTCAGCTCCCGAACTGAAGACAGGCCCGGCTTATGAAGGGCAGCGGGCAGACGGACGGGAAAACGATTGGGTGGGAGCCGGAGCGGGCATGACGATCCAGGCCAATCTCGGACAGACATGAGAGGGAGGATAACGAGAGAGGGAGGAGCAAACACAACAGGGGGAGACAACACAAACTGCAACACCAGCAGTCACCACTGCAAGGCCGTAACACCCTGTTTGACTACTCTACCAAATTAGGGGTGGTACTAGTTAAAACAAAGCATGGGGTTTCAAATCTGGTTGTGGCTAGGATGAGAACAGAAGATGAACTACCCAATTCATGAAAGGCTGTCCTCATTCAACATTCTCTAACACTGGATCTCTTCTAAGATTGAGTGTACTGTAGAGAAATGATACTAGCATCAGGAACATGTCTTCATGTGTGGGCACCATCCATTGTGCTCTGGAGAACCCTGCAACACACCCAAGGTACTTTACTGTACATCAAGTGGAAAGGGATGAGGGCGTTTGAGTACATTGCTTTACGATAGGTCTCATTCTCTAGTCGAACTGGAAGTTTTAAAAGAACACTGGAGAATACCCTGATGAACTAGCCTAATAAAGTGGCATTTTAGTTCTCCACTCACGTCCCATTTTGCTAAGATATCCCCTGCTATTAACATAGGCCTGAGAGGTTCTTGTTTTCTAACCACATTCCTCTCCTCCTCCGCCTACACCAGGGTTAGGGATTGAGCAAATAGGAGACTTTTTTATTACATGCAATGCAGTGTTTTCCGCAGAAGATATTAATTTCAAAGAAACATGATTATAGAAAACAGACAGGGCCTTAAATATAGCAGGTATCTCACCATCTTCATAAAACTATATAAAATATACAGTGTATACAGTATGTATGTATAAATGGCCACGGCCGTGCCCCAGGTTCTCCTTAGTGTGTTCTCCATGTTTTCTCCTGCCCTTAGTGTTTTCCAGTCTGTCTTCCTGGATTGCTTGTACCTGCGTTGTGGTCTGTGTGAAGTTTTCAGTTTGCACGTTTGTTATAGTTAGGTTTACCTGTCTAGTTTGGTCCTTTGTGTGTGTATATTTGCTTGCTCTCTTTGTCAGTCCTTGTTGCATCTTTGTCTACGTATGAGTATTCCTTCTGTATTCTAGAGTTTTGTAAATAAATATTGTTTAGTTTTTATCCTGCCTACCTTGTATTTGGGCACTTCCATGTGACAATGAATATATATTTGGATAGATTGAAAACTGGATAAAAATGTATTATGTATAAGATACAATCTTATACAATCAATCATTCGAAGTACTCCTTTAAAGCAACAATCCTTCAGTACAATCAGAATACAACAATCATTAACTCTAGACCAACTGTCCCAAAACACCCAACCTGTCGTTGTAGGGTCATTAACCCCACTCAGCCTGACGTGTTATGGATTTGTTATTTTCTTATCTTATACCCCTAAATATGTGTTTGAAAGACATTTAACAGTTTTACGGTCGATTCTCAGAAAAATGTACACTACAAGGACATTATAACGAGATACATTTTCCGTGATAAGCAACTCCTCATCTTCATCAACAGAATTTAGTGTGTACTCTGATCTTGTGTGTGTCGTGGGCTGGACCATTTATTAAGTCTTCTAGAAAGGCCCTTAATTCTACCATATCTATCCTGCAAATGTAATATGTGAACTACAAATGTCCTACTTTCTTCAAATTGTTGCCATTTGTTTTCAGACTTAACCAACTCAGAGTATTGTGAGTGACAATTTCCACATAAGACTGCCACACTTACACACAAACAACATATTTCCTTTCTCCCTCTGCAGCTGTTAACACCTGCTTATATACACATTAGTTTTGCATGAATACCTGTGCAATGACTGTAATCTATCATTTCCTCGATCAGCCCCTAGTATTACAGTACCATTACAACATCACTGCGCAGATGTTGAGGCATGCAGCCTGAATCAAGGGAGGGAAGAACAATCATCACTTTCTCCCTCAATGCATAACCACCCACTCCCCACCCCAATCCACACAGATGCTTTCAATACTTTTTTTCCCATTACCAATTGCTAATTTCCCTTGTAATGGCGCTAGCTTCGTTTCAATTATATATTAGCCCAAGATTACTTGCTTGGTGTTTTGCTAGTTGTTAATCAGGTCTTAATCAGTTTGGTCACTTGAGAATTCACACACAGTTTGTCCTGAAGAATTATGACTTTTCTTCTTATTGCTTTTGAAGATAATTTTTCAATGATCCTTATTTCTTGTGTCCCTATTCACCAAATAACCCAGAGAAAGTATCTATATTTATAAATCTGGTAGAATATATCAGATAAGTGGTTGATAATGATTATTGGTTTCACTTGACATGTCTGACATGTTGTCATTGGTTAACATTTTGAAGTTAGTAGGGCTGTGCAGAGATGCACATTGTAAATTAGTTAAATAAATGGCAAGGCAAACATGTTACAAAATGAAGGTTTAAAATTGTTCCTACTCTACCAAGATTATTGTAAATCAGAGAGAGAAAGATGTGAGCAAGGAGAAGGAGTAGTAGAAGCCCTCAGAAGATCAAGAATCTAGAGTACAATGCTTCACAATTCACTATTATCTGGAGAACTACCAATCATTGCTGACCCTTGTTGAACATCTTTCTTATCAACATACCATATGACTACAAATGTAACAGTAAGTCACACAATGAGGTGACTTGATGACCCATCAAGCAAAGTCTTTAGCATACAGTGCATCCGGAAAGTATTCACAGCGCTTCACTTTTTCCACATTTTGTTGTTACAGCTTTATTCCCAAATTGATTCAATAAATTTTTCCCGAAACATTTGACACACAATACCCCATAATAGCAAAACGAAAAAATTGGGTTAGTATCTTTAATAGATTTGCAAAAATTAGGAACAAATGGAGTTCACTCCGCATTCCCTCATGTCCGGCCCTGCGGGCACCGACCGCCGGGGCCACCCCATCCTGCTGCAGAAGGGGCGGATGATTTGTAACAACTTCAACGCCGGGACTTGCTCCATGTTGTCCTGCCGGAGCCTCCACGTCTGCTCCTTCTGCGGCGGGGCCCACTCCCGCTCCTCCTACTCCCTCGACCCCCCCGACCGACCAGCCTCCTGACTGTCTGCCCACCCGTCCACCCCCATCATCGTCCCTGTCCTGGCCGAGGCTCTCCGCAACCACGCTGACCCCGCCTCCGTGAGGTTTCTCCTGGACGGCTTGCTCCTCGGCTTCTCCCCCGGCCTCATGTCCTTGCCCACATGCTCCTTTGCCTGCCCAAATCTCCGCTCCGCGCTCGAAGCCCCCGACATGGTCTCTGCCCTGTTGGCCAAGGAGGTGACTCAGGGCTTCATGGATGGCCGTTCGCCTCCCCCCCGTTCCCGATCTACCGGCCACCCATAAATACTCGGGCAAACAGAGGCAGAGGCTCGTCCCCGACGAGCCTCTGTCCCCGACCGAGAGTTCCTCGGTATCACACTGGACACAGTGTCTTTCCGAGCTTCACTCCCCACCGACAAACTGGACCGCATCACACTCCTCCTCTCCAACTACCTGCTCACTCCACCTGCACCAAACGCCAACTCCTCTCCCTCATCCGCCACCTGAACTACGCCCTCCGCATCATCCCCCAAGGCCGCTCCTTCATCTCCCACCTCCTCCTCCTGGCTTCTTCCGCACAGTCTCTCCACCATACCATCACACTCGACACCTCCTGCCTCATGGAGATGGAGCTCTGGCATCACCTCCTGTCCCACTGGAACGGCATCACCTTTTCCTATAACAAACTTGTATCCAACCCCCACGACATGCAGCTATTCACCGACGCCTCCCCCTCCTCTGGTTTCGGCTGTTATTACTACTCTACTACTACTACTCTCATACTCTACTACTACTACTCTCATCCGCACTTCACAAGGTCTACCCCATCATCATCGCTGCCGTCCTCTGGGGCCATGAATGGTCAAGCCAATCCTGCTCTCCGGTTCCCCCTGCACAGCCCTCTCCAACAGTCAGACCTCCCTCCTTAAGCGCCTAGATCCCCGCTCTCCTCTGCATGGTTCCCCCTCACTGCCGACCTGCTAGCCGCCTGCATACGCACAGTGCAGACTGGCTACTCCTCCCCTTCCACCAATTCCACCATAGAGGCCATGTTCCTCCTGGCCTTCTTCGGCTTCCTGAGGTGCTCTGAGTTCACGTCCATCTCCTCCACCTTTGACCCCTCCGCTCACCCATGTGTCTCCTACATCACGCTACATTCCCCAGACACACTCATCTTCACCCTGAAACGCAGCTAAACAAATCAGAGCGGGCCAGCCGTTCCCATCTTCCTCTTCTGCCTCAACTCTCCCCTCAGCCCCTATGAGTCCCTGTATAACCTGATTCTCTCCAAATCAGGAAGCCATGCCCTCCCCTCCAGCCCACTAATCCTCACAGAATCAGGACACGTCGCCTCCCGCTTCTGGTTCCACCATCATCTCCGCCTCATCCTCGCCAAATCAGGTATCGAACATTCACTCTATTCTGCTACCAGCCTACACCAACCGCTCCAGGTTCGGCTCTCCTACCAGCCTACACCAACCGCTCCAGGCTCGGCTCTGCTACCAGCCTACACCACACTGCATCAGGCTCGGCTCTGCTACCAGCCTCTACCACACTGCATCAGGCTCGGCTCTGCTATCAGCCTACACCAACCGCAACAGGCTCGGCTCTGCTACTAGCCTCAGGCTTGGCTCTGCTACCAGCCTCTACCACACTGCATCAGGCTCGGTTCTGCTACCAGCCTCTACCACACTCTATCAGGCTCGGCTCTGCTACCAGCCTCCTCCACCATCGGGCTTGGCTCTGCTACCAGCCCTGCTTCAATAAAAGCTATCTATTCAATCTATGGTGCTATTACTGAATTTGTGAAATGGATTTAGATTAACCAAAGTTCGGAAGGAAGACTCCTTCACTCCAATCAACTAATACGCATCAGTCCAGCGAAAGCACGGAGGAATGTGACCGAACTCCCCGTTTTCAATTACGAGGTACCACAGAGGTCAGGGCGACGGGTCTGTAAGTCCTGTTGGCCTTGGCTTTTTGGGCACGGGAATGATGGTGGAGGACTTGAGACAGGCTGGCACATGGCATGTCTTCAGGGAGGTGTTGAAGATGTAGGTGAACACCGGAGACAGCTGGTCAGCGCAGTGCTAGAGGGTGGCTGGAGACAGCGTCCGGCGCAGCTGCTTTACGGGGGTTCTGCCTCTTGAAAAGTCTGTTAACTTCTCGTCTCTGTGTTGATAGGGGGGGAAGGGATAGTTCAGGACAGTCCAATTGTCTGTCAAATCTACAGTAGAACTCGTTCAGGTCATTGGCCAGGCGAGAGTCGTTAGTGGAGTGGGGGACTCTGGGCTGGTAGTTGGTAATCTGCCTGAGCCCTCTCCAGACAGAAGCACAGTCGTTAGCAGAGAATTGGTGTTTTAGTCTCTCTGAGTAAGGTCGTTTAGCCTCTCTCACCACCTTGCTAAACCTGTTCTTCGAATCCTTGAATCTGTCTCTGTCTCCACTTCTAAACGCGGTCTCTTTGTCCAGCCTTCTGAGTTTAGCTGTAAACCAGGGTTTGTCGTTGTTGAAGCTCACCCTGGTGTGTGTTGGTATACAGCAGTCCTCACAGAAGCTGATGTATGATATCACAGTCTCCGTGAGCTCATCCAGACTATTGGTGGCAGTCATAAACATATCCCAGGCAGTACAGTCCAAGCACACCCGCAGATCCTCCATAGCCTCACTGGTCCACTGTTTTGATGTCCTCACAGCAGGCTTTCAGCGCTTTAGCTTCTGCCTGTATGCAGGAATCAGGTGGACCATGGTGTGGTCAGAGTGACCCAGTGCTGCTCGGGGGACCGCATGGTAGGCTTTACTGATTGTAGAGTAGCAGTGTTCCCTTCTCTGGTTGGGCATTTAATGAATTGTCTGTGTTTGGGGAGTTCTTGGGTGAGATTGCGTTTGTTAAAGTCGCCTAGTACAATAACTAAGGAATTCGGATTAGCATGCTCCACACTCAATATCTGGCTGGCGAGCACACATTGTGCCTCGTTGACGCTAGCCTGCGGAGGCATGTAGACGCTGACCAGAATGAATGACGTAAACTCGCGTGGCGAGTAAAAAGGTTACCTCCCTCGAAGATTCTTCTACAGGGTGGGCAGAGTTGCTTTTATCTTTCTGCCCGTCAGAAGTTCAGCTGGACTGGCTCCAGTGGTAGCACAGGGAGTCGATCGATCGATCGACACATAAGAGCTGTTAGAGGTTATGTTTGCTTTGTATTGAAAGTCTCTTCCGCCACAATGTTCACATCAGTCCTGGAGTCTATTTTGAATTTTACAGGGGTGGCCCCTACCAAGAGCTGGACTGTCCCCTGTTCTCCTAGCTTATTTGCGTTAAGAACAGTGCCTAAAAAATATACAGGTTGGTCTAAACATTCAGTGCCTTATTTTACTGACCTGCTGTTATGGCATCTCTCGCCCAGTGTCAGTTCTTTTGACATTTGTGGCATTTACCTGACCTTGCAGGACAGCACTCATCACCGGCATGCTGTGTAGGCCTATGTCCACATTTGCCACATGACTGTCTGCTCGGCTTTTGTCTTTAGGCTTATGTTCTCCACTCCTAGATTTCCTATTGGAACTTTCTTCTGAACAAGTTTACTCATGCCAAGGTACCTAGCGAGAAGTGAACTTTCCTAGACTTTATGTTACTATGAGCTCGTTACTATGCTATTCCATCACATTGATTGCTCTCAATGACTGATAATCATGATTTGATGCCCCTTTCATGGTTTGCTTCAATATTCGATCAGTCTTTGAAAAAATGCATTTGTGAATCTAAGCACGTCAGGAAAGTTCCAAAAATCCACACACAAATGCAGGGATTTGTAACTCGTGTTTGTCCGATTTGTAACTCGTGTTCTCCGCTTTGTAACTCGTGTTCGTCAGGTTGCAAACAAATGTAATGGGGTGATTTATTTGTGAATCGCGTTACATTTGTGAATCACAAAATACATTTGTGAATCACGAAATACATTTGTGAATCACGAAATACATTTGTGAATCGCGTTACATTTATTTGTGAATCACGAAATACATTTGTGAATCGCGATACATTTATTTGTAAATCATGAAATACATTTGTGAATCATGTTACGTTTGTTTGTGAATTATGAAACTAATCTAACTACATACATTAAATAATGTATTTAAACTCAAGCTTGTGTGGTGCGTCGCTGTCTTCAATGCGACAGCCTAAACTTTATGTCAATATGTTTGTGAAAACGGCTAACATGCCCTGCGCTAGCACTAGTTAGCTTGCCATAGGCATTTCTCATATGGACATATTGTTGTGTCTCGTTTTCGCTCATTTAATCTGTTCGACCTCATAATCTGTTTCCATATAGTTGAAACGTAGGGCTACATCTACGAATGTGTGGACTCAGATATACATAACCCATCTGCAACCGACGCAAGCACACCTCACAATTTCCCCAGAAATTGTACCCTATCTAGTTACCAATGCTGCCCAACCCATTTCACCTTGTAACTACATAGTAATTACATAGTTGTACTTATTATTTTGTTAATGCATTTATTACATAGATTTTACATACTTATTAATGTGGCTATCAGGGAAATGTTTATTGGATTTTCTCTTAAACTTTCAGAAGAACTCTTTTCACCCAATGGCATATTCTGATATTGTATCCAGTACATCATGTTAAGAACTCATCAGTTGTAATGAGGATGATACTAAGCAAACAAGTGGTAAGTAATGATTATGAAGTCTGCTACTCAATGATGAAAGGAAACATTAGAGAGAAAGGGGGGCACAATATTTGTTATGATCACTTTAAAAGCAGAATGTGAATACCACCTAATGTGCAGATCAAATGCTTGCAGCGGCACACACCCGCGCTCCCTCAAAATCAAACGCCACGCATATGTTTAATTGGTCTCTGTGCTCTCATACTTTTTTTCTAGCTGTCTTTCACTTTCTTTCCAGCATGCACACACACAGGCCTACACATTTCTGCATGCAGAGATGTGCCTTTGTGCATATAGTTCCTACACAGATGACATTCTTCACAAGTTCACATGCACTTTTGCGCCATTAGAATCAGAATCCCCGTGTACACACAAACTAGTAGACGCACCCACACACATTCTACTGCAGTCTTTGTTCCTTTTTTAAAAGACAAGCTATCAAGGTTGTCATGAGTGGATGTAACAAAGCAGCATGAAGTTGTGTGTGTGCATGCGCCTGGGTATGTGTTTTTGTGCACGTTTGTCAGTGTCAGTTTGAGGACACAGAGTTCAAGAGGCAACACTAAGCATCACATTGCCGTAAGCAAAACAATGGGAGAAAATATGTCCAAAGAAGAGAACAAAAGGAAAGAACGTGCTAGAGAAACACCCATAAAGAGAAATGGGCAGACAGGGGGCAAAGAAAGCACTTTTGATGTACAGCCAACATGAAGGGCTCAAATCTGTAATTGCCTGTGTGAGCTTGGTTAGTATGCATGTGTGTTCCCGGACACAGTGAGTTTGAAGGTCTTGCTTTGGACTAAGGTGTGTATGTATGAAAGAGAGATTGTGTGTGCCTTGGTAAGATAACACTTGACTTAAGCTTAAGGTCATGAAGAAGGGCAGCCAGGGCAGCTCTTTAAATCCAACATGAGGAATGGGGTTTGTGTGTGTGTACGCACCCACATGTTTCAGTGAGATGGATGGCATTAAACGAGCTGGCATGATCATAATGGTGTGTGTTGTTCTTTTACTATATGTGCATAGTTTGGACTTTGTGTTGAGCGTCATTTATGTAAGTTATATGAATGTGTAACGGTGCCAACCAGAGAAAATCATATAAAAAATGTATACTCTTCTCATTTTGGTAAGGTGTGTCTCATACAATATGTTTGAGTGCTGAATCTAGTCTGCCTCAAGCAATGAGGTTGATTTGTATGTGTGTGTGTGTGTGAGGCAATGAGGCACAGACCATGTCTAATTAGGCATGCCAGGAGGTTACAGTGTGTCATGCATGTTACTTCCTTGCTTCCTTTCTTCTTTTGCCGTGTGAAATTAGCATGTGATATGAGCCTGTGTAATTCTTCACGTGGTAGATGTGTGTGCCTAGCAATTTAATTGATTACCTTACTGCAGATCAAAATCTAAAAACATTTCCAGTCAAGGCCAAATTAAAAAAGGCAGTTAAAGTACACACCTGTGGAAGCCCTAATAATCTGTCCATGCTAAAGTGTCCATGCTCTGTCTTGACACTCAGATTCACAATCAGTCCTAATTGGCTGTTATATTTTTCTCGCCTTGTCTGCAGAAAAGGACCATCTGCACTGAGCTTAATTTCAGATGGTTCTTTCTTGGTGCAATCCATGTTTTTGGGATGAGTAAACTTTGTCACTTAGGCTACCTGAACTTCATGTCAAACTCAGTTTATCAACACAAATGTAGTTATTCTGTGCGGTACCTTGGGGAATTCAGAATAACCTATACAGTGCTATGCATGGACAAATGGACAAGCATTCATGCAATACTCTCGTAAGTATTTTGACAAATTAACTTATTATTTTAAATTAAGTATTTTTGGAAAAATTGAATGTCTTTTAGGAAATTATATCACAATTCTGAATAGCTGACACATTAAATGTATTCTTCCGCAACTACACTTGCTGTGCATTTTTGAAAGAGTGTTCTGTGTAAAATCTTTACACTTTACACATTTTTGGTGCTCACAACTAAATAATATATTACTGTTTACAGGCTACACTGCAGCAATTATTAAAAACACAGCAGTAGCTGTTATGAAGGCTAGTTAATGAAATTACTGAGTAATGGATAATGCATATGTCATCAATATAACATTTTAAAGGCCATCAGTTTTTCTTTTAGGTCAATAGCACCCTTAAAATTGGGCAGATGGGCTATCTACATTTGCTATTGATCTTGTTCAAGGGCTTTGATAATGTCATGCCATACAATACTTAGAGCTAATATAGGAAGAGAGTGAGACACAGCCCCACTGCTAGCCATAGAAGCAGCTCCACAGCCAGCAATGATAACAGCTCCACAGCCAGCCATGACAACAGCCCCACAACCAGCCATGATAACAGCCCCAGAACCAACCATAGGAGCAGCTCCACAGCCAGCTGTAGGAGCAGCCCCACAAACATTGTTTAGTTTTAATTTAAACTAGTTATGCATGATTTTTGACAGAAATTCTGACTTTTTCACAAAAAATGACACTTTCATTGTTAATGTGATCAGTAGCAGAGATTAAAGTGGCTGTAAAGCAGAACTGAAAATGAGTTTTAAGTTCATCACACCACATAAGAGCGTGTTGTTAGTGTGGAGTCAGGTGGCTGAGCGGTTAGGGAATCGGGCTAGTAATCTGAAGGTTTCCAGTTCGATTCCCCGGCTGTGCAAAATGACGTTGTGTCCTTGGGCAAGGCACTTCACCCTACTTGGGTGAAGTGCCAAAAACTAAACTCCTCTCTTACCTCCGGCACCTTCCCCTCTGCTTTCAAACAGGCTAGAGTTACCTCTCTACTCAAAAAACCCTCCCTTAACCCTGCCGTCCTCCAGAACTACAGACCAGTATCACTGTTACCCTTCTTTTCAAAAACAATTGAACGTGCTGTATCTAACCAACTGTCAAACTTTCTCAGAACAACTTGCTTGACCCCAACCAATCGGGCTTCAAGACTGGCCACTCCACAGAGACTGCCCTCCTTTCAGTCACCACTGCCCTCCAGTCTGCCAGAGCGGCTTCCAGGTCATCCGTCATCATTCTGCTGGACCTTTCTGCAGCGTTTGATACGGTTAACCACCAGATCATGCTCTCCAGACTTTCTGAGATGGGCATCACTGGCACTGCACTCCAGTGGATCTCATCCTACCTGTCGGGAAGATCCTACCAGGTCTCCTGGGGAGGCAAACTGTCAGGCCCTCGCCAGCTCTCCACTGGTGTCCCACAGGGCTCCGTCCTTGGACCCCTCCTCTTCTCTCTGTACACCACCTCACTTGGACCAATCATCACCTCCCATGGCTTTTCCTACCACTGCTACGCTGACGACACGCAGCTGTACCTGTCGTTCCCCCCGACCGATCCGGGGATCTCAGCTAGGATTGAGGCCTGCCTCACAGACATCTCCGCCTGGATGACCAAGCACCACCTCCAGTTGAACCTCGCCAAAACAGAACTTCTCATCATTCCGGCTAAACCCTCCATCTCCCACGATCTCTCAATCACCCTGGGATCTGCGACGGTGACCCCTTCATCCTCTGCCAGGAACCTTGGGGTTACCATGGACGACGAGCTCTCCCTCACGGCCCACATTGCTGCAGTCTCCCGGTCGTGTAGATTCACCCTCTACAACATCCGGAAGATCAGGAGATACCTATCTGAGCACTCCACCCAGCTGCTAGTCCAAGCACTTGTCCTCTCCAAGTTGGACTACTGCAACTCGCTGCTCGCTGGTCTCCCAGCATGTGCAACCCGCCCTCTTCAGAGGATTCAGAACACAGCGGCCCGCCTGGTCTACAATCTACCCAGACGCTCCCATGTTATCCCGCTCCTCATCTCTCTCCACTGGCTACCTATCATGGCCCGTTTCAGATTCAAGACCCTGGTACTGACCTTCCGAGCAGTGAACGGGACTGCACCCGTCTACATCAAGTCTCTCCTGCAGCCTTACACCCCCACCCGTCACCTACGGTCTTCTTCAGACAACCGCCTGGTGGTCCCACCGCTCAAGACCGCCCGGTCCCAACACAAGCTCTTCTCCTGTCTGGACCCCCAGTGGTGGAATCAACTCCCCACCTCCATCAGAGACACTGACTGTCTCTCCACCTTCAAGAAAAGGCTCAAGACTCTTATGGTTCTTCCCTTTGGCACTTACTCTGAGTGTTTTATGTGTTCATTACTTTGTCTTTGCATCGTACCAGCTGAGTAACAGAATGCAGGTTATATAAACCGTCTGTGATCTGACGTAGATAGGTGGCTGTGACGTAGATAGGTTGGGTTTTGGCCCGTCTATACAAAACCTGAGCTGAAAACAGGTGAGAAACTGTCCAACGGTCTAACACATTTCAGTGCGACGTTTTTGTGCTTTGCACATGCTTTCAGCAACTCATTTCACACGTATATAATGTACTGAGAAGCAAGTCATGGAATTTGCTTTACAGAAAATGGAGCATAAATTGTATTTTTTTGAGTGTCTAAAATTGTGTCCAAAGGCCTGCATTTTACAGAGTTTTCTTATTCAGGTCTAACTGAAGACAAAATAACCACACAGAGACAACATGGCAAAGAGGACATACAAGGGAATAGGAGAAAGAGAAGGGAGGAGAGAAAGCCCTATATATCATTCATCACATGTGCAACCGTGCGTGAACCATGCAAGCCACCGTATCATTTAAACTCTCCTTCTCATTTACCTTATTATCTGCCT
The DNA here is from genome assembly GCF_038355195.1 of Osmerus mordax. Taxonomy (NCBI): domain Eukaryota; kingdom Metazoa; phylum Chordata; class Actinopteri; order Osmeriformes; family Osmeridae; genus Osmerus; species Osmerus mordax. The sequence goes on along the minus strand of NC_090050.1, from coordinate 4,872,361 downwards.
ATCAATGTACATTGTTATTGTATATATAGGTGTGTGATGAATAGCTTTTTTGATCTAACATGCATGAGTCCTTTTGCTCAACATATGGATAGGCGCTTTGGTATCATTGTGTTGTGGAGTCAGGTGGTTGAGTGGTTAGACAATCGGGCTAGTAATCAGAAGGTTGCTGGTTCGATTCCCAGCCGTGTCAAATGACGTTGTGTCCTTGGGCAAGGCACTTCCCCCTACTTGCCTCGGGGGAATGTCCCTGTACTTACTGTAAATCGCTCTTGTTACGCACTACTCCCGTTAGGGAGGGGAAGCTACACCCCACCGCTCAAGAACCCCCAGCGGTCAGAAAAAGAGGCATGGAGTCGTGGTGCAAGCAAGTTCGCCCACCTGTAGAGAATGGAAACAGAGCAAAGCAAACACGCACACACAAAACACATGACAGGACTGGGGACGTAACACTCTGGATAAGAGTGTCTGCTAAATGACTAAATGTAAAGTAATGCGTTTTAGTAGCCGGTCATGGCGGCACCCTGTATGGCAGCAGCTACTTCAGCTCCCGATAGCGATGTGCGTTTTATGTTATATGCACATTTGGAGTATGGGGAAACGCAATTTCGATCGTCTGTGTAATTACTTGTTGCATGGTCTGATTGACAATAAAGTTCACTTTTACTTTGATTTGATTTACTGGTATGTTCACCTTTTAGTTTTGTATAGTATTATCATTAGACTAAAACAGACAGCATTATTTATTTGTGTTGATACCAAGCACCAATAATGTTGTGTTTAAACAGGTTTTGTACAGTTCTAAGCATAGTGGACCATTATACAATACAAAAGCCAGAGGTTTCAATGGTAAGAAACATAAGGAAAATTATTATTCATTTGTTATCATCTCAAGACTGGATGTAGGCATGGAAACAAAAATGATTTTAAAAGTAATGTATTAGTCATTACCTGCCCCCACATGCAACCAAAGTCATAACTGTTTGAAGGCCTATAGAGTGTTATGCCATATTTAACACTTTCTTTTGAAATGCAAATATCATGAACAATCGTATGTTTGGTAATGGACATAGGTTTCAAGTCATGGTATTCCATTATTCAAAAAGTGTAGGAACCCTGAAATGCAATGGAAATTCCTTAAATCCACTCTCCAAGATCAGATTATCTTGGGAACGTGTGTCCTTTCCCTCAACACCAACAGCAATAAATGACTAGTATAAAGTAACAGTTCAGTTGACTACTTACACCAACAGCGGTTTATGATTGGTAGAGGTAAATTACTAAAATTAACTAGGTAGTACAGAAAGTAACACAAAAATCTGAAGTATTTACACATACCTATCACTCTTCAACCTACTGTAGGAGACCGAGAGAGCCATCAAGTGCTTCATTCCAACTCATCCTTCTCTGAGACAATGTTTCTGGGATATAACTGATATGACCTATTGGTCCTGAATGCAGAACCAGCACTGTAAAGTACTCAGATAAGTTGGTTACACTACAACTAGTGAATGAACATTTTAAATCAGCAGGAATGCTGTCACTGGCAGGCATCTTGGAGCCATGTGTGTCTGACAAATAAGTGAAGCCTTCCCATTTGTCTCTCAAAGATCTTATGTGGGCTTCGAGGTCCTTTGTGAAACATTTGACCTTTTCGACATAAAATACCCAATTATGTAAAACCTATGTTGGGACACATTAGAATGACAGCTTATGTTCTCAATGATTTTGCATCCCATTCTTCTTACTTGTAGGTTTGACTGAAGCTAGGTGTTCAATCCATGACCTGTGTGAGGTCAAAGCTCTGCGAGGTCCAAAAGTTTATCTAAAACACAACCCTGCCAACTATACACACACGATTTAGAACAAAACTCAAAAAACTGAATAGGAATGAGATGAAGGGAAAGTGAGAAAGGGATGTGAATGATCTGCAAAGACTACTGTAGCAAACACTGTAATGTGTTTTTCCCAAATGATGCAAGGCCAACCTAACAACCCCAGGCCCCATACTTGCCAAACCAGTTTCTTCTCAGCTCTAATTTTTTAACTTCAACATAACAAATCTAAACACATCGATCTTCCAGTTCTAGTAATCAGAGACCAATGTTGCAAATTTTGTTAAATGCTTCGCTTAGCCTCTACAAATACTGTATGTGTCAGTGGCATTTGCTCTTTATACACATGCTGTGTTTCTGTCATGCTACAGATGATGTGCTAGCTAGCTTGTTTGGAAATGGGCCCCGCTAGGTTCTCTGGCTGTAATGAGCTTGAGGCGTTAATTAGCTAGTAGCTTGTTGCCAGATTTGGGTCGAAGCTAAAGCCGCGTCACTTGAGTAGTGCAGTGAGGGAGAGAGGAGGACGGCTCTAATGAGCTCTCAATGGTGTGTTTACTGTTACCCAAAGTCATAGCTGTTTCTCCCTCCCTCCACACACACACACAGAAATATAGACTGAACATTCATCCATCCCATATAGAGAACACACATACATTCGTGCATAAACATATGCAAATTATTCCATGAACAGAAACGTAACACACACACACATGCACACGCTAGCAGATAACTGATTTTTCTCCGCAGCATTTGCCAGTGATGAGGGCCTAATTAATCTCAGTACACTCCAGCTCTTCATCATATCTGTAACAAGCAATCAGCAGAGTAGAATATGATAGGCTTGATCTACCATGTGTTGTTGTAATTTTGTATGTCGACTCTGCAGTAAAAAGGAAGGGGAAAAAGTTATCTCTTTGATCAATAGTAGCTAATACCCAATCCGTTTGCTTTGTTTTCCCCCTATCCCATTTAAAGGACCTTTTTAAACAAGGGCAGATAGACTGCTTTAAAGGACAGAGGGACATTTTTGTTTACCTTCTTCTTTAAGATTGATCACCGTGAGTGTTGAGGGATTCTGGTGTCACTGGACGGGCAATTACCTCTGTGTGTGTGTGTGTGTGTGTGGAGGAGGGGGGGGGGGGGTGCAACTTGGCACACACATCTGTTCTAGGCATGTTCTGCTATAAGTACACAGACCGTCATGCAGTCAATGTGTTTGTGTGTACAGTGTCATCTTCAGCTGGGGACATAGCAGTAAGAGTCAGGGCAGTTACTCAACAGTGATGGGAAGTCTCTGCCGAGCAGTTGAGTCACAGTCCCCATACGGTTCATTACGAAGAGAGGCCTGACAGAACAACCTCATTCAGGATGGATGAGCTGGCTATGCACATGCTTGTAACACTACAGCAATTGGGCTTCAATAACAATTGGACTTTGTTGTGACTTGTATCATTTGCAAATATTTTTTACATCCATCCTCAATCAAGTTACACTATTGTACTGATGGATGAGGGAGGTCACTGACTATTTTCATATTCACTCACAAGGAACATCTATTTAGTTCAAATCCTAAACTCATGCTGTGTTGTTTGTGTAAATCTAGCCTTCTGCACAAAAGCTCATATTTAACATTTTGGTTGTGCATGATGGATACCATTACGTAATGATAGTGCAAACAACATATACATTCAAACTCCATTTGCGTACATGTTGCAATTTTCAGACAACAAACAATCCAAGTGCATGTTCTCCTCGGTTCCTTGATTTGAACAATTTCAAATAGTTTTAAACCCTCAGTGATTCTTTCTTCTGATTCTCTACCGTTTAAGAGCTTGTTTCACCTCTGTCACTTCCCAAAAGTCTTTCAGTCTTTTATTGATGCTTGTCCACATCCACATTTATTTCCTTGCTGCAGTCGTAACAGATAACGCTCCTCTGTAATTCATGGCCTTGTCGGGCAGCATGACAGGCGTCTTCCAGGGGACACCATGGGAAATGAAAAGGGCCTTAGCCCCTCAGAGGAGGCGGATGGCTAGATTGTAGAAGCCGATAAAGTAATAACTAATTGAAAATGTGATGCGTTCCTGTATTGTCACTGGTGAAAAATATATATTCAAATGTAATGAACTTGAACAGAAAACATACTTAAATCCCTGTATTCATTTAAATGACTATCAAGTGTCTCACTTCTACAACACTTACCATTACATTTGGTTTGTCAGTTAAAAATGTGTTCTGTTGGTTGCAAGTTACAACATAGGCCTACCTAATTTCTGAATCTTAGCTCCGGCTTTAGCATGAGAGAAAGAGAAAGACTGAGAGTATGTCTGCAGTTTTGGTTATTTTAATACAAAATCAGTGTCCACATCTGTCCAATGAGTTTTGCACAATACCTCTACCAGGGCTCTCAAGTTTTATCAAAAGTTTGGGGTTGGCTTCCCATACCTGTCAACGTTTGGGTAAAAATTCTGGCTGATGTTTTCTGATTGGCTTTTTACTCTGTATAACTCAAGACAACTATCATCTCAGTATGTCTGCGCCTCATCCATTAATTGGGTATATGCTCAAGCCTTCAGCGAGCACAACCATTGTTCTCTCTCATATAGTTATTGGGTGTGCTCAAGCCTTCGGCGAGAGCACAACCTTTGTTCTCTCACATATATATTTGTATTATTATTATTATTTACTTTCCCACCCCTAAGGATCTGTCAATATTTGGACTACATAGACAACGTCGGTGTCAAAAGTTTCGTCTTGTTAGCGATTGAGTTGCTTGTATTTTTATTAGTGGTGGGCCGTTATCGGCATTAACGCACGTTGCGCTGCGACTCTTATTGGCGATAAAAAAAAATATTGCCGTTAATCTATTCTCAAAGTTGGGTCGGGAGCTGGGTCTATACTACGCAAGCTATGATGACTTTCACTGTGATATTTTAGCGCGGATGTATACCTAGCCGAATTGCACTGCCTTGTGTATGAAATTATCACATCAAACGTGACCAAGCCCCCACTCCTCGCCCCTCGGCTTGAAGCAACGGCCCCGGTGGATGTAGGTGGTATTGCATTTCGTGTTTGACTTCCGACTCTTCCGGTCGTTTTTATTCTATTAACTCCAGTCAACATTTACAAAACTATCTCCCCCAATAATTTTTGTTCGATTCTCGAACCTGGCTCATACTACTAGCTTTTTCATAGAAGAATTTTTCCTGATTTTTGCTAAGTTTGAAACCAATCTGAAATGGGTAAACTAGCATCCCATTTATTTGCTTACGTCAATAAAAGTTGCCTGCAAATGTGCTTGCGGATACTAACAGGGCACGAGCACAAAAGTTCACATTGGCCGATAGCCGATTTACTTGGAGCTGAAAGAAATGGCTTGAGTTGCCTGCCCTGTTGTAGCAAGGTTAGCAAATGGTTGTCACACATACATGAAATGTTCTTAATATAGTTTTATTCCCATTATTTTAAAATAGATTAGATTTTTCGTAAAAACGTTCATGACATGATGGCAAATATTATATTATGTTAAGCATGAGCATAGATTGTTGACATGTCTATCTGGAGCAAAGACGAAGATTAATAGCACTTTAACTGATAACCACAATAGGAAATGATATATATATTTAAATAATATTAGTCTTGCCTTCAGAAGCTTTTGTAAACACACTCATTATTCTTTTTTTGATCGTGTCAAAGCCAGACTGCTTTTGTGGGACAATGAAGGTCCTCAGAGACTATGTTTCACCCCAACTTATATCTGATGGAAACGTCTTGTATATAGTTCTGTTAATATGCCCCTTTCAAAGGCACGTTCAATAAAGTAGATTATATTTTAGACACACTTCTCAATTTATTACATTATTACCAAGTCTTGTTAGATCACGTTATATCCATTAATAGGCGTTTGGGTTAGGGTTAACCTGTAGGTTGAACATATAAAACACAAGCCACATTTCTACACTGATGTTAAATTGAAGGCAGTGTGATTTTCGATATAAAATTCCCGATACATTTGCAATGTAATGCAATGCAGATGTGCACACCGCCCCCTACCGAACAAGATGGGTAGCTCTGTCTGCAGGGAGCTGAAGAAGAGCAGCTACTTACGTCACTCTGCTGCGCCGCTCAGATTGCTTTTTCGTTTTCAAATGATGGGCAGTACTTTGCGGGCAGACCATGAAAACTATCTATTCTTTTTGATTATGGCATAAAATGTGCAGTCTTGAAGAAGAAAATGCAAATGCAAATAGAATGATTGATTACTAATTTCATTTATGAGTCAAATAATGCAGCCACATTCTTAAAATGAAAAACCATTTCTGCAAATGCATTTTAATTTAAATTTTGGTCACGATTTGCTTCCATACAGCGGAGCGTTGCAATGCATTGCGTTGCATTATGTAAATGAGGAGCGTTAAACGCTAGCATTGAACGTTGGACTGGTTTCTTGTTTCTTGTAACATAGCAACCGTTGGTCATGGTAAACATTTCTAGGTTTCAGTTTCAAGATGAGAGTGAAACTTATATGTGTCTGCACACCCAGTCCTGTTCAGAACAAAGTTACGTAATGTAACGAGCCTGAATTTAAAGATTACATTCAAATAATAATGCATGGTGCAGGGTTGCCGATGTTGTCAGTGTTCCTGGTGTGTTTTTATACTTTTAAATTCAGTCTGGTCACATTACGTGACTGTTCTGTGCCACTGCTAGCTCGCTAGCCCAGGCGACACGCGACTGGTTGAGTGTCCGGTGGCGTAACATCTAGTCTACTGTAATCTTGTACTAGTAAAATATTGTGTATTTTTACACAAATGTTGTGTAAAAGTGGAATTTTGATAGATATTGTGAGTACATGAACCCAAGTCTGCACGCTTGGCCATGACTACAACATTGACTTTAGAGAACTACAACTCTGTATTAATTTGTCTAACACGCCCCCGAGTGTGGTGTACTGTGGGAAGGCAAGGGGTGCAGAGCGTTAAAAAACGCTGTAGTGGACACGTACCGTAAGTAACCACATCTCAATTACAGTGCAACAATAACATCTGAACTACAATATTACATGCTGTGCAGCAACATCCTATGAAAAGTGTATAAAACAATGTCATGGGTCTCTTGTCAGACAGTATCAAATAGGCTACTATGTGCATAGAAGGGATTCATGTGCATGTAGCAGAAGAAGTAGAGTACTGCTTTCGGTGAGTAGTCATTCAAGATGAAGCTTGAAGAGGTGAATCTTGAGATCAGATGGACCATGGGACAGGGAGGTCATTCCACCATTGTGGAGCATGGACGGAGAAGCACGGTGGAAGTGCAAGGACCTTGCTGTCTTTGTGCAAGGGTCAGAAGACGATTTAATGTTGCAGTGCAGCATTGCAGCAAGGATGCCGATGGATTCCTGCCGTAAGGCACTGGTGTGACGCTCACATTAACACAATCATTTTGTATATTTGCTCACGCAATTAATCCGGAAGTCAGTGGGAAGTCCGGGAGATGGCCATCATGATGTGGGTAGAATAATTGCATTATTGAATAAGGGGCTAGTGCCAATAACGAATCAGTTGTCCAACAGTTCAAAATGTGGGATTGTGTGTGGAAAGATGTGAGTAGACAAACTAGCAGAGATTTAAGACCAAATTCACAAGGCTGAGATGGAAGTTACATTTCCTTGAGATGTGTCTGAACTTGATTGGAGTCCACTTATTGGCACCTAGTGTGCCACTGCTGTGAAATCACAGTGTGCAAGTTCTAGATGTTCTGTATCTGTATGAATCTCCCTGTGCAGTTTCAGCATTGTGTGTGTATATACGTTTCCACAGTGAGGAGCCCACGGTGTGTGTCTATGTCTGTGTCTTTGTGTCTCCCATCTCAGTATGTTTACTTCTCCCCCGCTGAAAGAAAGCCCCCCCCCCCCCGTACAGATGGCTAGGTGTGTGAGGGAATGGAGACAAGATTGTCCAATGGGCACCATGCTGACTCTGAGGAAAGGCGATTATGATACACACCAGGAGAACGGGAAAAAACGTGACACTGGTACCATCCGGTGTCACGCAGGCACTCCTTCAGCTTTCATTCAGTTGTGTGGAGGTGCAGTACCCCCCCTTCCCTCTCATCATCAACACCATCTGGAAAAAGAAGCAAGGGGTCTCAATTGGGAATAAATATACCAGTTGCATTCATCTTAACTTAATAAAACAGGCAAATGTTTACTATGATTTTTTGATTGACAGTTTGCTTCCCATTAACGTAATCCCATAATATAGAATTTTACCCAAAACATTTGGCCAATCAGAACCATCTTCTTATCTGTCCCTCAGTTTTAACTTGTTTAACCCCCATTAAAGAGCATTAAGAGCAAATTACCATCTAGGTTCCGAACCACATACTAACTTTTAGTAGGCACTACGCTCACATATGCATGAAATGCAACCTGTTCTGGAAATATCACTTCTTCATATAATTGCGCTGGTGCAGGTTTGTATCGGTCTGCTACTCTACTTTTGTCTCCATGGTTGACACCTTCTCTGTTGTGTAATGGGTTTTGGATTAGAATAGCCAGAAACGCATGCTAGCTTGTATGCTGAAAGATGTTACTGGATTCAGTATGTCATCCTGTTATGTTTGCAATACTGTATTAAAATACTATGTAATGGGACATACAAAATATTTGTCTAACATTCTAAATAGTATGTGTATTGAGATATAGTATTTTGCTTAACTGAAGATTATCTGTTGATAAAATTCTGAAGATTATCTGTTGATAAAATTCTGAAGATTATGTCTTGCATGACACAACTAGAGAGGGTACAATTTCTGGGGAAATTGTAGGGTGTGCTTGCTTGCGTCGGTTGCACAGGGGTCCGTTTTTGAATAACATTTTTACAACTGATATTTCTGTATATTTTATATAAAAATGCATACTTATTATTTATAAAGATGACATAGATTTTAAAGCATTTTTTTTTGCTGCTCATTTACAACTGAAAATACGAGTGAAGTGTAGAATGAAATAGATGTCTTCTCATTTCCCCTGCAAAAGGCAGCCTCATCGTTGAATCAAAACGAATAAATTTGGCAGACCGGTGTAAAAATATACCTAATCTCTATGACTTAAACGTCATTTTAAGTTTTTCCCTTCTCATGATATTTTCAGGCATTTAGCCTACTCATTGCATTCATTCATTAATAAAGAACCCCCTTTGAAGATTATTTTACGACGTTACCCGGTAGTAGAAGATGGAATCGCGATTCAAACAGTACCATCTGCTAACTGAAAATATGCCCCCCAAAACGTAAATAAGCTTGACATTTATTTAGTGGAAAATCGCTCATTCATAAAAAGCTCAGTGGTAGCGATCATTGTCAGTAACAACGCAAAATGCGATATAGCCCTGTGTGGAGAAGCTGCCCCGGTAAATTGTACTACTACGGTACAGTACTAGACTACTGCTGTGTTCGTCTTGGTAGCGATTGCGTTGGTTGAATTGGAATTAACGTTCCGTTGTACGGTTTAGGCTGAAATTAATTATTTTCATGAACAGATTGACAAAGTTTAGGCTGTGGCAATGAAGTTAAGGTTAGTAGTTAGATAGATTTTTGATTTAAGTAAGGGGAGTGCCGAACATGTTCTGTTGCCGTTTGACTTCCTAAACAGCTGTGTAGTGTAGATGTTTTTGTAGTGTCTCGCGTAGGCTACAGCGTTTCAGTGAGCAACACTGGTTTGAAACCACAGGTAATGATAATTTCACCCACAAATCGTTTACTTGTAATGTAATGTCATAATAAATCCTACAACGAAAATGTATTTGTGAGGAATGTTTATTTTAACGATTGAAAACAGATGCATCATAGACCACTGTAGTATGTGTTGCCCGGGCAACAGAGGCTAATGTCATGATGCTAATGCTTCAGTGAAATAGTAGACTACTGTTTCCAAAAGTAGATGTACTTCCTTAATAAAATCAGCTTATATTGCACATTACAGGTCACAATTGTGTGTCATATCACAAAGTAAAATTAGTAAATAGTTATCACCCTGGCCTCTTTGCTTGTGGCGTTTCTGCAGCTGCCTTGCAGTAAAGCAGTTAGCTTAGCTATCTCCCAGATGTTAACGAGCTGCTAAACTAATGTTCTGCTAGAGGTAGTCACGCGAGTTTTCGTGACGTTAGTGACGTAAGTAGCGTCATTGACTTTGGCTAGCAAGTTAGCCACCGTTAGCTTCACTTTTCGCCACAAAAACTTAATTTCCACTTAAACCATGCAACGGAACGTAAATCCCAATAGAAGCAACTCAATCGCTACCAAGACGAAACTTTTGACACCTAGGTTGTCTATGTAGGCCAAATATTGACTGAGTTTTAGGGGGGCAAAAAGAATAATAAAAATTATAATAATAATATATATGTGAGAGAACAAAGGTTGTGCCCTTGCCGAAGGCAAAGCACACCCAATAACTGGCAAGATGTTACACTCCGGGACTTTCTCGCTCACAACTGCACATTTCCATGGACAAGTTATGACTTCTGCTTCACAGCAATGAACCCTAACCCTAACAATGCTCAGTTTGGCAGAGTATTCCTGAGGTGAGAGTAGTCCACAGATAACCAGATGCTTTAAACTCTTTGAAGCCATCTTGAATATGATGTATTAATCAGTCCTTTGCTTTGATTCAGGCATCTTAATTAAATACTTCAAACATCATGAAGTTTGTTAGAGGCCTTCAACATTAAGTACAAGCTAATTGACTGTATCATGATGTCTGTCCTTTTTCATAGTGCTAATTGTCTCTACTTATCAACTGCTTTTCCTCTGAGGACGAGGTGCTACAAATCCAATAGATTTTTTACTTCAAAGGGTGTGTGTGTTAAATACCCCACTGTAATTTTACTTTTGCATGTTGTTTTCCCCCACGGTTGTGTAGGGAACAAACGCCCCAGAGTCTGGACAAAAACCTGTTTCTATTTAGTGACCAGATACAAAACATACACCATGCACATTAATGCAGTGTGGACCACTCTTGCCAGGGACATTTGGTGCGGCTGGAGAGTGACTGCACTCCTGCGAGTGTTTCAGTCCACAAGGGGGCTTCCTCACTACCCACTAATTATTCTTCGCACCTAATCTGAGAAAGAGAGTGAGGACAGAAGAGGAGTGATTGGCGACTAGAGGGACTTGTGCTTTCTTACAAGGACAATGAATCACATGTAGCTGCCACCTGTCTTGTGTTATCCCTTCTGGACAACGTTTGATAGGACAACTGTGTTTATACTATGCCAGGCGGTGCGTTATGTTGCAGTCGAACAAAATTGTTGTCAGGAGGAGCATTTGCATTTGGAATTGGGGTGTGCGGGTTTGTACATTCCATAAAACCTATCCCTCCCCCACCCACCCCGATCTATGCTATCTATGTTTGCAAACACAAAGAATGTGTCCTTTATTTACACTTTCTTCCCTGACCAAGGTTTTCACTTTCTTGCAAGTTAAATAAGTGATGACCACAGAAGCAGGGCAGATAGAATGTGAATTCATTGCAATGTGAATATTGTGCATAAATATAACAACATATGTCCCACCATTGTATGCCTGTCATTAACTTTGGAGTTATGCAACTCCAATTACATGAGTGCGGCGAAGCCCCATACCACTTCACTCACTGAAACCCCTTACTGTCTAAGGGGAGAGTGAGGGGCTATATTGGACAATCTTCCTCATATTGGATTGGGTCCCCTGTACTCTTGGTTGACTGGAAGCTTACAGTTCATGAAAGTTCTCTTATGCTGAGTTGCCTTGACCAAATGGGTATACCACGAGGGACAAAGCGACCCCTATGGGATAAAGCTCCATGACATGAAACCAGCCTATTGAAGTGACAAAGAGGGGAGCAATTTTTTTGTTCTCACAAATGGTTTTGATTTTGAATTGAAGTTATGTGTAAATTTGGACTTGCCCTCAAAATGAAATAAACGCTCACATGAATTTTAAACCTTTGTCTGGCTCTGATCTGTTTGTCCATACAGACAGGACCTATGTTGTTGTGCTGATGGTATTTATATGTTTTTATTTATCTTTTGAAGTGCCTCTCTTCATCCGTAACGTCACCATCTACTGGACCTCATCTCAGATTGGGTCAAAAGCTTACTTCGACCCTTATTGAGTCGTTGAACAACAACAATGCTGTTTGTGTAAGGGGTATGGACACGTACTGTAGGGGAAAATGTCAAGTGTGTTTGTATGAATGTCAGGAGGTTTAAGAAGCCAGTACCTCCCCCTGTGTGCATCTAAATGTCATTTTAGTTGACATATTAAGTCATAAGTTTATATATACAAGATTGCCATAAGCCACCACACAGAACAGTACATTACCACAGAATAGTGTGAAATATATATACAGTACATTATGGTCCACATTGTGGTAAGTAAATAATTATCTCTTTTAATTTCTCGGTCATTCTTTTTCTGTATGCTCTTTACATTTACATTTACATTTAGTCATTTAGCAGACGCTCTTATCCAGAGCGACTTACAGTAAGTACAGGGACATTCCCCCGAGGCAAGTAGGGTGAAGTGCCTTGCCCAAGGACACAACGTCAGTTGCATGACCTGGAATCGAACTGGCAACCTTCGGATTACTAGTCCGACTCCCTCACCGCTCAGCCACCTGACTCTTTGTCTGTCTGTCTTTTTTATCTCTCTCCATTCCTCTTTCATTATATCTTTATCTCCATCTCCGTTTCTCTCTTTTCTCCATCTCTCCCATGCCTCCGCACCCATAACACAACTCACCAACCTGCAACCTTGGCTGTCATCCTGTGACTTCACCCACTTTGCCAAGGTGAACATTCAATTTGGACTTTTCTCCATCCCAGAGGCATATGGGCACTGGCTCATCTCCTCCTCTTCCATATTCTTCCGTTCCCCCTGTCTTCCACCTCTCCCCACCCCAGCAATTCCTTAAGACAGCTCAACGCACTAGCATGATGATGTTATGCACACACCTTTTGCTATACACCAATACAGCCCTGTACCCCCTCCTCCTCCCCTGTGTTATATTAAAAGTCAATGACACGTTGTCATATATATGTGAACTTGATTTGTAACAATTGTGGCAATTTCCTCCCATGCATGTTTAACCGAAGCTAATTTTTGTGGGTTTCTTCTCCCATCCCAATCAGAATCAGAATTCGGTTTATTCGCCATGTATGTTACACAAACACAGGATTTACTTTGGCAGGAAGGTGCAAACAATAAACATATACAGGTCTTAAATTAAGTAAAAAAGTACAATGGTTAAACTAATTCTAAGAACTAAACTATTTAAAAATCTAACAATAAAAAAAAATATATATATATAAAAATAAGACTAAGAATTTGAATGAGCAGCATGAGTGTGCAACTTACTACAATGAGAAAACTGCTCTACTTTTCCCATACAATGTCACTTCTCTATCTTTTACGGCCCTGATGAGAACGTCGGTCTCCTTGGCTGTGAACCGCTCCTGGCGTGCGCCTGGCAAATCCGCCATTATAATATCAATCTGCATTGGAACTGCTCTTAAAGGGAATGTGAGATGACGCTCTGATTGGTTTATTGTGCACGTTACGCCCAAACCACACCCATTAGTAATGTAGCTACTTCAGACCAACCCATTTTAGATTTGCGCCAGGCGCAAAGTCATTTATCCCGCCAGTATTATAGCAACAGCGCAGGAGTCCCACCCACAAATTTACTTGCGCTTCGTGTTTTGACACTTGCGTTTCAGATCGTTAAAATAGGGCCCTTAGTCTTGTACAGCATAAAAAGAAAAGGCAGCAATATTCGCTGTAAATAAATCCAACCTTGCACATCTATTTCCCAGTCCTGCGCTCAATCTACAACTACTTTGATGCTGCTTTCAATTTTTTATCCAAAGAAAAACGTTTCAGTTTGTGCTGACCTGGGTCTGATCTGAGATCATATATGGGAGCAGCCGCAATAAAAAAGAATCGTCTTCCCTGGACTTTTCTTGCTGTCGATTCAGAGGTCAATTACTGGCAGGTTAGATACATCATTAAACTAGTGTTTCCTGAAGTACTTCTAGTTCCCTGTCAAAATAACGTACGACACTTTGATGGAATTGATTTTAAATGGAGACCAACAGCATGCCCTGAAAGCCCGTACTCCCACTGCACAGCACAGGCATCTATTTTCATTAGGGCACCACGTCGCTTCCCCGGCAAATATTTCTCTCTCCTTGGCCGGAGCTCTGGCGATTAGTCATCAAGGCGTTTTCTGTTTTTCTTTACCATTTTTCATTATACATGACATGCAATGGATAACTGGTCTGAATTTAGATCTATACTTTTTTCTTTTTATTACCAATTATCTGTCCCATGTGAAGTGTGTGTGCATGCATTAGTGTATGTGCACTTGTATGTGTTTAATTATGGTAGCCAGTCAAGATGCAAGCAAAAGGTGTGCCTGTAAACAACAATGAGTAGATGAAAGGAGAAATGTGTGCATGTTTGTGTGGCGTGGTGATGAGTGGAGATGCAAAGACAGAGACCAATTTGTTGTTCATCTCACCTCAGGCACAAATGATGACCTGTCCATGGCTATTCATGCATTCACAAGCTGTTTTTCTAACCGCTACCCGGTATTCTCACCTATCTGTTTTAACTGCTCATATCTGAGGAGATTTTGAACAGTTTTTCTATAGGCTTACTGTATGAGTGAGCATACAGTAAGTGTTCTATTTATTAAATAAAATGATAGATTTTAAAATGTATTGTACCAGTGTGCTATGACTCAAATGTTCACTCAGTTTTATTTTTTTGTTTTATTGGGTGTGCTCAAGCCTTCGGCGAGAGCACAACCTTTGTTCTCTCACATATATATTATTATTATTATATTTTTTTTTTTTTTCTTTTTGCCCCCCTAAAACTCAGTAAATACTTGGCCTACATAGACAACGTAGGTGTCAAAAGTTTCGTCTTGGTAGCGATTGAGTTGCTTCTATTGGAATTTACGTTCCGTTGCATGGTTTAAGCGTAAGTTAAGTTTTTGTGGCGAAAAGTGAAGCTAACGGTGGCTAATTTGCTAGCCACAGTCACTGACGTTACTAACGTCACTGCGTCACTAACGTCACGAAAACACGCGTGACTACCTTTGCCAGAACATTCGTTTCACATCTGTTAACTTGGGGGATAGCTAGGCTAACTATAGTTTCTGCAGCTGCAAGGCAGCTGCAGAAACGCCACAAGAAAAGAGGCCAGGGTGATAACTATTTACTCATTTTACTTTGTGATATGACACACAATTGTGATGTGTAATGTACAATATAAGCTGATATTATTAAGGAAGTACATCTACTTTCGGAAACAGTAGTCTACTATTTCACTGAAGTATTAGCATCATGACATTAGCCTGTGTTTCCCGGGCAACACATACTACAGTGGTCTATGATGTAGCGTTATCTGTTTTCAATCCTTAAAATAAACATTCCTCACATATACATTTTCGTTGTAGGATTTATTCTGACATTAGAAAACGATTTGTTGGTGAAATTACCATTACCTGTGGTTTCAAACCAGTGTAGCTCACTGCAACGCTGTAGCTTACGCGAGACACACTACAAAAACATCTAGCTACAGTACACAGCTGTTTAGGAAGTCAAACGGCGACAGAAAATGTTCGGCACTCCCCTTACTTAAATCAAAAGTCTATCTAACTACTAACCTGAACTTCATTGCCACAGCCTAAACGTTGTCAATCTGTTCATGAAAATAATTAATTTCAGCCTAAACCGTACAACGGAACGTTAAATCCAATTCAACCAACGCATTCGCTACCAAGACGAACACAGCAGTAGTCTAGTACTGTACCGTAGTAGTACAATTTACCGGGGCAGCTTCTCAACACAGGGCTATATCGCATTTTGCGTTGTTACTGACAATGATCGCTACCAGTGAGCTTTTTATGAATGAGCAATTTTCCACTAAATAAATGTCAAGCTTATTTACGTTTTGGGGGGCATATTTTCAGTTAGCAGATGGTACCGTTTGAATTGCGATTCCATCTTCTACTGCCGGGTAACGTCGTAGAATAATCTTCAAAGGGGTTGTTTATTCATGAATGAATGCAATATGAGTAGGCTAAATGCCTGAAAATATCATGAGAAGAGAAAAACTTAAAATGACGTTTAAATCATAGAGATTAGGTCAATTTTTACACCGGTCTGCAATAATGTCACGAAAACACGCGTGACTACCTTTGGCAGAACATTCGTTTCGCATCTGTTAACTTGGGGGATAGCTAGGCTAACTATAGCTTTACTGCAAGGCAGCTGCAGAAACGCCACAAGCAAAGAGGCCAGGGTGATAAATATTTACTCATTTTACTTTGTGATATGACACACAATTTTGATGTGTAATGTACAATATAAGCTGATATTATTAAGGAAGTACATCTACTTTCGGAAACAGTAGTCTACTATTTCACTGACATATTAGCATCATGACATTAGCCTGTGTTGCCCGGGCAACACATACTACAGTGGTCTATGATGTATCTGTTTTCAATCGTTAAAATAAACATTCCTCACATATACATTTTCGTTGTAGGATTTATTCTGACATTAGTAAACGATTTGTTGGTGAAATTACCATTACCTGTGGTTTCAAACCAGTGTAGCTCACTGCAACGCTGTAGCCTACTGTACCCGAGACACTAGTGTGAGTAGCTAACAACAACTCCTCAGCTGTTTAAGTCAAACGGCAACAGAACATGTTCGGCACTCCCCTTACTCAAAAGTCTTTCAGTAGGGAAACTATCTGACTACTAACCTGAACTTCATTGCCACAGCCTAAACTTTGTCAATCTGTTCATGAAAATAATTAATTTCAGCCTAAACCGTACAACGGAACGTTTAATCGAATTCAACCAACGCAATCGCTATCAAGACGAACACAGCAGTAGTCTAGTACTGTACTGTAGTAGTAGAATTTACCGGGGCAGCTTCTCCACACAGGGATATATCGCATTTTGAGTTGTTACTGACAATGATCGCTACCAGTGAGCTTTTTATGAATGAGCTATTTTCCACTAAATAAATGTCAAGCTTATTTACGTTTTTTGGGGCATATTTTCAGTTAGCAGATGGTACTGTTTGAATCGCGATTCTATCTTCTGCCGGTAAAGTCGTAGAATAATCTTCAAAGGGGGTTCTTTATTAATGAATGAATGCAATATGAGTAGTCTAAATGCCTGAAAATATCACGAGAAGGGACAACTTAAAAGGACGTTTAAGTCATAGAGATTAGGTCCATTTGTACACCGGTCTGCCAAATGTATTCGTTTTGATTCAGCCTGTCAGCTGCCTCTTGCAGGGGAAATGAGAAGACATCATATTTCATTCTACACTTCACTCGTATTTTGAGTTGTAAATGAGCAGCAAAAAAAAGATGCTTTTAAATCTATGTAATCTTTATAAATAATAAGTAGGCCCGATGCATTTTTATATAAAATATACAGACCCCTGTGCAACCGACGCAAGCAAGCACACCCTACAATTTCCCCAGAAATTGTATCCTCTCTAGTTCAGTTTGTGATATGAAGATTCTTACAGAGACTACCCCTGAAGAATCCTACTCTTCTGTGACACCTCCGGCAGTTTGATTTTAACCAAAGCCGTTGTGGAACCGGGTGCGTGTCAAATGTGAACCAATTTTACAAATTATCAACTGTATACTTGCCCCCAAAAGCTGTGTTTATACCAAAACACCTGCAATTCAACTGTGATTGGGTGTGTTCTTTAATGGTAAATTAATGTAACTGTAATGTAACAGTGTTTATAATTTGCTTTAGATTTAGTTTGGTGTTTTGATGAGGGGAGTGTAGTAATCTTATGGAAATGGTCACATGGGGCAATGCATGTTGGGAGTTGGAACTGATGGCCACCAGTGATCCATGACACTAGCTGAGAAGAATGGGTTTAATGAATGCACAGAACAAAGCAACAAAGATTAGAAAAAGAGGTTAAAAAGAGGCAAGAGAAAGAGAGTAAGGAAAAAAGAGG
Source organism: Osmerus mordax (assembly GCF_038355195.1). Taxonomy (NCBI): domain Eukaryota; kingdom Metazoa; phylum Chordata; class Actinopteri; order Osmeriformes; family Osmeridae; genus Osmerus; species Osmerus mordax. The sequence goes on along the minus strand of NC_090050.1, from coordinate 4,854,477 downwards.
CAGAAGCAAGGGTTATTAGAGAGAAGGATAAAATGATATTGTTCCCCCTGTCCTCATGGGAGTTTATTGTCACTTTGTAAAGATATGCCAGTGCACTACTCAGCCAAATCATGGACTGTTTGTGAAGATGGGTTGTGTGAGTCTGTATGTGTGAGCTCACAAGCTTTTGACCCTCTATGTTTACCTTAGTCTTTGTGTAAGTGTGTACTCATACATGTGTGTGTACTTCATAGTATGTACCCCTCTGTGTTCCCTCAATCTTTGTAGAAGTATGAGCTTTATATAGCATATGTGTGTGGTGAGATATAATGTGCACATCCGCAGGCCCTTGTGTGTCTGTGAGTAGACCACATTAATTAGACTTCTGCCGCACAAAGTAAAGAGCACAAGTTGAGCCAAGCCAAGCTGAACTTTAGTGAACCAAGCATGGCCTGCCCTGCCTAACACGCTTTTGCTCTTAAGCTCTGACTAATTGGGCCAGGGGTGAGCAAAATCTCTTCCCCAGCTGAGATGAGCACTGAACTGGAGCGAGAGAAGGGAACAAGAGAGCGAAAAAACTGTTCTCTTTCCCATCAATCCATTGCATGAGTCGGATCAATACCATTTGTATCCCCCCTTCAACCTTCTGTCCATTCCTTTTTTCTTTCTTTTTTTATCACCTCTGTCAAAGAAATCCCAGATGTTGTATTGTGGAGCTAGCGCTTCATTGGATGAATTAAAGTGATGTCTGGAGAGAAAATCTTCCACTTTGTGATTTGGGTGTTCTAAGTGAGAGAGCTATCCAGGAGCAGCATCCTTTTTGACACATGCATTCGCACCAGTCTGTCAATTTAAATACAGGGATTGGACACCATTGGCTTGCTTATGTAGCTGTTTCTCACAGTAGGGGGGACCTAGGCAAGCCACGATGGGGGTATACAGGATCCAACGTAATTGCATGTCTGCCTCCATCTCCTCCTCTTTATTCTCTCTCTCTCTCTGTCTGTCCTTTTGCTCACTCTACTACTACTACAGCCTATTTTTATGTTCATTTCATTCCTGCCTCGGCTCTTTATGCTGTCTGTTAATGTACTCATGGGTACATTTTGTGTTTGTCTAGATGGCACTGTATAACAGCAGGTGAAATAGGCATATGAGGCAAATGTTTCTTGTCAAATGTGGCCCACAGTCAGATATTGAACGTAGCCAAAGCTGGTGTTATGGCTGATTGCATATCCCTAGGGTGTGTGTGTGTGTGTGTGTGTGTGCATGTATTGTGTGTGTGTGAAAGAGTGGGAGAGAAGTGTTGCGATGGAGATTAGCCACACACATATATATATTTTCACTGCTGTTCCTGCTCCTCACTGGTTGAGTGACAGCAGTACTACTGCGTGCTACCTTTCCATTATTCAGAAGCATTAGAAGGAAAGAAGGGAGCAAGGGGATAAGATGAAGCAGACTGAGAGAGGTAAATAAGGGAATACATAAGCACTCATGTATGCTCTTTTCACAAGTTCAGTAACACACCAGTGATTGAATAGATATGCTTTTATTGAAGCAGGGCTGGTAGCAGAGCCAAGCCTGATGCAGTTTGGTAGAGGCTGGTAGCAGAGCCAAGCCTAATGCAGTTTGGTGGAGGCTGGTAGCAGAGCCGAGCCTGATGCGGTTCGTGGGCCAAGCCTGGAGCGGTTGGTGGAGGCTGGTAGCAGAGCCAAGCCTGATGCGGTTGGTGGAGGCTGGTAGCAGAGCCGAGCCTGATGCGGTTCGTGGGCCAAGCCTGGAGCGGTTGGTGGAGGCTGGTAGCAGAGCCAAGCCTGGTGTGGATGGAGGAGGCTGGTAGCAGAGCAAGGCCTGGGGTCCTGGGAGGACGAGAATGTGATTACGGGATGCACAGAATGAATGCTGGTGGTGGTGGTGATGTGAAGGGTGCATGCATAGTTACCCGGCATGAACTCGGGGTGTGGCGGAGAGTCCTAGTGTGTCACGGCCGAGCAGCTCAGCAGTGAGGGGGAAGCCGTGCGGAGGGAGAGCGGGGATCCAGGCGTTTAAGGCCCTTCATAAGGAGGGAGGTCTGACAGTTGGAGATGGCTGCGCAGGGGAAACCGGAGAGCAACTTGCAGAAGAAGTTGATGGTGGAAGTGCGGATGGAGAGGTGTGTGTGAGCGTAGGAGATGAAGCTGGTGATGGAAAGGAGGTCGAATGATGAGGTGGTGAACAGTATGGAAGGACTTGGCCTGTCCACTGCCTGATGCCAGTCGGGGTGGATGGGAAGGACCTTGAAGGGGGTTGTGATGTCGGCCTTGGCCAGCCAGACGACGCGACCAGGCGTGGCCAGGCTGATGAGGGGGATGGCGTGGTTGATGGAGGAGTAAGACAAGAAGCAGTCTGGGCTGGGGATCAGGCTGTTGATGCTGGGGACAGAGTCGCCGCAGGGGCAGAGAGGTTGATGACGAGCCTCTGCTTGCCCGAGTACTTTCGGGTGGCGACGCCAATGGGGCTCACCCGGTAGATCGGGAACGGGGGGAGGCGAACGGGCCAACCATGAAGCCCTGAGTCACCTCCTTGGCCAACAAAGCAGAAACCACGTCCGGGGGCCTCGAGCACGGAGCTGAAGTTGGGGCAGCCAAAGGAGCAGGTGGGCAAGGACACAAGCCATCCAGGAGGAACCATGGAGAGGGAAGAGGGCAGGGACGACAATAGGGGTGGACGGATGGGCAGACTGTCAGGAAGTCGGCCGGCCTGGGGAGCAGGAGGAACGGGAGTGGGCCCCGCCGCAGAAGGAGCAGACGTGGAGGCTCCGGCAGGATGACATGGAACAAGTCCCGGCATTGAAGTTGTTGCATATCATCTGCCCCTTCTGCAGCAGGATGGGGTGGCCCCGATGGTCGGTGCCCGCAGGGCCGGACAGGAGGGGCTGCGGAGTGAGGGGGTGGGGAGGGGCAAGGGAGCGGGAGGAGGTGAAAGCGGGCGGGGCGGGGGGCCAGGCATAGGGGCCAGGCGGGCCGCGACCGTGCAATCCAGGGACGGGTGGGAAGGAGCGCTGCACAGGGTGCAGGGGCGGAGAAAAACCAGCAGTAGACTCCGAGTCCAGCGAGCCCCAGTAGGTGGCCTCATTGTATTGTTGGAGCCGCCCCACGGCCTCGGAGGCGAACCGGATGTGGTAAGTGTAGAACCTGGAGCCCCCGAACCGCAGGGCGAGCTGCAGGATCAGGGTGAGGTAGTCCAGCTCCGCCCAGCATCCGGGGAAGGAGGAACAGAAGACGTCCTGGTACAGGGAGAACGTGTATGCGAACTTGGCAGGTGTGAGCTCCTGGCGCCGGGCAGGTTCAGGGTGGCGGAGCAGGACGGGGCCACAGGACCCGACGATGGAGCGGGAGGCATAAACCTGGGAGGGGAGGAGAAGGTCAGCTAGGTTGATGTAGTTACCCTGGAGGATGGCAGCCCGGAGGGAGGGAGACACGGGGGAAGACAGAGGGGGCCGCGGGGCGGGCACAGGGAGGCGCCGTTGCCAGCGTGAAGGCGGAAGCAGGGGCGGGCAGGGACCCGATGGGAAGGGCAGGAGCCTGGGCGGGGGAGCAATCCCGAGCGGAAGGCCCTGGGGGCAGAGACCGCGGAGGACGGCAGGACCGATGCCCAGGAACGGGAGGCAGAGCCGTGGGACCCAGGGAGGCAGAGGAACCTGGAGCAGCACCGCTCGGGGAGCGTCCGGGGGTCTCAGGGACGCGGACAGAACACCGGGGATGGGACCGCCTCTCCAGCCGGGAAGGGAACTCGTTGTCAGACGGGAACAGGTCCAGGACGTCCATTCCCCATCTACCTTCGGGGCCGGGAGGCGATCCGTGGGAACCGGGAGATGAGGTGATAAACGCTGAGCAGCAATGCGATGACAGGAACTGAAGCAGCAGGCACGTAGAAGAGCAGCAACAAAAACAGCAAGGAGAGGTGTATGCACGCCAGACGACAATGATAATAACATGCTAGCACGAGGACCAGAGGAACAGTCCTCGCTGGGCTGGGCTGATGTGTATTACATTTACATTTATTCATTTAGCAGACGCTCTTATCCAGAGTTACAGTAAGTACAGGGACATTCCCCCGAGGCAAGTAGGGTGAAGTGCCTTGCCCAAGGACACAACAGAAGAAGAATAGAACAGAAGAAAGATTAGGGTTTGTGTTTGAACCTTAGGGTAGCATTTTATCTAATATAATCTCATTTCAATTGTACTTTGTCTTGAGATGTTTGGAATGATGTGTGTGTGGTGGGGGATGTATTCCACATATCCCAGCTTTTGTTCAACATGTTCGACATTGAACCACAATTTAGTCCCTTTTGGTGTTTGCTTTTGGGGAAATTAGAAATGTAGTAGGCCTATCAATATATGTGAAGCTGGTTTGGAGATCTTACATGGCCATTTTCAAGTCGGTGAGTCCAAAACAAAAATGGTGTACCTTCAATGCACCATGGAGTTTGTGATCTCCAACTATAGTATCCAGCCATGTTGGGATAATAGTCCCAGACATGTGCACACAGTATGATCTATACAAACCTTTCATGAACTACCCCATCCCACCTTACATCCATATTCCTTGTCATCCCTTCAGCAGAAGCATTGCCATATCCCACATTGCTTCTCTGATCTCACTCCGTCAGACGGCAAAGCCCATTTATTGGCTAGCTGGCTTGGTGGCGGAAAAAAAAATCATGTTAACAGGTGGGAGCCATGGCGCTCCAGCCTCTTCTAGTGTGAATGATTAATCAGATGAATCCCCAATCCGGCATTGCCTCTTTCACCCATGCCAAAACGTGACTGAGCGTCCGCCAAATAGATGAGATTCCCCGCTGTGCTGGGGAATGGAGCGTCTGCCCAATGAAGGACACCTGGGATTTACCTGGGCTAAGGCTCACACGGAATAGCCACGGAGCCCATCTAAAAAAAAGAAGAAGGTGCTGAATTTAGATAAGGACATCAAAAATGTTAACAGTAGTGCACCTGTCACACAATGTGGGAATTGGATGTCTCAAAAACATTTCCCAAACTGGTGGGGATGCCTGACTGTGAACACTGACAGCAATAGCCTACGTTCTGTGGTGCCTAACATGCGTTTTGAAGCCCACAAACTTTTTTGACTGAACTTCTCATGCGATCTTGTGGGCTTTCACAGGTCATTCTGTCAAATATATAGTCTCGTCATTCCCATCTGACAAGTGTCGAGAAAAACAACTGCATCAGTTTTAGTAAAAGAAAAAGTGAACTTGACATTAAGGTGAGGTTTGTGGAGTCTTAAAAAATGTGTTCCTGAAATGTATTTCCTTAGCTACGCTTGTTTTGCTGCTGAATAAGTTGTTAAATTAATATTTGATGTTGAGAAAAATAACAGTGGCTGAACTCCTGGTATTATTGAGATAAATGTTTACAATTTGCGCTATAACTACATGCACAAGGGTTGATCAACACTAACGAGTTGATTCTCAGTGAAACTGTCATACTCTTCACAACTTCTAAACAGTATTTCATCTTGTGAGCCATCACATGGAAAATGATCCATTCAATTATAAAAAATCTGTCAGACATCTACATTCCTGAAATATTTATTACATTAAATGTTTGTGATGTCTGCTAAATTGGCAAATTACCTGCCATCACATGCAAAATGAACCATTCATGGCATTGTAATGAAATGGGAATCACCATCTTACCAATCAACCAATCATGTTTGGAAGCATATGGAGCTTGCCCACAGCACAATCACTATAATGTTTTACATGGAGGAGCATCACAGCATGAACAGCAACTACATAAAACAAAAAATAGGAATAAGAAGGGGAGTAAGAATGTTTGGTCGAATGTTTGGTGCTAGGGGAAGACATAATAGAGAAATTGGTAGAAGGCAAAGAATTAGAGTCCCTCATAAAATCAGAACCACAATTTTTGACCATGTCATAAACTATGGTCTTACAATGGAAGGAGCTGATTGGAGTAGAGCCTAATGTAAACAGGTCTACTGTGTTATCAATAAAGCTCAGTGTGATACACAATAGCATTCAGCAAGACAACATTTTTATTCTTGTATAGTACTACATTTTGCAGACATGAAATAGAATTGTGATGACCCATAAAACAGAGGTGACAATTGCGCTTACAGTTTAGGGAATGTTAAGACTGTTGCAATAAATGAGCCAAAGCAATTGAGAAAAACTATAATGGGACATGTATATTCTGCTGTATCCACATTGTTTGTAAAAGCTTGCCAGATGCTCAGATTTCAGGTAACATTGATGTCTTTGTATGTCTAAAGTTATGAATGATGGGTAGGCCTTATCGAAATGTGCACTGGATTCATGAAAGCACGTTATGTCAAGGTGGTTCGTAATCTTCCTCTGAACTAAGGCTACAGAGCAAAGTTCTGATGCAGAGGAGATGGACAAAGCGTCAACTAGCCCTCTATGACAGACTCTTAATGTCGGTTATCTTACCCATTACAAAGCTATCTCGGTCCTCATCAGTCATCCATTCAGAGGATAATTAGTACAGTTTTGGCCCATGCACGTTTTCTTTCCGAAGGTACAGGCCAATGACACAAGGAAATTGGAAGTAATAATAATTAATAAATAATTTTCACAGCCTAGCACTCCAAGGGGAATTAAAGGGATCAATTCCACATAATCTCCCACCTATCTTATCTTACAGGTCTTCTTGTCCACAATTTTGGTGTTACCCTAAATCCAATACAATAAATCAGAAAGAAAACATATTCTACAACTGCCAATTTGAGATACTGTAGGCCCATAGCTTACATGTCCATATAAAATTGATCCACTATTGTCTCTGCTTGCTGACTATATTTTCCAAGGGCGTGATGTTGAGGGGGCCAAAAACAAGCACTCTACATTTATAATAGCAGTTTGCAGTAGATGTTGCTTGTAGACTTTGTCCGTTCTTTTTTAAGGAGATAATTTAGTATTGTACATCCAGGCTATCCAGTATAATATTATTTCCCTTTTTCTTTGATGGCCTTATCTCAGAGTCTGGTGTGTAAGTATATTGTTGGGGTTTACATGCGTGGTGTCTCACATTACAATTGTAGGATTCATCCCCTGCAATTTTGAGAGTTTTATACTGGCAGCCATTCTATCACAGCATGTCTACAACAACAACTTGTGCTGTGAAAAGTAACAACTTGATTTCGAACGCAAATCTTATCCCCCTTGACACCTGGGGGAAACGCTACTGGGTGACATGTCGTTGGCATCTCAACTCCTGATGTCTAATTTATTAAAAAGAGAGGCCCTATACACACAGAGGTTTCCAGCTATGTGTACTAATCAAAGGATTTGAAGGAACAGGAGTGGAAAGGGGGGAGGCACTTGATGTTTTGTCTGTTTGAGTGGCATGAAGTGCAGTGCTGTGAAAAAAGCCATCCTGTACTTTTCATCATTGAGGTTTTTATCAAAGGAAAAACACACAGGTGCTGCGGTGAAGTGGAGATGGCTGGGTAATAGATTGAGAGTTTTTTTCCGCGAATGTATGTGTCTGATATAAGCCCCAGTGACTATAAGTCAAAAGGGATTGGAAGTTAGGGAGTTTTGTTTGAGTTTCCAAATAAAAAATATAGGTCAACAACCGTAGAAAAGGTACAATTCACACTTTACTATCTTTTGTAGAATGGGTGTCTAATGGGAATGTAGTCATTAAAGTTTCAGAGAGTCAGTCTTTATTACCCTGTTATTACCATTACCACTTAAGCTACCATGAATGGTTCACTAGCATTCAACTGTAATTGAGACATTTGGTTGATTTTGACCTTTTCATTTTGGATGGAGAAGGCTGAGCATGACGAGCTGTATCTGAAAGCAAGATGAGTGTCGTCAACATATATAGAAGTGCTTACTGTTCACGCACTCATGCAACTCACCGGAAACTGCTAAGGCTGTGATGAAACATGTGAATCCAATTGTTTTTATAAGGCTCACCTTTATCCTCAAACCACTACCAAGTAGACTTTTAAAATGACTCTTCCTACTCCTCCAAATACCAAACAATTTTAACAATAGCACCTAATACACACCTAGGGTATACTATTGACTGCCATATGATCACTCATTTCCTACAAGTCACAAACAGATGACCTCAACAAGGAGACAATTTTTTTTCTAGCTGTGGATGTGGAATTCTACGCTTTTTGAAAATAGACTTTCTCTCAAATCAATAGGCTTAATAAATAGTTGCTTACAGCCCTCTGACCTCAAGGCCTGTGTTGATAAGAGTATTTATCTGTGTGAGACAAAACAACCACATCTCCCGCCAAGCTATGGTCATGGACTCAGATGAAGAGAAAGGAAATGAAGAAAAAAGAGCGACTGGGTAATTATTTACATTGACTTTTTTGTACAAAGGGAGACAGATTCACTCATGCTAGAGTGAACATTGATAATGGAAATTTTATTTTTGTGCTTGGTCTTGTCTAAAGTTATATGCTACATAGCCTACAACCAATAATTTTCATACAATTAGACCACTTTTTTGATTAGATTAGGATTTGTGTGCAATAACAGAGATGTGATGTATCTACACAGTTATCATTGCACACACAAGTAGTGAAGGTTCCCAGCAAAAAAACTAAAGACTCAACTTTGAAAAGCTAAAGTTTTACCCTTTTGAGTGCGCTTCTTCAAGCACTTCAAGCTAGCGGTCAGCTAATCAACAAAGGCTTGCTCTCACACAGACTGGATAACGGGTGCGCTAATTTACTAGCCTCTATGCTCTATACAGACATAATAAAAATACCTTTCATCTTCTCGTTTCTCTATTCAGCTCTGTTCTGAAATTGGAAGCTTCCCCAATTATGTTCATGATAACCACAATGCAGCAACCGTGAAGTGTGATGCAGCTATGGCAACTAGAAATTCACGGGTTACCAGTATAATTACTCTTGTTTTGAATGTGAAATTTGAAGCAAGAAGGGTGTGTCGAGGGAAAAAGAAAAACATTATTGCTTGTTTTTCCAATCTGCAACCTGTTTTATGCAAATGACAATCCCTGTGTATATTGTGGGATGTGTTACACGATTTTTTACATGACTTTTGTGTTAGCATTTCAATTTATTTTTCGTTGCAACGAAAAACCAAATTGCAGTAGAAATATGTACAGTTTTGAGGAAAAAATACATAAAACATTTTAAAATACATTTGTAAGACCAAATTAGGCTAACTTTGAGAAATAAAATGTCAGGTACCTTCTTCATACCCTTATAGGAGTACTCATTAATAGCCTACCTGTTAGATTGAAATGATCACCTGGCTCAGCGAACTTTCCATTCATGTAAGTCAGTTTGCCTGCATAGCTACCATTGTTTTCTATTTACTCTAATTTCGTTCTATAAATGTGTCCTACATTTGCCCTTGGTCACACGTGTGTCTCTGTGCTCTGTCTATATTTGTTTGTATAATAAAGTATTTGTCCTCAAAAATGGGTTTGGCATGGCATGAGTGAAACTGTTAAATAATGTGTTTTGACTTGACTTCTGTAGCTCCTATTAAGAAGCAATTATGCACACATAATGCATATAATCACAGAGCACAAGAGTATGTAAGGTTTTTCTGTTCATAAACATTTATAAAACATTTGTTTCCCCTGTGACATCTATAACTATATTGTTTTAATATAAATAAGAAGAATATACATGTAGAGTAGGTATACATCTTATTAAGGCTAGAAGGTTTAGTGTCATGTGGTTTGTATTACTTTGTAAGCATATATTTACTTCTAACACTATTTTTCAATAAATCATTTTTATAATATTGTCAAAATGTTCCAATTCAACATTTGGATCATTAGGGAGTATTGTGAAAGTATTGTTCTTTGGATTGGTAACATACAAAACATTTTCCTAATCCAAACACTGAGCCAACACTGTCTGTGGACACTGCATTATCCACCTTCAATTATTGCCTCTCCCCATCTCCTGATGTTCTCTGTCCTCTTGTTTCCAAACCAGCCTCCCCATGGCTATGACCTAGCCACCAACTCCTCTCTCCTCACACCTCCCCTCTCTTCTGCCTTCCTTACTGTTTATTACATTACAGTCCACTTTGAGGAGGAGGTGGCCTCCCTCCGAGACTCCTTCACCTTTCCTGTGTCATCCCCCACTAGCAACCAAAGTATGAAGGTTGACTAGTTTGCCTCATTTACTTGAGGACCCTGAAGTGGACTCATCCTGGCCCACAGGGCAACATTATGCCCATCCCCTCTACCAGTCTCCAGTGTGTATCTAGATTTTAGATAGATCCTCCCTTCTCTTTCCTCAATCATCCATACCACCACTGACATTGTCCTCTCAGACTTCAAGATGGCTCAAGTCACCCACTTGCTGAAGAAACCAAGCCTGGACCTGTCCAGCAATGACAACGTCCGGAGTTCCTCTTATCGTTCCTTTCCAAAACTGTGGAACATGCCGCTCTGAATGAGCTATCCCCTTTCTCAATCTGCTCTCAACCACCACCAATCTGGTTTCAAAGTAGCACACTTGACCGCAATGGCTCTAATAGATTAGATTAGACAGAACTTTATTCATACCCGAAGTGAAATTCAGATGTCACAGCAATCTCAATAAAATGTATATAAAAAAAATCTATATCAAAATAATATGTAGGTCTATTGGCAGTGACTGAGGCCCTCACAAGCAAGAGCCCCTGACTTCTTGTCCTCCCTGACCTCCTGCAGGCTTTGACCTGATCAACCACAAGCTTATCATCTCCATAATGGCTGAAATAGGCTTCGCTGGAATCACTCTCTCGTGATTCAAGTCTTAAAAGTTAAGTTTATTGCCATTTGTAACAAGTATAGGTACCATATATTGAATTTGTTTTCCCTGCTCTTCTTAACAATCCTTAGCAGCCTCGTTAAATGTAAATCTGTAAAAATATTCCAAACCTATTGAGATACTACACTACTATTACTACACTACTTGTTGACTGAATATATTTAATTGAATATACACACACACACATATACAGTACATAAGAATTTGAAAAATTGAATAATATTGAATAATTCACTAACCACTGAGAATAACCTAAACTAAGAATAAAAACTAGAAACTAGAGAGGGTACAATTTCAGGGGAAATTGTAGGGAGTGCTTGCTTGCGTTGGTTGCAGGTGGGTCCGTCCTCTAAGTTTTTCCCTTCTAGTGATATTTTCAAGCATTTAGCCTACTCATATTGCATATTTCATTAAGAACACCCTTTGAAACAGCTGCGAACCCCCTTTGAAACAAGCTACTGTAACAACGTTATCACTGGCAGTATATTTCAGATGGAATCGTACAGTGGCCCTGAAGTGCAAATCACACCCACTAACATGAGTGCATCCCCCAAATACAAGTCAACTCCCCCCAAATAGGATGACTTGCTCAACTCCCCCCAATACAAAGACACGCTCCCCCAAATGGGAAACGACATTACATTAACTCAAAAACACATTACATTAACTCAAAACGGAAAGGGTAGGTACAACACTTCGTCGCTGAATGGATGCAGTAACTAACAAGAAATTGATCGACAGAAGTACAAAATGCAATAGCCTGACAGAGTTACGTGCACCAGGACATTTGTTTGGCTATCGAAGCATGTAGCAAATAGTAGGCTACTTATGCAAAAGTATAGGATTACGTGACCAAACTATAAAATTACAAAAATACTAGACTACTATGACGTTTGCATGGCTGCCGCCTAGGCAGTCTCACGGGCGATCCCCACTCGCTCAATTTACAAAGACTTTCACAACCTAAATAACTAATCCGAGATGGCAGTTCCACTCAAAATTGCTTTCTCAACAAAGCCCAATGGTTGGTAATTTTGGGGGTTGGCATTTTTCACTCATAATCCCAGACATCCCAACCTGCAGAGACTCATTTCCAGGAGGTAACGTGTGATGACATAGTGACGTAGGCTAGCACTGAGTACCCTTCGTTGACAGAAGGCACTTTTTGGTACAAAAACCCAATTTCTACTTAAACCATGCAACGGAATGTAAATAAAAATACATGCAACTCAATCGTTACCAAGACGAAACTTTTGACACCTAGGTTGTCTATGTAGTCCAAATATTGACTGAGGCTTAGGGGGGCAAAAATATATAATAATAAATATATATGTGAGAGAACAAAGGTTGTGGCCTTGCCGAAGGCAAAGCACACCCAATAACTTACAAAACAATACAGTATGTTCAGTACATGTAAGTGGAGCACAAGTTCAATGAAGTGCAGCTGGTCCAACCGGAGAGGGGCCACTTCTGCACCTCGACCCCTGCAGGGATCTGTGTTGGGACCCCTTCTCCTCTCTATCTATACCACGGCACTTGGCTCGGGTCTTCAAATCCTGTGGAGGTTTCTTTCCTCCACACCCTCCAAGCTAATGAAAGAATCTCAGCTGGTCTGGCTGACATCTCATGGATGTCCTCCCACCACCTGTAACTAAATCCTGACAAGACAGATACTCTTCATCCCTGCCAGATCTCCATCACAAGAGCTCTCGATCACTATAGACGGCAACTCTGTGGCAGCCTCTCGCTCTGCAAGAAACCTAGGCATCATCCTCGATGACAACCTAAATTCTAACAGAATAACTGTTCACATGCACAACACAAACCTGACGGTATTCTCTACACAACATAAAGCATCTTCTAAATTAAGAAAAAAATAATAATACACATTTCTGAACAAGAAAGCCTTGACGAGACTTTGTTTTTAAATATGGCCCCTTGTGACCATTATCAGATGTACGGTATCCTCCCCTCCCATTATCCCTTCACTGTCTACTCTCCCTCTCTCTACCACTTCCCCTCTTACCCTCAGTTATCTCTCTCTGTTCTTCCCATAATGCAGTCAGCTCCATAATTGTTAGCGTTTCTCTAGTCTTGATGAGGAGTGTATTATGCACAGACAAACATGAGAGAGGGAAAGGCTAAAGAGAGAGGGAAGACACAGCTGAAATTATTCAGTTGTATTTTTATTGCTTCTCTTCTAGAGCATTTGCTGTTCCCTCTATCCCCGTGCTCTACCATTCCATCTTGCTTTCCACTTATACAGGACGACAAATCAAAGCAAGTGTCTCTTTTTTCCACTCTCCATCTTCTTCTTTTTCTTCCTGGTTTGTTTGTTGGTTTGAGTAGATTCAGGCAGTTTCAAAGGCAAACAGATGGGGTGAAAGTGAAGATAATAAATGGTAAGACAAGTGGAAGAGAAACTTAATGTCAATATGTTTCACAAAAAGATGTTTACTCTTCATCCACCCAGAGTCATTCTTTCCTTAAAAGGGAGATATGGACCTGTCCTTACTTAGCTACCTAAATCAATCTCTGGATGGAGGGAGAGCAGTGTAACGTCTACCTTAACTCTCCTTAACTCTCTGTCTCTCAGCCTCTCTCTCTCTCTCTCTCTCTGCTACCTTCTTGTGACCCAGATGGTCTCTTGATTGAACAGCTTTGTCAAATGTCAATATCATGTCATTTAATCCGTTTTTATAAGTTTATTTGATTGAGATGCACCCTTCAAGAGTTCAAATCATGTAAGGATATCATTAAAATGTATCACAATTTCACCAGCCTTGTTCATGTTTTTCCCTAATAACATTTCAATAAATTCAATAAAAAGGCACAGCACTTCCAACTCTGCAACTCCCCTAGCTTGTGCAGGAGCTAACTCAATGGATTTTACAGAGACAGATAATAGCTCTATTACAGTATATGTTAACAGTCCTCTCAAAGTCAAGCGAATACATTATCATGAGATACTGTGCAAGCATGTCTGTTCATCTCAATATCTTTGCATTTGTTGGCAATCCAGTGCAGTTGGTAAATCTTTATATCATGAATCTCTGCTTTTCTGGCACTTTTTATTCTATTATTTTACTTTAGACCGCTCCATTTATTCCCCTGGATTAGAAATCAAATGGGAGGGGAACAAAAGGTGAGGTGTGTGTATGGAGGGGGTGTTATAGTTGAAATATCAGGAGAGAGATAATACAAGCGGTGGAGTGGGATCGAGGTGTGTTGTGGACTAGCAGGGGATTGGTGGAGTGATGCCAAGCTTAGCCTTCACAGCCCCTTGAAAATCAATATGGGCGCTACACACCCCGGAGCAAGGTAGCAAGAGAGTTGAGTGGAAAGAAAGAAAGGCAAGAAGAAATATATATACTGCAGTGAAGTGTGCAGAAAAGTAGAGAGAGTAATAACCATAAAGAATTGAGTGTTTTGCATTGGATGAATGCACAACAGAAGCAAAACAGCATACCAGATTCACTGGGAATCTTTTGTGAGGGAATGAAATACTGTGTATTTTACATACTGCAGAAAATGACCTCCCTGAGCAATAATTCCAAAACTGCATACATATGTAACAATACACTATAGCCAAACATATTCACACCTACTTTTTTTGCCTTAAAAATGTTTTTTTATTGCCTTTGACTTCCCACTCTTTCTTGATTTCCTTTCTCTGATGTACAGAACATATAATCCCCCTGATTTGTCTGCGGCCTCCGCAACGCCTCCGGCGTCCCCAGGTTGCCCACCGGACCTGCCCCGACCCTCAGCCCTGCCTCTGAGTCGCTCTCCGGACCTGCCCTGCCTCCGGGACGAACCCCGGACCTGCCCTTCCCTGCCTTGTGTCAGTCCTTATGACGTCCGGTGACATCCCTTGAGGGGTACTGTCATGGCCACGCCCCCTTAGTTTGGTTATGCCCTGCCCTGGTGTTTCCCTGTGTCTGTCATTATCTTCACCTGTCTTGTTGATTGCTGTGGTGTTCTGTTTTTGTTAGTGTAATCATGTCCACCTGTGTCTTGTTTGGCTGTATTTTGGTTCCTGTTTGTGTCCAGTCCTTTTCGTCGTTACACATGTGGGTACCCTGCCTGTTCCTCGTTTCAGAAAAATAAAGCCCTTGTTTTCGTTTTTTGTGTGCTCTCCTGCGTTTGGGTCCAACCCCTGCACCCAACGTGACACTCTTGGCCAATGGTAATGTAGGAATTTGAATTTATTTAAGGTTGGGTTGCTTTGAGTATCAGTCTTTTCTTGGTTGCAGTTTGTTTTCATAATTCTATGAAAGTGCTCCCCCCTCCCCCAAAATGCATGTGCTTTAAATGAAGTAGGAAAGGAGCCTATCACAAACCCTACTGTATCATGTCGTACATATGTGTAAATGATTACAATGCTTACCCATGTGTGAACTGCTAAATACAGAGGAAGTAGATGTGGGTGGATGACTCAGTGATTAGAACGAGTGAGTTCAATGTTGTGTTGCCATTTCACAGCAGTCTATTACTCCAGAGTAATTACCAAAAACCAAATCTGTATTGGTAAGTTAATGAATGAACATCTTAAATTGTGTGTGTGTACGTTAGTGTGTATTAAGTGTGTGTATGTAGTATACACCACTGTCAATGACAAGTGGAGAGGAAGACAGATGCATCACTCTCCCATGTTGATCAGATCCTCCTGGGTGAAAACAGCTAGGTAAGTGGAAAGGAGGGTAATAGAGTAAGGCTGCGGATGGATTAGCAGGTGTGTTTGCATAGACGTCTATTTAGCCTGCCAGAACTCGATGGAAGGATTTATTGGTACTGAGGGAGTGAGTGAAAAGCAGTATTAGAAAATTAGATAGACAATATGAGTATGAGTGATATAACTGAAAAAGAGAGAGGGCACAAAGAGGGGTGTGCGTGTGTAAGAAGTTTGACAGCCTGTGTATATTGTGTTGTGCATATTATATAGAGGGGAAGCCAAATGTGAACGTCAAGCATGAGAGTGTGGTATGCCTGGAAGTATGAATGAGTATGTGTTTTTCTTTTGTAGAATGTGTGTGTGTTAACGGAAAAGAAATCCAGACACCAAGTACGTGTGTGTGCTGGAGACCAAGCCCCACACCTACAGTATGCAGCAAGCAAGGGGGAGCTCAGAGAAAGGCGATTGGGAGGAGTCAACCCAGATCTGTCATAAATACCTTGTGTTTTCCCATCACTCAGCACTCGGCTGCCTCTGGAGTGAATGAAGGGATGACAGGGGAGGGGGGAGTGGAGTAGGGAAGGTGCTGCACACATCTTTTACTTCATTCTGCCATCCAAACACAAGACGACTGACCTCATTATGGTGAACAGTTGACTGTTTATATCCTCAGGCACAGGGAACATTCGTATGAAAATGTATGTAATGCAATCCAGAATTGGGGTAGTAAAGGTTAGTCTGCCGGTTTGATTTTTGGAACAGAGAAAACTGCCTGTTTTTGGAATGGAGCATCAGAGCGTCAGAGCCACCATTGCTTTGTGTTGAGTTTTGTAGCAGATATTGAATAGTTAGGCTATTTGTCGCATTTGTCACCTTCCCACTACCTTATTACTACCCCTTCTGATTGGAAACTGAGTCTTTGAGTCAATGGCTTAACCATAACAGAGGGTGCTCTGCAGAATTTCACAATATTAACATTTTCTGTGGCCAGAGATTCTCCCTGACCTGTTTTCCCCAGAATCAGATCTATCAAATAAATACCAGCACACGTGTATACCTACTGAAAAATACACACAAAAAGATTGTCTTCCAGGTTTCCTGCATCTGATCCTTACCTGTGAGGCTGCATTTGTGTGTATCTTTAAGCTTTAGGAAGGTAGCACTTAAACACCTATTGTTGAAACTCTTAGGGTCAAGTGTGTGTTGCTATATACTTCGATACTGACATGGAAGGTCTTGAAAATCCAGTTTTATAATGAAGCTCTGAAAGTAGAGCTTTAAAAGATATTTCAAAAAGAAAACGTATGAGGACAATCATTTATTGGTAATTGGAGGAAAGACAAGATGAGAACCAGAGTTTCAGAACCTTTATTAAGACCACTGGGAAGGAGGAGGAATGACAGAGACAGAATGGGATTAAAAGAGAAAGAAAAGAGGAGGAAATAATAATATGGACTTGGAGATAGACAGTAATAATTGTGTTATTTTGCCTTTCAATTTTATTTTTATCACTTGCTAATACTGCATTCAGAATACAGTACAATCACCCAGGAAACAGTACAGTACCTCTAACACACACACACATATTTTGGGACCACATTGGGACTGCACAATTCCCCACATCCAAAAAGGTTACCAAGATAAACTGTAGGTGAACATTCAGAACCAAAGTCTTAACTTCTACACACAATAAAATCTTACATGTTCTGTGTTCTATTTGGCATCTGTGACAATGAGGATTGCGCAATACACGTGATTAGAAGTGCCAAGTGTGCCACCCCTTTTCACAAACACATAAAAGTTAACCGATGTTCACAGCCCTCTGAATGTCAACATACATAGATTCAAGTGAAAAACAGTGTATTACTGTACATCAACAAGCACACTTACTGTTCTGCTTATGTGGAAATGTGTCAAACATCGGTATGGACACAAACACACACTTGAAACACGAGTGACATTCTGGTAAAAAAAGAAATACATTGAGTGGGCACACAAACACTTGAACACACACTAAACTCACATACACAATAAAATGCATTTCATGTGACAAAGAAAATGAACATGAGTATGTGAGAATAATTTACTCTTTCAACTTCCTTTACCATCTCTACCCAGAGGAAGACTTTACAAGTTCCACAAAACTTACATTATCTTCTCTAAAAATGACCTTATAAGATGTAACCCAGATAAATTGGTTAAACTCACTCCACAGTGTCATTGTCTTTTAGTTAATATGGTAATATGCAACTTATATGTAAATTGAGTTTACGTCAGAGGACAAGACAACACTGACTAGGAGAGTGTTAGCAGAGCTGTACTGTATGTTGCCAAAGAGTTTTGAGTTAAGTAAAGTTACACACAACTTGCAAGGTGTGAAAGTGAGGGAGAAAATGATTTTGACAAGTGATGCCATGACATATTTGAAACGCACCATACTGTCTTTTGACAAAGATTGTTCTCAATGTCAGAACTTCAATACTTATTTTCATTAAAGTTTGAAGCTTTGGTGTACCCAAATATCCCCCAAACTCCTTGTCAAATCTCTTTTTTGCCATATTGATTAGCCTAATAATAGCTACAAAACCATTAACACAGAGTTCTTCAGGGCTGGATGTCAGCAAGCTAATTATTTGTGTCAAAGGTCAAACCTAGTTTGATATGCGGCAACGGTTTTAGAGATTTAGATAGTTGTTAACCCTCGTGCTGCCTTCGGGTCACATGACCCAAAGGTTCATAACGAACCATCATTGTGTTTACCCAATTTTACCCAATACAAAAACAAATAAAAATAATTTTCTTTTAACCATTCCAATGTGGGGGGTCTGAGACAGCCCGACAGTTAAAGAAAATGCTTCACTTTGTTTTTGTATGAGGTAAATTTGTCGCAATACGACGGTGGGTCACAATGAGTGATGGGTCAGAATGACCCGAAGATAACACAAGGGTTAAGAAGCAGATTTTCCCTTCAAGGAGTGGATAGGTTACTTGCTGAACTTGGTGTGCTAGTACAAAGTCTTTGAATTGGTTTTGAACATACAATGGATACATTGTTTTGTAACATTTGGTGACGACTTGAAAGAAAAGGAATGCAAGTATGTGATAATAATTTACTCTAACTTCCGTTACAGTGGAGGAATTTACAAGTTCCACAAAACTTTGATTTTGCCCCCTTATTATTTTGCTATGTAGCTCAGTTGAAGGCACAATAAATGGACCAGCAGCTTTGCTCAGCAACAGTAACAACATTTGTCTCAAGTGAAAAACAACAAAGAAGTCAAGAGAAAATACATAAGTCCCATCAAACACAAACGTTGTGTTTCTTAAAATAGCTTATGGAGGCAGATGGATTTGACATCTATCATCCTAATAGCTAATCCTAGCACCTTCGGTGTTCTGATGTTGCCTTGCAGTTATATCGATACGGCTAACCTCCCTTTTATCTCCGCCTCTTTTAGTGAATTAAACTGTCCAATTGTGGAAAGTCTCATTTGTATCAAATAATTTACATGTTGCAGACAGCCTTTGCCAGAAAATTCTAATTGATTATTGTTGCCTGAGGAAACGTGCGTGTTTAAGTGTGTGTGTGTAGTTTGTTTGCATGCTTTTTTGTGTTGAAACTTCTTTAAATGCAAATTAAACGAGTTGGTATAAACCTTGAGCAATAAACACTGATTGACATGGAAATTGTTATGAAAGTGAATCTATTTGCTATTTCCAATACCATTTACATAGTGACCCTGAGTGACAGTCCATTTTTGTAAGAATATGCCCTTGACCATACAGAGAACATTAGTTATGTTTTGACGGTTTTATATTCCTTTTTCCTCAAGAGCATCACTGAATAAAGATGTATTAATAACTAAACATGATATATATCATTCTTCAACATGCTGTTGGCAATTTCCATTTGCAATGCTGCTAAGCTGTTCTGTTTTGTTCAAAGCTTCATCTTTTTTGCTTTCAACAAACAAAACAAAACAAGTGAACACATTTCCTCTCTCATTTCAGAAGCGCCTCTTAGGGTACTTAGCATGTTCTTGTGTAAGGCTGCTATTAGTGTATTAAAAAGCCCTCATGTGCACACAAGCTACTAATAGTGCCCCTCGTGAAACAAAGCCCCTTGATTTCATAGTTCTCTTTCAGAAAGCTTTTTGGAAATACCACCCCCCGTCCCCCCCTTCCAACCCTCGGAAATGGGCCTTTTGAGCTTGGTTCCATGAAAGAAGGAGCAAGCCCCTAGTGCTCTATTGAGAGTCCTAAACTCTCCTTTGATGAGGCTGCACTCTGACTTGCTTTACACTACTAAGAGAATCGTAGTTAGATGGGGGGAAAGAGATAGAGACTGTGGAAAGAAAGAAGAGCATGCACGAAAGTGGGAGGAAAAATAAAGGAGTGAAACGAGGGGTTATTTGAATTCATCTTGCACTATAATAGATGGTCTTTTAGCTGAGTTTTTCAGTGCTACGTTCTCTCTTTGTTCACCAGCTGCACAACAAAGAGATGCAGAATTATAACCAAAAGATTGCCATGGTGCTGTGAGGAAATGTTTGAAACGTCTCTTTTTCTGTATCTCCATATCTGGGGCTTTTGGGAACAAGCTGATAATTACAGGCATAAAGGAGAGAGGGGGAAGTGAGAGAAAGTTCAAAGGTGCTTTAGAAAAGGTGATGTAAAGTAGGCATATTTGCATATGTTAGTTATGAATGGATGTAGAAAGAGGGAAAGATGCATGTTGGCTTGTGTCCCAAGTACAAGCCTAAATAATAAGAACGGAGGCTTCAACAAATGGGTCTGGTGAATGAGAGATGTACAGAGGTATGTTTAAAGATCTCTCATTTTGGCTCTCAAGACCGTTGGAATTAAAAAATGGCTAGGTCCACTGGTTAATTTAAATTAAAGGCAATGTTCTGCACAAGCAGATGAGAGCTGTAAAATAAGGACAAAGAAAATTAAGTGCAGTGTACAGTACACAATGTTTGAGTGCTGTATATTAGACATGTACTACAGGACTGTAAGAAGTGCAATAGCTGTGTGTGTAAGTTTTTTTTTATTGAATTAAATTCTTGTGAAGCATGTCAACAAGATTCACCAGTAAGCAATCGCTTGTCGTACCCCATATCCTTTCAAAATGTATTTGTTTCCGCCATGTTGACCTTGTTGGACATTCTACAACTAGTTGTTTTCTAGCTTTTTTTTCCCCTCAAGGTTCAAGGTGTCAGCCGTGCCTTGGCAAGTATTGTGCGCAACACGCAACTCTGTATTATTCCCTTTAGTTTTGGAATGAAATGTACAAAAAACAGAACATATAGGTCTGATGATCAGGTTTCCCTTACGAAAAAGAAGTATACTTCAAGTTTAATTTGTAAGTATACTTAAGTATAACAAGTATACTATTATCATGGTACTTAAAGTGTACTAGCAGTGTACTTATTTCTATACTATTTTTGTAAGTAAACTTAATTGGCCCACTTTTTAGGTCATTAAGTACACTTTAAAGTACACTTAGTGTATTTGAGGTTTACTTTTGAATACTCTACAGTAACCTGCGTAGTGCACTTTCAGTTCATGAAGTATACTTCCTAAAGTACCTCAAAGTATACTTTTCAATACTTTCAAGTGCACTTTCAATTAATGTAAGTACTTCAAGAAGTAAACTTAATAAATGTCAATTTACTACGATTTACTAACATATTTAATTGTTTAGGGGCACCTCAAACAACGCCGATCCTGTGTCACTTGATGAGGACGGAGGCCCTTGTCAAGTAAAACTGCAATTGCTAACATTGAACTAATCCAGCTCTTCTTATCAAACGCAACAGTCATTTAACTCATGGTTACAATGGTAAACGAGCACAACAATTACAATTACCACGCAACAAAACACTACATTCTAAGCAGACACATTCAAAAAACGAAATTCATGAAGTTACATTTGTATTTCGAACAAACGGCAAATTTATCAGCAAATGTTAACACTATTTACCGCCTTGCATCATGGGAATTGACCAGCCAATGAGACACGCTATCTTCATTTTTTCACATCGTTATTTCGTTCTTCAGTCAGTTTGACAGTATAACCTTCAAATGCATAATGCAACTCTTCTGTCTGCATCTTTCTCAAGTAGCTTTTTCGTTTTTTCCATTAATACTCCAATTGATAACTAGAGAGGGTACAATTTCTGGGGAAATTGTAGGGTGTGCTTGCTTGCGTCGGTTGCACAGGGGTCCGTTTTTGAATGACATTTTTACAACTGATATTTCTGTATATTTTATATAAAAATGCATACTTATTATTTATAAAGATGACAGATTTAAAAGCATTTTTTTGCTGCTCATTTACATCTGAAAATACGAGTGAAGTGTAGAATGAAATAGATGTCTTCTCATTTCCCCTGCAAGAGGCAGCCTCATCGTTTTCATCGTCAGACCGGTGTAAAAATTGACCTAATCTCTATGATTTAAACGTCATTTTAAGTTTTTCCCTTCTCATGATATTTTCAGGCATTTAGCCTACTCATTGCATTCATTCATTAATAAAGAACCCCCTTTGAAGATTATTCTACGACGTTACCCGGCAGTAGAAGATGGAATCGCGATTCAAACAGTACCATCTGCTAACTGAAAATATGCCCCCCAAAACGTAAATAAGCTTGACATTTATTTAGTGGAAAATCGCTCATTCATAAAAAGCTCACTGGTAGCGATCATTGTCAGTAACAACGCAAAATGCGATATAGCCCTGTGTGGAGAAGCTGCCCCGGTAAATTGTACTACTACGGTACAGTACTAGACTACTGCTGTGTTCGTCTTGGTAGCGATTGCGTTGGTTGAATTGGATTTAACGTTCCGTTGTACGGTTTAAGCTGAAATTAATTATTTTCATGAACAGATTGACAACGTTTAGGCTGTGGCAATGAAGTTCAGGTTAGTAGTTAGATAGACTTTTGATTTAAGTAAAGGGGAGTGCCGAACATGTTCTGTCGCTGTTTGACTTCCTAAACAGCTGTGTAGTGTAGATGTTTTTGTACTGTGTGTCTCGCGTAAGCTACAGCGTTGCAGTGAGCTACACTGGTTTGAAACCATAGGTAATGGTAATTTCACCAACAAATCGTTTACTAATGTCAGAATAAATCCTACAACGAAAATGTATATGTGAGGAATGTTTATTTTAACGATTGAAAACGCTACATCATAGACCACTGTAGTATGTGTTGCCCGGGCAACACAGGCTAATGTCATGATGCTAATACTTCAGTGAAATAGTAGACTACTGTTTCCGAAAGTAGATGTACTTCCTTAATAATATCAGCTTATATTGTACATTACACATCACAATTGTGTGTCATATCACAAAGTAAAATGAGTAAATATTTATCACCCTGGCCTCTTTGCTTGTGGCGTTTCTGCAGCTGCCTTGCAGTAAAGCTATAGTTAGCCTAGTTATCCCCCAAGTTAACAGATGCGAAACGAATGTTCTGCCAAAGGTAGTCACGCGTGTTTTCGTGACGTTAGTGACGTAGTGACGTTAGTAACGTCAGTGACTGTGGCTAGCAAATTAGCCACCGTTAGCTTCACTTTTCGCCACAAAAACTTAACCTAAGCCCAAACCATGCAACGGAACGTAAATTCCAATAGAAGCAACTCAATCACTACCAAGACGAAACTTTTGACACCTACGTTGTCTATGTAGGCCAAATATTGACTGAGTTTTATGGGGGCAAAAAGAATAAAAATAATAATAATAAAAAATAACTAGAGAGGATACAATTTCTGGGGAAATTGTAGGGTGTGCTTGCTTGCGTCGGTTGCACAGGGGTCTGTATATTTTATATAAAAATGCATCGGGCCTACTTATTATTTATAAAGATTACATAGATTTAAAAGCATCTTTTTTTTGCTGCTCATTTACAACTCAAAATACGAGTGAAGTGTAGAATGAAATATGATGTCTTCTCATTTCCCCTGCAAGAGGCAGCTGACAGGCTGAATCAAAACGAATACATTTGGCAGACCGGTGTACAAATGGACCTAATCTCTATGACTTAAACGTCCTTTTAAGTTGTCCCTTCTCGTGATATTTTCAGGCATTTAGACTACTCATATTGCATTCATTCATTAATAAAGAACCCCCTTTGAAGATTATTCTACGACTTTACCGGCAGAAGATAGAATCGCGATTCAAACAGTACCATCTGCTAACTGAAAATATGCCCCAAAAAACGTAAATAAGCTTGACATTTATTTAGTGGAAAATAGCTCATTCATAAAAAGCTCACTGGTAGCGATCATTGTCAGTAACAACTCAAAATGCGATATATCCCTGTGTGGAGAAGCTGCCCCGGTAAATTCTACTACTACAGTACAGTACTAGACTACTGCTGTGTTCGTCTTGATAGCGATTGCGTTGGTTGAATTCGATTAAACGTTCCGTTGTACGGTTTAGGCTGAAATTAATTATTTTCATGAACAGATTGACAAAGTTTAGGCTGTGGCAATGAAGTTCAGGTTAGTAGTCAGATAGTTTCCCTACTGAAAGACTTTTGAGTAAGGGGAGTGCCGAACATGTTCTGTTGCCGTTTGACTTAAACAGCTGAGGAGTTGTTGTTAGCTACTCACACTAGTGTCTCGGGTACAGTAGGCTACAGCGTTGCAGTGAGCTACACTGGTTTGAAACCACAGGTAATGGTAATTTCACCAACAAATCGTTTACTAATGTCAGAATAAATCCTACAACGAAAATGTATATGTGAGGAATGTTTATTTTAACGATTGAAAACAGATACATCATAGACCACTGTAGTATGTGTTGCCCGGGCAACACAGGCTAATGTCATGATGCTAATATGTCAGTGAAATAGTAGACTACTGTTTCCGAAAGTAGATGTACTTCCTTAATAATATCAGCTTATATTGTACATTACACATCACAATTGTGTGTCATATCACAAAGTAAAATGAGTAAATATTTATCACCCTGGCCTCTTTGCTTGTGGCGTTTCTGCAGCTGCCTTGCAGTAAAGCTATAGTTAGCCTAGCTATCCCCCAAGTTAACAGATGCGAAACGAATGTTCTGCCAAAGGTAGTCACGCGTGTTTTCGTGACATTATTGCAGACCGGTGTAAAAATTGACCTAATCTCTATGATTTAAACGTCATTTTAAGTTTTTCTCTTCTCATGATATTTTCAGGCATTTAGCCTACTCATATTGCATTCATTCATGAATAAACAACCCCTTTGAAGATTATTCTACGACGTTACCCGGCAGTAGAAGATGGAATCGCAATTCAAACGGTACCATCTGCTAACTGAAAATATGCCCCCCAAAACGTAAATAAGCTTGACATTTATTTAGTGGAAAATTGCTCATTCATAAAAAGCTCACTGGTAGCGATCATTGTCAGTAACAACGCAAAATGCGATATAGCCCTGTGTTGAGAAGCTGCCCCGGTAAATTGTACTACTACGGTACAGTACTAGACTACTGCTGTGTTCGTCTTGGTAGCGAATGCGTTGGTTGAATTGGATTTAACGTTCCGTTGTACGGTTTAGGCTGAAATTAATTATTTTCATGAACAGATTGACAACGTTTAGGCTGTGGCAATGAAGTTCAGGTTAGTAGTTAGATAGACTTTTGATTTAAGTAAGGGGAGTGCCGAACATTTTCTGTCGCCGTTTGACTTCCTAAACAGCTGTGTACTGTAGCTAGATGTTTTTGTAGTGTGTCTCGCGTAAGCTACAGCGTTGCAGTGAGCTACACTGGTTTGAAACCACAGGTAATGGTAATTTCACCAACAAATCGTTTTCTAATGTCAGAATAAATCCTACAACGAAAATGTATATGTGAGGAATGTTTATTTTAACGATTGAAAACAGATAACGCTACATCATAGACCACTGTAGTATGTGTTGCCCGGGAAACACAGGCTAATGTCATGATGCTAATACTTCAGTGAAATAGTAGACTACTGTTTCCGAAAGTAGATGTACTTCCTTAATAATATCAGCTTATATTGTACATTACACATCACAATTGTGTGTCATATCACAAAGTAAAATGAGTAAATAGTTATCACCCTGGCCTCTTTTCTTGTGGCGTTTCTGCAGCTGCCTTGCAGTAAAGCTATAGTTAGCCTAGCTATCCCCCAAGTTAACAGATGTGAAACGAATGTTCTGGCAAAGGTAGTCACGCGTGTTTTCGTGACGTTAGTGACGCAGTGACGTTAGTAACGTCAGTGACTGTGGCTAGCAAATTAGCCACCGTTAGCTTCACTTTTCGCCACAAAAACTTAACTTACGCTTAAACCATGCAACGGAACGTAAATTCCAATAGAAGCAACTCAATCGCTACCAAGACGAAACTTTTGACACCTACGTTGTCTATGTAGGCCAAGTATTTACTGAGTTTTAGGGGGGCAAAAAAAAAAAAAAATAATAATAATAATAATAATAATAATATATATGTGAGAGAACAAAGGTTGTGCTCTCGCCGAAGGCTTGAGCACACCCAATAATATATATGTGAGAGAACAAAGGTTGTGCCCTTGCCGAAGGCAAAGCACACCCAATTATTAGTATAAGAGTGTAGGGCTTCAAAATGTTATGGCAGTAATTAAGGTTACAACTTCAGTACCAAAAAAGATTCAATGTGCAATGCATAATAGATTTTCCAAGACATAAATAATTACAATAAGATGGATCAAAAAAATTTAACCTGTAATGTACTTTAAAAGTATTTTGACTGTTTTTGCTGTCTAATAATAGAAAACGTATATCCTACTCCAGAAGAAATGTATACCATTTTCTGTTTCTAAGCATACTTCTTAAAAGTATATCAAAAGTGAACTAAAAGTGTACTATCCATATTTTAGTATACTTATAGTATACTTTAATATGCTTATTTTTTGTAAGGGTTCCCAATACTTTTGTCCATATAGTGACGTGCGGTGATGTCAGTAGGAGGTTAGGCACTAAATTATGAAAACCAGATTACCTAATTTATTAGGTGCGTTCGACATGGACTGCGGCTGCATGAAACGACCGGCGAGAGTAGCCGCTTGCAGTCGGGGAGGAGTTGAAAACGGCTCTGTGAAGTCGGACATTCCAGCTTCTCGTGGTTTGCTGCGTTGACGTCAGTCATGGCCGATCAAGCACTTTTTGCTTACTTTACTTTATAATTAAACTTAGTGTTTCCGTTAGTGAAGAGGCAGACTAAAACCCTTTCTTGAACACATTTTTAATTCAATTAAACAGTTTGGTCCGGATTTGAGCATTGGCGAAACTGAAGGTGTCAGAATAATTACAAAACACTCGTCAAAGTTGTCGTGTGTGAGTCTGGCCAATCATGAAATAGCTGTGTCATCATTAGAACCCGTGCAGTTGCTCTTGAGAAAATGCGCTCAGCTACACAGCCGGCAGTTCTCGAATCGATCTCACGGTACTTTGATGGCTACGTTACTGTGACCTAGCCTCGGCGCCGTCTCAAGTCAGACAAAAAGTCTAACCAGAATTCAATGTTTCAAGTCAGCCGTCTGCAACCGGCTGCACCGCTGCATGAAGTCATTCCATGTCGAACGCACCTATTGGCTAAAGGCCGATATATGCTTCTGCGTTTTTCGAAAACCGGACACATGGGAACGTCCTCGTCTCCGTGGAACGCCCTCTACGAGCTCTCCGTCAGCTCTCGGACAGCCTCGGACACCTTGACGTGCACCTCCTGAATTTGAATGAACTATCCATCGTAATTTCGGATAGTTACGGATACCCCTTGGCTGTGATTGGTCAGTATTAAGAACCGCTTGCGTCAGGGGCGGGGTTGCCGTGATAAACAGGATGAACAGAATCCTTTGACCGCCAGAATTCATATTTCAGCTAAACAGTACATGTAAATCAGCATCTGGATTAAAATGTGACAAGAAATGGGCAGTTTAGTTGTTAAATGTGCGTATTTTATTGATGAAACGGCTCATTTGTAAATTTGCTCAGACTTCTCAATAACCTAGGTAAATAAACACTCGACGACGACTTACAAAAAACGTTGCGCCACCTACTCTTCTGGCGGTGAATTGTTTTCAGCACCCACAGCCTACGGAGAACCATAAACCAAGTCTACCCATCCGTATCCGTGCGTATCCGTGCGCCCGCCCATCCGTAAACGGAGACGCAGAAGCATATTTCGGTCTTAATACGTCAAAACAGTAAATGCAGTGAACAGTAAAAGCAGTACAGCCGCTGACTGTTAGCACAGCCACATAGCCAATCTTTTCTTCCATACCAGTCTATTTGAAACGATCGGACAATTTTTTGTCCCTTTGCTGCAGTAGTCCATCTAAGGCTGGGGTAGACCTCCCTCATGCTATTAACTCTGTATTTAAATTAAAATCGAGCTTGGAGAAATTCCTCAACTCTGTGATATCGGCAGACACCGCTGTGTAATCCCCACAAAATACTTGAATTTCGTGGGGATTACGCTTACAATGTAGCTGATGTGATTACGTTAGCTGCGCAAATGTCCAGTAATATCTCGATTTTTATTGGTCCATGTTTGATACGTAACGTAGATTATTACTGGCATAACATATTTTCGTGCAAAGGCACAGCAGAGTTGTGCGCTTGTCGTCCGCAATGAATGGACAGTGAAAGCACTGCTTATTCTACAATTTTTTGGGGGGGGATTATGCGTAACTGCTACATTTGTCATCGTAACGTCTAAAACAATTGGAATAACACGCACATTGCATATATAAATCACAAGAATGAACAGTAAAAATACAAATACAAGTTTATTAAATGATTTAATAAACATGTTTATGTTTGAATTTTGGCAGAGTAGGCAGTGCCTACCTTGCTTACCCAGACTCCACATCACTGGTGTAAATCCCAACGTTACGAACAAACCGCATTGTTTGGTGGAATCTACAGGTGTGGAAATATTGTTGACGCTGGAAATTCAAATAATAACAGCAGTTGTCTAAGTCTATGTAACTTGTACATCTTGTCTCTTAATTTATGTGAATCGAAACACAGAGCTGTTATCACTGAGCAAATCAGGTCAGAGATAAGAGGAGCCAACTGGCCAGAGAATCCAGAGTATGTCAGTCTTCCATTCTCAGAATGTATCTGAAGTGCTTTGGAGCTCAGTGAGGCAGACAACCTGCACACACAGGTTGGAAGGGGATGGATAGAAAGTCAATATCTGCAGTCCCCATGGGGCCCCAGGGAAGTCAAGCTAAACAGACTGAGCTCAGGCTAATAAGAAAGCTGTATAGTGTATGTGGTGTGTGGGTGTGCCTGCACATACACGCACTACAGTGGACTTATTCATAAACATACACAGTACAGCTATTCAGAGAGACACACATACATTGTTGGTCATTGTCTCTTTATACTTGCCTTTTCACTTAAACACAAAACAAAAATTCTCTCTGGCACACAAACACACGCACATAAACATTAGCATATTGGCCTTGCAGCCCAAACAACCTATTTTGGGTAGTGAATATGTCCTATTTACAGGAAGCAGATATTAGCCACACCTAAAATCAAGCTACTTTCAGTTTTTGGAATTTGGACCACATGAACCCCCCGTCTAAATAGCATATTTGCAGAACTGTTTTACCTTTCTTATTTAGTAGCCCTATTTTAAGAGGTTATTTAAAAATGTGAAAGGCATATACTCATCTCATGCTCTCTTTTTACCACTCACACAAAGAACATAGAAACACACACACACATGCCCACAGAGACAGAATACAGTTGGTCCTGTCCTCATTGTCATTCTGTAGTCAGCGGTGTGTATGAAGGTCAATACTTGGAAGGAGGGCATGCAAGGAACAAGCCAATCAGAAGTAAGAAATGAGATGAAAGTATGATTGACTTGCGGAGAAATGGTGCGGTGGGGGGAGCAGGGGGGCACAAATCTACATACAGAATGAGAAGCTGTCCTCGGCTGCAGATGAAAGGGCCTGTTGCTGTGGTAACACACCTGCTGTGTCTGAATGTTGGAGTGTGATCAGTGATATGAGGGATTTGAGTGCACTGCTGTGGGTTAGGCACGCATGTGAAATGTATAGCTTAATTTGTCTGTGTGTGTGGCAAACTAGGAGTGTTGCACTGCATAGATCCATGTCTGGATCAAGACAATCTGAAAAACCTGCAAGGAAAAAGCATAGAGCAGCAGTCTTTGCTGGTTTGGTATTTTCTGAAACTACTGTAGTAATGCTGTGTATTCACACTGTGTATTCATGCTGTGTATTCACACTGTAATGCACCAAAGATGATGACAGAATATTGAATCTTTGCTTAGATGTAGCGCCTTGCTCATAACAATCACCCTACCCATGCTTACTGAGCGTTTGTCTTACAGAATAGGTATTTGTCTACTTTACTATTGTAATTTTTGAATGTGTCTGTCTGATCCTTTTCTCTTTTCCAAAGGTCTAAT
The DNA here is from genome assembly GCF_038355195.1 of Osmerus mordax. Classification (NCBI taxonomy): domain Eukaryota; kingdom Metazoa; phylum Chordata; class Actinopteri; order Osmeriformes; family Osmeridae; genus Osmerus; species Osmerus mordax. Next base: position 4,824,559 of record NC_090050.1, on the reverse strand, counting down.
GTATGACGGGATCTCCTAAGATTGACACAAGGCTTAGCATACTCCTTGAGGTAATCTGCTAGATATCTAGGAATTGACTTGTCCTTTCCCTGTAGCTCAAAGAACTAAAACTCTGTGGTAAATTACCAAAGATAAAAAAAACTATTAGATTACTACAGATTACTGTTATCAAGTGAAGAAAGTCATCCAATTTCTCATATTATAAATCCAGTACCACAAATAGATAAGAAAATAGTTTATTTTTCAACCTTTATTGTATTAAAATCTCTGTTTTTAAATGTACGACATAGCTCCAACAGTATGTATGCCTAGACATTGCGAAAATCCAGATATGAAACAACTAAAACACTGTCCATGGCATTTTTAATAACCTTACAGTGGACATACGTTTTATTAAAGTAAAATCAAAATAAATAAATACATTCTTTCCAAGTTCATCCATATAATTTAAAATAAATATATATGATTTGGAAAATTGTCATTTTCCAACTTTCCAAACTCTAACTAATCACTCTGCTTTCCATTTTTTGTCAGCACATATCAAGGGAAGAATGCTCACAATGACAGCCCTTGACACAACCTCCACCGACACATGCATGAAGAAATGGATAAATAAAAGGAAAAAGAGATGAAGTAAACACCAAAAGAAGCCAGAAGGACAGGCAGGAATACAAAGAGGAATACTCCCTGCTAGGCGGGTATGGATAGAAGGGGCCATGTCCCCATCCACCTTTCCACTCTTCTCTCTCATTTATTTCAATTTGTCATGCTTTACTTTTCCCTTAAGAGAGCGTGCTTTCCAGCAAGTGGCCACATATAGGCCGAGAAATTGTGTCTGAGCCTGGCCTGTAATGAAACATTTAGATGCAGAGGGGAGCGACCGATGCACATTAATACGAGTGTGGGAGCTAGGTTAGTTTGAAGCCTCTCTAGCTCTTTTACGCCAGCTGACATTGGACATTAAGTGAGACACTATACCTCCTTCTGGTGATCAACCAAGGTTTTTTCCATCACAGAAAGGGTCAAGAGCTCCTCTAAATGTGTAGAATGCCTGTAGGTAAATTTGCAATCCATGAAGGTTTGATGTTTGATGTTGTATTTGAGGTGGGTTGGTGCTTGGTTAACATTATGTAGACATGGGTCACATGGATACAATGTAGTTTATGGTACTGTACATGTATTTGGAAGAAAGTGGAATACTTGATTGCTAGTCAGCAACACCAAGTGTTGACATTTGCGGAATTAGTTGTACTTTGCAACAGATGTTTCATAGAAACATGATCATTGATCATGGTCATGAAGTGTGTAGATTATCTGATGTACAAAATGCATCACAATTAGTTCAGGCAAAGAAATGGCTATGCTGAAAAGGCAGCAGTGAGCCAAGCTTTCATCTCAAGTGCACCATGCAACCCTGAGTTGCAGAGATACAAAGAGTTAAGAGCAAGATGAGAATGCCATGGTAGGGGAATTAACACACAGAACACTGTGCAGGTCTAAAGCTTACCTAAGCACAGAGTTGCTGCAGATGTGAACTACAGCATGTAAAATGTTTTACCCCTCCACGCTTTCAGTGCAGCAGTTTTTGCATTTTGCTTATAAGGGGGTTCACTGTCAGACGTTTGCGTGGGTTGTCAAACTAAATACAAATTTACATTGTGCTTGTGCTGATTTAATTGTGTGTATATATGCACATATTGTTTTATGCAAATTAGTTTTAAGAAGTGACTGTGAATATGCTGGAAATTAATACTTTCTTGAGTTAAACAGTTCATACTTGTCAGATTATGACAAATACCATTAGGCTAGATACTACAATGGATTTGGAACGTGTCAATTTATTTATTTCCACTTCACACATTTCAGACCTATTCAACCCAAGTCAAAAATCCTAGTATTTGACTAGGTTGAACAAAAAAACATGAAACCTCGCTTTTTGGGGGCTCATTACAAATTGCAGGGTAGCCATTTAAAATCCCCATTTATATGCAGATGCATTTGTCTATATATTCAAGAACACTGCTTTGATATAATGCCAGGCTTGCTATGCTTGCAATTTTACCAATTGCTTACGTGAATATGTTTCTAAAATGAAATACCAGTAAAAAAAAAGAACATCCACTGTAGAGCATACGCTTTTGTACCTTTTTAATGGAGAGCTTGCTTTATGTGGCTTCAGGCGTTACTCCTCTCCATTATGTGTTTCTACCGATAAGACATTTTCAGAAGACAGTGAAGGGTTCTTTTGTAAGTGTATATTTTTCCATAGCTGGTTAAGGTTCTGACATGGTTAAGGGTTGAGAGGGGGTAAATGCATTTGTGCTATTGAGAGATCAAAGGAAAGTGTGTAATGTTCAGTATGTAGCCATACTACAGTATTGGGGGCCAGAATGGGTTTGAGGTCAGCAGACATGCTTCTCTACTAACATAAAGTTAAGTTGCTACAGAAAACTAGAGCAGATTTCTTAGATAAAAGTGCAACTGTGATGACTGCATTTAATGGACATGAAGTAACAGACCGACATAAGCTATTGGATTGTTACTGTTTTTAGGAACCAGAAAGATATCGTGAATTCAGTTCTCTCCTTAAACAGTACATTTAAAAAACGTGTTGGTGTCCAGTGCACGCTGTCTGTTCATTTTTTGTCCCAATTGTTGCTGTAAAATGTATTTAGCTGTAAATAATGAGTGAGACTGATAATGAGTGAGTGAGAATTATAATTAAGCAGAAGGAGGCAGAACTTGCACTTCAAACATCTCGTAGCTACGTTTGAGTGGGTGGTGCAACGTGAGACACAATGTTTGATTATCATCGTGTTCCATAATTCATCCATACAATTTTGTTGTCTGGCCAACATACAAAAACATGTAACTCAGTGATTTGGGGGTGGTTGAGTTGAAAGGTTTAGACTGGTAAAGAAGAATGAGGGTTTTTATAAAACTGTGGTAGAGCCCTTCTAAAAGAAAAAGAACAAAGTATAGCTCATGCCTTTACCAGTGAGACAATTCAACTTATATTACCCAGTGAGAGACAAGCTTATGAAATAACCATTGCAGTTAATTAGTCTACAGTTAGAAAAAGAAAGGCTGTAATAAACTGCATAATTCCAGTTAGCGAATAATCCTTTTTGTACTATTGATTTTCTTTTACATGATTGGGGTTGCTTGTATTGGGGAGAGAGGGTTCCAATTTGTGCGTGGCGGATGGAGCACATGGTTTGTAATCAGTGAAACTCCATTGAGAGATGTCTCTTCCTGGTAAAACAATCACATATTTTAAGGTTTGCGCTGGATGTAATGGATCTATCACCTAGCTGAAGCATATAGATTGTGGGGAAGTTCTCATGTGGAGATAGTTAATTAATAGTCAAATCAGCTTACTGTTACTCTAATTCCAAAGAAAACATCACCTGTATGTTTATATAATTTATAATTTAGTTACTGGTGTTGTAAAGCAGAGCCTCAATAAGTAACAATATTTGCAATGTGAGAACAAAGGATGTGACTGCCCCAAATCTGTGTCTGTCATTGACACTCAATGCAAAGAGCAGTTTTCTGGTATTTTCTACTGTAAGACACAAAATAAAGTCACAGTTAAATCGGTAAGCTACAGAACTATGCCTGGCAGACTGACTGTTAGAGATATTTGACTTTTCAACTGATTGTTGAGACATGGTTTTTACGTTATTATATTATTTCAGCAGGTGTAGCTGGAACGTTATTAGCTACAATTGTTGCTGTGTAGACCAATGGCTCTGGACTACACAAAGTCACAATGGTTGAGCCTAGAAAGACAACATGGATTTGATTTTCATTGATTTAGGCATCATCACTTGCTGGACAAATTTCCAATTGGCAATTCACCAACACGTTTTTGGGTACTAAAGCCTACTGTTATTTAGACGCAAATTCGCTTTAATAACCAATACTGGTTGCGGGCCTACAGTTAGGTCCATAAGTATTTGGACATTGACACAATTTTCATCATTTTGGCTCTGTATACCACCACAATGGATTTGAAATGAAACAATCAAGATGTGCTTTAAGTGCAGACTTTCAGCTTTAATTTCAGGGTATTCACATCCAAATCAGGTGAACGGTGTAGGAATAACAACACATTTTATATGTGCCCCCCCCTTTTTAAGGGACCAAAAATAATTGGACAAACTAACATAATCATAAATCTAATTGTCACTTTTAATACTTGGTTGCAAATCCTTTGCAGTCACTGACAGCCTGAAGTCTGGAACCCATAGACATCACCAGACGCTGGGTTTCGTCCCTGGTGATGCTCTGCCAGGCCTCTACTGCAACTGTCTTCAGTTCCTGCTTGTTCTTGGGGCATTTTCCCTTCAGTTTTGTCTTTAGCAAGTGAAATGCATGCTCAATTGGATTTAGGTCAGGTGATTGACTTGGCCATTGCAGAACATTCCACTTCTTTGCCTTAAAAAACTCTTTGGTTGCTTTCGCAGTATGCTTTGGGTCATTGTCCATCTGCACTGTGAAGCACCGTCCTATGAGTTCTGAAGCATTTGGCTGAATCCGAGCAGATAATATTGCCCGAAACACTTCAGAATTCATCCTACTGCTTTTGTCAGCAGTCACATCATCGATAAATACAAGGGAACCAGTTCCATTGGCAGCCATACATGCCCACGCCATAACACTACCTCCACCATGCTTCACTGATGAGGAGGTATGCTTTGGATCATGAGCAGTTCCTTCCCTTCTCCATACTCTTCTCTTCCCATCATTCTGGTACAAGTTGATCTTGGTCTCATCTGTCCATAGGATGTTGTTCCAGAACTGTACAGGCTCTTTTAAATGTTTTTTGGCAAACTCTAATCTGGTCTTCCTGTTTTTGAGAATCACCAATGGTTTACATCTTGTGGTGAACCCTCTGTATTTACTCTGGTGAAGTCTTCTCTTAATTGTTGACTTTGACACAGATACACCTACCTCCTGGAGAGTGTTCTTAATCTGGCCAACTGTTGTGAAGGGTTTTTTCTTCACCAGGGAAATAATTCTTCTGTCATCCACCACAGTTGATTTCCGTGGTCTTCCGGGTCTTTTGGTGTTGCTGAGCTCACCAGTGCGTTCTTTCTTTTTAAGAATGTACCAAACAGTTGATTTGGCCACACCTAATGTTTTTGCTATCTCTCTGATAGGTTTGTTTTGATTTTTCAGCCTAACGATGGCTTGCTTCACTGATGGTGACAGCTCTTTGGACTTCATATTGAGAGTTGACAGCAACAGATTCCAAACACAAATACCATACTTGAAATGAACTCTAGACCTTTTATCTGCTCCTTGTCAATGAAATATGAACTCCCTTTATGAGGGAATAACATACACCTGGCCATGGAACGGCTGAGCAGCCAATTGTCCAATTACTTTTGGTCCCTTAAAAAGGGGGGGGGGGGGGGCACATATAAAATGTATTGTAATTCCTACACCGTTCACCTGATTTGGATGTAAATACCCTGAAATTAAAGCTGAAAGTCTGCACTTAAAGCACATCTTGATTGTTTCATTTCAAATCCATTGTGGTGGTATACAGAGCCAAAATGATGAAAATTGTGTCAATGTCCAAATACTTATGGACCTAACTGTATATATCAGCTGCTTTCAAAGGGTTTTCTTTATGGATGAAATGCTGGCTATAGCTAACATAAGTTCGACAAAATAAAGTGGATACTTTCAAATATGAGCCTATGCAGGTCACGTGAAAAATGATCCAATGTGTGTTTGGTACCTGAACACACGGTCGGCAGATAAACAAATCAATAGGTGTGTTCGACATGGACTGCGGCTACATGAAATGACCGGCGAGTGAGCCGCTTGCAGTCGGGGAGGAGTTGAAAACGGCTCTGTGAAGTCAGACATTCCAGCTTCTCATGGTTTGCTGCATTGACGTCAGTCATGGCCGATCCAGCGCTGTTTGCTGGATTTGAGCGTTGGCGAAACTGAAGGTGTCAGAATAATTAACAAATTACACTAATTACAAATTATAACATTTACATTTACATTTATTCATTTAGCAGACGCTTTTATCCAAAGCGACTTCCAAGAGAGAGCTTTACAAAGTGCATAGGTCACTGATCATAACAACAAGATAGCCAAAAAACATCGCGAGTAGCCAAAACATGAAGCACACATTGTGAACAACCAAAGTAAGTGCCAAAGGGAAGAACCATAAGAGCATGTAGTTAAACAAGTTACAATTAAACAACATGAACTGCTATAAGTGCAAGTGTACCTGTGGAAAAAAGCAAGCAACAGTAATAAAAACAATATATCACAGCGAGAACAAAAATTTAAAACAGTTACCACTAACCACAAGAGCAACAAGTCTCTAAGCAAGAGTCATTGTGATCCTTGAGGAAACTAACATCGGGTCAAGCGAACCATTCCTAAGTACCGTTTTTGCGCACTTGTTCCCGGAACAAGTGCGTCTTGAGCCTTTTCTTGAAGGTGGAGAGACAGTCAGTATCTCTGATGGAGGTGGGGAGTTGTCCGCCAGACAGGAGAGGAGCTTGTGTTGGGACCGGGCGGTCTTGAGCGGTGGGACCACCAGGCGGTTGTCTGAAGAAGACCGTAGGTGACGGGTGGGGGTTTAAGGCTGCGTCAAACTCACACGCGTCAAAGTTGTCGTGTGTGAGTCTGGCCAATCATGAAATAGCTCTGTCGTCATTAGAACCCGTGCAGTTGCTCTTGAGAAAATGCGCTCGGCTACACAGCCGGCAGTTCTTGAATCGATCTCACGGTACTCTCAGGGCCAATCCCAATACTCCCCCTTACCCATTCCCCTAGCCCTTACTTTTGCGCATTCACGTGAGAGCTAGTGGTGTCCCAATACTCTTTTTGAGCTAGGGGTAGGGCTAAGACGAAGGGGTATACACTCCTTAAAACCAAGTAAGATCGGGAGCTAACTTGAAACCTAGGGCTATGTGGGTTGCTCTCAGTCGTTTACTTTGCAGCGTTGCGTTTACAATGTGCCACTTCACCTTGCCAGGTCTGTGTGACAAAACCAGCCCAATGGCCAATCAAAACCAGCCCAAAACCAGCCCAATGGCCAATAAAACCAGCCCAACATCAGAACTCAAAATATGCCCCTGCCAAACCATATACACTGCTTTTAAAGTCCAACAGCATTGCTATCATTGCCAAATGTATTGTAATATCTACAAAGTAACAACAAATGTTTAGTATGCCAGCATTAAAAGCAGTTTTCAGGAGGTTTTCTCAAGATACTGAGAGCATTAGGCACGTGTGCACACGCACAGTGCATGTGTGTATGTGGGCTTGTCCCATGTCCATGTGTGTACGTGCTGATCTGGAGTCAGTTTGGTAGGATTTGGGTATAAATAAATTCTTTCATTTAAAATATGGATTTTTATTTAACCCTTTACTGCCTAAGCCAACATTCCAAACATTCCATATGCTGTTGAAATATGATATTCATATTAATAATTTTTTATGAATTTTCATATTAAATCATTTACCCTAACTGTTTATACCATATTGAAGAAGAGTACTAGGGGATTTTTATGATGTGAATAAATATATGATTACTTAAGACAAATCATATTTTATCAAGGTGATTTCAAGAAGCCATTTTTTACAAAAACTTCTCCATCCACCATACCTCATCAGACAACTTAATTTTTAACCACTTTAAGTACAGGATGGAGGAAAACTTGAGTAGGTGGAATATCCACAAATCTGTGGGCAATGTAGAACAGAAGACAGATTAGAATTCTAGTGACTAGTGGAAACCTGGGGTAATCCGGAATTCCCCTCCCCCAAAAGTAGCTAGCGCTATGGCTGGATACTCCTCTCGATAACTAAAAAACTTTCGACTTTCTTCCACAACCGACCGAATTGGCCAAACAATAGTGATGGGAAGTTCGGATCATTTTACTGATTCGGATCTTTGAATCTCGCTCAGTAAAATGAACGAATCTTTTTTCGAGTCATTCGTTCATTTCAACGGGGGGGGGGGGGGGTCCACTGCAAACTATCCGTCCACTGCAAAAACGTATCATATTCTCATGTAGGTTAGTGCATGACATGTGCACCAGCAGATACTATTTTAAAAGAAATTCCTGCATTAAAATAATGTATCATGACAGTTTGTATGATTTGGTCATTTAATATCACACTAGCATTTAATTATCACGGCAAACAATTACACTGCACTAAACTGTAAGTGTAAATGTAAAGTGAAAATAACAAAACCAGTCAGTATGATGACTTGAGCGAATATCATTCACGTCTTACTAAAACAGCGGCCACGCGAAAGGGAATGAGGAAACTGTTTCCTCTACTAAAAAATACAATGCGGGTCACGTGAAAAAAGGATCCAAAGACTCGTAGAAAGACCGAGTCGTGAAATGAACGAATCGTTCGTTTCCTCCAATACAGAGCCTATGCAGGTCACGTGAAAAATGATCCAAAGACTCGTACCCAAAGACCGAGTCGGGAAATGAACGAATCATTTCTGTTTACTTGGACGAGCCTATGCAACAGTCCCAATGCGCGGCCACGAGATAATAAACGAATCACTCTTTGATAGGACTCATTACTCCCGAGTCCTTGTAAGGATTCGTTCAAAATGAACGAATCGTTCACGAACGACACATCACTACCAAACAAGGCATGTACATTTAGCTTATAGTTTACACAATATAGCTAGTTCATGTTGTGTTTCCAAGTTTCACAGAAATCAGCTAAAATCGAGGCTAAACAGTGCTACTACTGTCATAGCTGCCTGTCTAAAACGGCCAAGCCGGACACCTAATTCTTTGCTCAAATAACTCACGTCACTCCCACAAACAAATTCTTCGTAAGTAAAAAGTTTAGACTTTTAATTGACAATATTGACAACACATATTAAGAAACTAATCTTTACTCATAATATCGTCTCCGATTTCTATACGAAGCTGTAAATCGAACACTGTAGGCAATCTCCCATGGTCTCCGCTCTGGCTCCGCCTCGAAAAACAATGGCTGCCGTTGCTGACGATACATTTATTTTCTCTTCCCAGTAACCCCTTAACCAATGATATGTACTTTGAGCTTAAGTTGTCCTGAGTATCTGGCAGTTTTCAGAAATAAGGTGTCAGGTGGCTGAGCGGTGAGGGCGGTGGGGCGGTGAGGGAATCGGGCTAGTAATCCAAAGGTTGCCAGTTCGATTCCCGGTCATGCCAACTGACGTTGTGTCCTTGGGCAAGGCACTTCACCCTACTTGCCTCAGGGGAATGTCCCTGTACTTACTGTAAGTCGCTCTGGATAAGAGCGTCTGCTAAATGACAAAATGTAAATGTAAATGTAAAATAAAATCGGTGTTTGGAAGCAACACTTCAAAAGTAGCCCAATTCCGCGAGAAAACCACGGACCTGGCAACACTGCTTCACCAGTCGTTTGCTGTGGTCGTTTCTTTTGTCTTTGCATCTTGACGATCACGTGGATCCTTGCAGTTACGTAGCCTACCTGCTGCCTTTGAAATCAGATTTCTCCTGCAGCCGATTTCATTGGTTTGCAGCGCTAAAACTATTTTTTATGTAGATTTTATTTGTCTTAGCCTCCAATCATCAAAAACGAATTTTAAGAGTATAAAATCACCAGATAGCTGGATAATGTAAATGTTACGTTGTTATGTATCCTACACACAGCCTATATAGGCTACAGTGTCAAGTTTTCAAAATGTTATGTTTCAGACTCATCTTAAAATTGACTCAATTTATTTGTGAATACCTCAACAATTACACACAATACAGAACAATACACTTTTGAGTGTTTTCTAAAAAAGTAGCCTATAGTGGGGGTCAGATGGCTGAGCGGTCAGGGAGTTGCAGGGCCGGATTAACAATTTTCTGTGCCCTGGGCAACAAGGTTTAAGGCCCCCCCCCCCCCCCCCCCCCGTGTTTGATGTGATGCTAGTTACGGATTTCCCAAATTCATGCGAGCGCACAAAGCACGCATGCAAATTTTTGGGGCCTTTATTTGAGCGCAAAATAGTTTTTTGACCTTTATGTAAAATAAACATTTTACAAGCCGTTTTTCAATTGGTAAAATCTTGTCAGACAGTAGGTAAGAAAGTAACAGCTAGCTGGCATCAGTTATACTTATAAAATGCATAGATAATGTTTAACAGTAAAATCTCAATCTAGCTTGCACCTAACTAAGTTAAAACATTTGAGTGTGCTAACATTAGCAATAACGTCAGCAAGTTTGAGGTGTATGCATAGGCTAACCATTAAATTAGCAGCACATTTCCCGTATTTAACAATGATTAAACTTACCTGAAAGTGATGCACAGGCACCATCTCGCAGTCTCTTTCTTTCTTTTTTCCTTCCCCTGACTCCTGTTATCGTTTTAAGCCCATTTTAGAAAAGTTGACCTAGCCTACTGTCAAAGTTTGTCAGCCCACTGAGGGAAGGGCACCCACAGCGAGCTTGGGAAGTTGAGTGTGTAGCCTATTTGTGTTGTTTTGTTTGGGGGGGGGGGGGGGGGGGGGGCACCATCGTAACTTTTTGTGAGCATTTAAATACATCTCTTGTTCTGCCTGTTTTGTAATATACAGTTAGGTCCATAAGTATTTGGACATTGACACAATTTTCATCATTTTGGCTCTGTATACCACCACAATGGATTTGAAATGAAACAATCAAGATGTGCTTTAAGTGCAGACTTTCAGCTTTAATTTCAGGGTATTTACATCCAAATCAGGTGAACGGTGTAGGAATTACAACCCCCTTTTTTAAGGTACCAAAAATAATTGGACAAACTAACATAATCATAAATCTAATTGTCACTTTTAATACTTGGTTGCAAATCCTTTGCAGTCAATGACAGCCTGAAGTCTGGAAGCCATAGACGTCACCAGAAGCTGGGTTTCTTCCCTGGTGATGCTCTGCCAGGCCTCTACTGCAACTGTCTTCAGTTCCTGCTTGTTCTTGGGGCATTTTCCCTTCAGTTTTGTCTTTAGCAAGTGAAATGCATGCTCAATTGGATTTAGGTCAGGTGATTGACTTGGCCATTGCAGAACATTCCACTTCTTTGCCTTAAAAAACTCTTTGGTTGCTTTCGCAGTATGCTTTGGGTCATTGTCCATCTGCACTGTGAAGCACCGTCCTATGAGTTCTGAAGCATTTGGCTGAATCCGAGCAGATAATATTGCCCGAAACACTTCAGAATTCATCCTACTGCTTTTGTCAGCAGTCACATCATCGATAAATACAAGGGAACCAGTTCCATTGGCAGCCATACATGCCCACGCCATAACACTACCTCCACCATGCTTCACTGATGAGGAGGTATGCTTTGGATCATGAGCAGTTCCTTCCCTTCTCCATACTCTTCTCTTCCCATCATTCTGGTACAAGTTGATCTTGGTCTCAGCTGTCCATAGGATGTTGTTCCAGAACTGTACAGGCTCTTTTAAATGTTTTTTGGCAAACTCTAATCTGGTCTTCCTGTTTTTGAGAATCACCAATGGTTTACATCTTGTGGTGAACCCTCTGTATTTACTCTGGTGAAGTCTTCTCTTAATTGTTGACTTTGACACAGATACACCTACCTCCTGGAGAGTGTTCTTAATCTGGCCAACTGTTGTGAAGGGTTTTTTCTTCACCAGGGAAATAATTCTTCTGTCATCCACCACAGTTGTTTTCCGTGGTCTTCCGGGTCTTTTGGTGTTGCTGAGCTCACCAGTGCGTTCTTTCTTTTTAAGAATGTACCAAACAGTTGATTTGGCCACACCTAATGTTTTTGCTATCTCTCTGATAGGTTTGTTTTGATTTTTCAGCCTAACGATGGCTTGCTTCACTGATGGTGACAGCTCTTTGGACTTCATATTGAGAGTTGACAGCAACAGATTCCAAACACAAATACCATACTTGAAATGAACTCTAGACCTTTTATCTGCTCCTTGTCAATGAAATAACGAACTCCCTTTATGAGGGAATAACATACACCTGGCCATGGAACAGCTGAGCAGCCAATTGTCCAATTACTTTTGGTCCCTTAAAAAGGGGGGGGGGCAACATATAAAATGTATTGTAATTCCTACACCGTTCACCTGATTTGGATGTAAATACCCTGAAATTAAAGCTGAAAGTCTGCACTTAAAGCACATCTTGATTGTTTCATTTCAAATCATTGTGGTGGTATACAGAGCCAAAATGATGAAAATTGTGTCAATGTCCAAATACTTATGGACCTAACTGTACGTGTCCAATATTTCTATACTAAAATAATATTGGTATTATAAGTATTATAACTATGATGATTTTTCAGTTGGCTATTTTTTGGTGCCCCCTCAGGAGTTGGTGCCCTACGCACAGCGCGTAGTGAGCGTTATGGGAGCGGCGGCACTGGCTACTAGACTACACAAACACTGTTTTTGACGTGATTTAACATAACATTTTGATCGAACGAGTTGCAATAAAGTACTTACATTAAGGAAAGTCAGGACTGCGTTCATAACGTGATATAACATTTTAGTTGACATTGTCCAGGGCCCCTTAGATGTCATGTGCCCCTTGGCTAGTGCCCCTAATGGTTAATCCGGCCCTGGGGAGTGGGGTTATTAATCAGAAGGTTGCTGGTTCGATTCCAGGCCTGGAGAAATGACGTTGTGTCCTAGGTCAAGGCACTTCGCCCTATTTGCCTCAAGGGAATGTCCCTGTACTTACTGTAAGACGCTCTGGAAAAGAGCGTCTAATAAATGTAAATATGACTGAAAAATCAATTTACATAAGTATCCTGACAGATTATAAAGACAATGTTTCAGACTCATCTTAAACTTGACTCAATTCATTTGTGACTACCTCAACAATTACACACAATACACAACAATAAACTTTGTAGTGTTTTATAAAAAGAAAATGACTGAAAAAAGTATCCAGACAGAATATAGACAACCTGCCAGCTCCTAACACATAAATGATCCTTACTTTTGTATTAGTGGATATCTGATATTAGTTTTATTGGGGTTTATTGAGGTAACTGCATAATTGAAACACTATTTGACTCAACAGTCAGTTTAGTTTATGTTAAACATACAACACACTCACTTAACATACCTTTTTTATTTGAATAAAATCTGTTAATAAACTAAAAAGAAAATGTAAGAGGATGACGGTCAGTATTCGTCCTGATCACCTGCTTTACCTAGTGGTTCAGCTTCACTGAAACATTCCATTAACAGTATTTAAGGTAAACAATTATTTAAATAATTGTTTCGAATAACAATTTGATTATTGTCAAATAATCCTGTGGCAGGAGATAAGGAACTGGAAGTCCAGGTTCTGTGGCTCTTTTTGGCTGACTGTGTCATGTCTTGGGGGGAGCAGCACTTGCCCTGGTCGCTTCTAGAACACAGAATCATTGCAGATTTATATAACTATAGTACTGGTTTACTTCATTACCACTACTTTCGAGCACCTGGTGCTGGCACACCTCAAATCCATCAAAGACCCTCTACTGAAACCCCTGCAGTTTGCCTACAGAGCCAACAGGTCTGTAGACGACGCAGTTAACATGGCCCTCCACTTCACCCTACAGCACCTGGACTCTCCGGCATCCTACGCCAGGATCCTGTTTGTGGACTTTAGCTCTGCCTTCAACATCATCATCCCCGCCCTGCTTCAGGACAAGCTCTCCCAGCTGAACGTGCCCGACTCCACCTGCAGGTGGATCACAGACTTCCTGTCTGACAGGAAGCAGTGCGTTAAGCTGGGAACACAAGTCTCTGACTCCCGGTCCATCGGCACCAGATATCCTCAGGGCTGCGTCCTTTCCCCTCTGTTCTTCTCCCAGCTGCACCTCCAGTCATCAGTCCGTCAAACTCCGGAAGTTTGCGGACAAAACCACCCTCATTGGGCTCATCTCTGACGGGGACGAGTCTGATTATAGGTGGGAAGCTGACAACCTGGTGACCTGGTGTAGCCAGAACAACCTAGAGCTCAATGCTCTTAAGACAGTGGAGATGGTTGTGGACTTCAGAAAGAATACAGCCCCACTCACCCCCATCACCCTGTGCGACTCCCCAGTCAACACTGTGGAATCTTTCCGCTTCCTGGGCACTATCCTCTCCCAGGACCTCAAGTGGGAACTGAACATCAGCTTCCTCCCTATATGGGATTTGCTTTCATTCAGCCAGAACAGCATCAGTGTAATCATGCACTGACAAGACCTGTCATCTAGTATTCATCCCAAATTTTGTGGTGTTGAGGTTGGGGCTCTGTGCAGGCCAGTAATGTTTTTTCACTTCAGCTCTGTATTAATGTTCACACACTTTTGTCCAAAGTCTAGATAATTATGTCTAATGCCATCTTGCTTCTAAAGATCAACAAAGGATGCAGAAAAAATAATATACTTTTCAGCATTACCAGCATTATTTGTGGGTACACAAATTTGATTACAACCCATTATCTGCCCTTCAATCCACAGTTGTGTGGATTGTTTTTGTTAGTGTCACCATTTTTTTGTTGTTTTTAACAGATTTTATTATAATAAAAAATGTATGTTAAGTGAGTGTGTTGTATGTTTAACATAGTATTTGAAAGCTGTTTAGATTTGGATGGTTTTGCTGTAATAAAAACTTTGACTGTTGAGTCAAATAGTGTTTCAATTATGCAGTTACTTCTGAGTATAAAATAAAACTAATATCACATATCAACTAATACAAAGGTAAGGATAATTTATGTTAGGAGCTGGCAGGTTGTCTTTATATTCTGTCTGGATAATTTTTTCAGTCATATTCTTTTTATAAAACACTCCAAAGTTTATTGCTGTGTATTGTGTGTAATTGTTGAAATATTCACAAATGAATTTAGTCAATTTTAAGATTAGTCTGAAACATAACATTTGGAAAACTTGAGCACTGTATGGCTACGTGTACATAACAATGTAACATGATACATAACACGTACATTATCCATAAGCAATCTGGTGATTTTTTTGTTATATTATACTCATAAAATTAGTTTTTGATGATTGGAGGTTAAGACAAATAACATCTAAATTAGGGTGACCAGACGTCCTCTTTTACCCGGACATGTCCTCTTTTCGAGACCTAAAAAATGCGTCCTGCAGGGATTCGAAAATTGTCTGGGATTTTGTCTCGTCGGATATTTGCGACGCGACGAAGTGTACTCTTTTTCACAAACTCAAATCTGGTCACCCTATCTAAATAAAAAATAGTTTTAGCTCTGCAAACCAATGAAATCGGCAGCGGGAGAAATCCGATGTCAAAAGCAGCAAGTAGGCTACGTAACTGCAAGGATCCACGTGATCGTCAAGATCCAAAGACAAAAGCAACGACCACAGCAAACGACAAGTGAAGTGGCACATTGTAAACGCAACGCTGCAAAGTAAACGACTGAGAGCAAAGCAATATCCAAGATAACCAGACGTATTGTAGAAAAGCATTGACTTTTTTTTGGCACAAATGGAACCCCATAGTTGCTAGCCAAACTTAAGGGGAATGTTTGAATGCGCCGGAAATTAAAAACGTTTCTTTTGACATCAAGTTTAGGCTGTGGCATAAGACAGCGACACACCATACAAGCTTGATTTTAAATACATTATTTAATGTGAAATGACTTACTGTCCATGCAAGTCTTGAATAATGTATGATGCTGCCAGTAGCCTAGGGGAGAGCGGGGGCAAAAGTAAAAAATTTCAGAAAAACTTAATTTTAAAAGACAATGTTTTAGACAGATATATATTTTGGGTTGGGTCAATAACTCACAAGTGTGGTTTATCAATACCATGTGGTATTTTGTACAAATGTTGAACGGTTTCAGTATAATTTGACTTTGAACACAAGTTGCACATTGTTACTTTCGACCCCGTCAGTTGGGACGAAAGTAACACATGGGTGGGTCAAAAGTAACACAATGATACAAGCTAGATTATCTGTGTTACTCTGACTATGACCTTGTTAATATGTAACTGCAAACATATTTTGTCCTTTATTTTTGCAAAAAAAATATATAATTAGGCCTAAGTTTTCATTTTAAATTTCAGTTTCACCAAATGTTTCAAAAGTAACCCGACAGTACAAACTTGAATTGTTTAGAATATTTATTTTCATTTCATGTCAATCCATTTCATATAAAATTTTATATATTTAATTTTCATATTGGCTGCATACAAACTTGAATTGTTTAGATTATTTATTTTCATTTCATTTATTTCATGTCAATCCATTTTATAAAACATGTTTCATATATTTAATATTTTAATAGTCGCTGCAGAAACCTGACTAATGTTAACGGCGTTAACAAATAAACAGTAGCCTACAAACAAACAAGAAAATAACGAAAGGCATTAGACTACTCATCGTCACAGTTGTGACAGATATAATGTTCTGCACCCTCAGTGCATGCCTCATGTGACCAGAGCTGGCAAAAGAGACACTTCACCCACACTTCCCCAGGCAAGGACAAGCTGAATGTTTCCCCACACACAAGACATTCCTCATCCTTGTCCTGGGAAACTGTGGGTGCAGTGCCTCCGCAACCAAGGAGCCTTTTCTTTGGTGCAGACGGCTTCTTTTGGACCCTTTTTTGTTGCTCCTCCTCCAGAGCTGCCCTCACCGGAGAGTCCGTGAGGATCACCGTTGACCTCCTTTTGCCTCTTTGTTTTGTGTCTTTTCTGGGACCAGCCTTGGGAAAGGGACGTACATTCTCAGGACAGAACTAGCGTGCCTGTCGGTCCCTCCTGGAACAGCAAGCAGACCTCTTCCCTCTTCTTCAGGTGGGACAGCTGAACAGACAGCTGGGTGGTCACACTGGTCAGGGATGGCAGACTTTGAACCACCAGGATACTCTGGCAGCAGCCCTCCCTCAAACAGGCTCTGGCTGAGTGGGTGTATGTGGGAATGTGGTGTAGGACCACATGGTACCAGTGAAGGAACAGGGCGGTCGGTGACGTAGGCAGGTGAGAAGTCAGTGGACCAAAGACGCTCCTGTCAAGTGGCTGGAGACGATGTGAGCAGTGGGGTGGAAAAGATAGTAAGACTATGCCGTTTGACCGACAAAAGTCAAGTGCTGCCACAGAAAGGTGTGACCAGTGGTTGTCAAGGAGCAGCAGTACCTTCAACTCCAGATTCACACGGGTGTGTCTGGCAAAGTGCTGGAGAAAGGCCAGAAAGTTGACATCCTGCATCCATCCTGAGCTATTTGCAGAACCAGCAGAGCCGATGGGACCACTACTCACAAAGTGGTCCTGGAACTTCTTCCTGGGAAAGATGAAGTACGGGGGAATGCTATTGCCTTGTGCATTTACAGCTAGGGCAGTGGTGACCAATGTCCCCCTCTCCCCAGAGGTCACTGCACCGACCTGGCGCTTCCCCTTTGTGGCTATTATTTTATCGGGCACTTGGACCGTTCTTGTACCCGTTTAATCCATGTTCCAAATGTCCTTAGCTTCAAAAAGGTGACGGGCAAGAACTATCTGCAGGTTGTTAAAAAAAGCAGACACATTTGTTTTGTTGAAGCTGGTGGAACGGGACATGCTGGTGGCTTGAGGTCGGCGAATCGACAACCTAGTGTTGCATTTAAGGAAGTCGTGAGCCAGTCTTTTCCCTCCATCTTGGTGTCATCCCATCCGCTTGGGTATTTGCATCCATGTCTGATGGCCAATTCATAGGCAAATTTCCACACCTAAAACAGTTAAAAACAAAAGAAAATGTTCAGAGGGAGATTTTTTTAATTATATGATAAAGATCAAATTAGACTTTACTGATCCAGTTTACATGTTGCAGCAGCTTCAGAAAAAATAAAAGATAAAAAAATGAAAAATCTATATAGATACAAATCTCACATTTTGATAAGTATTTAAAATAGTTTTAGTAAGAGGTGCATGTTGAGTGTTTTTTTTACCTGAGCTACTAGCCTACACTTACCTCCTTAGGAGACAGGCCAAAATAAATATCAGCTGCCCTATTAATATACGCCTGCAGCTTCCTCTCTTGGTCCTCAGAGAAGACTTTTGAATGTGATCTGTACCCTGGTGGTCTAGTCTTCTCCCTACTGGTCTCTGCCCTTCTCCTGCAGTATCTCAGCAAAGTGACATCGCATGTACCATGCGACTTAGCAGCTGCCCTGAGACTAATCTTCCTGACAGATATGTCCAGAAATGCCCTCTCATAAATATCTGGCTGAATCAGACCTCTTTCTGACCCTCACTCTTGGAATATTCTGTTGGTATAATACGACATAAACATGTTTTAATAAATGATTTCCACAATCAGAAAGTCACCACATTAGCGGCGGGACAAAAGTACAAGTGTTACTTTCGTCCCGACAGGAACTCCGGACATTTAAACCAGATTTACTTTTATACTGAAAAACTCTGACAAGGTAAACTTCAGGATGTGTTACAGCACTAAATAAACTGTAGATTGATCATTACTGTGACACATGAAACAGGAAACACAACTTGTAAATAGAAAAAAAGGCTTTCTGCACCTAGCCGCGGGAAACAATGACGTCATCAAGTGAAATTTGGCAGCCTCGTCAATGGTTGCGTGCTGAACGCACTGTCATAGTTTGGAATGCAAATGTAGCCATGGCTCTGAGAAAATCACTGTTACTTTCGCCCCCACTCTCCCCTACTGTGTGCAACAGTCTTACTACATCTATGCACGTCGTAGTTATGCGTTGTTGCCAACGTGTGCTGACGTTGGGCTTGCACTGATTCCCTTTGGCGACAAAAGGCAGTTTTTGCCACAAAAACGTAATTTCAACTTAAACCGAACGGAACTTGAATAAAAATACAAGCAACGGAATCTCAAACAACACGAACCTTTTGACACTGGCGTTGTCTATGTATTGCAAATATTGATTGATCCTTAGGGGTGGGAAAAGAATAAAAACTACAGAGGGTACAATTTCTGGGGAAATTGTAGCGTGTGCTTGCTTGCGTCGGTTGCAGGTGGGTCCGTTTTCCCTTCTAGTGATATTTTCAAGCATTTAGCCTACTCATATTGCATAATTCATTAAGAACACCCTTTGAAACAAGCGAACCCCTTTTGAAACAAGCTACTGTAACAACGTTGTCACTGGCAGTAGGCCTATGTATGCCTATTTGAGATGGAATTGCAATTCAAACAGTACCGTCTGCTAACTGAAAATATGCCCCCCAAAACGTAAACAAGTTTGACATTAATTTAGGGGGACATGGCTAATTCAAAAGAAGTTTGCTAGAGGCAAGCTAGCTGCTGTTGCTAGCCACACTTGACTGATGGTTTGAAAGCGCCGGAAATGAGAACGTTTCTTTTGACATAATAAAGTTTAGCCATAGCTGTGGCATTGAAGACAGTACTACACACTGCTAGTGGACGAGCCAAGTCTGACTCTGAGGCTAACGTCAAAACAAGACGCGGTCTCACTCAAATTCCAAGTTTTACACAAATCACAAAAATATGCTGACCCGCTGGCTGTCTTCGCAATCGCCATATCTTTAAAACACTGCCCTCCCTTTTGATGTAGAATTGACACTGGTACGAAATTAAGAAAATACTCATCAGACGCAGATCGACAACAGCTGCCGCAATCGTCAATGGAGGCTGACGGGGCTCTCACGTAGCAAACAAATCAAAGTTTTTACAGCAATCTACATTAAACTCTCACCACCTGGCTGTCTTCACAATAGTCATATCGTCATAACATTTCCCTCATTCTGTTTTTTCGTGTAAAATTGATCGAACTATAAAATTACGAAAATACTACTACTACGCTTTTTAGCATGGCTGCCGCCTAGGCGGTCTCACGGGTGACCCGCAGTTGCTCAAATTACAAAGACTTTCACGACCTAAATCAAAAATCCGAGATTGCAGTTCCACTCGAAATCGCTTTCTCAACAAAGCCCAATGGTTGGTAATTTTTGGGGGTGGCATTTTTCACTCATAATCCAAGCTCCAATTTGCGTGCTAGAACGTCTCTATCACGTTGTATCCATGCGTCGTTGCTAACGTGTAATGACGTTGCGACGTAGCAAGCACTGAGTACCCTTTGTTGGCAGAAGGCACTTTTTGCCACAAAAACTTAATTTAAGCCTGACGCCTGGGACACAATGGCTGCGAAGCACCTGGACCAGAGCCATAGAAAAAAAAGCGGGGGGGGGGGGGGGGGGGGGGGGGTTGCTCAACATTTTATAGCCAATACCCTGGCCTAAATACGTCCACTGCAAACACGTATCATATTCTCATGTTAGTGCATGTGCACCAGCAGATACTATTTTTGAAATGGTCATTAATTATCACAGAAAACAATTACGCTGCACTGAACTATAAGTAAATGTTGATGATCAAGGTTTCTACTATCGATACATACCCCCTTTTAGACCAACGCATAACTCAATCCAGCTATACTAATTATAAACAACATGGGTGTTCGAAGAACCAAATTAGCCAGATCATGATTAGCAAGATGATGTCATCTTGGATGTGTCATTTGATCTCGGATGTAATAAGCGACGTACGGAGAACGGCCCCTGATCTATGCAGGTCACGTGAAAAACGTTCCAAAGACTCGTACCCGGCAGATGAACGAATCGTTCCTCCCAACCGTGTCTTCGGATCAATGTTTCGTTCTTTTGACAAACGGGTCTTCGGATCAATGATTCGTTCATCTGCCGGGTATGAGTCTCTGGATCATTTTTCACGTGACCTGCATAGGCTCAGTACTGGTAGAGGAAACAGAAACGATTCGTTCATTTTGACTGGGTCTTCGGATACGGATCTTTGGATCATTTTTCACGTGACCTGCATAGGCTCAGAAGAGGAAACAGAAAGGATTTGTTTACCTCGTTCACTTTTGTGTGACTAGGTTTAGTAAGATGTGAATGATATTCATTTACAAGTTATAATTATAGGTTTAGTTATTTTCACTTTTTTTTTTCTCGGCCACGAGAAAATGAACGAATCGCTCTCTGAGACTACTCGTTACTCCCGAGTCATACTAATGATTCGTTCAAAATCATTCACGAACGACACATCACTAGTTCACACCAGACGTGCATTTCTCCGCGCCGGTCACCAAGCCTTTCAGCTACTCTGAGCTTTCCTTTACGCTGACATGGTACATAAACATGGCATTGGCTATATCCCAGCATTGATCCTTATCTACGTTGTCCTTGTAAAATTGTTGCTGACATACAACAACTCCATCCAACTCGCATTGAAGACAGCGACGCACCACTCAAGCTTGAGTTTAAATACATTCTTTAATGTGACATTACTTACTGTACATGCAAGTCTTGAATTGCTTAAATGTATAATGCTGCTAGTACACCACGGCACAATACGATACTTGCTGTGCAACAGTCTCTATCATGCACGTTGTATCTAATGCGTCGTTGCTAACGTGTGCCGACGTTGTGACGTAGGCTAGCACTGAGTACCCTTCGTTGACATAAGGCACTTTTTTGCCACAAAAACTTAATTTAAACTTAAACCATGCAACAGAACATAAATAAAAATACAAGCAACTCAATCGGTACCAAGACGAATCTTTTGACACCTACGTTGTCTACGTAGACCCAAATATTGACTGAGGCTTAGGGGTGGGAAAAGAAAGAATAATAATATATATGTGAGAGAACAAAGGTTGTGCCCTTGCCGAAGGCAAAGCACACCCAATAATAAGAAAAGGTAGAAACACTTAAGTGGCTCCGCAGCTTCGCTGCTTGGCCACCAATAATAATAAGAAAAGGTGTAAACACTTAAGTGGCTCCGCAGCTTCGCTGCTTGGCCACCAATAAGAAAAGGTAGAAACACTTAAGTGGCTCCGCAGCTTCACTGCTTGGCCACCAATAATATATATGTGAGAGAACAATGGTTGTGCTTGCCGAAGGCTTGAGCACACCCAATTAGAAATTTATTTTATGATGTGCCTAAGTGGCTAGAATAGATGTTGTGGAGGTTGAACAAGTACTATAAAAAATAATTATACACCAATACCATATACTAAGTTCAAGTATTTGTGTGTGTCACTGACATCTTAATCACCGACTGCATAATGGGCACTGTGCAATAGTAAACCTTCAATTTAAACATCCATTGATAAAATAAAAGTACATACTTTTTCTGTCAAAATTTAAAATAGGTTCAAATTAATCTTTTTTTTTATAGTGATTTATACAATACAGATTTATACTAAATTGTTCATCAACCCCTAAATCGAGTCTTAGCTGATGTTTAATATCTAGTTCTTCTGACATGGTTGTTAACCTTCATTTTAATCACATACCGTAGCTCGATGCAATGAGGCACATGAGACATTATGACCTAGAAAACACAAGGTATTTTAGTTTGACCAAAAAAAACAGGCAGGAGGCATCCGTTTATCAAGGTCAAAGCATTAAGTTAATGAATGAGAAACTTATGTGGATGAAAATAAATTACTGAATGGAGATTACATAACATAACACAACAAATGACTGCTTCCACAAAGGTAATCTCACTATTTAAAAATTATGAAAAAGATATAACAGAAAATAATGCTAATATGTTGGTATTTTTGTTCCTGGCTGGTGGTACTATTGGCGACTCAACTAATGGTGCTCCCCACCTGCACTTTGTTACAGTTCAGGTTTTTACTACACACCTAACTGTCGACAACAGTTTGACAATAATGATTACTATTGGAGTTGGACTACTATTGGACTAATATTGGCAAGGGTATTTGAGACTGAACATATGATATTCATATTTTTATGTATTTAAATTGTTCTGAACAAGGCACACAACCTCAACCATCTGTGTCAACAATGTGACACTGCCCCACATCACCTTCCAAAACAACCACAGACCACCCCTTTTGAGTGTTCACACTCAAAACAGACCACACAGGTCACAACAAAAGGAAACTATATGTATTGCAAATATCTCACTACCGGTTCCATTTCCACAATTTCTTTGGTTTTGTCAAACAGATGACCATGATATAATAACATTTATAGTTTCGGAGGTGGAACCTGGCTTCGCCCATTGGGCAAATTCAAATAAGAATGATGATAAGCCCCTGGAAGGATGAGGAACAAAAATCTTTCAAATTGTCTAAAAGTGTAAACCATATAAATAACACTAACATGTTGAAATATATATATTGAGCTTATAATGCCTTGTTCATTTCCTCTTATGGAGTTTTGGGCAATGCCATTTGTGGGATTGGTATATTTAAGTAAGGAATTTGCTGAAGTTCTGCATCCCGTTTTGACCAGCTTTGTTTGCTTTGACAATAGTTTCCAGTGTAATAGTTTTGATTTGAAAGTTTTTATGCCATGGATTATTTGTTATATGTAGTATTGGCCAAATATTCAGTTATGTAATTTAGGATTGATACAATCAATTGATGATTTATTTTGTTTGTTTTTTTATTGCAGAGAGACTGAAACTGTCCTGTAACTGATTGTCAATTTCTGAAAAACACTTTCTTTATTGTGTGCTGTCATATGTTACTGGAAAGTTGTACTAAGGGAGTACAGCTGAGTGATGTCATGTGTGATAACCAGAGAGACATGTGATTTAGCACCCCACTACTACCATCCCCCACCCCCAAAGCATGCACACAAACTTCTCAACCTTATTCCCCATCACTCTTACCTCACACAGTGAGAAAACAAGTTTAGTTTGAAAACAAAGCTGCATAAAAGAATACAGTAGCAGGTTATAATTAATAGCCTGCTATATGTTTGTGTATAATATATGTTAATCTTACAATCAGGTCTGGATTGGGAATGAAAAACGGCCCGGGACTTTGAAACGCAGACTGGCCCACGACCGTGTATTATTATTATATATATTATTTTTTTTGCATTATGCTGCAGCCGTTTGACCGGCCGTTCGGGAAATCTCCCGACTTTCCCGATGGCCAGTCCGACCCAGCTTACAATGTATGTGCATGTTGGAGGCATTGATATTAAAACTTGGTGACATAAATGTTATCCATACATTCCTTTGACAAACTGAAAATGAAGTATTAAAAAAATCTGTTTGCAATACTTTTGAATGGTGCTTGATTGCACAAAAAGCTGATAATCAGGGTAAAAATGTTGTGTTGCTGTGTGGAGAGTTAACATTGCAAGATGACATCTCACACACAGTACAAATCATTTGTCTGCAATAGCGCGATTGGTCTGTTTCAGCACAAAGTCCTGTGTGGTGACAACAGTAGATGTCAACATGGTTCGCAATTAATTGGATTATCTAAATTCAACTTAATCCCTAACTCAACCAAATTCACAGAGGGGACTCTGTAACTATCTTCAAACAATAACATGTTTGAATATAAACTTTTCCTACTTATTTACCTCCACTTTTGTGTGACTGTGTAGTACAGCTGTCCATGGTGCTGAATCAATTTAGCTTGTATCTCAGTTGCAGATTTTATGGATGCTGTTCCAGCTCCTGAAGGTGGGTACTTAAATTGCCATTTGTGATGTGTTATGGGAACAAGTGTCATAGTAGCTTTAGAAGCTATTCAGACCCGAATATGATACTGACTGATCTTTTACATTTATTTTTTATCTTAAATATATATTCTATCAATCAATACAACAATGGATTGCCATTGTTTTAGGCAACTCTATAAATATTACATTGTTTTTACAAACCTAAACATGCCAATTTTCTCGCATTCATTCTTGCAGACCCTCTAAAGCACTGTAGAGTCTGAGGATCATTCCGTAGGTCAGCAGTGATCTTCTGGTTTCACAACAGATTTCTTACAAGGTAAAAGACCGGACTTTGGCTTGGCTATTCAAGGATATTTAGAAACTTGTCCCTAAGCCACTCCAGCATGGTCTTGGCTGTTTGCTTTGGGCTTTGTCAAGCTGAACAGGAAACGTGTTTTTCTGAGGCTCAGAGATCAACTTACAACTGAGGTTGAATGGCTCTGAAGCAGGTTATCTTTAAGGATCACTCTATTTGGAGCTAAGTTCACAATTCTCTAAAACTTAACCTGTCTCACAGTCCCTGCTGTTAAGAAGCATCCCCATAACATGATGTCATCCCCTTGTTTCACCGTGATGATTTTGTGTTGAGTGATGAGCAACATCTGGTTTTCACAGTAGCATTTGGCATTCAGGCCAGTGAATTCAGTTTGGTTTCACCAAACTATGATTTTACATTTACATTTAGTCATTTAGCAGACGCTCTTATCCAGAGCGACTTACAGTAAGTACAGGGACATTCCCCCGAGGCAAGTAGGGTGAAGTGCCTTGCCCAAGGACACAACGTCAGTTGGCATGACCTGGAATCGAACTGGCAACCTTCGGATTACTAGCCCGACTCCCTCACCGCTCAGCCAACTGACTCCCTCCGATTTTCTCATGATCACAAAGTACTTTAAGACTTCAGACGGCTATCACATGCTGGTTACTCTGGAGTGGTTTCTGTCTAGCCAATGTACCGTACGGTTTGATTGATGAAGTGCTGCTGGGATGGCTGTCCTTCTGGCAGATTCTCCCATCTGGTTCTTGATCATCTCTCTGACCAAGGTCCTTCTTGCCTGGGTAGTTTGGCTTGACAAACCGTTGTCGGAAGTGTTGGTGGCTCTAACTTCTTCTTTTCAATAATGGAGCCCACTGAGCTCCTGGGACCTTTGATTTGTTTATCTTTTCTATTATTATATTTTTTTTTACACCTGCCTCAACACAATTCTGTCTCGGTTTTATGGAGAGCTCCTTAGACCTCATGGCTTTGTTCATGCCATCGCATGCAGTGTGAATAGGGAATAAGTGTGTTCCTTTCCAAATCATGTCTACACATGTCCAACAAAGTCCAAGAAGTAGAAAGACAAGTTGACACCTGAATGTTAAAATAAAAATGATTCTGACATCTGACAGAAAACAAATGTTAAAACATTGGGCCATTCTGTGTTTCCTTTTCTTTTATTACATATCCTACTGAAGGTAACATCAGCTAGCTGGGATCTTCTTTCTATTGAAATTTATATTTCTGGAGGGTGGCTGATAGTGGCTTTCCTTGTTATTGACTTGGCCCATAGTCTATAATGAATTGACTAGGATTACGAAGCCAAAAATGTACATTAGCCATAAGATATATCTGAAGCCCATCGGAATACAAGGCAATCCTGCTTGCTAAAAGCCGTACTACAACCCTAATCCAGTGACACCTATCTCTGGAGTCTCAGTTAATCCTCCACTTGTAAATTAAAGTGAAAAATTGAATTAATACCCCTCCCTGTCCAATAGTACAGATGTAGAACAAAGTAGCTGATGGATTGCAAATACTCTAGCCTTGCTCTGACATATCCTCAGAAGCTAATCTCTCTCTCTCTCACACACACACACACACACACACACTCACTCAGTGTTTGATGTCCAATTAACCAGGATGCAGACAGCAGAATCTCCCCATTTAAATCCATTATCTAGATGAGAGGAACCTTAGAGCTGCCTCAGAGTTCCCTGTCAAAACCCCTCAAGATCAGCATCTTTGGTGGAACAGTCTGGTTGCAGAGTTTAGAGGGAGATAACTCTGTGGTGTGAAGGAACCTTTGCCAATTTGGCTGTCTATGGAAAAGACAATACAATCTGCTGAATATGTTCAATCCCATTTGTTAGCTATGGTTTCCAAAATATAGTTTGTGGTCACCAGATTTTAAAATACAGCAGTCTAAAATGTAATCTCAACAAAGTTACAGTGCTGTAACAGATGTCAAAGCTGTGTGCTGCATATTTTCATCATTAGAGTTAAAGCTAGTATGTGTAACCATTTCCCGATTTTTGTTTTGTTTTACTGGTTGAAGGTCTCTTCACATCCTGATAATCCTCAATAATTTAAGTGTTCTAAATGTGAAAAAAAGATCGACCAATCATTGCCTGAATATAATAATAGGATGTCCTTCCTGTCTGTCAATCTATATTTGCACACCGCCACGCAACTTGTTCATGCAGACAATCACACATCGAACCACAGCAACCTTCTGTTCCTCCTGAACCACAAGTAAAAGTGTTTCTTCAAGTAAAAGAAAATAGAAAAAAAGACTATTAGAAACATCAACAAACAAAAACAGAATTTAAAACAGAATCAACATAAGTGTTGCTTTTCCATGCTGGAGGCGACTGCGGGAATCGAAGGATCTGAAAACAGATGCCATGGCTGCTGTTTTCTTTTGGACAGGTTATTACATGGTTTGATTGTTTTTTTAAATATTTTGTTAATGTAATGAAGTATTTAGCTCATGTAATTTGTGGACGTGTATGTGTGATAGAGGAGGTGTGGCATTGGAGACACCTCTGAAGTGAGGGAGGGCTCTACGCTTTCAAAGATAGCTTACTAATGCTAGCTTTTCTGGATTACAAATAATAGCTTTAAGATTGTTGTGTATGATGGCCTGGACCATCAAACACATTTTGTTGTTAAAAGCAAATATACACTCTATACCCTCTTTAATACGTTGTTATGTAATATACTGTTCCGCGATTTTAGATTTCTTATCAGGTACCTACATATGCATGTCGTTCATGTTGCATATACAACACACTGAATATACATCAGAATACAAAATAACTTTCGTACTATCGTACTTAACTATAGTACTTAACATAAAAAATAAAGATGAAAAGATTACAGCCTATCCCCAACTCTGCCGTGGCAGGTTGAAACTGTCTGAAGTCAGATGACGTAAGCTGAAAATGAAAATCTCAGTATCTCTCTCCCTTTCTCTGCACTAGTGTGAGAAACAAGTGCTGAGGTTGTAAGAAGTCCTAGCGTCTCCACTAATAAGCTCCTGTGGGACATGAACTGTGCTGAAGTACACGCAACCCATCTGCAAAGTGAGAGCATGGCAGCTACTTTTAGGTTTGTCTTAACAAGGCGTCATAGAATAATGAGCTATCGCACCACTCCCCCCTCCTTTACCCAACTGACGTCTGACACCTGGTGCTTGGGGATGTACAGACGAAACGTCAGATCCAATGATGGGTCAATACAACAGAGCTGTATTCTTGCACCAAGGTTGGGGTTGCTGTTGTTCTCTGATTGCCCAAGGATTTAAGCATATGTCAGGGTATTACCACAGTGCCTGACACAGCTTTCCAATTTAGCAGTGTGCCTGCTGATGGTATGGTCTGATGTTGTGGTGTGTTCACATTGCGATCTAAAACAGCTAGGGTAAAAAATATATAGTGTGTTTCTACTGGTCTTTTTAATATGGATCATGAATATTTTTTTATGGTGTAGCTTGGGTTGTTCTGGCATTATCTGATACCTGAAGCACATGTTAACATGTCCACATTTGAGTAAGAGAGAGTGTGTGTTGGTGTGTTTTAAAACATGGGAGAAATCCACCAAAAAACACCACCCCGTCAATATTGCTTCCTGTTGAAACAGAGACTCCAGAGGTTGACTCCATCATGGAAACTCAGTAAAGGTTAACTTGAGACTGGGAAAGAAAAAAAAAAGAAAATTAATTTGCTGTGAGCCTTGGCCACATTCCTTACTTCCTTCTTTTCATTCCTTATCCATGGTGGAAATTTGCCCTCAGACCCCCAGGTTCTGCTGTTGGGATCTCCTGCCTTATCTAAGACCCCAGTGTTGTCACTGACTTGTCCCCACAGCCCAACTGAGAGAAGATTAGCCCTCATACATGTGATGGGTTTTTACCACACTGGCATAATCCATGACGTTATCGCAAGGTTTTTGGGGGGGTGAGGGAGGGGGGTTGTGTCCTGAATTCCTGAGAGTCTCGATAAACATTCATCAGGCCTGACCATGTGCTCAATAATTAGTAATTATATTTTGATAGGTTGTTTGGAAATGTTCTCACAAAGGCTTGAAGAAGGTTTTATTGAGCATGTGATGTTCGCTCTGGATAAGAGTGTCTGCTAAATGACTAAATGTGATGTTGATGTTATGTTGCGACAGTACATGTCTTCGGTGAACATGGTAAGCAGACAAACCTAGCATCGACTTCTCTCACACTTTACAAGCGACAACTACTGTTGCCAGCTACATGTGACAATAAAAATTGAGATTGGGAAACATTCATGATGAACATCCAAGACAGACCTTCAAGTCATGTATTGTATGCCCAGAATTACTTCATAGGGAGCTACAAGATAATGTGTAATGATGATCAGAAAAGAGGGTCAAGAAAACCAGACGACCACTATGTAAACTTTTGTTCCATCTAACTAATAACAGCTGCTTCAGTCATGTAAGAGCCAACAGATTTGTCAGATGGAAACTTACCAAGAGCCAAACCCTCGTTAACAAGAGTGTCCTTGCTGATCTGTGGAGGTCATGAGACCAGGACATTCCACCAACATCTCTCTCTATACCTCTATTCATGTTGTAAATCTGGACCACTTCTTGTGCATATTTCGATGGGTATTCAAGTAATGGAAATGTGGTGGTGGGTAGCAATGAGAAATACAAGGCAGGGGAGTCTAATCACACTTTTCAAACTCTTGTGATACCAAGTCCTAGAGTCGGCAGTCACCGGTTATAGGTTGTCAAAGGAGAAGTCGGGGAAACAGAAAGTAAGTAGGTCTGGTAATGGAACCTGTCGAGATGGGATCACAAGCTCAGCCAATTAGCCGCTGAAAGGCCCAGCTTTGAACTTTGACCCTGTGCCTTTCGTCACTGATTCCAGGAGAGAGATGTCTCGTTATGTTCATTAGGCCCTGGTGTTGTGTGTTACAGGCTGTCCGGCAAGCAAAGTAACACAGCCATCAAAGTAAGTGTTAGACTGTGAAAGGTCCAATTAGGAATTCACGCGTCAGCATTTTGGCATTTGGAGAATTCCACCAAGATTTTCTGTGCGGAGGAAAGGTGATGCTACACAATTTCTATTTCAGATGTGTATTTTTCTGAACTTTGACTGCTCTCCTTACTTGTATTCTCTAGGGTTCTGGGAGCTTTACGATGGTCAACAATCGGTCTTTGTCAGTCACGTGGGTTTTTTGTGGGTTTGTTGTATGTGACGTCACCGCGGCGCCATTTTCCATTTATCGCTAACGTACTGACTGTGAGCACTGAAGATAATTTACAAGAGATAACAAGCAAATAATTCGCAAAACTGGAGAAGCACAAGAAAACTGAGAAAAGGCCGTACTGCAATAAACTCACCAAAAATGCTAGGGACCGTTATTTTGAGAAATTGTCATCCATTCAAGACATAGATCCATACGAGCTGACTGCAGTAAATTGGAGTGCTGACCACGCATTGCTACCTCAATCCTCATACTTGGATATACAGTTAGGTCCATAAATATTTGGACATCGACACAATTTTCATCATTTTGGCTCTGTATACCACCACAATGGATTTGAAATGAAACAATCAAAATGTGCTTTAAGTGCAGACTTTCAGCTTTAATTTCAGGGTATTTACATCAAAATCAGGTGAACGGTGTAGGAATTACAACACATTTTATATGTGCCCCCCCCCCTTTTTAAGGGACCAAAAGTAATTGGACAATTGGCTGCTCAGCTGTTCCATGGCCAGGTGTATGTTATTCCCTCATGGGAGTTCGTTATTTCATTGACAAGGAGCAGATAAAAGGTCTAGAGTTCATTTCAAGTATGGTATTTGTGTTTGGAATCTGTTGCTGTCAACTCTCAATATGAAGTCCAAAGAGCTGTCACCATCAGTGAAGCAAGCCATCGTTAGGCTGAAAAATCAAAACAAACCTATCAGAGAGATAGCAAAAACATTAGGTGTGGCCAAATCAACTGTTTGGTACATTCTTAAAAAGAAAGAACGCACTGGTGAGCTCAGCAACACCAAAAGACCCGGAAGACCACGGAAAACAACTGTGGTGGATGACAGAAGAATTCTTTACCTGGTGAAGAAAAACCCCTTCACAACAGTTGGCCAGATCAAGAACACTCTCCAGGAGGTAGGCGTATCTGTGTCAAAGTCAACAATTAAGAGAAGACTTCACCAGAGTAAATACAGAGGGTTCACCACAAGATGTAAACCATTGGTGAGTCTCAAAAACAGGAAGACCAGATTAGAATTTGCCAAAAAACATCTAAAAGAGCCTGTACAGTTCTGGAACAACATCCTATGGACAGATGAGACCAAGATCAACTTGTACCAGAATGATGTGAAGAGAAGAGTATGGAGAAGGGAAGGAACTGCTCATGATCCAAAGCATACCACCTCATCAGTGAAGCATGGTGGAGGTAGTGTTATGGCGTGGGCATGTATGGCTGCCAATGGAACTGGTTCCCTTGTATTTATCAATGATGTGACTGCTGACAAAAGCAGTAGGATGAATTCTGAAGTGTTTCGGGCAATATTATCTGCTCAGATTCAGCCAAATGCTTCAGAACTCATAGGACGGCGCTTCACAGTGCAGATGGACAATGACCCGAAGCATACTGCGAAAGCAACCAAATAGTTTTTTAAGGCAAAGAAGTGGAATGTTCTGCAATGGCCAAGTCAATCACCTGACCTAAATCCAATTGAGCATGCATTTCACTTGCTAAAGACAAAACTGAAGGGAAAATGCCCCAAGAACAAGCAGGAACTGAAGACAGTTGCAGTAGAGGCCTGGCAGAGCATCACCAGGGACGAAACCCAGCGTCTGGTGATGTCTATGGGTTCCAGACTTCAGGCTGTCATTGACTGCAAAGGATTTGCAACCAAGTATTAAAAGTGACAATTAGATTTATGATTATGCTAGTTTGTCCAATTATTTTTGGTCCCTTAAAAAGGGGGGGGGGGCACATATAAAATGTGTTGTAATTCCTACACCGTTGTTTGGATGTAAATACCCTGAAATTAAAGCTGAAAGTCTGCACTTAAAGCTCATCTTGATTGTTTCATTTCAAATCCATTGTGGTGGTATACAGAGCCAAAATGATGAAAATTGTGTCAATGTCCAAATATTTATGGACCTAACTGTAGTAAACTATTTTGTTTATGGTATAAGTGCTTATACAAGTGAACAATTTTAAAAACTGTAAATCCCTTGAAGCCTACGGACATTTCAGCAATGGCTGGGTACAGGATTTACATACATTCCGACCAAAGGACTTTAATGTCAGTACATGCACAAATATATAAATTGCACTGACATTTACTTAAACATACATTTTCTGTTCAGATAGATCACTGATTTGCAGTTTGCACTATTGTAATTGTCAAAATATGACTTTTAATACACCTCAAGTATTAAACCTTACCCATGTGTTTGTTTCCATTTAGCTGTCAAAGTAAATCACAAGAAAAGAATAAACACATTTCAGAGAAAAAAAAATCATACATGTTCTATTGTAAATGCAAGGCTGGTCAAGCAGGATAAAGCATCTGCACAATATTAATTTAATTAAATATTAAGTCTGGGTCAGTCTCCATCATCTCATATGCAGGTTGATCTGCAATAACATGATAAAGGTTTTAGCTTCATAACATGGGACCAGAAGTGTTACTATTAGTCAGACGTTACACTAAAGTAAGAGTACATATGTTACAACCCTGTATAAGACCATTGCATGACATTTAACGGTATAAACATTCGCCCATAATAAAAGACTTAAACTTGAACATAATCGCTGTTACTACCATGCATTGTTTTGATTTATCTGTGCCACACATAATTTGTCCAAAATGACACGTGGATGTAATATTAGATATTTCACATTTCACACTTAAATCTCTTACCTTTATGAAAATGTTGAGAATAAACGAGATATGTTTGCAAAGGTGATGATTTTTTGCCGCACCTGCAACCCCAGTATCCGACGACTCTTCGTTACGTCCGCTACATGGTGTCTCTGTCCTTTCTTCAAAGTGGGAAAGCTAAAAAAACTATCCCCGTAGTTAATTTTTTGACCTTTGCTGTCGTGAGACTTTCTATTGCAGCCTATCACGCAACAAGAACATACCATTTTGAAACCTAAATGAAATGAATTAATAACACAACTCTCCAACAACAGAACACCACTGCATCAGAGATACCTGGAAAATGGCGACTACTCCCATAATGCCCTTCGGTTTCGCAACTGTGACGTCACCTGACAAAGACCGATATGACATCATAATACATAACAGGCCAAGAAAATAATGACAGCCTAGATAGCTTTAAGTTGGATAGATAGATAGATATATACTTTATTAATCCCGTGGGGAAATTCATGTATCTCTCACAGATATATATATATATATATATACATATTAACAATAATTACAGACAATATGTACAGACAATACGATACAATCTTTTATCTCATCCTCTGTGTCGTTAGCTTAGCCTTCCACTTAGTACCAGCTCTGCACCCGCGGAACGGCTTTCGAAGCTCCATTGGGATAGGGTGTTTTATTCCCAGTTTAGCAGTCCCTCGTAGTGCCACAAGGGCATGCCTAGTGTATACATCTGCCTGAATTTGCAGTCATCATCAATGTATTAGTCATCATACCGACATAGAGCTGCTAAAACAGACTGCCACTCGCCGCGCCATGGCAACCAATTCAGTTATCGAAATCAAATCAAATAATGCCGGTAGTGTACGCTCCTCTGGCTGGTTTCAAAAAACAGGTCCAACTGGCCAAGTGAGACCATGACATGACACTATCCCAATACAAACAAACTCATCACAATAGAAACATATTAAAGTCAAGAAAAAGTCAAGAAAAGAAAAACGAAGAGCTGCTAAGACAGCTGCCACTCACAGCGGCACTACGTCACGCACCTCAGATCTCGTTTTATGTATGTTTATTCTCGACATTTTCATAAAGGTAAGAGATTTAAGTGATGTTGACAAATGTGAAATATCTAACGTTACATCCACGTGTCATTTTGGATGAATTATGTGTGGCACACTTTGCATTGCTGTTGATGTCCTTATATGTTGTGTAATGCAGTATTATGCCATATAGCTGAATCAGTCTAGAAATAGTATTAATTACCCAAAAACGTTTTAGGGAAGAAAGGCAAGTTAACTTCACAGTGAGAAACAGGAACAGTTATATTTCCTAGAATTTAAATGTCAGTTTTCTCCATCCATAATTATCCCTATTGCCCACAATGCATTCAAAACACAAATAGGCCACCATGTTATAATTACTGGAATATAAATCACATTAAGGAATGATAGGCCCATAAGTGTTTTTGATTTATTTTTGATTTTGTCTCATTGCTGGTTAATTATTCTACTTGAGATCTCAGCTGAATGTGGAAGAGGTGGTAACTATGTGGCCAACAATTCTTTCTCCTTCTCTCAGCCTGTAAACTGTAGATATTAATTGTGTGAAAGTGAAGACGAGTGCTAGGATTCATTCAACTGTACTATGCAATTACTGTATAAAGGAGGAGAGAGGCCTCCGGAATGCTATTAACCTTCGATTGCATTACTTATTGTGTGCAATGTAGTTAAGATGTTGGCTCGCGTGTTTGTCTGAACGCCTGATGTCTTGTGTGTGTGCATGTGTATGTGCTCATCTGGAAGAGCATTGCAGGGAATACTCACGATAAAATGTTTATGTAAGTTACAGATTTATACCAATTAATTACAATTACTTACTTAAACCCATAGTAGGGTGCCCTTGCTAAACAAAGAGCCTTGTAAATACTTTCCCTTTTTCATCCATTACATACAATATGAGTTCACAAGTGTACAGTGTGTACAGGAAAGATCAGTGCCTTGTCATCAAAGTTCAGGAGATGTACGTCATCTCTCACTGTTTTGACATCTGCACTGGCCTTTCTCCCAGAAGGACTTGAACAGTGTGTCAGATACAAGTGCAGCCAGCCCACACTGTATATGGTGTCCACATGTTCTGTCCTGTCTTAACGACAGGACAAAAATCTGCCACGCTTGCCTGTATAGATGCCTCATCCTTTCTGTGTTTCTACTCTCTGTGTGGGGATTTGTGTATGAGCATTTTTGTGTTGCAGTTTTTCTGTCTTGGACAAGGACTAAATGTGGACTTGTGTTTGCGTACATGTTTGTGCTTATGTAAAGGCCAGTAACACAAAGGCCATGTTCAGACAATACACACACCTTTTTAATTATAACAGATATACTCCAAACAATGCAATTTGTCCTTGCTCACTCCTCACTTCAGTATCTCACATTTTGTGCAAATTAACACTTGATTAATAGCTTAATTATGGAGTTGCCATGATTGTTATGTGATTAGCTCTACCTGGTAATGTTAATTAACTTTCTAGACTAATGTTAGCTAATCCGCCTCTGCTCTCCCACTGACGTTGACCAGGAAGTTAAATATACTTGTAATGCAATATTGAAGTAAATTTCACTTAGTAGACCATTCAAGCTGGATTGCAAGCAAATACCGGCCATTAGATAAAAGAGACAAACTACTTGCTGTGCTGTGAGACAAACGATTGATCACTTCAAAACACAACGCAAGCCATGGGTCTAAACTAGTTTGTTTCTCGAGGTGACATATCCAGCTCTGCTACGCAGTATGCAACAAGATAGACCCAACAAATCGATAATGAAATGCAGTACTATTTTTATAATGAACTGTTATATATTGACAATTCTTTGTTGCAGTTGTAGACAGCGCTGACTTGTCTGCCCTGGCTAGCTTGAATTTTAGCTCATCCTTTTTCTCCCTCAAAGTTTAGTCACGGCAGCTCTCGATGGCCTTATGTAGGCCTACTCGTGCTCGAGGTACCATACTAGCTCGTCAATCAAGATACATAAGCATATTGTTCTGTATCTTGTGTAGTCTATGGAGTCTATGTCACTGGCCCTCTTATGATTGGTCATTTTCAGCTTCCATTCCATACCCGGAGGTCCCTGGGAGTGTTATCACATTGAAAGTGAGCAAATTAAGAATTGGGGCCGCGGTTTCTCATATTTGAATTTATTTGGAATGTTACTATTGCAGCTTTAATGCAGTAATTATTAGTGGCAGACTGAAGAGTAGCTTTCTTTAGGAAATGGTCCCACACCAAACTTCGTTCAACACGCTTACATTTTTACCTCAGAATAATGCTGGCTAGCGAAGCTGTTGTAAGTAGATGTAAATTAACCTATAGGGCCCTATCTTGCACCCAGTGCAATTGACTTTGTACACCAACGCATGTATCATTCCTATTTTGCACCCGGCGCATAGCGGACTTTTCCCTCCACAGACGCACGTCGGTAAATTAGGGAATGAACTTGCGCTCCTGGGGGCGGTTCAGCGAAAAAAGGAGGCTTGTTCCAGCGCAAACGTTCCCTAGTGCTATTTTGCAGTTTCAGAAAACAATTCCGCCACAGACCAGGAAAAACATAGTCTAAAGTCAATAGCGCGTTATTCAGATGCTATTTTAAGGGCGCATGCTTGGCCCGTGCACACTGCTGGCGAGGCCAGGGTCTTCTTCCTGCAAAGCTACGTTACATTGTTTTGATTTATTGTATGGCTGTGTTACATGTCTTTCATGTCAATGATTAAAAAGATTTTCATGACAAATCTCTATGTATGTGAACTTGATTTGTAACAATTGTGGCAATTTCTTCCCATTGGCACTTGGTTGCTTATCACAATATGCTCATGTTTTGGCTTCCACCAATGTTTTTTGTGGCTATCTCGTTGTTTATGATCTTTGACCTATGCACTTTTTATAAAGCTCTCTCTTGGAAGTCGCTTTGGATAAAAGCCTCTGCTAAATGAATAAATGTAAATGTAATTTACACCCACGCCTATTTCACCGAAGCTAATTTGGGTGGGTTTCTTCTCCCATCCCCATACAATGTCACTTCTCTATCTTTTACGGCCCTGATGAGAACGTCGGTCTCCTCGGCTGTGAACTGCTCCTGGCGTGCGCTTGGAAAATCCGCCATTATAATAGCAATCCGCCATGGAACAAGCACGCCTGCTCTTAAAGGGAATGTGAGATGAGCGTTCTGATTGGTTTATTGCACGTTACGCCCAAACCACACTTATGAGTAATGTAGCTACTTCAGACCAACTCATTTTAGATTTGCGTCAGACGCAAGACTCATTTATCCCGCCAGTATAATAGCAACAGCACCGTAGTCCAGCACACAAAGTTACTTGCGTTTCGTGTTTGATACTTGCGTTTCATTAAAATAGGGCCCATAGTGTTACTTAGATGTGTAAACGGTCAAAAATATTTTAGGTGGTTAACCAGTTAATGGTTAATTGTTATCATTCCTAATAAAATATTGTAGTTTTTCCCCAAAATATTTTGTAATCAATGACCATTTCGACAAAATTCTGTTTTGAGGATGCTCAAATTTTGAAAAGCGTGTGCATCTAATTATTAAACAATAATAAATAATTTACAAGCTAGACACGTATTGTAAGTATTGTACTGTACAAGCAACTTTTCACATGGAAACACAACTCTTTGTTGTGTTTCCATGGTGATGAAGGATTGTTCTCATTCCTCTCTTTTTAACACGTTTATATATAAATCTCACCCCATAATGGTTGTCAGTGTGTCACTAATCATAAAAAACATACAGTACATATATAAATGTAGGGATGTACTCTGGTATTATCAATTAGATACAAACCCATTGGGCACAAAAACTATTTGCAGCAACATTCTCACTTTCGTAACCTGCTAATGATTGCATACCTAAACAACTTTGCAAATGACTAATTAGTTAAACATATGGTTCTATTTTGAACCAGACAGTCAAGAGTGGAATCAAAGACAGCTACACATCTTCATGATGATTGACAGTAACACCTGGCAAGGAAAATAACATGGAACACAATGTCACAGTAGCACAGGTGTTGGTAACAAGGGGATTTTAAAACAAAGCTAGAACTAATTAGCATTTATTAGGATGAGTCCTTGTGGTTCATTGTGCATACTGATCAGTTTGTACCAACACGTCATCATAAAGTATGTGATACGTATTTTAAAGTACTTACATAATAAAATAAATTGAAGTTTTTATTGAAAAGTTTCACAACAGTGTGTTATGGTCGGATTTCCTCCTACGCTGTTAGGCTTCCAAATGTATGAATAAAATGTAACACATTGATCAACATTGAAAAATTGCATTTTGTTAGGAGTATTGATTCAAAAGACTAATTGACTATTTTGTACTTTCAATGGATGCATTGTTTGTCGTCAAAATCAGTCCATATTCATAAGTGGGGGAGTCAGGTGGCTGAGCGGTTAGAGAATCGGGCTAGTAATCAGAAGGTCGCTGGTTCAAATCCCGGCCGTGCAAAATGACGTTGTGTCCTTGGGCAAGGCACTTCACCCTACTTGCCTCGAGGGATTGTCCCTGTACTTACTGTAAGTCGCTCTGGATAAGAGCGTCTGCTAAATGACTAAATGTAAATGTATGTCATGTCAGAGGAGGAGGCAGGTACACTGTCTTTTTTTTATTTAATTACTGCACTTTTTCTGTAAATTATACGTGTTTTTTTCTGTATTTCTGAATTACAGGAAATACAGATAGAAAGACAATGGCAAACTGTAAAATTATATTTTTACATAAATATTACAGCCAAATGTTGTTACTTAAAAATACACAAAAATGTCTGTTTTTTTTTTACAAATATTAATAACATTTTCACCAAAATGTTCTGTTAAAACACAGAATTTCATAATAATAACTTTTTTACCAAAATGTTCTGTTAAAAAACATAATTTCAAAACTAGCTATTTTAACAGTTATTTTGCAGATATTTACTTTCATCCCACGGACAAATAATAAGCCTACAATAGCCTTTTTGGTGCTCGTTGTTTATGATCATTGACCAATGCACTTTTAGTAAAGCTCTCTCTTGGAAGTTGCTTTGGATAAATGTGTCTGCTAAATGAATAAATGTAAAGACTCCAGAGTAGGACGAAGGAAAGTTGATTAGATAGTTGTGTAGCGGAAACGCTCCTGTTACCCAGAATGCCCCGCGGCAAGCTGAAAAGCTACAAAGTTAAAGGTTTAAGCTTAGTTAGATAAGCATTGTTTGGAGTTTTGTTGTTGTGTTCGTTGTTTTGATATGTGTAATGTGATGGTCTTTAGTTTGGATAAATTAAGTGTTCACCCTGAGTGTGAATGTTGTCCAGTTAGATGGCGATCTAACCTGTCGAACATGATTACGTGCGGAGAGCAATATTGCTCTCCATTTCCTACAGCCAGCCGGCGCTACAGTTGTAAATATCTGGATACTGATTACAGCATCTGGATGCTGTATGTTGTGCACACGTCTTGATTTGAATGAACATGTGAAATCGTGATATATTGTTTTGGCTTCATTTAATATTTTTATTTATTGAAAACGCTGTATTTTTATATTGAAGTTTAATTAATAAAAGTATTATTTACCGGTAAAGAACAGCATGTAATGCAATATTACAGATATATCTTGTAAATTCGGTACTGGAATTTGTCATAACATGGGTTTATAATGTGAACGTACACGTTTGTACAATTACAAATCGTTTTTTCCCCCGCAAATCTGGTTTATTCAGGATAATAGTACACATTTAAAATGAGAAATTCTGTTTTTTTACAGAGAAGTTAAATTAATAAAAGTCATATTTACCGGCATAGAACAGCCTGTAATGTAATATTACAGATATATCTTGTAAATTTGGTACAGGAAAATTATTAATATTTTACGGTTAATTAATGTGAATAAAAAAAAATGTTTTACTGTAATTTAATGGGTTTAATCTGGCGTCCTAGCTGCCAGATTTTTCCTGTTTTTTTACTCGTTTTTTTTACAGTGTAAGTCAAAGTTAAGGGTAAGGGTAGAGCCACAAAAAAGTGGCTCGATAAAGAGTACAACTGCTTTGGAAGTGTCTTCATTGATGACATCTGCCATTTTGTTTCTGCTGAAGGTAACCCACAAGGTAGCAGTGGATGTATCAGTTTGGTTTCAACTAGTACAGTGCCCGTTGCGACTCTCACTCGTGCAGTAATTTTCTCACCACATCTCAGTTTGATAACTCATGATCAGTGTTGGGTAGCCTGACGTTGTCATACTCATAATTCTAGTCAGAATATGAGTCTGATACCGCTCCGGTGGGCTGTGAGTATGGGGCGTGTTTCAACCGAACCGGGAAAAAAATGCCTCTTCACTCAATTGGATAGACCTACAACCAATCAGAGCAACGTAGTATGTTGTTTGTTGAAAACGAATTCAACCCAAGCGCTCTTTGGTGATGTGGTTGATTACGTTACTGTTGATAATCTGTCCAACATCGTATAAAGCCCGCCATGACAATTTGATTGGTCCGAACAGCTCTTGTTCGGACATAGTTTTTCCACAACCGAGCGACCCCAGACCCAACTTCCCGACCAAATTTTTTTGTGGGCGGTTTGGCTGCATTATTTAGTACAGTTTTTGCCTACATATAATTGAAAATATTGTTTACATTGAATTACAGTTTTTGCTCTTTCCAAATGTGTAACCTCACTCTCCAAACAGTGTCTCAAAACCTTACACCATTTATTCAACTGGCCACTACACACAACTGTGACTGGTTGCTAGTTCTTCTAGTTAGACAGAATGTGTTATTTTGTACATTTCCCTATTTCTCTAGTTATAAAGACAGAATGTGTGTTCTCTTATTTCCCTATTTCCAATCAAATAGCCTAACAATTTGCTGAATAACCTGGTCAGTTATTCACTCAATATGAAAGAGCCACTAGCAATAGCAAGGAAAAACTTTAATTTCAGTAACATTGCCTGAGATGAATGGTTATGAAGTTTCAATACTGTACTGTATAACATTACTAAATGAATACATTAATATTCACTATTTTCAGCTTGCTAGCTAGTAAGTTCGACAGCTTTACCAACTCCTTCATTTTCCTTCATTGAATGTAAATTCAAACTTTGAGAATGTTGCAAAAATCATGCAAGTTAGCTGATAGTAAATATTAAAATGGCAGTTTTTCAGCCCTCGGGCAGTGTTGCTAACAAGTTTTCTGGGGAAGTTGCTAGATGCAGGGTGATTTGTGCTAAAAGTTGCTGAATTATGCTGTGATGTAATTGCATGATTACTTCATTGCATGATGACGTCATTGTGTAATAACGTAAAACTGTGTCATTACATAGAATACACAATAATGTTACTGAAATTGACTGGCCGTCGTGGTGAAATATATTCTTTGACATTTGTTAGTTTATATTAGTTTTAACTCCATTCCTTGGGTTTGTCAAATACTGTTCACAAGCTGAGCGCCGGCTGCTGCTGACATCACTCAAAATGTAGTTTTGCAAGAAAATCGTTGAATGGAAAATGTGTGCACTTTAGAGTCACTTTCAACAGTTTCTAAAAGTTTCAAATAAGTAACTACATTTGTTGATAGGGGTTATTTGAAAAGAAAGTTGCCAGGGTCTAAATCTAGCAACAGAATTGTTAAGTTGGCATCACTGCCTTAGAAACCCCCTAACATGCAGTAGCCTGTCTTGACTGTTCAAAAGCTATGCCTTTTATCGGTTCCAACATTATTTTATTTGTCACGTCCAAACAACTTCACGTGCTTTACCGCACACCCTTGGGTCCTGAGTAATTATAATTAGATTATGATATCCCAAACGTGTTAACTTAAACATTTTAAATTGGTTTTGTTAGTTGATCATTTAGGCAGAAGGTTTTGAAATGTTACAATGGTCTTTCCATATTGGTATTAGGACTTGATATGATTGGGTGAACTGTTTTAAATGTGTGTACATGGAGTGATATGAATGCTGGCCTCTCACTTGCCAAGACCAAATGTGTATATTTCCAAGTATAACATTTGTGCGCAGGCCTCCTTGTCATTCAAGCATTGTATAAAAACTGGCCATTTCTTTTTATGCAAAGATAGCTACTGTCCCATGGGCACCAGTCTATCCAGTGGGATGTATGATATCCAACTTGTTACCTTCCTCCTACCCACAGTCAGAGGGAAATATCTGTGCCGTGCTTTAAGTTTTGCTTAGGCAAAGGGAGAATATTCTTTTTTAATGTAATGTATGCATACCAAAAGGTATAAGTTCAGTTATTATGTAACATTTGCAATAAATATTGTTAGTATGAACATTTATGGACAGCCAATGAGCTGTGCCAGAAACATCAAATTCAGCGCCAAATTAACAATTGGATGTTGAGTTGACGGCCAGTAAAACTTTTTCTCTCATTTACTAAAATCAGATATTCTTGATTGAAATACTTTAATTAGTTGAAAGACTACAAGGAAAGCATATTTTCTTTAGAGGACATAAAAGCTTTTTTTCTAAGAGATGTAAATTCTCCATTGCAGTCAGAACCACTTTTGGCTTATCTGCAAAGCACCATTCCATTGTCACTTCTATTTTCAAATAGAATTCCAATTATTATTTTTTATCACAATTGAATGGTACACCATCTTGTATAGACTATAGTAAAGCATTTAACTTAAAGTATTGAACATGAAATTAATAAAAAACATAAATTATTCCTAATTACAGAGAATATGTGCTGGAAGTCAACTACGCACAATATAATTTTTATTTGCAGCTACATTCAGTATGGGCTTTCTAATTTCAAACTATTTGTGAAACATGCCCTGAAAAAACTAAAGCATTATTATACTATATAAGTAAATACCATAACATCTTCAATTAATCTCATCATTCAAGATTGTATCAGCTGATTTTTCTCTTTTCCAGATTGGAACATCATTGGCTTTTAAGTGTATGCTTGTATTTCACAATATTTATATAAATTGAATACAGGCTATAACAAACATTTTCTATAACTTGCAACATCCAACTAAAGTAAACACGTTTTTGTGGCAAAAAAGTATTCTTTATCAACTGACTCCCCTCAGACTCTTCAAAGGGTAGAAAGGCAGTGCCAAAATTCTTTGAGGGATCAATCCACAACTCACCCTCACAAATTGCTGAATGCAAGAGAGGAGACCAATTTATTACACAGTCCTGAACCAAATTGCCTAAATCTTGTGGTGAATTGATCTGTATTACTGGGCATTTGATTTAGTCTGGGGCATTACCCTGTGGACTGTGACTATTTCAGAACTGAGGATGCATTCTTTTTTACCTAAAGGGATATCAGAGGTTTGAAAAATACTTTGGTATAGTATACAGTATGTCGTTTTTATTCCCACTGTGCAATAAATGTAGAACACATACCGTTTGACCTCTCTGTTTACATGAGTCACATCTTCGACAGGCTTTGAACATAAAGAAAAGACCAGGAACACTACCTTGTTACAGACAGTAGACCTCAGTCAGACTTGTTCAGGCTGAGCAACAAAG
This sequence comes from Osmerus mordax, assembly GCF_038355195.1. NCBI lineage: Eukaryota > Metazoa > Chordata > Actinopteri > Osmeriformes > Osmeridae > Osmerus > Osmerus mordax. The sequence goes on along the minus strand of NC_090050.1, from coordinate 4,781,356 downwards.
CTCTGTGATGACACTGCTTCTGATTAAAAAGATCCTGCCTTCTATTTTGACACTAATGTAGATAAATCATGAACATGTGGAATATCCGTATGATAAGGTACCTACAGGCCACAATACTCATTGAATATTCATTCATGCATGAACTCTGATCCACTTCATATAATATTTACTGAGGTTAGATCACTGGAAAAGAACGTCTGTCAAGTGAGACACAAGAACCAATGACAACTTTATCAATTCAGCCTAAGTTTGAGGTTTAGAAACAATGCAACATGCTTTCAGGTGATAGTGTTCGAACATATTCATAAAAATGTTCCATCTCATATTACCAAGACATAAATACTGCAAAGGCTCAGCTATCAAGAACCATTATGCAATGTAGGGTGCAACAGTATCCCCTAGTGGCCAATAATAAGATTTGACAGGATTTCAAACAGCTGTCTGTAGGTGTACTAACTAGGCTACGTAAGCTCTGGTCTGATTATCAGTCATGTTAAAGACAATAATCTTATGTGGATTCTTGTACATAACACAGCGAGACTAAAGAGACTGAAGTATGAACAAGGCATTGACCGTGCGGCGGACTGATATGAAAAATTATAGTAGGAAATGAAGTGCCACATTCTTTTCCAGATGTCTTTTACTAAAATCTCACCCTACCAATGGCTTCCTAAGCCATTGTGTATATGCAAGACTGTGCTAGGAAACAGTACAAGTCAATTGATTTCAACTCATCTGTGTGGCAGACCAGGCAATGATGGAAAAGGGAGCACACACAATTTGCAAAAGAAAATACCTTACCCTGTCTTTTGGTTGAACCCCGATAAATTGTTCAACCCGATTAGGGTGAGTTTAAAATAAGGGATGACTGGAGCACTCATGCTGAAATGAAGGGTTTCATAGGGCCTATGAAACCTGGTACAGTAGATTTGGGTTGGAATTATCCTTGCAATCCCCACTGAAGGTTCTTTATGATATTCAATGAAAAACATTTGAAAGGATGGCATTTTTATTTTCATTATTTCCCTCAAACTCTGCGGTTTGGCTGGGGGCCTCTTGCAATACAGTGCTTGGAAGCATTATCATTAAGAAATGTCGTTGTAACATGACTCAGACTTGCAGGCAAAATCTATTATTTGTTCTGTCCAGTCACCACAAAAATTGTATAGGATTAGGGGATCTACTCTGGAGTTGTTAAGTTTAACAAATTACCTACCAACCCCACCTTGCTAGCTCATAGTACTTTGGCCTGATGACTTGATATCTTTTTTGTAATATATATGGTCACTCCAAATCCAGTTGTAACCCAATTCAGCTTGTCAACTAGCTAATTATCAGAATCAGCTGTATTAAAACCTACAAGATGATAACCAAGAACAGGGTTCAGAAAAATGAATTCAGACAATTGTTGGTCTATAGTGCATACACATTCTTTGAGTTCCAGTACTGATTGTAGCAGATCCATATTAGAAACCAACAGATAACTATGTGAATTAAATACATGACAGGAATGTAGTCAATCAATTGTACATTTTTCATTTATTCCTTGGCATTTGTGTGGTAGAGAGAGTTGAGGATTTTGAATGCACCCATGTAGGGAAAACAATCACAAACCATCAGGGAATAACATCCACACACCTGCATTCTTTCACAGTCTCACACTCACAGGCATTCATGCACACAGCAAACTGTCGCATATTCCATACATGCAGTAATGCACACACACTCAAATTCAATTTTCTTATCCACATGCATGTGTGCGTATGGGACAGCTGGATGGGGCTTGTAAAACTGGAAGACAGAAATAAGTGGGCAGGCAATGAATGTCAGCACATCCATGTGGCAGACCAGGTAGCAATGGAAAAAAGGAGCACACAAGCTCATTTGTGATCGAGAAGAGCTTTGTCTACTGGCTGAGCTCTCATAAACAAGTCTTCCATAATGGGGTGTGTTTGGAAGAAGGGATGACTGAAGCACTCAAGAAGAGGAGCTTGTGTAAGGGGAGTGTGTGTATGTGAGTGAGTCTGTAAGTCAGTCTCCAAGAGCCATAAATAATACATGGGAGTGGCGGCAGAGGCTGTGTGAAGGCACTGGTGTGTGTGCTCGTACGCTGTCGGGCGGGCCGGGGATGTCACTGCGGTGGCAGACAACCTGTCATTGAAAACGTCCTTATTCTTTGAAGACCTGTCATTTTTAATGCTTCAGAAATTGGGGAGCCGCTGCTGCCGACACACTAGCCTCTTCCCCTTAGGAAATACTCATATGAATGGTGGGGGAAGGGTGGGGTTGTTGGAGAAAGGGATGTTCAAATGAACATGTCCGCTGACCCGGAATTAAATCTTTTCCTGTGTCCTCCACACTTCGGGGCACCGGTGCTCTCACTTTTAGCCTTAGTTGCGCTGGTATTTGAATAATCCCCTCAGTTAGGTTGCGATCATTTGAAATACTGAAACAAGGCTTCCTCTAAGGGCACTTGGTATTCAAGGTCACCCAATGCATCATATACTATTTTATACCGATATTGTACAGTAGCGCATCTAACTTTAGACAATGTCTTCTACATAAAAAGGTAATAATTCCGCTATTCATAAGGCCAAAGGTCTGATGTAATGCAGAATGAAGCTGACTCTGAATCTGCATTTCAAGGCAACATATAAATGTATAATGTATTAATGGAGGGTTCAGAAAATGAGGCTTATGAGTTCCACAATGTAGATAATAACTTGAACATGTATCCCTCATGTGTGGTATGGCACCAGCCACCAAAATCTTTTGATTACAATTCATTACATTGCAAGGTTAGGTTACATTAAAAGTGTAAATCAATTTTGTTTGATTGATTGGATGTAAGGGGTCAGTGGATGTAAAGGAGCAGTTAAAGGTTGTGTAACCAGAACAAGATCAATGTTAATATAGATATATTTTGGGCATTATAATACTTAGACAGTGAAAGTAGTGGTGTGACAGGAAAGCAAAGGGAGAGAGAGGGGGATACACGCAGTAAACGGCTGATGAAGAAAGTGTTTTGTCAATCTCTTCATAAACGGAGTGACTAAATTCAGTTGAGTCCTGATTTTAATAAGTATTATCAATCTGCTATTATCTCAAGACTATGTCTCTCGGCTGGCCTGGGAACGCCTCGGGGTCCCCCAGGAAGAGCTGGTGGAAGTAGCCGGGGAAAGGGAAGTCTGGGCCTCCCTGCTTTGGTTGCTGCCACCGCGACCCGACCCCCGGATAAGCGGCAGATGACGACGACGATTATCAATCTGCAGATTGGGAGAGAAAACCAGATCTCTGACCATAAATGACAACACAACAGCAGGCTTAGGTTTCAATCATGTCTCTCTCCGCTCTGAAGGCCGGAGGACCATCTTTTATAGGGCACAAGAATGTAAACATATATAGTGACAGTCAGGCAGTAATGACGTTATAACAGTCTCAGAGAAAGAGATTCACAGCTCCCAACCCATGACCACTCTCAGACTAGAGAGATCATAGTTGGAGCTCTCCTTCTAGTCATGACAAGGGACGTTTACCCAGTACTTTCTCCTGACCCTGAACATCTATTAACCCTGACACAAACACAATCTACTCTTATTAATAGCAAGTGCAAGACATTTGCAACGTAAAATCTCTGTTGATATATTTTTGAGTAACACACAATAGTGTAACTTTAATAACAGAACATTGGTGGCTGTTGCTTAACACCAAAGCAGCAAGGGAGATGAGATGAGGTATTATTTAGTAAAATTATAGTTTTAGTTGTTAACCTTGAGCTTAGTGAGTGAGCTTAGCACCACTGAAAAACACTAATAGATGCATATTTTCAAGACCAAAGTGTATCCTCCTGATTTTGAGTTTTTCAGTTTTTTGGGGGTTATTTCACATTGTTCCTTAAGGTCTCCGAATAGGGTGTGTAACATCGGTTGGGCTGAAAATGGCCCGGGTGCTGTTCTATGCCCCCTGATGCTTCCTTTGAAATTGTCCCGGGAAAAAATGCTAGGTTTTCTCCTTTTATGGTATGCTCATGAATATATAGATGAGCTGCGCGCTGATTGGTTGGTTTACAACGAGTGAAGCTGCGGAGCAAAGACGCAACACGGCCAACAGGATACGTTAGCATTGCAAATAACTGTTAGCGACAACATCATACTACAGCTTGCGGCTGTGATGAACATAAGGTCGGAACAGCACCTCTTTTCAGCAACAGCTTCATAGCAAATCCTGCTTTACACTGTCCCAGGTTTTAAAAACTGTCCTCGGTGAAATGGTTCGAGCAAATGTGTAATTGAGAGTCGAACTGCACAGGGATCTTCTCATAGACAAACATCACAGCCCGTCGAGTGTTTGGTTTCTTGGGAAAACCAAACACTTTTCACTTCTGAAAAGTGTCAGCATTCCCTGTACAGGCTGGAACACTGCATTTACGACCGTAGAACGTTCTTCTTTGTAATTCCGTGGAAGTACACAGAGTAGCGCGCATCAAATTTTGGGGTGTGACAAAGGTACAGACCAGAGCCAAAAAAGGTGGAGCCACCAAACTGACGTCAGTTCGGTCGGTGGCTTTTTCAAAACCTACCGTTTTACAGCTACATTTTTTAATTGTGAGATTTGCATAGGAAAGAGGTGTCAATGGACTTTGGGGTTCACTGTATGTCCATTTTACCCACTGAACGTCGTTGTTCAACTGTGACAAGGTGAATTCGGTTTTGCAATCAATAACCCCTTTAAGGCATATTGTTCAATTTGGAACAATAAATAATGTACATTACCTGAACTCTTCAACATCTTACTGACACAGCGGGCTGTTCCCATGTACTTCAAAATTATTATGATGCCAGTAACCAAAAAAAGGTGACGATTATTATCTTATTACCATCCTGTGTCACTTGCTCCAGTTGTCATAAAGTGCCTTAAGAAGCTTGTTATGGCACACATCAACAGTCATACAATACTCATTGGACTTTCACCAGTTTGCCTGCAAAGCAAATAGGTCAGTGGACAACGCCATTTTTCTGGCCCTACATTTTGCGTGGAGCATCATAACAAAAGTGACACATAAACCAGCACGCTTTTCAGAAACTTCAGCTCTGCCTTCAACACCATTCTTACATTTATTCATTTAGCAGACGCTCTTATCCAGAGCGACTTACAGTAAGTACAGGGACATTCCCCCCGAGGCAAGTAGGGTGAAGTGCCTTGCCCAAGGACACAACGTCATTTGGCACGACCGGGAATCGAACTGGCAACCTTCAAATTACTAGCACGATTCCCTAACCGCTCAGCCACCTGACTCCCATTCTTCCCATCAAGAAGGTCTAGAAGTTGGTTTGTGGATGACACCACAGTAATTGGTTTGATTTCCTCCAAGGATTCTGAAGGACTGGCTTACCGACAGGAAGTGCCAGACCTCTTTGTGTAGTGTCACGAGAACAACCTGGCCCATCAGTAAGACAAAGGAGAGGATTGCTGACTTCAGAACAGGCTAAAATAGCCACTTCTCAAAGCCATCCAGGGTGAGGAGGTAGAAAGAGTCACGTGCTTCTGATTCCTGGGGTTGAAAATCTTGGATGACCTCACCTAGACCAACAACACCGGAGCCATTCAAAAGAAGGCACAACAGACTTCTCCACTTTAGGAGATACCTCCGTAGATGGGTTATGAGCACACAGATTCTTGTGAACTTCTACCACTGCATCATCGATAGTGTCCTAATTGGCGGCATCTCAGTGTGATACAGCTATACCACCGGAAGGCTTTACAGAGGGTTGTGGAAGCAGCGCAGAAGATCATCTGTGCAGAGCTACTGGCCGACAGCAATCTCTACACCACACGATGTCGCAGCAGAGCCCTCTCCATTACCACAGACACTACCCACCCCGGCTGTCATCTGTTCTACTGCCTACCGTCCAGAGACTCCAGGTGGCAAAGCATCCTGACAAGAATGAACAAGTTCCATGACAGCTTCTTTTCCCAGGTGGATATTCAATGAGTAGTAGACCCCTATCCACCCCTGGCTATACCCCCCACACCCTGCCATCCCATCTTCCGGGTCATCCTCTCCTTGTACATTCTGCCCCTTACAGGATCCCACCACACCACCCTTTAGCCCTGTGAACTATCTGCCCCCCTACTGGATGATACCCCGCCATCCCTCACCCCTGTCACACACCCCTGAACTATGTTTCTCCATACTCTCCTCTGCTCCAACTGGACCCATTCCACTTCATCAAACTCCATATCACCCAACTGCCAGCACAAGTCACTTTACTCCACTTTCATGTACATATTGTTAGGTTATTCTTAGTTTTTATTCCTAATTCAGGGGATTCTCAGTTGAATTATCAATTATATCTATTTAAATAATAATTTTCAAATTATTATTTATATATTTTTTGTCAATAAGTATAGTAGCTCACATAGGTTAACAATTATTATTACATTATTACAAGAGGAGCCGAGCCAAATGTTTCCAATGTACCTGTAACTGTACCAGTTAGACATGGCAATAAACTTGAAACTTTCTTTAAATGTGTCCCTTAATCAATGTTCCATTTGAGAGGTCAGGACTCCTTAAAGATTTTTGTAATCTTTCTTTCTAGAGGCAAATATTTGAGGTTTCCATTCCAGTGATTATGTTGTGTGGGCCCTGTGTCTTTTATAAGGGATGGTTTATGTATATGTATAACTTATGATTGGATGTTGGGAGTGTGACTTTGTAGGTTATCTGCTCTTGGACAATGGGAATAATAAGAAATAAAAAATTGAAATATGAACCTTACGATACCCAGCACGGGGTCCGTGCTTTCTGCTGCCCTGTTCTTTTACCCTCTCACAGACAGACATTCCGCTGATTGCCATTCGAGGACTAACTGATTATTATTTTTTACTTTCACTGAATATACAGTATCATCTATCCTATGGAATTCCATTCCTTGGGCATTTGTGTTGTCGTATTATAGAACCGTTTGTCATTTGATTCACATTGCTGGCCACACTTATAAACACAGCGCAAAGCAATGATAAATGAGTGCAACTTTGTCAATTACCTTTAAGATGTTGTGAATGTGTCCCTACAAGCTTTGGTTTATCTTTGGTTTGAGTTAGACTTTGAGATCAAGTTTGCGCTCAGGCATCGCTCTCATCTAAAGTTTAAAGTTGTCTCTTTATTCATGATGTTAGACCTATACTGGCCCAATGCAACAGTTGGGAAAGAGCTACACCTGGGATGAAAGTTCTCCACATCAGAAAGAAGTTGCATTTAGGATACTACAGACTCCTTTGTTAACTCCATTCCTCAATTGATCTGTAGTAATAACCCACAATATGTCATTGCCAAGATATTAACATTGGATTGTGTGAGAAAAGACTAATAGGTCATAGTCAAGGCACTTTTTTGACAGCTTCTACGGCAAATGCAATACTTCTTTAAAATAAAATGCTACTAAAATATATTAATACCTAAAGGCCATCTCTGTATGGTAAATGTGAAGGTCAATTAGACACCCCTTCTGTATTTACAAACATAATTGGATGTTGGGAGTCTCTCTCTTCTCATTGGTAAAACATATACTTTGCTGTTGCTGGATGACAGCTGGAGACAAGTGTTCAAGAGTGGAAAAAAATGAATCCATTTGCCATCAATTTGTCTAATTCTCGTCTGGTATGCTTTGAGGGAAGGAAAGAGAAAGCAGGAGTGATGGAGTGTGGTGTGTGTGTTTGGACCAGCTGCACAGCAAATCTGTTTATTCTGCGCAATTTGGCATCAAACACAACAGACTGCTGAGTGCCTGCTACTGCTGTGGTGCCCTATTAAAAAGGAATTTATTGCTGCCTTAAGAGCAAGTGAGCATTACATTTTTTTCCTCTCCTCTGTCCTCCTCCTTCCTCATTTGCACTTTTTCTTTTCCCCCAGCTGGGGTGTTTATATACATTTTTTTCTCCCACCGGCAGCTGTCAGACAAGTCGTCAGAACGCCTCATTACAGGCCCAAATGGGCAGGGAGAGTGGGCAGAGAACACCATCGTGCCCGCCTACCCGTCAGGCTTCCTGGCATCGCCCAGCTTTCCTGTCACCTGAGAGAATGCCTAAGATGCCTAATTGAAAAACGTCTGCCAGTCCCGATTCTGTCCAGCACCAGCGCTGAGTGTCTGTCACTGTGGCAATTGACAGATATCATGCTTGGACCTGGACATGGAGGGTCTATTCCCTTTAGAGGGTTTTCTCTACAAGATTAAAATGTAAGTATGATGATTAAAAGTTATTCAAAGTGTAGAGAATAAACAGTTATCTGCTGAATGTACTGTAGGCTGAGGATTCTGTGTGCTAAATGTTTCTCTTACACACTCCAAGATGTGATCGGACAAAGATTTGACAGAAACAAAAAGGCCATTGATTTAAACTCCATACATGATCTCCAGGTACTTGAAACTAAATGTTTTATTTGTTGGCCACATCCACAGAAATAAATGATATAGACATTTATATATAATATACAATAGCCTATATATACTACGGAAGCAAAGCATCCCTAAAATGCTAATTGTATGCAAACCTATGGCAAACAGCCACACAAACCCTAGACAACTAGACTAGATGTCATTTCTGTCAATGCTTGCAGCATGATGCACACAAATAAAAGCATAAGAAAAGTACACAAGTTCTTTCTGTGAGAACAATGCTTTTTTTCAGTGAGGACTGTGTAGTGAAAGAGGTGTCGGTGTGCTTTTATTCTCTAATATTCGCTAACACTCATTGTAAAATGCTTTCAAAACTGCTTGTCATCACTCTGATTGAGCCCACATGAAGTCTTTGGTTCTCTGAAGATTTTCTTGGGAAAATAGTTTTAGCCAAAAAAAAATTGTTTGGGAGATGAATGGCTTAGAAGCTTTCATATTTTCTTACTGAGAATGCAGACTTTTCACATTTAATCTAAGCTCCAGTCATTTAAACATTAATATGATAGTTGGGTACTGTCGTGATTTCATCTCCAACATTCTAGTGAGGCACATCCATGAAAATACCACAAAACAGAACATTTGACTATATCTATAACTAGCTATACCCAGTTTCAATATCTTGTCTCGACACTCACTGAGTGACATTGAAAGACAGAAAACTCATGCTTGGTGGACACTTTAGAACTTATGGTTAAAAGGGACATGTTTTAAAACATAAAATTCTTCCCATAGGCCTACTCCTCCCCAAGATCAAACCACAGACACGTGATTCCAGCTGTAGCTGGTTACCAGTGTGATTACTGTAACATATCACAATGTAACGTACTGTAGCGTGCAAAACGCAACAGATTTTTTATTTTCTTATGGAAGGCCCAATGAGTTTTAATTATGACGCCCCCATTAGCAGAGAGCAGCCCATATAAAACCCATATAGCCAAAAATCTAACATGGTTTATAATGCCATCATCAGAACAGGGATAGTCAATAGTCAACAACGTTGACATTTTTTACGGCAATATTCAATGCAAAATCGCCGGTTATCACATGTGGTCGACACGAGGGGGCGTAGTAATTAAAACCCATTGGGCGTTCCATCATTTTGAAACATCTGTATTGTGTATACACCTTGTGAAAACACCTTGTGAATCCTACAACATCAGCGTTGGGAAAGAGAAAGATATAAGGTGCATAGAGAAAGCCAGAAAGGAGCTCTCCAGCCATTGACAAATTCATATTTAATGTCCACATCTATCGTCCAATTCTTTCATTATCGTCTTTTCTCCCTGCTACTTTACTGAGGTAATTGATTTCACCAGAGTAACAAGGTATCGACCATGCACGCTCGCCAGCAAGGGCGAGGGGTTTCGATTCAGAGGTGGTGAAGAGAAGGGGGAATGTCGAAGTCCAACCAGTGGTCCAAGCGTTACTTACTCAGTCGGATATCGTTATCCTTGGGTAGCACTCACTGCTCTTGAACAAGTCACTTGACATTTTCAAGACTTTTGAAGTGAATACACCACTGAATAGAATATTGATCACACACTATACAAGTAAAGTTACATATACCTAATCTTCATCCTCATCTTTTTCATCAGATTTTACATTTACATTTAGTCATTTAACAGACGCTCTTATCCAGAGCGACTTACAGTAAGTACAGGGACATTCTCCCGAGGCAAGTAGGGCGATGTGCCTTGCCCAAGGACACAACGTCATTTGACACAGCCGGGAATCGAACTGGCAACCTTCAGATTACTAGCCCAATTACCTAACCGCTCAGCCACCTGACTCCCATTTTCTTGAATGACTTAACTTTGGGCTCTGTCAAAGCAACTTTAGTCAGGCCAAGTATAGTCATGTTGGGACCGAGAATCACATACATATGCTACATTTATCCATTATTTAGCAACAGGGTGATTTTAGTTTCATTTAAAGCTTGTAACTAGAAAACCCTCAGACCAGTGAGCAATAAGTCTTATTGCAAGTCACGTATTCTTTAAATACATTATTGGAAAGAATAATTAAGTGCTCTGGGGGTAAAATATTGACTTGACATCTATGAGGTGTTGACATTATACGGTGGGCCGCTAAGGTATTGACTTCTTTCCTCTGGCCATGACCTAGAGATATAAATGCTCCAATTGCCCTTTGGCTGGTTTACGGCTACAGCTTGACACCCATCGATTTGAACTTAGTCAATTCCAACATTGCAGCTTCATTAATTTAGTCCCATATTCACTGGTTAATAATGTTTTTGGGTTGTTGTTGTTGTTTTAGTCATTCCCCACAGCTTTTGTTTTATCAAATGGGCAATGTAAGGAATTGTTTGTTTTATGTTTACAACTTCACATTGTAATGTTTTAAAAGCGCCTAATTGGACTACTTACTCATTTGGCCCTTCTAATCCCCTAGCACAGTAACGCTCTATCACCGCACACAAGGCCTTATGGGATACAATGCCGAGCTAGAGAACCAGCTGTTTGAAATTTGCCCGAGTGTGGTGTATGCTACTTGTTGATGCAGTATAAATAAATATGTTATTCCCAAAAGGAAAGCAGTTCTGTACACACAAGACCGTTAGACTAATTAACTATTTATAGTGGTTTATTTATTTTTAGTTTAATTGAGAAAGACACTCTCAGGCTCACTTGAAGGGTGATTTAGATGGAAAATATTGCTTACACCTTAAAGTAGGACATTATTTTATTACTTAGCTCTAACTCTTAAGGTTAACTAAATGCCCACTGTTGCGATCTAAGGAATGTCTTGGAATAATTAGCAGCCATGGACTTTGAATATAATCTACATGAACACAAACTCCATACAGTGTGATTTGCTTATCATCCATATTTAGTTCATTCATTTTAACAACAGCTGGTTATGCAGGCATGCTACAGTATGTACAACACCATACATTAAGTGGTTTTTCAGACAAGGGCCCAAAACATAATTGACACTTTAACAAAGCTTCAAAGCACTGCACTCCTTTTATCTTTTGTTAAATCTAGCATTTCTAAAGACTTTTATAATAGTCAATATTTTATACTGCATCAATACTAATATCTGCATCACATTATTTGAACATGTACATTCATTCAGTCATGTTACATTTAATTTCAGTTCAGTAACATTTTCAAAATCCCACATCTGATAGTCATCCTTTTGTCCGTTTCAAGAATGACACCTTTTTTATTTTGATCAACAAGACAGACAGTCCAAAGTCTAAGTAACGTGTTCCATGTAATTCCTCAAGAGTGGTGCAATTGCAGCCTCTTGTGGCAGCAGATTAGAATGAATGTAGTCCTCACTAACAAATTTGGTACTATCAGGGCTGGTCTTTCCTACAGGCAGTATAGGGGGTCGCCTAGGGCGGCACTCAGAAGGGGGCGCAAAAAATATGTATTTAGTTTTTTGCTTGGCAGTTTTTTTTTCCGCCCGCTTCTATATCTCCAACCAGGGCCGGGGTGGGGAATCGGAAGAGTTCCCGGTGGGCCGCTTCACTTTTGGGCCGGTGGGCCGCTTCACTTTTGGGCCGGTCGAGGATTTTTTTGTTGTTGACATTTGTCACGTTAGTTTATCTTCTCTTAAAGTAGGCTACACACGTTCTGCATTCTGACACCTCAGCCTCTGCATGGGTTGTACCCGTGCAGAGGCTGCTCGGGAAAATAAAAATAAACCTGCTCGGGAGCAGGTTTATTTTATGTAAACAAGATTTGATTGCGACTATATAAGCAGAGGTGATACAGGAAGTCTGTCACAGACGTCTTGTCCGTTTTTACAACAACAATCTGTTGCGGAAGGTGCAAGAATAATTAGCAGAATTTAACATGAAACCGAATTAATAGTTCATTGCGTGATAGATAGATCCAAGCACAGTGCGATTTGCTAATAGCCTATACTTTTTGAGAGATATAGCCTATGTTTTTTTTGTGAGGGTGTCATTTACATCAGATCAATTTGTTGAAACCACATTATGACATTAAAGATGATAAACAATGTATGAAAATAAAAAAACATAGCCTAACATGGCCTAGCTTACTGTAATAAGCGATAAAACATCTACACTCTACTCTACTCTGCAACAGAGCCAACAGAGCAAGCTGTTGCTCTGTTGGCTCTGTTGCAGAAAAAACGTGGTGCTCTTTTTGGCCATGGTGAGCAGCCATAGACTTATGTGAGCAGCCAATAGCAGCGTTGCTGATCAAGGTTTCTACTATCGATACATACCCCCTTTTAGACCAACGTATAACTCAATCCAGCTACACTAATCATAAACAACAAGTGTGTTCGAAGAACCGAATTAGCCAGATCATGATAAGCAAGATGATGTCATCTTGGATGTGTCATTTGATCTCGGATGTAATAAGCGACGTACGGAGAACGGGCCCCATGTCTTTGTCGTCAAGTGTGTGTGATTGTGCTGTGACCAAATAAGTAGCCGCCACCGCCGGAGAGGGACGGACTCGAGCCAGCCTCCGGCCGCGCAGAGTCAGCCCTGGTCTGCTGCTGTCGGGGTCAAGAAGAACGGCTACAGCGGTCCCCGGGAGAGGAGACAGCCCTCTGTGTTTTTAATAACTTTTGTGGTGGGAATCAACTTCATGTCGGGGTCGGGACGCAGGAATTGTACCTTATATTTATTATCCCTTGTCCTCGCTCGTTGATTCGGTCCTCCTAATAGGCAGCCGCCCCCCCTGCCATTTTATCGTATAGCGGAGCTGTGTTGGGGGTAGGTCGCCCTCCAACGTAGTCTTGATTTGAATGGTTCCCCCTTCTACTCACCAGCGTGCTGTTATAGTTAATGCTCCCTGTTTGATTGTTGTAGTGCCACCTCTTGAACACTAAGAGTGCAGAGTAATATTATATTTCACTAGTTTGTAGTGCGGTTCTGTGGGTGGACCAAACAAGCATGCTGTCAGTGAGGAGGGCCTTCTATGCTAGACTCCAGTTATTAGTACTGTGGGCAATTGGGGAGTACTGCCCTATTGAGAGGGCTGGAGATACTTGTGAAATTTTAATAATAATAAAGTATATTTTTTAGGCCTGTCAAGCAATTAAAATATTTAATCGCATTATTTCATATAGTTAATCGCAAATGCATTCAATTGATTTAATCTGTTAAAAAATTTACCCCAATAAAATATTTCTTTGTGAAATAACATTAAAATGGTGTAGCCTACTTAACTTCAAATAACTGGAGGATAACAAGAGGAAATTGTGAGGGAGTTTTATTCACTCACACATAGGCTGTACAATATTGAACATGCACATTGTTATATATTTAGGAAAAGTAATCTCAAATTTAACATTGTCGAGAGTTGTCTGCCGTATATTACCGGAGCGAACACTGCTGCGGCTGTTGCTGCTAGCTGTGTGCTTTGCTTGCATGTGATATTTTAGGCTGGAAGTACTCCAGTGATAACTAAACTCAGCCTGACAATCAGTACACACAGCCTTGGTTTTGTCAACCGAGCCGTCTGGCAACTTTTTTAAATGGAACTTCCCATTTAAAAGCCCCCTCTCCATCATTCAGCTACTGTCGGCAGTCGAAGTCATGTGACGACAGGTGATTCCCAGGGTCAAAAAGAAACCTGCGTTAACGGCACTATTTTTAAAAATCGCGGTAAAGTGAGATTACGTTAACGTGTTATTATCGCGTTGACTTCGACAGCCCTAATATTTTTGTACATCGGCCTCTACGGGTTTTCTGTGTTGCCTTGTGCCACGATCCAAACCCTGCACGGGTGGTGCCGGGTTCACTGTAACTGTGACATTCTTTTGGGGTAGTCGGCAGGATCAGTTGGCACAGGGTTAACACAGGAGGCTATGGAGGGGTCTAGGGGAGGAGCGTGAGGGACAGGTAGTTCAAGGGGTGCTTTCTGTTCGTCAGGCGTTAGCACTAGTTCCATCACCCCTACCATGGCACCTCAAGCCACCCCAATGACAAGGCCCTGGTTTATGTGCTCTCTGTGGGTCCCCAAGTTTACCGCTGAGGGCAGTGGAATTAACTTTGGGGGGTGGCGGGCACACATGGAGTCCATGATAAGAGCACAAGAATTAATCGAGCAGCAGCAGGTTGACTTTATCATGGGCGCACTAGATGTGAGGGCCAAACGGCAAGCCATGCTTTTTGAAGGGGAGCTAAGGAGTCAACCTCTTTTGCTATAGGCGGCACTACAAGAGAAGCTCGGCAGTTTCACCCCCACAGCTGACATCCGGGCCCGTTTGTTTTACTGTGATCAGCAGCAGGACGAAGGTGTGAAGGACTACCTTCTGCTCAGCCAATAACTTTTTGCTAGGTGGTCCAGGGCTGAACCAGATGGATCTGCAAAATATGAGTCGACACTGCAGGACCAGTTTGTGAAAGGGCTCAGAGAAGGACCATTGAGGGAGGAGCTGCAACGCCATGTGAGACGACAGCCTGCAATGACGTTCTACCAGGTCAGTAGGGACGCTGAGGCTCTGGTGATGGAAATGGGGGAAAATGACTGTCGTGTGCCATACTTGTCCCTCGTGCAGGTGTTGCCTTGACGAGTGTAGACAAAGCTGACCTGGACCGGTGGAAACAAGAGGAGCGAGAAGAACTTCGACAAGAGATGAAAGAACAACTCACCACCTTGGCAGAGACTCTGGTAAAGAAAGTGACGCAGCAGTATATGCAGGCCAATATTAGCCTATGCAGACTTTAACAAGCCCTTTGTTCTGTTCACAGATGCCAGTTTAGCAGGCCTGGGGGCGGTGCTCTCCCAAAAACAAGAGGGTAAAGAAAGGGTTATCGCTTATGCAAGCCGAAGCTTGGCCCCGGCGGAAAGGAATGACCAGAATGACTCTTCTTTCAAACTATAGCTGCTTGCTCTTAAGTGGGCAGTGACTGATAAGTTCAAGGACTACTTGTAGGAGGCAGAGTTTGTGGTATTTACAGACAATAATCCTCTGGTCCACCTTGATACGGCTACATTGGGGGCTGTTGAACAACGGTGGGTGGCTCAGCTGTCACATTTCCACTTTCAAGTGAAGTATCGCCTGGGGCGTTCTAACCAAAATGCTGATCTTCTATCCAGGTTGGACAGAACTGAAGGCCTGGTGTGTGTGAGTCAGGGAAAGATAGCCGCAGCAGCATAGCAGAGCCAGAAGGGGGTACTGGGGTACCAGACTGGAAAAGCCTGCAAAAGGAGGACCCACACTTGCAGGCGCTCGCTAAAGGAGTCCGCCAAGCTAGGATGCCTGATGCCTGTGACCGAAGAGAGGCCCTCTGGAAGAGAGGCGGTGGTGGACAGAGTGGGAGCAACTAGCAATGTGGAGTGGGGTCCTCAGTCGTCGGGTCAGAGACCGGTTTGAAGACGCATGGAGATGGCAGACTCTGGTGCCGCACGGTACTACAAAGAAACTGTGGGAAATCTACCATGTCTCCCTGGGCCATATGGGAGCAAATCGGATCGAGGCAGCACTTCGTCAGGGGTTCTTCTGGCCAGGGTTGGGTAATGATGTGTGCCATTGAGAATCAGAATCAGAATGGGATTTATTCGCCATGAAAGTTTGCAAAGACAAGGAATTTGCTTTGGCAGGAAGGTGCATACAATAAACATATAGGATATAGGACCTAAAATTTAAATATGTGGACTATCTATACTAAGGGTACATAAACTAGCAGTACTAAGTGGAATTAGAATTTAAATAAAATATACAATAAGATAAAATATAAGTTGGCGTAATTTACAATATAAAAATACAAAAGTACAAATATTACAAAAAATACAAATGTACAAGATACAATTTTTTTAATGCAGTGCAAAATGCAGTGTGTTTTAAGCAGGAAGTCATTAGAATCAGAATCAGAATCAGAATCAGAAAGGGATTTATTCGCCATGAAAGTTTGCACAGACAAGGAATTTGCTTTGGCAGGAAGGTGCATACAATAAACATATACCTAAAATTTAAATATGTGGACTAACTATACTAAGGGTACATAAACTAGCAGTACTAAGTGGGATAAATATAAGTTGCCGTAAATTACAATATAAAAATACAAAAATACAAATATTACAAAAAATACAAATGTACAAGATACCATGTTGTGGTGCAGTGCAAAAGCAGTGTGTTTTAAGCAATAAGTCAGTGTGGACCCTTGGCCTTGTTGAAGAGGCCAACAGCGGAAGGGAAGAAACAGTTTTTGTGGCGTGAGGTATTGGTCCTGATGGACCACAGCCTTCTGCCGGAGGGGAGTGACTGAAACAGGGAGTGTCCAGGGTGGGAGGAGTCGGCCACCATCTTCCTCGCTCGCCTCAGGGTCCTCGAGGTGTGCAGGTCCTCGAGGGTAGGCAGATTGCAGCCAATCACCTTCTCAGCAGTGCGGATGATACGCTGCAGCCTGCTCTTGTCCTTGGCAGTGGCAGCAGCGTACCAGATGAGGATGGACTCAATGATGGCTTTGTAGAAGTGCACCATCATTGTCTTTGGCAGGTTGAATTTCTTCAGCTGCCGAAGGAAGTACATCCTTGAGTAGCTGAGTGTCCCAACTGCATACGGAAGAAGCCTGGACCAGCGCTAAGGGCCCCTTTGAATCCAATTGTCTCTAGCTATCCTTTGGAAACCTTGGCAATCGATTACCTGTCCTTGGGTCGACCTGATGATACCTACCCATATTTGCTTGTTATGACTCAAGGGCGTAGGTTTGGTCTCAGCTTTGGTAGGGACACTTTTTTTTATTCAACATCACATAATTCACAATCCAAAAGTGCTGACATAAGGTCAGATTCCCCCAACGTCCTTCAATTTCATTGCTAATGCATGGAAATTCTTAACGAAATGCCATGAGTGAGACCTCACCTGAAGCCCTGATGGTCCAGCTGCTGCTTCCTCAGCCTGCACTATATCTGCACTGGATTT
The DNA here is from genome assembly GCF_038355195.1 of Osmerus mordax. Lineage (NCBI taxonomy): Eukaryota > Metazoa > Chordata > Actinopteri > Osmeriformes > Osmeridae > Osmerus > Osmerus mordax. Next base: position 4,764,014 of record NC_090050.1, on the reverse strand, counting down.
CTGAGTTTCCTGAATGCATTTTAAAATACTGCCTTAATTAACTAAATGACTTAATGACAAGTACATGCAATGCATTTGTTTGTTCAGAAAAAAAAAATATATATATGTATATATATATGTAGTAAAGAATATATTGTGCTTATTAAAGTTCTGTCTTATGATCTGAGAAGTGTGCTCAGGCTTAAACTTGGTGTCTCACACAGGGTGTGGGAAGCAGGCTGTTCTTTGTGTCTCTATCTCTTAATTTTCAGAAATAACCTTGAAACCGGGTGGAGATGGCACCCGAGCAGGTGGGACGCGTAGGCAAGAACAACTCCCTGATGCACGAAAGAACAAGCTCAACCCTCTTTTCATCTTTCTGTTTTTAATTGCACTGTATAAATATATGCTGGGGAGGGACAGATAGCCAGTTGGACTTTGTGAACCAGCCCAAACTCTGTTGCGGGTAGGGAAACTTAGACAACCCCAGAGCTCTGTATTTGTTGATTTCCAACTGCTGCATTAAAGCTGATATTATGGGACCTCTGCGACTCCAGACCACTCTTTCTAGAACACAGATTTGTGTCATTGAATACCATCATTACATATTGGAATAGACACAACAATTAAAGTCCTTCAGTAGGTAATTGGTTCCGGTTTTATGGAGCTGTACTAGGCCTACATCATCTGTACTGGACTTCTGAGCAATGAAATAATGTATTAATGAATTATATTATTATATGATGCATACATTTGGGCATCCCAATTTATAGCACCTTTTTACTACCTACAAGTATAAGTGTGAATGATAACATTCATGGTTAACATTGTCTAAGCATCCCTTAAAAAACAGCAATTTAATGCAATCTTTACAAAAATAGAACCCCTCACCTGAACCCCTGATGCTGATTCATCACCAACCTGCTCTACAACCACTGAAAGACTACAGCTCATTCAAAATTCTGCAGCTAGATTATTAACCAAAACTAAAAGGAGAGAACACATTAGTCCTGTCCTAGCTACTTTACACTGGCTCCCTGTTACCTTCACCTTTTCCTCACATACAAAGCTCTACACGGACAAGGACCTAGCTACATTGCTAACTCCTTTATAAACTACACACCAGCTAGAACACTGCGATCATCAAATGCAGGCCTATTAGAGGTTACCAGAAGCAGTCATAAGAAGATTGGTGATTCGGCCTTTGTCAATTACGCCCCAAAAATATGGAACAAATTACCCATAAATATTAGGGAAGCAAACACTCTAGACATTTTTAAAAGACAGCTTAAAACCTACCTTTTTACCGAAGCATTTAAGTAATTTTATCTCAAAGGGGTTTTCCTACTTTTAAAGTTGTTTTCTCTCTTGAACAGAGATCTTATTGGGATTTTATTTTTGTTTGAATTGTTTATCACTTGTTTTATTGTTTTTATTGATTTTATGTAAAGCACCTTGAGCTACAATTCTTGTATGAAATGTGCTATATAAATAAAGTCTTACTTACTTACTTACATCTGTACTACAGACTGTAGCTTCAGGGTGCTGTTTTTCCTGCACAGTAATTCATCAATTTAATAGACACGAACCATGCTTAGTTGACTGCTGACATTGGTTGAGATTACAGGGATAGACATATTACTATCCAAGGGATCATATAGGCCTATTTATTACCAGTTAATATCACTTTTGAGTTGCTAGCCTGCTGGTACTAGGCTGAACTAGCAAGCTTTATCCTTCTGGCTTCAACAAGACCAGCTGCTGCTAACACACTGGTCGAAAGATTGCAGACGCTAGGGATAGATTTAATACAAGCAAAAGTTACATGCTCTACTACACTAACAACTTTCAAAACATGTTTCCATTGTAGAATGGGTGGCGATGTAAGGCTAGCAGGTGTGCACTGTGTGGGTAGTTTTCCTACTAGCGTTAGCTAACTAACAACGACCTTCTTGATAGCTACTTACTCTCTGGGTGGTGAAAAAAACTTCTGATATCTCTTTTCTTTTTGGGTGACATCTACAAACCACAAAAGGGTCAAAAATATCAATGCTGAGACCAAACGAAATACTAATATGAGGCTTTATTATTTCCTGGCGTATTTAGTATATTACCGTGTGAGACTACTGCCAGCTCTCTTTCTGAAAGTCACGATTCACAAAGTGTTTCTGACTGCCACTTCAGCCAATTAAATGACATCATCTTGTCTCGCAGGCTCGAGGGCGCATTGGTTAACTTGGAAATTTATTTTTCACTTTTCTGGGCGATGAACATAGTATAGATAATAATACGAATGAGTGCTTTCCATTGACATATAATGCACAATATTATTTACACACTTTTATTTATTGTTTGAGAAATGCATAAAGCACATTTTGATAAATCCACCAAAAACTGCAGTTTGGGAACAATTAACCAAATATAGCTGCAAGCAGCGATGCGGGTTCCTCCGCAAGATGGGAAAATATTATAAAAATGTACATTATAGAAGATCAAGAGTTGGAAAACAAGAGAGCAAAACTACTTCCTGTTTGGCCAACAACAATAGGCTGAATGGGGATTTGAACTCATGAGCATAAAGTCAGTCTCTTTATCCTCTCTGCTACACACCAACTGTTGAGATTTTATGAATAGAAAGGGCAGAGTATTAGCTTTGGTCAGCTTTGGGACAAAGGTTAAGAAACGGTTGACATTTCAAGGTAAAATGGCATGAAATTGCGCATGGTACATCAGAATGATTTCCCCTTGAAGCCAATAAGGTTTGAAAAACCATCAGTCAAAATTATATTTGATTTATTGACAAAAAGATATTGAGGCAATGTGGACATTTACATAAATACACCCCTTTCAGACATTTTGTATTGAGTTTCTCATTCCATTTTACCCTATATAAAGACACATATGCCCGTACACAACTTCCATCCATGTTGTTTCCCTCTCTCCCAGCGCAAGTCACACCAAAAAAGAAACGCTGCAGCAGCCGCATGAGGATCAGATGTCGTCGATAAATTGCCTCCCACAATCAAACATATTAACCACAACACTATTTAAAAAATCTCTAGGATAAGACGTAAAGTTAAGAGATTTAAAACCGCAGCCATTGACTTGTTGAGTAGATTTCTTTCCAGAATCTCTCAATCCACAATCAAGAATTGCCTTGTAGGAAACTGGGCTGGATCACAGCCCTCATTAAACTCCTCTTAAATTAATCCTTAGAAAGTAATACGGCCGACTCTGTTCCTATTAAACTACACAACATGCACACTCAGGGTGACCAACAAGATTTTATTAACTAACAAACAATAACATTACAAACATCTAACTGAACAAACACAACAACTGAAATCCCTCGCATGGCTGTTGTAACCTAACTTTTTCCACAAGTCTGGGTTTTTTTACATGCTGCACTGCATGCTGGGTACCCAAGAGCGCTGACGCTGATTATCTAGCTGTGCTCCGACTGCGTGATATGACGAGATGCTAGTGACGCGTTAAGGTCTCGAAGTCTCCTGCATTAACAAGTTCTGCTCGATTAGCAAGCTATTTTTACAAATGTTAGCGATTGAATGGTAATGCAAGCTAGCTAAAAAAAAAAATAGTTAGCTTGGATAAACTGGTTTTCATAGCAACATAAATCAACAAATCAGATCAGTCGAACTTTATTCAGAAAGGGTGGGGATGGGGGGAACATTAAAAGTGTAGGGTACAGTAAAAGTGAAATGGAACGCGTCTTTCTGCCTTGAAGCTGCGTGCGCATCATCATCAAGACCCCATCTGTATGTAAAGATAACATCCAAGCTAACAATTTCGACAAATCTGACAGCAGCTTTGTATACCATATGTACTGTGTTATGGTTGTTTGAGTTAAACAACTTGCTACATGAATTAAATGTCTGTTAAATCGGGCTAGTAATCAGAAGGTCGCTGGTTCGATTCCCGGCCGTGCGAAATGATGTTGTGTCCTTGGGCAAGGCACTTCACCCTACTTGCCTCGGGGGGAATGTCCCTGTACTTACTGTAAGTCGCTCTGGATAAGGGCGTCTGCTAAATGGCTAAATGTAAATGTCAAATCCAACTATAAATGTATAAAAGAGAGAGCTCCAATCAAATCAGATATTTTTTAAACCTAGAGGTTTAAAAGGCTACCTTTGCCTAAACTGACATGCACCAAATCAGAGCACTGAGTTTCAACATCCATTTACACATTTAGTCTCTATTTGTTACTCTACTCTTAAGGCATGTTTAACTTAATGTCTGCACCTCTCTGTCGCCAACTGTCTCTGGAGTGGGGGGTGGGTGCTTCACAGGGTGTCTACAGGTATAAACAAGTTAAATGTAAGACTTTTTAATACCACTTCCAATTGAAATTAAAGACCAAACTTACGATGGAAATACAAATCAAAAGTGGAAATATACAGTAATCTTTCCAAGTAAACACTGATGTCTGTTCAATATGAAAAGAAAATTTTGGCGCGCGCCAAAGCCGTTTTCCCGAGCGCCAATGACAAATCCAGAGCGCCAAAGGCCAAAAAAAGTCTGCCATGAAAGAAAATAAAAGCTGTGTTCATCACGCGGTTCATCAAATGTTCTCAATAGTATGTTTCAAGTAGGCTATAGCCAAACCCTCGTTCTGTTTTGATCAATAGTAATCGAGTTGATAAGCGCGTCTCCTTGTCTGATCAATACGTAACTTAGAGGTGCGCGAATGGACAGAGCGGCCAGTAAACTGTCGCTCCGCTGCTAGGGCCAGCCCGACGTGCACGAATACATTACATTTGCATTTATTCATTTAGCAGATGCTTTTATCCAAAGCGACTTCCAAGAGAGAGCTTTACAAAGTGCATAGGTCACTGATAATAACAGCAAGATAGCCCCAAAAACATTACGGGTAGCCAAAACATGAAGCACATATTGTGAACAACCAAAATAAGTGCCAAAGGGAAGAACCAGAAGAGCATGTAGTTAAACAAGTTACAATTAAACAACATGAATCGCTATAAGTGCAAGTGTACCTGTAGAAAAGCAAGCAACAGTAAATATTTCACAGCGAGTACAACAATATAAATCAATTACCACTAACCAACAAGAGCAACAAGACTCTAAGCAAGAGTCATTGTGTTCCTTGAGGAAACTAACATTGGGTCCAGCAAACCATTCCTAAGTACCGTTGTACTCTCGGTACAAGTGCATCTTGAGCCTTTACTTGAAGGTGGGGAGACAGTCAGTGTCTCTGATGGAGGTGGGGAGTTGGTTCCACCACTGGGGGGCCAGACAGGAGAAGAGCTTGTGTTGGGACCGAGCGCTCTTGAGTGGTGGGACCACCAGGCGGTTGTCTGAAGAAGACTGTAGGTGGCGGGTGGGGGTGTAAGGCTGCAGGAGAGACTTGATGTAGTCGGGTGCAGTCCCGTTCAATGCTTGGAAGGTCAGTACCAGGGTCTTGAATCTGATGCGGGCTGTGATGGGTAGCCAGTGGAGGGAAATGAGGAGCGGGGTAACATGGGAGCGTCTGGGTAGATTGTAGACCAGGCGGGCCGCTGCGTTCTGAATCCTCTGAAGAGGGCGGGTTGCGCATGCTGGGAGACCGGCGAGCAGCGAGTTGCAGTAGTCCAACTTGGAGGACAAGTGCTTGGACTAGCAGCTGGGTGGAGTGCTCAGACAGGTATCTCCTGATCTTCCTGATACACCCGTACACATGCAAATGAAATTTCCACTCAAAATGCTGACAAAAGTTTGATTTACGATTTCCAACGCAGCCTCCATTGGTATTCTTAACCTGGAATGATAATATATAGTGCAGTGTTTCCTCTGGCTACATTTCTGCCGCCACGGTATCAGAAATCATGCGTGTGCGTCCTTGAGAACTGTAAGTTGTATAACTTATGTTGTCAGTTCATTTAAGCCTGTTATTGTATAAGTCTATAGTTCTTGCAAATTTAAATCAAGTTAAGTGGTGATTTTCGTTGTTTGTATTCTTCCCCTGCTAGCTAAATTGTCTGTTGATTCGATAGCGATTGCTGCCCTTGCTCAGGTTTGTATTTTAGGTGCATTATTATGCTGAAGTAGTTTTAATTAATAAAAAGTGGGTTTATTGTTATTATTTGCTACAGAATGCTTAGCCTATCAAGATCAAACGAAGCAGTAATTCTCTTGAGTGTTTTTTTATTCAGATGAATAATCATTGGATTCAGGTCAAACGTCAATCACTTGAACTGGTTTAATCCCTTAAGACACTCAAAATCAGCAGCTTGCAATGCTGGGACATGGAAAGGATTAAACATTTAGACTTTCATCAAGGTAAAACATTTTGGTTTGTCCTTTTTCATCGATGTCCTCAAAAAAGCAGTCTGCAGAGCCAGTAGACACAGTAGTCTGTGGGGTGACTGTCTGTCTCTGGAGGGCCTGCAGGCAGGGCAGGCAGGCAGGGCAGGCCAGCTGGATGAAGCTGTCTTGGGGTCAGGGCTGAAGAGAAGCAGTCCAGCTAGAGAGGAGTAGTCCAGCAAGGGGTCTGTGTTGCTCTCACCATACTCTGTTGCATCCTCTGTTACACTCAGCATCCTCTGTTGTTGCTCTCAGCAGCTCTGTTGCACTCTGTTGAGCAGGCCTCTGCATGACCCTCCAGACCTGTCAAAGTGAAGAAAGGGTTCATGTCAGTAGTAAAAAATGAAGCTTTTTCCATCTACAATTGATATAAACTACAGTTTTGACGGTGAAATGCAGTAGCACTAGTTCAAACTTGAATCCAAATGTGTTGACCTGATGGAGATCCATGCAAAGTCACTCAAAACATGGGTTCGATTCCAGGCTCTGGCAAGAGTATTTTGCTCTAAACTGGTCAATATATACACATCTGACCAAAGACCAGCTCGACCTTTGCCTGTAAACAGTGATTCTGACTGTCAGAGACCTTTAAATAGCCTGACTTACTGAAATTGGCAAAACAAGCCTGGCTAACGTAGGTCGCTTTCTCAGGGCATATGATGAATGAAACAGGCTTGCCTTGAAAAATCAGATATACTGGCTATCTTTAGCAGGCTCTTGTCTACAAAAAGCTGTCCTCCCTGACGTTTTTGGAGTAGAATTGAGTGAAATACAAAATTGTTTACACACTGCCAGTGGGCGAGCCGAGTCTGACTCTGAGGCTAACGTCAAAACAATGTACCCCCGGGACGCAGTCTCACTCCAATTGCAAGTCCACAAATCACAAAAATAATAGGAGCATCTGGCTAAAAACACAACTCCCACATCTCTTGAAGGCTGCCCTACTCAACTTTTTTGGTGTAGACAGAACTGTAAAATGGTGAACTTATGAACATGACACGACCAAAACATGACTGCCGCCTAAGCCTATGGGGTCTCCCTGGCGTCCAAACTCACTCCAATTACAAAGACTTTCACGACCCAAATCAAAATTCTGAGCCGATCAGGTCTGTGCAGAATCGCTTTTTCTCCTAAAGGCTGCCCTCCACTAGCCTAGTCCTAACCAGACCCTCGTACATTTCATTTGTACAGAGGGTCTGGGATCGCTCCATTGACAAGTGTTAACTTTCTTGAAGGCGGGTACTCTGTTGAAGTTAAAAACTATTGGATCTGCCCAGAGCCACTCTGATCTGCCATAACCAATCGCTAGCGTTCGCCTTAGCCAACTCCTTCACCACGGAGCTAGCTGCCGTAGCTGGAAAATCAAACTTTTCCCGAACCCCGTGGGGAGGAGGGCCACAACATCATGACCACCAACAAAACTCAGCAAGGATTGTTCTTGCTCCGGCTTTAATTTCTGGATATTCAGCAGTGTTGCCACAACCGCAGAATAGCTTCGCTCGCATCTTTCTCTGCCGCTATTACTGAACTACAACTCAAACTAGTGCACAACATCAACGTCATGGTTCTCAGCCATTCCTTCTGTTCCCTGATTGGACCAACAAAATAATTGTTTCTGAAAACCGACTGATGCACTGAAATCCCAGACCTAGTACAGAAGCAAAATCCAAATTGAGCGGAAGTACGTAGGAGGGCAGAGCCAGGCTAGCCCTCCACAACCTTTTTGAACAATTTGTCGAGATGCAAAATGATTCACTAAATATAGCTGCAAGCAGCAATGGCGGATTCCTCCTTCAAAATTGCTAAATGTTGTAAAAGTGACATAATAGATAGTTACACTGGGATTAATCAGAAGACTTGAAACTGTAATTTCTGTCAGAATAAAAAAAATAAAAAGTTTACATTTTAGCCTGGATTGGAACCCACCACCCTTCACACATCAGCACTGCATCTCATCCTACTAAGCCATTCGCAGACTTAGACATTTGACTGTTTCTTGTTTTAATTTTTTTCAGGAAATAAGACATTTCTCCAATGGCAAGCATTGTCAGATTTGGTTAAAGTTCAAACAGCTGTAATTTAGTCCTATTTGAATATGGGACAACGGGATGACTGGGTTGCTGCTGTAAAGAATAGCTACCTCGTAGTGCTTTAAAAAGGTTGTTTGGGGTGCCATAACTTGTCATGGAAGGGAATTTCAAATCATGCCTAGCATCAGTGGCGATTTGCCTCTTCAACAAGACCAAGGGACCACACTGACTCTAATGACTTCCTGCTTAAAACACACTGCTTTTTTTACTGCATTACAAAATTGTATCTTGTACATTTGTATTTTTTGTAATATTTGTATTTTTGTATTTTTATATTGTAATTTACGGCAACTTATATTTTATTTTATTGTATATTTAATTCAATTCTAATCCCACTTAGTACTGCTAGTTTATGTACCCTTAGTATAGATAGTCCACATATTTAAATTTTAGGTCCCTATATGTTTATTGTATGCACCTTCCTGCCAAAGCAAATTCCTTGTCTGTGCAAACTTTCATGGCGAATAATTCCCATTATGATTCATATCTGTACAAAATTCCAAGTCAATTTGAACTTTGGTTCAAGAGAAGAGGAATTTTGAAGGTTTTCCCAAATTATCACTGTACAGGAAAATCCATCATGGTGGACCTTATGGGTCCTTGAGGCTTTTTTGTTCCTCATTAAAAATGAGGCACGCACACCAAGTTTCATAAGAATTGGAGCAATGGGGTGGAAATGCCATCACTCTGAAAAGTGGACATTTGGGCGTGGCCTGTTGCACCCCCTATGGTCTGATGTGGGCAAGTCTGTGTTTGGGCTGTATTTCCCAGATAACACACATACGTCTTGCCGACGTCGGCTTAAGATCGAAACGTTGTGTTCTATTCATAACGTCGTATAAGCATCGGCAAATGTTCGGATTTCTTCTCATATCTGTGCTCCATCTCAAACGTCGCAGATACATCGGCTCATCGTCGGCTCATCACTGTCTGTTTCAGGAAGAATGTTCCATGCTCATTCCGTGTTGTATTTCAAGCATATCTAGAGCCAGAGTCAGAGACTCGTGAGTCAGAGGCGTTCACTTTTTAACCCTTGTGTTATCTTCGGGTCATTCTGACCCAGCAGTCATTGTGACCCACCGTTGTATTGCGACAACTTTACCGCATACAAAAACAAAGTGAGGAATTTTCTTTTAATCGTCGGGCTGTCTCAGACCCCCCACATTGCGAAGGTTAAAAGAAAATGCTATTTATTTGTTTTTGTATTGGGTAAAATTGGGTAAACACAACATTGGTTCGTTGTGAACCTTTGGGTCATGTGACCCGAAGGCAGCACAAGGGTTAAACTGTCATTTATCTTCACAAAGAAGGAGCAGTCGTTGTTAGGTAAGTAAATGAAAGTAGAAAAATATCAAAAGGTTTTGCGATAAGTAGCCTATACCTACAACAATGTGTAAAGTTACTGTAATGGGCTAGGTTTGAGTGAACTCTATGCTACAGAGCTAGCGCAAAGGGACCCCAACCGCAGTGGCGAAAATCTGGTATCAACTTTGGGGGGGACAATTATATGACACTTTCTCAAGAGCAATTTCTGAGGGGGACACCAAAATGACTGCTGTAACACAGCCTACATTGTAATATGTTAAATGTATATTGAGGAACCATAATTAATACTCCTGGATCATTTATAGTTAGTAACTGAAGGGTTGTCTCAACTTGTTCAAATGTAGTTATAGTAGTGTTTCTTATCAGTCAAGTATGAATGCAGGTGTACAGTATTTACAACCAGCAATACCAAGAAAGGCCAGTATGTACTGTACACTGTATGGGTGCAGTTTATGTAATTACAATGGGCATGGTGCAGTCTCATCTAAAATAATCTCAATTGAACCATCATAAAGTCGGGGGAAATCACAAAACCATTTCTCTTGAAATGTCAACACTTTGTTGGCAAGAGTCTGTGGTTCTATAAATTGTGGGTGTGGCTAATATGGTTCTGTGCCACCACTGAGGTGACTTGACAGTGCTGTGCCACTGTCTCCTATACTGGTGCTGCTGGCAAAAAGGTTGACCCCCGGTCCTGCCATGGCTGTGACACTATCATCTGAAGTCTCTCCCTGGCTCTTTCCCTTTCACCACCCTCACTGACTCACAGTCTGTCTCCTAGAAAAGAAATAAGATGTTTGCCATCCTCCTAACTACCAGTACCCAATACTACACAATTAATCACAACAACAATACCATTGCCTCAAATTAATCTTGGTTCAGTCACCAGTTTAAGTAGAGAGTGGGGGTATCCATGGCATTGTCCAATTATGTCCCTATTTTACAAGTCTAAAGAAGAGAACCCGTCATATTGCCAAACAAGAGACTCAACAAAATTATTTTAGCACATTTCACATCATTTTTATGAACATTTCATCAACTAGTCTTTGAAATTAGGCCACTAGGGTTCTTTCTTTGCGTTTTGGTGTCCTGAAATGCTCTGATGTCCGTCTTTATTTTTTCTGCAATTTTTCTACCATGCTGGCCGCACACACAATGTACAGGTTATTTACAGTAGGAGATGGGCTTTTATCATTTATTACCATTCTTCTATAATAGGCTTCGATCTACCAGGTAGTAAAGAATATATTGTGCTTATTAAAGTTATGCATTGTGCTTATTAAAGTTATGAACTTAGAAGTGTGCCCAGGCTTAAACATTGGGTCTCACACTGAGTGTGGGAAGCAGGCTGTTCTTTGTGTCTCTATCTCTTCATTTTCAGAAACAACCTTGAAACCGGGTGGAGACGGCACCCGAGCAGGTGGGACGCGTAGGCAAGAACAACTCCCTGATGCACGAGAGAACAAGCTCAACCTTTTTTTGATACTTGTGTTTCAATTGCACTGTATAAATATATGCTGGGGAGGGACAGATAGCCAGTTGGACTTCGTGAACCAGCCCAAACTCTGTTGCGGGTAGGGAAACGTAGACAACCCCAGAGCTCTGTACTTGTTGATTTCCAACTGCTGCATTAAAGCTGATATTATGGGACCTCTGCGACTCCAGACCACTCTTTCTAGAACACAGATTTGTGTCATTGAATACTATCATTACATATTGGAATAGACACATAGATATATGAATCCTTCAAATGGTGACCCCGATGCTGAAAAGAGGGAGTCCAGAGGGTTCCGGCCCGACCGACAGATCGGGAGAAAGACCCATAAACCGGTACGAGGAGGCAGACGTAATCGTCAGAGGCGCCTCAACATAAAAAAAAGGTAAGCAGACACCTGTTAATTCAAAGTACTGCTATTCGGAACTGAGAACCCAATTTAGACGATTACTATGTTTCATCGTACCTAGTCAAACGAACAGTGGTGGGAAATCAACCGTTTTTAAGTTTTGTCTTCGTCAAGGGGAGGTTAGAGTCCTCTCCAAAAGGGTGGTAGTCCCTACACGTTTGTCTTCGTCAAGGGGAGGTTAGAGTCCTCTCCAAAAGGGTGGAAGTCCCTACACGTGTTTTGTCTTGTCAAGGAGAGGTTAGAGTCCTCTTCAAATGGGTGAGAGTCCCTATATGTGTTTTGTCTTGTCAAGGAGAGGTTAGAGTCCTCTTCAAAAGGGTGAGAGTCCTAACACGTGGTTTGTCTTTGTCAAGGAGAGGTTAGAGTCGTCTTCAAAAGGGTGAGAGTCCTAACACGTGGTTTGTCTTTGTCAAGGAGAGGTTAGAGTCCTCTTCAAAAGGGTGAGAGTCCTAACACGTGGTTTGTCTTTGTCAAGGAGAGGTTAGAGTCCTCTTCAAAAAGGGTGAGAGTCCCTGTAGGCCTAGGTGTTTTATGTTTAAAAAAGGAGAGGTTAAAATACACTCCAAGGGTTAGAGTCCCTGAACTTGTTTTGTGTTTAAAAAAGGAGCACTCCAAGGGTTAGAGTCCCTGAATTTGTTGTGTGTGTGTTTATTTTTTCTTTCCTTTGTCCTCTCCGGTACAAAAGGGTCACAGTCCCTGAAAAAGTAATATTTGTGTGGAATCGGGTTGAGTTGAATGGTATTTTAAACAGATCTGTCGTTCTTTATAAATAAATAAATCCACTAGGTGCCCTCCAAGGACCATAATTGCCTTCACTGCAAAGTCTAACAAGTTTTCAAATTGTGAAATCACTCACTTATCAATCTCGTGCTTTTTTCTTGTGCAATCACTCACTTTTATCAATCTCGTGCTTTTTCTTGTGCAATCACTCACTTTTACTAATCTCGTGCTTTTTTCTTTGACCAAGAAGTTACAGAAATCCCGAGGAGAGTTGGAGAAAGGTGAGGGCTAAAAGAGTCCAGTTACGTTGAGATCTTACAAAGGTGATCCCAGAGGGTATACCCCTGGTTTATAAATTGGTTCGAATACAATTGGAAGAGTTATACTAGAGCAAAATTAAGTGAATAGACGGTAAACGCTAAACAGCTGTGTTGGTCAAAGAATGGTTTGAGGAAATGTATGTGAAAAATTATGAGGAAGCAATTGGAAAGTTACATAAAGGATTGGTTTAGAGAGGATCATGGAAGGTTATGAAATAAAACAAGAACGTTTTGTGGATGTGAAGAGATGATTGGTTTAAACACTGATGTTTTGAAGAGGAAACTATGAATATACTTTGAAGGTATATGGGATAACATTTTAAGTAAAAATAGTAAAATCTAGGGTTTTTAAAGAGTTTTGATAAAGGTATTAGATGTAATTTGGTTAAAAATGAGAAAGAGAAAATAACTAAATGTACTTTTATTTGGAGTTTAATTGTAATTTGGTTTTAAGTTTTATTTGAGAGTTTTATCAGAGCCTGGTTTTTCTATTTGTTTCAAATTTATTTTATTTTATTACAATTCTAAAAGCTTGGCTAAAGTTGTATGTATGTGGTGAAGGGGGCCTGTGAGTATGTCCAGGTCTGCCGTGGATACATGGATGTCGAATGTCCACTCTGTGGCGTGATGGTGGGTTTTCCCCTATAACATCATTAGGGTTTTCCCACTGTGTCCAGTGTGTCCTCACCACTTGGCCATAACGCTGCATAGTTTCATCGTTATTGTTGATTTGTATGCCAACATTGTGTAATCAGTAATGGGATATTTTTTAATTTGTGTTTGTTGTCACACCCTAAAAGGGTGTGAAAGGAGGGATTTATTTGAACTTTAAAAATATCCACTTTAAATCCTCGAATGGGTTCTTGATTTCAATATCTGTGTTTAATCATTGGTGTTCGACTATTCGCATCTTATTTGACTCAGTTACTGCTTGATCATGGATCATGGGAGATAAGGTGATGCTGGGACTGTAACTCTTTTCTGCTTCAGGACGAGTCAGACCGGCGGGTCTGACTACCTAACCCCTGTTCTAAGGCCCCATTCCCCTGGAGACCCTGTCCCCCCCCCCTTCTCACTGGATGATCTACCTCTTCCCCTTGGAGACCCTGCCCCATCTGCCCCTATGCCCCATCAGACCTAGGAGTGGTCTGCCCCCCCCCCCCTTCCCCTTGAAGACCCTGCCCCACCTGCCCCAATACATCATCCGATGTTCGGAGAAGCCTGTTGTACATTTATGGACAGGACCATTCAAGGTCATCGAGAGAACCTTGCACGCCCTAAGGGTGCTGGGGAAAGGAAGTACGTGGTACCACTGGAGCATGTGTTGTGCTGCTCCAGAATCCAGTCGTACGTTGCAGGAGTTGGTGGAGAAGGGCCAGGAGGGCCAGTGAACCTTTTGCTATTGCTACGAATGTGAGAGTCTGGAAAAGAGGGTTACGACTAGGTCAAGAGTGATACTGCTTGACCACACTAGAATTGTACTGGACTAAGAAGGTTTCCGCTATTTTACTTAAGATTGTGCTATATCAATATCAACATGATTGTTGCTGTATCCCGTGTATCAGGTCCCTGTGAAACCGAATCATTGTCTCGGCTGTGGAGAACCCAAAGACGGGGTTCCAAATGCCGTTGCTGGGGCTGGCTGACCATGACGAGGAGACGGTAGTTGGTCCGGGCTATGTTGATTGATCTCTGGTGTTTTCAGAGATCAAAAGAGGGATTAAAGAATATATTGTGCTTATTAAAGTTATGAACTTAGAAGTGTGCCCAGGCTTAAACATTGGGTCTCACACTGAGTGTGGGAAGCAGGCTGTTCTTTGTGTCTCTATCTCTTCATTTTCAGAAACAACCTTGAAACCGGGTGGAGACGGCACCCGAGCAGGTGGGACGGGTAGGCAAGAACAACTCCCTGATGCACGAGAGAACAAGCTCAACCCTTTTTTGATACTTGTGTTTCAATTGCACTGTATAAATATATGCTGGGGAGGGACAGATAGCCAGTTGGACTTCGTGAACCAGCCCAAACTCTGTTGCGGGTAGGGAAACGTAGACAACCCCAGAGCTCTGTACTTGTTGATTTCCAACTGCTGCATTAAAGCTGATATTATGGGACCTCTGCGACTCCAGACCACTCTTTCTAGAACACAGATTTGTGTCATTGAATACTATCATTACATATTGGAATAGACACATAGATATATGAATCCTTCAGTAGCTAGACAGTCAGTTAGGAAAGGTGAAACGGATTGCATTGACAGCTGGATTGACAGCTGTATGAGTTCACCCTTAACACAACGCAAACTGCAAGCTTTTGTCATTTTAATATAATTCATGTTTTGGTTTTATATTTGGCTGGCTTCCCAGAATAGCTGAATATGCAGCTAGCGAGCCCCAATTCCGTTTGTGTGGTATTTGCCATCATCTTTGTTATAGCCAGTTTACTCCAGATCGGCACACAGGTGCTTCAAAGTCCCTAGAGACGATTTAGCTTTTGCAACGAGACCATTTAAGATAATTATGAAAATGGTAGAATATAGTATAGTTCTGTTCAGTATCGCTAAGCATGGCAAATGGATTTAGAAGAACTACAATATCCGTGCTGATCTTGGATTAAATTGACGATAGCAAAGTTTCCATCTTTTGACGACGCCAAATGGAATAGTGCTAGCTAATGTTTTCTCTATTGGTTTGTTTGCTAGCTATGCAAATGCAGCTACCTTAGTGTGTGTGAACCCTGCCAACATAGTGAAATCTCTATGGTGCGATTAACTGGATTAATTTCATGTTAGCCACGTGCATTTCAAATGGTAGACACTCAAGTCACCTTGTCAGATATTACAACTACTTACTGGACATCAGCCACCAACGACACAAACAGATACTGTCCGATTTTCACACACGCACCTGCATCACTGCCGAGGGCTGGGGCTGTGGATCAAACCATTGTGGGACCAAGGGCGGGGTTCGAAATATTTTTAAACTTCAAAAAGCGCCATTGTGTCCATAATCAGCAAAGCGCTTTCATTGCATATTATCAATGTTGTCGAAATTACATAGTTATGTTTACAGTGATTTATTGGGGGGGACAAATCATATTTTTCCCAGGATTGGGGGGGTCGTGTCCCCCCTGTCCCACCCGGGATTTCCGCCCATGCCCAACCGGCTAGGCTAGTTCGACACACTGGTCAGACATTTTACAAAAATGTAGCTAATAGAGCAAAATAAACATAGACTACATGTTATGTCAAAGTGTTGTAGTATTGTAATAAGTAACCTAGGCCTACATACACATAGGCTAATACATTCTGGTTTAACAGTGATATGTCAGATTTTCTTTCTTCTAATTTCGGCAGTTAGCTACTGTAACCATGGCAGTCAAGACATTCAGACTGGGCGGCGGAGACCAACGGAAGACGCAGAACTGTAGGCAAAGCTGTATATCTATGTTTCTCTGTTCCGTTGATCTCTCTTTTCTGTGTTGGAGTTCTTTTAAGAGCTTGATGGCATCAACATCCAGTCTGATAATAAAAGATCATTATCTTGAATTGTGTCTCTTCATTATAATACCAACACACAGAAAATCCAGGTTGAATCAAGTAGCTAGCTACTGCTAATAGCCCATTGTATGTTCATTTGCTACGTGACATTTCAGATAGATAGTGAAATATTTGCTGTCAGAGAGATCCGAACTAAATAAATAAATGTAGAGTTAAGAGGAAATAGAACGGCCGGTTGGTACAGTTTTGATTGTCCAGACATCGTCTGGAGATCGGTTTCGATCAATTGCCGACGTCTCGGCGACGTCTTGCCAATGTGCAAACGATGTCCATAGGACGTCGGCCCGACGTATATTGTATACAGGGTTGCCAGGTCTGTGAGACAAAACCAGCCCAATGGCCAATAAAACCAGGCCAAAAACCAGCCCAATATCAGAACTCAAAATATGCCCCTGCCAAACCATATACACTGCTTTTTAAGTCCAACAGCATTGCTATCATTGCCAAATGTATTGTAATATCTACAAAGTAACACCAAATGTTTAGTATGCCAGCATTAAGTTTTCAGGAGATTTTCTCAGGAGACAGAGCATTAGGCACGTGTGCACACGCACAGTGCGTGTGTGTATGTGTGCGTGCCCCATGTCCATGTGTGTATGTGCTGATATGCCAAATATGCCCTCAGCAAAGCCATCCAGCATGCTAAAGGGGTGTACAAGGCTAGAATTGAACAACAGGTCGGGGATAAGAACATCAGTGCTGTCTGGAAGGGCCTACAATCTGCCACGGGCTACAAGAAGAAGCCCACCCCCCCACCTCTAACGACCCAAATCTACCAGACCAGTTCAATGTGTTCTGCACACGAAAAAGCCCAAGATCACCTGCTTGAATGACTACAGACCGGTCGCCCTCACCTCTGTAGTCATGAAGGTATTTGAACGCTTGGGCCTCTCCTATCTCAGAGCATCCACTGACCACCTCATGGACCCCCTCCAATTTGCATACAGACCTAACCGCTCAGTAGACGATGCAATCAACATAGCCCTTCACTACATTCTACAACACCTGGACAATCGGAACACCTTTGCAAGGGTCCTGTTTGTGGATTATAGCTCTGCCTTTAACACCATCATTCCTGACCTCCTCCATAGCAAACTGATCCATCTGAACATCCACCCCCTCACCTGCTTATGGATTACAGATTTTCTCACCGACAGGAGACAGTATGTCAGGCTGGGCCCGCATTTGTCGCAGCCCCGCACAGTTAACACCGGTGCCCCCCAGGGTTGTGTGCTGTCCCCCATGCTGTTCTCCCTGTACACCAACGGCTGCTCCTCTGGTGACCCGTCTGTCAAGACCATCAAGTATGCAGACGACACCACCATGATAGGTCTCATCAGTAACAACAATGAGTCTGCCTACCAGAGGGAGGTCGGCCGTCTAGAGTCCTGGGCCCCGTTCGTCGTAAGGGTTGAAGCTAAATTAATCAATTGTCCCTTTAGCCCGTTAACATTAGCGAGATGAGTGAGAACAGCAAATATCGGTTCGTCAACGGCTGATCCGCATCCAAATCATGTGGTTTCAATCAGGCTAAACTTATCAGGGAAATTGCACGTGCACGTCCTACTTCAAAAGGCAGGAAAGGTCGATCACCAAAACCGTGATTTTCTAACGGTATGATGGCGGAAAAGAAGAAAGAGAGAGTGATAGGCTATTCTCGCCATCCGAGCAAACTATTATAATGAGTCTCTACGAAGACAATAAGCATATTATCATGGCTAAGTCAAACACCGCTGCCAGAGCAAGACAAGCAGCTTGGCAAAAAATTGCCGATAAGCTAAATGCGAAGGTTTTGGGGAAATGTATACCCTCATTAAGTGCCTCATTACCTCAATCAATCAGATCACATTTCTTTAAATGTGCCTGCTGTCAGTAGGCTTAATGGAAATTAATAATCGAATGAGATCTTGCTAGCGAAAATAATGATCTCAACTCTTTCAGAATAAGTAGGCTAGATAAAAACAAGGCCAAATAGTATCTAATTGATACGAATTCTAGACACTTATGAGGATAGATGTAGGCTACTGCGCTTATATCATGTACTACAGGGCTCTTCAATAGGCGGCCCGCAAGCCGAATCCGGCCCCCGAGCAGCTTTGGACTGGCCCCCGGAGTGTGGTCCGGTAACTTCATTCTGTTTGTGACTATGAAAAAATAAAAATTCACTCGTGACCAGGGCCGGACTTACCATTGGGCTTGACCGGGGTCCAGCCCATGGGCCCCGTCCTGTAGGGGGCCCCGCCCGTTTACGTGCAGCGGAGGACTGAGCTAATAGCCAGAAAGCTAAGTTATGCTAGCAAGATTCATAGACAAGAACATTGTGTACGGTTGACAAACCGTAAATATAATTTGGCAATATGTTTGACAAGAAGACTAGCTAGCTAACAAGCCATGTCATTGTCCCCAAATCAATATCAAGGTTTTCACGAACAAGGTATCGGCCATATACTAGTACTAGGCAACAGTACGGCCGCAGCATGTGTAGCGGGTTGAATAGCAAATGGATGTGAGATGATCGCATCAAAGTTGACATATTCTCCAAACAGTAATTATAATTTGACAGTATGTTTAACAACAAGACTAGCCAGCAATCTAGCCATGTAATTGTCCCCAAATCTAATCAAGATTTGTATGTGTTGGCAGCAGCATGTCTGAAGTAGAGCTAGGTTGACTAGCGAGGTGAATCGAATGGGATGTGAGATGAGCGGTTACGTGACACTGACTGACACAGTAAATTCAGAAAAGTAACATTTTCCAAATAGGTTAAAAGAAATATTGAAGTCACTCATTGTTGTAATTACATGTTTGCTTGGTAAAGTTTCTTAAAATTGTAAACGGAGGTTTTGACTGCGTGACTGCGTCCCTGATGTTATTGTTACTTATTTCAGACACTTTGTACAGGCTCATACCAAGGAAAGATGTTCTTTGCTCATACAACGTAGCCCGCTCAATAATTTAGAACGGTGAACAGTTTTGCTGGAACTACTTGGCTGATTGGCTGCAGCCAATCAGAATCGAGTATTCACCCAGACCATGGTATTTTAGATTCGACTTCATGCAGCGCCGGCGTCGTCTGCTTTTTTTTTTATAATTCAGATTAATTAAACATTTTAAATAGACTTCAGCAATTCACATAAATAATGTTATTTTGTTTAGTTGTTTGTTCAGAATCGTGATCTCTAAATACATATAGTAGCTTGTGTATGTATCATTTTGTTCTATTTAAAGTCATGTATAGTTGGTAGGGCCCGAAAATGACCCAAGCCCAGGGGCCCCCACCGCCCTCTTCAATTTTTGTTAGTTAATTGCATTTTCTCCAATTGTCTGTTAATATGGCTTGGTTATTGCTCACCTGGTTTGATTTTTGAATCCTTGGGCCTATGCGGCCTCTTGGGCATATGTTGTTATATGCACTTACAAAATATAATATATTGACTCCTTCAGTATGTTGTTGTAATTTCTTTATTTGTTACCGTGATTACTCATATCCTCCGGCCCCTGACTTTGCCTCAGTTTCAAGAACCGGCCCCAGCTCCAAACTAATTGAAGAGCCCTGATGTACTATATATGTGTATGCATGTAGGCCTATGTGTAAATCCCTCTTTGATTTCATTGACTGGGACATGGCCAGGGAATATGATGAGTTGATTCATCAGCTGGTTAAGCGCCAAGTACACTTTTCTTACAGCAACGCATGCTGCGGCTTTGCCAATGTTTTCTGCATCGCTTATACTGTATAAAAATGTAGCCTATACCTGACGCAAAAAACCTCAAGGCTATGCAGAGTCTGAAGCACAGTTAAAGTTTATTGTCAATTTCTTCACATGTCAAGACATTAAAAAAGGAATCGATATGACGTTTCCCACTCTCCCACAGTGAAACATATAAAAAGCACAGGCACAACAGATAAGACAAGACATTTCCTAAAACATAGCGTTACATATTCACATACAGCAGCATAAGCTCATAATAAAGCTTGCTGCGGCGTGTGATATTTGCAATGTACGGCCCGAGAAGGTCTTGCAAATAAATGAGTCCTTGTCGGCTGAATCGATATCGCTCAAACAAGAACTCATCCGTGTGAAATAAAGGATCTTGGCAATCGCGAAGAACTCTATTGGTATGGAAAGCTAATCAAACTAAAATATAGCTCCTTGGTCAACTGGGTCTCTCAAAAAGGGAGCTGCCATGTTATTTTCCGGGGGTGTGGCAAGCTTATCCAGCTACACTTACGTTAGCCTGCTCTGGAGCAGGTTAGTGCTAATTGATATGTTACTATGGTGATTTATCAAAAGTTGCTTCCACGAACCAAAAAGAGGGGTGTTTTTTATGTTAGCCTGAAAATTAGCTCGCTAAACCGCTTAGCAAGCTACGACGAATACCCCCCTGGTGTGCAGTCAACAACCTAGAGCTCAATGTCAACAAGACAGTGGAGGTGATTGTGGACTTCCGTAAAAAGGTTCCGACACATCCTCCACTTGTCATCAACAACTCATCTGTCACCGTAGTAGGGCATTTCAAGTTCCTAGGCACAACCGTCACAAACACACAAAAATGGGACAATAACATCACTCAATTAGTGAAGAAAGGTCAGCAGCGCCTGTTCTTCCTCCGGCAGCTGAGAGGACTACAGGTCAGCCCCCCCATCATGGTGCAGTTCTACAGGGCTACCATTGAGATTGTGCTTACATCCTCTCACTCGGTCTGGTATGACTCTGCCTCTGCCCTCTCTAAGGCCAGGCTCCAAAGAGTCGTACGGGCAGCAGAGCGCATCATCGGCTGCCCCCTTCCCTCCATCATTTACATTTATTCATTTAGCAGACACTTTTATCCAAAGCGACTTCCAAGAGAGAGCTTTACAAAGTGCATAGGTCACTGATCATAACAACAAGATAGCCACAAAAACATTGCGAGTAGCCAAAACATGAAGCACACATTGTGAACAACCAAAGTAAGTGCCAAAGGGAAGAACCATAAGACCATGTAGTTAAACAAGTTACAATTAAACAACATGAACCGCTATAAGTGCAAGTGTACCTGTGGAAAAAGCAACAATAATAGAAACAATATATCACAGCGAGTACAAAAATTTAAATCAGTTACCACTAACCAAAAGAGCAACAAGTCTCTAAGCAAGAGTCATTGTGATCCTTGAGGAAACTAACATCGGGTCAAGCGAACCATTCCTAAGTACCGTTGTACTCCCGGAACAAGTGCGTCTTGAGCCTTTTCTTGAAGGCCATCAAGAAGGTCCATCAAGGACCTTCACAGCTCCAGATCCCTCAGGAAAGCAATAAAGATCACGGCAGACCCATTACATTACATTTACATTTAGTCATTTAGCAGACGCTCTTATCCAGAGCGACTTACAGTAAGTACAGGGACATTCCCCCGAGGCAAGTAGGGTGAAGTGCCTTGCCCAAGGACACAACGTCAGTTGGGATGACCGGTAATCGAACTGGCAACCTTCGGAATTTCTAGCCCGACTCCCTCACCGCTCAGCCACCTGACCCCTCACATCCTGCCAACTGTCTCTTTAACCGTCTCCCCTCTGGATGGCGATACAGGGCCATCATGACCAAAACATCACGTAACCTCAACAGTTTTCCCCCCAAGCAATAGCCCTCCTAAATAGCTCTGACACATGAACTTTATGGCACTTTATTTAACGTTATTTAACATTACTATTGTTGCACTACCTCCACTCTTTATTTATTTTTGCTCATACTGGTACTATCTGTCCTTGTATTGTTTTTCTGTTTTGTCTTGTTGTTCTATTTGTGATGTTATAGCCTGCATGGAGAATACCAAATTGTATACATGGCGAAATAAAGTTAAATTGAATTGATCTGGAGTCAGTTTGGTAGGATTTGGGAATAAATAAATTATTTCATTTAAAATATAGATTTTTATTTAAAGATATTCATGGAATTTGCATGCAAAATAGGTCTACCCGAACCAGCGGACAAAAAATTCAACCCGCGGCAACACTTCAAATGTAGCCCAATTGCGCGGGAAAACCGCGGACCTGGCAACACTGATTGTAGGCTCTGTGTGCTATCTGGGTTGTGGCATGTTGTAATATTCCAAATTTCAAAACTTTTTACCAATGTGTTCATGAGATAAATTACAATAATAATAATAATACCAACAATTACAATAGGGTTCCTCCTGACAGAGGAATCCTAATTATAAACACAGAGGAAAAAAGCTAGCTACTTTTTGAGTTTGGTTTTCCGTCACTTCAGACTCACGATCTAAAGGTCTAAAAGTGCTCAAACCTTCACCATAATTCAAGAGTAGTGTACTTTCACGAAGCCAATCATTGATTCTAGCTTAAAATGTGTAAAAATAGGTGACATGACTTACCGAACGTGGCTGCCTCCAACTCCGCTATCATGCGATTCCAGTTCAAAACAACAATGGCCGCTGAAAAAGAATTTATATTCGTAACGGCGAGCTGCGATTGGAAGCGAAATGAAACAGGAGATAAAAACCGAGGGTGAGGGCTTGGTCAGGCCACAATTTCCAGAAAGGATGTGTGTGCGTCTAGCCAAGCTTGCGCGGGTGTCAAGTAGGGTAACTATGGGGGGTGATTAGTATGGGGTGCGGAAAGGGACATTCCTAGGCTTACCAGTATGGCGTGCGGAAAGGGACAGTCCTAGGCTTACCAGGAGATATGGGGCGTGATTAGTGCCCTCACACTCCAGAACAACATACAACCGTCGCTACGCCTGACAATCACGGACGCCGCTACGCCAAATGTCTGACAATCACGGACGCCGCTACGCCAAGCGTCTGACAATCACGGACGCCGCTACGCCAAGCGTCTGACAATCACGGACGCCGCTACGCCAAGAGTCTGCAATCACGGACGCCGCTACGCCAAGCGTCTGACATTATGTGGATAGCTAGGAAGATAAGCATCTAGCTAACCATTATGCCATATCGTTATTATCATCTCGTGAGACCGGAAGTGACCATGTGAGGCGATCCTTCGATTCAAGTCCAGTTTTTTTAACATCTGTTGTCAATTTTGTCAATTAAAAGTTGTAACTAACAAAGAAGTTTCACCCATTCGTTTTTACTTTGTAACTATAGTTTTAAGAGCCTTCAGCAAACTGTGCAACTGGCTGGCTAGGCAGGCTAGCTGTCATTGGTTTTTGCCTTTCCTCACATCCCAGTCCCCAATCGAAGTTGTCAGTTTGCCTGTGTTATCGAATATGATAGTTTCGAGAAAAGTACAAATGTGTATCGATATATTCTTCTCAATTACACTAAATTGTTAGTTTACTTGCTGTGCCAACTAGCACTAAACCCCATATTTGTATGTCACTTTGTATAAAAGTGTCTGCTAATATCAATGAATACATTTAGTCATTTAGCAGACGCTCTTATCCAGAGCGACTTACAGTAAGTACAGGGACATTCCCCCGAGGTAAGTAGGGTGAAGTGCCTTGCCCAAGGACACAACGTCAGTTGGCATGACCAGGAATCGAACTGGCAACCTTCGGATTACTAGCCCGATTCCCTCACCGCTCAGCCACCTGACTCCCTACAATGAATACAATGTCTAAGAGTCTTATGACTCATGAATTTTCCATTAAAATAAGACCATCCTATGAATGTACATCTATACCTCCTGGGGACCCAGACCAGATCAAGACCCATCTAACACGGCACACAATACCCAAACCCAAATATTCTAATTCATGTAATTCTTCAATATTGAATCAAACCACTATAACCACTCCTGACTTGTTTCAGTTTTTTGTATTCAAATAATGATGCCTACACATTTAAGTAATTGTAGGCCTATAAATGCTATTATTGTATGTTCTAAAAGTAACAACAAATACATCAACAATAACAATTGTTAATAACAATAATAGTCTGATTTTAACCTTTTTATATTTAGCTGAGACGTCTTTAACCTCTCCCTCAGCCTGTCTGTACTCCCCTCTTGCTTCAAGAGGACCACCATCGTCCCTGTGCCCAAAAACACCAAGGTCACCTGCATGAACGACTATCGCCCGATATCACTGACCTCTGTCATCATGAAGTGCTTCAAGCGGCTAGTCAAAACATTAATTTGCTCATCGCTGTTTCCCACCCTGGACCCTATGCAGTTTGTATACCGGTCCAACAGGTCTACAGACGATGCCATCACCCTGACTATGCACACCGCTCTCTCCCACCTGGACAAAGGAATATGTATGTGAGGATGCTGTTCATTGACTACAGCTCAGCATTCACCATCATCCCCTCCAGACTCGTCTCCAAGCTTGTGGACCTGGGACTAAGCACCACAAGTGGATCTTGCCCTTGCTGACGGGGAGGCCACAGGTGGTGAGAATCGGTGACCGCACCTCATCCACACTGATCACCAACATAGGCACCCCCCAGGGCTGTGTTCTCAGCCCTCTCCTACAACTCACAGTTCCAACCTCCTTGTTAAGTGTGCTGACGACACAACCATTGTGGGCCTCATCTCTGACAGTGACGAGTCAGCCTACAGAGAGGTTGATACCCTGACATCATGGTGCCAGGACAATTACCTCTCTCTCAATGTCAGCAAGATAAGGAGATTATTGTGGACTATAGGAGGCGGCAGGAGGAGGAGCAGTCATCCTCACTAACTTCTATAGATGCACAATAGAGAGCATACTGACTGGTTGCATCACAGTGTGGTATGGGATCTGCACAGACAGGGACCGCAAGGCCCTACATAGTGTGGTCAGGTCTGCTGAGTTCATCATCGGCAGGAAGCTCCCAGCCCTACAGGACACCTACCACACGATGCTTCAGGAAAGCTGGCAGGATTCAAAGAGACTGTTACCACCCATCCTTCAGTCTTTTTACCCTGTTGCCTTCAGGCGGGCATTACTGAAGCATTCGGTCTCGCACACGCAAACTGGAGAATAGTTTATTTTCCCAAGGGCCATCAGGCTTCTGAATGGACACATTCTCACCACTTTCTCACTAACCACTTTACACACTGTCACTTTCAGCTACTGGTTGTACTATCAGCAATATTGCACTAATTGTTACCCCACTTGTCTTTAGGTTAGTATAGGTTTATACGGTTAGTGTAGGTTAATATGTGTATTATTACAGGTTTAGTATACTGTATTGTATATTATTTTGTATATTTAGGAGTTGTTATTGTCTTATCATAGATAAGAAATGAAAGATGTTCAGGGTACTTATATGTTATGTTATGCCAGGTTGCTTTACGTTGTCGTGTCCTAAGAATTTCAGTGCCCAGTCTGACCTTGTGTTGTTCTGTGCATCTGACAATAAATGACTTGAACTGGAACTCAGCTAACAATCAGACTAAAGGGTAGAACAATCCTCCTGTGGACACATAACAACTTAAAATACATGAAATGGTATTACATTTTAAAACCAGCACATACAACTCATATTCACCTCTTCTTTGTCAGGGACACATAAAAAGGCTCTCTCTTGATAGTGACTTAGGACTCCAGCAAATAATATTGTCCAAACATTGAAAGCAGGCACAAGGACAAGTAACTTTAAATGCAAAAACATAGTTTATTATCAAAATAGTAAGATAATCAATACATTACGACAATGTAACAAAATCAATACAGAAACAAACGCTACCTTCAGAGCAAACAATAACAAAGGTATTTTAAATGCAAATAAACATAGCGCACCTAACCTGAGCAATTATAGGAGGCTAATCAAACACAGTGATTGGTTTAGCTTCTCCTTTTGTAAACCCATCCTGCATACTAAAATACCGACGCCGGCTATATGAAGAAACAATTGCCTGACACATACAAATTCAAATGGCCCATCACCCGTACTTGGCTGCAGTAAGCCAAATATGCCTTTGCAAGACAAGAGAATATGTAAACACATTTTGGGCCTCTGCACGACAAAACTCTAGGCTATCAAACCAGCAAATATACATTTTACAACACTGAAAACATTACTAGACACTAAAGATTAAGAATCCTTCAAACGTGATGCATAAAATACGAAATTAATACCAAACATGACATGAAAACTTGCTTCAAACTATATTTACACACAACACAATTTTCTATGGTAATTTCGGAGTCTAATTCAGGTCTGCCAATACAGCCCAACACTAGCTAGCTAAAATAGCCACACTTGATCATGTACTTTCATGTTTTTCTCCCATTGATAGCTAGCTAGCCACATAATAGCATAGCTAACTTACCACATAATGTCAGACGCTTGGCGTAGCGGCGTCCGTCATTGCAGACGCTTGGCGTAGCGGCGTCCATGATTGTCAGACGCTTGGCGTAGCGGCGTCCATCATTGCTGACGCTTGGCGTAGCGGCCTCCATGATTGCAGACGCTTGGCGTAGCGGCCTCCATGATTGTCAGACGGGCTACACGTCACACGCACTAATGTAACGTTTACAAAGATAACGTCGCCATATACGTCGCCGCTATCAAAACCAATGATAAAAAGGCTGAGACGACACGCACATTGTGGGCAAAGCTAGTACGCAGTGTATGTTGTCCGAGTGTGTGAGGGCAACAATAACGCCCCATAAGGAGAAGGATAAGGAGCAGCCTAACGCTGCGTTCACACTGCAGCGTTTTTTAACGCTCTGCATCGCTCGCCTTCCCACAGTACACCACGCTCGGGGGCGTGTTAGACAAGTTAATACAGAGTTGTAGTTCTCTAAGGTCACTGTTGTAGTCATGGCCAAGCGTGCAGATTTGGGTTCATGTATTCACAATATCGATCAAAATACCACTTTTACACAACATTTATGTAAGTGCAAGATTTTACTAGTGCAAGATTACAGTAGAATACATGTTACGCCACCGGTCACTCAACCAGTTGTTTGTAGGCTGGGCTAGCGAGCTAGCAGTGGCACAGAACAGTCACGTAATGTGACGAGACTGAATTTAAAAGTAGGCTATAAAAACACACTAGGAACAATGACGACATCGGCAACCATGCACCATGCATTATTAGTTTAATGTATTCTTTAAATTCAGGCTCGTCACATTAGTAACTTTGTTCTGAACAGAACTGGGTGTGCAGACACATACGAAAAGTTTCTCCTCCATCTTGAAATTGTCAAACCTAGAAATGTTTACCATGACGAACAGTTGCTACGTTACAAGAAACAAGAAACCAATCCGATTGGCCAACGCTAGCGTTTTCACGCTCCTCATTTACATAAAGTTGAGAAAATCCAACTTGCAACGCTCCGCTCGCCTTCCCACAATGCCCTACGCGAGCGTCAATGCCTGGTTTCATTGAAAACTAGAGAGGATACAATTTCTGGGGAAATTGTAGGGTGTGCTTGCTTGCGTCGGTTGCACAGGGGTCTGTATATTTTATATACATGATATACATATATATGACAGGCTGAATCAAAACGAATACATTTGGCAGACCAGTGTTAAAATGGACCTAATCTCTATGACTTAAACGTCCTTTTAAGTTGTCCCTTCTCGTGATATTTTCAGGCATTTAGCCTACTCATATTGCATTCATTCATTAATAAAGAACCCCCTTTGAAGATTATTCTATGACTTTACCGGCAGAAGATAGAATCGCGATTCAAACAGTACCATCTGCTAACTGAAAATATGCCCCCAAAAACGTAAATAAGCTTGACATTTATTTAGTGGAAAATCGCTCATTCATCAGAATCAGAATCAGAATCAGAATCAGAAAGGGATTTATTCGCCATGAAAGTTTGCACAGACAAGGAATTTGCTTTGGCAGGAAGGTGCATACAATAAACATATACCTAAAATTTAAATATGTGGACTAACTATACTAAGGGTACACAAACTAGCAGTACTAAGTGGGATAAATATAAGTTGCCGTAAATTACAATATAAAAATACAAAAATACAAATATTACAAAAAATACAAATGTACAAGATACCATGTTGTGGTGCAGTGCAAAAGCAGTGTGTTTTAAGCAATAAGTCATTTGAGTCAGTGTGGTCCCTTGGCCTTGTTGAAGAGGCCAACAGCGGAAGGGAAGAAACTGTTTTTGTGGCGTGAGGTATTGGTCCTGATAGACCGCAGCCTTCTGCCGGAGGGGAGTGACTGAAACAGGGAGTGTCCAGGGTGGGAGGAGTCGGCCACAATCTTCCTCGCTCGCCTCAGGGTCCTCGAGGTGTGCAGGTCCTCGAGGGTAGGCAGATTGCAGCCAATCACCTTCTCAGCAGTACGGATGATACGCTGCAGTCTGCTCTTGTCCTTGGCAGTGGCAGCAGCGTACCAGACGGTGATGGAGGAGGTGAGGATGGACTCAATGATGGCTGAGTAGAAGTGCACCATCATTGTCTTTGGCAGGTTGAACTTCTTCAGCTGCCGAAGGAAGTACATCCTCTGTTGTGCTTTCTTGATGAGGGAGCTGATGTTCAGTTCCCACTTGAGGTCCTGGGAGAGGATAGTGCCCAGGAAGCGGAAGGACTCCACAGTGTTGACTGGGGAGTCACACAGGGTGATGGGGGTGAGTGGGGCTGTGTTCCTCCTGAAGTCCACAACCATCTCCACTGTCTTAAGAGCATTGAGCTCTAAGTTGTTCTGGCTGCACCAGGTCACCAGGTTGGCCGCTTCCCACCTATAATCAGACTCGTCTCCACCAGAGATGAGCCCAATAAGGGTGGTGTCGTCCGCAAACTTCAGGAGTTTGACGGACGGATGACTGGAGGTGCAACTGTTGGTGTACAGGGAGAAGAGCAGAGGAGAAAGGACGCAGCCCTGAGGTGATCCGGTGCTGATGGACCGGGAGTCAGAGACTTGTGTTCCCAGCTTAACGCACTGCTTCCTGTCAGACAGGAAGTCTGTGATCCACCTGCAGGTGGAATCAGGCACGTTCAGCTGGGAGAGCTTGTCCTGAAGCAGGGCGGGGATGATGGTGTTGAAGGCAGAGCTGAAGTCCACAAACAGGATCCTGGCATAGGATGCTGGGGAGTCCAGGTGCTGTAGGGTGAAGTGGAGGGCCATGTTAACTGCATCGTCCACAGACCTGTTGGCTCTGTAGGCAAACTGCAGGGGGTCCAGTAGAGGGTCAGTGATGGATTTAAGGTGTGCCAGCACCAGGCGCTCGAAAGACTTCATTACCACAGAGGTCAGGGCGACGGGTCTGTAGTCATTATGTCCTGTTGGCCTTGGCTTTTTGGGCACAGGGATGATGGTGGAGGACTTGAGACAGGCTGGCACATGGCATGTCTCAAGGGAGGTGTTAAAGATGTGGGTAAACACCGGAGACAGCTGGTCAGCGCAGTGCTTGAGGGTGGCTGGAGAGACAGAGTCCGGCCCAGCTGCTTTGCGGGGGTTCTGCCTCTTGAAAAGTCTGTTAACTTCACCCTCCTGAATGGAGAGAGTTGTCACTGTAGAGGGGGGGAGGTGGGAGGCCTCCTGGGTGGGAAGGGGTAGTTCAAGACTGTCCAATTGTCTTTCAAATCTGCAGTAGAACTCATTCAGGTCGTTGGCCAGGCGGGAGTCGTTAGTGGAGTGGGGGGCTCTGGGCTTGTAGTTGGTAATTTGCCTGAGCCCTCTCCAGACAGAAGCAGAGTCGTTCATAAAAAGCTCACTGGTAGCGATCATTGTCAGTAACAACGCAAAATGCGATACAGCCCTGTGTGGAGAAGCTGCCCAGGTAAATTCTACTACTACTGTACAGTACCATACTAGACTACTGCTGTGTTCGTCTTGGTAGCGATTGCGTTGGTTGAATTCGATTTAACGTTCCGTTGTACGGTTTAGGCTGAAATTAATTATTTTCATGAACAGATTGGCAACGTTTAGGCTGTGGCAATGAAGTTCAGGTTAGTAGTTAGATAGACTTTTGATTAAGTAAGGGGAGTGCCGAACATGTTCTGTCGCCGTTTGACTTCCTACAGCTGTGTAGATGTTTTTGTAGTGTCTCGCGTAGGCTACAGAATTGCAGTGAGCAACACTGGTTTGAAACCACAGGTAATGATAATTTCACCCACAAATCGTTTACTTGTAATGTAATGTCATAATAAATCCTACAACGAAAATGTATTTGTGAGGAATGTTTATTTTAAAGATTGAAAACAGATGCATCATAGACCACTGTAGTATGTGTTGCCCGGGCAACAGAGGCTAATGTCATGATGCTAATGCTTCAGTGAAATAGTAGACTACCGTTTCCAAAAGTAGATGTGGGCCTACTTCCTTAATAATATCAGCTAATATTGTACATTACATTTCATAATTGTGTTTCACATCACAAAGTAAAATGAGTAAATAGTTATCACCCTGGCCTCTTTGCTTGTGGCGTTCCTGCAGCTGCCTTGCAGTAAAGCTATAGTTAGCCTAGCTATCCCCCAAGTAAAGAGATGTGAAACGAATGTTCTGCTACAGGTAGTCACGCGTGTTTTCGTGACGTTAGTGACGTAGTGACGTCAGTAACGTCAGTGACTGTGGCTAGCAAATTAGCCACCATTAGCTTCACTTTTCACCACAAAAACGCAATTTCTACTTAAACCATGCAACGGAACGTAAATAAAAATACAACCAACGCAATCGCTACCAAGACGAACCTTTTGACACCGCCGTTGTGTATGTAGTCCAAATATTGACTGATCCTTAGGGGGGCGAAAATAAATAATAAATAAATAAATATATATGTGAGAGAACAAAGGTTGCGATCTCGCCGAAGGCTTGAGCACACCCAATGAATTGGAACCGACGCCCCGCGCCGCCCGCTCCGCTGCTGTGTGAACGCAGCTTTACGCCTACTAAGTACGTCTGAGATAAGTACGTCTCCACTAAGCCGTGTGAGACAGACGTCATCGCCAAACGACACACCTATTAAGTAGCTACGTCGCCGAAGTCACTAACTTGTTTTGTCAAACCTTATTGAGTGAAATCAAGTCGTGCATAAGGCTACATGTTTCATATGTTAAAATGTCTTTATTGAGAACTTCACTGACTTGTTTTTTCAAACCTTATTGAGTGAAATCAAGTCATGCATAAGCCTACATGTTTCATATGTTAAAATGTCTTTATTGAGAACTATAGTAGCCAACTGTGCACAGCCTGTAGCATAGAGGATTTTACCTCAGGTGCAGGGAGTGCTTTTGCACCCCCTACTGTTGGGATGAAAACATTACATTTTCAAATTAATGTAAAAAAACGAAGAAATGTTTTTAGAACACGTTAAAGTGATGTCAGAGTTGTATGTTCTATCATGGTTTGTTGTACTCTAATGATTAATTATACATTTTAAGATCTAGTATTAATTTTGAGCATGTTTTTGCACCCAGTTTTAAAACCTAGAATCGCCTGGTTTGCTTGACCCGATGTTAGTTTCCTCAAGGATCACAATGACTCTAGCTTGTTGCTCTTGTGGTTAGTGGTAACTGATTTAAATTGTTGTACTCGCTGTGAAATATTTTGTTTTTATTGTTGCTTGCTTTTCTACAGGCACACTTGCACTTATAGCGGTTCATGTTGTTTAATTGTAACTTGCTTAACTACATGCTCTTATGGTTCTTCCCTTTGGCACTTATTTTGGTTGTTCACAATATGTGCTTCATGTTTTTGCTACTCGCAATGTTTTTGGGGCTATGTGCGATACCTAGTAAGTATCGCACAGCATTTTCAATATGCGACGTGCGGGACAAGGGGTGAAAATGCTGTGCGACACAACGCAAAGCAGGACAGGTGGTCACCTTAAGGCCGCAATATGCTTCTGCGTCTCCGTTTACGGATGGGCGGGCGCACGGATACGCACGGATACGGACGGATAGACTGCGTTTATGGTTCTCCGAAGGCTGTGGGTGCTGAAAACAATTCACCGCCAGAAGAGTAGGTGGCGCAACGTTTTTTTGTAAATCGTCGTGGAGTGTTTATTTACCTAGGTTATCGAGAAGTCGGAGCAAATTTACAAATTAGCCGTTTCATCAATAAAATATGCGAATTATTTGCAACTACACTGCCCATTTCTCGTCACATTTTAATTCAGATGCTGATTTACATGTACTGTTTAGCTGAAATATGAATTGTGAAAACTTACAGCAATGGCGGTCAAAGGATTCTGTTCGTCCTGTTTATCCCGGCAACCCCGCCCCTGACGCAAGCGATTCTTAATACTGACCAATCACAGCCAAGGGGGTCTCCGTAGCTCTCCGTCGCTCGCTCAATTCAGGAGGTGCACGTCGAGCTCTCCGGGGCTCTCCGAGGGCTGACGGAGAGCTCGTAGAGGGCGTTCCTCGGAGAAGAGGGCGTTCCCATGTGTCCGTTTTTCGAAAAACGCAGGAGCATATATAAGCCTTTAGTGTCAAGGGGCAGGATGAGTCTGAGAATTTGGAGGCGCGTGTTGTGGAGCAATTCAATTGAATTCAATCATATATTGACATACCAAGGTGAAATTGTTTATGGTACTTTAGAGTGATGTCATCTTGAACCCTATTAGGTTTTAAAAACCATCAGTCAAAATTATATTTGATTTATTGACAAAAAGATATTGAGACAATGTGAACATTTACATAAATACACCCCTTTCAGCCATTTTGTATTGCATTTCTTATTCCATGTCACCCTATATAAAGACATGTATTCTACAAGTCGATTGGATCTATGGTTCATGAGGAGAAGGGTTTTGAAGGTTGTACCAAATTTGGACAGTACAGCAAACTCTATCATGGCGGACCTTATGGGTTCTTGAGGCTTTTTTGTTCCCCATGAGAAATAATAGCCTGGCTCTGCCCTCCTACGTACTTCCGTTCAATTTGGATTTTGCTTCTGTACTAGGTCTGGGATTTCAATGCATCAGTCGGTTTTCAGAAACACATTTTTTGTAAGTCCAATCAGCAAACAGAGGGAGTGGCTGAGAACGATGACGTTGATGTCGTGCATTAGTTTGAGTTGTAGTTCAGTAATGGCGGCGGAGAAAGATGCGAGTGAAGCTATTCTGCGGTTATGGCAACGCAGCCGAATATCCATAAGTTAAAGCCGGAGCAAGAACAATCCTTGCTGAGTTTTGTTGGTGGTCATATGTTGTGGCCCTCCTCCCCACGGGGTTCAGGAAAAGTGTGATTTTCCAGCTACGGCACCTAGCTCCGTGGTGAAGGAGTTGGCTAAGGCGAACGCTAGCGATTGGTTATGGCAGATCAGAGTGGCTCTGGGCAGATCCAATAGTTTTAAACTTCAACAGAGTACCAGCCTTCAAGGAAGTTAACGCTTGTCAATGGAGCGATCCCAGACCCTCTGTACAAATGAAATGTACAAGGGTATGGTTAGGACCAGGCTAGAGAAATAAGGCATGTATACAAATTTTCAGGCATTTTGGAATAATGGGGCGCTGGGGAAATCACATAGACTTTGGGCGTGGCTTATAGCGCCACCTATGGGCGTACATGGGCCATTAGCGGTTTGGGAGTAGTGAGTAACCTGTTGTATCATTGGGCCAAATTTGAAAAAATCGGGTCGAGGACTTTTTGAGCCATTTAGCGGAGAAGAGGAAAAATAATAAAAGAATACTAACAAAAATAATAGGGAGGAACCTAGTACCCTAATTATGTTATTCACTTATTGTGGCCACTGGCCACTAAATGGCAGAGATATAATCTCAAACAATTTACATAGCTTTTTATTAAAGGAACACTAAAAACACTTCAGCGCGTTCCAAAATGTTGGGGTGACGTCACTGTAAGAATTTCTGGTCACTTACGGAGACTGAGTTAGGAATAACCGAATGCGCTGAGGTGGTTTTAGACATCGGTAAAGTTAGAAAGATATTCACAGATTTGAACTTCCTGGATCAATTACTCTAGTAGGGGGTCAGATGGCTGAGTGGTTAGGGAAGCAGGCTATTAATCAGAAGGTTGCTGGTTTGATTCCCGGTCATGCAAACTGATGTTGTGTCCTTGGGCAAGGCACTTCACCCTACTTGCCTCGGGGGAATGTCCCTGTACTTTCTGTAAATAGCTCTGGATAAGAGCGTCTGCTAAATGACTAAATGTAAATGTCTATAGCGAAATGTTATTAAATCACAAATAGCGCATCTTTCCTACTAGACTGTGGGCCTAGTCCGTTTTTCTCCTTTAGTTTTCGATTTGATAGATCTCCTTCAGGGAACTGGTTAATTTTTTATAACTGTCTAAATATATTGTTGTTGAGCACATAACCGCTTGTTTCCAACGTCAATTGTTGCACATTAAAAAGATAACGTAGATATAATATCGCAAGTTAACAACAAAATGTTAGCCGGAGTAAGAACCAATCAAAGCTCGTGTTGTTACCTTGTCAACCTGAGTTGACCAATCACGTCATTGTTTGAATCGGTGCCCGAAGACCCGGATGTGGCTAGGAGTCGGAAATCGCTTTGGCTCTAAACTCAGCTCTTCTGCCAGACTTTTCCGTCTCCGAAAGGATGTAACTTCTCCGTTGTTCTGGCTACAGTGTATGGCTGCACCACACACATACCTGTCTGAGCACTCCACCCAGCTGCTAGTCCAAGCACTTGTCCTCTCCAAGTTGGACTATTGCAACTCGCTGCTCGCTGGTCTCCCAGCATGTGCAACCCACCCTCTTCAGAGGATTCAGAACGCAGCAGCCCGCCTGGTCTACAATCTACCCAGACGCTCCCATGTTACCCCGCTCCTCATCTCTCTCCACTGGCTACCTATCATGGCCCGTATCAGATTCAAGACCCTGGTATTGACCTTCCGAGCAGTGAACGGGAATGCACCCGTCTACATCAAGTCTCTCCTGCAGCCTTACACCCCCACCCGTCACCTACGGTCTTCTTCAGACAACCGCCTGGTGGTCCCACCGCTCAAGACCGCCCGGTCCCAACACAAGCTCTTCTCCTGTCTGGCCCCCCAGTGGTGGAATCAACTCCCCACCTCCATCAGAGACACTGACTGTCTCTCCACCTTCAAGAAAAGGCTCAAGACGCACTTGTTCCGGGAGTACAACGGTACTTAGGAATGGTTCGCTTGACCCGATGTTAGTTTCCTCAAGGATCACAATGACTCTTGCTTAGAGACTTGTTGTTCTTGTGGTTAGTGGTAACTGATTTAAATTTTTGTACTCGCTGTGATATATTGTTTTTATTATTGTTGCTTGCTTTTTCCACAGGTACACTTGCACTTATAGCGGTTCATGTTGTTTAATTGTAACTTGTTTAACTACATGCTCTTATGGTTCTTCCCTTTGGCACTTACTTTGGTTGTTCACAATGTGTGCTTCATGTTTTGGCTACTCGCGATGTTTTGTGGCTATCTTGTTGTTATGATCAGCGACCTATGCACTGTAAAGCTCTCTCTTGGAAGTCGCTTTGGATAAAAGCGTCTGCTAAATGAATAAATGTAAATGTAACACTATATCATTTTGTAGCTTTACTGTATATGGTTACCTAGCTTGCTACCCTTAGAATGTGGCTGTAACATTAGCTCTGCAGCTAACAGCTGAGTTACTGTCGCTAATGGAAAGGCAGATAGCATCAAGTATGTATGTGAATACACATGCTGTAACGTGGGTGTTGTACACTTCTTTGTTATTTGGATAACCGTTCTGCTGTTGGTGTTATGGCGCGCGCGATATCCGCCTTTCCCTTCATTGAAATGACTGAGTGTGTACCTCTGCAAATCAGGGTTATCAGATTCGAAGGGGCAAATTCGAGGCATCTTACAGCAACGGGGCTACAGCCATTGCGATACATCCATTGTAAACATTAGCGCATGGTGCCGCCCCTCCGCTCCTCATTAGCATTTAAAGCTACAGACACCAAAACAGCGCGTTCTGAGGAAAGCTCCTTGTGGGACTGCTAGTAGTGGTTGTAATTCTGCACCAAGGCTGAATTTCGGGAAAGAGTCTTCTGATACAGTATTAGGGGACCACTAAGGCCTATATAAAAGCATCCAAAAACAGCATGTCATGTCACCTTTAAGTCTCACCCAAACATCAGCAGGTTTTGGCAGGTCCTTATTCCCACAGAAGGAACAGAAGTCATCCTTTGAAACTGATAAAGAATAATAATAATAAAGGTATATAAAGTGTATTACTGTTAAATTTGTAGGAAGTGTTTAACATATTAAATATTCTGAAAGATACCTGATGCTCTGAGAATTTCTTCTGCAATGAGTATTCTTTGATTTTTAAGAGACTGTTTTGATGAGTCAATCTGAAACGACTGTGGCATCTTTGGAAACTCCATCACTGTCATCTTGGCTATCTGTACGGGTGGCAAAACAACACATGCGTTTTGTATGATTTTACATACTAAAACAAAGTGTTAGATCTATCATAAAGACAGAATGTTGTACAGAATCACCTGCATGACAAAGACCCCCCCCCCAACTGGTGACATATTTCTGAAAGGTATGGGTTATCTTGCCAGGCTTCCACTTGATGTTAACCCAGTCCTCCTTTCCAGGATGAAAGGAAATCTATTTTGGTTAACCTTTGCGTCTACTCTATGGCTTTAGCAAATGTGTGTGTTACCTATCTATTTCCATTAATCTATTTGATAGTACCCAAATCTGTGGCCAGCCTTTCTGGAGTCCTCAACTTCATTTGTCCCTTGCAGAGGATCAACCACAAAAATGTGGCTTGAGAGGGCATGAACATACTGTTTGAAAAAGTAACATATCATTAAACCGTTCAATTTTCAAGAAGCCTATGTCTGTCTGCAACAACAGAAAAAATAATTACATAATCAGCTTTATTTAGGTAAAACATCAAAGCCACAATTGCAGGGCACTACACTGAGACGAAAATGGTCGTATTTGTGACCTTTTGACATGCCATTGCGACCGTAATTTTTAATGGGTTGCAAATGTATCACTGATTATTTTTGTGCTTACCTTAGGTTTTAGGCAATATTCTATGATGTATTATGAGCATTAAAAAAAAAAGTAATGTGTATTTTAAGAACACATTTTAAAACGTGCTCTGAGCATTCAACAGATCAAGTTGGCTTCAGCCCCGCGACACCCCCCCCCCCCCCCCCCCCCGCCCCGCAAGGGTGTAGGCTAACGTTGATAAAAATATCAAAATAAATCAACCTCTCGTCAAGACGCACGCAGCAATCGCATATATAAGCTACTCAAATCTGACGTGTTAAAATGAAGCGGACAATTCGCCATGTCAAACGGAGCATATGAGTGAGAATGATACAAACATATGAATTTCACCTGGCACCACTGGTCATGGGTGCCATCACCAGCGTATTAGTATTGCCAAACTTTTTCGCCAGCGCAAATCACAACGTGTAGTCTATTGAAAAGGCAAATGTTTTCGTATCGCTTCAGATTCCTCACTACATAAAATGTGGTTTTCATTTCAGGTTACTTAAAGATCCTGTAAAGTAAATTCCATGTTTTGCTTCTAAGTACATTATATACGTGTGAAATTAGTTCCTGAAAGCATGTGCAAAGCGCTAAGACTTTGTCACACTGAAATGTGGAGTTAAACCGAAAAACAGTTTCTCTTCCGTTTTCAGATCAGGTTTTAATGGGCGGAGCCAAAAAATGCCCTATCTACGTCATTTCGCCCTATCTACGCCAGATCACTGAATGGCTCCTCCTGCTGTACTGTTATTGTAGCTTACATCAGCTAGCTAGCTAGCTTCAGGATGTCTCCCACCACCCGCAACTGCATCTTCCCTAGATGCAAGAACTCCAGCTGCGCTGCAACGCCATTTAAGTTCCCTATTGATAATGAAAGGAAAAATAGGTGGATAGATTTTGTGAAGAGCCACGCTCATGGAAAGCTTTGGATAAACTCCAACAGCCGCCTCTGCACTGACCATTTCACGGCGGACAGTTTTAACATGGACCAGAGACAGACGGGGTTCACCAACACACGGCTTCTCTTGCAGAGCGGAGCCGTACCGAGCATCGCCCCTCCGGCCGTTCATCCTCCGGTCGCACCTGGACCATCCACCGCCGCCAGCAGTTCATCACTCAGTTCTGTGTGCTTGTTATAATTATACTAGATAACTTTTCCAGAGGTATCTCTGCTATGAGTTAGTGCAAACTGCTAAATTGATATTAGGCTACTCGGTGTAGAATGATGGTATTTTGGTGATATGGTAGCTAATGTGTTAGAAGTAGCCTAGTTGGAGAGCTCACTGTCTGCTGTTTCTGGTGTCCATTTTTACTGTTACAGCTCAGGGGAACATTTCATTTATATGCATCTGTATGTTTCACTCATTGAACAAATAAATTCTAATTCTATACTATCTGACATAGCCTCCATTATCTGGGACGGAGGTAGGCAATAGGCAGCGAGGGGCGGAGCTTCAGCTGCGTCAGGCAACACGCCCCCCCAGTCTCAAGCAGAGAAGACTGCTGATTTTTTCACGATTTCAAAGCCTAATTTAACATACTTGTCGGTGTTATTTTTTCATTAGAATTTGGATGGGTAGTTAATAACACATTATTCTGTGGTGTGGCGAACTTAAAACCTGTTTCCAGGTCCACTTTACAGGATCTTTTAGTCTTCTAAATTAAATAAACCTCATAAGGTCTGCGAAAAAGTAGTATTGCCATGGTAATACTGGCAATACTGACTGCGGCGGCAATGGTTAAGGTACCAAGGCGGAGCAATGCCCACTGTGTGTACTGTAAATTCTGTGGGCAGGACTGTCCAAATTTGTAACAGCGTCAAAACAATTCAAACACGAAACATTGAAGCTTCACAATGACAGTATGAAGCACACGTGAAGTGTAGAGACAGGTAGGGCCTACATATCCCGTAACACAGCAGCACTCCCGACTGCATTTCGGCGTTATTTTTCCTTATGAGTTCAGGAGTCTGCCCATCTGTGCCCCAACCATAGCATGTTGAAATCTAAAATAAATTCATTTTTCACTTTATAATGTAGGCCCACTGTATTTTCTAGTACAGTAAATATATCCCAAACAATGTTAAAGAAAACAAGAAGACATGTGGTTTAAAAGATGGCAAGTAATTAAAGGTCCCATTGCATGCTGTTTTTGGATGCTTTTATATAGGACTTAGTGGTCCCCTAATACTGTATCTGAAGTCTCTGAAGTCTCTTTCCCACAATGAGCTTTCCTTAGGACGTGCCATTTCTCTGTAGCTTTAAATGCTATGAGGATGAGAGAGGTGGGGCTAACTGCCATTGCAAGCCATGATGTCTCTTGAGGAAAAAAACAATATCGCGCTCGCACGGTCGTAGCTCATTTTCTCATTGGTGGGCCAAATTCTCTGTGTGGGCAAAGCAGAGAAAGGGGAGGTAACCTTTCCCCTTATGACGACATAAGGGAAGATTTTTAGATTAGAGCATTTGAGCTTTAATTTTCTCAAAGGCAGAGAAAAGTACATTTACGCATTTAGCAGATGCTTTTATCCAAAGCGACTTCCAAGAGAGAGCTTTACAAAAGAGCATAGGTCACTGATCATAACAACGAGATAGCCCCAAACATTGCGAGCAGCCAAAACATGAAGCATACATTGTGAAAAACCAAATAAGTGCCAAAGGGAAGAACCATAAGAGCATGCAGTTAAACAAGTTACAATTAAACAACATGAAACTCAAAAAATACCCATGGCTTGGTTTACATCTATCGAAATTTCTGCCACTGGGGGACCAAAGGCAGGCTAGGGGAACTCATGTTAATGTTAACCCGTTAATAGAGTGACCAGAAGCATGACCCTGAAAAGGAGGACACTTGGGTCCAAAAAGGAGGACTTGTCTTTGGTGAGACAAGTTTAGTCAAAAGATAAATAAGAAAATAAGATGGTACCATTCCCCAAACTATTTCAATTGTAATAGAAATTTAAATATATAATTTGGTCAGCTCAGCAGCGGTTGTTTTATCATCCGCTGTTGTTGTGTTCGGAGCAAAAAATTGTGCCGTTGCGTAGCGCAAGCATGCCACTCTAAAGCATAGATATATATAAAGGCTAGCTGTCTCGTCCGCGTTGCCGGACAACGGAGTCGAACGTCCGCACATGGCGGCCATCTTGCTACAGTCAACTCGCTCACCCATAACATTGTGTTGGTGCTACATGTACTTTTTAAATGACCATAACTTGCTCAATTATCAACAGATTTTTAAACTGTTTGGTTTGTTATCAACGTCAGAGATGTTGTTATGCCACTGCATACTTATGAATAATTATGTTATTTAATTCTATTAAATTAATTAAATAGAAGTATGCAGTATGCGTACTCCTATAGACAAGTTTATGAGCCGTTTCCGCTCTACTTCCTAAACTCCTCCCTTCGATGCAATTCTCTTCCGTTCTGGCGGGCTGGGTTTGTTTTGCTAGCTAGCTCCGTTGTGCCGACAAAGCACTGATATCGCAGTGACAAAGAGGATATACAATTTACAACATGAAGAAAAGTGGTTCGGGAACGACGTGTGCGGTAGTTGGTTGCAAACACTCGAGAAAGCACCTGAACGAGTGGTTAGATAGAGTGCTACGACCACCAGTTTTAAAACCTAGAATCGCCTCTAGCCTGTTACAGTACAGTTATACTACAGTAGTATGCTTATTGTTTGTAGGCTATTCACATTTTGTTGGTGTTCCTTTGTCCTATTGTTGCAGTGGATTTAATAATTATACATTGATATGTGGATATAATAATTCAAACCTTTCAAAGTGCCAATACACACATCTGTAAAAGCCCGGCATGAGGTGTGTAGCCAACCGGTGCTTGTTTAAAGCAGTCATAACCGGGTTCATAGGAAGAATAGATAGATAAGTAGGCACTTCAGGCAGTGACAAGCCACTTAAATAAGGATAACAGTGTACTGCCTGTCTTGTCCTTCTGAAGTTGTTAAATTGAATAGGCTGAACATCACATTTACATTTAGTCATTTAGCAGACGCTCTTATCCAGAGCAATTTACAGTAAGTACAGGGACATTCCCCCGAGGCAAGTAGGGTGAAGTGCCTTGCCCAAGGACACAACATCAGTTGGCATGACCGGGAATCGAACTGGCAACCTTCGGATTACTAGCCCGATTCCCTCACCGCTCAGCCACCTGACTCCCTACATCAACATGTAACATCAATAGCCTAGAAATTCCAAACGAATTAGCTTTCAATGTTATGTATACCTAGGCTACCTGGGGGGTATTCGTCGTAGCTCGCTAAGCAGTTTAGCGAGCTAATTTTCAGGCTAAGATAAAAAACGCCCCTCTTTTTGGTTCGTGGAAGCAACTTTCGATAAATCACCATAGTAACATATCAATTAGCACTAACCTGCTCCAGAGCAGGCTAACGTAAGTGTAGCTGGATAAGCTTGCCACACCCCCGGAAAATAACATGGCAGCTCCCTTTTTGAGAGACCCAGTTGACCAAGGAGCTATATTTTAGTTCGATTAGCTTTCCATACCAATAGAGTTCTTCGCGATTGCCAAGATCCTTTATTTCACACGGATGAGTTCTTGTTTGAGCGATATCGATTCAGCCGACAAGGACTCATTTATTTGCAAGACCTTCTCGGGCCGTACATTGCAAATATCACACGCCGCAGCAAGCTTTATGCTTTATTATGAGGTTATGCTGCTGTATGTGAATATGTAATGCTATGTTTTACGAAATGTCTTGTCTTATCTGTTGTGCCTGTGCTTTTTATATGTTTCACTGTGGGAGAGTGGGAAACGTCAAATCGATTCCTTTATATGTCTTGACGTGAAGAAATTGACAATAAAGCTACTTGAAACTTTAACTGTTCTTCAGACTGCATAGCCTTGAGGTTTTTTGCGTCAGGTAGGCTATAGGCTACATTTTTATACAGTATAGGCGATGCAGAAAACATTGGCAAAGCCGCAGCATGCGTTGCTGTAAGAAAAGTGTACTTGGCGCTTAACCAGCTGATGAATCAATTCATCATATTCCCTGGCCATGTCCAAGTCAATTAAATCAAAGAGGGATTTACACATAGGCCTACATGCACATATATAGTAGGCCTACATGATATAAGCGCAGTATATCCTCATAATTGTCTATGAATTCGTATCAATTAGATACTCTTTGGCCTTGTTTTTATCTAGCCTACTTATTCTGAGAAGAGTTGAGATCATTATTTTCGCTAGCAAGATCTCATTCGATTATTAATTTCCATTAAGCCTATACCAGCAGGCATATTTAAAGAAATGTGATCTGATTGATTGGGGTAATGAGGCACTTAAAATGAGCCTATACATTTCCCCAAAACCTTCGCATTTAGCTTATTGGCAATTTTTTGCCAAGCTGCTTGTCTTGCTCTGGCAGCGGTGGCGGTGTTTGACTTAGCCATGATATTATACGCTTATTGTCTTATAGAGACTCATTATAATAGTTTGCTCGGATGGCGAGAATAGCCTATCACCGCTCTCTCTTTCGTATTTTCCGCCATCATACCGTTAGAAAATCACGGTTTTGGTGATCGACCTTTCCTGCCTTTTGAAGTAGGACGTGCACGTGCAATTTCCCTGATAAGTTTAGCCTGATTGAAATTAACCACATGATTTAGATGCGGATCAGCCGTTGACGAACCGATATTTGCTATTCTCACTCATCTCGCTAATGTTAACGGGCTAAAGGGACAATTGATTAACTTAGCTTCAACCCTTACGACGAACGGGGCCCTGGACCGTGTCCTGGCAATAAATAAAGAACATTATGCTACATGTTTTGCCAGGATAACTGGCAAGACCATTGAATGTTCATGATGTTCCTGTGTGTTTATTCCTTTGACTGGGTACAACAACGCGATCAGTCAACCAACTATGAATTTTTTAATGTCGGGCTACGAATTTATAGAACAACTTCTGTCTGATACGTGTGGCATCCTTTAGCCAAATAATTAGCCTACATTTTGCTGAGAGATTGAAGAGCTAGACAACAAATGTTCTAATGAATCACCGACTAAAGTCATCTTCTGACATTGCCTTTGCTCCATGTTAAAAGCTACAAAATGATGGACTGATGGATTATAGTCAAAGCCACCCTCGGCTTTGTCCTAGCAGCGAAGCGCCGTAGGAGAGGCAAACGAGCCGGTGCTCTGGTGCGACTCCGTCGGCGTGGGGCACGCACAGCGTTACCGGGGATATTTCTCTCCAATGTGCGTTCACTGAGCAACAAACTGGATGAACTTCAGCTACTGGTGTGGAAAAACAGAGACTTTCATTCATCTTCCGTTTTGTGCTTTACGGAGACATGGCTGAGTGAACTGATCCCAGACTCTGCGCTACAGCTAGCAGGTTTCAAACTGCTGAGAGCGGATCGTAACCCTGTGCTCTCTGGCAAAACGAAAGGCGGTGGTATTTGTTTTTACATTAACAGTGGCTGGTGTGAAGATGTGACAGTGATTCTGCAGCACTGTTCTCCTGATCTGGAATCATTTTTTATTAACTGTAGATCTTTTTACTCGCCACGAGAGTTTGCATCATTCATTCTGGTTGGCGTCTACATGCCTCCGCAGGCTAGCGTCAACGAGGCTCAACGTGTGCTCGCCAGCCAGATACTGAGTGTGGAGCATGAAAATCCGGATTCCTTGGTTATTGTGCTAGGCGACTTTAACAAAGGCAATCTCACTCAAGAACTCCCAAAATATAGACAATTCATCAAATGCCCTACCAGAGAAGGAAACACCCTGGATCACTGCTACTCTACAATCAGCAAAGCATACCATGCGGTCCCCCGAGCAGCACTGGGTCACTCTGACCACGCCATGGTCCACCTGATTCCTGCATACAGGCAGAAGCTAAAGCGCTGTAAGCCTGCTGTGAGGACATCAAAACAGTGGACCAGTGAAGCTATGGAGGATCTGCGGGCGTGCTTGGACTGCACTGACTGGGACATGTTCACGACTGCTACCAATAGTCTGGATGAGCTCACAGAGGCTGTGACATCATACATCAGCTTCTGTGAGGACTGCTGTATACCAACACGCACCAGGGTAAGCTACAACAACGACAAACCTTGGTTTACAGCTAAACTCAGAAGGTTGAGGTCAGAGAAAGAGGCCGCGTTCAAGAGTGGGGACAAAGACAGTTTCAAGGAGTCGAAGAACAGGTTTAGCAAGGCGGTGAGGGAGGCTAAACGACTGTACTCAGAGAGGCTAAAACACCAATTCTCTGCAAACGACTCTGCTTCTGTCTGGAGAGGGCTCAGGCAAATTATCGACTACAAGCCCAGAGCCCCCCACTCCACTAACGACTCCCGCCTGGCCAACGACCTGAATGAGTTCTACTGCAGATTTGAAAGACAATTGGACAGTCTTGAACTACCCCTTCCCACCCAGGAGGCCTCCCACCTCCCCCCCTCTACAGTGACGACTCTCTCCATTCAGGAGGGTGAAGTTAACAGACTTTTCAAGAGGCAGAACCCCCGCAAAGCAGCTGGGCCGGACTCTGTCTCTCCAGCCACCCTCAAGCACTGCGCTGACCAGCTGTTTCCGGTGTTTACCCACATCTTTAACACCTCCCTTGAGACATGCCATGTGCCAGCCTGTCTCAAGTCCTCCACCATCATCCCTGTGCCCAAAAAGCCAAGGCCAACAGGACATAATGACTACAGACCCGTCGCCCTGACCTCTGTGGTAATGAAGTCTTTCGAGCGCCTGGTGCTGGCACACCTTAAATCCATCACTGACCCTCTACTGGACCCCCTGCAGTTTGCCTACAGAGCCAACAGGTCTGTGGACGATGCAGTTAACATGGCCCTCCACTTCACCCTACAGCACCTGGACTCCCCAGCATCCTATGCCAGGATCCTGTTTGTGGACTTCAGCTCTGCCTTCAACACCATCATCCCTGCCCTGCTTCAGGACAAGCTCTCCCAGCTGAACGTGC
This sequence comes from Osmerus mordax, assembly GCF_038355195.1. Lineage (NCBI taxonomy): Eukaryota > Metazoa > Chordata > Actinopteri > Osmeriformes > Osmeridae > Osmerus > Osmerus mordax. The sequence continues at coordinate 4,719,016 of NC_090050.1, read as the reverse complement.
CTGATTCCACCTGCAGGTGGATCACAGACTTCCTGTCTGACAGGAAGCAGTGCGTTAAGCTGGGAACACAAGTCTCTGACTCCCGGTCCATCAGCACCGGATCACCTCAGGGCTGCGTCCTTTCTCCTCTGCTCTTCTCCCTGTACACCAACAGTTGCACCTCCAGTCATCCGTCCGTCAAACTCCTGAAGTTTGCGGACGACACCACCCTTATTGGGCTCATCTCTGGTGGAGACGAGTCTGATTATAGGTGGGAAGCGGCCAACCTGGTGACCTGGTGCAGCCAGAACAACTTAGAGCTCAATGCTCTTAAGACAGTGGAGATGGTTGTGGACTTCAGGAGGAACACAGCCCCACTCACTCCCATCCCCCTGTGTGACTCCCCAGTCAACACTGTGGAGTCCTTCCGCTTCCTGGGCACTATCCTCTCCCAGGACCTCAAGTGGGAACTGAACATCAGCTCCCTCATCAAGAAAGCACAACAGAGGATGTACTTCCTTCGGCAGCTGAAGAAGTTCAACCTGCCAAAGACAATGATGGTGCACTTCTACTCAGCCATCATTGAGTCCATCCTCACCTCCTCCATCACCGTCTGGTACGCTGCTGCCACTGCCAAGGACAAGAGCAGACTGCAGCGTATCATCCGTACTGCTGAGAAGGTGATTGGCTGCAATCTGCCTACCCTCGAGGACCTGCACACCTCGAGGACCCTGAGGCGAGCGAGGAAGATTGTGGCCGACTCCTCCCACCCTGGACACTCCCTGTTTCAGTCACTCCCCTCCGGCAGAAGGCTGCGGTCTATCAGGACCAATACCTCACGCCACAAAAACAGTTTCTTTCCTTCCGCTGTTGGCCTCTTCAACAAGGCCAAGGGACCACACTGACTCAAATGACTTATTGCCTAAAACACTCTGCTTTTGCACTGCACCATAACATGGTATCTTGTACATTTGTATTTTTTGTAATATTTGTATTTTTGTATTTTTATATTGTAATTTACGGCAACTTATATTTATCCCACTTAGTACTGCTAGTTTATGTACCCTTAGTATAGTTAGTCCACATATTTAAATTTTAGGTATATGTTTATTGTATGCACCTTCCTGCCAAGGCAAATTCCTTGTCTGTGCAAACTTTCATGGCGAATAAATCCCTTTCTGATTCTGATTCTGATTCTTGGGGCATTTTCCCTTCAGTTTTGTCTTTAGCAAGTGAAATGCATGCTCAATTGGATTTAGGTCAGGTGATTGACTTGGCCATTGCAGAACATTCCACTTCTTTGCCTTAAAAAACTCTTTGGTTGCTTTCGCAGTATGCTTCGGGTCATTGTCCATCTGCACTGTGAAGCGCCGTCCTATGAGTTCTGAAGCATTTGGCTGAATCTGAGCAGATAATATTGCCCGAAACACTTCAGAATTCATCCTACTGCTTTTGTCAGCAGTCACATCATCGATAAATACAAGGGAACCAGTTCCATTGGCAGCCATACATGCCCACGCCATAACACTACCTCCACCATGCTTCACTGATGAGGTGGTATGCTTTGGATCATGAGCAATTCCTTCCCTTCTCCATAATCTTCTCTTCCCATCATTCTGGTACAAGTTGATCTTGGTCTCATCTGTCCATAGGATGTTGTTCCAGAACTGTACAGGCTCTTTTAGATGTTTTTTGGCAAAGTCTAATCTGGTCTTCCTGTTTTTGAGACTCACCAATGGTTTACATCTTGTGGTGAACCCTCTGTATTTACTCTGGTGAAGTCTTCTCTTAATTGTTGACTTTGACACAGATACGCCTACCTCCTGGCGAGTGTTCTTGATCTGGCCAACTGATGTGAAGGGGTTTTTCTTCACCAGGGAAAGAATTCTTCTGTCATCCACCACAGTTGTTTTCCGTGGTCTTCCGGGTCTTTTGGTGTTGCTGAGCTCACCAGTGCGTTCTTTCTTTTTAAGAATGTATCAAACAGTTGATTTGGCCACACCTAATGTTTTTGCTATCTCTCTGATAGGTTTGTTTTGATTTTTCAGCCTAACAATGGCTTGCTTCACTGATGGTGACAGCTCTTTGGACTTCATATTGAGAGTTGACAGCAACAGATTCCAAACACAAATACCATCCTTGAAATGAACTCTAGACCTTTTATCTGCTCCTTGTCAATGAAATAACGAACTCCCATGAGGGAATAACATACACCTGGCCATGGAACAGCTGAGCAGCCAATTGTCCAATTACTTTTGGTCCCTTAAAAAAGGGGGGGGCACATATCAAATGTGTTGTAATTCCTACACCGTTCACCTGATTTGGATGTAAATACCCTGAAATTAAAGCTGAAAGTCTGCACTTAAAGCACATCTTGATTGTTTCATTTCAAATCCATTGTGGTGGTATACAGAGCCAAAATGATGAAAATTGTGTCAATGTCCAAATATTTATGGACCTAACTGTATATATCTATGCTGTAAAGCCCCTTTCCCCCTACTACTCACGTCTATATCAATGCTTTTTTTGCATCTGAAAGCCTACGCGAGAGGTAAATTGCGATGGTGGGCAGGAAGGGTCAAAAGGAGGACAACAGGGCGAAAAGGAGGACACGCAACAGCGGTCCGGACAAAGGGCTGGAAAACCGGACTGTCCGGACATCTGGTCACCCTACCCGTTAAGGAGTAGCGTTGCACATATGTCATCGTTAGAATGCGGGTCTCACAGCGTAACGTTGCACATGTGCGATTCTGAACATTCCAACCGACTATTTTCCGATAGACAAAAACTATATGACAAACGCTATAGTATGTCTTCAAAATGTACAATTAGGAACCTAACAAGTAACACCAGCAGGTAGTAGCATTGCTACGAGTATTATGCTAGGTTGCTAGGTAACGGAAGCTAACTAAAGCTAGCTAGCTTCCGGTTTGGAAAAATAACTCACTCTGGTGGAAGCGTCGGAAATATTTTTAACTCACGCATCTAACAGTGCGTGTCCACTGCAACCTTGCGCCATGCATCGTTTTTTTTTGTATTAACATCTCTGTACGAATACAGCTATGTATCGTACAGGACTGGGTAAGCAGCCACACAAACAATTAGTTTCTCCTCCACCTTGAAACCTAGAAAGCTAGAAATGTTTACCATGGTTGCTACATTACGAGAAACAGGAAAACACTCCGATTGGCCATCGCTAGCAAAAATCGCTCCTCATTTGCATACAGTTGAGAAAATCTCAACTCGGTCGCGTCGCTACCCACAATGCACCGCGCAAGCGATTCGCCTGGCTCCATTGAAAATAAATGGAAAACATGTTGTCGCTCGCATCGCGTCGCTGCAGTGTGAACGCACTGTAAGGGTTAAATAACCTCCTAAAAGTGACATTTTCATGCCATGGGGCGGCTTACCATAATTAATTTGTGCGACCAAATAATGTTTTGCGCCAGTAACTGAAAAAGTTAGTAGCGCAAGTGCCACCAGTGGAAAAGGTTAGTGTACAGGCAGCCCTGAATTTACAAATGACTTTTGTCAATTACACGGCACTTTTATCAACATTAGACTTAAAACAGGGAGTCAGGTGGCTGAGTGGTTAGGGAATCAGTCTAGTAATCAGAAGGTTGCCGTTTCGATTCCCCACCAGGCCAATGACGTTGTGTCATTTCACTCACTTCACCCTACTTGCCTCGGGGGGAATGTCCCTGTACTTACTGTAAGTCGCTCTGGATAAGAGCGTCTGCTAAATGTAAAACTGTATCGAGAATTGACAGCTTTGATGTCAGTTTGAAGTTCAACAATCTTGGTTATTAAAGAATGAAAAAAACCAAAAATCTTGAAAGAGGATAATTAGGTGCCACAAATGAAATACTGTTGGATGATCACAGTGCTTTGTTTGGACAATACTTGGAAATGATTTCATGAAGATAGGGATGAAGATATTTAAAACTAAAAGAACAATCTTAAAACCAATCCTGAGGTATACTAATAGCATGCTACAGTATTGACAAAGTTTGGCTAAATAAGACACGTCATAATCTTAAATCTGGTACTTTCTGTGAGTTTATTACTAAATGTTACTAAAATGTTTAAAGTACATCACCTTTCATGAAAACATATTAACATACATATATGTATTTACTTGATAAGGTTAATGGCATACTACTTAATGAAGGCAGACAACCCTTTAAATTCACAAACCATGAGCCATACAGTTCATACTGTAAAGGCACATAGCACTACATAAGTTACTGTACTCACCACAAACTTCCAGTGCATATTTCATAATTAACAATCCAATGGCTCCATCATAGTCATCAAATGTGACCTAACAAAATAAAATTGTCATAAAATTGGGACTGGAAGTACTGTATTATTTCTGTACAGAAGCAAAACAAAAGATACAAATAATAAATAATGAAAATGTTAATTACATTTGTCAACCCTTGCCTGGCCATCTGCTCTCTTGTGCCATGTAAAATTAGTCCCATTACATAGTGATTTATGTTGTGTAGTCGGCCAGCAGACTCCTTTGAATTGAGGATCACTTGAATGTAGCACCCAATCACCTTTTGGAGAAATTGTAGGGGAAATTAATCATAACAAAATCTGTAAATGAGGGGCTGATGTTAAGCTATTTTTAATCATGCCCCTGTCAAAATGTCTGAGAATGGATCAATATTGCAAAACCTTTGCTCAAACTTTTTCTGAAGTCACACTCCAGACCTTTTGGCCTGACATTCTTGTTTGATATAATTTTATGCAAAACAAGTTATTTCATTTTCAGATCAACTTTGTAAACAGATACATTAATTTTACATAAACAATGTGGGACAACAACAGTTTGAATGACTGCCTTGCCTATGAGCAGTTCATCAGGCCTTAAACTGAGAAATTCTCTGTGCCGCAGGGTGAAATCAAGCTTCTGTTTAGCATATCTCACAACAGCAACAACAACTTCAGTTAGTTTGCACGTCCAAAGGGCATCAACCTACAAGCATATGAACAAAAAAATTTGATCACATCATACATCATTTGCAAACTCATTAAAATGTAAGTTTTGCAAACTCTAGCTGCACAGTCCTGGTACAGAAAGCTGCCATTGAACAAGCCCACCTCATTTTGTATTCATTCATATTTTTTACCTTATTAAAGTGTATGGATTTTTTATATTTATGTTAATTTACATTTACATTTAGTCATTTTAGCAGACGCTCTTATCCAGAGCGACTTACAGTAAGTACAGGGACATTCCCCCGAGGCAAGTAGGGTGAAGTGCCTTGCCCAAGGACAGAACGTCAGTTGGCATGACCGGGAATCGAACTGGAAACCTTCGGATTACTAGCCCGATTCCCTTACCGCTCAGCCACCTGACTCCCTATTAATAATGTAACTATATGTTTATAACTGAAGGACTCAAACTGGGTCATTGGGTGAATACAGCTGTCTCACTGATTCTTTAACTTATTTAATGTTTCCTTAACAATGTCTTTATTGCATGTAAAGGGGGGGTCAGATGGCTGAGCGGTTAGGGAGTCAGGCTATTAATCCGAAGGTTGTTGGTTCGATTCCCGGCCGTGCAAAATGATGTTACATTTACATTTACATTTACATTTAGTCATTTAGCAGACGCTCTTATCCAGAGCGACTTACAGTAAGTACAGGGACATTCCCCCGAGGCAAGTAGGGTGAAGTGCCTTGCCCAAGGACACAACGTCAGTTGGCATGACCGGGAATCGAACTGGCAACCTTCGGATTACTAGCCCGACTCCCTCACCGCTCAGCCAACTGACTCCCATGTTGTGTCCTTTGGCAAGGCACTTCACCCTACTTGCCTCAGGGAGAATGTCCCTGTACTTACTGTATCGCTCTGGATAAGAGCGTCTGCTAAATGTAAATGTAGAGCGTACATTTTATTTTTGTGATCAGCAAACTATTACCGCTGTTGCAGGCCAGGATCGTTGACTTGTAAGGTCATTGCTGCTGTTCTTCTCATCCGTGCTCCTCTGTAGAGGAGTCAGAGATTGTTTGCGGGTTGACTTAGCTCTCTTTGGAACTGAAACAGATGTAGGAGCAGTGTAAAATTTGGAGCTGGCAGTGTTTGGCTTTGTTCCATCTCTCTTTGCCCAACTCTCATGAGATTGGTTGATGTTTGGTAACATTGGTTTAAAGAGTAACTGGTCGGAGAAGTTATGACACATGATGTGTTCTCTGTATCTCCCCTGTAGAGCCAAACATCTTACTGACAAAGGTCCCTGGCCTCAGTCGTCTCTGCTTTTTCAGAATATAATGTTTGACTATTCAAACCCATCTCTCCACATGGCAGTTTGTGTCCCTTGTTTTACTTATGTCAAAGTTGTCATCTTCTTTGTCAGACTCATACCTTTTCAAATTCCCTAATAGAAGACCCTTTCAAAGGGGGAAAATGCCAAGGTAATTGTCAAAGACATCAACAATGCCTGGGCAGTAGTATGGATTCTCCTTTTCAACTGCACTCAGAGCATCCTTTTTTTCCAGCTCTCCCTTCACCTCCTCCAAGACTTTCTTGAACTCATATGTGAAGGGAGATCTGACAACAATTGTTCTTGTCGTCATCATCTTCCTCCTGAGCTAAGGCGCTGTCTTGTACTTTTTCTATGCCTTCCATGTCGGGAATCTTGCATGTTTTTATTAAGCCTTGCATGGCCTTCAAATTACTCAAGTGTAGCTACACTGGTTCAATTAATTAAGTCCACGCATCATACAGATGTTCCTTGAAGTTTATTTTTATGTTTCTCTCTCTATTCTTCAACTAACACTGTGAAAACTATAAGAAAATAAAAAAGACAAAGTTTGAATTAGTGTAGAAGCTGTTTTACGAAGTTGCAGCTGCGTTCATTAACGTTTGCATCCTCAAAGCGAAGATATCAAGAACCGACACTCCCGTCTTCACCCATGGCTTGACAAACCTCTTCTCCCACGTCTTTTGCTGCTCCAACGGTCGTGCTTCGATCCTCTTTGTCCCGTGCTCGATGTTACTCTGGACTCTCGTCGACGCTAGCAGTAGGCTACGTTTTCACTATAGCTACACCGGTTCAATTAATAAAGTCCACGCATCGTACAGATGTTCCTTTAACATTCCTTGTTTCCCTCTCTCTCCATTCTTCAAATAACACCGTGAAAACTATAAGAAAATAAAAAAGACAACGTTTGAATTATTGATCTACCTGTGTGGGTTTTGGTTTTCAATGTCTAGTTTTTCGGTTCTATGTTCTGTGTTTTGGGCTGTCATTTGATTCTATTGATTTCACCTGTGAATCTTTATCTTGCCTACTAAAGTCGGGCCCTTTGTTTGTTTCATTTGTGAAGTATTGTTTGTGTTAACGACGTACTAAGCCTACAGATAAATAATACCAAGATTGTGTATAGACCTTAGCCTTGTATTTTTGACTCCGACTTTTGCCTAACACTTTGGATACTTTTGCCTTGTGGATTACCGACCTGTTTCCGTCTGACTAAGATTTTTGCCTTGTCCTTGTTGAGAGAAAAGAAAAGAACCATCACCGTGTACCCTGCGTCTGGGTCCTCTTCCCTTTCTGGGATCTCTCTGGGATCGTGACACTACCATTTTAGCTGGGCTAAATGGCGCAGCATAAACATGCACAAACTTAATCACTTTACCAACATTACATCATGGCTCCAATCAAATATAAAACAAATTGATAGCAAATAAAATACTGTGTATGCCTTTCTTGAACCATGTGCAGATTTTAGTTGCGACCTGTGAGTTTCTTCTGCAGCCATTATCTCTTCTCTGACCCACAATGCCCCATTTATGGGAGTCAGGTGGCTGAGCGGTTAGGGAATCAAGCTAGTAATCTGAAGGTTGCCAGTTCGATTCCCGGCCGTGCAAAGTGACGTTGTGTCCTTGGGCAAGGCACTTCACCCTACTTGCCTCGGGGGGAATGTCCCTGTACTTACTGTAAGTCGCTCTGCATAAGAGCGTCTGCTAAATGACAACAACAAAAAACACAAAATGTAACCTTTTGTAGCTTTAATCACATGACTCAACCATAAAAACACACTTTCCAAATAAAGCAGTAACCAAAACATATTTCTAATTTTGTATACCTTAGTATTACAATCCTTTTTTAACTTAAAACAGATGACTTTACATGAAATAATATTCTTAAAATATAGCTGCATGGTTGGGTTCCTCCGCAAAATGGCAAAATATTGATGTACACTGTAGAAGATCGAGAGTTGGACAACAAGAGAGCAAAACTACTTCATGTTTGGCCAACAACAGCCTGAATGGGGATTTGAACTCATGAGCATAAGGTTACAAGATAGTCTCTCTATTCTCTCTGCTACACACCAAGTGTTGAGATTGTATGAATAGAAAGGGCAAAGTATTAGCTTTGGTCAGCTTTGGGACAAAGGTTAAGAAACGGTTGACATTTGAAGGTCAAATTGCATGAAATTGTGCATGGTATTTCAGAATTATGTCATCCTGTTGAACTAAACAGATAATCAAAATTATGCCAGGCCAAAAGACTATGGCTGGATTCCAACATACGACCTTATACTTTACAGATCACCATCCCAGCCCATTGAGCTATTCTCAGTGTTGAATATTGTCATGTTCAGTTACTGTATAAAAAAGTAAGCTGTTTCTCCTGTGGTAAGCGTTGTTAGATTCAGCCAAAGTTGAAACTGCTTGTACATTTACTATAAAAACGGGACAACGGGATGACTGGGTTGCTGCTGTAAAGAATAACTTACTCATAGTTTAAAAAAAAAGTTGTTTGGAGTGCCATAACTTGTCATAGAAGGGAATTTCAAATCATGCCTAACATCAATGGGGATGTGTCCTGGCTTAGGTTACTGAAATGAATTTGTGCAACAGGCAAGGGATCCACCTGAGCAATCAATTTACTTCATTAGAGATAACCATTAGAGTTATCTCTACCATGCGTAGACTACAAGTAGCTAGCTACTGTGGTGAACCTGGCTTGTTTTGCAGTGGTTTACACATTCTCGCTAAACAGATGATCAGAGTGTTGTGATGGGCTCAAATAAACACGCATTGCGATGTTTTACAACCGAAGGATTGATCGGAAGACTAGAAACCGTTTTGTCAGAATAAAAAATAAAAACTATGCCCCTGACTGGTTTGAGGCACCCTAATAACCGGAGGAACCCTAATAAGAATACTAACAAAAACAATAGGTTCCCTCCTACCGGAGGAACCTTAATAACTGAAACCTGTCTCTCCAAGACAGTTACACTCAGGACAGTTTCTGTGTTATGTTTTCCAGTTAAAACCGTGCACAGTGAACGAAAGATTTTGAGTGCTGTTTTAATGTAGTGTAGATGTAGTGTTTTGCAACTTAGCAAATGCAAATGTTGCAAAATCTTTTAAACCTTTGTCTGCTGTTTTTCTCCCAATTGACTGGGTGACAGCTTTGATCATGGGCAGAGCATATGTGTTGCACTGTAAACATTTTGATCTCCTTCCATGTCTTCAGTTTTGAACAAACTGCAAATGCACTGTCCAAGTAGCTCACAATGCTCTCCCTGTTAAAAGACAAAATAACTCTTTGGAGTAGTGCCCAGCTGTAATCAGTTTCAACCTGGTTTACTCTCGGTATAGTGTAGTAGTGTGACAGTTTTTGGAGGAACTGCATGAGCCAGAATGTGATTAGTGGTATGGAGTGGTCATTTGTCAGCATTTCACAGACTGGAAGGGGAGGTGCATTTTGACCACCTCCAGGAAGAGTGAGTGCATAGCAGAGTAGCCTTTTGGTCTGACCTGGAACTTTGGATGCAACATTACCTGTAGCATCTAGGTATAAGGTCAGTGTGGTTCTTTTTCTCAGGTGTTACACAACTAAGCTTATTCCTGTTTCTGTATACATATGAACACCAAAGGGGTCAACTTGAAAGTGCTGTATGTACCCAGGCATCTTGTGAAATTTGGAGTCACATTCCTTCATGATGTTCTGTGTGAGGCACATCTCCATCAAAACATCATAATGGATCCTTTTACTTTTTCTAATCTCTGAACAATAACCTTAAGAACATTTTTTGTTCAGACTGCGTGTTATGTTATCAGAAATCAGTTCAACAACGGGTGTTTTTTAAAGTTTATTATAGAAGAGTGTGCTGACTCCTTTACGTAGAGCTTGTGCAATTCTTCCTCTTCTCGTATTTGATGTTTGTCAGAATTTCTTTTCTGCTTTGTGTGTAATTTTTCCTCTTTGTAGCACAGATATCTTAACCAGGGTTTCTCCCAATGGTTCCCTTTTCCTTTTAAAGAGGTATTTTGCACTGCAGGAAGGGAATGTACAAACTGCACTTATGTTTAAGTAAGGACAATTAGTTTTTCGACTGTGAGGAGTTTTAATGTGCTGGCTCTTGAAAGCAAGGGAACAACAAGGATTTTTTTCCTGAAACTGTTGTACAACACATTGGTCCAAGGTTGCCTTAGTTTAGTTGAACCATGCAGTGGAACAATTTTTTTCCATTTCTTTTGATTCACTGTAATTGTGAACTTCTTAGAAATCACTGGCAACTTTCTTTTTTTTTTTTCCATGTCTTTCCATGTCCAGGTTGTGTTCAACAACGTCTTATGTTGCTTGTCTTCTGCATCATTGTTACATGAGTCTTCATCTGTGACTTCTTCCTTAACTTGGAACTCCACTCTGCAACGTCTTCTGTTGCTTGTCTTCAGCATCATTGTTACATGAGTCTTCATCTGTGACTTCTTCCTTAAATTGAACTCCACTCTGCAACGTATTCTGTTGCTTGTCTTCTGCATCATATAAGTCTTCATCTGTACCTGCTTCCTCTACTTGAATGTTTTGCTTTTCTTCTGCCTTATTCTCTAATGCCGTTTCATTATCTGATTTTTGTTCGATATTGGGAATCGAGATCTAAATCAGCTGGTCTTCTGACCCACTGTCTTCAGAACGTGCCTCTCTAACTTGGCTTTGTTGTTTTGGTTCCTTACTTTCACAATATTATTTATTTATTTTTATTACCAGAGCTTTATTTATCTCTGATGAATTTTCCTGTTTAATGATTAAATCTCTCACTCCATTTCGATTTCTTGTCCATGTGACCCACAGCCAATGATGGTTTTTCTTATCATCTTGTCCAAATATGTTAATAGAATTCAGACCAGATTTCCCAGGAATACCCTGTATCTCGGGTTGTAATGTTAGCACTCTTCATAGTTTTTACCAAAGCTTCAATTCCACCAGCCATTGCCCATAAGCATTTTCTCTGAGCTTTCTTTCCTTTTTTAATTCTCCCCATTGTCTTCACATTGCCTCTAACCTAGGGAAAAGGGGACAGCCCAAGCTAGAACCTTTTGTCCAGATAAAGTGAGTTTTAGTAATAAACTTGGGGAAGTAAAATAAGGTTTCCCAATATGTAGAGATACAAACAGTACTTAAACATCACATTTAACACAACTGAACAACTGAAGATCCGTAAAGACAGCAGTTTATGCCACACACACAGTATATATATCCCATGTTAAATTATGTTTGTTGGCGCAATTTCTGGTTTGATACTAGGGGTGGAAACATTTTTTGATTCGCATTTGAATCGCGATTCAGTCTATTTTTATATATATAACAATGAGTTTACTAAACTGCAAGAAAAACAATGAATTTCAAGGTTTTGATGCATTGAGATTTTTTTCTTCAACACTTAACTGCCTATCACAGTCAAATAGAAACAAGCAACACTAAACAGCAAACTGGAATCAAATGTAAGAATATATTGAATCGAAATGTGATTAAAAATCGTGAATCGAAAAAAAATAGTGAATAGATTTTTAATAGAATTGTGACCTCAAGAATCAATTATAAATCAATAAATAAAAAATGACTAAATGTAATCGAATCGTGAGGTACCAAAAGATTCCCACCCCTATTTGATACTATACTCTACTATACTGAAAATTAAATTCTACCACTACAGAACTGCTAAAAAGGTCGAAAGTTCATGATGTAATTTTGTATTAAATACTTTTTGTATTTTAAGAATTATATTTTGGGCATTTTAGCCCCTTATTTGACAGTTGAATACATGAAAGGGGAGAGAGAGGGGAATGACATCCAGCAAAGCGCTGCAGGTCTGAATTGAACCTGCAGCTGCTGCTTCTGCAGCAAGGACTGAGCCTCTGTACATGGGGGCACAGGCTCAACTGGTTGAGCTACAGGCTCTAGCTCAACCGTTTGAGAGCTACATAGACCCCCCTGTATCAAATACTTTTGACAGAACCCCCCAACACTTATTCTCAATGTAGAAAAGCAATACACTCTCTGAATGCTATATGTCTGTAGTTTGTGCTTATAAAGTTTAATGAGGCTGTGGTTATCCTCAAGGTCACAATAGTTCAATATATACGCGGTAACACTTTAGAATAATGGTCCGTTGTTAACAAGTAGATATGCACGAAGTAATAGGTAGTACTACGTTAACACCGAATTTAATACTATTAACTAATATGGAACCAAGATTAACTAACCAGTAAGTGATAGCTAATTTACTACAAAGGTAGTTCCTTGGTAGGTATTTGATTATTGCTAAATAAATATATCCTCATTGAGAACTACTTGTGAACTATGACCAATTAAGAAAGAATAACCAATTAATTACTAATCACAAAAGTAACATGTCTAAAAAGTGAACAAGGTTTTTTACTCTTAACATGGTCATAACATTTCAGAAGCTTGTGCCTCAAATGGGTTCTTTGTGGAAACCAGTTTATGAATATTATATCCCCTCAGATACGTTAGCTACAGGTTGAGATTGTGACCACTCTTACCAAAGGATGGACGTATGTTCTCTGTTTATTTCAAACTTAAACATGGAATAATACAAATAATGATCATTTGTTCAACATTTTTAATAATTAGGAAGTGATGCTGACACGCTCATGATTGGATTAGTTCACTATTATGAGCTCTTGAGTGTCAGTTCAATATGTCTCAGACTCCAAAGACCTACCTTTATGTTACAGTAGCCACCTGAGGAGGACTTCATTTTAGGATATTAATATAAACATTGTTTTCTTGTCAAAAACAATTTGCATCCTTATTGAAGACATTGGCTGCATTTATGTTGCAATAAGCGCAAAACCACATCTTCCAGATTACAATGTTTGTTAGAATATCACTAGTGCCTCACAGAAATGTATGCCTGTACTGTATGTGTCAAATATAAACTTAAGACTTATTATATTACTTGTGAAAACCAGTATAACTCCTCACTAATTACTCAAGCGTTACCTTGTCATCCTGCAGGAACTACTAGTGATGTGGACCATTATTTTAAAGTGACAAACATGTTAATTCCTCACTAATTACTCAAGCGTAACCTTGTCATCCCGCAGTAACTGTATCTGGACCATTATTTCAAAGTGAAAAACATGTTAACACCTCACTAATAGTCACCCCGCAAGATCTACAACATACAGTGCCGCCGTTCCCATAACGCGCACTACGCGCTGTGCGTAGGGCACCAAGTCCTGAGGGGGCACCAAAAAATTGCCAACTCTAAAATCATCATAGTACTAATAATTATAATGCCGATATTATATCAGTATATAAATATTAGGCACCTTTTAGGCATGTATATCACAAAACAGGCAGAACAAGAGATATATTTAATTGCTCAAAAAAAGTTACGATGGTGCACGCTCGCATTACGTTGGGAACTCCGTAACTAGCATCACATCAAACACAGAATGTGGATTCATTGGCAGGGCAGCTGTGGTGGTGTATACGGGGCCCAGTGGCGGTTCTACGCCCTTCGGCCCCCCCCCCCCCCCCCAGCTAAAACAGCCTGGGGTCAAATTGACACCAAACATAATAGGAGGGTTACATAAACATGCCCTTACACGCTAAATGTCTGTTATTACATGCTATATTAATATAACTTTTAGGGAGGAACACTTTTAGTTATGACGTTAAACTATACTTTGTCACGAAATATAGTTCTAGCAAATAGCAAATGTTCGTCTTTGAAACTACCTACAGATTTGAAAATTCCGTTGGCTAATTACAGGGCCTAACCTAAATAATGAAAATAAATAATAACTTAACTTGTAACAGTTTTGTTGCAAAGCACACTATTATGGTGAAATGTTATCTCGTGTTTGTCGAGTTAAAACCGAAATATTGTTGTTGCATAGCAAGCATCATAGCAAAAAGGCTAACAAACGTAAGAGTTAGCCTATACCCACCAATTAACATGAGCCCTTCATTCATGACATGGATACCGTAATAATCATACAGAGACACATTTGCATACCTTTATCTTTTTCTCGTTTCTCCTCTTCTTCTTTTCTTTTTTTTCGAAATTGGGCACCTGATGGCTTACTTGACCTTTTCCTGTCCATCTTCTTTGGCACTCAACAGTCAACAGATTTCCCATCCCCCCAACACTGTCACTCACGACCAGAAGTCAAGACTAAACCAATTCACCTTGGTGACCACAATCGTTTTGTGTTACATATTTTTATTAGCCATTTCACACAATAAAAAAATAAAAAAATGTGCAGGAACTTTAGGCCTATATTTATAATATTATGAATGAAATGTGCGTTATTTGGTCGAGGTGCAACTGACTTTAGCCCACTAATTTAGAGTATTGCACTATACAGTGGACCCCCCCAGTGGACCCAGTCAGGTGAGCTGTCTGTCCCCCTCCCCTTTTTTCACACAGCTTCTGTGCACGGCACCTTCTCAGCAAGCAGGGGTGCCTGCAGCTGCCTGAAGGGGGCGCCAATTTGCCAATTCCCCACACAGTGAAATGATAGAAAAGAGAAAACCGCTTCGCGGCGCAGAGATTTTTATTTATTTATTTTATGCTCGTGCGCCCCCCACGTGACATGAAAAAATGCCGCCCCGGGCGGCTGTCCGGTCCGCCCGTGCCTAAAACCGCCCCTGCGGGCCCGGTTCTGGTGGGCCGGTCTGGATCAAAGTCCAGGGCCTATTTTTACTCCCAGTCCATCCCTGCCAAGCCCTGATCAACCACCCTCAACCAGCTGTTTAGGGACAGATACACAGCAGAGAACCACCACCTCTGAATAGGTGTTACATTGTGATGCTGCTGTTGTGTTAGGCTATTGGTATTGAGTTATATGTTTGGTAATAAAAAGTTAAACTGGCTCAGGTTTCTTTAGGGGGGGCATCATAAAGGAATTATGCTTAGGGCACCAAAATGGCTAGCAGCGGCACTGACAACATAAAACAACTGCAGTGATTGGGTAACATTTTATATAAATATAATCATTTTATTATATGCACTGGAAGATTTCCATAAAATCGTAAAAGAAAATCCTACATAATGCAAAAATGCACATGGGCATGCAAGAATAAAGCACTTTGTAAAATATGTCTTAATGAAACATTCTTTGTTTGGCACAATGAAAAAATCCCAGGGTATTTACTTTTTTATATTTGCGAACTCAAGTAAAGTAAAAAAGACATTTACCTTTAGTCTTCTGCTGTCGTGTCAGTGTCAACCCCGTGGTTACCAGTGCGTCTTTCAATAATGAATTTTCTTTTTGGGCGCGCAAAGTTGTTGAAGTATGTATTTCCAAGCTACAGGCATTGAAGTATTTTCCGAGAGATGCTTTATTTGCTAGTGGTTGTCATGTTGACTGTAAGCTGTTTAAGGAAAAGTGATAGTACTAGCTAGTACATGTATGTTTGTAACTAGACAGCCTTTTTTTTTACTTTGTAATAACTATGTATTTCCAAATTACAAGTGTTGAAGTATTTTCCTAGCAATGCTTTATTTGCTAGTGGTTTTCATGTTATGTTGAAGTCATGTTGACTAAGTTTTTGAGTAAAAGTACTACCATATATTTGTAACCAGACAGCCTCTTTTTTGAGATTTTCTATGTTATGTTTCAGTCATATCGACTGTAAGTTTTTGAGGAAAAGTACTAGTACTATATTTGTAACCAGACAGCCTCTTTTTTACATTGTGATAATGATTATGTATTTCCAAATGACAAGTGTTGAGGTATATTCCTAGCAATGCTTTGTCTGCTAGTGGTTTTCATGTTATGTTGAAGTCATGTTGACTAAGTTTTTGAGTAAAAGTACTACCATATATTTGTAACCAGACAGCCTCTTTTTTGAGATTTTCTATGTTATGTTTCAGTCATATCGACTGTAAGTTTTTGAGGAAAAGTACTTGTACTATATTTGTAACCAAACAGCCTCTTTTTTTTTTTTCTAACAATGATTATGTATTTCCAAACTACAAGTGTTTAACTTTTTTCCTAGTAATGGTATATTTGCTGTCCATTTCTATTCCTGATTGCAAGTGACAGTAAAAGATGCGCACTTACACTGGTAGGAACACATTTTGAGTAAATGCCTCTCTTGTCTAACGCCGTTAATCTCATTATAGCACACAAGGAGACATTTTCTCAAAGATGAAACATTGCAAATTTATTTGGACCTATTATAGGCTTGCTAATGTGATCCAATTTGAGGCCACGCCCATCAAAACACACAAAGTGAGCACACGCCTTGCTTTTGGATTAAAAAAAGTACATACATCGAAAATACATTAGACATAAAATCTTGAAAGTGAGCATTTGCTTAACAATTGTAGCAATGTTAACAATATTCATGTATATCAGTGCATAGCAGTAGCCCATCCTAAATAGATTCCCCACATAATCTTACTTTTACTCATCCAAAGTAAATATGTATACAAATGTATTCCCCAATTATATTTTTTCATTGTTAAAAAAGCATAAATCATTGACTTTACAAAATAGATCATAGACATATTTACAAAAACTATTGCTCGGTTTTTGACAGTTTAGCTCCAGTTGAATTCCATTCCATGTACAAAATGGGCTACCATTTAAATCATTTTAAGTTGGCATTAATGACATCAGTTACATGAAAATGTGTCACAGTTGAACAACATTAATCTTATGACTTTGCTTTATTAGTGCGTAAACCCAATAACACCCTAACACCTTATATATTTTTCATGTTTGGTGATTAGTGCAAACTGAAATACTGTTGCTTTCCCATGGATAAGGTTCTAATTCAAATCTATATCTATGAAAGGGGTAAACACAAGCTGGGTGAAGCAAGAGAGCTCGGGTAAATAATTCCTTTCAACTTTAGTTTTCAAAAAACATTCAGGACAGGAGTTTTATCTGGGCACTAAAGGTACCACACACACTGACTAACTAACTATGCCATTTTTGTGCAGTACAATAACATCACCTCAACAGTAGTGTTTAACAATTGTTTTACATATTACACATTTATGCTTTAGTGTGTGCATTGCAGAAGACTAAGAGAGCACAATTCTCTCTCTCTCTCTCTCTCTCTCTCTCTCTCTCTCTCTCTCTCTCTCTCTCTCTCTCTCTCTCTCTCTCTCTCTCTCCTCTCTCTCTCTCTCTCTCTCTCTCTCTCTCTCTCTCTCTCTCTCTCTCTCTCTCTCCTCTCTCTCCTCTCTCTCTCTCTCTCTCTCTCTCTCTCTCTCTCTCTCTCTCTCTCTCTCTCTCTCTCTCTCTCTCTCTCTCTCTCTCTCTCTCTCTCTCTCTCTCCTCTCTCTCTCTCTCTCTCTCTCTCTCTCTCTCTCTCTCTCTCTCTCTCTCTCCTCTCTCTCTCTCTCTCTCTCTCTCTCTCTCTCTCTCTCTCTCTCCTCTCTCTCTCTCTCTCTCTCTCTCTCTCTCTCTCTCTCTCTCTCTCTCTCTCTCTCTCTCTCTCTCTGCTCCTGCTCTCTTTTCCTTTATCTTCCTCATCATTGACAATACAGCCAAAACAGACGCCACAAAAAAACAACAACCAGGCGGGTGGATTAGGCAGTGGAGGTGGTTTCCACATTCCGCTCTGTGACTAACACTTCCTTGTGTTGAACCAGCACTGTGTGGCTGCCCAGGGAGCCTGCAGCAGCCATGAGAGCAGAGTCCTCGTCTGACCCCACAGATCCAGCCTGGGAGCTGGAGCCCAGTGAGGAGCCAGTCTGAGCCCTCATCTCAACATGGGGAACTCTGACCTCCAGGCTGTGCTCTTCAGCAGAACCCCCCAGGGCCACGCCCGAGGTGAGGCCGGCAGAACTGGCCCCGCCCTCAGCCACTGCTGAGCTGCTCTCAACCACATGGACATGTTTGGATCTACTCACGCTGCCCTGTGACATGCCTGAACCCGTGGCAAAATGCCCTGGCCTTACCACGGTCTGCCCCACCCTGTGTGAGACCTGACTCCCCCCCTGACAGGGTGTGGCTTCCCCCGGCCACAACACGGCCTCCTCCTATCACAGCCTGGCCTGTGCTGGTGAGCACTTGAGCCCCTCCACTCCCCCCCACCTGCCTCTCCACCAGCACCATGCCCTGCTGGGAGCCGTACGGCCCTGCTACCTGGACTAGTCCCTGTCCCACCCCCACCTGGCCCCCGACCCCTGCTCCCCTCGCATCCACCAGAAGCACCTGAGGCTGGGGCTCGACCACGTACAGGGCCGGGGTGGAGGTGTAGTACATGGTGGGCTGTTGGATGAGGAGGGTCTGGCTGGGGACCAGCATGCTCTCCTGGACGTGGACCCTGGGGAGGCTGGCGGACCCCTGCTCTCTGAGCACCGTCTCCTTGATGAGCGTGGGAGGAGGAGGAGGCCAGTCCGGAGCTGGTGAGGGTGTTGAGGTTGGCAGACGTGTCCAGGGAGGTCTCAATGTGGGCGCCTGAGGAAGGGGTGGGTCTGGGGGGGCAAACGGACACCCCCACAGACTGTTCCGCCTCCAGGCTGGACCCTCGGCAGATCTCGGCCAGGGACCTGAACTTGTAGCCCAGGTCGTTGAGGAAGTCTAGGTCGTTGTCGTGCTCCAGGAGGCTGCAGCAGCCCACCGAGCCCGCCAGTGACCCCTGACCTTCGTAGTCGTAGGTCATCGGGGCGTCTTGCTGTTGTGAATGTTGTGCTGCATGGTTGGCTTTCTGCAAGCAGCAAACAACCCATGAATAAAACGGCTTCAAAAAAGTAACATACTGTAATACTACAATACAGTATTGCAAATCTAGGATTGATAATGTTTCCTGTTCACATACATAGGCCCGAACAAAAGATTGTCTTAACTGCAAGCTTGATTTTGTTTGTTTGACTTAACTTAGAGTTTGTCTTGTTAAGTCAGGGACAATTCATGTCTCTGAGACTATGACTTCCACACCCTATATGTATATTTATTGTGAACCATGGGACCATGTACAGTTTAAAACAAAAATGTCACCATTTGATGCACTTTACCAGATTATAACTTTAAATTAACTCACATCTGTAGTCCCTTGGCAGGTCAAAACTAAAAAACAGCACAATAACACATTTTTATATTTATATATACAGGCTGAGTGTTGATACTCACACTTGAGTAGTACTCCTCCAGGAAGCTGTCAGACAGGGCGATCCCACCATATAACCCTGCATCGTACCACGAGGAGAACTGCTCCCCTCCTGCTATGGTGGCTCCGCCCACACCCATACCCTTGCCGTCCACATGGTTGTGCCCGCTGACCATGTGCTGGTGGAAATCACTCTCACCGTACATGTCTGTCGTGGACATGGAGGTGAAGCCGCCTCCAGCTCCTCCACTCCCCACACCCCCCCCTAGCTCAAGCCTCTGATTATCTCCGTACTTCTTCACGTCCCCGGCATTGATGGAACCATGGTCCACCTCCAGAGGAACCCTGAGCAAGGGGACTTCCTGGGAAGGAAACGCGTGCGTGGGCCAATGAGAGCACGGCGATATGCGGTATCAGCCTATGTGTTGCGTGTTGGTGAAAGTGACACTGTGTTGAGCCAATGGGAACGGAGGGCTCTCTGTACCTTGTCCTCTCCTTGTCCTTCCGTGTGGTATGCGATCAGGTGCTCTTTGGTGTCAAACGGGATGGCCTTGAAGTCTCCCAGGGCCGCCACCCCTCCACACAGGCAAAACAACAAGAAGAGGGGCAGCACTGGAAACACACGCACACATTTACTTTCATATCACTGTCTACATTTTAAACACTTCACCCACAAGCTAACCTTAAAGACAATAAAGTAGCAAAACATGGCTCAAACGAGGGCTATTGTTAATGCGCGTTATCAATAACACTAGAAGAGACTGCATTACGAGACAGAGACTCTCCTTCCGCCCTAGACGTGACTGTTATCAACCTGGAAGAGAGTGCGCAGGCAGGACTCACACAGGAGAAGCAGCAGTCCCAGGAGTAGCATGAGGACACCCAGTGTTCCAAACGTGGTTCTTCTGTCCGTGTACCGCCCCAAACAGGCCGTGTTGGCGGCATCGCAAGTGCACACCACCACGTCGAGCCACTGGACGTCCCCACAGACCTTGCCCTGTTGGTCCGGGATCTCCAGGGCAACCCTGTAGTCCCCAGGCCACAGGGAGGCGTGGTCTCGCAGGATCGCAGTGGTGTCTGAGAAGTCGCGAGGGCAAAACAAATAGATGGACCATAAGATAGTAAGCCAAGACAGTTTGGAAAGTTGAAAATGTTGACTACTTTATTGAGCTACTTTATCGTTATTATTATTATTATAGATCTTTTTTAAATGTTTTTGTATTCTATATATTTTCCATTTTCACAAAAACATTTAGTCAAATATATACTTGATGCAGACTACGACCAACCATTAAGACGCTCCATGGTCCACTTCTCCTTGTTGCCTGCCTGAATCACCCGGAAGTTAAAGGGTGCTCCGTTGGGGAAGGCGTCCCCATCCTCGGCTGTGACGTAAACCATGTTGGTCCCCTGGCACATGGTCTGAGATGTGCTGGTCAGGGTAGGACAGTGGTCGTTGAAGTCCTTCACCTGGATGGCAATTGTCCCTGTGGCCGTTTTTTCGTGTACTTCTGTAAACCGACAAGAATTCATTTGGTTTAGATGTGAAAGTGACAAAGCAGATGAATGATGATGATGAGGGCCTCCATGGGCCTGTCACACTTGCCGTTAGTGATGCAGACTATCTTGGCTGTGTAAGTTCCGTTAACCACAAACTTTGACTCTCGGTCGGGCCATTTGTTTAATCTGATATCTGCTGTCTTCTCATCAATGATCAGCCAGTTGTCTATGTCGTATAGTTTGGCATATCTGACCGAAAGAAAAATCAGAAAATATATCAGTATCTTAGTGTCCTTTCACACACAGCACTACAGTATACAGTTCATATTTAATGTAATCAAATACAGTCTACAGTCACTTTCTGCCATTGTGACATACAGTATATTGACGCCTGCTTGAGATGTACCTGCGGTGCAGTAAATGACATAGGATGTGAGCTTGACGTCTTACCTCACGTTGGTGGCAGTGAGCAGGGTGTCACTGTCAATGGCAGCGTAGGTGGTGATGATCTTGTTGAGGGAGACCGTGGTCTTGTCCTCGGAGATGGTTACCACCTTGATGGCAGGCTGGAAGCGCGGTCCCTCCAGCTGGTTGACCACGTTGATCTTGATGGAGTAGATCTTAGGTCGGGGGTGGGTGCTGATGACAGAGCCAAAGTTGTACTCTGCCTTGTTGGAGACACTCACCCCCAGGTTCAACACCTTCAGCTCCTCATAGTCCAAAGCCTTCATTTTTAAAAGGCACAGAGAAAGATAACGGTCAATTGAAGGTATTTAGTTAAATACATTAAGAATATTAAGCTAAATCTTGCTCTAGATTTGATTGCACGTGTGATTGACGGGACTGATGTAACTTTATTCCATCCAACTTTAACTTTAATTTCTTGCAATTTCTTGTTTTAGACTACATTGTTGCACAGTGTATAATTTACTTAGACAAGCTAAAGCCCAACCGTACCTTAACGATAGTGATAATGCCCTCATTAGTCTTGGAATCAGTGGTGATGTGGAAGTAGCCTGCTTCATTGCCAGACACAATGGTGAATACAGCCAGCCAGTTGTCGGAGTACATCAAGTCCAGATCCACAGCTTTGATCCTCAGCACCTCCATGCTGATGGTGTTTTCCATCACGCTCCCCTCGTACTGCAACACAAACCACGTCACACAAGGTCCAACCCACAGCACATACCGGTTCACTCAGGGTTCATATAAGTAGGTCTGGGCTGAAAGAAGACAGTATTTGTGTTTGTTAGCTGCTCCTTACTCTTTCTTTCTCCAGCGTGGGTATGTTATCATTGATGTCCAGCAACTTAATCACCACTTGTCCTGTTCCAGACAGCCCTCCTGCGGCTCCATTCAAGTCAGTACCCTTCACCGTCAAGGTAAATGTGTCTTGTGTCTGGACAATGAAAACAATATCAACTAAGCCTTCACCCACTGGATTCCATTCAAGTATCAACACTGCTCTAGGTAGAGCACTCAAGTGTCTGAGAGGGAATTTAAATTCAGCTTCATATGACTTAAGATCATCATTTAACCCATGTGGATTGATCTGCATAGCCTCGGTCTCATTGTAATCCCAGTTTGCGTACTGTGATGATTAGTGCTGATCATGACCTCTCACCTCTCTGTCCAGACTGGTCTGGAGGACCAGGATCTCTCCAGTCTTGTGGTTCATGGAGAACATCCTGTCTGAGGAGGACTGCTCCACGATGCTGAAGCTAATCTGAGTGTGCTCAGTGCCAGGTTCATCGCCATCCGTCACGTTCACTTTCATGACAACTTGGCCTGGAATAGACCGGGTAAAGAGATAAGCACCACTACAGGGGTCGTAGTTCAAAAGCACATGGCAGGAAACGTTCACTAATGAGGAGTCTGGAGCACGGGGAAATAAAGTGTGAACCACACACCTACTGCGCTGTGTTCATACACTTCTCCAATCTGCTGCATTGAAAACACAGGTGGGCAGTCGTTCCTGTCCAGGACAACAATATGCAGGTCAATGTCCGTCTCAGCACGTTTTCCATTGCTGTACTTAGCCATTCCAATGAACTGCAAAAGTCAGAACACGCCCGTGTCAGTTTCATCCCCACATACACAGAGACCTTGCGTCTTCACACAGGCCTATCTCGAATATTTAGAGTTTAGAGTGTTCTCTGTGAGAGAAAGAAAAGGGAAATAGAAAGCTGATTTGATCTTGTATGCGTTCGTTTTTAGAAGATACGGGTTGTGTGGGTGAGGATTACATGGTACGAGTCCTTCTTCTCTCTGTCCAGTTTGTCGTGGATTCGGACCGTGCCATTGTTTTGGTCGATGGAGAACAAGCCCACCGGATCCTGATCTACCCCAGGACCCGTCAGGGAGTAGAACACCGGTAACTCATACTGCTTATCTGATTGAATCTAGAACAGAGACACCTATCAGTAATCATATGCAAGTTTGTATACGTCATAGGAACAATAAATGAATAAACATATGGATACATATCAGGGATTCCTGCAGCACTTTGCAGCTAAGGCGGCCGCCTAAGCAACAAACGCTTGCCGCCTTAACTACGTCGTCGTCATCAAAAAAAAAAAAAGAACGCATTAGTCTACATTTGTCTATTGCACTGGTCTGATAGATTTATGCAAGAAAACACTCATCTTCAAAACACTATCAATGAAAGGAGGAATTAGGAAGACAAGGAAGATCTACTATATGGATTTTACTGGATCGGGCTCAACCATCTACTGAAGCAACCAAAGGTTGGTACAAATGTATTCAAACTAAATATAAGCCTATTATTCAGTGTGTCAACATGGGTACAATATGAGCTGCAACAGTGACAATCCCACACCCACCCACAATGATGTTGTTTCATTGTTAAAATCATACCTTAGCAATGAACTTTAGGCCTCGGTAATCCTCATTCTCATATAGTTTACGAGGAGCAATAATCCACTCTCTCTTTTGTCTTCTCAGTTTCTGACTGTCACCATCTGCCACCACCTGTAAAAACTATCAAGAAACTAGTCATTCAGCAGGCTGGGATGCATCATCATCAAAGTGTTTTATTTAAAATGTATATACAAATCTATCTATTTGGAAAAAAGAATCGGTGAATGACGACTCATGCTGCATGTAAAAGACTCCATTAGACTCCTTAGGATGACATAGGTTACACAAAATCTTGATTTGGTGGATGTTTCTTGGATAGTTGGATAATGGTATATAAAAACGTTTGGGATATTTGTAGATACAAACATTATCACCACTATAGTGTACTTTCCATGCCGTATTGCAGTTGTTGTCATTGCATGATAACATTAATTACTCTAGCACTGCCTTAAATTAAGCTATTTACATTTAGTCATTTAGCAGACGCTCTTATCCAGAGCGATTTACAGTAAGTACAGGGACATTCCCCCGAGGCAAGTAAGGTGAAGTGCCTTGCCCTAGGACACAACGTCATTTTGCACGGCCGGGAATCGAAAAGGGCGAATCGAACCAGCAGATTCCCTCACCGCTTAGCCATCTGACCCCATCTGTATACACTCAGAACCTAAGATCTCCGATTAATCTTTTAGGTCCGTCATTTGCTTTGCCATTACAAAGTTCCATATGATTTTAAGGAAATAGACCTAGCCTTGAACCGTTTGTCAGAGGATTACTTTGTTGTTACAAAAGTTCCTACCAGTAGCCTACAGTTTTCAACCGAGTTTCTCAAACACTGAAAAAACGTTTTATTCAACAACTGTGTCATACAACTATCTTTGTATGACTAGTTTAGCTTTTTGGCCATATTGGTAAGGGGTACGCCTTTAGGCAACAAGACATTGGAATGCAGTCAATAAACCCAAACCCAAAGGTCTAATTAAAATCTGCAAACATAGTCTGTGAGTCTTTCATACCGACTAATCCGTTATAATTAGATCCATCAGTGACACCACCCATATAGCGTTCATTAGAAAGGACATTACACCATTGTCCCGTTACACGATAATTAACACCTGCACTTTTCCCGATTCGGACAGAAACCCTTATTCGTACTTACAGTTAGCATGAATGGTAACCATAAAATAACGCTGGATTTTGAAAGTCGGACCATTGTAGCTGGACAAATGTGTAATGTTTCCCTTCCCGAGGTAAATTCCGTATCGTGAGCCTAACTGTTTCTATTCAACTCGGTTATTTCAGACTTTGGCCTCTTCTACCGTGTCGAAACTTTCTCAAATACTAATGAGCCAGAGAATAGGCGGTGCCTTCCTTATACTTCTCACAGCTAGGATGATATCGGGAATGCGAAGCTCTTCATCTCAACATTGGTGCAAATTGAATAGTTTGTGCATGTTCTTTTGACAAATTTGATAACTATTCTTGTGAATTTACAATAGTCTACAATACTCAATAGTCTACTCAACGCAAATGCTCGCAATTTACTTTATGGTAGTATTACCTAAGTTTGCCTGTTTGGTTCAATGTTCTAGGACTTTTTCTTGAGTATCCCTTCTCAATAACTGCATGTTATTGCCTAACTGTCATATAGGCCTACCTTAAAATGTTTACACACACACATGCACACACAATAAACAACGACAAGCTAAATTGTCAAAATTGAAAACTATATTTCGGTTGGCTTTCGTCTTGAGACAAGCAGGTCTGTGATCTGGCACTTATCTGCAAAACTTCACTTAGGGCAGTGAAATTCTTACTGTGTCTCTCCCGAGATGGACATCATTAGCCTAAAATATCTAACTAATGGTGGGGATGCTTTCTTTTCTTTTTTTATTGGGTGCAGGAAAATTTGTTGTAGCTAAAACTGAAATAATTGTGTGTGTGTGTGTGTGTAAGCCCACTCATGTGTGTGTGTGTGTGTGTGTGTGTCTGTTAGAAATACAAAGTAAGACAAACAGAAACATAAGAATTGAAGGGGGAGTGTGTGAGAGAGACGACTGTAAATGATTCACAACTGTTGCCAAGTTACCAGTAACTGTACATTCAAATAAATGGGAGAGTCGTGTGCTTTGATCTAGGCTGATAAGACCATGCTACTTCCACCCCCAATTTAATTATATATATTTTAAATTTCTTCATCGGATGTGTCGTAAATGTAAGTAAGAGAGGTGAGGCTTCATTGGAACTTGTCAGCTGGTGAGAACCAAGAGGAGATTGTCAGGAGAAAATATATTCATTGGTAATACATTACAATGGGCTTAGCAGGACTGCCTTGTCAAAACCCCAAACAAAGTCCATGTTCAAATACATTTGAGTTTCAGTTATGGAGTGCTAAACTCTATGTGACAAAGGAGGGACCATGTGATAGAAGCAACTTCCATTACAATATCCAGATGGTGTCTAATCATTAACTAGGGCTGTATCAAAAGATATGAGCTGTACTGGGTGTGGTCGAAAACACATTCAGCACCTTTAATATAGCCTTCTGTATATTTGTGAAGCTTAAACATATTAGTATGTATTTGAACACACTATTTGAGATCTCAGATGACTGAAATGCATTGGAAATCACCCAAGTTCACCTGGGGAGTTAGGTGTTAGTGTGGGTCCACTAATAGGTCTCTCTTTAGCCAACTGACTTCCTGATACGAACACACCTAGAAGAGGTCACTGCAAATATAGACAGACCTTCTTTAAGAGGGAATAATAAAAAACAGGTAATATCTGACACTGTATGGCAACGTAAATAAGTGGGAATTGATTTATGTCAGCCAATCAAATCAAAAACATCTTTTGACTTTTGACGTCTTTGCATCCTCAAAATTAGAAGCATGTTCTGTAGTCTGAGACACCTTCTCCTAGTATGCTCCTATGAGAGCATACTCGAAACAGTATGTTGTTTTATCAACTCTTACGAAGACATTGATTAAACACTGATGATGTGTGTCCCACTCTCTCGCTATCTGACAGGAAACCACAGCAGTGGGAGCAGGATGAGTGAGTTGTGTGTGTGGGGTGGGCGGGCAGGCGGGTTCAGAGAAGTAGGGTGGGGCATGAGCAGATTTCTTCAGTGCAGATTCTGTCCATGTTGCTCAACCTAAATCACTCACTGGAAGACGTTTTTCATGTTTCAGAAACATGTTTAATCAGTAAGATTTCTTGTGAATGTTGGTGAATTAGCATAAACGAACACTGCCTCAAGGAAAGTGAAAAAGTGTTTTTTCTGTGAAGCCTGAGAGGGGCGGGGTTTATCTGACTGTGTCTCTGCAGGGGTGTTCGCAGACTGTTTTGAATGGCAGTGTTACATTCCTCTAGCTGGAGAAGGTATGTGGCCCATGGATAGGTGTGGTCATAGTAGAACGTGTTGCTCATCTCTCAGTCAAATTCTCAGTATTTTCTCCACTATAGAATTCAACTAATAAGACTTAATAGGGGCACTATTGTAGAATTACAAATTCCCCCTGGACCCAGTCTCACTTAGTAAAGCTTTTACTTCTAGCTCTCATTGTTTATAATGTGAGAATCATGATAATCAGACATGTTATCTGCTTGTAGCTGTATAACTCCCTCAGTGCTGTTGTGGTGTCTATGGAGGCTGTGTAACTCACCAGTCTTATCAGCAGTTCGTGATGATATTGTGAGCTCAGCCTCCCCCACGTCAGCCCTCATCCAACACACATTCCTGTGGGGTTAGTTAAGAGCCCTTTTCAGCTTCACTTACCACAAGCCTTCAACTTCATACCGCATAAGATGGCCAGAGAGGTCAAACCATGACACACCATAACAACAGACCAAAAACTGTTCACATACAGACTGTAAGAAGACCTAAATTACATCAAATACTATTAGTAGGCTACTCTAGATTAAATCTCTCTTGCGTCGTACGCAATCAAGGTGTGGAAGTGAACTAAAAACAATATTGTTGGTGTAAATGCCTTTGAAAGAGAATATATCATTTAAAACTTATAATTTCAATAAACGGGATCCCTCAGATAGGCTACAGAAAATGAATGGTGCACTAGGTAAACTGGAGGGACGAATATGACCGAATCCAGAGATACAATGTTTCCCCCTGGCGGTAAAAGAAGTCCGTTTACACCACAGTCACACGCAAAATCAGTAGCGGTTTTTGGCACGGGCGAAGCAGGCAGCCGCCCGGGGCGGCATGAAGAGAGGGGCGGCAATTTCCCAACCGCGGCACGTCATATGTCCGTGCTGTGGTTGGCGCCCTCTGCTGGCATAAAAAAGGTAGTGCGTTCGTGTCCATTGTCGTGCAGTTTACCTGGTGGTGGTGGGGGGGAGGGGGCGGGGGTAGCCAAATGTGCTAGGACCGTCACTGCACGCAATCCGAAACTGCCGTCCACTTTCTCACCTGTTCTTCGAAACCCACACCCAAGAAGGGTAGAGTTGATCCAGGGACCGGGTGGGGCATTTTAGAGGTGAGTCATCCAGCGCACGTCTGTAGGACTTCATAGCCAATTGAATGCTTAGGTTGTTGCGAGGTGAGGCAAAGCGTTAAAACGTAGAAAGATATTCAGTATCTTGTACTCAAGACTCATACTACAATAATTATTATCATAATTATTATTATTGTAATTATTATATATATACATATATTATAATATATTGTAATTATATATATATTATAATTATAGAGTATGCCTAAGAAACATTGAAAGGACATTTTGACAAACATAAGACAGTCAACTCAGGATGGCAAAATTAGCATGTGTGAAGTATACAGTACAGCCAATTACCAATTACAATTGAAATGTATTGCTATGTTGAGTCCTGCTCCTTCCAACGATCCCTTCAAGTATCAGTACCCCATACTATAGCTGCTGGATATGTCCTTTCTAAAGGTACTACTGTTCCTATACATGTATCCTTCTGATTTACCACGTTTCTGTGCTCGCAACCCATCATCAGTGATAATTACAGAAATGCATCGCAGTTAACAGATTCAATGTCATAGTCTATGATCCACTTATGTCTGTCTTTATTTGACAGTCACCACAATTGTTGTTGTTTCCTTTTGGTTTATTAGTTGACATGGACCGCTGCAAATGATTTCGCGCTCCAAACTCACCCATTGACGTTGCACCAGAGTATAGGTTTAGGGAAAACATGACATGGATTTCAGGACAAGTAGGTTTCAGTATTGGACTGATTTGGAAAATGGACCGGCCGGGATTTGATATTTTCGGAGCTGCAGAAAGACGTAATAGCGGTCACATCGAAATTGCCCGCATAATCATACAGTATGATAAAATATTGGGGAGGACGTGTCCCATAATCATACAGTATGCTAAAATATTGGGGAGGATGTGTCCCATAATCATACAGTATGATAAAATATTAAGGGGGACATGTCCCATAATCATACAGTATGATAAAATATTAGGGGGAACATACGTGTGATAATCAATTCGTGTAAATATATCTTCAACTTAAGTTTTAGTGTTGATAGTATAGTTCTTTGTTATTGTGTTTTTAATAGTGTTTTTTGTGTAGTTGGCTAGTTTAGAGTAATTTAGCGCACTCCTGTGAAGGTGGGCCACCCGAAGGACAGAATTTGAGGTAAATATGTTTTAATACAAACTTTAGCTCTGCTATCTATGTATTTGTATGTTTATCCAACGTGAAATAGCCATATCGAACATACAGTTAGGTCCATAAGTATTTGGACATTGACACAATTTTCATCGTTTTGGCTCTGTATACCACCACAATGGATTTGAAATGAAACAATCAAGATGTGCTTTAAGTGCAGACTTTCAGCTTTAATTTCAGGGTATTTACATCCAAATCAGGTGAACGGTGTAGGAATTATAATACATTTTATATGTGCCCCCCCCCTTTTTAAGGGACCAAAAGTAATTGGACAATTGGCTGCTCAGCTGTTCCATGGCCAGGTGTATGTTATTCCCTCATAAAGGGAGTTCGTTATTTCATTGACAAGGAGCAGATAAAAGGTCTAGAGTTCATTTCAAGTATGGTATTTGTGTTTGGAATCTGTTGCTGTCAACTCTCAATATGAAGTCCAAAGAGCTGTCACCATCAATGAAGCAAGCCATCGTTAGGCTGAAAAATCAAAACAAACCTATCAGAGAGATAGCAAAAACATTAGGTGTGGCCAAATCAACTGTTTGGTACATTCTTAAAAAGAAAGAACGCACTGGTGAGCTCAGCAACACCAAAAGACCCGGAAGACCACGGAAAACAACTGTGGTGGATGACAGAAGAATTCTTTCCCTGGTGAAGAAAAACCCCTTCACAACAGTTGGCCAGATCAAGAACACTCGCCAGGAGGTAGGCGTATCTGTGTCAAAGTCAACAATTAAGAGAAGACTTCACCAGAGTAAATACAGAGGGTTCACCACAAGATGTAAACCATTGGTGAGTCTCAAAAACAGGAAGACCAGATTAGAGTTTGCCAAAAAACATCTAAAAGAGCCTGTACAGTTCTGGAACAACATCCTATGGACAGATGAGACCAAGATCAACTTGTACCAGAATGATGGAAAGAGAAGAGTATGGAGAAGGGAAGGAACTGCTCATGATCCAAAGCATACCACCTCATCAGTGAAGCATGGTGGAGGTAGTGTTATGGCGTGGGCATGTATGGCTGCCAATGGAACTGGTTCCCTTGTATTTATCGATGATGTGACTGCTGACAAAAGCAGTAGGATGAATTCTGAAGTGTTTCGGGCAATATTATCTGCTCAGATTTAGCCAAATGCTTCAGAACTCATAGGACGGCGCTTCACAGTGCAGATGGACAATGACCCGAAGCATACTGCGAAAGCAACCAAAGAGTTTTTTAAGGCAAAGAAGTGGAACGTTCTGCAATGGCCAAGTCAATCACCTGACCTAAATCCAATTGAGCATGCATTTCACTTGCTAAAGACAAAACTGAAGGGAAAATGCCCCAAGAACAAGCAGGAACTGAAGACAGTTGCAGTAGAGGCCTGGCAGAGCATCACCAGGGACGAAACCCAGAGTCTGGTGATGTCTATGGGTTCCAGACTTCAGGCTGTCATTGACTGCAAAGGATTTGCAACCAAGTATTAAAAGTGACAATTAGATTTATGATTATGTTAGTTTGTCCAATTATTTTTGGTCCCTTAAAAAGGGGGGGGGCCACATATAAAATGTGTTGTAATTCCTACACCGTTCACCTGATTTGGATGTAAATACCCTGAAATTGAAGCTGAAAGTCTGCACTTAAAGCACATCTTGATTGTTTCATTTCAAATCCATTGTGGTGGTATACAGAGCCAAAATGATGAAAATTGTGTCAATGTCCAAATACTTATGGACCTAACTGTAAATGTATATTAATTTCTAGCCAATTTGAGTTGGCACTGGTTTTCTAATTCGGCTAAATTGAGACGTCGTACAGTACTGTATCGTCTTAATTTGTACAGTACTGTACTGTAGCTAACAATCTTATCGATAGCACTAGCTAGCTCTAAATCGGATGCCTACACACTAGTGGTGTCGTCTCTTTAAGGATACAGAAAATACAAAACAGCTGAAGCTACTTTTGGACAGGTGAAGGCTACAGCTCTAGCTAGTCAAGTAGCTCTAGAGTAGCAAGCTACTTTTGGACAGTTAGACTAGAGCTACTGTACAATGAACCAAGACGTTTTAAAAGAAAAGTAGCTATCATAATGATAGTTGGCTGTCATTGCCACTTAGCGTCATTGTTGTCCTGGTTACGGACTCAGACGCGCATGATCTCTACTTACTCTTGCTACGTCGGACAAGCTCTAAATCGGATGCCTACACACTAGTGGTGTCGTCTCTTTAAGGATACAGAAAATACAAAACAGCTGAAGCTACTTTTGGACAGGTGAAGGCCACAGCTCTAGCTAGTCAAGTAGCGTTAGCTCTACTGTAGAATAGCAAGCTACTTTTGGACAGTTTGCTCTAGACTATAGCTACAATAAACCAGGGAAGCTTTCCGTTTCACTTTTTACGGTCCTAAAAATAACTCCAGGAGCATATGGATACAATACACTTCCACTTAATGTTCTTTGCATTTGATCTGCTGTCTAACTGTAGCTAATTCATGTTGCAGGTGTTGATTCCGGACGTACTGTACTGGTGGAGGAAGAGGAGGGAGAGGATGAGGAGGGGTTGACACAATTAAATATAAGAAAATTAATTCAGGCTTTTAAAATGCATTTGAATAAAGTGTTTGTTTATACTGTAAATCGTGTTTTTTCTTCTATAAGCATACACATAATAAGTTACAATACAGCCTGTTGTACAAGTTGATTAAAAAAAAATAAAGAAGTTAAATTACATTGTTGAGTTTAAGTGAACACATTCAGTTTAGTTTTGCACTATAGGCTAATATGCATTGTATACTTTGTATACAATACATATCCATTATATGCATAAATGAGACTATAAATTAAGGTTCAGAAATTGATTCTGCATTTGGTATGCGAAAGTTATCAGGACGTCGCAAGGGAACGTCCCCATGACGTCGCAGACAAACGTCCCCTGAACGTCCCCTAAATGTTATGAGGACGTTACATGGACGTCCCGGGGACGTTTGTCTGCGACGTCCCCGGGACCTTCAGGGGACCCTACAAAAA
Organism: Osmerus mordax; assembly: GCF_038355195.1. Classification (NCBI taxonomy): domain Eukaryota; kingdom Metazoa; phylum Chordata; class Actinopteri; order Osmeriformes; family Osmeridae; genus Osmerus; species Osmerus mordax. The sequence continues at coordinate 4,686,624 of NC_090050.1, read as the reverse complement.
GACGTCATGGGGACGTTCCCCTGCAACGTCCTGATAACATTCGGGGACGTTCAGGGGACGTCCTGGGGACGTCATTTTGTTAGCTGGGATGTCCCATAATCATACAGTAGGCCTATGATCAAATATTGGGGGGGACGTGTTAATATTCATAAACTGGTTTTCACAAAGAACTCATTTGAGGCACAAGCTTCTGAAATGTTATGACCATAAGAGTAAAAAAAAACAATTGTTCACTTTTTAGACATTACTTTTGTGATTAGTAATTCATTGGTTATTCTTTCTTAATTGGTCATAGTTCACAAGTAGTTCTCAATGAGGATATATTTATTTAGTAATAATCAAATACCTACCAAGGAACTACCTTTGTAGTAAATTAGCTATTACTTACTGCTTAGTTAATCTTGGTTCCATATTAGTTAATAGTATTAAATTCGTTGTTAATGTAGTACTACCTATTACTTCCTGCATAGCTACTCGTTAACAACGGACCATTATTTTAAAGTGTTACCATATACACTAAGGCCAAGTAAAAAAAAAATGACTCACTACAATGAAATGGCTACTTTTGAGACAAGGATTATAAGGAATGGTTACAATTTGGCTTAGCAGTCATATCCAGTTTATGCAATTCCACGAGTGTTTAAGGACCTCAGTATAAAGAAATATAAAAAAAAACAATTTCTTGAACAGGTAAATTTTTTTACAAAATAACACACAACTTTTTATATACACAGAGGCTCAGTCCTTGTTGCAAACTTGTCTGACCGAAGGCCATTTGCTGCATGTCATTCCCTCTCTATCTCCCACTTTAATCCATCCTATCAATAAAGGCAATAAAAGCAAGAAGTATGATCAAATATTGGGGAGGATGTGTCCCATAATCATACAGTATGATAAAATATTAAGGGGGACATGTCCCATAATCATACAGTATGATAAAATATTAGGGGGAACATGTCCCATAATCATACAGTAGGCCTATGATCAAATGTTGGGGGGGGACGTGTTAATATTCATAAACTGGTTTTCACAAAGAACTCATTTGAGGCACAAGCTTCTGAAATGTTATGACCATAAGAGTAAAAAAAAACAATTGTTCACTTTTTAGACATTACTTTTGTGATTAGTAATTCATTGGTTATTCTTTCTTAATTGGTCATAGTTCACAAGTAGTTCTCAATGAGGATATATTTATTTAGTAATAATCAAATACCTACCAAGGAACTACCTTTGTAGTAAATTAGCTATTACTTACTGCTTAGTTAATCTTGGTTCCATATTAGTTAATAGTATTAAATTCGATGTTAATGTAGTACTACCTATTACTTCCTGCATAGCTACTCGTTAACAACGGACCATTATTTTAAAGTGTTGCCATATACACTAAGGCCAAGTTAAAAAAAAGTGACTCACTACAATGAAATGGCTACTTTCGAGACAAGGATTATAAGGAGATCAGATGGCTGAGCGGTTAGGGAGTCGGGCTAGTAATCTGAAGGTTGCCAGTTCGATTCCCGGCCGTGTCAAATGACGTTGTGTCCTTGGGCAAGGCACTTCACCCTACTTGCCTCGGGGGAATGTCCCTGTACTTACTGTAAGTCGCTCTGGATAAGAGCGTCTGCTAAATGACTAAATGTAAATGTAAATGTAAGGAATGGTTACAATTTGGCTTAGCAGTCATATCCAGTTTATGCAATTCCACGAGTGTTTAACCCTTGTGTTATCTTCGGGTCATTCTGACCCATCAGTCATTGTGACCCACCGTCATATTGCGACAAATTTACCTCATACAAAAACAAAGTGAAGCATTTTCTTTTAACTGTCGGGCTGTCTCAGACCCCCCACATTGGAATGGTTAAAAGAAAATTATTTTTATTTGTTTTTGTATTGGGTAAAATTGGGTAAACACAACGGTGGTTCGTTATGAACCATTGGGTCATGTGACCCGAAGGCAGCACGAGGGTTAAGGACCTCAGTATACAGAAATATAAAAAAAAAACAATTTCTAGAACAGGTAATTTTTTTTACAAAATAACACACAACTTTTTATATACACAGAGGCTCAGTCCTTGTTGCAAACTTGTCAGACCGAAGGCCATTTGCTGCATGTCATTCCCTCTCTATCTCCCACTTTAATCCATCCTATCAATAAAGGCAATAAAAGCAAAAAAAAATTCTATTTAGAAGGAAAAACCCCACAACGTTCTTAGGGTTAATAACTACAATGAAAAGACAATAAAAAAAGATTACTTACATATAACCATGGAACGGGAGTGGTGGCCAATCGTCAAGTAAATTCAAAGGCAGATGAACGAATATTTAACCCGAAGACTCGGTTGGCAGAGGAACAAATCTTTAACCCGAAGACAAATGAGGTCGGTGGGAGTCCTGGCTTATAGATCTTAAGAACCTTGCTCATGTCAAGATTGATCGCTGATATCTTCCAGCAGATTTTCAAGAAGTTCAGAGATATGAACTCCACCATTTTTCTGACGCAAGTGTTGTAGGATATTGTGTCTGTACCTATCTAAGAGCAATCAGTAAATCAGGACAAATCCACTGCTCACTTGTCATTGCCAAGTAGCACCCACCAAGGTAACTACTGTGCCAAGACTGGAGTTGTCCGCAGCAGTAGTAGCAGTGCGCACAAGTGACATGCTCAAAGGAGAACTAGAGCTGGAAAATTTTCAAGAATTCTTCTGGACAGATTTGCAAGTCGTCTTAGGATACATAAGCAACGAAGCGAGGCGTTTTCATGTCTTCGTAGCAAACCGTATTCAGCGCATCAAGGACAGTACTAAACCAACAGAAGGGATTGCTTCAGAAGACAACCCCGCCGACCACGCATCTTGAGGACTCAAAGCTAAAGAGCTCATTGCCTCCATCATTGTATCATCGTTTATCTACAACTGTGTCAAATGCAGGAAATTCAGACGTCGAACAGAAGAACAAAAAATGGCAAACCTTCCTAGCGAAAGAATGGAGACAACTCCTCTCTTTACATACTGTGGGATGGATTGTTTCGGCCCGTTCTATATTAAGGAAGGAAGAAAAGAACTAAAACGGTATGGACTGCTGTTCACATGCTTGTGCTCTTGTGCAGTACATATAGAGTTACTTGATGATTTATCAACTGATGCATTCCTCAACTCACTTTGTGCTTTCATTGCTCTACGTGGAAACTTCCGTCAACTGCGATCAGACCAAGGCACCAATTTTGTTGGAGCAAGACGTCTTGGAAGCAGTAAAACAAATGGACCAAGAATGCCTGAAACAACTAGGCTGTGAGTTTGTCATGAACCCTCCCTCTGCCAGCCATATGGGTGGAGCCTGGGAAAGGCAAATCCGAACAATCAGAAAAGTGTTAACATCCATCCTGGATCAGTCATCACGAACACTTCACGGTTCATCCTTAAGAACCTACCTATATGAAGTGATGGCAATCGTAAACAGCCGACCTTTGACAGCACACCTAGTAAATGATCCTGCTGGACCTCAGCCACTTACGCCCAACCTTCTCTTGACAATGAAGTAAAGCAGGACCTTTACCTTTGTAGAAGATGACGTAGAGTGCAGTATCTAGCCAACAAATGTTGGCAAAGATGGAAGAAAGAATATTTGTTGAGCCTACAACAAAGACAAAAGTGGCACAAGACAAAAATAAATGCGAAGTCAATGACAGTGATCATACAAGACGATACAACACCCAGAAACGATTGGAAGCTGGCTAAAGTCACTGCCATGTACCCAAGTCAAGATGGATGCATACGAAAAGTGCAGCTGATAATCAGAGACTCAACATTAGATGACCATGGGAAGAGACTGAGTAAACCAGTTCATCTTGTAAAACCAATCCACAAGACTGTCACATTGCTGGAAGCAGATTAGTACAGTTCATAAGTTCATATTGAAAATCACAAGTGATTTGGTGGGAGTTTAGCTGCCGTCAGAGGCAACTCTCATATTTAGATTTATTTATTAGAGAATATTTCAGTTCATAAAATCCATTTAGGTTAAAAAGTCAATAAATAGTTAAATGTTCAGCATAATCTTTTGAATAAATAAGTAATATATTTTCTGTTAATACATGTCAATTCATTTCCTGTTATTTAGCTAAAACCATAGAAAAAGAGGGAACCTATTTTTCTTTCAGCTTGGGAATTACTTAATTGTTGCTGTCAGGATAGTTTTTACTAGTGCACTACAATAAAAAGAGCCACACGAGGTGCTGTGCTAGTAGCATGTCTGTGGGAGTTATAAGCATATACGCATATAAGAAGTGCAAATAAGTTGTCTTTTATTTTAAGAAGAAGAAGAAGAAGTTGTAACCAGAGAATGTCTAATATAGGGAGAACTGCCACTCTCGGGAAACTTCCGGGTTCTGAACTGGTTGCAGTTCCATGTGAGGGCGCTAACGAGCGAGTGCATAGTGAATGGAGGTCTATGGAGCTATACCCCTCAAAATCCACTTTTCTCAGGATATAAGTTTTTGTCTAGTAATTTGAATTCTGAATTCGAAAGGGGAGGCAAAAAAAATACACACTGCTGGTTGTTAGATTTTCTTAAAGTCGCCTTTCTGTTCTAAAAAACCTTTGAAAATGTCATTGACGTCATACACATCATACGACCAGAGCTACTGCTTTACGGCAAGCTCTGGTCACTTCCTTTTTTCTCTCAAGGCATCGACCATAGATATATATGAAGACTAGATGTCTTACGGCGGAGTCTAGAATGTCCGCACATGGCTGCCATCTTGCTACAGTCAACTCGCTCACCCATAACATTGTGTTGGTGCTACATGTACTTTTTAAATGACCATAACTTGCTAAATTTTCAACCGATTTTTTAACGGTTTGGTTTTGGTTTCAACGTCAGAGATGTCGTTATGCCACTGCATACTTATGAATAATTATGTTTTTTTTAAATAGAAGTATGCAGTGGCATAACGACATCTCTGACGTTGATAACAAACCAAACCGTTTCAAAATCGGTTGAAAATTGAGCAAGTTATGGCGGACGTTCGACTCTGTTGTCCGGCAACGCGGACGAGACATCTACCCTTTATATATATCTATGGCATCGACAACACAGCTGACAGGTTAGGCTCTCCCTGTCAACACACATGCTAGAAAGAGTTTTGGCTTGCTAATGTTGTTGCTAATATTGCTAATGCTCTGACATTCTGATTCCGCTTCGGATGCCATCAAGCGGGAGCTCTGGTCGTATCCTTCACTAACCAATCAGCATTCATTAGCAGAATGCTAGCTGTTATGGGCAACAACGACTCACCCTGTAAGAAATCAAAAGGACATAAGTACTCGTTCATTCAAATTTCGACCTATAATCCATGTTGAACATGCAAAAATTACAATCAAATCGGAGATTTCTCAACGACAATCAGGCGAAAGAGACAAAATTAGCCGTTTAACTCCATAGACTCCCATTCATTTTGCACTCGCTCGCGATCACCCCCAGTGGAACTCTGGTGTAACTGCAGCCAAATTCGGTACAATGGGGCTCAATAGGGAGTGGCAAGGCTCTGTCTGTACTCCGACTGCGTGATATGACGAGATGCTGGTGACGCGCCAAGGTCTCGGAGTCTCCTGCATTAACAAATTCTGCCGGATTAGCAAGCTATTTTTACTAATGTTTTGTTAGCGATTGAATGGTAATGCAAGCTAGCTAAAAACAATGTTAGTTTACATTTACATTTACATTTATTCATTTAGCAGACGCTTTTATCCAAAGCGACTTCCAAGAGAGAGCTTTACAAAGTGCATAGGTCACTGATCATAACAACAAGATAGCCAAAAAACATCGCGAGTAGCCAAAATATGAAGCACACATTGTGAACAACCAAAGTAAGTGCCAAAGGGAAGAACCATAAGAGCATGTAGTTAAACAAGTTACAATTAAACAACATGAACAGCTATAAGTGCAAGTGTACCTGTGGAAAAAAAGCAAGCAACAGTAATAAAACAATATATCACAGCGAGAACAAAAATTTAAATCAGTTACCACTAACCACAAGAGCAACAAGTCTCTAAGCAAGAGTCATTGTGATCCTTGAGGAAACTAACATCGGGTCAAGCGAACCGTTCCTAAGTACCGTTGTACTCCCGGAACAAGTGCGTCTTGAGCCTTTTCTTGAAGGTGGAGAGACAGTCAGTGTCTCTGATGGAGGTGGGGAGTTGATTCCACCACTGGGGGGCCAGACAGGAGAAGAGCTTGTGTTGGGACCGGGCGGTCTTGAGCGGTGGGACCACCAGGCGGTTGTCTGAAGAAGACCGTAGGTGACGGGTGGGGGTGTAAGGCTGCAGGAGAGACTTGATGTAGACGGGTGCAGTCCCGTTCACTGCTCGGAAGGTCAGTACCAGGGTCTTGAATCTGATACGGGCCATGATAGGTAGCCAGTGGAGAGAGATGAGGAGCGGGGTAACATGGGAGCGTCTGGGTAGATTGTAGACCAGGCGGGCTGCTGCGTTCTGAATCCTCTGAAGAGGGCGGGTTGCAAATGCTGGGAGACCAGCGAGCAGCGAGTTGCAATAGTCCAACTTGGAGAGGACAAGTGCTTGGACTAGCAGCTGGGTGGAGTGCTCAGACAGGTATCTCCTGATCTTCCGGATGTTGTAGAGGGTGAATCTACACGACCCTGAGACTGCAGCAATTTGGGCCGTGAGGGAGAGCTCGTCGTCCATGGTAACCCCAAGGTTCCTGGCAGAGGATGAAGGGGTCACCGTCGCAGATCCCAGGGTGATTGAGAGATTGTGGGAGATGGAGGGTTTAGCCGGGATGATGAGAAGTTCTGTTTTGGCGAGGTTCTGCTAGAGGTGGTGCTCGGTCATCCAGGCGGAGATGTCTGTGAGGCAGGCCTCAATCCTAGCTGAGATCCCCGGATCGGTCGGGGGGAACGACAGGTACAGCTGCGTGTCGTCAGCGTAGCAGTGGTAGGAGAAGCCATGGGAGGTGATGATTGGTCCAAGTGAGGTGGTGTACAGAGAGAAGAGGAGGGGTCCAAGGACGGAGCCCTGTGGGACACCAGTGGAGAGCTGGCGAGGGCCTGACAGTTTGCCTCCCCAGGAGACCTGGTCAGTGGCGCCTTAATGCACGGGCTTACCTGGGCTTAAGCCCGGGGCCTCGACCAATCAGGGGCCTCTTAATAATAATACAAAATAATAATGATGATAAACGTCCGTATTCGCGGTGTCATTACTCTGCTCTACAGTGGCATCTGGTGGTGTATGTGGAGGGAGGGGAGGCCCCCCCCTCCCCCTTATCTAAACAAAATGTAACAAAATGTAACAAAAACTAGAGAGGGTACAATTTGTAGGGTGTGCTTGCTTGCGTCGGTTGCAGATGGGTCCATTTAATATGAAACAAGCTGAACCCCCTTTGAGACAAGCTATTATAACAACGTTGTCACCGGCAGTATTTTTCAGATGGAATCGCGATTCAAACGGTACCATCTGTTAACTGAAAATATGCCCTCAAACGCGACTTTTTGGTCTCAGTCTAGAGCCCTGCGTGGAGAAGCTGAATTATGCTACGAGCAAGCTAGCATAGCTGCTGTTGCGGGAACGTTAAAAGTGTATTGTACAGTAAAAGTGAAATGGAACGCGTCTTTCTGCCTTGAAGCTGCGTGTGCATCATCATCAAGACCCCATCTATATGTAAGGATAACATCCAAGCTAACAATTTCGCCAAATCTGACTGCAGCTTTGTATGCCATATGTACGGTGTTATGGTTGTGTAACCAGGTTCTAATCAGCCTCCATAAATTACTTGCAAAAATATCTCAAGGTCTGGGATCACTACTTAAATACCTTTAGTAATGTCCTGGTTCGAGGGATAAAGAAAAATAATAAGAATACTAACAAAAACAATAGGTTCCCTCCTACCAGAGGAACCCTAAATACTAACAAAAACAATAGGTTTCCTCCTACCGGAGGAACCCTAATAATAAGAATACTAACAAAAACAATAGGTTTCTTCCTACCGGAGGAACCCTAATCATAAGAATAATAACAAAAACAATAGGTTTCCTCCTACCAGAGGAACCCTAAATATGAGAACATTATTGAGACGTTTTTATACAACGAATACCATAATATGTAGCATGTTAAAAGTGTTTATGTAGTCTTGGCTCTTCCTCTTGTTGTGTTGGTCTGCTCTAAAAGTTATTTCCCAACCTTTAACCTTCGTCATTGTCCTTCTTGCTCTGTCCTTAAACATCTAAAGATTATGTTTTTTCATCTCTTCACTCTATAGCCTTTATTGTACAAACTCTACAAAGGCATTGTCTACTCTCTCTTCAGCCTGTAAAAGGTCACTGACAACAGCATCTGAAGCTAGTTTTCATGATGTTATGTGACTTTCTCCCTCCAATGTCTGGTCAAATGGGTTGATCATACATTTGATTGTTGACATGATGTTTTGAATATCCTTTTATGATTCATGCAGTTCACTGTGTTGGAGTGATGTGGTGCATCTATGCACCGCATCTTTGTTTAGGGAGAATCCTAAATCTCGGTTGGCTGTTTGCTCTATGACTTGATCACAGGCAGTGTTTGCAAAACCATACTCCTGTTGTCTCTGAGCAACAAAATACCCAGATTGTACCTGTAGGTATATGCTAAATGTGTGTCCTCTAGACTGTTCATCTCCAGCCAGTAAGAAGAAAGGCATCTTGCATAGTTTACCTTATCATATGAAAAAAAAAACATCAGACACTCGGACGACTAGAGGGGCATGGTATTCCACATCAGATTATAGGTCTTCTTTGTCCTGCCCGTCCTCTCCTCTGCCCTGCCCGTCCTGTCTGTGCTTTCAATAAGCATGCAATGTATGTAAACTCATTTTCAAATAAAATGTGGTGCACTTAGATTGTAAAAGCAAAATTGATTTTGCAGTAGGTTATTCGTATACACTGACCCCACTGTACATCTTTCCATACAAAATACAGAATTTCATACACACCTGTTTGGAAAACCTTCTCCAGAGCTGCATTTTCACTCCTCTTACGTGCTGTAGCTATATTTGTTGTGTTGGTGAAGTTACTGTAACACCCTTGTGAAATCCAGCATTACCTAGCATATGGTTCTGAGGTGCTGAATTTAAGTTGAATCTTTCCACTGCTTTTTCTGCAAGAATGCTTTGCTTGCTTTCACAATTTTGCAATTGCAATGGACTCTGAACAAACTTGGACCAACTAGCTTCAGTAAATGGGTATATTAAATGTTTTGGTTTGCTACCTACATGCATACAGCATGATTGCAACTACTTGTGGCCTTGAATACACTGCTAGCAATACAATTAATTGTGCACATGCGTGTATTATGCTAATGAGGTTCCAACTTGCTAAGTGTGCAGAAATGTCAATATGTATTGATGAGTGTTACTGATGTGGTATACCTACCTACTAATTATAATTGGGTGTGCTTTGCCTTCGGCAAGGGCACAACCTTTGTTCTCTCACATATATATTATTATTCTTTTTATTCTTTTTGCCCCCCTAAAACTAATTGGCCTACATAGACAACGTAGGTGTCAAAAGTTTCGTCTTGGTAGCGATTGAGTTGCTTCTATTGGAATTTACGTTCCGTTGCATGGTTTGGGCTTCAGTTAAGTTTTTGTGGCGAAAACTGAAGCTAACGGTGGCTAATTTGCTAGCCACAGTCACTGACGTTACTAACGTCACTACGTCACTAACGTCACGAAAACACGCGTGACTACCTTTGGCAGAACATTCGTTTCGCATCTGTTAACTTGGGGGATAGCTAGGCTAACTATAGCTTTACTGCAAGGCAGCTGCAGAAACGCCACAAGCAAAGAGGCCAGGGTGATAAATATTTACTCATTTTACTTTGTGATATGACACACAATTGTGATGTGTAATGTACAATATAAGCTGATATTATTAAGGAAGTACATCTACTTTCGGAAACAGTAGTCTACTATTTCACTGAAATATTAGCATCATGACATTAGCCTGTGTTGCCCGGGCAACACATACTACAGTGGTCTATGATGTATCTGTTTTCAATCGTTAAAATAAACATTCCTCACATATACATTTTCGTTGTAGGATTTATTCTGACATTAGTAAACGATTTGTTGGTGAAATTACCATTACCTGTCGTTTCAAACCAGTGTAGCTCACTGCAACGCTGTAGCTTACGCGAGACACACTACAAAAACATCTAGCTACAGTACACAGCTGTTTAGGAAGTCAAACGGCGACAGAAAATGTTCGGCACTCCCCTTAATTAAATCAAAAGTCTATCTAACTACTAACCTGAACTTCATTGCCACAGCCTAAACGTTGTCAGTCTGTTCATGAAAATAATTAATTTCAGCCTAAACCGTACAACGGAACGTTAAATCCAATTCAACCAACGCAATCGCTACCAAGACGAACACAGCAGTAGTCTACTACTGTACCGTAGTAGTACAATTTACCGGGGCAGCTTCTCCACACAGGGCTATATCGCATTTTGCGTTGTTACTGACAATGATCGCTACCAGTGAGCTTTTTATGAATGAGCGATTTTCCACTAAATAAATGTCAAGTTTATTTACGTTTTGGGGGGCATATTTTCAGTTAGCAGATGGTACTGTTTGAATCGCGATTCCATCTTCTACTGCCGGGTAACGTCGTAGAATAATCTTCAAAGGGGTTGTTTATTCATGAATGAATGCAATATGAGTAGGCTAAATGCCTGAAAATATCATGAGAAGGGAAAAACTTAAAATGACGTTTATGTCATAGAGATTAGGTCAATTTTTACACCGGTCTGCCAAATGTATTCGTTTTGATTCAACGATGAGGCTGCCTCTTGCAGGGGAAATGAGAAGACATTACTAACGTCACTACGTCACTAACGTCACGAAAACACGCGTGACTACCTTTGGCAGAACATTCGTTTCGCATCTGTTAACTTGGGGGATAGCTAGGCTAACTATAGCTTTACTGCAAGGCAGCTGCAGAAACGCCACAAGCAAAGAGGCCAGGGTGATAAATATTTACTCATTTTACTGTGTGATATGACACACAATTGTGATGTGTAATGTACAATATAAGCTGATATTATTAAGGAAGTACATCTACTTTCGGAAACAATACTCTACTATTTCACTGAAATATTAGCATCATGACATTAGCCTGTGTTGCCCGGGCAACACATACTACAGTGGTCTATGATGTATCTGTTTTCAATCGTTAAAATAAACATTCCTCACATATACATTTTCGTTGTAGGATTTATTCTGACATTAGTAAACGATTTGTTGGTGAAATTACCATTACCTGTCGTTTCAAACCAGTGTAGCTCACTGCAACGCTGTAGCTTACGCGAGACACACTACAAAAACATCTAGCTACAGTACTAGTACACAGCTGTTTAGGAAGTCAAACGGCGACAGAAAATGTTCGGCACTCCCCTTACTTAAATCAAAAGTCTATCTAACTACTAACCTGAACTTCATTGCCACAGCCTAAACGTTGTCAATCTGTTCATGAAAATAATTAATTTCAGCCTAAACCGTACAACGGAACGTTAAATCCAATTCAACCAACGCAATCGCTACCAAGACGAACAAAGCAGTAGTCTAGTACTGTACCGTAGTAGTAGTAGTACAATTTACCGGGGCAGCTTCTCCACACACGGCTATATCGCATTTTGCGTTGTTACTGACAATGATCGCTACCAGTGAGCTTTTTATGAATGAGCGATTTTCCACTAAATAAATGTCAAGCTTATTTACGTTTTGGGGGGCATATTTCCAGTTAGCAGATGGTACTTTTTGAATCGCGATTCCATCTTCTACTGCCGGGTAACGTCATAGAATAATCTTCAAAGGGGTTGTTTATTCATGAATGAATGCATTATGAGTAGGCTAAATGCCTGAAAATATCATGAGAAGGGAAAAACTTAAAATGACGTTTAAGTCATAGAGATTAGGTAAATTTTTACACCGGTCTGCCAAATGTATTCGTTTTGATTCAACGATGAGGCTGCCTCTTGCAGGGGAAATGAGAAGACATCTATTTCATTCTACACTTCACTCTATTTTCAGTTGTAAATGAGCAGCAAAAAAATCTATGTAATCTTTATAAATAATAAGTATGCATTTTTATATAAAATATACAGAAATATCAGTTGTAAAAATGTCATTCAAAAACGGACCCCTGTGCAACCGACGCAAGCAAGCACACCCTACAATTTCCCCAGAAATTGTACCCTCTCTAGTTACGTATGTCATTGATTCATGTCATTATTATATGTTTAGGCGACACACACTTAAAACAATACTGTACATTTATTTGAACTATGTTCTGCACATTTCATTATCACTTAACTGTTCATTTGCTATAATGACTTATAGCAGCGCAATAATATAACAAATATGCTTTTTTAAGTGAAATGTTTCTTTAGAGAATACCTGAATTAGCCATTTGTTTGACTTTTTACATTTAGTCATTTAGCAGACGCTCTTATCCAGAGCGACTTACAGTAAGTACAGGGACATTCCCCCAAGGCAAGTAGGGTGAAGTGCCTTGCCCAAGGACACAACGTCATCTGGGAATCGAACTGGCAACCTTCTGATTACAAGCCCGCTTCCCTAACCGCTCTGCCACCTGACTCCCTCTTTTTCCATACATTTGAAGCCCAGTCACCCACTGACAATATACTGTCTCACCAAAATGCACATGTGAATGATTACTTCCTACTTTACTCGCCTTGAATATCGGAGTATACGATTGGTGGATTTTAGGAAGGTGTCATGTATATGAGCTCTTATTGGATGCGGACCATAGTTGTCCGGAAAACATGCTTGTGTCGATAAAGAAACAAAATGTTTGTTCCTTGAAAAATGTGCAAGAACTGGACATGCCAACAATTCTTTTAAGGGTTGTAGAAAAGTTTTAAAGCGATAGAAAAAAATCCAGCTCCTCCATCGCCAGGGATCGTTCAAATGCACGATTTTGAGCTTCGGCCCACCACCCCCAGGCTTAGAAAGGAACGACACCAGCCCTGCGCAGCTGCCACCTAGTGGTCATTACCGCAAAGTGTTTGCCACTGCTGAAAAGTGTTGAAAATTAAAATGACTCAATTAAAGATCCTTTTAAGCAGGGGTTCTTAACCTTTTTGGCCTCGAGGCCCAATTTTTATAGTACAAAGTGGCCCGGGCCCATTAAATATTAACTATGTATAGGTTTAATTGACTTCACTCTTGGTTTGATTTGTATTCAATAATAAACCAAATCCACTTATTGTTTAACAAGCAAAAACCTTGTCAAATAAAATTACATGATAAAATGGGATCATCACAAAGACATTTATTAAACGTTTATGTAAACCTGCTGTATCCATACTGTATCAAGACACCAAACAGGCTGATAATTCATTGACCAAATCAAGCTGTGACAAGAAAAAATGTCAAGGATCAAGTCATGCTTTTTAATAATAATAAAAAGACCAATAGTAGGATTTTACTTTTAATTAATAAAAAAATTAATAATTTATATATAAATCATTCAATCAATAAAAATGGGTTGATAAAATAAATGCATTCAAATAATATAAATCTATACATATAAATAAACTGTAAATGAAATAAAATGCAAATGAAACTATAGCCTTATAATCTGCAAAGCCATTTGAAAATTGCTTCAGCAGTCTCCATTTTTGCATGGCAGAACCAGAAGAATCTTTATATCTGTGACAAATGAACAATGACACAAATAATAACAACAATTATACAACTCCCTTTTTATCTTCACCTCTTAATGAGACACTTGGGCCTGCCTCTGAGACATAATCAGATCCAGTCTGGGTGGAATGGGAGAAAGGCTCACTCTCAGAGTAGCCTCCAGTGTTGCTCTGAGTCTGTTTCGGGCTTTGGTCTTAGCTGTGGCCACAATGGAGAATCCTGATTCACACAGGTATGTAGTTGTGAATGGGATACAGAGTTTCACAGCTCTCAGTGCAAGACATGGGTACTCCTTTGAGACATCAATCCAGAAGGAGCCCAGGTCCAGTTTGCCTCACTGCAGCTTTAAAGTGCTGTCAAGGCCGCAATATGCTTCTGCGTCTCCGTTTACGGATGGGCGGGCGCACGGATACGCACGGATATGGACGGATAGACTGCGTTTATGGTTCTCCGTAGGCTGTGGGTGCTGAAAACAATTCACCGCCAGAAGAGTAGGTGGCGCAACGTTTTTTTTGTAAATCGTCGTGGACTGTTTATTTACCTAGGTTATCGAGAAGTCGGAGCAAATTTACAAATTAGCCGTTTCATCAATAAAATACTTACATTTTCAGCAACTACACTGCCCATTTCTCGTCACATTTTAATTCAGATGCTGATTTACATGTACTGTTTAGCTGAAACATGAATTGTGAAAACTTACAGCAATGGCGGTCAAAGGATTCTGTTCGTCCTGTTTATCCCGGCAACCCCGCCCCTGACGCAAGCAATTCTTAATACTGACCAATCACAGCCAAGGGGGTCTCCGTAGCTCTCCGTCGCTCACGACGGATAGTTAGAAAATTCAGGAGGTGCACGTCGAGCTCTCCGGGGCTCTCCGAGGGCTGACGGAGAGCTCGTAGAGGGCGTTCCTCGGAGAAGAGGGCGTTCCCATGTGTCCGTTTTTCGAAAAACGCAGAAGCATATATCGGCCTTCAGTGGAAACTTCCAGAAGCTGTGTTTCCAGGTGTGAGGGCAGAGCAACATCATTTGTAGTGGAATCCACTGAAAATGGGTCCAAAATCCACATGTTTCCCTCTCTGGGATCCTCAGGAAAGTAGTCACAAAAATTCTCTGCCAGTTGTGAGAGGTGCTGGGAGACTGAGTCACTGATCAGAGTTTTCCAAAATGTCAGACAAAAGTGGAAACATGTCCATCCTCTTTTCCTGGGCCCTCTTGGTCCACAAAGCAAGTTTCCTCTTGAAAGCTTCAACTTTGTCTGCAACACAAAATATGTTGCTGTTTCTTCCTTGAAGTGAGGTGTTCAGTTGGTTCAGTAAGGAAAAAATGTCACAGAGGTAGGCAAGTTTTGTTGTGAACATTGTGTCAGCATAGTAATGTGCAAGATGAGATTTTTTCTCAGTGAGAAAAGAGAACACCTCATTCCTCAGTTCAAACAAACGATTGAGGACCAGTCCTCTTGAGAGCCATCTCACTTCACTGTGATAAAGCAGCTGGACATGATCTGCTTCTATGTCCTCACAAAGCTTAGCAAAACATCTGGAGTTCACAGCATTGTTTTTAATAAAGTTTATGGTTTTTACACTTACATCCATCACCTGGTGGAGATCTGGTGACATCTTTTTTGCTGCAAGGCTTTCACGGTGGAGAAAACAGTGTGTCCATTTAGCTTCTGGTGCACGATCAAGTATCTGTCTAATGACACCATGATGCTTGCCAGTCATTGATGCTGCACCATCACTGCACACCCCGACACAGTTCTGCCAATCCAGGCCGTTCTCAGTGAAGTAGTTATCCATGCAGCGGAAACATTCCTGAGCCGTAGTTCGTGTTGGTAGCTCTCCACAAAACAGTATGTCTTCGTGCAAACTACTGTCCCAGCGATAGCGAACAAAAACTAGCAGCAGTGCCGCATTTGTGACATCTGTGGACTCGTCTAATTGCAAAGAAAAAAAAGGGCTACTTTTTATTCTTTTTGTAAGTTGATGCTGTATGTCTGAGGCCATCTCCGCGATACGGTGACACACAGTGTCGTTTGAGAGTGGGATGGTCAGCAGCTTTTTTGCAGCGGCCTCTCCGATTAGCTCACGGCACATATCAACAGCGGCAGGCAGAACCAACTCCTCCGCTATGGTGAATGCTTTCTTACTCTGTGCCACACGTCTGGCTACGAGGTAGCTGGCTTTCAATGCACATTTAGAGTTGCTTGTCAGTGACACGACAGACCTTTTCTGCATCTGCAGCCCACTTTCCTTCCTCTTAAAATATTCCACAGGCTTTCCCACGAGCATCGGGTGATTGGTCTCTAGATGCCGCTGTAGTTTTGAGGGCTTGAGGGCTTCGTTGGACAACATTAGCCCACACTCCACACACTGGGCTTTTGGCACTGCCTCTGTTCCTCCATTTACGTAACCGTATTTAATGAAGTCGAGATTGTATTTCCGCAAAAACCTTTTTATTTTGGGTGGGGGTGTCGGCAGGACGTTCGTCTTCATTTTTTCTTTTTTAAAACTTCTCCATTTCTTCTCTGTGTATTGGCGCTTATTAAACAACTGATTGCTTTACCGCCTCCACATGGTCGAAAGCTGCACGCAGTCTCGCAGACTCGCGGCCCTTGCGGCCCACAGGTGCAAAACTGAAAGTCTTTTGCGGCCCTCT
Organism: Osmerus mordax; assembly: GCF_038355195.1. Taxonomy (NCBI): domain Eukaryota; kingdom Metazoa; phylum Chordata; class Actinopteri; order Osmeriformes; family Osmeridae; genus Osmerus; species Osmerus mordax. The sequence continues at coordinate 4,670,256 of NC_090050.1, read as the reverse complement.
AGGGGGCACTGGCGGCCCAAGTTATGGTTAAGAATCACTGCTGTAAAGTACATTATATACGTGTGAAATGAGTTCCTGGAAGCATGTGCAAAGCGCGGAAACTTTGTCGCACTGAAATGTGGAGTTAGACCGTAGAACAGTTTCTCTTCCGTTTTCAGATCAAGTTTTAATGGGCGGAGCCAAGAAATTACCTATCTACGTCATTTTGACCCATCTACGTCAGATCACTGAGTGGCTCCTCCTGCTGTACTGTTATTGTAGCCTACATCAGCTAGCTAGCCAGCTTCAGGATGTCTCCCTCCACCCGCAACTAAATCTTTCCTGGATGCAAGAATTTCAGCTGCGCTGCAGCGCTATTTAATTTCCTTATTGATGAGGAAAGGAAAAATAGGTGGATTGATTTTGTGAAGAGCCACGCTAATGGAAAGCTTCAGATAAATTCCAACAGCCGCCTCTGCAGTGACCATTTCACGGCGAATAATTTTAACATAGACCAGAGACAGACAGGGTTCAGGGACACACAGCTTCTCTTGCAGCGTTGAGCCGTACTACCGAGCATCGCCCTCCCGGCCGTTCCTCCTCCGGTCGCACCTGGACCATCCACCGCCGCCAGCAGTTCATCACTCAGTTCTGTGTGCATGGGCGGCGCTAGGGAGGGACTAGCAGGTGATTCAGCACCCCCAAGAAAGACCAAAGCACCCCGATAGCACCCCCAAAAATATTGCTAATTTATTAATAGTATTCAGGCCCGGAGTGGCCATCGGGAGAAAAGGGGAGAATTCCCGGTGGGCCGCTCTGCCCGCTCATAAATTGGGCCAGCAGATCGCCTGCTTTCTCTTTGTTTTTTCACACACCGAATTAAACGAGTTTGTTAAGTTACTGTGTGACTGATAAGTAAGCTAATAGGCTACACTAGGTTTTAATCTAAATAAGCGCATGATCAGACCGTGCATTAAAAAGTGCAATTTTCAGTTGTCGCGCATGCAGCCTTTCTTATTGTTGTGGAGGGAATTAGCCAGATTAAGCTGATGCGAAAAGAATAAAATGGATGGGGAAAAGATGCCAGGAGGAACTGAAAAAGCCAGGTAAAAATGAAAGATCTGTCACTTCATAAAACTATGTTCCTGCAAGGGTGGGAAAAAATATGTTTTCTCAAAAGCACAGAATCTTTCAGGTAAAAATTTGGGTTGTAATTTCCTGAAAATATAGCTCTGACAATCTGAGTCCAACGTAATGTTTATATTACATAAATCTCAAGAAACCATTTTGCACTGAAATTAATGCAAAAAATCTCGTTCCGATTTCACCTCACATCAAAACCTGTAGGTCCTAGGTTCGGGTTAAAACCGAATGTTCAACGTATGGCTTGGCCCCTGGTGGGGATGGGCTGGTTTTGACCATTACATTCCCGGGCTGAAAATGGGTCCCACTCCAGCCCTGATAGTATTTATATATAATATATAGCCTATATATATAATTGCACAGCTCCCCCTGTCAATGATCTAGCACCCCCTCAGCACCTGCATAAACAATTCTCTGGCGCCACCCCTGTCTGTGTGCTTGTTATAATTATACTAGATAACTTTTCCAGAGGTATCTCTGCTATGAGTTAGTGCAAACCGCTAACTTGATATTAAGCTACTCGGTGTAGAATGATGGTATTTTGGTGAAAGGGTAGCTAATGTGCTAGAAGTAGTTGGAGAGCTCACTGTCTGCTGTCTCTGGTGTCCATTTTTACTCCTGTGTTACAGCTCAGGGGAACATTTCATTTATATGATCACCTCCTGTCCCCTTGATCCTATCCCCTCCCCTCTCTTTCAAACCATCTCCCCCTCCATCATAACTTTTCTTCTCCATGTCCTAAACTCCTCTCTTACCTCCGGCACCTTCCCCTCTGCCTTCAAACAGGCTAGAGTTACCCCTCTACTCAAAAAACCCTCCCTTAACCCTGCCGTCCTCCAGAACTACAGACCGGTATCACTGTTACCCTTCTTTTCAAAAACAATTGAACGTGCTGTATCTAACCAACTGTCATCCTTTCTCTCTCAGAACAACCTGCTTGACCCCAACCAATCGAGCTTCAAGACTGGCCACTCCACAGAGACTGCCCTCCTTTCAGTTACCACTGTCCTCCAGTCTGCCAGAGCGGCTTCCAGGTCATCCGTCATCATTCTGCTGGACCTTTCTGCAGCGTTTGATACGGTTAACCACCAGATCCTGCTCTCCAGACTTTCTGAGATGGGCATCACTGGCACTGCACTCCAGTGGATCTCATCCTACCTGTCGGGAAGATCCTACCAGGTCCAGGGGCGTCTTAATAGCACTTGGGGCCCCTGGGCTATGGACTTTTTTTTTCATTTTGAGGCCCCACACACGCTAATCGCTCAATCGCACGAGTTGCTTGTATTGTTATTTACATTCCGTTGCATGGTTTAGGCTGAAATCTTTGTGGCAAAAAGTGCCTTGTGTCAACGAAGGGAACTCAGTGCTAGCCTACGTCACAACGTCAGCACACGTTAGCAACGACGCATGGATACAACGTGCATTGCTGTTGCACAGCAAGTACATTTAAGCAATTCAAGACTTGCATGTACAGTAAGTAATGTCACAATAAACTCAAGCTTGTGTGGTGTGTCCCTGTATTCAATGCCACAGCCTAAACTTTATGTCAAAAGAAACGTTTTTAATTTCTGGCGCATTCAAACAATCCCCTCAGTGAAGTTTGGCTAGCAACAGCAGCTAGGCTAGCTTGCTCGTAGCATAATTCAGCTTCTCCACGCAGGGCTCTAGACTGAGACCAAAAAGTCGCGTTTGAGGGCATATTTTCAGTTAACAGATGGTACCGTTTGAATTGCGATTCCATCTGAAAAATACTGCCGGTGACAACGTTGTTATAATAGCTTGTCTCAAAGGGGGTTCAGCTTGTTTCATATTAAATGGACCCATCTGCAACCGACGCAAGCAAGCACACCCTACAAATTGTACCCTCTCTAGTTTTTGTTACATTTTGTTACGTTTTGTTTAGATAAGGGGGAGGGGGGGGCCTCCCCTCCCTCCACATACACCACCAGATGCCACTGTAGAGCAGAGTAATGACACGGCGAATACGGACGTTTATCATCATTATTATTTTGTATTATTATTAAGAGGCCCCTGATTGGTCGAGGCCCCGGGCTTAAGCCCAGGTAAGCCCGTGCATTAAGGCGCCACTGACCAGGTCTCCTGGGGAGGCAAACTGTCAGGCCCTCGCCAGCTCTCCACTGGTGTCCCACAGGGCTCCGTCCTTGGACCCCTCCTCTTCTCTCTGTACACCACCTCACTTGGACCAATCATCACCTCCCATGGCTTCTCCTACCACTGCTACGCTGACGACACGCAGCTGTACCTGTCGTTCCCCCCGACCGATCCGGGGATCTCAGCTAGGATTGAGGCCTGCCTCACAGACATCTCCGCCTGGATGACCGAGCACCACCTCCAGCAGAACCTCGCCAAAACAGAACTTCTCATCATCCCGGCTAAACCCTCCATCTCCCACGATCTCTCAATCACCCTGGGATCTGCGACGGTGACCCCTTCATCCTCTGCCAGGAACCTTGGGGTTACCATGGACGACGAGCTCTCCCTCACGGCCCAAATTGCTGCAGTCTCACGGTCGTGTAGATTCACCCTCTACAACATCCGGAAGATCAGGAGATACCTGTCTGAGCACTCCACCCAGCTGCTAGTCCAAGCACTTGTCCTCTCCAAGTTGGACTATTGCAACTCGCTGCTCGCTGGTCTCCCAGCATGTGCAACCCGCCCGCCTGGTCTACAATCTACCCAGACGCTCCCATGTTACCCCGCTCCTCATCTCTCTCCACTGGCTACCTATCATGGCCCGTATCAGATTCAAGACCCTGGTACTGACCTTCCGAGCAGTGAACGGGACTGCACCCGTCTACATCAAGTCTCTCCTGCAGCCTTACACCCCCACCCGTCACCTACGGTCTTCTTCAGACAACCGCCTGGTGGTCCCACCGCTCAAGACCGCCCGGTCCCAACACAAGCTCTTCTCCTGTCTGGCCCCCCAGTGGTGGAATCAACTCCCCACCTCCATCAGAGACACTGACTGTCTCTCCACCTTCAAGAAAAGGCTCAAGACGCACTTGTTCCGGGAGTACAACGGTACTTAGGAATGGTTCGCTTGACCCGATGTTAGTTTCCTCAAGGATCACAATGACTCTTGCTTAGAGACTTGTTGCTCTTGTGGTTAGTGGTAACTGATTAAAAAATTTTGTACTCACTGTGATATATTGTTTTTATTATTGTTGCTTGTTTTTTCCACAGGTACACTTGCATTTACAGCGGTTCATGTTGTTTAATTGTAACTTGTTTAACTACATGCTCTTATGGTTCTTCCCTTTGGCACTTACGTACTTTGGTTGTTCACAATGTGTGTTTCATGTTTTGGCTACTCGCAATGTTTTTGTGGCTATCTTGTTGTTATGATCAGTGACCTATGCACTTTGTAAAGCTCCCTCTTGGAAGTCGCTTTGGATAAAAGCGTCTGCTAAATGAATAAATGTAAATGTAAATATGCATCTGTATGTTTCACTCATTGAACAAATAAATTCCAATTCTATACTGTTTTGTTCGGCTTGACGTAGCGTCCATTATCTGGGTCGTAGGTAGGTTGCGAGGGGCGGAGCTTCAGCTCCTTCAGACGACACGCACCCCCCAGTCTCAAGCAGAGAAAAGTGCTGATTTTGTCACGATTTCAAAGCCTAATTTAAAATACTTGTCGGTGTTTTTTTTCATTTGAATTTGGATGGGTAGTTAATAACACATTCTTCTGTGGTGTGGTGAATTTAAAACTCGTTTTCAATTCCACTTTACAGGATGTTTAAGACAAAGTGACATAACCTGAGCTATTTGTGTCTGAATAGGTGCGTTCGACTTTATGCAGCGCCGGCGTCGCCTGCAGCCGCCTGCAGCCCGGCTGACTTGAAGCCAAGCCCCCACCCCTCGCCCCTCGGCTTGAAGCAACGGCCCCGGTGGATGTAGGTGGTATTGCATTTCGTGTTTGACTTCCGACTCTTCCGGTCGTTTTTATTCTATTAACTCCAGTCAACATTTACAAAACTATGTCCCCCAATAATTTTAGTTCGATTCTCGAACCTGGCTCATACTACTAGCTTTTTCATAGAATAATTTTTCCTGATTTTTGCTAAGTTTGAAACCAATCCAAAATGGGTAAACTAGCACCCCATTTATTTGCTTACGTCAATAAAAGTTGCCTGCAAATGTGCTCGCGGATACTAACAGGGCACGAGCACAAAAGTTCACATTGGCCGATAGCCGATTTACCTGGAGCTGAAAGAAATGGCTTGAGTTGCCTGCTCTGTTGTAGCAAGTTTAGCAAATGGTTGTCACACATACATGAAATGTTCTTAATGTAGCTTATTCCCGTTATTTTAAAATCGATTTGATTTTTCGTAAAAACTTTCATGACATGATGACAAATATTATATTATGTTAAGCGTGAGCATAGATTGTTGACATGTCTATCTGGAGCAAAGACGAAGATTAATAGTACTTTAACTGATAACCACAATAGGAAATGATATATATATTTAAATAATATCAGTCTTGCCTTCAGAAGCTTTTGTTAAACACACTCATTATTCTTTTTTTGATCGTGTCAAAGCCAAACTGCTTTTGTGGGACAATGAAGGTCCTCAGTGACTATGTTTCACCCCCACTTTTATCTGATGGAAACATCTTGTATATAGTTCTGTTAATATGCCCCTTTCAAAGGCACGTTCAATAAAGTAGATTATATTTTAGACACACTTCTCAATTTATTACATTATTACCAAGTCTTGTTAGATCACGTTATATCCATTAATAGGCGTTTGGGTTAGGGTTAACCCAAACCAATTGGTTTTGTAGGTTGAACATATAAAACACAAGCCACATTTCTACACTGATGTTAAAGTGAAGGCAGTGTGATTTTCGTGGCATTTCGTTTGAATATAAAGTTGACAGTAAGCTATGGTAAGTCTGCATTATGGAAGATTTCTGTTACAAAAATAACTATTAAGCTTTCTTTGTCTGGCGAGAACAACGACGGAGCTAAGTGTTCATGTTAACAGTTTATTTAATCCGATATAATGCGTTGGAAATCATACTCAAATCACGAAGAAAAACAACATATGTGATGAGTTCCATCTAGAATAGCCCTATATTTAGCCCTATAGCCTATTTCTAAAAAACAAGTGAAAGGAATACTATACAGTGACAGCATACATTTGCGTAAAGTTTGCATCATGTCTCTGATTCTTATTGGACTTGTACCCCATTCTGCCACTGCAATGCCTTAGCTCACACGCTCGCAACCATATAAATCTATGCTCGCGACTGGTTGTCGCAAAGTATGACGTGTACAGCTAGTTGCAAGCGTGCACGAGGTCTCGGAGCTAGGAAAAAAAGAGCCACTGTTTAAAGCTAGACCGGAAGAATCGGAAGTGGAAAGATGGCGCGGTCCAGTTTCGTACTCTCGCTTGCCTCACTGCGCCACTGAGCACTTTTAATAGAAATGAATGGGGACGCCATCTTGGAAGACAAAAGTTACTTCCTCTAGTTATATTAACTCTATGCTTGAAGCAGCCAATGGCATTCTCAGCTTCAATGCATCCATGCTCATGCGGCGCCGGCGGCGAACGCACATACCTAAAATGTGCACATACCTAAAATGGCCATTGGTTTTTCTATTTTGCAACCTACAAAACCAATTGGTTGACAAACGCAAAATAGGGCCGTAATATCGTTTTGTCATTTTAGTAACTCAAACACACATTTAAGTATTACGGCTTGTTTTTGGTTGTTTCAGGGGTTTTTTAAATAATGAAATAACCATATAACACAAATGGTATAACGAGCCATTAATCGATGTTTTGATTATTCCATATCCTTTATGCTGATATCTGCAAAAGATGAAAAATGGGCTCGTAATATCGATTTGTCCATTTCGGATGTCAGAACCAGATGATGGGGAAATGCGTGGTTTCCGTTGTTTTGTTTTGGAATAACGAAATAACCATATAACACAAATGGTATTACGAGCCATTTACTCGTTTGTTTAATTATTCCATATCCTTTATGCTGGTATCTGCATAATATCGGCAAAATAAAGTATTGATTGACAGTTACCCCACCCTCTCAAAGTCTCGTAGCCTTCTAGTGCACCTGGATGTCTCTGCAAAATAACTCCCAGAAGAACCCATTCGTTTTCTAAACATTTATCGGTGACAAAAACGTAACTTTTTGTACTTATTTGTTGTTGTTGTTGCGCAAAGTAAAAGCATGGGATGACGATACAGGTTAGGGCTATGCCTTAAAAAGTAGCCTGTCTACGCTCTTACAAGTTTCAGCAAGTTAGAAATGCGAACGTTTGCTGCTGATCCGATTTCAACTTTCAGTAAGCCTAATGTGTGCATGTGCGCTTGGGCGCGTTGTCCTGCCTGCTTAATGTGTTCTTCTCCGCCCCTAAGCGTTTCAAGGAACATTGTAACATCCGAGCAGTGGTTGTTCTAAGAGGAAGCGCCTGTGAACTAGACAGTCAGAGCCGGAAAGAAGCCACAATGGCAGAGAACAAGATTGGGCCGAATATTGGTGCTGGGGCTGGAATTTTTGCTAAACGGGTACAAAAGTCATTGAATCGAGCTCAGGAAAAGGTAAGCAACTTAAGTGTTACTTATACAGTAATGTATAAACGGTTCATTCTAAACATCTTTCACTTTTGGCTTTGTGTTGAAACAACAAACAAATCTTCCATCCGTTTGCATTTTGAGCTTTAATAAATGTGAGGTTCAGTTTTATAGGAACTTTTCTTTTGACAGACTGCTGAAACATTATTTTAACAACATTTAAGTAATCAATCCCTGTCAAATACAACTGGATAACTAGCCTATATGAACAAGCACATGAAGAGCTGTAGCTACTATTGGGGAAAGTGGGGTGTGAAGGTTGAAGCAGTACTATTTTGGAAGTCCTGTATGTATTGGCCTACTACAGATATCCAAGTTGTCAACAAACTAGTTTAAAAAAAATTACTAGGCCACCTGATAATTCAAACAATATTTTCTTATAAACCACAACCCAGATGTAATGGGCAATTCAAGACTGTCAAAATCAGTTATGTATTTTTCTCTAGCCAGTTATGTCATAGATTTTCTTTCTACCATTCTTGAAATGTTACGAACTTGATTGTGCAGCTGTGTGTGGACACAAAGGCTGCCACTTCCTGCCCCTGTACTGGCTTCCTCACTTTTCTTGTTTGCACACTGTTTCATCTCTGTTGGTTTGTGGTTCTCTGTCATGGGCTGGGTCCTCTTGCCTGTTCTGTATTGCTTGTTTTCCATCACAAATTAGTTGCAGTTTAGTGTGATGGATCAAAAAGATGACAGCAGTTGCACCGTATATGTTAACTGCATTTTGGTGCATTTCCCAAAAATACACTGTGTCAACATTTCACCGTCGGAGATGTGACTGGGTGAAATGTGAAATGAATAACCATGGCCAGACCAGTGATGATTCTGTCTGTTTGGCATAACCATAGAGAGTGGTAGGCAATTTGACAAAACCAAAAAAAGTATGTTTAGAGTACACTAACAGTACTAGTGGTTGTTTGCCCCATTATAAATCTCAGTAGGACACTATAGTCGTTTGTTTTTTGTTTACCTCTCTAGGAGTAGCATTTAATTGGATGCATCCCATTTGTTGTCATCCTGTCACAGGTACTACAAAAACTGGGTAAAACCATGGAGACCAGAGATGAGCAGTTTGAGCAGTGCTCCCTTAATCTTATCAAGCAACAGGTATAGTAGGTCTTGATTAGCTTTGGTAATGTTCTGTTTTCACTATATTCAGTCCTTGAATTGAGGTAAGGCAAAATAGTGATAGAAAAAGCAGCTTTGACGAAAATAAATATCTGATTGGGGGTGTTGAGGTTGAATATTGTTTGATGTATTGCACAGGATCTAAGGATGTGCAGTTCCACAAGTGATGCTGTTTGTGTTGGCAAAAATAAATAGACTTATAAATATGACCGCGTTGCACCAAGGGACACAGCCATGGATCTTGTGAACCACTCAGGTTGCGTATAGTTATTATATGCATTTAGTGCATATAATAATATACGCAAACCGGTCATCCAAACATTCATGCTTGAATGTAGAAATGTGGTAGGTGTATTGCTCGGATGAGCAGTTTGCATTCACAATTTTTTTTTAGTCATTTAGCAGACACTCTTATCCAGAGCGACTTGCAGCAAGTACAGGGACATTCCCCCCGAGGCAAGTAGGGTGAAGTGCCTTGCCCAAGGACACAGTCATTTGGTACCTTCCGGCAACCTTCTGATTAATAGCCCGATTCCCTAACTGGAATGATAAATTCCAAATATGCTTTCATCAGATTTGATTCAACAACATTTCAATTTTCCCGATAATGCAGCAAAGTGCTTTCCTATTCCAATTTATATCATGTTGAGCCCTTGTAGCCTCTTGCACTCAATAAATTACTAGGGGACTTCAAGTAAGTCTGTGAGGGTTCAGGGCTTAGGGTTTGGGGGGGACATTGGGATTCTTATGGGGCATTAGTATCATAATTCTCTGCACAAATGTGTATAAAACTGATACATTCAAGTTAAATATAATCATATTCATAGTTAAATACATTTGACAAATATAACAATATGAGTCCAACGTAATGTTTATATTAGGCTACATAAAGCTCAAACTATTTTACGCTCAAATTAATGCAAATTATTTTTGCTTGCGTGCTCTGCCAGCTTGCATTACTTGTTGAAGTCCCTATCTACACTCACATCAAACCGACACTAGGACCTAGGTTTGGGCGAAGCCACTAATGTTTACAATGTCTGCCTCTGCCCCTGCCTACAAACACAAATAGAATCTCATTCTGTGGGAAACACTGAAGATGCTGATTGGTTCAGGCACAAACAAGTTACTTGGAGCTTGACAAGGAATCTCGTATGGTCATGATCGAAAGGTCTCCACACCCCCGGAATTAAATTAGCAAAAGTAAGTTTGCATAAGGTATTCGGTAATGTTACAGTTGTTGCTGTGTAGAGTACACATTACATTTACATGTAGTCATTTAGCAGACGCTCTTATCCAGACCGACTTGTCCAGAGCGAATCGAACCGGCAACCTTCTGATTAATAGCCCGATTCCTTAACCGCTCAGCCATCTGACCCCATCTGTTGTTTGTACACAAACAACTCACTACAGTTTATCCCTAAAAAACTACGGGGATTGGCTTTCCATAGCTTTGCTAGGCATCATCAATGCGACTTACTTGCTGGACATCAATTCAGTTGCTAGTTAGGGTTCCACCGGTAGGAGGGAACCTATTGTTTTTGTTAGTATTCTTATTGGGTGTGCTTTCGAAGGCTTGAGCACACCCAATCTCTCACCTATTTGTTCTCTCACATATGTATTTTTCTTATTATTATTTTTATTTCTTGTGGCAAAAAGTGCCTTGTGTCAACAAAGGGAACTCAGTGCCAACATAGATATATATAAAGGGTAGATGTCTCGTCCGCGTTGCCGGACAACGGAGTCGAACGTCCGCACATGGACGTCCGTACATGTACTTTTTAAAATGACCATAACTCGAAACGGTTTGGTTTGATATCAACGTCAGAGATGTCGTTATGCCACTGCATACTTCTATTCTATATATTTTTTTTTACATAATTATTCATAAGTATGCAGTGGCATAACGACATCTCTGACGTTGATATCAAACCAAACCGTTTCAAAATCGGTTGAAAATTTAGCAAGTTATGGTCATTTTATAAAGTACATGTAGCATCAACACAATGTTATGGGTGAGCGAGTTGACTGTAGCAAGATGGCCGCCATGTGCGGACGTTCTAGACTCCGCCGTAAGACATCTAGGGTTTCAAAGTCAGCACACGTTAGCAACGACGCATGGATACAACGTGTACAGATGTGCTGTTGCACAGCGAGTATCGTATCGTGCCGTGGTTTACTAGCAGCATCATACATGTACATTTAAGCAAATCAAGACTTGCATGTACAGTAAGTAATGTCACATTAAAGAATGTATTTAAACTCAAGCTTGTGTGGTGCGTCGCTAGCAAACGTCTTTTGAATTCTCCATTATAGATGTCAAGCTTATTTACGTTTTTGGGGGAATATTTTCAGTTAACAGATACAGGTACTGTTTTGAATCGCTATTCCATCTGAAATACTGCCGGTGACAACGTTGTTACAGTAGCTTGTTTCAAAGGGGGTTCTTAATTGGGTGTGCTTTGCCTTCGGCAAGGGCACAACCTTTGTTCTCTCACATATATATTATTGGGTGTGCTCAAGCCTTCGGCGAGAGCACAACCTTTGTTCTCTCACATATATATTATTATTATAATTATTATTATTTTTTTTTCTTTTTGCCCCCCTAAAACTCAGTAAATACTTGGCCTACATAGACAACGTAGGTGTCAAAAGTTTCGTCTTGGTAGCGATTGAGTTGCTTCTATTGGAATTTACGTTCCGTTGCACGGTTTAAGCGTAAGTTAAGTTTTTGTGGCGAAAAGTGAAGCTAACGGTGGCTAATTTGCTAGCCACAGTCACTGACGTTACTAACGTCACTGCGTCACTAACGTCACGAAAACACGCGTGACTACCTTTGCCAGAACATTCGTTTCACATCTGTTAACTTGGGGGATAGCTAGGCTAACTATAGCTTTACTGCAAGGCAGCTGCAGAAACGCCACAAGAAAAGAGGCCAGGGTGATAACTATTTACTCATTTTACTTTGTGATATGACACACAATTGTGATGTGTAATGTACAATATAAGCTGATATTATTAAGGAAGTACATCTACTTTCGGAAACAGTAGTCTACTATTTCACTGAAGTATTAGCATCATGACATTAGCCTGTGTTTCCCGGGCAACACATACTACAGTGGTCTATGATGTAGCGTTATCTGTTTTCAATCGTTAAAATAAACATTCCTCACATATACATTTTCGTTGTAGGATTTATTCTGACATTAGAAAACGATTTGTTGGTGAAATTACCATTACCTGTGGTTTCAAACCAGTGTAGCTCACTGCAACGCTGTAGCCTACTGTACCCGAGACACTAGTGTGAGTAGCTAACAAAAACTCCTCAGCTGTTTAAGTCAAACGGCAACAGAACATGTTCGGCACTCCCCTTACTCAAAAGTCTTTCAGTAGGGAAACTATCTGACTACTAACCTGAACTTCATTGCCACAGCCTAAACTTTGTCAATCTGTTCATGAAAATAATAAATTTCAGCCTAAACCGTACAACGGAACGTTTAATCGAATTCAACCAACGCAATCGCTATCAAGACGAACACAGCAGTAGTCTAGTACTGTACTGTAGTAGTAGAATTTACCGGGGCAGCTTCTCCACACAGGGCTATATCGCATTTTGCGTTGTTACTGACAATGATCGCTACCAGTGAGCTTTTTATGAATGAGCGATTTTCCACTAAATAAATGTCAAGCTTATTTACGTTTTTGGGGGCATATTTTCAGTTAGCAGATGGTACTGTTTGAATCGCGATTCTATCTTCTGCCGGTAAAGTCGTAGAATAATCTTCAAAGGGGGTTCTTTATTAATGAATGAATGCAATATGAGTAGGCTAAATGCCTGAAAATATCACGAGAAGGGACAACTTAAAAGGACGTTTAAGTCATAGAGATTAGGTCCATTTTAACACCGGTCTGCCAAATGTATTCGTTTTGATTCAGCCTGTCAGCTGCCTCTTGCAGGGGAAATGAGAAGACATCATATTTCATTCTACACTTCACTCGTATTTTGAGTTGTAAATGAGCAGCAAAAAAAAGATGCTTTTAAATCTATGTAATCTTTATAAATAATAAGTAGGCCCGATGCATTTTTATATAAAATATACAGACCCCTGTGCAACCGACGCAAGCAAGCACACCCTACAATTTCCCCAGAAATTGTATCCTCTCTAGTTAATTATCCAATATGAGTAGGATATGGTCTGTGTACTTTGCGGCCAATGGATTTTCGTTTTAAAATAAGAAAACCAAAATCGGGAAACGAGCTGTTTCCCGACTACCATTTAGAAATAGGAAAACAACAAAAGGAAAACAACCAATTTTCTGTTTTGATAATAGAAAACGGAAAATGAATAAACGACCCGTTATCTGATTGTCTTTGATGTGCTTAAACATGGGAATTAAAATAGTGTGTGGAAATCTTCTTTCTCAATTTTGCATAGATTTTTGTGTTGTGACCCGGAATTTGCTCCTACGAGCTTGACAGTCACATTCAGGATGTCAGCAGAGGGCACGCTGCCATTTGTATGGAAGCAAATCACAATGTTTTGAATTTTAAAAGGCATTGAATACTTAAAGATCTCGAAAGTAAATTCCGTGTTTTGCTTACATATATAAGTATATTATATACGTGTGAAATGAGTTCCTGAAAGCATGTGCAAAGCGCGAAAACCTTGCTTCAGCTCCTTCAGGCGACATGCCCCCCCAGTCTCGAACAGTAGGTCTTTGAGAACGGGTTTCTCAAGCCAGGTGGCGCATTAGACCAGGAGCTCATCTCCTGTTTCCAAAATGCATCACAAACTGCTTGAGAAAGCTGTTCTACTATGATAATTGTTGATGAAAATAAATTATGTTCAATAAGATGTACTTGTGTTTATTAGATTAGTTAGCTTGGCTGATAGAGCTGTGCTGACGGGCTTGCCTCGGTTGCACTCAAACATCGTAGTTTGACGACGACTCTTCCCCTGCACTACATCAGTGCTTGGCCCGGCATCTTCCGCATTAGCTAAGGGATGCTTTGCGTTTAGGTGGTATTTGAGACTGGAAGAACTCCTACAGTAAACTAATTACGCATAGCACAAGCAAACCAGGCGGCTTCATAGCTGCATCCATGTTAGCACGTCACGTTTGATGTGATAATTTCATACACAAGGCATACACACAGGTTCGAAGACTCATTCTCGCCCCCTACAGTGCAATTCGGCTAGATATACATCCGCGCTAAAATATCAAGGTGAAAGTCATCATTAGCTTGCGTAGTATAGACCCAGCTCCCAACCCAACTTTGAGAATAGATTAACGGCGATATTTTTTTTTATCGCCTATAAGAGTCTCAGCGCGTTAACGCCGATAACGGCCCACCACTATTAATAACACATTATTCTGTGGTGTGGTGAACTTGAAACTCGTTTTTAATTCCACTTTACAGGATCTTTAATATTGAAATTTAAACAACACCGAATTCACAGATGAATATACATTTACATTTATTCATTTAGGAGACGCTTTTATCCAAAGCGACTTCCAAGAGAGAGCTTTACAAAGTGCATAGGTCACTGATAATAACAACAAGATAGCCACAAAAACATTGCGAGTAGTCAAAACATGAAGCACACATTGTGAACAACCAAAGTAAGTGCCAAAGGGAAGAACCATAAGAGCATGTAGTTAAACAAGTTACAATTAAACAACATGAACTGCTGTAAGTGCAAGTGTACCTGTGGAAAAAAAACAAGCAACAATAATAAAACCAATATATCACAGCGAGTACAAAAATTTCAATCAGTTACCACTAACCACAAGAGCAACAAGTCTCTAAGCAAGAGTCATTGTGATCCTTGAGGAAACTAACATCGGGTCAAGCGAACCATTCCTAAGTACCGTTGTCCACCACTGGGGGGCCAGACAGGAGAAGAGCTTGTGTTGGGACCGGGCGGTCTTGAGCGGTGGGACCACCAGGCGGTTGTCTGAAGAAGACCGTAGGTGACGGGTGGGGGTGTAAGGCTGCAGGAGAGACTTGATGTAGACGGGTGCAGTCCCGTTCACTGCTCGGAAGGTCAGTACCAGGGTCTTGAATCTGATACGGGTCATGATAGGTAGCCAGTGGAGAGAGATGAGGAGCGGGGTAACATGGGAGCGTCTGGGTAGATTGTAGACCATGTGGGCCGCTGCGTTCTGAATCCTCTGAAGAGGGCGGGTTGCACATGCTGGGAGACCAGCGAGCAGCGAGTTGCAGTAGTCCAACTTGGAGAGGACAAGTGCTTGGAATAGCAGCTGGATGGAGTGCTCAGACAGGTATCTCCTGATCTTCTGGATGTTGTAGAGGGTGAATCTACACGTCCGGGAATATACATTTCAATGAAAAATAATAATAATCTGACCCAAAAATTCAAGACTCGGAAATTCAGGTTGCTCAAATTCGAGCCCCCCCCAAAAAATTCGAGCTTAAAAATTTAGAGCCTAAAAATGTCTATCTTAACAAATTTGAGCCTTATGGAACAATAGGGTCATTGTAATCAATAGGAAATCATTGTTTAAATATGATTGGTATGAAAAGGACATTGTGTTTGTGAATGATGTTATAGATGTCTGGTAACCTTTTGGAATATAAAGCTTTCTTCGACAAATATAATTTAAACTGTATTTAACAGTGTCAAGTGCGCCATAATTCCAGTGCGGTTAATACTCTTTGTGATTTACAAACACAAAGATCCCATTCTGGTGGGGTGCGGTTTATAGAAAATGCTGCTTATTTTCTGAAAATTACGGTACCCATCTATAATTCCATGAATTTGTGTGTGTGTGTGTCTCCAAATCAACTAACCCACATCTTAATCACCGGCTGCATCATGGAATGCAAATTGTATGCAAATTGCAAATTGTATCTTGTACATTTATATTTTTTGTAATATTTGTATTTTTGTATTTTTATATTGTAATTTACGGCAAGTTATATTTTATTTTATATTTAATTCTATTCTAATCCCACTTAGTACTGCTAGTTTATGTACCCTTAGTATAGATAGTCCACATATTTAAATTTTAGGTCCCTATATGTTTATTGTATGCACCTTCCTGCCAAAGCAAATTCCTTGTCTGTGCAAACTTTCATGGTGAATAAATCCCATTCTGATTCTGATGGGCATTGCGCTAGTCTTTTTAATTGGAAGACTGTAATAAATCTTCGATTTATACCAAAATTTAAACAACTATATATAAACAACTTTGTCTTTCTTTCCTACCAACAGACTGATGGGGGCAGGCTGCTAAAAGATGTACGGGCATATTTCACAGCTGTGAAAGGTAGGACCTGACCTTTATCACTCCAAAGCAGTGGTGGCTACTGACACCAAAAATTGGGGAAGGAAGAAGGAAAACCAACCCACTGCATCATGTTATTTTACAATAACTGGCTACCTATCTCTACTTTCTCATATTCATTCATTCTTTATCATATTACAACACAAATGATGAATATAAAAAAGGGCCAGATGAATGATAAGGAAAGACATATCTAATCACTGCAGGCTCTGGATGGAAATAAATGTATGTGTGTAATGTGTCACTAGAAACCAGTCAGTCCAACAATGGGTGACGTAGCACCCAGTATGTGACAGTGGGAAATTTGAAACGCTAACAACCTCCAATGGAAAAATACAGAAAATATGGAACTACTATAAACAAAGAAAGTGTGTTATGCCTGTAGGAGAGTTCCACTCACTTTACATGTTGGGAGATAAGAATTTTTATCATCCATTACATTTACTTAAAATGGACACACCTAATTACACCTAAAATACATAAAATCAATTTCTGGCAGCGGTGTTCATGGGCTGCGGGGTTATTTTATTGTATCCTTGTTCAGATTGGCCACCCATTATTTTGCTAGAGACCTTGAGTCTCCTGCTAGATGGCAACATCTAAAATTATGAGTTAAGGGGGTGGGTGGGATGTTTGTAGACCTGGGTTGCCTTCTTGGTAATGGACCAAGTATGAGGTTCTGGAGTTGCAGTTGCTTGTCTTGCTGCCCTGGATGACCACCTCAGTCAGCTTGTTTCTGTGACTAACTTGGAGGTTCCCATACCAAAAGAAAGTGTTAAAAGGTGAGAACACTCTCAGTGAGTGACTTGTAGACCATGGTCAGGGTATGTTTGCTGGCATTGCAGCTCCTCAGTTTCCTAGGGAGAGAGAGACGCTGCCTTGCCTTTTTTATGTGGTCTGAAAGGTGAGATTGTCAATGATTGTTCCTAAATATGTAAAGTGACTGACTCACTTTCTGCCCCATCATGGTAACTGGCTTGAAGACAGGCCCTATGCTGCCTGCTCCTATCCTACCTCCCAGACACAGCTGCCTGGTCATAATGACATAAAGGTCAAGAAGTTGCCGTCTAACTAGGGTTGCAAAATTCCGGGAATATTCAAAGTTGGAAACTTTCCACGGGAATTAACGGGAATTAACAGGAATAAACTGGAAGTTTTGGGGTAATTTAACTGCATTTACCTTGTCATAAGCAGACATGCATGCAAACATTTATATACAACTTTTGTGTGGACATACATACATCCTACTCTCACTGCTGTAAAAAGTTAGTCTACTGTATACAAATAAACTTGGTATTAAAATGAACATGGCTTCAGTTTACCAAGTAATCAATATTCTAGGTAATGACAGTGTTGGGAAAGCTCACTTTCTACATGAACTAGTTCAGTTCATAGTTATTTATTTTTTAACTAAGTTCACAGCTCCAAAAATGTCTATGTTGCGAGCTATACTTGAAATCTCTGTCTGCAATACCGCTCTTGGCCTCTACGCAATTCGGCGCTCTCACACTTGCCAGGCATAGGGCTGAAACGTTCAGACACAACACTGATGATAAAGACGTTCAAAAACAATAAAACGTTTTACGTTTAGGTTTATGTTTCTGGCAGACAATGTTCCCAACCAGCTGCATTGAAGGTCCAGCTGAGCTAGGCGTGCATAGTCTTGTTCTCAACTACATTGAAGTTCCCTGTTATGCGTTTGCAAAAAAACTTTGGCACGTTTTTTTTGTGTTCAGAAACAATTGATATTTCGCTAGGAACAGAAACAAAGCCAGCTGTTACTGACAATCGATACTTAGCTTTCTTTACTTGTGCCTATTTTAATTGGATAGCAGGTGTACAGCAATGTTTGTATAGGGTTACAATGATTGGTTGTAACATTCATGAACGTTTTTGCCTCTCCTGCGATGTTTTACTTGTGGCTCTGTAATACTATTTTACTTGATTGACTTGATCAGTCAAAACAGGCCAGTACCTGGAGGACAAGAATATGTGGGAAGAAAATTGAATTGGCTGGTAAAGACATTTAGAGGTATTAATTTGTATAAAATGCAAATTCTAATCGTATTAGTGATTTGTTACACTAGTACATAGTGCCTGTGATAAAATTGGTGGCACAGGCACACAGATTCCTGGAATTATAGATAGATAGTGCAGTTCAAGTCATGCAGCTGGTGATGACATTTCTTGTCAGTGATTTTGGTACCTATATTTCTCAGATCACAATTGAAATTCTTTGTCATGACTGAAGTACTTATTCAACCTCCACATTCTAGTCAAAATTGCCAATGCTGTGGTATCCTACATTCATGCAAATTATTATGTAGCCTTCATTTGTCTGCCTTGTCCTACGTTATAAATTGCTTATGTTATGTTGATCAAAATGTACTATATTGGTTCTCTGTTAAATTGTCTTACCAGTACAAACATTTAGTTAATAAGTCATTACATGCACAATGGTTGTCATAATTGTAGACCTAAATCACCATACAGCGCTTGTACATTTGCAATGTGCTGGCAGTTTTGACATCAGTAAATTTATTTAACAATTCACTGATCTATATATCTGAAAGTATATCCACTTTACAGTGTTTACCACAGAATAAAGTTCTATGTGTGGTGGTAGGCAGGGGCGGAGCCAGATGTTAGTAAACATTAGTGGCTTAGCCCAAACCTAGGTCCTAGTGTCGGTTTGATGTGAGTGTAGTTAGGGACTTCAACAAGTAATGCGAGCTGGCAGAGCGCGCAAGCAAAACATTTTAGCATTAATTTGAGCGCAAAATATTTTTTGAGCTTTATGTAGTCTAATATAAACATTACGTTAGACTCATATTGTTATATTTAACTATATTTACATCAGGGTTGGTTGCTCCTTCCATGCTTGTTTGTTTACCGTTCTTCGTTCTTGTCTTATGATAGTGAGGTTTCAGATGCTGATTCACCTAATGCCAGATTAGTACCTTAACCACCAGTATTTCCTCTGTGCGAGCTAAATGTGCACCTGTATTACAGTGCATCCGGAAAATAGGCCAAAGAGTTACATCTTTGTTTCATCAGACCAGAGATTGTTGTTTCTCATTGTCTGAGAGTCCTTCAGGTGCCTTTTGGCAAACTCCTGGCAGGCTGTCATGTGCCTTTAACTGAGGAGTGGCTTCCTTCTGGCCACTCTATCATACAGGCCTAATTGGTGGAGTGCTGTAGAGATGGTTTTCCTTCTGGAAGGTTCTCCTCTCTTCACAGAGCAATGCTGGGGCTCTGTTAGTGACCATTGGGTTCTTGATCACCTTCCTGACTAAGGCCCTTTTCCTCTGATCACTCAGTTTGGCTGGGCGGCCAACTTTAGGAAGAATCCTGGTGGTTCAAAACATCTTCCATTTATGGATGATGGAGGCCACTGTGCCCATTGGGACCCTTCCATGCTGCATACATTTTTCTGTACCCTTCCCCAGATCTGTGCCTCGATACAATCCTGTCTTGGAGGTCTACAGAAAATTCGTTGGACTTAATGGCTTGGTTTATGCTCTGACATGCACTGTCAACTGTAAGACCGTATATAGACAGGTGTGTGCCATTCCAAATGATGTCCACTTCACTGAATTTACCACAGGTGGACTCCAATTAAGTTGTAGAAATATCAAGGATGATCAGTGGAAACAGGAAGCACCAGAGCTCAATTTTGAGTGTCATGTCAAAGGCTGTGAATACTTACATATACATACATGTTACATGTACATGTGATTTTCTTTTTTTTATATATATAGATTTGCAGAAATTCGCCCAAAATATTTTTTCACCTTATCATTATGGGGTATTTTGTGTAGAATTTTGAGGGAAAAAATGCATTTAATCCATTTGGGAATATGGCTGTAACATAACTTGGAAAAAGTGAAGTGCTGTGAATACTTTCCGGATGCACTGTATACTTGTAGCAAACATTTTCTTGTAGCAACAGTCATCATGTGCCATTCTAAAGCAAAAATAATTCCTTGAAAGACTTTTAAGTCTTTGATTAGCCATTTTCTCCTAATTTCTTTTCCACAGCAATGCACGAATCATCCAAGCGTCTGTCCCAGACGTTAAAGGATGTGTACGAACCAGAGTGGCAAGGAGGAGAAGACCTACCCATCATTATGGATGTAAGCTGTGGATCTCTTCTCCCTTGTTTTCTACTTCACTTGAATGTCTTTCATTCTTATACAGTTTGAAAAGCCAAATGCAAACCAAGACACAGGCATTTGGGGAGAAAGGCATAAATGTAGGGGGAACCTGAAACTTGAATTGTTGTCTTTGAAGTTTTTACAGCCTTATGGTTCATGTCAGTCTCACACAGTAACGTTTGTTTATTTTTTATGTAAAATGTGTTAAACATATTTGTGTGGTGTACTTTTCAACAAACAAATTACTAGGGCTGCAACTAACGATTATTTTAATAATCGATTAATCTGTTGATTCTTTTTTTGATTAACCCTTGTGTTATCTTCGGGTCATTCTGACCCATCAGTCATTGTAACCAGGGTTCTAAATGAACTTTTTTGATCACCAGCCAATTTCTGATTCTGATTTCTGATTGGCTGGTAACTTTAGAAAGTTACCAGCCAATCAGAATTTCCACTAGCCAACTAATTCTTTCTGGTGAAAATAAGAACAATTATGAGTTTCCCTGAATGCATTTGATCATTTTATTAACATTGTTGGCATGAAAAACACAGAAAATGAAGAAAAATGAAGCACAGAAGTATGATGCAAGGGTATGTGAAATCACCAATACGTAAGGACACGATTTATTGTAAATGGCTAAAACGTCCATTCGCGTCATGAGATTGACTCCTGCCCATGCATTTACAGAAACGTCTTGTCCTAAGCAGGCATTAATTAAACTGACCTAATATACTCTTTATTAAGAACAGTGTATTACACTAGACTGTGTCAGTAAGCAACATAATTTTTCTTATGCGTAGACTACATGCGGCAATCCTTACAAAACATGACAACATTTTCATTGTCAAACACAAGCCATTCCCGACCCGTCGGCCATTTGGCATTACATTTTCTTTTCTTCGTTTCTCTAGTGCTATCAATTCCTCATCCCCTGCCTCGTTCCTCTTCTCGCCCCCAGAAGTTTGTCCTAACCACCGCCGCATTAAGTTACCTCCTATGATCCGCTATGCTTCGTTTGACTTCTTCCTTGTGTTTTCTGGTGGACGCTCCGTTCGTTTCCACGGTTTATCGCGCCGGTTTCACTTCAACTGCGCGCAGCCAATGGGCGTATAAAACGTTATCACGTAGCATTACGGCACAGTGTTCATGGGAAACTTAGGAAGTACTGCCAGGGAGATAATGACCGAGAACCATGCCGAGAACAGAGCCTTATGTATCATTCATCTAGTGCCTCATGTATCACTGGCCAAACTGGCTAGTGAGTTTTTATTAACACCCGCCAAAATGAATTTTAACCCGCATTTGGCGGGTGTTAATTTAGAACCCTGATTGTAACCCACCGTCGTATTGCAACAACTTTACCGCATACAAAAACAAAGTGAAGCATTTTCTTTTAACCGTTGGGCTGTCTCAGACCCCCCACATCGCGAAGGTTAAAAGAAAATACTTTTTATTTGTTTTTGTATTGGGTAAAATTGGGTAAACACAACGATGGTTCGTTGTGAACCTTTGGGTCATTTGACCTGAAGGCAGCACAAGGGTTAATCAATGATTCAAATAAAAATTGGGCTCAAGCCTTCGGCGAGCACAACCATTGTTCTCTCCCATATATATTTATTATTATTTTCCCACTGTAGGGGGTTAAATATTGGCCAAACAACCAAAACGAATTCCCCTATGGTTTAAAGGAAGATGGAAAACTGAACGGAGTATTAGCATGAACCAAATAATGCCAATACCAATGTAATTACAGTTACTCGACTCTATGGGTTAAATCAGAGCAAGAATGGTCAAAGTAAGGTCAAAATTACATATGCATTTAATAACATTGCAAATGAATGAAATCAATTACACGGCAAACATGTTACAAAATGAAAGCTTTAAATCTTAACTACATTTACATTTATGCATTTAGCAGACGTTTTATCCAAAGCGACTTCCAAGAGAGAGCTTTACAAAAGTGCATGGGTCACTGATCATAACAACGAGATAGCCCCAAACATTGCGGGCAGCCAAAACATGAAGCATAAATTGTGAAAAAAAAATAAGTGCCAAAGGGAAAAACCATAAGAGCATGCAGTCAAACAAGTTACAAATAAACAACATGAACCTCAAAAAGTGCAAGAGTGAACCTGTAGAAAAGCAATCAACAGTAAAATATTTCACAGCGAGTACAGGAATTTAAATTCGTTACAACTAACCAACAATAGCAACAAGTCTCTCAATACGAGTCATTGTGATCCTGGAAGAAACTAACATCAGGTCCAGCCAAGCATTCCTAAGTACCGTTGTACTACCTACTCTACCATGATCATTGTAAATCAGAGAGAAAGCAAGAGGTGAGCAAGGAGTAGGACAGTAGGACAAGGGAGAGCTGAGGAGAAAGTTTCAGGAGATGAAGAAACAACAGAACAATGCAGTACAATTCCCTTTATACACAAGGACAACCCTTAATACACAAGGACAACTTTCCATCCATCCATCATCTTCCGCTTGTCTGGGGGTCGGGTCGCGGGGGCAGCAACCTAAGCAGGGAGGCCCAGACTTTCCTCTCCCCGGCCACTTCCACCAGCTCTTCCTGGGGGACCCCGAGGCGTTCCCAGGCCAGCCGAGAGACATAGTCCCTCCAGCGTGTCCTGGGTCTTCCCCGGGGCCTCTTCCCAGTGGGACGTGCCCAGAACACCTCACCAGGGAGGCGTCCAGGAGGCATCCTTATCAGATGCCCGAGCCACCTCAACTGGCCCCTCTCGACGCGGAGGAGCAGCGGTTCTACTCTGAGCCCCTCCCGGATGACCGAGCTTCTCACCCTATCTCTAAGGGAGAGCCCGGACACCCTGCGGAGAAAACTCATTTCGGCCGCTTGTATCCGCGATCTCGTTCTTTCGGTCACTACCCACAGTTCGTGACCATAGGTGAGGGTAGGAACGTAGATCGACTGGTAAATAGAGAGCTTCGCCTTTCGACTCAGCTCCTTCTTCACCACAACGGACCGATGCAGAGCCCGCATCACTGCGGACGCCGCACCGATCCGCCTGTCGATCTCGCGCTCCATCCTTCCCTCACTCGTGAACAAGACCCCGAGATACTTGAACTCCTCCGCTTGGGACAAGATCTCCTCCCCGACCCGGAGATTGCACTCCACCTTTTTCCGGTCGATAACCATGGCCTCAGATTTGGAGGTGCTGATTCCCATCCCAGCCGCTTCGCATTCGGTTGCGAACAGCTCCAGTGAGAGCTGGAGGTCACGGCCCGATGAAGCCAACAGGACCACATCATCCGCAAAAAGCAGCGACCCGATCCTGAGGTCCCCAAACCGGACCCCCTCAACGCCCTGGCTGCGCCTAGAAATTCTGTCCATATAAGTTATGAACAGAATCGGTGACAAAGGGCAGCCCTGGCGGAGTCCAACCCTCACCGGGAACAAGTTCGACTTACTACCGGCAATGCGGACCAAACTCTGGCACCGGTCGTACAGGGACCGAACAGCCCCGATCAGGGAGTCCGGTACCCCGTACTCCCGGAGCACCCCCCACATGAGCTCCCGAGGGACACGGTCGAACGCCTTTTCCAAATCCACAAAACATGTGTAGGCTGGTTGGGCGAACTCCCATGCACCCTCCAGAACCCTGCCGAGGGTATAGAGCTGGTCCACAGTTCCACGGCCAGGACGAAAACCACATTGCTCCTCCTGAATCCAAGGTTCGACAATCCGACGGACCCTCCTCTCCAGCACCCCTGAATAGACTTTCCCAGGGAGGCTGAGGAGTGTGATCCCCCTAAAGTTGGAGCACACCCTCCGGTCCCCCTTTTTAAAGAGGGGAACCACCACCCCGGTCTGCCAGTCCAGAGGCACTGTCCCTGATGTCCACGCGATGTTGCAGAGTCGTGCCAACCAAGACAGCCCTACAACATCCAGAGCCTTAAGGAACTCCGGGCGGACCTCATCCACCCCAGGGGCCTTGCCACCGCGGAGCTTTTCAACCACCTCGGCGACCTCAGCCCCAGAGATAGAAGGGCCCCCCCCAATGTCCCCAGACTCTGCCTCCACGTCGGAACGCGTGTTGGTGGGATTAAGGAGGTCTTCAAAGTAGGACAACCAATCAGTCCAAATCCTGAATGGGGTGTGAGAGCCATCAAGTTGAGACCATCCAGAAACTCCCGACTTTAGCATATGAGAGGTGGGGGCAAGTTTGACACCCAGCCTTACACCACCCCTAAGGATCCCTAAATATTTGGACTACGTAGACGACGCAAGTGTCAAAATGTTCGTCTTGGTCCCAATTGCGTTGCTTGTATAGGGATTTACATTCCGTTGCACGGTTTAGGCTGAACCAAGCCCTCAGCATTAGTACCGTAGCTAAAAGTCTAGGAGTTTTTTTTGTTGCTCTGCGCTCAACTCTAAAAAAAGAAATAATACTCACATCTCCGCGACCTATTTAGTGGCTTAATAGTCGCGCAACACAACAAATCGATAATGAAATTCGTTGCCAACTCTTTTAATAAACGAATGTTATCGATTTTATCGATTCGTTGTTGCAGCCCTACAAATTACGTTTGCATCCTAAAAAGTGTCTCTGGTGATATCATGACTAATGCATTCTGGTGATACCTGACCATCATTTTGTTAAGAGTGAAGATCTTCTTTGGAACGACTATGAAGAGAAACTAGCTGACCAGATCGTGCACACCATGGAGAATTATAACAGCCAGTTTCCTGAGGTCAAGGTACATTTACATTTAGTCATTTTAGCAGATGCTCTTATCCAGAGCAACTTACAGTAAGTACAGGGACATTCCCCCTGAGGCAAGTAGGGTGAAGTGCCTTGCCCAAGGACACAGTCATTTGTGCACGGCTGGGTATCGAACCGGCAACCTTCTGATTACTCAATATTATTACATCTGTTGATTACTGTATGTCCCCTGATTGACCACTAAGATAACAATACTTTTCTATAGGAATTATAATTGTTTGCATAGACTTTTTATACCTTTGTCTCTCAGGAGCGCATGGCCAAACGGGGTCGCAAGCTGGTGGATTACGACTCCTCGCGCCACCACTTGGAAGCGCTCCAAAGTGCCAAAAAAAAAGACGATGGGAAAATAGCCAAGGTATTGTAACTCCAGGGTTTTCAGTACTTGCATACATGAATAGGAATTCCTTCTGCTATTTTTTGGTGAAGCTATTTGAAAGTGTCAGTAAATAAAGTTATTTTATATTGCTTTTCTGTGTGATCAGGCAGAGGAGGAGTTCAACAAAGTACAGAGAGTCTTTGAGGAAATCAACAAAGAACTAAGAGAGGAGCTTCCGGTTCTCTATCAGAGGTAAAAGTATGCTGGTTTACAGCTAACGATCATAAAGGCTACTTTCCATCAAGATCCAGGTAACCTTATGTAACATGATGTAGCCCATCATCCCTATCCCATCATCACCTAGAATAAAAAGATGTTATAAAACACACCTGTGCATGGTTTGTATCCATCGAAATAGCAGTGCTATGAATGTAAGTTTATCTAAATATATTTTTGTGTGAAACATTAGCCGGATTGGATGCTACGTGACCGTATTTCAAAACATCTCCAACCTGAGGGACGTCTTCTACAAGGAGATGAGCGTGGTAAGAAAACCACCTTTACAATTTTATGAACATGGATCATCTCAAGAAAAGCAAAATCAAGATATTTGCAGTGCAATGCATATTATTTATGCATTGCATAATCTTTTCATTTACAGATATACATTTGAGTATGTACTGTATTCATATTTAGTTTATAGTGTCTTCTTTTTCAAATCACAAATCACTGCATGAAAACAGCCTATAAGCATAAAAGGTGATGCAGCATGCTTCTCTTTTCAGCTGAACCATGAGCTATACAATGTGATAAAGAAACTTGATTCTCAGCATTCAGGGAAAGCCTTTATCATCAAAGGCCTCAACAGGTAGGTCTGCCAAGTTCACACACCACCTTGTGGGTACTTCATAAACGGTTAGCTGTTAGGGCCGAAGGTTTCTTCTGGTTAACCATCTAAAATCTGCATAAAAGTTTAGAATCTAAATATGAAGTTTAATTGGGTGTGCTTTGCCTTTGGCAAGGGCACAACATTTGTTCTCTCACATATATCTTATTGGGTGTGCTTTGCCTTCAGCAAGGGCACAACCTTTGTTCTCTCACATATATATTATTGGGTGTGCTCAAGCCTTCGGCGAGAGCACAACCTTTGTTCTCTCACATATATATTATATGTTTTTTTTTTTTTTTTGTTTTGCCCCCCTAAAACATAGACAACGTAGGTGTGAAAAGTTTTGTCTTGATAGCGATTGAGTTGCTTCTATTAGAATTTACGTTCCGTTGCATGGTTTAAGCTTAAGTTAAGTTTTTGTGGCGAAAAGTGAAGCTAACGGTGGCTAATTTGCTAGCCATAGTCACTGACGTTACTAACGTCACTGCGTCACTAACGTCACTGCGTCACTAACGTCACGAAAACACGCGTGACTACCTTTGCCAGAACATTCGTTTAGCATCTGTTAACTTGGGGGATAGCTAGGCTAACTATAGCTTTACTGCAAGGCAGCTGCAGAAACGCCACAAGAAAAGAGGCCAGGGTGATAACTATTTACTCATTTTACTTTGTGATATGACACACAATTGTGATGTGTAATGTACAATATAAGCTGATATTATTAAGGAAGTACATCTACTTTCGGAAACAGTAGTCTACTATTTCACTGAAGTATTAGCATCATGACATTAGCCTGTGTTGCCCGGGCAACACATACTACAGTGGTCTATGATGTAGCGTTATCTGTTTTCAATCGTTAAAATAAACATTCCTCACATATACATTTTCGTTGTAGGATTTATTCTGACATTAGAAAACGATTTGTTGGTGAAATTACCATTACCTGTGGTTTCAAACCAGTGTAGCTCACTGCAACGCTGTAGCTTACGCGAGACACACTACTGTACAAAAACATCTACACTAAACAGCTGTTTAGGAAGTCAAACGGCGACAGAACATGTTCGGTACTCCCCTTACTTAAATCAAAAGTCTATCTAACTACTAACCTGAACTTCATTGCCACAGCCTAAACGTTGTCAATCTGTTCATGAAAATAATTAATTTCAGCTTAAACCGTACAACGGAACGTTAAATCCAATTCAACCAACGCAATCGCTACCAAGACGAACACAGCAGTAGTCTAGTACTGTACCGTAGTACTAGTAGTACAATTTACCGGGGCAGCTTCTCCACACAGGGCTATATCGCATTTTGCGTTGTTACTGACAATGATCGCTACCAGTGAGCTTTTTATGAATGAGCGATTTTCCACTGAATAAATGTCAAGCTTATTTACGTTTTGGGGGCATATTTTCAGTTAGCAGATGGTACTGTTTGAATCGCGATTCCATCTTCTACTGCCGGGTAACGTCGTAGAATAATCTCCAAAGGGGGTTCTTTATTAATGAATGAATGCAATGAGTAGGCTAAATGCCTGAAAATATCATGAGAAGGGAAAAACTTAAAATGACGTTTAAATCATAGAGATTAGGTCAATTTTTACACCGGTCTGCCAAATTTATTCGTTTTGTTTCAACGATGAGGCTGCCTCTTGCAGGGGAAATGAGAAGACATCTATTTCATTCTACACTTCACTCGTATTTTCAGTTGTAAATGAGCAGCAAAAAAAATGCTTTTAAATCTATGTCATCTTTATAAATAATAAGTATGCATTTTTATATAAAATATACAGAAATATCAGTTGTAAAAATGTCATTCAAAAACGGACCCCTGTGCAACCGACGCAAGCAAGCACACCCTACAATTTCCCCAGACATTGTACCCTCTCTAGTTATTATTATTTTCCCACCCCTAAGGATCAGTCAATATTTGGACTACATAGACAACAACGGTGTCAAAATGTTCGTCTTGGTCACGATTGCGTTGCTTCTATTGGGATTTACGTTCCGTTGCACGGTTTAGGTTTTAGTTTTTGTGGCGAAAGTGAAGCTAACGGTGGCTAACTTGCTAGCCACAGTCACTAGAGTCACGAAAACACGCGTGACCACCTAAACACGTGTGACTACCTGTAGCGGAACATTAGTTTAGCAGCTCCAGAGAATGTCTAATATATTAAACAGGCTCTGAGCAGCTCGTTAACTTCTGGGAGATATGGCTAGGCTTTACCTAAAACGGCAGACAGCTGCAGAAACACCACAAGCAAAAAAGCTAGGCTGATAACTATTTACTATTTTAATTTGTGATGTGAAATGTAATGTACAATATGAGCGGATATAATTAAGAAGTACATCTACTTTCGGAAACAGTAGTCTACTATTTTACTGATGCGTTAGCTAGCTATCATGACATTAGCCTCTGTTGCCCGGGCGACACATACGACAGCGGTCTGTGATGCAGGGCCGGCCCAAGGCATAAGCGAACTAAGCGGCTGCTTAGGGCCCCCGTGGCCACCAGAGGGCCCCCAAGAGCACATGAAATTACAGTTTGATGTACCGTGTTTCTTCGCTGCACCAAAAATGTACATTGTGTAATAAACGCCGCCCCAGAAATACGGTAGGAGTAGCATGTCCTGAAATACCTAGTAGCAGAATGTGATTTTAATGAACATTCTCTTGTGTTGCACTAGGAGTACACTGTTAGCTAAATACGTTTCAAATATCACATCAACATACCTTACCTGGCAAATTAGTATAGCTAGCTAGAGACTAGCTGTTAAGCTGCATAGAAGGGAAGCTTATGAAAAAATTGCCAGAAAACGGAATAGCAGTCTAGCCTATTTATTGAAAGAACTGGAGAAGCACCTGTGCTCTTTTGTTAGCAAGCTTGTTTACAGGCTACAGTAGGTAGTCTAGGTGTTTTCGCTATCTAGCTGTTCTTGTAGCTAACTTCCTTGCAAATCAGCGTTAATAAAAAGCAGATGAGATAGAGCTAGCTAGTCTAACTAACATTGACATTTGCTCGTTGCTTAATCGGTGATCTAGAAGACCGTACTTTTCAAATATTTAAGAACATTTAATGTAGCGAACTAACACGTTAGCATGCTAGCGCAGCTATCCTAGAATACCGTATTTCTTCGATTAAACGCTGCCCTCAAATAAACGCCGCCCACGAATAAACGGCACAACAAAAATGATGGAAAAAATTATGTGTAATAAATTTAATAGAAGAAATACGGTAATTAAGAAAAAATATATATAATTGGCGATGCCGAGGGGCCCCCAAATAATTTCTGCTTAAGGCCCCATAAAGGCCTGGGCCGGCCCTGCTGTGATGCATCCGTTTTCAATCGTTAAAATAAACATTCCTCACAAATACATTTTTGTTGTAGGATTTATTATGACATTAGATTAAAAGTAAATGATTTTTTGGTGAAATTATCATTACCTGTGGTTTCAAACCAATGTAGCTCACTGCAATGCTGTATGCCAGACAGTCAAGTAAAAAAAGCATCTCGGAAGCCAAACGGCGACAGAACATGTTCGGAACTCCCCTTAGTTTCCATCAGAGCCATGTTCTGTAATAAATGTCAAGCTTATTTACGTTATTTACCAGAGCCATAGGTTTCCACTAATGAAAAACTTGATTTAACTATCTGACTACCAACCTGAACTTCATTGCCACAGCCTAAACTTTGTCAATCTGTTCATAAAAAAACGTAATTTCTGCCTAAACCGTACAACGAAACGTTGAATCGAATTCAAGCAACGCAATCGCTACCAAGACGAACACAACAGTAGTCATTAGTAGTAGCCAAGTACAATTTACCTGTGTCAGCTTCTCTACACAAGGCTATATCGCATTTTGCGTTGTTACTGACAATGATCGCAACCAGTGAGCTTTTTATGAATGAGCAATTTTCCCCTAAATAAATGTCAAGCTTTTTTACGTTTTTGGGGGCATATTTTCAGTTAGCAGATGGTACTGTTTGAATCGCGATTCCATCTGAGATAGCTACTGCCTGTCACAACGTTGTTGTTAGAATAAGCTTCAAAGGGGGTTCTTTATTAATGAATGAATGCAATATGAGTAGGGATGTCACGAGAACCGATACTTACAACACCTTTCGATGCTAAAATAACAAAACACAGACGATGCCCATTTTTTTGAAGCACCGTGAGCGCCGATGCCAGATGTTAGCATCGGTGCTGCGCCTCTTCTGGAACTGATGGGGGCAGTATTCTGGACTGTTCCAGCCGACGTTTACATTCAGAAAACCAAGATGGCAACTGCAGCAGCTGCAGAGATCGCCCCACCTCGACTCGTTGAAAAGAAAGGCACAAAAAGTTGTGTTTGGAAGTATTTTGCGTTTGAGGCAGATGACAGTGGGGTTATAATTAATCCGCAGAAGCCACTTTGTAAAACATGCTACTGTGGTCTTCAGACCAAGGGAGGTAATACTTCCAATTTAGCCAAACACCTGAAAGACCGTCATCCGGATTTGTTCAAAGAATTCAAGGTGAGTTCTGATTCATATTAACAACATCCAAAGAATGTACTTTTAATGTTTTTTTAATCTGTCATACTGAAATACAAGTTACATGATGTTTGAGATGGTGGGCACGTGTGTTATTTAAGCAATAAGGTACGAGAGGCAGTACTTTATAATGGCTTATGTTATGTAGCCTACGTAGTTTAGGTTAGCTATTCTGTTTTAACGTTAGCATAGCCTACAATTGGTTAGATGGAGAGAAATGTATGCAGCCCTGTATCTTGCAAGAATCATGTCAAAACTAGCAAAATTCACTGAATGTCCTAGTTTAATATAGTTACAAATGAATATGCAATTGGTTTAACAAAACACGATGAGCCATTTTTTTTTTACAATGCCATAGACTCATGTATAGCCTAAAAGACGATTTGCGAGTGACAGAATTTCGCCGCGACCACAACGAACATTGATTTATTTTGTATTTAATACGTCCTTTAAGAAGCTTTAGTCTTTAGTGGTAAAGATTTTCAAATGGCTGCATCTACTAATAGGTGTGTGCGTGCGTGGGCTGGAGCCAATGTGCAGGGCAGGCAGGTGCTTGTGCATTATAGGTGCCTGTGCTCTTTCTATTGAATGAATTAATAGTGAATTAACTATATTAACTGAAATGTCAATTTTCCTTTTCCAGTTTCAACCAGAGGATGACGTCCAGGAGACAACTCAGCCAACTCGAAGTCAGCAATCACAGCCAACCATAACCGAGGCTCTAGGGAAGCACAAAAAATATGAGAGAAATTCAAATGAGGCCAGGAGATTGGATAGAAGTGTAGCAGAGTTCATATGTATCGACCAACTCCCTGTCTACATTGTTGAAAAAAACGGATTTCAGCAAATGCTCCATAAATTCAATCCCAGATATCAACTTCCAAGTAGAAATTATTTCATGTACACAGAAATACCAAAAATCTACAGTGAAACAAGGGACCTGATCACACAATATCTCAAAGAAAAGCCATTCTATGCATGCACAACTGACCTGTGGACAAGCAGAGCTGCAGACACGTTCATGTCCATTACCATGCAATACATAACACAGTCATGGGAGTTGCACTCCTGGTGTTTAGTCTGTAGTGGCCTGAACTCAGACCACACAAGTGACAGTTTGAGGGAGGCATTTGACGAAGTAGTTACTGAGGAGTGGAAGTTGGACATTGCAAAACTAGCAGGCATCACAACAGACAATGCATCCAACAACCAAAAGGCTTTTAAAGATGACTACACATGGATCCCTTGTTTTGGCCACAACTTGCACCTGGCCGTTAACAAAGCCATCAACATCGACAGGGTATCTACAGCCCTGTCAAGGCTGCGCAGAACCATATCTGCCTTCACCAGGTCATCAAAGCTGTCGCGACAACTCAAAACAAAACAAAAACAGAACACAATTTGATACACGATGCACCCACCCGTTGGAATTCCTCTTATGATATGGTGGAGAGATTTGTGGAGCAGCAGCAAGCTCTGTGTGCAGTCCTGGCAGAGGACAGAAAAAAATGGCACCTGATGCCAAAAGACAATGACATCACAATCCTAGAAACA
Organism: Osmerus mordax; assembly: GCF_038355195.1. Lineage (NCBI taxonomy): Eukaryota > Metazoa > Chordata > Actinopteri > Osmeriformes > Osmeridae > Osmerus > Osmerus mordax. The sequence goes on along the minus strand of NC_090050.1, from coordinate 4,637,858 downwards.
CTGAAAGAAGTCCTTGAGCCACTGAGTCCTTTTCCAGATGCACTCAGTGGTGAGAAGCACACTACTCTCTCCTCTGTCTTACTGCTGTTATGGAAGATGCTCTCTTGTCTCAGGGATAAGGAGGATGACACTCTACTTACTAGAGAGATGAAGAGCTTAGTAAGGGAAAGCCTCAACCAACGTTATGAGAATAGGGAGGTGCAGCTCCTGCTAAACACTGCCACCTACCTAGATCCAAGATTTAAGGCCAGTTTTGTTGCTCTGGAGGATGACGTGAAGCAAAGTCTCCTGGAGCAAGTGGGGAATACCGATGATGGAGCTGGTACATCTGAAACCACCATGGCAACAGGAGCAGAGGCCTTGAGCCAAAGCAGGCCATCTAAAAAGTCAAAGACTGATTTGAAGCATCTGCTTTCAGCAATTCAAGGAGAGAAGAAGGGCAGTGATGTCACATCATCTCAAGCAGGGCTCTCCACACAAGTTAAATGGTGAGTTCCTGGTATATAGCAAAATGCCAGAACTGAGCGCAGACGAAGATCACCTCATCTGGTGGAAAATGAATGGAGGCCCAATACCTCAACTTGCAGAATTTGCAAGGAGGTATCTCTGCATTGCAGCTTCAAGCTGTGCTTCCGAAAGGGTCTTCAGTGTCTCAGGAATCATTGTCAGTCCAAGACGTTCCCGACTTACCCAAGACAATGTTAACATGTTAGTTTTCCTCAGTAAAAACCTTGAACTAGCCAAGAAAAGTTGTGAAATGCTGTGAAAAATTATGCAATTTTGCCAAAACTCATTTTGTTAGGGAGTCAGGTGGCTGAGCGGTGAGGGAATCGGGCTAGTAATCCGAAGGTTGCCAGTTCGATTCCCGGTCATGCCAACTGATGTTGTGTCCTTGCGCAAGGCACTTCACCCTACTTGCCTCGGGGGAATGTCCCTGTACTTACTGTAAGTCGCTCTGGATAAGAGCGTCTGCTAAATGACTAAATGTAAATGTAAATGTTCATCTTGTTAGCTGAATGGCTTAATTGCACTTTATTATGTTGTGCTATGCTCTATTGCACTTGTTTTGTATGTCTTATGACATTTTGCTATTTTTCAAATATTTTAATAAAGTTCATGTTTCAAGTTCATGGAATCCTTTTTTTTTTACCGTGGTATCGAAATTGGCATCGAGAATCGTGTTATTTTACTGGTATTGGCACCGACTACTGAATTTTTGGTATCGTGTCTGAAGGAAAAACTTAAAAGGACGTTTAAGTCAGAGATTAGGACAATTTTTACACCGGTCTGCCAAATGTATTCGTTTTGATTCAAGTATGAGGCTGATGAAGCCGATCACCATTCCCTCTTGCAGGGGAAATGAGAAGACAACTATTTCATTCTACACTTCACTCTTAATATTTTGCGTTGTAAATCAGCAAACAAATTATGCTTTTAAATCTATGTAATCTTTATAAATAATAAGTATGCATTTTTATATAAAATATAGCCTACAGAAATATCAGTTGTAAAAATGTCATTAAAAAACGGATCCCTCTGCAACAGACGCAAGCAAGCACACCCTACAATTTCCCCAGAAATTGTACCTTCTCTAGTTGGTTATGTAATGTTGGATAGAACGGTGGAACAGTCACTGTATCAACTCACATACTACTGTGCAATTAGCGTCAGTTGCTTAAAAAAAAAAAAAAAGAAAACATGTCGCGCCACAAGTTATTTGCACTCGCACAAATGCTTCTGTAAGGAGTTGGAAAAGATGGGAGGTCGGCAAACTTTTCAATTTTCGCACACAACTTTGTGCGTCGTTTATCAAGTAGGCCTACAAAAACAAAATATTTTGAACAGAAAACGTGGCTGGCTACTACCCACAACGTAGCCCATATGTCACTGCGCCCTTAAAGGTGCAGTGTCCACTTGAACGTGTCCAGTGAATTATGTACATGTTTGCTACACTCCCAAATATATTTTGAGGTTGCACAGATTACATTTCAGGAGCATATGCGACCAAAAGGGACACAATTTTAAGCCTTAAAAAATTGGAAATCAAATATGAGTAAGCCTCTCCATATGGTCATTTTATATAAACTATATATTCATTGAATTTAAAGAAAATGTGCCATATTGTGATATGAATTATTATTGGGATATGAAAGGATCTATATGAAGATATGAGATGTTGGTCATATAGCACCACCCTACTGTGAACTCAAAGCAGCACTTTATCAGTAATACATTTAAAATGGGGAAAATATGAACAATTGCGTGGCAATTCGTTTTAACGTGTGCTCCACTAAATATTCTGCCTGTGCCCTTAGAATCTTCAGTTAGGGGCTACAATGCTCTTAGTAAAAAAGGTTAGTCTGGAGCCCTGTAAGCAGTTTCAAAATGAGTACATGTACAAGCCGTTTAAAATGATGTGGAATGCTTTATGTGAAAAGTGTGTCCCTCAGTCTTTCACTCAGATGTAAATGTGTCTTTGTCTTTTTACTTTTAAGTGGGACTAAATCAAGCAAGAAGATGAAGTCCCTGGTTATCTCTGCCCCCATTCCTTGCAACACAGCCTTCCCAACAGACCACACCTCTCTCCATACCTCCTTGGCTCCCAGTGGCAAAGATTCTGACCCCTTTGCCCATCCACAAAGTATCTTGGAGGAGTTCTCTCAGGAAGTCAATGGCAGCAGCCGGGGAAGGTCTCCTCAACTCACCACAGGCATTTCTGAAATGTCAGACTTGGAGGAGCTGAGCTACATGGGTCCTGGGATGCCCAAACGCCAGTCCATGTGCGACAGTGAGAATTCCACCCCAAGCGATGGCACCAGTGAAGGTCCCAGCCACCCAGAGAGTATGGCACAGGAGGAAGACCAGGTTAATAGCCAATCTGAGGGCTTGGAGCAGGTGTATAGCCAATCTGAGGAGACGTCAGATCCAAAGTTGACTCCATCTAAGTTTATGGAGAGTGATATGCCAGCTTCACAGCCCAAACCAGAGAACGCAAATGTGGCTGAACCTAGGCAGATTGCCAAACTGCCACCCATACCTGCTCCTCCCCTTTACTCAAACATACACTCCCTCCCTCCTGTGGAGGACAGCCAAGTGGGGGAACAGAAGAAGGATGATAAGGGCGATGGGGTTTCTCAGCAACTCCCCTCAGACACCAAAAGCACTGGTCATGACATTTACCTAAATCCACCTGGCTTCATTTACAAGGTAAGGCATCTTTTTTACACAAACATTTAAGGGAATGTTGAAGAGTATAAAAGAATGAGCAATGCATTGATGAGTTATAATTTGTGTCAGCATTGTTTGGTGTGAAAATGGTCTGATAGCCAAAGCAGTGTTATGAGTTGGAAGTAACAGAAGGCAGCTGTCCCTTAATTAACAAAACATAGACTACTATTCAAATTGACCATCAATAGTGCATCATTTTTTAAGGAAGACACTACACGGTGAAAAACATATACAAAATATAAGTCAAGTGATACAGCCTAGTGGGCTAGTTCAAATTAGTATCCTTTACTAAAAAAAACATTTTAGCATGGACGCTGCCCGCATTGTGCCAGCCAATGAAAGTCAACAAACAAGCTAGTGCAACTCCAGAGGAAGCAAACAATCATTGGAGTAAACTGCTTTTGTTGGCAAGTGTAAGCAAGTGTTGGATGTCTGAAAATAACACCAGTGGGGTCGATTTGCCGGACGAAGAAGAATTGGTTAAAAAAGTCTTCCAAACTCTTCTGTCGTTTGGAAATGGTTTGGTTTCAAGTTATCCGACATCGACCAACATACAGTACTCTGTAAGTTGTGTCATTGAATTGTGCAAGCCAAAGGTGGAAACACTAGCAATCTTTTTCAACACCTGAAAGCCATGCATGTGCGCGAATATGAACAATCTACTAGAATGCGTTTAACAAATCCCCTGGGCAGCAGAGCAATTCCCAAAAGGTCCACAAGCCAGAGTCCCACACTCGGCTATCAATCAAAGCATCATTTGTTATTGGTATTCCCTATGACAAGAAGAGCAAGAGGTGGAATGAAATAACGAGTGCAACTAGAGAGGGTACAATTTCTGTGGAAATTGTAGGGTGTGCTTGCTTGCGTCTGTTGCAGGTGGGTCCGTTTATTAACTGTTATTTTTACAACTGATATTTCTGTATATAAAGAAAATTTATATAAAAATGGCTACTTATTATTTATGAAGATTGCATAGATTTAAAAGCATACATTTGTTGCTGCTCATTTACAATTCAAAATACAAAAAGTAAAGTGTACAATGAAACGGTTGTCTTCTCATTTCCCCTGCAAGAGGGAATAGTGATGAGCTTTAGCAGCCTCAGTTGAAAAGTTGGATCAAACGAAGATATTGGACAATCCAGTGTAAAAACGTTCCTAACCTCTATGACTTCAACGTCACCTTACGTGTTTCCCTTGTAGTGATATTTTCAAGCATTTAGCCTACTTATATTGCATTCATTCATTAAGAACCCCTTTTGAAACAAGCTGAACCCCCTTTGAAACAAGCTATTCTAACAACATTGTCTCCGGCAGTATTTCAGATGGAATTGCAATTCAAACAGTACCATGTGCTAACTGAAATGATATGCCCCCAAAAACGTAAATAAGCTTGACATTTATTTAGGGGGAAATGGCTAAAGCGCCGAAAATGAGAACTTTTCTTTTGACAAAGTTTAGGCTGTGGCATTGAAGACAGTGACGCACCACACAAGCTTGAGTTTAAATACATAATGTAATGTGACATTACTTACTGTACATGCAAGTCTTGATTTGCTTAAATCTACATGTGTTGCTAGTACACCACGACACGATACATTTACATTTATTCATTTAGCAGACGCTTTTATCCAAAGCGACTTCCAAGAGAGAGCTTTACAAAGTGCATAGGTCACTGATCATAACAACAAGATAGCCACAAAAACATTGCGAGTAGCCAAAACATGAAGCACACATTGTGAACAACCAAAGTAAGTGCCAAAGGGAAGAACCATAAGAGCATGTAGTTAAACAAGTTACAATTAAACAACATGAACTGCTGTAGGTGCAAGTGTACCTGTGGAAAAAACAAGCAACAATAATAAAAACTATCACAGCGAGTAATTAAAAAAAAAATCAGTTACCACTAACCACAAGAGCAACAAGTCTCTAAGCAAGAGTCATTGTGATCCTTGAGGAAACTAACATCGGGACAAGCGAACCATTCCTAAGTACCGTTGTACTCCCGGAACAAGTGCGTCTTGAGCCTTTTCTTGAAGGTGGAGAGACAGTCAGTGTCTCTGATGGAGGTGGGGAGTTGATTCCACCACTGGGGGGCCAGACAGGAGAAGAGCTTGTGTTGGGACCGGGCGGTCTTGAGCGGTGGGACCACCAGGCGGTTGTCTGAAGAAGACCGTAGGTGACGGGTGGGGGTGTAAGGCTGCAGGGGAGACTTGATGTAGACGGGTGCAGTCCCGTTCACTGCTCGGAAGGTCAGTACCAGGGTCTTGAATCTGATACGGGCCATGATAGGTAGCCAGTGGAGAGAGATGAGGAGCGGGGTAACATGGGAGCGTCTGGGTAGATTGTAGACCAGGCGGGCGGGTTGCACATGCTGGGAGACCAGCGAGCAGCGAGTTGCAATAGTCCAACTTGGAGAGGACAAGTGCTTGGACTAGCAGCTGGGTGGAGTGCTCAGACAGGTATCTCCTGATCTTCCGGATGTTATAGAGGGTGAATCTACACGACCGTGAGACTGCAGCAATGTGGGCCGTGAGGGAGAGCTTGTCGTCCATGGTAACCCCAAGGTTCCTGGCAGAGGATGAAGGGGTCACCGTCGCAGATCCCAGGGTGATTGAGAGATTGTGGGAGATGGAGGGTTTAGCCGGGATGATGAGAAGTTCTGTTTTAGCGAGGTTCAGCTGGAGGTGGTGCTCGGTCATCCAGGCGGAGATGTCTGTGAGGCAGGCCTCAATCCTAGCTGAGATCCCCGGATCGGTCGGGGGGAACGACAGGTACAGCTGCGTGTCGTCAGCGTAGCAGTGGTAGGAGAAGCTATGGGAGGTGATGATTGGTCCAAGTGAGGTGGTGTACAGAGAGAAGAGGAGGGGTCCAAGGACGGAGCCCTGTGGGACACCAGTGGAGAGCTGGCGAGGGCCTGACAGTTTGCCTCCCCAGGAGACCTGGTCAGTGGCGCCTTACAGTTTTTCCCCATTGCTTTGGCTCATTTCACGAAACAGAAATGACATTCTCAAAACAACACGTGCAAACCTCCAAACCACTGGGCACTTGTTCACAACCGATTGGAATTTTTCATTCCTTTAATCAAATTGCAATTGTATTAGCACATCCTTGTAAATGACAAGTGCAATTGCCTACAGTTTGCACAAATTTCAAATGATTTAGCACATCTTTGAAACGGTTAAGTACAATTGCCTTCAGTTAGGCCAATTACCAATTGAATATATCTTGCTGGTATAAACTGACTGTTGCTTCTCAGTCAAGTGGTTATTCTCTGCAAAACATGTTGGCATAATTTCCTTGTGTACATCATCACCTGCACAATAGTTCACTCCACTGTCAAAATCTTTCAGGCACATAATACCATGAAAAACATCATGGTATATACTGTAATATGGATCTCTTGGATCTGCTTACAGTCTTTGTCAGGTGCAACTAGAACTTTACTAAACAAGGAGACACATCCGATCACCAATCACACAGTAAGTTTAGTTAGCTGACAGGAGCTATCCAGGAGTATAAATGCAGCCATCAAATATATAGAGCTTGTCCCAGGCCAGCTCAGGGGCAACATCACCATGTGTGCTGCCATGCTTTCAGAGAAAGGTGTAGTCACCCACATTCCCAGTCTTGGCCCATACAATACCCAGAAGCACCTGGTGTTCTTGGACCGCCTGCACTCCGATCTTATCCCTCTACATAAGAGGGGTTTGGTAGGGCCTCACTTGCATACATTTGTCATTGTGTGGGACAATGTAAGCTTCCACCGTGGCCCACTCATCAGGGTTCACTGCCCATCCAAGAATGCTGATGGTGCTCTTATCACCTTACTCCCCATTCCTCAATCCTATCGAGAAGTTTTTTTTTGCATGGAGGTGGAGGGTCTATGAGCATCGGGCTCAAAACCAGAGGTCCCTGCTCCAGGCAATGGATGCTGCTTGTGATGATGTCACAGCAGATCAGTGTAGGGGATGGTTGCAGCATGCACAACGATTCTTCCCCTGTTGCAGGAGTGAGGACGACAACTAGTGAAACTCCAGCTTTGCTTTACTTTCTTACTGTATGTGTTGTTAGTGTAGGTTATACATAATGTTAGTTTTGATGTTCTTATTGTATGACAGTATATTGTGCTGTACAAGTTTCCTGTTACAGTAACCACGATGTATGGCAATTACAGTAATAATTTCCATAGCAGTGTGAGTGCAATATGTGATGTGAAACCTTGTAGGCTACTCTTGAATTACTGTAATCTTTTTTCTGTTTGATACACATTTACATTTTATATGTATTCATTTAGCAGACGCTTTTATCCAAAGTGACTTCCAAGAGAGAGCTTTACAAAAGTGCATAGGTCAATGATCATAAACAACGAGTTAGCCCAAAAAACATTGTGGGTAGCCAAAACATGAAGCATACATTGTGAAAAGCAAATAAGTGCCAATGGGAAGAAACATAAGAGCATGTAGTTACTAAACAAGTTACAATTACATGTAAGCAACATGAACCTCACAAGTGCAAGAGTGTACCTGTAGGAAAGCAAGCAACAATACGTAATATAATTCACAGCGAGTACAACAAGTTACAGTAAATCAGTTAGAACTAACCAACAAGAGCAACAAGTCCCTCAATAAGTGTCATTGTGTTCCTGGAGGAAACTAACATCAGGTCCAGCAAATCAATCCTAAGTACCTTTGTACTCCCTGTAAGGATGACATATCTCAGCAGGCAGGCCGGAAAGAGTCACGACAATTATAAAAAGGGTTGACTCGGTTTTATTAGCTCGACGTCGGCTCATGCCACCAATCCACAACAGAGTGGCTAGCATGAGTGAAGACTCTCTCTTACAAGAGTGCTTAAATACAGTATCTGGACATGTTCAAACATAGAATGCACAGAATCGGGTGGGGGTGTAAGGCTAGAGGAGGGTGCAGTCCCGTTCACCGCTCGGAAGGTCAGTACCAGGGTCTTGAATCTGATACGGGCCGTGATGGGAAGCCAGTGGAGAGAGATGAGGAGCGGGGTAACATGGGAGCGTCTGGGTAGATTGAAGACACATAGTATTCTGGAAAGAAAACATCTACTACAGTAACTGTAGCACAGTGCACAAGGGATATTTCTAAGGTCCACTGCCATACTGACAAAACATCTAAACATTTTGACCTGCAGTGTTTACACAATGCCAAAGGGACTTTTCATTTTGGGGGCACTGACTATTTGTATGAGAAAAGGATTTAGTTTTGACTGATGAGTGGTCTGTTTTAGGAGAGAGATGACCCTTTGTAGGTGTGCCATGGTGTTTTGCTGAACCATCTAGGTTATTTTGGCAAATGTATTTAAAGCTTTGAGAATGTCCTCTTTTTTCTTGAGAGATGGGCCAAAGCAATCGAGAAGGAACTTTTCATTTTGGGGGCACTGACTATTTATATGAGAAAATGATTTGGTTTTGAAGCATGAGTTAACTGTTTTGGATGAGATATGACCTTTTGAAGGTGATCTATGTAGTTGTGCTGAACCATATAGGCTATATTGCCCAATGCACTTAGAGCTGAGAGAATGTAATTTCTGTTTCAAGAATTGAGCCAAAGCAATGGAGAAAAACTGTAATGCACGGGCTTACCTGGGCTTAAGCCCGGGGCCTCGACCAATCAGGGGCCTCTTAATAATAATACAAAATAATAATGATGATAAACGTCCGTATTCGCGGTGTCATTACTCTGCTCTACAGTGGCATCTGGTGGTGTATGTGGAGGGAAGGGAGGCCCCCCCCTCCCCCTTATCTAAACAAAACGTAACAAAATGTAACAAAAACTAGAGAGGGTACAATTTGTAGGGTGTGCTTGCTTGCGTCGGTTGCAGATGGGTCCATTTAATATGAAACAAGCTGAACCCCCTTTGAGACAAGCTATTATAACAACGTTGTCACCGGCAGTATTTTTCAGATGGAATCGCAATTCAAACGGTACCATCTGTTAACTGAAAATATGCCCTCAAACGCGACTTTTTGGTCTCAGTCTAGAGCCCTGCGTGGAGAAGCTGAATTATGCTACGAGCAAGCTAGCCTAGCTGCTGTTGCTAGCCAAACTTCACTGAGGGGATTGTTTGAATGCGCCAGAAATTAAAAACGTTTCTTTTGACATAAAGTTTAGGCTGTGGCATTGAATACAGGGACACACCACACAAGCTTGAGTTTATTGTGACATTACTTACTGTACATGCAAGTCTTGAATTGCTTAAATGTATAATGCTAGTACACCACGGCACGATACGATACTTGCTGTGCAACAGCAATGCACGTTGTATCCATGCGTCGTTGCTAACGTGTGCTGACGTTGTGACGTAGGCTAGCACTGAGTTCCCTTCGTTGACACAAGGCACTTTTTGCCACAAAGATTTCAGCCTAAACCATGCAACGGAATGTAAATAACAATACAAGCAACTCGTGCGATTGAGCGATTAGCGTGTGGGGGGCCTCAAAATGAAAAAAAAAAGTCCATAGCCCAGGGGCCCCAAGTGCTATTAAGACGCCCCTGGACCTGGTAGGATCTTCCCGACAGGTAGGATGAGATCCACTGGAGTGCAGTGCCAGTGATGCCCATCTCAGAAAGTCTGGAGAGCAGGATCTGGTGGTTAACCGTATCAAACGCTGCAGAAAGGTCCAGCAGAATGATGACGGATGACCTGGAAGCCGCTCTGGCAGACTGGAGGACAGTGGTGACTGAAAGGAGGGCAGTCTCTGTGGAGTGGCCAGTCTTGAAGCTCGATTGGTTGGGGTCAAGCAGGTTGTTCTGAGAGAGAAAGGTTGACAGTTGGTTAGATACAGCACGTTCAATTGTTTTTGAAAAGAAGGGTAACAGTGATACCGGTCTGTAGTTCTGGAGGACGGCAGGGTTAAGGGAGGGTTTTTTGAGTAGAGGGGTAACTCTAGCCTGTTTGAAGGCAGAGGGGAAGGTGCCGGAGGTAAGAGAGGAGTTTAGGACATGGAGAAGAAAAGTTATGATGGAGGGGGAGATGGTTTGAAAGAGAGGGGAGGGGATAGGATCAAGGGGACAGGAGGTGGGGCGATGAGAGAGAATGAGGTCAGAGATCTCTGCCTCAGACAGGGGAGAAAAAGAGTTTAGACATTTAGTTGGGTCAGTCATGGAGGGTGAGAGGGTAGGAAAGGTGGGTTTAGGGAACCGACTGCTAATGTCGGTGACTTTTTTCTCAAAGAAGGAGGAGAAGTCGTCTGCTGTCAGGGTGGAAGGAGGGGGTGGGGGAGGTGGGTTAAGAAGGGTGGAGAAGGTAGAAAAAAGTTTGTGGGGGTTTGAAGCTGAGTTAATTTTGTTCAGAAAGTAGAGGGTTTTAGCACCAGTTATGTGAGAAGAGAAGGATTTGAGGAGGGAGTGATACTTATCAAGGTCCAGACCGCCTTTGGACTTGCGCCATCTCCTCTCAGCTGCCTGAAGGGTGGACCGTTCTTCACGAATAACATCCGTAAGCCACGGGCAGGAGGGAGAAGATCGCGCAGGCCTGGTTGACAGGGGATAGAGAGAGTCAAGTGATGCAGTTAAAGTGGTTAACAAGGTGTCGGTGGCAGTGTTAGTGGGGTGGGACGAGAACTCATCAATGGGGGGGAGGGAGGATGTTACAATAGAGGAGAAATGGGAGGGGGATAGGGAGCGGAGGTTGCGCCGGAAAGTTACAAGGGGAGGGGAGGTAGGAGGAGTTGGAGGGAGAGAGACAGAGAATTGGATAAAGTAGTGATCAGAAATATACAGTTACGTGTCAGGATGAGGTCTAGCTGTTTGCCTGCCTTGTGGGTCGCCGGTGTGCTCAGCAGCGTCAGGTCGAAGGAGGTCAGGAGAGACAAGAAATCGACGGCCTGCGTTCCTTGGAGGTGGATTTTGAAGTCCCCAAGGACTATCAGGGGGGTTCCATCATCCGGGAGGACGCTGATGAGCATGTCCAGCTCCTCCACAAAGTCGGCTAGCGGGCCTGGTGGGCGATAAAGAACAATTAAGCATGCTTTGATAGGATCAGTTAGCATCACATAATGGTGTTCAAATGATTTGGCGGTAACGGAGTGGTGTGGATGTGTATTTAATATGTGGGGATAGAAGCAACCCTGTCCCACCACCCCGCCTGGTTGAGTGGGGTGAGTGAGTGAAGGAGTGGTTGACGGAGAGAGCAGCTGGAGTTGCAGTGTTCTCAGGGCGGATCCATGTCTCTGTCAGCGCAAGGGCAAGAAGAGAAGCATGAGATGCAAACGCTGGGATGAAGTCTGCCTTGTTCACAGCAGACTGGCAGTTCCAGAGCCCTATAGAAAGAGAGAGGGCAGGTGGAGAAGATCTGGATAGGTAGTGAAGGTTAGAAGTTGACCGTATATACTTTGTGATATATCTACGTCTACGAGTAGTGTAATGAACGGGAATGCTGAAGAAACACATGCTAGCTATGAATATGTTCTAGGTGGATTAGAATACAAATAGGGTGATGCTTATCAGAAGAGGTGATCCGCCTCGTCGTCCATCCTCAGTGGACTCCCTGTTTTTGTTCGACGAGTCTTCGTGCACCGAGGCTGCCAGACGAGGCTGCCTCTGCAGTGCTAATCGCCTAAATATGCTAAAGGCGCAGCTGACAATGGCCCTAATTATGTAAACAAAGCCTGGGTCTCACTCGGCGGCAAGTACCCTGAAACTCGATCTCTAGCTAGCTACCTATTGACCAATTTAGCTGCTATACCCTTACCCTCTGTCCTTGAGACAAAGGTTTAGCTAAACACAAATGAATGAAACAAACTCTGGTTACTTACAGTCAGATGGCAGTCACGAAGTACACTCAGTAAGACACTATTCGCTCTGAATCTGATTACAGAAGTCAGGGCTGATTTAACCAAATTCTACAATGGCCCTAATTATGTAAACAAAGCCAGGGTCTCACTCGGCGGCAAGTACCGGCAAGTACGATACAATACTCGCTGTGCAACCGCACATCTATGCACGTTGTATCCATGCATCTTTGCTAACGTGTTCTGATGTTGTGACGTAGGCTAGCACTGAATTCCCTTTGTTGACACAAGGCACTTTTTGCCACCAAAAAAATTATTTTCAAGACTAAACTTTTGACACCGACGTTGTCCATGTAGTCCAAATATTGATGGATCCTTAGGGGGCAAAAATAAGGAAATAAAAATATGTGAGAGAACAATGGTTGTGCTCGCAGAAGAAGTGAGCACACCCAATAATAATAAGAAAAGGTACAAACACTTAAGGTGGCTTCGCATCTTCGCTGCTTGGCCACCAAATATAACATATACATAAGTATTCACAGCCTTTACTCAATACTTTGTTGAAGCACTTTTGGCAGCAATTACAGCCTCAAGTCTTTTTGAGTATGATGCAACAAGTTTGGCACAACGTGGAATACGTCTGTAACATAACAACGTGGAAAAAGTGAAGCATTGTGAATACTTTCCAGACGCACTGTATGTTGGGGAAGATGCAAAAAATATTGTTTTGTTTACCAAACCACAGTGCACTCAGTTTTCTCAGTGCTGTTCCCATTCGCTTGTGAGAATGATTGATGCACTTCAATTTAACAAATTCATGTCAGGGTATGGGTTCAATGCAACCACCTCCCTAAATGCTGCACTATCTCTGCCCTGTCTCTCTCCAGCTGTCAAACTCAAAAAAAATCTCACTTGGCATTTTCATTCAGGGCAGAAGCATGACAGTATGAGGATAGGACCCCATAGTCTATCACTAGTCCCGAAAAGAGAAACTTATTCCATCCTATTATTCTGTACCACAATGCTACTGAGGCTACTGAATAACAAAGTACCATTTTATTCAGTATTTTGTGTTAGTGTCCTGTCCTCTTCACACGCCTTGTATGAACTAGAGAGGGTACAATTTCTGGGGAAATTGTGGGGTGTGCTTGCATTGGTTGCTGTAGGTATGCAGGTAGCAACGCTAGTGCAAAATAACTATTTAGCTGGTCGGCTCCATGACGCCAGGTAAGTAGGGCTTGTGAGACTGTTCACCAAAAGAACGAAGGGGAACTCACTTGTCTAGCAGATTAAGACATGTCTTAAAAGGCAAAAAGTAGCCTCAACTTTCGCTACATACTTTACTTTTAGCTACGGTACTAATGCTGAGGGCTTGCTGATATTGTCTTACAATAACGTCGTATCAGAGACCGTTCTCTGGTCGTATCTATGCATCGTTGCTAACGCGTGCTGATGTTGTGACGTTAGGCTAGCACCGAGTTCCCTTTGGCCACACAAGGCACTTTTTGCCACAAAATGTGAGTAAATGCTGAAGAATATCACTAGAAGGGAAAAACTTAAGGGACGTTTAAGTCATATAGGTTAGGATTTTTTTTTACACAGGATTGCCCAATTTCTTCGTTTAAATGCAACTTTTCAACTATGTGAGGCTGCCATATAGCCTCTATCACATAGACTTATATATTAATAGACACAGCTCGATTTTTCTTCCAAGATGGCGTCCCCATTCATTTCTATAAAAAGTGCTCAGTGGCGCAGTGAGGCAAGTGAGAGTGCGAAATGGACCGCGCCATCTTTCCAGACCGACTCGTCCGGTCCTGCGCAGAAGCTTGTTCCTAGCTCCGAAACTCGTGCATGCTTGCAACTAGCTGTACACGTCATACTTTGTGACAACCAGTCCCGATCTTGTGAGCTGGAGCTAAGGTATTGCAAAAACTGTCAATGTGGTAGGCCTACAAGTCCGATCAAGAAGCAGATACATGTGAACTTTACGAAAATCTGTACTATTAGTATTATACGTGCAGGGCCTATACGTTGTTCTTTTCAAATCAAATTTATTTGTATATCCCTTTTTACACGCAAGCATGTCACAGAGGGCTTCACATACGCCCATAGAACTGCCCCTCAACCAACCTAAACCCTCAAGGAAGACAAGGAAAAACTCCCAGAAAAACTTCTTGTTCAACTTTATAGATGTAGGACAGGACCGGGAGACTCGCAACCAGGTCCAGCGTTGGCTGACCGACGACCAGGCAGGTGCTGACAGCTCAAACCCCCCACACCACAAGGGATGTGTGAGGGGGGGACAGAGAGAGGAGAGCAGGGATTAGAGAATGCCAGGAGCAGCTAACAGTTACAGTTATAATAGAATGAGATCCCCACCGGTCAAGTGTGGACTGGTGCAGCCCCACACATGAAGACAGTGATAGTCCCCCTCGGTTGGAACATGAAATCTGTTCCAGGGGAAAGAACTCTAAAATAAGTTATACTTATAGAATAAAGATGAAAACAACCCGTCCCCCGTTGCCTCCAACTAGTAACAGAAACAATAACAGTAACAATATACAGCAACGGAAACTATAACAGTAACAATATACAGTAACAGATTGACTTTATTTGTAACATCTAGATGTAACATCCAGATGGGGCAATGTGAACATATAAGCTATAATTACAATTTAAAAGTTACATGTGATACACACATAGGAAAACACACACCCCAGATTTACATAGAAGTAAATACACACATACTTACCTTTAACAATCGTAGAATTGACTAAACAATAACATTTTTAACCTAATTCTAAATGTCGAAACAGTATCAGCCTCCTTAATTGAGACAGGTCATTTGTTCCAGAGAAGAGGTGCTCTATATGAGAACGCCCTACCTCCAGCTGTTTTTTTCTTAATTTTGGGAACCACCGGATAGCCGGCATCTTGAGATCTAAGTGTCCTTGCGGAGCAATAGGGTGCAAAGAGACCGGATAGGTACAGTGGTGCCAATCCATGCAGAGATTTGTAGGTTAGTAGTAGAACTTTGAAGTCAGCTCTGGCTTGGATAGGGAGCCAGTGTAAAGAGACAAGAGTATATGTTATGTGATCAAACTTTCTTGTTCTAGTCAATAGTCTAGCAGCAGCATTTTGCACCCGCTGTAAATTTTTTAGGTAGGTAATTGGGAGGCCAGAGAACAACACATTGCAGTAGTCCAATCGGGACGTAAAAAATGCATGTATTTGTTTTTCCGCATCATCCTTTGAGAGGAATTTTGGCAATATTACGTAGATGGAAAAATGCAGTTCTGGTAATTTGCTTAATATGGTACTCAAACGAAAGGTCTGGGTCCATTGTGACTCCTAAATGTTTTACCAGCTGGCTTTGAGAGACTTTGACGCCGTCTAGGTCTAAGGTCAGATTGGATAAATTATTTCTGTATTTGTAGGTACACTTTTTGTTGGTATACTTTTTGCTTCGTGTTTTTAGTTTGACTGCTTAAGTATTGTGTCGGATTAAAGAAACTGTAAACTTAAATATCTGGCACCGTCGTTGTTGATGAGTGTTGCTTACTATTACTATCTTATTGTTAATGCCATCGTTGTGATGTTAAGTGACTTAAAGTTCTAAGAATATAACGACCATAACAATATTGTGGTTATCAGACATGATTTATTCATCTTCGTCTTTGCTACAGATAACATATCAATGTTAACCGATACAAATGCTGCTAATGCTTGCTGGGTACACCTATAATGACGCCGTAACATGCCACGATATTATAACTAATTATATTAGGCTATAATTACGTTTGTCATGCCATAAGCATAATAGCGTTCATTACAAAATGGTTCAATCTGCTTTAAAATAACGGAAATAAACTCTTCAAACAACCATCATGTATTTGTGCAACCATTTGTAAAACTTGTTACAATAAAGGCAGGCAACTGTAGATTATCAAGTACTTTCTCCTTGTTCTCATTCAGCTCAGGTAAATCATCGATTTGCTGATGTTCCCTTTTGTGCTCGTCCCCTGTTCGTATCCGCGAGCACGTTTCCAGACAACTTTTCTTGACGTAAGCAAATAAATGGGGTGCTAGTTTACCCATTTTGGATTGGTTTCAAATTTAGCAAAAATCAGGAAAAATTATTCCATGAAAAAACTAGTAGTATGAGCCAGGTTCGAGAATCGAACAAAAATTATTGGGGGAGATAGTTTTAGATATGTTGACTGGAGTTAATAGAATAAAAACGACCGGACGAGTCTGGTAGCAAATCGGAAATGCAATACCACCTACATCCACCGGGGCCGTTGCCTCAAGCCGAGGGGTGGGTACGTACGTTCGTTTTAGCCTACATCCACAGACTAAATAGAATTAATAGGCTAATGTCGGGCATTGCATTGTACACAGGATATATTTTTCTTTGACCTGGTAAACCATGAATAGGCTACATCTTTCAGGCAGTTTTCGGAAGAAGCAATTTGCACCAACAAGTTAACACATAACTTGAACTATAATCGGGCCAGGTACAGTGCAATGTAGTCAGTACAAAAATACTGGGTGTCAAAACACATCTAGGATAAGTCAAGAAAGCAGGATTCTGGAATTTGATCGAGTGCGAATATTGTTTTCTTATATTTTTCTTCACTGTGGTGAAATAACCGGCACTCAACGCTTCTAATGATTAACACAAAACAATCACACCTCTCTTAAAGCGTGAAAAGGTCTAAAATCTTTGAAGCCGGATATCTGGGCTAGAGCTTTCCAAGTTGATCAACATTCAGATACGCGTATCTTCAACTATTTTCAGTTTTCAATGTATGACACATCATTTGAAATCTTACAATCTGCACTTTAACAGTCTGTAAAAAACGATGAAATTAGTTGGCCGACAACCGCCCTTTTCACCAGAGCGTGTCACATCACCGCAGCAGTCTGGGTTCAAAACTAGCCCAGGCACTTTACTGCATGTCATCCCACCCCTCTCTCTCCTCCTGAGTTTCCTGTCTCCTCTACACTGTCCCTATACAAACTAAAGGCAGAAATGCCTCTAAAAATTGATTTAAAAAAATTATAGCCTACACTCCGATGTTATCCAGTGCCACAAAAGCCAGAGAGTGAGAGGGATGCATTTATTTCCCCCCGACAGCTTCACATTTTCTTGATCTCAAACTTGTCACTCTCTTGTCATGTCTCTGATATGTTTTTAGATAAAGCGCAGGCATCTCCAACACTGCCTTTCTTCTTGAGAGAAGCATATGCCAACCTTAACTCGTGTGGGCTAAGAGCACCATTCACATAAAATGAGACGTTCCTGGTTCTGTGTTGAAGATGTGTAGATGCAGTGTTTCCCATACATTGACTTATTTGTGGCGGGCCGCCACAATAAAAATGTTGACTGCCACAAATTTGGCCGTTGGCCCACTGACAAAGAAATGATCAGTCTATAATTTTAATGGTAGGTTTATTTATAACAGTGAGAGACAGAATAACAACAACAAAATCGAGAAAATGCATGTAAAAATTGTTATAAATTGATTTGCATTTTAATGTGAAATAAGTATTTGACCCCTCTGCACAACATGACTTGGTACTTTGTGGCAAAGCCCTTGTTGGCAGTCACAGAGGTCAGACGTTTCTCTTAGTTGGCGTCCAGGTTTGCACACACCTAGGAGGGATTTAGTCCCACTCCTCTTTGCAGATCTTCTCCAAATCATTAAGGTTTCGAGACTGACTTGAGCCTTCAGCTCCTTCCACAGATTTTCTATGGGATTAAGGTTTGTAGACTGGCTAGGCCACTGCAGGACCTTAATGTGCTTTTTCTTGAGCCACTCCTTTGTTGCCTTGGCCGTGTGTTCATTGTCATGCTGGAATACCCATCCACGCCCCATTTTCCATGCCCTGGCTCAGAGAAGGAGGTTCTCAGCAAAGATTTGACAGTACATGGCCCTTTGCATTGTAGCTTTGATGCGGTGAAGTTGTCCTGTCCCGTTATCAGAAAAACAAACCCAAAGCATAATGTTTCCACCTCCGTGTTTGTCAGTGGGGATGGTGTTCTTGGGGTCATAGGCAGCATTCCTCCTCCTCCAAACACGGCGAGTTGAGTTGATGCCAAATAACTCGATTTTGGTCTCATCTGACCACAACACTTTCTCCTCTGAATCATTCCGATGTTATTGGCTAACTTCACATGTGCTTTCTTGAGCAGGGGGACCTTGCGGGCGCTGCAGGATTTCAATCCTTCACGGTGTAGTGCGTTACCAATTGTTTTCTTGGTGACCATGGTCCCAGCTGCCTTGAGATCATTGACAAGATTGTCTTGTGTAGTTCTGGGCTGATCCCTCACCATTTTCATGATCATTGCAACTCCACGACGGGAGATCTTGCATGGAGCCCCAGATTTAGGGAGATTGACAGTTCTTTTGTTTCTTCCATTTGCAAATATTTGCACCAACTGTTGTAACCTTCTCACCGAGCTGCTTGGCGATGGTCTTGTAGCCCATTCCAGCCTTGTGTAGGTCTACATCCTTGGACAGCTCTTGGTCATGGTGGAGAGTTTGGAATCTGATTGATTGCTTCTGTGGACAGTTGTCTTTTATATAGGTAACAAACTGAGATTAGGAGCACTCCCTTTGAGTGTGCTCCTAATCTCAGCTCGTTACCTGTATAAAAGACACCTGGGAGCCAGAAATCCTTCTGATTGAGAGGGGGTCAAATACTTATTTCATTCATTAAAATGCTAATCAATTCATAATCTTTTTTTAAATTTTCTGGATTTTTTTTGTTGATATTCTGTCTCTCACTTTTCAAATAAACCATTAACATCATAGAATGATAATTTCCTTGTCAGTGGGCAAACGTACAAAATCAGCAGAGAATAAAAACTCACTCACTGTATCTTATGTTAGAATGCCAATTTGTGTGGAATTTGGGAGAAATCTACAGGCTGGAATAGACAAAGTATAGTAAAAACATAATAATAAATGTTTTCTAATAAACACATTATGGAAGCAAAATAGCAGAAAATCTTAAAATTGACCAGTACTGTACATGAAAAAACACTATTTTTGCCTGCCGTGTCTGGCCTAACATCATTATTTACTTTGATTTGATTAATGAAAAGCACTTTGTAAAATGCTATACAAATAAAGTGTACTTAAAGTGAAAAGCAACAAGTTCTATGTAATGTGTGTCTAATTGACAACAGGTATTGGCATTAGAGGATTCTGGAGAAGGACAGTTGCAGTTCAGTAAGGGAGACATCATTCTGGTCCTGGCTGATACAGAGGAAAAGGTTTGCATGCTCAATTGTGTTTACAGACCCTCTGCCTACAGTGTGCCATAGAATACTGCTCATGTCCATTCAAGTTTCTAAACCCTGTGTACACAGTCATCTGGTAAAATGTGTTTTTCAGCTGGTTCATCTGAGAGTTGTTGTAATATAATACCCTATTAAAAGTGACAGTTAAAAACAGACTGACACAGAATAAGTAATTTAGCTAAATATGATACTAAAATGTTTTAAATAAAAATATTGACACTTGCTTGGAGGGAGCAAGCTATGGTGACCCCAATGGAGTTGCAAATATGGAAAACTTTGGATTGATTTCATGTTTATTTATAAAGAATTTAAAAACCTTTTCCCGTTTAGCATAAAAATTTAGCAGATGTCTCGTTGAATGTGACAACTTAACTTTTGCTGTCTTGTTTATCCC
The DNA here is from genome assembly GCF_038355195.1 of Osmerus mordax. NCBI lineage: Eukaryota > Metazoa > Chordata > Actinopteri > Osmeriformes > Osmeridae > Osmerus > Osmerus mordax. The sequence goes on along the minus strand of NC_090050.1, from coordinate 4,618,157 downwards.
TTTACTTCTACAGCAGAAGGGAATGGTGAGGGGAGTGAGAGAGGAGAGCTGGATGCAATACAGGGATCTAGCAGACCACTCGGGTGCCGTCTCCAACAATCTAATCCAACCAATCTAGTCTTGAGTGAATCAACAGAAGCTTCTTGGGGCAATGACTTTGTGTGACACAAACGTTGGCAGTCAACCTTGATGTCAAGGGCTGAGAAGAGAGAAATACCCCTCCAGTGGTATTGGAGTGTGTGGGGGGGGGAGAAAGATGTTACATAGTTTTTTTAAGTTTGAACAAATCTCTGAGACCTTGTGACTTGCAGTATTTGTAAAGGTAAATAAATAAATAAAAAATGCTATACATTGACTCGATTTGAAAACTGAAAAGATTTGATTAATAAAGTTATCCAAATGGAAGAAGCTGGATATTATCACTGGATTATTACCGTATTTTACGGAAAATAAGCCGCGGCTTGTACTTCAATTAAATAGTTTTTTTGTGCTTGTGCGGCTTATATTTCGAAGCGGCTTATAGTCAGTTTTTAGAAGAAAAAAGTGGCTTCTCTCAAGATCTCTACTGACCGTGCAGCTAATTTTATGCTCAACACTTGAATAGGGGCTTATTACTTGAAAGAGGAATTATTTACTATTTTCTCAGTTACACTATAAGGGCTTGGAAATACAGTGACTTGCTAAAGTAGGCAAATGGCTAGTAGAACATAACATTTCATAATAATTTCAGTTAACCAAACAGCTGCAAACCCAGTGAAATGTTATAGGCTAGGCTAGCTAGCAAAATAACGCTAGCATCGCTAACAACATTACTAATTCAACTTTGGTAGTCTAACCGAGCTCTTTATAAGTTTGTTTTAGATATAATTGTATATGATAGTGTGGACAATAAGACACGGACGCGGTCTCTTTTCATAACTTGTATTTTACCACTGCTCTTCTCAGTAGCGGAGATAGCGTGGGTGCATGGGTGCGGCTAGGGATGGGACATATGGCACTGACGCATCGATGCTTGTGTCGCAAAACCAATACGCACAGTTTCGAAAAAGTGGTTTGGAGCTTGTGTCAAATGACGATGCCACGTGATTGATGACGTTCAATGCTTCAGACGTCACAAACTGGTTCAAAGTTGTGGCGCACTTCTAAACCTTAAAAGAGGGAAAGAAACCAGTGCTTGTCGTCTTAATAGGAGGCGAACACTACATTGGCAGAAGCGCAAACAGTCATTAGTAGAGTACATAGTTATTATTAGAAGACGATTAGAGAATTATCATTAGCAGACGAGAAGTAGGTTACATTAGCAGAATAGTATAGTTCATCAGCAGAAGAGAAGTAGGTTATATTAGCAGAAGAGCAGAAAGTAGAAGACGATATGGATGCTACCGGAGGAAGAAAGCGATCAAGAGTATGGGAACATTTTGATATGTTATCCCCCAAATGTGGCTAGGACGGAGGACCCTCTGGACTACTGGGTCACACGCAAGGCCCTTTACCCTCAGTTATTTAAAGTGGCCATGCAGTTTCTGTGCACACCAGCATCCTCAGTGCCTTGTGAGAGGATCTTCTCCAAGGCTGGAGAAATTGTGAGCCAGAGGAGAAGCCGCCTGAAACCCAGTACAGTCGAACAAATCCTGTTCCTGAATAAGAACTTATAAATGTTCTCAAATCAGACTGTTGCACAAACACATTCCCCCGAACCCCGTTATGGTACACTGCCTTTTCATATTGCACAAGCACATCCCCACTGTCCCCACAAGTATTCCCCTGATTCACAATACATATCACAAATGTAAGGAAAGAGACAGCTATATAAGCAGAGTGGTCGTGTAGGCTACTACTCTGTATCAGCGGTCATTTAATACTTCCATACACTTAAGCATTCTACCGCCTTACTGTTTGCTGAACATTACAAAGTGTGGTGTAGACTAGTTGAACATCACAGTAAAACATATTTATTGTATGAAAATTACACAGTTCTCAAATACACATGTATGGTTTTAATGAATGAACACGAATATTAGACCACCACGTAGCCTTACAAAAATGAAGACATTGAATAATTAACAGGCGAAGTACCGTCAGAAACTACTGGTACATCTCATTCAGTTGAGATGGCTGCTATGATTTTAGCTGACCACTAGATGTCACTGTGCTCTCCAATTTCAATGCGCCAATAGTTCGGCTCTTTGGTTCGGCACAATCCGGAAGAAACCACCAAAGCTTCACAAGGCATCGTTTTCCCATCCCTAGGTGCGGCTGCCCCAGGGCCCCGTGCCTGTCAGGGGGCCCCCAAATGCCACTGAGCTTGCGTCACTTGACGAGAAAGGAGCCCTCACTAAGTGACATGACTTATGTGGTTGCTGAATATGGCTACTGACGGCTAAATAATTTGTGAATCCAGCTCTTCTTATCAAACCTAACCGTCACTTAACTCATGGTTACAATGGTAAACCAGCACAATAATAACAATTACCAGGCAACAAAACACTACATTCTAAGCAGACTCATAAAAAAAACTAAATTCATGTAGTTACATTTGTATTTCGAACAAAGGCAAATTTATCAGCAAATTTTAACACAACTCTATCTACCGCCTTGCATCATGGGAATTAACCAGCTAACGACCCACGCTATTGGCTGGTCAATATAGCTTGGCTCATTGGCTGGTCAATTTCCGTTCTATAGAAAAGAACAGAGTATACGAAAATGGAGAGAAAATATAAATCGGGCGCATTAAAAAGAAAAGAACGAGATAGTAAGAAAAGTGTGGTAACGTTGTGTGCTCCTCTCACATCATACTTCTCATCATCATCCAAGTGTCAAAATGAGGGCCTAATACTAATAGGCCTACCGTTAACGTTCCTCAGTCATCGATGGTTACCAACGTTACTGCTAGTGCTGCTAGCCCTACTAGCCTGAAATCGGCTAACAATGAGGCTAACAGCGATCAAGCCCAGAAAAGCTCACCAGAGGGGGACGATTGTCTCCGGCAATTCAAAGTGGAGGACACCTCGTCGGTCGCGGATGCCTCCGCTTCCAGCAGCAGCAGCGCCAGCGCTGAAGGATTCATACATCTATTTGTCTATTCCAATATGTAATGATAGTATTCAATGACACAAATCTGTGGTCTGGAGTCGCAGAGGTCCGATAATATCAGCTTTAATGCAGCAGTTGGAAATCAAGAAGTACAGAGCTCTGGGGTTGTCTACGTTTCCCTACCCGCTGATGAAGAAAATAAAAGTAGTAAGTCCTTGGGTTAATTTTAAGTTAATTGTTAAGTTTGAAAACAGCACAAAAACTTCCAGTGTTTGATGCAAAGTGTTTAATCAGAATCCATTACAAACAGGGTGATTCCTTTCAAACGTGAGCCAAATTCTGCAGAATCAGACTGAGAAATATTCTCCGGCTTGTCCCTATGTGGATTAGGCCGCGAAGTGCATTTATTGGGTGTGCTCAAGCCTTCGGCGAGAGCACAACCTTTGTTCTCTCACATATATAATTATTATTTCTTTTTGCCCCCCTAAAACTCAGTCAATATTTGGCCTACATAGACAACGTAGGTGTCAAAAGTTTCGTCTTGGTAGCGATTGAGTTGCTTCTATTGGAATTTACGTTCCGTTGCATTGTTTAAGCTTAAGTTAAGTTTTTGTGGCGAAAAGTGAAGCTAACGGTGGCTAATTTGCTAGCCACAGTCACTGACGTTACTAACGTCACTGCGTCACTAACGTCACGAAAACAGGCGTGACTACCTTTGCCAGAACATTCGTTTAGCATCTGTTAACTTGGGGGATAGCTAGGCTAACTATAGCTTTACTGCAAGGCAGCTGCAGAAACGCCACAAGAAAAGAGGCCAGGGTGATAACTATTTACTAATTTTACTTTGTGATATGACACACAATTGTGATGTGTAATGTACAATATAAGCTGATATTATTAAGGAAGTACATCTACTTTCGGAAACAGTAGTCTACTATTTCACTGAAGTATTAGCCTGTGTTGCCCGGGCAACACATACTACAGTGGTCTATGATGTAGCGTTATCTGTTTTCAATCGGGAGTACCGAACATGTTCGGTACTCCCCTTACTTAAATCAAAAGTCTATCTAACTACTAACCTTAACTTCATTGCCACAGCCTAAACGTTGTCAATCTGTTCATGAAAATAATTAATTTCAGCTTAAACCGTACAACGGAACGTTAAATCCAATTCAACCAACGCAATCGCTACCAAGACGAACACAGCAGTAGTCTAGTACTGTACCGTAGTACTAGTAGTACAATTTACCGGGGCAGCTTCTCCACACAGGGCTATATCGCATTTTGCGTTGTTACTGACAATGATCGCTACCAGTGAGCTTTTTATGAATGAGCGATTTTCCACTGAATAAATGTCAAGCTTATTTACGTTTTGGGGGCATATTTTCAGTTAGCAGATGGTACTGTTTGAATCGCGATTCCATCTTCTACTGCCGGGTAACGTCGTAGAATAATCTCCAAAGGGGGTTCTTTATTAATGAATGAATGCAATGAGTAGGCTAAATGCCTGAAAATATCATGAGAAGGGAAAAACTTAAAATGACGTTTAAATCATAGAGATTAGGTCAATTTTTACACCGGTCTGCCAAATTTATTCGTTTTGTTTCAACGATGAGGCTGCCTCTTGCAGGGGAAATGAGAAGACATCTATTTCATTCTACACTTCACTCGTATTTTCAGTTGTAAATGAGCAGCAAAAAAAATGCTTTTAAATCTATGTCATCTTTATAAATAATAAGTATGCATTTTTATATAAAATATACAGAAATATCAGTTGTAAAAATTTCATTCAAAAACGGACCCCTGTGCAACCGACGCAAGCAAGCACACCCTACAATTTCCCCAGAAATTGTACCCTCTAGTTCAACTTTGTTTTGACAGTGTGGAAGAGTCATTAACGTGTGTTATGTTAATATAGGTTAAAGGCCATTTCACACGACTCGCATAGGCCTATGTGCTGCAGATAAAATGCATGGGAATTAATGAACGAATACAGACCCAACGGCGTCATTGCACTTACAATTAGAAACCAAGTCTTTTCTCGCGTCTAAGCGCGCAACGCTGTTCAAATGAGCCGATACATAACAGAAAATACTCAGTGTGCCCTACGAAGGAAAGAAATAGCATGTCATGCATTTTCTTCAAGACTTGACGGATTATTTACTTTCAGTTGCATGTCATAGTTAGTCAATTTGAGCTATTTTGTGTATATGTGTGTCAGTGATTTTGAATTATATTATTGTCTCATCTACCAGGCATTCAAAGGGAACAGAGCAGCACTGAAGGCATCATTTCAAGTCAGCCTCCACATTGCCAAGGCAAAGAAGCCCCATTCCATTGGGGAGCAGCTGATAAAACCATGTTTAAAAGATGTGTGTCTCTCTCTCTTGGGTGAGGAAGCAGCGAACAAAGTTGAGTCTGTCCCACTCTCAAATAACACAGTTGCAACTAGAATCAAAGACATGGCAGTGGACATCCAAAAGTCAGTTACAGGGGAAATAATGGAACACAAAATATTTTCACTGCAGCTAGATGAGTCTGTTGATGTTGCTGGGATTCCCCAATTAATGGTCTTTTCCAGATACATCAGTGGTAAGGATATGAAGGAGGAGTTCCTGTTCTGTGACCGGCTGCATACAACAACAAGGGGAGAGGATATTTTCAGAGTGGTGGACACAAATTTGAAAGATCTCAAATTGGAATGGATTAACTGTATTGGAATTTGCACTGATGGTGCCAGGAACATGACTGGGTGCAGGTCTGGTTTTGTGGCTCATGTTAGTAAAGTGGTACCAAATGTGAAGCTGACACATTGTATCATCCACAGGGAAGCTTTGGCCAGCAAAGCATTACAGCGTGACCTAGGAGAGGTTTTTGATGTGGTTGTGAGAATTGTGAATCTAATCAAAAAGCGACCATTACAATCAAGGCTCTTCACAGAGCTATGCAGGGAAATGGGAGCAGAGCATGAGCACCTGCTCTTTCACTGTGAGGTGAGGTGGCTCTCCAGGGGAAGAGTTCTGCAGAGAGTGTGGGAGCTGAGAGAAGAGGTCATGGCCTACCTCAAAAATGAAGACCCTAACCTTGCCAAGCATTTTCAGGAAGTATTGGCTGGCAAGATTTGCATATCTTGTGGACATTTTCAACAAGCTCAACACGCTGAACAAAAGCCTTCAAGGAAATGAGAACAGCATTTTGGAGCTGGAAGATGGAATTCAAGGATTTGCTGCACGCCTGGCTCTGTGGCAATGCCAGCTGGCTGCGGGAGAACTGGCAATGTTTCCGGTCCTCTCTGCCTACCACGAGAACACGGGTGTCCCCCTGAGTGACTCTGTGAAGCAGAACATAGTTGAGCACATGTCTGGCCTACAAAAGAACTTTAAGCAATACTTCCCAGACTCACAGGGATCTCAAAACCTTCAGTGGGTGAAGTATCCCTTCCAAGCTGTGCCATCACTAGAGTTGGGTCTAAGTCAGACAGAGTTAGAAGCATTGGTCACACTGCAGGTCAACAATTGCAGTAAGATGCTATTTGAGACAATCACTCTCTCTCAGTTTTGGATTGCTCATCTCCAGCAGGAAGAGTTCTCTTGCTTGGCTAGCAAAGCTGTAAATGTGTTGATTCAGTTTGGTACCACATACTTATGTGAATCTGGGTTTTCTACTCTAGCATACCTGAAAAACAAATACAGAAACAGACTCAATCCCCAGCATGACCTCAGAATAGCACTTTCACAAACCAAGCCCAGAATAAATCTTCTGGTTGAAAACTTCAACCAGCCACATACTACTCATTAGATTTAATTGTGCCTTAGATGACATATTATACCCCTTCTGGCATGTCAGGCCAATAGTATCATTTTAAAATAAGCCAGTAAAAATGTATCTGAATGTTGCTCATTGTTGGTGTTTAAAGTTGAGGGATGTTGGGAGGGGGAGTTGAGAAAGGGGTGACAAATAGAAAGAGTAGAAAATGTTAATTTAAAAGTGGTACAACATTGTATGTACATATGAGGTGGAGATAATTTTTTTTATTGCACTCAAGACATTTTATTATTGCTGTCATGTGCTTTTATGATTAAATAAATACATTTCATATCCATTTTAAATTCATAGTTGTGTTCTCTATCAGTAGTTAAAAAAATATAGATGTTATGGCAATTTATGTAGTATTTTTATGTTTGGGTCCCAGGGAGACACCATATTTCTCTTTTGGGTCTCGAGCAAAAAACGTTTGGGAACCCCTGCTCTAGAGGCTTCAAGTTACAGGTGCAAAGAGAAATCCCCTATTTTTTTTAGACTTGCTCTGACCTTGATGGCCAGACACACTGGGCGTTTTGTTGTTTACTATGGTGGGAACCTAATCTTGTAGCCTTCTTTCACACCCAGCTCCAATCATCAAAAATAACACTTTTGGGGCTTAATTTTCCTTCTATATCTTAGGGGAAATACTAAACAATCAATGGCTTTGCATCAGGCTTTTCCAGTAGTGTAACATATAAAAGTATAAAAGTTCAAAGGTGATTAAAAGGCATACTTCAATAATATAATCCATACTCATTCTCCATCTTTCATAATTACAGCAGTGTGATATTATTCCACTTCAATCCCCCCTGTGAGACTTAGAAAATCTCACACAACTCATACTGTGAAAACTACCGTAATTATACAACAGAAACAATTATTGGAGTAAATAAATGCTGATAGAATATTCAGTAGTCAAAAACACATTAGACACAAATTCAGTGTGACAGTATAGAATCATAAAAAATTAAAAACAAATCATTGTTAATTTCGACCTTACTCAGGATATTCATCGTGTGCGAAGCTCATCCTAGGTGGCCTGGTGGACTGTCCTTCTTTTCAATACTCGCTTAAGCTTTCAGCTTAATTGCAACACATAGCAGGGGAGTAAAATGATGCGGGTATGGGGTACTAAAACTAGAAACTCCCCGTAGCCAATGACACGCATAACGCGAGCCATCGGGTTTAACTATGCTCATAATGCGACATGAGTATCCGTTCCAGCCTCTACCTAAGTATATGTGACAGACTGAGTCATCGCTAATCGCCATACTGTACCTTCCTGCTCATTCACCATCCACACTGAGGAGCTTCGCACTGAGGTCCTATTACTTATAAAAAATTGGTTCGTTTCATTAACATAACACAATAAGTAATAGACTACTGCATATGTTCTATATATGATTATATGTTGGTTATACTCATCTCCACATGGTTGTCGTCTCCCCTTTAACAGCAAGCGTTCACACATACACAGGGACTGCAGGTCATTAGATGAGCCAGTGAATGACGGGGTCTAGCCCCATTACTGTACTGCAGATGTAAATTGCAATGGATAGAGAACCTTCTACCCATCCCACATAACCCCACATCCATATGACAAGGACCCAACTGTAAAGCATCTCCAAACAGTATGCGAGACAAATAAAACGAGCAATGACAACAATACAACACACTAGAATGTCATTGAAAACAAAGCAATGAGGTGACAGCAAAATAAAATAAGGGTGCACGTACAGGGTGATGATATCTTTCTAGTTAAAACTGTAAGTAGTGTTCCATGCAATACATAATATTGGTGCTGGTTCGTGAAACAGTGTGCCTTATGACATTTACATTTATTCATTTATTTTAGCAGACGCTTTATCCAAAGCTTTATTACTTTATTATTAGATGGTTAAAATATATGTCTGATAATGTCCAGGGTTATGACAGATGAGCAGGTGTCCGATGATGTCCAGGGAGAGGGGCTGGTGTTTGGAGGTGTTCAGGGAAATGGGTTGATGTTTGGTGATGTTCAGGGGAGGGGATTGGATGTGTGAAGATGGTTGGGGAAATGGGTTGATGTTTGTGTCTCCTTCTGGGCCTGCATCCGTGTCTCCCTCTGGTCTCTCAGATGTGGCTCCTGAGAGTTCTCCTTCCTCAGGACCCTTTGTTGCTCCTTCCGTGGTCTGGACTCTGTAATAGTGGAAATTCAAGTGGCACTGTGTAGATCTGAGTAGTCAAGAGATGTGGTTTTAATACAATTTATTTAGATTATACAATTACGTAATATTAAACAAAGCTTTGCTGATCAGTCATTACGAAGGAGGTGCTATAGCCACAGGTCGTTCGCAAGAGTGATGAAGAACAACCCTAAAACCCTGCCTTATATAAACTTTAGATCAAATGGTTCTTCTGATGGTCAATCTATCAATGTAGCAAACTCTGTGATTGGTCAGCACTGCTCAGTGACAGTTTGACTCCATACCAAGTGTCCCACAGTTCTTTGATGCCCCAGCTCCCTCTCTAAAGAAGGAGATGGTTAATGATACACAAACAGGACACAATCTCCTTGGCCAAAAGCTTAGGTCAGCTCGCTCAACTGAGATAACAATCTCCCCCAACCCCCAGACCTAACTAAGACCCTCTGGCTCTTAGTTAGCTATCATAAAACAACACCATAAATACCTTAAGACAATCTAAGTGTCCATTCTACAGAGTAAACCACACCACAGAGCCTCAGTTTCTAACATTCGTCTGTCTATAACAAAGGAACTTACTTTTTACCACTTAAAGAAACATAGATATTGTAACTGTCAAAAACTGCCATAACAACTCCTGGGGGTGGTTGGCCGTGGATTGGTGGCCTGGTACTGCCGGGGACACTGAATGACTGGATCTGGGGGTGGTGGTTGAGAGAGATTGGCCACATCGGGCTTGGGTGTAGTGAGGTTAGTGGACCGAGGTTGGGGAGTGGCAGCTCCTGCACCTGCTGCTGCCAGTTAGCCGCGGTGGCTCTGTAACTATCCTGTCTAGGTCTAAATCTATGGGGTGGATCCGCCACTGCCCTAATCTGGGGTCGCTGGGAACCTGAACTGCGTCTTCCCCTGTTGGGATTATTTCTGCCCTACTCTCTACTGGGGGTGGACTCGCTGGACTTTCTTGTATGGTCATAACTGAGCTATCTATCTGCTGTGGCTCTACTCCTGGTGGTGGGGGATCCTGACTTGTCAGGTGTGGCATGGATGAAGTCGATATCTGCTGGGGGTTTGGGTTGTCTTGGTCGTTCTTCCAATGGGGGTCGTCTGCCGTGTACATCTAGTGACATAACACAAAGTTAGTTGTCGCCCAATCCCTCTTGGCTCAACTCATACAAACTTGATTTACGCTTCAATGTTTGTAATTCTATCATCTCGATGTAAGCCCCTTCCTGTGTTTGGTCGTTGGTTGGACCCTCATACAATGACAGAGTGCTGTCTCCTCCTTCCGGAGCTATTTGTAAAGGAAACTGTCCTATTGTTACCTTTGTCATCTTTTTAATTAGTTGCCCCACCAGCGGCAATATACAGCATGCAGTTACTACTACTATTATCAAAATTATTGCTATGGCCATCGCTATCCCTCTCAGTAATTTAGGCCAAGTCAAATTCATCAACCAGCTCCATAACGCATTTGTTCCCGTTTTCCAATTGTACTGTATTACATGTTCCTGTCTTAGTTCCTTTAGATTCATTAGGGCCTTAGTGAGATTTCCCCCTCCCCAGTATGCATGGGAATGACAGTGCAACACTCCTCTCCTATCAGTTCGCAAACTTTTTGGTCTTCTGCTAACAAAGTTTCTATGATGAACCGGTTTTGCAGGGCCATCAGTGATGTGGCATGTAACTGTTCGTTCACTCCTTCTAGTGCAGTTATGGTGTGATTTATGAATCGATGTTGATTATACCATAAGTAATTTATCCATTGGCTGTTGCGTTCTATGGATTGAGCATTTATTAACTGGCCAACAAGGGGCACTGGGCCTATTATTCGTCCTGTGATTATCCAGTCTTTACTTATGGCCAAATGTTCATCGGGCATACCGTAAGGTACTTGGTCGTAAGTGATGTATACCTTGTCATCTGTTGTCCACTGAGTTTGAGTGTCTCTTTTATCTCTGCTTGGTAAGCTTCTTTGAGGTGCCAACACTGTTACTTTCCCAGTTAACATAGTTGGCACGCAGATACCCACCCATCCCGGTTCTAGTTTTATTTTAAGGTTTGGGTCTCCTTCACATACCCAAAATATATCTCCCAATGGAACTGTTCCCTCTGCATAACTTGGAATGCGATATTGTTCAGCGTTCGTGGACTCTATTTTATAGATTATGTATTCTCCGTCTAATACAAGCTGTTCGCAGTTTATTGTGGCCTTGTCTGTTGTTGCGCACCGTCGGCCGAAAGCTTCCTGCTTGCATCTCACTAATCCCTTGGAGTCAGTTGAGGCATAGTATTTAATCACACCCTCTATTTCGGTTCCCCTTACTATACAAAATGGACGGATAAGAGACTGCGGGATTTTGACCATGGGTGGTGCCATATAGTCGTTTTCTTTTTGGGTTTCATCTATTTTGCGCGGGCAGACCGTCTCATCTATACTCATACTTTGGTATTTACTATTCGCCATGTACATAGTACAGTAAGCAAAACACTCGTCTAGGTCCGTACAGGACCCTAATGCGCTACCTGGAATGGGCCTGATCTGTGGAAGCCTTTTTGAATTATAACATGCCACACAGGTTTCTTGACTTACTTGCTTTGCTGAGTACTCCAGCCAGTCATAGAACATGTTGGATTTTAGTTGTGCCGTTCTTAACGTATAGCCACTATCCCGGCTACGTTTGACTCGACGGGTCACAGAGTATATTTTGAGCAGGCTGATAGCTGTTTGGTTATTCATTACTCGTTTTGCGTTTACATCAATACATTGAGTTTTCAAGCATTTTACAATTATTCTTATTATTCCAATTTTCTTGCACTTTGTATTCCGGGAATAACTGTAGATTATTAGTTTACCGGGGCCGGATGTTATTATCACGTTTCGGTCTGGTGGTATGCTGTATGTTAAGTTGACGTCCTCAGCTAATGGTATATACCCTAGATTTGCCGCTAGCACTCCTACAGCTTATGCACATTTGGCCATCTGCATATCTTCCTTTGGTGTTTTTGATTCATTGGTGGGTAAAACATATTGTAGGGTTGGGTCGTGTTGGGGATGTTTGGTGGGTAAGATATGTTGTGGAGTCAGGTTTTCTTGGAGATGTGTGATGGGTGAAACATGTTGTTGGGTTACGTTTTCTTGGGGATGTGTAGTGGGTGGAACATGTTGAGTTAGATTTGGTTGGTGATATATGGGGGGTGACAGGTGTCGTATTGTCCACATCACGCTGCCTGCCAACACTATGGCTGTCCATATTAGCATTACCCCTAGCCCTGGTCGTATCTTAGCACAGTCTGGGGGGTCCCTAGCCTGTCTAGGGGTGGCCCTAACACTTGGTGCTCTCTCAGCTGTCTGCTGTATCTGGCTTTGATGATTTCTTAATAGCTGGGCAGCTACTGTTAGTGTTTCGGTTGTTTGCGAGTCTCTGCTGGACCAGTCTGTGAGAACGTCTGGGTCCCTGCGGGGAGGAGTGTCCGTCCCCATCCTGGAGTCCCTGCGGGGCGGTGACACCTGCCCCTTCTGTTTCCGGTCGAGCTGCTCCTCTCCTATGTGTCTCATTTTGTTCTGGATCTTCGGCTCTACAGCAGTGATTGAAATGGTACCAAAACTTCTTACCGTCAACTTTTAGGGCCGTTTGAGTTGTTAGACGGACTTTGAAGGGACCTTCCCGTCTGGGCTCGTTCCACTTTCTTTTGAATACCTTTACGTAAACCCAATCTCCAGGCACAACCGTCTGTAGGTTCTCTGGAATCTCTGCTTCCCTCTCCTCCGTGGCACCTTTTACCTGTGAGAACACTTCCTTATGTACTTGTGTTAAGTGTAGTAGGTAGCTTTGCAGCTCCCTTTCCAATTTTTCAAGGGGAGGACCCTCAACGGGTCCTCGTAAATACGGAACTGGAAGTAGCCTTCCAGTTGCAATTTCATGCAGTGTTAGAAATGTTTATCGGTTAGTACTTGAGCGCATTGCCATTAGTGCCAGCGGTAAAGCCTGTACCCAGTTTAACTTACCATCAGCCATGATTTTTTCTAATTTGGCTTTCAAGATACCGTTGGCCCTCTCGACTGTCCCCTGTGACTGAGGATGATAAACACAACCAAAACTTTGTCTAATACCTAACATTTTCAATGCCAATTTAAATGTTTCAGCCACAAAATGCGGTCCATTGTCTGAGCTTATGCTATCCGGGATTCCAAATCTCGGAAAGACCTCTCTACACAGAAATGTTGCAACTGATCGGGAGTCTGGACCTGCAGTTGGTACTGCCTCTACCCATCTACTGAACCGACATATTACTACCAAGATGTATCTCAGCCTTCCTATACGTTGTGTCATGTCTACATAATCTATCATCAGATGTCTAAATGGTCCGTCTGGTGTTGGAATGTGTGAGATGGGAGCAGAAAATGTCTTCCTTACATTGTAATGTGCACATACTTCACATTCGTGTAGCACTCTATCAACTGTGGCAGTTAAGTATGGTGACCACCACACGCTTTGAAGACGTCTTACAATCTCCCCCCTGGCGCAATGGTCAGCACCATGCGCATTCCTTATAGCAAAGCGTAACAATGTACTAGGCAAAACGAAATGTCCATGACTACTCCTCTATAGACCTTTGTGGGCTCCATCTTGAGTGTTCTGCATGGCTCCCCATTTCAACCACATATCTTTTTCCTGCGGACTAACCCGGTCTTGTGCTAACACGAGAGACGATAAGGTGGTGAGTGGGGCAGGGTCATCAGTTACTTGAAGGGGTCCCATTACTGCCCCTGTGCCTGTTGCTGCTTGCCTGGCTGTCTCATCGGCCATGTTGTTTCCTTTGGCAATGAGAGTGTCAGTCTTTTGGTGGGCCGGGCATTTAATAATGGCCAAGGCTGTTGGAGCATGCATGGCGTCTAACAGTTGTGAAATAGACTGTCCATGGCTGATTGCTGTACCATCAGCTCTGCGGAAGCCTCTCTGCTTCCATATGTTGCCATACACATGACACACGCCATATGCATATGCAGAGTCAGTATAAACATTAAGACTCTTACCCTTTGCCAACAGGCATGCTGCTGTAAGAGCTTTGATCTCAGCCAGTTGGGCTGAACAAGGTTGATCGACCTTCACAGATTGGATGGTTTCAAATGTGGCGTCATCTTTGAGCTGCACTACGCCGTAGCCCGCAGCATCTCTAAAGCAAGATCCATCCACAAACAATGTGAGGTCTGCTGCGATTGGTTCGTTGTGCAGGTCTTGGCGTGCACGCATAAAGACGTCAGTGTCGTGGACACAATCGTGTGGTGTCCCATCTACTGGCAACACCATCTTAGTTGCTGTGTTTACTATGTCACACCTTTGTATGGTGAGTTCAGGGGCAGACAGTATCACCTCGTAGCCAGTTCTCCTGGCCTGTGTCAACACAAATCGTGGGCTTGTCAGTAAGGCATGTAGTTGATGGGACGTGTACAGAGTTACTGGGTGTCCCATTGTCAGTGATGAAGCTTTCTTGAATGCAAAGACAGCGGCTGCCAATCCCTGATAGCAGGGTGGCAGTCCTGCCTCTACATTGTCAAGTTTTGTGCTGTAATAGGCCAATGGTTGTTTCCCTATGGGCGTGTCCTGTAACAGTACTGCAGTAGCATATCCAGATCGTTCTGCAACATATAGATGAAATGGTTTAGAGTAATCGGGATTGCCAAGGGCGGGAGCTGATTGCATGTCACTTAAGAGCTAAAAAAGCTCCCTCCGCTTCTTCGGTCCACTGCAATGTAGCAGCATTACTAGTCTGCCCTACAGCCCTAATAAGGGCTCGCAAAGGTGCTGATTTGAGGGCATAATCACAAATCCACGGCCTGCTGTATCCCGCCATTCCCAACAAGGTAAGCATTTGCCCTACCGTCTGAGGTTTTGGTGCCTTGACTATGGCTTCTATCTGTGACAAGGCTATCTGTCTCTTGTCCCTACTAAGCCTCCTGCCCAGATAATCTACTGTCGTCTGACAAAACTGTAACTTGTCTTTACTGACTTTATGACCTCCCTCTGCCAGCTGTGTTAACACCGTGACAGAGTCTCTCTCGCACTGCTCCTTCAAGCTGCTGCAAATTAAAATGTCATCTACATACTGTAATACGGTACTGGCAACATGCAGATTTTGCAGGTCCTGGGTCAACACCCGATTAAACACCGCGGGGCTGTCCAGGAATCCCTGGGGTAAACAAGTATATGTAATTTGCTTACCTTCGTAGGTGAAAGCAAACAGATATTGTGAGTCCTGGTGTAAAGGCACTGAGAAAAATGCGGAGCAGAGATCTATAACTGTATACCATTTTGTGCCTGGTGGGATATTTGTGAGTAATGTATGTGGATCGGGCACGATCGCCTTTGGAACGTTTACAATGGAGTTAATTGCTCGCAGATCATGTACCAAACGATAATCATTAGAATGCGGCTTCTTTATCGGAAAGATGGGTGTATTGCAGGGGCTTTTAGTTTCTATCAGAACTCCTGCGTTCACTAAACCCGTAATGGTGGGTCTAATCCCGTCTATGGCGTGTCGTCGGAGTGGATATTGTCTCTGGTAGGGTAATCTTACTTCCCTTACGTTTATATGTATGGGCTCTGCTGATTTTATAAAACCTACATCTGTCTTATGTTTTGACCATAATGACAGGGGCACCTGTCCTAACAAATCTTCATGTTCTGATAGTAAGCATAGTTTGGTTGGTGTTTGTATGTTCAATATCACTGTCTCTGCTATCCCTACGTTATAATTCTTTGCAAAAATTCTATAAAAACGTGTGTCAGGGGATATGTGTATGTTCTTATTGTTTGTGGGCCTCCATTCTAATACATGTAAAGCTGCTTTAACCATTGGTCCTAATTCTCTAGTCCTATGTCCTTCAGTTGTCATTAGTGTAATGTGAGGGGCAGAATCTTGGATTTGATACCATTCTTGCAAGTCTGGTGGGAGTGTTACAGCTGCGGCGGCTCCCTCAGGGCCCACAAAAATATCCTGGCTGATGATACAGTACTGTTTTTTATTGATCAACTCTATCCAACAGTCAGCATAGTCTGTATGGCTTTGATGTTCGTCATATAGAAGAGTACAGTGAAACGGCATGTGTTGTGGTTTCGGTTTTCCTACTAATACTTGGGCCCATGGTTCCCATGTTTTCCATGTTTGGATCAGCGAAGATTCTTGTGGGACCAATTGTAGCCAGTACACCAGCGGTGGCATCTGGCTGTGGGAGTTTTCTGCTGTTGCATTCATTAGTGGACTTAAAACGTTTTGCAGTTCTTTTTCTACCATCACTGGCATTATCTGGTTTGTTGTGGGATCTTCATGAAACTCCACTCGCAGGCCACTTTGGGTACACGCAATATTGGCTTTTAAAATGCATAAAATGTCTCTTCCTAATAGATTGATGGGAGTGTGTGATGAATACAGAAGAGGCGCTACAATGGTTTTTCCTTCGATTTGCATCGTGAGTAGCTCCGTAAGAGGTATTACTTGTGTTTTCCCAGAAAAGCCAACAGTTCGGATGGATGAACTTGAGAGGGGGAGATTGAAGCAATTTTTTCCAATACATGAGTACGTCGCTCCCGTGTCCACCATGAAGGCATGTTCTCGGCCTTGCACTGTAACTGATATGGTGGGTTCTTCTCGTGGTTGTAATGAGATAACTGGCGTTATCTCAGGCTTTTCTGGGCACCTCTATTGCCAGCCTGCAGCTGGCGCCAAACTCTCTTCTGATGGACAGTCTCTTTTGAAATGTCCTTGTTGTCCGCATCCCCAGCACACCCATGCTTGCTGATTGTCCATCGGATTGGGGTTGGGCTGTGCTTGTCTGTCCTGTTGTGGGGGTGGGCCTCGTCCTCCTCCCCCACGGGGTTTCCCACCACGTTGAGTGGATCCACCCCTACCCTTCCAGTTTGAGGAACTAATGTGTACATGGATCGGCGGCAGGGCAGGAGCTGGGGGGTTGATTGGTGTTGCCTGCACTGGTCTTGGTGGAGCAGGAGGTTGGGGTGGTGACTGGAGCACCACTGGGGCCTGGAATGCAGAAATGTTGTCGGACATTCGTCGTCTTTCAGTATTACGCCATCTATCTTCTCTGGGTAGTGTTTTCTTAGCTCTGCCCATATTATGTTGCGGTGACCTCCGAAACCTACGCTGTCCACTTGATTTCCGGTCACCACCCTTGGCAGGTGTGCACCATAGAAAACTTCTTCTGTTATCTGTTTTCCCGCCATGTGCATTAGCAGAGCCTTTATGTGTCCCAGAGCCAATGTCACCCCTGCTGTGCTCTCTTCTACTGCTGTTATCCATTTGTCCAAATATGGGGGTGGCTCCACAGGCCACGCTGGTGCGGTGGGGCTCTGTTCCTGTATTTCCTCTGTTCCTATCTTTGTAGGATTGGTTACTTTCTCTGTCTTCCCTTTTCCTTCGTCTTGTATATTCCGCACTGTTTTGGCCACCTGTCGATTGTATCCCTCCCTTCTAAACCAATTAAATACTTCTCTTTCCCTAGTCTTCTTGCCCAATCTCTTGTCGCTGTGATCTTCAGATTTATGGTGTTTTATATTGACCTCCATATCCTCACAGCACGCCAAATCAAAGGATCCTTCTTTCGGCCAAAGTGAGTTGCGAGCATGCCATCTTTTCATAAACCGTTGAATTACCTTTTTATCGTCTGGGTGGCGTTTTATTATTAGCTCCATTGGAACTTTCACCAGGCTATCCATAGCCTTCCCACTATACTTCCCGTGAATGATCCCCATGTTAATTTGTTTTGCTCTGTTGACCAAGGACCTGGAAAACCCAAGCTGATCGTCCGTTTCCCTGATTTTTTTTATCTCTACCAAATAGCTCATTAGTTGTCCCAGTTGGTTTACTGAAACCAGGCCTGGGGTACTACACCAGCCTTTCTTGCCTATTATTTCTTGGAGGTCTGGTTATTTTAATCCCACCGTCCTACCTTCACTTAACCCACTGGGAACAACGGTAACACTCAGCGATGGATATGTGGCTGGCCTATCCCGTACTGCTATTTGTTTGGCCTACTGGCACTTTTGGTTGGATAGTGGCTACTGCAGTCTGCTCCAAAACTCTGGGCCAGACTGTAGAATCTACCCAATTATACAATGCTTGTTGCCAGGATGCGCCAGGGAAAAAACTTGGGGCTGGATTTAGTAATTTTGGTGATCTGCCAAATTTTGAGTCTATCAGCTGAAAAGTCTCAGCTTTTCTGAATATGTGTGTGTATTTGTATTAATCAAAATAGAATAGCGGGGAGTAGAGTATTATTGCTCTAATTCAATATATCAATTAAATGTCACATAAATCAATGGATGTCTCCGGTTTCTGAAATGCTCAAGAATAGTATTTTGTTTTAGTTTATGAACAATACTTTGCACAAAACTTTGCCTCTGATGCCTCTGCTCCAGCTCGTTAACAACCGCCTCTAGTTCTCTTATCTACTGCAGATAATGAAACAGTGAAAGCGACTAGAGGCAAAAACACAGAGAGAGCAAGAAATGTGTGTGTGAGTGAGTGGGAGAGAGTGTGTGTGTGTGTGGGAGAGTGAGTGAGTGTTGTGTGTGTGTGTGTGTAGTTGGGTGGTGTGTGAGTGTGTGGGGGGTGTGAGAGGGAGGAATGTGTGTGTGTGGAGGAGAGCGAGAGTAGTGAGGGTGTGTGTGTGTGTGTGTGAGGGTGTGTGTGTGGGAGTGAGTGTGGGTGTAGGGTGTGGGGGTAGATGTGTGGTGTGTGAATGTGTGTGTGTGGAGGAGAGGTGAGAGAGCGTGAGTAGGGTGTGTAAAAGTGAGCGAGAGAGAGAGACTACTCCAGTCTTAGGACAGAGCTGGGCGTAGTATTGAGAGTGGGTAGATGGTGTGAATGTGTGTGTGTGTGTGGGAGAGAGTGTGTGAGTGTAAGTGAAGGGTGTGGGTGTAGATGTGTGGTATGTGAGTGTGTGTGGGGGGTGTGTGTGAGAGGGAGGAGATGGTGTGAATGTCTGTGTGTGTGTGTGTAAATGAGAGGTAATATGAATCAGGAGAAGAGAGAGAGAGAGAGAGAGAGAGAGAGAGAGAGAGAGAGAGAGAGAGAGAGTGTAGGGGGAGGAGTGGGTACTAAGGAATTAGGAGACAGGAGTGAGAAGAGGAGAGAGGAGGTATGGGTGGAGAGAGGGGGGGTCTCAACTCAGCTAGGGGGAGCAAGATGGGCGTGGCCACTTGCTTGGTGGTAAGAGCGAGTGGGAGAGAGAGAAGGAGAGGGAGACCGGAGGGGTCCGCGAGTAGAGATAAAAAATTACGCAGATGGGAGCTGAACGCCGAAGGTCAGACAACCTCCCCACACAATTATTTCTGTTTTCAAATGTTCCAGTGAACCACCTCTTATATGTCCCCCCACTTGGACCTCTCAGACTCATGAAACACTGAAACAGAGCTTTCCGTCGGCTCTCACTCAACAATTCACCAGTCGTTTATCTATAACTTTGCAGTTTTCTGTCTGGGGCAGAGTAGTGGTTCTCTACCAACTTTTTCAGACCTCTTTCTCGACCACACTCCGTCTCCCAGCCCGAGTGTCGCCCTCCGCACGCCGCACGGACCAAACTTCACAGATACACCGAGTAAAGATTTTTGAATTCTATATATGCTCCACAACTCGGGACACAAGAAATTATAAAACTTTGGTCTTGAGTTTTCTGTAGGCTCGCACAAACCCGCTCCCCTGTCCTTTATCTATAATTTTATGATTTTTCTGTGATTTTAGCTTCTTTCCCTGACAACCCCACTTTATTTCTAGATTTTTTTTTTTTTTTCCGGTTCTTAGTGGTTCATTTTTCTGTCAAGCCTTACGGACTCACAGAAATTCCCAGATTTAGAGGCTTGTCCCACCCCCTTTTTTTTATCACCTGCTGCCCAAACGACAAAACGATTGCGTCCGTTTTTGCCGGTCACGTCTGCCACGGTTAGGTAGAGGCGCAAAGTTCCAGGAAAGGTACGCAAATCTGTCTCTCGTCCAGTCCAACAGGCAATTTTAGAGCCTTTTTCCCCCAGATGCCCAATTGGAAGGTAAGCAGCGCTCGTCCCTACCGGTCACATCCACCCCACTTTGGGTAGGCGTGAAGATCCAGGGGAGATACGCTGACCCACCCTCCGATCAGTCCAGCAAATAAATCTCAATCTATTTGTCTTTCCTTACTCTGTCAACAGCCTATGTAGACTACATGTGGTGTAGACCTCCCTTACGCCTGTTGCTCTTTGTTTACAGTAACATACAATTTATATATTTATATGATTTTGTCTAATATCTT
Organism: Osmerus mordax; assembly: GCF_038355195.1. Classification (NCBI taxonomy): domain Eukaryota; kingdom Metazoa; phylum Chordata; class Actinopteri; order Osmeriformes; family Osmeridae; genus Osmerus; species Osmerus mordax. Next base: position 4,597,835 of record NC_090050.1, on the reverse strand, counting down.
TTTATATATATATATTTTTGTATTTCACATGAGGTCATGCCGGGAAATATCAAACTGAGGCTTTAACGTATCGACCGAGCTTTAACGAGGTTGATACGCCGACACCGAAGTAAGATATGGATAGTAAAACTCAGACTGATTGCTTTCGCTCATTTTGAAATTTTCGTCGGAGGGCATTACGGATCCTTATTGAGCTGTGAGTACGTCACCATGCAGATGGCATGACTGCGCATTAGCCAATCGGAACGCTCGTACTGTCGTTGCCTTTAAATAATAGCCAGTAACGTCTTGTAGTACATGCAATACCGTTTTTTCCACCACACGAGTGGTACCATTTCTTAATTGAATTTACAGAACAATTACTATACCGTGATATATACCGTAACCGTGATATAAAATTACTCATACCGTGATAGAAGATTTTGGCCATATCGCCCACCCCTACTGTCTATCACTCTCTATCTAAGGCCTGTAGCTGCCAGGAGTTCCTCTGTAGGATGATAATTCGTTTGGCAGCAAGTGCATAACTTCAGATGGCCTAAGGTCAGATGGCTGAGTGGTTAGGGAATCGGGCTATTAATCAGAAGGTTGTCGGTTCGACTCCCGGCTGTGCTAAATTATGTTGTGTCCTTGGGCAAGACACCTCACCCTACTTGCCTCGGAGGGAATGTCCCTGTACTTGCTGTAAGTCGCTCTGGATAAGAGCGTCTGCTAAATGACTAAATGTAATGTAAATGTAACTTGAAGCCTGGCAAGATGGATTCATGCACAAGCTAACTCAAATTAAGCCCCCACTAAAAATAATTTAAATAAAACACAATTGCATGCATCTGAGCTTACCTGCTTTGAACGTCCCTCTTTTTAAACAGGAAATTGCAGCCTGAAAATATATAAACAGAGGAATAACAAATAAGATGATTTGCCTGATGTTTTTGGGTCATTACAACAAATGTTCATGATGCATAAGCCTATGACCCTTACATAAGACAACCTTTACGTTAAATTCTTTTTCTTTTTCCCCGGTACTGAATTTTGGGAAGACCTTTTTGAGGAGAAGAGATGAGGGAAGGAGTAGAAAGTGGGTAACAGAGAGAGGGTTGGTGAAGGAGGTAAAGAGAGCGAGGGACTGGGGAAAGGAGGTGCGGAGAAAGAATGGGAGGGAAGAGCAGGAGAAGAGAAAGAGTGGGAGGGAAGAGGAGGTGAAGAGAGAGAGGGAGTCATAGGATGTGAAGAGAGAGAGGGAGTAGGAAGAGTAGATGAAGAGAGAGAGTTTGAGAGAAGAGGAGGTGAAGAGAGAGGGAGTCATAGGAGGTGAGGAGAGAGAGTTGGGGGGAAGAGGAGGTGAAGAGAGAGAGTTCGAGGGAAGAGGAGGTGAAGAGAGAGAGGGAATAGGAAGAGTAGATGAAGAGAGAGAGGGAGTAGGAAGAGTAGATGAAGAGAGCGAGGGAGTAGGAAGAGTAGATGAAGAGAGAGAGGGAGTCATAGGAGGTGTGTGGGGGACCGGCACAAGTTTAAGGGTGAAGGTTTGATCCTGAGTGGAGGCAGGGGATGTTGCTTCTGGTGTTTCTTCACCAGCTGTGGCAAGAAGGCTATTGTGGTCTGAGAGATAAAGACAAATAAGTAAATGTAGACGTAACATTATTTGAATTTATGTATAACAGCCCCACAAATGAGGTTAATTTAAACAGAAATAGGGTCTAATCTGGGAATATTTACTCATCAACAATATTCTATTAGTATATTCTATGTTACTAAAAGTATTTAGAAACTAAATGTAAATGAAAGTTATAAAAAAAGCATGTCCCAATGCAAAATATGTGTTCTTACATTTAAGATAGTATTCATAAAGGGTGGTCATTTTTTTTAATGATCTCCCTCACAGGCCCCTCTGGTATGAAGCCTATGCCTGCAATGACCTCTGCTGTAAACCCCCCTCCTCTCTTCTCTTTCCCCATGAAGAGCAGGGGCTTTAAGTCCAGTTCATGCAGCTTATTGACCTAAAAAACAGACATTAACAAGTTATCAGGCTTTGTCCTCTGTATCAGCTCTCTTGCCATCTGATCAAATACTTTTGAAATGGTATTATACTTCTTCCTTCTTTTCTTCGTATCTACTATACTTCTTTTCAAATTAACAAAGCTAGGGGTCCTGACAGGAAGACTATAAGATTTGATGCTATTTGTTGATTAAATGATATGGCCTGATGCCAATGAAAACTGGCATTTATATCAAGTTCTGACCAGTATAGTATGGATCTGAATGGAACAGTAACCTAAGACCTCTACATTCTCACTCACAGATATGCGGGCTGAATCTATCACTCTGCCTGCGTTGCGGTGCTTCTTTACATTCTCCCCCCAGTCCAAACATGCAAACTCTCCTCCTTGGACTTAACCCTCTCTTTTGTTGAGAGGCTTGCAAAACATGAAAGGCATGTTTTGCGGTTGGCTGTGTTTATGACCTGGCAGTAAGGGCAAGGCCTGCTTTTGGGTTTGGTCATTTTCTGCAAACATAAACACATTGACATGTTATAAGCATTACAAGTAGGAATATGAGTAACACACATTAAATAATTCTTAATCTTACATTTCATTCCTATGGCTTATGGGTATTGTAGTAAAGCATAAACTTCGGCACAATGGAAAGCAGTAATATATATATTTGTCTCACAAACACCGAGAGGCAGGTAGCAAGCAGAGCGGGTAGGCAGGCAGATGGAGAGTTGGGGTGAGTGGGATGTTTCTTTGGGACACAAGAAAGTGCAATATTAGAACACTTTGAATACAAATAGTAGATAATAGACTTGGAAGTACAAGGAGGCCAGGAACGTAGCTACCAGGTTGTAAAAACAACGATCTGGCGGTGAGTGGAGGGCAAACCAGGGTATGTCACCGCAAGTTATTGGGAAACTGGACCGCAGGTGTGGATCTTGTGCAGGTAGGATGGACTGGATCACTGGAGCCTGGAGATGCACACAAACACAGACAAACAGAAAGACAGAAACAGAAAGACAGGCAGAGCCTGTGGAGGGCGTAATACAGGTGACAGAGATAGGTGGACACAGGTATACACAGGTACGTCCTGATAAATTATGAAATAGGCTACTGTTAGGCAAGGATATGGTGAGGTAATAAGGATATTCCAGAAAATGCGTGACTTGAGCTGCAAGTAAGAAAAGATAAAAAATACAATACAATAAATGTCATACCTAGCAAGCTATGAGATGTAAAAAGGACCACGCCAGCAAAGATAAACATTGGTCTGAGTCCAATGAATGTGCACCGGTTCATGACCTTGCATGACATAACGTTAGGCTAGCTAGCACAGTGTATTAGCCTATTTTTGCAGTTTACAAAGTCAATTAATTTATATTGGTGATGCAAAGCACCGGGCAATGTACGTCAAACATAATAACATTAAACCAACCTAAAAAAACATGCTCTTTTGAAAAACTGTCAAAGAGGAGGGCCGCATGTAAAAATGAAAATAACCTTTTTATGTCGCCTCTTTACTTCGATGTTGGTCCAAACTTCTCATATGCTCTCTCTCTTTCGCTCCGTGTGGCCGAAAATCAAGATGTTCCACTTAGCGCTCCCCCTAGAGGCCTGGACAACTTTCGTTGTGAAAACTGAATGCAGCGTTTTTGGTTTGCGTGCTTTCGTTATTGCAACGCGTTTATGTATTTGCAGCGTTTTTGGTTTGCGTGCTTTCGTTTTTGCAATGCGTTTACTTATTTGCAGCGTTTTTGGTTTGCGTGCTTTCGTTTTTGCAATGCGTTTATGTATTTGGTTGTGTTGTGTGTATTTGCAGCGCATTTGCTGAATGCTGCGCATGTGTTGTCAAATTCATGAAATTGTTTTCTTAATTTGCTTGTGCTTTGTCTATTTGCATGTGTTTTCTTAATTTGCAGCGCGTTTGCACATGTCGGCCACCGTAGGTATTCGCTTACAAAGGGTATGGTAAGAGCCTGGTAACACCATGGAAACAAACACTTCCTTTTACAGTCCAGTTTCATATTACTTACTGAGTAAATAGCCATGTTTTACCTGGTATCGCCTTGGAACGTATATTACAAGTTCTTACTAAGGGTAACGTTGACAAAGTGGTATTCGCTTACAAAGGGTATGGTAAGAGCCTGGTAACACCATGGAAACAAACACGGCTTCCTTTTACAGTCCAGTTTCAGATTGCTTACTGAGTAAATAGCCATGTTTACCTGGTATCGCCTTGGAACATATAGTACAAGTTCTTACTAAGGGTAACGTTGACAAAGTGGTATTCGCTTACAAAGGGTATGGTAAGAGCCTGGTAACACCATAGAAACAAACACGGCTTCCTTTTACAGTCCAGTTTCAGATTGCTTACTGAGTAAATAGCCATGTTTTACCTGGTATCGCCTTGGAACGTATATTACAAGTTCTTACTAAGGGTAACGTTGACAAAGTGGTATTCGCTTACAAAGGGTATGGTAAGAGCCTGGTAACACCATGGAAACAAACACGGCTTCCTTTTACAGTCCAGTTTCAGATTACTTACTGAGTAAATAGTCCAAACATGCGCAAGAACATACCCAGTAGCCAAGAAGATTTACCGTGACAGTAAATGTGGTATCGTGATCATCTGGTTCATATAGATACTATTGCAATACCACCCCACTCCAGCAGGAGGCACAGTTAACCCTAAAGGTCAAGACCTTGACAGTAGATCAAGCAGTCCCAACCTGAGTGATGTCTGTCATCTACAATCTCTGTGAGTTCTTATATTAAAGACGGAACATGATCATCTGGATTGAATCCTCATTTAATGGACACTACGTTATCACATATTGGCGACGAGGATACTGGATGGTAAAAAAAAGGGCCTGATTGAAGTCGGATGCGTCGGGATGACCGCAGGTGGCAGATGGTAGGAACGTGCAAAGTGCTATTGGACTGGAGGTGACGAGCAAAACGGAAAGATGACTACGATGATGATAGGCACCCTGTCAACTTTTGATGCAAAAGAGCAGACTTGGGAAGAGTACTGCGAGGTTCTTGATCAGTTTTTTGAAGCTAATGGGATCGATGATGGAGAGAAACAGAGGGCTATCCTAATCAGCATGGTCGGTCCAGCAACGTACAAGCTCATGAGAAACCTGGTGAGTCCAGATAAGCCATCTGCGAAAACATTCGATCAGTTAAAACAAGTAATGAAAGAGCACTTCCTAAACCAAGCGAGATGGTGCAGAGATATGTGTTTGACTCGCGTTCACGTCAGCCTACGGAATCTGTGAGTGCATCTGTAGCGGAGCTCAGACGACTAGCTCATGACTGTAACTTTGGCACTACACTGGAGCAAAGGTTAAGAGATCGTCTTGTGTGCGGTATGAATGACGACCGGATTCAAAGACGTCTGCTCTCCGAAATAGACCTGACGTTTGAAAAAGCATTTAAGATAGCAGTAGCTGCAGAAACTGCAAGTAAAAATGCCCAAGACCTACAAAAGGCCGTAGCATGTAACAGCATGAAAACGGAGGGAAATGAGACAAGAGGAGAATGGAGAAACAAAGAGAGAGATTGTTATCGTTGTCACGGAAGACACAGTGCAGCCGAATGTAGATTTAAAGATGCCAAGTGTCATTTCTGCGGGAGAGTAGGGCACATCGCTAAGGCTTGTAGGAATAAAAGTAAGGATGATGCCCGTCCCAGTGAAACCAAAGCACACAGAGCAGAGCGGCGCGCACGCTTTCAACCCCGTCCACACAGGTCACACAACGTGTGTGAGAGACAAAATGATGATGATAGCTCTGATGACGAAGAAGCATTCATACTGGCATGCCTGAATACAGAAACTTCCATGCAGAGAATTAAACCATTCGAAGTCAACGTGGAAGTGAATAAAAAGAAAGTACACTTCGAAATAGACACAGGATGCAGTGTGAGCATTATGAATGAAAATAAATTCAATGAGATGTGGAAAGAAAAGAAACGCCCCAAATTAAAGGAAAGCAAAATGTCTCTGAAGTCATACACGGGAGAAAAAATCAAAGTAGTGGGAGTTTCTGAAGTAAAAGTAAACTATGCTCAGCAAATTAAGACATTACCCCTAGTGGTGGTGAAGGGCACTGGACCTAGCTTGTTAGGTAGAGACTGGCTGGAGGCTTTAAAGCTCAAGTGGGATGAAATTAAACATGTAAAACAGATGCACATGAGCTACAGGAAGTACTGTCAAAGCATGAGGATGTTTTCAAAAAAAGAACTAGGCATGTTAAAAGGCATGAAGGCAACAATCCGTGTGTCTGCGAATGCCCGTCCAAAGTTCTATAGGCCCCGCTCAGTTCCGTATGCCATGAGGGCGAAAGTAGAAGAGGAGATAGATAGGCTCCTGAAAGAGGACATCATAACACCTGTCAAGTACACTGAGTGGGCGGCGCCAATTGTTCCGGTGTTGAAGCCGGAGGGCTCCATTAGAATATGTGGCGATTACAAACTAACAGTAAACAGCGCCTCCTCACTAGAGCAATACCCTATTCCTCGTGTAGAAGACCTGTTCAATATACTGGCAAGAGGGACACGGTTCTCCAAACTTGATTTAAGCCACGCCTATCAGCAGATCGTGATGGATGATGACTCCAAGAAATACCTAACGATAAACACACACAGAGGCCTTTTCACCTACAATAGGCTCCCGTTCGGAGTTTCATCTGCTCAAGCCATATTTCAGAGAACAATGGAGAGTTTGTTGCAAGGCCTGCCCGGAGTAGTTGTTTACCTTGACGACATTTTACTGACTGGAAGAGACACTGTAGAGCATTTGAGCACGCTGGAGGAGGTACTCAGGCGACTGGAAGAGGCAGGACTGCGACTGCGCAGAAGCAAGTGTGCATTCTTGCAAGACCAGGTTGAGTACTTGGGTCACAAGATTGATGCTGAAGGCCTGCACCCAGTGCTGAGCAAGGTAACAGCCATCGAGGAAGCTCCACCTCCAACCACAGTGACTGAGCTGAAAGCATATCTTGGCCTTTTAAACTACTATAATAAGTTCCTTCCTAATCTCACCACACGTCTAGCACCATTATACAGATTGTTAAGAAAAGACATTCAGTGGACTTGGAAGAAAGAACAAGAAGATGCGTTTTGTTTGTCTAAACAGCTGCTGAAATCAGCAAAAGTCCTGGCTCACTATTCAGCAGACAAAGAACTTGTGCTGGCATGCGACGCCTCACCGTACGGAGTCGGCGCCGTGCTGTCGCACATCATGGAAGACGGAAGTGAAAAACCCATAGGCTTCATGTCACGCACACTGACACCAGCTGAACAGCGTTACTCACAGCTCGACAAGGAGGGGTTAGCCATCATATTCGGAATCAAGCGATTTCACAAGTATATCTATGGACGAAGATTCACGATCAGCACTGATCACAAGCCATTGATCTCGCTTTTCCATGAAAAGAAGCCGGTGCCACAGATGGGGTCACCAAGAGTGCAACGGTGGGCAATACTTCTGAGAGCGTACGAGTATAATATGGTGTACAAGCCAGGCAAAGACCACGCAAACGCAGACGCATTGAGCAGGCTACCACTGCCACACATTGAAGAGGAGGATGACACAGGACAGGTCCTCATGCTGGATGTGGTGGAAGACCCACCAATCACAACAGCCCAAGTGAAGCAGTGGACTGCGAAAGATGAAATATTATCACAAGTGCTGTTGTGGTGTTTGAATGGCTGGCCAAAGGAGGTGGCTTCGTTGTTTAAGGCCTACAGCCAGAGAAGGCTTGAACTCAGTGTCAGAGATGGATGTGTGCTCTGGGGAGCGAGAGTGGTTGTTCCAAAGAAGGGGAGGGCCACCCTTTTAAAACATCTACACTACACACACCCAGGCATCTCCAGGATGAAGGGCTTGGCACGTTCATACGTGTGGTGGCCAGGTATGGATGCTGACATAGAAAGAGAAGTACAGTCCTGCCACACATGCCAGGAAAACAGAAAGGCTCCAGCTGCAGCTCCTCTCCATCCCTGGGAGTGGCCAGAGACACCCTGGAGTAGATTGCATGTTGATTATGCCGGCCCTCACTTAGGCAGGATGTTTCTTATCGTGATCGATGCGCACTCAAAATGGCTTGAGGTGTATCCAACAAGTAATGCAACAAGCCTAGTCACCATTGAAAAACTCAGACAGTGCTTTAGCACACATGGCCTGCCTCAGACAATAGTATCGGACAATGGCACATGCTTCACAAGCCAAGAGTTTGAATCATTCCTGAAACAGAATGGTATACAGCACATAACATCTGCACCCTTTCACCCGGCATCAAATGGCCTAGCCGAAAGAGCCGTGCAAACGTTCAAACAAGGAATTAAGAAAGCAAAAGGAGATACTTTGGAAACAAAAATAGCAAGATTTCTGTTCAATTACAGAATAACACCCCAAAGTACGACTGGCTTGTCTCCAGCTGAAATGCTGATGTCTAGGAGACTGCGGTCCACACTGGATCTTCTGCTGCCCGATGTGAAGTCAAAGATTCAAAAGAAACAACTCAAACATGACTTACACAGCAAATGGAGAAGCTTCTCTCCTGGTGACGACGTGTACATCCGAAACTATGGTCACGGACCAAGGTGGGTCCCAGCCGTCATTGAGATGAACACAGGGCCTGTCTCCTACACAGTGCAGACAGGAGATGGACGCGTCATGAGACGTCACGTGGACCAGATCCGTAAACGTCACGCGTCGATGACAGACACATCCATGCCGGACATGACACTGGAGCCCATGAGTCTTCAGGTTCCAGAGAACGCAGCGGAGGCTTTGACCAGAGACTCGGCTGTTCCAGCGTCAGTGAGAGGAGAAGGGAGTGAGCCCACTGAAACAGCCCAGGTTCACCCTCCAGCTGATCCGCCAGAGACGAGTGCAGACTCACCACCGGTGCTGCGACGCTCTGAGCGCACAAAAAAGACTCCAACTCATCTGAGAGACTTTGTGAACTAGTAGTGAGCTCCCTCAAGCAAAAGCAAGAATGCGCTCTGGGACTCACTGGAAGGATGGTAGTTCACCCACCTTCCTAGTTATTGTTTTCTAAAAAAACAAAAAACTAAACAATGCACAACACCTGTAAACATTGCCATTGATGTATGGGCTAATTATACTTTTCAATTAAGAGTTACATCGGAACACTATTTTAAGATAGTCAATAGTGTTATGATTTTATGTAGATTATTTGATAGTTAAAGCATACAGGATGGTTAGTCAGACTGTTACTGTCTATAGTATATAGTGAGCAGTTAAGGTCACAGTTAACGTTGAAGCTCACCAGAGTAGTTTACTCTTAAGGGGGGAGGAATGTGGTATCGTGATCATCTGGTTCATATAGATACTATTGCAATACCACCCCACTCCAGCAGGAGGCACAGTTAACCCTAAAGGTCAGGACCTTGACAGTAGATCAAGCAGTCCCAACCTGAGTGATGTCTGTCATCTACAATCTCTGTGAGTTCTTATATTAAAGACGGAACATGATCATCTGGATTGAATCCTCATTTAATGGACACTACGTTATCACAGTAGAGGAAAACTCTTCCCGCGGAGGTAGGTAGCTATACCAGCCAAGTAAATGAGGCCATCATCAATAAATGTATCTGAAAAGGTATTTTATTGTAAAGTACTATCTTATCTTCTCATTAGACGTTGACTGTTACCGACATAAACCTTACGTAACTGCAGGGTAATAGTAGAGTATTTTGTTCGTAATTCTGCTGGAGCTTGGCCGTCTTTACCTACTTAGTAGCAGCGGTATTTACTCAATAACACATTATAATTTACCATATATATCTCCCGTTGTTACCAACTTACTACCAGCGGTATTTAAATAGTAATATTTATAAGTTTCCAGGTAAATACTAAGTTTTGTCCTCTGTCTTTACCTAATTAGGACCAGTGAAAATTACCCAGTAATGACCAGCACGTTAGTATTTAGTTAATTGGTAAATGCTTCGAATGATCTATTTACCACCTTGGTACCAATCGGTAATACCCAATAATACAGAAAATATACCCAGTAATGACCAGTATGTTAGTATTTAGTTAATGGGTAAATACTTCGAATTATCTAGGTATTTACCACCTTGGTACCAATCGGTAATACCCAATAAAACACATAACATACCCTTTACTTTCTATGTAAATACCTAGTACTTAAGGGACTGTAAAAGGAAGGGTTACCGAGGCGTGAACCGCAGGAGCAGGGCGGGTCCTGGCAACACAGTGTGAATGAGATCCATACGTTAGCGTTGTCGGTGAAAGCATGGAGCGCAAATTCATGAAGCCTGGGGATGATGTCCTACCCATAGATAAATGACTCAAAAATAAATGGCGCTGGGCGTGGATAGAAGAAGGTAGAGACGGCGAGCCTCTTGGCAGTTGGTGCAAGAAACTGAGAGAGCCTGGTGCTTGTTTCTGCATGTTTTGCTCGAGGAAGCTACTATATGCCAGCAGCGGTAAGAAAGTGCTTGCTCGTCATGTCATAGAGCCGCCGCTGCCCGTGCACTCAAACTTACCACGACGTTGCCGGGAGCAACTGTTACAGCTGACACACCGTTGTCTATGACTGACCGTGTCTGCGACTTAGAAATACGTTTGTGCACATTTATAGCGGAACATGACTTGTCATTCACAATTTCTTAGCCACTGGGCCCTGTGTAGAAAACTAGCAGAAGACAAAAAAGCGTTTCCCTCCAACCCCCCCTCCCCCTCCCTCAAAAAAGTTCAGGCTCAGGATTTTTTTTCACTTTAACCCCTGTGCATGGGCTTAGGTGTTGACAAGTTACAGAGAAACACAAAGAAAATACTGATTTACAAAGACAATTTATTGCACTATAAGTCTGTAAAGTGAGGGATGGGTGAGGGCACAGTACTTTCACCACATTCCCCCCAAGTCTCCTCACTTCTTGGTCTGTACCTCATCTGTACCTGTGCATGTGAGGGCGATGCATACAATGGTTGGCTCGGGTGACTCTGGTGGGATGGCTGGGATGTCTGATCCCATGGCCTCATTAGACCAGGGCCCTGCATCTGCGCCTGCCGGTGCTCTTGGTCCAGGTCATCAACATCCTGGAGACTTTCTAACAGGGCAATTTTTGCCCAGCCACTTAATTTTTTCAACAATGGCACCATACTGAGGGCAAAATGTAACATCTCATCCTCTTCCTGTGGCACATGATGAAACATTGGTTGTGGAGGCTCCTGGACCATAGCCAGCAGCCTATCCTCCAATGACACTGCAGCTGCTGAGGCCCTCTTGCGCGCGGCAGGTCTGTTGTAGGGCTGCTTGATTATGGAAAATAAATGATAATCACGATTATTTTAATCAACATTGAAATTGAAATGTTGATTAAAAATGAAAATGTTGATCTGATTGGGACTGTTGGTCGTTTTCATCCCACACATCCTCTCCATGGCTCAGGTCCCATGCCTCCCAATCTTCAACATCAACCTGGTCTAGGCTGCTTCTAGAGCTAAACAATAAATTAAATGCACAATCATTTATAGTCTAGGTAAATGTATGCTGATTCTTGAAATGAGAAAAACATTTCAGTTCTTTAGAACTTGTGCCATATGTAAAATAGTGTGCTGGGTATCAGTGAGCCATCACTGCCTTTCAGTGTTTGCACTGTACCTCCTGGGTTGAAGGTGGGGAACAAGGAAAGAAAGGGCTTGGGAGTATTTCCACTCCTTTTGGGGTCCTGCTGCCGTACAGTCCGTGGTTGAACTTTTTTTTTTATTCCGTACCCTGGCAGCAACCTTTCAAGGCCAAAGAATAACTTTAATTACAGGCTATCAAGGGCAAGAATGACTGTGGAGTGCGTTTGTCATTCTTGCTGCCAGATGGAGGGTGTTCCACACGAGGATATGCATGTTGCCGTGTCATGTGGACATGATAGTCATGGCAGCATGTGTGCTCCACAACTATTTACTCAACCCTAGGGACAGAGAGCTGATAGAGAGTCAAAGGGACGGAGAAAGTAGTCTACAGTGTCAGACACATGAGGGGCAATAGAGGACCGAGGGAAGCCCTTCACACTCGGGAGTTGCTCTGTGAATTCTTTAACTCCCCAGAAGGAAGTGTAAATAGTGTACATAATGTGTAAATAATTTTGTTTAATAAGTTTGGATGAAATGCTGAACATTGTACATATATTTTTGCTAAATATATTATTTATTTACTTGTGGCTCAATCACATTTCATGTTTAGGAAATACTGTGTTTTTGTTATATTTGTATTTAGGAGATGTGTTTTTGTTATAGTAGTTCGATATATGAATGTTGTCAGGACTTAAGAAATGAGACTTTGCCAGCATGCTGTCTACCAACCAAATGTAAAATAACCATTGTGTGCTAGTCTTTTGTTTGTACTACAAACAGAGGTTAAAGTACTGAACTCAGAATTATCTAATTTGATAGAGGAATGGAAATTCATATTTTGTTTGAAAAACTGAGGATATTATAACTTATGTATTTAGCTTTATTTTTGATACTATATATGTATTATATTTCAAGAATGGCATTGGAACACAAAAGAAAACTGTTATATTGTTCATATTGGCAAATAAATCCTGAATATTCTGAGCGGAGTGAAATGGATAAGAAGCACCTGTCGTCTGGTCTCAATTCTTTTCCTGTTTTTCAGGATATTCTTATATATCTATGGGTCCTCTACCTGGGACGTGTAACACAAGCACACCTCACAATTTCCCCAGAAATTGTACCTTCTTTAGTTGTAGTTAACCTTATCCCTTAAATACAAGGTGTTGCGTGAGAGTGATAAATGGCTGAAATGCCAAGTGCGTGAGACTTGAGAGCCCTGCGTAAGACCTAACTTCATTACGCTTGTAACAAACTGTCCACCATGTGTTTACCCTGATAAAAACCATCCGATCAATTTTTATAAAATTTAACATTTTAAAATAAAAAACTCTGATGATGGTGATGGCTGTTCAACCAACATATTAGTCAGTTGTTTCTAAACATTAGACGTATATTATCCTGTTAACAATCATGTCAGAATCTCTGTAAGTGCTACTGTTTTTGAGTTGTAGAAGCTTGAACACATGAAAATATAATATATTTCCGCCTGAATTTTGTTTTGCATACAGATGCCTGGAGATGACAATAAGTGGGAGATAGCTGGTAAATATAATGGGACCACAACATGAAACCTTACCTAGTCCAAGTCCAAGTCGATAATTATAGTACCACAAAAAATGAATATTTTACAAGTTTTTCTAATGTGATCCAAAGACTGGTACCCGAAAGAAGGAACGAATCGTTCACCCCCCGACCGTGTCTTCGGATCAATGTTTCGTTCTTCTGCCAACCGAGTCTTTGGATCAATGATTTGTTCACCTCCCGACTGTGTCTTCGGGTCAATGTGTCGTTCTTCTGTCAACCGAGTCTTCGGATCAATGATTTGTTCATCTGCCGACCGTGTGTTCGGGTACCAGTCTTTGGATAATTTTTCCCGTGACCTGCATAGGCTCAGAAGAGGAAACAGAAAAGATTTGTTTACCTCATTCACATTCGTGTGACTGCTAGTATTAGTAGTATAGTAAGACGTGAATCACAAGTGATAAGTACAGGTTTTGTTATTTTTTACTTTTATTTTAAATCTCAGCCACAAGAAAATGAACAAATCACTCTCTGAGACTACTCGTTACTCCCGAGTCATACAAATGATTCGTTCAAAATTAACGTTCACAAACGACACATCACTGCTGCCAGTGTGTTCCTGGCGTTAGTTGGCCACCCGAGGGAGCTGTAGCCTTAGATTACTTACTTACTGTAAATCGCTCTGGATAAGAGCGTCTGCTAAATGACTAAATGTAGATTGTAATGCTGTCTGGTAGCTCAATCGAAGTATTTCAAAACATTCAGATATTTATTTCTAAGGGCTGTCTGAAGGAGCAGGTGACATTTTTTTAAGCACTTATACTTCTATTTCAATTAGGGTTTTTAAATGTGCTACCTTATTGTGCAAGTTTTTTTTAAGTAGCCTAAACAGTTAACTGCTAAACAAACATGGAAAAAGACATCCGAAGGGCATATTGGCTATGCTTCGGATCTCCATACTATGTGGTTTCGTCTCGTTTTGACAAAAAAACTTCGGTTCGCGCATGTTAAGTTGTGTCTGAAACTGATATATTTAGCAGTCCTGTGTCTATTTCGGGAGATACCTGTTACTTCTTGCCGACAGCGGGACATACACGGGTGCATATCAAAATGACAAATGTTTTCCAATAACAACCACACATTTCATGCTATAAGGAGACAGTATCTGAAGCCTACATGAGTGATGTCTTTGATTCCCCGAGCCCTACGGCCAACTAACGGTGTCGAACTGTGCTTTTTCGCATGAAAGGATTTTGTCGGCTTTGACATTCATGTCCCAAAGATTTAGGATGAGAAAACCTAAAGTTAAGCGAATGTTTCTCGCCATGTGCCTGAGTTGTTTCATAATGGTCATAATCTATTTTCAAAGCAACCTGAAACCAGGTAAGTTTGAGAAATACAATTTAAAATTGGCTAATTTGCTACTCATATAGCTTGACGTTAAGTTAACTTAACGTTGTGTGCGTACGCCACTTCCCACGCAAAGGTTGTGATTTATACTTAACTTGACGGGAGAATGTGCGGTCCTCTACGCAAACTCTGACCCATGCTTATGCACATTTTGGAGACAGTGGGAATGGGCGACACAGATGGTGAGGTGGTGTACTGTAGAAAGACTGCAGAAAGTAAATGTGGGAAGAACGATTACTTGTAATATTGATATATTTTGTTTTCCTCACACACATTTTTTTCACTCCATATCATCATTATCATGAAGATTAAATACAGCAGTGTTATTTGTGCTTGTACTGAGTGATAATTGTTCCATAAACACTTTGTAAATTCCAACTTACATCTTAAATCAAAATTCAGCGCCATCTCACCATCACATTGTCCACTATGGGAGTACAAGAGGAGGAGATGGCCCGACAGCATGGAATAGTACAGGATAACATCACATATCCTACCTTTAGATAACTGCAGAACACAGTGTATAACTAAATATATTTCTTTAATACTATGCATATATCATCATGTCAAAAACTGGAAATACAGCGGTTTAAGGGGCGATTGATTGCAAAACCGATTTTACCTTGTCATAGTTGAAAAATGACAGTTTGGTGTGTAAAATAGACATACAGTGAACCTCAAAGTCCATTGAAACCTCTTTCCTATCAAAATTTCACTTTTTGAAACTGCAACTTGCAAATGCTAGCTTTTGAAACAGTGCAAGTTGTGACGTCACAACTTGCAGCATCAACTTTGTCACGCCCCAAAATTTACATTTACCCGCCCTCTGGTTTTCTGGTCCAGGAACAAAAACGGAGGCCGCGTAGATCTCCGACACTTTAGCTAGCTGCGCGCTGGTCTGTACTTCCACAGGAATTACAAATAGGAAAGTTAATAAGTTTTCAAGATATTGAAAATGGAGCGCCGTAAATGCAGTGTGTACCGGGAATCCTGACACTTTTCATAATCTTCCAAAGGAACCAGACACTCGATGGGCATGGCTGATGTTTTTCTATGAGAAGATCCCTGTTAAGTTCGACACTCATTTATTTATTTGATCTAACCATTTCACCAAAGACAGTTTTGAATGAAAACCTTGGACAATTTAAAGAAGGATTTGCTAAGCCGCTGTTGCTGAAAAGAAGTGCTGTTCCAACCGTATGCTCATCACAAACGCAAGCTGTAAATAACTAACAGTAGCATATTAGCAATGCTAACGTCTCGCATATGTAGAATGCTAAATATCGGAACGCACCTCTTTTACAGCTTCATAGCAAATCCTGCTTTACACTGTCCCAGGTTTTCAAAACCGTCCTTGGTGAAATGGTTCGTGCAAATGTGTCGAGGGTCGAACTGCACAGGGATCTTCTACACTAGACAAACATCAGCCATGCCCGTCTAGTCAATGTTAGGGTTAGCTCCTCTGCTTTTTATTAACGCTGATTTGCAAGGAATGCAAGAACAGCTAGATAGCAAAAACACCTAGACTGTAGGCATGTAAAGTAGTTTAGCTTGCTAACGCAAGAGCATAGGTAGAATGTGTGATGATTTAGCCTAGTTTATTGGGGCTTATTTATATGGGGCTAACGTTATTTCATGTTCCTGACTCTGTTTCATTCAAATAAATAACCTGTGTTGTTATGTAAATCTACAATTCAAGATGCATGTTTGTCCAGATCGATTTTTCAGCAAGATAGCTAGAGCTAACTGAAGCTGAGTTGAATCATGATAGTTTGTTTGCTAAGCTGTAGTGCTAACGTTACCCACCTAAGGCGATCTTGTTTTCTTCGACAACAGAAGTGGAAACAACTAACGTAATCATTTCAAATGATATCTAGTCAATCTGTTGAAAACAGTGTTGTGTAGACACAATAGATGTATTTGTTTGTTTTTATTTCAAGTCTCCACCTTTGTTGTTTCAGTGAGTGCTGTTGGCCGTGTTGCATCTTTGCTCCGCAGTTTCACTCGTTGTAAACCAACCAATCAGCGCGCATTTCATCTATATATTCATGAGCATACCATAAAAGGAGAAAACCTAGCGTTATTTTCCCGGGAAAATTTCACTGGATGTATCAGGGGGCATAGAACAGCACCCGAGCCATTTTCAGCCCAACCAATGTTACATACCCTATTCGGAGACCTTAAGGAACAGTGTGAAATACACCCAAAAAAACGTCAATCACCCCTTTAAGCTCCTGCGCAATCGCTACACTCTACGTCCTCGTTATCTATCCAAACTTTGATACTGTTCATAACAAAACTGGCATTAAGAATAATGTGGTTTTTCGGGCCTCCACCTCGCCTACAAGTATTTCAATGTCAGTGTCTGAGAAGTTGCGCCTTTTCGTTCTTTTCCCACCTGTCGCCATGATTCACCGTAACGTAAGAACAATCGCATGCCAGGGTCAATAATATACTGGATCAGCATTCATGAGGTGCTTTGCATTGTCTATTTATGGTAAAGAAATGGGCGTGTTCAGGGCAGGATAAGATGCTGAATCACGTACGCACACTTGTGGGTAATCTGTGATTTATAAAGGGAACATTGCTTACAGGTGTGCGTACGAACGGTTTTATAAATCAGATTTTTGGGGGGAGTACGCCATTTTAGGCTTTTGGACGTACGTACACTTTTAGTATGAATTCTATTCACAGTTTTATAAACGAGACCCCTGGTGATTCTCTTGTTCGCAAACAATTCGTTCTTACATTCGTTCAGTGAGTCCTCCCTGCAGCCGAAGTTCGTGTGTGGAATACCAACTACACTAAAACATTATTCTTTATCAGAAATAAGAGAAGATTTTAAAAGTAATTGAGTTACAAAATGGACCAATGCCTTGAAAAGTGAGTGTGAAAATCTTTTTTATTGCCCAACCAACCAGAAAGAAGCAGTAAGGTAAGTCAATAGTATGGATACATTTACATTTGATTTGACAGTCGACTATGTTTGCTATGTAGGCTGTTCCAGGCGGGAATATAATGTTAGACATTTCACAATATTTTTTAATTAACCAAAGGGACCAGTTTTCCCTACTTATGATGCGGATAGCTGGTCAGATTACACTGTCTTCAGATCTTCTTGCATAGAGAAATGGTAAGTTTGGAAAATGAACTTTCCTTCGTAAATCTATCATTGATTTCCGTGTCATACAGTGTTTATTGGGTGTGCTTTGCCTTCGGCATGGGCACAACCTTTGTTCTCTCACATATATATTCTTATTCTTTCTTTTCCCACCCCTAAGCCTCAGTCAATATTTAGACTACATAGACAGCGTAGGTGTCAAAAGTTTTGTCTTGGTAGCGATTGAGTTGCTTGTATTTTTATTTACGTTCCATTGCATGGTTTAAGTTTAAATTACGTTTTTGTGGAAAAAAGTGCCTTATGTCAACGAAGGGTACTC
Organism: Osmerus mordax; assembly: GCF_038355195.1. Classification (NCBI taxonomy): domain Eukaryota; kingdom Metazoa; phylum Chordata; class Actinopteri; order Osmeriformes; family Osmeridae; genus Osmerus; species Osmerus mordax. The sequence continues at coordinate 4,579,842 of NC_090050.1, read as the reverse complement.
AGTGCTAGCCTACGTCACAATGTTGGCACACGTTAGCAACGACGCATTAGATACGACGTGCATAGAGACAGTTGCACAGAAAGTATCGTGCCGTGGTGTACTACAGCTATTTAAATTTTAAGTATATGTTTATTGTATGCACCTTCCTGCCAAAGCAAATTCCTTGTCTGTGCAAACTTTCATGGCGAATAAATCCCATTCTGATTCTGATTAAGCAATTCAAGACTTCCATGTACAGTAAGTAATGTCACATTAAAGAATGTATTTAAACTCAAGCTTGTGTGGTGCGTCGCTGTCTTCAATGCCACAGCCTAAACTTTATGTAAAAAGAAAGTTTTTAATTTCCATCGCATTCAAACAATCCCCTCAGTGTAGTTTGGCTAGCAACAGCAGCTAAGCTACAGTAACTTGCTCGTAGCACAATTCAGCTTCTCCAGGCAGGGCTCTAGACTGAGACCCAAAAGTCGCTTTTGGCTTTGTTATTGACAATGATCGCTTCCAGCAAACCTTTTTTGAATTAGCCATTCCCCCTAAATAAATATCAAGCTTATTTAAGTGTTTGGGGGCATATTTTCAGTCAGCAGATGGTACTAGTACTGTTTGAATCGCGATTCCATCTGAAAAATACTGCCGGTGACAACGTGGTTAGAATAGCTTGTTTCAAAGGGGGTTCAGCTTGTTTATTAAATGGACTTGTTTATTAAATCGACGCAAGCAAGCACACCCTACAATTTCCCCAGAAATTGTATCCTCTCTAGTTTTATTTAAACTTCTGTTGTATAGGCCTTAAATTTTTCAGCAAAATGTAGTTTACTATAAAGGACGTCATACACGTTGCGCGTAGACTGCAGTTGGTAGGCTATTATACGTAAGACAGTATCAACCAAGTTCCCTCACTGATTCGTTGTCGTTCGCTAACGAGATCCAGTGATTCTCTTGTAGGCCGCAAGGTGAACCACGAAAAGTCTTTTAGAAAATGATTCCCGCTCCACAGTCTGGCATCTACACAATCTTTAGCTCATAAAAAAGAACGAGTCGTACTAAGCTACCAAAAAAAAGTTTGTCGCTGAAATTCCAGTCGATTATCGTTGCGTCTATGTTTTATGCAAAACTAGTTTCTTCAGAACGTAATAGGATTTTGGTGGCACGGTTCGACACGTGATCGTTCTACACCCATAAGGTAGCTGCTTTTTGTCAACATGGATGGATATGTTTGGCAAATAGAGGATGGGACCTAGTTTTGCATAAAACATAGACGCATCGACAATCGACTGGAATTTCAGCGATGAACTTTTTTTGGTAGCTTAGCAGGACTCGTTCTTTTTTATGAGCTAAAGATTGTGTAGATGCCAGACTGTGGAGCGGGTTGAAACGATAACAGGGTTCACCTTACAGCCTATTGTTCTCGTTTGCAAACGAGAATGACTGAACAAATCACTGAACATTTACATTTACATTTAGTCATTTTAGCAGACGCTCTTATCCAGAGCGACTTACAGTAAGTACAGGGACATTCTCCCCGAGGCAAGTAGGGTGAAGTGCCTTGCCCAAGGACACAACGTCATTAGGCACAGCCGGGAATCGAACCGGCGACCTTCTGATTACTAGCCCAATTCTCTAACCGCTCAGCCAACGATTCCCCTGAACGGATCACTGAACAATTTTCTCATTCTGGTTCGCGAAAGACATCCGGTGATTCTCTCGTTCGTTCTCTCGTTCGCAAACGAGATTCACTGAACAAGTCACTCAACGATTCTCTCGTTCCGGTTCGGGAACGACATCCGCTGATTGTGTCGTTTGCGAAGAAAAGTGAACTGAACCGAACAAACCTGAAGAACGGACGGAAACAGTTCTAAACTTTCTTTTAGCTCCTTCAATTTGCCAAAAGCACAACTTAGGCAGAGACTCAAACACACCTTTTTTTGGTGAGAATTCAGTTCATTTCATTCCCTTTAAAGACTTTTTCTAAAAGAATGAATCTTTTGCGAAATGACCTATCACTACTAAAAATATAAGTCTGCTTTCCAAGTCAAAGCCAGTTTAGGCTCCCAGCATAGTTTTTCGACCCATTGTCACAATATGAATGTCTTGGTTAAATATGTCTAGTTAAAAGTAAAAACAAGTATAACATAGAGCTTTGTAGTGTGGTGTAGGCTACTTTGTGTTTCTCTGAAAACAGGGATGCAGGTTAAAGAAAGATTGTCAGTGGTACTTTTCCAGCATTGTCTCTCTTTTTCTGTCCATTCCTGTCCCACCTACCCGTCTCCCATTTCCCTTCGTGATGCAGATCAGAATGGAGGGAACATTTTAAATATTGGCCTGAATAGTTGTGGACAGGGTGAGAGTCTGCAGTCGGCAATGGATTACTTACTGTTACTGTGCAACACCTCTGCCTCTCTGGGTCAGAGGTGATATACAATGGCGTCTTTTAGAAATGCCTGCTTAACATAAAGACCATGTAGGCTTGAGCATGTGTGCGTGCGTGCATTTATATATATAATATAATGTCAGGAATCTCTGTGTGTTTCTGTCTTTTTTAGAATGGGATTTTAGGGCAGCTAGTTTCCCATGTTTCGCATTTTTTAAGTAGATGGTTTATTTCAGTATAGGAAGGAAGGTTATTAGCTCGTAGCTATGTTAGAGACTGTTTAAACTTGTTATACATAATGATAACCGTAAAACATACCTGTCAACATTTGAGTCCCAAAATCCGGGATACCTCAGAACGGGGGGGGGGGGGGGGGGGTTGGAGGATATCAACAGCGCAACTGGGTTGTAGGTTGCCAGGTTGAGGTCACAAATGGGTAAAACAATTTATGATATGTATTGTGTGAGTAGGATGCATTTCATACAAGATATGGCAACTGGACAACCTTGGAATAATATATTGATGTGATTATTCCTATAACGAGGTTTGGGGGCCATACAAATTACGCGAGTTTCACGGGAGAAATAACAAAACGGGAGGGGGGCAGGAGACGGGTGTGAAATACGGGCTCCCGGGGAAAACGGGAGTGTTGACAGGTATGCCGTAAAATAATGAATGAATTTCTAGGTGTGCTTCTCAGGAGAAAATCCTAATATGTAACTGAGATGAGTAGCTTAAAATAATAACAACGACTAGCCGACTTATCATCCAGTGCAATAGGCTACAGAACATAAGGTTGTTAAAAAAGACACACACACACAATAATATTAACAACAATAAACTAAAATGTAAACGACCGTCCAAACAAGTGAATGCTTCTGAAGAACTAGGCATTGTCAGTTCTAATTGTGATACATTACTGTAAATTACAGTAGGCTATTTCTCAGCGTGAGAAATGTGAGAAATACAAGGTGTTGCGTGAGAGTGTGTGAACTGGTTGAAATGCGTGAGACTTGAGAGCCCTAATTGAGAGCCATTAGCTGCTCTGAAAACAGCAAAAGCTAGAATACATTGTATACCTTAAAGCCTGTATGTGATTGCAAGTTAACTAACAGCAACATGAAATGTACCTAATTCTGAAAGAAAGTAGGTAAACTATAAGCTAACACACGCGATGATACAAATCACATACAGCTTAACCTAGCAACAGGAGAAAACATCATCGTTTTGCATGGAAGGGGGAACAGGGGAACTGAATACTCCAAACACAGGCCACATGTAGCAGGGCACGGGAGTGACACGCAGGTCCGCTTTTCTTGAAGACACAGTAGCCTACAGCTTTTATCGCTGCTTTTTCTTAATGCCAGTATTGTATCATTCCTAAAAACAGTACCCTTGGTACGGTACCAGTAGCAGTATACCATGCAACACTAGTTGTTACACTACCTTGTAAATTATATTTTATTCAACAGTATAAGCCTTGAATTGTATGTTTAGTGGTCGCAAATCACAGGAAGTACGTATGTTATTTCTAAGTATGCACTTTTGTTTGCTCAGCCTCTGTGCAGGTCAATGGGAGGAGCAGCAGACAGGGCAAGTCTAGGAGAAGTCCACTGCAGACTCACTACGACAGTGACCAGGTGAGTCTATCTTTCTGTCGTGTATCCATCTACACTGAGGGGATCTTAGTTGGAGAAATACCTTCAATAATGCAGTCATGACCTTTACAAAAATGATAATGACCTTTAATGTGAGTTGAATGTGTTGGTTGAAGACCGTTAGATCAAATTATAGTACTTGATATAGAAAGTAGACTTGATGCACAATAAATGCTTAATTCATCAATTTCAGCTGGTAAGTAGTAACTAGAGAGGGTACAATTTCTGGGAAATTGTAGGGTGTGCTTGCTTGCGTCGGTTGCAGATGTTTCAGTTTATTAACTGTAATTTTTACAACTGATATTTCTGTATATAAAAATGCGTACTTATTATTTAAGAAGATTGCATAGATTTAAAACATACATTTGTTGCTGCTCATTTATAATTCAAAATACAAAAAGTGAAGTGTAGAATGAAACGGTTGTCTTCTAATTTCCCCTGCAAGAGGGAATAGTGTAATAGTGATAAGCTATAGCAGCCTCAGTTGAAAAGTTGGATCAAACGAAGATATTGGGCAATCCAGTGTAAAAACGGTTCTAACCTTAAGTTAGTCACAAGTTTTTCCCTTCTAGTGATAGCTTACTCATATTGCATTAATTCATTAAGAACCCCCTTTGAAACAAGCTGAACCCCCTTGAAACAAGCTGTCACCGGCAGGATTTCAGATGGAGTCGCGATTCAAACAGTATCATCTGCTAACTGAAAATATGCCCCCAAAAAACGTAAATAAGCTTGACATTTATTTAGGGGGAAATGGCTAATTCAAAAGAAGTTTGCCGGAAGCGATCATTGTCAGTAACAATGCCAAATGCGACCATTTGATCTCAGTCTAGAGCCCTGCACAATGGAGAAGCTGACCCCGGTAAATTGTGCTACGAGCAAGCTAGCCTAGCTGCTGTTGCTACTGTAGCTAAACTTCACTGGGGATTGTTTGAATGCGCCGGAAATGAAAAACGCTTCTTTTGACATAAAGTATAGGCTGTGTCATTGAAGACAACGACGCACCACACAAGCTTGAGTTTAAATACATTATTTAATGTGACATTACTTACTGTACATGCAAGTCTTGAATTGCTTAAATGTAAGATGCTGCTGCGCGTTGTATACATGCGTCATTGCTAATGTGTGCTGACGTTGTGACGTAGCTAGCACTGAGTTCCCTTTGTTGACACAAGGCACTTTTTGCCACAAAAACTTAATTTCAGCCTAAACCGTGCAACGGGACGTAAATAAAAATACAAGCAACTCAATCGCTACCAAGACGAAGCTTTTGACACCGACGTTGTCTATGTAGTCCAAATATTGACGGATCCTTAGGGGGGCAAAAATAAATAATAATACTAAATATAGCTGAAAGCAACAATGGCGGATTCCTCCAAACATTGCAAACCATTAAAAAATGTATATTCTTCACAAATTGTCACTGTATAGAAAAATCCATGCTGCAGACTTACCAATGGGATACCAAATCTGAAATGCAATACCATCAAGATCCACAAGGGCCTTTGCTTCAAGCCAAGGAATGAGTGGAGGCTTGGTCAGCCCACAATCTCCTGAAATGTTGTGTGTGCGTCTTGCCAAACTCGCGCGTGTGTCAAAGGCCTCTGGCCTTGTGTGTGTGTGAGAATTTGGAGCATGCGCGGTGAGGAGCAGAGGGAGAGAGTATTTGCGGAAAAAGCCCTAGCAATTAGCCAAGCATGCATGTTTCAAATATTCACAAAAAATCTTCTTTTCATCTTAGTCAACTTTTTATCAGATTTGTGTACTAAACATTCTCAAGAGTCTTCATATGAACTTGTGATTAAATCAGAGTATCACTTTTTGACCAGCGGATGTGTAAAGCATTATTTTATTATATAAAACGTGTTTCCTCCTACTGGAGGAACCCTAATAATAAGAATAAGAATACTAACAAAAACAATAGGTTCCCTCCTACCGGAGGAACCCTGAATATAGCTGCAAGCAGCGATGCAGGTTCCTCCGCAAAATGGCAAAATATTATAAAATCTACAATGTAGAAGGTCAAGAGTTGGACAACAAGAGAGCAAAACAACTTCATGTTTGGCCAACAACAATAGGCTGAATGGGGATTTGAACTCATGAGCATAAGGTTACAAGTCAGTCTCTCTAGCCTCTCTCCTACACACCAACTGTTGAGATTTTACGAATAGAAATGGCAGAGTATTACCTTTGGGACAAAGGTTAAGAAACGGTTGTGATGAAGAAAGTGTTTTGTCCGTCTCTTCATAAACGGAGTGACTAAGTTCAGTTGAGTTCTGGATTTTAATAAGTATTATCAATCTGCAGATTGGGAGAGAAAACCAGACCTCTGACAATAAATGACAACACAACACCAGGCTTAGGTCTCAATCATGTCTCTCTCAGCTCTGAAAGCCGGAGGACCATCTTTTATAGGGCACAGGAATGTAAACATAGATAGTGACAGTCAGGCAGTAATGACGTTACAACAGTCTCAGAGGAAGAGATTCACAGCTCCCAACACATGACCACTCAGACTAGAGAGATCATAGTTCGCGCCCTCCTTGTAGTCATGACAAAGGACGTTTACCCAGTACTTTCTCCTGATCACGAACATCTATTAACCCTGACACATAGACACAATCTACTGTTATTAATAGCAAGCTTACATGAGAACATACTAACTAGTATCCAATGACTAGTTCTATTGATTAGTGAATAATGTAAGCACACCGGAAATCGCTTCTCTTCTTCCACAGTTGACATTTCAATGTCAAATTGCATAAAATTGCACATGGTACTACTTCAGAATGATGTCATCTCGAAGCCAATAAGGTTTGAAAAACCATCAGTCAAAATGATATTTGATTTATTGACAGAAAGATATTGAGGCAATGTGGACATTTACGTAAATACACCCCTTTCAGCCATTTTGTATTGCATTTCTTATGCCATTTCACCCTATATAAAGACACATCTGCCCACACACAACTTCCATCCATGCTGTTTCCCTCTCTCCCAGCGCATGTCATGCCAAGGCGGAAATGCTGCGGCGGCCACATGAGGTTAAGAGTTAGTCCAAAAACATGCCTCCCACAATTGACACATTTTAACCACAGTACTCTTTTCAAACTTTCCCCAAGATGGCTGAAAAACCACAGATATTGTAACTCTTCTTGAATTCATCTCTTTCCAGAATCTCAGTCAATGCACAATTAACAATAGTCATGTGGGCAACTGGGCTAGGGCAGAGCTCATGTTCAGCTCCTTGCGAGAATAGCCTATGGCAGTACAGCAGCCGACTCTTGTCCCATTAAAATACACAACATGCACAATCAGGGTGACCAACAAGATTATATTAACTGATAAACAATAACATTACAAACATCTAACTGAACAAACACAACAACTGAAATCCCTTGCACGGCTGTTATTTCCCACAAGTCTTTGCCTATTTGACATACCGCACTGCATGCTGGGTACCCAAGGGGCGCTGACGCTGATTATCTAGCTGTGCTCCGACTGTGTGATTTGAGTATTAGCTTTGGTCAGCTTTGGGACAAAGGTTAAGAAACGGTTGACATTTCAAGGTGAAATTGTGCATGGTATATCAGAATGATGGTATCCTGTTTAAATAAACAGATAATCAAAATGATGACAGGCCAAAAGACTGTGGCTGGATTTGAACCTGTGACCTTGCTCCTTGCAGTGCACTGTCTTAGCCTACTGAGCTATTCTCAGTGTTGAGATCAAGGGAGCAAGGGGTCTGTCTTGATCTCAGCATCCTCTGTAGCATCCTCTGTTGTTGCTCTCAGCATGCTCTGTTGTTGCTCTCAGCATGCTCTGTTGCACTCTGTTGAGCAGGCCTCTGCATGACCTGTAAAAGTGAAGAAAAGGTCCATGTCAGTGGTGAAAAATGAAGCTTTTTCCATCTACACTTGATACAGACTTCAGTTTTGACTGTGAAATGCAGTGGCACTACTTGAACTTGAATCCAAATGTGTTGGAGACCCATGCAATGTCACTCAAAACACTGGTTCGATTCCAGGCTCTAGCAAGAGTATTTAGCTCTAAACTGGTCAATATACACATCTGACCAAAGACCAGCTCGACCTTTGCCTGTAAACAGTGATTCTGACTGTCAGAGACCTTAAAATAGCTTGACCTAGTGAAATTGGCAAAACTAGCCTAGCTAACGTAGGTCGTTTTCTCAGGGCATATGACGAATGAAACAGGCTCGCCTTGAAACATCCGAGATACTGGCTATCTTTAGCAGACTCTTGTCTACAAAAAACAGTCCTCCCTGATGTTTTTGGAGTAGAATTGAGTGAAATACTAAATTGTTTACACACTGCCAGTGGGCGAGCCGAGACTGACTCTGAGGCAAACGTCAAAACAATGTACCCCCGGGACGCAGTCTCACTCCACTTGTTTTCCATAAATCACAAAAATAATCGGAGCATCTGGCTAAAAGCACAATTCCCACATCTCCTAAAGGCTGCCCTCCTCGACTTGGTGGTTGGTGTAGAATTGACCGAACTGTAAAACGGTGAACTTATGAACATGACGCGACCAAAACATGGCTGCCGCCTAAATCTATGCAGTCTCCCTGGCGCACAGGCTTATTACAAAGACTTTCACGACCCAAATCAAAATTCTGAGCCGACAGGTCTGTGTGTCGCTTTTTCTCCTAAAGGCTGCCCCCTCCTAGCCTGGCTCTGCCTTCCTACGTACTTCCGCTCAATTTTGATTTTGCTTCTGTACTAGGTCTGGCCATGAGGTAAGTAAGTCAGATGTCTCCGGTTAATTTTCTACCGGCCAATCAGCGAACAGAGGGAGTGGCTGTCGTGCGCTAGTTTGTGTTGTAGTTCCGTAATGGCGGCGGAGAAAAATGCGAGCGAAGCCATTCGGTTTTGCTGAGTTTTGCTGAGGCGAACGCTAGCGATTGGTTATGGCAGATCAGAGTGGCTCTGGGCAGATTCAATAGTTTTAAACTTCAACAGAGTACCCGCCTACAAGGAAGTCCACGCTTGTCAATGGAGCGAGGCCAGACTCTCTGTACAAATGAAATGTACGAGAGTCTGGTTATGACCAGGCTAGCCCCCTCCACCTCCTTGGTATAGAATTCGCCGAGATTCAAAATGATTCACTAATTATAAACAGAGGGAAAAAGATAGCTACTTTTCGAGTTCGGTTTTCCGTCACTTCAAGCTCACGATCTAAAAGGTCTAAGAGTGCTCAAACCTTCACCATCATTCAAGAGTAGTGTACTTTCACAAACCCAATCATTCACCAAATGTTCTTAAGAACAAATTTGCTTTTAAACCCCACTTACGCATTTTTCACGAAGATTCTGGCATTCACCAATGTTTTCTTATTTGGGATTTGTTCTTGGGTAAGAACAGAATGTACGCACACCCAAGAACACTCTTACGCACAATTGAGAGCTGACATGTTTGCGCAAAATAAGTAGTTATACCGTTTTCGTCCGTTCTAATTTAAAATGGAATATTTTGTCTCCTTTATAATATTGCAACTATTATTTTACACATAATTAAATGTTTGTTTGTTTTAATAAATACACACTACACTTACACTTCTGCTCATTTGTAAAGCACTTTGAATTCCCCTGGTGTATGAATTGTGCTAGGCCTATTTAACCCTCGTGCTGCATTTGGGTCACATGACCCAAAGGTTCATAACGAACCATCGTTGTGTTTACCCAATTTTACCCAATACAAAAACTAATTAAAATAATTTTCTTTTAACCTTTGCAATGTGGGGGTCTGAGACAGCCTAGCTGTTAAAAGAAAATGCTTCCCTTTGTCTTTGTATGCGGTAAATCTGTCGCAATACGACGGTGGGTCACAATGACTGATGGGTCAGAATGACCCGAAGATAACACAAGGGTTAAATTAACTAGCCTTGCTTTGCCTTCAATTCACATCAATTATGGTAACGGGGAACCTTGCCATCCAATAATAAGTGACTTATCACGATATTTATAGGCCCAAAGTAGTCTTATTCCGCAAACACACGGTTTTATTTACTGCTTTGTATCCACAGCTGACGCTATTAAATATGATGTGTTGTTTGTCGCTAACTTCTTGCAGCTGTACCTCCACTTCAGAATTATAAAAGTTTTTCTGTCTTTTGTTGAGGCCTCCACCGTCTTTACCACGTCGTTTTGACATGCACACGGCCCTGCCATATCATGCCCTTTTATGGGAATTAACAGGGCGTTTACCTATGCTAAATAGGAGCAACGGGGCATGAGCTTTCAACTTACGAAATATTGGGATTCATCATTCTAAGAACACACCTGCGAACAATTCAGCTGTTTAAGAACATGTCATGAATCACACGTAGATTTTTCTTAGGAACTTTATTAAGAACAAATTTAAGAAATAACTTAATAATAATAATAATATTGGTGAATGAGGCCCATTGATTCTATCTTAAAATGTGTAAAAATAGGACTTACCGAACGTGGCTGCCTCCATCACGGCTATCAGGCGACTCCAGTTGAAAACAACAATGGCCGCCGAAAAATAATTTATATTCGTAATGGCGAGCTGCGATTGGAAGCAAAATGAAACAGGAGCTAAAAACCGAGGGTGGGGGCTTGGTCAGCACACAATTTCCAGAAAGCGTGTGTGCGTGTGCGCGCGCGTGTCTCGCCAAGCTCGCTCGTGTGTCAAGGGGCAGGATGAGTGTGCGCACGCTGTGGAGCCATTCAATTGAATTCAATCATATATTGACATATCAAGGTGAAATTGCGTATGGTATTGTGTTGAAGAAGCCACTCAATATAACAAACATGTTTAGGATCACTAAATACTTTCGTTTTTTTGTTTTTATTTGTTTTTGTATACCTAAGCTTCCAGTTGAGTTGTGGGCGCATCATGCGTGATTTGATTTGTAACTTGAACTATAATCAGGCCAGGTACAGTGCAATGTAGTCAGTACAAAAATACTGGGTGTTAAAACACATATCTAGGATAAGTCAAGAAATCAGGATCCTGGAATTTGAATATTGTTTTGTTTTTCTTTTCTTCACTGCGGTGAAATAACCGGCGCTCGACATTCTAATGAACACAAAACAATCACACCTCTCTTTAGGCGTGAAAAGGTCTAAAATCTTCGAAGCCGAATATCTGGGCCCCGTTCGTCGTAAGGGTTGAAGCTAAGTTAATCAATTGTCCCTTTAGCCCGTTAACATTAGCGAGATGAGTGAGAACAGCAAATATCGGTTTGTCAACGGCTGATCCGCATCCAAATCATGTGGTTAATTTCAATCAGGCTAAACTTATCGGGGAAATTGCACGTGCACGTCCTACTTCAAAAGGCTGGAAAGGTCGATCACCAAAACCGTGATTTTCTAACGGTATGATGGCGGAAAAGACGAAAGAGAGAGCGGTGATAGGCTATTCTCGCCATCCGAGCAAACTATTATAATGAGTCTGTCTCTACGAAGACAATAAGCATATTATCATGGCTAAGTCAAACACCGCCGCTGCCAGAGCAAGACAAGCAGCTTGGCAAAAAATTGCCGATAAGCTATAAATGCCAAAGTTTTGGGGAAATGTATAGGCTCATCTTAAGTGCCTCATTACCCCAATCAGATCACATTTCTTTAAATGTGCCTGCTGGCAGTAGGCTTAATGGAAATTAATAATCGAATGAGATCTTGCAAGCGAAAATAATGATCTCAACTCTTTCAGAATAAGTAGGCTAGATAAAACAAGGCCAAAGAGTATCTAATTGATACGAATTCATAGACACTTATGAGGATATATGTAGGCTACTGAGCTTATATCATGTACTATATATGTGTATATGCATGTAGGCCTATGTGTAAATCCCTCTTTGATTTCATTGACTGGGACATGGCCAGGGAATATGATGAATTGAATCATCAGCTGGTTAAGCGCCAAATACACTTTTCTTACAGCAACGCATGCTGCGGCTTTGCCAATGTTTTCTGCATCGCCTATACTGTATAAATATTTTGCCTATACCTGACGCAAAAAACCTCAAGGCTATGCAGAATCTGAAGCACAGTTAAAGTTTATTGTCAATTTCTTCACATGTCAAGACATAAAAAGGAATCGATATGACGTTTCCCACTCTCCCACAGTGAAAAATATAAAAAGCACAGGCACAACAGATAAGACAAGACATTTCCTAAAACATAGCGTTACATATTCACATACAGCAGCATAAGCTCATAATAAAGCAAAAAGCTTGCTGCGGCGTGTGATATTTGCAATGTACGGCCTGAGAAGGTCTTGCAAATAAATGAGTCCTTGTCCGCTGAATCGATATCGCTCAAACAAGAACTCATCCGTGTGAAATAAAGGATCTTGGCAATCGCGAAGAACTCTATTGGTATGGAAAGCTAATCGAACTAAAATATAGCTCCTTGGTCAACTGGGTCTCTCAAAAAGGGAGCTGCCATGTTATTTTCTGGGGGTGTGGCAAGCTTATCCAGCTACACTTACGTTAGCCTGCTCTGGAGCAGGTTAGTGCTAATTGATATGTCACTATGGTGATTTATCGAAAGTTGCTTCCACAAACCAAAAAGAGGGGCGTTTTTTATCTTACCCTGAAAATTAGCTCGCTAAACCGCTTAGCAAGCTACGACGAATACCCCCCTGGGCTAGAGGTATCCAGGTTTATCAACATTCACATATGCGTATCTTCAACTATTTTCAGATTTTAATGTATGAAATCATTTGAAAGCTTACAATCTGCACTTTCACAATGAAAATTATGTTGGCCGACAACCGGCCCTTTTCACCAGAGCGTGTCACATATATCAGACATACAAATGAACATTTTTTTTAATTCTATACATATATATATATAACAGAACATATATTTGGGTGTGCAACCTTTGTTCTCTCACATATATTATTGGGTGTGCTCACGCCTTCGGCGAGCACAACCATTGTTCTCTCACATATATATTATTATTATTATTGTTTATTTTCGCCCCCCTAAGGATCAGTCAATATTTGGACTACATAGACAACGCCTGTGTCAAAATGTTCGTTTTGGTCTCGATGCTTGTATTTTTATTTAGGTTCCGTTGCATGGTTTAGGAGGTTACAACGTTTTTGTGGCAAAAAGTGCCTTTAGTCAACGAAGGGTACTCAGTGCTATCTACGTCACCACGTCAGCACACGTTAGCAACGACGCATGGATTGATGTGCTGTTGCACAGCGAGTATCGTATTGTGCCGTGGTGTACTACTACTAGCAGCATCATACATGGGGCATATTTTCAGTTAGCAGATGGTACTGAATTGCGATTCCATCTGAAATACTGCCGGTGACAACGTTGTTACAATAGCTTGTTTCAAAGGGGGATCTTGAGTAGGCTAAATGCTTGAAAATATCACTAGATTGGAAAAAACTTAAGGGGACGGACCCACCTGCAACCGACGCAAGCGAGCACACCATACAATTTCCCCAGAAATTGTACCCTCTCTAGTTATTATTGGGTGTGCTTTGCCTTCGGCAAGGGCACAACCTTTGTTCTCTCACATATATATTATTATTTTTATTTTTTTTGTTTTGCCCCCCTAAAACTCAGTCAATATTTGGCCTACATAGACAACGTAGGTGTCAAAAGTTTCGTCTTGGTAGCGATTGAGTTGCTTCTATTGGAATTTACGTTCCGTTGCATGGTTTAGGCTTAAGTTAGGTTTTTGTGGCGAAAAGTGAAGCTAACGGTGGCTAATTTGCTAGCCACAGTCACTGACGTTACTAACGTCACGAAAACACGCGTGACTACCTTTGGCAGAACATTCGTTTTGCATCTGTTAACTTGGGGGATAGCTAGGCTAACTATAGCTTTACTGCAAGGCAGCTGCAGAAACGCCACAAGAAAAGAGGCCAGGGTGATAACTATTTACTCATTTTACTTTGTTATATGACACACAATTGTGATGTGTAATGTACAATATAAGCTGATATTATTAAGGAAGTACATCTACTTTCGGAAACAGTAGTCTACTATTTCACTGAAGTATTAGCATCATGACATTAGCCTGTGTTGCCCGGGCAACACATACTACAGTGGTCTATGATGTAGCGTTATCTGTTTTCAATCGTTAAAATAAACATTCCTCACATATACATTTTCGTTGTAGGATTTATTCTGACATTAGAAAACGATTTGTTGGTGAAATTACCATTACCTGTGGTTTCAAACCAGTGTAGCTCACTGCAACGCTGTAGCTTACGCGAGACACACTACAAAAACATCTACACTACACAGCTGTTTAGGAAGTCAAACGGCGACAGAACATGTTCGGCACTCCCCTTACTTAAATCAAAAGTCTATCTAACTACTAACCTGAACTTCATTGCCACAGCCTAAACTTTGTCAATCTGTTCATGAAAATACTTATTTTCAGCCTAAACCGTACAACGGAACGTTAAATCCAATTCAACCAACGCAATCACTACCAAGACGAACACAGCAGTAGTCTAGTACTGTACTGTAGTAGTACAATTTACCGGGCCAGCTTCTCCACACAGGGCTATGTCGCTAGGGTGTTGTTACTGACAATGATCGCTACCAGTGAGCTTTTTATGAATGAGGGATTTTCCCCTTAATAAATGTCAAGCTTATTTACGTTTTTGGGGGCATATTTTCAGTTAGCAGATGGTACTGTTTGAATCGCGATTCCATCTTCTACTGCCGGTAACGTCGTAGAATAATCTTCAAAGGGGGTTCTTTATTCATGAATGAATGCAATATGAGTAGACTAAATGCCGAGAAGGGAAAAACTTTACTCAAACTTTACACATCAACTTGATGTGTTGAATTGTTAAAATACACATTACTGTTTTAACAAATGCTCATAATAAATCATAGCATATTGCCTAAAACCTAAGGTAAGCACAAAAATAATCAGTGATACATTTGCGACCCATTAAAAATTACGGTCACAATGGCATTTCAAAAGTTCGCAAATTGTTTGTTTGTTTATTAGCATTTATACAATGATTAAAACAATATAAAGATACAAAAGAAGAGAAAAAAACATGCAGATGGGGCCAGAAACCTATGTGGTTTTTCGTGGGCCCCACCCCAACAACTTAATAGTCAATATTATACATTAATCAAACTAAACAACATTTTCCAAGATAAACCAAAAAAATAAGTCGAAATTTTACCATAAATTATCTATATGAATTATAAGATAATTTCACGTGAAACAAAATGAAAACAAAGAGAATCGTTTACATTTTAACAGAAAATACATAATGAGAAAATACATAATGAAACTCATTTTATATCATTGAACATAATAAATACGTGATCGATACTAAATATATTTAACAAATTGCAAAAGAAATGAGTCGAAATGATGCATAGAAGTGTTTACATGTATATCAGGTTGTCAAATATCAAAGAAATGCAAATGCGACCATTTCGGTCGCAGTGTAGTGCCCTGGGTTAGACTGCAGTTGGTCTATAAATGTGTAGGCCGACATTTACATTTATTCATTTAGCATATGCTTTTATCCAAAGTGACTTCCAAGAGAGAGCTTTACAAAAAGTGCATAGGTCAATGATCATAAACAACGAGATAGCTCCAGACATTGCGGGTAGCCAAAACATGAAGCATACATTGTGAAAAAGCAAATAAGTACCAGAAGAGCATGTAGTTAAACAAATTACAATTAAACAACATGATCCTTGAAAGTGCTACAGTGTACCTGGAGGAAAGCAAGCAACAATAATATAATTCACAGCGAGCACAAATGGTTAAATCAGTTACAACTAACCAACAAGAGCAACAAGTCCCTCAATAATTGACATTGTGTTCCTGGAGGAAATAAGCTAACATCTGATCCAACAAATCTTTAGCCTTTTCTTGAAGGTGGAGAGACAGTTACTATCTCTGATGAAGGTGGGGAGATGATTCCACCATTGGGGGGCCAGACAGGGAGAAGAGCTTGGGTTGGGAGCGGGCACTCTTGAGAGGTGGGGCCACCAGACGGTTGTCAGAAGAAGATCGTAGGTGGGGGTGTAAGGCTGGATGAGTGGTCATCAAAATTGTGATCATGTAAGAATTTTAACGCTGACTCATCGCATTCTTGTCCACAGTCAAAAGTATAAACACACAGGGACATCATAAACATACAATGGTCTAATTAGATCCAGTTATCCTGGCAAAACATGTTGTGTTCTTCATTTATTGTCAGGACACGGTCCAAGTATTGCAAAAAATAGAGCCAAGTGTAGTTAGTTTGGAAATTCTAGGCTATAGGCTTACTTGATGTTACATGTTGATGCTTAGCCTATTCAATTCAACAACTTTTGGAATGACAAAAGTCAAGGTTGCCCTTTGTCCCCACTACTATTTACGTTAGCAATTGAACCATTAGCCATGGCCGTAAGAACACATACGGGAATATCAGGCATCACAATTGGTGAGATAGGAACATCGTATTTCTTTATATGCGGATGACATCATATTTTTCCTGACCAATTTGAAAGACAGTATTCCTAATTTAATGAGATTAATTGAACATTTTGGGGAGTTCTCTGGTTACAAAATCAATGATTCCAATTCAACATTAAAGGTCCCATGACATGAAATGTTCACTTTAGGAAGTTATTTAACATTAATATGAGTTCCCCTAGCCTGCCTTTGGTCCCCCAGTGGCTAGAAATTTCGATAGGTGTAAACCAAGCCCTGGGTATTCTTCTCCGCCTTTGAGAAAATGAAAGCTGAAACGCTCGGTTTTGAAAATGCTGGTTTTATGACGTCATAAGAGCAAAGGTTACCTCCCCTTTCTCTGCTTTACTCGCACAGAGAATTTGGCCCACCAATGAGAAAATGAACTACGACTGTGCGAGCGCGATATTGTTTTTTCTCGAGACATCATGGCAACACTTGCAAACGACCGAAGCATGGCAGTTAGCCCCGCCTCTTTCTTACTCATAGCATTTAAAGCTACAGACACAAACAACACATCCTGAGGAAAGCTCATTGTGGGACTGCTCGTAGTGGCTGTAATTCTGCACCAAGGCTGAATTTCTGGAAAGAAACTTCAGATACAGTATATATACAAGGCCTATATAAAAGCATCAAAAAACAGCATGTCATGGGATCTTTAATGTTTCTAAATAAGGAAGAAAGGTACTTGGGTGTAAAAATCACTCCTGAACTCAGTGACATAATCCCAGCAAATTATGACCCCCTGGTAGACAGAATAAGGCCGAATCCCAATTCTCTGTCTTACCCCTACCCCTTAGTTTACCCCTAGACCTTGTCCCTATAAACTGAGGGGGGGTAATGGCTAGGGGTGAAAACATACCCCTATGAAATGAGACACCACTTGGTTACGTATATCAATGTCTCCAAAGCATTTACATTTAGTCATTTAGTAGACGCTCTTATCCAGAGCGACTTACAGTAAGTACAGGGACATTCCCCCCGAGGCAAATAGGGTGAAGTGCCTTGCCCAAGGACACAACGTCAGTTGGCATGACCGGGAATCGAACTGGCAACCTTCGGATTGCTAGCCCGATTCCCTCACCGCTCAGCCACCTGACTCCCTAGTAGTGTTATGCACTAGTTATGCACTAGTGTTATGCACTGATGTCAAATTAAATTCGCTGCTAATGGAGTTAAAACTGTAGACATGCATGGAGTCCATTCAAGGCTAGTCAGAGAAATGCGGGACTGTTGTGCTAATCAGCAATGTAACTTTGTCGTCGTCATCTGCCGCTTATCCGGGGGTCGGGTCGCAGGGGCACCAACCTAAGCAGGGAGGCCCAGACTTCCCTCTCCCCGGCCACTTCCTGGGGGACCCCGAAGCGTTCCCAGGCCAGCCGAGAGACATAGTCCCTCCAGCGTGTCCTGGGTGTTCTTCATTCAATGTAACGTTAGCGTAGCAAACTAGCGATTTTTTAAAACTTTTTAATTAAGAACATGGTTGCAAATATATATGTACAGGACTGTGTCGAGCACAAAACAAGACTGTCGTAATTTTTTAAGAAATTATTTAAGACAAAATAATTACATTTATGGGACTCTGGATGATCTGTCGCCATTGTTGCTGGTTGTGCAGTATCACATACCCCTTGGTTTCAAGTAAGCTCCCGAAAACACTTGGTTTCAAGGGGTATGTACCCCTACCCCTTAGCCCTACCCCTCGATCAAAACGAGTATTGGGATAGCCCTTACTCTCACGTGAACGCGCAAAACTAAGGGGTAAGACAGAGAATTGGGATTCGGCCTAACTGAAGCATTGAATCAATGGTCCAATTTGCCCATATCTGTGGTCAGTCGAATAAATATAATAAAAATGACTATTCTACCCAAATTCCTATATTATTTTCAAGCACTCCCACTGCCGCTACCAAACATGTTTTACAACAACCTCAACAAATTATTCGGACAATTCATTTGGAATGGCAGGAAAGCTAGACTTCGCCTTAAGCTACTATATCTGCCATATGAAAGGGTGGGGGCTCCACCTTCCCAATCTCAGATGGTACTATATGGCTGCCCAACTGACCTCAGCAACATATTATTTCTGTATGACAACGCTCCCAGCCTGGGTGGGCATTGAGCAAGAGTCCATTCCAGATCAACCATTAAGTATGTATCTATACTTTTTGAATATTAAGTCATTGAAGAAACATACAACAAATCATTTTCTTAAAAATACAATATCAGTCTGGTATGCTGCACACAAGCATATCCGAATCAGAATGGGTTTTTATTCGCCATGAAAGTTTGCACAGACAAGGAATTAACTTTGGCCGAAAGATACCGACCAAGGCAGCCATTATTGGCGCCCCCTTGAAGATTTCAGCAGAAACATGAGGAGAGGAGAGAAAGTTAACCCCCAGACTATGCTCCTATAGGAGTACAGTGTGGGAACAGGAAAAAAACACCTCAGCACATACATTGTACAACATTACAGAACTCATGACATGCAAAGGGGGTGGGAAGCCAGCGCAAACAAGCAGCATCTGGACCTGCGGCCGTAAAAGGCGCTGGTCACAGACCCGCCTGCCACGCTGGGGGAACAAAGCAGGCGAAGGTGTTGGATGGGGGTGGGGGGTGATGGCATATCTGTAGTAGGTGAAAGTTAGTGTATGATTAGGCCTGGGCTGACGCCTTCGCCTAGGCCACAATCAGTCAGATTCACAGTTCGCAGATTGTATTGCCATGGAGACATCCTTGGTCGTGACCCAGACAGAGACCGCAATCCACAGGTGTCTGTGGGAGGGGGGAAGGGAAGAGACTACAAGAGAGTCTCACTGCAGCGCTCTCCAGGGGAGTTGTTGTTCCAGCAACGGCCTTGACCAAGGCCTGTGCTGGTTACGGGGCCGAAAGCAGATAAGATTGGGGTTGTTGTTTGGTCGAGTAGCCACATTCAATTTCTACGTCTACACAATATGGTCTCCAAATCGGTCCACTCTCCTTTGCAGAGCCACTAACTTCTCCATGATGTTATCCATATTGCATTGTAAAGTCACAGTCTGAGCGCCAACAGCTCTGCCCATCGCATCAATCATGTCGGGCAGCCTTAGGGGGCTTTTGACAGCTGTAGCCGTTTCATCAATTTTCCGATATACCAGGGCAGCGCCCAATACAATCAGCAGACAGCCTGTAATCATGGTTCCGAATTGGTGATAGATGTCTTCCACCTCCTCCACGGAAAGCATCGCTAGGCACACGACACGCCACTTCTCCCACGCGTCCATTGAGTAGCCAGCTGCGAACGTCCCGTCAGGACAGTTAGGTTCCCCTGAACATATAGGGGATATGCCTGTATTATCCCAATTTACTCCTATTTGGGGTAATGAACAGTTTACACCTGGTACAAAAGATGGAGGATTTAAGTCTTGGAATACAAAAGGTATCTGTAAACTGATGGAGAGTTGTACTTTTTTTATCAACTATGTCAGAGATATAACATTCCTAAGAAACACTTCTTTAAATATTTACAGCTAAAAAGTTATGTCATCAAAGTATGACCAGATAACGTGTATCCCTCCTTTATTCAATCCTTTATCCCCTGAAAAAATTCTCAGGGGTCAATTTTTCTGATAATGATTAAGGTGACCCATTCAATGGGTACATTAAGTAAGACAATATTAAATATAGCTTCAAGCAGAAATGGGGTGGCCAAACAGGTCAGATGACCCAGAAGAAACTTTAGACATTCTCAGAAGAGGGTTACAAGTACACGCAGCAAGTTTGGTGTGAATCCATCAAAGATTTGCTGAGATACGACACAACTTTCAGTTTGGCGGCTCTGCCACCGATTTCGATTGGCTGTACCGGACAAACGGTTTCGAAAATCTAAAATCATTTTGATAGTTTGTGTGAGGATTGCTTTGGCTATATACAGCTAGACTAAAGGTAGCTAGCGACTGCGTTGTACCAGGCTTAGCTTGCAGTGGCTTACAGTCTCGCTAAACAGATAATCAGTGACATGACAGGCTCGTTGGCTTTGGCTGGATTCGAACCTCTTACGTTGCCCTTGCCAGGACACCAACTTATCCTAGTGAGCTATTCTCAGTGCTGGGAACCACTGTTTTCAGTTACTGTGTAAAAATATAAGCTGTTTTTCCTGTGGCAAGCAGTTTTAGCCTTTAAAGTTTAAACAGCTGTAATTCAGTCTTATTTTAACAAGTCAAGGTGATTGTGGTCTGAAGATAATCTGTGCCAAATTTGGTGAATATTGGATACATTTTGTAGGGAAAAAAACGTTTATTAATTTGGCTGGAATCACAAGCTGTAACCATCTGGTCAAGAATGCTGGTCCGTTTGGGTGACCGAAAAAAAAAAGTTGCAATCCCACTCAGATCGGAAAAGAAGATTTTCACTTTTTTGATGCAAGAAGTAGCTTGCTGCATGATCAAATTCAGCTGATGGTAATTCAGATGGTAATTCAGATTCCGAGATGAGAAGAAACTCAAAAGCATTCCTGCTTGAGTTTTATTTTTTACTTTATGGATGTACCTCAGCACAAGCACCGTCTGTGTAGAAACATCCGTGGTCTCGTCAGCTTGGATGGCTACATAGTTCGCAGACTTCACCTCCTCCACAATGTTCCCTCACGATCACTAGCATAGTGGCTCGTTTGGAACTGTCTTTGATGTGCCTTGAAAACTAACCATTTTTAAGATGCTCATCAAACACCTCATCTAATTGTGCCATAAAGTTGACCAGTCCAAGAAAAATACCAGGGTTGGTGGAGCCCTCAGTTTCATATTTGCCTCACAAAGCTAACTCAAACATCCGCAAAACTTCACACACTGGATTAGCCGGTTGAGGATGTGGCGGTTCTTGCTCACCTCATCGTTGTGGCGACGGACAGCCAGCCTTTATCCCTCATCCAGTTGAGTGGCAATGTTCACTCTCCCCAAAGCAGACAATCTCAAACAGCTATCCATGTGGGTCTTTGACAGCTCATGCTTCTTGATCTTTTCTGAGAGATGATGCATGTCTGTTACACCAGTCGCTGTCCCAGCAGTGCTGTACATTGTCAGTTTTACTAATTACCAATAATTACTCCATTCTTGGACAGATTATGGCTATTATACTGTAGATCATCTACTAGACATAGAAAACCTAGGATTACATAAATCTTTTGGCTCCCCCTCAGTTTTTTATGTGCTAGACACAAAAATGGAAAGAATATATTGTGGTTGACTGTTTAGTTTGTTTAATCATGTCCTGTTGTCACTCTTTTCCCTCCATCCACCTCCGTCTCCTCACCCATTGTTGGAGAAGTTGGTTGTGCAGGTGACCCACCAGGGCCGTCGGGAGCTCATGGAGGAGGCATGTCGCTTGTACACCCGCAAGCACCATGTGCTCATCCCAGGGGATCTCAAGCACGTCATCGTGGATGACCAAAACGGCCTCCTCTACTGCTACGTGCCCAAGGTGGCTTGCACAAACTGGAAGCGCATCCTAATGGTTCTGACGGGGGCTGTTGGCCCCCGTGACCCACTCGCCATTCCTGCCAACGAAGCCCACGTGTCCGGCAACCTGCGCACGCTGTCAGAGTACTCGACCTCCCAGATCAACCAACGCCTAAGTTCTTACCTGAAGTTTGTCTTTGTGCGCGAACCTTTCGAGAGGCTTGTCTCAGCCTACCGCAACAAGTTTACGCAGAGCTACAACACAGCCTTCCACAAGCGCTATGGTACGAAGATTGTTCGTAGACACCGGATGGACCCCCAGCCGGAAGCCCTGGAAAGGGGCAACAATGTCTCTTTTGAGGAGTTTGTGTACTACCTGGTGGACCCAGCTACACAGCGCGAAGAGCCCTTTAATGAGCACTGGGAGCGTGTGCACTCGCTCTGCCACCCTTGCTTGATCCACTACAACGTGGTGGGGAAGTACGAAACACTGGAGCAGGACTCCCGCTATGTGCTTCAGTTGGCTGGGGTGGACAGCCAGGTCAACTTTCCGTCCTCAGCCAAGAGCACCAGGACTACGGAAGACATGGCCGCCCAGTTCTTCCACAACATCAGCCCTTTTTACCAGAAGAAGCTGTACAACCTTTACCGCATGGATTTCCTTCTCTTCAACTATTCCATGCCAGAGTACTTGAAGTTTCGATGAAGTGAATGTGCTTGCTTGGACATTCTTTGTTGGTAAGGTTCACAAAAATGCAGTCAGAAACTAAACTATATGTTGTATGAAGAGGATATTTTATGACAATGGAAATCGGTTTTATGACAATAAGTAACTTATGTTATTAACTTTTAACAGCTGGTATGGCATGTGTCTGACAATATTATGTAGGCCATATTACCCAAGATAGAATCTCAAAAGCATGATTATACATTGTTTGAGGCATTTGTCTCAGTCCTTTTACCTAATTAGATAGATTTTTCATCAAGATACAGTATGTCATTACAACATGGAGAATACATGTTTGACAAAGATAATTAAGCCAATAGAGTTGGAACTATTGCCTTCACCACAAGTCAAAGATGCAGTGCACCAACAACGTTTCTGAATGTGAAATTATCAAATTGTGTGCCCACCACTGAACACAATATTTTGAGTTTGGGCTGTCAAGAGATTTACATTATCAACATTATTTACAACAAGAGTATGTGCACAATGAAAGTGTTTATCACATAGGGACAATGTCTGTTTGATTACAGAGCCTCTGATTGGGTGCCTCAAAGGCATATAGAATGTCATCTACTTGGAAATGTGATTGTTATTGTCTTCTTGACAGAAGTGTAAAAAAAAAAACATTGTAAAAAAACAGGAACAATCTGGCATCTGGGACGCCAGACTAAACCCATTAAATTAGAGTAAAAAAAAAAAATCATTAACATAAATTAACCGTAAAATAATTTTCCTGTACCAAATTTACAAGATATATCTGTAATATTACATTACAGGCTGTTCTTTGCCGGTAAATATGACTTTTATTAATTGAACTTCTCTGTAAAAAAAACTGCATTTTCAATAAATAAAAATATTAAATAAAGCCAAAACAATATATAACGATTTAACATTTTCTTTCAAAACAAGTCGTGTGCAGCATCCAGATACTACAGATATTACCGGCGGTAGCTGTGCGAATTGGAGAGGAATATTGCTCGCCACACGTTAAGCTTACAAGAAAGGTTTAATCGCCATCTAACTGGAACACATTCACACTCAGGGTGAACACTTAATGTATCCAAACTACAGACCATCACATTACACATATCAAAACAGAACTAACACAACAACAAAACTCCAAACAGTGCTTATCTAACTAGGCTTAAACCTTTAACTCTGTAGCTTTTCAGATTGCCGCAGGGCATTCTGGGTAACAGGAGCGTTGCCGCTACACAACTATCTAATCAACTTTCCTTTGTCCTACTCTGGAGTCTTTACATTTATTCATTTAGCAGCCGCTTTTATTCCAAGCGACTTCCAAGAGAGCTTTACTAAAAGTGCATTGGTCAATGATCATAAACAACGAGATAGCCCCAAAAAGGCTTTTGCAGGCTTTTGTAGTCTTTGATATTGACTGGTGCATGCTGGGATTTCATGACGACAACTACCCGAGCTCAGTTCACAATTCAAGGTTCCTATGTCTAAACCAAAAATTGTTATTTGTCCGTGGGATGAAAGTAAATATCTGCAAAATAACTGTTAAATTAGCTAGTTTTGATAAAGTGAAACTAGAGAGGGTACAATTTATGGGGAAATTGTAGGGTGTGCTCGCTTGCATCGGTTGCAGGTGGGTCTGTCCCCTTAAGTTTTTTCCCCATCTAGTGATATTTTCAAGCATTTAGCCTACTCAAGAACCCCCTTTGAAACAAGCGAACCCCCTTTGAAACAAGCTACTGAAACAACGTTGTCACCGGCAGTATTTCAGATGGAATCGCGATTCAAACAGTACCATCTGCTAACTGAAAATATGCCCCCAACAACGTAAATAAGCTTTACATCTATTTAGGGAGAAATGGCTAATTCAAAAGAAGTTTGCTACGAGCAAGCTAGTTGCGGTGGCTAGCCAAACTTCACTGAGTGAGGGGATTGTTTGAAAGCGCCGGAAATGAGAACGTTTGTTTTGACATAAAGTTTAGGCTGTGGCACTGAAGCCAGCGACGCACCACACAAGCTTGATTTCAAACTTTACATACATTCTTTAATGTGACATTACTTACAGTACATGCAAGTCTTGATTTGCTTAAATGTACATGTATGATGCTGCTAGTAGTAGTACACCACGGCACAATACGATACTCGCTGTGCAACAGCACATCAATCCATGCGTCGTTGCTAACGTGTGCTGACGTGGTGACGTAGATAGCACTGAGTACCCTTCGTTGACTAAAGGCACTTTTTGCCACAAAAACTTTGTAACCTCCTAAACCATGCAACGGAACCTAAATAAAAATACAAGCATCGAGACCAAGACGAACATTTTGACACAGGCGTTGTCTATGTAGTCCAAATATTGACTGATCCTTAGGGGGGCGAAAATAAACAATAATAATAATAATAATATATATGTGAGAGAACAATGGTTGTGCTCGCCGAAGGCGTGAGCACACCCAATAATATATGTGAGAGAACAAAGGTTGCACACCCAAATATATGTTCTGTTATATATATATATGTATAGAATTAAAAAAAATGTTCATTTGTATGTCTGATATATGTGACACGCTCTGGTGAAAAGGGCCGGTTGTCGGCCAACATAATTTTCATTGTGAAAGTGCAGATTGTAAGCTTTCAAATGATTTCATACATTAAAATCTGAAAATAGTTGAAGATACGCATATGTGAATGTTGATAAACCTGGATACCTCTAGCCCAGGGGGGTATTCGTCGTAGCTTGCTAAGCGGTTTAGCGAGCTAATTTTCAGGGTAAGATAAAAAACGCCCCTCTTTTTGGTTTGTGGAAGCAACTTTCGATAAATCACCATAGTGACATATCAATTAGCACTAACCTGCTCCAGAGCAGGCTAACGTAAGTGTAGCTGGATAAGCTTGCCACACCCCCAGAAAATAACATGGCAGCTCCCTTTTTGAGAGACCCAGTTGACCAAGGAGCTATATTTTAGTTCGATTAGCTTTCCATACCAATAGAGTTCTTCGCGATTGCCAAGATCCTTTATTTCACACGGATGAGTTCTTGTTTGAGCGATATCGATTCAGCCGACAAGGACTCATTTATTTGCAAGACCTTCTCAGGCCGTACATTGCAAATATCACACGCCGCAGCAAGCTTTTTGCTTTATTATGAGCTTATGCTGCTGTATGTGAATATGTAACGCTATGTTTTAGGAAATGTCTTGTCTTATCTGTTGTGCCTGTGCTTTTTATATTTTTCACTGTGGGAGAGTGGGAAACGTCATATCGATTCCTTTTTATGTCTTGACATGTGAAGAAATTGACAATAAACTTTAACTGTGCTTCAGATTCTGCATAGCCTTGAGGTTTTTTGCGTCAGGTATAGGCAAAATATTTATACAGTATAGGCGATGCAGAAAACATTGGCAAAGCCGCAGCATGCGTTGCTGTAAGAAAAGTGTATTTGGCGCTTAACCAGCTGATGATTCAATTCATCATATTCCCTGGCCATGTCCCAGTCAATGAAATCAAAGAGGGATTTACACATAGGCCTACATGCATATACACATATATAGTACATGATATAAGCTCAGTAGCCTACATATATCCTCATAAGTGTCTATGAATTCGTATCAATTAGATACTCTTTGGCCTTGTTTTATCTAGCCTACTTATTCTGAAAGAGTTGAGATCATTATTTTCGCTTGCAAGATCTCATTCGATTATTAATTTCCATTAAGCCTACTGCCAGCAGGCACATTTAAAGAAATGTGATCTGATTGGGGTAATGAGGCACTTAAGATGAGCCTATACATTTCCCCAAAACTTTGGCATTTATAGCTTATCGGCAATTTTTTGCCAAGCTGCTTGTCTTGCTCTGGCAGCGGCGGTGTTTGACTTAGCCATGATAATATGCTTATTGTCTTCGTAGAGACAGACTCATTATAATAGTTTGCTCGGATGGCGAGAATAGCCTATCACCGCTCTCTCTTTCGTCTTTTCCGCCATCATACCGTTAGAAAATCACGGTTTTGGTGATCGACCTTTCCAGCCTTTTGAAGTAGGACGTGCACGTGCAATTTCCCCGATAAGTTTAGCCTGATTGAAATTAACCACATGATTTGGATGCGGATCAGCCGTTGACAAACCGATATTTGCTGTTCTCACTCATCTCGCTAATGTTAACGGGCTAAAGGGACAATTGATTAACTTAGCTTCAACCCTTACGACGAACGGGGCCCAGATATTCGGCTTCGAAGATTTTAGACCTTTTCACGCCTAAAGAGAGGTGTGATTGTTTTGTGTTCATTAGAATGTCGAGCGCCGGTTATTTCACCGCAGTGAAGAAAAGAAAAACAAAACAATATTCAAATTCCAGGATCCTGATTTCTTGACTTATCCTAGATATGTGTTTTAACACCCAGTATTTTTGTACTGACTACATTGCACTGTACCTGGCCTGATTATAGTTCAAGTTACAAATCAAATCACGCATGATGCGCCCACAACTCAACTGGAAGCTTAGGTATACAAAAACAAATAAAAACAAAAAAACGAAAGTATTTAGTGATCCTAAACATGTTTGTTATATTGAGTGGCTTCTTCAACACAATACCATACGCAATTTCACCTTGATATGTCAATATATGATTGAATTCAATTGAATGGCTCCACAGCGTGCGCACACTCATCCTGCCCCTTGACACACGAGCGAGCTTGGCGAGACACGCGCGCGCACACGCACACACGCTTTCTGGAAATTGTGTGCTGACCAAGCCCCCACCCTCGGTTTTTAGCTCCTGTTTCATTTTGCTTCCAATCGCAGCTCGCCATTACGAATATAAATTATTTTTCGGCGGCCATTGTTGTTTTCAACTGGAGTCGCCTGATAGCCGTGATGGAGGCAGCCACGTTCGGTAAGTCCTATTTTTACACATTTTAAGATAGAATCAATGGGCCTCATTCACCAATATCTTCCTAAGTTATTTCTTAAATTTGTTCTTAATAAAGTTCCTAAGAGAAATCTACGTGTGATTCATGACATGTTCTTAAACAGCTGAATTGTTCGCAGGTGTGTTCTTAGAATGATGAATCCCAATATTTCGTAAGTTGAAAGCTCATGCCCCGTTGCTCCTATTTAGCATAGGTAAACGCCCTGTTAATTCCCATAAAAGGGCATGATATGGCAGGGCCGTGTGCATGTCAAAACGACGTGGTAAAGACGGTGGAGGCCTCAACAAAAGACAGAAAAACTTTTATAATTCTGAAGTGGAGGTACAGCTGCAAGAAGTTAGCGACAAACAACACATCATATTTAATAGCGTCAGCTGTGGATACAAAGCAGTAAATAAAACCGTGTGTGTGCGGAATAAGACTACTTTGGGCCTATAAATATCGTGATAAGTCACTTATTATTGGATGGCAAGGTTCCCCGTTACCATAATTGATGTGAATTGAAGGCAAAGCAAGGCTAGTTAATTTAACCCTTGTGTTATCTTCGGGTCATTCTGACCCATCAGTCATTGTGACTTCCGCCATTACGGAACTACAACACAAACTAGCGCACGACAGCCACTCCCTCTGTTCGCTGATTGGCCGGTAGAAAATTAACCGGAGACATCTGACTTACTTACCTCATGGCCAGACCTAGTACAGAAGCAAAATCAAAATTGAGCGGAAGTACGTAGGAAGGCAGAGCCAGGCTAGGAGGGGGCAGCCTTTAGGAGAAAAAGCGACACACAGACCTGTCGGCTCAGAATTTTGATTTGGGTCGTGAAAGTCTTTGTAATAAGCCTGTGCGCCAGGGAGACTGCATAGATTTAGGCGGCAGCCATGTTTTGGTCGCGTCATGTTCATAAGTTCACCGTTTTACAGTTCGGTCAATTCTACACCAACCACCAAGTCGAGGAGGGCAGCCTTTAGGAGATGTGGGAATTGTGCTTTTAGCCAGATGCTCCGATTATTTTTGTGATTTATGGAAAACAAGTGGAGTGAGACTGCGTCCCGGGGGTACATTGTTTTGACGTTTGCCTCAGAGTCAGTCTCGGCTCGCCCACTGGCAGTGTGTAAACAATTTAGTATTTCACTCAATTCTACTCCAAAAACATCAGGGAGGACTGTTTTTTGTAGACAAGAGTCTGCTAAAGATAGCCAGTATCTCGGATGTTTCAAGGCGAGCCTGTTTCATTCGTCATATGCCCTGAGAAAACGACCTACGTTAGCTAGGCTAGTTTTGCCAATTTCACTAGGTCAAGCTATTTTAAGGTCTCTGACAGTCAGAATCACTGTTTACAGGCAAAGGTCGAGCTGGTCTTTGGTCAGATGTGTATATTGACCAGTTTAGAGCTAAATACTCTTGCTAGAGCCTGGAATCGAACCAGTGTTTTGAGTGACATTGCATGGGTCTCCAACACATTTGGATTCAAGTTCAAGTAGTGCCACTGCATTTCACAGTCAAAACTGAAGTCTGTATCAAGTGTAGATGGAAAAAGCTTCATTTTTCACCACTGACATGGACCTTTTCTTCACTTTTACAGGTCATGCAGAGGCCTGCTCAACAGAGTGCAACAGAGCATGCTGAGAGCAACAACAGAGCATGCTGAGAGCAACAACAGAGGATGCTACAGAGGATGCTGAGATCAACACAGACCCCTTGCTCCCTTGATCTCAACACTGAGAATAGCGGCACCCGGGGCACATTCGACTGGCTATCGCGACCAATCAGCTACCTCGGTTCTAGGTTCGAGGGCCAATCGGATTCTCACCCCGTCCAATTGCGTCAGGCCGATTGAGCCAATCGGAACACGTACATCTCCAATTACGTCACACCGATAGCAACGGCGTCCACGACCCCAGAGACCCCCGCCGAAGATGTGAGATGAGTGACAGTAAGTCGCGTCAGTTCATTCATTGCAGGATACGCTATATCCAGTTGTTAGAAGTACCGCACCGCAAAGGTAAATACATACATAGCTAATAAAAAAAATCATCCGTTTGACATTTCAATACATGTTATCGTTCATCGGGTCAATGACAAGTCATATCACGAATATTAGAGTTTGTCATTTCAGAGTTTGTCATGTACAGTAGCTAAAGTAGATTTCCTCAGGTACTGTAGTATTGGCTGTCATTTACTTTTTTTAAGGGATTACTAATAGGTTACTGTAGCGACAGATGTTATTCGGACTAGCAAACGCAATATTTAACCTGTTATATATTATAGATGTCACTGGGGACAAAACGAAATAAAGAGAACTTTTTCACTTGTGGTAATAAAGTGACCCAGAAAAGGTTTAAAAAAAATATTCCTCTGGAAATAGTAGCTAAATATTTGATATGTTAAAAAGCTACCTATAACAATAAATAAATGTTATTGTACTAGTGTGAAAAATCGCTCCTTTTACCTTTTAGATGTCGAGTTCAAAAAGCCACAAAAGTATGGGGGATGGGGAATGGATGTCCCGTTTGAGGAGGTTTGCCAGCTCTGGGGTTTGGCCTGCTGATGCAGGCAACAGGCCAGCCCCAAGACAGAAGAGGTGGTATGACCTCTTTCAAAAGGTATGTAAAATGACCAAAAGATCACTGAAAAAAAAATGGATGTATTCTGATGGCCTATAAAAGATTACTGAATTGCCAGAAATACCAGTCACAGTATGGGACCTTGATAAGGATAATGAACAGCAACTTCAGTGTCAATGTCATGTTTAGTCACCAATAGAAGATGATATGTCAAAATGGTCCATTTCTATTGGGTTGTTTTCTTAAAAAAAATTGTTTGTTTTATTTGGAACAGATTGAGAAGTGCCCGTTGCAGTTACGTGGCCAAAGAATGCTGTTTGGTGGGACACAGCAGTGTACTTGTGGCTTTCATAACCCAAAGGTAATGTGAATGAGACTTCTTGACACCAAAACACTAAAAGAATCACTTTGTGATGTGCTCAGTAATGTGATGTCTGACATGGATCTCTCTGTCCCTAATCCAGCCAACCACTGGACAAACTGTGGCAGAGACCTCTACCTGTGCTGCCCCTCCCCCACTGAGAACGACCTCAGCCTCTGCCTCTGCCTCAGCCCATGTCCCAGCACGGCCCACACTGACTTTGTCCATGGTGACTATTTCAATATTATTATTGTCATACAAGCTTTCAAATATGGACAACCACTGATTACATATGATGATGGCAAAATGGAAGAGCATTTCAGGTTTACAATGTAATCCTTTGATAAATGTCTCTAATTGTCACCACAGTTTTCTAAACCACGATTTGGAGGCTCACATGGCGCTGTTGCAAAGCCCAATGTGAATGTGGTTAGGAAAGCAAAGGTAAATATGATTATATGTAAATATATATTTATAGGTTAATATGAGCAAACCTAAATCTTAAGAGCTTGATTTGATTTCATTGAGCTCTACTTTTTACAAATGCTTCCCCCGCTCCTTCTCCCAGTCTCTGTCCAGTCCACCCACCATGACAGGAGACACCCAGGCCACTGCCAGCTCACCTACGGCCACTGTGAGGACCACCCCACCAGGCTTTGGTTCCCCTACGGCCACTGTGAGGACCACCCCACCAGGCTTTGGTTCCCCTAAGGCCTCTGTGAGGACCACCCCACCAGGCTTTGGTTCCCCTATGGCCTCTGTGAGGACCACCCCACCAGGCTTTGGTTCCCCTAAGGCCTCTGTGAGGACCACCCCACCAGGCTTTGGTTCCCCTAAGGCCTCTGTGAGGACCACCCCACCAGGCTTTGGTTCCCCTATGGCCTCTGTGAGGCCTAGAACACCATCAAGCCCTGCCATGGCTTTTGTGAGGACCGAATCACCGTTCTCAAAGCCCCCATCCACCCCCTACAAAGCCTCCGTGAGGACATCTTCCCGCTCCAGCCCTGCGACGACCTCTGTGAGGCCCAGCACAGCTTCCAGCCTCAGCACTGTCTCTGAGACCAGCACCAGCCCTACAACGGCTGCTGTAAGTGTTGTGTTCTTTGAACTGTTTTTTGTTTCATAGGATGAGGATGTTCTCATATGATTGGGCTATTCTGTTTTTGTAAATATATTTCTCTTGTTTTGTAACAGGATGTGCATGATGAGGATGAGCTTGCTGCCCCTGGCCCTGCTCCTGGCCCTGCTCCTGGTCCCACTCCTGACTTCTGGCTTCCTGTCAGAATGAAGGAGACAATCCCGGTTCAGGACCAGCGGTGGATTGCGTCCACCCTGTTTCAGTCTGGCAAGCTGCGTTTGAACTTGAAGCTCTGGTATGAGCCACCAGCCTCTGCCCTGATTTACCACCAGGCTCCAACACCGGACCGTTTTTTTGCCCACAGGCTCTTGGTATGGATGCCCTATCACTTGTGGAAAGTGAGGGTATTCTGCCAAACCTGTGGGAAGCAGCTGACGGGGTATGGTGTGCACAAGAGGGTGCGGAAGGTCCTGGACGTGGACCGGTACTACCTGATGGTGACGGAGACACTCAGGTGCACTGTGTGTCGCCTGACCCATCTGGCAACCAGTCAGGCTGTCCTGGACCAGCTGGACCTGCCTCACAGGAGGAAGTTCAGGATGATCCTGACACGCTTGTGAGTTAAAAATCTACAATCATTTTCTAATAATGCCTGCTGCAGGTCCTTACATAATTGAACAAGTTCTTGAAACTAATCGGTCTTTTCTTCAAGGTATGCTTGTGACATACGGGTCATCCGCATGTTGCGGGAACGGACCCTCGGCAACAGCCCGGCGTGCTTGGTGAAACAGCTGCGGGAGAACCATGGGGAGGAGTGGTTGGACCGCCTGGCCGACTACTTGGGGGAGTGTGCGGCCTTTGTTGACCAGCCCAGCCTCTTCCCAGTCACCTGCCAGGAGCCTCCACAGCCACTCGATGTCCCAACCAGCCGGTGGGTGCTGTCGGTGTACGGGAGGGACATCATCAGCCGTATGGACCATATAAAGGCGTCCATCACGTCAACCTTTGGGTCCATTTTAAAAATGGACTCCACCAAGAAGGTAATAAGATGAAGAAAATCCATTGTGGCAATTATGCCACAATGAAAACATGAATCCTCAATGATTTGTATTCTTATAAGCACACATACACACATATCCATGCCCTTGATTAAGACTGTAGTAATACATACATAAACTTCTGTGTTTAGTTAATAGATTTTCTTTTGAAAGCTCTCATGAAGTTTTTTGTGTACATTTTGTCATTTCAGATGACAAAGAAGCTGGCTGGTGCAGCAAAGCACTGCAAAAACTCAAAATCTTACCAAGCGTATTTTGCTCATTTCTTGTCAAAATGTATCATCACACTTAATATAAGACACAATCGCCTAAAGAGTAAGATTTCATTTAGTTATAAAGAACTTGTTTTTAGACAATGCATCTTGAATATCTTGTTAAGTGAAATAGTCTTGAAAATATCTTGTTTGAAGTCATATCTCATATGAAACAAGCTTTTTTGACATGTCATACCATTTTGAAGCATGCTGTGTTGGAAAACGTTAGTCTTCTTGTTTCAAGACAAAGACTTCAAGACATCAATTTATTGAAAACTGCTGACACATTGCATTATGACTCTTATAATACATTTAATACAGTGTGACTATTTCTTCCATTTATATAAAACAATGACCATGTGACATGGTAAACATATAACAAATACTGCTGACAGAAAGCCTGCTACATCAAAGCCAAATCTATTTTTAAGTCAATCTAAGCTTGATCTGGACCACCCAATTTTCCCCCTATTTAGCTGATAGAAATATTAATTATTATAAAACTCAAAACCTAGAATGATGACTAGTGATGTCTGTGAGGTCATACTTCACTGGAATGTACTTTCTGTTGTTGACATTTACATAGTAGTATGGAGTATAATCAACAAGATTTTCAATATCCATGAAAATATTGGCTTGAGCTAGGTGAGGAATTTCCACCTCATAAGCCAAATAATAATCATTCCACCCAACTGTAGTGAGAGGCTGGCATTCAAAGCAATACACTGATGCATTTACAATATAGATGTTTTTCACAAGTGCAAACTCTGGAGTATCATTGATGACATTAGAACAAACCAAAGATTTTCCACATGTATGCTTATTTCCATGTTGTATAATCCACTGTACAGAAATGATATGTTCAACTTGCGCTATTCCCAAAAAGTCTTTAACCTTAGCTTTTACATAGTCAAATGTTTTTACTTCAGAGGCTGGGCCCATGTCAAATTCAGCTGAGAAAATTGGATGTTTCTCATGCACATTCTGACTACATTCATAAAGTTGGTTGTGCTTCACAAGAGATTTACAAATATTCTTAAAACTACTTTTCAAAGCCCACTGCTTAAAAAAGCAATGCTTTGACTCAAAGCGCATACACATATGCCTCACTGCAGGACCAAGTGCCTTAATCTGAGAAGGCAGATGCAGCAGATAATGCTGTTTAGGTATAATATTTGCATCTGGAAACAGTTGCTTGAAATTATTTAAATGTTGTTCAATTAAAAGCTTCAGTTTTGAAAGAGTTGAGAGAGCAATAATAGATGAAAACAAAATTTTGATGATCTCTAACAACTTACGTAGCATTTGTGTGTAATCATTTTCTCCAATTTTGTCAATGAGAAATGGAAGGATCTTTAACAAAACCAGCATCTGCCCAGCAGACTGTTTCAATTTATTGTCATTTGATGACAGTGTATTGATAGATATGGGGCAAGGCTTGTCCCTTACATCCACAGAAGAATAAGGAAAACCAGTAATTGCACTGTTGAATGTGTCCAAGTCAATATGCCCTGAAAGCACAAGATGCTTTAAAACACATTTGATTTCATAAGGGGCTACACCTTCAAGAATAACATGCATGATGTCTTGTGGGGTTTGATTGATTATATCAAAGTGAGGAAATTCTGTTAATTTGCTTCTCCTGTTTATACCATATGTCGTCTTAAGATTGTCTTTTAGAAAGTCAGTACTCGCCTTTTCAATGTCATTACATTGTCTGTTATAACTTGCAATTGTTCTTTTAACAAACAAATCTTCATTAAATTGTTCCTGCATGTCCTCAAAGTTGCATTCACAGTGCCTGCATTTACTGTAGGCAAACCCTACTCCTACCTTAAATCCAGCCACTTCATGCTGTGCTAGAGTGTCTCCGCACACAGACATAAGCGCCCCATAAATGGTCTTCGCACCATTTGCAGTGGAAACCTGAACACCATCACACAGCTCAGTTAAGTTGCGGTTTATCCTCTGAAATATCTCATCAATACCACAATGGGATATATCTTTTGATTTTACCATGGCAAGCAGACGAATAGCAGCAAGTCTTGATCTGTATTTGGGGTTGATGTTACCTAATGTGTAATAAATCAATAATAATTTGTTTTTCTTTGCCCGAGATCCAAGAGGATTGCATAGCTCAATTTCATCTGTGTATAAAATCAACTGCAATGCTGTGGGAAATTTCAAAAACAGTGGGTGTGACTTAAAAATGTCTCCATCAATGAAATCATGAAAAAAACCATCTTTGCATGGCTGTGGCCCCTCATCAATCATTGCAAAAATTCTAGGATGTGATAGGAGCTGCTCCAAACTCTTTACCAACGGTACATAATGAAAATAGTGGTCCTTAATCGTAAGAACTCTGGAGTCTCCACTTTTAACATAAGATACTGTTTGTTTTGCGACAACAATCTCTGGTTCAACAGGTTGTAACAGCTCTCTGATGGTCTTATCCTGCAAATGGGTGGAAGCAATCTGACTGAAAGGGTCAACAAACTGGTCAAATACCCCCATTGCATCACTCTTTAGTTGATCCATGTCCCCAGAATGTCTTTCAATTATGTTGCTCATTTTCAGTTTTAGATGCTCCAATAATACCGCCTGATATTGCTGGACTTCACTCACCAACTGGTTAACAGTTCTCTGGGGAGAAGGAAAAAAAATATTATAAACCTCATACAAAAAATGTCAACATGGAAACTCACAAACACACTAAGATAAACACTTCTGTTAGTGAAATGCAATGATCAAAATAAGTTATTTCCACCAAAACTATAATACATTTAAAAAATCATACTGCCCTCTGCAACTTTAAGACTTTAAGACTAAGTATACCTGTTTAATGCGTTTTGACCAATGGGATTTAGTGGATGGGCAGATTGTGTATGCAAAGTGTGTCTGTCAGATGTGATAAATCACAAGTGGTCACTCAAGATGCATGAGAAACATTCCCCCCCCAAATTATATTCAGTTGGATGTTTGACCTAAAAGCCATCTACTTGAGATCACATCAGCCAGGATACAATTACTTAAGTTTAATTTTAGGTGTATTTTATTTATGTAGCACCTTTTAAAACACTCGAATGAGCCTTCTGACCTGACTGCTAGCAGAAAACTTTATCTGGATTACTTAATAGGCGGTCAGTAATTTTAAAAAGAAACCGAGGACTGTTTATTTGCAGTGATGATATTATTGAAAAAAGTAGTATGGGCATCTTTTAAGTCGCTGTTTTTATGTTCGCTAGAAACAGTGAAATACAGTTGGAAAATTAATGGCATATTACCTGTGTCAGGCGATGGGTTTCTCTGGCTTGAAGCATAAATGCAGTTGCGTGTTTAGAAACATCAACATTCATGCGCCCCTCCTCAGCTTCTTGAAATCCACACTGAAACAGATTAACAGCAAACATATTATAACAGGGAAAATTTTGTCATTGATAGCACCACTAAAGAAACTTCCCAAAGTTTTGCATGTCTGCGCCAAACATTTCAGCGACGATTGTTTCCACAACTCGGGGCAATATAAGCTGGCCTTGCTGACCGTCTGATATTGAAGACTGGATCATTACCAACTCCCATTGGTACAGCAACAAACCTCGGACAAGTAAGTCAACTAACGCTATATAATTGTGTTGCTTTACTGTATATGGTTACCTAGCTTGTTACCCTTAGAATGTGGCTGTAACATTAGCAACTAACAGCTGAGTTACTGTTGCTAATGTAAAAGTAGATAGCATCAAGTGTGTATGGAAGTTTATTAGACTCTTTATTCAAATGGAAATGGAAGTGTTGTACACTTCTTTGTTATCTGGATAACCGTTCTTCTGTTGGTGTTATGGCGCACGCGATATCCGCCTTTCCCCTCATTGAAATGACTTAGTGTGCATCTTTGCAAACCAGGGTGGTCAGATGAGAATGGGCAAATTCGACGCATCTTACAGCAACGGGCCTACGAGCCATTGCGATACATTGTACCCATTAGCGCATAGTTGCTGCCTCTATCCTCCTCATTAGCATTTAAAGCTACAGACACAGAAACAGCGTTGCTCATAGTTGCTGTAATTATGCACCAAGGCTGAATTTCAGGAAAGATACTTCAGATACAGTATTAGGGAACCACAGGCCAATATAAAAACATCCACAAAACAACATGCACAAAACAACCTTTACTGCGATTTGCTACTATTGCTAGTCTGAAAATATCTTGATTTATCATTTACTCAGAAATGTAACTTGTAACTAGGATTAGGCTACTTTACTTGCTTTGAATCTCTTAGTAATAAGTATATACATAGTTAGTACTTTTTTTAACCTTACATTTGCAACATTACATTTCATTTACCTTGAGTCATTTTACCAAGCCACCCTTGAACACATCATATTGTGACCCTATGGCACCAAGTTCCCTGAGCTGACTGGCTTTTTTACCCTGCTGATTTCGAGGTGTAGCTATTTCAACAGTGGATCACAATTTCTTTTTTACCAAACAGGAGGACTGGAAATATCTCTGCCCTCTGCTTGTGCAGGTGAGTTGATTAACTAGTGGAATTGCAGTTACATATTACTTCCAATTCTGGTTTTATCTTCTTTTAAAATTACGACTGCAGCCCATTGGCAACTTAGACAACACATTTAGTGCACAACTTACTCTTTGATTGACGACGTTCAGGCCCTCGTCAGTCATTGAAAAATGCATTGGTATGGCCTCATCCACTGGGCTGGCATTGGTAAGTTCGTTGGTGGTCCTTTCACCTGCTCCTCTCAAATCGTGGTCAGTTGATTCTTCTTCCGCGGCCGGTTCAACTTGGACAAGATGATGCGCGTGCGTCCGCTTTACGTGGTAGTAGAAGGAGTTATACACTCGGTACTCACTTGGACAGCCATCAATTCCGCACACCACGCGAAAATCAGGGCTGCGACTATGCATTGTATTAATATGACTCAAAAGCTGTTTCAGAGTCAATGATACAAATACATAACATAGGAAACAACGCCAAATCATACTGGAAGCAGTGATGTTACAGGCAGAGTATATAAGATATAAGTTGCTGAGTCAAATGAGCCGGCTCACAAAAAAGAGCCGGAATGCCCACTAACTGCTGTAATTGTTATTTTTTTTTAACTCAGCATCACTATAGTTACACCCGCCAATAACTCTGATATCCCCGGTGCGCATGCTCCAACAGACAATTTGCAAAAACCCACCGTGCTTACTACGTCCTTCATACGGTCATCTAGAAGTGAATGATTTAACTCCGCGTTTTATCGCAAGTTAAAAACGGTATATCCGGTGTTAATTTATTGTGCTTCACATCATATATCATTCAAATGTTGTCAATATTTTAATGTAAATTTGGTGTGTAACGTTTCAGTTAAACGGATACGGCTGGACCACAGGCAAGCTAACGTCAACGGACCGAGCTAGCTAGCTAGCATGGAGGAATTGGATGATGTGGCAGTGTCGATTTTGAAGGGTAATGTAACGTTATGAAACTAGAAAGTGGGAATGCTGAAAGGTAAATTATATATTTTTTAATTGCTGAAAATACCCAAAAGCTGAAATAAATTTCAAAAATTTGAGTCACACTAAAGAGTGTGGAAGCTGAACTGCATGTCTGTGTGGTTGCTATGGCGCAGCTGTGGCCGTTATCGTTAACGAGCTGGGCAGAGAGAATAACATTCATTTACCTAGCACCACATCTCAAACAAGTTAACCTAGACGCAAAACTATACGTCCAATCCAAACAGTAAGGATATTTTCCGAGACCCAGGACTTTGCCGAAACCATATATATCGTTTATACGTCTGTGCGGTCAAAAATAAGACTACAGGCAGTTTGAAAACGTGTTCTTCTGCTTTCCTGGTGCGTGTCGGTTTGGTTGCCACGGTAATGGTGCAGCTGTGATTGCTGTCGAACTGGGCAGAGAGAATAACATTCATTTACCTAGCACCACATCTCAAATAAGTTAACCGAGACGCAAAACTATACGTCCAATCCAAAAAATAAGGATATAAATCTCAGAAACGGCTTGAACAAGTCATGAACCATAATCAGTGATATTTAAAAAAGTTGGATAGATATCAAAAAGCTGAACGTTATAAAAATAGTTAAGGGTTTTGTCAACATTTTAAAGTTAACTAGTTATCAGTTAACCATATGCCAAATACCATGGCCTAGCAGCTCTAGCATCTCTTACACTTGTATTTTAGAAGTTCTCTTAATTTTATGTGTGAATATTTTGTTTTAGAATGACAATTCCATCAAATGGTTTTGAATATTTTATGTCTTAATTAGTTTTGAAACCAATTGGGTTAAGTTAACTAAAATTGGGAAAATAAATTCAGTAAGCTGAAGATTTTGTTCAGTTCAATGATTTTAGGTTGAATAATTAGTTTAAATTCTTGTTTGAGGTTTTCAAAAAAACATCTAAGTGAATTGGACAGCACTGTTTCATCTTGCTGTGTCTTCCAATGTTTTTACAGCTGCAAACATCAGTGATGAAATGATGGGCACCTTGTCCCGTGAAGACTTGCGTGATCTTTTCCCAGGGCCTGAGAATTTCTTAAGGAGAAAAGCTGTGTGGCGGGTCTGCCATGTTGAGGTACCGGTAAGTGACATGGCTGTCTGTTAAGTTTATTCTTTTGTTGTTTCTTTTGCACTAATTATTTTTTATGTTGCAATACCATTAGGCAGTCACCAAATCGACCTTTATTGATTTATTATGCTAATAAAACTGGCCTGCTGGAACCGATAATATAATTATAATATAATAATGGCCTAAAATTGAATCGATTGCTTACTTATACTTGTGCGGAGCCGTCAATGCAGCATTGCAGTTTATGTCAACACAGATTAAAGTAAATAAAGTATTTTTATCTTTTATTTTACAGGAGTCTGGCCAAGAAGACTCTAAGTCATTGGGTTTCTCCAGTAAAGAGTCACCCATGCCACAGACATCCACTCCAATGAATTTCACTGCTGAGTACACAACTCCAGGAAAGATTATTAAGATATCTTTTCCAGAGTATGTATTATACAGTGATTCCGAGCTTGAGCATGTCCGACAACATTACTTCGAGTTATCAAAGACAGGTGAAGAATACAACTGCCAAATGTCAAAGGACCTCAGATGCCGGCTCATCCGTAACACTATTACCAGTATGATTGCCATCTTGAGGGCAAAAGAAGATGGAGAATCACAATACCCATCACAGCCAGAAATGACAGCAATGGCGAAGAGAATCGTACTTTACTATCCCATGCTCCAAGACAAATGCATGAAGAATACATGGGTGAGTGAATTGCATCCAGTTGATGAGGGAAGTATTTCATGTTCAACATTTGTGGTAATTTAAATTGTTATGTTTTGTACAGGTCACTGTTTACACACAGCTCAACAAAAGACTGCGAAATGTAAAATCACCACAAAAAAAGACTCCAGATGGCAGACATTCGAAGAGGTAATGTTATAACAAATTGTTATATCCATCACAACTAATGTTTTAATTATTTTCCATATTAAGCACTCAGTTTTTTGGTCAATAAAATGTCAGGACAACATTGAACAGTTCTCACAGCCCAGGCTGACATCCAATTTCTTTTTTCACAATCTAATAGACGGCCTTTTGTACAGCCCTATTTCTGATACCGTGGCGGGCCGCCACGACAAAATCAACATAGCGGAAACACTGAACACTAAAAGCTAGAAAATATTAACATTTGAGAAGCTGAAATCCATTATTGTCATGTGTACACTATTCTAAATGAGCAATCCTGTCAATGTACTAGGTGATTGATTACCAACTAATCTTTGCAGCTCTATAAAGAGGCGTCTTGAGCTGCCAAGTGACACAGATGAAGTTCAATCAAGTGACTCAACACTTATTCTGGATCTGTCCATTGAGGGGAGCAGCAGCCCAGACTTGGCTAGTGAAGTGACGGGTGAGTTTCAACTTAGCATTCTGCCCTTGTGAGAAATGTTATATTTCAAATGAACTTATACACTCACATTATTGATTGTAATGATCTTTTAATTGCATTATTTTAACAGAAGAATGTCTGTTATGTGTTTCAGGAAATAGAGGACCCCAAAGCCTACCTGAAGAAGAGCCCTCTCCTGGGCCCAGTTCTGATTGTGAGTTTGTCCAACTGCCTCAAGGCTGTGTGTATGTGAGATAAGGGTGTTTGCATCTTTTAAGGGGTGAACATGTGTACCTACATTCATCTTATAGTAGTTGATTTCACGACTATCAATATTAGGGCAAGTAGTTCTTGTTCACATGTGCAAGGTAAAATGCTCAAAACTTTTGACTGGTACTGTATATTTGTGTCTTACAGCTAACAAGCCTGCAGGTTTGGAAAGTCCAGACACCTACAGTCCAGCAACCTTGGCCAAGCACTACAAGACCCTACAATCTTTGTACAAAAGAAAGAATCCAAACCACCGGGATGTGTCTCATGTCCTGGATTTGGAACTTGTAGGCAGAGCTTTCATTGACTCTGATTCTTTTCACGAGGAAGACAGACACAAGAAAATTCTCGAAGCATATCCTTGTTTTAAGGACATAGGACATGTAAGTCATAATTGGCTATGCATGATAAAAAAACATCACACACAATGTTAGATATATAAATGTCCTCCTAAGTGATGCATTTAAATGTCTGTATTCGTTATATTGAATATTCCAAAGGTGATGGAGGAGCTTCAACGCATTTTGGACAAGGAAAATGACAACTTCATTGGTGAACTGAAGGGAAGATGGCATGAATTTTGCCAGAAAGTGCAGTTTTTTGGTGTATGGAAAAAGATGCTGAAACCCCCAATGGGAATGGACAAAGGTAAGCAATATTGTTCTGGTGTTATTGGTGATTAGGGTTTAGTGTGGACCTTTCAGACCTTTTTCTGAAAAGTACCTGTGCTATGTCTTGTCGTCTTTTTTTTCTTCTTTTTGGACCATTCTATGTATTACATATCTTTCATCAGATTTGACCATTGACAGTAATGGCTGTGAATATACATTCCTATACAGCTGAACAGGCTCTTGAGATCCTACATGTGCTGCCATCATTGTTCCCCTCCACCTCTGCTCCCCCAAAGAGGCTAAAAGATGCGAGCGAAGCCCTGATGCATGTCCTTGAGGTGAGCTGTGTAAAATGTTGCAGGATTATTTTGACTGCAGTACTTAAAAATATAATTGAAGGTGCTCTCATGGCTCCCAATGTAGTTTTTTTTTTTTTTTTTTCTTACTGTATGTTTTAAGTGTTCAAAGACACCAAAAGCTAGATATATGTGAACACAAAATGCATTAGAGATGGTTAAAACTTGTGTCAAAAAAATAATGTGTAGGCTATGTAAACAAACCTCTTACCTCTCTGGCTGAGGTTCCAAAATACTACTTTGAAATAAAAAAATTAGGGATGATCCTAAAAAAACGATGTCTTTGCTTTGTTAAAGGAAAAAGAAGACCCTGATGTCTACTTGAAGAAGCGCCCTCTCTCCTGTCCAGTCCTGATTGTGGGTCCATCCAACTACCTCCTAGCGGTAGGAGATGTGCCAATAACTACATTTCC
This sequence comes from Osmerus mordax, assembly GCF_038355195.1. NCBI lineage: Eukaryota > Metazoa > Chordata > Actinopteri > Osmeriformes > Osmeridae > Osmerus > Osmerus mordax. The sequence continues at coordinate 4,537,399 of NC_090050.1, read as the reverse complement.
AAAGGACAAGGTTACTGAGGGTGCTTTATACCTTATGGCCTACTATTATACCCTCCACCTTACATACCCAAAATGTGTAGCTACTGTGCTTTCAGTCATACAGACAGAGGTCCTCTTGGACAAAATCCATGACAGAGATCTCACACCATCTTACAAGAAGAGCATGGCTGAGTGGAAATCTTTTACTGGCCAATAAAAGGAGTGGTCAAATGTACATGTTAGGGTTCAAACAAAACCTGTACCTAAATGTTATAATAATAACAACCATTTTGCCTTGTATGCTTTTTATTTGGATTTTGATTTTGCAGGTATATTTTGTGTTTAGAGGAACACATTGGTAAGATGTTTAGTTGTATCATTATCACACACATTTGCTATTTTTTCCATAAACATTGTGAGCAAAACGAATTCCTGCATTTTGTTGAGACATTTTGCTGTCTAAATAAATCTGTTGGTTGGATGCAAAACTATTTTTTGTTTTTTCTGTATTTTAAGCAGTAGGTGAATGTCTTAAATCTAGTACAGTATTACAGTAGAAGCGCTTACGATAAATAAGTAAATATGCTTGAAATTAGAATTTTATTATGGCACAAAAAGCTCTATACTAGTCAGGAAGTCTCAAAATGCTTGCACTAGAACTTAGCTTTTGGGGGGAAAATAGTATTTTTGAGCATCATATGCTTATTATGAGACACAAATCTTAACAATACTAGCAATATATATCCAAGAGTAAGTTTTTCAAGCTAATTTAAATAGTATTTTTGAGCATCATAAGCTTGTTATGAGACACAAAACTTCACAATACTAGCAAAATATGTCCAAGAATGAGTTTTTCAAGCTAATTTAAATACTATTTTTGAGCATCATGAGCTTGTTATGAGACACAAAACTTCACAATACTAGCAAAATATATCTAAGAATTAGTTTTTCAAGCTAATTTTAAGCGGTCTCTTATATTGAAAATATTGTCTTATTTCAAGAATCTTATCAAGCTAATTTTGACTTGTTCCATTGGCAGATTTTTTTTACTTACTACAAGCCAAAAATATCTTGTTTTAATTTTTTTTAAACTTATTTTTGGAATGGCATTTTTTGCAGTGAGGGGACTGCATTCTGGGTGACCTCGGTGGGGAACGAGATCGGCCAGGTCCTCGTCAGTGTCCTGACTGCCCAGGAGGGACCGGGGCTGGACCCGATGGTCTCTGGTCTCATTGAGAGGTACACCCAGGCAGGTGCAGCTCCCCCGGTCCTGCTCTATGTGGACTGTGGCTGCTGCTCGGAGGAGGGGGAGACCAAGCTTCAGGCCAGGTTTGGTGGGTGGCCAGACCTGAAGATAAGGCTGGACATCTGGCATTTTATGCGGCGGCTGGCCGTGGGATGCACCACCGATGCCCATGCCCTGTACCCCCTCTTTATGAGCCGCCTGTCTGTGTGCCTATTTGAGTGGGATGCAGCGGACGTAGCCCTACTGCGCAGGGTGAAGAGGGAGCAGCTCAGAAGGGAGGGTGTGCCCCTCATCACCAACGACATGGTGGACAAGGCCATCACCAAGGCTGAGCTGTCCCAGTTCTGCAGGCGGAGGACACGTGGAGTGGACGCCACGGTCCTCCGCATTGAGCAGCTGCTGCAGGAGCTGATGGGGGAGAAGGGGAGAGACCTGCTGGGAGTTCCGCTGCTGGACCAGGCAAAGATGGAGCACATCTGGCGCACCCAGAAGAGGCACGTGAAGTGCATCCAGGATGTGCCAGGTGTACTCCTGTACACGGAGACAGGCAGCTCCACCAGGGAGGGGATCCAGCTGACCACGTACAGGTGTGCAAGAGGCTCCACCTCCTTGGAGTCCTTCCACTGCCACCTGAACAGGTTTATTCCAGGTTGGTGTAGATTTCATCATCTTATCAATATTCTTACCAATGACATTTTATTCAAATAGCCTTGTTCATCATTGTTCACGTTCTCTCTTTTTTTTTTTGGAACGAGTGCAAACCTGCTCAACTTCCAGCTGTACCTCCTGGAAGGCCTGAACAGGTGGAACCAAAACCGGGCAGCGGCCTCCATCACCACCAAGCGCATGGCGCTGTTGACGTACGCGGGGGACGTGCTGGAGTCCGTCAACAGCAACAGCCTGAAGGTTTTTGGAAGGAAGTATGTCCCCTCCTTCATCCCACCGAGAAAGTACACCGGTAAGTCTCGGCAAATATGAATACAAATAATTATGTTGTTAAGAGCTCAGTATTTATGCATTATGGTAAGTTCCATATCTGTTTTTTAATACTAATTAGCATTGCATTGTTGTTCATGTTCAGGAGAGTTGCTTGGGGTGAACTACCTGCTTAGGCAGACAGGGCAGCCCTTGCAGGACATGGACCCCGACTCTGAGGAGACAGACCAGCTGCTGGAGGACCACGCCACAGAGGAGGAACAGGCGGATGAAGGGTTTGAGGATGAAGGACAGGACCTCACTATCGGTAGTGTTTCGGAAGACTTCCCCTCTTCCGCCCTGCCTTCTACCACCCTGCCTGTGGTCCCCACCCTGCCACTCACCTCCTCCACCCTGCCTTCCACCACCCTGCCAGTGGTCCCCACCCTGCCACTCACCTCCTCCGCCCTGCCTTCCACCACCCTGCCTGTGGTCCCCACCCTGCCACTCACCTCCTCCACCCTGCCTTCCACCACCCTGCCTGTGGTCCCCACCCTGCCACTCACCTCCTCCACCCTGCCTTCCACCACCCTGCCAGTGGTCCCCACCCTGCCACTCACCTCCTCCGCCCTGCCTTCCACCACCCTGCCTGTGGTCCCCACCCTGCCACTCACCTCCTCCACCCTGCCTTCCACCACCCTGCCTGTGGTCCCCACCCTGCCACTCACCTCCTCCACCCTGCCTTCCATCACCTTGACTGTAACCACCTCTATCCTACCTGTCACCCCCACCACTCTGCCTGTCACCCCCATGCCTGTAGCTACCACCCTGCCTCCCCCCATAACCCAGCCCTGTGTCCCAGGTGCCTCCTCTCAGGTGCCTGAAGAACAGCTGGTATGTTAACTTTTTACTAGTAACTAACTGTCATTCATAGAAACTAACAAGTTCAGTAGATAGGAAAGTGTCTGAATACAAGCGCAATTGATTATTAGAAACAACACACAGTAATTGACAGCAAACAAATAAAACACACAGCAGCAGCAGTCAATATAACAAACCTTTGCCATAAGGTGTTCAGCACTAAATGTCAAATTGTTGAATGTTTCAGGCTGTGGACGAGCATGGCATTCCAGGCATGGATCGAGTGGATAGACTGGCAGAGTGCTTAGTGGAGCTGAGGCATCAGACCAACATGACCCTCCATAACCAGCAGGTCAGCAAGACATGCATTGTACAACAGATATTTGTTTATGTATTTATAATATATAAATATATATAATATATGTTTTCTTTCCTTCTTAGGTCAGCAACATTGTGGGGCTGTGGCAAGACCTGCTGGATTATGACAAGCAGAGGGTGGTGTTTGCTGCGCGGCACCTGGATAGGCTCATCAAGGGGCGGTTCCGCCACAAAAAAAAGGTGGAGTTCACGCCAGGTGTGGAGAGTGTGGAGAGGTGTGTCCTGGGGTCCACTGGTTCGCCTGCTCAGTGGCCAGACTGCTGCCGCCTTGTGGAGGCCATCTTCGTCCGGCTCTCCGACATCCACAAGAGTCCCAGGAAGCAGGGGAAGAACTGCATGTCCAGGTGGACTCTGATCCTGCAGGACTACCGCAAGGTCCGGCAGCTCATCCTGGGCAATGGGGCCATCATGCAGGGCACCACCCTGCAGCTGGTGGAGGTGAACCAGTCGACCCTCTCCCAGTGGTACAACCGCAGGGTGAAGAAGCAGGATCTGGCTGTGTTGCAGCAGGGCATAAACTTGCCAGGTCCTCTGTCTGTGGCTGACGAGCCTCTCCTGCCTGCCAACGTCCGCCCTGCTGTTGTTCCACCTCAACCCCAGGGAGCAGCCCACACCTACCACCTGCCGCAGAGCACAGCAGGGCAGGCAAAAACCAAGAGGCGGGCAACATGTGCAGCCCCAGCACCACCTCCAGCGGTCCGACCCAGGCTGACAGCCCAGAGGCAGCTCTTCCCTGGTCCTTCAGCTGCCCTTGGAGGCCCCACTCCCATCCCTATCATGCCCCGCCCTACCCCCATTGCCCCTCGCCCTACCCATATCGCCCCTCGCCCTGCTGCCCACCCTACTGTGCTGTTTGTCTCCCGAGCCCCTGGTATAAGGCCACCCTCTGCCCCCTCTCCATTGATGGTCCCCCAAGCCCTGCGTTTTGTCCCACCCTCTTCCTGCACCACCCACCTTCCCCAGCTTCGTCCTGCTCCTGGTCCAGCTCCCCATGCCTACCAGAGGAGAGTGGAGGCCAACAAATGCTGGAGGTGTGGCCAGAACAGAACGGCAGAGACTGGCCACAGCCAGTATAAGGGGACTGTTTACTGCCCCTCTGCAGAGACTCTTTCCAGAGAGCAGTGGCTGGAGGAGCAAAAAAAAAAATGATTCTTTGGGCCTTTGTATATAGTTTTCATTGTTTAGATATAGTTAATGCTTAGATTTCCCCTGTGTATATAGTTTTCATTGTGTAAATATTGTAATTTAGCATATCATTTGCCTGTATATATATAGTTTTAATTGAAGTTGTTGTTCATATTTCTATTTTTACACTTGTGGATAAATGTTTCTATTTATCAACTATCTGTTGGTCAGTCCGTTGTTATTTCCCAATCACTACTCTTTCTAACCAAATACGGCAAGTCTACAAGAAGTAAGAGCAGCAAAAAGTGATTAACTTTACGCTTGCTTGCGCACATTGTTTAAAAATATTTAATATATGGATCATGCAAGTGTTGAAATGGTAAGTGCAGAAACCAAAAAGACAGAGCTTCAGATAAGAGCACACAAGCTCAGAAGCCACACAGTTTGAGCAATAGATAGATGGATGGATAGAGAGATAGATCTAACTAAAACGAACTAAAAACAGTACTCCTGTGCGGAGTGAATAAAAATAAAGGCGAATAGTGTAGTTAACTACGTAAAATATAAATAATGCACTCTAGTGGATACAAATGTTTTTCAAATTACACTAAATTAGGATAACATAATGTTTTGATAACATACACACTTGGAAACTCAAGTGGTTGTTTATTAGAAATAGTCAAAGGTGCCGTAGGTGGGACGCGAACCGCGGACCTTTGGTTCCATTCTACATCTTCCCCAAACGATGTAAAATTCGTCATTTCGGGTGTATTTTCGAATTATCTTAAAATGTAACGGGTTAAAAATGTTTAAACTATGAATGGGGACTTTTGAGTTTCCCCTTTTCTTTCTTTTTCCTCTTTTTTCTCCCTCTTTTCTCCCTCTTTTCTCCCTTTTTCTTCCCCCTCCCTTCTCCCCCTTCTTCCCCCCTCAAACAGGCGATTGTTCCCCAGCTTTAGCGGAGTAGGCTAAGACAGTGCACTGCAAGGAGCAAGGTCACAGGTTCAAATCCAGCCACAGTCTTTTGGCCTGTCATCATTTTGATTATCTGTTTATTTAAACAGGATACCATCATTCTGATATACCATGCACAATTTCACCTTGAAATGTCAACCGTTTCTTAACCTTTGTCCCAAAGCTGACCAAAGCTAATACTCAAATCACACAGTCGGAGCACAGCTAGATAATCAGCGTCAGCGCCCCTTGGGTACCCAGCATGCAGTGCGGTATGTCAAATAGGCAAAGACTTGTGGGAAATAACAGCCGTGCAAGGGATTTCAGTTGTTGTGTTTGTTCAGTTAGATGTTTGTAATGTTATTGTTTATCAGTTAATATAATCTTGTTGGTCACCCTGATTGTGCATGTTGTGTATTTTAATGGGACAAGAGTCGGCTGCTGTACTGCCATAGGCTATTCTCGCAAGGAGCTGAACATGAGCTCTGCCCTAGCCCAGTTGCCCACATGACTATTGTGCATTGACTGAGATTCTGGAAAGAGATGAATTCAAGAAGAGTTACAATATCTGTGGTTTTTCAGCCATCTTGGGGAAAGTTTGAAAAGAGTACTGTGGTTAAAATGTGTCAATTCTGGGAGGCATGTTTTTGGACTAACTCTTAACCTCATGTGGCCGCCGCAGCATTTCCGCCTTGGCATGACATGCGCTGGGAGAGAGGGAAACAGCATGGATGGAAGTTGTGTGTGGGCAGATGTGTCTTTATATAGGGTGAAATGGCATAAGAAATGCAATACAAAATGGCTGAAAGGGGTGTATTTACGTAAATGTCCACATTGCCTCAATATCTTTCTGTCAATAAATCAAATATCATTTTGACTGATGGTTTTTCAAACCTTATTGGCTTCGAGATGACATCATTCTGAAGTAGTACCATGTGCAATTTTATGCAATTTGACATTGAAATGTCAACTGTGGAAGAAGAGAAGCGATTTCCGGTGTGCTTACATTATTCACTAATCAATAGAACTAGTCATTGGATACTAGTTAGTATGTTCTCATGTAAGCTTGCTATTAATAACAGTAGATTGTGTCTATGTGTCAGGGTTAATAGATGTTCGTGATCAGGAGAAAGTACTGGGTAAACGTCCTTTGTCATGACTACAAGGAGGGCGCGAACTATGATCTCTCTAGTCTGAGTGGTCATGTGTTGGGAGCTGTGAATCTCTTCCTCTGAGACTGTTGTAACGTCATTACTGCCTGACTGTCACTATCTATGTTTACATTCCTGTGCCCTATAAAAGATGGTCCTCCGGCTTTCAGAGCTGAGAGAGACATGATTGAGACCTAAGCCTGGTGTTGTGTTGTCATTTATTGTCAGAGGTCTGGTTCTCTCCCAATCTGCAGATTGATAATACTTATTAAAATCCAGAACTCAACTGAACTTAGTTACTCCGTTTATGAAGAGACGGACAAAACACTTTCTTCATCACAACCGTTTCTTAACCTTTGTCCCAAAGGTAATACTCTGCCATTTCTATTCGTAAAATCTCAACAGTTGGTGTGTAGGAGAGAGGCTAGAGAGACTGACTTGTAACCTTATGCTCATGAGTTCAAATCCCCATTCAGCCTATTGTTGTTGGCCAAACATGAAGTTGTTTTGCTCTCTTGTCCTCTTGACCGTCTACATTGTAGATTTTATAATATTTTGCCATTTTGCGGAGGAACCTGCATCGCTGCTTGCAGCTATATTTAGGGTTCCTCCGGTAGGAGGGAACCTATTGTTTTTGTTAGTATTCTTATTCTTATTATTAGGGTTCCTCCGGTAGGAGGGAACCTATTGCTTTTGTTAGTATTCTTATTCTTATTATTAGGGTTCCTCAGGTAGGAGGGGAACCTATTGCTTTTGTTAGTATTCTTCTTCTTATTATTTTTCTTCTCCTTGCGCCCCAATATCTCAAGAATTCCCTGGTCATACATTTTCTAATTTGGCACATTGATACTACATCGAAGTGGGTACCCCCACACCAAATATGGGCCACATCGGACCATAGGGGGCGCCACAGGCCACGCCCAAAAGTCAAATTTTCAAAGTGATGGCATTTCCACCCCATTGCTCCAATTCTTCTGACACTTGGTGTGCATGCCTCATTTTCAATGAGGAACAAAAAAGCCTCAAGGACCCATAAGGTCCGCCTTGACGGATTTTCCTGTACAGTGATAATTTTGGAAAACCTTAAAAATTCCTCTTCTCTTCAACCAAAGCTCTAATTGACTTGACATTTTGTACAGATATGTATCATTGACATATTTAAAAACCTTACTTAAGACAATTGAATCAAATACAAAATGGCTGAAAGGGGTGTATTCATGTAAATGTCCACATATCAATATGTTTGTGTCACTAAATCAAATGTATTTTTGAATGATGGTTTTTCAAACATAATAGGCTTTAAGGTAACACCCCCTGAAGTACCATGCAAAGTTTCACATTGATATGTCAAAATATGAATGAATTACAGCTGTTTGAACTTGGACCAAATCTGACAATGCTCGCCATTGGAGAAACTGCTTTTTTTATTATCCAGTTACTGAACTTTGTGTAATCCATGTCTGGGAATGGCTCAATTGGCTGAGATGTTGTGCTGGTAAGCAAAGGTTTGTAGGTTCAAAACCAGTCAGACACATCGTTTTAATTTTTTATTCTGACAAAACGGTTTCTAGTCTTCCGATCAATCCTCCGGTTGTAAAACATAGCAATGCGTGTGTATTTGAGCCCATCACAATACTCCGATCATCTGTTTAGCGAGACTGTGTAAACCACTGCAAAACAATCAATTTACTTCATTAGAGATAACCATTAGAGTTATCTCTACGTTGCGTAGACTACAAGTAGCTAGCTACTGTGGTGAACCTGGATAACCTAAGCAGGGAGGCCCAGACTTTCCTCTCCCCGGCCACTTCCACCAGCTCTTCCTGGGGGACCCCGAGGCGTTCCCAGGCCAGCCGAGAGACATAGTCCCTCCAGCGTGTCCTGGGTCTTCCCCGGGGTCTCTTCCCAGTGGGACGTGCCCAGAACACCTCACCAGGGAGGCGTCCAGGAGGCATCCTTATCAGATGCCTGAGCCACCTCAACTGGCCCCTCTCGACGCGGAGGAGCAGCGGTTCTACTCTGAGCCCCTCCCGGATGACCGAGCTTCTCACCCTATCTCTAAGGGAGAGCCCGGACACCCTGCGGAGAAAACTCATTTCGGCTGCTTGTATTTGCGATCTCGTTCTTTCGGTCACTACCCACAGTTCGTGACCATAGGTGAGGGTAGGAACGTAGATCGACTGGTAAATAGAGAGCTTCGCCTTTCGACTCAGCTCCTTCACCACGACGGACCGATGCAGAGCCCGCATCACTGTGGACGCCGCACCGATCCGCCTGTCGATCTCGCGCTCCATCCTTCCCTCACTCGTGAACAAGACCCCGAGATACTTGAACTCCTTCGCTTGGGACAAGATCTCCTCCCCGACCCGGAGATTGCACTCCACCTTTTTCCGGTCGATAACCATGGCCTCAGATTTGGAGGTGCTGATTCCCATCCCAGCCGCTTCGCATTCGGTTGCGAACCGCTCCAGTGAGAGCTGGAGGTCACGGCCCGATGAAGCCAACAGGACCACATCATCCGCAAAAAGCAGCGACCCGATCCTGAGGTCACCAAACCGGACCCCCTCAACGCCCTGGCTGCGCCTAGAAATTCTGTCCATATAAGTTATGAACAGAATCGGTGACAAAGGGCAGCCCTGGCGGAGTCCAACCCTCACCGGGAACAAGTTCGACTTACTACCGGCAATGCGGACCAAACTCTGGCACCGGTCGTACAGGGACCGAACAGCCCCGATCAGGGAGTCCGGTACCCCGTACTCCCGGAGCACCCCCCACATGAGCCCCCGAGGGACACGGTCGAACGCCTTTTCCAAATCCACAAAACATGTGTAGACTGGTTGGGCGAACTCCCATGCACCCTCCAGAACCCTGCCGAGGGTATAGAGCTGGTCCACAGTTCCACGGCCAGGACGAAAACCACATTGCTCCTCCTGAATCCGAGGTTCGACAATCCGACGGACCCTCCTCTCCAGCACCCCTGAATAGACTTTCCCAGGGAGGCTGAGGAGTGTGATCCCCCTGAAGTTGGAGCAACCTTCCGGTCCCCCTTTTTAAAGAGGGGAACCACCACCCCGGTTTGCCAGTCCAGAGGCACTGTCCCCGATGTCCACGCGATGTTGCAGAGTCGTGTCAACCAAGACAGCCCTACAACATCCAGAGCCTTAAGGAACTCCGGGCGGACCTCATCCACCCCAGGGGCCTTGCCACCGCGGAGCTTTTCAACCACCTCGGCGACCTCAGCCCCAGAGATAGAAGGGCCCCCCCCAATGTCCCCAGACTCTGCCTCCACGTCGGAACGCGTGTTGGTGGGATTAAGGAGGTCTTCAAAGTATTCCTTCCACCGATCCAGGACGTCCCCCATCGAGGTCAGCAGTGCACCATCCCCACCATATACAGCGTTGACAGTGCACTGCTTCCCCCTCCTGAGTCGCCGGATGGTGGTCCAGAACCTTTTCGAAGCCGTTCGGAAGTCATTCTCCATGGCCTCGCCGAACTCCTTCCACGCCCGGGTTTTTGCCTCCGCGACCGCCAAAGCCGCATTCCGCTTGGCCTGCCGGTACACATCAGCTGCCTCTGGAGTCCTACCATCCAACAAAGTCCGATAGGCCTCCTTCTTCAGCTTGACGGCTTCCCTCACCTCCGGCGTCTACCACCGGGTCCGAGGGTTGCCGCCGCGACATGCACCGACCGCCTTGCGTCCGCAGCTCCGGTCAGCCGCCTCAACAATGGAGGCCCGGAACATGGCCCATTCGGACTCAATGTCCCCGGCCTCCCCCGAGACATGATCGAAGCTCTCCCGGAGGTGGGAGTTGAAGCTCCTTCTGACAGGGGATTCTGCCAGCCGTTCCCAGCAGACCCTCACATTACGTTTGGGCCTGCCAGGCCTGACCGGCGTCTTCCCCCACCATCGTAGCCAACTCACCACCGGGTGGTGATCAGTTGACAGCTCCGCCCCTCTCCTCGCCCGAGTGTCCAAGACATTCTGCCTCAGATCCGACGACACGACTACAAAGTCTATCATCGAACTGAGACCTCGGGTGTCCTGGTGCCAAGTGCACATATGGACACCCTTATGCTTGAACATGGTGTTCGTTATGGACAAGACCGTGTCTAGCACAGAAGTCCAACAACAAAACACCGCTCAGGTTCAGATTGGGGGGGCCGTTCCTCCCAATCACGCCCCTCCAGGTCTCACTGTCATTGCCCACATGAGCATTGAAGACCCCCAGGATGACGAGGGAATCTCCGGGAGGAGCGCTTTCCAGCACCCCTCCCAGAGACTCCAAAAAGGGTGGGTACTCTGCACTGCCATTTGGTGCATAAGCACAAACAACAGTGAGGACCCGTCCCCCCACCCGAAGGCGGAGGGAGGCTACCCTCTCGTCCACCGGGGTGAACCCCAACGTACAGGCGCCGAACCGAGGAGAAACAAGTATTCCCACCCCAGCTCGACGCCTCTCACCGAGGGCAACTCCAGAGTGGAAGAGAGTCCAGCCCCTCTCAAGGAGACTGGTTCCGGAGCCGATGCTGTGCGTCGAGGCGAAGCCGACTATATCTAGCCGGAATCTCTCTACCTCGCGCACCAGCTCCGGCTCCTTTCCCGCCAGCGAGGTGATGTTCCACGTCCCTAGAGCTAGCTTCTGCCGATCCTCGGCAAAATAATACAAAAACTCTAAAAACTTTCCTAAGAAACGTATTCTCTACCAGGTTTATCAATTATTTGATGTGTTCCCACTCTTACCCTGTTGTCAATATAAACATGTTACAACTGATGTGGCCCCGTTTCAGTAGCAGTGGGTTATAATCCAGGTGATATGTGAGAATGATATTCACTTTTTCACAACCACATGAAACTTGGTACACTTAAACAGTTTGGGGCCATGAACATTTTCAGATATGGAACCATCGCAAAAACACCTTGTGGCAGCCATTTTACTTTCCACCATAACCAAATTATGTATTTTGCATCATATCTCCTGAACCCAACACGATAACACAGAAAAGGTGATTTCTACCCCTACACTAGGGACATAGACCTTTAAAAAAAATCACCATGAGACTTGGTCCCTCCAAAGTGGCACAACCAACCCCCTGGCTCATGGACTATTAAGCTGAGGTAAACAGGAGGGTTAAAACAGTGCAATTCGCCTGTTCTTGTGTTTGCTTGCAAACACTTTGATAAAATCATCCATGTTGAGTGCCCTCGCTCTTCTTGACTCAATACTTAGCAAACCTAAATGGCTTAGTCTGTTTTCTAGCATGGTTGTCCTCAAATGAGTTTTAATGAGCTTTAGAGCTGAAAAACTCTGCTTACATGCAGCACTGCTGACTGGGAGGGCTAGAGCTATTTTGCATAGCCTGAAGAGCTCAACAAACACCTCTTGGTATGGTTCCAAAAACACTGTTAAATCTAGGATGTTTCCCAACTGTGCCGCCCCACTCTCAGCTTTCCTTGGCAAAGTTCTTCTAGCCTGGTGAAGCTCATGAGTAAGATCTTCCTTATCACACCCATATATTTTTCATATATAAGTCAAAGACCTGGTCATCCTGGAGGAATGTACTGCTTTTAGGATTTAAGGCCTGTATACCTCTCATTACTGAACAGTTAATTTTTGAGAACCTTCTTTCCATTTCAGAAACTAAGGTGTCAAGGATGGGGTAGAGTAGTCCCTGCCTGATTGTATCTTTGTCTGCATTACCCTTGCGCAGGCCTATAGTACATGTCACATACGACCCACCAAGTTTGGTGCTGACTTTATGTGCTCTTTTCTTCTCAACATTCCCAACAGCTATGTTGCACTGTTTGGCTGTCTCTACTATGTCATGCCACAGTTTATCACTAAATGTCTCAGTCCTATATCTTGAAAAGTATCAAGAAGTGACTCCACCATGTCTGCTGCCATAGCTAAATCAACTGAGGGTGACTGCAACAGGTCAGAAAGCAGCTTTGTGTCACCGAAAACTTTTCGGAAGGTTGCAAGGAGGCCTATGAATGTGTGGTCAATCTGTGCAAGCAGACCTCTAGCATCAATGGACCTGTCTCTGTGATTTTCTGCACTTATATTTTGAAGAACACACAACACAGCTGGTAATCTATCCATCAAATTCCTGCAAGCTACTGCTCTACATGCCCATCTTGTGTCACTTAATTTTTGTAACTCTCTAGGTGTGCCACCATACATCTCTTTCTGGACAGTAAGCCATTTCTGGTGCACATAAGATCCTGACATGTATACATAGATCTTTTCAAGCAGCGAAAAGAAACAATCTGCCTCTGGAACTGACTTTACAGTGTCAACCAAGACCAGGTTTAGACAGTGCGCATTACAGTGGACATAAAACGCAGTTTTAGCCTCTGTCTTAATTCTGGCTGCCACACCCGAATGTTTACCACTCATTACTGAGGCGCCGTCATAACCTTGTCCAACAAGGTTTGATTTATACTGAAGGCCATAGCTTTCTAAGCACTTGATGATCATGTCACTAAGCCCCTTAGCATCTAGATGTTGTGCATGCTGGAATTCAAGGAAGCTTTCATGAACAGCCCCATTGTAATAATATCGAAGTACTAATGACAGCTGCTCCTTTTTTGCAGATCTTTGGTTTCATCAGCGATGATGGAGAATACCTCACTCTCTCACAGGCGAGCGAGGAAGATTGTGGCCGACTCCTCCCATCCTGGACACTCCCTGTTTCAGTCACTCCTCTCCGGCAGAAGGCTGCGGTCCATCAGGACCAATACCTCACGCCACAAAAACAGTTCCTTCACTTCCGCTGTTGGCCTCTTCAACAAGGCCAAGGGACCACACTGACTCTAATGACTTCCTGCTTAAAACACACTGCTTTTTGCACTGCATTACAAAATTGTATCTTGTACATTTGTATTTTTTGTAATATTTGTATTTCTGTATTTTTATATTGTAATTTACGGCAACTTATATTTTATTGTATATTTAATTCAATTCTAATCCCACTTAGTACTGCTAGTTTATGTACCCTTAGTATAGATAGTCCACATATTTAAATTTTAGGTCCCTATATGTTTATTGTATGCACCTTCCTGCCAAAGCAAATTCCTTGTCTGTGCAAACTTTCATGGCGAATAAATCCCATTCTGATTTCACTTCTTTCATAATGGAATCCTGCACCATACTGGCTAAGCACTGCAGAATTTCATTTTGTATGGTATTGCTTGTGTATTTTGCATTGCCTTTTGCTTTCATTTTTTTGGCTACCATGGGATTGTGTTTAGCAATCATTTCAAGAATTTCTAAGAAATTCCCTTTGTTGTCAGATTGCTCAGACTCACAGTGCCCTCTTTGTGCCATATTTTGTGTGGCTGTCAAAAGCAGTACATCTGCAACAGTTTTAATGTAACTACGATTCTCTTCAACCTTCTTTTTGTAGTCTTTGTTGATCATGTTTAATACAGAAGCATCTGTAAGTGCAGCCCTCTTGTGTTCACTCCAAGCTAACATGGCAGTAATGTGAGAATCTGATTTTTCATGCACCTTAAAGCCAGCATCTTTATACATTGCTTTTTTCCAATGTGAAAAGCCGGATTCTGAGGTGAAAACGGATTCTGACGTGCTAGGCAAAGAGAACTGTCTGCATGCATAGCAGTAAGCGCAGTCTTTCATTAGTGAGTACTCAAGCCATGAAAACGTGTTGTACCAAAATGGATTGAACGACCTCCTCTTCTCCCCTTGCATGGTTTTTGGATACATCTTTAACCGGGGTTGAATGGGTCCTGCTGCTCTTGACTGTGAAATATCTGTAAGTGACAAATGTATGGGAATCAGAACCTTTAAGTGTCATTTAAGTCACTGATTTGACTTAAATTAATTGTTAAGACATACCAATAGGTCCGGGCCGGCTAAAAGGGGCTGCCACACCACTATCCCCTTGTGGATGGCCTGCAGGAACCTCTGGATTGTCAGCACTGGACACACCTGAAGCAATACAGAGATTGTATTAGTTTAATTATATTTCAAATTGCCACATTTAGCTTTTAAACACCAGTATTATTGATATCCTGATCCAAATAAAAGCAGATACGGTAAGGTATTTTTTTTTTTTTTTAAAGGTAAAGCATACATACCCTGCTGCATATGTGACGGTAAGGGGCCTTCATCACAGGAATCTTCGCCTGACTCTGCAATAACACATAGGTTTTCATTAGAATGATAATGTGCCTACAATATTAAGTATATTATACTTCATATGAAAAATGAATTGTTAAGACATACCAGTAGGTCCGAGGCTGCCACACCACTATCCCCCCGTGCATGGCCTGCAGGAACCTCTGGATTGTCAGCACTGGACACACCTGAAGCAATACAGAGATTGTATCGTTCATTTATATGTCAAATTGTCACATTTAGGCTTTTCACACCAGTATTGTTAAAAAATGTGTCTACACGCTTGTTAAAAAATGTGTCTACATGCTTCATGACAGTATATGCCACTGTAGTATAAGTGAAATATCCCAGTTCGAATCAATGCAAATAATGTTTTAAAGAAGGTAAATTCATACATACCCTGATGTGATGTTGAGGGTCTTTCATCTTTCCCATCCACATGTGACTCTATAATAATACATAAGCTGTGATTATAATGATAATACAATCAGCCTTTCCTAAGTAAACTAAGTGGTATGTTACAGTCAAACCAAATGAGTAAGTTCAAACATGAGAACAAACTTGAACCATCAGGATTTCACATACCTATGTGTACAGCTGAAGCCTGTTTCAGGACAAGCTGGCTCTCATCCTCTGACTGACTGCTCTGCCCCTGCTCTGGCTCTATTTTGGATTTCTTTCTTTTGAAGAAATCCTTTATATTCTGACTTCTTTTCATACTGTAATAGTCCCATAATGCACGACATTCTTATATGTTGTACAATAGATAATTGTGCATACACACGAATGTAATTGATGTCACAGGGGTCTAACATAACAATGTTACACAGTACAGAATAGCTAAATGTTAGCTTTAGCATCGTTGACAGTCAAAACAGTGTTTGCTAATGAGATGAGATGATGACAGCCTTGTGCCAATTACAATAAAAAGAAATAAAACAAGACAGGGTAAATGTTTAGCTTATTACCGTTACAGCTTTTAACTACAGGCACAGTAAGTGTAGTAAAATGTAGGCTACTCACATCTTTCACGACGACGCTCCAGAGACGTGTTGCTTCCATAGACTGAGTTTGTTTCACCTGTAGGTTTGCCGCTCAAACTTCTTCTTCTTCACGCCTTTTTTTTTGAAGGCTACATACTACTTTAGCGCATCTCTGCCTCTCAGGTTTGAGAAGGAATTGCAACTCTAAACAAGAGGGCAGTTTACATTCAGTTCCGTGGCCCGCCTCTGACTGGGCATATAGCCAATCATATTTTAAGATATTGGGGTGGCACTTGGAGTGGCCAATCAGATTTCAGGGGTGGCCCGTGCCACCCTAGGCCACTCCCTGAACACGCCAGTGCTACAGTCTAACTCGCAACGTGTATGACGTCCTTTATAGTAAACTACATTTTGCTGAAAAATTGAAGGCCTATACAACAAAAGTTTAAATAAAACTAGAGAGGATACAATTTCTGGGGAAATTATAGGGTGTGCTTGCTTGCGTCGGTTGCAGATGGGTCCATTTAATAAACAAGCTGAACGCCCTTTGAAACAAGCTATTCTAACCACGTTGTCACCGGCAGTATTTTTCAGATGGAATCGCGATTCAAAAAGTACTAGTACCATCTGCTGACTGAAAATATGCCCCCAAACACGTAAATAAGCTTGATATTTATTTAGGGGGAATGGCTAATTCAAAAAAAGTTTGCTGGAAGCAATCATTGTCAGTAACAAAGCCAAAAGCGACTTTTTGGTCTCGGTCTAGAGCCCTGCCTGGAGAAGCTGAATTGTGCTACGAGCAAGCTACACTGAGGGGATTGTTTGAATGCCACGGAAATTAAAAACGTTATTTTGAAATAAAGTTTATGCTGTGGCATTGAAGACAGCGACGCATCACACAAGCTTGAGTTTAAATACATTATTTAATGTGACATTACTTAGTGTACATGCAAGTCTTGAATTGCTTAAATGTATAATGCTGCTAGTACACCACGGCACGATACTTGCTGTGCAACAGTCTCTATGCACGTGTATCTAATGCGTCGTTGCTAACATGTGCCGACGTTGTGACGTAGGTTAGCACTGAGTACCCTTCGTTGACATAAGGCACTTTTTTGCCACAAAAACGTAATTTCTACTTGCACCGTGCAACGGAACGTAAATAAAAATACAAGCAACTTAATCGCTACCAAGACGAAACTTTTGATACCTAGGTTGTCTATGTAGTCCAAATATTGACAAAGGCATAGGGGTGGGAAAATAAACAATAATAAATAAAGAAATCTATATGATAGAGAACAAAGGTTGTGCTCTTGCCGAAGGCAAACACACCCAATAAATATAGCTGCAAGCAGCAATGGCGGATTCCTCCTAACATTGCGAACCATTAAAAAATGTATATTCTTCACAAATTGTCACTGTATAGAAAAATCCATGCTGCAGACTTACCAATGGGATACCAAATCTAAAATGCAATACCATCAAGATCCACAAGGGCCTTTGCTTCAAGCCAAGGAATGAGTGGGGGCTTGGTCAGCCCACAATCTCTTGAAATGACGCAATGTGCGTGCGTCTTGCCAAGCTCGCGCGTGTGTCAAGGGAAAGGCTGAGTGTGTGAGAATGTGGAGCGCGCACGCTGAGAAGCAAGGGGAGACATTACATTGGAAATATCCCTACATTGGAAATATCCCTAGCAATTAGCCAAGCATACATTTTTTAAATATTCACAAATAAATCAATTTTTCATCTTACATTCAACTTTTTCTCAAATTTGTGTACTAAACATTCTCAAGAGGCTTCATATGAACTTGTGATTGAATCAGAGTATCACTTTTTGACCGGCGGATGTGTAAAGCAGGACCGGAGTGGGGCCACTTCTCAACCCGGAAGTTTCAGGCCCAAGACCGGCCCTTTTTTTGTATACCAAACAGGGCTGGATGCAGCCTGCTTTGTCTGAGGGTGCAGTAAACTTTTCTGGGGGGTATCATGATTACAGAAAGGGATCGTATAATTTTTTATATTGATACCATTTTTGAGACTGCTTAACGATCCGAGTGTTCAGGCACGGAGCCAGACGTTGTAAACATTAGGAGCTTTGCCCCAACCTAGGTCGCATGGGTTTGATGTATGCTGTAACTTTCTAGTTGGTGCCGAAAATGGCTGCCTAGGTAGGCTCTCCTGCCAAAGTAAATTCCTTGTCTGTGCAAACTTTCATGGCGAATAAAAACCAATTCTGATTCTGATTCTGATGAATGTAAAACAGCTCTAGTTTTTTGTAATACTCCATCTAAGACTCAGAAATTAATGTTCTTCACAATCTATAATGGCATTGTCCAAAGACTTACAATTTGAGTGAATGTGGTTGAGCTTCATTTTTCTGTATAAAATACAATTTAATCAATCCTTCCATTAAATCTATTTTATTGCTGCAAAGCCTAAGCATTTTCAATAATGCAAAAGCCTGCCAGAGGCTGCCAAAGGCCTTACATGCCAGAGGGGCTTACAGATAGAACTTGACAAAGAAGATGTTGCTCTAATAAAAAAAATAAAAAAAGGTTAATCAGGTACTGCTTAAATCAGGGCTCAACGTAAAAAAATTATTGCCACTAGCCCCAGTGGGTTTGAAACTTACTGGCCCCAAGACCATTTTTACTGGCCCCCCTCCAAAAGTTGTAATTTATCATTGTTACAACAAAACCAAAGACTTATAAGATATGTTATTCTGTAAACTTGTTTAACCATTTATTAAACACATCCTGGATATTTATTTATTAAATAATAAAAACGTGCTCTCTCCCCTGCTGACAGCCATCTCTGCACAACTCTGTCTGGCTGAAACTGTGAAACCTCTGGTCCCTCCAATGCTAATATATAAAAGCTTCCATAGCATTTCATCAGTACAATACTGAGTACCCAAGTCGACACCATTCTTCTGCTGCAGTTCAATAGCCCGGGGGAACGAGGCGAATGGCTGGTCCGTCTTAATGACGTGATATGCCGTTGTTATAAGTCGTGCAGTAATCTTTTTTTCAATCAATAATTTGCAGTGGCCCGATCGGGACAGTGAGTTGCTAGTTAAACCATCGTTATTGTCGAGCCCTGCTTAAATGCATCAAAATCTTGGAATTTTGTATCCCCAAAGTCCATGTTTGTCTTAAAAATGGCATATGAGTGCAACAGAGGTAGCTTTACAGTATTCGCACAAGTGTTTGCCATTGGGAATGGTGAGTTGGTTTAAAACTCTATGCGTGGCTGTGGTACAATTCCAGCAGGTGGAAGTGATGACAGCCCTGTCGAAAACATAAATTGTATTGCATTATTCACATGTCCACATAGTCTGACAAATACATCTCAAGTAGAAACATAAATTTAATGGTTAAAGGTATGAAACCAGGAAGATTACATCAGAATTGATTACTGTCAAAATCCCTGACATACCTTCGCAATCAAGCAGATAGTCTGCCCAGAAGTGCCCAGAGCCGCAAACTTATCCCTGTTGTAATCAATGCTGCGTTGTAAGTTCACAGTCTGAGCTCTGCCCACCGCATCAACTCATGTGGCGACCCAGACATTCAAGAGTATCTTGAACTCTTAATTGAACAAAATATATATATATATCTCTAATATATATCACATATATTACTATTATATATGATATACATGTATACTATTGAGATGAATGGGTCCTCTAATGCAAAGAGCATGGTGTTGTGCATGTAGTCAAGGCTCATATGCCTGACTAAAACTGAGTTTTCAGGTTTATATCCTGCTCAGTTCTGTTGTGTTCGACAGGTGTTTCACAGAAAACATTTAAAGTCCGGCTATTCCTTTCAGTGTAATATACAGCTCTGAGGTGGTCTCCCAATGTTCTTGTCTAACTAGTGTATTTTGTTCCATTAAGAGTTCAAGATACTCTTGAATGTCTGGGTCGCCACATGAGTTGATGGTCTGCACTGACTCAGGAAACATTATTAATTGACTTTCTTCAACCGCAAATCCACAGTCCCTTGAAGCAAACCTGTGGTACACAGTGAAAATGGAAAGGAATACATAACTTTTACTGTTCTGTTTAAGGCTAGATTGGTACACTTACCCAGCATAGTTACATTTACATAATATATATCCTCACAGTAAAGGAATTTTAATTAATATAGATTACCTGTGAGGTAAAAGGTAGAGTTAATTTGGTATTCCTCCAGGACATGATGCAAGTCGGGAGCGCCGAATCCTGTGCTTGTTCCAGAGATCAGCACACTCATCAAGGTCTTTTTGCAGAACAGTGGTGAAGCAGAATCTGAGTAGACACTGGTGTTCGTGGCTGCCATTAAAGTGTCCTGCATCTGCCAGGTCCCCAAACATCTGCATCCAAAACTGAGCTCTTGTAAAACAAAAGCAGAAGTATGCTAGTGTGTATCAGGATGACCACAGATCAGCTGCACCTTAATTAGGAATTATTTTACTGTGAGAGAAGGATATACAGTTCTAGCCATAAAGAACGTTTATATTGATAATCTAAATGACTGGTTAATTTAAATTTAGCAAATACCTTTTAAATGCTAGTTTAACTTCTAAGCCATCGTAAATTATAGGCTATATGATATAAAGATGGCATGGGAGATTTTGTAGTCAATAGCAGAATTGCACATTAGCCTACCTTGAATTTATCAATATGGACCACCAGGACTCAATACGTTGATTGCTCATCGAAGACCCATACATATGGCTTGCTGAGCCTGCATAATGGTCTGTATGATGATGGCGAAGAGTACATTGTATGGCTGCCATCTTCCCGTTTTCTGTACCGCAATCAGTTCGTAATCTCATGGGGACCACACCAAGACCTTTCACACAGTTGAGGAAGTTGTGTGCAATAACAGATGGATTGTTGTTCGTTGGTCCACACAGAAGCCACATAATTAGTCTAGAAAAGCCGTCGATGCAGCTAGATAAAGCCAAATCGAAGGGTTTAAGCTTGTCATAGCCATCGACATGCCATACGTAGTTTGGGCCCATGGAGTGATATATGCTCCTACAAAATCGACGGCGTGCCCTACATTCAGTCCCCCGTGGATTCAGTTCTTTCAGCAACCTCATCACATCAGAACGTTTAACACACAACTTATAGTTTTGTACAAGTACTTGCCACATGCTTCTATATCAAAACAACTGTCCTGGTAGACGAGTAGTTTTTTCGTCTGAAAAGTCTTGCTTCCTCTAATTTTGTTTTTAACGTGCGCATACTTACTGTAATGTTGTTAAACGTTAACAACATATCTAATATTACATCATATGAATTTCCCTGATTAAAATAAAGGGTAATTGCTGCAATTAGCTCTACGCGACTCTCTGAATTACTCATTTTTCTTCTCTTCAAAACGATACATTTCTTATTTCCTGTTAGTTACTGTGCATCAGCGTTGTACCTACCCTTTCCGTTCAGAGTTAATGTAATGTGTTTTTGAGTTAATGTAATGTCGTCTCCCATTTGGGGGAGCGTGTTTTTGTTTGGGGGGAGGTGAACAAGTCATCCTATTTGGGGGGAGTTGACTCGTATTTGGGGGGAGTGTTTTCATTTGGGGGATGTACTCATATTAGGGGGTGTGGTTTGCACTTCAGGGCCATCGTACTTTCCTGGTTTATCAGCATCCAGATAGGCTATTTGTATCTTCTTCAACTATTTTCAGATTTCAATGTATGACACACATTTGAAAGCTTACAATCTGCACTTTCACAATCGGTAAAAAACTGAGAAATGAGTTGGCCGACAACCGTCCCTTTCCACCAGAGCGTGTCACATATTCCTTGGAAAAAGGAATACACAAATAAAATTCATTGACGAAAACGAAGGACATGAAGGCATTGTATACAATTCAATTCACTTAATACATCTCTAGAGGAATCCAGATAGTGTTGTTTATTCGTTTTTAGAGACCAGTGACAAAACATACAGGTTCAGCATATGTAGATCTACAGTTGGTTGTTCTGCCAATTTATAACAACATGATATCAATATCTCTCATTCCAAACTTAATATTCAATGGTCACAACCTTGGTTTTCAGGTATTCGTTCAGAGCCTCCTCTCCTGTTAAAACACATGCAGAATAAGGGCATTCATTACACACAGTTTAGGCTAACAAAGGTAATGGCTGTTTAGTAGCATATGAATATAGTAGCATTAACACTAGAAGTGCCAAGCCAGTTTTCCCTACTTATAGTGTGGATAGGTGGTCAAATCACCATCCAGTCTTCAGACAAGAACGCTTTTACTGACAATTAATGTTAGCTATGGCACTTCTTGGCCAAGGCAAGGTCAGAAAATGAACTTGCCTTCGTCAAACTGTTATTCATGTCTGTGTTGATGGTATTTCATTAGAACGTTTGTTTCTAGCCCATCAATCATTCAGAAAAATGTAATTATTATAAAGGATGTCACACACATTGCAGGTTAGACTGCAGTTGATCTATAAATGCGTAGCCTGACATTATCAAAATGTATTTTTGGCTGACAATTATTAAATTTTTGACATCATAAACGGGGGGTCAGATGGCTGAGCGGTTAGGGAGTCGGGCTAGTAATCAGAAGGTTGTCGGTTCGATTCCTGGCCGTGCAAAATGACGTTGTGTCCTTGGGCAAGGCACTTCACCCTACTTGCCTCGGGGGAATGTCCCTGTACTTTCTGTAAGTCGCTCTGGATAAGAGCGTCTGCTAAATGACTAAATGTAATAAACATTCAATGATCTGACAGATCCAGTTATCCTGGCAAGACATCTATTGTTCTTCATTTATTGTCAGGGCACATTGCAAATAATTTGAGGCAAGTGTAAGTAGTCTGACGTATCTAGGAAAAGTCAAGAAAGCATGATCCTGTATATTTAATTCTCTTCAGTGTGCTCAAATGACAAGCGCTTCTAGTGTTAAGAGTCATACATTAGCTGTTTGCCGTATACAGGGCTCTCAATTCTCACACATTCGCATTTCAACCATTTCTCAAACTCTCACACAACACCTTGTATTTCTCAGGCATTTCAATCATTTCTCACTCTGAGAAGGGATAACTTGTCCTGCTATATACAATTAATGGCGCAGGCATACTGAGGGAAGATTTCTGCCGAGTTGATAGTTGTCTCAAGTTATACAGAGTTAAATGCCACCTACCAGCCAATCAAAAACATCAATGTTGACAGGTATGGTAATCTCACTCCAAACTTTTGATAAAACTTGAGCACCCTGTTTATCGGTGTAAACATACTAAAACCTATCCCTTGTCTTACCAAGGTCTTTGCCAAAACCAGACTGCTTGAAGCCTCCAAATGGTGCGGCCACATCCGTCTTGTTGTACGTGTTGACAAAGACTGTACCGGCGTTCAGCCTCTCGCTTACGTACAGGGCTTTGCTGATGTCACGTGTGAACACGCCCGATGCCAGACCATACTCTGTGGCATTTGCCCTCCTCAAGACATCGTCCAGGTCGCTGGGAGAGATGGAAAAAGAATGAAGGCAAATTAACCAGAAGGAAGAATTAGGGATTTGTTGGGGACTGCAATTAATGTGTCATACTGACCCACTCTTGAACTTGGAGAGGATCATGATTGGGCCAAATGATTCCTCTTTTGCAATAAACATGTAGTCTTGTACATCTGTAAATATCGTGGGTTCAAAGAAGAAACCTAATAAAGAGATAAAGGTGAGTAAACAAAGCTGAAGAAAATATTGCCCAGAGCAGGGTTTCATACCTGAATTTTCTTTCAATCGGTTCATTCAGAGCAGAATAGGTATTTCAATGTTTCCAGTTTACGTTCCAACTTAAAATTATAATTCCTGGCCCGGTTGGAACCTAATGAAATACCGGTTAATAACGTTCCATGTTGAGCTGTGTTATATGACAGTAGGGTGAATATTGGTTAAGTGAGACATTTTCACAAATATGACTTTATACGTCACCTTTTGCCATGAACACAATGTCATATAATCGATCATAATACATTTCTAAAAAGCTCTCCCTTAAACTATTCATAAGGAAAAAAACAAGAAAGATCAGACACAGGAAGAGTGACCCTTCTTTGAACCTCTGCTGACCAAACCCCAAATTCTTTCATGTGATATTGGTAAAGTGTATACTGCTAAAGTGGGACACTTAATTTCTTTATAATAAATACAACTCTGAGGCTGGTACTTTAATGCACATATTTGTATTCTTTAATTTGCTTATTCAACCATCTCTTGCTCTCTGCCCTTTTCTTCTCTCTCTCTTTCCTCATCTTCCTCCCTGCCTGTTTAATCATTCCCCATTCCTCATAACCCATAGATGCATACCATTACCACCCAAGGATGTACTCTGTAATGAATTTTGATCATTTAAGTATACACATGAAGACATGGATGATCAAGTTTAAGTGTCCCACTTTACCAATATTCACCTTATGTATATTTTGGAAACTATAAAATGTATTTTGATATATATTTTACTCTATGGGCTATAGTCCCTTGCCAAAGGCAAGCACACCCAAATATATATGGGGTCAGATGGCTGAGCGGTTAGGGAATTGGGCTATTACTCAAAAGGTTGCCGGTTCGATTCCTGGCAGTGCTTAATGATGTTGAGTCCTTGGGCAAGGCACCCTACTTGCCTCTGGGGAATGTCCCTGTACTTACTGTAAGTCGCTCTGGATAAGAGCGTCTGCTAAATGACTAAATGTATACGAGATAGAATATAGGTTGTGTCTTGCTAAAGGCAAACACCAAAATATGGTGTTTCCTAAACTTGTAGCCTAATTCGCAAGCAGCACTGTAGCAATGGTAAACAGGCTCTCAGATTCAATGTCACTGATTCTGTTCTGGACTGCTTCCAACAACATGATTTTCGAAGTTTTTACACTATGGTCGGTCTCTGCTGTTTTCTCAAGAAGATGAGTTAAAGCTCTGATGGATGGTATAACATCTGCAGCTGATGCAGTTGATGAGCTGATCTGTTGCGTAAGCTCTTCAAATGGGGCGAGTAGAGAAATAATATTTTCTACCAATTTCCACTGGTTGCCCTTGAACATAGAAGTCGATGACATGGAGACTATTACCACCCATCCTTCAGTCTCGTTAACGCAGCATTCGGTCGCGCACACGCAGACTGGACAACAGTTTCTATCCAAGGGCCATCAGGCTTCTGAATGGACATTGATTCACTTCATACTAGTCACTTTACACACTGTCACTTTCAGCTACTGGTTGCACTATCAGTAACATTGCACTACTGTACTTCACTGTACTTCGCCATCAGGCTCCTGAATGGACATTGACATGGTCATTGATTCACTTCTTACTAGTTACTTACACACTGTCACTTTCAGCTACTGGTTGCACTATCAGTAATATTGCACTATTGTACTTCAGTGTGTTAAGTGTGTTCACTTAGTTTAGAATAGGTTAATAGGGTTAGCAATAGGTTATTATGTGTATTTAGGGTTTAGTATATTGTATTATCTATATTTATCTGTATATTTAGGAGGTTTACTTATTTAAGCTTAGCATAGATGTAATTCATGTTCTGTGTACTTATATGTTATGTTATGCCAGGTGCTTGCGTTGTCTTGTCTTAAGAATTTCAGTGCCCAGACAATAAAAGACTTGAACTTGAACTACTGTTCCACCTGGTAGGTAGATCATGCTGTAGCCTCTTGATAGGCTTGCCAAGTTGTTTTTAAATACTTTGTAGTGCAGAGTAGGCAAGCTGGGAGTGTTTGAAATGACCAATAATCCGACTCCCAGAGGCTATAATATCAGCGATGCTGTGTTGTGATAAAACTCCATTGGCCACGGCAGGCTGTGTAGATCCGCATCCCTCATGGCCTTAACCAAGTTCTTGGCATTATCCCTTAGATTAACGTGCACTTTTTCCTTTGGGATTATCCATGCCAGAAACATGTTGCTGAATGCGGCAGCAAGAGCCTCTGCTGTGTGTGACCCTGAAAACTCTTGAGAATGAAGAACGACTTTTTGGAGTTTGAAGTTTTGATAAATAAATAATTTGTTCCTTTATCATGCTCCTTTGATAGTCAAGACAATCTGTGAATGAACCTTACATAATACATACCCATTATAGCATTGTCCATTTTCATGTCCATTTTCATGTAAAAAGCTTTTACATCAATATTTGAAACAAGGGCGATCATGTCAGCAGTGTGGAAATACTTCAAAGTTTCAGATAAGAGCATTAAAATTGCAATTTCAGTGTTGGTTCAGCAGAAATTTCAAGAGGCGGTACGGTGTCAATTAAAATGTCTTACATTAATACAATTATACAAAACACTTAAAATAGGTTGATAAAAGAAAAAGTAATTTTCGGTTTCAGTTTTTGGCCAAGTGCATCCAAAATGTTCTGTTACCTAGTACATAGCATAATATTGACCTTTTGCAGAAGGCTAAAAAAGACCACACCACATTTCACTTGAATCATGTAATAGCCCTGCCACCGTTAAGTTTAAGTCCAAATATGGGATTTGCGTTCAGAAGAAGACCGAACCAAATTTATGGCAAGCAGAATTTTAATGTGTTGTACTGAATAAAATAACTAAAAAAGAACGTTATTAACCGGTTACAATTATTTCAAATAAACGTTTCTGTGAGAGAATTTATGACAAATATGAAGATTTGTTTTTGTTCGTATTATCAGATTGTTTCTGGTTGTCATTTTTGTTCGTTGAACTGTTTCAAAGCCTTGGCCAATAGACATTAAAACCCTCCTGTAAATGCAGACTCATTTACACATTTGCAAGGAAAACACAATGAAATACCTGTAGGGGAGAATTAAACCAACCTTTATCACATTTAAACATACATACCGTAATTTCCAGAATATAAGCCGCTACTTTTTTCCCACGCTTTGAACCCCGCGGCTTATACAATGACGCGGCTAATTTATGGATTTTTCCTGCTTTCACAAGCTTCATGCCGGCAAAAAACATAATGTGACATAAATCGAGCACGCTCAAACTTCCCATCATTCTGATTACGGTAGTCATTTTGTCACCCTCATTATGGCAAAGACACAGATAAATGCATATAATGCAGCTTTTAAGTTGAAGGCGATCGATCTGGCTGTTGGAAAAAGAAATAGAGCTGCTGCACGGGAACTTGGCCTCAATGAGATATGGGAGTCAGGTGGCTGAGCGGTGAGGGAATTGGGCTAGTAATCCGAAGGTTGCCAGTTCGATTCCCGGTCATGCCAACTGACGTTGTGTCCTTGGGCAAGGCACTTCACCCTACTTGCCTCGGGGGAATGTCCCTGTACTTACTGTAAGTCGCACTGGATAAGAGCGTCTGCTAAATGACTAAATGTAAATGTAATGAGTCGATGATAAGACGTTGGAAACAGCAGCGCGAGGAACTGAATCAATGCAAAAAGACAACCTAAGCTTTCAGAGGGAAGAAAGCAGATGGCCCGAACTAGAATATGAGCTCGAAGACACAGAGAGCAGACGGCCGAGGTGTTTCAACTGTGCAGATCCGACTGAAAGCCAAAACAATCGCCACCGCAATGAAGTTTGAGGATTTTAGAGGTGGACCATCGTGGTGTCTAAGATTTATGAGACGTAAAGGCCTGTCCATCAGGGTACGGACGAGTCTGTGTCAGCAGCTCCCTCCCGACTACAAGGAAAAAGTTTAAAACTTCCGCAAATTCACTGATGCAAAGATAGCGGGGGCATTCCATCGGCCCGCACAACATCATAAATATGGATGAGGTTCCTCTGACGTTTGACCTGCCTCTCACTCGGACTGTCAACAGGAAAGGCGAATCATCCGTCACGCTGAAAACAACTGGGCATGAAAAAACGCACTTCATCTGTGTTCTGAGCTGCACGGCATCGGGAGAAAAGCTTCCACCGATATTGATTTTTAAACGCATGACGATGCCAAAAGAAAAATTCCCGAGAGGAATTGTTGTGAAAGTCAACAAGAAAGGATGGATGACGGAAGGCCTAATGCATGAATGGCATACGGAGTGTTACAGCAAGCGACTGGGAGGATTCTTTCACAAGAACAAGGCATTGCTCATGTTGGACAGCATTAGGGCCCACATAACAGATTCTGTGAAAGAAGCCATCAAGAGGACAAACTCAATTCCAGCTGTGATTCCTGGGGGCACAGCAAAGTATTTGCAGCCACTCGACATCAGTGTAAATTTAAGGTGGCGCTCCGTGTTCAGTGGGAGGCTTGGATGACAAGTGGGGAGAAATCCTTCACTAAAACGGGCCTCATGCGAAGAGCAACTTATGGTCAAGTCTGCCAGTGGGTCCTGACAGCGTGGAGCATTGTCAAAAAATCCACTATCATCAACGGGTTTCGAAAGGCTGGACTGCTTCGTGTTGAAGAGGGAGCGGGGAATTTGCCTCCGGATGAACGTGACGAGAGCGACAATGAAAACGATCCAACATCGGATGAAGCAATTCTGAGGCTATTCAACTCCGACACCGAAGGAGATGATTTCAGTGGTTTCAGTGCACAGGAGGAGGAAGATAGTGACCAATGACTTTCTTGGTAGGCTACTGTTTACTGCAATTTCAAAATGTTTTGTGCCGTGTTTCGTTAAATCCTATTTATTTTTGTTTCAAGCCGTGTTTCGTTAAAGCCTGTGTAAAGTTCATTTGTTTCAATGTACCGGTAGGCACCTGCGGCTTATAGACACGTGCGGCTTATTTCTGTACAAAAATAATAATAAAAAAATTCAGTGGGTGCGGCTTATATCCAGGTACGCTTAATAGTCCAGAAATTACGGTACTCATTTTGGACCCAAAACTGGATACTGATCAAGAAACCCAATTATTTATATATTTTTCCTAAACAGGAAGACATCTCTTCTCTGTCAGAGATGAACAGAGATAGAAAGACAAAGACAGAAGTCTGTTTTTGACATTGATACAAAATGTTATTGACAGAAAAAATCTGCAGATACCTTGGCGTCTGACCTGTTTCCCACCACATACTAGGGTGGCCCCCTCCTTGACACCTGCACGGCAGTATTCTACCAGTTTATCCATGTGGGCTTTATGGTTTTGGGGTCCATGGTCTGTGGAACGGTCCAAAGGATCACCAATCTTCATCTTCTCAACCTCCTCAACCTGGCCAAACCAATATTACACAGCGAAAAACATTTAAATACAAGCTGAAGCACGACATAACTCTACAGTGAGGGAAAAAAAAGATTTGATCCCCTACTGATTTTGTACGTTTGCCCACTGACAAAGAAATGATCAATTTTAATGGTAGGTTTATTTGAACAGTCAGAGACAGAATAACAGCAAAAGAATCGAGAAAAACGCATGTCAAAATTGTTATAAATTGATTTGCATTTTAATGAGTGAAATACGTATTTGACCCCCTCTTAATCAGAAAGATTTCTGGCTCCCAGGTGTCTTTTATACAGGTACCGAGCTGAGATTAGGAGTACACGCTTAAAACCCTGTAAGACCCGATTTAAAATTTCAACCTTTAGCTTTCCAAAAAACAGATTTGCAAATAAGATTATTTTTTGAACTACTACATTTACATAACCAATGGGTCCTATTGTCTTGCCTTGCAATGCTATTGGATAAATTTGGTCTTTCAAAATAAATAAATGAGCAATTAAAGAGCTAAAGGTGACATTGTAATTTTACAACAAGGGGTCTTACAGGGTTAAAGGGAGTTCTCCTAATCTCATTTTGTTACCTGTATAAAAGACACCTGTCCACAGAAGCAATCAATCAATCAGATTCCAAACTCTCCACCATGGCCAAGACCAAAGATCTGTCCAAGGATGTCAGGGACAAGATTGTAGACCTACACAAGGCTGGAATGGGCTACAAGACCATCGCCAAGCAGCTTGGTGAGAAGGTGATGCGATGACAGTTGGTGCGATTATTCGCAAATGGAAGAAACACAAAAGAACTGTCAATCTCCCTCGGTCTGGGGTTTCATGCTAGATCTCACCTCGTGGAGTTTCAATGATCATAACAACAGTTAGGAATCAGCCCAGAACTACAAGGGAGGATCTTGTCAATGATCTCAAGGCAGCTGGGACCATGGTCACCAAGAAAACAACTGATAACACACTACGCCGTGAAGGACTGAAATCCTGCAGTGCCCGCAAGGTCCCCCTGCTCAAGAAAGCACATGTACAGGTTTGCCAATGAACATCTGAATGATTCAGAGGAGAACTGGGTGAATGAGTGTTGTGGTCAGATGAGATCAAAATCGAGGTCTTTGGCATCAACTCAACTCGCTGTGTTTGGAGGAGGAGGAATGCTGCCTATGACCCCAAGCATACCATCCCCACCGTCAAACACGGAGGTGTAAACATTAAGCTTCGGGGGTGTTTTCTGCTAAAGGGACAGGACAACTTCCCCGTAATAAAGGGACGATGGACGGGGCCATGTACCGTCAAATCTTGGGTGAGAACCTCCTTCTCTCAGCCAGGGCATTGAAAATGGGTCGTGGATGACAATGACCCAAAACACACGGCCAAGGCAACAAAGAAGTGGCTCAAGAAGAAGCACATTAAGGTCATGGAGTAGCCTAGCCAGTCTCCAGACCTTAATCCCATAGAAAATCTTTGGAGGGAGCTGAAGGTTCGGGTTGCCAAACGTCAGCCTCGAAACCTTAATAACTTGGAGATTATCTGCAAAGAGGAGTGGGACAAAATCCCTCCTGAGATGTGTGCAAACCTGGGGGCCAACTAAAAGAAACATCTGACCTCTGTGATTGCCAACAAGGTGTTTGCCACCAAGTACTAAGTAATGTTTTGCAGAGGGGTCAAATACTTATTTCACTCATTAAAATGTAAATCAATTTTATAACAATTTTGATATGTTCTAGATTTTGTTGTTGTTATTCTGTCTCTCACAGTTCAAATAAACCTACCATTAAATGTATAGACAGATCATTTCTTTGTCAGTGGGCAAACAAAAAAATCCCTCACAGTATATTTACAAATGTAGGCTGGTAGAGACTGTCGACTGTGTTGTTTTCTAAATCAGTGTTTCACCAATAGAAAATCAGGTACTTGCCACTCTCTTCAAATAGTGGTCGTGGATGGTGTCTTCCACAAACAGCCTACCGGCCGCAATGCAGTTTTCACCCTTGTTAAAGAACACAGAGCTCATGCCCTGAAGCACGTACACACTGGTCAATGTACAGTCCAGCACTGGTTGATGCAATGAAATGTAGGGTTTGCTGTAGGGCTGAACGATTTTGGAAAATATTCTAATTGCGATTATTTTGACTAATATTGCAATTGCGATATAATATGCAATTATTATATGATTTATTATTAATAAATATAGATGTATACTACTGATCTCCAGTCAGCAACATAACACACAAAGTTCAGAAAAATTAAGGAAAACATACCGCCTGTATGTCTTCGAAAATATTTTGGTAAATCAAAGCTAAACGTAGGCTGATAACATGTGCGTTGCACTTTCTTAACTAAAGCTAGCTAGCTACCGTTTTGGAAAAAAACTTGCACTGTGGGGACTGTCGGAAATATTCAGAACTCGTGCATCTAAAGGTTAAATCCAGACATCCCAGGTCTCCTGGAAGTTCCGGGATTCTCCCGCATTTCAATAGCAGCTCCCTGACGCCCGCAAATGCTAGACAATCTCCCGGAAATCGAGGATTTTGTATTTAGAGCGAGCGAGAGACTGTCCAACGGTCATTTCTGGTAGAGAAAGGTGCATTTGTGGTGGGGGTTTGTGGTGTTTTTTTAGGGCTGAATTAGGTTGGTGGTGTTGCCCCGTGAGGTAGCAACGTTAGCCATGCAGGTTTCGCACAATACTTGACACTGCGCAGCATCTGTTTTTAAAGGCAAAATTGGCAGTGTCTGTAGTGTCAGGTTCTGTCGAGCCTGAGGCCGTCGTACAGGTCAAGGTAAAGTGTAACGTGCAAAGTTGATCCTTCGTCTGCAAACTGCGTTACTCTCGTGTGTCACATGACCAAAGTAAAATCGCAGCCTTTGCGATTACAAAATCTTGTTTTGTCACATCGAAATATTATCGCAAATGCAATTAATTGTTCAGCCCTAGTTTGCTGTAAATATTATTCTGGATTTGCACTGACCATGCGTACTGCTTTGTCCATATCACAGTCACTAAAGATGATAAGAGGCGATTTACCCCCCAGCTCCAACGATACTTTTTTCACATTGCTAACTGCACAGCTGTGGGAAGGAGAAGGGTATTTAAGTTTAGGTTAAGTGAATAGAATTACTACCATAACTGTTCCAGTTGGTTTTTGCCATTCTGCAAAAAAAACTGTGCAAATTGGCTCAGTGGTGGTACTTCTGTTTTCTTAACCTGAACGTTCACACCTCTGATTAAAAAGAATACATACACAAAGACAAAATTGGATGCACATTCACTTATTGGGGTCAAGGTAAATCTACACCAGTCACCAAGCTGAGAGACTGTTTACCTCTTCATGATATGTTTGCCAATTTCCGTAGAGCCAGTGAAGGCCAGCTTGCGTACATCAGGGTGGTCCGACAGACGCTGGCCAACCAGAGCACCTAATGTACACGTGGACCATAACTATCTTCTAGTTTACTTGGATAAATGTAGCACCATAGATATAAGAGGTTTTCAGTGAAATAGTGTGTGTGTCTATACCGGATCCAGGAAGTATGTTGATAACCCCCTTTGGGAATCCCACTCTGGATGCCAACTCTGCAAACTTCACAGCTGTCAAAGGTGTCACCTAGTGGCAGATATTAAAATACATTCATACACAGGATCTTCATTATAAAAGACAGAAACTCAATTAAAGGACAAGCTGTCGGCACTGGTGTAAATCTAACAAATGTTATGTAAAGCAGTCGTTGCTACATGACTTCACTGGTTTACCCCATTGTTGTAGTCTAGAATGCACCACTACCCTTTACCCTCCACAATGTATGCTTTCGGAATCTTTCCACACTGTAATGGTTTATAGATGCAGTAACCTGAGCTGGTTTCAGGACTACAGTGTTGCCAGCTGCCAGACAAGCAGCAGTCTTCCAGGCTAGCATCATCAGAGGGTAGTTCCAGGGGATCACTATACCACAAACTCTGAGAAAAAAATGTATTATGAAGATATATATGGACAACTGTGAAAAAGAGATATAACCACTTAGGTTCCCTTTAGGGATATGTTTAGGATGCATGTTTCTGAAACTTGCAGTGAATGTTAAAATGAATGCATGAAAGTGAATGGCTTATATTTGTGCATTGCTATTGGGTCGTGTGAATGCACATTGTTTACCATACATTGATTTATTTGTGGTGGCCCACATCTGTGATTGACAACTGACAAGGGAACTTCCCTCAGAGAAGGAACGTTTAGACCCGATCCCAATGCCAATCACAGATTCACAGACTTTGAGGCGCATTCTCACTAAGGGCCCTATCTTGCACCCAGCGCAATTGACTTTGTCAACGACGCAAGTATCATTCCTAGTTTGAACTCGACGCAAAGCGGAGTTTTCCCTCCACAGACGCACGTCGGTAAATTAGGGAATGAATTTGCGCTCCCGGGGGCGGTTCAGCGAAAAAAGTAGGCGTGTTCTGGCGCAAACGTTCCCTGGTGCTATTTTGCAGTTTCAGAAAAACAATTCCGCCACTGACCAGGAAAAACGTAGTCTAAAGTCAATGGCGCGTTATTCAGATGCTATTTTAAGGGCGCAAGCTTGGCCCGTGTGCACTGCTGGCGAGGCCAGGGTCTTCTTTCTGCAAAGCTACGTTACATTGTTTTGATTTATGGCGTGTTACATTTCTTCAATGATTATAAAAAGATTTTCATGAGAAATCTGTATGTATGTGAACTTGATTTGTAACAATTGTGGCAATTTCCTCCCATGCCTGTTTAACCGAAGCTAATTTGGGTGGGTTTCTTCTCCCATCTCCATCAGAATCAGAATTCGGTTTATTCGCCATGTAGCCTATGTTACACAAACACGGAATTTATTGTGGCAGGAAGGTGCAAACAATAAACATACATGGGTCTTAAATTAAGTTAAAAAAGTACAATAGTTAAACTAATTCTAAGAACTAAACAATTAAAAAATATAACAATTAAAAAAATTAAATATATATAAAACTAAGAATAAGAAATTGAATGAGCAGCATGAGCGGGCAATTTAGTGCAATGAGAAAACTGCTCTGCCTTTCCCATACAATGTCACTTCTCTATCTATCTATTACGGCCCTGACTAGAACGTCGGTCTCCTCGGCTGTGAACCGCTCCTGGCGTGCGCCTGGCAAATCCGCCGTTATTAGCAATCCGGAACAAGCGCTGCTCTTAAAGGGAATGTGACATGACGCTCTGATTGGTTTATTGCACGTTACGCCCAAACCACACCCATTTGTAATGTAGCTACTTCAGACCAACCTATTTTAGATTTGCACCAGGCGCAAAGTCATTTATCCCGCCGGCAAAATAGCAACCGCGCCAGAGTCCCGCCCACAAAGTTACTTGCGCTTTGCGTTTTGATACTTGTGTTTCAGATCGTTAAAATAGGGCCCTAAGTCTGTAAGGGCTTAGGGCTGTCCCACTGTCAAATCGCCAAGTGTGCGAGGGCTCTTTCGCAGAGATTTTGAGCCCTTTAGGCACCCTTTTCATAAGTCTGCATTTTTGCAGACTATGGCTAAGTGATTTTCCCACAATTCACAGCGTTGTGATGTGAAACACGAGGGTTACCAGGGGAAGCCCGGTAGCGAGAGAAAAGTCCCGGCAAACCCGCCTCATAAAACAAGAAAGAAGAATAGTAAACAAACAAGCATGGAAGGAGCTAAATATTTGATTCATCAACATTACTATTTTACCGATAATGCAGAAAAGTGCTGTCC
The DNA here is from genome assembly GCF_038355195.1 of Osmerus mordax. Taxonomy (NCBI): domain Eukaryota; kingdom Metazoa; phylum Chordata; class Actinopteri; order Osmeriformes; family Osmeridae; genus Osmerus; species Osmerus mordax. The sequence goes on along the minus strand of NC_090050.1, from coordinate 4,502,816 downwards.
TATTCCAATTTATAGCATTTTGAGCCCTTGCAGCCTCTTGCACGCAATCAATTACTAGGTGACGTCAAGTAAGTCTGTGAAGGTTCAGGGCTTAGGGTTTAGTTCTCTGCACAAATGTTCAAGTTCAATATTCAAGTTAAATATAATAATATTCATAGTTAAATACATTTGGCAAATATAAAAATATGAGTTAATGTAATGAGTAATGTTTAGGTTTCATGGGAAAAATTAATGCTAAAAAGTGACACTGCATGCTTAGTGCGCTCGCATTACTTGATGAAGGCCCTATGTACAATCACATCAAACTAGAGCCCGACCGATATATCGGCGGGCTGTTTTTTTTTTACTTTTTTTTTTTTCAAAGGACTTTAAGTTTCATATCTTAAGTTTGTATTTTTATACATTTTATGTATCAGAACTTTAATATATTTTAATGTTCCTCTGTTCTGATGTGAAAATAAAACAAACAAGTTTATTTTTAAATTGCATTATCATATTATTTTAGTGAGGAAATAATAACAGGAGTCAGATGGCTGAGTGGTTAAGGAATCGGGCTATTAATCAGAAGGTTGCCGGTTCAATTCCTGGCAGTGTCAAATGACGTTGTGTCCTTTGGCAAGCCACTTCACCCTACTTGCCTCTGGGAATGTCCCTGTAATTACTGTAAGTCGCTCCGGATAAGAACGTCTGCTAAAAATGACTAAATGCAAACTACAACTAACTAATGTTAGGGAAATCAGTTTGTTTTGTTACGCATTTCTGGATAAAAAAAATATATATATTATATCGGCCTATATCGGAATATCGGATTTTTTTATCACCAAATATTTGTATCGGTATCGGCCTTAAAAATCCTTTATCGGTCAGGCTCTACATCAAACCGATATTAGGACCCATGTTTGGGCTAAGTCTGGCTCCGCCCCTGCCTACCACCACAAATAGAATCTAATTCTGTTGGAAACACTGATGCACAAGTGTGTCTGTTGTGTTTCTCACCCTATTGGTTCTTTCTTGGTGAAGGTGAGGTTATGATTGGGCCGAGCCTGGTTGATGGGGATGGTGGAGCCCTGTAAGAGGAAGACAATGTGATTAATACTACTGGTACCACCTCCATTACCCATTCAGCAAATGACAACTTAACACGAGTCAAATCTAAGTATTATCCTCTGATTGTAAGGGAATCTAAACTCAACACATGATTATTCAAAGATTTTACCCTCCTCTCCCGTCTTACCTGAATCTTGTCACACCAGCCGGCAAAGTAGCGAAAGGACTGGATGGACATGCCCACATGGGTCTTGACGGCCAGGGTGTAGACGGCCCCGGAGTCCAAGGACTCAATAGTTGCCAACTCCCCCTGATGCTGCTCCATGAGGTCAGCCAGCCTGGAGGTCAGTAGGGTCAATGGTTCAAAACATATACAAACTAAATAGAATGCACTTAAATGGGTAAATAAATAACTGTAAAATTACTCACTTATACATGAGTCTGCCTCTGTCTCTAGAGTTCATCTTGCCCCATTCACCCTTCTCAAAGGCCCCCTTAGCCGCAGCTACAGCTTTGTCCACATCACTGACTTGAGCGAGAGATACGTCACATATGGCCTACAAGTTAGAGAAACCGAAATGATATCAGAGAATAAGTGTAAATTATGGCAACACTACTTCTTTCTCTTACTTTTGTTTCCTCCCTCTCTTTCCCTACCATTCCATCTGTGGGATTGATAGTCTCGTAGGTCTTCCCTCCCTCTGCATCCACAAACTGTCCATTGATGAAGAGCTGATGAGGCATCTGAATGGTCATATTGTTGATGTTCTTCTCCACCTTGGGTGCAGTGGAGACCCACACACATATATTAAATAACTGTAATCCAGAATCGTTTTTGGTTCAGTGTCTTTTTAAGCTTTTTGGACTATAAGTTTGAAATGTTGTGTATCAACCAATGTGTTCCTACTGTGGTTTGATGTCATTCTCATAATGATGGGAAAAACTATTTTGCAAACCAAATGCTGCAACGCATGACGGTATGTGATAATGCCGACATGATAACTTGTAATATTGCTGGTGATAATGCTAGCAGAATGATGCAATTGTAATTGATGATAATGCTGACATGATAATGTTCAGTACCACTCACATAGTCCACAACCAGCTCCTCCTTGCTATCCTCTCCTCTGAGCTTCCTCACACACATCTGGACAAAGTCCTGGAAGGTGGTGGCCATGTAAACGTCCTCATTCTGCAACAGGCAGCTACTGGCCCTCAGCTTCACCTCCTCCACCAGCCTGCAGATGGAGAGTCAGAGAAGGACAAATGTTCTATATTCTCAATGTTATGCTGTTATGGCAGTCTTAGTGTGAAGGCAAAAACAGCTCTGTTAAAAATAGTTAATGCCAGTCTTAAGATTTAATGTGTCCAGCAGAATCACCCTACCGACCAGGTAGTGAGGAAAGCTCGTGGGGGGGGGGGGGGGGGGGGGTATTGTATTGTTTTGTACGGTATTATGTATGCCATAAATTGTTTTGTCTGTATGCTGGTCTTGTTGCAGAATCAACTGGGACATAAATACATGAAATTAAATAACATTGATTGGGGTTTATATTGGGGTACCTCACATGTATAACCATATGGTTCTGGAGGAGACTTGGAGGAGAGATAGAAGTGATGAGTGAAAAGCAAATAGGATTGGACAGTGGTTGGGAGAGTTGAAAGAGAAGGAGCTAGATGAGATGAGGTAGAAGGGGTCAGTAGAAAAGTGTTTACAGTACCTGACCACATCCATGGAGGCAGCACCTGACTTGAAGAAGTCAGTGGAATCTTCAATCTGGACCACGTTAGTTAGAATGCTCTTCCACACATCCTTTCGGAATACAATAATCATTAATCCCATTAATGTAATCTAAAAGTTATTTAAACTCTTTATCAAAAGCAAGCAAAGGGTATACATCTTCATTGGAGCTGCCTAACCTTGGTAGTCTTTGCTAGACATAACCACCACAAAGACAATGATGTGGGGGGTACTGATGATTTAATCTTTTTGATCTACCCCAGGGTGAAAAGAAGAGATGAGCTAGTTAGCAGGCTCACCCGCATCTGACCAGCGAAGGCCTTCTCCTCCTCAGTGAGCTGCACAGCAGCACTGTCTCCGGATTTGAAATACTGCGATGCCGCTATCATCTTCCCATCCTCAAACTGTAAATTTTTTACCAGCAACTACACACAGGTAAGATAAACACACACAAACACAACACATTAAATATTGCTGTTTCTTATATACTAGTGTAATAATTGGACCAATACGCTGTTCTTATTGGTCCAGAAGACGTTCTCTCGGTCAATAAACTGCAAATGTTTACTCCTCGACAGGTCTGCAAACGCCTTTGTAAACCGAGATTTGTTAAAACGTTTGTTAACCGAGACCGTAGGTCGAGGTTTACAAACAAATCGTTTGAGGCTACAAAGCGTTTGCTGACCTGAATTCGTATTGTTGTAGTATATAAGAAACCAAATGTTTACTCCTCGACAGGTCAGCAAACGCTTTGTCACCTCGATTTGTTAAAACGATTTGTCAAATCTCACAAAGGTTTACAAAGGCGTTTGCAGACCTGTCGAGGAGTAAACATTTGCAGTTTATTGACCCATGATGACTAGTGACAGGTATGGAGGTTGAGGTGTCCCTCATCCCCTACTAGCAGCAACACTGTAATATTGCAACTCTGTGGATGGTGCCGAACCAAGCTTTCGTACTCTAAATTGGATGTACTGCTAACATCATTTCATATGTTGCAAAGGACCAATGCTAAGAGTGTAGGCGAAAACAAGCAAACTGCTGCCATTGCTCTTTTTGAATTAAATATTTTATTAAAAACTAAAAATCTATTGGAAATGTTCTTAAAATTGTATATGTACTATACACTCTGCAATACATTTTCATTTATTCATTTAGCAGACGCTTTTATCCAAAGCGACTTCCAAGAGAGAGCTTTACAAAGTGCATAGGTCACTGATCATAACAACAAGATAGCCACAAAACATCGCGAGTAGCCAAAACATGAAGCACACATTGTGAACAACCAAAGTAAGTGCCAAAGGGAAGAACCATAAGAGCATGTAGTTAAACAAGTTACAATTAAACAACATGAACCGCTATAAGTGCAAGTGTACCTGTGGAAAAAGCAAGCAACAATAATAAAAACAATATATCACAGCGAGTACAAAAATTTAAATCAGTTACCACTAACCACAAGAGCAACAAGTCTCTAAGCAAGAGTCATTGTGATCCTTGAGGAAACTAACATCGGGTCAAGCGAACCATTCCTAAGTACCGTTGTACTCCCGGAACAAGTGCGTCTTGAGCCTTTTCTTGAAGGTGGAGAGACAGTCAGTGTCTCTGATGGAGGTGGGGAGTTGATTCCACCACTGGGGGGCCAGACAGGAGAAGAGCTTGTGTTGGGACCGGGCGGTCTTGAGCGGTGGGACCAGCAGGCGGTTGTCTGAAGAAGACCGTAGGTGACGGGTGGGGGTGTAAGGCTGCAGGAGAGACTTGATGTAGACGGGTGCAGTCCCATTCACTGCTCGGAAGGTCAGTACCAGGGTCTTGAATCTGATACGGGCCATGATAGGTAGCCAGTGGAGAGAGATGAGGAGCGGGGTAACATGGGAGCGTCTGGGTAGATTGTAGACCAGGCGGGCGGGTTGCACATGCTGGGAGACCAGCGAGCAGCGAGTTGCAATAGTCCAACTTGGAGAGGACAAGTGCTTGGACTAGCAGCTGGGTGGAGTGCTCAGACAGGTATCTCCTTATCTTCCGGATGTTGTAGAGGGTGAATCTACACGACCGGGAGACCGCAGCAATGTGGGCCGTGAGGGAGAGCTCGTCGTCCATGGTAACCCCAAGGTTCCTGGCAGAGGATGAAGGGGTCACCGTCTCAGAGCCCAGGGTGATTGAGAGATCGTGGGAGATGGAGGGTTTAGCCGGGATGATGAGAAGTTCTGTTTTGGCAAGATGTCTGTGAGGCAGGCCTCAATCCTAGCTGAGATCCCCGGATCGGTCGGCGGGAACGACAGGTACAGCTACGTGTCGTCAGCGTAGCAGTGGTAGGAGAAGCCATGGGAGGTGATGATAGCAGCCTTCTTAACAGCAACCTTGCATTCACAGCACAATTTTTGTTGAGGTGCATCCAACTACTGTGAAAGGAAAGAGTTTGCCAGCATCAAGCTGTTTGTGGAAAAAAATCTTTCTTCTCTTTTCTTTGGCATCGTTCATGGTCCCCTTGTTCTCCTGTGATGCCTTCTTTGTATGTAAATAAACACATGGTTAACGACACCCTGGGGGTATTCCATCAACGTCGCTAACGAAAGCCGCGCTTACATGAAAAAGCCTCGCTTAGATAAACGTCAACTTAGACTTAAGCCTCAAGCTGTTCCACTAATGTTCCGTTCCACTAACAAGCAAAGCTAATTGAAGCTAGACTTGAGGTCCGCGCGCACACGGAGTACCAAAGCAGCCCAGATCAGGTGATCGTCGAAAATAAGGGTTATGTCACAAAAAGCAGAGCGTAAAGCAGCAGAACTGTGTTATTTTCAGCAGCGTAACTGGATTTTCTGAGTTATCCTGAAAAAGTGCAATACTGCCGCAATTAACAGGGCAAGGGAGACGATCTGGCAAAACATTGTTGACCGTTTAAATTCGTAAATTGTAGGCTTACCAAATCTACTTAAAAATATAGCTGCAAGCAGAAATTGGGGTGGCCAAGCAGGTCAGATGACCCAGAAGAAACTTTTGACATCCTCAGAAGAGGATTCCGAGTACACGCAGCAAGTTTGGCGTGAATCCATCAAAGATTTGCTGAAATATGACACAACTTTCTATTTGGCGGCTCTGCTGCCGATTTCGATTGGCTGTACCGGACGGTTTCGAAAATCTAAAATCATTTTGATAGTTTGTGTGAGGATTCAAATCAAATCAAATCAAATTTATTTGTACAGCCCTTTTTACACGCAAGCATGTCACAGAGGGCTTCACATACGCCCATAGAACTGCCCCTCAACCAACCTAAACCCTCAAGGAAGACAAGGAAAAACTCCCAAAAAACTCTCAACAGGAGAAAAAAAATTGAAGAAACCTTGGGAGGAGCAATTCAGAGAGGGATCCCCTCCTCCAGAGACGGTTGGTGAGAGAGAGGAGCAGAACACAGGCTAAACATAGTCATACAGTGTCGATGGTCTAATTGTCGATGGACTAATTAGCTGGTCGGCTCCATGACGCCGGATAAGTAGGGCGCGTGAGACTGTTCACCAAAAGAATGAAGGGGAACCAAGTAGCCTCAACTTTTATCTACGGTACTAATGCTTTTATCTACGGTACTAATGCTGAGGGCTCACTGATATCGCTGTCTGTACGTGTGATGACGTTGTGTCAGAAAAGTTAAAGATGTAACTCTTCATCCTGTATAAGAGAGTGATACTGTGTTCAGTATTCCTGGTGTGCAAAGAGAGGCCTACCTCCAAATCTGAACTCTGGGTAAACATACAATACCCTTATCTTGGAGCTGAGGACTAAGAAGAGGGGGGTTTGTTTGTTTGTTTAACCCTTTGATACACAACATGGGTCTAAAGTGACCCGGGAGAGTTAACATTTTCTATATCTTCGCAAAAAAAATATTTAATCATTCAGTATTCCAGGTATTCCTCAATTAACTTGTTTTTGGTCATCACAAGTCCTTATTTAAATTTTTTCTTTCTTACTTTTGGAATAAAAATAATTTTTGTAACACTACCCCTCTAATGCAAAACATGGGTCTAAAATGACCCGCATTCATTTCCTATGATATTTCATGTATGGCTGAGTGTGTCTTTGCCATATCTTTAGAAATCATCTAATTTCATAATTTAATATTCCAAGTATTCATTAAATATCTAGTTTTTTATTGCCACAAATACTTATTTTCCTTCTTTTTTTCTTAATTTATAAACAACCATTGTTTTTGTGTTACTACCTTCAGTTTACAGACATGGGTCAAAAATGACCCATATGTATTCCTATGGAGTTTTATAGGAATTTTTGATATTAGTTAATTTTTGCAACTTGGAACATATTTACTGTGGATAACTATTCACCTGTCACACATTTCACAACTCAACACAGCTGCTTTTAGGCTGGGAGATGTTCACAAGTGACATTATTGATGAGGTCCTGAAATGCAACAACTTTGAGACGAAGAGCTGCAACAGCAAAAGGGAAAGAGTGGAGAAGTATCAAACAGGAATTCATGGCCTCTATCAGTTTGACCCTCCTTGCAGGGGAGGACAAGAGCCTAGATGTGGCTTTTTTGGATCCAATTGCAAAATCCAATGTATAGCCACCATGGGGCTAAAGAGATATGATATCACCAGCTTGACTTTTGATGACAAGAGGCCTGGCTAATTGCAGAAGACGGTTCATTCCCAGTAACTTTGTCACCAGAGATGAGCAGTGTGTGCCATACATGCCCAGCAAGCCAGCAAAATGTGGAATTAAAATATTCTGGATGTGCGATGTGAGGGTCCCATATGTGGTAGACTGAGTGTTCTACCCTTCCAGTGTCCCTCTGACTGGAAAGCTTATTGACAAAAACCTGAACATTGTGGGGACTCTTCACCAGAACAAGCCGAACATACGAGTCACAAAGACATCCAAATGAAGGGAGATGCCAAGTTCCACATTTTTTCATGGTCATGTTGCCATTTAATTTGGATTCAATGGCAACATGACTGGTGAGCTATGTGCTGAAGAAGGGAAAGGCTGTTGTCCTTCTGAGCACCATGCATGATGGCAAAGCAGTGGATGACAACCATTTTGTGATCCAGTACTGTAACAAAATAAAATCAGGAGTGGACACAATGGATCAGATAGTTTGCACCTACTCATGTAAGTGGAGAACACGGAGTTGTCTGGCACAATGTGCTGGATGTTGCTACCCTCAATGCCTACACTAACTTTTACAACAACACCATGATTAAATGGGTGGTGTGACCAAGCAGCAGTTCATCAAGGAGCTAGACAAGGACCTTGTCATGCCACATAAGAGGCGCATGAAGGCCAAGTCACAGCTCCAAAAGTATATTAAAGAGGTGATGGAAAGATGTGGAGTAAAAACTAAATGCAACTACCACCCAGCCACAAGAAGAGCTCTTATCATCAAACTTTATGAAGCTGAGGATATCCTCAAATCTCTTTAGCCCCATGGTGGCTTTATACATTGGATTTTGCAATTGGATCCAAAAACTCTCCCGCAAGGCCACATTTAGGCTCTTGTCCTCCCCTGCAAGGAGGATCAAACTGATAGAGGCCATGAATTCCTGTTTGATGCTTCTACACTCTTTCCCTTTTGTTGCTGCAGCTCTTCATCTCTAAGTTGTTGCATTTCAGAACCTCCTCAATGATGCTGTCACTGATGAACATCTCCCAACCTAAAAGCAGCAGGGTTGAGCTGTGAAATGTGTAGCAGGTGAATAACTATTCACAGTAAATATGTTCCAAATTGCAAATATCCAAAGTCTCTATCAAATTCCATAGTGAATCCATATGGGTCATTTTAGACCCATGTCTATAAAATAGATGTAGTACCACAAAATGTTTTTTGCTAAGAATGTAAGAAAGACAACAATTAAAATATTGATTTGTGATTCTCAAAAACAAAATAAAGGAATAATTGGATTATTAAATAATGAAATGAATTGATTTTTAAATATATAGCAAAGAAACACTCAGCCATACATGAAATCAGAATCAGAATCAGAATCAGAAAGGGATTTATTCGCCATGAAAGTTTGCACAGACAAGGAATTTGCTTTGGCAAATTTCATAGGAAATGAATGCGGGTCAATGTCATAGGAAATGAATGCGGGTCATTTTAGACCCATGTTGTGCATTAAAGGGGGTAAGCATAGCTTGTGTATCAAAGGGTTAAAGGCCATATGGCAGGTTAAACACTACTGTTGATTAATGGGTACATGAAGCACTCGAGATATGTATATCATTTAAAATATCTTCAAATGGTGTCTCCAAATGGTGTTAAAGACCAGTTTTTGGTGTTAGCATTAGCATATTATTAGCGCAATTCGGCGATGACGTGACGTTGGGGAGTCATGGAGGAGAGTAGCCTCAGCCTAGTACTAGAACTATGGCGACTGACAGGGATGAAGAAGAGGTGGCAAAAAACACTAATGTGTATGATGGCCCGCAGCTGTATAATTTTGAACCAAGTAGACATGAGAGGGCAAATGAGGAATTGCCAAGACCTTATGGCTGTCAAAGCCAATTAAATGGATGGTCCGAGGAGAATGAGTGGAGAGTTGGTGAAGTGTCCTGGTGAGCTGCTATCGTTTAGCAACGCAGCAACGAGCTCTGGAGCTAGTCTCCGAACAGCAGTGCACATATACAAAACATTTTTACTGTCAATGAATAGCACCGAGTGAAAGTCAACGTTTTCTTGATATCTAGTGACAGTGATCATTCAGGGCCTGACATTAACTTTTTGAGGCACTTGTCCTTTGGACAAGTAGCCCTACATTTACGTTTCACTTTTCCATGCACAAAAGTCATGTCCGGGTAAAGATTGTGCCTTTGACCAACAAAGATGAGCTGTAATATTATACAAATGATAATAATTGTTATTTTTTTTATTTGTTATATTAAACAATTACACAATTTCTGCAGAATGAAAACACTTTCTTTTATGTAGGCTACTGTATTGCAGCTTCGTCCCAATATCTCTACAGACCGTGCAGCTAATTTAATGCTCAACACTTGAACGGGGCTTATTACTTAAAAGAGGACTTATTTACTGTGTCTTCTCAGTTACACGATCAGGGCTTGGAAATACTGTGACTTGCTAAAGAAAAAAATCCTTGTGTCCCGGACAATCATGTTGTTAGCTGTAGTTCAGTTAAGTAAACTAGTACTACCAGCAAACTTATCTTAACTCCTCAAAAGAAGTTTGGAAACGTTATTTTGGTCGATTATTCCTCCCCTTCAATAATACCAATTGGTATTGTATTTTATATCGTTGTAAAGCCTGATTATTCACCTTTACAACGAGGTACAACGTTTCCGAACTTTTTTTGAGGAATTTAGATCTAGAAATATAAGACATCATGCTAGCGATGGGCTAGCTATGGGCTAACTTGCCAGTCCCATCTGTAAAATCCCCCCAAGATCATCCCTAATTAACTATTTTCCCCGACGTAAACACATTTCGATTAGATGTCCCACGTTTAGATGGTACTAGCAGAGCCCATATAAGACATTCTCTGGTACTAGCCTAGTGTTTATTTCTAATCGATTTCAATGGTCTCAAAGCGGGCTTTGGTCTGTTGTCTCCCCAACGTGACGTCATGCAATGCATTGTGGGGGAAAGAAGAATCATTGCAAAAATTAGCTACTTTTTCATATTATATTCCGTTTTGTGACACCCAACAACATCAAATACAATGGATAACAGTTTAAATGTGTATTACCAACAACCAAATAGCGCAAATTCGTTGGAAAAATAAAGAGCTAGAAGGAAGACTGAGGTCTGGTGACCATTAGCTTGTCATCTAGTGGGGGTAGGGTTGTTGTAAATGTCCATTGCAAGGGACGCACTCACACATGCGCGCCAGGTCTATGCAAGGGAGCCAATGAAGGAAGAGCCATGGGACATTTGCATGCCTTTGTTTTAACCAACCGACTGTCAAGAGCGGTTCTGTTTAAATAGGTAGCTAGCACAACATGCTAGCGGACAAACTTTATAGCACCATGTCCAAGCTCCAGATGGGGCTTGGACAGTGGCAGAGTCTGGCCATTTGAAGGGCAGGGGCGTAAAAATTACAAGGGCTGCTACTGCACGACATGGGGTCTCATCAGTGTAACACCCCAAGTGTTGTCACAGCCTCACTTTGGGAAAGCATTCCCTAGTGGGCACATTGGGTCTCATTCACCAAATGTTCTTAAAAACTAATTTGTTCTTAAATCCCACTTAAGCAGTTTTCACAAAGATTCTGGCATTCACCAATGTTTTCTTATTTGGGATTTGTTTTTAGGTAAGAACAGAATTTACGCACACCCAAGAGCACTCTTACACACAATTGAGAGCTGACATGTTTGCGCAAAATAAGTACCTGCAAACAATTCTGCTGTTTAGGAACACGTCATGAATCACACGTGGACTTTTCTTAGGAACTTTCTTAAGAACAAATGTAAGAAATAACTTAGGAAGATATTGGTGAATGAGGCCCATTGTAGGGGAGACTGTTGGGCACAGCATCTAAGCCGTTCCATCCGCATTCTCCCTGGAGAAGGCTCCGGCGAAGGGGAAGCGTGTTTCCAGTGCTGCTGTTGTGCTGCCAAATGGGGGGCATACCCGAGGAGTGAAATTTGCAGGTACGGACGTGAATCACGTTCATATTTTCTCGGTGCACTGACCTGTTGGACAGGCGTCTGATCGATTGCGGGGAGTAGGTTTGGACATGTTGTGCAAATGCAAATGTGAACGCCTTCTCAGGTTAATAGTAGTCAACAATAATCGGGGCATTACGAGAAACTTTGCTTCACAAGCCAGAGTTCGCTAGATGGCCTACTTTAGCCTAGTAGTGTTACTGTTTTTATACTATCTGCCCTGATTGTCACTGCTTGACTGAGCCAAACAGAAGTGCTTGCTGATTCGCGCTGTTGTTTAATTGGTTGTTAGCATCGTGGAGCAGACAGCTCTGTAATCTAATTGCTCGCATTTGATGACATTTCATTCAATTCTGAAGCAGCGGTATTGATGAATATAGCGGAAATACTGGAGCACATCAGCCTAGTGCCATGTGTCTAAAGTAACAATGGAGACTTTAAACGTTATCGGTTAATAGCTTACACTTAACTAGGGATGCGTTGATAAGATTTTAACGATTCCGACTCCTTCAATTCCTGCTTATTGATTCGATTCCTTATCGATTCTCTTATCGATGTTCCCCTCTACAGCCAACTAGGTCTGTGCGTTCTGCACCCCCCCACACACACACACTCGTTCTAAACGAATTTCTCAAACTGGCTTTGACTGGCCCTGAAATGAGCTAATACCTACCACCTCTAGGCCTCTTCAGGCCTCTGTTTTCAAAACAAAATCTAGTCGGAGATAGAAACTTTCAGTTTCCTTGTGTTCAAGCTTCTATTACTCAACACCAGTAGGACTTACAGGGGTCCTAACAACAGGGAAAATAACTTCAGTGTCACCTTTCAAAAGAGACCATTTACATGCATGTACTCCAAATGGTTCAACAACAGCTTTCAATGTACTTTGGGTATGTTGTTTAGGCGTTTTCAGGCACATTTAACAGGACTATTAAAAGGTTAAACAATTAAAATGCTAAGTTTAATAATGGATTAAAAATCGATATGCTCAGTTTAATAATGCGACACGCGAACGTTTGCTGATAACACACGGCACCCCGATAACGTGAAATGATCAATAAGATTAATACTAATGGGAGACGAATGCCGGAGCTAAAATGTATGCGTCAAACGACGGGACAGAAGATAACTAGATCGACTACACACAATAAAGGCAAATTGCTTCACACAGTAACAAGTGGTTGTGATCACTTTTGAGCAGTTTAGCTCTACCTTAGATAGAGATGAAGCGCGAACGTTAGCTGCGCTGCTGCATGCATCGAACACATGACATTCCAGTAACTTCATTCCATGCTGTGTGTTCAAATGCTTCTTCATATTTGTAGTATTTCCTCCCTTCGACGAAATAGACTTTTTACACGCGTTACAAGTGGCGTTGTTGTCATTTTGTCATGTGAAATACAACCAAACTTTAGAATGCTTCTTTCTAGTTGCCATGTTTGCGGCATGCGCAAACTTTTATAGTTTATTCAGACATTCGCGTGTCCCATTATTAAACTGAGCATATCGATTTTTAATCCATTATTAAACTTAGCATTTTAATTGTTTAACGGCACAGAGAATCGTTAACAGAATCGTTAAGGAATTTTGCTAACGATTTCAAGGAATCGATTCACTGGGAACCGGTTCTAAACAAGAACCGGTTCTCGATACCCATCCCTACAGTTAACCGGATAATTTCTGAACGGCAACAAATCGATTAATGATAATTCATGAACATCCCTAGCGGGAATGTGTCCTGTGGAGGAATGAAATCTATGATGCTAATCTTTGCTGCTATGTTCTATGTCTGTTAGCCTACATTAAAGACAACCAATACTTCAGCTATACCAAAATGTGTAATGACAATGCTGAACATTTAACAATCAATGCTTCAGGTGAAATAAGTAGGCTAATGATAATGATAATGATGAATATGTATATATATATATATATATATATATATATATATATATATATATATATATGTCCACAAATGATTGTGCACCACAATGTGACTGTCAGAGAGCGCCGTTCTCAAGAAATGTGTCCTTTCGTGGGAAGAGGAATGCAATAAGTCAGCATACTTTCACATTAAAATCCTATGACTCTGCCTGGCTTCAATAATCTTATACATACTGTGGTGCGTTCTCTATGAGCCCTCTGCCCGTAAACATGTCTGTGCTGTGTGCTTTCATGGTGCATGGTTTAGAGTCCCGAAAGCTGCAACCATTGTCCATAAAAGGATTGGTGGCAAGTGTCCAGTTGTACGTTCGGTGTGCGGATCCTTCATCATGCAGCCTTTCCGGGAAGCCCGTCTATCCGTCTTGTCATGAGTGGTGCACGGAAGCAGCGGGCTGAAAGCAGATAAACGTCTCTCTATCACTCTCCCTTAGTGCACAACTACTGTAGTGTCCGCTCCGAGACAGGGGTGCTTCGTGCTATGTCGGCACCCTGCTCGATAGTGTTTCTCACGGGTTTCTGCGGTGCGGTGAATATGGCTACATGCCCCTCTAGATGCGCTACTTTCAATCCGTTATGCGATCTCACCATGCATGTCCGATTTCATAATGGGAAGTGGGATGTTCACTGTTATACGGAGTAGGGCCTACTACAAAACTGATGTGACATGTAAAGGCACCCCCATTGTGATTGTCCAAACTAACTACCTTTGTCCCCTCTCCCTCATGCGCCAGTACCTGCTATACCGCCCCCGGGCGACACCTGATGAGCCTGTTTACCAGTCACGCAGCCGGCAAGGCCACGACCAGATCGTGGCTCACGCAACGCCACAGAGTTCTGTGTGAACGCTGTGACCTGTCCCCGGAGCTGTATACGGCGCATTCCTTCCAGATCGGGCTGGCCACCTCTGCTTCTGGTGTCCGTGTCCGCGCTGGACATCGTGGAAGCGCTTGAGAACAGAGAATGTGACTGTCGGGCAATGTTGCACAGCTGGTACAATAGAGGCTTGCATTGGATAATGCTCAGTGACTGTCTCTACTCTAGGCATAGTGCTCGAGGTGAGCAAGCGCTCAAGCATAGCGGGTCTGAGACCTCCGGCGACCAATGTGGTCCGCATGTATCCCGGATCCATGTAAATCCATGGATAACACAACGCTCATTCAAAATCGGTAAAGCTTAGGGGCACTGTTTGCCCTGGGCTACACTTGCTAAGGTTAAGCTTGGCTCATCCTTGGGGTTGCCGATGGGCACTAGAGGGCGGGTCTCTAGAGGTATATTATCTGCCTTTTATGGATGAGAAGGCAACTAATGTGGTCCGCATGTTTCCTGAGGCTGGGTGGCTTCGTACATTGCAATGCTAGTATGTCTCTTCGGATCTCCAAGTAGCCGTGGTGATCCGCAGACGGGCTCTGATGCGCTAAGTAGCCATCAGAATCCACAGTGTCTACATGGGGATATCCGTTAAGATGCCTTGGACTTCCAGGGAACAGCGGATGCTCCGCTGACACATTTGTCTCACATCCTCATGTAACATCCTGTGGTGGAAATTTTGAATATAGTTACAATGTATGTGTTTTATATATATGTAATGTAATGAATTGGGGCTTTGTAGGACGCAAGCTTTGTAGAATGTATGTAGCAGTTGGTCTTAAGGTATTTATGGTGTTGTTTTATGATGCCTAACTAAAAAGCCAGAGGCACGGAGGTTGGGGGATTCTTGAGTTCCCGTGGCCTAAAGGGAGAAGTGTAGATGGATCAGTTGATCTAGCAGCTCTGACCTTTTGGCCAAGGAGATTGTGTCCTGTGTCCTGTTTGTGTTTCATTAAGGGTATCTTTACTATCCTCATTTAGAGAAGGAGCTTGGACATCAAAGAACTGTGGGACACTTGATGTGGAGTCAAACTGTCACTGAGTAGTGCTGGCCAATCACAGAGACTGCTATATTGATTGATTGAACATCTTGAAGATCCTATTTATATAAGGCAGGGCTTTATGGTTGTTCTCCATCACTCTACCGAACGACCTGTAGCACGTCCTTCAGTCATGACTGATCACAGAGTACTCTGTTCATTTTTAAGTTGTACAAACTAAATAAATGGTATTGTAACTACATCTTTTGACTATTCAGATCTACACAGTGCCACTTGAATTCTGCCATTACATTTTGGTGGCCAGTACGGGTATCCTCGATCGGTCTACGGCGTTCAGCAGGCAGCTCCCCTCGGCGAATTAATCCTCCGGCTAAAAGCCACCTTTTTTCCATGCGTGAGACCAGGGGTCTCCGGCAGGGCCGGGGGGGGCGCCCGTTGGACGTCTTGTGGCTGACGCGGGATCCTAAAAATCCGGTGAGTTATTCTTTTTGGTCACTGTGTGATATTGAATTGTCTAAATGTGTGTTGTTTAGGCTATTGCCAATAATTCGGTTAAGTTAGTAATGGGGTAAGGCCGGAGGAAAACGTATCCTTTACATTGAAGTAGTAAAAAAGCATGCAAGGTTGCGTTGACGAACGCATAAAGGGTAATAATTCGCACGTGATAAGAAAAGAGTAAGAGAAGAGTAAAAAGTAACCAGCTGAGTTTTACGAAAAAAAAGAAGTTAGGAAGTACAGAACGCAGGCGGCCCGTCTGGTCTACAATCGACCCAGACGCTCCCATGTTACGCCGCTCCTCATCTCTCTCCACTGGCTACCTATCATGGCCCGTATCAGATTCAAGACCCTGGTATTGACCTTCCGAGCAGTGAATGGGACTGCACCCGTCTACATCAAGTCTCTCCTGCAGCTTTACACCCCCACCCGTCACCTACGGTCTTCTTCAGACAACCGCCTGGTGGTCCCACCGCTCAAGACCGCCCGGTCCCAACACAAGCTCTTCTCCTGTCTGGCCCCCCAGTGTTGGAATCAACTCCCCACCTCCATCAGAGACACTGACTGTCTCTCCACCTTCAAGAAAAGGCTCAAGACGCACTTGTTCCGGGAGTACAACGGTACTTAGGAATGGTTTGCTTGACCCGATGTTAGTTCCCTCAAGGATCACAATGACTCTTGCTCAGAGACTTGTTGCTCTTGTGGTTAGTGGTAACTGATTTAAAATTGTTTGTACTCGCTGTGATATATTGTTTTTTATTATTGTTGCTTGTCTTTTTTTTCCCACAGGTACACTTCCACTTATAGCAGTTCATGTTGTTTAATTGTAACTTGTTTAACTACATGCTCTTATGGTTCTTCCCTTTGGCACTTACTTTGGTTGTTCACAATGTGTGCTTCATGTTTTGGCTGCTCGCAATGTTTTGTGGCTATCTCGTTGTTATGATCAGTGACCTATGCACTTTGTAAAGCTCTCTCTTGGAAGTCGCTTTGGATAAAAGCGTCTGCTAAATGAATAAATGTAAATGTAATGTAAATGTATAGGCCTGTGAAATTTCAAAGTAAAGGTTTGAGTTTGTAACGCGCGTGTTCATGTTTTTTTTAATATGTTTTTTGAGGTTAAAAGAAGTGAGAGTAACTTAATGGTGTCAAATTAACAGCTATATACAAATTACAAACATCAACATTTTAATAATTTTTCTTTTGTTTGATTATTTGTAATTTACGAAAATATTTAGTAGGGGTATATTTTCATTGAAAAGTTGTGAAGTTGGAATTTAAGGGTTTTAGAAAAGAAAAGCGGTAATTGTGTCTTTATTTTCCTTTGTTGGTTATTGTTCAATTGTTCCGTTATTGTTCAATGTGGTCAAATATGGATTGTAATTCGAAAATTAATAGGGCTAACGATGGTCTGGAGGCAGAATTAACCTGTCCAAACATCGATTACATGAAACAAAAGTATGGTAACGATAGCTTATTGCAAATGCAAATATGGATTGATAAATGTGGATTTTCGAGTGTGGGGTCGTTTTGTTTTAAGGACCTTATTGATTGGGAAATAAGCTTGTGTAGAGAGAAATTGATACATGATTTGAAAAAAAAAAGAGAAAAAAAGAGATTTTAGCCTGATTGGAGGCCTTTTTCTGATTGGATGGAGGCAGGTAGAGTTAGAGATAAAGAAATACTAGGACAGAATAGTGTGGGGAATTTTTCATCTATTTCCCCACAGATTCACGATTGAGATTTTCTGGCTGTTCCGCAAACAAACTTCGCCGTCCTATTCATCCGCAGCCTGGAGGGGTTTTGCGGCAGGATGCGCAGGGGCATGAGGTTTTGTTGGGAAAGCGAGAACAGACTAGTAGTAGTAGTTTATTTGAACATGTAAAAAAATTAAATAAATACAAATATATATACAGACATGCATACATATAAAACTTAAAATTAAAATGACAACTTAATAAGGTCATGTACTTCTCAGCATAATCTTCAAAAATTAATATAAGTTATTCAAATTAGAAACGAACGTGAATTCAGACATTTGCCATTTCTCTACGACTCAGGTGTCTTCTGACAGACGGTTATATCTAGGATAAGTCAAGAAAGCAGGATCCTGGAATTTGTTTATAGATTTGCTTTGGATTCCTGCAAAGATTGTGGCTTGTGCTTTGACTTGCACTTTTGCCTATACTTATTATTTTGTGTTTCAAAAGAAGGAGAGGTTAAAGTCCTCCGGTACAAAAGGGTTTGAGTCCCTGAACGAGTTTTTGTGTTTGGAATAAAGAATATTATAGGCTTGGTTGGTATTGCTTCTGTCTCAAGGGACAGCACTGAGTTACGGTTGATCAAAGCTAATGCAGAGCTGTTGAAAAACATGTAGGCCAACACGATTTTCTAGGAATGATCAATCCAAAATGCGTGGTTTAATTGTGGGAATTTGGGTCATTATGGACGTGAATGTCCGGAGATGTGTCATCACTGTTGAAAGTTTTCTGGAAACTGGGGGCGAGCCTTCGCAAACTAGAGTGGTTCGTGACCGGAAGTTGAATGAGTTCCGAACTGGTGACATATATTGTTTACAAACATACACAGATGAAACACTTGGAGAGAACTTATGTTATATTCTCTTCAGATTCTTATGGATGTTTATCGGTTATGACATTGTTGGTAGAGGAGAGACGATTGACTTGTTATATTGTTTTACAACTTTGTGTTAACCATTATATATTTGATGTTAGACTTTACATCGGTCTGATTACCGCCAGAAGGCATTTGTTTTTGAAGACGAAGACAGTCTGTTTTGAAAATGCTAATGTTAATTCTTTGGCTGAATTCTCCACTTGAAAAGAGGCGCATGCGCTTGAGCCTAGCGGAAGTTGAAGCTCATTCTGCGTGCAGTGGCCCACACCCGTCATGAGTGCAAAAAAAAAAAAAACTCACTCTTTTGAAAGAGAATTTGACGTTGAAAAGAGAAATGTATTGGTTGGAAAACAGATGTATGTTTCTCTTTTTTTATTTAGGAAATTATGTACAGACCGATTTTCCATATTATGAGTTTGATTCGATATTGAATAATGCGCTGTTAAATTTCGTTTTTTGGGTCAGATAATTGGTAAAGGCCAGTTTTGTCAACAAAAGCGATATTCATTTGAAGAATTACAATCCCGAGTTTACAGAAACTTATAGAAAGTTTTTGTGCTTTCAAACGGAAATGTCAGTTTATGTTGTTTAAGGAATATTTTTTTGTTTACGTATTGAATTTATCTGGAAATGTTTCGATTTTGTGTTATGAGAACGGGGTTACAGTAATATCTACATTTGATTTCAACACGTGCGTAGTGATATCCATTGACATGGAATCAATCGAAGGTTTTTATTTTCATAGCTGGGTGTTTTGTGAGAGTTCACAGATGTTACTGTTGTTTAAGGAAATATATGTAAAGGGTTAAGAAGACGTGATTAGAAAGGTTGTTTTACACACTTTGATGTGTCAAGAAGGGAACAATGAATATTCTTTGAAGAGGTATATGGGCTAAATATTTTAGGTCAAAATAGTGAACTCTTGGGTTTTTAATAGAGTTTTGATACGGTATTAGATGCAATTTGGTAAAGAATGGAAAAGATAAGATAACTACAATATACTTTAATTTGGGTGTTTTAGCAGGGCCTGGTACAATGTTTGGGATAAACTGTTAGGCTGTTATGAGTTTGTTTTTATTATGCTATTGGTTCATAAAGAGGGTTATTATAACCTTTGATTTTGAAATAATTTGGGAAGACTCATTACGTCTGATAAATTGTGGTTGTGATGGTTGAAGCTAAGTAGCTTGTTCTGGACTGCAGCCAAAGCAAGTTATGAAGTTCTACCTATCTAACCTATATATAAATATAGATGGGGTATAAGTTTAGCTAATGGCTACATTAAGAACATTTTATGGTCCATGTTTCATTTTGGAATCATACAGATTAAATTCTGGTTTGGGGTAGTGATGCTAGTGTTCCTCATGTCTTGGAAAAAGAGAGATTTGATTTGGTGAATTTAAATACAGAAAATAAAAGATAATCTAAAATATGAAGGTATTCATTTGAACTGTTCCTAAAGGTTTTTTGAAGAAAAGGTAATAAGAGACTAAAAGTTGAGGTTATTCGTAATTTGGTTGTTTTCTAAAATAGTTTTATTCTCTACAAATTGGTTCAAAAGTTGGTTGCTTCAGTGTAAGCTTGTTAATCCATAAAAGGGAAAAGAGGTAAAATATTTACTGATAGTTAAATACATCATTGGTGTTATATATGATTTTGGGAAAGAAGGAAACATGGGAAGTTTCTTAGTTTCATCTGGGAAACAACTTGCTCTATGCAAATGTGGGGCTCATTCTAACAATGATGATTATTTCACAGGGAAATGCTTGTGTTGACACTGGCTGGAGCAGTTTCTAGATTACCTGCATGCATTGATGAACTAACTAGAATACGTTTTTGATGTTGAAATATGTTTACAGGAAGTGATGAGATGGTGTTGCCATGTCCGGAAAAGCCTAACTTGACAAATATGGGTTTACAGGACTCCTTTGAGGAAAATTGTTGTGTGACTGATACAATATTTTTTACAGATTCTTGAAGGGAAGCGCATGCTTCTTAGAGCGGAAGAGATGGCATTTAGGAATTTATGACTGACTGATCCAAACAGGAAGTGACTTTTATGGTTTTATGACTTGAGCTTTAGTACTTTGTGGTAGGACTGTGAGGGTTTGATATGATACTGCTGAGTTGAAAATATTGGACTGTATTTAACCCAGAGTGAGAATTTTGTTTTTTGTTTGAGTATATTTGACAAGAATTACAGAATACAGTGGGAGAGATGGAGAAAGGAATGGTGGAATGGAGATTCGAACTTGGACTAAACCACAAGAAAATGCGTTTTGGAAAAAGGAAGGATATGAGGTTGTATGGTCTGCATAAAACATTTATCTTGAGATTTTGCTCAGTTAACACATGGAAAGATCATGCCTCTAAAGTTAGTGTGATATCAAGTATGTATTAATTGGGTGTGCTCAAGCCTTCGGCGAGAGCACAACCTTTGTTCTCTCACATATATATTATTATTTTTTTTTTTTGTTTTTTTGCCCCCCTAAAACTCACTAAATACTTGGCCTACATAGACAACGTAGGTGTCAAAAGTTTCGTCTTGGTAGCGATTGAGTTGCTTCTATTGGAATTTACGTTCCGTTGCATGGTTTAAGCGTAAGTTAAGTTTTTGTGGCGAAAAGTGAAGCTAACGGTGGCTAATTTGCTAGCCACAGTCACTGACGTTACTAACGTCACTGCGTCACTAACGTCACGAAAACACGCGTGACTACCTTTGCCAGAACATTCATTTCACATCTGTTAACTTGGGGGATAGCTAGGCTAACTATAGCTTTACTTCAAGGCAGCTGCAGAAACGCCACAAGAAAAGAGGCCAGGGTGATAACTATTTACTCATTTTACTTTGTGATATGACACACAATTGTGATGTGTAATGTACAATATAAGCTGATATTATTAAGGAAGTACATCTACTTTCGGAAACAGTAGTCTACTATTTCACTGAAGTATTAGCATCATGACATTAGCCTGTGTTTCCCGGGCAACACATACTACAGTGGTCTATGATGTAGCGTTATCTGTTTTCAATCGTTAAAATAAACATTCCTCACATATACATTTTCGTTGTAGGATTTATTCTGACATTAGAAAACGATTTGTTGGTGAAATTACCATTACCTGTGGTTTCAAACCAGTGTAGCTCACTGCAACGCTGTAGCTTACGCGAGACACACTACAAAAACATCTAGCTACAGTACACAGCTGTTTAGGAAGTCAAACGGAGACAGAAAATGTTCGGCACTCCCCTTACTTAAATCAAAAGTCTATCTAACTACTAACCTGAACTTCATTGCCACAGCCTAAACGTTGTCAATCTGTTCATGAAAATAATTAATTTCAGCCTAAACCGTACAATGGAACGTTAAATCCAATTCAACCAACGCAATCGCTACCAAGACGAACACAGCAGTAGTCTAGTACTGTACCGTAGTAGTACAATTTACCGGGGCAGCTTCTCAACACAGGGCTATATCGCATTTTGCGTTGTTACTGACAATGATCGCTACCAGTGAGCTTTTTATGAATGAGCAATTTTCCACTAAATAAATGTCAAGCTTATTTACGTTTTGGGGGGCATATTTTCAGTTAGCAGATGGTACCGTTTGAATTGCGATTCCATCTTCTACTGCCGGGTAACGTCGTAGAATAATCTTCAAAGGGGTTGTTTATTCATGAATGAATGCAATATGAGTAGGCTAAATGCCTGAAAATATCATGAGAAGAGAAAAACTTAAAATGACGTTTAAATCATAGAGATTAGGTCAATTTTTACACCGGTCTGCAATAATGTCACGAAAACACGCGTGACTACCTTTGGCAGAACATTCGTTTCGCATCTGTTAACTTGGGGGATAGCTAGGCTAACTATAGCTTTACTGCAAGGCAGCTGCAGAAACGCCACAAGCAAAGAGGCCAGGGTGATAAATATTTACTCATTTTACTTTGTGATATGACACACAATTGTGATGTGTAATGTACAATATAAGCTGATATTATTAAGGAAGTACATCTACTTTCGGAAACAGTAGTCTACTATTTCACTGACATATTAGCATCATGACATTAGCCTGTGTTGCCCGGGCAACACATACTACAGTGGTCTATGATGTATCTGTTTTCAATCGTTAAAATAAACATTCCTCACATATACATTTTCGTTGTAGGATTTATTCTGACATTAGTAAACGATTTGTTGGTGAAATTACCATTACCTGTGGTTTCAAACCAGTGTAGCTCACTGCAACGCTGTAGCCTACTGTACCCGAGACACTAGTGTGAGTAGCTAACAACAACTCCTCAGCTGTTTAAGTCAAACGGCAACAGAACATGTTCGGCACTCCCCTTACTCAAAAGTCTTTCAGTAGGGAAACTATCTGACTACTAACCTGAACTTCATTGCCACAGCCTAAACTTTGTCAATCTGTTCATGAAAATAATTAATTTCAGCCTAAACCGTACAACGGAACGTTTAATCGAATTCAACCAACGCAATCGCTATCAAGACGAACACAGCAGTAGTCTAGTACTGTACTGTAGTAGTAGAATTTACCGGGGCAGCTTCTCCACACAGGGCTATATCGCATTTTGAGTTGTTACTGACAATGATCGCTACCAGTGAGCTTTTTATGAATGAGCTATTTTCCACTAAATAAATGTCAAGCTTATTTACGTTTTTGGGGGCATATTTTCAGTTAGCAGATGGTACTGTTTGAATCGCGATTCTATCTTCTGCCGGTAAAGTCGTAGAA
The DNA here is from genome assembly GCF_038355195.1 of Osmerus mordax. Classification (NCBI taxonomy): domain Eukaryota; kingdom Metazoa; phylum Chordata; class Actinopteri; order Osmeriformes; family Osmeridae; genus Osmerus; species Osmerus mordax. Next base: position 4,479,699 of record NC_090050.1, on the reverse strand, counting down.
TAATCTTAAAAGGGGGTTCTTTATTAATGAATGAATGCAATATGAGTAGTCTAAATGCCTGAAAATATCACGAGAAGGGACAACTTAAAAGGACGTTTAAGTCATAGAGATTAGGTCCATTTGTACACCGGTCTGCCAAATGTATTCGTTTTGATTCAGCCTGTCAGCTGCCTCTTGCAGGGGAAATGAGAAGACATCATATTTCATTCTACACTTCACTCATATTTTGAGTTGTAAATGAGCAGCAAAAAAAATATGCTTTTAAATCTATGTAATCTTTATAAATAATAAGTAGGCCCGATGCATTTTTATATAAAATATACAGACCCCTGTGCAACCGACGCAAGCAAGCACACCCTACAATTTCCCCAGAAATTGTACCCTCTCTAGTTTTAACATACAAGAGGATTTGTAATGGATGCATAGTCATTTTGTCAGACTCATGTGGGACAAGTAATATGGGAAAAGGAATTTAAACACGATAAGCTTCACAGTTAAGGTTAGAGAAACCATTTGAGTATCGATAGATGGATTTTGGAGAGTTAAATTTTGGAGAAGTGATACTGTTTAATGATTGTTGATGGTTGTTAGATGGGAAGAAGTTTTAGACTTCTCAGGCAGATTTGGGCTCAGTGGTCAAGCTTTTGTTAATTCAGATTATTCTTCGATGGGATTTGTCTTTGAGGATATGTAATGATAATGGGTCACACTTATTGAGGGAAGTTATTTTGGTGTTGATAGGAGTCAACATTGTGTTAATTGCTTCGGTTGAATGAGAGAACAGAACCTTGAAGACTAAGTCAGACGACAAGAAGTTACCTTTAACTGACCTCTGTGAGAATGTCTTTTTTATCGCTATGCAACCTTTTGTAGTCTACTTTTGTGTGAGATTCACAGGCAGGTGAAGGAGATATGGTGATGGATTTGAAATGGAAAATCCTGGACGGATCCGGGGTGAAAGGGGTCATTCCAAATTCTCTGGACTACAAATTCAGCGGTGATAATCGAGGGGAGAGCATCGTGTGTCCATGCAGGTCTGTGCAAACGTGCACCTGGTCTGGCAACGGGAGGATAGGACACGCGTTCTGCGTAGAACCAAGGAAATTTCCGAGCTGTACGCAAAGTGCAGTGTCGTTGAAAGTTGCCGTGAGCAATTTGATCGTCGTTTGCAATTGGTTCAATTAGGCTATCCTGCCTGAAAGAAGATGATCTACAGCCAACTGAATGGCAACTATGGATGCACGACCATGGCATTCGTTTTGACAACCTGGACTTTGTGGTACAAAGGGAACAATGGGTTTTGTCTTGGGAATTACTATTCTTATTCTGTTTCCACTTTTGTATTTTTGAAAAAAGTATGAATAATTCTAATAATACTATGACGACAGATGTAATGACTTCAATTGTTTCACCAGTAACGATGTTGAAAAGAGATAAGAGGGATGTTACGGGTGACACAGGGTCAGAAATAAAGTTTAATTCTTGGTATAATCAGAATCAGAATTCGGTTTATTCGCCATGTATGTTATACAAACATGGAATTTACTGTGGCAGGGAGGTGCAAAACACCAAACATATACAGATCTTAAATTAAGTAAAAGTACAAAAGTTTAACTATTCTAAGAACTAAACAATCTAAGAATACAACAATTTAAATATAAAATATATATAAAAATAAGAATAATGAGCAGCGTGAATGGTCAACATCGGATACTGAGATAAAGTGGCTTTTGCATACTGAATTGCCATTAGATGGACTTATAATAGTTAAATAAGTGAATGAATGTCAATGGGAGTCCTTGACCTTGTTGAAGAGGCCAGTAGCAGATGGAAAGAAACTGTTCTTATGGCGTGAGGTTTTGGTCCTGATGGACCGCAGCCTTCTGCCAGAGGGGAGTAGCTGGAACAGGGAGTGACCAGGGTGGGAGGGGTCGGCCACAATCTTCCTCGCACGCCTCAGGGTCCTCGAGGTGTGCAGGTCCTCGAGGGTAGGCAGATTGCAGACGATCACCTTCTCAGCAGTGCGGATGATACGCTGCAGTCTGCTCTTGTCCTTGGCAGTGGCAGCAGCGTACCAGACGGTGATGGAAAAGGTGAGGATGGACTCAATGATGGCTGTGTATAAGTGCACCATCATTGTCTTTGGCAGGTTGAATTTCTTCAGCTGCCGTAGGAAGTACATCCTCTGTTGTGCTTTTTTGGTGAGGGAGCTAATGTTCAGTTCCCACTTGAGGTCCTGGGAGAGGATGGTGCCCAGGAAGCGGAAGGACTCCACAGTGTTGACTGGGGAGTCGCACAGGGTGATGGGGGTGAGTGGGGCTGTATTCTTCCTGAAGTCCACAACCATCTCCACTGTCTTAAGAGCATTGAGCTCCAAGTTGTTCTGGCTACACCAGGTCACCAGGTTGTCAGCTTCCCACCTATAGTCAGACTCATCCCCGTCAGAGATGAGCCCAATGAGGGTGGTGTCGTCCGCAAACTTCAGAAGTTTGACAGACGGATGACTGATGTTAGCTACATATTCAGTAAAACACATTTTAGGCGAAGAACACCCACCATGTGTGTATTGCCAACCACTTAAGGATGTTCCATTGATTATGCCAGCACCATTTAATTCAACTAGCTGTTATGACTTTAATTACGATCGATTTATTATACCCAAAACAGGTGACACTGGGCTTATAGTGGGTATTTGTCTTTGTTCAGGAATTGTCTGTCCCACTAACTGTTATCATTACCAGAGTTCTAGTGTCTGGTGTCGAATTGCTTCCAGTTTAGGGTGTGCAGCTGTGCGTCCTATGCTTACTGGACCGATTGAGAACGAGGGGACGGAAGAAGTTCTGATTGATTTTGTTACAGTTCCAGGACAGAAGTTTGAATGTTTCGAGAAAAGTGATACTAATGATAGAACGGTGTTTGTAGGGAATTCTGGTGAAGGAAAAGTAAGAGCTGGAATTTGTGGACATACTTGGGTAGTAAATTCAGGCTGTGCGGCAATGCAGTTTAGAGATGTTAATGGTACACTACATCCTTGTCAACGTGTTGGGGCCAATGCGTGTGTGGATATTGAGGGAAAACATCATTCTCCACCACCTTCTGGTGCATTGTTATATCCAGGACGTGATATAGCAGATGTATTTTGGTATTGTGGGGACAGAATTAGATCACGTTTAACAGAAGGATGGGTGGGAGTCTGTGCTAAGGTTATGTTGGTTAGTAAAACATTGATTAAGCCTTTAGGTAATGTGACGGTTGGTTCAGGCAGACAGAGACGAGCTGCTCCTGTTGGATCTTTTGATAGTGTAATTTACATAGATGACATTGGAGTACCAAGAGGTGTGCCTACTGAGTTTAAAGATAGAAATTAGGTAGCTGCGGGATTTGAGTCATTCTTTTGTTTACATTGTACAGCTAACAAAAATGTGGATTGGATTCATTATATACTATAATCAGCAACGTTTTATTAATTACACGGTTGATGCGATTTCTGGGTTATCAGAGCAATTGGCTAAGACTTCAGAGATGGCATGGCAAAACATAATTGCTCTAGACATGTTGTTTGCTGAAAGAGGGGGTGTTTGTGTACTTTTAAGGATGTTTGTTGCACATATATTCCCAATAATACAGCAAATGATGGGTCTGTCACTAGAGCATTATCAAAAATGCGTACTTTGGCTAAGCAATTGTCAGAAAAGTCTGGTTTTGATGATTCGAAAGGGGTCTGGTCATGGATTGACGGATCTTGGGAAATGTTTGGCAAATGGAAAGCAGTTCTTTTGTCTGTATTGTGTGGGGTAGGTGTCATTTTGTTGATACTGTTATTTTTGGGTTGTTGTTTATTTCCCTGTGTAAGGAAGATGGTAGAAGTGACAATGGCTAAATCTTTTGCAGTTCAGATGGTGAACTATAGTCCTTTAGAGGATTCAGATTGGGTTCTGCCATTTCAGGAAGAAGAGGTTAATGTGAACAATGTCCATTTCTAATGTTCTTTTGGAGGATATTTTGATTAAAGGGGTTACATTTTTTTTTTTTTCTTCACTGTGGCTGTTTTATTGAGTTGTATTGAGTTTGTTGCATGCTTATGTTAATGTTTGAATCTTATTTTTCTTAATGGACTGTTTGGATTTTATGTTGTTTAAAAAAAAAAAAGAGAAAGATTGTGGTGGAAATTTAGAATATAGTTACAATGTATGTGTTTTATATAAACCCCTTCAAAAAAAGTTCGGAAACGTTATTTCGGTCGATTATTCCTCCCCTTCAATAATACCAATTGGTATTGTATTTTATATCGTTGGAAAGCCTGATTAGTCACCTCTACAACTTGTAAGGATTGTGCATTCGTGGAATGAGCAACACAGCTAACCGTGTGGGTAGCGGCCCAAAACAATGTGCCAAAATCCCCTGCAATATTCTTCTGTTGGTATTCACTCTCGTTTTGAGCTTCAAGTGGGATCAGCTTGGGCATGCTGTATGTGCCAACGCAAACATGTTGGCTGACTTGCGACAAATCCTGGTTGAGGAATGGGATGCCATCCAACAGCAGTGTGTGACCAGGCTGGTGACCAGCATGAGGAGCAGGTGCCAAGCTGTTGTGGCTGCTATGGATTTCCACACACTACTGAGGTGTAAAATTAATAAAGTGTAAAAATGGCCAATATGTGTTGTTTTTACCTTATTACTGTGGGAGTGTGCAATTATCCAATCCAACAAGCAACTCAAAACGAGAGTGAATACCAACAGAAGAATATTGCAGGGGATTTTGGCACATTGTTTTGGGCCGCTACCCACACGGTTAGCTGTGTTGCTCATTCCACGAATGCACGATCCTTACAAGTTGTAAAGGTGACTAATCAGGCTTTCCAACGATATAAAATACAATACCAATTGGTATTATTGAAGGGGAGAAATACTCGACCGAAATAACGTTTCCGAACTTTTTTTGAGGAGTTTATATGTAATGTAATGAATTGGGTCTTTGTAGGATGCAAGCTTTGTAGAATGGATGTAGCAGTTGGTCTTATGGTATTTATGGTGTTGTTTTATAATGCCTAACTAAGAAGCCAGAGGCATGGAGGTTTGGGGATTCTTGAGTTCCCGTGGCCTAAAGGGAGAAGTGTAGATGGATCAGTTGATCTAGCAGCTCTGACCTTTTGGCCAAGGAGATTGTGTCCTGTTTGTTTCATTAAGGGTATCTTTACTATCCTCATTTAGAAAAGGAGCTGGGACATCAAAAACTGTGGGACACTTGATGTGGAGTCAAACTGTCACTGAGTAGTGCTGGCCAATCACAGAGACTGCTATATTGATTGATTGAACATCTTGAAGATCCTATGTTCTAAGTTTATATATCTTGTGCACGTACACAGGCGCCTTTGCGTACATCCTTGGGGTCCCTGACGGGCGCTAGAGGGCGGGTCTCTAAAGGTAGCATAAATCTGTCCTGTATGGATGAGAAGGCTACCGGATCATTATTGCTAGAATGTCTTGTGGGAGCTCCGTTGCCAATGCGAATGCATGCTGCACGCTCTATGGCAATCTGGGAGTACCTCAGGAGAGACCCGGATACCGGCCAGGAACTCCATGGTGTGGGCGCGGCTGCCTGTGTGCTGTCACACATTTTGTTTTCTTCCCACTAGATAACATATCCCCGTGTCCAGCATTGTGCTGCCTTTGTGTACATCCTGGGCTCATTTGCCCGCGTCGGATGAGAAGGGTACCGGAGAGATGGTCAGTGTAGGGGGGCGGTTGTGGGCGCACGTCTTGTCGTGCACTGGGCCTGGACGGGACGTGCACGTGGGACGGCTCCGCGAACCGCACATCAGATGGTATGCGACATGAAGGATATGCACACATAGCCGTAGTCATCGTTAATGATAGCATGACCTGGGCATCCAGAAAACACCTTGTTTTTTGTCACTGGTAAATAGTGGGATGTAATGTGGTCCTCCTGTGGCTCAGGAGGAGCGACGCTCCGATCTACACATAGTATAGACTGGCGGAGTGTCGGTGTTTGGGGTATTTAACTTGTTGCTCCGTGCCTCACGTCATGCATGCTGCAGCGAAGGCAGGGAGCGCTTCCCCATGTACATCCATTCCGCCAAAGCAAAACCATTTGTCATGTGTATGAATAAATGGTGAAATCAATCACGTGAGTGTCTTGACTTAACATGTATTTATTGAAGTGTTGTTATTTTAACAAACAGCAACAGTACAACAATTGACATTACATAACATAAAAGGGCACTAAGTATCAAGGTATACCCTTCTTATTTCCTGGCATAGTTGCCTTTGCTAAACCTTTCTAAGTCACCAACCCTCTTCAATAATGTCCCTCATGCAGAGATGCAGACAGACTGAACAGTGGTCAAGGCTTGGCTACAGTGAGTTTGCTTCCTTGTGTGTGATTCCAGCAGACTACATAGTCTAGGCCTACCTACATAGACTGCAGTCTACTACCCTCCTTTCTACGATTATAGTCTATTACTTTCTACTAAGGACGGTAGGCTACTATTAATGGCCATCCTTATGAGTTGCTAACGTTTTTTTCTATTTAAGAATGACAATAAAATCTATCTAGATAAACTATGCTGGGCCTGCTGAACCTATACTTCTTCCACAGATACTAGTCAGGGAAGCATTACTTCTGTCTCTGAAGAACGGATACGCCATAATTGACAAAACTTGCACTGCTTAGTTTAGGCCTTATTTTATGTCAATTAACCAATGTTTTTTAAAACAGTGAAAGTTACATTATTTCTTAACTTGATCATTTAAATTAATACATTCTTTGGAGATGAAGTAAACACGTAAATTAATTCATGCAAAAAAGTCTGGATTTATGGGACGCAAAGGACGGAACAAAAGTGCTTTGCGGGTCGGAATTCACTCGACGGAACTGTCTTTTGAAATTATTTGCAACACATCTTAATTTAGCTCGACTTTTAGCCTGCAGGTTAGTTCCGAGGTATACGTTACCTTGGTTACTTAGCTAGAACTAGAATAAGCCACCTTAATGGAACGAAACTCTCGCTGAAGTAAGCGAGTCTTGTCGAAATAAGCCTGTTTTTTCCTTAATCGACATTGGGTATAACCCTTCACGGTACATGGCCCCATCCATCGTCTCTTTGATGCGTGGAAGTTGTCCTGTCCCCTTAGCAGGAAAAACACCCCCAAAGCATAATGTTTCCACCTCTGTGTTTGACGGTGGGGATGGTGTTCTTGGGGTCATAGGCAGCATTCCTCCTCCTCCAAACACAATGAGTTCAGTTTATGCCAAAGAGCTTGATTTTGGTCTCATCTGACCACAACACTTTCACCCAGTTCTCCTCTGAATCATTCAGATGTTCAATGGCAAACTTCAGACGGGCCTGTACATGTGCTTTCTTGAGCAGGGGGACCTTGCGGGCACTGCAGGATTTCAGTCCTTCTCGGCGTAGTGTGTTATCAATTGTTTTCTTGGTGACCATGGTCCCAGCTGCCTTGAGATCATTGACAAGATCCTCACGTGTAGTTCTGGGCTGATTCCTAACCGTTCTCATGATCATTGAAACTCCACGAGGTGAAATCTAGCATGGAGCCCCAAACCGAGGGAAATTGACAGTTCTTTTGTGTTTCTTCCATTTGCGAATAATCGCACCAACTGTTGTCACCTTCTCACCAAGCTGCTTGCCGATGGTCTTGTAGCCCATTTCAGCCTTGTGTAGGTCTACAATCTTGTCCCTGAAACCCTTGGACAGCTCTTTGGTCTTGGCCATGGTGGAGAGTTTGGAATCTGATTTCTTCTGTGGACAGGTGTCTTTTATACAGGTAACAAACAGATTAGGAGAACTCCCTTTAAGAGTGTGCTCCGAATCTCAACTCGGTACCTGTATAAAAGACACCTGTCCACAGAAGAAATCAATCAGATTCCAACGAATATATATTCGAATAGTGGTTAACAATAGAAATTCGAATGTGAAAATTAATATTCGAATGTAAAAATAAAATTTAAAACAAAACAAAAAAAACACAACCGCGGCAGCAGCGGCGCGTCTGTCTGCTTTAAGGGTCAAGGCTTATATATGCTTCTGCGTTTTTCGAAAAAAGGACACATGGGAACGCCCTCTTCTCCGAGGAACGCCCTCTACGAGCTCTCCGTCAGCCCTCGGAGAGCCCCGGAGAGTTCGACGTGCACCTCCTGAATTTTCTAACTATCCGTCGTGAGCGACGGAGAGCTACGGAGACCCCCTTGGCTGTGATTGGTCAGTATTAAGAATCGCTTGCGTCAGGGGCGGGGGCTGGGTTGCCGGGATAAACAGGACGAACAGAATCCTTTGACCGCCATTGCTGTAAGTTTTCACAATTCATATTTCAGCTAAACAATACATGTAAATCAGCATCTGAATTAAAATGTGACGAGAAATGGGCAGTGTAGTTGCTGAAAATGTGCGTATTTTATTGATGAAACGGCTAATTTGTAAATTTGCTCCGACTTCTCGATAACCTAGGTAAATAAACACTCCACGACGATTTACAAAAAAACGTTGCGCCACCTACTCTTCTGGCGGTGAATTGTTTTCAGCACACAGCCTACGGAGAACCATAAACGCAGTCTATCCGTCCGTATCCATGCGCCCGCCCATCCGTAAACGGAGACGCAGAAGCATATTGCGGCCTTCAGCGTCACTGCTGGAAGTTGACTTGCGTGGAAGATGGTAGAAAGTGCAGAACCCAGCTTGACCGCAGCAGAGAAAGTGATTGTAACCCCCAAAAATCTAAAGAGTGATGTCTGGAAATATTTCGGATTTTGGTCAGTTGATGGTAAACTTGTTGAGCCTACAGCTAAAGTAGTGTGTAAGCTATGTAAGCTAGAGTTAGCTTACCATTGAACAACTAGCAACTTGAGGCTACATCTCCATGTTTACCACAGCACAGCTCGCTCGGAGCGTTCAATGTCGGTTCTATACTGTAAAACTTCAATTAATGTTAATAATATTTGTTTCAATCACTGAATGAAGCCTGCCATATTTGGGACGAGAATCGCGACCTTAAATTGCTTGCACAAAACTCTTGATCAGAACTCAGCATTTGTTTATTGTTGTCGTTCATTTTACACCGCTGTGCGCAGAGAGCGCGACGGTGCGGGAGAGAAAGAAAGAGTGCGTGTGTGCGAGCGAGAGGCCAAGGTCTACGGTCTTGCATGGCCATTAGTTAATTTACTTTTTGTGTAGGTAATATGTTGTTAAATATGTTTAATATAAAATTGAAATTAGGCCTACCTACAGTATACTAGTTGTATCTCGTTGTATTAATTTGTCCTGTTATTGATGTGCCTAATGGCCAACCAGAAATTCGAATATATGTGTTTTTTTAAAGGGAATATTCTAACGTAATTTTGGAGCGATTTTGACAGCCCTGCTGTGCACTAGTGTAACAACAATGTAATACCTATTATTCCATGATTTTTGAAAAAGACAATATGGCCAAACTGGATGAGTTCAGAAGGCTTGGTTTATCCAATAAATGAGTGACATTAACAAATCAAAAATGTACGTTTGATTTTAATTAGATTTGCCTTTGCATCAATATACAAGTCCAAATTGTGACTGGTAGTCCATACAATTCTATTACAAACTTGGTTAAAAGTTTATATTGTTTTATATGTATCCATATACAGTATGATTAAGGTAAGACAATGTAGAGTATTTCTCTGTCTATACTGAGTAAATGTTTCAACCTCTGTCAATTGTCTCATGCCACCCTTTTTGCAAATTTGTATTCCAACACAGAATCTCAGAGAGGTTAACCTCCAACCTTCTGCCTATATTTCCGGAGTGTTCTCACACTTTCATCAGCTTACCGCATTGCCATTGTTTCCAAACAGCACCAACCCCGTCTTGGTGACCATCCCGGGTTTGTTGGCGCCGGGGATGTCCAGTGGTTGTCCATTAGCTCCTGTGTCATTGTCAACTAGGGTTGAGCCATAGAAGGTCACTTTCTTCAGGGAAAAAACAAAGTTCCTCAAATATTGGGTAAAATCCTTTTAAGACTTGAAAACAATGTAAAGGCGGAGCCTGTGTGGGATTATCAGTATATTACCTGTCCGTCAACTTCTGCCCAGGCACCAGGGACTTTGTCATTTCCCCTGATCCAGTTGTGAATGGCCTCTGCTGGCTGATTCCAGTCAATCTACATGAAAACCATGGACATGGCAAATCAGAAACAGCAGTGATAACTTGCTGTTATTACCCAAGCCCCCATCTGATTGAACACTACCTTTGCATTATCTTTCTTTTGGATGCCCTCGTATGTAGCCCCTTCTTCTGGTTGAGTAATCTTTGGGGCTTTTCCATCTGCAATCAACCTCACAGCCTCTACCTAGAAACAAGCAAGCCAAACCTATTAGGTGATTGGGACTTTACATATTATTATACATCAATATCCTTTTACCAGTGAGGGTGAATGGTCCATTTACTGTGATTTCATTTTCATGCACTGGGTTTTGGTTTTACCTGACTGAAGATTTGCACTGCTTTAACCCAGGCCACATATTTAGTTTTTTAACACTACAAGATGTAACAGTACTTTTTTGTGTCAATAACAGCCAACTGAAAACCATTAAACTTGAGGCAGATGGCTTGTTGTTTATTATTTGCCATAACTTGTTATATGACTTACTGTGCCCTTAACTCCCTCTGGGAAGAGGAATCTCTTGTAGATGGTGTTTACAGTGTCGTCAGGTTCGACATCACACTCCTTCTGTAAAAGGATTGGTCCAGTGTCAAGTCCATCATCCGCCCAGAACAGAGTGAAACCGCCTTTTTTGTCGCCATGAATCAAGGTCCTGTGTAGCCACACCCCCAAAATTAGTGAACGTCAGTGCAAATGACCATATGCCAACTCACATTCCTCCCCTTGTAGAGCCTCACCAATTTATGGCAGAGGCCCCCCTGTGTCGGGGCAGCAGGGAGGGGTGGTAGATGATGGAGCCATGTTGGGGGTGGTTGATCACCTCCATGGGGATGAACTGGGAGCAGAAGGGCAGGACATTGAGCTCGGCGCCAGTGGCCTTGTACTGGTCCACCACCTCTGGGATGGCCTTACCCTTCAGACGCCAGCGGGAGAACTTGAAGACTGGCACATTGTCCTTCTTAGCCTCTGTTGCTGCACAGTGATAGCAATGTCAGTAAGCCTATCCGAGGCAGAAGCTTACATCTTACAGCTTATGTAGCATGATGAGGCTGTGTGTATTTAAGGATTCCATGGATTATTATGGGCTACCTGTTCCCTGTTCTGTTTTTTTGCTTTCAGACAGTGAAAGTTATTTGATAGCAGGTAATGACACAACATCAAATTATATGCTTTATTTATGCCTATTTTCCTCTTTTTTGATTTTGACCATCAACATGCATAATATGAATTTAGAGGATTACATTGGAATACAAATGGCAGTAGTGCATCTTATCAGTACATTGAGCAGCTCATTTGACATACTGTATTTCTTCGATTAAACGCCACCCCCGAATAAATGCCGCACCAAAAATGAACATTGTGTAATAAACGCCGCCCTTGATTAAACGCTGCACCAAAAAAAAATCTGAAAACGGTTATTTAATTGGTTAAATTAAAACACAATGTAGAACACTTGTACTTGAACACCTGTGAGACAGTTAAAGTACTACCCACGACACGAAACGAAGTTCACTATATTTCGGAGCAGGTAATAGTCTGTCTAATAGCTAATGTAATATTGCAAATATTTTTGTCCTATTTCCCCTAAAGCAATAAGGTTAGGCTACTTAAGGACCTTCCACTCATAAAGTATGATCTAAATGGCATAAATGCTGCCAATTAATAATTAATGTAACAACTTATTGTAAATGGTCAGTAGCCTAGCCTATCGATTAAGGTAGGCCATTCTAAAGCACTTGTACACTGTCTGCTTAATTTGATCTTGACATATAGGCTAAGCATTCTGTAGCAAATAATAACAATAAACCCACTATCTTAATGCAGTGTAACTACTTCAGCATAATAATGCACCTAAAATACAAACGTGAGGGCGTTCAGCAATTGCTATCGAATCAACAGCCACGTGCAATTTAGCTAGCAGCATGGGCGTTGTTAGAAATAAAACTACTGGGGCACAGGCCCCTATTCATATCCCTTTTTTTCTTCCAAGCGTGCTGCGCACAATGCAACTCCCCTTGCCTAACCCACTATACAACAGTTCAGGGACGCAAGTTTGATATCAGCTTTGGCAGGGACATCAATAGTTAATGCAAGCGCACACATTTTCTTTGCATTCATTTGAGCGCAAATACAGTTTTGAGCTTCATGTAATATTGTTTTTATGTTTTAGTCAAAGTAAGATGATCGGTAGGCCTATAATTTAGAAACTTTCTTTAGTTTTGTAATGTTTTCTTAGCCTACCTCAATTCCGACTCCGACACCTGGGGCCTCATGTATAAACGTTGCGTACGCACAAAAAGCTTGCGCACGCTGGTTTTCACGCACACTTTGTGATGTATAAAGATTTACTTGACATGAGAATGTGCGGGCCGTCACGGAAAGTTTTGAGCAGACGTGAGAATGTGCACACCGTCCGCAAGTCTTGTCTGGCTCTGTAACGTGGCGAATTCTAACTGAAAAGTGCCGAAACTCACCAAACATTACAAAATAAAGTTTCCAATACTATGTTTATGAAGTTGACTATTCAAAAAACATAAAAATAAAAGTTTGATCATTAATGTGGATGATCACATCAAAATGCCAAAACCCAAAACGGGAAATGCTATATAGCCTTCTGTTTAATCCGCCACTACTTAATAACTTCTGTTAAACTTGAGGGTGTCAAACGAACGACAAAATCAGTCAGGAAATGCATGTCACGCTAACCCTATAGCTGCCATGCTGTTACGATGCGCCACCACTCGTTTCTTAATTTAAAGTTTTACATTGGACCATTTCTTCTTAATTTCTTTTTTTATGCACTTTACATTTAGCTAAATCTCAAAGTGCTACAGGTTAAAAACAAGAAAGGGTGCAAATAGTGACAGTTTTCCACTCCGCCGACTTTCTTTTGTCCCTAATACCTGATGACAGGCCGACAAACAGGACACATTTTCTCGCCTCCACCTCTGTTGTCAGAACCTCGAGCTCACAGTCACCGTATTTCTTCGAATAAACGCTGCGGCGTTTATTAAATAACGTTCATTTTTGGTGCAGCGTTTATTTGAGGGCGGCGTTTATTCGAAGAAATACGGTAATTCAGACAAAGAAATGACCTCAGGAGCGCATTTATAGTCCATCTGCATATTCATTTATGGGAGGAGGCAAGGCGGGGTCAGTGGCTCGTTCACGTGTGGTCAATCTCACGTTGATTGTGTTTTATAAAGGAAAGGTGGGCAGGACCTGGCGTACGACCAGTTTTATACATGTGAATATTTCTGTGCGTAGGTACTTTTCGAGTTTTGGCCGTACGCCATCTTCTGGTATGAAAGCTGCGCAATCCTTTATAAATCAGGCCCCTGGACTTCTGCACACACAGATTAGTCCAAAGGGCACTCCATATTTTGACAACTGAACAGCCATGCACATACATTGGCTTAAGGTAGGTTCTACAGAACACATATGTAATTTCATGCAGAGGGTGTCCTATTGTACTCCAATAGTAGTTTTCTAAGTGGGCAAGTTGTGTCTACAATTAACTCATTATCAAACCTAAATTAAGTGCAGTTGACATTCTCACCTAGAGGGTCAGCTTTGCCATCCTTGTCAGGTATAGTGAAAACTCCAACAATGATGTGTCCCTCCTTCCTCAGCTCCTTGTACACCTCTTGTCCAAAAAGACTCTGACCAATCACAGCTATCTTCATTTTGGACATTCACAAGGTCCTGATAAACACAAATTACCACAGGACAAATAAATATTTAAAATATATATTGTAAAATAAATAACAATAATAGATAACTGCCAACTATACCCTGGTAAATCTAGCACCTGGGCTTACCAGAGGCAAATGTCAAAAATATTTTGAAATCAGTTACATATTTTGGAATTAATATCCAATACTTGAGTACTGTACAAGTACTGTAATTAAATTAAACTGAAACTGTATTGGCTCACAAAGACACTGATAGGAACATTTTGCACTGATACCATTTTTCAAGCAAGTATATTTCTCTGTAGTCAAGCTTTACCAGTAGTGGCTAATCTACCGAGAAGCTTACCAGCCCCTATAGTCAAACTCAAAGCCTGCTATGTGCAATAATTGTGTTTTTCTGTCACACACATTTGTTGCAAACTTTAAATAATGATTTTAAAAAATGCATGGAAGAATTTCTTTATCTTTTTGAAGTATGCACAATTCTTTTAAAACTAAAACCAGCAGACACCGTTTTATGACAGTCATACCTACCGTTCACTGTTCACGTAGGCCTACATAGTTAACTAACAAGCTAAATTATGCAAGTATGAAATACGGATTGGGCATTCGCACAGAACTTTGTTAATAAACTTCTGTAATAGACTACTTTGTACAGACAATAACGTCCTAATGATCTCGCTGCACCAAGTTATCGATAAAACAAACATATCGCGGATCATTTATAAGAATTTACGTTACCCCGTATGCTGATAAAATTCCCCTGCTGACGCAAAGAGAGCAAATTAATGGAAATCGTGGCTTTTTATTTCGCCCAACTGTCGGAAAAGGCTGTTACACGCGAGAGCAACTGTTATGCAACAGTACAGAAAGTTAATATGATAGGACGGTTCAAGCGCGCAAGGGGAGGGCATAGATATACTACCAATCTGTCACACCAAATGGTGCTTCTGTAAAGGAAAACCCACACACAAAAAAATAAAAAAATTCTATAAACTTTACATTAGAATGTTAATTTGACAAAAATATTCTACTGTAAAAGGTGTGTATGACTTGCAAACACCCTTCAAGTTTAACTTTTAAACCAGTCTTTTATGGTAGCTTGTATCTTAACAATTGTATTAATAGTAGCCCATTTTCTAAAACTGGCTTCACTGACTTTTTGGGAGAAACCCCCCAGACATACATAATATATGATAATAACCCACAGTTTCTAATTAAATTAACGCAGTTCATGATTAATAGACTTTCTTGAATCTATCTCTTGGTCTCTATCAAGGTTGTTATATAGAAATGAAGAAAAGCAACATGGCCAATAGTTACACCCATGTCATAGTTGACTCCCCAATTCGCAATAAAGATAAAACAATAAAGATATATTTTGAGACTAAGGAAGGTTTTTTATCTCTGCTCCTACAGAAATACTGCTTACACCTCTCTTATCTGACTGTATATTTAAGGTTTATTTTATTTGTACAGGTAGGCCTAGTATTTAACTAGTTAGCTGTCTCTAGTTATTTTCTTTTTAGGTCTACTGCAGTATATTGATAAATTGCTGACTGGAGCCTTAGCACAAACATTTCACTATTAAGGGTCTTACCTATCATTGTGTACATTTCCGCGGGAACTAGGGGTGCTGAGGGTGCTGCAGCACCCCCTGCTGACAGCATGAGAATTTAAAATGATATGACTTGAAAATCCACCACCGTGGCATCGCGGGCAACATTAAGCCCCCCCAGCACCCCCCTGATAAAATATGTTTCTGCCGCGAAGATTTTGTATGTTTGATAAATAAACACAGACTTGGACAATTCATCCTAAAACAGTAATATGTTTTTCCCCTTGTGAGCACAATGGTCCCAATTATGCGTTCTTCAGATTGCTTACTCCCATGAGAGTGGCCAATTCATATTAACAATTTTCCCAATCGTGGCTAGAATCCCTCTTGATCTCACACAGATGCACATAGACCTACACACACACACACACACACACACACACACACATTTCGCAACATGTTCGAGTGGTCAAAGATCTCTCGTTCATTTCAAAGCTATAGCAAAGAACAAAGTGCAAAGAACAACCCCTACACAGTATGGCCTACACTTTACTTGGTGTGTCTGCATGCCAAACTGCAAAATGCTCCCCCTTGTTATAACGTAGCCCAACTGTTGGCCAGTCTCTAAACTATGCTTTCGTAGCATAAGTTGTTTGAAGCAATATTTGTGTAGTGATGTAGCCCTGCTTGTTATTCAAAAGCCCAAACAATACCCAAACTGACAGGAATTTCTCTTACGTCAAGCGGTAAACATTTGGGTTTTCTATACAGAAATGTCAGTGCTTATCTGCACCTCACCAACCTGGTCCTGTGTTTGTATATCTATCTTACCTTTCAGATGCTGAAATTGAATTCTGAACTTTGATCCAGCCGGGAAGCAGCCAGATCAGGATGGTTTAGTGTAGTTTCTCTTAAGGTTTTAACTGACATTCACTTAATCTGTACTTGGTGTAAAAACAAACAAACATGTATGTTAGAAAAATTGCATATAAAACATCAAAAACATTTTTTTGAATTGTGGTCAATTGGACAACACGATTGATTAATAAATATTTCATGAAATTCATTAATTGTTCCAACTTTTACAATATACTGTACATATTTAAATATATAGTATTACGGTGCATGGTTACAAAGTTAACAAGCATGTAAGCATGTTGCAACACTGCAGAGATGGTGTTTATTTTTGGCTCAGTGCATTAGCGTTGAAAGGGGAGCATTGCTCATTGATACTGCACCACTCCTCATTGACACAAAGTGTATTTCCACAGCCGTGGTGTTGTAAGAGCAGAACACGATCTTCTTAGTTCTTGGTGCTGGCGTCACTATCTCAGTGAATGTGACTTTAAATCCTGACCAGTTTGTACTGGCTTGTAGTAATGTTAATGTCAATGAATGATTTAGGATTAACTAACCAGCACTGCACTGAGATATGTGTGAGACAAAGTGTGTTTGTGTATGTTCGTGCACATGAGCATATGGTCAGCCAGCATATTGATTTTCTAACCAGCACATGTGGAGATATGGAAAAGTGCAGCTGAGATGTTTAACAGGTGTTCAGAATAGTTAAACCTTGTCTTGTATGTGATGCCCAAGTGCAGCAACACTAACTTGACACTCACCCATGCTTTAATCAAGCAATTGCAAAGCCATCTTGATTGTAATCTTGAAATTGAACAGAGGTCTCGATTGTAGTGGCTGCATAGATAGTGCATGGATAATCTATGCACTCTCTCTATGACTATTAATATAATATGGTTTATTTGTGGAATAAAACTAAAATCCTACTATGTATTATTTGTTTGTTGATATCTAATCATATGTATGATACTGTTAATATACATTTGAATGTTTCTGTGGTGCCCAACAAGTCAAAGAAAGTACATTTGTTAACAATGAATAATATAAAAAGAAAAATTAATAACTCCCAAACAGACTCGGTCATTTGTAATGATCTTTAAAAAGGATAGAAAGAAGCATACATATGGAAGTTTCTTATATACTAGTGTAATAATTGGACCAATACGCTGTTCCTATTGGTCCAGAAGACGTTCTCAAAAGTTAATAATACCGTTTATATACCTCCCGAATGTTCGCAGAGGTAAATAAACGGTTTTATGGACCTAGCAACAAGCGGTTGCCTTGGAAATGTAGCCATTGAGGAAACAGACACAACACAATGTGATACACAAAATTACTATTTTATTGAAGTAACGACAGGCATGTGTCTTACTAACTAGGCTTAGCTCTACTAACCGAGAGTGACAGCGGTCGATACGTTAAAACCTCAGTTTGATATTTCCCGGCATGACCGAACGGTCGAGGTTATTAAGTTGTTTATTATATGGCATTTTTAGCTCTTTTCATTTAAAACATGTCGTTTTGTTCAGCTCTACTCAAGTCTTCTCACGGTGTGTTTCAGGTGTTAGCACCTAGCAACCAATCTGAAATCTGAGCAACCAAACCTAGCAATCTGCCTAGCGCTTGTCGTTTATCTCTCTGTTCACACTTTTCTGCTCTTTTAGAAAGTTAAGAATTTCCTCATCGCTGTTGATGTCTTCATTGTCATCTGGATAGTAAAACTCCTCGATATCGCTCATTTTGAAGATGACATCAGCCGAGGGCAATAAGAATACGTATCAGACCGCAGAGGAGGTCAATACGCGCATAGATATATATAAAGACTATGAATACGCGG
This sequence comes from Osmerus mordax, assembly GCF_038355195.1. Classification (NCBI taxonomy): domain Eukaryota; kingdom Metazoa; phylum Chordata; class Actinopteri; order Osmeriformes; family Osmeridae; genus Osmerus; species Osmerus mordax. The sequence goes on along the minus strand of NC_090050.1, from coordinate 4,461,578 downwards.
CTGGCATGACTACCCATTAGCCAATCAGAACGCTCGTACTGTTGTTGCAATTGAACCAATATGCTGTTCTTATTGGTCCAGAAGACGTTCTCAAAAGAGTTGTTGATAAGTTGCCTTGGAGATTTAGTGACGTCACCAGTAAGTGCCGCTTATTGCTCTGACAAGATGGCGTCTGCTCCAGATTCGCCGTGTTTGATTTGGGATCTTCCCACGTATTGTTGTAGTATATAAGAAACCAAATGTTTACTCTTCGACAGGTCAGCAAACGCTTTGTCGCCTCAATTTGATAAAACGTTTGTTAACCGAGACCGTAGGTCGAGGTTTACAAACAAATCTCTGCTTTCAAAGGCGTTTGCAGACCTGTCAAGGAGTAGCTTTTGCAGTTTATTACAGCCATTTTTTGAAAATAAAATAGAGCTTTGGGTAACCAACTTTTATACCAATTCTACTGTATTGCTTCTTAATGGAAATAAAATACAATTTTATTACCCAGGTAAATAAATTAACAGCTATTTCTTCTAAAAAACAAAAACACAAAATCTATAGGCCTATAGTCTTTCTATAAATGCTTAATAAGGCATATAGTTCACACTTTAGATTAGGTCACACAAAAGCCTTAACTAACAGTTAGTAAATGCTTTATAACTTGCATTACTAATCAGAAGTTGCATCATTAGTAAGTCTTTATAAAATAGTTGTTAAGATATCTGCTAAGTATTAGTGTACATAATGTATTTGACTTGGCGTACATTAATTAAAGACATAAGTAAATATGTTGTTAGTTATTTACTCATGCTTTGTAAAGGTAATGTAAATGGTTAGTTCACCATTTGCTAATGCTTTCTATACCAGCTCCATGTACCACTAACACCTTTCAAACTACTGGTTTGCAACTATATTAACAAGCTGTCTATAAAGTATGATAATGCAGTTATCCAACACCTTATGAATTGTATTAGAAAGGGGATTTATTCGCCATGAAAGTTTGCACAGACAAGGAATTTGCTTTGGCAGGAAGGTGCATACAATAAACATATACCTAAAATTTAAATATGTGGACTAACTATACTAAGGGTACATAAACTAGCAGTACTAAGTGGGATAAATATAAGTTGCCGTAAATTACAATATAAAAATACAAAAATACAAATATTACAAAAAATACAAATGTACAAGATACCATGTTATGGTGCAGTGCAAAAGCAGAGTGTTTTAGGCAATAAGTCATTTGAGTCAGTGTGGTCCCTTGGCCTTGTTGAAGAGGCCAACAGCGGAAGGGAAGAAACTGTTTTTGTGGCGTGAGGTATTGGTCCTGATAGACCGCAGCCTTCTGCCGGAGGGGAGTGACTGAAACAGGGAGTGTCCAGGGTGGGAGGAGTCGGCCACAATCTTCCTCGCTCGCCTCAGGGTCCTCGAGGTGTGCAGGTCCTCGAGGGTAGGCAGATTGCAGCCAATCACCTTCTCAGCAGTACGGATGATACGCTGCAGTCTGCTCTTGTCCTTGGCAGTGGCAGCAGCGTACCAGACGGTGATGGAGGAGGTGAGGATGGACTCAATGATGGCTGAGTAGAAGTGCACCATCATTGTCTTTGGCAGGTTGAACTTCTTCAGCTGCCGAAGGAAGTACATCCTCTGTTGTGCTTTCTTGATGAGGGAGCTGATGTTCAGTTCCCACTTGAGGTCCTGGGAGAGGATAGTGCCCAGGAAGCGGAAGGACTCCACAGTGTTGACTGGGGAGTCACACAGGGTGATGGGGGTGAGTGGGGCTGTGTTCCTCCTGAAGTCCACAACCATCTCCACTGTCTTAAGAGCATTGAGCTCTAAGTTGTTCTGGCTGCACCAGGTCACCAGGTTGGCCGCTTCCCACCTATAATCAGACTCGTCTCCACCAGAGATGAGCCCAATAAGGGTGGTGTCGTCCGCAAACTTCAGGAGTTTGACGGACGGATGACTGGAGGTGCAACTGTTGGTGTACAGGGAGAAGAGCAGAGGAGAAAGGACGCAGCCCTGAGGTGATCCGGTGCTGATGGACCGGGAGTCAGAGACTTGTGTTCCCAGCTTAACGCACTGCTTCCTGTCAGACAGGAAGTCTGTGATCCACCTGCAGGTGGAATCAGGCACGTTCAGCTGGGAGAGCTTGTCCTGAAGCAGGGCAGGGATGATGGTGTTGAAGGCAGAGCTGAAGTCCACAAACAGGATCCTGGCATAGGATGCTGGGGAGTCCAGGTGCTGTAGGGTGAAGTGGAGGGCCATGTTAACTGCATCGTCCACAGACCTGTTGGCTCTGTAGGCAAACTGCAGGGGGTCCAGTAGAGGGTCAGTGATGGATTTAAGGTGTGCCAGCACCAGGCGCTTGAAAGACTTCATTACCACAGAGGTCAGGGCGACGGGTCTGTAGTCATTATGTCCTGTTGGCCTTGGCTTTTTGGGCACAGGGATGATGGTGGAGGACTTGAGACAGGCTGGCACATGGCATGTCTCAAGGGAGGTGTTAAAGATGTGGGTAAACACCGGGTGGGTAAACAACATATTATGAATAAAATCCATAATATTTAACTGTTTCTTATATACTAGTGTAATAATTGGACCAATACGCTGTTCCTATTGTTCCAGAAGACGTTCTCAAAAGTTAATAATACCGTTTATATACCTCCCGAATGTTCGCAGAGGTAAATAAACGGTTTTATGGACCTAGCAACAAGCGGTTGCCTTGGAGATGTAGCCATTGACCTTAACTTAGCATCAGCTCGGCAACAAAGTAGCCTAAGTTGACAAAAAAATACTAAAACAACCAAATATGGTTTCTGCACAGGTCCGCAAACGCCCCGCAATCGCTTCGCGTTTAAAAAAAGTATCTGAAGCAGACAGAAGACGAATTGATGTTGATATGTTGCCTTGGGGGTGTAGTGACGTCACTAGTGCAAGTGCAGCTGATTGCTCTGACAACATGGCGTCTGCTCCAGATTCGACCTGTTTGATTTGTGATCTTCCCACGTATTGTTGTAGTATATAAGAAACCAAATGTTTACTCCTCGACAGGTCAGCAAACGCTTTGTCGCCTCGATTTGTTAAAACGATTTGTTTGTAAACCTCGACCTGCGGTCTCGGTTAACAAACGTTTTAACAAATCTCGGTTTACAAAGGCGTATGCAGACCTGTCCAGGAGTAAACATTTGCTGTGTATATCACACATGAAAACCATTTTAATGGACTTTTGGTGTGCACAGCCTCACATGTCTAGCCTGGCATCGCCTAAAATAATTGCCTCATAATAACTATTAGGGCCATTATATGTACATTTGCGAGAAAACCCTCCGGAGATTTTTTTAGACCGGCCCATAAAGAACTGACAGCGGCCCATTGGTAAAAATTTTTGGTCGGGCCGGCCCATAGAGAACTGACAGCGGCCCATTGGTTAATTTTCTTTATTGGCACTGGCCTGACCCAATCAAATCCAGGAACCCCCTTCCCCTGAATCATAATATCGACTCCCGCAGGCCTTGAGACACGAGCTGTTGGCTAATGCGTAAGCTGGTTTAGCATCGTTAAAGTTTAGCATCGCTAAAATGGAGAAACGACCACCAAAGCTCAAGGGAGGCGCAGGGAAAGTTATGGGAGAAAAAGATTTTTAAAAATCTACAGGTGAATGCCACAAAATTTGCCAAAATTTCAAACATGTTTTGGGGGGGCTTTAGCTGCTTCAACATCAGCATTACCTGTGGAGGAAGGAGGAGAGTGATCTTGGTCTCATCTGTCCATAGGATGTTGTTACAGAACTGTACAGGCTCTTTTAGATGTTTTTTTGGCAAACTCGAATCTGGTCTTCCTGTTTTTGAGACTCACCAATGGTTTACATCTTGTGGTGAACCCTCTGTATTTACTCTGGTGAAGTCTTCTCTTAATTGTTGACTTTGACACAGATACGCCTACCTCCTGGAGTGTTCTTGATCTGGCCAACTGTTGTGAAGGGGTTTTTCTTCACCAGGGAAAGAATTCTTCTGTCATCCACCACAGTTGTTTTCCGTGGTCTTCCGGGTCTTTTGGTGTTGCTGAGCTCACCAGTGCGTTCTTTCTTTTTAAGAATGTACCAAACAGTTGATTTGGCCACACCTAATGTTTTTGCTATCTCTCTGATAGGTTTGTTTTGATTTTTCAGCCTAACGATGGCTTGCTTCACTGATGGTGACAGCTCTTTGGACTTCATATTGAGAGTTGACAGCAACAGATTCCAAACACAAATACCATACTTGAAATGAACTCTAGACCTTTTATCTGCTCCTTGTCAATGAAATAACGAACTCCCTTTATGAGGGAATAACATACACCTGGCCATGGAACAGCTGAGCAGCCAATTGTCCAATTACTTTTGGTCCCTTAAAAAAGGGGGGGCCACATATAAAATGTATTGTAATTCCTACACCTTTCACCTGATTTGGATGTAAATACCCTGAAATTAAAGCTGAAAGTCTGCACTTAAAGCACATCTTGATTGTTTCATTTCAAATCCATTGTGGTGGTATACAGAGCCAAAATGATGAAAATCGTGTCAATGTCCAAATACTTATGGACCTAACTGTATTTATACAGTGCAATTGAAACACAAGTATCAAAAAAGGGTTGAGCTTGTTCTCTCGTGCATCAGGGAGTTGTTCTTGCCTACGCGTCCCACCTGCTCGGGTGCCGTCTCCACCCGGTTTCAAGGTTGTTTCTGAAAATGAAGAGATAGAGACACAAAGAACAGCCTGCTTCCCACACCCAGTGTGAGACCCAATGTTTAAGCCTGAGCACACTTCTAAGTTCATAACTTTAATAAGCACAATGCATAACTTTAATAAGCACAATATATTCTTTAATCCCTCTTTTGATCTCTGAAAACACCAGAGATCAATCAACATAGCCCGGACCAACCACCGCCTCCTCGTCCTGGTCAGCCAGCCCCAGCAATGGCATTTGGAACCCCTTCGTCGGGTTCTCCTCAGCCGAGACAATGATCCTGTTACACAGGGACCTGATACATGGGATACAGCAACAATCATGTTGATATTGATATAGCACACTCTTAAGTAAAATAGCGGAAACCTTCTAAGTCCAGTACAATTCTAGTGTGGTCAAGCAGTATCACTCTTGACCTAGTCGTAACCCTCTTTTCCGGACTCTCACATTCGTAGCAATAGCAAAAGGTTCACTGGCCCTTCTCCACCAACTCCTGCAACGTACGACTGGATTCTGGAGCAGCACAACACATGCTCCAGTGGTACCACGTACTTCCTTTCCCCAGCACCCTTAGGGCGTGCAAGGTTCTCTCGATGACCTTGAATGGTCCTGTCCATAAATGTACAACAGGCTTTCCCGAACATCTGATGATGTATTGGGGCAGGTGGGACAGGGTCTTCAAGGGGAAGGGGTAGATCATCCAGTGAGAAAGGGGGGGGACATGGTCTCCAGGGGAATGGGGCCTTAGAACAGGGGTTAGGTAGTCAGACCCGCCGGTCTGACTCGTCCTGAAGCAGAAAAGAGTTACAGTCCCAGCATCACCTTATCTCCCATGATCAAGCAGTAACTGAGTGAAATGAGATGCGAACAGTCGAACACCAATGATTAAACACAGATATTGAAATCAAGAACCCATTTAAGGATTTAAAGTGGATATTTTCAAATAAATCCCTCCTTTCACACCCTTTTAGGGTGTGACAACAAACACAAATTTAAAAATATCCCATTACTGATTACACAATGTTGGCATACAAATCAACAATAATGATGAGACTATGCAGCGTTATGGCCAAGTGGTGAGGACACACTGGACACAGTGGGAAAACCCTAATGATGTTATAGGGGAAAACCCACCGTCACTCCACAGAGTGGACATTCGACATCCATGTATCCACGGCAGACCTGGACATGCTCACAGGCCCCCTTTACCACATACAACTTTAGCCAAGCTTTTAGAATTGTAATAAAATAAAATAAATTCGAAACAAATAGAAAAACCAGAAATAAGACAGGATATTTTAAAGTTTTCATAAGATCCCTCCTTTCATTGATAACTTTAATCAATACCCAATCTCCTCGTTTGACTCCTCCACTCTTTGGTTTACTGCTTCACCTGGAACAGAATTTAGCAGAAGACATCTCTTTTCTCGTGAGCATTAGGTTTAAGTTGTGGAATTATGATCTTCCATAATTCAATTCAAATGTTGTTAATGCATCTGGTACAGGACTGGGAAAGATTTCAATCCACTGTAAACATGTCTATAATTACCAGGCAGTATTGACGCTTCAGTTTTCTTATTGTTGAGCAAACACATGTAACAGCATCTAATAAGACCATACATCATCATTTGATATTCAACTCCTATTAGTCATGCCTAGAAATGACAATCTGTTTCTTTGTTCCCTTCTTTAGAAAATCAACTATTAGTCTAATTTCTTTCACTCCAAAAAACCTTTTCTGTCTTTTAAAACAGTTAAGTTTAAGACCAATATTGTTTTAGATTCTCTATTTTACCAAATCACAGCTCTTTTTATCAAAGATATGATCAAAGCAATTTTCATTATGCCAAACCAGAATCCGTATGCTTCTTAAATGAAATATAAACCAAATAATGTTCTTAATGTAGCTATTAACCAAACATTTTTCCCAACTATATTTTCTATAAAGGTCAGATAGGTAGAACTTCATAACTCGCTTTGGTGCAGTTCAAAACGAGCCAATTAGCTCACACCATCATAACCACAATTTATCAGACTTGATGAGTCTTCCCAAATTATTTCCGAACTGAATGTTATAATAACCCTCTTCATAATACAACATTATCACAGCCTAACTGTTTATCCCAAACAGTATGCCAGGCTCTGATAAAACTCTCAAATAAAACTTAAAACCAAATTACAATTAAACTCCAAATAAAAGTACATTTAGTTATTTTCTCTTTCTCATTTTTAACCAAATTATATCTAATACCTTTATCAAAACTCTTAAAAAACAGAGATTTTACTATTTTGACTTAAAATGTTATCCCATATACCTTCAAAGTATATTCATAGTTTCCTCTTCAAAACATCAGTGTTTAAACCAATCATCTCTTCACATCCACAAAACTTTCTTGTTTTATTTCATAACCTTCCATGATCCTCTCTAAACCAATCCTTTATGTAACTTTCCAATTGCTTCCTCATAATTTTTCACATACATTTCCTCAAATCATTCTTTGACCAACACAGCTGTTTAGCGTTTACCGTCTATTCACTTAATTTTGCTCTAGTATAACTCTTCCAATTGTATTAGAACCAATTTATAAACCAGGGGTATACCCTCTGGGATAACCTTTGTAAGATCTCAACGTAACGGGACTCTTTTAGCCCCCACCTTTCTCCAACTCTCCTCGGGATTTCTGTAACTTCTTGGTCAAAGAAAAAAGCACGAGATTGATAAAAGTGAGTGATTTCACAATTTGAAAACTTGTTAGACTTTGCACTGAAGGCAATTATGGTCCTTGGAGGGCACCTAGTGGATTTATTTATTTATAAAGAACGACAGATCTGTTTAAAATACCGTTCAACTCAACCCGATTCCACACAAATATTACTTTTTCAGGGACTGTAACCCTCTTGTACCGGAGAGGACAAAGAAAAGACACACCACACTCCTCTCTATTTTTATTAAACTCAATCTGACTCCACACAAATAGACAGTGTTCAGGGACTCTAACCCTTGGAGAGGACTCTAACCTCCCCTTGGACAAAGACAACGAGTTCAGGGACTCTAACCCTTGGAGAGGACTCTAACCTCCCCTTGGACAAAGACAACGAGTTCAGGGACTAACCCTTGGAGAGGACTCTAACCTCCCCTTGGACAAAGACAACGAGTTCAGGGACTCTAACCTCCCCTTGGACAAAGACAACGAGTTTAGGGACTCTAACCCTTGGAGAGGACTCTAACCTCCCCTTGGACAAAGACAACGAGTTCAGGGACTAACCCTTGGAGAGGACTCTAACCTCCCCTTGGACAAAGACAACGAGTTCAGGGACTCTAACCTCCCCTTGGACAAAGACAACGAGTTTAGGGACTCTAACCCTTGGAGAGGACTCTAACCTCCCCTTGGACAAAGACAACGAGTTCAGGGACTAACCCTTGGAGAGGACTCTAACCTCCCCTTGGACAAAGACAACGAGTTCAGGGACTCTAACCTCCCCTTGGACAAAGACAACGAGTTTAGGGACTCTAACCCTTGGAGAGGACTCTAACCTCCCCTTGGACAAAGACAAAACACAAAAACGGTTGATTTCCCACCACTGTTGGTTTGACTAGGTACGATGAAACATAGTAATCGTCTAAATTTGGTTCTCAGTTCCGAATAGCAGTACTTTGAATTAACAGGTGTCTGCTTACCTTTTTTTATGTTGAGGCGCCTCTGACGATTACGTCTGCCTCCTCGTACCGGTGTATGGGTCTCTCTCCCGATCTGTCGGTCGGGCCGGAACCCTCTGGACTCCCTCTTTTCAGCGTTGGGGTCACCATTTGAAGGATTTAAATTCTATGTGTCTATTCCAATATGTAATGATGGTATTCAATGACACAAATCTGTGTTCTAGAAAGAGTGGTCTGGAGTCGCAGAGGTCCCATAATATCAGCTTTAATGCAGCAGTTGGAAATCAACAAGTACAGAGCTCTGGGGTTGTCTACGTTTCCCTACCCGCAACAGATTTTGGGCTGGTTCACGAAGTCCAACTGGCTATCTGTCCCTCCCCAGCATATATTTATACAGTGCAATTGAAACACAAGTATCAAAAAAGGGTTGAGCTTGTTCTCTCGTGCATCAGGGAGTTGTTCTTGCCTACGCGTCCCACCTGCTCGGGTGCCGTCTCCACCCGGTTTCAAGGCTGTTTCTGAAAATGAAGAGATAGAGACACAAAGAACAGCCTGCTTCCCACACCCAGTGTGAGACCCAATGTTTAAGCCTGAGCACACTTCTAAGTTCATAACTTTAATAAGCACAATGCATAACTTTAATAAGCACAATATATTCTTTAAGAGGTGGCTGTCTCAGAGAGGCTGAAACATAGGCTACTGACAGAGTCAGGGAAGAAGCAGAGGAGGAGGAGAGTAACCATGACAGGGCCATGGGAGCGAGTGAGGAAAAGATGGAAGAAAGAGTAGTTGACGACGTGGTAAGGAGTAGGCAAATTAACAGGGACTACCAGGGAGGCTGTGTGTGTGTTTCTGTATTGTATTTAGCAGACACTTTTGTCCAAAGCCACAAAATATGAATCTTACAATAATTTAAATTAACAGTAAACTGTTTTAAAAGTTGCTAAGCCAATATTAAGCAAAAAAGTAATAATCACAATACAATATCAATATGTATATATTTTTAAATACCATATACAAATCATAACTCTAAGAATTAATTAATTATTTTTCGTTAGGTCCAGTTCGGGTTCACACAGTCCTGTGTAAAAAACAATGACACGTGGTCATACAGGTCGTTTTTTCTATTGGACAGAACATTTGTGAGGGAAAATCATATCCTGTCAATCACATTGTCATGAATGGAGCACCAGCAGCGTATTGCGAATGTGATATTATCTTTGTTATATTTGGTGTTGCACGACCACCTTTTTTGGGTTACTCGTTGGTCTTGTACCCAAGATTATATCCACATCATCAAACCATGGGAACTTATTTTTTCCGTCCCTCGAGCTACCACTTTTCCGTAGAACATCACGCACTTTATGGCTGTCTACGTTTTTTAACTTTCAACCAACATTGGTCCACTGTGCACTCAATTACCCTTTCTTTCAGTTTATCACTGAATAATTTGAATGCCTCGCTCTATTTATGTTTCCACAAGCATCTCTGCAATATGATCATCAGCCATATTTGCAGTAGAGCCTTCGCTTCATCATTACCCACATTTTCCCTCGATTCATTTAGCTACTAATGAGTGGCGCGGCTGTCTCTGCCAAATGTCAACATCCTTTTTCAACCCGCAATACACTACATTTTGGTTTGCTTTAGGCATGCACGATATATCAGCGACTATTAGTATCGGCCGATAAATGTTTATCTTTAGTGTTATTGTTATCAGTCCGATAAGAAAATGTGGTGGATAAATTAAAACCGATAACTTATGGCTTATTTCCGCCTGTTGAACCACTTATTTTTTTGGTAAAATTTAAGAAATCTGATCATTTAGTAAAACAAAGATCTAGATGTTTTATGCAGTTAAGGTTTTAATAAAGGCAGTTGTCCACTGTATTTGTTTGCCTTTTGTTTTTATAATCAGACTCAGGCTTTGCATTTATCGGCATATTGACCTTAAAACATAACATTTTAATTGTTGTTTTTGAAGATGGTCCTTGCTGTCCTCAAGCAGAAAGCAGGGGGAGATGTTATCCTCACAGAGTACAACGATAAAACCTCCCTGTCAAGTGAAACAAGACGACTTCTTGTCAACATACTTGTTGGACACATGGTTGAGATGCATGGGTATGTTTTTTTTTATTTTTATATAGGAACCAATGTGGCTCTAAAGTAAAATTCCTAAACTTAAAAAACGGATTAATGTTAAACATCATCTTACAAATTAACAAAGCTGTACATAATTTGCTATATCACGAATCTAATGGAATGTTTCAAATTGTTTTAAGGTACTGGTATGTGTGGCATATATGACTGGATACGTCTAATTTCTAATGGCGTGTGGGTTTTTCTTTGTAACCGTTTAAGGAGAATCCCCACAAAGAAGCAGAAAGAGCAATATGCTCTTGGAATTGTAACACTTTTCCCATCGTTCAAAGATCCTTTTTCAAAGAAGGGCTATGCAAGTACTTAACTAACATGTTTTACTGTATTTATGAAAAGTACAGTCTTTCCAGAGCCAAAGAGCATTTTACACATTTCCAGTTGTCTCCAACAACCAATAAGGTCTCCTACTGACTACCATCTTGCCTGGGTTCAGTGTCATGCCAGTAGTCCTTTTTACAACACTTGATGGCTCTATTTAGTATATCTGCTGCTGTGCAACACCAAAACATTTAATACCTCAATGATTGTGTCCTGCAAATGTTCGCTTTTATTTATGTAGGAGCACTTCTACGATCCTGATGGCGGAACTGGCTACATTGCATGGCGCCTTAAAACTGTGCAGAAGAGTATATCCCAGCATATGCCAGCATCCCCAAGGGGGAGAGAACTGGCTTTGGACCTTCCTTAAATAAATGTACCTATCCCGAAGAGCTTGATGAAGATGCTGTAGGGAGGCCATTGCCTTTCTTACCCATTCTTCAGATGAAGCACAGATCTTCGAAAAAATGAAAGAAACTTTTCAGAATAGACATTCACTTATCCATGACCCAAACAAGACCGCTGATATACTACAGATCTTTCCAAGGTTTTTAAACACCAAAGGACTGGTAAGATGAGTGTTTTTCCCCTGCTATGTTTCAAATTAGCAATGACTGAAATGTGCAATCTGAGTATTCAGGACTGTCTTTTTACATGTTGGGATGACCTTGTTAAGCTAGTTGAGGGAGTTGGGTATTGTGGTGAGGGATTTTTAGTGTTCTAAGAAAGTTTGTCTTGTAGGTTAACCAGGACTTCAAACTGCTCTTTGATGCCGAGACTGCTTCAAAACTGCTGGAAAGGTGGGACACAACTTTCAAGCAGAAGATCATCAGCGAAGCCATGTCCCTCACTTCAACTCCTGCATTGTGTTCCCTTCTTCGGTCGGCAAAAAATGAAAAACAGACAGTCAAGCTTACTCCAGTAAGAAATTCAAGTTTAAGTGTAGAACTATGTACTTGTATGTTCTGTAGTAACTATAAGGAACATGCCTAGTGTTGTTCTTCTGTGTGCAATGCATGGTTTTGCAACAAGTGTTAAACATATGTCAAGTTGGAATGTGTCAATGGGGGCCCTCTCTAAAATGCATGCACAGGTCCTAACATTGAAGTTGGAAAAGGTCTGGATGTAATTCTTAATGTATTAATCATCATTTCAGACTGGGACAGTGATATGGCTACGCTGCTTTTGCTGATTCATCTTCTTCCACCCCAATCTGGAGTGAAGAGGGCTCTGAAGATAAGTGCAGTGGATGCAGCCAGCAGGATTATTGTGCATCACAAGGTATCAATTATGTGCTATAGCCTCTCCTATGGTTTAATTAGAATGCAATGTTTTTTTGCCTTCAATATGAGTGCCCTGGACTTTATTAAGTCAAACCTGACACAATATATTTATAAAAAATAAATAAAAAATCTTTTGTTTCTCCATTGATCACTTCACGTTAATTATCGGAGGGCGTGTGTTATCAGCAAACATTCGTGTTGTCGTGTTAACCCAATAGTAGCTAAACTGAGTGACACTGTCATTTATATGATTTGACCTTGGCTGAAAATGGAAGATTCTATAGCTAAGCTAGCGTATAGCTTAGCTATAGAATCTTCCATTTTCAGCCAAGTGTAGAAGAAGAGCAATGACAAAATGTAAATGTGTATGTATACATACTGTATATGGTGTGTAGCATTATAGAAAATTATATAAAAGAAAATGTATGTAAATTAGCCCGTTTGTGCTCTTTCCCCCACCCCCTTGCCCAATAAGAATCAATAAGAGAATCGAATCGATAAGCAGGAATTGATGGAATCAGAATTGTTAAAATCTTATCAATACTCATCCCTAGGTACAACGCAGTCGCTATAGCTACCTGGAGCCGAGTGCACCAGCTGGGCGTACGCCTGGGTGTAACGCTACGTCCGACGTAGAACTGAAAGTTACGACTAACTTAAAGTTACGACTAGTGCACCAGTTAGACTTAAGCCCTTTATGTGCTGCACCTGGGTGTACATTTTACGCCTAGTGGGGAGCAGGCGTAAGTTGGAAAATCGGACTAATATCCATGGTAATTATAATGTACAACAGTTTGATCGCACATGCAGCGCGTCTTGTTTATAGGCAACATATGGAAAGGACATTAAGGCGAGAAAAAGTTGTCCGTGATCGCACAAATCCACTGTTAATTTTATTGGTGATCGATTTCCAAGCTGATTCTTTCTGTTTGTTTGTGTTGATATTATTAAATTTCCCAGTGAGCACGCTTCTATTCTGAGTAAACAACTCTAGAACTCTATGTGAGCTCCCGGCGCCGGGCGGGGTCGGGGTGACGGAGCAAGACAGGGCCGCAGGACCCGTCAATGGTACGGGGGGCGGAAACCTGGGAGGGGAGGAGAAGGTCAGCCAGGTCCACATAGTTACCCAGCAGGATGGCGGCCCGGAGGGCAGAAGACACGGGGGAAGGCCGGGAGGCAGAGGGGGCGGCGGGGCGGACCGGGGGAGGCGCCGTGGCCAGCGTGAAGGGAGGGGCGGGCAGGGGACCGGCAGGAAGGGCAGCAGCCAGGGCGGGGGGGGCGGCCGGAGCGGAGCCATCTGCAGAGGAAAGAACAGAACACACAGTCAGGGGAGCAGGGCCCGGAGCAGGCGCGGCCAGGACGGGGCACGCAGGGGCAGGCACGGGGCAGCCATGGAGGCGAGGAACGCCGCAAACAGCCCAGGAAGGTCGGCGAGGGCGGGAGCCGGAGCTGGGGCAGAGGAGGCGGGGAGGGGGAAGAGGGACGCGGGCAAGGCAGGAAGACGCCGGCCGCGACCCCACGCCCAGCAGCGGGAGAGGACCGGTGCGGGGAGGCGGGCGAGGCAGGGAGCTGCGGGGCTCGGACCGGCGCCCGGCAGCTGGAGAGGGGCGGAGCAGGGAGGCGGGCGAGGCAGGAGGCAGGGGGCCGCGGCCCAGTGCCCAGCAGCAGGAGAGGGGCAGAGCGGGGAGGCGCGCCGGCCCACGGATTCCCCGAAACAGAGGGCGAACAGCCTGGCCTTCGGATCGGACCGGCCGAAACGCAGCCCCCGAGCCCGGAGGAGGCGCTGCGGGCCGGCGACGGTCCAATCGGAGGGCAGCGCCGGGAGGCCCGGGGAGAGGGACCGCGGGGCAAGGGACCGCGGGGCGGGCGGAGCCAGGCGCTGCGGAGCAGGAGACGAGGAGCGGCGCTAAGAGCCGGCGGAGGAGGAGAAGCGGGGCCCCCCGTGGTCGCAAGAGGCAAGGCTGAGGAGAGGGCGAGGAGGAGAAACCAGGGCCGGTGCAGGCAGCCACCGAGACCGGGAGGGACACCTGGAGCGATCCCGGCAGGAAGGCCGGGGGGGCGGAGACCGCGGGAGGCGGTCGGGCCGACGCCCGGGACCAGCAGGAGAAGCCGCGGGAACCGGGGAAGCCGAGGAGGTCGAAACAGCGCCGCACGAAGAGCGACCGGAGGCCTCGGGGACGCGGCCAGAATGCCGAGGGCGGGACCGGCGCTCCAGCCGGGAGGGAAATTCTTCGTCGGACGGGTGGAGGTCCAGGACGTCCATGAGCGCCGCAAAACGAGGGCGGGAGGCGAACAGCCTGAGCCGGGAGAAAGGGCGAGCTGGACCGCAGCGGAGCAGCAGAGGCGGCGGCAACGAAGCAGGTGGCAGAGTCGGCAGTCGGCAGGCAGAACAGCAGCGGGGTGCACGAAAAGTCGAATGACAAAAACATGCTAGCACAAGGATCAGAGCAATGGAAGACACTTTATACAAGCCTCGTAATTGATACGGGGAGTTTGGTCGCATTCTTCCGTGCTTTCGCTAGGCTGATGCGTATGAAGTTGATTGGAGTTGGTCCGCATTCTTCCGTGCTTTTGCGATTTGCTTGATTGGAGTAGAGGAGGAGTCTTGGTGTGCTATCTTCCTCCCGAACGTTAGTTAGTTAATCTAACTCCCTTAATGTAGTTATCGTAATAACAATGTATATGATATCCCATCATAATTACATATTATCATCATTAGTATTAGCAGCCTACCTGTGAATGTGAAGAACCTTCACGCTCCAGACGGTGTTCCATTCATCTGTCAAATGCACACGATTGCTACATATAAACAAACAACTTTCAAAGTTTGCGGTTGGCTGTTGGTAACATTGTGCAGATGAAGAAGCGGCTTGGAAGGTAAAGCCCTGTTTACACGGAGGAAAAACGCATATATTTTCATGCGGTTTGGCGGTTTGGTTTTATCACGGAAAACGATCATTTCTAAAAACTCCGGCCAAAGTGGAGATTTCTAAAAACTCTGTTTTTGTGTTTGCGTGTGCACTAGGTTAAACAGAGTTTTAGGTTCTCAAACGTAGCTAACAGTATGCGACAAAAAATGCATCACGTCATGTGAGCGTCCTATGTTTACAGTTAGTTTGCTTACTGGGCCCCGTTCGTCGTAAGGGTTGAAGCTAAGTTAATCAATTGTCCCTTTAGCCCGTTAACATTAGCGAGATGAGTGAGAACAGCAAATATCGGTTCGTCAACGGTTGATCCGCATCCAAATCATGTGGTTAATTTCAATCAGGCTAAACTTATCAGGGAATTTGCACGTGCACGTCCTACTTCAAAAGGCAGGAAAGGTCGATCACCAAAACCGTGATTTTTTAACGGTATGATGGCGGAAAAGACGAAAGAGAGAGCGGTGATAGGCTATTGTTGCCATCCGAGCAAACTATTATAATGAGTCTCTAAGAAGACAATAAGCATATTATCATGGCTAAGTCAAACACCGCCACCGCTGCCAGAGCAAAACAAGCAGCTTGGGAAACAATTGCCGATAAGCTAAATGCGAAAGTTTTGGGGAAATGTATAGGCTCATCTTAAGTGCCTCATTACCCCAATCAATCAGATCACATTTCTTTAATTGTGCCTGCTGGTATAGGCTTAATGGAAATTAATAATCGAATGAGATCTTGCTAGCGAAAATAATGATCTCAACTCTTTCAGAATAAGTAGGCTAAATAAAAACAAGGCCAAGGAGTATCTAATTGATACGAATTCATAGACAATTATGAGGATATATGTAAGCTACTGCGCTTATATCATGTACTATATATGTGTATATGCATGTAGGCATATGTGTAAATCCCTCTTTGATGTCATTGACTGGGACATGGCCAGGGAATATGATGAATTGATTCATCAGCTGGTTAAGCGCCAAGTACACTTTTCTTACAGCAACGCATGCTGCGCCTTTGCCAATGTTTTCTGCATCGCCTATACTGTATAAAAATGTAGCCTATAGCCTACCTGACGCAAAAAACCTCAAGGCTATGCAGTCTGAAGCACAGTTAAAGTTTCAAGTAGCTTTATTGTCAATTCTTCACATGTCAAGACATAAAAAGGAATCGATATGACGTTTCCCACTCTCCCACAGTGAAACATATAAAAAGCACAGGCACAACAGATAAGACAAGACATTTCGTAAAACATAGCGTTACATATTCACATACAGCAGCATAAGCTCATAATAAAGCATAAAGCTTGCTGCGGCGTGTGATATATTTGCAATGTACGGCCCGAGAAGGTCTTGCAAATAAATGAGTCCTTGTCGGCTGAATTGATATCGCTCAAACAAGAACTCATCCGTGTGAAATAAAGGATCTTGGCAATCGCGAAGAACTCTATTGGTATGGAAAGCTAATCGAACTAAAATATAGCTCCTTGGTCAACTGGGTCTCTCAAAAAGGGAGCTGCCATGTTATTTTCCGGGGGTGTGGCAAGCTTATCCAGCTACACTTACGTTAGCCTGCTCTGGAGCAGGTTAGTGCTAATTGATATGTTACTATGGTGATTTATCGAAAGTTGCTTCCACGAACCAAAAAGAGGGGCGTTTTTTATCTTAGCCTGAAAATTAGCTCGCTAAACCGCTTAGCGAGCTACGACGAATACCACCCAGATCATGGATGCTGTTACGGTAGTGCTCATTTATGCATTAATGCAAACCCTTTTGGTCTGTTTGTATTTACAAACACAACTGATATTTACATCGACGAGCAGAGGCGAAGATTTTGAGAATTGTGGTGGTTAGCATGGCTTTATCCTTCTCGTTACACTGCCGCCTACAGGTTTGGCATAGTTATGATGGCGCTCGGGGGCGTATTTATGCGGGTTCATGTGAACAGAAACATTTTTGAAAACGATCTTGTGTGTACAACGTTATTTTTTAAAACGGACTGTCAGAAATATTTGTTTCTGTAAATACCCGGCTATGTGTAAACGTGGCCTCAGATAGTATAATTTGGCTATTTTCTTTTTGCAATATTTGTTAATAAGTAGCCCTACATCTTTCTCTGTCATTTTGCTTTTGAGTCTAGTCAACACAGTAGGCTTGTTCAATTGTTTTGGACACTAGAGTTAGCCAAATTGTAACACATTGTCGTTAACGAAATGTAACACAATAGTAGCCACCTAGTTAAGTTTTAGTTAGCCTAATATTTCTTTCCAGTAGACCTGTTTTTACCAGTTGATTAAACGTAATGTTAACTTTCATGAGCTACGAGTAGACTAGCCTAGTTATTTGAGGAAAATAACGACTTTATTACAACCACCGCTTTGACGTCAATGGCATGAGTTGATGCGCGTGTAGGCCTACATAACATGCTAGATACTTTTACATCCAAAGGATGTACCAAAAGTTTAATTTAAATAGCCTTTATCGTTCTAAATATCGTTCTATATGATTTTCAATGTTCTAATAGTATGTTGCCCTAATACATGTTTCTCCCTAAGAAAATATGAAGTACATGCTCATACAGTGGATAGAGGATCCCCCCACCTGGGATGTGCTCCCTGTAAATAAAATCACCAATGGGCACTGCACCATCGGAAACATCTGCGATGTGTCATATGAACAAGAGAGTAGTCCAGCAAAAATGTTGAACATAGGTGAGTCCAGTTAATTCATATACAGCACACTCATGTCCTGCTGTCAATCAGCTGGCCCAACTCATACTTGTGTTATAAGATGCACAAAAATTGACATTACAATTATAATAATATGTTATACAGATGTTTTAGACTTAATCAATGAGTTGAGCTAAGACACATTAGTTAGCCTGCAATTTCACTCTACAAGTAGTTAAAGATTGTTTCACAAATTTACGTGATTTTCTTTTGTGTGTGCCACTCATACTGCAGGAACTAGGTCAGTAATGATGCATAAACTAGAATTATTAGAGAGGTCTGCCAGAGCCACTAGGGAGGATGAGCCTGAGAATGAACTTGGCAGAGGAATGCGTGAGAAACATGCTAAAATGTACACAGACAGTGAAAGTGCTGAAGACAATGCGGTCTGTAATACCACTGTTGGTGGTGGTGGTATTAGTGGTGGTGATCATAACGATAACATATATAGTAACTAGAGAGGGTACAATTTCTGTGGAAATTGTAGGGTGTGCTTGCTTGCGTCGGTTGCAGAGGGGTCAGTTTTTTAATGTCATTTTTACAACTGATATTTCTGTATATTTTATATAAAAATGCATACTTATTATTTATAAAGATAACATAGTTTGTTTTAAAAGCATAATTTTTGTGCTGCTCATTTACAACTCAAAATACTAAGAGTGAAGTGTAGAATGAAATGAAATCGTTGTCTTCTCATTTCCCCTGCAAGAGGGAATGATGATCAGCATAGTTGAATCAAAACGAATAGATTTGGCAGACTGGTGTAAAAATTGACCTAATAACTTAAACGTCCTTTTAAGTTTTTCCCTTCTGGTGATATTTTCAAGCATTTAGCCTACTCATATTACATTCATTCATTAATAAAGAACCCCCTTTGAAGATTATTCTAACAACGACGTTACCGGCAGTAGCTATCTCAGAAGGAATCGCGATTCAAACAGTACCATCTGCTAACTGAATATATGCCCCCCAAAACGTAAACAAGCTTGACATTTATTTAGTGGAAAATCGCTCATTCATAAAAAGCTCACTGGTAGCGATCATTGTCAGTAACAACGCAAACTGCGATACAGCCCTGTGTGAAGAACTGCCCCGGTAAATTGTACTACTAGCTAGCTACGAGACTACAGTACTGCTGTGTTCGTCTTGGTAGCGATTGCGTTGGTTGAATTCGATTTAACCTTACGTTATACGGTTTAGGCTGAAATTAATTATTTTCACGAACAGATTGACAAAGTTTAGGCTGTGGCAATGAAGTTCAGGTTATCTTTGTTCCCTTCTTTAGAAAATCAACTGTTAGTCTAATTTCTTTCACTCCAAAAAACCTTTTCTGTCTTTTAAAACAGTTTTAAGACCAATATTGTTTTAGATTCTCTATTTTACCAAATCACACCTCTTTTTATGAAAGATATGATAAAAGCAATTTTCATTATGCCAAACCAGAATCCGTATGCTTCTTAAATGAAATAGAGACCAAATAATGTTCTTAATGTAGCTATTAACCAAACATTTTTCCCAACTATATTTTCTATAACGGTCAGATTGGTAGAACTTCATAACTCGTTTTGCTGCAGTTCAAAACGAGCCAATTAGCTCAAACCATCATAACCACAATTTATTAGACTTGATGAGTCTTCCCAAATTATTTTCAGAACTGAATGTTATAATAACCCTCTTCATGCACTAATACCATTTATTAATACAACATTATCACAGCCTAACTGTTTATCCCAAACAGTATGCCAGGCTCTGATAAAACTCTCAAATAAAACATCTCGGCATCTAATACCTCTGGGATCACCTTTGTAAGATCTCAAGGTCTCTTTTAGCCCCCACCTTTCTCCATCTCTCCTCGGGATTTCTGTAACTTCTTGGTCAAAGAAAAAAAACACACCACACTCCTCTCTATTTTTATTCAACACAAAACAAGTTCAGGGACTCTAACCCTTTTAGGACTTTAGAGGACACTTAACCTCAGGGACTCTAACCCTTTTTAGGAGGACACTTAACCTCAGAGACTCTAACCCTTTACACAAAACAAGTTCAGGGACTCTAACCCTTGGAGTGGATTTTACCCTCTCATTTTTTATAAACACAAAACACATAGGCCTACAGGGACTTTCACCCTTTTTGAAGAGGACTGTAACCTCTCCTTGACAAAGACAAACCACGTGTTAGGACTCTCACCCTTTTGAAGAGGACTCTAACCTCTCCTTGACAAAGACAAAACACGTATAGGGACTCTCACCCTTTTGAAGAGGACTCTAACCTCTCCTTGACAAAGACAAAACACGTGTAGGGACTTCCACCCTTTTGAAGAGGACTCTAACCTCCCCTTGACAAAGACAAACGTGTAGGGACTTCCATCCTTTTGGAGAGGACTCTAACCTCCCCTTGACAAAGACAAAACACAAAAACGGTTGATTTCCCACCACTGTTGGTTTGATTAGGTACGATGAAACATAGTAATCGTCTGAATTTGGTTCTCAGTTCCGAATAGCAGTACTTTGAATTAACAGGTGTCTGCTTACCTTTTTTTATGTTGAGGCGCCTCTGACGATTACGTCTGCCTCCTCGTACCGGTGTATGGGTCTTTCTCCCGATCTGTCGGTCGGGCCGGAACCCTCTGGACTCCCTCTTTTCAGCGTTGGGGTCACCATTTGAAGGATTTAAATTCTATGTGTCTATTCCAATATGTAATGATGGTATTCAATGACACAAATCTGTGTTCTAGAAAGAGTGGTCTGGAGTCGCAGAGGTCCCATAATATCAGCTTTAATGCAGCAGTTGGAAATCAACAAGTACAGAGCTCTGGGGTTGTCTACGTTTCCCTACCCGCAACAGATTTTGGGCTGGTTCACGAAGTCCAACTGGCTATCTGTCCCTCCCCAGCATATATTTATACAGTGCAATTAAAACAGAAAGATGAAAAGACGGTTGAGCTTGTTCTCTCGTGCATCAGGGAGTTGTTCTTGCCTACGCGTCCCACCTGCTCGGGTGCTGTCTCCACCCGGCTTCAAGGTTGTTTCTGAGCACACTTCTCAGATCATAAGACAGAACTTTAATAAGCACAATGCATAACTTTACTAAGCACAATATATTCTTTAGCAGTCAGATAGTTTCACCTATTGAAAGACTTTTGAGTAAGGGGAGTGCCGAACATGTTCTGTCGCCGTTTGACTTCCTAAACAGCTGTGGAGATGTTTTTGTTAGCTACTCACTAGTGTCTCGGGTAGGCTACAGCGTTGCAGTGAGCTACACTGGTTTGAAACCACAGGTAATGGTAATTTCACCAACAAATCGTTTACTAATGTCATAATAAATCCTACAACGAAAATGTATTTGTGAGGAATGTTTATTTTAACTATTGAAAACAGATACGTCATAGACCACTGTAGTATGTGTTGCCCGGGCAACACAGGCTAATGTCATGATGCTAATACTTCAGTGAAATAGTAGACTACTGTTTCCGAAAGTAGATGTACTTCCTTAATAATATCAGCTTATATTGTACATTACACATCACAATTGTGTGTCATATCACAAAGTAAAATGAGTAAATAGTTATCACCCTGGCCTCTTTGCTTGTGGCGTTTCTGCAGCTGCCTTGCAGTAAAGCAGTTAGCTTAGCTATCTCCCAGAAGTTAACGAGCTGCTAAACTAATGTTCTGCTAGAGGTAGTCACGTGAGTTTTCGTGACGTTAGTGACGTTAGTAACGTCAGTGACTGTGGCTAGCAAATTAGCCACCGTTAGCTTCACTTTTCGCCACAAAAACTTAACTTGATCCTAAACCATGCAATGGAACGTAAATCCCAATAGAAGCAACTCAATCGCTACCAAGACGAAACTTTTGACACCTAGGTTGTCTATGTAGGCCAAATATTGACTGAGTTTTAGGGGGGCAAAAAGAAATAAAAATAATATAACTAATATGTTTTGCTTATTCCATGTGTAACTCTGTGTTGTAAATGAGAACTTGATCTCAACTAGCCTACCAGGCTAAATAAAGGTGAAATAAATACAATACAAATAAATGTAACTTGTGGCCAAAATTATTACTAATGTGTTTATTGATTAACTTAATACTACTGTAAAACTAATATCAGCCTAATTAAAGTAATCTTTGTCTCCAGTTTCAGTTTCCTGGGTGTCCCCATATCTGAGGACCTCGCCTTATCCCGCAACACCTCCTCTTCCTGAGGACCTCTGGTCCTGTCATGCAACGCCACAACTCCAACTCAGCCCAGCTACAGTTCCACGTCTGCCATCATTGCCTTTCCCTCGTCAGCTATCACCATTGTCTCCACAACTTTCAATAAATTATACACTTTTGACTGTCTACCAGTGTACTGATTGTAGCCTAACAATTTAGGTTAGTTGGGGTTGGTATGAACAGAAATAATGCTTCTACAAATCCTGATAGTGCTCGATATTGGTTATTGGGATAATAATTACCTGATGTGTCTGGTTGGATTTCCTCTTCCATGAAGTGGCTGTAGGGATAGAGTATCAATTCTAATATTGAGAACAAAAAAGTACCAGCAAAGATATTACATACTAAAAACTGTAGCAATCTGTTAATATTGATGAGGCACTTTTTATTGAACCCAGAGTAGACTGAGAGTGCACAAACAATGAAAATGTGTCACAACTACATTGTGGACTAGGAGTATAATTGCTCAGAAAAATACATTGTATACTTCCCGACAATAACTCTTCTGACAGGCCTCCCTCGCCGTTGTATCAGTCCAGACAAATATGGCATCCTCCAACTCTTGCATGCCTACTTGAGTCAGTAAGAAACTATCCAAATTGAATGTGAAAATGTGTCCAGACTGGTACTGTGATTTAAAGTGTTCTGAACATAAAAAGGCAAGCAATTGCACTTATAGCCTATAATCAGCGCCTCGTTTTAACGTTAAAATGAAAGAATTGCCGGTTTAGTGCATAGCAGTCATTCATTACATTAATGGCTAACCTGACTAACCTAGTTTATCGTAAGCTTTCACATCTTACCATAAAAAAGCTACCATGATCTTCTGTCCATCTCGTAATAGCCTCGTTTTGGTTTAAAATTGTACGACGCACGTGAATAAAGCGAATGTTGTATGTGACCATAAAATAACGTTACCCCTAATGTCATACACAGAACGTCCCCATGTGACTATCCGGGAACTATACGGGGACATTCTTTTAAAGTCCCAAATGTCATATTTGTAATGTTGCGGTGTGACCACGAAACAACGAAAATGGATCGTCTCCATGAATTCATATAGGACACTTTCAAAAAAGTACTTTTAGAACCAAATAACGTTTTAAAAACGTCCCCAATGTTCTGTAAAGGTTCAGGACATTCGTCACATTTAGATAACTTTTAGGGAACGTTATGCAAAGTCACAATAACATCCCCTCCTACGTGGGTAGCCTACTACACTGCTAGTCTTCTGTGATGCTCGCTGGGGCGCACGGCTATTTGCCCATACACTTTTAAATGTGTAGGCCTATGTGGACAATTATTATAATTAGACCATAATAGCCTAAGTTTTGAACAAAAAGTTTTAGTAAGGCTATAACAAAACAGGCATTGTGCATCTGATTTCTGGATGTGCCAGCTGCATCTGTGGGTGTCATAGGCACACCCTGGCACATTGGTCACTAGGCGGCGTGTATGGTGTTCAGTTAGAGCTTGCTAGCTAACCATTGCAAAGGTGGCTAGGTTTTAGCCATGACGAGGCTCACTGAATTGCAGAGTAAACAAACCACACAGAACTTACAGGCTGGTCCAACAAAATTGTATCCCATATACAGTGGCGACTGGTCATTAGGGGCAGGTGGGGCACTGGGAACTTTAGAGTTGCTCGTTGGAGGAAGACCCAGATAGCACACATACGTCTTGCCGACGTCGGCCCGATGTGTAGAAGATACGTCGGCAAGATGTAGTATGGAGATCGTTGGCATTTGATCAAAACTGACTTCCAGACGATGTGTGGATGATTAATCTAAGCTGCACCACCCGGCCGCACTACAGATATATCCTGTTAACTACTACATTTATTTATTTAGTTTGGATCTCTCAGACGCAAATATTTCACTATCCATAACCGATCTGAAATTTCACTTGGCAAATAGGCTGAACATTGACTTTGATAGGAATTTAAGGAGACAATGAAAAACAATATGCTTGACCACCCAAAATAGCAGTAGCTAGCTACTTAATTCAACCTGGATTTTCTGTGTGGGTATGTGGGTTAGGGAGTCGGACTCGTAATCTGAAGGTTACCGGGTCGATTCCCGGCTGTGCCAACTGACGTTGTGTCCTTGGGCAAGGCACTTCACCCTACTTGCCTCGGGGGGAATGTCCCTGTACTTACTGTATGTCGCTCTGGATAAGAGCGTCTGCTAAATGACTAAATGTAAATGTAAAATGTATTATAATGAAGAGACACAATTCCAGTTAATGATTTTATATCAGCCATCAAACTCTTAAAAAAATTCAGAACACAGAAAAGAGAGAACAACGGAACAGCGAAACATAAATATATACAGCTTTGCCAGTTCTGCGTCTTCCATCGGTTTCCGCCACTCTCCGACTCTGTCGCGACTCCCTTGGTTACAGTAACTGCCAATTTTGGCAGAGGAGAAGAAACAGGTTTTACAAGTTTCATAAGCACCTACCTCATTGGGCTCCATCCTCTCATAGAGCAACTCTTAGTTTTTGTTCTGAGGTAAAGTTCGGTCGTTCTGAAATCATCAACTTTTCCCTGTCAAAGCAAGCTGTTTCACCTTTGGCCTAGTTCAGACAAAATCTGTAAAGTCTGAATTTCAGCAATCTGAATTTCAATAATCTGAATTCCCAAGGGAACGTCCCCATGACGTCCATGTAACGTCCTCATAACATTTAGGGGACGTTCAGGGGACATCCCCAGATTTGGTAGCAGAGGTAATGCTGGGGACTTTCACATACCAAATGCAGGATCAAAGTCTCAACCTTAATTTATAGTCACATTTATGCATTTAATGGATATTTTTTGTATACAAAGTATATAATGCATATAACCTAGTAAAATGTAGCCTATAGTGCAAAACTAAACTGAATGTGTTCACTTAAACTCAACAATTTAATTTAACTTCTTTATTTAAAATAAATCAACTTCAAGTATAACAGGCTGCTGCCAAGTATTGTGTATTGTAACTTATTATGTATATGCTTAAAGAAGAAAAAACACGATTTAAAGTATAAACAAACACTTTATTGAAATGTATTTTAAAAGCCTGAATTAATTTTGTTATATTTTGATTGTGTCAACCCCTTCTCGTCCAAATCCGCCGTTATAATAGCAATCTGCCATGGAACAAGCGCTGCTCTTAAAGGGAATGTGAGATGACGCTCTGATTGGTTTATTGCACGTTACGCCAAAACCACACCCATTAGTTATGTAGCTACTTCAGACCAACTCATTTTAGATTTGCACAAGGCGCAAAGTCATTTATCCCGCTGGTATTATAGCAACAGCGCCGGAGTCCCGCCCACATAGTTACTTGCGCTTTGAGTTTTGATACTTGCGTTTCAGATCGTTAAAATAGGGCCCTAAATTCTTAACCAGTGTTACAAATAAGAACATTACTTTTTTAATGGAGGAAAAAAGCAGGCCTAATGCAAATAACAATAAAAGACCGTGTGGGTCTCCATGGGTATAGGACAGATAAGGGGAAGTTGGTGTGGCGTTAATATCTAGAAAGCTGTAGAAGTAGCTCCCTAAGAACTTATTACTTTTTAGTCCCTTTCAATGGTGTTAGGAAGTGGAATGACATACATTTTGTCCTTGGACTTAACCATTACACATCTATGTTTGAATGATTGAGGATGCACAGCAAATACATTGTTGGTGTGAGACACTTCCATTTATAAATGTGGAGGATATATTTAGCTGTACATCTCTACAAACCTTTACTCCGTTCTTGGCAAGCTCTCGTGGCAAACTAAAACACAGAAGCCATTTGTGGTGGATGCGGAAGAGGTCCCATCATCAGATGTAAAAGCCCCCAGGGTCATAATTTCACATAAAGTTCCATCACTTAACTGTACAACTGAATTATTTCTCTTTTTAAGAGTAGTGTTGTTATATGAATGATAAAAAAAACACTGCTACAAATGAAACAGTCATAAAATAAACCTGAATGAACTGTCACTCCTGTGAAATGTTCAATAGCCATCCTCTGCAACACAGATGTGCTACCTTTCTTCGGGCAGCCAAAACCTCTGACATTATTTTGAAACTCCCTTGACTTCTTTCTTAAGCCAGAGCTACTTTGTAGTTTGTCAAATAATTCCCTTATGCTGTCATTAGCATTTGCCATCGTAGTCCCTGCTTTTATTGAGAGACCCCTTCACCTAAGGAATCTCTTTACTATTTGAGTTGGCACGTGTTGTTCCATTGAAAAACTTAAGCAAAGTCCCATTAAATGATTCAAATGGAAATGTGGATGTGGCCCACAGTGGTCCCCAATTGCGCACACTTGCTGCCAAGTGCATTAACAAATGCACATTGAAAGAAGCATTAGCTGCACCATATAGTTTCTCAAAGTTCAGCACAAACTTTCGCAGAGCTTGTTCTGCCACATCCACATGGCTCACTTTGATGGAATCCTGAAGAAGAGTGTGCATTGCAAAAACTAGTAAAAATAGATTATTCCAGTACTTCTTTTTCAAAATGCCATTCAAAACAGGCAATGCATAAAACAACAAAAATGACCTCCAATCAGATGCTTTCCAGAATGTTCTGTCCTTCACTGATCTTGGTGTCCTTGTGACCTCCACAGGTGGATAAATTCCTGGTCTATGTCACTGACCTTGGAACCCAGGTACCAGTCTTCACTATGGTGCTTACTGTCTAGCCACAGAGATGTAACCTGTTTAGTGACACCCAGGCAGACACTGTGCTGTTACTCTGGAACAAATCCAGTGATCATGTTGAAGCTCTTAAATTCCATCAAAGGGGATGGGCCTTTAACTCCCATTACTGAATTAGCAGGTGTTGCCAGCATAGCTTGCTGAAAATGATCTGTCTCCATCCTTAATGGTGGTTCTGGGGTTTCCCAGACATATGGGCCACCGTCTGTGTGGAGGCAGAAGTCACACCCGTATTTGCCATTGAACTGTTTTGTGTTTCTAAGGAGGGGGCGGGCAACTGAATCTGAGGAGCAGAGGAGTAAATGAACTTTGCTTGTATGCTCTATGTTTTCAGAGTCCCTCCATTTCATTCCATCCTCTTCCAGTTCTTTGAGCTGTGACACAAAAGCAGTTAAAAAAGTAATCATATTTGGCTTGCTGTGACCAAACCATAAGCATGGTATGCATATGTTGCCTTTACGATCTTTTGGTGACAGCTCTATTATTTGACACTGAATTGGCCATATCTGAATGTTATACTAGTATGATCACACCTGTGTGATCATACTCCTCAAAGGGCTAATGCGTGACTTTGACCCCTTGGGAGTAGATACAGCTATTGTTTCACCACACCACATGTATCCCCTCCTCTTTCGAGACAGGAGTCCATCCTGTTGATTTGTCTAGCAAACCCCCTGTTATGGAAGTTCTTACTTATAACAGGCCACACTCTCTCCACACACTCTATCCCCATCCTAATATTGCCAAACCAACTCCTCAATAGACATCTTCCCTGTTCTGGATTGATCCTGTTACTGAGTGTAATTCTTCACTGCGTAGGCCTCAGTCCACCATCTTAGGCCCCAAAATCTCTGACCCCATGTACACTTCTACGGTTGCCACTTTCCCAATAATCAATTTCCCACCACACCATCATCTGCTTCACTTTCATGTTGTCTCTCCTCAAAACGTCTCTCTTTTCCTGATGTCACATCTTGTCTCCATGTCACCACCTCTCCCTGTTCATTTTCATCACTATCTTGCTCCACTTCTGGGTAAGTATCTGGATTACTATGATCTGAGAGACGAATCTGAGAGAAATTAATTTTCTATTCTACATGAGCATTATTTTTTCTTGAACATACCTTTTTTTAAACTTTTCTTCTGTAAGATGTTGTAAGAATTGCTGATGTAAAGAGAAATTTCTTGTAGATTTTTTAATTCTGTTTCTGCAAATACAGTACAAACAAAATTAATTAATAAAGTTGAAAATACAGTGCTAGCTAAGCTCTAGCTAAGTCCTTTTATATGGATATATATCTATATAAAGTCTCTGGCACTAGTGATGTTTCATGATTAACCTTGTTGACTTACAGAGGGCTTGAGCAAAAGTTTTAGGAATCCTATGTAAATAGGGTTCTGTCTGGGCAAGAAGTTATATGATATTATCAAAACAAATGGAGATTGATAATATTGAGTGAAATGATCTCTTACAAAATCATATCCATCATAGGCCTATAGCTGTGGCCTTATAATACCCCAAAGAAAAGAGGTGAGTTTTTATGTAGAGGGAATATAACTTGATATACTATTTTTTTGTGTAACTTTATAGGGTCTGTCAGTATGAAAGTAATTAGCTACTGCTGCCATGTTAATAAGACGTTTATAGTTATAAACAAGATATATTTAAATGTTCATGTTTACAACATTCAAACTAATAACGTAATAAAAAGTAAAATGTTAATATAATATTTATCCAATTGTGAAACATTTCACGTTATAACCATTGACTGTATAAATAATGTGATACTGATGCCTTTTGTATTTTTCTGGTAAAACTATTCACATTAGCCCACTGCATTTCACCAATTATGTTTTGGTTTACCTGTTTCTGTTGAAGTTTTCTGTACTTTGTTGTTCTTGGCATCTCAGATTGAGTCTCATCGGAATTCAAATGTCCCTTAAGTTTTCGTTTTGATGTCATGATTATTTTGAATCACAGACTGTATAAAACAGTCTGTTGTATGTCAGAGCTGTAGACGGTACTCGTTCATTGCATCCTAGCTTACTCATGTGGATGCAGGTTAGCAGGACACAATGCCGTTCCAATTAGCCAATTATTACTTATTTAATAAAACACAAAGTGGAAAGTACATCGGTCATTCTTGGTCATTCCGACCAATTCAGTCAAGTGACATCCCAGCCTGACCTTGAAGACGATAGCTGGATTGAAATAAAATGTCCCACGAGAAAAGAACCAGAGAAGACAGTGGCTGCTAAAGTCCTGCTATTTGGAGGAAAGTTTGGAGTTTACCAATTAACATTACTTCCCCATTTTTTTGTTGTTGAGCTATTAGCTAACGTTAACTGTGTAATTGTGTCATTTTATAGGAAGGTGTCGGTGAAACCTTTTTTACAGAATATTTTATATCAGATTGTCAATAGTATGACTCGGGAGTAACGAGTAGTCTCAGAGAGCGATTCGTTCATTTTCTCGTGGCCGAGAAAAAAAAAAAAAGTTAAAATAACAAAACCTATAATTATCACTTGTGAACTAATATCATTCACGTCTTACTAAACCTAGTCTCGTGAAAGTGAATGAGGTAAACAAATATTTTCTGTTTCCTCTTATGAGCCTATGCAGGACACGTGAAAAATTATCCAAAGACTCGTACCCGAAGACCCAGTCAAAATGAACAAATCAATTCAGTTTCCTCTAGCTACCAGTACTGAGCCTATGCAGGTCATGTGAAAAATGATCCAAAGACTCATACCCGGCAGATGAACAAATCATTGATCCAAAGACTCGGTTGGCAAAAGAACGAAACATTGATCCGAAGACTCGGTTGGCAGAAGAACGAAACATTGATTCGAAGACACGGTTGGGAGGTGAACGATTCTTTCATCTGAATATATGAAATTATTAGATGTTTACTGTAATACTGAAGCATCACTGTGTAAGCCACATGTTACTGTTGTTGCTGCTGAAGGGGGAGTTAGTTTGGACTACTTTATATAAAGTTGTATACACATTTGGGCAGGCAAAGCAAACCAAGATTAAAGAGGCAGCCAGGGACCAGGTATTACAAATCCTAAAGACTGCCCTGTCTCAGAAGAGGGCCCTAGCCACACAAGATCACCACACCAGTTCTGAGGATGAATCTCCACAACGTTTTCATAGTGTAAGGCATGCTTTTTCCCTGAGCAGCTGGCTACATTGTTTACAACAGCAAAAACAGTGGTGTGTTTTCAACACTACAAAGAGCTTAATAAACATGTCTTGGTTTGGAAATAATTGGACAGAATCTACATTTTACTCATTATTAGTTATTAGGGTAGTTTGTCCCCCTTAATTATTTAAACCAGTCAACCACAGTTTATAATAGTTCAACATCATAGACAACATCAACTTGTATGGCTTTACCCCTAAAATGACATGTGTAGAAGCAGGTAATCTAAACTTTCTCATGAGCACTAGAATGCTGCACTAGAAGCACTTGACGTCCCAAATAAATCATTAAATGCTAAAACGAGGGATCTGAATTTGGTTCTTCAGCTATCCCTAGACTCTGTTGCCCCACTCAAACCAAGGAAAAGAAAAGACAAGAAACTGGCTCCATGGTATTCAGAGGAAACCTGCACTCTCAAGAGGTCCACTAGAAAACTGGAACATAAGTGGCGTACCTCTAAATTGGAGGTTTCCGCCTGGCCTGGAAGGACAGCCAAATGGAGTACAAGCAAGTCCTCATCAGGTCCAGATCAAAATATTTCTCTAAGTTGATTAGTAAGAACAAACACAACACTAAGTTCCTATTTGATACTGTTGCAAAACTCACTAAGAAAAGTACACTCTGTGTTAGTTCAGATCTCTCTCCCAATGATTTCTTAGACTTCTTTGACCAAAAAATCTATGCAATAAGGGACAAACTACAGACTAGTCCTGGAGGAGTGGCCATCAACACTGAACTTTCCTCTATACCAAGCATGCTGCATGTTGAGGCTCTCACTCACTTTAACCCTATTTCTATGGAAGCGTTCATCGAGCTGATAGACTCCTCGAAACCCACTAGCTGCCTTCTCGATCCCCTCCCTGCCAAACTCTGTAGGGAACTTCTCCCTATTATTGGACCACCCATGCTTAGTATTATTAATCAATCTATTGTAACTGGCCCTCTGACACGGGCTCTATCTCTGTCCTGGTTCTTCTAGACCAGGGGTCGGCAACCCAAAATGTTGAAAGAGCCATATTGGACCAAAAAACAAATCTGTCTGGTGCGCAACAAATTAAAAGCCTTATATGAGCCTTATATAAGCCTTATAATGAAGGAAACACATGCTGTAAGTGTCTATAGACCAATTATTTGTTTGTAAACATTCGGGATGCGCGCGCAATGTGGCTGCAGAAAACCGGGAAAGGATAGCCTTTATGATGGCTAGAGAAGTACACGGATTATACACAGTTCGATTTAAAAAGACCAAAAAGGTCGAGAAGGACAGCCTTTAAGAGAAAAGTCAATTCCCCATTGATCTGTCACATCAGAATTTTGATTTGGTTTACGAAAGTCTTGAAATTTGAGTGAGACTGTCGCCCGGTAGACCGCATCTTGCGGCACCTATGTCTTCACGTCACAAAGTTCATAATTTTACAGTTTTACAGTAAATTATACACCTTAAAAGTCAAGCAGGGCAGCTTTAAAGAGATATGGGAATTCTGCTTTTAGCCAGCTGGTCCGATTATTTTTGTGATTTGTGTAAAACTGGCAATCTGAGTGAGACTGCGTCACCGTTACACTGTTTTGACGTCGTTAGCCTCAGTCAGACTCGGGTCGCTCACTGGCAGTGTGCACAATGTTGTATTTCCCTCCATTCCCCACTATAAACGTCAGGGAGGACTGCCTTTTGTAGATTCAAGCCTGCTGAAGATAGCCAGCATCTCGGATTTCTTTAACCAAGCCTGTTTCATTCATCATTTGCCTAAGAAAGCGACCTTCGTTAGCCAGGCTAGTTTTGCCCGAGCCAGCCTAGTTTTGCCCGTTCACTCCATTCTACAGTAAAAACGTCAGGGAGGACTGCCTTTTGTAGATACGAGCCTGATGAAGATAGCCAACATCTCGGATTTCTTTAACCGAGCCTGTTTCATTCGTCATTTGCCTGAGAAAGTGACCTCCGTTAGCCAGGCTAGTTTTGCCCTATCACTTGGTCAGGCTATTTATAGGTATCGGCGGTCAAGCGACTTTTGTGCATGGACAAATGAAACGTAAATGTATTTGTCCAAAGGACAAGTGCCTCAAATAGTTAATGTCAAGCTCTGAAATCCAGTGGCCAGAGATATATGATGACCTGATCCAAGTGTATACCTGGGAGAAGTCCGTCCTTTGCAGCCTACATGCGCAGTTGAGCATGCGTGACGTAGGGTGATAATTGGTCTATATTAGATATTACTATCAAAACTAGAGAGGGTACAATTTCTGGGGAAATTGTAGGGTGTGCTTGCTTGCGTCGGTTGCACAGGGGTCCGTTTTTGAATTACATTTTTACAACTGATATTTCTGTATATTTTATATAAAAATGCATACTTATTATTTATAATGATTACATATATTTAAAAGCATTTTTTTTTGCTGCTCATTTACAACTGAAAATACGAGTGAAGTGTAGAATGAAATAGATGTCTTCTCATTTCCCCTGCAAGAGGCAGCCTCATCGTTGAATCAAAACGAATAAATTTGGCAGACCGGTGTACAAATTGACCTAATCTCTATGACTTAAACGTCATTTTAAGTATTTCCCGTCTCATGATAGTTTCAGGCATTTAGCCTACTCATTGCATTCATTCATTAATAAAGAACCCCTTTGAAGATTATTCTACGACGTTACCCGGCAATAGAAGATGGAATCGCGATTCAAACAGTACCATCTGCTAACTGAAAATATGCCCCCAAAAACGTAAATAAGCTTGACATTTATTTAGTGGAAAATCGCTCATTCATAAAAAGCTCACTGGTAGTGATCATTGTCAGTAACAACGCAAAATGCGATATAGCCCTGTGTGGAGAAGCTGCCTCGGTAAATTGTACTACTACGGTACAGTACTAGACTACTGCTGTGTTCGTCTTGTTAGCGATTGCGTTGGTTGAATTGGATTTAACGTTCCGTTGTACGGTTTAAGATGAAATTAATTATTTTCATGAACAGATTGACAACGTTTAGGCTGTGGCAATGAAGTTCAGGTTAGTAGTTAAATAGACTTTTGATTTAAGTAAGGGGAGTGCCGAACATGTTCTGTCGCCGTTTGACTTCTTAAACAGCTGTGTAGTGTACATGTTTTTGTAGTGTCTCGCGTAAGCTACAGCGTTGCAGTGAGCTACACTGGTTTGAAACCACAGGTAATGGTAATTTCACCAACAAATCGTTTACTAATGTCAGAATAAATCCTACAACGAAAATGTATATGTGAGGAATGTTTATTTTAACGATTGAAAACAGATAACGCTACATCATAGACCACTGTAGTATGTGTTGCCCGGGCAACACAGGCTAATGTCATGATGCTAATACTTCAGTGAAATAGTAGACTACTGTTTCCGAAAGTAGATGTACTTCCTTAATAATATCAGCTTATACTGTACATTACACATCACAATTGTGTGTCATATCACAAAGTAAAATGAGTAAATAGTTATCACCCTGGCCTCTTTTCTTGTGGCGTTTCTGCAGCTGCCTTGCAGTAAAACTATAGTTAGCCTAGCTATCCCCCAAGTTAACAGATGCGAAACGAATGTTCTGCCAAAGGTAGTCACGCGTGTTTTCGTGACGTTAATGACGCAGTGACGTTAGTAACGTCAGTGACTGTGGCTAGCAAATTAGCCACCGTTAGCTTCACTTTTCGCCACAAAAACTTAACTTAAGCCTAAACCATGCAACGGAACGTAAATTCCAATAGAAGCAACTCAATCGCTACCAAGACGAAACTTTTGACACCTACGTTGTCTATGTAGGCCAAATATTGACTGAGTTTTAGGGGGGCAAAAATAAAAATAATAATAATATATATGTGAGAGAACAAAGGTTGTGCTCTCGCCGAAGGCTTGAGCACACCCAATGATAAGTAGGCTACAAATACATAATGAGCATTCATGCAATCGCACTTTTTCTCTCACTCCCAACTGGGTACTCGGCTGCAAATGTAGCATGCCTTCCCTGGAAATGTCTTTCCACGTTACTCTTTTTGTTATTTGACAACTTCTCATTACAAAGCAAACATGCAGGCAATCCTTCCGCATTGGCAATGAAAGCAAATGATTCGGTCCAAAAACTGTTGAATCCTTATGGAGCTAAATCAGGGCCAAATGTTTTGTTAATTCGAAAAAAAAATCTTTAGTCGAAAAACTAAAGCTTGACATTGAAAATGTACGTTTTGGTCGAAAACTTGAAAAATAAAACCATGTATTCAAAGAAAAAATAACTATACAAATTTTTTTTTCAGGTTGAATAATATTTCGAGGACATTTTGGAATAATTTTGAATAAGTTATTAATTTTCAATTTTCACTTTCATATTTTCACATAGTTTCACATTTCATGTTTTCCGATTAAAAACTTTTTTTTTTATGGCTTGATTTTTTTTTTTTTTTTTTTCAGTTTTTTTTTTGAGTTTCAGGTTTTTATTTTTTCAGTTTCAGTTTTTTATTTTTTTTCAATTTCAGACTTTTGGCCCCGATTTTGCGTAGGGGGCGTGGATTCAACTCAGAGGCGGTAATTATGAGTGACAGCCTAACAAAGAGGCAGAAGAGTCGGCTAATGCTAACTTTAGTGCTAGCGATGCTTAATTTCCAGCTTTGTCCAGCTGTCCACCTATTTTCCCCTTTATGTGTTAATGACAAAAAAATGCCACTGCGGGGATAATGTCCCAAAATATCTATTCAAAAAGGCTAATATCTTTCACATGTCTTAACTGTGCGCTGGCGCCAGCCTGTTGCCTTGGCGGTGCGGACGCCATGCCAACAGCCGAGTCTTCTGCCTCTTTGTTAGGCAGTCACTCATAATTACCGCCTCTGAGTTGAAGCCACGCCCCCTACGCAAAATCGGGGC
Source organism: Osmerus mordax (assembly GCF_038355195.1). Classification (NCBI taxonomy): domain Eukaryota; kingdom Metazoa; phylum Chordata; class Actinopteri; order Osmeriformes; family Osmeridae; genus Osmerus; species Osmerus mordax. The sequence continues at coordinate 4,426,816 of NC_090050.1, read as the reverse complement.
CAAAAGTCAAAAAAAAAGAAAGAAAAAAAAAGAAACTGAAACAGAAAAAAAAACTGAAACTCGAAAAATTTGAAGCCGTAAAAAATAAGTTTTGAATCTGAAAACATGAAATGTGAAACTATGTGAAAATACGAAAGTGAAAATTGAAAATTAATAACTTATTCAAAAGTATTCCAAAATGTCATCGAAATATTATTCAACCTGAAAAAAAAATTGGTACACTTATTTTTTCTTTGAATACATGGTTTTCTTTTTCAAGTTTTCGACCAAAACTTACATTTTCAATGTCAAGCTTTAGTTTTTCGACTAACGATTTTTTTTCTTCGAATTAACAAAACATTTGGCCCTGATTTAGCCCCATAAATCCTCTGTTCTCCTCAGCTATCTTTCTCTTTTTCCCTTTGGGTTCCATGGCCCATGACACACCCGCCGGTTTGTTTGCAACAGCCACCTGTCTGGCACGACGCCGAGCTGAAAGAAACGTGTGTCGCAGGCTATGACGTAAATCTTCGTTGACAGAAATGTTGAAATAAAATATTTATTATACACATACACATTTTGCTGTAAAAATGTGTCTAATAAATATTTTTTCAACATTTCTGTTTTAATAATTAAAACAAAAAATATGTTCACACCATCTTTTTCCATTTTCATATTTTTGAAAAAGCTCCAGGAAGCCACTAGGGCGGCACTAAAGAGACGCATGCGGCTCTAGAGCCGCGGGTTGCCGACCCCTGTTCTAGACCTAAGTGCAGCTTTTGACACTGTGGATCATGAGATTCTCCTGGAACGTATGGAGAACTAATTTGGGATTTCTGGTACGTCGCTTAAGTGGTTTAGATCTATCTGATAGATCACAATATGTCCACTATGATGGCCGCAGGGTTCAGTTCTAGGCCCTCTGTTATTTTCACTGTACATGTTGCCTTTAGGAAACATAATTAGAAGCTCTGGGGTAAATTTTCACTGTTATGCAGATGATACTCAGCTATATATGTCTATAAAGTCTGGAGTATTTCCACATGCTATGGAAAAATGTGTTTCTCGGTTAAGAACTTGGATGACTGCAAATTTCCTTCTTAATTCGGATAAAACCGAGGTTCAAATTTTCGGTCCTAAAAAATACAGAAATAATTTATCCAATTTGACCTTAGACCTAGACGGCGTCAAAGTCTCTCAAAGCCAGCTGGTAAAAAATTTTGGAGTCACAATATTAATATTAAGCAAATTACCAGAACTGAATTTTTCCATCTACGTAATATTGCCAAAATACGAAAATTCCTCTCAAAGGATGATGCGGAAAAACGAATACATGCATTTGTTTCGTCCCGATTGGACTACTGCAATGTGTTGTTCTCTGGCCTCCCAATTACCGACCTAAAACATTTACAGCGGGTGCAAAATGCTGCTTCTAGACTATTGACTAGAACAAGAAAGTTTGATCACATAACATCTACTCTTGTCTCTTTACACTGGCTCCCTATCCAAGCCAGAGCTGACTTCAAAGTTCTACTACTAACCTACAAATCTCTGCATGGATTGGCACCACTGTACCTCTCCGGTCTCCTTGCACCCTATTGCCCCGCAAGGACACTTAGATCTCAAGATGCCGGCTATCTGGTGGTTCCCAAAATTAAGAAAAAAACAGCTGGAGGTAGGGCGTTCTCATATAGAGCACCTCTTCTCTGGAACAAATTACCTGTCTCAATTAAGGAGGCTGATACTGTTTCGACATTTAAAATTAGGTTAAAAACGTTATTGTTTAGTCAATTGTTAAAGGTAAGTATGTGTGTATTTTAGTGGTGGACAAACTGCTTGAGAAAGCTGTTCTACTATGATAATTGGTGATGAAAATAAATTATGTTCAATAAAATGTACTTGTGTTTATTAACTGTTTATTAGATTAGTTAGCTTGGCTGATAGAGCTGTGCTGACGGGCTTGCCTCGGTTTCACTCAAACATCGTAGTTTGACGACCACTCTTCCCCTGCGCTACATCAGTGCTTGGCCCGGCATCTTCCGCATTAGCTAAGGGATGCTTTGCGTTTAGGTGGTATTTGAGACTGGAAGAACTCCTACAGTAAACTAATTCCGCATAGCACAAGGTGCAAACAGCCTTAGTCTTGTCGAGGTTTCCATTAGGAAGCTTCTTAAAAATACATTTTCCCTGAAGCAAACCAGGCGGCTTCATAGCTGCATCCATGTTAGCACATCACGTTTGATGTGATAATTTCATACACAAGGCATACACACAGGTTCGAAGACTCGTTCCCGCCCCCTACAGTGCAATTCGGCTAGGTATACATCCTCGCTAAAATATCAAGGTGAAAGTCATCATTAGCTTGCGTAGTATAGACCCAGTTCCCAAGCCAACTTTGAGAATAGATTAACGGCGATATTTTTTTTTTATCGCCGATAAGAGTCGCAACGCGTTAACGTGCGTTAACGCCCACCACTAGTGTATTTACTTCTATGTAAATCTGGGGTGTGTGTTTGCCTATGTGTGTATCACATGTAACTTTTAAATTGTAATTATAGCTTATATGTTCACATTGCCCCATCTGGATGTTACATCTAGATGTTACAAATAAAGTAAATCTGTTACTGTATATTGTTACTGTTATAGTTTCCGTTGCTGTATATTGTTACTATTATTGTTTTATGTTACTAGTTGGAGGCAACGGGGGATGGGTTGTTTTCATCCTTATTCTATAAGTATAACTTATTTTAGAGTTCTTTCCCCTGGAACAGATTTCATGTTCCAACCGAGGGGGGATGTCGCTGTCTTGGTGTGTGGGGCTGCATCAAATACCCCTTTTTTGCTCTGTTAAATTGCTGCACCAGTCCACACTTGACCGGTGGGGATCTCATTCTATTAGGACTGTAACCATTAGCTGCTCCTGGCATTCTCTAATCCCTGCTCTCCTCTCTCTGCCCCCCCCCCCCCCCCCCCAAAACACACACACACACATCCCTTGTGGTGTGGGGGGTTTGAGCTGTCAGCACCTGCCTGGTCGTCGGTCGGCCAACGCTGGACCTGGTCGCGAGTCTCCCGGTCCTGTCCTACATCTATAAAGTTGAACAATGGATTTTGGTGTTTCAAAACCCATTGACACTGTATGACTATGTTTAGCCTGTGTTCTGCTCCTCTCTCTCACCAACCGTCTCTGGAGGAGGGGATCCCTCTCTGAATTGCTCCTCCCAAGGTTTCTTCCATTTTTTTCTCCTGTTGGGAGTTCTTCTGGGAGTTTTTTCTTGTCTTCCTTGAGGGTTTAGGTTGGTTGAGGGGCAGTTCTATGGGCGTATGTGAAGCCCTCTGTGACATGCTTGCGTGTAAAAAGGGCTATACAAATACATTTGATTTGAACATCAATGGGTTCTTAATAGAATAAAATATTCTATTACAACATAATTCAAAACAGTCCTCTTTTCTGCATGTATAACAGAAATATTTCCAACATGACCTGGAGTTACATGTAGTCTACTTACAAAGCTTCTGTAAGAAGAATTTAAGCAGCAGCAAGTTTTTGTAGCAGCAGTACAAACCACCAGTAATTGGTAAATATATGTTTTGCCATGTACTGGTAGCAATATTTGCATGCCATACTGATACAATTCCTCACTGCAAGACAGTCTAATGTAGTCAAAATATAAGAAAAAGTTGACCTTACCTTGACCTTGTCTGTTCTGCAGATGCTGTTCTTCAGGAGTTTCCACAGACAAGTGCCTCTGATGTGCGAGTGGCCATCAGACGCAAGTGTATCAATGAGCAGTTCAGCCAAAAAAAGGAACGTTATATGTAGTAAATGTTTCCTAGTGGTGCAATGAACAGGAATGTTGTTCTTTCATTGTGTTCCTCACTGTTCTAAGGAATGAGAAATTTCATTTTGTGTTAAATGTGTTCAGTTTTATTGTGAAAATTGTTATAAAGTAAAATGTTAGTAAACTTTTAATATATTTAAGGATATAGTACAATTCATTGTTAGTATATTTGCAATGTACTATTGAAAATGTGAATACATTTGAAATAAAAAAGTAGTTTTTTTTCACCTAGAAAGTGCATTCAGCATTGGGAAGTCCCTTCATTAATTCAGCCTTCAGTGTACTGGTAGCCTAATACATTTGCTGTAGTGTATAGTAGAATAAAGTATGTAATGTACAAAGTAGCATAGCAGAGTAATAATCAAGTATATTGATAATTAGCTGAAAAGTACTATCTTATTAATTGAAATAAGCCAAAAGTATAAATAAGCATACTATTACCACAATAATAATATATTAATAGTATAATGCTTATATATTTGTAAGACAATCTTACAAATTTTAAATGTACTTCTAACACATGGAAGGTATACGTGATGTTCGCTAATCAAACATGTATATTACTACATACACAGCCATATACTTAAAGTGTACAAGGTATACTTGAAGTTGTTCCACTTTAGCACATAAAAGTACACTTAATACACTTCAAATTGTGCTTTTCTACAATTTAATTCCAACAAAAATATATTTAGTACAAAATTAGTTGTTCCAAAATATCACACTTCAAATTAACTAATCATTCAATAACTTGAAGTATACTGATGATTAATCAGTCTTCAAGTATACTCAAGTATGCTAAGATTTAGTATACTTAGCATATTTATTTTTTACCTGGGTCACCACATCATAAATTAATAAATGATTAAAGGGTCTCTCCCCCTTTCTCCCCTTCCATAAATCTCTTTAAGCTCTTCCATAAATCATTAGTCCCGATTTTTCATAGGATTCTTCTGACACCATCTTCAATATTGTTGCCTCCAAGAAGGCTCAGGTATGAATCTAAAGAAATAAATAAAAAATCAAATCAAAACCATTTAATTTCAAACAACATAATTGACACACATTTAACAGGTTGTATATATTAATGTTCTGTTAAAGAATGTGTCACAGAAATGTGACCCAGATGTTTTAAAATTATTTGAAATGTTTAACAAAACAGTCTAGGATATGTGGTATTGGAAAATGAGTTTTGTTCCACATGCTAAGGAAAGTTGATTATTAAATGAGAGAATAGAGCAAAAGTTACACATAAATTGGAATTTTAAAGATAAGTATAAGTATTCAAGTGTTTTTATATGAGAATGGAGTGTCATAAACAGATGTACGTCAACACTAGAACATTAGTATTTGGGACTCCTGCCCATAGATATATATAAAGACTAGGGGCCCTATTTTAACGATCTGAAACGCAAGTATCAAAACGCAAAGCGCAAGTAACTTTGTGGGCGGGACTCCGGCTCGGTTGCTATTTTGCCGGCGGGATAAATGACTTTGCGCCTGGCGCAAATCTAAAATGGGTAGGTCCGAAGTAGCTACATTACTAATGGGTGTGGTTTGGGCGTAATGTGCAATAAACCAATCAGAGCGTCATCTCACATTCCCTTTAAGAGCAGCGCTTGTTCCATGGCGGATTGCTATTATAACGGCGGATTTGCCAGGCGCACGCCAGGAGCGGTTCACAGCCGAGGAGACCGACGTTCTAGTCAGGGCCGTAACAGATAGAGAAGTGACATTGTATGGGAAAGGCAGAGCAGTTTTCTCATTGCACTAAATTGCCCGCTCATGCTGCTCATTCAAATTCTTATTCTTATTTTTATATAGCCTACCCTATATTTTTTTTAATTGTTTAGTTATTGGAATTAGTTTAACTATTGTACTTTTTAACTTAATTTAAGACCCGTATATGTTTATTGTTTGCACCTTCCTGCCACAGTAAATTCCGTGTTTGTGTAACATAGGCTACATGGCGAATAAACCGAATTCTGATTCTGATGGAGATGGGAGAAGAAACCCACCCAAATTAGCTTCGGTTAAACCGGCGTGGGAGAAAATTGCCACAATTGTTACAAATCATGTTCACATACATAGAGATTTCTCATGAAAATCTTTTTAGAATCATTGAAGAAATGTACCACGCCATAAATCAAAACAATGTAACGTAGCTTCGCAGAAAGAAGACCCTGGCCTCGCCAGCAGTGCGCACGGACCAAGTTTGCGCCCTTAACCCTTGTGTTATCTTCGGGTCATTCTGACCCATCAGTCATTGTGACCCACCGTCACAAATTTACCTCATACAAAAACAAAGTGAAGCATTTTCTTTTAACCGTATGGCTGTCTCAGAACCCCCACATTGCGAAGGTTAAAATATATATATATATTTTTTTTTTTGTATTGGGTAAAATTGGGTAAACACAATGATGGTTCGTTATGAACCTTTGGGTCATGTGACCCGAAGGCAGCACGAGGGTTAAAATAGCATCTGAATAATGCGCCATTGACTTTAGACCACGTTTTTCCTGGTCAGTGGCGGAATTGTTTTTCGGAAACTGCAAAATAGCACCAGGGAACGTTTGCGCCGGAACACACCTCCTTTTTCGCTGAACCGCCCACGGGAGCGCAAGGTCATTTCGACGTCCGTCTGTGGAGGGAAAAGTCCGCTTTGCGTCGAGTGCAAACTAGGAATGATACTTGCGTCGTTGACAAAGTCAATTGCGCTGGGTGCAAGATCGGGCCCCAGATGTCTTACGGCGGAGTCTAGAACGTCCGCACATGGCGGCCATCTTGCTACAGTCAACTCGCTCACCCATAACATTGTGTTGATGCTACATGTACTTTTTAAATGACCATAACTTGCTCAATTTTCAACAATTTTTTTTTCAACCGGACGAGACATCTACCCTTTATATATATCTATGCTCCTGCCCATCCAATATGTAATACCAGAGCACGACAGACAGCGTGCAGCAGAGTTCCATTGTAGGTCTGATGCACATTTGCACACACATAAATCTGACCCCTCTGGACATGGCACCCATTCATAGCCTTCCTCTGGAAGCACTTTACACAAACGAAGAGGAAGGAGAGGAAAGAGGGGACACCATTTGTTGTCAATTTAGCTGCGGATGGATGAAAGCAACCCCGGTGGATTTATGGCACCTCAGCTTAGGCAGACATGTGCCTGTGGAATGTGTGTATCATATGGACGGGAATGGTGAACAGAGTTTTGCAGGGAGTGTAGCATTTCATGTATCGTCTGGAGTTCTACATTAAGTTTTAGATCATATTGTGTGATAATAGTAGTGGGCCATTTTTTACATAAAAAGTCACAGCAGAAGTCAACTTTGCATTGGATTTAGTGCTAAAAGGTCTATGATTTGTTCATTTGAGATAATTAATTCCTAATTTGGGCAGTGAATGGCAGTCAACAGAATGACCAGGTCAAGTTAGACTGAAATACGTCTTTGTCCAATAAAACTGTCACAAGTACTGATTTGCAAAACTATCCCCTGCAAGATCACCTCACTCACCTGAGACCGCAACGTTTGTCTAACTAGGAAAATTCTCAGAGGACAACATTATGCATTTCTGAACCTTTTAGTCAGAGCCTTATATCATATCCCATTTTCCAGTTGACTGCCCCTTTTCTACTTTCCCCTCTGAAGGGGTAGTGGTTGAAATCTTTCCAGACATCCCAAGTCTCCCAAAAGATTTTGTATTTCGAGCGAGCGAGAGACTGTCTAATGGTCATTTCTGGTAAAGATAGGTGCATGTCGCGCGTCCTGATTACGTCAAGGGGGGACGGGGACGTGCAGGTTGAGGGGGTACATCATGCGTCCGGATTGGGTCCCGGGGGGAGGGGGGGGAGATGAGCTACCTCCCGGAAATGAGTCTCTGTAGGTTGGGATGTCTGTCTTTCCCTATGTAATAGGACAATTTCAAGATCCTGATATGTCATCATTTGTCCATCGGCCATCATATGCCATCAAAGGGATTAAAAGTAACATGGAAATATGTAAAAATGAGGGACTATCATGCACAAATCAGCATTAAAACCATGTTGTATGGTTAGCTAGCTACATACATCAGCATAGCGATTTTGCTTATTAAAGAAAATATCTATTATACATTGAAATGACATTAAACTAAGGTTATGCAATGGTTATCATAAACAAATATTAATTAACAAAGAAAATACATATTTGTGGTTTTCTTTTGCAGATGATGTTCAAGATATTCTGGGAGATTTCTCATAACCCTCGGTTTTAAGTGTGCCTCCTTTTGGAAGGCCATTCAGCCCTACCACTTCGCACTACCGCTGTATCCCAACAAGAATCGGGACATCCACTGCTACACGTGAACATGCAAAACGGAGGGGTAGAGTAAGAGGTGTGTTGGGATTGGGTTATCCCCCTTCCCTCAGTGCTGAGAATTGTATTTCTGGATTGAAAAATGCACATATAGTGGTCAAACCACAAGCCTTTTCATTCAATAGCCCCATTGCAGGAGTTTTTTTCCACGTATGCAAGTGTTCATGAAATCCACAGAAATTACTTTTTTTCCTCCTTTCTCCACCCAGACAGATTTTTGGGATGATTGATATGTTTGACAGTTGAAGTGTTTATTTTCGGATAAACATGTTTGGCCATTTAGAGACAGATGCGATTATAGCAATGTCACGTCCCACCACCCCACCTACCATTTTATAAAAGGTAGGAAAGTGTGAAAATAAATGTGTTTGACCTTGACTGCTTAAGATAAACTTGCAGTTATCCTTTTTGCTTTGGAAACCTTAGTCTTGCCTAGACAAACAATACTTTTCTGACCTAATTTATCATAGTGGAGCCATTTCAATGAGTAGCAGTTACATTTGGACCTCCAACTTTTGGAAGTTGCATAACATAACTTGATTGTGTTTTAGCTGTGTGGGTAAGCTTGTGTTTCAAGTTACTAAATTTGAGAAAATTACATTCTTGATGCATTTCTGTCTTTATTTAATGTGGCTGCCGCTCATTTCGAAATATACCTCAGGCTGAACTGGAGCCTGGGTTTCTGTTCATTTCAATCAGGCCCATAATCACACCGGTGGCATGGAAGAATAATAATTAAATAAACATTCTGGCTAGTGAAAAGGATGCCGGAATGCAAGAAACTTTTAACATTCTCTTGTCATCTTTCTGTGGTTTCTCCTTCTCTTGCTTTCTTTCACAAACGGTCTCTGCTCCATTTCTGTCTCAGTGTCCTTCTCACTGTCTCTTTCACCAAGTCACTCTGTCTAACACTCACAAACACATATGCAAGCACACACACATCTGGAATGAATGAGCACATGCTGTTCCACATGTGTTAGTGCTTAAAGCTCTGACGCTCCCTGTTCATGTGTCAATGATGCCCCTGCAACCTACCTCTGCCAGTCCAGAGACCCGTACTTTCCCATAATTACTCACAGTCCCAGCAAGTAAACGTTAGAAAACATTGTTGGTGCCATGACAACACACCCACAGGGAGACATGGGAAATGTAGTCATAATCTTCCAGCATTCTGACCAACAATGCCGATACATTCCGCATATGCGAATTTGGAAGAATTTTAGGAACCTTAAAAAAATATATATGATCAACTTCATCCTGTGGCACTTAGGCATCAACATGATTGCACTGGATGACTTTGTGAGGAATAAGCCTTCTTCTGCAGACTAAATAGAAACTGCCAGAGCCACATAAGCTCCCAGTAATTGTTTGGCAAGTGCACCAACCGCACATGCACTAGAAATCTGGTTGACATGCATGTGCTGTAATACGTTGCGATATATAATGGGAAAACCGTTCCTCCTTTTCATTACAGATATTGCTACTGGCATTCACATCAATTATCAGTAAACAAGTTCATTCATTAACATGAAGAAAATTCACTGCTTCTCAACTGACAAAAAATGAATTTGCAAACAAACATTTGTCCAATTATGGCATAACATAACAAACCCTCTGTTTATATCATGAAAAGGTGTCTGTGCTTGGAAAAGAGTAAGAGTTTGTGTTGCATGTTGTTGAATGTCTGTGCTGAGGGAGTGTATGTGTGTGTGAATACATGCCTATGTGCATGTCTACTGTGGCGTGCAAGTATGTGTGAATCGTGTTTACCTTTCCATATTTCTTTTTACAAAATTGTTGATCCTCAAGGTGAGCCCAACATAATTATTACATCAGATTTCTTTGATGTCTGCCCGTTTGTAAAAAAGTCTGACGTTTGTAAATGCTCTGTCATTGGACATTGCAGTGGACAATACGGTAGTTATTTTATCGCCACTTGAAAAATATGTCTGGCTACTGTGCATAAGGTTTGAAACATCTGTTCTCTAATTGGTCTGAGGGATAGTCAGGAGACCAAAACCGACGAAAAGTTTTACCCCTCTTAACTTTAGATTATTTCTTCTCCATTTAACAATAAAGCATGCAAGAGAATAAGCTGATGCATCTGTCACTAAGCAAGAGTTCTGTTAAGAGACTGTTAAGTTCTTTAGTCCATGCTTTTGGGGCACTACACTTTACCCAACATTCAAAGTGATGTTCAACCTTGTATGTGGATCAATAATTCATCTACAGTTTTGTTTTTTTTGAATCTGTGATTCATCTATAGTTTTTGGTTTGAATCAGTGATTCATCGTTTTGTTCAACATTTTCTTCAGGTATCCTCAGTTACAGTGCAGTTTCAGATAAAAATGCAAAGCAATGGCTTTCTGTTTGTGTAGACTAGGATCTTCTGGGTTTGAAATAAATCTGCCATAGTGGAGGAGAAGTACAAGCAAATACAAAAGCCAAGATTACATAACAGAGATGTTGAAAAACAATGCTACAAACCAAGATGCCAGTGGATTACATATTACACAATCTGTCTTTCATTTAAGAATCTTAGTGGACCTTTTGTCGGACAGACATTTCTCTTTTGTCTTTTACTGTGGCAACTCTCCTCACCGGCAAAACATATCTTGCCCTCACAAAGTTAAATTAGTTTGACCTGATTCCAATGAATCCTGTCACGAAGCCCAACTAGTCACATTGAAGCTGTCAAAGAGAGGAAGATGGTTCACATCTTGGTCAAAGTTATATAAAGTGTGATTATTATGTATACGTTGTTAAAACGGAGTACAGTTGAAGCAAGGCTCAATTATTGTGGAAATAGAAGGGTTTAAAAGAAAGTTCCTGGCTGAAGTTGTCTTTGAAGCTGCAGGTATGTGATATAAAACTAGAAGAGGGAATAAATATATATAAATGATGGTTCCAGCTGCCACTGGTTTGGTAAAGACAGACTAGACCGATCAGAGGTGAATGTGTAGATTGAAAGTGATCCCCAAAAATACCCCAAAGATGAATGATTTGTGTATATCTAACCTTACCTGTATCTTCTCCCCACATGTTTTTACCCTATATAACTGAAAATAATTTGCTTTTAGGTTGTAGTACCATGAATTAGAGGACTTTTTATCTTCCTAATCTCAATGGGAAACAAAATGCCTTGTAAACAACAATGTTTTCTCATGCTCAGTGGTTTGAAACACAAGTTCACTTCTGTGCCACCACTTCCATTTCCACTTGGCACCCTCTCCCATTCTTGTCGTCCTCGCTTATGTAGTCCTCTGTCTAATTTGAATGTGTCTGTTAATTCAGGCTCAGCTTTCCTCAAGATATCTAAATCTTTTGTTAAATTACCATTGTTTTTACAGTTGCTGTAGAACCCCCCCACATATGTGCAAAGATGTACACGGTGTGCCCTATTTAGAAGAATGATTTAGACAGGATTGATCTGTTTGGGTGCATGTTAAGGTTTAGAAGGGTATGCTTGTGTAAACTGTGTTTGAATGTGTGTCTGTGTGCCTCTGTTTAATGGTAAATTACCATAGAGATAAATATCCAGACCTGCACTGAACTGGAGTATGCCACAAATACCATCCCACTAAAATCCCTAACATCTTTCTGGAAAGCATCCTAAATGTTAATCATAACACCGAAAAAGTATAACTTGAATAAAGCACTGGTAATGTTTTTCTTTTTTCTATCCCTTATTTAACACTGAAACCACAGCACGTCTGCAGTGTCCAGCTGGAGACTAAGTCAAAACAAATTTCCCCTCAATAACAGATTGAGAGGGGAAAGCCTCCCTCCCAGAGGCACACATTCTTCAAAACACCAAGTTTACCTCAGACAGTACGCATAATGACTGCTCTTTCTGGACCACATTTCAATTGTTCTTCCTTTTAAGTGTCATGAAAAACATTGACTTAAGCATTCATTTCCCAAAACATTTAAACAAGTAGCACATTTAAAAGTGCAACAAAAGCCAAGTCACAGTGAAAGCCAGCCAATATAAAACAGCTTTTTGTTAGCATAGCTGTATCTTTCTCAAAACGTCTCCATTATTACGATTATTGTCAAATTAATTAATTTTCATATTAACCCAACTCTACAAAGGCAGTGGATTAGCATTCTTTGGTCTCCACTTTTATGTGATCTAGGCTGTTAGGTTAGAAGTGCTAGATTAGCTTGCTTTTCCTTTTCACTAACCTATGATAACATCCAGTGAATGTACCAGGGGGGTGTTCCATCAACGTCGATTAAGGAAAAGCGAGACTTATTTCGCCAAGTCTCACTTACTTTAGCGAGAGTTCCGTTCCATTAAGGTGGCTTATTTTAGTTCTAGCTACGTAACCAAGGTAACTTATACTTCGGAACTAGCCTGTTCCGTGTCAGGCTAAAAGTCAAGCTAAATTAAAATGTGTTGCAAATAATTTCAAACAGGCGGAAACAGAATCTCAAAAGACAGTTCCGTCGAGTAAATTCCTGCGCGCAAATCACGTTAGTCCGTGTTCGGAAACGTAAATTCAGACTTTTTGAAGTGCAGACATTAATGATTTAGCTACATGTTTACTTCATCTAAAAAAAAATATTAATTTAAATAAACAAGTTAAGAAATAATGTCACTTTTGTTTTCAAAAGCCATTGGTTAATTGACATAAAATAAGGTCTTAGAAACTAAGCAGAGCGTCTAGACTAGTTACAATCAACTATGGCGTATCCGTTCTTTGACAACCCTGTGGTGGATGAAGGTGCTCAGATTATACAAAGAGCGTTTATCCCACCAGCCCCAAGGGTCTTCAGAGACAGAAGTAATGGTTCCCTGACCAGTATCTGTGGAAGAAGTATAGGTTCAGCAGGCCCAGCATAGTTTATCTAGATAAATGTAATTGTCATTCTTAAAAAAAACAAAAACATAAATATATATATATGAAATAACACTTTAGCAACTCTTAAGGATGGCAATGAACACATAAGAGCAGCCTACCATCCTTTGTAAAAAGTAATAGAAAGGAGAGTAGACTATAATAGTAGAAAGGAGGGTAGTAGACTGCAGTCTATGAAGGTAGGCCTAGACTATGTAGTCTGCTGGAATCACACACAAGGAAGCAAACTGAAGGATTCAAAATCTATGTGTCTATTCCAATATGTAATGATGGTATTCTATGACACAAATCTGTGTTCTAGAAAGAGTGGTCTGGAGTCGCAGAGGTCCGATAATATCAGCTTTAATGCAGCAGTTGGAAATCAACAAGTACAGAGCTCTGGGGCTGTCTACGTTTCCCTACCCGCAACAGAGTTTGGGCTGGTTCACGAAGTCCAACTGGCTATCTTTCCCTGCCCCAGCATATAATATACAGTGCAATTAAAACAGAAAGATGAAAAGAGGGTTGAGCTTGTTCTCTCGTGCATCAGGGAGTTGTTCTTGCCTCCGCGTCCCACCTGCTCGGGTGCCATCTCCACCCAGATTCAAGGTTGTTTCTGAAAATGAAAAGATAGAGACACAAAGAACAGCCTGCTTCCCACACTCAGTGTGAGACCCAATGATTAAGCCTGAGCACACTTCTAAGTTTCATAACTTTAATAAGCACAATGCATAACTTTAATAAGCACAATACATAACTTTAAGACATGCCTCCTTCATAAATCCTGTTGTTATATTCACTCGTGCACAGTGCCCGTGATGCATTCAGTGATTAAAATGCCACACATGTAAATAACTGGGATCATAGTTAGTGCCGTGCCAGATATGCAGCTGGTGATTACAGTTCTAGAATATGTGTTGTAATGTATTATACATTCTTTAATCCCTCTTTTGATCTCTGAAAACACCAGAGATCAATCAACATAGCCCGGACCAACCACCGCCTCCTCGTCCTGGTCAGCCAGCCCCAGCAACGGCATTTGGAACCCCTTCGTCGGGTTATCCTCAGCCGAGACAATGATCCTGTTACACAGGGACCTGATACATGGGATACAGCAACAGTCATGTTGATATTGATATAGCACACTCTTAAGTAAAATAGCGGAAACCTTCTTAGTCCAGTACAATTCTAGTGTGGTCAAGCAGTATCACTCTTGGCATAGTCGTAACCCTCTTTTCCGGACTCTCACATTCGTAGCAATAGCAAAAGGTTCACTGGCCCTTCTCCACCAACTCCTGCAACGTACAACTGGATTCTGGAGCAGCACAACACATGCTCCACTGGTACCACGTACTTCCTTTCCCCAGCACCCTTAGGGCGTGCAAGGTTCTCTCGATGACCTTGAATGGTCCTGTCCATAAATGTACAACAGGCTTTCCCGAACATCTGATGATGTATTGGGGCAGGTGGGACAGGGTCTTCAAGGGGAAGGGGTAGATCATCCAGTGAGAAAGGGGGGGGACATGGTCTCCAGGGGAATGGGGCCTTAGAACAGGGGTTAGGTAGTCAGACCCGCCGGTCTGACTCGTCCTGAAGCAGAAAAGAGTTACAGTCCCAGCATCACCTTATCTCCCATGATCAAGCAGTAACTGAGTCAAATGAGATGCGAACAGTAAGGTGTGACAACAAACCCAAATGTAAAAAATATCCCATTACCGATTACACAATGTTGACATACAAATCAACAATAATGATGAGACTATGCAGCGTTATGGCCAAGTGGTGTGGACACACTGGACACAGTGGGAAAACCCTAATGATGATATAGGGGAAAACCCACCGTCACTCCACAGAGTGGACATTCGACATCCATGTCTCCACGGCAGACCTGGACATACTCACAGGCCCCCTTCACCACATACATACAACTTCAGCCAAGCTTTTGAGGCACTAAGAATATTTTTACTAGCCGTTGCATAAACCCAAACACAGCTCTGGAACTGGCTAATATTCTACCCGCTGCACTAGAAGTCCTCGACGTCCCAAATAAATCATTAAATACTAAAACGAGGGATCTGAATTTGGTTCTTCAGCTATCCCTAGACTCTGTTGCCCCTCTCAAACCAAGGAAAAGAAAGGACAAGAAACTGGCTCCATGGTATTCAGAGGAAACCCACACTCTTAAGAGGTCCACTAGAAAACTAGAACATAAGTGGCGTACCACTAAATTGGAGGTTTTCCGCCTGGCCTGGAAGGACAGCCTAATGGAGTACAAGCATGTCCTCATCAGGTCCAGATCGGATTATTTCTCTAGGTTGATTAGTAAGAACAAACACAACACTAAGTTCCTATTTGCTACTGTTGCAAGTCTCACTAAGAAAAGTACACTCTGTGTTAGTTCAGATTTCTCTCCCAATGATTTTTTAGATTTCTTTGACCAAAAAATCTATGCAATAAGGGACAAACTACAGACTAGTCCTGGAGGAGTGGCCATCAACACTGAACTTTCCCCTATACCAAGCATGCTGCATGTTGAGGCTCTCACTCACTTTAACCCTATTTCTATGGAAGCGTTCATCAAGCTGATAGACTCCTCGAAACCCACTAGCTGCCTTCTCGATCCCCTCCCTGCTAAACTCTGTAGGGAACTTCTCCCTATTATTGGACCACCCATGCTTAGTATTATTAATGAATCTATTGTAATTGGCCAAGTCCCCATCGATTTCAAACAAGCTATTATTAAGCCCCTTCTAAAAAAAACAAACCTGGATCAGGTTGTCTTAGCAACTACAGGCCAATTTCAAATTTGCCATTTCTCTCCAAAATTTTAGAGAAGGCTGTGGCACAACAGCTCACTGAGCACCTCTCCTCAAATCAGCTTTATGAACCTCTCCAGTCTGGATTTCGTCTCCACCACAGCACTGAAACTGCATTAGCCAGGGTAGTTAATGATCTACTGTTAGCTTCTGACGCGGGTTCTATCTCTGTCCTGGTTCTTTTAGACCTAAGTGCAGCTTTTGACACGGTGAATCATGAGATTCTCTTGGAACGTATGGAGAACCATGTTGGGATTTCTGGTACGTCACTTCAGTGGTTTAGATCGTATCTATCTGATAGATCACAATATGTCCACTATGATGGCTGCTCATCCAGGAGCTCCACTGTAAAATACGGAGTACCACAGGGTTCAGTTCTAGGCCCTCTGTTATTCTCTCTCTATATGCTGCCTTTAGGAAACATAATTAGAAGCTCTGGGGTAAATTTTCACTGTTATGCAGATGATACTCAGCTATATATGTCTATAAAGTCTGGAGAATTTCCACATGCTATGGAAAAATGTGTTTCTAGGTTGAGAGCTTGGATGACTGCAAATTTCCTTCTTCTAAATTCGGATAAAACCGAGGTTCAAATTTTCGGTCCTAAAAAATATAGAAATAATTTTCCCAATCTGACCTTAGACCTAGACGGCGTCAAAGTCTCTCAAAGCCAGCTAGTAAAAAATTTAGGAGTCACAATGGACCCAGACCTTTCGTTTGAGTACCATATTAAGCAAATTACCAGAACTGCATTTTTCCATCTACGTAATATTGCCAAAATACGAAAATTTCTCTCAAAGGATGATGCCGAAAAACTAATACATGCATTTGTTACGTCCCGATTGGACTATTGCAATGTGTTGTTCTCTGGCCTCCCAATTACCCACCTAAAGAATTTACAGCGGGTGCAAAATGCTGCTGCTAGACTATTGACCAGATCAAGAAAGTTTGATCACATAACATCTACTCTTATCTCTCTACACTGGCTCCCTATCCAAGCCAGAGCTGACTTCAAAGTTCTACTACTAACATACAAATCTCTGCATGGATTGGCACCACTGTACCTCTCCGGTCTCCTTGCACCCTATTGCCCCGCAAGGACACTTAGACCTCAAGATGCCAGCTATCTGGTGGTTCCCAAAGTTAAGAAAAAGACAGCTGGAGGTAGGGCGTTCTCATATAGAGCACCTCTTCTCTGGAACAAATTACCCGTCTCAATTAAGGAGTCTGATACTGTTTCGACATTTAAAATTAGGTTAAAAACGTTATTGTTTAGTCAATTCTACGACTGTTAAAGGTAAGTATGTTACTAGTTGGAGGCAATGGGGGACGGGTTGCTTCCATCCTTATTCTATAAGTATAACTTATTTTAGAGTTCTCTTCCCCTGGAACAGATTTCATGTTCCAAATGGGGGGGGCTGCCGCTGTCTTGGTGTGTGGGGTTGCATCAAATTCCCTTTTTTTGCTCTGTTAAATTGCTGCACCAGTCCACACTTGACCGGTGGGGATCTCATTCTATTATGACTGTAACTGTTATCTGCTCCTGGCATCCTCTAATCCCTGCTCTCCTCTCTCTGTCCCCCCCCACACACATCCCTTGTGGTGTGGGGGGTTTGAGTTGTCAGCACCTGCCTGGTCGTCGGTCAGCCAACGCTGGACCTGGTCGCGAGTCTCCCGGTCCTGTCCTACATCTATAAAGTTGAACAATGGATTTTGGTGTTTTAAAAACCCACCGACACTGTATGACTATGTTTAGCCTGTGTTCTGCTCCTCTCTCTCACCAACCGTCTCTGGAGGAGGGGATCCCTCTCTGAATTGCTCCTCCCAAGGTTTCTTCCATTTTTCTCCTGTTGAGAGTTTTTTGGGAGTTTTTCCTTGTCTTCCTTGAGGGTTTAGGTTGGTTGAGGGGCAGTTCTATGGGCATATGTGAAGCCCTCTGTGACATGCTTGCGTGTAAAAAGGGCTATACAAATAAATTTGATTTGATTTGACTTTTAGAATTGTAATAAAATAAACTAAATTCGAAACAAATAGAAAAACCAGAAATTAGACAGGAAGTTTTCATAAGATCCCTCCTTTCATTGATAACTTTAATCAATACCCAATCTCCTCGTTTGACTCCTCCACTCTTTGGTTTACTGCTTCACCTGGAACAGAATTTAGCAGAAGACATCTCTTTTCTAGTTAGCATTTTTTTTATAAAATTGGTTAACCATTTGATTCGCCTCTTCATCATGCTTTGTGAAAGGTTTAAGTTGTGGTATTACATATGATCTCCAATAAATCAATTCAAATGGTGTTATGCATCTGGTATAGGACTGGGAAAGACTTCAATTCACATAGTAAACATACTGTATCTATAATTACCAGGCAGTATTGACCCTTCAGTTTTCTTATTGTTGAGCAAACACATGTAACAGCATCTAATAAGACCATACATCATCATTTGATAGTCAACTCCTATTAGTCATGCCTAGAAATGACAATCTGTTTCTTTGTTCCATTCTTTAGAAAATCAACTGTTAGTCTAATTTCTTTCACTCCAAAAAACCTTTTCTGTCTTTTAAAACAGTTAAGTTTAAGACCAATATTGTTTTAGATTCTCTATTTTACCAAATCACAGCTCTTTTTATCAAAGATATGATCAAAGCAATTTTCATTATGCCAAACCAGAATCCGTATGCTTCTTAAATGAAATATAAACCAAATCATGTTCTTAATGTAGCTATTAACCAAACATTTTTCCCAACTATATTTTCTATAAAGGTCAGATAGGTAGAACTTCATAACTCGCTTTGGTGCAGTTCAAAACGAGCCAATTAGCTCACACCATCATAACCACAATTTATCAGACTTGATGAGTCTTCCCAAAACTTAAAACGAAATTACAATTAAACTCCAAATAAAAGTACATTTAGTTATTTTCTCTTTCTCATTTTTAACCAAATTATATCTAATACCTTTATCAAAACTCTTAAAAACCCTAGATTTTACTATTTTGACTTAAAATGTTATCCCATATACCTTCAAAGTATATTCATAGTTTCCTCTTCAAAACATCAGTGTTTAAACCAATCATCTCTTCACATCCACAAAACATTCTTGTTTTATTTCATAACCTTCCATGATCCTCTCTAAACCAATCCTTTATGTAACTTTCCAATTGCTTCCTCATAATTTTTCACATACATTTCCTCAAACCATTCTTTGACCAACACAGCTGTTTAGCGTTTACCGTCTATTCACTTAATTTTGCTCTAGTATAACTCTTCCAATTGTATTAGAACCTATTTATAAACCAGGGGTATACCCTCTGGGATAACCTTTGTAAGATCTCAACGTAACTGACTCTTTTAGCCCCCACCTTTCTCCAACTCTCCTCGGGATTTCTTTAACTTCTTGGTCAATGGAAAAAACACACCACACTCCTCTCTATTTTTATTAAACTCAATCTGACTCCACACAAATAGACAGTGTTCAGGGATTCTAACCCTTGGAGAGGACTCTAACCTCCCTCTGGACAAAGACAACGAGTTTAGGGACTCTAACCCCTGGAGAGGACTCTAACCTCCCCTTGGACAAAGACAACGAGTTTAGGGACTCTAACCCCTGGAGAGGACTCTAACCTCCCCTTGGACAAAGACAACGAGTTTAGGGACTCTAACCCCTGGAGAGGACTCTAACCTCCCCTTGGACAAAGACAACGAGTTTAGGGACTCTAACCCCTGGAGAGGACTCTAACCTCCCCTGGGACAAAGACAACGAGTTTAGGGACTCTAACCCCTGGAGAGGACTCTAACCTCCCCTTGGACAAGACAACGAGTTTAGGGACTCTAACCCCTGGAGAGGACTCTAACCTCCCCTTGGACAAGACAACGAGTTTAGGGACTCTAACCCCTGGAGAGGACTCTAACCTCCCCTTGGACAAAGACAACGAGTTTAGGGACTCTAACCCCTGGAGAGGACTCTAACCTCCCCTTGGACAAAGACAACGAGTTTAGGGACTCTAACCCCTGGAGAGGACTCTAACCTCCCCTTGGACAAAGACAACGAGTTTAGGGACTCTAACCCCTGGAGAGGACTCTAACCTCCCCTTGGACAAGACAACGAATTTAGGGACTCTAACCCCTGGAGAGGACTCTAACCTCCCCTTGGACAAGACAACGAGTTTAGGGACTCTAACCCCTGGAGAGGATTCTAACCTCCCCTTGGACAAAGACAACGAGTTTAGGGACTCTAACCCCTGGAGAGGACTCTAACCTCCCCTTGGACAAGGACAACGAGTTTAGGGACTCTAACCCCTGGAGAGGACTCTAACCTCCCCTTGGACAAGGACAACGAGTTTAGGGACTCTAACCCCTGGAGAGGACTCTAACCTCCCCTTGGACAAGGACAAAACACAAAAACGGTTGATTTCCCACCACTGTTGGTTTGACTAGGTACGATGAAACATAGTAATCGTCTAAATTTGGTTCTCAGTTCCGAATAGCAGTACTTTGAATTAACAGGTGTCTGCTTACCTTTTTTTTTATGTTGAGGCGCCTCTGACGATTACGTCTGCCTCCTCGTACCGGTGTATGGGTCTCTCTCCCGATCTGTCG
This sequence comes from Osmerus mordax, assembly GCF_038355195.1. Lineage (NCBI taxonomy): Eukaryota > Metazoa > Chordata > Actinopteri > Osmeriformes > Osmeridae > Osmerus > Osmerus mordax. The sequence continues at coordinate 4,406,364 of NC_090050.1, read as the reverse complement.
GTCGGGCCGGAACCCTCTGGACTCCCTCTTTTCAGCGTCGGGGTCAGCATTTGAAGGATTCAAAATCTATGTGTCTATTCCAATATGTAATGATGGTATTCTATGACACAAATCTGTGTTCTAGAAAGAGTGGTCTGGAGTCGCAGAGGTCCGATAATATCAGCTTTAATGCAGCAGTTGGAAATCAACAAGTACAGAGCTCTGGGGCTGTCTACGTTTCCCTACCCGCAACAGAGTTTGGGCTGGTTCACGAAGTCCAACTGGCTATCTTTCCCTGCCCCAGCATATAATATACAGTGCAATTAAAACAGAAAGATGAAAAGAGGGTTGAGCTTGTTCTCTCGTGCATCAGGGAGTTGTTCTTGCCTCCGCGTCCCACCTGCTCGGGTGCCATCTCCACCCAGATTCAAGGTTGTTTCTGAAAATGAAAAGATAGAGACACAAAGAACAGCCTGCTTCCCACACTCAGTGTGAGACCCAATGATTAAGCCTGAGCACACTTCTAAGTTTCATAACTTTAATAAGCACAATGCATAACTTTAATAAGCACAATACATAACTTTAAGACATGCCTCCTTCATAAATCCTGTTGTTATATTCACTCGTGCACAGTGCCCGTGATGCATTGAGTGATTAAAATGCCACACATATAAATAACTGGGATCATAGTTAGTGCCGTGCCTGATATGCGTAGGGAGTCAGGTGGCTGAGCGGTGAGGGAATCGGGCTAGTAATCCGAAAGTTGCCAGTTTGATTCCCGGTCAAGGCAACTGATGTTGTGTCCTTGGGCAAGGCACTTCACCCTACTTGTCTCGGGGGAATGTCCCTGTACTTACTGTAAGTCGCTCTGGATAAGAGCGTCTGCTAAATGTAAATATGCAGCTGGTGATTACAGTTCTAGAATATGTGTTGTAATGTGTTATACATTCTTTAAAACTCACTGTATCCAAGCCTTGACACTGTCTGTCTGCATCTGTCTATGTCTTTGCATGTGGAACATTCTTGAACGGGCAACTATGCCAGGAAATATGAACGGTATACCTTGCTCCAAAGCAGTACCTGAATATTATCATCAGTTTTTCAGGTAATCTTGAAACACAAAGAATCAAGGAGGACTTTTTATTCAATTGTATAAAGTATTTTCATTGTTTAAAGTAGCCTATATGTTGACAAGCCTGTATATTACCTCTCCTCTGGCTTCCCCAATATTATAGGTGCAATATACTGTCCGCATGGGTGTATCCAGGCCCATTGGAAGACTCAGGGGGTGACTGCCTGGTGCCCCCATGGTTGAAAGCGTTTCTAAAATGCCCAGAGTGGCAAAAATTAGACCAAGTGCCCTACTGCAATAAATGACAGTGTGCCCTCTATAAATGTAAAAATAGTTCCTTTATAGTATAGAAAATGTGATGCAGTACCCTATAAGGTGCCCTTACAATGGCCTAAATTGGACTGTTCCCATGCCCTTACTTCCAATGGAAAAAGGTGCTGTTATGAAGTGCCCTTTATGCTGCCCCTACATGACAGTGTCCCAAATGTTGCCCTTTTCAAAGAAGACAATTAGATTCTGTGCCCAACAGTCTCCCCTAATGTTCCCAGTAGGGCATGCTTTCCCAAAGTGAGGCTGTGACAACACTTGGCACAGCCACAGTCTGTCACTGTCCAAGCCCCCTCTGGATCTGTGGAGGCAGACTATGTTAATTGGAAATAATCGTAATATAATAATGATAGTCATGCTGAGCAATTTTAAATGACTGTTCTGCCAAACAAAGTGTGCAGTTTGGGTCACCTTCTGATCTAAAAAGTCAGTGCTGGATCTGTGCAATACTAGTCATTTCAGTGAATCCCCATTTAAGTCATGGTTATCTTTCCCTTTTATCTTAAAGCTCAGCATTTAGCCTATCAGTTAATAAATGTGCGTGGCAAAGTTATTTTGAAGTAATTTTTGATTTTGTTCAAGATGTGAAGACAAAAACATTATTAGCCCACATCAAGTGCAATTAACCATGGCCTTCTTCAGTGTTTTTAATTTTATCCTACAATTTTCAATTGCTGCCACGTTCTTTTTTGGGCTATTATTCTCAATCTCCTGTTGAGAATATCGACCATAGGCTAGCCTGTCAGAACGGTTTCAGACAGCTCATCAAATTACGCTAATTATCAGTAGGCCTAAATGCATATATATATATATATGTTAAGTAGATTTGGTAGGTCTACAATTTACGCATTTTAACGGTCGTAATGGTTTGACAAGTTGTCTCCCTTGCCATGTTAATTGCTGCAACATTGCCCTTTTTGGGAACAAAAAAAATCAAAACATCAATTTACGCTGCTGAAACAACACACCTCTGCTGCTTTACGCTATACTTTTTGCGACATAACTCCTCTTTTCGACGATCGCCTGATCTGGGCTGCACAGTCTAAGCTTACTGAGGTCTAGCTTGAATTAGCGTTGCCTGTTAGTGGAACGGAACGTTAGTGGAACGGCTTGATGTTTAAGTCTAAATTGACGTTTACCCAAGTGAGACTTATTCGTGTAAGCGCGACTTGCGTTAGCGACGTTGATGGCACACCCCCCTGGAACCTTGGAAAGGAAACAAACATGTTTGTGTTATGTCAAAACAAACTCTGGTAAACTGCTGCTTGGGGTTGACAAGACTATGGTGATAAGCAGATGAGGGACCAAGAAGATCTACAGTAGCAAGTTTGAAATTCAAAGTACTGTGTGTTGTAAAAGACAGTAAAATGTGGTGAAATGTTATGCAACGATTTAGGAAATACATGGCAAAAAGGACACTTTTAATATGGCCTCATCATCTTCACAATAATTTACCTAAGACCCCTAAGTTCTTAACTTAGTTTCAACAAGTTAGGTGGCATGCCCTGGGTGTTGTCTCCAGGCAGCTAGGAAGACCCCTGCACAACTTTTTTTGGTTCGACCTCCCTCCACCCAGCGCTTATTTCATTAGGTGTTACATAATCTTTTTGCTCTTTAATCCAGATAGTTCTTGTGCTTTAGTGCCTGGATGGTAACTGTGAATAACAATTTTTGCTGAACATGTGACAGTGAACCCGTACACTTGTTGTGAGTGTGTGTGTATTTATGTTTGTGGCACTCAATCACTGTTGAGCAAAAACAGTGATTGAGAAACACACCCACATTGTGGGAGCATAAAAAGTATTCAACTTGACAAATAATTCCTCTCAAAGACTGTCCTCATCTTCTCCAAAACAACTGAATAATGTATAATTATGTTCTCAAATCTAGGTTCTACAATCAATCAATCTACGTGATTGATTTCACCATTTATTCATACACATGACAAATGGTTTTACATTGGCGGAATGGATGTACATGGGGAAGCGCTCCCTGCCTTCACTGCAGCATGCATGACATGAGGCAGGGAGCAACGAGTTAAATCCCCCACGGGGAGTACAGACAGACAACATGGGGGAGAAGGGGATGGCGGTGGGTGGCAGCAGCGCAGAACACAAAGGTAAACGAGGACGCGTGTGCGTGCATGTGACAACTTTATAGCGCCGCCTATCAAGCTAAGCCTATGGGCTAAGAACACGGCGATAGGTGATATAACGCGCGCTGCCCGAGTGCCATGCCTGAACCTGCTTCGCTCATTTTGAAGAAGCCTTTATGGAGCCGGCAGTTATGACTGGAATGTTGGTGACCTGTTTTTGTGGCCATGATATAAATATATTTATCAGTAGTCATAAGTTATTTACAAACCATTGTTTTGACCGACAGAAACATTTGGGATAGGATCTAACATTGTCGACAACTGCAGCACAACACTTAGTTGAAGAGAAATTACTGTAAATACTGTGTAATTTTCACACAGAAATTCTTAATCCTCCGGAATACATGGTAGCCTACTCACTATGACTCTTGGAAGATCTGGCTCCCACAAAGGCATACATTGTATTTTTACAGTTACAAAAATGGGGCTGGTTTTCGTTATGTTTACACTGGCCATAGGCTATATTACATGTCTGGAGCAGATTCCGTTCTTGTTTTGTTTCAATTTTGTCGACAGACAGATCACGTTTTTATGATAAATAATGGCAGGTGTTCTTTGAAGACTAGTCTTCCATAGACCGTGAACAAAAGGAACACACTTGTTGGAAATCTTTGGTATGGAGACATTTCTACTGCATGAAATAAGAGAATTGTGTAGTCTATTGTGTCCACGTTTATCTGGAAATGCTGTTTTTTTTTATGCCAGTACCCTTACAACTCTACTTTGATAGTTAGGGAGATTAGATTTAAACCCTTAGCTGAAGCTAAAATAACCCTTTAGCTTAGTGTGAGGATAGTGACAAGCATATTCCCTGAATACTGCTAATCTAATAAACAGGTCCTTTGTCTATGTGGGGCTGCTGTGACAACAATCTCTGTCAGAGGAAACACATTGTTCCCACTGTACTGCAGTCAATGCCCCGCTAACCGATAACGTAAGAGTTTACCTACCTTTGTTTTGCTTTAAGCAATAAAGACCTGGGGCCGGTTGCACAAAACACCTTCAGTTTCTTCCTTAATTATGGCACATCTCTGAGACCAGAGAAGCCGGCACAGAATCCCTTAAAGGGTTTCCTTAGCTAAGGTGAAACGTTAAGGGATTTACTACATTGAACGTGATTTCACAGCAGTAAAATTTGACCGTTTACACGGAGACCGCGTTGTTCAGTTGTATCGCTAGTGCATCACCTTATAGACCTACGAAAAGGCAAGAAAACCAAATTGGTCAGAGTAGGAAAATATTGCGCTTCTACAGGAATACAAAAAAAGAAAGCACATACTAAAACGTAAATTTGATCCACAAATAACTGCAAACGAATGTAGCTGACGAAATTGCATCAAAAATAAACTCAATAAGTTTGGTGAAGCGGTCAATTCAAGAAATAAAAAATATAGCTATATAACTTGACTTATGTCCAAAAAAGATAACCAATTTCAGGAGGGAGTCCAATAAAACTGGTGATATCAACTTTACTTGTAGGTCTTGTTGCTCTACAGTAACGTTTAAGTGAGAGCTAGCTTACTTAGGTAGATAAAAATAACAGTTACACTGCATTTACCGGCGTGAGTCTAGGCTAGCTACTTTATTTACAGCGGGAGCCGACGCACAAATAGCCTTCAGTTTAGACTGCAGCACAGTAGCCTAACAGAGTGCTATAGGTGTGGGATGGGTTAATTCATCTCCATAAACTCGGCCATGTTGCAGTAAAGAATAAGTCAGAGGTACCTTAAGTTTTCTTCCTTACTTTGGTTGCTAAGGTCTTTCGTGCAACGCTTTAACGAACTTAAAGGGAATCCTTAAGTATACGACCAAGATAAGGAGAAAACCTTAAATACTTAATGGAACATTTAAGGAAACCTTAAGGAAAAGACTTAAGGGTGCTTTGTGCAACCAATTATATTTTAAGGAAACCTTAACTCTGACTTTAAGGAAAATCTTAAAGATCCTGTAAAGTAAATTCCATGTTTTGCTTCTGAGTACATTATATACATGTGAAATGAGTTCCTGAAAGCATGTGCAAAGCGCTAAGACTTTGTCACACTGAAATGTGGAGTTAAACCAAAGAACAGTTTCTCTTCCGTTTTCAGATCAGGTTTTAATGGGCGGAGCCAAAAAATGCCCTATCTATGTCATTTCGCCCTATCTACGCCAGATAACTGAATGGCTCCTCCTGCTGTACTGTTATTGTAGCCTACATCAGCTAGCTAGCTAGCTTCAGGATGTCTCCCACCACCCACAACTGCATCTTCCCTGGATGCAAGAAATCCAGCTGCGCTGCAACGGCATTTAAGTTCCCTATTGATAATGAAAGGAAAAATAGGTGGATAGATTTTGTGAAGAGCCACGCTCATGGAAAGCTTCGGATAAACTCCAACAGCCGCCTCTGCACTGACCATTTCACGGCGGACAGTTTTAACATGGACCAGAGACAGACGGGGTTCACCAACACACGGCTTCTCTTGCAACGCGGAGCCGTACCGAGCATCGCCCCTCCGGCCGTTCATCCTCTGGTCGCACCTGGACCATCCACCGCCGCCAGCAGTTCATCACTCAGTTCTGTGTGCTTGTTATAATTATACTAGATAACTTTTCCAGAGGTATCTCTGCTATGAGTCTGCTGTCTCTGGTGTCCATTTTTACTGTTACAGCTCAGGGGAACATTTCATTTATATGCATCTGTATGTTTCACTCATTGAACAAATAAATTCTAATTCTATACGATTTTGTTCGGCTTGACATAGCGTCCATTATCTGGGTCGGAGGTAGGCACTAGGCAGCGAGGGGCGGAGCTTCAGATCCTTCAGGCGACACGCCCCCCCAGTCTCGAGCAGAGAAGACTGCTGATTTTTTCACGATTTCAAAGCCTAATTTAACATACTTGTCGGTGTTATTTTTTCATTCGAATTTGGATGGGTAGTTAATAACACATTATTCTGTGGTGTGGCGAACTTAAAACTAGTTTCCAGGTCCACTTTACAGGATCTTTAACTTAAGGTATTTTGTACAACCAGCCTGTGGTTTCCTTTTTGTTCCGTCATGTCCCGGGGCTGGACAACCCTTGTTCGTTTTTTGTTTGTCTGTTTTCTGTCAGTTGATCCCTTAGGTTCTCCGTTGGAAGCTTATTCCCCTAGCCTGGTCCTAACCAGATCCTTGTACATTTCATTTGTACAGAGGGTCTGGGATCGCTCCATTGACAAGCGTTAACTTCCTTGAAGGCGGGTACTCTGTTGAAGTTTAAAACTATTGGATCTGCCCAGAGCCAGTCTGATCTGCCATAACCAATCGCTAGCGTTCGCCTTAGGCAACTCCTTCACCACTACTGTAACGGAGCTAGCTGCCGTAACTAAAAAATCTAACTTTTCCAGAACCCCGTGGGGAGGAGGGCCACAACATCATAGCCACCAACAAAACTTAGCAAAGACTGTTCTTGCTCCGGCTTTAACTTTTGGATATTCGGCAGCGTTGCCACAACGGACCGAATAGCTTCGCTCGCATCTTTCTCCGCCGCCATTACTGAACTACAACTCAAACTAGCGCATGACATCAAGGTCATCGTTCTCAGCCACTCCCTCTGTTCGCTGATTGGCCCTACAAAAAATTGATTTGAGAAAACCGACTTAGGTGCCGACCTAGTACAGAAGCAAAATCAAAATTGAACGGAAGTACGTAGGAGGGCAGAGCCAGGCTACATTCCCCCCGTTAACCACTCACACCTGTGGCTTATCTTCAATCAACCCAACAGTTTATCATCACTGGTTCTACATCCACTCTAAGCCAGTTCAACATCGCTATTAGTCTACGTTAGTCGGCCTGTCTGATTATCCTAGTCAGTCTATTCATCGAATTCTGTCAGTAACTTGGTTTCTCTGTCTGTTTTCTTTAGACTCGGTTCATACCTCTGCCAGCTCCAGTCCTGTCAGTCCAGCATTCCCTCGGATTCTCCGCCACCATCTGCCCTGCCTTTTCTCCGACTTACCATAAACCTGTGGTCTGAGTTTTGCATTTGGGTCTATCTGCCAGCCAGCCATCGTGACATGTTCATTCTGTAGCTTGTTAACTTGTGGAACACAATTGTACTTTATTACCAGGCGTGGACACCCGACAGTAACTAAGTACATTTACATATTTGTGTACTTCTGTATATTACATACTATATTACTATGTTATCATATTTACAAAACCTGAAAAACTGACACGGAAACACTGCCAACACTTACTGTACACTGCTGAACTTCCTCATACAGTACATTCTTCAAATGCATGCTGTCTTAACCCTTGTGTTATCTTCGGGTCATTCTGACCCATCAGTCATTGTGACCCACCGTTGTATTGCGACAAATTTACCTCATACAAAAACAAAGTGAAGCATTTTCTTTTAACTGTCGGGCTGTCTCAGACCCCCCACATTGGATTGGTTAAAAGAAAATTATTTTTATTTGTTTTTGTATTGGGTAAAATTGGGTAAACACAACGATGGTTCGTTATGAACCTTTGGGTCATGTGACCCGAAGGCAGCACGAGGGTTAATATGTACCCAGTAGTGATGTGTCGTTCGTGAACAATTCGTTCATTTTGAACGAATCCTTACAAGGACTCGGGAGTAACGAGTCCTCTCAAAGAGTGATTCGTTCATTTTCTCGAGGCCGCGCATCGGGACTGTTGCATAGGCTCGTCCAAGTAAACAGAAATGATTTGTTCATTTCCCGACTCGGTCTTCGGGTACAAGTCTTTGGATCATTTTTCACGTGACCTGCATAGGCTCTGTAGTGGTCGCTAGAGGAAACGCTAGAGGGAACGATTCGTTCATTTGCCGACGGTCTTTCTACGACTCTTTGGATCATTTTTCACGTGACCTGCATAGGCTCTGTAGTGGTAGCTAGAGGAAACGAACGATTTCCCGACTTGGTCTTTCTACGAGTCTTTGGATCATTTTTCACGTGACCCGCATAGGCTCTGTACTGGTAGCTAGAGGAAACGAACGATTCGTTCATTTCCCGGCTCGGTCTTTCTACGAGTCTTTGGATCATTTTTCACGTGACCAGCATAGGCTCTGTACTGGAGGAAACAAACGATTCGTTCATTTCCCGACTTGGTCTTTCTACGAGCCTTTGGATCCTTTTTTCACGTGACCCGCATTGTATTTTTTAGTAGAGGAAACAGTTTCCTCATTCCCTTTCGCATGGCTGCTGTTTTAGTAAGACATGAATGATATTCGCTCAAGTCATCATACTGACTGGTTTTGTTATTTTCACTTTACATTTACACTTACAGTTTAGTGCAGTGTAATTGTTTGCCGTGATAATTAAATGCTAGTGTGATAATAATTTCTTTTAAAATAGTATCTGCTGGTGCACGTCATGCACTAACCCCTACATGAGAATATGATACGTGTTTGCAGTGGACGGATAGCCCCCCCCCCCCCCCCCCCCCCGTTGAAATGAACGAATGACTCGAAAAAAGATTCGTTCGTTAGTTCAACCGAATCAGTAAAATGATCCGAACTTCCCATCACTAGTACCCAGCATATCTCACAGGACAATGAGAGTGAGCTGCCACACACTCATTTATATAATATTTTGTAAGATTGTCACAGTCATGCAACCTCAATCTCATACCGCGAGAACAAGGATTCCAATCCATTCCCAAACACATAAAAGTGCCACATACCACTTTCCCAGTCAGTTTCATCCCTTTTTCTAGAACTATCCCGGCATTTCTGCAAATAACAGCGAGTACTAGTGTAATATAGTGCATACTCTAATAATGGATTCAGATTTCATGTAAGGTTTCAGTGTAATTATCGCTCGTCAGCGCTGAATAATGAACTTTTTGGGGAGGAGTGTAAAAATCAGAAATTACTGCCTGTTGGAAGTTTACAGAGCAATAAAACATCACATGGCTTCACTGATATACAGTGTTTAAAATACATGACTGTTTCAAAGCAGTTTCATTAAGAATTCTTGAAAAGGAAGTCCAATACCCCTAATAGGGGTATTTACCCCAGTAACCATTTAAAACAACACAAAATGAAAAGCATTACGCAGATAAACCAACCATTTCATGGCGCATGCCTTCCAGTATCTATATATATATTTTTGTTTAAAACCTTTCTGGATTAAAGAGAAAACAACAGTAATGGTGTTACATGTATAGCAGCCATTTACATAGTGTTAATAGTGCTGGCCGTGGAACACACACAGCTAATGTATGGATTTACAGGCATTCCTTCACGCACTTTGGAGAAGAAGCCCCTGCTTGTTCCCTGATGCCCCACCCCCTCCGCTGTTACATAACCCTGCGCTCAATTATAACACAGGGCTTTGAAGCTGGTTTCCCAGCACCCACGTGGTGCACCCGTTATTTGTCTATGCCATGGAGAGTGGAAAGAAGAAGGAGAGAATGGCACAGGGCGGAAGAGAAGGTGTTGGTGTGTGTGTGTGTTTGAGGGAAGGCAGGGGTTGCTCTCTAAGGCCCCTTACTGTGAGGATATCTAGTTTCCCCTTGACAAGCCCACTCCCTCCTCCCTTTTCCTACCCCTTCCTTATCCAGTCTGTAAGGACCTGGAATTCCTGTCAGGCATTCCCTAGGAGATTGTATGTAGGACAGAAGTAATCTACTGTAAATGTCCTTGTGAGGGTAGGGGGTAAGGAGAGTGCACAACAACACAATAGCAAACATTTCAACCAGCTTCTGGTGTGAAAGTTGACTAGCACACTATGGGCCATGTACGTTATTCGCAAACGTAGCGTTATTAGCGCCATGGCCAACACTGTGATACTTAAGTTTACGTCGTATTTACGAAACCTGTAGGTCACCGGGTAATCAGCGCCTTTCTCCGCCCACTATACAGAATCAGAATCAGAATTTGGTTTATTCGCCATGTATGTTATACAAACACGGAATTTACTGTGGCAGGGAGGTGCAAAACACTAAACATATACAGATCTTAAATTAAGTAAAAGTACAAAAGTTTAACTATTTCTAAGAACTAAACAATCTAAGAATACAACAATTTATATATAAAATAAAATATATATAAAAATAAGAATAATGAGCAGCGTGAATGGTCAACATCGGATCAATCGGATACTGAGATAAAGTGGCTTATGCATACTGAATTGCCATTAGATGGACTTATAATAGTTAAATAAGTGAATGAATGTCAATGGGAGTCCTTGGCCTTGTTGAAGAGGCCAATAGCAGATGGAAAGAAACTGTTCTTATGGCGTGAGGTTTTGGTCCTGATGGACCGCAGCCTTCTGCCAGAGGGGAGTAGCTGGAACAGGGAGTGACCAGGGTGGGAGGGGTCGGCCACAATCTTCCTCGCACGCCTCAGGGTCCTCGAGGTGGGCAAGTCCTCGAGGGTAGGTAGATTGCAGCCGATCACCTTCTCAGCAGTGCGGATGATACGCTGCAGCCTGCTCTTGTCCTTGGCAGTGGCAGCAGCGTACCAGACGGTGATGGAAGAGGTGAGGATGGACTCAATGATGGCTGTGTAGAAGTGCACCATCATTGTCTTTGGCAGGTTGAATTTCTTCAGCTGCCGTAATCAAATCAAATCAAATTTATTTGTATAGCCCTTTTTACACGCAAGCATGTCACAGAGGGCTTCACATATGCCCATAGAACTGCCCCTCAACCAACCTAAACCCTCAAAGAAGACAAGGAAAAACTCCCAAAAAACTCTCAACAGGAGAAAAATGGAAGAAACCTTGGGAGGAGCAATTCAGAGAGGGATCCCCTCCTCCAGAGACGGTTGGTGAGAGAGAGGAGCAGAACACAGGCTAAACATAGTCATACAGTGTCGGTGGGTTTTTAAAACACCAAAATCCATTGTTCAACTTTATAGATGTAGGACAGGACCGGGAGACTCGCGACCAGGTCCAGCGTTGGCTGACCAACGACCAGGCAGGTACTGACAACTCAAACCCCCCACACCACAAGGGATGTATGTGGGGGGGGGACAGAGAGAGGAGAGCAGGGATTAGAGGATGCCAGGAGCAGATAACAGTTACAGTCATAATAGAATGAGATCCCCACCGGTCAAGTGTGGACTGGTGCAGCAATTTAACAGAGCAAAAAAGGGGAATTTGATGCAACCCCACACACCAAGACAGCGACAGCCCCCCCCCATTTGGAACATGAAATCTGTTCCAGGGGAAGAGAACTCTAAAATAAGTTATACTTATAGAATAAGGATGGAAGCAACCCGTCCCCCATTGCCTCCAACTAGTAACATACTTACCTTTAACAGTCGTAGAATTGACTAAACAATAACGTTTTTAACCTAATTTTAAATGTCGAAACAGTATCAGACTCCTTAATTGAGACGGGTAATTTGTTCCAGAGAAGAGGTGCTCTATATGAGAACGCCCTACCTCCAGCTGTCTTTTTCTTAACTTTGGGAACCACCAGATAGCCGGCATTTTGAGATCTAAGTGTCTTTGCGGGGCAATAGGGTGCAAGGAGACCGGAGAGGTACAGTGGTGCCAATCCATGCAGAGATTTGTATGTTAGTAGTAGAACTTTGAAGTCAGCTCTGGCTTGGATAGGGAGCCAGTGTAGAGAGATAAGAGTAGATGTTATGTGATCAAACTTTCTTGATCTGGTCAATAGTCTAGCAGCAGCATTTTGCACCCGCTGTAAATTTTTTAGGTGGGTAATTGGGAGGCCAGAGAACAACACATTGCAATAGTCCAATCGGGACGTAACAAATGCATGTATTAGTTTTTCGGCATCATCCTTTGAGAGAAATTTTCGTATTTTGGCAATATTACGTAGATGGAAAAATGCAGTTCTGGTAATTTGCTTAATATGGTACTCAAACGAAAGGTCTGAGTCCATTGTGACTCCTAAATTTTTTACTAGCTGGCTTTGAGAGACTTTGACGCCGTCTAGGTCTAAGGTCAGATTGGGAAAATTATTTCTATATTTTTGCCGTAGGAAGTACATCCTCTGTTGTGCTTTTTTGGTGAGGGAGCTAATGTTCAGTTCCCACTTGAGGTCCTGGGAGAGGATGGTGCCCAGGAAGCGGAAGGACTCCACAGTGTTGACTGGGGAGTCGCACAGGGTGATGGGGGTGAGTGGGGCTGTATTCTTCCTGAAGTCCACAACCATCTCTACTGTCTTAAGAGCATTGAGCTCCAAGTTGTTCTGGCTACACCAGGTCACCAGGCTGTCAGCTTCCCACCTATAGTCAGACTCATCCCCGTCAGAGATGAGCCCAATGAGGGTGGTGTCGTCCGCAAACTTCAGAAGTTTGACAGACGGATGACTGGAGGTGCAGCTGTTGGTGTACAGGGAGAAGAGCAGAGGGGAAAGGACGCAGCCCTGAGGAGATCCGGTGCTGATGGACCGGGAGTCAGAGACTTGTGTTCCCAGCTTAACGCACTGCTTCCTGTCAGACAGGAAGTCTGTGATCCACCTGCAGGTGGAGTCGGGCACATTCAGCTGGGAGAGCTTGTCCTGAAGCAGGGCAGGGATGATGGTGTTGAAGGCAGAGCTGAAGTCCACAAACAGGATCCTGGCATAGGATGCTGGGGAGTCCAGGTGCTGTAGGGTGAAGTGGCCCGGGTGCTGTTCTATGCCCGCTGATGCTTCCTGTGAATTTGTCCTGGGAAAAAATGCTAGGTTTTCTCCTTTTATGGTATGCTCATGAATATATAGATGAGCAGCGCGCTGATTGGTTGGTTTACAATGAGTGAAGCTGCGGAGCAAAAACGCAACACGGCCAACAGCACTTACTGAAACATCGAAGGTGGAGACTTGAAATAAAAACATACAAATAAATCTATTGTGTCTACACAACACTGTTTACAACAGATTGACTAGATAACATTTGAAATGATTACGTTAGTTGTTTCAACTTCTGTTGTGAAATGCTCGCAATACCGTACATTGAGAGCATTTAAACGCGCAATTGAATGGGCCTCCTTCTCTCTTTCTATCATCAGCCACCAAAGTCAAAACAGCGATGACTGTTTGAAATGATCCTGATGCCAATATTTGTAATGTAGCGAGGAGTTGAACAACTGCTGGAATGGAATGTGAACGCTGAGTCGAAGATTCAATGTAATCTTTGATTTCTTCCAGTAACTGTAATATTACATGGCTGCTTAATCTGTAACGCGTAATGATTTCGTGTTCACTCAACTCAAAATGTGATCCTTGTGGCAAAAATCCTTTGGCAATCCTTCGTTTTGCTCGGGTTACAGCTGCCATTTCACCAGGAGGCATATGCGCATCCTGGTTTACGCCTTTTTTTAACAGGCGGAGAATTTTCACCGCAAAATAGAGGTGCGCTTTCACAGACGTTTTTTGTACATACCGCGTAATACATAATTAGGCGCACTTTACGCATCCCCTCCCATCTCTTTATGGGAAACAACCACTTTCCCCTTGACCCTCCTGTGAATGCATATGCATGACACGGAAAAGCGCAATTTGCCATTTTCCGCGACAGGCAGTCTGCGCTTTTACCTCAGTGTGGCATGTTTGTACATACCTCGCCATGCTTTTACGCGCAAATTGCGAAACAAATACGCCTGACGTGGGCGCAAAAGCATTAGTACATGAGGCCCTTAGTGTGCTGTATCAGGTGATCAAGGAACTCAGGCCAGGTGTCTTCATTCATCCATCCCGTTCTGGTTGAGGCACCTTTGGCTCCTGGAGGTGCTCCTATCATTACATTTACATTTATTCATTTAGCAGACGCTTTTATCCAAAGCGAATTCCAAGAGAGAGCTTTACAAAAGTGCATAGGTCACTGGTAGCATGTAGTTAAACAAGTTACAATTAAACAACATGAACCTCAAAAAGTGCAAGAGTGTACCTGTAGAAAAGCAAGCAACAGTAAAATCACAGCGAGTACAAGAATTCTAAATCAGTTACAACTAACCAACAAGAGCAACAAGTCTCTCAATAAGAGTCATTGTGATCCTGGAGGAAACTAACATCAGGTCCAGAAAATCATTCCTAAGTACCGTTGTACTCCCGGAACAAGTGCGTCTTAAGCCTTTTCTTGAAGCTGGGGAGACAGTCAGTGTCTCTGATGGAGGTGGGGAGTTGATTCCACCATTGGGGGGCCAGACAGGAGAAGAGCTTGTGTTGGGACCGGGCGCTCTTGAGTGGTGGGACCACCAGACGGTTGTCAGAAGAAGACCGTAGGTGGCGGGTGGGGGTGTAAGGCTGGAGGAGAGACTTGATGTAGTCGGGTGCAGTCCCGTTCACCGCTCGGAAGGTCTGTAGCAGAGTCTTGAATCTGATACGGGCTGTGATGGGTAGCCAGTAAAGGGAGATGAAGAGCAGGGTAACATGGGAGCGTCTGGGTAGGTTGAAGACCAGGCGGGCTGCTGCGTTCTGAATCCTCTGGAGAGGGCGGTTTGCGCATGCTGGGAGACCGGCGAGCAGCAAGTTGCAGTAGTCCAACTTTGAGAGGACAAGTGCTTGGACTAGCAGCTGGGTGGAACGCTCAGACAGGTATTTCCTGATCTTCCGGATGTTGTAGAGGGTGAATCTACACGACCAGGAGACTGCAGCAATGTGGGCCGTGAGAGCTTGTCATCCATGGTAACCCCGAGGTTTCTGGCAGAGGATGAAGGGGTCACCGTCACAGATCCCAGGGTGATTGAGAGATTGTGGGAGATGGAGGGTTTGGCCGGGATGATGAGAAGTTCTGTTTTGGTGAGGTTCAGCTGGAGGTGGTGCTTGGTCATCCAGGCGGAGATGTCTGTGAGGCAGGCCTCGATCCTAACTGAGATCCCCGGATCAGTCGGGGGGAACGACAGGTACAGCTGCGTATCGTCAGCGTAGCAGTGGTAGGAGAAGCCATGGGAGGTGATGATTGGTCCAAGTGAGGTGGTGTACAGGGAGAAGAGGAGGGTGCCAAGGACGGAGCCCTTTGGGACACCAGTGGAGAGCTGGTGGGGGCCTGACACTTTGCCTCCCCAGGAGACCTGGTAGGATCTTCCCGACAGGTAGGATGAGATCCACTGAAGTGCAGTGCCAGTGATGCCCATCTCAGAAAGTCTGGCGAGCACGATCTGATGGTTAACCGTATCAAATGCTGCAGAAAGGTCCAGCAGAATGATGACGGATGACCTCGAAGCCGCTCTGGCAGACTGTAGGGAGTGGTGATTGAGAGGAGGGCAGTTTCTGTGGAGTGGCCAGTCTTGAAGCCCGATTGGTTGGGGTCAAGCAGGTTGGTCTGAGAGAAAGTTTGACAGTTGGTTAGATACAGTGTGTTCAATTGTTGAACGTTCTCTTGTTGAATCATGAAGTCGTCCTTAAAGGGGTGATTGACTGGGTTTTTGGGGTATTTCACACGGTTCCTAAAGGTCTCCGTATAGGGTATGTAACATTGGTTGGGCTGAAAATGGCCCGGGTGCTGTTCTATACCCGCTGATGCTTCCTGTGAATTTGTCCCGGGAAAAAACGCTAGGTTTTCTCCTTTTATGGTATGCTCATGAATATATAGATGAGCTGCGCGCTGATTGGTTGATTTACAATGAGTGAAGCTGCGGAGCAAAAACGCAACACGGCCAACAGCACTTAATGAAACATCGAAGGTGGAGACTTGAAATAAAAACATACAAATAAATCTATTGTGTCTACACAACATTGTTTACAACAGATTGACTAGATAACATTTGAAATGATTACGTTAGTTGTTTCAACTTCTGTTGTCAAAGCAAACAGGATGGACTTAGGTGGGTAACGTTAGCACTACAGCTTAGCAAACAAACTATCGTGATTCAACTCAGCTTCAGTTAGCTCTAGCTATCTTGCTGAAAAATAGATCTGGACAAACATGCATCTTGAATTGTAGATTTACATGACAACACAGGTTATTTATTTGAATGAAACACAGTCAGGAACATGAAATAACGTTAGCCCCATTGCCAATAAACTAAATCATCACACATTCTACCGATGCTAGATACAGGCAGGATACGTTAGCATTGCTAATAACTGTTAGCGACAACATCATACTACAGCTTGCGGTTGTGATGAACATAAGGTCGGAACAGCAGCTCTTTTTAGCAACAGCTTCATAGCAAATCCTGCTTTACATTGTCCCAGGTTTTCAAAACTGTCCTCTGTGAAATGGTTGAGCAAATGTGTAATTGAGGGTCGAACGGCACAGGGATCTTCTCATACTAGACAAACATCACAGCCCGTCGAGTGTTTTGTTTCTTAGGAAGACTCTGAAAAGTGTCAGCATTCCCTGTACAGCCTGGAATGCTGCATATACCACCGTAGTCCATTTTCAATATGCTAGAAAAACGTTCTTCTTTGTAATTCTGTGGAAGTACACAGAGCAGCGCGCAGCAAATTTTGGGCCGTGACCAAGGTACAGACCAGAGCCAAAAAAGGTAGAGCCACCGAACTGACGTCAGTTCAGTGGATTTTTCAAAACCTACCGTTTTACAGCTACATGTTTTAATTGTGAGATTTGCATAGGAAAGAGGTGTCAATGGACTTTGAGGTTCACTGTATGTCCATTTTACCCACTGAACTGTCGTTATTCAACTGTGACAAGGTAAATTCGGTTCTGCAATCAATGACCCCTTTAAACATAACTCTGGGGAAGACAAACATGGGAGGTATGGCATTCTCAGCATCATTCACTGCACACACCACAGTCACCAGTTCTTCTCTCTCAGCCGATGTGATAGAACCAACTTGCTTTTTTCCTTTCTCTGTCACAACCTGAATCAAATAGAAAGTTTAGAATCAATGGCATGTGCAATCAGTAGGCTACGATTGGTCTAAAGGTACATTGTATTTTGTTTCAGTCCATTCAAATGCCAGTTCACGGAACTTAACTGGAGCAAGGCCATGGAACTGGTCAGCTAGTTGTTTCAAGTTTTTGGCAAGCTCCTCCTCCATCTCATCTGTGAATATTCTTTATGCCTCAGCTACTCACTTTACCCCATAGCATTTGTCTCACTTTACCCCACAGTCACTATTTTAGAAAAAACATCTCTTAGCAATTCAGGCTAATCTTCAGCTAGCATCAATTACATGGTTTTATATGTTGGAAGTTCATCGACATGTATGATAGTTTTTCTACCTGAATCAATTTGTTTTGACACAACAGTTGATTAAGTTCACAGCAAGAAAATTTACTTTTACATGCAAAAAACACATTTTTGTGAAAAAACATACTTACCACAGCACCAGCACCAACTTCTCCTTCATGGCAAGGGGGGAACGGGAGGGGCTTGAAAACATAATGGTCACATTACCACAAATGTGTTCAGTTGTCTAGATATAGGGGGTGTCTCACATTACCCGATGTCTCACTTACCCCGCTCTCCCCTAGGCTATTATGGTGACATTTGTTTGCCTTTATAGTCTTTTACTGTTATATGTCAACAAGATCTCGAATGTAATAAGCGACGTACGGAGAACGGGCCCTTGGACAGCATTACGGTACCGCACAATGTGGCGTTTGCCCATTTTAACAAACAATTTAAAAAAACTTGTAATACAGTTTTGTTTATCTTGATGTAAGTAATCAACTCAGTAATTTTCATGGTGATATCTAAAGGTAAATATTTTACCCTATTCACGTGAGAAAATGAACGAATAGGCGTATGAATAGGTTATACTTGGGTCTTTTTCTAAACTTTCCCCCAAAGGGATTCTTGGGGGAAAAGTCTTTAATAGGGTCTTTATTAAGCGATCATGATTGTTTTTAATGTTATGGTGCATGAATCAACTAATCGTAAATTTAGGTCGTTTTCAATTCAGTTTTTGTTTTCCAGACTACCAATACCATGTTTTGTCCCTTCTGTGGCCACGATCTAGCAACAGTTATAGTCTTTTGCGGCTCGTGTGGGAAAAAATGTCAGTTTTTGGCTGACGCTGAAGATGACGGTGAGTTAGTTTATCTGCATGTCTATTGCTACTTTTAAAGTGCAGAAATGAGCAACATGATTATAATAAATACTAAAATGGTCAGATTTATAAGTGTCCTTTATTATGTTGATTTTTAAAACATCTTTGTTCTCAACTCTTAATAATAACTGAATTCCCCACATATAGGCTCATAAAGTCAAATTATTTAGATTTTCTTCCCTCTGTGTTGATCAGGACCATCATCGGACAACCTCTCTGAAGAGGATCTAATTCTTAAGTACTTCAGAGATGGCCATAATTAGGGTTCCTCTGGTAGGAGGAAACCCTATTGTATTCGTTAGTTTTCTTAGGGTTCCTCCGGTAGGAGGGAACCTATTGTATTCGTTAGTTTTATTATTATTAGGATTCCTCCGTCAGGAGGAACCCTATTGTAATTGTTGGTATTATTATTATTCTTGTAATTTATCTCATGAACACATTGGTAAAAAGTTTAGAAATTTGGCATATTGATACAACATGCCACAAATACCGCCCAAACACAGACGGATTTTCCTGTACAGTGATAATTTGGGAAAACCTTCAAAATTCCTCTTCTCTTGAACCAAAGCTCCAATTGACTTTAAATTTTGTACAGATATGTATCATTGACGTATTTAAAAACGTTACTTAAGGCAATTGAATCAAATACAAAATGGCTGAAAGAGGTGTATTTATGTAAATGTACACATTGCCTCAATTTCTTTGTGTCAATAAATCAAATATAATTTTGACTGATGGTTTTTCAAACCTAATAGGGTTCAAGATGACATCACTCTGAAGTATCATAAACAATTTCACCTTGGTATGTCAAAATATGATTGAATTAGAGCTGTTTCAACCTTGGCTGAATCTAACAACGCTTACCACAGGAGAAACAGCTTACTTTTTCATACAGTAACTGAACATGACAATATTCAACACTGAGAATAGCTCAATGGGCGGGGACGGTGACCTGCAAAGTATAAGGTCGTAGGTTTAAATCCAGCCACAGTGTTTGAGCCTGTCTTAAATTTGAATATCTGTTTAGTAGTGGTGGGCCGTTATCGGGCGATAAAATATCGCCGTTAATCTATTTTCAAAGTTGGGTTGGGAACTGGGTTTATACTACGCAAGCTATGATAACTTTCACCTTGATATTTTAGCGCGGATGTATACCTAGCCGAATTGCACTGTAGGGGGCGAGAACGAGTCTTCGAACCTGTGTGTATGCCTTGTGTATGAAATTATCACATTTAGTCATTTAGTCATTTATCAAATTATCACATCAAACGTGACGTGCTAGCATGGATGCAGCTATGAAGCCGCCTGGTTTGCTTCAGGGAAAATGTATTTTAACCCTTGTGTTATCTTCGGGTCATTCTGACCCATCAGTCATTGTGACCCACCGTCGTATTGCGACAGATTTACCGCATACAAAGACAAAGTGAAGGATTTTCTTTTAACAGCTAGGCTGTCTAAGACCCCCCACATTGCAAAGGTTAAAAGAAAATTATTTTAATTTGTTTTTGTATTGGGTAAAATTGGGTAAACACAACGATGGTTCGTTATGAACCTTTGGGTCATGTGACCCGAAGGCAGCACGAGGGTTAAGAAGCTTCCCAATGGAAACCTCGACAAGACTAAGGTTGTTTGCACCTTGTGCTATGCGGAATTAGTTTACTGTAGGAGTTCTTCCAGTCTCAAATACCACCTAAACGCAAAGCATCCCTTAGCTAATGCGGAAGATGCCGGGCCAAGCACTGATGTAGCGCAGGGGAAGAGTCGTCGTCAAACTACGATGTTTGAGTGCAACCGAGGCAAGCCCGTCAGCACAGCTCTATCAGCCAAGCTAACTAATCTAATAAACAGTTAATAAACACAAGTACATCTTATTGAACATAATTTATTTTCATCACCAATTATCATAGTAGAACAGCTTTCTCAAGCAGTTTGTGATGCATTTTGGAAACAGGAGATGAGCTCCTGGTCTAATGCGCCACCTGGCTTGAGAAACCCGTTCTCAAAGACTTACTTTTAGTCATTATTTGGGTAGCACACATATTCTGAATGTCTTCGGCGGAATTCAAATGAGCCATTTTAATCTAGATTAATCTAGATTAACGCCAAGATTAAAGTGAGATTAATCTAGATTAAAAAATAATAATCTATGCCCACCACTACTGTTAAGTTAAACAGGATGACATCGTTCTGAAGTACCATGCGCAATTTCACCTTGATATGTCAAAAGATCATTGAATTACAGATGTTTAAACTTTGGCCGAATCGAACAATCCATGCTACAGGAGAAACGGCTTCCTTTTTTTGTACAGTAACTGACCATGTATTGTCATCCTTGAGGGTAGCTCAATGGGTTGCAACGGTGTTCTACAAAGTGCAAGGTCACAGGTTAGAATCCAGGCACAGTCTATTGGCCTGTCATAATTTTGATTACTTGTTTAGTTAAACAAGCAGACATCATTCTGAAATACCATGCGCAATTTCATGTCACCTTGAAATGTCAACCGTTTCTTAACCTTTGTCCCAAAGCTGACCAAAAACTAATACTCATGTCATGCAGTCGGAGCACAGCTAGATAATCAGCGTCAGCACCCTTGGGTACCCAGCATGCAGTGCGGCATGTCAAAAAACGCAAAGACTTGTGGTAGTTTGGTTACAACAGCCGTGCGAGGGATTTCAATTGTTGTGTTCGTTCAGTTAGTTGTTTGTAATGTTATTGTTGGTTAGTTAATATAATCTTGTTGGTCACCCTGATTGTGCATGTTGTGTAGTTTAATGGGACCAGAGAGTCGGCTGCTCTACTGTCACAGGCTATTCTCGCAAGGCTAGAGAGACTTGTAACCTTATGCTCATAAATTCAAATCCCTGTTCAGCCTATTGTTGTTGGCCAAACATGAAGTAGTTTTGCTCTCTTGTTGTCGATCTTCTACTGTGTACATGTTTATAATATTTTGCCATTTTGCAGAGGAACCTGCATCGCTGCTTGCAGCTATATTTACAATGTCATTTTGGATTTCTTGGAAACTAATGAGCCTTCGCTCCCTGAAAAAAAAGAGAAAAGATTATCCTTGTACAGACAAAATAATTACTCGGCATTGGCCATTGTCCAAGCAATAATTGAAGAGCTGAATGGCCCTGGACAGCATTACGGGTACCGCACAATGTGGCAGACATTGCGTCAGAAGTATGGTCTCACCGTGAGAAGGCAAGACATCATGCTTATGCTTGCTGAGGTTGATCCATCAGGCATTGAACAACGCTCAACACGCAGCAATAATTGAAGAGCTGAATGGCCCTGGGGCCCGTTCTTCGTACGTCGCTAACTCAGTTAGCTGGATTTGATTGTTGACGATTTGTCATTATCTTGGATTGTTCGGTTCTTCGAAACTCATCCTGGACTTGCTGTCATAGCAACAGGTCCGTAAGCTTAAACCTGCTCGGGAGCAGGTTTATTTTATGTAAACACATTTAGATTGAGGCTTTACAAGCAGAGGTGATACAAGAAGTCTGTCACAGACATGTCTGTTTTTACTACAGGAACCTGTTGCAGAAGGTGCAAGAATAATTAGCAGAATTTAACATGAAACCAAATTAATTGCTCATTGCGTGATAGCTAGGCTCCTTAAGCACAGCGCGATATGCTAGCCTATACTTTTTGAGAGGATAGCCTATCGTTTTTTTGTGAGGGTGTCATTTACATAATACATTTGTTGAAACCACATCATATGACATTAAAGATGATAAATGAAAAAAAAAAAAAACAGGCCTAGTTTACTGTAATAAGCGATAAAACGCGTGGTCACTCCTTTACATTTAATTTGGTCTGCTACTTTTTGCCAGCCCTCTTTCTTGGATTTTGCAGACTTTGAGGTGTTCCCTGGAGTTCTGATTAAATCTTCAAATTCAGAGTAACCTTCGAGCAAGCTGTTGCTCTGTTGGCTCTGTTACGGAAAAAACAGGGCGCTCATTTTGGCCATGGTGAGAAGCCATAGACTTATGTGAGCAGCCAATAGCAGCGTTGCTGATCAAGGTTTCTACTATCGATACATACCCCCTTTTAGACCAACGCATAACTCAATCCAGCTATACTAATTATAAACAACATGGGTGTTCGAAGAACCGAATTAGCCAGATCATGATTAGCAAGATGAAGTCGTCTTGGATGTGTCATTTGATCTCGAATGTAATAAGCGACGTACGGAGAACGGGCCCTTGGACAGCATTACGGGTACCGCACAATGTGGCGTTTGCCCATGTTAACAAACTATTTAAAAAAACTTGTAATACATTGTGTTTGTCTTGATGTAAATAATCAACTCAGTAATTTTCATAGTGATATCTAAAGGTAAAATAGTTTACCCTATTCACGTGAGAAAATGAACGAATAGGCGTTATATAGGTTATATTTGGGTCTTTTCCCCCAAAGGGCTTTTTTTCCTTACTCAGGACATATTGAGGATACAAAATCAGTTGAGTTTGCTTCTATTGCAATCTGTCCTACCTTTTTTCATAAAATGACTGGACTATAAGAGAGGGCGTGCATTTTGTAAAATGTAAGATTATAATTAAAATATAATAAAACCAACTTACATTGGTGATTTAAATTGTGTTCTTGGTTGGGATGATTTCACATTGACCGGCTGTCAACAAGTTTGTTTTTATTTTGGTGGGAACCCAACTAATTCCACTTTGCACTGCCCCTAGTGGTCTGGAGCACTTCCGTTGTGAGCAATTTGAAATGCAGCGTTTCTGCAAATGTTGTTGTGTTTTGGGCTAATGCTGCGGTGTTCTTGGCTAATGCTGTTGTGTTCTCGGCTGAAGTTGTTGTGGTGTGAACCAATGCTGTTGTGTTGTCACTTAATGTTGTGGTGTTGTATTGTTTTTTGAAATGCAGCGTTTTTATAAATGTTTCGTTTTTGTTAATGTCATTGTGTTATGTGCTAATGTTGTTGTGTTTTCAACTTTTGTTTTCTCCACTAATGTTGTTGTGTTGTGCACCCATGGGCCACCATAGTATCTAGGCCTAGGTTACCTATTACAATACAACGCTTTGACATAACATGTACATGTTTATTTTTCTCTATAGAGTATAGGCTAAAAAAAAAAATCTTTTCTGACCAGTGTGTCGAGAGCTAGCCGGTGTTATCGCCCAACTGGTTTTCCTGACTAACTGGTTTCCCAGCTGTGCGTTCACCCATCAGTCTGCCTCTATCACCGGATTCGTCGCAAATTCACAAACATATTACTGCCGATTTTCAAGTCGGATCTCATATTTGCTGCGGCGAATATGAAAGTATACGTGCGCACTACATTACATCCATTAACGACAAAATAAATGGAGACAAAATAAAACATTTGCAGGCTCGCATGAAGTGGGATTCAATCGCACTAGAGCAAAAACACGTATTCCACCAAAGTACACTGAAAACTATTCTAGCACATGGACAATTTGCTAAATCAGTTACGTATTTATTAACTACCTTGGCTTTCAGGCAACATCTTGTTTTGTCTTCTTCTGAAAAATTTTTGGGGTTGTTTCGAGGCAATAGCCGTATTTACCACGACATCACATCTCCTTCTGACACCACATATTAAAAATTAATACTAAGAACGTCGCTCCTAACCCAGACAATACGATCAAAATATGCGTAACCCTTTGAAACACAACATGGGTCTATTAGTTTTCCTATACGATTTTGTGAATGGCTGAGTGTTTCTTTGCTATATCTTTTGAAATCAATTCATTTCATAATTTAATATTCTGATCAAATGTAGTGAGCACTACATTACATCCATTCACGCCATAATAAATGGAAGCTAAGAAAAGATTCTCAAGGTCGCATGAAGTGGGATGCGATCCCACAAGCAAAAACACATCCATCCTTGTAGTTCATTGCCTTACAACACAAGCTACTCAAACTAATGGAAAATTGACTCACTGAATCACTCCAGTATTTATTAACTACCTTGGCCTTCAGGCAAAATTTTGCTTTGGATTCTTCTGAAACAACTGGTTACCGTAGACACTACCTGAATGTAGGCTACTAATCACGTATTTGGGGTTGTTTTGAGGCAAAAGCCGTATTTACCATGACATCACAGCTTCTTTTGACACCACATATTAAAAATTAATACTAAGAACATCGCTGCTAACCCAGACAATACGATTAAAATACGCTTAAATGCGAACACTGCGGAGTAGTGTCGCATTCATTTGTGAATAGCATCCAGATAACTTTGTGAGGTTTCTATAATACATACATTTGTATTTTGTTTCTAACAAACACACAACACTCATGTATTGCCATCATATTTTCTTTACTATGTGAAGCACTACACATGTTGTATGAAGTACAACAATTATCACATCTCCTTTGAATATCCATTTTTACAAGCAGTGTCACAGAGGGCTTCACATAGAAAGGACCAATGTCCACCAGCAGTGTGTCATGCATCTTTTAAATGTCATTTCACAAGTTCAGTAACACACCAGCGATTTAATAATTATAATTTATTGAAGCAGGGCTGGTAGCAGAGCCAAGCCCAAATCAGTGGAGGAGGCTGGTAGCAGAGCTGAGCCTGATGCGGTTGGAGGAGGCTGGTAGTAGAGCCAAGACTGATGCGGTTTGGTGGAGGCTGGTAGCAGAGCAGAGCCTGATTCAGTTTGGTGGAGGCTTGTACATTTAGTCATTTAGCAGATGCTCTTATCCTGGTAGCAGAGCCAGGCCTGGGGTCCTGAAAGGACAATAGTGTGATTACTGAGATTCACGGGAATGAATGATGTGAGGGGTGCATGCATAGTTACCAGGCATTGAACTCTGGGTGTGGCGGAGAGTCCTGGTGGGTCACAGCCGAGCTAGCCTGGCTCTGCCCTCCTACATACTTCCGCTCATTTTTAATTTTGCTTCTGTACTAGGTCTGGGATTTCAGTGTATTAGTCGGTTTTCAGGAAAAATAAATGTAGGTCCAATCAGCGAACACTTTATTTATTTCTGAACTTTGGCTTGCATTTCCACATGCTCGGCAAAGCTCTGACAAGTCCTCTAGATATACCGTATTTCTTTGATTAAACCCTGCAGCATTTATTACACAATGTTAATTTTTGGTGCAGCGTTTATTCAAGGGCGGCGTTTTAATTAGTAAGAGAGATTTAGTGAATTGTAGCTGCAGTGCGGCCATAAACAAACAAATACCGGTATTCTAGGCTAGCTGCGCTAGCATGCTAACATGTCTTTAGACAAGCTTGCTAGTTTGCTACATTAAATGTTCTTAGCTAGTTTGAACAGTACGGCTTTTAAATCACCGATAAAGCAACAAGCATTTGTCAATGTTAGCTAGACTAGCTAGCTCTATCTCATCTGCTTTTTATTAACGCTGATTTGCAAGGAATGCAAGAACAGCTAGATAGCGAAAACACCTACCTACTGTAGCCATGTAAACTAGTTTAGCTTGTTAACGCAAGAGCGCCTCTCTCCAGTTCTTTCAATAAATAATCTAGACAGGCGTTAGCAATAGGCTAAACTGCTTTTCGTTTTCTGGTTATTTTTTCGTAAGCTTCCCTTCTATTGCCGACTAGGCCAAGTAAGGTATGTTGATGTGATATTTGAAACGTATTTAGCTAGCAGTGGGCCCCTAGTGCAACACAAGAGAATGTTCATGAAAATGGCATGATGCTACTACCGTATTTCTTCCGCATTTATTACACAATGTTCATTTTTGGTGCGGCTTTTTTCTAGGGCGGCGTTTATTACACAACGTTCATTTTTGGTGCCGTGTTTATTTGAGGGCGGCGTTTAATCGAAGAAATACGGTAACACACGTCTTCTTTGATAATTTATCAATGATACCTTAATGCATATGTTGGTTTTTTTGGACAATAAATTCAAACCTGATTCAGTGATCAGTCTACAAGCTATTTCTCTCCTAAACCGCGTCCTCATCAGTCGGGAAATCCAGGCCCCCACCAGACAAAATGAGCTCTGCAAACTACACAAGACAAGTACAATCAATAACATTCAATAGCTGTATTCAACAAAGGGTCAGATGTACTCATACCTTGACGACAAATGCTCCACAGGATGTTGAGTCTTCCTGACACGGATGGCTTATTGTATCACAAGTCCATCGTGAGATGTGGACGTTTTTGCGTCTCATGAAAGGTCTATAGAACAGCAAAATTGTTGCTACTTAACCTTTTATGATATTACCACTAGTTTGTCATATTCCTGCATTTGTTGATTTGGTCAGGGGTTTCACCTAAGGGGTCCATGTAAATAACCCTTTTCTCCTTTGGATAGATGACCTTTACAAGACGTGAAGTCATGTTAGAGGATGATTATAAACTTTTAAATCAAGCACACCCATTTGAACCACCCATGGTTCTATACTTTGCTCCTTGGTAGTGCATGTACATTCTCACCACAAGAGTCCAGGGATGTTTGCCACAGACTGGTCCTATCAGTACATCATTGGCCATTGTGTCGAGCTGAATATGAACACTCATAATCAATGAATACTTGTGTATTGTAATGATGCATCGGCAGATTTTGAAAATACACACCTTAGTTAATCCCCTGTATGATCCTTGCCACCTCGCAGTCATTTGAAATGAGTCAACAAGATAAGCCTTGCTTTCTGTTGGATCTCACTTCCCAATGACGGTATGAATGTGCATTCAAAACCTTCAGTGGAAATTGTGTAGAGTTAAATGTTTGCCATCAAATATATCCAAGCATGTAAATGAAAAGGCTTTAAGCATGCATTTACCTCACTCTCTACCTCCTTTTCGGGGGACAGATTCTGCAGGTCTGCGGCAAATATTTTGTATGGCACAATTTTTCTCCACAGCACACCTTGCCGTTGACCTGACCAGATGTCAGCTATTACTGAAAATTACAAGACAGAGTTGTTTACAAAAGCCTCAATTGTAATTGAATGCAGCATCAATTTCCGAAAAATCCTAAGTGCTACGGTGGCACATGACACTCCTGCATGTATTCAGTATGTTGTCGCTAGAAATAAATTGCATCTATACTTACATTCCTCTGGAGTGACTGACATTGAGGTGGGGGATTGGGGAACCGTAGAGCAGCTTAAGGGGCTAGGCTGTGGTTCTGGAGGAGGAGTGGCAGTGGTGGTACTTTGGTGGTACTTTATCCCCCACCATAAAGCTGTCATCTTCCCCCTTTGACAGCTTCCTCTTCCGCACCCTCTCGTCCCTCAATGATGTTTGCCTCCAACCTAGGGCATAGACATAAAGAGTAGACGCCGCATTGGCTGCTGGGCGCGAGAAATGCGGCCGCCATCTTGGACAGGGCAAGTTCCTAGTTGCGTAGCATCAGAATAAACAAGATGCCAGTACTGTGCAGCATATTCCTGCTCAAATCGGTGGACAAACGCAAACAGGGCTCGGGGGATTACGTTTCACAAGTAAGATTTAACATTACCATACTATTGGTTGTATTTTGTGACAAGAATAACATGAGAATAATATGTATGACCTTTGCAGCAAAGCAAACCGCGTGAAATTCAGTTCGGTATGATTAATTAACCCCTTCAGGCCTGAATTGTGTTCCAAGGTTGTGAAAAATATAATAATGACTTTTTCCCATCCTTAATGCAACCAGAAATGAGACTCAATATAAAAACTTTTTTTATCAGAACTCTTTAATTATAATTTTGTTTGTCCATTTTAATGGACATCGGGTCCAAACAGTTGTAAAATAACAACCATCATATGACCAATCATATGACAACATCATACATGTTTTTAGTCTTACAATTGTCACTGACATCATATGGAACATGAAAAGTTAAAATGATTGTTTTTGTAAGGTCCAAACAGTTGTAAAATATAAAATCATTTTTTTGTGTGTTGTTATTTTACAATTTACAAACAAAAAAACGATTGAGAATTGAATTTAGTCATTTAGCAGACGCTCTTATCCAGAGCAACTTACAGTAAGTACAGGGACATTCCCCCGAGGCAAGTAGGGTGAAGTGCCTTGCCCAAGGACACATCGTTATTTGCACGGCTGGGAATCAAACTGGCAACCTTCTGATTACTAGCCCGATTCCATAACCGCGCAACCACCTGACTCCCTAAAGTGACAGAATCTCACAATTCTCACTTTAGCCTCATTTTCTGTGGGCATCTTTGAAGCAGTTGTGTGACACAAAGCAGAAGTGCACCTTGCACCATGCGTTTTTCCGGAACAGCCTGGCAATTTGTACCTTGTTGCTTCTTTTTTTTCATCTTAATTTGGCATGTGGTCCAGCATGTCGGTCTGCACCTCTTGAATGGGCTCTTCTCTTTTTTGCTGGCTCATCATGAGGAGTTGGACTTGTACATGGACTGGGTGTGTTGGAACTGCTCGGCCTCCCTCATTTTCTCAATGCGTGGGGCTTCCCCACGCGCACAAGAGCTTCTGCCACATTCATTTTGAAGTCAAGGAGATCCATGATTTGCTGTGGCCGAGTGCCCTGGCGTTCTTTATCTCTGCGATACTCAAGCCAGCTGTTCACTACAGCAACATCAAAGGCATCAGTAATCATGTAAGGGATTGTAAAGGATTCAATCCTGTAAAGGCTGATAAGTTGATCAAGCTTGTCCAACCCTCCCATGGCTTTACAAGAGGGTCATCCTCAAGTAACAGGTTTCTATCTGCCTCCTCTGGCTCATAATCCTCTCTGTCTTCCTCATCCTGACCTTCCACTGCCTCAATCTCAACTTCTTCTCCTACCAATGGTACCTCTGCCTCATCCCTGTCTTCCCCTAAAATCATCCACAAAACATTATCTGTCTGTATCTGTCTAAATAGGCTTTTTGGCAACACTTTAGTTTAGGGCCCTTACATAAATACTTCATAACACATTCAAAAACCATACATAACATGTTGGTACGCAATATATGAACATTTATGGAGTGCTTATGTCAACCATTGCAGATTGACATAGGAACAGTATGGTGACATAGCACACCCTGAGTATGTAAGGGCCCTAAACTGTTTGTATTCCTATTATATATATTTTTTTAATCTTATATGTGATACTGAGACTATTTTGCAATATGACATTTCTTCCTCACTGACTTTCTACACTCATTAGAAACTGCAAGTGGCAGCTCGGATCTAAGATGGATTCGAGAGACCGCAGATATAGTGCAACTAGTTTGGTTAAACGTTTTAGATCAACACTTGTATTATTGTTTTTGTTGATTTTATGTAAAGCACTTTGAGCTGCAATTCTTGTATGAAAAGTGCTATATAAATAAAGTCTTACTTACTTACTTACCAACTCTTGAAAATCTATCAGCATCTCCAACTTCCTCATCGCTTCCCATAAAGTCAACATCAGAGATATTTCCATTGTTGATCAGTTCAAGGACTTCAAGGGCTGTATATTTTGCAAATGGAATATTTTCAACTTATTATCAACTCATTCTCTTGTTCTGATGTACTGTTTTTATAGTAATAAGGTCATTCATCAATACTGGAGAATTGAGTTCAATAACATGGTTTCCGACCCACTGTCCATTCTAATGGACAGCAGTATTTGAAAAAATCCTGTGTAAAAACTTGCACTGAAACATGTGATATTACAACTTAATTCATACATTACATCTTTCAATATTATATCAAATCTATGAAATATTGGCACAGATATCTTTAAATGTAGAAAAAAACTGTTGAAAATGATCCTTACTTCGGCATGTGGGGTTAGGTCCTGCCATGCCTCTCTTCAGTGTGGTGGATTTTTTTCAAATGACAACAAGCAGAGCTATA
The DNA here is from genome assembly GCF_038355195.1 of Osmerus mordax. Lineage (NCBI taxonomy): Eukaryota > Metazoa > Chordata > Actinopteri > Osmeriformes > Osmeridae > Osmerus > Osmerus mordax. Next base: position 4,376,147 of record NC_090050.1, on the reverse strand, counting down.
CTGCCGTTTGATTGGTTGTTAAACATCCAATTAAATGAACTTGAGGTGTCAGGTGGTGATAAATGTTACAAAAAGTTGTAATGGACAAAGGGTCTGAAGGGGTTAAATGCGCTGACAGCTCATTGTCCCAGCCAAACAGATTACACTGAGTGGAGCGGTTGCCCGTTCCAAGATGGCGGGCCCCACGGCTCGTCAGCGCCAGTAGGCAGTAGCGGTCGATGCGGCGTCTACTCTTTATTATGTCTATGCCCTAAGGTAAACATCTTCCAGGTTAGATATCCGGCTGCAAAGATCCTCATTTTCCACGAGTGCATTTAAGTCCTCATCACTCATCTGTAACATTGGTGTAGAAAAATTCAACCAAGCACACATTATAGCAGATTGTCAGAAATATTAATCTATCAAGTATTGCACAGTCAGTCGGTGAAGAAGTTAAGAAAGCTTTATTACTTGCGGCCAGCCCACAGAGACAAAAACATCACACGCCATGGTGTAACAAAGTTTGTCCGGTAGCCTGTTGCACTAGCTACCTATTTAAACAGAATCGCTCTTCACAGATATTGGTTCATACAACTGTCACATGGCTCTCCTTTCATTGGCTCCCTTGCATAGATCCCTTGCTTGAGTGTGTGCATATGTGTGCGCTCTCTGGCCCCTCTAAGCTTGACCATATGATTAACATCTTTTATGGCCTTTCCAGTAAGATAGTGGTCAGCCCAGGTCACCTTGTTTACGTAAGCCTAGTGTTACCCAGAGTTCAGATTTGGGGGTAGGCCTCTCTTTGCACACAAAGAATGCTGAACACAGTATCATTCTTATACAGGATAAAAGGTTACATCTTCAATGTTCCTGAAACAGATACATAGATATGGTTGCCAAATCAGCTCCTACTACAGAGAAATGCCATCCTACCTGCCACTTGTCTGGAATTTGAGATGGATAACGGGCCTCTCTTCCATACATCTCAAAATATGGTGAATATTTAGTGGTCATTTGTTTCTTTGTCCGTAGTCCGAACACTGTCGGTTTGATGTACTTGTCCCAGTCGTTTTGGTGGTCCTGCCCTTTCAAAGCCCTGACATTGGTAAACATACAGTAATTCCTTACAATAATACATACAATATGAGATGATGTAGGCTATATAGGGGAAATAAATAGTAGTAGATTTACCCCTAAATGGTGCCATTGAGCTTTTCAACCAAACCATGTGTTTGTGGGTGGTATGGTGCACACAAACTTCTGGTAATACCAAGCTTTTCACAAGTCCAAGTTGATCTAGAGTATGCATTGGACATGAAAAACAAATCTTTCTGTAACACCATCTTGTTTTCCCCCCAGTGTTGCTGTGTACAAAAGTAGAATGTCATATCTCAGAATTCAACTTTGCCCTGGCAAGTGAGGATTTGTTTTGGTGCACCATACTTTTAAAATAAATCCATGATGCAATCCGTGACTTCCTCTGTACATGTATTGGTTTCCAGTGTTGGAGCACTTCAGTTTCCCAACCAGGTCCACAGGTGTAACATTTACAGTTTTACAACCTGATCCTGGGCCTCCCTGCCTGTCATGTGATGTCATGCATGATATTGTTCCGTTCACTATATAAACAATATGCGCATGTACGCGCCCGCACCATTTTGATTGCACTTAAGAGATGCTACACGTGCTGAATAAAGAGCCATTCATTGTTGAAACACAGTGACTATTGAGTCCTGTTATTCGTCTCGGCGACGAACGCCACATGGTGTCAGAAGAAAAGTGTGTGAAGACGTGATTTTGTTGGTACTGAAGTGTGCATCGCCATGGCTTTGGCCAAGTTTTCCCCGCCCGAGCAGTTCGACTTTCACAAGCCCGAAGCGTGGCCAGACTGGAAGCAAAGGTTTGCCAGAGACCGAATTGCATCATTGCTCGCGGAGGATGACGAAGTAGTACAGGTAAATGCCTTGATATATTCAATGGGAGCAGAGGCTGAGCACATATTCAAGTCATTCACGTTCACAGCAGTAGGTGATAGCGACAAATACAATGTAGTAATGGCCAAGTTTGATGAACATTTTATCCCGAAGCGCAACGTTATCTATGAACGTGCCAAGTTCCATTCACGAGTCCAACTTCCCGGGGAAAGCGTGGAAGCATTCGTCAGGCAGCTTTATGAGTTAGCTGAAAACTGTGATTTTGGAGCACAGAAAGATGAACAGATGCGTGATCGCATAGTGATTGGAATTCGTGATAAACAAGTGTCACAAAAACTTCAAATTAAAAGTGATCTCACATTGCACAGCAATTGAAATGGCGAGACACTGCAAGTTAATAAAATCTCAGAATACTGAAGGAGAGAAACATGCACAACACGTGGACAACATAAAGTCAGTTAGAAAGAAAGAATACGAAAGAACTGGCTACTCAGGAAAGACATGTATAAAGAATAGAAAAGGAACATGCACAAGATGTGGCCGTAATCATGACGATGGCGAAGAATGTCCTGCTAAAGGGAAAAAGTGTCTAAAGTGTAACAAAGTAGGACACTACGCTGCCGTGTGCCATTCAAAAGCATCTGTACATGAAATAACTGAGGCTAATGTGGAAGAATGCATGTTCTTAGGTTCAGTGCAACAGGAGCAAAGCATGATGAATTCATTGTTAGCTGAGGATGAGCCACCGTGGCGCACTACTCTGACTGTAGCACACACACCAGTCTCGTTCAAGATTGACTCCGGCGAGGATGCATCAGTGATGTCTGAAACCACATATAAAACATTAAAGGAAAAGCCTAAACTCGGAGAGGTGAAAAACACACTGCAAAGTCCAGGCGGCGTTGTGGCCACAAAGCGGCAGTTTTTAGCCAAAATTAAAGCCCATGTCAATGGACAGCTACGAAACTGCTGTTTCCGTGTAGTGGTTGTGAAAACCAATGGAGAAAACCTCCTTAGCCGAACTGTGGTTACTAAGCTAGGCTTAATTAAGCGCTTGGATGAAGTCAGCTCATTCAGTGGTGTGGGCACACTCAAAGGGGATCCGGTGAAAATCACCTTAAAAGATGATGTACAGCCGTACAGTGTAGCCGTGCCAAGACGAGTTCCTATTCCCTTACTCTCCAAAGTAGAGGAGGAACTGAAAAGAATGGAGTCAATGGGCATAATAGAGAAAATAACTGAACCAACTGAATGGTGTGCTCCTATGGTGCCAGTGATTAAAAAGAATGGAAAAATAAGAATCTGTGTAGACTTAAAAAGACTCAATGAGAATGTGAAACGAGAGAAGTTCATCTTACCTACGTTGGACGATATACTTCCCAAGTTAGCCAAGAGTACAGTGTTCTCCAGCCTGGATGCCGAGAGTGGATTTTGGCAAATCCCTCTAAAAGAAGACAGTGCATACTGCTTTAAAAGGTTACCCTTTGGCATCACTTCAGCGCCCGAAATCTTCCAACGAAAGATGTCTGAGCTACTGCAGGGACACGACGGGACAGTTGTCTACATGGACGACATTTTGGTGTTTGGTGAAACGCAAGAAATTCACGACCAGAGACTCAAGCGGGTCATGGAGACCATAAAGGCCTCAGGTTAATTAAGGAGAAATGTCGGTTCAACAAGCCAGAATTGGACTTCCTAGGGCAAGTGGTGACCAAAGACGGCATTGCCCCGAGCCCAGAGAGGGTCAAGGCCATTGTGGCAATGGATCCGCCCCAAAACATCAGTGAATTGAGATGGCTGCTGGGGATGGTGAACTACATCGGACGATATTTGTCGAACCTGTCCACCGTACTCCAACCGCTCAACGAGCTGCTCAAGTCTGAGCGTGACTGGTGCTGGGGACCGCAACAAAAACAAGCATTCACAGAAGTGAAGCAGTTAATCTCGTCAGCCCCGGTCCTAGAGTTCTTTGACCCAGCAAAGCCGACGGTCGTCAGTGCTGATGCCAGCAGCTATGGGCTCAGTGGAGTCCTCATGCAGAGCCATGATGGAAGACTGAAGCCAGTGGCCTTCTGTTCACGCACCCTGACTGATGCTGAAAAGAGGTACGCTCAGATCGAAAAGGAGTGCCTCGCAGGAGTGTGGGCATCAGAACGTTTCTATCAGTACCTGTGCGGCCTTGAGAAATACAAGTTGCTTACAGACCACAGGCCTTTAGTAACCCTAATCAATTCAAAAGACCTTGACACCACACCTCTACGTTGTCAGCGCGTACTCATCAGGTTAATGAAGTTTAATCCAGTTTCCGAATATGTTCCTGGAAAACAACTAGTAGTAGCAGAGGCCCTGTCCAGACAACCTGTGGCAGACACTCCACCAGGTGACCTGGAAGCAGAGGTGCGAGCATACGTCGACTCAGTTGAGGATGACCTTAGGGTAAGAAAGCCTGTCATCAATCAGATAAAAGACGAGACCAGGACAGATGGCGAACTCCAGTGTGTCCTCAGGTACGTCCACAAGGGGTGGCCGGAACATCTTAAGAGTGTAGCGTTACAGGCAAGTGCCTACTTCAAAGAGCGTGGCTCACTTAGTGAAGCCAATGGACTGCTGCGCCGTGGTAAACAGATTGTGATCCCTGAAAGCATGAGAGACAAAGTACTCCAGAAGATACACCAAGGCCATCTAGGCCTTACCAAGTGCAGAGAACGTTACAGAGGTGCTGTGTGGTGGCCAGGCATAGCCAGTGACGTGAAACAGCTTGTGTTGTCATGTAAACACTGCTGTATCCACAGACCAAGCCAGAACAAAGAACCGCTGCTCACGACACCACTGCCAGACCTACCTTGGCAGAAGCTAGCTGCTGACTTGTGTGAGCATAAGGGTCGTCAGTACTTAATCGTAATTGACTACTTTTCAAGATGGCTCGAGATCTTGGAACTGCCAAAGACAAACTCAGAAACAGTCATACAAAAACTGAAAAGCATCTTCGTACGTTACGGAACACCAGAAGAGTTAATGACCGATAACGGACCACAATTCACAGCTGAACAGTTCAGATGCTTTGCAGCAGAGTATGATTTCCAACATGTGACTTCAAGTCCTCATTTTCCACAATCCAACGGCATGGCCAAACGTGCTGTAAAGACGGCAAAATGGATCTTGAAACAGGATGACCCCCACCTGGCACTTTTGAGTTACCGTTCAACTCCAACAGAACCAACAAGAGAGAGCCCTGCCAGGCTGTTGATGGGTCGTGAGATCCGCACAACACTCCCAGTCCTGAAAGAGAACCTGCGGCCAGTGTGGCCTGACCTGGAAACCATCAAGAAAAATGATGCAAAAGCAAAGAAGTGCTATGTAAGGTACTACAACCGCAGGTACTCCACCAAACCTCTTCCGTCACTTAGCATCGGTGATAAAGTGAGGCTGAAGATTGATGGAGAAAAGGCCTGGACAACCACCGCGACTGTGAAGCGCCAGGAGGCTACGCCACGCTCCTTCACTATGGAGACAGAGCAAGGCAACACCCCAAGGAGAAACCGGCGCCACATCCAGCTGGTGAGTCGAGAGCCGTCCTTACCTCCAAAGACGGATTCTCCTCAGCAACAGGACCTAGAGGGGCCAGCGGAACCGGACTTTGGCGACACCCAGAGCATTCCCACTGAACCCCCCAGTACCCCTAAGTCCTCGGGTCAAGTTGTCACCAGGTTTGGTAGGACTGTAAAGCCAAACCCGAGGTATGTGAGCTAGTGAGTGGAAGGGCATACAGGGCAGAATAACCCCTGTCCCATCTCAAGGGATTGTGGTAGTCTACCCACACCCTTAGTTAGAGATGTTCAGAGAAAATAAAATGAAAAAATATATATTGTTTGCTGTGTTAAGGAGATTTTTGTTTAAGTGGTAACTATTAACAGGGTGCTAATACGTAGTGGGTTTATGTTTATGTAATGCATACTTGAAAAGAGGGGGGAGATTTCATGTGATGTCATGCGTGATATTGTTACGTTCACTATATAAACGATATGCGCATGTACGCGCCGGCACCATTTTGATTGCACTTAAGAGATGCTACACATGTGCTGAATAAAGAGCCATTAATTGTTGAAACACAGTGACTATTGAGTCCTGTTATTCGTCTCGGCGACGAACGCCACACTGCCCTGCATGTTTTAGATGCTTCACTGCTCCAAGACACATTCAAAAACTAATTTAAACATGTTAAAATGAATGAAATGATTCACCTCTATGGGTTTGTACTGGGGTTTCTCCTTGATAGAGGTCCTCTTTTTCTGACACATCACATTGGGCAATCTAACAAAGTAAAACAATTGAGAACACATATGAAATATATAGGCTACATATTTTTATGGGCTCCACAGACATATGGATGAATGATCCACTTACCCATTTTGTGATGTCTGCCTTCATCCCAGGCCAGTAATACCGTAAATGGATTGCATGCATCGTGTTGTCTACTCCACAGTGAGCCCCAATGGCACTGGCATGAAACTCCACAAAGAGATCATTGGCTTCCTGTGGAGTGAGAACAACCGTTGCAAGGCGAGGCTGCTGGTCATCTTGCTTCCTGTGGCACTGGTAATAGAGTTCACCATCTATAGGGACACATTGCCATAAACATAATACATTTAAAAAAAATTATAATGCAATGGATAAAGTGCTGTTGTGTGGTTTGCCTTACCGATTAATTGCTAACTCTGCTCTTTTCTAAATGTATCTTTCACTTTAGGTGAAGTTGGGAGGATAGATGATGCTCAACTTCAGTGAAACGATTTCTTGGACTTTTTGAGGATCCATACTTGCTCTTTGTTTAACTTGTTGTAATACTACGAAAACCATCAACCGACTCTGTTGCTCCTGAGAAAAGAACCTTTCACCTGCCCCCTTTATACTCGCTCAGTTGTGCTGTACAGATGTGTGCAATTACATTAATTGATTGATCGACTAGTGGCATGATATAGAAACGTGGGCACAGACATTATCTTACTTTTGACAATCATGGCAAGGTAACCCTAACAGATAACCAGCTGTTTTGGATGAACCCCAAACCAGGTGCTGATGTTAGGGGTAAGTGATATTCAAAGGAGATGTGATAATTGTTTATAGTACTTCATACAACATGTGTAGTGCTTCACATAGTAAAGAAAATATGATGGCAATACATGAGTGTTGTGTGTTTGTTAGAAACAAAATACAAATGTATGTATTATAGAAACCTCACAAAGTTACCTGGATACTATTCACAAATGAATGCGACACTAAGTAGCCTACTGTGTTGTGGGTAGAATAATACCACATGTATATGGTGTCAATGGTGCTACTTATCTTTCAAAGGGAAATTATTCATGGGAAACCATTTCATTAATCCATACTGTTTAAAAGCAGTTACAGTTTATTCATAGATTTGTAGTTCACTTGTTGGTATTGTAGCTAATGCTGTCAATCCATAACTTTTAATCATTCACACCGGCTCTTAGACACAGTGATCATGGCAATGGAAGTAAAAGTGTTCACCAATAGAAACATTAATCCACCAAAAGCTGAAAAATTCTGAAAAAAAAAACACTCCATCTCCGGCATACACAGAGGAGCATAGCTATTACGATCATATACAGCAATGGGTGTATGGGGGTGATATATAGATATGTGAATTGGACAATTGTCATTGTTTAGGTACATGACATTTCTCAGTTGAACGTTTGAAATAAACAAAAGTGTTACTTGAGGATTATCCACCTTTATAATCATCTACACTCAGGGTTTATTTGCAAATTACAATTGATTTGAAATTACATTTTGCCTGACCTGACAGAGAAAATAAATTCCACATAATGGCCATCAAAACATCTTAAGCTCATGTAACGGGGGTGTAAGAGACATGGTCTTGCTCCGCTAGGGCCATCGTTCGCTGCCATTGGGAGTCGAACTTGTCACCTCTGGACTGCCAAGCGCAACCACTACCAACTATGCCAAAGAAAAGCTAGCTCTTTGTTGACGCAGGTGGTCTCTTACATACCTGAGGAGTGATTCACACCGGTTACACTCAGGTAAGAAAATGTATCTTTAGTTTTTCACAGAAAGCAGACAGTTGGAGCTATGGTTGCTGGTTTTGTTTTAGTCGTGTAAGTCTTCTTGAGGTAAGACCACATTGAATGTATGCAACTGAAAAATCATCCAAGACCCTTTTTAACTTATGTAACTCATGTCACTTGGTTACTCGTTATTGGGTGTGCTTTGCCTTCGGCAAGGGCACAACCTTTGTTCTCTCACATATATATATATATTTTTATTTATTTATTATTATTTCTTTTTGCCCCCCTAAAACTCAGTCAATATTTGGCCTACATAGACAACCTAGGTGTCAAAAGTTTCGTCTTGGTAGCGATTGAGTTGCTTATATTGGGATTTACGTTCCGTTGCATGGTTTAGGCTCAAGTTAAGTTTTTGTGGCGAAAAGTGAAGCTAACGGTGGCTAATTTGCTAGCCACAGTCACTGGCGTTACTAACGTCACTACGTCACTAACGTCACGAAAACACGCGTGACTACCTTTGGCATAACATTCGTTTCGCATCTTTTTAACTTGGGGGATAGCTAGGCTAACTATAGCTTTACTGCAAGGCAGCTGCAGAAACGCCACAAGCAAAGAGGCCAGGGTGATAACTATTTCCTCATTTTACTTTGTGATATGACACACAATTGTGATGTGTAATGTACAATATAAGCTGATATTATTAAGGAAGTACATCTACTTTCGGAAACAGTAGTCTACTATTTCACTGAAGTATTAGCATCATGACATTAGCCTGTGTTGCCCGGGCAACACATACTACAGTGGTCTATGATGTATCTGTTTTCAATCGTTAAAATAAACATTCCTCACATATACATTTTCGTTGTAGGATTTATTATGACATTAGATTACAAGTAAACGATTTGTGGGGGAAATTATCATTACCTGTGGTTTCAATCCAGTGTATCACTGCAACGCTGTAGCCTACGCGAGACACTACAAAAACATCTACACAGCTGTTTAGGAAGTCAAACGGCGACAGAACATGTTCGGCACTCCCCTTACTTAAATTAAAAGTCTATCTAACTACTAACCTGAACTTCATTGCCACAGCCTAAACTTTGTCAATCTGTTCATGAAAATAATTAATTTCAGCCTAAACCGTACAACGGAACGTTAAATCCAATTCAACCAACGCAATCGCTACCGAGACGAACACAGCAGTAGTCTAGTACTGTACCGTAGTAGTACAATTTACCGGGGCAGCTTCTCCACACAGGGTTATATCGCATTTTGCGTTTTTACTGACAATGATCGCTACCAGCGAGCTTTTTATGAATGAGCGATTTTCCACTAAATAAATGTCAAGCTTATTTACGTTTTGGGGGGGATATTTTCAGTTAGCAGATGGTACTGTTTGAATCGCGATTCCATCTTCTACTGCCAGTAACGTCGTAGAATAAAGGGGGTTCTTTATTAATGAATGAATGCAATGATTAGGCTAAATGCATGAAAATATCACGAGAAGGGAAAAACTTAAAAGGACGTTTAAGTCATAGAGATTAGGTCAATTTTTACACCGGTCTGCCAAATTTATTCGTTTTGATTCAACGATGAGGCTGCCTCTTGCAGGGGAAATGAGAAGACATCTATTTAATTCTACACTTCACTCGTATTTCCAGTTGTAAATGAGCAGCAAAAAAAAAAATGCTTTTAAATCTATGTAATCTTTATAAATAATAAGTGTGCATTTTTATATAAAATACAGAAATATCAGTTGTAAAAATGTCATTAAAAAACGGACCCCTGTGCAACCAACGCAAGCAAGCACACCCTACAATTTACCCAGAAATTGTACCCTCTCTAGTTGTTATTGCTGTCTTTGCAAACCAACACATGAGGTAGGTGAGTATGATCACAACCACATGCTGTGATAGTGGCCTATATAGATCAAATAGGATAGGCCTGAATTCAGCTGAGAAAGCATACTATTCATCCAATGTTTATGAGCAGGTTGTTTTGGGGTTAACCCACCCCCATCCCTACAGTTGAAGTCGGAGGTTTACATATGCCTAGGTTGGAGTCATTAACACTCGTTTTTCAACCGCTCAACACATTTCTCGTTAACAAACTATAGTTTGGCAAGTCAGTTAGTGATCTACTTTGTGCATGACACAAGTCATTTCTCCAGCAATTGTTTACAGACAAATTATTTAACTTATAATTTACTGTATCACAATTTAAGTGGATTCTGATCAGTTTACATACACTAAGTTGACTGCGTCTAAACGGTTTAGAAAATTCCAGAAAATGATGTCATTGCTTTAGAAGCTTCTGATAGGCTAGTTGACATAATTTGAGTCAATTGGATGTGTACCTGTGGATGTTTATAAAGGCCTACCTTCAAACTCAGAGCCTCTTTAATTGACATCATGGGAAAATAAAAATAAATCAACTAAGACCTTAGACAAGAAATTTTAGACCTCCACAAGTTTGGTTCATCTTTAGGAGCAATTTCCAAATGCCTGAAAGTACCACTTTCAGGCACTTTCATCTGTACAAAGCCTTCGCAAGTATAAACACCATGGGACCACGCAGCCGCCATACCGCTCAGGAAGCCTGTAGTTCTGTAGCCTAGAGATGAATGTGCAGAAATTTGGTGCAAAAAGTGCAGATAAATCCCAGAACAACAACCAAGGGTACAAAAGTATATATATATATCCACAGTAAAACAAGTCCTATATCGTCATAACCTGAAAGGCTGCTCAGCAAGGAAGAATTCACTGCTCCAAAACCGCCATATAAAAAGCCAGACTACGATTTGCAACTGCACATGGGGACAAAGATGGTACTTTTTGGAGAAATGGCATCTGATCTGATTAAACAAAACATTTAACTGTTCGGCCATAATGACCAGTTTGAAGGAAAAAGGAGGAGGGTTGCAAGATGAAGAACACCATCCCAACCGTGAACCACGGGGGTGGCAGCATCATGTTGTGGGGGTGCTTTGCTGCAGAAGGGACTGTTGCACTTCACAAAATAGATGGTATTATGAGGAAGGAAAATTATGTGGATATATTGAAGCAACATCTCAAGACATCAGTCTTAAAGTTAAAGTTTGGTCGCAAATGGGTTTTCCAAATGGACAATTAGCCCAAGCATACTTCCAAAGTTGTGGCAAAATGGCTTAAAGACAACAAAGTCAAGGTAGTGGAGTGGCCATCACAAAGCCCTGGCCTCAATCATATAGAAAATCTATGGGCAGAACTGAAAATGCGTGTGGGAGCAAGAAATCCAACAAACCTGACTCAGTTACACCACCTCTGTCAATAGGAATGGGCCAACATTCACCCAACCTATTTTGTGAAGCTTGTGGAAGGCTACCCGAAATGTTTGACCCAAGGTAAACAGTTTTAATGCAATGCTAGCAAATACTAATTGAGTGTATGTAAACTTCTGACCCACTGGGAATGTGATGAAAAAAATTAAAGCTGAAAAGAATAATTCCTTCTACTATTATTCTAATATTTCACATTCTGAAAAGGATAATCCTAACTGTCAGGGAATCTTTACTAGGATTAAATGTCAGGAATTGTGAAATTTGTTTAAATGTATTTGGCAAAATTGTATGTAAACTTCCGACTTCAACTGTACCTCATCATATTCATAGCATAACAGGCCAGCAGGACCCAGGTCAGGATGCTCACCAGATGAACAGCAGGGTGACGAAATACAGCTGGTGGAGTACTCTGTGTGTGATTAGAAAGTGTGTGTTAGAGATGAAGGGAAATATCTAAACATTGATTTGCCCCTGAAATGGGTTCAATATCAATGAAAAGTGGATGGGAGAGCATTGCAATTTTGCTACGGAGCACTGAGAGACTGTCCAAGCTCAGATTCAGGTCATATTTAACTCAGTCAGACTGGAAAATGGGTCACAAAAATAATTGGATTCAGTTAAAGACTATTCTACTTTGAAAAAGTGATGTGATTCATAGTCATTGACAGTGGCCTACCCCTTTCTTGTTGCTCCAGTTTTTACAAGATAACCAACACACCAGTGTTGCCTCACTGTCGTCAATGGCTGTTTTCTTCAGTTTGTTTATGTCATTGCCATTGATAAAGAGGTAGACCTGGGGTCCTAAAAAGACCTTTTGGACCACCGTTTGCCTGTGCAAATATTGACCAAATTTGAAAGCCACTAACGTATCAGCTGCGAAAAGGTCACTAACCTTGGGTTCGTCTAGGAGAAAGTCTTCATACCTTAGGAGTCGTTATATTTTGGGGGGAAGGAGTTGCATAATGTATAGTTAGCACACAGTAGGTTCAGAGCCAAGGCTATGTTCCTCTGATACCACAAAGCACTTGTTTCACACTTGTTACTGATAGCCCATGTTCTTTGCTGGCTCTGTGCAAAACAATCTACTAATCAGTTCGCTTTTTTATTTGGTTTTACAAGCAATGTCACAGAGGGCTTCACATACGCCCAGTGTTGCCAGGTCCGCGGTTTTCCCACATTTGGTGTTACTTTGTAGATATTACAATACATTTGGCAATGATAGCAATGCTGTTGGACTTTAAAAGCAGTGTATATGGTTTGGCAGGGGCATATTTTGAGTTCTGATATTGGGCTGGTTTTATTGGCCATTGGGCTGGTTTTGTCACACAGACCTGGCAACCCTGCATACGCCCATCGATCTTCCCCTCAACAACCTAAACCCTTAAGGGTTTTTTCCCGCTATGTCTGCTAGATTTGCGGCTTAGGCGGGGGGAGAAAAAAGCCATAGGAAGGCCACATTAGCCTTTTCAATGCAGGAACAACCCTGTATTTGATGTAGCCCTAGACACCAAGACAGTGCCAGCCCCCCAAGATTGGAACATGAAATCTGTTCCAGAGAAGATTAACTCTAAATTAGAATGCCCTGTCCCCCTTCGTCTCCAACTAGCAACAGAAGTAACAAACAAATTCAGATTTGCTTTATTTGTAATTTAAAGTTATATGATACAGAGACACAGTCATAAACACACACACACACTTCAGGGGGATATTCCAGAAAGCGGGTTTAGTGAGAAAACTGAGTTGGGTAATCCTGAGATGAGGCAAAGTCTGGGTTTTCCATTGCAGAAAGAGAGGTAACGCAAACTGTGGGTCAGTGTCCATAGGAACTGACTGAATCTAATCTGCTCTCTAGCAGGTTTTCCATAACAAACTCTGCATTTTCCCCTATCACCCAACTATCCCCTCCCACTTTCTGAGTCTTATACATTTACATTTATGCATTTGGCAGACGCTTTTATCCAAAGCGACTTCCACAAGAGATCTTTACAAAAGTGCATAGGTCACTGATCATAACAAGATAGCCCCAACATTGCGAGCAGCCAAAACATGAAGCATACATTGTGAAAAACCAAATAAGTGCCAAAGGAAAGAACCATAAGAGCATGCAGTTAAACAAGTCACAATTAAACAACATGAAACTCAAAAAGTGCAAGAGTGTACCTGTAGAAAAACAATCAACAGTAAAATATTTCACAGCGAGTACAACAATTTAAAGATCCTGTAAAGCAAATTCCATGATTTGCTTCTCAGTACACTATATATGTGTGAAATGAGTTCCTGAAAGCATGTGCAAAGCGCGAAAACGTTGTCGCACTGAAATGTGGAGTTAGACCGTAGAACAGTTTCTCTTCCTCTCATGTTTTTATGGGCGGAGCAAAAAAATTACCTATCTACGTCATTTTGACCCATCTACGTCAGATCACTGAATGGCTCCTCCTGCTGTACTGTTATTGTAGCCTACATGAGCTAGCTAGCTAGCTTCAGGATGTCTCCCTCCACCCGCAACTGCATCTTCCCTGGATGCAAGAACTTCAGCTGCGCTGCAGCGCTATTTAATTTCCCTATTGATGAGGAAAGGAAAAATAGGTGGATTGATTTTGTGAAGAGCCACAGAATGGAAAGCTTCGGATAAACTCCAACAGCCGCCTCTGCAGTGGATAAGAGAGTCTGCTAAATGACTAAATGCAGTGACCATTTCATAGCGGATAATTTGAACATGGACCAGAGACAGACAGGGTTCAGGGACACACGGCTTCTCTTGCAGCGCGGAGCCGTACTGAGCATCGCCCTCCCGGCCGTTCCTCCTCCGGTCGGACCTGGACCATCCACCGCCGCCAGCACTTCATCACTCAGTTCTGTGTGCTTGTTATAATTATACTAGATAACTTTTCCAGAGGTATCTCTGCTATGAGTTAGTGCAAACCGCTAACTTGATATTAGGCTACTCGGTGTAGAATGATGGTATTTTGGTGAAATGGTAGCTAATGTGTTAGAAGTAGCCTAGTTGGAGAGCTCACTGTCTGCTGTCTCTGGTGTCCATTTTTACTGTTACAGCTAAGGGGAACATTTCATTTATATGCATCTGTATGTTTCACTCATTGAACAAATAAATTCAAATTCTATACTGTTTTGTTCGGCTTGACATAGCGCCATTATCTGGATCGTAGGTAGGCAGCGAGGGGCGGAGCTTCAGCTCCTTCAGGCGACACGCCCCCCCAGTCTCAAGCAGAGAAGAGTGCTGATTTTGTCACAATTTCAAATCCTTGTCAGTGTTTTTTTTCATTCGAATTTGGATCAGGTCCAGCCAAGAATTCCTAAGTGCCGTTGTACTCCCGGAACAAGTGCATCTTGAGCCTTTTCTTGAAGGTGGGGAGACAGTCAGTGTCCCTAATGGAGGTGGGGAGTTGATTCCACCATTGGGGGGCCAGACAGGAGAAGAGCTTGTGTTGGGACCGGGCGCTCTTGAACGGTGGGACCACCAAACGGTTGTCAGAAGAAGACCGTAGGTGGCAGGTGGGGGTGTAAGGCTGGAGGAGAGACTTGATGTAGTCGGGCGCAGTCCCGTTCACCGCTCGGAAGGTCAGTACCAGAGTCTTGAATCTGATACGGGCTGTGATGGGAGATGAGGAGCGGAGTAACATGGGAGCGTCTGGGTAGATTGAAGACCAGACGGGCCGCTGCATCCTGAATCCTCTGGAGAGGGGGCGGGTTGCGCATGCTGGGAGACCGGCGAGCAGCGAGTTGCAGTAGTCCAACTTTGAGAGGACAAGTGCTTGGACTATCAGCTGGGTGGAATGCTCAGACAGGTATCTTCTGATCTTCCGGATGTTGTAGAGAGTGAATCTACACGACCGGGAGACCGCAGCAATGTGGGCTGTGAGGGAGAGCTCGTCATCCATGGTCACCCCGAGGTTCCTGGCAGAGGATGAAGGGGTCACCGTCGCAGATCCCAGAGTGATTGAGAGATCGTGGAAGATGGAGTGTTTGGCCGGGATGATGAGGAGTTCTGTTTTGGCGAGGTTCAACTGGAGGTGGTGCTCGGTCATCCAGGCGGAGATGTCTGTGAGGCAGGCCTCGATCCTAGCTGAGATCACCGGATCAGTCGGGGGGAACGACAGGTACAGCTGCCTGTCGTCAGCGTAGCAGTGGTAGGAGAAGACATGGGAGATGATAGGTCAAAGCGAGGTGGTGTACAGGGAGAAGAGGAAGGGTCCAAGGACGGAGCCCTGTGGGACACCAGTGGAGAGCTGGCGTGTGCCTGACACTTTGCCTCCCCAGGAGACCTGGTAGGATCTTCCCGACAGGTAGGATGAGATCCACTGAAGTGCAGTGCCAGTAATGCCCATTTCTGAAAGTATGGCGAGCAGGTTTTGGTTAACCGTATCAAACGCTGCAGAAAGGTCCAGCAGAATGATGATGGAGGGGCAGTGGTGACTGACAGGAGGGCAGTTTCTGTGGAGTGCCCAGTCTTGAAGCCCGATTGGTTGGGGTCAAGCAGGTTGTTCTGAGAGAGAGAGTTGACAGTTGGTTAGATACAGCGCGTTCAATTGTTTTAGAAAAGAAGGGTAGCAGTGATACCGGTCTGTAGTTCTGTAGGACGGCTGGGTTAAGGAAGGGTTTTTTGAGTAGAAGGCTAACTCTAGCCTGTTTGAAGGCAGAGGGGAAAGTGCCGGAAGTAAGAGAAGAGTTAAGGACATGGAGAAGAAAAGTTATGATGGAGGGAGAGATGGTTTGAAAGAGAGGGGAGGGGACTGGATCAAGGGGACAGGAGGTGGGGCGATGAGAGAGAATGAGGTCAGAGATCTCTGCCTCGGACGGGGGAGAGAAAGAGTTTAGACATTTAGTAGGGCCAGTGTTAAGATAATTTCTCAAGTAATGCACAGAGACGTCGGATTCAAAGAAATTACAATAGTTTAATGCTTGCCAGCAAGGAGACAAAGTCTGATCGCAATACAAAGTTTGTCTGCTAGCATGTTGTGCTAGCTACCTATTTAAACAGACCTTCTTCATTGGCTCCTTGCATAGACTTGGCGTGCGTGTGCGTGCGTGTTTACGTGTGTGTGTGTTTACGACATCAACCCTGATTGAAACACAACAGGATCTCCTGGTGTCGTAAAAGCTCCTTCACATAAGTGTGACACAAATGGTCAACAGACTTTGTGTCTCCACCTTAGACCTTGTCACACAGTATCTCCTTAGAACAACCAAAACCCCCAACATCCTCTAGTCCTAACAAATGTTCACCCTTCCCCCAGGGTGATAAGAAAGCATAGAGTTTAGTTTGGGGGGCTCTGTTATCTGCTGTCAAGGAATGCTAAGCATCTGTATTGCTCAGTATAAAACATCACATTCTTAAGTTCTCCGACAGTCAGTCATAGAGGGTGAGTGGATAGGAAAGGTGGGTTCAGGGAATCGACTGCTAATGTCAGCAACTTTTTTCTCAAAGAAGGAGGAGAAGTCGTTTCCTGTCAGGGTGGAGGGGGGGGGGGGGAGTGGGTTAAGAAGGATGGAGAAGATAGAGAAAAGTTTGTGAGTGTTTGAGGCAGAGTTAATTTTGTTCAGGAAGTAGTGGGTTTTAGCATCAGTTAAGCGAGCAGAGAAGGATTTAAGGAGGGAGTGATGACACGGGCAGGAGGGAGAAGATCAGCTCACTGAAGAACGAAATAAGGACGTGAAAAAATGAAGATAGCGTGGCTCATTGGCTGGTCAATTCCCATGATGCAAGGCGGTAAATAATGTAACCATGAATTTCGTTTTGTTATGTGTCTGCTTAGAATGTAGTGTTTTGTTGCGTGGTAATTGTCATTGTTGTGCCGGTTTACCATTGTAACCATAAGTTAAATGAGTGTTACGTTTCATAAGAGGAACTGGATTATTTCATCTTTAGTGTAAACCTCAAATACACTATAAGTGTACTTTAAAGTGTACTGAATGACCTAAAAAGTGGGCCAATTCAGTTTACTTAGTACAAAAATAGTATATAATATAGCTGCAAGCAGCAATGGGGTTGCCAAGCAGGTCAGATGACCCAGAAGAAACTTTCGACATCCTCAGAAGAGTGTTCCGAGTACACGCAGCAAGTTTGGCGTGAATCCATCAAAGATTTGCTGAGATAAGACACAACTTTCTGTTTGGCGGCTTTGCTGCCGATTTCGATTGGCTGCACCGGACAAACGGTTTCGAAAATCTAAAATCATTTTGATAGTTTGTGTGAGGATTGCATTGACTATAGCTTGTAGCTTGACTACAGGTAACTAGCGACTGTGGTGTACCTGGCTTCCTTTGCAGTGGCTTACAGTCTCGCTAAACAGAGAATCAGAGACATGACAAGCTCATCGGCTTTGGCTGGATTCAAACCTCTGACGTTGCCGTTGCCAGGACACCAACTTATCCTAGTGAGCGATTCTCAGTGCTGCAAATCACAGTTCAATTACTGGGCAAAAATATAAGCAGTTTTTCCTGTGGCAAGCGGTTGTCCGATTTGGCCCAAGTTTAAACAGCTGTAATTCAGTCCTATTTTGACATGTCAAGGTGATTGTGGTCTGAAGATAATCTGTCCCAAATTTGGTGAATATTTGATACATTTTGTAGGAGGAGTGAACAAAAACGTTTTATTAATTCATTCAAAATGGCGACATCAATTCGGCTGGTATCACAAGTTAACGTGTCAGACACGGGATCGCCCCCTAGAGGTTAGAGGACACATATCTACAAAGCACAATAAATCTGACTCTTCTTGAGTATAGATCCCCTGAGAATTAAACATGGTCATTACCATTATACTGTTAGACAGCTACTGTGGCATACCTGGCTTCACTAAACAGATAAACCAGTATCATGACATGCTTGATGACTGTGGCTGGGTTCGAACCTATGACCTTGCACTTCAGAGGAACCCGTCTTATCCCAGTGAGCTATTCTCACTGCAGGGAAATGCAGTGTTCAGTTACTGTATAAAAAAAAGTAAGCAGTTTCTTCTGTGGGAAGCGTTGTCAGATTTGACCCAAGTATTAAAAGCTGTAATTCAGTCCTATTTTGACATGTCAAGGTGATTGTGGTCTGAAAATGATTTGATTACATGTCCATGAAAATAGGAGCAACGGCGAACGAGGAGTTTCTTTTTAATGAAAATTCCAAATGGCCGACGCCCAAAATGGCAGACACGGGACAGTGTGATATATTTCGACTTAGTATGCCACTTAGAATCAGAAGAGACCAATCTTGTGATTTAGGACAAATCTGTTCAGAAGTTATGATGCAAGAAATCCAATGCACTGGCTAGATGTAGCATCACTATATCGACAAAGCACAATAAATCTGACTGAGTATAAATCCCCTTAGAATTAAACATTATCGTTCGCCTTAGCCAACTCCTTCACCACGGAGCTATCTGCCGTAGCTGGAAAATCTAACTTTTCCCGAACCCCGTGGGGAGGAGGGCCACAACATCATGACCACCAACAAAACTCAGCAAGGATTGTTCTTGTAGCGTTAGACATTTCTGCAGCAGTCTATCGTTTTCACAGTCACCAATGTGGTTAGCTAGTACCTACTAGTAGTTAATATTCACAGGAGAAAAGAGTACAGACTACCATCTCTCTTTGGTCTAGGAACTCACACTGACCGTTTATTTTGTGCATGCTCTCAACAGCATCCTAGTGCACGCAGGTACACACGTTCCAATCTGACGTCACTGCATAGACTATTTAACATGGCTTTGCTATATTATCAAATATGCTCAACACTCCCACTCAAAGACATGTGTATAGCTTTCTATAGTGGTAGATAAAAACCAAAAATACATAACTCAAAATAAAACATTTGGCATACTGGCAGTGTTCTAAAGACTTCAAAACATTTACATCTGACAGTTCACATTACTCTCCGAACAAATACCCCTTGAAACTCTCAAACTTAGCCTTTGTCACTGGCTTGGTAAGTACATCAGCTACCATGTTTGCAGTAGGACAGTATTCTATAGATATTTTCCCTTCCGTGTGTGCAGACCGTACAAAGTGATACTTTATATCTATGTGTTTGTAGTTGTACAAGGTACATATTCTCTTGAGTAGTGGCTGCTAGTGCCATATACTCAGCTTCGCAGGTGGATAATGCCACCGTTGGCTGTTTCCTACTCTTCCACGATATAACTGGACCATTCTCAGTTAAGCTGAAACAGTATCCACTTGTGCTCCTCCTATCATCCCTATCGGCTGCCCAATCAGCATCACTATACCCCTCCAGCTGTAGTAGGCTTTCTTCACATTTCTGGTAGTGTAGTTTTTGATCTATAGTACCCTTTAAGTACCTCAGTGTGTGTTTTGCTGTGGCCCAATGCTGTTGTTTTGGTTCTGCTAGATATTGAGATAGTTTACTGACAACCCAGGTTGCTCCGGCTTTAACTTATGGATATTCGGCAGCGTTGCCACAACCGTAGAATAGCTTCGCTCGCATCTTTCTCCGCCGCCATTACTGACCTACAACTCAAACTAGTGCACGACATCAACGTCATCATTCTCAGCCACTCCCTCTGTTCACTGATTGGACCTACAAAAAAATTGTTTCTGAAAACCGACTGATGCACTAAAATCCAAGACCTAGTACAGAAGCAAAATCCAAATTGAGCGGAAGTACGTAGGAGGGCAGAGCCAGGCTAATACCATGTAACATTTTAAAAACCAGACACACTTCAGTGAATTTAATGAGGTTCTCCCAACTCAAGATATGGTGTTTGATGAGGATATTGCAGTGATGGTGACTTTTTGATCAAGTGTTTTTAGAACTTGTTTATGGAGAATATAGATAGATGTTAAAGATCCCATGACATGCTGTTTTTGGATGCTTTTATATAGGCCTCAGTGGTCCCCTAATACTGTATCTGAAGTCTCTTTCCCGAAATTCAGCCTTGGTGCAGAATTACAGCAACTACGAGCCGTCCCACAATGAGCTTTCCTCAGGACGTGCCGTTTCTGTAGCTTTAAATGCTATGAGGAATAAAGAGGCGGGGCTAACTGCCATGCTTCGGTCGTTTGCAAGCCATGATGTCTCGAGGAAAAACCAATATCGCGCTCGCACGGTCGTAGCTCATTTTCTCATTGGTGGGACAAATTCTCTGTGCGGGCAAAGCAGAGAAAGGGGAGGTAACCTTCCTCCTTATGACGACATAAGGAGAGGATTTTCAAAACCGAGCGTTTCAGCTTTCATTTTCTCAAAGGCTGAGAAGAATACCCAGGGCTTGGTTTACACTTATCGACATTTCCAGCCACTGGGGGACCAAAGGCAGGCTAGGGGAACTCATTAATGTTAAATAACTTCCTAAAGTGAACATTTCATGTCATGGGACCTTTAATGTTGTGCTGCTGGCTTGTGCCCAGCTGGTTAAGCAGTAGGTGATATTTACTTTGTATCATGTCAAATATAACTAGAGAGGGTACAATTTCTGGGGAAATTGTGGGGTGTGCTTGCGTCGGTTGCAGAGGGGCCAGTTTTTTACTGACATTTTTACAACTGTTCACTTGACCCGATGTTAGTTTCCTCAAGGATCACAATGACTCTTGCTTAGAGACTTGTTGCTCTTGTGGTTAGTGGTAACTGATTAAAATTTTTGTTCTCGCTGTGATATATTGTTTTATTACTGTTGCTTGCTTTTTTCCACAGGTACACTTGCACTTATAGCTGTTCATGTTGTTTAATTGTAACTTGTTTAACTACATGCTCTTATGGTTCTTCCCTTTGGCACTTACTTTGGTTGTTCACAATGTGTGCTTCATGTTTTGGCTACTCGCGATGTTTTTTGGCTATCTTGTTGTTATGATCAGTGACCTATGCACTTTGTAAAGCTCTCTCTTGGAAGTCGCTTTGGATAAAAGCGTCTGCTAAATGAATAAATGTAAATGTAACTGATATTTCTGTATATTTTATATAAAAATGCATACTTATTATTTATGAAGATTACATATATTTAAAGCATACATTTGTTGCTGCTCATTTACAACTCAAAATACTAAGAGTGAAGTGTAGAAAGAAACAGTTGTCTTCTCATTTTCCCTGCAAGAGTGAATGGTGATCGGTTATATCAGCCTCCTAGTTAAATCAAAACGAATAAATTGGGCAGTCCGGTGTAAAATTTTCGTAATCTCTATGACTTAAACGTTCCCTCAGTTTTTTCCTTCTCGTGATATTTTCAGGCATTTAGCCTACTATTGCATTCATTCATTAATAAAGAACCCCCTTTGAAGCTTATTCTAACAATGTTGTCACTGGCAGTAGTCTATCTCAGAAGGAATCACGATTCAAACAGTACCATCTGCTAACTGAAAATATGCCCCCAAAAATGTAAATAAGCTTGACATTTATTTAGGGGGAAATCGCTCAAAAAAGGTTCACTGGTAGCTATCATTGTTAGTAACAACGCAAAATGCGACCATTTGGTGTCAATTTAGAGCCCTGCGTGGAGAAGCTGACCCCGGTAAAACTTTTCACCTATTGAAAGACTTTTGATTTAAGTAAGGGGTGTGCCGAACATGTTCTGTCGCCGTTTGGCTTCCTAAACAGCTGTGGAGTTGCTTTTCTAGTGTCTCGCGTACAGCGTGGCAGTGAGCTACACTGGAACACTTGAAACCACAGGTAATGATAATTTCACCCACAAATCGTTTACTCGTAATCTAATGTCATAATAAATCCTACAACGAAAATGTATTTGTGAGGAATGTTTATTTTAACGATTGAAAACAGATGCATCATAGACCGCTGTAGTATGTGTTGCCCGGGCAACAGAGGCTAATGTCATGATGCTAATGCTTCAGTGAAATAGTAGACTACTGTTTCCGAAAGTAGATGTACTTCCTTAATAATATCAGCTGATATTGTACATTACACATCACAATTGTGTGTCATGTCACAAAGTAAAATGAGCAAATAGTTATCACCCAGGCCTCTTTGCTTGTGGCGTTTCTGCAGCTGCCTTGCAGTAAAGAAGTTAGCCTAGCTATCTCCCAGAAGTTAACGAGCTGCTAATGTTCTGCTAGAGATAGTCACGCGAGTTTTCGTGATGTTAGTAGCATCAGTGACTGTGGCTAGCAAGTTAGCCACCGTTAGCTTCACTTTTCGCCACAAAAACTTAATTTCTACTTAAACCGTGCAACGGAACGTAAATAAAAATACAAGCAACTCAATCGCTACCAAGACGAAATGTTGACACCTAGGTTGTCTATGTAGTCCAAATATTGACTGAGGCTTAGGGGGGCAAAAATAAAGAATAATAATATATATGTGCGAGAACAAAGGTTGTGCCCTTGCCGAAGGCAAAGCACACCCAATTATTAGGATTCCTCCGTCAGGAGGAACCCTATTGTAATTAGGTTCCTCCGGTAGGAGGGAACCTATTGTTATTATTGGTATTCTTATTATTATTTTTCTTCTCCTTGTGCCCCAATATCTCAAAAAGTCCCTGGTCATAAATTTTCTAATTTGGCACATTGATACTACATCCAACTGGGTACCCCCACACCAAATATGGACCACATCGGACCATAGGGGGCGCCACAGGCCACGCCCATAAGTCAGATTTTCAAAGTGATGGCATTTCCACCTTATTGCTCCAATTCTTCAGAAACTTGGTGTGCATGCCTCATTTTTCATGAGGAACAAAAAAGCCTCAAGGACCCATAAGGTCCGCCATGATGGATTTTCCTGTACTGTGATAATTTGGGAAAGCCTTCAAAATTCCTCTTCTCTATTCTCTTGAACCCAAGGTGAAATTGACTTGAAATTTGGTACAGATATGTATCATTGACGTATTTAAAAACGTTACTTAAGGCAATTGAATCAAGTACAAAATGGCTGAAATGGGTGTATTTATGTAAATGTCCACATTGCCTCAATATGTTTGTGTCACTAAATCAAATGTATTTTTGAAGGATGGTTCAAACCTAATAAGCTTTAAGGTGACATGTCTCTGAAGTACCATGCAAAGTTTCACCTTGATATGTAAAAATATGACTGAATTACAGCTGTTTGAACTTGGACCAAATCTGACAATGCTCGCCATTGGAGAAACAGCTTTTTTTAATTATCCAGTTATTGAACTTTGTGTATTCCATGCCTGGGAATGGCTCAATTGGCTGAGATGTTGTGCTGGTAATCAAGGTTCAATACCAGTCAGAGGCATAGTTTTTAATTTTTTATTCTGACCAAACGGTTTCTAGTCTCCCGATAAATCCTCCTGTTGTAAAACATAGCAATGCGTGTTTATTTGAGCCCATCACAACACTCTGATCATCTGTTTAGCGAGACTGTGTAAACCACTGCAAAACAAGCCAGGTTCACCACAGTAGCTAGATACTTGTAGTCTATGCATGGTAGAGATAACTCTAATGGTTATCTCTAATGACGTAAATTGATTGTTCAGGTGGATCCCTTGCCTGTTGCACAAATTCATTTCAGTAACCCGGAAGTCAGGTGGCTGAGCGGTTAGGGAGTTGGGCTAGTAATCTGAAGGTTACCGGTTCGATTCCAGGCTCTGCAAAATGACGGTGTGTCCTTGGGCAAGGCACTTCACCCTACTTGCCTCAGGGGGAATGTCCCTGTACTTACTGTAAATCGCTCTGGATTAGAGCGTCTGCTAAATGTAAATGTTAAATGTAACCTAAGCCAGGACACATTCCCACTGATGCTAGGCATGATTTAAAATTCCCTTCCATGACAAGTTATGGCACTCCAAACAACCTGTTTAAAAAACCATGAGAAAGTTATTCTTTACAGCAGCAACCCAGTCATCGCCGTTGTCCCGTTTTTATAGGAAATGTACAAGCAGTTTCAACTTAGGCTGAATCTAACAACGCTTACCACAGGAGAAACAGCTTACTTTTTTATACAGTAGCTGAACATGACAATATTCAACACTGAGAATAGCTCAATGGGCTGGGGTGGTGACCTGTAAATTATCAGGTTGTAGGTTGGAATCCAGCCATAGTCTTTGGCCTGTCATAATTTTGATTATTTGTTTAGTTCAACAGGATGACATCTTTCTGAAGTACCACAAACAATTTCACCTTGGTATGTCAAAATATGATTGAATTAAAGCTGTTTCAACGTTGGCTGAATCTAACAACGCTTAACACAGGAGAAACACCTTTCTTTTTTATACAGTAACTGAACATGACAATATTCAACACTGAGAATAGCTCAATGGGCTGGCATGGTGACCTGTAAAGTATAAGGTGGTTGGTTGGAATCCAGCCATTATCTTTTGGCCTGTCATAATTTTGATCTGTTTAGTTAAACAGGATGACATCATTCTGAAATACCATGCACAATTTCATGCAATTTCACCTTGAAATGTCAACCATTTCTTAACCTTTGTCCCAAAGCTGACCAAAGCTAATAGTCTGCCCTTTCTATTCATACAATCTCAACAGTTGGTGTGTAGCAGAGAGAATAGAGGGACTGACTTTTGTAACCTTATGCTCATGAGTTCAAATCCCCATTCAGCCTGTTGTTGGCCAAACATTAAGTAGTTTTGCTCCCTTGTTGTCCAACTCTCGATCTTCTACAATGTACATGTTTATAATATTTTGCCATTTTGCGGAGGAACCCGCATCGCTGCTTGCAGCTATATTTGTTGGTATTATTATTGTAATTTATCTCATGAACACATTAGTAAAAAGTTTTGAAATTTGACATATTGATACAACATGCCACAAATACCGCCCAAACACAGACTGGCCCACATCAGACCATAGGGGGCGCCACAGGCCACGCCCAAATGTTCACTTTTCAGAGTGATGGCATTTCCACCCCATTGCTCCAATTCTTATGAAACTTGGTGTGCATGCCTCATTTTTCATGAGGAACAAAAAAGCTTGAAGGACCCACAAGGTCCACCTTGATGGATTTTCCTGTACATTGATAATTTGGGAAAACCTTCAAAATTCCTCTTCTCTTGAACCAAAGGTGAAATTGACTTGAAATTTCGTACAGATATGTATCATTGATGTATTTAAAAACGTTACTTAAGACAGTTGAGTCAAATACAAAATGGCTGAAAGGGATGTATTTATGTAAATGTCCACATTGCCTCAATATGTTTGTGTCACTTAATCAAATGTCATTTTGAATGATGGTTTTTCAAACCTTATATGCTTTAAGGTGACACCCCCCTGAAGTACCCTGCAAAGTTTCACCTTGATATGTGACAATATGACTGAATTACAGCTGTTCGAGCTTGGACCAAATCTGACAATGCTTGCCTTATTTTATTATCCAGTTACTGAACATGGCAAAGTCCAGGGGTCTCATTTATAAAGCTTGCGTACGCACAAAACGGGGCTGAAAATGTGCGTACGCCACTTTCCACGCAAAGGTTGTGATTTATAAAAAACAAACTTGATGGGAGAATGTGCGGTCCTCCACGCAAACTCTGACCCACCCATAGGCCTACGCACATTTTGGAAACAGTTGGAATTGGCGACGCAGATGACCGTACTGTAGTCAGACTGCAGAAAGTAAATGTGGGAAGAACGATTACTCGTAATATTTATATATTTTGTTTTCCTCACACACGTTTTTTTCACTCGATTTCATCATTATCATGAAGATTTAATCCAGCAGTATTATTTTAGCTTGTACTGAGTGATAATTGTTCCATAAACACCTTGTCCAATCAACTCAAATTTTAAATCAAAATTCAGTGCTGTCTATTTACATTTACATTACATTTATTCATTTAGCAGACGCTTTTATCCAAAGCGACTTCCAAGAGAGAGCTTTACAAAGTGCATAGGTCACTGATCATAACAACAAGATAGCCAAAAAACATCGCGAGTAGCCAAAACATGAAGCACACATTGTGAACAACCAAAGCAAGTGCCAAAGGGAAGAACCATAAGAGCATTTAGTTAAACAAGTTACAATTAAACAACATGAACCGCTATAAGTGCAAGTGTACCTGTGGAAAAAAGCAAGCAACAGTAATAAAAACAATATATCACAGCGAGAAATTTTTTTTTAATCAGTTACCACTAACCACAAGAGCAACAAGTCTCTAAGCAAGAGTCATTGTGATCCTTGAGGAAACTAACATCGGGTCATGTTGTCCACGGATAGTGGACAACATAGTGTCCACTATCCGATAGTGGACACTATGTTGTCCACTATCGGAGTGCAGGAGGGGGAAATGCCCGACTGCATGGAAAGCAGATAACATCACATATCCTACCTTTAAATAACTGCAGAATACAGTGTATAACGGGAGTCAGGTGGCTGAGCGATTAGGGAAGCGGGCTAGTAATCCGAAGGTTGCCAGTTCGATTGTACTTACTGTAAGTCGCTCTGGATAAGAGCGTCTGCCAAATGACTAAATGTAAATGTAATGTATAACTAAATATATTTATTTATTTAATTTATATTTAATACTGTGCATATATCATCATATGTCAAAAACTGAAAATACAGTCGTTAAACTCCTGCACAATCGCTACACTCCACGTCATTGTTATCAGTCCAGACTTTAATAGTTTACTGTTCATAACAAAACGTATCACTGGCACAATTGACGCCACTCGCACAGTTTTTTTTAATTGGTGATCTACCGGCCACCAAATTTTCCGTGTTTTCGGGCTCCTCCAATAGGCTAACAGTGTCTGAGAAGTTGTCATGCGCTATGATTCACCGTAAAGAACAATCGCATGCCAGGGTCATGATGAGATACTAGATTAGCATTCATGAGGTGCTTTGCATTGAATATTTATGGTTAAAAATGGGCGTGTTCAGGGTGGGGTACAATGCTGATTCACGTACGCACACTTGTGGGTAATCTGTGATTTATAAAGGGAACATTGCGTACAGGTGTGCGTACGCACGGTTTTATAAATCAGAATTTTTTTGTGCGTACGCCATTTTAGGCTTTTGGGCGTACGTACACTTTTAGTAAGAATCCTACACACAGTTTTATAATTGAGATCTGAGATCTGGGAATGGCTCATTTGGATGAGATGTTGTGCTGGTAAATGTAGGGTTGTAGGTTCAAAGGCAATTATTATTATTTTTGGACAGAACGGTTTCTAGTCTTCCGGTCAATCCTCCGGTTGTAAAACATAGCAATGAGTGTTTATTTGAGCCCATAACAACACTCCGATCATCTGTTTAGCGAGACTGTGTAAACCACTGCATAACAAGACAGGTTTACCACAGTAGCTAGCTACTTGGAGTCTATGCATGGTAGTGTCAGATTCACAACCGAGTTAGCTTTAATGAAGTATATTGATTGTTCAGGTGGATCCCTTGCCTGTTGCACAAAAAAGCATTTGGTCAATTCTGAGGGCACATCCACGGCGTGTAACATTAGCGATGAAGGCCCAAGGGCTGAGAATGTTGCTAAAAGAAATTACAGATTGTGATGGGAAACGGTAACGTTAACTTAGGTATTCATCAGGGAATTAAAGCACATCAAATCGCAGTCTTAAAATCGTCTCCCGGCGTACAACTAAGCGAATTACATTTTGTTCGAGATCGCTTGGCTGAACCAGGAAAGGATATCCCATGTCTACCAAAGCTATCAGGCTCAGAAAGTGGGAGGGGATAGGTAGAAACGCAGAGTTTGGCATGGAAAACCTGCTAGCGAGCAGGTTAGTTTCACGGAGTAAGTTACCATGGAAACTTCCCAAAAGGTTTCGTTACCTCTCTTTCTGGAACGTGGAACTCGGAGTATGCCTCTTTTCAAGGTTAAACAACTCAAAGTTTTCACTAAACCCGCTACCTGGAATACCCCCCTGGACAGGTGGTCTCAACAGTTGAAGAGGAAAGTGAACCGAGGAAGACTCTGAAATTATCATTAAAAGTTATGTTCATGTAGATATAGTTCTAAACCGTTTTTATGTCATGTTTGATATGATTTTGTTTCTTATTTTATGTATTACATTCTAGTAATACTTGTAATGTTGTATATTTACAGGGTTTACATAGTTTGTGCATGCAGTAGTCTAAAATGTGTTTACATATTCCCTTGTCTTGCAAAGGCATCATACTTGGTCTACTGTAGCCTTGAGTAAACCGGTGATGGTCGAATTTGAATTTGTATGCGTTTGACAACCTTTCTTTCATATGGCCGGTGTCCCTATTTTTGTATGAAGGTTTGGGTGTATATATGGAGCATACCTGTCAACACTCCCATTTTCCCCTGGAGTTTCCCATATTTCACACCCATCTCCCGCCCCCCTCCCGTTTTGTTTTTTCTCCCGTGAAACTCCCGTAATTTGTATGGCCCAAACCTCGTTATATGAATAATCACATCAATATATTATTCCAAGGTTGTCAAGTTGCCAGATCTTGTATGAAATGTATCCTACTACATATCATACAATTTTCAACCCATTTGTGACCTCAACCTGGCAACCTACAACCCAGTTGCACTGTTCATATCTGCGCAGGTAGACGGGAGAATTTGAATAGCAGAAGGGGGAATTTGAAACAAGAATCCGTGGTAGAAATGGCATTAAAAGTCTCAGGTGGTACTACGGCAATAAAAATGAAACATGGCTGCAAATTGAACAATATATGGATGGAGGAATTTAATTTCTTATCTCCAAGCCGCATCGACAATTCCCACGCCTTTTGCAAAGTGTGTCACACTGATTTTAGAATCACACACGATGGGAAGATGATGTAACGCAGCACAATAAATCACAATGGCTTCCCTGACAAAAGGGCACACCGGCGATTTCGAGCTTTATAACTAAGGGACGGACAGAGGCAGACACCGTATTACAGAGTGTGTGTTACTGTCAGGGTGTGAGGAGGAGTAGGACCCAAATGCAAGGGAGTACACAGCCATACTGAAAACAAATGGTTTATTTCCGAAAAAAGCCAGGGACACAGATAGGGTACTCACACAGACAGGAGTAGTAATGACAAGACAAAGACTGGACACAAAACAGAAACCTAAATACACAGAACCAAACGACACACAGGTGGACACAATGACGCTAACGAGAACGAGACACAGGTGAAGACAATGACAGGGAAACACTAGGGCAGGGCAAAAAACTGAAACCGGGGGGGGCACGGCTGTGGCCGTGACAGTACCCCCCTCTCAAGGGACGTCACCGGACGTCCCACAAGGCCGGAGCAGGTCCGGAGGTCGGCCCGGAGGCAGGGCAGAGGGCTGGGGCAGGTCCGGGGGTCGACCCGGAGGCAGGGCAGAAGGCCGGCGGCCCGGAGGCCGGAGCAGGTCCAGGAAACCACCCGGGGGCAGGACGGGCACAGGGGACGGGCTCAAGGGACAGGGGGCGCCTGGGAGCGCGGACGAGGGGGCGCCTGGGAGCGCGGACGAGGGGGCGCCTGGGAGCGCGGACGAGGGGGCGCCTGGGAGCGCGGACGAGGGGGCGCCTGGGAGCGCGGACGAGGGGGCAGGCTGCGGCCAGGAGTCCTCGGGCGGAGGAGGCGGGGGCCAGGAGTCCTCGGGCGGAGGAGGCGGCGGCCAGGAGTCCTCGGGCGGAGGAGGCGGCGGCCAGCAGTCCTCGGGCGGAGGAGGCGGCGGCCAGCAGTCCTCGGGCGGAGGAGGCGGCGGCCGGGGCACAGGGCAGGAACGAGGCAGGGGCACAGGGCAGGAACGAGACAGGGGCACAGGGCAGGAACGAGGCAGGGGCACAGGGCAGGAACGAGGCTGGGGCACAGGGCAGGAACGAGGCTGGGGCACAGGGCAGGAACGAGGCCGGGTACCGGCGGCAGGCGGCCGAGACTCCCCGGCAGGCACAGCCTCGGTGCTCTGGGTGCTGGGCGGCACAACCTTTTTCGTCCGGGCGAAGGGCGGCACAACCTCAGGATGAGGCAGGGGCACAGGGCAGGATCGAGGCTGGGGCCCAGGGCAGGACCGAGGCTGGAGTCGGGGTAGGAACCAGGACTCGGGGTGGGCCCTCCGCTGCAGGCTTCGGGGTCCACCACGGGCAAGTCGGGTCCCTAGGAAAGGGTTCAGGGAACTCTCTGCTGGGTCCATTTGTGGTCTTGTCATTCTGTCAGGGTGTGAGGAGGGGTAGGACCCAAATGCAAGGGAGTACACAGCCATACTGAAAACAAAGGGTTTATTTCCGAAAAAAGCCAGGGACACAGATAGGGTACTCACACAGACAGGAGTAGTAATGACAAGACAAAGACTGGACACAAAACAGAAACCTAAATACACAGAACCAAACGACACACAGGTGGACACAATGACGCTAACGAGAACGAGACACAGGTGAAGACAATGACAGGGAAACACTAGGGCAGGGCAAAAAACTGAACGGGGGGGCACGGCTGTGGCCGTGACAGTTACGTATCTATGTGTATTTAGCTGATAATCCTGTTATAGCGTCAGCGCCCTTGAATATCCAAGAAAAGGCTCAAGACGCACTTGTTCCGGGAGTACAACAGTACTTAGGAATGGTTCGCTTGACCCGATGTTATTTCCCTCAAGGATCACAATGACTCTTGCTCAGAGACTTGTTGTTCTTGTGGTTAGTGGTAACTGATTTAAAATTGTTTGTACTCGCTGTGATATATTGTTTTTTATTATTGTTGTTTTTTTTTTGTTTTGTTTTTCACAGGTACACTTGCACTTATAGCAGTTCATGTTGTTTAATTGTAACTTGTTTAACTACATGCTCTTATGGTTCTTCCCTTTGGCACTTACTTTGGTTGTTCACAATGTGTGCTTCATGTTTTGGCTACTCGCAATGTTTTGTGGCTATCTCGTTGTTATGATCAGTGACCTATGCACTTTGTAAAGCTCTCTCTTGGAAGTCGCTTTGGATAAAAGCGTCTGCTAAATGAATAAATGTAATGTAAATGTAATACCCAGCATGCAGTGCGGCATGCCAAAAAAGGGAAAGAGTTGTGGAAAATAGTTCGATTAGAAAAGCCATGCGGGGGATTTCAGTTGTTGTGCTCGTTCAGTTAAATGTGTGTAATGTTATTGTTTGTTAGTTAAGATAATCCTGTTGGTCACTCTGATTGTGCATGTTGTGTAGTTTAACGGCTCGAGTCTAACCATAGGTTTACAATTTATGTCCTCTGTGTTTCCACCAGTTACGTTCACAAGCAGCTGGAAATGTGCCCTGTCCTAGATCAGTTGTCCTCATGACTCTTGTCAATTGTGCCTTGACTGAGATTTTAGAAATAGGTTAAAATGGAAGAGTTGCTAAATCCACAGGTTCTTGCCAAATTGGGGAACTTTGAAAACAGTGCCGCGTGTGAAAATGTGTTGGTATTGGGTGGCAGGTTTAGGGTTATGGGCATTTTCTAAACCTCATGCGGCCGCAGATTTGTGCCTTGGGGTGACTTGCGCTGGGTGAGACGGAAATAGCACAGATGGGTTAAGTGTGTGGGCAGAGCGAGCAGTAATAATTCATAACCTACACACACTTCCTTTAGTAATGTGTGTCCTCACTTTCATAAAGTAATTGTTGCTCTGTGTCTCTGTTCGGTGGTGATAGGAAGCGGCATGATTAAATAATTTGTTGTTATGAACCAAGGCAACGTGAGGATACCAGAAACAAGGAAAATATTAATCCACCAGTTACTTTTACATTTTAACTATGGAGGCATCTATTGGATACATGTTTTAACTCCTTCGTTGTACACTCAAATATTGGGCTAGTTTTCTGGTATTTTGGGCTGGTTTTGAGCACTCGTTGGGCTGAACATTTTTGCCGGACCTGGCAACCCTGAACTCGGGTGTGATGTCATTCTCAGTCCCGAGTCAATGCTTTTAAAGAATGGATCTCTGCATGATGGGCCTGACCAGAGCACAGGTGGCCTTACAGAACACGGTTCAAAATTGTCACTTTCAAAAGGATGGCATTTTGACCCCATCAGGCCAAGATGTCTGAAAGTTGGTATGCATGCCTTATTGCTCATGGGGAATAAAACAATCTCAAGAACCATAATGTTATTTCTCTGCCCATAATCTTTACCATAAATATTATGCGGAACGGAACCTAATGCAACGGAACAGAATCTGAAAGGATCTCCGTTACATTTCCTTCCCCCTCTCCCCACGAAGCACAGTACCTTAACACGGGACAAGCAGTCCACCACCAGGTTGGACTTCCCCGGACGGTACTTAACAGTAAAGTTGTATGGCTTTAAGGCAAGGTACCACCCAGCGATCTGCATATTAGCGTCTTTCATTTTGTGGAGCCACTGGAGGGCCCGATGATCCATCTCCAAGACAAACTGGCGTCCCAACAGGTAGTATCTCAGGGAATCAATGGCCCACTTCATGGCCAAGCACTCCTTTTCAATAGTAGAGTACCGTGTCTCCCGATCCAGCAGCTTTCAACTGAGGAACACAACAGGTTTCATCTCCCCTTCCACTTCCTGGAGC
Source organism: Osmerus mordax (assembly GCF_038355195.1). NCBI lineage: Eukaryota > Metazoa > Chordata > Actinopteri > Osmeriformes > Osmeridae > Osmerus > Osmerus mordax. The sequence goes on along the minus strand of NC_090050.1, from coordinate 4,343,504 downwards.
AACACCGCCCAAATGCCCACTCCTGAGGCATCCGTCTGAAGTGTGAAGGGCTGATCAAAGTCTGGACTATGAAGAATGGTCAGTGCAGTGCTAAGTGCTTGCTTCAGGTCCCTGAAGGCAAAGTCACATTCTTCATTCCACCACACTTTGGTTGGTGCCGAGGCTTTAGTTAAGTCTGTCAGGACCGCTGCTCGCTCTGACAGACGAGGGATGAATTTGCGATACCATACAACTAACCCTAGGAAGGATTTCTTCGTAGTTGGGATGGGGTAGGAGGTAACCGCTTCCACCTTGCCCACTTGTGGTCGGATGACTCGCTTCCAATGATGTACCCAAGGTACTCCACTTCTTTCTGCGCAGACACACTTACGAGGATTGATCGTCAACCCAGCAGCCTTGATGTGATGGAGGACCTGTTTCAGGTGGGACAGATGTACTTCCCAGGTTTGGCTGAAGATCGCAACATCGTAAAGGTAAGCGGCTGAGAATATAGAGATCTCTCTAAGCACCTGGTCCATGAGCCTCTGGAATGTTGCTGGGGTGCTGTGGAGACCAAAAGGCATGACCCGAAACTGGAACAAACCGTCAGGTGTTACAAAAGCCGTCAGCTGCTTGGCCTCCGGTGCCAAAGCCACCTGCCAATACCCTTTGCTCAAGTCCAATGTACTGATAAACTTGGATTTCCCGACCCTCTCCAACAACTCGTAGATCCTGGGCATTGGGTAGGAATCAAATTTTTATATGGAATTCAGATACCTGAAGTTGATACAGAATCTCAAGGAGCCGTCCTTCTTTGGCACCAAGACAACTGTACTCACTGTTCGACACTTCAATGATCCCCAATTCCAACATCAACTGAATCTCTTTCTACAGAGCTGGCACTAACCGCTCAGGAATGAGGTAACTCCTCTTTCGGCCGGGTGCGGCCTCTTTGAGGTCGATGTTATGTCGTACCAGATGGGTGAACCCAGGTCTCTCTTGAAACAACTCTTGGTCGAGGAGGGCTTTCATTCCCTCCTGTTGGGGATGTGTGAGATAACTCACATCCACTGGACTGGGTTCTGTGGTCGTACCACGTCTTCTGGCTCTTTTGCAGGGTTTCCAGGACAGCCATCTTCTCTAACCACTCCCTCATCTTCACCACGTAAGACGCAATGTTCTCCTCGGATGCCTTTGGCTCTTCCCGGTAGTCCCTCAGAAGGTTGAGGGGCCCCCGCACCTGGCGTCCATACAGCAGTTCAAACGTTGAGAAACCGGTGGAAGCTTGTGGCACCTCCCTATAGGCGAAGAGAAGGTATGGCAGCCACTGGTCCCAGTCGGAACCCGTCTGAGAAACAGACTTGCGCAGCATGTTCTTTAGGGTTTGATTGTACCGCTCCACAAGCCCGTGTTTGGGGATGATAAGAGGTGGTTCTAATGCTCTTGACTCAGAGAAGCTGATACACCTGCTGCAGTAACTTGGATAGGAAGTTTGTTCCACAGTCAGTGAGAACCTCCCTAGCTATCCCTATCCTACGGAACAACTGCAATAGACAATTTGCCACCTGTCTAGCTTTGACTGACCTCAGGGGAAACATTTCTGGGTAGCAGGTGGCATAGTCACAAATTACTACATTTTACATTTACATTTAGTCATTTAGTAGACGCTCTTATCCAGAGTGACTTACAGTAAGTACAGGGACATTCCCCCGAGGCAAGTAGGGTGAAGTGCCTTGCCCAAGGACACAACGTCATTTTGCACAGCCGGGAATCGAACCAGTAACCTTCAGATTACTAGCCCAACTCCCTTACCGCTCAGTCACCTGACTCCCTCCCCCCGCTACTAGAATGTAGCGGTTACCCGAGGCACTCTACATCCATACCTATTCTCTCAAACGGTATTTCAATGACTGGCAATGGTTGTAAGCAAGCTTTAGCGACTCCCCTCCCGGTGGTAACCTGACGTGTCACAGGAGTTGCAAAACTGGGAAAGTTGGACATCACAGGAGTTGCAAAACTGGGAAAGTTGGACATACATGCCTGGCCATGCAAAACGGCTACTAACCCTGCACAAAGTTTTATAGAATGCCATGTGCTCTGCTCAAGGAATGGCCTAGTTCCATGACGGCTTCCTGGAGTGACTGGGGTAGGACGAAAGCTTCCATCTTTCCCTGACGCTTGTACAGGATACCCTTCTTGAGGAGGTACGTAACGTCCTCCATACAGCCTACACTGGCCTGTTGGAGCCCATCAATCTCTGACACGTTCTCAAACCACTGTTTAACCCTTGTGTTATCTTCGGGTCATTCTGACCCATCAGTCATTGTGACCCACCGTCGTATTACGAAAATTTTACCGCATACAAAAACAAAGTGAAGCATTTTATTTTAACCGTTGGGCTGTCGCAGACCCCCCACATTGCGAAGGTTAAAAGAAAATTATTTTTATTTGTTTTTGTATTGGGTAAAATTGGGTAAACACAACGATGGTTCGTTATGAACCTTTGGGTCATGTGACCCGAAGGCAGCACAAGGGTTAAGTGTAGGATCCTGTCTCTGCAGTTGACCTACATCAGGGGGATGTCGATGTATAAGGGAGGGCTGGGTTTGGATAGCTCTATTCTTTCCCTAGGGGCACCCAAAAACCCTTCGCTTATGGGCCTTTGACATCTGTAGCCTCTCTGGAGCTGCTTCTAGTTCTGCCTCATAAAACGAGAGTTCCCTCAGGGTCTGTTCAGCACTCTGAGCTCTACTGACCACATTACATGACCTTAACTGGGTCCCTGAGCCTTCCCTCAACTCAACCCCCAGGAATTCTGAATTGAGATTTAGCAAGAAAGGCTGACTCGTGACCTGCCCTTTGATTGGGTGGCTGTGGGTACTGTACAAAATCCAACAAGGTGGTAACATCAAGTCCTGAAATGACAGTATGGGAGCTTCGGCCACTGAAAGGAGGAACGTCTGCCCCCCTACAGTCAAATAGACCTCAGCAGTGGGGTAAGTCTTTTAGTCTCCATGGATACAGACGATTTTAGCTTTATCATCAGTCCACCGTTCCCTTGGAACTAAACTGGACTGCACAACCATCTGAAAACTCACCTATGTAGCCCTTCTGACTGTCTGCAAAAATTATGCGACCCCCCCTCCCCCCGGCTGACTGAAACACTTAAGCAAGGCTGGCAGCTTCTTCAGCCGTCTTTGGATCACGCTCCCGAATCCAAACCACCATCTCTGAATTCACCATTTTAAAGGTGACATGACATGCTGTTTTTGGATGCTTTTATATAGGCCTTAGTGGTCCCCTAATACTGTATCAGAAGTCTCTTTCCCGAAATTCAGCCTTGGTGCAGAATTACAGCCACTACTAGCAGTCCCACGAGGAGCTTTCCTCAGAACGCGCTGTTTTGGTGTCTGTAGCTTTAAATGCTAATGAGGAGCGGAGGGGCGGCACCATGCGCTAATGTTTACAATGGATGTATCGCAATGGCTGTAACCCCGTTGCTGTAAGATGCCTCGAATTTTCCCATTCTCATCTGATAACCCTGGTTTGCAGAGGTACACACTCAGTCATTTCAATGAGGGGAAAGGCGGATATCGCGCGCGCCATAACACCAACAGCAGAACGGTTATCCAAATAACAAAGAAGTGTACAACACTCACGTTACAGCATGTGTATTCACACACATACTTGATGCTATCTACCTTTCCATTAGCGACAGTAACTCAGCTGTTAGCTGCAGAGCTAATGTTCCAGCCACATTCTAAGGGTAGCAAGCTAGGTAACCATATACAGTAAAGCTACAAAATGATATAGCGTTAGTTAACTTACTTGTCTGAGGTTAGTAGCTGGACGAAGGAGAGTTAGTAATGATCCAGAATTTAATTTCAGCAAGGCCAGTTTTGTATTAGCTCAAGTTGAGGAAACAGTCGTGGCTGAAGTGTTTGGCGCAGACGTACAAAACAAATGCACCTACAACAGAAGTTGTGTAGGCGCAATTCCAGAGAAAATAAAATTAAGACACTGGGTCTTCAGAGGCTCAGATGAAGGAACTCTAAAAAGATTTTTGTTTGCCTTTATACATTCAAACTGAGCAAATGTAATGCTTTGTTCGTTTGCAAGGCATGATGTCTCTCGAGGATAAAAACACTTGCACGGTCGTAGCTCAGTTTCTTATGGGCGGGCCAGATTCTCTGGGCGGGCAAAGCTGAGAGGGGAGGTAACCTTCCTCCTTGTGACGTCACAAGGAGGAGATTTTCAAACGGAGCAATTGAGCCTTCATTTTCTCAAAGGCGGAGAAGAAAACCCAGGGTTTGGTTTACACCTATCGAAAATTCTAGTCACTGGGGGGGGGGGACCAAAGGCAGGCTAGGGGAACTCATATTAATGTTAAATAACCTCCTAAAGTGAATTTTTCATGTCATGTCACCTTTAACTTTGGCTTTTGCCTTAGCCCTAGTGCTAGCCAGCACCCTAAAATTAGCTCTGGCCACAGGTACACAGTAAACTATCGCCGGTGGCTCTAATCTAATGTTACAAGTAGTGATGGGTCGTTCGCGAATGAGCCGGTAAGTGAACGTCGGGAGCTGGCTCGCATATCTGAAGAGACAAACTCTATTTTTTATAGATTAATATAGCCTATAAAAATTTAATGATTATTAAATAATTTTAAAATAATTGACTAATTCAAAGAACAACAAAAAAATACTTTCAGGCCTAAAGGCGCACACGATCATCCTCACATTCTGTTCCTGTCGATCATACACACGGTGTCAATCAATTATACTGCATGAGGGAGGGCCGAGCCAACTCACACACACTCAGTTAGACAAGTAGTGGAAACTCGGAGGAGAGCCATAACAAATCAATGCATTTTTAAAGACATTGTGGTTAAGGTAGAGTATGATTTCATTTAAGAATTTAATTCAAAACATTTTCACACCCAGGGCCGTTGCTAGGAATTCTGGGCCCCCTGAAAGAATATTGGTGTGGGCCCGACCCTTCATCGCCAAAGATCAATTTTACATCACTTTTTTTCTTAGACTATATGTATTATAATTTTTTCTTTATTTTTCTATGTTCTATGTTGTTGATGCAATGCACCCATTTTGTTTATTTTTTTCAATTAACCACTCAACAAAGAGTCACTGGGTATTATTATGTAAAAATCAAGCTTCTGGTGCAACACACCCAAACTCACATTATCAATGCCATAGCTCTAGAGAAACAGCTTCACTTTATTATTGTATGAGGATGGCAAGCTGTAAGATTAGCCCCTGCTTAAGACTTATGTCAACAGGCTACCATAGCAGTTAAATAATGTATAATACATTACAGTACAATTCTAGAACTTAACATTGACAGCTCCACCATCACCCCCTCCACCCAGGTCCGTAACCTTGGTATCATCTTAAATCCCACCCTCTCTTTCTTACCCCACACCAATCACATCACCAAAACCGCCTTCTTCCACCTCAAGAACATTGCACGCCTCCGGCTATCTCTGTCCTTTGCCACCACCCAAACTCTAATTCATGCCCTCATAACCTCCAGACTGGACTACTGCAACAGCATCCTATATGGCTCTCCAAACACTATCCTCAATAAACTCCAATATTTCCAGAACTCTGCCGCTCGTCTGCTCACCGCCACCCGCCGCTATGAACACATCACCCCGGTCCTCCGAAACCTCCACTGGCTCCCGGTCAAAAACAAGATTAACTTCAAAATACTACTCACCACCTTCAAAGCCCTAAATAACTACCCGTTGCCTAAGGTCCGCCGGCGCAAACAGTCTTAAAACCATCAGGACTAAGCACCGGACCTGGGGTGACTGGGCCTTCTCTGCTGCTGCACCCTCCCTCTGGAATGACCTCCCTCTCCCTATCCGTCTGGCTCCCAATATAGCAATCCCTCAAAACTCACCTTTTCAACCTCGCCTTCACCTGAACATCCCCTGCTCCCACCCCTCCACTATTAGACTTACGTTAGTTTTTCTTTATAATGTTCTGTTTGTCTGTTTTGTTCAATCCTTTGTCTTTATATTTTACTATTGTCTTGTTTTGCTTGTCCTCACACTTGTAAAGCGACTTTGGGTATTTACAAAAACTTTTTGGGGCATCTTAATCACCGAATGCATCACAGGCACAATGTTCGTACGACTTTATGAAGGATGCATGTCTTAAAGTTATGTATTGTAGATTTCCGGGGTTTTCTAACAAGAGAAGTACTTCTAAACATCAGGACTACAACTCCTGTGGATTTGTTTCCCACTTTTCTGCTTCCAGCGGCAGATTTAGTGGGAATTCTAGCCAGTGCCGCGCTAGGCTTTGAGCGTTAGTTCGGCTTCGCAGATGTGGAATCCGAACAGTGCTTCCAAGTTTTTTCCTCTCCAACGTACGTTCACTGTGCAATAAAATGGACGAACTTCAGCTACTGATGGTGAAAAACAGAGACTTTCTTTCATCTTCGGTTTTGTGCTTCACGGAGACATGGCTGTGCGATTTGATCCCGGACACTGCATTACATCTGGCAGGCTTTCAACTCGTGAGAGCTGACCGGGACATTGCACTCTCCGGCAAAACCAAAGGCGGTGGTATTTGTTTCTACATCAACAGTGGCTGGTGTGTAGATGTGACAGTGATTCTGCAACATTGTTCTCCGGATCTGGAGTCATTTTTTATAAACTGTAAACCTTTTTACTCGCCACGAGAATTTGCGTCACTCATTTTGGTCGGCGTTTACATGGCACCGGGTCCACAGGTTAAAGAGGCCCAACGCATGCTCGAAGAACAGGTTTAGCAAGGCGGTGAGAGTGGCTAAACGACTGTACTCAGAGAGACTGAAGCGTCAGTTCTCTGCTAACGACTCTGCTTCTGTCTGGAGAGGGCTCAGGCAGATCACCAACTACAAGCCCAGAGCCCCCCACTCCACTAACGACTCCTGCCTGGCCAACGACCTGAATGAGTTCTACTGTAGATTTGAAAGACAATTGGACACTCCTGATCGACCCCTTCCCACCCACGGGGCCTCCTCCCTCACCCCCTCTACAGTGACAACTGTCTCCATTCAGGAGGGTGAAGTTAACAGACTTTTCAAGAGGCAGAACCCCCGCAAAGCAGCTGGGCCGGACTCTGTCTCTCCTGCCACCCTCAAGCACTGCGCTGACCAGCTGTCTCCGGTGTTCACCTACATCTTTAACACCTCCCTGGAGACATGCCATGTGCCAGCCTGTCTCAAGTCCTCCACCATCATCCCTGTGCCCAAAAAGCCAAGGCCAACAAGCCGTCGCCCTGACCTCTGTGGTAATGAAGTCTTTTGAACGCCTTGTGCTGGCACACCTCAAAGCCATCACAGACCCTTTCCTGGACCCACTGCAGTTTGCCTACAGAGCCAACAGATCTGTGGATGACGCCGTTAACATGGCCCTCCACTTCACCCTACAGCACCTGGACTCCCCAGCATCCTATGGCAGGATCCTGTTTGTGGACTTCAGCTCTGCCTTCAACACCATCATCCCTGCCCTGCTTCAGGACAAGCTCTCCCAGCTGAACGTGCCCGACTCCACCTGCAGGTGGATCACAGACTTCCTGTCTGACAGGAAGCAGTGCGTTAAGCTGGGAACACAAGTCTCTGACTCCCGGTCCATCAGCACCGGATCTCCTCAGGGCTGCGTCCTTTCCCCTCTGCTCTTCTCCCTGTACACCAACAGCTGCACCTCCAGTCATCCGTCTGTCAAACTTCTGAAGTTTGCGGACGACACCACCCTCATTGGGCTCATCTCTGACGGGGATGAGTCTGACTATAGGTGGGAAGCTGACAACCTGGTGACCTGGTGTAGCCAGAACAACTTGGAACTCAATGCTCTTAAGACAGTGGAGATGCTTGTGGACTTCAGGAAGAATACAGCCCCACTCACCCCCATCACCCTGTGCGACTCCCCAGTCAACACTGTGGAGTCCTTCCGCTTCCTGGGCACCATCCTCTCCCAGGACCTCAAGTGGGAACTGAACATTAGCTCCCTCACCAAAAAAGCACAACAGAGGATGTACTTCCTACGGCAGCTGAAGAAATTTAACCTGCCAAAGACAATGATGGTGCACTTCTACACAGGCATCATTGAGTCCGTTCTCACCTCTTCCATCACCGCCTGGTACGCTGCTGCCACTGCCAAGGACAAGAGCAGACTGCAGCGTATCATCCGCACTGCTGAGAAGGTGATCGGCTGCAATCTGCCTACCCTCAAGGACCTGCACACCTCGAGGACCCTGAGGCGTGCAAGGAAGATTGTGGCCGACCCCTCCCACCCTGGTCACTCCCTGTTTCAGCTACTCCCCTCCGGCAGAAGGCTGCGGTCCATCAGGACTAAAACCTCACGCCATAAGAACAGTTTCTTTCCATCTGCTACTGGCCTCTTCAACAAGGCCAAGGACTCCCATTGACATTCATTCACTTATTTAACTATTATTACATTGTACATTTAGTCATTTAGCAGACGCTCTTATCCAGAACTTTAATAATATATAATATATATATATAATATAAGTCCATCTAATGGCATCTAATGGCAATTCAGTATGCATAAGCCACTTTATCAGTATCCGATTGCATTGTTGACCATTCACGCTGCTCATTATTCGTATTTTTATATATATTTTATTTTATATTTAAATTGTTGTATTCTTAGATTGTTTAGTTCTTAGAAATAGTTAAACTTTTATACTTTTACTTAATTTAAGATCTGTATATGTTTAGCACCTCCCTGCCACAGTAAATTCCGTGTTTGTATAACATACATGGCGAATAAACCGAATTCTGATTGTGCTTATTTACATTTACATTTAGTCATTTAGCAGACGCTCTTATCCAGAGCGACTTACAGTAATTACAGGGACATTCCCCCGAGGCAAGTAGGGAGAAGTGCCTTGCCCAAGGACACAACGTCATTTGGCACGGCCGGGACTCGAACCAGCGACCTTCTGATTACTAGCCCGATTCTTTAACCGCTCAGCCACCTGACTCTAAGTTATGTCTTATGAAACTTAGAAGTGTGCTCAGGCTTAAACATTGTGTCTCACACAGGGTGTGGTAAGCAGGCTGTACTTTGTGTCTTAATCTCTCCATTTCAGAAGCAACCTTGAAACCGGGCTGAGACGGCACCCAATGAGGTGGGATGCGTCGACAAGAACAACTCCCTGATGCACGAGAGAACAAGCTCAACCCTCTTTTCATCTTTCTGTTTTAATTGCACTGTATAATATATGCTAGGGAGGGAAAAATAGGCAGTTTTACTTCGTGAACCAACCTAAACTCTGTTGCGGGTAGGAAAACGTAGACAACCACAGAGCTCTGTACTTAGAACACAGACTTGTGTCATTGAATACCATCATTACATATTGGAATAGACACAACGAATTTCAGTCCTTCAAATGGTGACCCTGACGCTGAAAAGAGGGAGTCGAGTGGGTTCCGGCCCGACCGACAGATCGGGAGAGAGACCCATACACCGGTACGAGGAGGCAGACGTAATCGTCAGGCGCGCCTCAATATAAAAAAGGTAAGCAGACACCTGTTAAAAAAGTACTGCTATTCGGAACTGAGAACCAAATTTAGACGATTACTATGTTTCATCGCACCTAGTCAAACAGTGGTGGGAAATCAACTATTTTTATGTTTCAAAAGGGTTACAGTCCCTGAGGTTGTGTCCTCAAAAAGGTTACAGTCCCTGAGGTTAAGTGTCCTCAAAAGGGTTACAGTCCCTGAGGTTGAGTGTCCTCAAAAAGGTTACAGTCCCTGAGGTTAAGTGTCCTCAAAAGGGTTAGTGGCCCTGAGGTTGTGTCCTCAAAAGGGTTAGCGTCCCTGAGGTTAAGTGTCCTCAAAAGAGTTAGAGTCCCTAAACAAGTAATATTTGTGTGGAGTCAGATTGTGTTGAATAAAAATAGAGAGGAGTGTGGTGTGTTTTTTTTCTTTGACCAAGAAATCCCGAGGAGAGATGGAGAAAGGTGGGGGTTAAAAGAGTCCCGTTACTTGAGATCTTACAAAGGTGATCCCAGAGGGGGTATAGTTCTGCATAATTATGTGAGTATTAATGCCGAGAGATGTGTTCATTTAGATGAATTCCAAGTTTGGTGTTTAACAAATGCGTGATCAACATTTGTTATAATTCCTAGCCAAAGAGGGAGGTTTTTTGAAGCCTTTCCGAACACAACTTGAATTTATAGGCGGAAAATCTATGATATGTGATGGTATTCAGTAAAAATGCAGAAATTGAACCCCTGGCTTATAAATTGGTTCTAATACAATTGGAAGAGTTATACTAGAGCAAAATTAAGTGAATATATGGTAAACGCTAACCAGCTGTGTTGGTCAAAGAATGGTTTGAGGAAAATTATGAGGAAGCAATTGGAAAGTTACATAAAAGATTGGTTTAGAGAGGATCATGGAAGGTTATAAAATGAAACAAGAACGTTTTGTGGATGTGAAAAGATGATTGGTTTAAACACGTTTTGAAGAGGAAACTATGAATATACTTTGAAGGTATATGGGATTACATTTTAAGTCAAAATAATCAAATCTAGGGATTTTAAGAGTTTTGATAAAGGTATTAGATGTAATTTGGTTAAATATGAGAAAGAGAAAATAACTAAATGTATTTTTATTTGGAGTTTAATTGTAATTTGGTTTTAAGTTTTATTTGAGAGTTTTATCAGAGCCTGGCATACTGTTTGGGATAAACAGTTAGGCTGTGATAATGTTGTATTAATAAATGTTATTAGTGCATGAAGAGGGTTATTATAACATTCAGTTCTGAAATAATTTGGGAAGACTCATCAAGTCTGATAAATTGTGGTTATGATGGTTTGAGCTAATTGGCTCGTTTTGAACTGCAGCAAAACGAGTTATGAAGTTCTACCTATCTGACCTTTATAGAAAATATAGTTGGGAAAAATGTTTGGTTAATAGCTACATTAAGAACATTATTTGGTCTATATTTCATTTAAGAAGCATACGGATTCTGGTTTGGCATAATGAAAATTGCTTTTATCATATCTTTGATAAAAAGAGGTGTGATTTGGTCAAATAGTCACAAGAGGACCTTATGTTACTAAGGAATCTGTTTAGTTATGTGCTGATTTGAGCCATGGGATGAATCCAGTGGCGGAACTAGAGTTTTATACATGGGGTGGCCAAGGGGTGGCCATGGCTACTTCAGGGGGTCCATAGTCACAGAGGGCCTCATGTACGTACATTCACAAACGTAGCGTTATTAGCGCCATGGCCAACCCGCAGATTGCGCACTCTGTGATACTTCAGCTTACGTCGTATTTACGAAACCTGCAGGTCATCAGGTAATCAGCGCCTTTCTCCGCCCACTATACCGTACATTGCGAGCATTTAAACGCGCAATTGAATGGGCCTCCTTCTTTCTATCATGGATCAGCCACCAAAGTCAAACAGCAATGACTGTTTGAAGTTATCCTGATTCCAATATTTGTAATGTAGCGAAGAGTTTAACAACTGCTGGAATGGAATGGAATGTGAACGCTGAGTCGGAGATTCGATGTAATCTTTGATTTCTTCCAGTAACTGTAATATTGCATGGCTGCTTAATCTGTAACGCGTAATGATTTCGTGTTCACTCAACTCAAAAAGTGTGATCCTTGTGGCCAAAATTATTTTGCCTATGTCTTCGTCTTGCTTGGGTTACGGCTGCCATTTCACTAGGAGGCATATGCGCATCCTGGTTTACGCCTGCTTTTAACAGGCGGAGAATTTTCACCGCAAAATAGAGTTGCGCTTTCACAATCGGGTTTTGTACATACCGCGGAATACATAATTAGGCGCACTTTACGCATCCCCTCCCATCTCTTTATGGGAAACTCCCACTTTCGCATTGACCCTCCCGTGAATGCATATGCATGACACGGAAAAGCGCAATTTGCCATTTTCAGTTCCCGCGACAGGCAGTCTGCGCTTTTATCTCAGTGCGCCATGTTTGTACATACCTCGCCATGCTTTTACGTGCAAATTGCGAAACAAATACGGCTGAAGTGGGCGCAAAAGCGTTAGTACATGAGGCCCAGAGTCTTGGGTCACTGTTTTCATTAATATATATACAGTATAATCTGGGTCTATAAGTGCTGGAACATCCAAATATCCAAAAACATAAGCAGCATCGTGTATAAAGCGCTTATACTGGAATATAAGACGCACTTTGAAAGCAAACAACGTTACCGTTGCGCCGGTTAACGTTGAGCAGAGCACTGGTCACGATTGATTACTTGCCATCTAACTAGACAACATTCCCAATCAGGGTGAACACTCAAATTATCTAAAGACCATAGCATTACACATTTCAAAACAGAACGAACACAACTATAGAACTCCAAACAATGCTCATTGCTAATGCCCTTAACTTAGTAGCTTTTCACCTTGCCGCAGGGCATTCTGGGTACCAAGAGCAATGCACGAGTATAGGCGATCGACAGCATTGTGTAACACACTTCGGTTGTGGATAGTATGTCCAGAAATAAAGCCAAGTCATTCATTTAGTGGCAGAATCCATTGTTATGTCTACAAAATTATTTTAGATATAGTATAAGTTTAGCTAACTTGCAAATCCTGAGGATAGCCTACTGTTGCAGACCTTTCTATGTGACAACGGACAAGGCTGTGTTGTCCCTCGGGAGTTGCCGTAGGCTTGATGCTGAGAGGGCTGTTCGAATAACGATGTTAAGAAGAGCAGTGGTAAAATACAAGTTATGAAAAGAGACCGCGTCCGTGTCTTATTGTCCACACGATCATATACAATTAGATCTAAAACACACTTACAAAGAGCTCGGTTACACTACCAAAGTTGAATTAGTAATGTTGTTTTGCGATGCTAGCGTTATTTTGCTAGAGCTAGCTAGCCTATAACATTTCACTGGGTCTTGCAGATGTTTGATTAACTGAAATTATTATGAAATGTTATGTTCTACTAGCCATTTGCTTACTTTAGCAAGTCACTGTATTTCCAAGCCCTGATAGTGTAACTGAGACAACACAGTAGCCTAAATAATTCCTCTTTCAAGTAATAAGCCCCCGTTCAAGTGTTGAGCATTAAATTAGCTGCACGGTCTGTAGAGATCTTGAGACGAAGCCACTTATTTGTTCTAAAACCGGATTATAAACTGCTTTGAAATATAAGCCGCACAAGAAAACTGTAAAATCGGAGTACAAGCCTACTGACTGTCTCAGTTTGTCTGTTATTGGAGTCGAAGTTCTAACATTAACTTACACAGCTACTGTAGGCTAATCAACATTCGTAAAAAAAAAAAATCAGGAAACCTAAACCCAATGCAAACCTTAAAACGTACTTCAAATATTATGCCTTTTTCAATCGCGAAAAGAGCTTGTGGAGCTGTGGAAATATTCTCTATTCTGCTGTCTTTTCTTCTTATTCTTCTGTATCTCGCAACAAACGTCTCTTCGATTTGAAATGCACCGCAAGGCAGCAAAATAAATGCTTCTTTCAACAAGAGGTCAAATGAGATGTCAATCAGCATCAAATTTCCAGTAGCAAATTATATTTTGGGGTGGCACCTGGGGTGGCCAATCAGATGTCAGGGGTGTCCAGTGCCACCCCGGACACCCCTGTGGGATGGAGATAACGAAAGAGTGTTTATAGCATATGGATTTAGTTTTAGTGAACACTCATGGAAGAATGGAAAATTGTGTCCTACTGCTACTGGATTTTTTTGACAGCGTATTATAACGTTTGGCGAATTATAACCTTACTGATCTGTTCTGTGGATGATATTTAGTGGATAATTTTGTAATGTCAGCCTTGTCAGGCGATTATTTTACACTGCTGACCCCACGTAACGTTAAACGTTAGTGTCATTTGTTTAACGCAGTAATGTTAGGAGCTGGCTAAGTGCTAGCTCCTAACATTAGTCACTCCAACATCGTGACGTTGGACGAGGCGAGCTATGCTATTTCTCGTGAACCACGCGCCTGTGCAGCTAGTTTAACACTCTCACCTTTCTTGGAAAAAAAAAATTGCTGATATTCTGGGCTCCTGATGTGCTCCTGGCCTTTCTTTTCTTCCTCTCCTCTAATTTTTGGCGTCCCAATTTATGTTTTTGTTTTGGTGTGCCCCGGTAAAGTTAATGAATAATTGCGACGGGGCACAGGTTGAAATTATTAAATGTGGGTTGTTTTATTCCAGACTGAGTAATTGTGCAGCATTAATTGTGCCACATCCGATGTCTACGGAGATGGCTTTAAACATTCAACAAATTAGTTTCTATGGCAGCATAGACAACGGTAGCAGCCTCCTACAGGAAACACACACAAATATAACATTTATATTCAGCATACAACACAGCTGCTTCCTTTCAATCACAAATATAAATGATAAATCTCTCTTCACAATTAACACAGTCCTGTTCGGATTAATGCATCCTGAGCACTATTCACATTGTAATTTAAACATTCACCATAATGAACAAACATGCAAAAGTAATGAAACAAGTTACTCTTGCTGCTCCACATCACAGATACCAATTTACACAAAGCACTTGTTGAACCCATTGTGTTCAGTAGAAAACCTGCCTTAACATTTCACAACCATAAAAGTTACCTGAACATTAATCCTTTTAAATTAACAAATCTCCTTTTATGACAAATGAAAGTAAATTACTTATGATGATGTTCCACTGTTACTCGTAACTCGACAATACACACGGAGGGCCTATCAAGCACGTTCTCTCCCCTCTTAATTCAACAAAAATAAATATACTTTAACATCATAACACATATCATGTTGCACAAACAGGAGTTTAATACTTTTGCACAAACAGGAGTTTAATCCTTTTAGTTATTTATCTTTTCACAAGACTTACGCTCTTCGCGAAACAGTGATGATTAGCTCTCCACGAGGAGAAGTACCTCCACTCTAATCTGAGCTATCCTCTGATACCCAGAGTCATCCGTGTCACCAACCTGATATACACAGCTTTGTATGTCGTTACTGGGAAGAACGGTAACTTGCAGGCCTGTCTCTTAAAGGGCCAGCGTGACATTGGATCGCTATATGTAAGCCTTTGATAGGCGGTGTTACTATTTGAATCTTGCCCCACTTTCCACCTGGTTACATTGGCATTATCAGTTCTCTATTGATAACCAGCTGGCTGCTGCTGCAGTTCGTGAGCAATAACTTTACGCGCACATTTTTAAAAGAGGAGCGAACCATGGACCAAACCATGGGTGTTATTGCTCGGAAAAGATCAACTTTTTCAATTTCAAATTGCTCATTTTTTTTTCAATTTTGCGGCTTTGTTTTAACTCTGATGCATTAGTATGAGTATTAGTTAGGCCTATGCATAATAATTTAGACATAGAAAGGGAAGCCTAAATAATAGGCTACTGGGGTTTTTGTGGGCCCCCCCCTGGGCTGTGGGCCCCTAGAATTGTCATCACCTTTCATCCCTAAACGACAACCCTGTTCACACCCATCATAGTCAAATTCATAGTTAAACATTTATATTTTAAAGAGCCGTTCGCGAGTCAAAAGAGCTGGCTCTTTGCAGTGAGCAGAGCCAAACAAGCCGGCTCACGAAAAAGAGCCGGAATGCCCATCACTAGTTACAAGTGATGGAGTCACCAATCACGAACATCTGAGGAGTGCCATTCCCCCAAGGAGACGAAGTGCCCGGTCAACCGGATGAACCAAAAAGAGGAGAGAAGGGATTTCTAACCTCAATATGACGCTCAACCGAAAGGTTAATGGTCAGGCACCACGCCCCCAAGGACAGCAACAAACCCACTGTGCTGCGAAGGTGAAACCGATGGGGCACGTTTTGTATCTTCCCTCACATCAAAACTCCCTGTTAGTGAAATAAGTAATGTGATGGAAAGTTTTTGAGCCAATGGCAAACGGCACTGTAATAGGGGACACATTTGCAAACTCCTACTTCGTAAGTGAATACCATTTGCATTTTTGCTATAAAACACATTGGCAAGTAAAATACATTGGCAAGTTTAATATTTTCTTTTAAGAGACTAATTATACATTTTAAAAGGTTTACACAAAATTATTGATGATGTTTTATATAAATCGGCTGGAAGTTGTACGTTGACGGACATTTGACAGTATAGAAATATGGAACCCAAAATTATACAAAAGGTGCACAAAATCTGATCAAGAATGTCAAAAAATAGATTTGTAGCACACACACATATACATGCACACACATTCACCCTTGAGAAATGCGCTGCTTGGGGACAGCTTGTGGCACATCAAAGTTTCACAATGTGCTAAAATCAGTGTGCAGTTGACAACGTGTTGTGCAATTATTATTGTCTCTTTCACCACCACTTTGGCAAGATCAGCCCTATTGCATAACAATGAATTTCTGATTCCCCCGACCCAATCAGAAAGGAATATCACAACCCCTTGACCATGACCGACAAGATGTGGGTGACCTGACATCATGAGTTGCTTTCAACAGTAATAAAGCATCTGCAGTTTTAACCATTCCCTGAAGTGGTCGCTTCCTCACTTGAAGGTTGCAAAAACAAGAAAAAAGAATATATTGAATACTGGGCAAAGATCACTGTGCTTGAGGTCTACAATAAAATCTCACAGTATTGAAAGAATGCTTATGAAATGATCAGTCTTTGCAAACTTATAGCAACCTTTTTTTTCAAACAGATTGCTGGCAACATCACATTAGTCATATTCAATCTCCTCTTTCTGCTCTTGTGAGGCAACAGTTGAACATGGCCTTAACTAAAGAGTTTAAATTGATTTTGTATCCTGTCCAATGCTTACATGGCCTTCAAAAGGGACCAGTGGGCAGTGAGTGTGTGGCATCTCTCTGTCTCTTCTATTCTGTCTGTTGCTGACGTCACTACACATGCCACCTTATCTCTTTCTTTTGCCCCCCTCAAACCTATCTCTCTCTCTACACTGCACAGATAGTTGTGGAAACTAACTATTTTGCAATTGTGTGTATGACACATCTAATCTGTACGTCTGGTGAATCTATTTCCATCTCAAGTTTATTTCACACCATTTTGTGAAATAAACCAAAATCCTGAATCATCATTCTTTTCCTTTCAAGAACCCAATAACAGATAAGTCATTTACCAATTTATTGCAAGCTTGACACTGGTCCAAAATATCTTTACAGTACATGTTAAATTTAAAGTATACAGCCTTCACCTTAATGGTTTGCTGGATTGACTATAACCGCCAATGTTTAATGCTTGTCAAACTTTTGTTCTGACTAACCTGATGTTGCCATGGCCACTGCCGCCAGTATTGCCAGTATTGCCATGGAAATACTAGTTCTCAATCAAGTATTTTTCAATCAATTTTTACTTGATTTTGAATTCGCTACATTGGCTCCTACACATTGTGCCATTTGAGTGCATGTGCACGACTACCGTGGCAGTAAATAGGTAGTTCAGGGGCATCGCTAGCCCCTTTTTACAGTAAAAAAATTTGCAATCATTTTGATCGATAATCAAGGGGAGGAAAATGCAGTCTCCCAATCAACGCTTGTAAAATCAATGCTGTTTAACGAAAACACAAACTGATGCATGCCCGCAGAATTCTAGGTCCGCGCATCCTTCTGTGCTTGCCACTGCAGCGGCACACAGGTTCCAACCTTCAGCCACTATAACAGAAATAAATATTGTTTGTGAGATGGCCATTATTTTTTGTCTGCTCTATACACAATTCAGAATATTCACAGGTTTTAGACAGTTAAATGAATGGCATTTTAACTCTAGTGTCTAAAACAGAATAATGGGTAGGGCATTAGTTAATATTTGATATTATGACCCTTTGTCCACCTTAGCACTTACCTTATCAGCAGTCTTTGGCTGTTTCAGCATGGGAAACAATACCTGGGTTACATAATAAAACACAGCCAATTATTTATTTCACTAACATATTACTTATTTCACTAACAGGAACTTTTGATGTGAGGGAAGATACAAAACGTGCCCCATCGGTTTCACCTTCTCAGCACGGTGGGTTTGTTGCTGTCCTTGGGGGCGTGGTGCCTGACCATTAACCTTTCGGTTGAGCGTCATCCCAAGTGCATCAAGAAGTTCAAATATTTATTTGAGCTCCACAGATTTCAAATATTAAGAGGCGCATCCTTCAATCCTTCGCCATAACTTTAAAGCATAATTTGAGTATATTGTCACGAACCCGGCTCGGGGGTTGAGACAAAACAAAAGGGAACGCATGCGCGAGGACTAACGCTGTGGTAATTTATTAAAGAATATTAATCTAACATAATCAACAGTGAGGTAGGTAACAAAAGATCAAAAGGTTGCCACAACTCAAAACAAAAGTGTGCTGCGGACAAACGGAGGGGTTGTCTCTCTCTCCTGACATCCTCTTAAAGGGGAGGAAACCACCGGGCCCAGGTGTAGCCACTTGACGGCTGAGGAGGCCGTCACACGCCCCAACAGGTTTTTTTTTCCAAATTAAGTAGATGTCTTAATCAGGTACTGTAGAGATACATGTAACTCTTTACTCGTAGATTTAATTCACAGATGATTGTGTGTGGGGAGTAGGTTACCTTTTATCAGAGGAAAAAAAGACAAGGTGGACAGGATTTGGTGGTAGAGCTGTCCATTGTTTCATAATTTCCTCACAAACAGGACATGGGTACATCTGGTTAGGAAGGGTCTGGGCAATTCTAGGAATTGGTAACCACTTACTGGTACCCACTTTGATGGTTACACACATACACATATGTTTGTTTTTTTAGAAGATATAAGATTTTACAAGTAACAAAATCCATAGATTTTGACACCTTCCATTCTCCATACTGCAAACAATGAATTATTCTGCAAATTCTCCTTGGCAGGGCTCACATGTTAGACAATGCTCTATTTCTCATCAACAACTGGCCTTGGGGTTGTCTGGGTGCCTAAAATTGACTGAGAACCTTGATAAGATGCAATGTATCTCCTGCTGTTTATTTCACCAGATGTGTTGGACTTTACACAATGCAAACTAGTGTCTCAGAAATGTGGGAGGTAGGTGGGTAGGTGGGCGGACGGGTATATTGATTTCCCTTTTTTCTTCACCCTCTAAACCCCCACATTAAGTGAAGTGGTACAGTCCAGACAAGATAGCATCCAAAGAATGTAGAACACAACATGAACCAGGAGAATAAGGAGGGGAAGTGCAGAGGGGCAGTGCAACCCAGACCACAGAAAACATACACGTTCCATGTCAAACCCCCTAAATCCCTCACCCCCCTTTCCTCTTTACATTCCCCCTCTCCTGTACATGACAACATTTTGACTGTCTCCTTATGTTGAGTGAGTCAGCAACTTTTGCACATGGAACATTAACTGCAACGACAGCCTGCCTGTCTGCCTAGTATATGTCAAACACTGTGTTGGCCGGTGATCAAAATGGATATCATGTAAACTGAGTGGTTATAAATCTAAAGTGGCGTCCATATGGTTGCTGTGCATTCAGTGGAGGCATTGGCAGGTACTGGATGTTCAGAATGAGGAAAAGTATTTTACCTCTGTTCTTTTGCATGCATGTTCATTTAGGGATTTGGGAAACTGGGAAGGTTGTCAGGGATGTACGTGATGTAAGGGAATCCACCCCAGACTGACTGTTATGATAAAGTGATACAGTGATAAAACCAGTTTGAGTCATTTTCATGAATCGCTTCATTGTATATGTGATTATCAAGATGGTGATATAATATCCATAGTGGGGTTTCATGGTGGGGTAAACCAAGAGTCAGGTGGCTGAGCGGTTAGGGAATCGGGCTAGTAATCTGAAGGTTGCCAGTTCGATTCCCGGCTGTGCCAAATGACGTTGTGTCCTTGGGCAAGGCACTTCACCCTACTTGCCACGGGGGAATGTCCCTGTACTTACTGTAAGTCGCTCTGGATAAGTGTAAAACTCACAACAAGGGTTACATCAGGCAAACCAGGCCTACAACAAATTCATATGTGTTTGTACTTATTTCACTGTTTTGCTGGGGAGTTTATTTTGTGTCCTGTTTATTGATCTTGGCTTGTTTTTGACCATAGTCAAACGTGAGAACGATTCATGATCATACAGCATAGAGAAAATATATACACATTCACATGCTTTGCTTTCTTTTTATTTGTAAATGCATCTTGGGTAGAACAAAGAAAAAATATAGAATATATTCATATGTACTGAAACTTTATGTACATTTTTAGGGTTTACACTAGAAATATTCACAAAGACAGACTAAGATAGTTTATCAGAAGTCTTGTGTGTTTTCTTGTGTATGCAGCCATGTACACGTCCTCATATTTACATACATTCATAGGATGCGATAAAACACCTGTGTTTAAACAAGCATTCAAAATTCAAAAATTGAATGAAAGGAATGATGTACAATATTGTGTACCCCCTGTATTTCAAACATACATAAGATATTCATGGACGGCCATCCGCACAACCTTTGTTACACACATAGCACACACATTCAAGAGCTAACAGAAACAACTATGACAACTATGAATCGCCAGAAGGTAGTTCTTCCGGGCGTTCAGCACCACGGTGTGTAGTGTCCGCATACAGGGCCCCATGCTGCCATAGCAAGTTGAAGGCAAAAACTTGAGGGTAATTCCAGTAACAGATTGAACAACTGAGGCAGATTTTGTGTTGACAACCAACTAAATTAGCTAATTGAGACATTCATCTCAATGGCTATGTATGCTGAGCTCTATAGTGTATAATTCCTCCTTAATCTTTTTCCTGATTTAGACACTGGTTACCCGACAAATAAATATTCTTGATAAACATCCTATTATGTGACCACTGGTTGCTCCATCAAAAGGATACTGTGGTAAGTTAAGGCCAAACTTGAGTTGTAAGACTACTTGAGCTACCAATTCAAAAAAGACCAACATAAACATGTTATTCACTTGAATAAAAAGCTGGAAAAAACAAAAGTAATAATCTAAAGCTGACTGGAAGGCTTGTTTACATATAAAAAATTAACAATCATTTACTGTGCGTGTTACTTTTTTGTTGCATTTTTGATATTCTTATTGCTTTGAACTTTCCCTTGCCTTGTATCATAACTGGAGCAGGTTCTTGAAAAGAATCCCACTATCTTATAGAGACATTCTCTTATTTGTGTAATCAGTAGTTCATGTCCATAAATGACTTAAGTTCATTGCTTCACCTTTTCGCCACCCAAATGCATGGCACAATAAGACGAAACAAACACAAGGACAAAGTTTCCAGAGAAACTTCAACCTGACTTCCTAAATATTGCATAACATAAGTAATGTCCAAGACATTGGCGTTTTTTTTAAGATAAAAAGGCAGTCTGTTATCTAGGTAAAATAAAAACACAAGGCCATTACTGAAGCGATATACATTTTAGCTACAATGAAAGTTGATTTGATCTTATCTTACACTGAAACAAAAGATAAAGGACTGCGAAAACATTTACAGAGAATACAACATGTCACCAAGTTTTCTGAAATTCTGATGACAGAGAAGATGGTAACCAAGTTTTGATTTGCACAATAAATTACCATGACCCCAATCACACTTTCTTTTCAAAAGACACACATTTGAAGTCACAAACACCTCCACACACATCCATATACTCTTTCTCTGCTTCCTTGGCCAATGTCTGTTTGACAGTGATCAGAGAGGAGTCAGTTTGCAGTGCGCACCGTCCGGGTGCTTCGTGGAAAGCGGTGGACCTTAATATGTTTTGACAGGTGGTCACTACGAGCAAACTTTTTCTCACATACAGGGCACTGGTAGGGCTTGACCCCGGAGTGGGACCGCCGGTGTCGCGACAGCTCATCTGAACGCGAGAATCTGAAATAGACAGAAAGATAATAGGAATACAGGTTAATTCTATTTGACTGTAATATATTATGTTTTATAATTACATTACAATTACATAATACACTTTGTTGGACAAAAGTCTGTGGAGAAATTTGGAAATGATTGAACTCAGGCATAATGACTTGCACAAATGCTGAGGACAACTAACCTAAATATTTCTCCAGAGAATAAACTAGTTGTTTTCATAATGGTAAGCTTTAGTCTGTACAGAACGCCCTCTCCAGATTTCTACATCTCTATTGATTTTGTTTTGCATTCAATGCTAGCAGCAGCTCCTATATTTTCAATGTATACACAATGAATTGATACAATTATTTCACCAATATTCACAGTCATGTGACTCATTAGCAAACTTCCCTGCACCAACCTTTGTGTTTCAAAGCTCAATAGACCAGTAATGCAGGAGAACTTAAAGTAAACATTATGGACTTGAGTTAATACAAGTTGAAAACAGCACAGACAAGGTCTTGGGAAAGCTACACTTGGCCACAATGCTAAAGACTCTCTGAAGCCTCTCATAATCTTGCTCTATCTCCCAGATGTTAACTAGGTACAGCCTAACCTGAAAGGATGGTAATTTGATTCAATCTTCACCCTTAATTGAGTTACGAAATACAGTGGATAAAACAAACCAAATATCAAGAGATTTTAATTGTCCCTTCAGAAGCCTTGGCCTGTCACTAAATGCTTGATAGGGCACATAGACTGTGACACAATCAGATCACAAAGTAAAAAAATTAAACATTCTTTAAGCTTCTAAAGGATTTGAACTCAGCATGCCTATTCTAACTACACTTAATTCTGTGACATACGTGAAATATGTGGCGGATTTTCAGTTTGTGCGTCTGTTTGTTCTGTGTTGTAAGTGAGAGGTTCTGAAAGTGAACAATGAGACATGACCGAGATGAACAGTGAGAAAATGGTTTTGACTGTCTGCAGCATGACAATACCTGTCAATGTGCAGTAACTTACTAAGCATCAATCCTCTGGTCAGCCTATATTCATCTTTCTCGATCTCTCTTAACTCTACTTCTCTCTCTTATTTAATCTTCTCTCTCTTGCTTTCTTTCTCTCTTCTTTCCATGCAGACTGCCAGCCGTGACATTCCTACCACACGGCCATGGCAACTATTCAACACTTGGCCTTTGTCCGTCTCACTTCCTCAGTGGTGCTCACGCACACTGATTGTTTGCTAAACTGAAACAGGCCCCTTACTATTCTGCATGTCTGTTGCTCATGGTTCTATTTGGTTATTACCTCTCATTTCACCTTGTGCTCTGACTATCTAAACAAACACATCTCACACCTTTTATCACTACTTTCCCACTTCACCCTCTTTCAAGCAGGTACACAGACACCAGCTTCAACTCCAGCTACATCCTACCTTTTGTGTTTAGATGAGAACCCTTTGAGACACATAGCTTGGCACCCACTATCCAGATTTCTCCATCTCATGTACTGAAAAACATTTGTGCTGCATTACAATCAAATGTTCCACTGGCTGATAACCAGGTTGGTGCAAGAAGTATTATAAATATGGATTGATATGGTGGCTGAATCTGTCTGCTATGCCTAAAAATGTAAACGATTAAACATGAACAGGCTCACTGAAGACTCTTTTCTAGTATGCCTCCATGCATGTACACATTTATTGTACATCCAACTTGAAGAAAAACAGTTTTATGCCATGTGTGTATACACAATCCATGCCCTAGCATGCTCCTGCCTCTGTGAATTGTGTACAGGGTTTAAAGATAACATGGCCCCTAGCACCACGAGACAAAGGTTACAGTCTTTCACCCAATACTGTCACTCTCACCGCCTGACTCTGCGGCCTCAGGAAATCCGCAAGCTAAACCAAGGGCCAAGAATCACACACACACACATATCCTTAAGCCACCTCCTCTTAATCAAACTGCTATGAAGACATCGAAAGTCGAGATCTTGTACCAATACACTTGGCTCAGTTTCACACACACATCACTGCTGCAGCCACTGTACAGCTGTCTAGTCACAACAGGAGGCGCCCAAGTTGCACCCATGTAACCTCTACTGACATTCTCGTCCTAGTTTTAGTTTACCCTGCAGAAAGATGACACCCCCGCCATTCTCACATATCCCAGATACGGCACTCTCTCGCCCGATTCCTGACAAAAAGTGTGAATCTACAAGCAGAACACACTTGCAATTTGCAAATCAAGCTTTGAACTTGGATGACCAAGAAACAGTCTTAATGATTTGATTCGGAAACTCATCTTCGTTCATATTTTCAGACTTTAGTTGGAAGAATGGGAAGATGGTGATTGAAAAAAGAAATAGCTTGTTCTTGGTTAGCACAAAGGTATAACATTGTAAATTATATACCATCTATAAGGTTCCCCTCAAGCCATTGCTACTTGCTAATGAGTTACATGTGTATTAGCTACACAATTAGCACTTTGAATAACAAAGTTGTTGTTTAGTTTTTAGTTATGTTCCGTGGCACATCTAGTGATGGTATCCCCTACTGTATCTGTGTTTTGATATCAATGGTTGCAAGTAGGGGGCGCCTTCTCAGTGATGTTATTCTAAACAAATCTCCACAAAGTCCCCACTAAGTCCCCCCGTAAGATACAACTCACAGTGGCTAATTGATTACCCCGTACAAGATAGGTCAATGTGAGGGCCAGTCACAATCAGCAAGAGGCTTTGTTTGTTGAGGAACACAATGCTGGGAATGCTAAATGGATTCCTGTACATATATAATTACCACCGCTTCCGATGGAGAGACAGTAATAAAATTGGGGTTAAGCCACTCCCATATGTCTGAATTTACCTTCAGGAAGGAAGTTCTATCAAATCTAATATAATCTTTTACATGCGTCCTTATGAGAGATGTGTTGTGTCTTGATCTACTGAAACAAAAAGATAGAAAACCTCTAACCCACAAAGCCATCTGTGGTATAACACCATGGTAATTATGAGCAATTAACTACTTTCTATAACTCAAAATAGTCTTGGGGCTATTGGTGTGTGAATAGCTACTGCATTGATGTATGAATGACTGAGGCAAAAATACATCCCAAGTATGAGTCATCTATAGCATAATCTCCATTTTTGTGAAGAGCCTTATTATTGGCATCACAATAACGATGAACATCATCCTTTTTCTTATTGCCATAAACATCAATCTTCAGCTTCATCGGACACTCACCTCCATCCACACCCAGACCAGGTGCAAGCAAAAGGCTTCTCCCCGGTATGTCTTCTAAGGTGAGCCTTGAGGTGGCTGCTCTTGGTGTACATCTTGGTGCAGCCTGGGAAAGTACATTTGTGCATTTTGATAAGGTCTGCCATTAGATTCTTCTGAAACTTCTGACCCCCGACCAAGATCCCCCCTCCCTGACTCCCCGCCAAGGCATCCCCATTCCCCAGGGGCTTGGCCGCTATGGGGACTGGTGCAATGCGCACAAACTTGGAGGAGACATTGAGGTTGGTGGAGGGAAGGAGCTGGGGGACCAGTGCAAAGGTCTGGCCCTGGATGTTGACCAGCAGCTGGGCTATTTTGATATCCGAGGCCAAGGTTGATTGTGGGGGCTGGGATATAGGCAGTGGAGTTGGTGTCGCTGTTGGTTCCTGTTTGATCTGAATGGGCTGGATCTGGACGATGACCGGCATCCCACTACTGTCATCATTGGCATCACCATCTGTGGAGACACTCTTGTTGGCTGAGCCCCTCTTGGGGCCTTTGTTCAGGCCTGTGTCAGGTTCCTGTGCAGGAGTTTTGGCCTGTATACCTTTGGTCATTTCCTTGGTGGTTGCGGTGTCAGCAGCATTTGAAGTGGGCACAGTTTGGTCTGAATGCTTGGACTCTGCTTCCAGCCTTTTCCCTGGGGAAGCATTCCTACAGACTTCTAAGCCCCCCCCCAGACCCACCACCTCCTCCAACGCCTGTCCCTCCTGGGCCTCCTGCTTCATTGACACCACCTCCATATTCTCCTCTAAGAACTCTTCAATCTCCTCCAGGGTTGGCTGGAAGGACCTTCCAGGTGGCTCTTCCATGTCCACAGAAGACCAAACCGGGAAGTCCAAATTCTCCTCCTTCACTGGCTCCGGATTTGTTGGCGCATCCCTCCGACAGTCCCACAAGAAATTGGATAGTGGCATGGGGACCACTGCTCCACCACCTGCAGCCCCCAGAGAGGTTTGGGAGAGCAGGTAGTCCAGGATGCTGTCCTGGCTCTCTGTGCTGGAGCTGCTACCATAGCTGGAGCTGAGGACCTGGGACTCTGGGCTAGAACAGGACCGGGGGCTGGATGACTCGCTGAGGTCATCCTCAGAGAAGGGCGAGGACATCACCTGGTAGGTGCTTGAGTCTGTCACCATGTCCGATAGGTGGTATGCGGGCGGGGAGCCACAGTATATCAGAAAAGACTCCTCACTCACTACAAAGTTATCTACCATCCCTTGTCGAGGAATAAATGTTGTCTCCCCCTTGTGTTGAGAAAGTTGTGCTCACACAGAATTGGTATTGCGGTTTATCCTTGTATCACTGGGAAAGGAGACTAAATAAACCCACCAAGGGGTCCCCAGCAAGGTTGTTCCTCTTACCAAAGAGAGATACCAAAACAGCTGTTGTTCTCCCTCGCTGTAAAAACAAAACAATGGGTTGTGTTGAAAAAATAGATATTAATCAAAGGTTTCCAGCATGGATTTGTCTTCAGATGGTTATAGTTGGGGAAAGAAAGCGACAGAAAGAAAAAATATATATTAGTACAGATTTAAAAGGACTTGGTATTGGCTACCTGAAAACATACAACAACAGAATTATGCTGCATTTTGTTTTAAAACTCACATGCAGTTACTGGGAGAATGGATTAAGTGGTACATAAAGAGCAAATGTCAGTGATACTTATTTCTTTACTTTTATTCCAGAGCGTCAACCCAGAAATGATATATTCTACGCCCTTTAAACTATAAAAAGGAATCAAATTGCACTATAAATATAGTTTAGTATGAGTTTATATTAGGGGTGTAACGATACACTCAGCTCACGATACAATACGTATCACATTACTGGGTGTAGGATACAATACGTATCACGATATTTTGAACAACATTTTAAATTAAATTAACATATTATATTACCAAAACATTAAACATTTTCAATAATTTTCTTTGTTGTACATACAATTTAGTTAACTCAGTTCAAGCAATTTCTGTGAATGCAATGAATGCACGCATGACGCAGGTGCAGAGTAGGTCGCGTGCTGGTAGCTCAACCAAAAGGATCAAACGGACGTCATATTGTAAAAATATTGCCATAACTCTACGATACATATTGTAAAATGTTTGTATTGCGATATATTGTTCCACGATATATTGGTAAACCACTAGTTTATATGATTAATTGAAAATCATTCAATAATAAAACACTTGTGTAAAAGTGCAATTATCAAACAAATAACTAATATCAACACTTGAGTCTAGCCTATATAAGCTTACAGATGTTTTTACCTTTTATTTGTAAATAAAAGGTTGAAATTGAAATTCTATTTCGGTGAAATTCGCTCGGTAAGAGGTTATTTTCTGAGAAACACAGAGCAAGGTTGTTTGACCGTCCCCTTTTTGGTGCCTCTGGCTGAATGACCGAAAGTAACCTGCCAAAAGAACTGTCAACATTATTAACATAAAACACCGTGTGGGGCAGGCATGAGCAATGAGCGCTCCTCTTAGTACATAGGCCTACATCACCTGCGTGCTCTTTACATTCACTAAATTCATTGCAATTAAACTGAAGTGGAAAGACACGCGATTACCACATGCAAGTAGTTCATTCATACGTTCTGCGTCAGCGTATATTTTTCAAGTGTTTATCACAATTTTATTGTTTTCAATAATTGACCACATAATTTTACTTGTGCATACAATGCATATTAAGAAAATGGTATGTGGGGATTACATACGTAATTATCTAATTACATTATATAAACTACATGATTAGGCTATCAGACTGTTATTATGGTTATGTGAAATATTAACGTCAATCAATTGCAAATCCATGCCTGGCTATTAACCCGCAATTGTGCAGTAAAATGCCTTACACTTGCACGTTTGCTATGAAACGAATAACTCATTGTTGAACACAGGATTCAGTTTTACTGGAGCAAGCAAGGCTAAAGGTCTGGCCATCCCCTCAGCAATAGGACGCCTCGTACGCGCTGGTCCTCTGCTACAACGTAAACATGTTTTCGTCCAGCGCAGCAGCGTGCTGCAGCATATGGTCTCCTACAAGAGAGCACGCCCAATACCTAATGCAGCACTCATTACCATTGAAAAATACAGAAACTTACCTTATTCAATTACGCATTTAGAACCCAACTGTAATCCAATGTGTTTACTTTTCATTTGCGTTCGATAGGAAATGTACTAGTACATGGTTTGCCCTTGAGACTGGCCATGCCGCGCTGTTCAGACTGACGAGCAGCAAAGCAGTGGAGTTGTACTATATTACCATCACATGACTGCTGGTGTGAGTGAAAATAAGAGGTTGGAACTGAAGGCTCGTCCTTCTTCTGTAATGGGATTGGTCAGCAGCACACGGAGGCTGGTCCTTGAGTACGTCGATCAGGATCTGTGTGGTTCTCCATGTGGGATGTTTAGTTAAGGAAGAAAGCCGTTCCAAGTTTCCTCCCTCGTCTTTCTTTTCTCTTATCCGTCTTTTCGGGAAAGATGTTGACACTAATCCAATAATAGCCACTACCATATTGTGGATCCATGCGGGTCACATGTTTTCAATGCCAAGTAAATATCAACATTGAGAAAATGGGTGTGCAACATTCATGTTAAGAAAATCAATCCAATGGAAGAGGCTTAAACTGAGATGCATTTCTATGTT
This sequence comes from Osmerus mordax, assembly GCF_038355195.1. Lineage (NCBI taxonomy): Eukaryota > Metazoa > Chordata > Actinopteri > Osmeriformes > Osmeridae > Osmerus > Osmerus mordax. Next base: position 4,314,762 of record NC_090050.1, on the reverse strand, counting down.
TTTTTCTTTTTTCTGCAACCCCTCCTGCCTTATCAACAAGTTTCAGAGATATTCCAAGTTTCATTGCCTTGTACATGTTAGTTACAGTTTTATTACATTTCTGTTGAAGGTAGACCCACTATAACAGTACATGTACAGTATGTCACCAAATTGATTTAAGAATAAACATCTTTGAGTCAAACAAATAACAATTCACAACAAAGAAACATCCATTCTTAATGTTGAATGTGGCTCTGAATCCATCTTATTTTCCAAACAGACATCCCAAAAGCACTCTTAAGAAAAGGAACTGCAGGTCAACGACAAAAAAAAAAAAGATCACAACACTGTCTCTCCACAAACATACCCCCATCACCACAAGAGGATCCCCCCCCCCCCCCCCCCAGCTAGCCTCGCATACAGGAATAGTATGGCAGGAAGTAAAATAGCATAAGGAGTGCTCTTAAACATACTCTACATTGTTTACCCAGCCACACCAGGCGCCTGAGAAGCACATGATCGGGGGAAAAGAACGAGGGAGTTATTCTGGGTGAAACAAAACTGCTGAAATTAAACTTCTCTGTGTAATTAGTTAAGAGGTGGCAGAGTTTTTCAACACCACATTTACAACACACCAGTGAAAATCGAAACCTTATATACTTAGCTTTTCTCTCACTGTTGATTAAAATGAAATATTGGATATGCATAAACAATGCACTACCTTCCAGTTTATATATATTTAAAAAGTCACATATGTTTGTATATTTTATGCAGTATATTCAAGAACAGTCATCGTCAATCACATGCTACTGGGCACCCACAGTCTCTTTAGGTCTGTAGACTTCCTACATGTACTTTATTACCAATGCGCTCAGGAATTACATAAAAAAATTAGTAAGGTACATTAATCTCTCGGCCTTTCTCTCACTTTCCCCAACTTTCTCCCTTTTCTATTTCTTTAACCTTCACTCCTTCCTCCAGTCCCGCTCCACAGGAGTATGCCTTACACTAAGTATCTAACCTGGCTGCTCTCTCCTCACATGGCCCATTGAGAATCCATTATAGTTCATTCAAGTTAATGCCATGTTGTACATCATGCATAATGTGTGTTGAGGCCAAACAGCAGGATTGGCTGGTCACCGACTGCTCTGACCCCCACATCTATTCCACAGATCAAACATCTGGGAGAATTGTAGTGATTTCTTGCCCGTAGGGTCAACTCAGCTCACAGATTAAAATGGTCTATGGGGATATGAGCGTGGGGGCAAGCACTGTGGCAAGACGAGGATTAATTGCTGGCCTTTGGCCTACTTCCATCTGTCCATCTCTTTTTTTCCACTGTCTTGCTTGCTCAAGGGATTCAGGTAAGCTCACATTCAGAGCTATGTACAGCATTGTTACATCAAAGACACTCTCAGTTCTTTGATAAATCACAGATGCGATCATGTGTGATTTCCTACACTAGTGCACAGTGCCCGTGATACAGCTGTGTATAAGATGTTGATGAGACACGCAAACACAGATTCCTGGACAGTGGCGGTTCTACACGGGGGCCTACAGGGGTCAGTGCCCCTGAAAAAATTTCCCTGATTCCCCCTGTGGCCCCCTCTGACTCAACTGTCCACAGTAGCACTGCACTGGCTTCCATAAATAGAAATGACACATTGTTGTACCCTTTTATTTGGGCAAAATACTGTTTTTGTTATATGTGATTGGTTCAGGCAGGAGGACTCAGTATAGTATTTAATTGATACTTTATTTCACACGGTACAACACATGATTGTAACACTGATTTGGCATTATGGTTCTGCTTGCATCGGCTCCCTGCCGCACCCAACGGAGACACCGTCTCGACCTCCGAGCAGAGAGCATTGACGCATTCCCCCTACGAAAGGAACACAGAACCAAGGGTGGAGGCCGGGGAGGCGGAGGCAGCAGATTAAATAGAGCATCCTGTGTCGCACTAAGCAATGTAGAGTGCAGCGATATCCTGATGAAATAGCCCGCCCTGCTAAGAGGGTGTGCCCCTACAGCGCTGCTAGTGAGGCGCTGCTCGTGAGGCGCTGCTCGTGAGGCGCTGCTCGTGAGGCGCTGCTCGTGAGGCGCTGCTCGTGAGGCGCTGCTCGTGAGGCGCTGCTCGTGAGGCGCTGCGTGTGAGGCGCTGCGTGTGAGGCGCTGCGTGTGAGGCGCTATGTCTCGTGTCCCCTGAATGAACCAGCTCCGCTTGATTCAGGCAGGAGGACTCAGTATATTATTTACTTGATACTTTATTTCACACGGTACAACTCGATATTGCCGAGACAGGTCCAGGCGATCAGGCTAAATGCCAGGACCCTGTACGGGCTAACAGGTCCACGATCAATCATCTCTCAAATATTACTGGTAGCCATATTTATATTATATTTAGTCATTTAGCAGACGCTCTTATCCAGAGCGACTTACAGTAAGTACAGGGACATTCCCCCGAGGCAAGTAGGGTGAAGTGCCTTGCCCAAGGACACAACGTCAGTTGGCACGGCCGGGAATCGAACTGGCAACCTTCGGATTACTAGCCCGATTCCCTCACCGCTCAGCCACCTGACTCCCTATGCCATGCCACCAAGACTACAGGGAACTCCGACTGATCACGGCCCACATATAGGCCGACCCCTGCCGGATTCCTTGCTAGACCTAGCAACACGTCGGGCTCCCGAGAGCACATTGCAGTTAGCACACACTATAAGTGACACTGAGCAGACATTTTACCCAGCCATAAATCGCTCACATACATTCATTCGTTCATGTAGCAAACGCTTTTATCCAAAGCGACTTCCAAGAGAGCGCTTTTAGTGCTAGGTCAATAACCAGAACAACGAGACAGCCCCAAAACAAAACTTACCTGGTTTCTCTGGTCCTTGTGTTGCTTGTTTTAAGATCACTGTCTGGCTCCTCTGTGTTCACACACACAGACACACACAAACACACACACACACACACACACTCGCACAGGCATTCTCTTTTTACTCTTTTTGTCCTGCACTACACATTTTGTACTTTGTAACAATAGCTGTTATATCTAAATTGTTTTTGTTGTTTTCTAATGGGGGCAAAAGAAAATCATGTTTTTTTATTATTTAAATGCAAACATATCAAGATATATATCGAATATCGTACCTTTTTTTATATCAAGTTATAATTTTTTTAAATATATCACCCAGCCCTAATTTATATAGGCTATTGTTCCTACAATTAACATTATTCACCTGTGACCATGCACCCTCCTGTAACTGGTGTTCCAGCAAATCTATTTCAAGATCAGCCTTTATTCTTCTGCCCTAAGTAGGCCTACACCATCTCTTGGTCAATTGTTTGCCACTTGCTTCATGAGATGCAGTTTGTCCTTTACTGATAACTGGGAATACATGAGATTACATTAAATTCCAGTTCCACATGCAGAATTCACTTGCCAGAATTAAAGGTGACATGACATGAAAACTTCACTTTAGGAGGTTATTTAACATTAATATGAGTTCCCCTAGCCTGCCTTTGGTCCCCCAGTGGCTAGAATGTTCGATAGGTGTAAACCAAGCCCTGGGTGTTCTTCTCCGCCTTTGAGAAAATGAAGGCTGAATTGCTCTGTTTGAAAATCTCCTCCTTGTGACGTCACAAGGAGGAAGGTTACCTCCCCTCTCTCTGCTTTGCCCGCCCAGAAAATCTGGCCCGCCCATAAGAAACTGAGCTACGACCGTGCAAGTGTTTTTATCCTCGAGAGACATCATGGCTTGCAAACGAACGAAGCATTACATTTGCTCAGTTTGGATGTACAAAGGAAAACAAAAATATTTTTACAGTTCCTTCATCCGAGCCTCTGGACCCAGTGTCTTAATTTTATTTTCTCTGGAAATGCGCCTACACAACTTCTGTTGTAGGCGCATTTGTTTTGTATGTCTGCGCCAAACACTTCAGCCACGACTGTTTCTTCAATTTGAGCTAATACAAAACTGGCCTTGCTGAAATTAAATTCTGGATCAGTACTAACTCTCCTTCGTCCAGCTACTAACCTCGGACAAGTAAGTTAACTAACGCTATATCATTTTGTAGCTTTACTGTATATGGTTACCTAGCTTGCTACCCTTAGAATGTGGCTGTAACATTAGCTCTGCAGCTAACAGCTGAGTTACTGTCGCTATGGAAAATGGAAAGGTAGATAGCATCAAGTATGTGTGTGAATACACATGTTGTAACGTGAGTGTTGTACACTTCTTTGTTATTTGGATAACCGTTCTGCTGTTGGTGTTATGACGCGCGCGATATCCGCCTTTCCCCTCATTGAAATGACTGTGTGTACCTCTGCAAACCAGGGTTATCAGATGAGAATGGGCAAATTCGAGGCATCTTACAGCAACGGGGCTACAGACATTGCGATACATCCATTGTAAACATTAGCGCATGGTGCCGCCCCTCCGCTCCTCATTAGCATTTAAAGCTACAGACACCAAAACAGCGCGTTCTGAGGAAAGCTCCTTGTGGGACTGCTAGTAATGGCTGTAATTCTGCACCAAGGCTGAATTTCGGGAAAGAGACTTCTGATACAGTATTAGGGGACCACTAGGGCCTATATAAAAGCATCCAAAAACAGCATGTCATGTCACCTTTAAATCTTAGGTCATTGGCTGTGATAAGCAAAACGACACGTTATAGTATGTCTCAAGCAGATGTTTCCCAAGGACTGATAATGGATTGCATCGTATGAATTACAGTCATATAGTGTCAAATTACAAAGTGAATAAATTGATTTAAAAAAAAAGTGAATAGAAAATAAAAGGTTTGATTCAAAATGATTGAATGTGGTCTGCACTTCGCCGACTACTGCGTTGTGTTCCGGTGTTATGTCCCCAAGCCCCCACTCCTCGGCTTGAAGCAACGGCCCCGGTGGATGTACACTATCATTCAAAAGTTTGGGGTCACCCAGACAATTTCGGATTTTCCATGAAAACTCACACTTTTATTTATTAAATAACTTTCAAAATGAATAGAAAATATAGTCAAGACATTTACAAGGTTAATTATTATTTTTAGAAATAATTATTTATAATTATTATTTTTGAAATATACATTTTGTTCTTTAAACTTTGTTTTTGTCAAATATTGCTCCATTTGCAGCAATTACAACATTGCAGACCTTTGGCATTATAATTCTAATCCCTCTAATCATCCATTAGTCTTCTAAGGCAATTAGAAACACAATGTACCATTCGAACACATACAGTAATAGTTGCTGGAAATGGGCCTCTATACACCTATGTAGATATTTCATTAAAAACCAGACGTTTCCACCTAAAATAGTAATTTACCACATTAACAATGTATAGTGTATTTCTGATTAATTTAACGTTATCTTCATTGAAAAAAACAGTGCTTTTCTTTGAAAAATAAGGACATTTTTAAGTGACCCCAAACTTTTGAACGGTAGTGTAGGTGGTATTGCATTTCTTGTTAGACTTCCGGCTCTTCCGGTCGTTTTTATTAACTCCAGTCAACATTTACAAAACTATCTCCCCCAATAATTTGTTGCCTGATGCCGAGCAGGGGGTAGGGGTAGGAGGCTGGGCCCAGCGCTGGATGCAGAGCAGGAGGGTGGGCCCAGCGCCTGATGCCGAGCAGGGGGTAGGGGTTACTAGTACCCCTACTGGGTACTGGCTGGTAGGCAGGAAGCACACTCAGGGTACCAGGGGTTGTGGACCTGAAAGGCAGGCTGATAAATAGCTGTTCTGCTTTGAGATTTGAGGATGGTCTGGTCATAATAAACACTGATAAACATTGTATATGTCTAAGCATGTAGCTAATACAGATAGATGTTCCTACATGTAACTGAATGCAAAAAAGTGACTAACAACGTTAGCATCAACCCAATAACTAACAACGTTAGCTAGCATCAAGGAGAACTCTGACGGCCTTATCAGTCATTAATTAAAAACTCGCAGACAAATTGCTTTGCAAACAACTTCTGACTTCAAAAGCGACCAAATTCTAGTAATAAAATACACATATTTTGACAAAGCTTGCTACTTAAAGTACCTGTTTTGTTTGATGCCGGCTCCTGCATTTCAGATAAATAGCGATTTGCGCGGTTGTATATTTCTAAATGCCATGGAAACGCTCAAACCAATGAAAATCGATTTAAAGAGCCGAAGTTACACAAACTCTCTTCATTTGGGAACGTCATTTCCTGATAAAGAGCCGAAGTTACACAAACTCTCTTCATTCGAGTACGTCATTTCCTGATTTTCTATCCGGTGGTGTCCCAAGAACCGGGACCACGTTATTCCTCGCTTCAGGGGCCTGAGGAGAGAGGGGCCTGAGGAGGGACCCTTCTCGCGCCACTGAGCACTTTTCATAGAAATGAATGGGGACGCCATCTTGGAAGACAAAAGTTGCTTCCTCTAGTAATATTAACACTTACAGTTAGGTCCATAAGTATTTGGACATTGACACAATTTTCATCATTTTGGCTCTGTATACCACCACAATGGATTTGAAATGAAACAATCAAGATGTGCTTTAAGTGCAGACTTTCAGCTGTAATTTCAGGGTATTTACATCCAAATCAGGTGAACGGTGTAGGAATTACAATACATTTTATATGTGGCCCCCCCCTTTTTAAGGGACCAAAAGTAATTGGACAATTGGCTGCTCAGCTGTTCCATGGCCAGGTGTATGTTATTCCCTCATAAAGGGAGTTCGTTATTTCATTGACAAGGAGCAGATAAAAGGTCTAGAGTTCATTTTAAGTATGGTATTTGTGTTTGGAATCTGTTGCTGTCAACTCTCAATATGAAGTCCAAAGAGCTGTCACCATCAGTGAAGCAAGCCATCGTTAGGCTGAAAAATCAAAACAAACCTATCAGAGAGATAGCAAAAACATTAGGTGTGGCCAAATCAACTGTTTGGTACATTCTTAAAAAGAAAGAATGCACTGGTGAGCTCAGCAACACCAAAAGACCCGGAAGACCATGGAAAACAACTGTGGTGGATGACAGAAGAATTCTTTCCCTGGTGAAGAAAAACCCCTTCACAACAGTTGGCCAGATCAAGAACACTCTCCAGGAGGTAGGCGTATCTGTGTCAAAGTCAACAATTAAGAGAAGACTTCACCAGAGTAAATACAGAGGGTTCACCACAAGATGTAAACCATTGGTGAGTCTCAAAAACAGGAAGACCAGATTAGAGTTTGCCAAAAAACATCTAAAAGAGCCTGTACAGTTCTGGAACAACATCCTATGGACAGATGAGACCAAGATCAACTTGTACCAGAATGATGGGAAGAGAAGAGTATGGAGAAGGGAAGGAACTGCTCATGATCCAAAGCATACCACCTCATCAGTGAAGCATGGTGGAGGTAGTGTTATGGCGTGGGCATGTATGGCTGCCAATGGAACTGGTTCCCTTGTATTTATCGATGATGTGACTGCTGACAAAAGCAGTAGGATGAATTCTGAAGTGTTTCGGGCAATATTATCTGCTCAGATTCAGCCAAGTGCTTCAGAACTCATAGGACGGCGCTTCACAGTGCAGATGGACAATGACCCGAAGCATACTGCGAAAGCAACCAAAGAGTTTTTTAAGGCAAAGAAGTGGAATGTTCTGCAATGGCCAAGTCAATCACCTGACCTAAATCCAATTGAGCATGCATTTCACTTGCTAAAGACAAAACTGAAGGGAAAATGCCCCAAGAACAAGCAGGAACTGAAGACAGTTGCAGTAGAGGCCTGGCAGAGCATCACCAGGGACGAAACCCAGCGTCTGGTGATGTCTATGGGTTCCAGACTTCAGGCTGTCATTGACTGCAAAGGATTTGCAACCAAGTATTAAAAGTGACAATTAGGTATATGATTATGTTAGTTTGTCCAATTATTTTTGGTCCCTTAAAAATGGGGGGGCCACATATAAAATGTGTTGTAATTCCTACACCGTTCACCTTATTTGGATGTAAATACCCTGAAATTAAAGCTGAAAGTCTGCACTTAAAGCACATCTTGATTGTTTCATTTCAAATCCATTGTGGTGGTATACAGAGCCAAAATGCTGAAAATTGTGTCAATGTCCAAATACTTATGGACCTAACTGTATGTATGTCCCTACTGGTTTCCAAACTAACTGGTTTCCCAGCTGTGTGTGCACCTATCAGTCTGCCTCTATCACCAGATTCGTCACAAATTCACAAACATATTACTGGCGATTTTCAAGTTGGATCTCATATTTGCTGTGGCGAATATGAAAGTATAGGCTACGTACTACATTACCATTCATGACAAAATAAATGTTGACAACATAAAACATTTGCAGGCTCATGAATTCAAAAGATATAGCCTAGCGAAGAAACACTCATACACGAAATCGCATAGGAAACGAATAGACCCATGTTGTGTTTCAAAGGGTTATGCGTATTTCTATTGTATTGTCTGGGTTAGCAGCGACGTTCTTAGTATGAATTTTTTATATGTGGTGTCAGAAGGAGCTGTGATGTCGTAGAAAATACGGCTACAGCCTCGAAACAACCCCAAATACGTGATTAGTAGCCTACATTCAGGTAGTGTCTATGGGAACCAGTTGTTTTAGAAGAAGCCAAAACAAGATGTTACCTGAAGGCCAACGTATAAATACGTAACGATTTGGCCGATTTTTTATGAGCTATAATAGCTCGCAATGTAAAGCAATGGGCTTTGGTGTAATACGTGTTTTTGCTCTAGTGCAATCGAATCCCACTTCATGCGAGCCTGCAAATGTTTTATTTTGTCTCCATTTATTTTGACGTGAATGGATGTAATGTAGTGCGCACGTAGCCTATACTTTCATACTTTCATATTCGCCGCAGCAAATAAGCGATCCGACTTGAAAATCGCCAGTAATATGTTTGTGAATTTGTGACGAATCAGGTGATAGAGGAAGACTGATATGTGAACGCACAGCTGGGGAACCAGTTACCAGGTGCTTGTCCACTGCAGCGACGCGATGCGAGCGACGCTTTCCATTCATTTTCAATGGAGCCAGGCGAATCGCTTGCGTGGTGCATTGTGGGTAGCGACGCGACGCGATTCAAGCGATTCGAGTTGAGATTTTCGCTAGCGATGGCCAATCGGATTGTTTTCCTGTTTCTCGTAATGTAGCAACCATGGTAAACATTTCTAGCTCTCAGTTTCAGAATGGAGGAGAAAATATATGCTTGTGTAGCTGCTTACCCGGTGTTGTACGACACATCTCTGTATTCGTACAGAGATGTTAATAAAAAAACGATGCATGGCGCAAGGTTGCCGAAGTTGTTGGTGCTTGTACTTTCAAATTCAGTCTAGTCACATTACGTAACTTCGTTCTGTGGTAACTACAGTAGCTAGCTAGCCCGGCTGGAACTCCCTATCGTATCGACAGATTAGCAGACTTTGAGTAATATAATAAAACGTTTTTTACACATGTCAACGTTTATGTCTATTAAACAGTTTTGTATTTTGTATACAAGTTGTATTTTGATCGATGTTGAGAGTATGTAAACCCAAGTCTGCACACTTGGCAGCGACACAATTCGCGTCGCTGCAGTGGACACGCACTGTAACGGTGCGTTACAGTGCGTGTCTAACGGCACTGTAACGCTACACGGCTAATCTGTCGATACGATAGGGAGTTCCAGCCGGGCTAGCTAGCTACTGTAGTTACCACAGAACGAAGTTACGTAATGTGACTAGACTGAATTTGAAAGTACAAGCACCAACAACTTCGGCAACCTTGCGACATGCATCGTTTTTTATTAACATCTATGTACGAATACAGCTATGTATCGTACAACACCGGGTAAGCAGCCACACAAACGATTAGTTTCTCCTCCACCTTGAAACCTAGAAAGCTAGAAATGTTCACCATGGTTGCTACGTTACGAGAAACAAGAAAACACTCCGATTGGCCATCGCTAGCGAAAATCGCTCCTCATTTGCATAAAGTTGAGAAAATCTCAACTCGGTCGCGTCGCTACCCACAATGCACCACGCAAGCGATTCGCCTTGCTCCATTGAAAATGAATGGAAAACATGTTGTCGCTCGCATCGCGTCGCTGTGCATTAGTCTGCACACTTGGCCATGACAACTACAACTGTGACTTTAGAGAACTACAATTCTACATTAATCTGTTTGATACGCCCCCGCGCGTGGTGAACTGTGGGAAGGCGAGCGATGGCAAATGATTCGCGTCGCTGCAGTGTAAACGCACTGTTAGCGTGGAAACCAGTTGGGCGACAACACCGGCCTCATTATAGGCCGTAAGGTGAACCCTGTTATCATTTCATCCCGCTCCACAGTCTGGCATCTACACAATCTTTAGCTCATAAAAAAGAATGAGTTGTGCTAAGCTACCCAAAAAAATGTTGTCGCTGAAATTCCAGTCGATTATCGATGCGTCTATGTTTTATGCAGAACCAGTTTCTTCAGAGCGTAATAGGATTTTGGTGGCACGGTTCGACACGTGATCGTTCTACACCAATAAGGTAGCTGCTTTTTGTCAACATGGATGGATATGGTTGGCAAATAGAGGATGGGACCTTGCACGTCACCTGGATGACCAGAAATTCGCCCCCTGACAGTGTTTTGCATGTGATACACTGCGGCTGCAAAAGTGCCTGTGAGACAGGCAGATGTTCCTGTTTTCAGAATCAGAATGGGTTTTGTTCGCCATGAAAGTTTGCACAGACAAGCAATTTTCTTTTTCAAACATATAGGAATCTTAAATTTAAATACGAGGACTAACTATTTCTAAGGGTACATAACTAGCAATAACTAAGTGGAATTAGAAATAAGTAAAATGTACAATAAAATTAAATATAAGTTATTACAATATAAAAATACTAAAAATACAAAAAATACAAATATTACAAAAAATACAAATGGTGCGATATGCAATTATGTGATGCAGTGTAAAAAGCAATGTGTTTAAAGGACATTTAGTCAGAAAAGTCATAAAAGTCAGTGTGAACCCTTGGCCTTGTTGAAGAGGCCAACAGCGGAAGGGAAGAAACTGTTTTTGTGTCGTGAGGTATTGGTCCTGATGGACCGCAGCCTTCTGCCGGAGGGGAGTGACTGAAACAGGGAGTGTCCAGGGTGGAAGGAGTCGGCCACAATCTTCCTCGCTCGCCTCAGGGTCCTCGAGGTGTGCAGGTCCTCAAGGGTAGGCAGATTGCAGCCAATCACCTTCTCAGCAGTGCGGATGATACGCTGCAGTCTGCTCTTGTTCTTGGCAGTGGCAGCAGTGTACCAGATGGTGATGGAAGAGGTGAGGATGGACTCAATGATGGATGTGTAGAAGTGCACCATCATTGTCTTTGGCAGGTTGAATTTCTTCAGCTGGCGTAGGAAGTACATCCTCTGTTGTGCTTTCTTGGTGAGGGAGCTGATGTTCAGTTCCCACTTGAGGTCCTGGAAGAGGATAGTGCCCAGGAAGCGGAAGGACTCCACAGTGTTGACTGGGGAGTCACACAGGGTGATGGGGGTGAGTGGGGCTGTATTCTTCCTGAAGTCCACAACCATCTCCACTCAGCAGGTCCTCCACATCCTCAGCTAAGTCTAAAATGTCTCTCACCAACTCCCTAGAAAAGTTCATGAAGATCCTCCATCGTTTCTATCCAGGCACTCTACTTCAGACCAACGCAATGGATTAGACTAGATTCGCGCTAGCCCCACCCACTGACTTTGATGGGCGAGTTTGACAGATAACACAATTAATGAAGCACTGCAACACAACACGTTGTAAAATTTAAATGCAACAAGTTGTGAAATGTAAATGCAATCGACTGGGGGCGCTGTTTAGCGTTTGTAAATGGACCATGAAATACTTAAATAGTGAAATAATTATATATGTATTTTACATAAAATGTATTGGTATTTTAATGAATTCATGACACATTTAAGAACACATTTATGTATATAATTCCTATTTTAATTAATTAATGACACATTTAAGTAATTATTTACAGTTTTTCCCCATTGCTTTGGCTCATTTCACGAAACAGAAATGACATTCTCAAAACAACACGTGCAAACCTCCAAACCACTGGGCAGTTGTTCACAAACGATTGGAATTTTTCATTCCTTTAATCAAATTGCAATTGTATTAGCACATCCTCGTAAATGACAAGTGCAATTGCCTACAGTTTGCACACATTTCAAATGATTTAGCACATCTTTGAAATGGTTAAGTACAATTGCCTTCAGTTAGGCCAATTACCAATTGAATATATCTTGCTGGTCTAAACTGACTGTTGCTTCTCAGTCAAGTGGTTATTCGCTGCAAAACATATTGGCATAATTTCCTTGTGTACATCATCACCTGCACAATAGTTCACTCCACTGTCAAAATCTTTCAGGCACATAATACCATGAAAAACATCATGGTATATACTGTAATATGGATCTCTTGGATCAACTGGTTACAGTCATTGTCAGGTGCAACTAGAACTTTACTAAACAAGGGGACACATCCGATCACCAATCACACAGTAAGTTTAGTTAGCTGACAGGAGCTATCCAGGAGTATAAATGCTTCCATCAAATATATAGAGCTTGTCCCAGGCCAGCTCGGGGGCAACATCACCATGTGTGCTGCCATTTCAGAGAATGGTGTAGTCACCCACATTCCCAGTCTTGGCCCATACAATACCCAGAAGCACCTGGTGTTCTTGGACCACCTGCACTCCGATCTTATCCCTCTACATGAGAGCGGTTTGGTAGGGCCTCACTTGCTTACATTTGTCATTGTGTGGGACAATGTAAGCTTCCACCGTGGCCCACTCATCAAGGTTCACTGCCCATCCAAGAATGCTTATGGTGCTCATCACCTTACTCCCCATTCCTCAATCCTATCGAGGAGTTTTTTTCTGCATGTAGGTGGAGGGTCTATGAGCATTGGGCTCAAAACCAGAGGTCCCTGCTCCAGGCAATGGATGCTGCTTGTGATCATGTCACAGCAGATCAGTGTAGGGGATGGTTGCGGCATGCACAATGATTCTTCTCCTGTTGCATCGCAAGGGAGAACATCAGATGTGATGTCGATGAAATCTGTGGCCAGACAGACAGGAGCGTGAGGATGAGCAGGAAAGTGAGGACGACAACTAGTGAAACTCCAGCTTTGCTTTACTTTCTTACTGTATGTGTTGGTAGTGTAGGTTATACATAATGTTATGTTATGTTATGTTTTGATGTGCTTATTGTATGACATTATATTGTGCTGTACACATTTCATGTTACAGTAACCACAATGTATGGCAATTACAGTAACAATTTCCAAAGCAGTGTGAGTGCAGTATGTGATGTGAAACCTTGTAGGCTACTTTGAATTACTGTCATGTTTTTTCTGTTAGATACACATTTACATTTTAAATTTATTCATTTAGCAGACGCTTTTATCCAAAGCGACTTCCAAGAGAGAACTTTACAAAAGTGCATAAGGTCAATGATCATAAACAATGAGGTAGCCCCAAAAACATTGTGGGTAGCCAAAACATGAAGCATACATTGTGAAAAGCAAATAAGTGCCAATGGGAAGAAACATAGTTCTTGAAGGTGGAGGTGGGGAGGTGATTCCACCATTGGGCGGCCAGACAGGAGAAGAGCTTGGGTTGGGAGCGGGCACTCTTGAGAGGTGGGACCACCAGACGGTTGTCAGAAGAAGACCGTAGGTGGTGGGTGGGGGTGTAAGGCTGGAGGAGAGACTTGATGTTGTCGGGTGCAGTCCCATTCACCACTCGGAAGGTCAGTACCAGGGTCTTGAATCTGATACGGGCCGTGATGGGAAGCCAGTGGAGGGAGATGAGGAGCGGGGTAACATGGGAGCGTCTGGGTAGATTGAAGACACATAGTATTCTGGAAAGAAAACATCTACTACAGTAACTGTAACACAGTGCACATGAGGGATATTTTTAAGGTCCACTGCCATACTGACAAAACATCTAATCATTTTGACCTGCAGTGTTTACACAATGCCAAAGGGACTTTTCATTTTGGGGTCACTGACTATTTGTATGAGAAAAGGATTTAGTTTTGACTGATGAGTTGTCTGTTTTAGGAGAAAGATGACCCTTTGCAGGTGTGCCATGGTGTTTTGCTGAACCATCTAGGTTATTTTGGCAAATGTATTTAAAGCTTTGAGAATGTCCACTTTTTTCTCGAGAGATGGGCAAAATCAATCGAGAAGGAACTTTTCATTTTGGGGGCACTGACTATTTATATGAGAAAATGATTTGGTTTTGAAGCATGAGTTAACTGTTTTGGGTGAGATATGACCTTTTGAAGGTGATCTATGTATTTGTGCTGAACCATATAGGCTATTTTGTCAAATGCACTTAGAGCTTTGAGAATGTCATTTCTGTTTCAAGAATTGAGCCAAAGCAATGGAGAAAAACTGTAATGGTCTATTTATTTAATTCATTTTGGCACTTTTAGTCGTCCATAGTAGAGAAGCATCGTGATTTGCCATTTATTAAACTTGAAGGGAACTTTGCTAGCTTTGGTTGACAGGTTGGTTCATCAACTGCAGACAAATCCGTCGGTGGGCCTAGAGCAGGTTCACCCCCGCCCGCAGTATCAAGAAAAGTAGACGGTGGGATTAGCAAGCATTAGTGATGGGAAGTTCGGATCATTTTACTGATTCGGTTGAACATTCGGATGAACAAATCTTTTTTCGAGTCATTCGTTTCTGAACGAATGACTCGAAAAAAGATTTGTTCATTTTACTGAACGAGATTCAAAGAAGATTCAAGTGTTGATGATGTCACATCAACACCAGTTAACTTTTACATTTTTACTTAGGCCTATAATGCACTTACCAACAATCACAAATCACAACAATCACAAAGACGGTGCAGCCTGCGGTCTTCCACTCAGAGTGGCAGGTTTATGTGGGGGAAAAGCGTTCCGTTAGTTGTGGCGCGTCTGGTCTGAGCAGCTCCCGCGGATCCGGCCCACACCCGCCGGGCGGACTCGATTCAGTTGTGGCGCGTCTGGTCTGCGCAGCTGCCCCGGATCGGCGCCGCAACCGCCGGACGGAATGTTACAGCCAGAATTGCTATAGAGGTCTGGTGCAAATTTGGTGCAGATCTGCATAGTGAGTGCGACTGCTGCGCGAATCTGCTGATTCGAAAACGGATCTGGCACAAAAACGTTTCCTTGCCACTAACGCCCCTTTCCACACACACCACTGTACTCTTTACTTCCTGGTAAACTGGCCCTCACTTTACACCCGTCGTAATATTCACTGGCTTACCCTCATTTACAAGAGCCTTCTGCACCGGACACCCTCCTACCTGTCTCACCTGCTGCATCCTCTTCCTGTCACGCACAACACCCGGTCCTCCCTCCATATCCAGTTAAAAATTCCCAAACTTAAATCCACCCTCGGTCTTGCATCATTTCAGTCCGCTGCCGCCTCTGACTGGAATGCTCTGCAAAAACACCACAAACTGGACAAATTCATTCCCATTCCTGCCTTTAATAAACCATTTCACCCATTCTCACCTTTTAACCGCAGTATCTTGTTGTCTACTCATACCCATGGTTTGTCTTTTGTCTGTTGCCAACTGCCTAGTTTTGTCCTCCTGTTGTACTGATGTTGCCTGCTTTGTTTTCTCCTGCCTGTATCCTTTGTTCATACCTGCCAGTGTCAGTCTGTGTCCTGATTGTGGTTGTTGTAAATAATGTCTTGCTTTGTGCTTTAAAAAAATGTTATCCCCCCCAACTCCCTGTTATTAAAGCCCTGCTTTGTTTAACCTGCTTGTTTTTGTTGTTGTTGCTTAGTTTTTTTCTGTATGTCTGTACTGCTGTGGTTGTGTGCCGTTGTACTTTTTAACCTGATTTTTTTCGCTTAGCCCCCTTTCCCTCAAAAAGCTTGTGCTTTTTTCAGGCCATCATTGTAAATAAGAATTTGTTCTTAATGATCTTAACGATTCGTCCATCAACTAATTGTTTTTCTCTGCAAAATAAAACTGCATCAGCACGTTGTTTTTTTAACTGAACATAACCTACAATATAACGTGCACATTATAATTGGTCGGCTTTTTGTGGACAAAATGCGACGTTTATACTTTAGCGCCATCCATTGGAAAAATAAAGAGCACTCTTAACAATGACGTTACTATAGCAACACAGTTCAAACACATAGCACAATCGCGTTCCAAAGCTTCTCCAAAGGGTATTTTATCAAAGTCTTTTATTAGTGTTTCAGCAGAAGACACTGCCAGGGACAAATCATATTGAAGGTATGGAAAGATACTATGCCAATTTTATTCCACCTCCATTTTAAATTGGTCTAACATTTAAATGAACTACGTAGGCGATGCTGTTACTTTTACTTGTTCACAAGACTAGCATGATGCATAGCCTATCAAAGTAGTCCCTGGCATGTGGTGTGGACTACCTTTCTGTACCAATTAAACGGTTTAACAGTTAAACAGCAACATCAATAACTTAAAATTTGCCATACAATCAATGCTAACCTGTAATCTTCTGTCTCTAAAGATGTTATCACCAGCATTTTCAGCTCCATGTAAGTCAAATGTGTTCAGCATCATGTACTTGCAATCAAACAGTTGGCTTTGTCATAGTAGGCTATAGGGCCTACTATAATTTCTACATTTAGTTCCGAGTTTTATATGTTCTGCTCCACAAGGATACCAGTTATTTTGTCAGGTTCTGGGGTGATCTGATAGATTTGAGATATACAAAATAACAATAATAACTTTTGTTTGCCTGTTGTCTACAGCCAGGGATGCCAAAAAGCCAAGGGAGAACCCATTCAAGCCGCCAAAAGACAATGATATATTTGAGCTCCGGAGCAGGGAGAAAGAGCGTAGAAAAATGGTGCTTGTGGTTGATTTACAAATCACAAATTCGATTTGACTTTGCATTTGCCAATGTTATAGTTCACTTAAGAATCTAGGTCATTGGATTTGGGGATGGTTAAAGGTGAGTCTATGATTTTTTTTCAAGGAGCTGCAGAGGCAGCTGGGCCTGAAAGTTCATGAGAAGGTGACTTATGCTGGTCGGGTGAAGGTCAAGCAGGCAAACCTGAGGAGGATCCTGTGGGATGGCCAGGAGGAAGTGGAGGAGAAGACTAGATCTGAGCTTCAGGGAAAAGAGAGCAGAGCCCACCTCCAGATCCTCCCAGCCGTGAGGATGGCCATGATTAAAGGTAGAGATGTTTCTTATGATGCATGCACAGACTCTGGAGAGACACACACAAACAGTCCAAATAATTTTGTTTGGTTGTTTGGAATAATGCATGTGTGAATAATGCCTGACATCGCTGATATAGCTGCCCACTGCTCCTGGCTGCCTAACTTAAATGTGGAAAAAAAAGAGGACAACTTACTTGGGGGCCCTTTGCATGCGTGTGTGTTATCAGCTGCTTCCTGCAAGCATGTGTGTGTGCCATACTGCAAGATTGAACTGGTTTTAACATTTCTAAAATGTCAAAAGATGTCATTCATTAACAATCTGTGCTATTTCCCTCTTAGACCGTAATATCGACAAAGAGAGCATCAGCGAGTTTATTATCAAGAAGCGAGAGATGTTTCTTCTGGAGGTAAGAAAGCAAAACGATACAAGACGTATGGACAGGCTGTGTAGGATTTCTTGAGAGTACACAAACAAAGGCCAGTGTTAAAGGGAATCAGGTGGCTGAGCGGTGAGGGAATCGGGCTAGTAATCCGAAGGTTGCCAGTTCGATTCCCGGTCATGCCAACTGACGTTGTGTCCTTGGGCAAGGCACTTCACCCTACTTGCCTCGGGGGAATGTCCCTGTACTTACTGTAAGTCGCTCTGGATAAGAGCGTCTACTAAATGTAAATGTAAAGATGTAGACAAAAAATACGAATCTTTTTAAAGACTGAAAAAGTATTTCCTGTATTTGCTTCACCTCAATATGGTAAAAAGAAGAAGAAGAGTGTAGCAGCCACAGGGGTGACGCATACAAACAGCACCAAAGTGCATTTAATTATCAAAATAAATCATTAACAAACAAAACCAAATATTCCAGGGAGCCTTTCTCTACTGAGGACCGGGGACAACAGCAACTTGATTGCTCTCCGTCTCATCAGGCTGGGATTCCGTGGTCACTGTAAACACAGTAGAACATGTGTTACCACAAAAAAAAAATACAATTGGGCTCTCACTCCCGGGCTCTGCTCTCTAATTTCCTGTTCAGCACAGCTTTTATTGCTGATCGCACAACAATTAGCCAATGGGCCGCAGCTGTGAGCGGCACCTCTGTCAGCCTTGCTGTGTTAGAGTGTGCTTTATAAATAAAATGTACTTACTTATTTACTTACTGTGTTTCTTCATAGCTCATTTGGAAGCAGGAAACAGCAATATCGGCTCCAGATCACCTGACCTCAGATTTAAGAATATTAACTTATTTGCATTATTTGAGGTCTGACAACACAGAATCATGTTTGCAATTTTGACCAGTTGTCATTTTCTGCAAAAAATGCTCTAAATGACAATAAAAAATTTGAATTGGGATAACTGTTGTCAGTAGTTATAATAATAAATAATAAAACAAATTCATTTTACCCAAATTAAACAGCAATAGTAAAACCAGAGAACCGGAACTCAACATTTTGCAGTGCTAAAATCCAGAGCTGTGTATATATACATATATTTATCATTAAACTTAACATTATTATCAGTTTGTGAAAAATGACAATGTATGAATATAATGGTAATGGTGTGCCTGAAAAATCACACTGTTAGAGATTCAATCCACCAGGGTAATGTAGAACATCCTTAACACATGTAACTGTATATAACAAAATGTTACAAGCATAGCACCATGCCACATTTATTTACTACATAGCCTATGTAGAAGAAAATGTCCATCTCCACTAGAACTGTGTTACAATCAGTTAGGGTACTGGATTTATAAGTATTATACAATCAGCTAATAAGAGAGAGAGTTAACATACACCTAGACAAGATTCTGTTATACACAGAATAGTTGTAGCAAAGTGTCTCTTGGGGCATGAAGGTCTGGGGACAAATTTATAGTAAATAGAGGGGAAAAGGTGACATACAGCCAACAGATGTTTGTTATACACTCAGGCGGATACTACATCATAGAACAGACAGCCACAGTATTTTAGGAAAGCTTACCATATCAGTACTCCTAAAAGCTAGATCTGAAAGGTCAGGTGTAAGGGTTCTCTTGACCCAGGCACCCAGTGTCTATATGCTGCTCCGCCTATAAAATGTATATATTTTTGTCCTGACAACTGGTTGCAACTGTCACTGAAATTGTTGGAATATATATTTATTTTTAATAGATACACAATATTGATTACAGTAAGAACATATTGTGTTTTAAGATAGGATACATGAACAAATAATAAGGCAATAGTTGATCTACTGAATATAAATACATAAGGAGATCCTTGAATTCTCCCACACCTATAGCTTCTTCACATCAACACTGATCAGTTAGAATTGTTATTGCTGCTGCTTGCTCTGTGTCTTTATTGTGTTTGCTTCCCTCAGCATTTTCCAAGTGTTTCTCATAGCTCTAAACTCCTATTGTCTCTATGAGTCTCTGATTCATCAAAACAATCACAGTAATGTCAGCTTTTATAGTCATCTTGAATACATCAGTAACAAACATAGACTTCATCAAAGTAGACTACTTGACTGATCGTTTTTCTCTTGCCAAACTGACATTAAAGCAATCAGAGAGCAAAATAGTAATTTCTGAATTAAAGGTCCCATGACATGAAATGTTCACTTTAGGAGGTTATTTAACATTAATATGAGTTTCCCTAGCCTGCCTTTGGTCCCCCAGTGGCTAGAAAGTTCGATAGGTGTAAACCAAGCCCTGGGTATTCTTCTCCTTCTTTGAGAAAATGAAAGCTGAAATGCTCGGTTTTGAAAATCCTCTCCTTATGTCGTCATAAGGAGGAATGTTACCTCCCCTTTCCCTGCTTTGCCCGCACAGAGAATTTGGCCCACCAATGAGAAAATGAGCTACAACCGTGCGTGCGCGATATTGGTTTTTCCTCGAGATATCATGGCTAGCAAACCATAGACATAATAAAGATTAGACGCTGCATCGACCGCTACTGCCACTGACGATCTGTGGGGCCGCCATCTTGGAACGGGAAACCGCTCCACTCAGTGTAATCTGTTGGCCGGGGCAATGAGCTGTCAGCGCATTTAATTAATAATACCGAACTGAATACCAAACAGATTTTTACGCGGTTTGCTTTGCTGCAAAAGCATTCATACATGTAGCTATGATACAGGACATGGTTATTCTTTTCACAAAATACAACCAATTATGGTAATGTTAAATCTTACTTGTGAAAAGTAATCCCCCAAGCCCTGTTTGCGATTGTCCCCCAATTTGAGCAGGAATATTGCTGCATAGTGCTGGCATCTTGTTTATTCTGATGCTACACAACTAGGAATTTGCCCTGTCCAAGATGGCAGCCGCATTTCTCGCGCCCAGCAGCCAATGCGGCGTCTACTCTTTATTATGTCTATGTTGCAAACGACCGAAGCATGGCAGTTAGCCCCTCTTTCTTCCTCATAGCATTTAAAGCTACAGACACAGAAACAGCACGTCCTGAGGAAAGCTCATTGTGGGACTGCTCGTAGTGGCTGTAATTTTGCACCAAGGCTGAATTTTGGGAAAGAGACTTCAGATACAGTATTAGGGGACCACTAAGGCCTATATAAAAGCATCCAAAAACAGCATGTCATGGGATCTTTAACAGTGGGACAGTAGATAATGAAGGGACACCACAATAGTGAAGTTATCTTAGCTTGCTACACCATAGTGAGGTGTGGTAGCTAGTAGGGATGCGTATTGATAAGATTTTAACGATTCCGACTCCTTATCAATTCCTGCTTATCGATTCGATTCCTTATCGATTCGATTCCTTATCGATTCGATTCCTTATCGATTCTCCCCTCTACAGCCAACTAGGTTTGTGCGTCCTGCACCCCCCCACACACACACACTCGTTCTAAACGTATTTCTCAAACTGGCTTTGACTGGCTCTGAAATGAGCTAATACCTACCACCTCTAGGCCTCTTCAGGCCTCTGTTTTCAAAACAAAATCTAGTCGGAGATAGAAACTTTCAGTTTCCTTGTGTTCAAGCTTCTATTACCCAACACCAGTAGGACTTACAGGGGTCCTAACAACAGGGGAAATAACTTCAGTGTTACCTTTCAAAAGAGACCATTTACATGCATGTACTCCAAATGGTTCAACAACAGCTTTCAATGTACTTTGGGTATGTTGTTTAGGCGTTTCCAGGCACATTTAACAGGACTATTAAAAGGTTAAACAATTAAAATGCTAAGTTTAATAATGGATTAAAAATCGATATGCTCAGTTTAATAATGGGACACGCGAACGTTTGCTGATAACACACGCCGCCCCGATAACGTGAAATGATCAATAAGATCAATACTAATGGGAGACGAATGCCGGAGCTAAAATGTATGCTTCAAACAACGGGACAGAAGATAACTAGATCGACTACACACAATAAAGGCAAATTGCTTCACACAGTAACAAGTGGTTGTGATCACTTTTGAGCAGTTTAGCTCTACCTTAGATAGTTAGAGATGAAGCGCGAACGTTAGCTGCGCTGCTGCATGCATCGAACACATGACGTTCCAGTAACTTCATTCCATGCTGTGTGTTCAAATGCTTCTTCATATTTGTAGTATTTCCTCCCTTCGACGAAATAGATACACGTTACAAGTGGCGTTGTTGTCATTTTGTCGTGTGAAATACAACCAAACTTTAGAACGCTTCTTCCTAGTTGCCATGTTTGCTGCCGTCTGTCTGAATCAGGCCCTTAAAGATTACCCCCGCAGCCTCCGCACCGCGGGGGGGCCTCGCAGGGATGGGGGCCCGTTTTCTTTTTTTTTATCCAATTTGAATTACATGGGATGTCTTATTGTCTTGTCTGTGTTTCCAGAGTTGATATAAAAATAAAGGAAAGTTTAATTGTGCTTTCTTTGTTAGCTAGGTAAGTGACATGACGAAGTAGGTCAGATGGTCACACAGACCGGCGAGCCCGCTGCAAATAGGTAGCTAACTGTAGCGTAGCGTAGGAAAAATGAAACGCATATTTAAAAGCGGTGCCCAAAAGCGGCATTCAAAACAGAAAATTTCTGAATTAAATGCCAAACTTCCCAAAATTACAAATTTATTTATTTTTCGACCAGCCGGTGAAGGATGCACTCATCTGCCAGAAGAGACAGGTATTGTACTGTTTGCTATAGCTAACATTACCACGTAGCTAACGTTAGCCTATACTTTGACAGCTGTACTGCTCTGTCTGTGTTGTGCTTCCTAGCGCTAACAGAGCCTCCTTTCCAAGAGCCAGGAAAATTAGCCTTGCTCCTTTATTGACTTCCTATCAAGCTGACAACATTGAAATGGAGTGAAACTACAAAAAAAAGAGAAAGTAGAAAAAGTGCTTAATTATAAAATATATTAGCCTACATAACTGACATATTAGCAAACCTGATAACGTATGGGGGTCAGATGGCTGAGCGGTTAGGGAGTCGGGCTATTAATCAGAAGGTTGTTGGTTCGATCCCCGGCCGTGCCAAATGACGTTGTGTCCTTGGGCAAGGCACTTCACCCTACTTGCCTCTGGAGAATGTCCCTGTACTTACTGTAAGTCGCTCTGGATAAGAGCGTCTGCTAAAATGACTAAATGTAAAACGTATGCGACAGTTGTATCGTGCAGTTGCGATTGCGTTTGACTATTTAAACATACAAAAAACATAATCAAAGTTACAATGAGTCATTGTATTTCAGTTATATACATATTATGATCGTGTAAAACGTACAGTCATTGCTTTCTACAAGATTCACACGACAAAAAATTACTCCATTTATGATTTAGCGAACACGCTAATAATAAAACACAACTCCATACTATCAAGTGTGCCTGATGTAGCCACGGCCATCAAATTATTTCTGACAATACCCGTGACTGTCGCAAGCGCTGAAAGGTCATTTTCCAAGCTGAAACTGATCAAAACATATCTCAGAAGCTCCATGTCACAAGAGAGGCTGTCAGGTCTGGCCATCCTTAGCATAGAAAATGAATGTGCGCGCAGTTTAGATGTAAAGAGTGTGGTACAAGACTTTGCACACAGATTTGCTAAAAGACGCGCACATGTGTAGGCTATTCACCTGCAAACCGTTAGAGCGTTTTTTTCTTATTGAATAAATTTCCCTCACAAGACAAACTTGAGTTTTGATATCTTGCATTTATTACACGGCTCTTCAGAATGTTCCAAAAAGTTCAGTTGATCGCGTCGGGGTCCTGTTCATCCCGTCGGTATTTGTATTACATTATCCGTTACATATGTGGTGGTGGGGGGGGGGGGGGCTCTCAGACTTATTCTGCGGGGGGGCCTCACGGGCCTGGTCTGAATAAACAATAAAAGTTTGCGCATGCGCAACGGCACAGAGAATCGTTAACAGAGTTAAGGAATTTTGCTTATTATTAAGCAAAATTATTAACTATTCCAAGGAATCGATTCACTGGTTCTCGATACCCATCCCTAGTAGCTAGCTAAAATAGCCACACTATATGATAGCATCCTTTCATTAGTTTCCTATTGTTAGCTAACCAGCTAGTACCAGTAGCCACCTGGGCTGGACTTGGACAAAACTGTTTACTGTTAATTTTAACTATTGTAAGATTCATATTTTGTCGCTTTGGACAAAAGTGTCTGCTAAATACAATAACCCCTTTATTGTATCTTACATAGTGTGCTTTTCGTCCCCGCTGAGGCACTAATCACCCCCCATAAGAGGGAGACAGTTTAAAGTGGTCAGCCACAACCTGGCCGTGAGGAGGCTTGGACCTTTGTCACTGGTGCTGGGGGGACTGGATAAGCTTAGTCTCTCTGGGGACGCTACAAGAGATATACATGTTTGACTATAATAATTAGCCCCACAGTACACACATCACCCACTAGCCATTTTGTCTGTTGTTTTTACACCTCACTTGTTGCTTAAACTTGCGGGAGAGCTGGATTCGCCAGATCACGAACACTCGAGAATTTATCTTGCCAAGCTCTCAAGTTTTTTGTTTGTGTATAAACAGCAGTGGTTGGGACCAATCAGCATCCTATGAGGAACTACTGGCAGCTAATAGTGTGGTTTAAGTTCTCCTGTGGTAGAAAGATGGTTCATCCATTCATCTGCCAAGTATGTTTTGCAAGTGCCTGCCCCTTTCCAAACAGTTTCCAAGGAAAAATCCCAACCCAGATGGATATGTTACAGTTACAGTAAACCCCTTCTCCACCCGTGCAGGGTTTGGATCTCAGCACAAAGTAACACAGAAGACCTGGGGTCTCATTTATAAAGCTTGCGTACGCACAAAACGGGGCTGAAAATGTGCGTACGCCACCATCCACGCAAAGGTTGTGATTTATAAAAAACAAACTTGACGGGGGAATGTGCGGTCCTCCACGCAAACTCTGACCCTCCCGTAGGCCTACGCACATTTTGGAAACAGTTGGAATTGGCGACGCAGATGACCGTACTGTAGTCAGACTGCAGAAAGTGAATGTGGGAAGAACATTACTCGTAATATTTCTATATTTTGTTTTCCTCACACACTTTTTTCACTCGATTTCATCATTTTCATGAAGATTTAATCCAGCAGTATTATTTTAGCTTGTACTGAGTGATAATTGTTCCATAAACACCTTGTACAATCAACTCAAATTTTAAAGCAAAATTCAGCGCTGTCTCACCATCATATTGTCCACCACCGGAGTGCAGGAGGGGGAAATGCCAGACTGCATGGAATTCAGATAACATCACATATCCTACCTTTAAATAACTGCAGAATACAGTGTATAACTAAATATATTAATTTAATACTGTGCATATATAATCATATGTCAAAAACTGGAAATACAGTCGTTAAGCTCCCGTGCAATCGCTACACTCCACGTCATCAGTCCAGACTTTAATAGATTACTGTTCATAACAAAACGCTTTTGTTTTCAAATTGTATCCCGACTCGCGGTATCACTGGCACAGTTGACGCCACTCGCACAGTTTTTGTAATTGGTGATCTAACGGCCACCACATTTTCGGAGTTTTCGGGCTTCACCAATAGGCTAACAGTGTCTGAGAAGTTGTCATGCGCTATGATTCACTGTACAGAACAATCGCATGCCAGGGTCATGATGAGATACTAGATTAGCATTCATGAGGTGCTTTGCATTGACTATTTATGGTTAAAAATGGGCGTGTTCAGGGCAGGGTACAATGCTGATTCACGTACGCACACTTGTGGGTAATCTGTGATTTATAAAGGGAACATTGCGTACAGGTGTGCGTACGCACGGTTTTATAAATCTGAATTTTTGTGAGCGTACGCCATTTTAGGCTTTTGGGCGTACGTACACTTTTAATAAGAATCCTACGCACAGTTTTATAAATGAGACCCCTGGAGAGGTCAATGTACGAAAATATACTTTATTGATAAAATTGTCTTCAGTTTTCCCCACAGGGCAGGCCTCACCAATCACCCTACATTACTAATATCCAGAGTCTAGTGTGGAGGGCCCCCTCACTGACAGAGCTTGTTCGTTCATCACCCCCACTAGACTGTTAAAAGGAACACACTACAGATTAAGAAGAGGCACTACAACTGTAGTGATCTCCTAGTGGAGAAAAAAAGCACCAAAAAAACCAAACACGCTGGTCTTGGGACCGCCACCGAGGGCGACAGGAAAAAAGGCACAACAAAGGTATTTTAGGGTTATGTAGTACAGCACAGATTGCACAACATAAAATGGGTTCCTTACTGAAAGGGAGACAGCCTCTGCAGCCCAGGCTGTCTCCCTTTCAGTAAGGAACATAATGCTCCAGTCTACCATCGGCTTATTGATGAGCCCTCTTTGGTAGTCTTGTTGATAGTTTCGTTGCTCCTGTATATTGGATGAGTTACAAAGGGGAAAGAAAACGCAAAACAAAAGGGAAAGGGAGACCGAAATGCCAGGTGTCAACTCCTCAAACCTCCCTCCTTCTTACTCTCCTTTTTCAGCAGCGTTCCCCCGCACCCATCCCACTCTGTGACAGATATTTGTAACAAACCATCTGGCAAGTCAGGTTACTTGTTGCTGGCCTTGACTCTTGCCTCTTCTTTTCTGTCTCTCTGTCTTTTCTTTTTTTTTTTTTCGTATTCATTCCTCTAGTCTCCCTAACTCAATATTTTCCTCTCATCTCTTCACTTCTACTTTCCACATCCTCACTGCCTCCCAG
This sequence comes from Osmerus mordax, assembly GCF_038355195.1. Lineage (NCBI taxonomy): Eukaryota > Metazoa > Chordata > Actinopteri > Osmeriformes > Osmeridae > Osmerus > Osmerus mordax. The sequence goes on along the minus strand of NC_090050.1, from coordinate 4,288,461 downwards.
TACTCTCTGGCAGTGAAGTACGGGGAGATTGCACAGCTGGAGAGGGTGGCGGCTGAGGAGGAGAGGAAGCTGATGCAAGCTGAGACGCTCCTTGAGAACGACGCTGTCATGTTTGACGAGTTCCTTAAAGAGAATGACAAGAACTCTGTGGAAGCCATCAAAATGTAAACGCACATGGCAGAATGTCAACTGTAGATATTCCCAGAACACTTAATTACATCAATTACAGCAATTTCCATAGATATAGAAACAACCTGAAAATTATTCCATGACAAAGTAATCAACAGAAATTTGAAATACCCTCTATTAATTGATGATTCTCTTTATGAATGAATTTCGGCATTCTAATAGAGCTGAGCAAGAGACTAAGGCCAAACTGGAGAGGATTGCTGAGATCAAGAGAATTACTACTAAAATGGTGGCCATTAAGAGGTAAGTAACATGAGTGGTAGCCATGATGACTCCATGCATAACATCCATGGCCTCAAAATACTGAACATTTTCAGTATTTTCCTGAATGTCTATGTAGTTATCTAGTTTTGTAAATGTATGAGGATGTGTCCAAAAATACATATGTGTAATATGTGTGTGTGTATGATGATCTTGCAGTGACATTTCCAAATTTGAAGACATTCTGAAGGAGTACACTCTTTATAAGGACTTCCTCTTTAAGCTCTCACCTCCAGAATGGCAAGAGACCCAGAGGACCAAGGCCAAGTCTACCAAGATCCAGTCCACCACCAAGAGCAAGGACAAGGAGAAAGCAAACGAGAAGGAGAAAGAGAAGAAGACTGGCCGTAGTATGTCCTTTATCTCTGTCTTAAATTATTTTGTTTTGAGTTGGGATGTGTAAGTTTCACTGTCTCCAGTGTGGTCTGCATGTTGTGTATTCCATAATAATCAAGCCCTCTCTCCCTATCCATTTCCCTCTCTCTTAAATGTAATCTGTCTCACACGTACACTTCCAGACATTGTGAGCAAGGGGTCGTTCACCAGCAGAGACCTTTCCCAGCTGAAAGACCCTAAGGCTTCCTCCAGACAGAACAGGAAGTCTACAAGTCCCAGTGACAAAGTGTGAGAACTTCTGTACTTTTATGAAGGGAACATATGTTTGAGTTACAGTCAGAGGTGGCACCATGGGTCTGAAACTGGTGGGGAGAAAATTGTAAGTGAGGCAAAAAGGTTTGCTAGCTAGTTAACTAGTCTCCTCTATGCCTGAACATAATCTATTACTGTCAGCTGCAACAAAAGGTCAGTTAAAACGTAATAAGGCAAGGCGTTGTAAAAACAAACAAACATAATATTCGTAAATCTACTGTTGTACAGTTGGTTCGAGCCGCTGTGAATTCTTTGCCGACCAGAGGATAGCCCGTAAGTAGAAGGGGGAGCCTGCAGCCCTGGAGCACTGACCGTTTTACGTAGTGATGGGTCGTTCGCGAACGATCCGGCTCTAAGAGCCGGCTCTTGAAGGTGAACGTCGGGAGCTGGCTCGCATATCTGAAGAGCCGACTCTATTTTTAATAGATTAATACAGCCTATAAAAACTAAATGATTAGGAAATAATGAATTTGAATTGTATTTAAAATAATTGACTAATTCAAAGAACAACAAAAAAATAATTGTAGGCTTAAAGGCGCACACGATCATCCTCACATTCTGTTCCTGTCAATCCTGCATGAGGGAGGGCCGAGCCAACTCACACACAGTCAGAGAGTAGTCAAAACTCGGAGGAGAGCCATGACAAATCAATGCATTTTTAAAGATATGTGGTTACGATCGAGTATGATTTAATTTAATAATTTAATTCAAATAGTTTTCACACCCATCATAGTCAAATTCATAGTTAAAACATGTATTTTTTAAAGAGCCGTTCGGGAGCCAAAAGAGCCGGCTCTTTTTGGTGAGCTGAGCCATACGAGCCGGCTCACGAAAAAGAGCCGGAATGCCCATCACTAGTTTTACGGCCCTGCCCTGACAGTTTTACGCTACTGCTGTTCCTGATGCGTCCTATAAGGGGAGGCTGTACAGTTACGTATGGGCGTACGTAGGTTTGAGCCAGCATAGCAGACTGACCAGAGATTAGGAGGGACACGACGAGTATGTTAAATAATCTGCAAAAGTTACGGTGCTTGTCCACTGCAGCGACGCGATGCGAGCGACGCGATGCGAGCGACGCGATGTTTTCCATTCATTTTCAATGGAGCCAGACGAATCGCTTGCGTGGTGCATTGTGGGTAGCGACGCGACGCGATTCGAGTTGAGATTTTCTCAATTTGGTGCAAATGAGGAGCGATTTTCGCTAGTGATGGCCAATCGGATTGTTTTCCTGTTTCTCGTAACGTAGCAACCATGGTAAACATTTCTAGCTCTCAGTTTCAGAATGGAGGAGAAAATAATTGCTTGTGTAGCTGCTTACCCGGTGTTGTACGACACATCTCTGTATTCGTACAGAGATGTTGATAAAAAAACGATGCATGGCGCAAGGTTGCCGAAGTTGTTGGTGCTTGTACTTTCAAATTCAGTCTAGTCACATTACGTAACTTCGTTCTGTGTTAACTACAGTTAGCTAGCCCGGCTGGAACTCCCTATCGTATCGACAGATTAGCAGACTTTGAGTAATATAATAAAACGTTTTTTACACATGTCAACGTTTATATCTATTAAACAGTTTTGTATTTTGTATACAAGTTGTATTTTGATCGATGTTGCGAGTATGTAAACCCAAGTCTGCACACTTGGCCATGACAACTACAACAGTGACTTTAGAGAACTACATTTTACATTAATCTGTTTGAAACGCCCCCGAGCGTGGTGAACTGTGGGAAGGCGAGCGATGGCAAGCGATTCGCGTCGCTGCAGTGGACACGCACCGTTATTGTTCTCTGTTGGGTTATTCGGAGAAGCAATTACAGGTCGATGTCAATTCATTTTAACATGTCAATAGATGGTATCTAGCAGGAACTCATTGTGGACCGGCTAGTTCTCGATGCTGATGAGGAATTTTACGAAACCTTTTGCGCTTCTTAATTTTTAGTTTCCCCCCATTAATAACTAAAGGTTATTAACTGTTTAGAAGAGAGGGACAACGTAGCTCTCTGACAAGGGCATTAAAGATCCTGTAAAGTGGAATTAAAAACGAGTTGCAAGTTCACCACACCACGGAACAATGTGTTATTAACTACCCATCCAAATTCGAATGAAAAAACCCCCGACAAGTATCTGTGTCTGTGTCTGGTCCATGTTAAAACTGTCCGCCGTGAAATGATCAGTGGCGCAGAGGCGGCTGTTAGAGTTTATACGAAGCTTTCCATGAGCGTGGCTCTATCACCTACAACATCTATCCACCTATTTTTCCTTTCATTATCAACAGGGAACTTAAATGGCGTTGCAGCGCAGCTGGAATTCTTGCATCCAGGGAAGAGGCAGTTGCGGGTGGTGGGAGACATCCAGAAGCTAGCTAGCTAGCTGATGTAAGCTACAACTAGAGAGGGTACAATTTCTGGGGAAATTGTAGGGTGTGCTTGCTTGCGTCTGTTGCACAGGGGTCCGTTTTTTAATGACATTTTTACAACTGATATTTCTGTATATTTTATATAAAAATGCATACTTATTATGTATAAAGATTACATAGATTTAAAAGCATATTTTGTTTGCTGTTCATTTACAACTCAAAATACGAGTGAAGTGTAGAATGAAATAGATGTCTTCTCATTTACCCTGCAAGAGGCAACCTCATAGTTGAATCAAAACGAATTAATTTGGCAGACCGGTGTAAAAATTTACCTGAGCTCTATGACCTAAACGTCCTTTTAAGTTTTTCCCTTCTTGTGATATTTTCATGCATTTAGCCTACTCATATTGCATTCATTCATTAATAAAGAACCCCCTTTGAAGATTATTCTATGACGTTACCGGCAGAAGAAGATGGAATCGCAATTCAAACAGTACCATCTGCTAACTGAAAATATATGCCCACCACAAAAACATAAATAAGATTGACATTTAATTTGTGTAAAATCGCTCATTCATAAAAAGCTCACTGGTAGCGATCATTATCAGTAACAACGCAAAATGCGATATAGCCCTGTGTGTAGAAGCTGCCCTGGTAAATTGTACTACTACGGTACAGTACTAGACTACTGCTGTGTTCGTCTTGGTAGCGATTGCGTTGGTTGAATTGGATTTAACGTTCCGTTGTACGGTTTAGGCTGAAATTAATTATTTTCATGAACAGATTAACAAAGTTTAGGCTGTGGCAATGAAGTTCAGGTTAGTAGTTAGATAGACTTTGATTTAAGTAAGGGGAGTGCCGAACATGTTCTGTCGCCGTTTGACTTCCTAAACAGCTGTGTAGATGTTTTTGTAGTGTGTCTCACGCAGGCTACAGCGTTGCAGTGAGCAACACTGGTTTGAAACCACAGGTAATGATAATTTCACCAACAAATCGTTTACTTGTAATGTAATGTCATAATAAATCCGACAACGAAAATGTATTTGTGAGGAATGTTTATTTTAACGATTGAAAACAGATGCATCATAGACCACTGTAGTATGTGTTGCCCGGGCAACAGAGGCTAATGTCATGCTAATGCTTCAGTGAAATAGTAGACTACCGTTTCCGAAAGTAGATGTGGGCCTACTTCCTTAATAATATCAGCTAATATTGTACATTACATTTCACAATTGTGTTTCACATCACAAAGTAAAATTTGTAAATAGTTAACACCCTGGCCTCTTTGCTTGTGGCGTTTCTGCAGCTGCCTTGCAGTAAAATATAGTTAGCCTAGCTATTCCCCAAGTTAACAGATGCGAAACGAATGTTCTGCTACAGGTAGTCACGCGTGTTTTCGTGACGTAGTGACGTTAGTAACGTCAGTGACTGTGGCTAGCAAGTTAGCCACCGTTAGCTTCACTTTTCACCACAAAAACTTGACTTGAGCCTAAACCATGCAACGGAACGTAAATCCCAATAGAAGCAACTCAATCGCTACCAAGACGAAACTTTTGACACCTAGGTTGTCTATGTAGGCCAAATATGGACTGAGTTTTAGGGGGGCAAAAAAAATAATAAAAAAAATAATAATAATATATATGTGAGAGAACAAAGGTTGTGCCTTTGCCGAAGGCAAAGCACACCCAACTAGAGAGGGTACAATTTCTGGGGAAATTGTAGGGTGTGCTTGCTTGCGTCGGTTGCACAGGGGTCCGTTTTTGAATGAAATTTTTACAACTGATTTCTGTATATTTTATATGAAAATGCATACTTATTATTTATAAAGATTAAATAGATTTAAAGGAATTTTTTTTTGCTGCTCATTTACAACTGAAAATACGAGTGAAGTGTAGAATGAAATAGATGTCTTCTAATTTCCCCTGCAAGAGGCAGCCTCATCGTTGAATCAAAACGAATAAATTTGGCAGACCGGTGTAAAAATGGACCTAATCTCTATGACTTAAACGTCATTTTAAGTTTTTCCCTTCTCGTGATATTTTCAGGCATGTAGCCTACTCATTGCATTCATTCATTAATAAAGAACCCCCTTTGAAGATTATTCTACGACGTTACCCGGCAGTAGAAGATGGAATCGCGATTCAGACAGTCCCATCTGCTAACTGAAAATATGCTCCCTAAAACGTAAATAAGTTTGACATTTATTTAGTGGAAAATCGCTCATTCATAAAAAGCTCACTGGTAGCGATCATTGTCAGTAACAACGCAAAATGCGATATAGCCCTGTGTGGAGAAGCTGCCCCGGTAAATTGTACTACTACGGTACAGTACTAGTAGACTACTGCTGTGTTCGTCTTGGTAGCGATTGCGTTGGTTGAATTGGATTTAACGTTCCGTTGTACGGTTTAGGCTGAAATTAATTATTTTCATGAACAGATTGGCAACGTTTAGGCTGTGGCAATGAAGTTCAGGTTAGTAGTTAGATAGACTTTTGATTAAGTAAGGGGAGTGCCGAACATGTTCTGTCGCCGTTTGACTTCCTACAGCTGTGTAGATGTTTTTGTAGTGTCTCGCGTAGGCTACAGCATTGCAGTGAGCAACACTGGTTTGAAACCACAGGTAATGATAATTTCACCCACAAATCGTTTACTTGTAATATAATGTCATAATAAATCCTACAACGAAAATGTATTTGTGAGGAATGTTTATTTTAAAGATTGAAAACGGATGCATCATAGACCACTGTAGTATGTGTTGCCCGGGCAACAGAGGCTAATGTCATGATGCTAATGCTTCAGTGAAATAGTAGACTACCGTTTCCAAAAGTAGATGTGGGCCTACTTCCTTAATAATATCAGCTAATATTGTACATTACATTTCATAATTGTGTTTCACATCACAAAGTAAAATGAGTAAATAGTTATCACCCTGGCCTCTTTGCTTGTGGCGTTCCTGCAGCTGCCTTGCAGTAAAGCTATAGTTAGCCTAGCTATCCCCCAAGTTAACAGATGTGAAACGAATGTTCTGCTACAGGTAGTCACGCGTGTTTTCGTGACGTTAGTGACGTAGTGACGTTAGTAACGTCAGTGACTGTGGCTAGCAAATTAGCCACCGTTAGCTTCACTTTTCACCACAAAAACGCAATTTCTACTTAAACCATGCAACGGAACGTAAATAAAAATACAACCAACGCAATCGCTACCAAGACGAACCTTTTGACACCGCCGTTGTGTATGTAGTCCAAATATTGACTGATCCTTAGGGGGGCGAAAATAAATAATAAATAAATAAATATATATGTGAGAGAACAAAGGTTGGGCTCTCGCCGAAGGCTTGAGCACACCCAATAACAGTACAGCAGGAGGAGCCATTCAGTGATCTGACGTAGATGGGGCTAAATGACGTAGATAGGGCATTTTTTGGCTCCGCCCATTAAAACCTGATCTGAAAACTGAAGAGAAACTGTTCTTCGGTCTAACTCCACATTTCAGTGCGACAAAGTTTTAGCGCTTTGCACATGCTTTCAGGAACTCATTTCACACATATACAGTATAATGTACTTAGAAGCAAAACATGGAATTTACTTTACAGGATCTTTAAGCTGGACCAAATTAGGTAAAAGGCCATTGCTGATATGCAATTCTACAAAGTTAATTTATTAAATCGGGGAGTCAGTTTATTAAATTGGGAGTCAGTTGGCTGAGCGGTGAGGGAGTCGGGCTAGTAATCCGAAGGTTGCGAGTTCGATTCCCGGTCATGCCAACTGACGTTGTGTCCTTGGGCAAGGCACTTCACCCTACTTGCCTCGGCGGAATGTCCCTGTACTTACTGTAAGTCGCTCTGGATAAGAGCGTCTGCTAAATGACTAAATGTAAATGTAAATGTAAATCACATAGATAAACTGCGATGAAAGTTGCAAACAGAAGCCTATTTTTTGGCTCTGTTTAAGCTTCTTGGAGAAGGTTGTAGTCTATAAAATGAACTATTGACGTTATTAGTAATAGTGTGTATGTTATGAAAGTAAAAAAATATGAATCCTTAATATTATTTCACCGTATATACTCCTACCCTATAGGAAGAATCAGAAACAGCAGGGGCATAAAACTGTCAGGGCAAGGCCGTAAAACTTTCAGGGCAGTATAACTGTCAGTGATCTAGGGCTGCAGGCACCCCATATAGTGTAAACATAAGCAACACAGCCACTTTGTTTGTTCTCCACGGGATCTCAGGGCAGAGATTCTATAGGCAACAAAACAATGCACGCTGTGTATGATAAACAAGTAAAGCCACCACTCTCAAGCAGTATGGTTTGTCGCTTAGCCAATCAGACTATAATAATTATTCTGATGCAAATGTTCTGTACGGTTAAGCCTATGAAATGTCATATTTTTGGGGGGTCTTCATGCTGTGTGGCAGTTGCCCCTTGGCCACACCTTCCCGGTGGCCCTGGTTACAATATCCATAGAATTTTTAAGTTCTCTACTTGTTGTGTCCATTTCAGCAGCACTGTGTCAGAACAAGACTCAGAAGGCTCTGCGTACGAGGTCAGTTTTACACATTTTCAAAGTTTACATTTCTCTGCATGAGGGTCAGGGTTAGTAAGATTCCATGGAGTCAGATTTTATTCATTGGTGATGTGAATTTTTACTGACTCACTGTCAGACGAGTTAAACCACAAACCGAAAGTACACATTTTTAAGAAAATATATTTTGAAATTGAAATTCAGTCTCAATGAAAATATAGTTTGGTAGGCATGGTTTTGTTTGGCTAATATCAAATCCCTAAGTAAATGTGACATTTCATTAAAGACTAATAATCAGAAAACTAACCCACCAAAAAAATAGGATACTGTATTCAGAAAATGATTTTATAACAGCCATGCTCTCCTACTCTTGTCACGGCTGTACTGAGGACCCAAACACACGACACACAAGGTTTAGGACGTGCGCAGACTTTTATTGAGAGAAGGATGGGGAGGAAGGTTGAGGGTAACTGGTGGATGGTGGAGCGGGGTACCGGTAGGACTGGAGGACTGGAAGCGGTGATCTGGTGGTGGAACAAGAACAAAGGTCAGCACAAAAACAGGCATAGACTGGTCCAAAACACGGAAAGCCAGGAATACAGACGTGGGGGTCGGTGATTCAACAAACTGGCGAGTAGTGGGTGACAATCCGGGGTTTAAGAGCTGTGGTGGTGATGAGGGAATGAGCCGCAGGTGAGGTGAGTACCGGGAGGGAGTGAAGAAGCGGAATGGATGACTGGACCTGGAAGAAACGGACTAACACCCGGTCTGGCCTAGGCCGGGGACATGACAGCGCCCCCCCCCTCTACGGGCGCCACCAGGCGACCGACCGGGAGAAGCCAGGTGGGCCCGATGGAAGGCTCGAACCATCTGCGGGTCCAGGATGCGAGAGCGTGGGACCCACGAGCGCTCCTCGGGACCATAGCCCTCCCAGTCCACAAGATATTGAAAGTCGCGACCCCGGCGGCGTACATCCAGCAGCTGCCGGACCGTATACGAGGGATGGCCATCGATCATGCGAGGAGGAGGCGGGACCGGTGCCTGTGGGCGCAAGGGACTAGAGGACACAGGCTTGACCTGGGAGGTATGGAACACCGGGTGCACCCGGAGGGAGGCGGGAAGTCGGAGACGAACAGCACAGTGGTTTACCAGCCTCTCCACCACAAAAGGTCCCACAAAGCGCGGTGCAAGCTTCCTAGAGTTCACCTTGAGGGGCAAGTCCTTCGCCCGAAGCCATACCCTCTGCCCCGGGGTATAGGTAGGAGCAGGGGTGCGATGCCGATCAGCCTGCTTCTTGGACCGAGCCGCCGTATGGAGCAGGGCGGAGCGGGTGCGCTCCCAAACTCGGCGGCAGCTGCGGATATGTGCTTGGACAGAGGGAACTGCCACTTCCTCCTCCTGGGCAGGGAATAGTGGAGGTTGATAGCCCAGAGAACAGTGGAAGGGGGAGAGGCCAGAGGAGGCATTGAGCAACGTGTTGTGGGCGTATTCCACCCAGGCGAGATGTGAGCTCCAGGAAGATGGGTTAGCAGTCGTGACGCAGCGTAGAGCTGCCTCCACCTCCTGGTTCACCCTCTCTGTCTGGACGGGACATGCCTTGGTGGCAGGTAAGGTGAGTAGAGTGCGCCCATTGAAGGACCGGGGTCCGGACTGCATCGGGAACAAAAAGGCGGTTGGGTGGACCAGTGCCAGGGTCGGGTTGATGCACTTGAGCTTGAGTGACTGCCGACTCGATCTCCCACGTAACCCCCGCTACAAGACAGGAGGGAGGCAGTATAGGTTCCGTAGCAGCCTCTCCTTCATGGGGGCCATGTAGGCGAGATAAGGCATCTGGCTTGGTATTCCGGGAACCGGGACGGTAGGTCAGATGGAAGTGGAACCTTCCAAAGAACAAGGCCCACCGGGCCTGGCGGGAGTTTAGGCGCTTGGCCGTCTGGAGATAGGCAAGGTTCTTGTGATCAGTCCAGACAATGAATGGCTGGTCAGCCCCCTCCAGCCAGTGGCGCCACTCCTCTAACGCCAACTTCACGGCAAGCAGTTCCTTGTTGCCCACATCATAGTTCCTCTCAGGAGGTGTCAGCCTTCGTGAGAAAAAGGCACAAGGATGTACCTTCTGGTCGGTCGGTAAACGCTGGGAGAGCACCGCTCCCACTCCCGTGTCAGAGGCATCCACCTCCACAATGAATTGGAGAGCGGGGTCCGGCTGGGTTAGAATAGGAGCGGAGATGAACCGGGACTTCAGCTCCCAAAAAGCGGCCTCTGCCTCCGGGGTCCAGGTGAACGGAGCGGCCGTGGAGGTGAGGGAAGTGAGTGGTGCAGCTACACGGCTGTAGTTCCGGATGAACCTCCTATAAAAGTTGGCGAATCCGAGAAAACGCTGAAGTTGCTTGCGGTTGTTGGGCGCTGGCCACTCGGCCACAGAAGCCACCTTGGCGGGGTCCATCTCCATCCGCCCCTTGGCGATGATGTGGTCCAGGAAGGAGACAGAGGTGACGTGGAACTCGCATTTCTCAAGCTTGACGTAGAGCCGGTTCTTCAAGAGGCGTTGGAGAACCTGACGCACATGCTGGACGTGTTCGGTGAGGGTGCGTGAGAAGACCAGTATGTCGTCGAGGTAGACGAACACAAAACGGTTGAGCATGTCCCGGAGAACATCGTTGACTAAAGCTTGAAACACTTCTGGACAGTCCGAAGGGAACTACGAGGTACTCAAAGTGTCTGAGTGGCGTGCTGAAGGCTGTCTTCCACTCGTTCCCCTCTCGGATGCGCACAAGATGGTAAGCGTTCCTCAGGTCCAGCTTCGTGAAGACGGTGGCTCCATGGAGGGGAACGAATGCCGAACTCAGAAGGGGCAGAGGGTACCGGTTTCGGGAGACAACGGCGTTCAGCCCCCGGTAGTCAATACACGGTTGCAGTGTTCCGTCCTTCTTCCCCACAAAGAAAAAACCTGCTCCCAGCAGGGACGAGGATGGACGGATGATGCCTGCAGCCAGAGAGTCCCGAATGTAAGTCTCCATTGCATCAGTTTCAGCCCGGGAGATTTAATATAGGCGACTACTGGGGAGTGGTGCGCCAGGGAGAAGGTCAACGGTAAGGTCATAAGGGCGGTGGGGGGGCAGGGAGAGAGCGCTTTGTTTGCAGAAGACCGGGGCCAGACCGTGGTACTGCAGGGGTATAGCCGACAGATCTGGTGGGGTAACGACTGGCGGTGGTGGCTTGAATGAATCGGGAGGACGTGCGGATCCGAGGCACTGCTGGTAGCAGTGCGTGCACCAGGATGTGACCTCTCCCGCTACCCAGTCAAAGAGGGGATTGTGGAGCCGCAAACACGGGTGGCCTAAAACTAGGGGTGACAGGCGGCAGTCCATGATGAGCAGCTGGATGGACTCGTGATGGTTGCCAGAGAGGAGAAGCCGAAGCGGAGCGGTCCGACGCTCAATGACTGCGATACGTCCACCGCTTAGCCCCCTGGCGACTACTGGAGGGATGACAGGCTCGCTGTCCACCCCAAGCTGTCTGGCCAACTCCCAGTCGATGAAGTTACCCTCCGCTCCCGAATCGATGAGGGCCTGGAGGGGTAGCACGGAGGTGCCCCATGTGAGGGTGGCATCAATCAGGGGTCGAGATCCAGAGGACGTGTCGGCTCGGCCCGTCAGTAGTGCCCTCTCTACCGGCGGGGGCGCCCGTTTCCCGGGCAGGTGGGGCAGGTGGAAAGGACGTGACCAGGTTGGCCGCAGTACAGACACAATCCAGAAGACATATGGCGTGCTCGCTCCTCCCGAGTCAACCCGGCACGTCCAAGTTGCATGGGCTCTGGCTCATTACTGCCCGACTGAGCATGGGAAGAACCCGGGGCCTGAGGTGAGTCTGAGCGGCCTGGTCTCTGAGGAGAAGCAGGGCTTGGCCGTCGGGAGAGAGCCCACAGGTTCAACGGGAGGTTCCGGGTCGGCAATCTGAGCCTGTATGTTCCCCAGAGCAGCTAAGATTACGAGAGGGCTTCCTCATGGCGGGCAAGGTCTGCACCCTGGTGTCCGAGGGCTAGACGTATAGCCTCGGCGTCGGATGGGTCCATGGTGGCCAGTTTGTACTGTCACGGCTGTACTGAGGACCCAAACACACGACACACAAGGTTTAGGACGTGCGCAGACTTTTATTGAGAGAAGGATGGGGAGGATGGTTGAGGGTAACTGGTGGATGGTGGAGCGGGGTACCGGTAGGACTGGAAGCGGTGATCTGGTGGTGGAACAAGAACAAAGGTCAGCACAAAAACAGGCATAGACTGGTCCAAAACACGGAAAGCCAGGAATACAGACGTGGGGGTCGGTGATTCAACAAACTGGCGAATAGTGGGTGACAATCCGGGGTTTAAGAGCTGTGGTGGTGATGAGGGAATGAGCCGCAGGTGAGGTGAGTACCGGGAGGGAGTGCAGAAGCGGAATGGATGACTGGACCTGGAAGAAACGGACTAACACCCGGTCTGGCCTAGGCCGGGGACATGACAACTCTCTCTGTATATAACATTGGTTTTCCACACTGTGTTTTGTCACTCCCTACAGGCGCAGCCTGAGCTTTACTACACAGACCCCCAGCAACTCCTGGACTTGCTGACTGAGCTGGAGGAGCAGAACCTGTCTCTGATCCAGAATTCCCGCGAGACCGAGGAGGCCCTGGAGGATATTCGCTACACCATGGACTTGACCCAGAAGAAGATGTAAGACCAGGGGTCAAGGGTCTGGGTTTGGAGGTGGAATTATACGTAGGAATTAGTCCAGGGGCTTTTTTTAAAAACTTGTTCTTACCCCCAGTTAGCTGTTAACCCCCATCCCTTTTGTGTCAGGTAGAGTTCAAAAAGTCAGAGGCAGTTGTATGCAAGTCAAGGTTTTATTCAGAAAAACCGAAAAGGGCAAACACGAAACCATAAACACCTCGGCGACTCAGCCGGGAAAAAACCCAAAGCGCCTGTAACAGACGGGGAAAACAACAAAAAACTAAACAGAACTTCTAAGCACTGGGGGTAGCCGAACGTAACTTCCACACGAGACACAAGACGTGTCGCAACATGCGACGATCTGACAGGGACCTGCACACAGAAGGAAGTCAGGGGAGTCAGGTGGCTGAGTGGTGAGGGAATCGGGCTAGTAATCCGAAGGTTGCCAGTTCGATTCCCGGTCATGCAAACTGACGTTGTGTCCTTGGGCAAGGCACTTCACCCTACTTGCCTCGGGGGAATGTCCCTGTACTTACTGTAAGTCGCTCTGGATAAGAGCGTCTGCTAAATGACTAAATGTAAATGTAATGTAAAGAAGGAACATTAAATAGACAGGGTAATCAGTGGGGTAACACAAGACAGGTGGTGATAATGACCGAAGACAAACGAGCTGACATTGAATCTGACAGACAAACACAGACACACCCACAAGGGGAGGGGAACAGAAAGACAGTCATGACATTTTGTTGTGAACATTACGTTGGAGTGTCTTTAGGTGTGTTCAACTTCATGCAGCGCCGACAGCAGCTGGATGACTTGAAGCAGTAAATGCTGGTTAGACTTTATGTCCGACTTGATAATGCGGTATGCCATCAAAGTACCGTGAGATCGATTCGAGAACTGAGCGATTCGAGAACTGAGCATATTTTCACAAGAGCAACTGCAAGTGTTCTAATGACGACACAGCTATTTCATGATTGCCCAGCGACAACTTTGACGCGTGTTTTGTATTTATTCTGACACCTTCAGTTTTGCCAATGCTCAAATCTGGACCAAACAGTACAATTGAATTAAATATTTGCCTTTATTGACAGACTGCAATAGCTTACTATTGTTGAAGAAAGTGTTTTAGTCCACCTCTTCATTAACAGAAAGACTAAGTTTAGTTGAGTTCTGGTTGTATTATCATTCTGCAGATTGAAGAGTTTAACAGCCCAATACATAAAATGAGAAATTTCAGTGCACTGGTTCATGCAAGTTCTAATGCGAAAACAATTAAATTGCAGTTCTTCAGCGCAGCAAACCACGAGAAGCAGGAATGTCCGACTTTACAGAGCCGTTTTTAAGTCCTCCCCGACTGCAAGCGGCAACTCACGCCGGTCGTTTCATGCAGCCGCAGCCGCTGTCGAACACAGCTTCTGTTAAGGAGGGAGAGAAAGGCCTGAACAATGTATACCGTGTTTGGTGGTGGGAAAGGGTGGGTGTGCACCGCGACACAACGAGTGAAACAATGTGGCAATTGTGTCAACAATAGCACCACTTGGGGAACAAGGGAACTATGTACTGTGCCAAAGAAACTAAACTGCCTAACCAAATCTATATAATTTAAGTGCATGGGGTGGCACCCATTCATAACCTTAACAAAAGGAATGCTACAGTTCGCAGTTCCTGCGTTCCGGCCACGGCACAGGGAACTTATCCCTCACTATAAAAAAACTAAAATAAACAATCCAATACCCCTCCCTGAGTCACCACCTTATCGCGGTGGAGGGGTTTGCGTGTCCTAATGATCCTGGAGGCTATGTTGTCAGGGGCTTTATGCCCCTGGTAGGGTCACCCAACAGGTTCCAGGTGAAAGACCAGACAAAGCGTGGCTCAAAAAACTCACCATGAAGAAAAACAACAATGGTTCCCAGCTGCCCTTGCCCGGATGCGGGTCACCGGGGCCCCACCCTGGAGCCAGGCCCGGGGGTGGGGCTCGATGGCGAGCGCCTGGTGGCCGGGCCTTTTCCCATGGGGCCCGGCCACCAGGCACTCAGCCCGAAGAAGCAACGTGGGACCCCCTTCCAGCGGGCTCACCACCTACAGGAGGGGTCATGGGGGTCGGGTTCAGTGTGAGACGGGCGGCGGCCGAAGGCGGGTGCCTTGGCAGTCCGATCTTCGGCTGCAGAAGCTAGCTCTAGGGACGTGGAATGTCACCTCGCGAGGTAGAGAGATTCCGGCTAGATATAGTCGGCCTCGCCTCGACGCACAGCATAGGCTGCAGAACCAGTCTCCTTGAGAGGGGCTGGATTTTCTTTGACTCTGGAGTTGCCCTTGGTGAGAGGCGTCAGGCTGGGGTGGGAATACTTGTTTCCCCTCGGTTCGGCGCCTGTACATTGGGGTTCACCCCGGTGGACGAGAGGGTAGCCTCCCTCCGCCTTCGGGTGGGGGGACGGGTCCTCACTGTTGTTTGTGCTTACACACCAAACGGCAGCTCAGAGTACCCACCCTTTTTGGAGTCTCTGGGGGGGGTGCTGGAAAGCGCTCCTCCCGGAGATTCCCTCGTCCTCCTGGGGGACTTCAATGCTCATGTGGGCAATGACAGTGAGACCTGGAGGGGCGTGATTGGGAGGAACAGTCCAATAACGGTGTTATTGGACTTCTGTGCTAGACACGGCTTGTCCATAACGAACACCATGTTCAAGCATAAGGGTGTCCATATGTGCACCTGGCACCAGGACACCCGAGGTCTCAGTTTGATGATCGACTTTGTAGTCGTGTCGTCGGACTTGGGGCCGAATGTCTTGGACACTCGGGTGAGGAGAGGGGCGGAGCTGTCAACTGATCACCACCTGGTGCTGAGTTGGCTACGATGGTGGGGGAGGACGCCAGTCAGGCCTGGCAGGCCCAAACGTAATGTGAGGGTCTGATGGGAACGGCCGGCAGAACCCCCTGTCAGAAGGAGCTTCAACTCCCACCTCCGGGAGAGCTTCGATCATGTCTCGGGGGGGGGCCGGGGACATTGAGTCCGAATGGGCCATGTTCCGGGCCTCCATTGTTGAAGCGGCTGACAGGAGGTGCGGCTTACAGGAGCTGCGGCCGCAAGGCGGTCGGTGCATGTCGCGGTGGTAACCCTCGCACCCGGTGGTGGACTCCGGAGGTGAGGGATGCCGTCAAGCTGAAGAAGGAGGCCTATCGGACTTTATTGGCTGGTAGGACTCCAGAGGCAGCTGATGTGTATCGGCAGGCCAAGCGGAACGTGGCTTTGGCAGTCGCGGAGGCAAAAACCCGGGCATGGGAGGAGTTCGGCGAGGCCATGGAGAATGACTTCCGAACGGCTTCGAAAAGGTTCTGGACCACCATCCGGCGACTCAGGAGGGGGAAGCAGGGCACTGTCAACACTGTATATGGTGGGGATGGTGCGCTGCTGACCTCGACGGGGGACGTCCTGGATCAGTGGAAGGAATACTTCGAAGACCTCCTTAATTCCACCAACACTCTTTCTGACATGGAGGCAGAGTCTGGGGACATCGGGGGGGGCCCTTCTATCTCTGGGGCTGAGGTCGTCGAGGTGGTTGAAAAGCTCCGTGGTGGCAGGGCCCCTGGGGTGGATGAGGTCCGACCGGAGTTCCTTAAGGCTCTGGATGTTGTAGGGCTGTCTTGGTTGACACGACTCTGCAACATCGTGTGGACATCGGAGACAGTGCCTCTGGACTGGCAGACCGGGGTGGTGGTTCCCCTCTTTAAAAAGGGGGACCAGAGGGTGTGCTCCAACTTTAGGGGGATCACACTCCTCAGCCTCTCTGGGAAAGTCTATTGAGGGGTCCTGGAGAGGAGGGTCCATCGGATTGTCGAACCTCGGATTCAGGAGGAGCAATGTGGTTTTCGTCCTGGCCGTGGAACAGTGGACCAGCTCTATACCTTCGGCAGAGTCCTGGAGGGTACATGGGAGTTCGCCCAACCAGTATACACATGTTTTGTGGATTTAGAAAAGGCGTTCGACCGTGTCCCTCGGGGGCTCATGTGGGGGGTGCTCCGAGAGTACGGGGTACCGGATTCCCTGTTCGGGGCTGTCCGGTCCCTGTACGACCGGTGCCAGAGTTTGGTCCGCATTGCCGGTAGTAAGTCGAACTTGTTCCCGGTGAGGGTTGGACTCCGCCAGGGCTGCCCTTTGTCACCGATTCTGTTCATAACTTATATGGACAGAATTTCTAGGCGCAGCCAGGGCATTGAGGGGGTCCGGTTTGGTGACCTCAGGATTGGGTCGCTGCTTTTTGCAGATGATGTGGTCCTGTTGGCTTCATCGGGCCGCGACCTTCAGCTCTTACTGGAGCGGTTCGTAACCGAATGTGAAGCGGCTGGGATGCACCTCCAAATCTGAGGCCATGGTTGTCGACCGGAAAAGGGTGGAGTGCAATCTCCGGGTCGGGGAGGAGATCTTGTCCCAAGCGGAGGAGTTCAAGTATCTCTGGGTCTTGTTCACGAGTGAGGGAAGAATGGAGCGCAAGATCGACAGGCGGATCGGTGCGGCGTCCGCAGTGATGCGTGCTCTGCATCGGTCCGTCGTGGTGAAGAAGGAGCTGAGTCGAAAGGCGAAGCTCTCTATTTACCAGTGGATCTACGTTCCTACCCTCACCTATGGTCACGAACTGTGGGTAGTGACCGAAAGAACGAGATTGCGAATACAAGTGGCCGAAATGATCTTTCTCCGCAGGGTGTCCGGGCTCTCCCTTAGAGATAGGGTGAAAAGCTCGGTCATCCGGGAGGGGCTCAGAGTTGAACCGCTGCTCCTCCGCGTCGAGAGGAGCCAGCTGAGGTGGCTCGGGCATCTGATCAGGATGCCTCCTGGACCCCTCACTGGTGAGGTGTTCTGGGCACGTCCCACTGGGAAGAGGCCCCGGGGAAGACCCAGGACACGCTGGAGGGACTATGTCTCTCGGCTGGCCTGGGAATGCCTTGGGGTCCCCGAGGAAGAGCTGGTGGAAGTGGCCGAGTGGGAGTGCGAAATTTGGGCCTCCCTGCTTAGGTTGCTGCCCCCGCGACCCGACCCCCGGACAAGCGGCAGATAACAAACGGATGAACAATCCAATAACCAGTCTTCTGTTGCCTCAATTACAACCTGACGTCGATCACGGCAGACATGTCTCCCAGGCCGGCTCTACACAGCGATGGCTAGTTCAAAACCCAATCTTTCAGACACAACAGACTTTTAGAGTTAGGCCAACACCACACATCACATTGGAGGCTGGAACACACAGCCCCTGCAAGCACAATGTAGGGTGGGTTGCTGCGGTCTGAAGTCCACATTGTTGATTAACCTCCTCCTCGCAGTCCTCAGTAGTTTCCCCTCATCGATTCTGTTAATTGGCAAGTGTAAAGGCAAAAAACACAAAACAAAAGGGAAGGGAGGCCGAAACATAGGTCACAAACTCCATAAAGACATTCAAAAAGGATGTGTTTAGACGTCAATTTCTATCGTAATGTGTTGTCTTTACGCAAAGTTTCAGGTTTTGTTTCAACCTAAACAAAAGGCATAAGGATAAGGTCGCAACCTGATTGGACAGCTTTTAAACCTATCACTGAAAATTTTGAAGACTTCAGCATTTTTATGCGTTTTTTAGATTATACTTGAAATATGGTTGTTGGACGATTCAGACCAAATGTTAATAAGGAGATTTACCTCCTCGTTGGTCCACATGAGCCCTCTCCTCTTTTTGTTAAAGCTCTAATGGGTTGCATCTTGTGACGACATCCTATTATTGGTCCGTTTAGACGTCTTTGGTCTGTGTTGCATTCACATATCCAAGCCAAGCTTGTTAGGTGCGCACCAGGGTTCGTATGACAACGTTCACACTTGTTTACATGAACCGCACTTAAGCAATCGCACCAGAATTTTAATTAAACCAAACTTGACAAGTGTGAACACAACCTTAAACATCCCAAAGTCCTTTTCATCCTTCTTTCTCATTCTTTTCTCCCTTTCTCTTACAAATGTGTACAATTTCCTCCCACACCTCCACCCAATCCATTTCCATTTCCCTCAACCCACATTCTCTTCTTGTCCCCTAACTTTTTCAACTTGATTTCTCTCTTCCTCAGGCTGCATGAGACAGAGCAGCTGACTAAGCAGATAGATATCATGAACCACACCATCCAGAGGGAGAGAGAAAGGGCCACCGAGTTGGAGTTGAGGTCCCGTCTTTTCAACTATGGCAACTACAAGTCTGACGACCAGGTAAGATCCAAAGGATTCTTGGAGGAATCTACACTGCCAGCTTCAAACCATTCCATTTCTAACTAGAGAGGGTACAATTTCTGGGAAATTGTAGGGTGTGCTTGCTTGCGTTGGTTGCACAGGGGTCCGTTTTTGAATGACATTTTTACAACTGATATTTCTGTATATTTTATATAAAAATGCATACTTATTATTTATAAAGATTACATAGATTTTAAAGCATTTTTTTTTGCTGCTCATTTACAACTGAAAATACGAGTGAAGTCTAGAATGAAATAGATGTCTTCTCATTTCCCCTGCAAGAGGCAGCCTCATCGTTGAATCAAAACGAATACATTTGGCAGACCGGTGTAAAAATTGACCTAATCTCTATGACTTAAACGTCATTTTAAGTTTTTCCCTTCTCATGATATTTTCAGGCATTTAGCCTACTCATTGCATTCATTCATTAATAAAGAACCCCCTTTGAAGATTATTCTACGACGTTACCCGGTAGTAGAAGATGGAATCGCGATTCAAACAGTACCATCTGCTAACTGAAAATATGCCCCCCAAAACGTAAATAAGCTTGACATTTATTTAGTGGAAAATCGCAAAATCGTAAATTGTACAATTTACCGGGGCAGCTTCTCCACACAGGGCTATATCGCATTTTGCATTGTTACTGACAATGATCGCTACCAGTGAGCTTTTTATGAATGAGCGATTTTCCACTAAATAAATGTCAAGCTTATTTACGTTTTGGGGGGCATATTTTCAGTTAGCAGATGGTACTAGACTACTGCTGTGTTCGTCCTGGTAGCGATTGCGTTGGTTGAATTGGATTTAACGTTCCGTTGTACGGTTTAAGCTGAAATTAATTATTTTCATGAACAGATTGACAACGTTTAGGCTGTGGCAATGAAGTTCAGGTTAGTAGTTAGATAGACTTTTGATTTAAGTAAGGGGAGTGCCGAACATGTTCTGTCGCCATTTGACTTCCTAAACAGCTGTGTACTGTAGATGTTTTTGTAGTGTGTCTCGCGTAAGCTACAGCGTTGCAGTGAGCTACACTGGTTTGAAACCACAGATAATGGTAATTTCACCAACAAATCGTTTTTTAATGTCAGAATAAATCCTACAACGAAAATGTATATGTGAGGAATGTTTATTTTAACGATTGAAAACAGATAACGCTACATCATACACCACTGTAGTATGTGTTGCCCGGGCAACACAGGCTAATGTCATGATGCTAATACTTCAGTGAAGTAGTAGACTACTGTTTCCGAAAGTAGATGTACTTCCTTAATAATATCAGCTTATATTGTACATTACACATCACAATTGTGTGTCATATCACAAAGTAAAATGAGTAAATAGTTATCACCCTGGCCTCTTTTCTTGTGGCGTTTCTGCAGCTGCCTTGCAGTAAAGCTATAGTTAGCCTAGCTATCCCCCAAGTTAACAGATGCGAAACGAATGTTCTGCCAAAGGTAGTCACGCTTGTTTTTGTGACGTTAGTGACGCAGTGACGTTAGTAACGTCAGTGACTGTGGCTAGCAAATTAGCCACCATTAGCTTCACTTTTCGCCACAAAAACTTAACTTAAGCCTAAACCATGCAACGGAACGTAAATTCCAATAGAAGCAACTCAATCGCTACCAAGACGAAACTTTTGACACCTACGTTGTCTATGTAGGCCAAATATTGACTGAGTTTTAGGGGGGCAAAAAAAATAAAAAATAATAATATATAGGTGAGAGAACAAAGGTTGTGCCCTTGCCGAAGGCAAAGCACACCCAATTAGCCTTCCATGTGTATACAGTGCAATTAGAAATTGTTTCAATCCTGTTAACTCTTACTGTAACAACACATGAAAAATTCACATGAAATGTAGTATTTGAGTTTTTATAATAATATAATTTTAAAGACATTCTACAGACAGTTTTTTCTTTGTCATAATTGTGTAGAAAGAAAATATGAATTCATTCTCTTTAAGTAAGGAGTACGTATTACTTAAGGAGTAAGTATAAAATTATCTATAATTATTATAGATAATTCAATTCCTGCACTAATGCTTAGGTAGGTGGTACGTGTCAAAGTAACATCCACATAAATGGAAGGACCCAAGGTTTCCCAGCAGAACATTGCCCAAAGCATCATACTGCCTCCTCCAGCTTGCCTTCTTTCCATAGGGGGGTCAGATGGCTGAGCGGTTAGGGAGTCGGGCTAGCAATCTGAAGGTTGCCAGTTCGATTCCCGGTCGTGCCAAATGACGTTGTGTCCTTGGGCAAGGCACTTCACCCTACTTGCCTCGGGGAGAATGTCCCTGTACTTACTGTAAGTTGCTCTGGATAAGAGCGTCTGCTAAATGATTAAATGTAAATGTAATAGTGCATCCTGGTGCCATGTGTTCCCCAGGTAAATGACGACCCGGCCTTCCATGTGATGTAAAAGAAATGTGATTCATCAGACAAGGCCACCTTCTTTCATTTCTCCGTGTTCCTGGTCTGATGCTCACCTGCCCATTGTAGGCGCTTTCGGCAATGGACAGGAGTCAGCATGGGCACCCTGACTGCTACGCAGCATCATACGCAATAGTCTACGATGCACTGTGTGCACCTTTCTATCAGAACAGCATGAACCTTTTTCAGCAGTTTGAGCTATAGTAGCTCGTTTGTTGGATTAGACCACATGGGCCAGCCTTCCCTTCCCACGTGCATCATTTAGTCTAGCCATGACCCTGTCGCCGGTTCACCACTTTTCCTTCCTAGGACTACTTTTGGTACTGACCACTGCAGACCAGGAACACTCCACAAGAGCTGCAGTTTTGGAAATGCACTGACCCTGTCGTCTAGCATCACAATTTCGCACTTGTCAAAGTCGCTCAAATCCTTCCGCAACTTTGAGGATAACATTTTCACTTTTATGCCTAATGTATCCCAGAAATTGACAGGTGCCATGATAACAAGATAATCAGTGTTATTCACTTCACCTGTCATTGGTAATGTTATAGCTGATTCATAATGTACCATTGTTGATGCTTTTATATAGGCCTATATTGTTTATTTTCTTCTATTTGTTTTATGTTGCTCTATATTCAGGCACACATTGAATTTTTTTGTTGTTGAAGGGAACGTAACTTTTTATTTGAACTTTTGAAATGATTGAATCATTTATTGATGTTTGTCTCATGACCCATCTCTTTACTCTGCAGGAGGGATTGCTGGACACCCTGGGCAGAAAGGTGGAAGAGGTGTACCGAAGCTGCGTGGGCGACAGCGAGGGCAACCTGAGCACGCTGCAGATGCTGACGGCCATTGAGGGCCGACTGGGCGAACTGCTGGAGAATGCTGAGATGATCCCCAGAGACCGGCTGCTGCTGGCCGAGCGGGCGAAGGATAAGGAGAGGAGGCTCAGGTACTGGAGCCCTTCCTGCTTATTTGTTCATAGTAGCCGGTTGAAGGACTTGAGCCCCATTACATTTTACTATCTGGGATTTAAGGGTTTAGTACATTTCGGGGGAGTAGAGAGACAGATCCTGTTTATTTCCATAGCAGGTAATCAAAGGACTCAAGACCTATCACTATCTGGAATAGGGCTGAACGATTTTGAGAAAAAAGATAATTGCGATTAATTTGACTAATATTGCAATTGCGATTTAATATGTGATTATTATATGATTTATTATAAATAAATATAGATATATACTACTGATCTCCAGTCAGCAACATAACACACAGTTCAGAAAAATTAAGGAAAACATACCGCCTGTACCTCTTCAAAAATATTTTGGTAAATCAAAGCTAAACATAGGCGTTGCACTTTCTTAACTAAAGCTAGCTAGCTATCTACTGTTTCGGAAAAATAACTTGCGCTGTGGGGACCGCCGGAAATATTTAGAACTCACGCATCTAAAGGTTAAATCTTAAAAGAAAAAGAAACACTGTTCTGATCCAGACTACTAGTAGCCTAACAGAAAGAATATGGCACTGACAGCCATAGTGATCCTACTGTATGTGTATCACCGAGGGGCATCATATCTTTCGAGATGAACACTGTTACTGCTTGAGTAATTTCGTACGTGAATACGAGCTTTGAAACATTTCGATCAGTGATCCTGTCGGCTGTTATTTGGCCAGTTTGACACACTGGTGTTCGGCATTTTAACTATGCATCGTACATGGCTTTGTGGTGTTTTTTTAGGGCCGAATTAGGTTGGTGGCGTTGCCCCGTGAGGTAGCAACGTTAGCCAGGCAATACTTGACATGGCGCAGCATCTTTTTTAAAGGCAAAATTGGCAAAGTGTGTCAGGTTCTGTCGAGCCTGAGGCCATGTACAGGTCAAGGTAAAGTGTAGCGTGCAAAGTTGATCCTTCGTCTGCAAACTGCGTTACTCTCGCGTGTCACGTGACCAAAGTAAAATCGCAGCCTTTGTGATTACAAAATCGCGTTTTGTCTCATCGCGATCTAAATCGCAAATGCAATTAATCGTTCAGCCCTAATCTGGAACTTGAGCATCAGTGTATTTCTTGTGGTTGGTAGAGTTTGTGCAGTTAGATGGATAGAATGTGTAGTACAGTAAATGATGAGTGAGGTTATTGTTCCAGTTTGGCATTGTTAACTAAATGGATCCATCTTTCCTTCCCGCTGGCTCTCCAGGTTGCGTGATGAGAAGATTCGTGAGCAGAAGCAACACCAGGAGGAGAGGTTGAAGAGGGCTCTGGAGAGAGCCCAGGCCGACATAAAAAAGGCGGTGAGATAATACATCTTTTCAGGCCATCTATCAGGCCATTTAATGTTACAAACTAGCCTACTTATAATTGTATCTTTTTATGTAAAACAATTAATGTATTATATGAAATAGATTAAGCAGCCTGAATTTTATAATCAGTCAAGTGATTTTGAGAAAACAATGTTGTTTTCTTTAAGACCGGAAAGAAACTGATGACTAGATCGCAGCCCCCTATCAACAAGCCAAAAAAAAGACAAGAGAACCCGTTAACTGACAAGGAGATGGAGGAGCACCTATACTTCTTCACTTAAGGGCACATACCCTATCACAACACAACCCTTTGCTGATACTGACCAGACTTATTTAACCCATTGTTATTTGTTTCTGATGTATTTGGGTTATAAGGATACAAAATAAACTGACATCCCTTGCCACGGTGACATTGTATGATGTTCGGGAAATGTTTTGAAGTTGTACTTATGTCACTTGGCAGTTTTATTATTACTGGACCTTCATAGCACATGCGCTTGTCATACATTTACTTAACCAGACATTCCTGAAACCTCAAGAGAAAACAATAATTTACCAAGGACTTTCTGGTGTGATACCATATTTTATTTTATTAACCACTATTAGTCAGAAAATGTACGTTGGTAGAAAATCTGCTGAAATAAATACATTTCATAAATTATACAATGATAAATGATAAGATACAAACCTACATACGTTTTCATTATATGGTCGTTTGTGATATCAAATGTTTAGGCTGATGCTACATAAAACGTCTTCATCTAAATCACCCCAATAGAATGATCATAAAGAGTTAAAAATAGTTTTTTTCAAATACTATTGCAAAAAACAATGATTGACCAAAACTTTTGTAACTAAATCCACATGACTTCCTCTATCTTCACATGAGATCCTCCATTTTCCCGATACATTTTTAAAAACGGTTTTTGTATTTGTTTTTAATCAATGAAGTAAACATTTATCCATCCGTCTATGTAAATTTAAGATCATTAAAAAGCTTTGGACAAATATTTATTTCAATCCTTTATTTTAAACTTTTCTGTCACTGCTATTTTGTAAACAAAGCGAATAAATAGGGAATGTCTCAGGTAATACAGTCCTGACTCACATGTAACTACTACAAATCCAAACAAGGCAGCGATGCATGTTATCAACATAAAACGCTACTGTCTAGCTCATCGTAAGACATAAAATACTTTGGACACAAAAAAAGTAAAACAAAATTCCTAGTCGACACAAAGCAGTTTGTCAACAGTTGTGGCAAGGGGTACGGCATAGCGTGTCCATAAGGCATTGTAGATGCTCAGACAGGGTGCCAAGCACAGTGGCTTTGTGGCACCAGTTGAAAAGAAATCTAAAGATGTGGGTGTCTGGGTTTTTGCAATGCAAAGTTTTTGTCCCTCTTAATAAAAAGGGAGAGTGCTTTTCAGTCATGATTGCGTTACATATTTCACACCAAAAAAAAAAAAGTGGAATGTTTCTCTCAGTTCATCCCAAGGTGCAATTGGCTCTGGGCTTCAAGGTCATCGCAACCCCAGATTTGAAAAGGAAATAGTATTCTGAAGCATTGAAGATGCAGCAAGGCTTAAGAAACCTTGTGGTTAGAGATGATCCAACATCCCAACACTTGTTAGTAGGAGCTCTATCCTGTGTGGGTTGAGCAGAGGGAATGTCTCAGGTTCAGGTCCTGTCATGCTTCCTCCCTGTTTAGTGACTTCTGACCCTTTGGTGTTGGGCATGCAGTTCGTCACTCCAAGTCCTGCAGGTTAATGGTACTTCCTGTGAACTGGGAGTTATCAGAGCCGTTGTCATCCTCGGTCATGGCCGGGGGCTCCTGTGTGAAGACAAAAGACAAAGTTGATTTTTTGATGGACAAACCGACCAGATTAAACTTTATTGTCAAACTGACAATAACTTATGAAAACCCTTTCAGCACTTTCTAAGTTTACTACAGTCCTGGTCAAAATTATTGGCGCCCCTGAATTTTAAGTACAGAATTCAGAATATCATAAGAAATAAATGCCAATGAACCAATTTTGTATAATCAGAATATTTTAATAAGATGTCCCAAGGTTACTGAACAAATGCAAAAATAAATAACAAACACTTCCAAAATTGTGAAATAATACAAACTAGGGGTGCACGATATATCGACTCAATATCGTTTTTTGCGATATCACGTTGTGCAATATCAATATCGAAAATGTCCCGAAAAGTATGCAATATTTTGTTTATTTTGTGGAGGGATACGCCGGGGGCTGTGTATTGTGATCAATTTAGAGCCCGCATATTTCATTGGCCAGTTTCCCTGTCATACATGCACACTTCGACAGCGTGAGTGAAGAGGGAGATAGAGACAGCGAAATAAAGAAGCGAGAAGTGAAAGGACAGAAAGAGAAAGTGCGAACTGCGAGTCGAGTGAAAGGAAAGAAGAGACAAAAGTAAGAATATGAGTGTGGCTCAGGGAGACAACAAAAAGGAGATTGAAAAGGAAACGTTAGTAGCCAAAAATAATGCCTCCTCACCAGCGTAAAAGTAATTAGGCTTTTAGCCAATGTTGCTCAGGCTAATGCACTATGTAAAAAGTGCCGTATGGTGGTAGGCTACAGCACGTAAGAGGCAATACAACCTTTTTTTTTGCACCTCAAAAACCACCACAAGACACTGTACGATGAGTGCACAGTAATATCCCATAAAAATCTGCCATAGTTAATACGCCAGAGCTAGAGAGGCAGTTAGAACCGAAACTGTACTGTACTGTAGCTAGTGGTACGTGCCAGTGGAGCGAGTGGTACTTGACAGTGGCTAGTGGTACATGCCAGTGGAGCGAGTGGTACGTGACAGTAGCTAGTGGTACATGCCAGTGGAGCGAGTGGTACGTGACAGTAGCTAGTGGTACATGCCAGTGCCTCCACTGGCACGTGACAGTGGCTAGTGGTACATGCCAGTGCCTCCACTGGTACGTGCCAGTGCCTCCACTGGTACGTGACAGTGCCTCCACTGGTACGTGACATTAGCTAGTGGTACATGCCAGTGCCTTTACTGGCACCTAGTGGTACGTGCCAGTGGAGCTAGTGGTACGTGACAGTGCCTCCGCTGGTACATGACAGTTACTGTTGATAGTGGTATGCAAGTGTGTCGTGGCAGTTGCATTGGGTGTCTTGAAGCTTTTGTTTACTGTCATGTAGCCTAACTGCCCCGCGGCCATTTTAGAATAGAATTGTTTAAGTATGTGTGGCGGCCTGCGGAAACCCGTGGATGTCGCGGCCGCTCATTGTTGGCTATAAGCCATAAAAGATCGAAAATCGTTTTCTGTCAAAATTGAGATTTTTGATGTTTTGTATCGTTAACACCCTAAACTTCATTGTAATGTACAAAAAGTATATGATTACTTATGAAAAACTATTAATTTCAACGGTTTTTGGACATGTCAGCTAGCAAGATTGTCAAGCCATGTCAAATCAAATGCTTAGTTTGCCTGCTCTTTTGAGTGCTGCAGCAGCCCATAACAACTGATCAATGAAATAACTTGCTGAGAAGTTATTAATGTAGCCTATACTTAAACTGACATTTACATTCACAACGTCATTACGAACAAAAGGATTTTCTCCCATATCACTTTTTGACACAGGTCGACTTTAAAATGATGTAACTTCAGTTGTGATAAAGATATCTGAGTGATTTAAACAGATTTGTATCCAGGAGAGTTTGTAGTTTCCAATATGTATAGGGTGTCATTAATTGACAAGGTTCTTCATTGTTACTAATTCATTACGTGTGTACAAGTCTGCTTTACATTACAGTCACACCATTACACTACATGCAATATAATGTTTAGATCGACTACTTTGTATGGTGAGCTTGTAGTGAGACATCAAAAGTATGGTTTGGAGTCTGTTAGCACAAACATTTTAACTTATTTTTTTAAATAAAAGTTTATAGCCTGTTCTCCTATTCTAAAATGGCCGCGGGGCAGTTAAACGACAGTAAACAAAAGCTGCAAGACACCCAATGCAACTGCCACAACACACTTGCATACCACTATCAACAGAACAGTAACTGTCATGTACCAGTGGAGGCGCTGTCACGTACCACTAGCTACTGTCATGTACCAGCGGAGGCACTGGCATGTACCACT
Source organism: Osmerus mordax (assembly GCF_038355195.1). Taxonomy (NCBI): domain Eukaryota; kingdom Metazoa; phylum Chordata; class Actinopteri; order Osmeriformes; family Osmeridae; genus Osmerus; species Osmerus mordax. Next base: position 4,260,678 of record NC_090050.1, on the reverse strand, counting down.
AGTTACTGTCACGTACCACTAGCTCCACTGGCATGTACCACTAGGTGCCAGTAGAGGCACTGGCATGTACCACTAGCTACTGTCACGTACCATTGGAGGCACTGGCACATACCACTAGCCACTGTCACGTGCCAGTGGAGGCACTGGCATGTACCACTAGCTACTGTCACGTACCACTCGCTACAGTGCAGTACTGGTTCTAACCGCTACTGCAGAGCTAGCAAAGCAAACATCGCTAGCGAGTGCTTTTGCTAGTGGTACTAACTACGACAAGAGCTCCAAGAGACATAACGAAATCACCAATGCTGTAACACAGCCTACTATTTGGCCAAAGACATGATGTCCATTTATACAGTCGATAAAGAATGCTTCCATAAGCTTCTGAGTGAACTGGAGATACCAAATCCCATCCCGATACTTTACTGTGGCGAATATGGAAAGGAAATCCATTTGTTCATAATCACGTTGTGAATGTAAATGTCAGTTTAACTACCAGCCTACAGGGCTCCAGACTAACTTTTTTTTACTAGGAGCACAGTAGCCCCTGACTGAACATTTTAGGAATGCAAGCAGAACATTTTGGGGCACACCTTATATGAACCTGCAATGCAATTATTAATGTAACTAGAGAGGGTAGAATTCTGTGGCAATTTTAGACCCTTTTTAGGGGTGCTCAAGCACCTAAATTTCATCTCTGCAAAATATTGTTTATTATCATTTGATGCTGGTAGTTCATGAAAGGACATCCTTAGTTTTTTCATTCATTCAATATTTTGCATTATAATACATAAATGTATTAATTGTTATCCAGTGAAATTAGGGATTTATATTAGCAAGGGGGTTTAGCACTTTTGCAAGGCACTGTATTCATGTCACATTCTCATTGGGGGCTGAGCACCCCTAAAGGTCTGATCCTAGAATTGCCCCTGGTACAATTTCTGGGGAAATTGTGGGGTGTGCTTGCGTCGGTTGCAGATGGGTCTGTTTTTTTCCTGACATTTTTACAACTGATATACAGCGACGCACCACATAAGCTTGAGTTTAATTACATAATTTAATGTGACATTACGTATTGTACAAGCACGTCTTAGCTAAATGACTTAAATGTATGATGCGCTTTTCGATCAGTCCTCCGACACCACTACACAATATTTGCCGAGTATAACAGCGCAACCACAGGCAGGGATACAGTAGCAATGCTAGTACTAAATACGTATTTAGCTGCTCAGCTCCATGACGCCGGGTAAGAAGGGCTCGTGAAACTGCTCACCAAAAGAACGAAGGGGAACCCACTTGTCTGGCAGACATGTTCGTAGGAACCTAGTGAAAAATATCCTAAACTTTCCAAGACATTTAGCTAGGTTTATAGGTACCTAGTGAAAAATAGCCTCAACTTTCCTAGACTTTTAGCTACGGTACTAATGCTGAGGGCTCGCTGATATCGCCAGAGAATGTCTAATATAGGGAGAACTGCCACTCTCGGGAAACTTCTGGGTTCTGAACTTACACTCTAGTTCCATATGAGGGCACTAACGAGCGAGTGCAGAATGAATGGAGGTCTATGGAGCAATACCCCTCAAAATCCACTCTTCTCAGGATATAATTTTTTGTCTAGTAATTTGAATTCTGAATTCGAAGGGAGGCCAAAAAAATACACACTGCTGGGTGTTTGATTTTTTTAAAGTCGCCTTCCTGTTCTAAAAAGCCTTTTAAAATGTCAATGACGTCATACACATTGTACGACCAGAGATACTACTTTACGGCAAGCTCTGGTCACTTCCTTTTTTTCTCGAGGCATCGACAACACAGCTGACAGGTTAGGCTCAGGTCTTTCAAAACCTACCGTTTTACAGCTAAATCTTTTTATTGTGAGATTCGCATAGGATAGAGGTGTCAATGGACTTTGGGGTTCACTGTATGTCCATTTTACCCACTGAACTGTCATTATTCAACTGTGACATGGTAAATTCGGTTCTCATACAATGACCCCTTTAAGATATTCTGAATTCTGTACTTAAAATTCAGGGGTGCCCATAATTTCATAATCAGATGTTGTTTGTTGGACGTCTCAGGTAAAATGGCCCTGCTAGAATCTGTGTAACCTTTGTTCTTTAAATTTTTCCGTTTCAAAACCAAATCTAAAAAACAAACTTGTTTTTCAACAGTTGTGGCAAGGTGTACAGGAAAAAGAACAGAAATCTCTAGTTCTGTATCGGTTTTTCGTTACAGTTTGGTTTCCCCCATGAACGCAATGCGGAAGTGGAAATTTGTCCACTAGATTCACCAAAGTCCTATCCCATTCAAGACTAGTTATGGCCACACTAGAGACTTATGCAGACTTAATCTGAAAAATTTTTGAGAGTGGGAAAACACACACAGAAATTAGTAGTGCTTTACAGCAGTTAGGTGCCTCGCAATGCTCCATAATTAGAGTTAGGCGGTTTTGCAATGGAGCACAACCTTCGCAGGAGACATCACGTGACTGACTTGGCATGTCAGGTTGGACACACAGAATGTAATGAAGTCATCTTGCATGTCAATTGCCTCTTGATCAACCAGGTGCACCAAGACGCCCTTCAGAGGATAGTTAACCCGCTCCACTCTTAGAATCAGAATTCAATTTATTCGCCATGTATGTTACACAAACACGGAATATACTGTGGCAGGAAGGTGCAAAGTAGTGATTTCTGTTGTTCTGGTTTTAAAACAGAAAAAACAAGTTTGTTTTTCCCGATTTGGTTTTACAGGAGTACAACGGTACTTAGGAATGGTTTGCTGGACCCCATGTTAGTTTCCTCAAGGATCTCAATGACTCTTGCTTAGAGTCTTGCTGCTCTTGTTGGTTAGTGGTAACTGATTAAAATAGTTGTACTCGCTGTGAGATATTTTTTTACTGTCGCTTGCTTTTCTACAGGTACACTTGCACTTATAGCAATTCATGTTGTTTAATTGTAACTTGTTTAACTACATGCTCTTGTGGTTCTTCCCTTTGGCACTTATTTTGGTTGTTCACAATATGTGCTTCATGTTTTGGCTACCCGCAATGGTTTTGGGGCTATCTTGTTATTATCAGTGACCTATGCACTTTGTAAAGCTCTCTCTTGGAAGTCGCTTTGGATAAAAGCGTCTGCTAAATGAATAAATGTAATGTAAATGTTTTGAAACTGAAAAATGAAAGAATGAAGGGTACATGGATTTGCTACTCTGCAAGACTGATCTCAGTGTTTCCCCTACCATTATATTAGGGGGGCACCCCGCCCCTAATATAATATAAAGTGCTTTTCTCATCAATAATTCAAATGCAAGTCTTTTTTTGGGGGGGGGGGGGGGGTATAGCTTTTCTTGACTTCCCAAACAACATTTGGGTATCAAACAGCCGTCATTACTGCAGACTGGCTGCCTTTGTAAGAGGAAACCTAAACATTAAAATGTGTGAGAACTAGGAGGACAGTTTCACCTGGAGGATGTTGACAGGCAGGTCGACAGTGAGCTGGGAATGGGAGCTGGAGGCTTGAGAGCTCAACTGGAAGGGCAGGTCCCCATCACTGGCAGTGTCATCCTGTGTCGCAAGCACACACAACACAGATTAGAACAAGTTAATAAATGCACAGTGCCCTTCCATGATGCTGTACCTCTTTGCTCAAAATGCAGATTCATTGATTGAGCATTCTGCTGCAAACATCAACCAATCAAAATTACCGACTTGCAACTAAGCCCTACTACTTTTAAACGTTTTGATATAGGTGTGAATCCCTGGTTGAAATATCCAGTAATATCCCAAATCTACTTTGGGTATCTGTATGCTTAGTTAAAATCATCAGTTAAAAGGACATTTGCGTTATTGTCAAATGTGGACATTGAATTCAGCCATGTTGTCTTATATTCATTTTTGCGAAATATTGCTTTGAAAGACATGTATCCTACAAATCTACAACAAATGTAGGTTTTCTATACACATGATGCCAGAAATCTGATGCGCTGTCTAGATGAAGCGGCATCTTACTTACAAAGCACAAGTTAAAAAAGAGCCAGACCTAGTTCTCTGGCTCTTCAGGTGTAGTAATCACCCTTTACAAAGACATAATCTTACAAATCAGTTTCGTATTTCAAGTCAATCGGAGCTACGGTTCATGAGAAGTCTTTTTTGTCGTTTTTGACAAATCTTTATTGTACAGAAAAATCCTATATTGCGGCCGTTATAGGTTCTTGAGGTTTTTTTGTTCCTCATGAGAAATAAGGCATATACACTAAATATCATAATTTTGGGACCTTCGGGCTGCCAATGGCATCACTTTGAAATTTGACTTATTGGGGCGTGGCCTGTAGCGCCACCCATTGTCTCACGTGGCCCATGTTTGGTATGGTAGTTACTAATGCTCTGCAGTTTCAACAAGCCAAATGTCACAACTTTTTACAGTACTGGTCTAGGGGCTGCCATTGACTCCCACGGAACCAGAATAATAATACCACCAATAACAATAAAAATAGGAATACTAATAAAAACAATAGGCTCCTCCTACCAGAGGAATCATAATAACTAGACAGGGTACAATTTCTGGGGAAATTGTGAGGTGTGCTTGCATCCTTTTCAGATGGGTCCATATTTTTTACTTAAATTGGACAACGTTATTGTTATAATTTGAATAAGTATGCATACTTATTTATGAAGATTGCATAGATTTAAAAGCTTACATTTGTTGCTGCTCATTTAAACATCAAAATAATAAGAATGAAGTGTAGAATGAAACAGGGTTCTCTTATTTCCTGAGATTCTTCTCCAACCCTACAAGAGGGAATGGTGATAGTCTATGTGGCAGCCTCACATAGTTGAAACAGTTGCATGAAAACAAAGAAATAAAGTTTTTCTTCCAGTGATATTTTTAAGCATAAATATTGCATTCATTCATTAATAAAGAACCCACTTTAATACAAGCTGATTCTAACAACGTTATAACTGTCAGCATCTCAGCTGGAATCCCTTTTCCAACATTACCATCTGCAAACTGAAAATATGCCTCCAAAAACGTAAATACGCTTGAATTTTTTTGGGGGGGCAACTGGTTAATATAACAAGTTTACTGGAAGCAATCCTTGACAGTGACAATATCTTGGTCTGCATCCATGGTCTGAAGACTCTGCACTCATATGACTGGCTATACGCGCTGACTAAATGTAAATAGAGAAAAGCGCATTCAACTTTGTCAGCTTCTCTAATTCTCCCTCTACATCAGCCTTGTGTGTCCTTTGAGCACCTCCCCCCACCTGTCACTGAAGGTCAGTCACTAGTGATGGGAAGTTCGGATCATTTTACTGATTCAGTTCTTTGAATCTCGTTCAGTAAAATGAACAAATCTTTTTTCGAGTCATTCGTTCATTTCAACAGGGGGGTGGGGGGGGTGGGGGTATCCGTCCACTGCAAACACGTATCATATTCTCATGTAGGTTAGTGCATGACATGTGCACCAGCAGATACTATTTTAAAAGAAAATGTTTGCATTAAAATAATGTATCATGACAGTTTGTATGATTTGGTCATTTATTATCACACTAGCATTTAATTATCACGGTAAACAATTACACTGCACTAAACTGTGTGTAAATGTAAATGTGAAAATAACAAAACCAGTCAGTATGATGACTTGAGCGAATATCATTCACGTCTTACTAAAACAGCGGCCACGCGAAAGGGAATGAGGAAACCGTTTCCTCTACAAAAAAATACAATGCGGGTCACGTGAAAAAAGGATCCAAAGACTCGTAGAAAGACCGAGTCGGGAAATGAACGAATCGTTCGTTTCCTCTAGCTACCAGTACAGAGCCTATGCAGGTCATGTGAAAAATGATCCAAAGACTCGTAGAAAGACCGAGTCGGGAAATGAACAAATCGTTCCCTCTAGCGTTTCCTCTAGCTCAGTGGTTCTCAACCGGGGGTACGCGTACCCCTGGGGGTACGTGAAGGCAGTCCAGGGGGTACGTGAGATTTTTTAAAGATGTATAAAAAATGTGCATCCATTCAAAAATCCTTTAAAAATAGTTATTATACAGCTCTTCAGAATGTTCCAAAAAGTTCTGTTGATTTGTATGGGTCATATGTGGGTTAAATGTCTACGTTCTCAGGTCTGTAATTTCTGCCAGTGACCCCTTAACCAGTGTGCTTTGAGCTTAAGTTGTCATACGTATCTAGCAGTTTTCAGAAATAAATCGGTGATTGGACAGCAAAAATATTAAGGCGGGAACCATGGGAATTTTAATTCCCATATTTGAATGGTCCGGCAGAAATGAAGTCGTGGTTGAAGCGTAGCAGCAATGCTGCTGAAAACACGAAGGGAGTCGCGCCAAAGAAAGCCAAACTAGAGCCAGAAAAATTCTGGCAGTATTCAGAAGAATATGTTTTAATGGGACTTACGTCAACAAGTTGCCATCCACCCAAAGCTTTGTGTTTCTTCTGTGGGGAGAGATTAGCCAACAGCAGCATGAAGCCAGCACATCTTCAGCGGCATCTCAACACAAAACATGCAGGTCATGTTGGTAAGACACCTGAGTTTTTTAAGAGGAAGCTTTTTGAGTTCAGGTAATCTCAAGACACGATACGGAAAGCCTCCACGTCCACGACATCAGCCAAAGCCCTGGAGGCCTCATTTGCGGTGTCTTTGCTGATAGCTAAAGCCAAGAAACCTTTCACTATAGCCGAAGACCTGCTCTTCCCGCCGCCAGTGTACTAGCTGAGACCATGCTGGACACAACCGCAGCGGAGAAATTAAAGACTGTGCCTTTGTCAAATGACTCTGTGTGCCGCAGAATAGATCAAATGGGAACAGACATTGTCGAGCAAGTTGTGGGAAAACTTAGCGACTCTTTTTCTCTTCAGCTGGATGAATCCACAGATTTGAGCAAGTTGAGCATTCCAGGGAATGCTCAAAATACTCAACCGGCTGTTGGAATTACGATCTGAAGTACACACATTTCTGATTGAGCACAGATCTCCCCATGCCACCTTGTTCCAGGACACAGACTGGCTTGCAAAGATGTGCTACCTGGCAGATATATTCAGCAAACTGAACGAACTGAATATGTCTCTGCAGGGAAAAGACACCAGCATTTTAAAACTGTATGACAAGGTGGGTGGCTTCCTGAAGAAAGCAGAGCTGTGGAGAAGAGCCTCTGAACAGGGGGATTCACCTGCTTTCCTCAGGTGGATGATTTCCTCTCTAGTGGGAATGTGGACAGAGCTTGAGTCAAGTTGCTCATCGTGGGACATTTGACTAACTTGATTGACAATTTCCATTCCTACTTTCCTGACATGGAGGAGAAATCTAAACAGCTGGATTGGGTGAGAAACCCATTTTACTTGTCAGAAACAAACGGAAGCAATCTACCTTGTCACTAATCAGGAAACACTCCTGGAAGTGTCATCTGACCGTGGCCTCCAGATGAAGTTTGCCACATCCACACTCACACAGTTTTGGGTGTGTGTGAAGCAGGAGCACCCTGACCTGGGACAGAAAGCTTTGGAGCAGCTACTACCCTTTGCCTCCACGTATTTATGTGAGGCCTCCTTCTCTGCAATGACTGTGATAAAAACAAAGCTGAGAAACAGACTGTGCCTGGAGAAAAGCTTGATCACAGCAGTTGCCTCCCTGCCACCAAGACTGACAAAGCTTCTCAGTGAAGCACAAGCAAGTTTCTCACTAAAACTCAGTTCAATACAACAATGTTCAGTGTTGACAGTTTAATAAATCAGACAATGATAGTGTAACAGAGTTAAAAATGCACTTTGCTAATTTGTAATTCCAATTTGTATTTGTGAATGTATGGTCACCGTAATTTTTATCATTTCCTTCACGTGTAAGTGAGCCTAACTGCACTCGGTCTCTTCTGTGCCTGCTAAGCTTCCGTAGGAACCAAATAAATCTGAAAACCCACCCATTGTGCCTGTTCATGCCCTGAATACATCCGTTACAATGGCATTGAATGGTGTATGACATTATTTTCAACCACAAATGCTCTGCGCTGGTTAGGGGGTACTTGGTTGAAAAATGGGGTACATCACTGAAAAAAGGTTGAGAACCACTGCTCTAACTACCACTACAGAGCCTATGCAGGTCACGTGAAAAATGATCCAAAGACTCGTAGAAAGACCGAGTCGGGAAATGAACGAATCGTTCCCTCTAGCGTTTCCTCTAGCTACCACTACAGAGCCTATGCAGGTCACGTGAAAGATGATCCAAAGACTCGTACCCGAAGACCGAGTCGGGAAATGAACGAAACATTTCTGTTTACTTGGACGAGCCTATGCAACAGTCCCGATGCGCGGCCACTGAACGAAATGAACGAATAACTCTTTGAGAGGACTCGTTACTCCCGAGTCCTTGTAAGGATTCGTGTTCACGAACGACACATCACTATCAGTCACTGCTGCTGTCAACCTAGCCAACCTTTACTGAGGGGATTGTTTGAATGTGCTGGACTTGAAAAAGGTTTATTTTTCTGTGGTATATTTACCACATATTCGTAGATATAGGCCTATGTTTCAACTATATGGAAACGGATTATGAGGTCGATCGTATTAAATGAACGAAAACAAGGCACAATTTTCCCCTCATGTGTACACATAGTTTTTAGTGCAGACCGGAGAGAAATGCCTGTGGCAATCTAACTAGCTAGATAGAGCAACCAGTGTCGCGTATAGCGTTACAGTGAGCTACATGTACAGGTATATCATGATTATTTCACCAGCGAATCATTGACTTGTAATCTACAGTACAGTCATAATAAATCCTAAATCCTTTATTTGTGAGGCATGTTTATTATTTTAACAATTGAAAACAGACTGCTGTCGTATGTGTTGTCCAACAGAGGCTAATGTCATGATGCTAACGCCTCACTGAAATAGCAGACTCCCGTTTCCGAAAGCAGATGTACTAACTAGAAAGGTACATTTTCTGAAGAAAATGTGTGTTTGCTGAAAGCAGTTGAAACGATTGTTTTGATGGCTTGAATAGTGAAGAGGGTTTTACAAACATTTAAAAAGAGGTATGTGCTTTAAAAACAAAATGGTGAGAAAAAGTGTTAAAAGTATATCTGTCATTGTTATGCATTGCGATATTTTTTTACTGTTGAAAATGGAGAAAAAACAGTGATGAAAAGAGTATCTTATTGACTTACATACATTTTTAAGCGTTAAAAGTAGTGGTGGGCATAGATTATTTTTTTAAATCTAGATTAATCTCACTGTAATCTTGGCGTTAATCTAGATTAAAATGGCTCATTTGAATTCCACTGAAGGCATTCAGAATATGTGTGCTACCCAAATAATGACTAAAAGTAAGTCTTTGAGAACGGGTTTCTCAAGCGAGGTGGCGCATTAGACCAGGGGCTCATCTCCTGTTTCCAAAATGAGAAAGCTGTTCTATATAATTGGTGATGAAAATAAATTATGTTCAATAAGATGTACTTGTGTTTATTAACTGTTTATTAGATTAGTTAGGTTGGCTGATAGAGCTGTGCTGACGGGCTGGCCTCGGTTGCACTCAAACAGTAGTTTGACAACGACTCTTCCCCTGCGCTACATCAGTGCTTGGCCTGGCATCTTCCGCATTAGCTAAAGGATGCTTTGCGTTTAGGTGGTATTTGAGACTGGAAGAACTCCCTACAGTAAACTAGTTCCGCATAGCACAAGGTGCAAACAACCTTAGTCTTGTTGAGGTTTCCATTGGGAAGCTTCTTAAAAATACATTTTCCCTGAAGCAAACCAGGCGGCTTCATAGCTGCATCCATGTTAGCACGTTACGTTTGATGTGATAATTTCATACACAAGGCATACACACAGGTTCAAAGAATTAAATTCAATCTCGTCACATTATGTGACTTTGCTGTGCAACTGGAAAAGCTAGGTACTCTAACTCAGAATGCTGCTGCAAAAAAAGCAGAACTATTGTGGGTGGTAAATAAGATCATGCTACATCTAGCCAGCGGATCATTTCTTGCAAGTGTGTCAAAGTGGTATTTTTACAGACTGTATTAACACCGTAGGCGTGAATAATGCATGCATCGTCATTAAAGAGAGGATGCAATGGGAGATTTCCTACAGTAAGCTAGATACTGCTTCAAATTGAAAACGGAGACGATCTTTTGATTAAAGACAAGTTCCTTAACCTCTTGTCAATATCGCCGATAAAAAGTAAATACTGTTACAAAGCATTTGTTTGTAGGTAACGAACGATAGACGTAGCTAGTTTCGCCGTTCTATGGCAGCTACAGTACTGTATGATGACAGTCGTAGCTAGCGTTGTAAGCACTCGTCACTAGAATGGCCATAACTTTAAAACAAAAGATAATATTTCAAATCTGTCTGCTGTTCTACATTGCCCACACAATTATGTATGTATATATATCAACTCATGGCCTTTATTTTGTATTGAAAGTGCTCGAAAATTAGCTTGTCTAATGTATGGTGGACTGAGAAAACATATTTGTCAAAGCAGAGCGAGCGGATGTCGTGGGAGAATTCCTACTGTGTTAGATTTACTGCTTCAAATTGAAAACGGAGAATATATTTAGAGTAAAGACAAGTTTCTTAACGTCTGTGTTCAATATCATCAACTAAAAGTAAAAACTTTTCAGTTACGAAGCTTTTGTTCGTAGTAACGCCAGCTGCAGTAAACCTTTCGTGACCCCGGTTTGGCTGTTTGTGACAGTCGGATATGACAGTGTTGAGCCTCGATTTTTGCAGATTTCTGTGAAACTTTCTTAAAGAAAAATAATCTAGCTAGATTATGTACACTTTAAATTCAATGTACATACCTTGTTTGGCCAATTTGGTCGATTGTGGAAAAAAGTAGAACCGTTTTTAGTTATGGAGAGCCATCGCGCTAGCTTGGAATTGCGTTATCCCACTCATAACTTCAGTGGTCATAACCTTTAAACAAAATAGTCTATCTTAAATCTGTCTGCTGTTCTGAATTCATGACAAAAGTACGCACATTTCATACGCTCTAACTTATCCTCTATCTTGTAGTGAAAGTAGTTAAAAATTAGGTTTTCTAAAAAAAAAGTAATGCAGACAGAGAAGATTTTTGTCAGAATGGCAATAAAAAAAAAAAACTAGAGAGGGTACAATTTCTGGGGAAATTGTAGGGTGTGCTTGCTTGCGTCGGTTGCACAGGGGTCCGTTTTTGAATGACATTTTTACAACTGATATTTCTGTATATTTTATATAAAAATGCATACTTATTATTTATAAAGATTACATACATTTAAAAGCATTTTTTTTTGCTGCTCATTTACAACTGAAAATACGAGTGAAGTGTAGAATGAAATAGATGTCTTCTCATTTCACCTGCAAGAGGCAGCCTCATCGTTGAATCAAAACGGATAAATTTGTCAGAATAAAATTGACCTAATCTCTATGACTTAAACGTCCTTTTAAGTTTTTCCCTTCTCATGATATTTTCAGGAATTTAGCCTACTCATATTGCATTCATTCATGAATAAAGAACCCCCTTTGAAGATTATTGTACGACTTTACCGGCAGTAGAAGATGGAATCGCGATTCAAACAGTACCATCTGCTAACTGAAAATATGCCCCCAAAAATGTAAATAAGCTTGACATTTATTTAGTGGAAAATCGCTTTCATAAAAAGCTCACTGGTCGCGATCATTGTCAGTAACAACGGCAAGTGCGATATAGCCCTGTGTGGAGAAGCTGCCCCGGTAAATTGTACTACTACGGTACAGTACTAGACTACTGCTGTGTTCGTCTTGGTAGCGATTGCATTGGTTGAATTTGATTTAACGTTCCGTTGTACGGTTTAGGCTGAAATTAATTATTTTCATGAACAGATTGACAAAGTTTAGGCTGTGGCAATGAAGTTAAGGTTAGTAGTTAGATAGATTTTTGATTTAAGTAAGGGGAGTGCCGAACATGTTCTGTCGCCGTTTGACTTCCTACAGCTGTGTAGATGTTTTTGTAGTGTCTCGCGTAGGCTACAGCGTTTCAGTGAGCAACACTGGTTTGAAACCACAGGTAATGATAATTTCACCCACAAATCGTTTACTTGTAATGTAATGTCATAATAAATCCTACAACAAAAATGTATTTGTGAGGAATGTTTATTTTAACGATTGAAAACAGATGCATCATAGACCACTGTAGTATGTGTTGCCCGGGCAACAGAGGCTAATGTCACGATGCTAATACTTCAGTGACATAGTAGACTACTGTTTCCGAAAGTATATGTACTTCCTTAATAAAATCAGCTTATAGTGTACATTACACGTCACAATTGTGTGTCATATCACAAAGTAAAATTAGTAAATAGTTATCACCCTGGCCTCTTTGCTTGTGGCGTTTCTGCAGCTGCCTTGCAGTAAAGCTATAGTTAGCCTAGCTATCCCCCAAGTTAACAGATGCGAAACGAATGTTCTGCCAAAGGTAGTCACGCGTGTTTTCGTGACGTCAGTGACGTAAGTAGCGTCTTTGACTGTGGCTAGCAAGTTAGCCACCGTTAGCTTCACTTTTCGCCACAAAAAATTAATTTCCACTTAAACCATGCATCGGAACGTATATCCCAATAGAAGCAACTCAATCGCTACCAAGACGAAACCTTTGACACCTAGGTTGTCTATGTAGGCCAAATATTGACTGAGTTTTAGGGGGGCAAAAAGAATAATAAAAATAACTAGAAAGGCATTTCCTGCTGAAAATGCGTTGGAATGCTGAAAGATGCAATTATTTTTCTTAAATTGCAGAAAATACAGAAATGAGAAAATACCCGCAAGCTGAAATGAATGTCAAGAAATGTGTGAGTCACACAAAAGAGGCAGTGTGGAAACTGAACTGCATCATCTAACAACGCTAAGAGCTGAAATACAATGCGGGAGAAGCTGAAAGCTGAACTGTTAAACAGAAGAAGAAGTAGGCCTAGGCTAGCTAGTCATAAAAAGAATATTATAGTCTTAACAGCTGAAATTATAGTTGGGATAGTAATAGCTGTGACTCCCTCCCAAGCACAGTCAGACAGCAAATGGTTTCCTTTACGGGTTTTTAATGAAGTCTTCTTCTCCACATCAAACCATGAAAACTATGTAATACACGGTATCAAAACACACTAGAAAAGGCTGTTCCTGCGAAACAGCAGTGAGAATGCCGAAAACCTGAATGGGGATAGCTGACCATGCTAAAAAAGCTGAAAATAGTGAAAATCTTGTAGAAAGTTATAAGCTGAAGCTTCAAAACGCCTAAAAGGTATTTTTGAAAGGGGCAGGAGCTGGACGAAGGCATAAAACTACAGAAAAGAGAAGAACAATGCAAAAAGAGAAATAATTCAGAAGAATTTGAAAATTTAGTAGAAAGTCATTTGCTCAGGTTTCAAATTGGTCTGAAATGTATTTTAGAGAGGACCTGGAGCTAACTGATTAAAATGCTGCTGCAAAAAAAGTTGAACTATTGTGGGTAGTGAATAAGATCATGCTACATCTAACCAGCGGATCATCTTGCAAGTGTGTCAAAGTGGTATTTTTACACTGTATTAACACCGTAGGCGTGAATAATGCATGCATAGTGATTGTCGTCCATCTGTAGCCGAAGCTAAGCTAGAGAGAGGATGCAATGGGAGACTTTCTACAGTAAGCCATATCTACTGCATCAAATTGAAAACGGAGACCATCTTTTGATTAAAGACAAGTTCCTTAACCTCTGTTGTCAATATCGGCAATAAAAAGTAAATACTCTTCAGTTACGAAGCATTTGTTTGTAGCTAGGTAACGAATATTATGTCTGGAAAAACGAAGCTAGCTATGTGACCTGGTTTCGCCGTATGATGACAGTCGTAGTGTCACTAGAATGGCCATAACAAAAGATCATATTTCAAATCTGTCTGCTGTTCTACATTGCCCACACAATTCAACTCTAACATGGCTTGTATCGAAAGTGCTCGAAAATTAGCTCGTCTAATGTATGGTGGACTGAGAACATATTTGTTAGTCAAAGCAGAGCGAGCGGATGTCGTTGGAGAGCTCCTACAGTGTTAGATTTACTGCTTCAAATTGAAAACGGAGAAGATATTTAGAGTAAAGACAATTTACTTAACATCTGTGTTCAATATCGTCAATTAAAAGTAAAAACTTTCCAGTTACGAAGCGTTTGTTCGTAGGATTAACGCCAGCTGCAGCAAACACATGCCCCAGCCCCTGTTTTTGGCTGTTCGTGACGGTCAGCTATGACATGTCTTGAGCCTCTATTTTTGCAGATTTCTGTGAAACTTGCTAAAATAAAAACGATCTAGCTAGATTATGTACACTTTAAGCTCAATGTACATACCTTGTTTGGCCAATTTGGTCGATTGTGGAGAAAAAAAGTCAAACCGTTTTTAGTTATGGAGAGCCATCGCGCTAGCTCGATTATACGAGAGAATAACAGAAATGTAGCTAGAATCCACACCTCACACAAGTTAACCGAGACGCAAAACTGTACGTCCAATCCAAAAAATACGGATATTTTCCGAGACCCAAGACTCTGCCTAAACCAGAGATATTCTATATATGTCTGTGCAGTCAGAAATACGACTCTACCTGCAGTTTCGAAAACGTGCTCCTTTTGCTTTCCTGGTGCGTGTTTGTTTGGTTGCCACGTGATGGCGCAGCTGTGATGGCTAACGAGCTAGGCAGAGAGAAAAACGAACATTTACCTAGCATCCACACCTCAAACAAGTTGACCTAGACGCAAAACTATACGTCCAATCCAAAAAATAAGGATATTTTCCGAGACCCAGGACTCTGCCGAAACCAAAGATGTCCTTTATATTTCTGTGCGGTCAGAAATACGACTCTACCGGCAGTTTCAAAATCTTGTTCTTTTTGCTTTCTCTGACGATTTTGTCACCAGATTTGCATTGGTCTCTATGGGGCGAGAGTTGGACTTTGTCTCGCTTTCGTGGGGCTCTGAACAAATGTGTACGTCTGTTGGATTCAACAGACAACTGTCTACGACCAGCACAAAATTAGCTATCTATTGATCCAAAAACGAAGTATGAAGAGCGAAAATTGTGGCAATGCTGGCAAACTAGAAATATTTTTTCAACGACATCCGAAACTGCCCTCCACTCTAAGCGTTTCAGTCTGCACTCTAGGGTTTCACGTAAACACCCATGTAAATCTCAGAAACGGCTTGAAAAAGTCATGAAACATAATCAGTGATATTGAAAAAAGTTGAATAGATATCAAAAAGCTGAATTATTTAAAAATAGTTTAGGGTTTTGTCAACATTTTAAAGTTTAAATGGTGGCTCTAGCTGAAAGATTGAGGAAGAAGAAGGATTTGGAAGTTGAAGAAGTTTGAGAGGATTTGAAAGAAAACTCCATTGGAAACCCATGTTAAAAATATTATGAATATTGATTTATATTAATTCAAGCATAAGAGGTACAAAGCTGAAAAGTCACAGCAGGAATGGCCTGAAACTGCTGAATTGTTTGATAGGTGAACGGTTTTAATAGCTGAAGATTTGAAGGCGCTGAAACGTGCCACGGAAGAAATAGAATAAGAAGAATATGAAGAAGTTGAATAAAGATTCAAAGAACAATACTTGGAATGCTGAAGCAGCATTCCAACAATAATATATATGTGAGAGAACAAAGGTTGTGCCCTTGCCGAAGGCAAAGCACACCCAAATAATAAGTATGCAGAATAACAATAGTGTTTTTGCTTGCAGCAAACACACTAATAAGTATGCAGAATAACAAGTGTTTTTGCTTGCAGCAAACACACTAATAATATCGGCGTATATCATATTGTATATTACATTTCACATTTGTGTTTTTTATCACAATGTTAAATGAGCAAATGGTTACTACCCTGGCCTTTGCCTGTGGCGTTTCTGCAGCTGTCTTGCATTTTTAGGTTGCTAGCTATTTCCCAGAAGTTAACAAGCACACGGGTTTGTCACATCATGACGTTAGTGTCTGTGGCTAGCTAGTTAGCCACCAGCTTCACTTTTTGCCACAAACCTAAACCGTGCAATGGAACGTAAAATCCAATACAAGCAACGCAATCATGACCAAGACGAACATTTTGACACTGACGTTATCTATGTAGTGCAAAAATTGAGGGAGTTAGGGTGGGAAAATAAATAATGAAAAATATATATTAGAGAGAATATAGGTGTGCCTTGTTCCAAGTTCACCCAATAATAATAAGAAAAGGTATAAACACAATAGGTGGCTTCTCTGCTTGGCCCCCAAAAACTAGAGGGTACAATTTCTCGGGAAATTGTGAGGTGTGCTTGTGGCTGCACGTGCTGACCATCTCCTGCTGTTTACTGATATCAACAATTCAGTGTGTTTTTTACTTCGGTTTTATAAGAAAGGAAAAAGATTGTTGAAACTAGTCCCTTTTAATTTGTATCCGTTTACTAGGATTATAATTTCAGGAGAGCAAGCAATATCATCCATTAGTTGACTTGCATTTGAAATTGAATATATGTATCAACTTCAATATATGAATGTTTTCTGTTGGTGAAAAGCTAGCTCAGACGCATCTTTTTAAATCACTCTGATCTATTGTAATGTGTTATAAACCTAACAGATTTCCCTTACTTGACTGTACAGAATCAATTTAAATTCTAGCTGAGCAACAGCGCAAAGACAGGGACAACAAAGCTGACTAAGAAAAGTAAGAAAAGTATTTAACTGCGGTGCTTTGGTTGACTCGGTGCTTTGGACTAGGGATGCACCGAATCCAGGATTCGGTTTCGTCCGAATATTGGGCTTTTTGACGGGGTTCGGTTTCGGCCGAACCTTAGAATTTGTATCCACCAAACCGAACCCTATGCTTGCACTACGCTGGTCGACATAATGACCCGCCATTGATTACGGGAAGGTATTTACATTGGTTCAATGCAGTAGGCTGAGAAAGTGAAAATGGAACTTGTGAGCAGAAAAAGTGTTGTTTGGCAGTACTTTCAGTCAAAAGAAGGCGATTCAAGTCGAGCTTCATGTTCAATTTGCAATGCCGATTTGTCTCGTGATGGCAAGGACCCGAAACAATACACAACATCTCCCCTGTTAAATTATTGATTGGATCTTGAGATAGGCATATGATAATTGTCTCTCTGGATAAGAGCGTCTGCTAAATGACTAAATGTAAATTGTCAAAATAGTTTTTCCCACTTGTTTTTCCAGGCATAATGTTGCCTATTCTTCTTTTTACAGTTAAAATAAAATGAAAAATACACTTCTGTGGACGTTGTTTACTTCATTAATGTGTTTACTGTGTTCAAGGACTGAGGATGGGAGTAGGATTCGGTATTCGGATTCGGCAGAATCTTAACCAGTGGATTCGGTATACGGCCGAACCCCAAAAATCTGGATTTGGTGCATCTCTACTTTGGATGAGTTGGTGCTTTGGACGACTCGGTGCTTTGGAATAACACTTTTGGAAACAGCTAGTAGCAGACATAACATGCCGTGGTAACAGCTAACTAACTTGTAATACAGTACCTCCCAGAATACATTGTCTATGTAGTGCAACAATTCATGTGTAACGGTGAGAAAATAGTAATAAATAAATAATATATATGAGACAGAATATAGGTTGTGCCTTGCCAAAGACAAGCTCACCCAATAAGAAGAAGAAAAGGTAGAAACACAATAGGGGGCTTCGCAGCTTTGTTGCTTGACCCCAATAAGAAAAGGTAGAAACACAAATGGTGGCCCCCAATGAGAAACATGATCAAATTAGATAAAGTTCAAAGTGAAAACTGCCTATAATCCAAAGCGGTAAAGGTCTGAGCTCTAGATTGTGTGAATAGGACTAAGGTCCCATCAGAAATAAAGTGTACCAGAAGGAGAACTGAGTTCTCTTTCAAATGAACTGAAAATGTGCAAATCACAAAAAGAACCAAGTCCCTTTTCTGTTGCTCCATTTTAAGAGGACTGAGGTGGTTGTTCGTTTGAAAAGTACTAGCATAAGAGGACCCATTAGCGTCTGGCTAGCTCTCTGTTTGTCAGGAATTTTACGTAAATGTTGATATAATACAAATAAAAAGCGTTGTCATAGCATTGTACTTCAGTATAGATACACACCTATATCAAAACATTATGGCTTAAAAATCTAAATTGTAATTTAGCGGAAGATTGTATTTAGACAGTTAGCTAAGGGGGACCCATTATCGGCCGTCCAACCACTTTCAATTGAGAAATGTCAAGTTTGACGCTGCGCAAGACCAGGGTTTTTCCTGCAGAGAATTAAGAGGCGTAATAAAATATGCTTCAATGTGATAATTGGCATTTTCTTTCATCATAATTATTAGCTTAATAATTACTACTTGTAAAAAGTGTTAGCTTGAGCCAGTTGAAGCATGGTACACATGCACGTGTGCATATGATCAGGATGTTACCACCTCTGCCTCATTTTGAGCCAGGAAAACCTGAAGACATACTACACATATGGTTTGAGTGTGTGTTTCTATATTATAATATCAAAGAAAGAGGCTGTAATCATATGCAGATAAGGGTGCATACATATTGGTGAGTTACCTTCTTGTTACTGCAGTAAATCTCCTTTAACAAATTAACGGAAGAAACGGTCTTGGCCGATAATGGGGTCTGGAATGTTGGAGAGTTTGAATGGCCGATAATGGGTCGATAAACACTCTTATTTACTAGTTACCTTTTCTTATGTAGTCAGTCAGTTGAAATGTTGTTTAAAGCGAGGAAACTATTTACCTGCAGGAGCTGGATCTGGACATACTGGGTCCCTGTGACAGGGTCGCAGAGCGTCAGCCCCCCATTGGCTACTGTGGCACCGTTGCTATAACGGGCGTTGCAGGGAGCAAATGATGACGAGGCACATCCAGCCTTCCCACCTTTACCCTTCCTCTGGCCCAGTCCGGGACTTCCTGTCAGGAACATTCCCCCCCAAAGAATTCTAATAGTAGTCATTTAATTACCATTATCTCGTTCAAAAGACTTGTGTATTATTGTGCATACTTTCTAAATGTGTGTTCTTACCAGTGTTGGGGGAAGTTAATCAAAAAAGTAATAGATTAGTTATTACTTATTATTGTTGAGTAACAGTAGTGTGATTAAGTTCAGTATTACTTTCTGTACAAAGTAATATTATTACTTATTATATTACTTTTAATAGTAGCGAGTTTGACTTCGTAAAAAAATTGCAAGAACATAGGCTACAGACACAAAATATTCCTATATGTTTCTTTAAAAAAGAACGTTTATTTCAAACAATCTTAAACATCAAAAAGGCTTATAAATAAAAAAATAGATATATATTTGTGTGAAGAAATTATACTTTGTTAGCAGCCACTTGTGGAAACGGGTCGCCATCTCTCAAGGTTTAAAGTGGATTTTTCGCTAGCTTCCTGCTTCATTTCTCTGTGGACACTTTCGAGGTGTTTTTTTAAGTTTGAAGTGCTGCTTTTGGCAGTAGATATTTTGTTGGGGCGCAGTTTGCAGTTCACTTCAATGTTTTTTCCTATATCTTCAATGAAAGCGAAATAGTGTGAATATTTCCACCCCGGAAAGGTAACACGTTCTGCGGCCATGATTGCTGTTGTGTTTTCCTGCAGCGTGAATCAAAGGCAAACAGTAGGCCACTGCACCCAGGAAGTGTCGTCTAGGCAACAATCTGTATTTATAAGGCTATTCCTTTGTTGAATTAATGCAGTAACTTGGATAATTTACGCAAGTTACTTAACCCTTGTGTTATCTTCGGGTCATTCTGACCCATCAGTCATTGTGACCCACCGTCGTATTGCGACAACTTTACCGCATACAAAAACAAAGTGAATCATTTTCTTTTAACCGTTGGGCTGTCTCAGACCCCCCACATTTCGATGGTTAAAAGAAAATTATTTTTATTTGTTTTTGTATTGGGTAAAATTGGGTAAACACAACGATGGTTCATTATGAACCTTTGGGTCATGTGACCCGAAGGCAGCACAAAGGTTAAATAAGTAACTGTAATAATATTACTCAATGTCAAAAACTAACATTATATTACTTCGTTACTCACTTAAGTAATAATATTATGTACACAAATTAATAATATTATGTACACAGCTGGTTATTACCCCCAACACTGGTTCTTACACATTATTATAATTGTCTCTATTATTATTATTACTATTATTTTTTTTGATTGATTGAATGTATGACTGTGTCTGACGAACGCTGTGTTTGTGTTACCTGAGCAGGCAGCAGGACCTCTTTGCTTTCTCTTCTTGGCTAGTTGAATAGCTCTGTAGTCTGTTCGCGCTGAACCCCCACTCTCCTACAAGATACAAACACAAAACGTACTTTAAGGTTGTTCAATACACCGCACACTCAAGACACTTGCTGTACAAATGTGGAACTTCCATTTCTCAGGTCATCAACTCTGTTAATCAGCACTGTACAATCCCTAATCAGGTGTTCGTCAGCTCATATGGCTCTTACCAGGAAGGAGCTTGGTGAAATGGCACTGAACTCCGGGTCCTTCTGGGGGCTGAAGGTGGCACTGTGTCCTGGGAAGACGTACTGGGTCAGCTCCTTGGCCCTCCCCTCCTGGGGTCCCAGTACCTCCACACACCCCAGCAGAGGCCCCATGCCTGCTCGACCACTCCCAAGACCTGCCTCCAGCACCTTGGAGGGCAGGGCCAGGAGCTCGGCCACAGGGGGCCCTCCCGGGGAGGGGGACCCGTCGGGCTCAGTACTTGAGGAGCCAGAAATGTGTGTGTGTGAGAGGGCATGATCCACAGTGGCAGGACCCTGTAAGGTCAGGGCAGTAAGAGTCCCCAGTGCCTCTGTGGTGACAGTCTGGACATCGTCCAGGTGAAGGGTGGCTTGAGGGGGGAGGACACTGCCGACAGCCCCTTCCAGCCCATGTTGGACTCCCATGTCGGTGCCGGCTGTCAGTATGAGCGGGTCCACAGATTTCGTAAGTGTGGCGTTGGTACCTAGCGTAGAGCTCACTGAGGACGGGTCAATAGTAAGGATCCCCGAGCTGACAAGGGAAAGGTCCATAGCAAATGAACCTGTTCCACCCGTGCCTCCCACGGTTAGTCCAATTCCAACACCGGCAGCAGTCGCTCCAGGACCCCCGGGCACCCCAGAGAATAGGGAGCTGAGGTCCAGATTGGCCAGCTGGTCAACCCCAACAATGCCTGGCCCTGCTGCTGTAGTGGTTGTGGTGCTGATGAGCTCGCTGCTGGGGGTCAGGGTCGGCGTGGTTTCCAGCTGGTTCAGCACATCTATAATAGGAGGACAGGAAGATTTTTGTCAGAGTCAGACTCTATGCTGTGTTCAACAAGGAACACCAGCTCTGTAATTGTCAGACAGAAATACATTGTAGCAATGAAAAGGATTATGTAGGAATCCCAAGGAACATAAATGCAAAACACACTTAGGTGTCAGGGTTTGTGTGCGTACCAGGGCTGAGGTGGTGGTGTTTCACCATGTGGCTCTTTAGACTGCTGCGGGTAGAGAAATGCTTGTCGCAGCTGGCCACAGGGCAGCGAGCCCTCAGGCTGCCTGCATCCTGCTTGTGCTTCTTGGAGTGAATGTATAGACTGCTCCGGGCTGAGAACTTGGCATTGCAGCCTGGGAATGCACAAACATGCAGGAAAAACACACACACACACATTCACAGATGCTAGTTAAGCCTCTGATGCAGTTTTATAAAGTAACAAATATAGTGAAATCAATTACACTCACATTCTGCTGTGCCCAAAATGTATTTTTACATGGAGTCACCACAATAAACTACGGAAGGCATAACAGGACACATAATGGGCAGTGAAAGACCTTGCCCCCACCTTCAAAGTGGCACTCGAAGGGTTTGGTACCCAGGTGGGTGATGCTATGGCCTTTCAGGTGCTCTGCCCGGGTGAAGGACTTGCCGCAGCCGTCCTCGGGGCAGGTAAAGCGGCGGTCATCGTCGTGCTTCCTGTAACATCAATGACAGGAGGGTCACAGGAGTTTGCTCGGTTGGAACTCCAACATTACAATTTCCTACGACAAAAATTACAAACAAGTAAAAACACTGAATAACAGGGAATGTAGAGACAGTGAAAAAGTTCACAAAAATGTGTGTTTTAGGGTCAAACTTACCTTTTGTGTCTTAGTAACTTTGACATGCTGGTGAAAGTCCAGCCACAATTGTCTGAGTCACAGACAAACGGCCTCTCCCCTGGGACCAGATAATGTTCACAGTGAGTTGAAATATTGTTTAAAATGACAGAATCTACACAAATGACCATACAATTTAAACACAAAGTGATTATAGGCTTTATACAGCACAATACCCCTATTAATAACTCATATAATCACATTTCAATGAATGGTATTCCTTAGTAGCTGATTCATTACTAAAGACAATTGTGTTTATTCTTGTGGACAGTTTCTACCTGTGTGGCTTCTCATGTGGACCTTGAGTCGGCAAGCCTTGTCGTAGCACTTGTCACAGCCTGGGAAGGTGCAGATGAACTGGCCCGTCTCACGGAAGTGTGTCCGGTTGTGGGAGAAAAGTGCGCTGAAGGTGATAAAGGTCTTTTCGCAGCCTAGAGGACAAGGGAGTGGAGGAAGAAGTTGGCAAGAGGGTTAGAAGGTATACACACCTTAGCTAAATCAAAAATGTGTTTCCTAGTTTATTTGCATGCCTTTCAAATGAAGATCACAAATAGACCTCTTTACAGAAAACATTTGAAGGGGGGGGGGGGGGGGGGGGGAGTTGAAAATCATTTTGAAATAGTGACAATTCCACAGTCTCACCTGGGAATTCACACTTGTACGGTCTCTGGGGTTCGAAGTGGACTCTCAGGTGATTGGTGAGCCGCGTGGAGCTGCGAAACCTCTCATTGCAGATCTCGCACACAAAGGCATTCTCTTGGTCGTGGGTCTTGACGTGCGCCCTCAGGTTGTAGACCGTGGTGAAGTGGCGGCCACAGCCCTCAAACTCACATTTATGTGGCCGGACCTTGTTGTGTGACTGGAGGTGGCGCTTGAGCTTGTATGAGGTAGTGAACGCCCAGCCACAGTCCTCAAAGGAGCACTTGAAGGGACGCTGATCCTCCGTGTGGTTCAGCAGGTGGACTTTGAGCTTTTGACGAGTGTCAAAAGTGATAGGGCAGCCCTGCTGTGGGCAGTGGAGTGCCACTAGGGCACCTTTCTTGGATAGTCCCATTGAATTGAGGGGATGGAAGTCAACATTGCACTCGGTGGATGCCTCTTTGGTAGATTGGGACAAAATGTCCCCCTCAATTATGGCACAAAGAGCTGCCCCCTCTTGCTTGATGACAGGGCATGAGTCCAAAGACGCACTCAACTCTGACAACGAACAGTCGTCAGCGAGGGCTAGTTCAGAGTCACTCATGGACAGGCCTGCTCTGGGCTCCTCGTTGTGGCCTGAAGAGGTTATGGCCACATTGCTGATCTTACCAATAGATTTGGTCCCACTGTCATAGTTGAGAAGCACAATATCCTCGTGGTCTTTCATGCCCAGGTGCTCCTTCAAGCTGACCATCCCGTCATCCCTGTGGCTGTAACCCTCTGGAGGCGCAGCCAGAGTCAGAATCCCATTCTCAATGGTCACTATGATGCTTTGGTTATTTATCATTATGGTTCCAGAAAAGGTCTCATTGGCAGACGCACTGGTGGCGGCCACATCCACGTTTGCAGACTCGGTGAGACTGGTAAGGTCAGAAATTATGCCAGAAGTGTCCGTGCTGTCGTTCATTTCAACAGTCTCAACAGTGTCCGCAGTTTCTGAAACCAAGGCACTGTTATTTATAGGGTGAGAGGCTAGTTCACTGGCTATCTCCCCATCCATGTTCTCAATGCAAACTGAGCCACGGACGTTAGGATGGTCATACTCGTTTGTCTGAACAATGTTTTCCTCCATTTCATAATGAACAGACTGTTTGGCATGTGATATAGCTGCCTCGCCCTCACCAACCGAGATTGAGTTCACCAAATTAAACTGAGGGACAGATTTACGGACAGAAGTCCGGACTGCCTCCATCAAACTGGAAGGGCTTTCAATATTGGAATTGTCTGCCTCCTTACCTTTTATTGCATCACCCTCTTTAGATAGAGCACCGGGACGATCTTTATTTGCGTCACTATTGTTGCTGTCTTCTTTGACAATGTTGAAAACAACATAGAATTCCTCCGTGTTTTTGTAAACTGCATTGTTGCTCTCCTGGGCCACTTGCTCCTTTGCCAAAGAATGTTGCTGGGAGGCGTCGTCTTCATGCTGCTGCCGTAAAGCCGAAGGTTGCAGAAACTGTTGAGGCGAATGTTCCTCTTCCCCCTCAAAGAAAGGCAACGCCATTTGTAATATGTTATTCCCACTTTCGACTTCATATTTATAACCTGTCCTAAAAAAATCGTGTGTGGGTAGTTGAACCTTAAACTCCCTTTCTTTCAAAGTATTCGCGTTACGGAGTCCAACGTTCGTAGTTTGCGTTTGCAGCAGCGGACAGTTTTTACCGTTCTGCCTGTGAGTGGGAAAGTACAAGCCACTGCCATTTTCTGCCTGTAGGCGAAATGGTGATGTCCTAGGCCTATTGTTGTTGTTGTCATTTTGCAGTTCGTGCGATTGAAAATGCTCATCTGTTTCGTTCTCGTTCGAAACGGAGCGAGAAAGTGCTTCTGTCGTTGTTCTACTAGAAGACGAACCTGTTCTACGTGGGGCGCCATGTTGATAGTGAATGTTCTGGCCATCTGAAAGCCCCTGGATTTCCATCTTGGTATCCCTGTAGCAGCAATGCATAAAAGGCCCGCCCTAGTCAAAGGCAAGGAAATCCGGGTAAGCCACCGCGGAGTTTACTGTGAACTGCGGGCTAGTCGTGTAATGGATCAGTTAGGACCGTAAAAAAAAAAAAAAACATCCATATTTCAGAGCACAACTTTTTAAGAAGGCCATTAGAATATATATATATATTTTTTTTTTTTTAAACAAATAAATGATAAATGAATAAATGATCAAATAAATTAGCAAGCTCAACACTTGCTGCACGTATTTACAAATAAATTATATATACATACTGTATGCAAAACATCTCTGTTTAACTAAGGTTGCTTACTCCAATAATGCCAGAAATCTCTCTCTCTGTCTGTCAGCGTGTGCATGTATTTTTTAGAATGGGATTTTAGCCTCTCGAGAACCGGGCACTCTTACACTCTTGCAGGGGCGGTTTTAGGCACGGGCGGACCGGGCAGCCGCCCGGGGCGGCATTTTTTCATGTCACGTGGGGGGCGCACGAGCATAAAATAAATAAATAAAAATCTCTGCGCCGCTAAGCGGTTTTCTCTTTTCTATCATTTCACTGTGTGGGCAATTGGCAAATTGGCGCCCCCTTCAGGCAGCTGCAGGCACCCCTGCTTGCTGAGAAGGTGCCGTGTACAGAAGCTGTGTGAAAAAAGGGGAGAGGGACAGACAGCTCATCTGACTGGGTCTCCCAAATGGAACAGACAATTCATAATATTATAAATATAGGCCTAAAGTTCCTGCACATTTTTTTTTTTTTTAATTGTGTGAAATGGCGAATTTAAATTGAATTTGCAGGCGCCCCCTGCTAAAAGCCACCCCGCTGGCATGGCCAAGTTCAATTATGTATATATTTATACATTCTGATGTTTGAGTTATCACTGTTGAAATAGAGGTTTAAAAACCACTGTATTGAAAATGTAATACATGAAATAATCGGTCTTACCACAACAGCCTTTTGATTTCAATGGGGGGGGGGGGGGGGGGGGGGTGGACCTTTTTTACTGGGGCCCCACATGTCTTTTTACATGTGCCCCAGTATAAATCTGCTGTGCCCCAGTAAAATCTCAAGTTTGAGTTTTCACAATTTACTTTACCAGTGCACAGTGCTCGGGATGTCGGTGATTAAGATGCAGTGATGGACAGCAGTGTCTCTACTTGTAGCGACGCTACTAGCTTAACTACATTTGTCAGTAGCTTGGCAGTAACGTCGCTATTTACAAAACCAAGTAACTTTTCAGTAGTTAAGCTCTTTTATTGATCAAGTAGCGCAGTAGCGTCCTCGAAAGCTAATTTCTCCTGGACATTTCTGATGTTCATACATAAGGTTGGTGGATTATTGTGTTGACAAAGCACTGAAAAAGCATCTCACATATCCCGTTCTGCAGTTAACGTTACAACCGATTTCACGAGAGCCGAGTACAGCGAGGGCTGTCATCTTCTCATCTCCACTCACACAGCGCCTGCGCGGCCAGTCTGACTAGATAACAGCAATTGTGTATTAGCATTGTGGATTAGGCTATTGTTCAATAAATACATCTAAACATATTTTAGCCTTTATCTAACTGACAATTGTGTTGATCACTAAAATTGCATTGACTATGTATGTTATGTGTTATGTTATGCTATGTATGTTATGTGACTAGTTATGTTATGCTATGTAGTTTTTTTAACTGAAAGTAGCTACTAATGTATCAAGCTACTTTTGACAGATTTTTGTAACTTAGCTTGCTACATTTTTATGAGTGGTAGCTTCTGTGTAGTGAAGCTGAATTTATTGTAGAGTAGCTAGTAGCTTAGCTCACTACACATATCAAGTAGCTTGCCCATCACTGTTAAGATGTCAGTGAAACACACAAATAGGGGGGGGGGGGGGGTCAGATGGCTGAGCAGTTAGGGAATCAGGGTATTAATCAGAAGGTTGCTGGTTCGATTCCCGGCCATGCCATTACTTGTGTCCTTGGGCAAGGCACTTCACCCTACTTGCCTCGGGGGAATGTCCCTGTACTTACTGTAAGTAAGTCGCTCTGGATAAGAGCGTCTGCTAAATGACTAAATGTAAATACAGATTACTTGAACTATAGATGGTGCATAGTGCCCGTGATAAAAATTGGTGGCACACACATACACAGATTCCTGGAATTATAGATGGGGCACAGTGCCCGTGATGACTTTGGTACCTATATTTCTCAGATCACAATTTAAATTGTCTTTCATCTCTGAAGTACTTGTTAAACCTCCACAGCATCTATTATAGTCACTTATGCACATCATAAAAGCAATTTCTCATGATTTTAAACAAATTGCCAATGCTCTGGTACATTCATGTAAATGATTATGTAGCCTTCAATAAATTGCCTTCAGACATTTCCTACATTATAAATTGCTTATGTTATGCCTTATCTATTATTCCAGGAATCTGTGTGTGTGCCACCAACTGCATCACAGGCATTGTGCACTAATTGAACCATAATAACTGACATGTGCCTTCACCTTTGCAAATGGCTCTGAAATAGTAGACTGACATTAGGCCTACTTCAAATTTAATGCCATTGCATGTTTCATAGTTTCACTTTATTGAACCACAATATCATTCTCTGTCACCCCTGGCAAAGTTTTCTGTGCTGCATCTACGCGTACTGTTATACTTTTTGGGTTAGAGTTCCAAAACTGTCGAAGCATTATTACGGCCTTATTTTGCGTTTGTCGATATGGATTGGGGAAAATAAATAATTAAATGTCAGGTACACGGTCCCAACATGGTTGTAATATTTTTGATGACCACTAAGTGGCGAAATAGGTTCATTGATCAGCAATTGAAGTTGAACACTAGGTTAATCTAAAATCAGTACACTGAATAAATCAGGTTACTGAAAAACAAAAGAGGCATACTCTAATTAAATATATAAAA
This sequence comes from Osmerus mordax, assembly GCF_038355195.1. Classification (NCBI taxonomy): domain Eukaryota; kingdom Metazoa; phylum Chordata; class Actinopteri; order Osmeriformes; family Osmeridae; genus Osmerus; species Osmerus mordax. The sequence goes on along the minus strand of NC_090050.1, from coordinate 4,233,007 downwards.
GATATAGGCCTATAAAATATGTCAACATATCTAATTTGTGGCTAAGACTCAAAGTTGAACAAAGTGGACTAAAATGTATGCAGCATTAAAATGACTGACTCCAAGGGTGGATTTGCAATGAAAACATGGACATCTAGATAACAGCTGCCATTCATTCAGAAATTATCTTAGTTATTCTAATATCTTTATTTTATTTCCAAACTAGAGCTATAAACCACCATCATACAAGTCTTGACCACTACATTGTTGACAAAAAAATAACATACACATTTACATTATCATATAGAAACAGAGAGTAGGAAGACTGTTTACATAATATTCTTACATTGACTCAAATGTACAGAAGCAAAACAGGTAAGCAAAATTTATAATAAGTATACTTGAAGAAAAAACGGTTGTGACCAGTATACTGGTGGAGTGCGTCAATTGTACTTAAATGAGGGCACAAACAAATACCGTACACATTAAATAAAAAGTCTGATATGCATTCTGCAAAGATTTTAACATGTGAAGTGATTTCAACCTTTCTTTTATAATACTAACACGCATGCACTTGTTAAAACACTATGTTACACATCTATATATTTACTATTAATATATCATATAATCTTTATCTCTTACATTGGCAGTTCCTTCAAGTAAACTGGTTGTAAACTAAATTCAGTGAACAATTTAGGCGCTTAAAATAACAACGCAGCAAGGTCAGATGTCAGAAAAATTATAACTACAACCAGCAGCAGTGTACAAGCCAAATAAGCATGCAAAAACAATAGAAATAACTTGCATTTAGTCATATAAAAATAGAATCCTCCCCTGACACATACATTGGGATTAAGACAAGAGATAAGGCCACATATCAGTATCCTTTCCAATGCCAAAAGACACACTACTGTATTGTCCTGTCCATTTCATACTTAAGCTCATACTGTATAATTGACAGTGTTTACAATGTTTTTTGGACATGTAAGGCTTTTCCCGATAACATTACCAACCAGACCAAAGACCCAAAGTGTGTCTTGTAAAAAGTATTTATGGACCATTGTCTTTCCAATTCCGGATTTCCTGTACACTTTATTGTTGATATCAGATGCAAGCCATGACATTAGTAGGTGAATGCAGTGCACAAAGGAAACAATGACAACTGTTGAATTAAAAGTAGAGTAATGTAACCGAAATGGCTTGGTAGTTTTTGGTATCCACCTCATACAATTTGCTGAAGGTCATTGAAATTGAGTTGCTTTACTGCAAGGGATTAGGGGCATGAGTGGAGAAGAGAAGCAGACAGATGACAGACAGAGAATGATCAAACCTGTCACACATAGAACTTTCTTTCCATCCAGTCCTCGTGGTATTATTCTTTACTGTACATCCAAAACTAAAAAGGCTTAATAAAACCAACAACTCCTGAGATTAAAAAATAAATAAAAATGAAGGCCAAAGACTGCATCACATGCCTCATTTACAAGCTCAAAGATTATGTCACCCTATGAGGCATATCGGGTATATCTCAAATACCACAACATTTGCAAGTAAAATGGAACATTCAAACTTTCTCAAAACAGCTTGAGTGGCAGATGAGAGCAACTTTTGCCGATGCATGCCATTAGTCTTTCTTTCTCTGCACTTTCTGCAGAACTATTGACGGGATGTGAAGGTGACTGGGCACATGCTTTGCTACATTGAAGCACTTTTGGCCTGTGAAGCGTGCAGTGCTTGGCCTTTCTCATTCTAAACAGACACACAATCCAGAGGCTTTGAAAGACAGCAGTTGGGACAACATTGACTGAACACATCATAAATGATTCATAAAAAGTGCAGAATAGGGTTTTGAAAGTTATCAATCGGAGGGAAGAAAAAAGTAATTCTTTCATAAAAAAATTACAACTGAAGACGGTAGGATTTTATCTTCAGTGTTATAGTCAGGAAGTCATCAAATTGCAAAGACGATAAAGAAAATAGAGGCGAGAGCCGGGAATATTTTTCAGCCGTGTTTCATCTCAAGACAATTTCATGGCCCTTCATTTCTGGAAACATTGGCTTTCAGGGGGCGCCTGCAAAAGCCACCCCGCTGGCATGGCCAAGTTCAATTATGTATATATTTATACATTCTGATGTTTGAGTTATCACTGTTGAAATAGAGGTTTCAAAGACCACTGTATTGAAAATGTAATACATGAAATTTCATCATCTTTACTGTATTTATATATACATTTTCATGTGCTTACAGTGGCTGTGCAAATATCCGACTTGATACAGTGCCATATCAACAATGTGTTTGCAATCGAGCATCGCCCCAGTCAAAAGGAATGAAAGAATGGTATTGTTCACAACAGTCCAGGGATACCCACAATGTTCCTCTATGTAGCTCTTATCCAACCCATTCAAAGGCTTCAATGATGCTTCTCACCACAAAAAACACTCAAATTAAAACACATGCTGATATGAGTATCAGCAGTTGAGACACTAGTGCACCATTGTTAGTCAGATAAAAGGTGCAACCTGTTGTTTTTGGTCTCTCATAATGTTCAACTGTATCTTCTGAGGTGAAGAGAAAGAAGGCAAGGAGAACTAGAGAGGGTACAATTTCTGGGGAATTTGTAGGGTGTGCTTGCTTGCGTCGGTTGCAGGTGGGTCCATCCCTTTAAGTGTTTCCCTTCTAGTGATATGTTCAAGCATTTAGCCTAGCTCATATTGCATAATTCATTAAGAACCCCCTTTGAAACAAGCTATTGTAACAACATTGTCACCGGAAGTATTTCATATGGAATTGCGATTCAAACAGTACCATCTGCTAACTGAAAATATGCCCCCAAAAACGTAAATAAGCTTGACAGTTATTTAGGGGAAATGGCAAATTCAACAGAAGTTCGCTATGAACAAGCTAGCTGCCTATTGCTAGCCAAACGTCAGTGAGGGGATTGTTTTAAAGCGCCAGAAATTTGAATGTTTCTTTTGACATAAAGTTTAGGCTGTGGCATTGAAGTCAGCGATGCACCACACAAGCTTGAGTTTAAATACATTATTTAATGTGACATTACTTGCTGTACATGCAAGTCTTGATTTGCTTAAATGTACATGTGCTGCTAGTACACCACGGCACGATACTCGCTGTGCAACAGCACATCTATGCACATTGTATCCATGCGTCGCTGCTAACGTGTGCTGACGTTGTGACGTAGGCTAGCACTGAGTTAGCCTGGTCCTAACCAGACTCTCGTACATTTCATTTGTACAGAGAGTCTGGGCTCGCTCCATTGACAAGCATTAACTTCCTTGAAGGCGGGTACTCTGTTGAAGTTTAAAACTATTGGATCTGCCCAGAGCCACTCTGGATCTGCCATAACCAATCGCTAGCGTTCGCCTTAGCCAACTCCTTCACAACTAACAGAGCTATCTGGAAAATCAAACGAACCTCGTGGGGATCAAAGATTGTTCTTGTTCCGGCTTTAACTTCTGGATATTCGGCAGCGTTGCCACAACGGACCGAATGGCTTCGCTCGCATCTTTCTCCGCCACCATTACGGAACTACAACACAAACTAGCACACAACATCAACGTCATCGTTCTCAGCCACTCCCTCTGTTCGCTGATTGGACAAGTAGAAAGTTAACCGGTGATATCAGACTCGTAAGTCTGATATCACTTCCGCTCAATTTTGATTTTGCTTCTGTACGGCGTCTGGGCTTGAAGTACGTAGGAGGGCAGAGCCAAAACTTTCCGTCTGAACGTAAATAAAAATACAAGCAACTCAATCTCTACCAAGACGAAACTTTTGACATCGACGTTGTCTATGTAGTCCAATTATTGACGGATCCTTGGGGGGGCAAAAATAATAATAATAAAGAAGAAGATATATGTGAGAAAACAATCAGGGAAGTAGTGGGGGCTAAACGCACGTAAACGCCATTTACGCACCTCCCGAAATTCGGAAATAGCGTTTATCCACCTCTAAATTGCATAAATTGCGTTTATCCACCTTTAAATAGCGTTTATGCGCGTTTACGCACATCTAAGTTCCCTGCGCCTCGTATTCTGCCGTTGGAATAATCCGAAATAAATTTGGTGTAATTTTAAAACACCAAAGACTAAATTTCATATTGTTTAACATATAAACGCTGTAGTCTGAATCATTTCATCTGCGCTGTAGGGTCTGTGACCCTCCAATCAATGCGTTGCGGCTGCGATAGCGACACCAATCAGGATCCATGACGTATGTACACACACGTTGTGGATTAGTTTACCTGTTCGGAATGGATTAATTAGCCATGGATATCAGGCGATTTTTGAAGAGACCATCGAGTGCTCCCACTCCCACAGATGCCCGCAAAAGGCCTCAAGTACAGAGTGATCAATTCACGTTTGTAAACGTTGTTTTGGTTTGCACAACATCGCATTAAGACAGGGACAAACGGCTAGCCTACTATTATTAACGTTCTTTTAATTACGATGATGCAGATACAAGCCAACCTTACCGGTTCCATCCAAATAGGCCTAATGAAACGTAAAAATGAATAAATAAACAGGGTTGTCAAGCCTCTGTGAAGGGGCTGAAATGCTCGGGGGGGGGGGGGGGGGGGGGGGCGGGGGCTTGACGACCCTGTAAATAAATGAATAATAAAATTCATAGTTTACCCACTTCTATTTTTACCACTACACCACTGAGAACAATGGTTGTGCTCGCCAAAGGCGTGAGCACACCCAAAAATGGAAAGGAGAGGTTAGTGAATTTGAACCATTCAGATAGAGGCATCCGTTACATCATAGACAGCTCGCTGTGTGTGCCAGAAAGGAAGGCGCTCAGTCAGCCAGCAGTGGAGAGAAGCAAGTCAGGAAGGGAAAATGAATGAATGTCATCATGGACTGAAAATCTGTCAGTGTCGCATTGTAGATTTGTCATTCTCTCAGAAACACCATGGCAATCCACCCAAAAATAAGAAAGAAAAGATTTGAGATTATATATATATATATATTGTTTTTGTCTCCATTACTTTACATCTACATTACCCTACATCTTCAAGCAAGACATCTTGCCCCACACCCACCCTAAAACACATTCCCTCGATGTTCAATGCTGTCACCAAGTTCTTTCCCTCACTCCCAACCTCTTTCTCTCTACCCTCAGATGGATATGTTGGGCACTAGTGGGTGGTGGAGCAGGGTGGCGGAAGGGCAGGTCGAGGCTCAATTCTCCGACTCTTCATAAAGGAGAGAAGCTGCTCCGGGACTTCAGCTAGGACATCCTTGGCGAGCCTTGCCATGCTCAAAACCTGGTTCCCCGACCTGTCAATGTAGTCTCTAAATGGCACGAACTGGAAAGGAGAGGAGCAATGTATTGTAGAAAATTATGCAAAACTTAAGTACTTTAAAAAGTTCAACAAAACTGTAAAAGTATATAATGAAGAACATGGTAAAGGTATACAGTAAAAACTATTATTAGCATAGTGAACAAAACTTTTAAAGTATTTTTTACAAAATGTTTTGTCAATTGGTTGCGTGTGTTTGGGTGTGTTGTCATTAGCATTAATCTAAGTGTAAACGCAAGGACCTCTGTGTGTGTTTGTGACTCGATTATTTAAAGAATTGGGCTTTGCATGAAGTGAAATTCTCCAGCTGTATTGCTTAGGACTGATATGGAATTGTTGCCTGTATATAAACTTAATGTGGTTTAAATGTGATTTGATTTGTAAGGCTTTTATGTTCATGGTTAAGAAACAGGTTTGACCAGCTGTTGCTGTATACAGGAAAGGGGGATTGTTTGTTGTAGAGTAGATGACTAGCTGTTTAATTACTTCTGAGGTTGCTGTTCTCTGCAAAGTGACAGGTGACCCTGAGATAGATGCCCCATTGAGTTGTATGATGAGATTTTCTACTAAGGGGGGACTATTGTTTAAACTCTGATTGTATGGTTTTAGGTGTGCTTTGATCCAGGAATTTATTTTGAAGAAGACAGTGACCATTGAGGGTGGACCAATGTTTAGAACTGTGTACTATAAAATGGTGTGTTGAAGGATGTTCTTGGGAGTTCAGGGCCATCAGCCGAGTAGTGCTGGTGTCCGCTGGATTCTCCGGTTCCAATCTAGAATGCTAGATGGAGCTGTACGTAATTGTCTTTGTGTTATGCCAGATGGAGCTGTATGAAGATCAGAACTTCTGAGACACTGTTTGGGTGTGCGCTACTTCTGATCCCATCTGATTCATGGCCAGGTGGTTTTTGTGCTATTGTCTGATGTTTGTGTGTCAAAGATGGTTATGTTGGCGTAATGGTTGGGCTGTTTAATAAATATCAGTATGTTAAATAATTCAATTCATTTTCACTATTGATTCTCCCAAAAATTTCCACCACAGGACTCAGCAACATGCAGCGTGTGAAGATGTTTGGATGAGCGGTTCATGAGACATAATTATAAACGCGTATGCTGCCATGTTGAGCCACACTAAGCGATGGAGCCATGGATATCACGAGAATGGGCACTGCACTGGCATTCCCCGCCAATGGGTGTTACCATCGTAAAATATATAAAAAGATGTGTTGGTGACAGGTGCGTGGGGGAAAATAAGTTTTAAAAAGATGGCAACTCTACACACCCCTAGTCCTACAATTGTAACAGGTTTGTATGATAATGATGTCATGTCAATGTCAAACAGTTGTTTATTTATGTTTATTTATTTTTATTGCAAAACAGTGTACCGGGCGTAACACAGTGACTAACAAACTTGAACAGACAGCTTTTAACTATATTGTGGGAGTAAAATGTGCTTAGAGGATGAAGAAGAGGGTTTTACCTGGACGATATCACGCTCTGCAAAACGCCCCCTTGAGGACACTCTCACCTCGTCCCCATCGAGTTCCTCCATGGCTATGGAGCAAAGAGTTTGAAAGGATTCAAACCAAAATATCCCACCCCCTCCCATAAAAGCCACTTCTCCAAAACACATGAACACGCTTCCTGACTTCTATCGGGAGGTAGGTAGACAGACAAGTAGCCAATCAATGCATTTGGTACGAATGCTGTCCAATCATTAGTTCCGGTCCGACCTGATAGGTTGTGTTTATTACAGTCCTGCAACGCCCACAGATGTCAGTTTGATTTAATTTGACTGTCAAATCTTTAGATGTATTGGTTGCAATCAGGATGTGAAGTTTCATTCAGCAAATATGGAGTCAAAAAAGGAGTCAGATGGCTGAGCGGTTAGGGAATCGGGCTATTAATCAGAAGGTTGCCGGTTCGATACCCGGGGGTGTTCCATCAACGTCGCTAACGCAAGTCGCGCTAACACGAATAAGTCTCACTTGGGTAAACGTCAACTTAGACTTAAGCCTCAAGCCGTTCCACTAACGTTCCGTTCCACTAACAGGCAACGCTAATTCAAGCTAGACCTCAATAAGCTTAGACTGTGCAGCCCAGATCAGGCAATCGTCGAAAAGAGGAGTTATGTCGCAAACAGTATAGCGTAAAGCAGCAGAGGTGTGTTGTTTCAGCAGCGTAAATTGATTTTTTGAGTTTTTTTGTTCCCAAAAAGGGCAATGTTGCCGCAATTAACATGGCAAGGGAGACAACTTGTCAAACCATTACGACCGTTAAAATGCGTAAATTGTAGACCTACCAAATCTACTTAACATATATATATATATATGCATTTAGGCCTACTGATAATTAGCGTAATTTGATGAGCTGTCTGAAACCGTTCTGGCAGGCTAGCCTATGGTCGATATTCTCAACAGGAGATTGAGAATAATAGCCCAAAAAAGAACGTGGCAGCAATTGAAAATTGTAGGATAAAATTCAAAACACTGAAGAAGGCCATGGTTAATTGCACTTGATGTGGGCTAATAATGTTTTTGTCTTCACATCTTGAACAAAATCAAAAATTACTTCAAAATAACCTTGCCACACACATTTATTAACTGATAGGCTAAATGCTGAGCTTTAAGATAAAAGGGAAAGATAACCATGACTTAAATGGGGATTCACTGAAATGATTAGTATTGCACAGATCCAGCACTGACTTTTTAGATCAGAAGGTGACCCAAACTGCACACTTTGTTTGGCAGAACAGTCATTTAAAATTGCTCAGCATGACTATCATTATTATATTACGAGTATTTCCAATTAACATAGTCTGCCTCCACAGATCCAGAGGGGGCTTGGACAGTGACAGACTGTGGCTGTGCCAAGTGTTGTCACAGCCTCACTTTGGGAAAGCATGCCCTACTGGGAACATTAGGGGAGACTGTTGGGCACAGAATCTAATTGTCTTCTTTGAAAGGGCAACATTTGGGACACTGTCATGTTGGGGCAGCATAAAGGGCACTTCATAACAGCACCTTTTTCCATTGGAAGTAAGGGCATGGGAACAGTAAAGGAACTCTTTTTACATTTATTGAGGGCACACTGTCATTTATTGCATGGGGCATCCTGTGCACTCAAGCATATTTCACAATGTGAATGGCAGACAGTAGGGCACTTGGTCTAATTTTTGCCACTCTGGGCATTTTAGAAACGCTTTCAACCATGGGGGCACCAAGCAGTCACCCCCTGAGTCTTCCAATGGGCCAGGATACACCCATGGGGACAGTATTTTGCATCTATAATATTGGGGAAGCCAGAGGAGAGGTAATATACAGGCTTGTCAACATATAGGCTACTTTAAACAATGAAAATACTTTATACAATTGAATAAAAAGTCCTTCTTGATCCTTTGTGTTTCAAGATTACCTGAAAAACTGATGATAATATTCAGGTACTGCTTTGGAGCAAGGTATACCCTTCATATTTCCTGGCATAGTTGCCCGTTCAAGAATGTCCCACATGCAAAGACATAGACAGATGCAGACAGACTGAACAGTGTCATGGGTTTGCTTCCTTGTGTGTGATTCCAGCAGACTACATAGTCTAGGCCTACCTACATAGACTGCAGTCTGCTACCCTCCTTTCTACTATTATAGTCTACTCTCCTTTCTATTACTTTTTACAAAGGATGGTAGGCTGCTCTTATGTGTTCATTGCCATCCTTAAGAGTTGCTAAAGTGTTATTTCATATATATATATTTATGTATTTTTTTTTTTTAAGAATGACAATTACATTTATCTAGATAAACTATGCTGGGCCTGCTGAACCTATACTTCTTACACAGATACTGGTCAGGGAACCATTACTTCTGTCTCTGAAGACCCTTGGGGCTGGTGGGATAAACGCTCTTTGTATAATCTGAGCACCTTCATCCACCACAGGGTTGTCAAAGAACGGATACGCGATAATTGATTGTAACTTGTCTAGACGCTCTGCTTAGTTTCTAAGTCCTTATTTTATGTCAATTAACCAATGGCTTTTGAAAACAAAAGTGACATTATTTCTTAACTTGTTTATTTAAATTAATATATTTTTTGATAGATTAAGTAAACATGTAGCTAAATCATTAATGTCTGCACTTCAAAAAGTCTGAATTTACGTTTCCGAACACGGACTAAAGTGGTTTGCGCTCAGGAATTTACTCGACGGAACTGTCTTTTGAGATTCTGTTTCCGCCTGTTTGAAATTATTTGCAACACATTTTAGTTTAGCTTGACTTTTCCGAAGTATAAGTTACCTTGGTTATGTAGCTAGAACAAAAATAAGCCACCTTAATGGAACGGAACTCTCGCTAAAGTAAGTGAGACTTGGCGAGATAAGTCTAGCTTTTCCTTAATCGACGTTGATGGAACACCCCCCTGGCCATGCTAAATGACATTGTGTCCTTGGGCAAGGCACTTCACCCTACTTGCCCTCGGGGGAATGTCCCTGCACTTACTGTAAGTCGCTCTGGATAACAGCGTCTACTAAATGTACATGAAATATGACAAAAAGTGATTCTCAACAACGTTGCCTTTAAACAAAAGCAGTAATCCACAACAATAATAATAACCCACAGCATGAACAGAAACAAAACATTCGTCAAAACAACCAAAAGTAATTCACAACTCTAGAAATGTTTCTAATAGAAAAAAACAAAACGCAAAATTTTGGTTGGCCCCACCAAATCTCACTCCCAAGATTTTTGGAAAAGTTGGCAGCCCTGTAAAACTACCTGCACATTGCATGTCCACAAAACTCAACACCAACAACAACATTAGAATCACCAGCGCACATCATGGACATGGGCACTATCCCTACCACTTTAGCCTCCTTGGTCGGTTTCCTAAGGCATGGATATAGCGACAGGAACAATGTTCATACGAAGTGTGAACAATGAACAACGTACGAACAATGTTCTCCTCGGTCAGTTGTCGTGTCTTATTTATGAGAATACGATACAGACAATACAAGATATTTTGCAGCATTGCAAACGTTAATATAAACAAAGCAAACCCCCCTTAAAAAGACAATTCCAGACAGGCACCCTATACTACGTATCCAGGAGATACTTGATGGACTTGGCGGCAACATGTGGTTTAGTGTGCTTGACCAAGGCAAAGCGTACCATCAAGGTGAAATCGGCGAAGACTCAAGGACATACACAGCCTTTACAACGCCTTGGGGGCTGTACGAGTGGAACAGTATTCCATTCGGTCTCACTAACGCGCCCTCAGCTTTTCAGCACAGTATGGAGGAGAGCCTGGAAGGACTTAGAGCCAAAATATGCACTCTGCATATTTAGATGATGTCTTAGTGTACAGTTGGTCATTTGAACAACATATTGAGGATTTCAGATCTGTCCTCAACCGTCAACAAGCTTGGGGAATAAAACTGCGACCCGATAAATGTGACTTGTGACAAAAACGAAAACTTTAAGGGTTCTTAGGGTATTATAGAAATTATGTTCAGGATTTTTCAAGACATGCAAAGTGTTTGTATGAATTGTTGTCAGCTGACCACTCAGGCTCACAACCACAAGTACCGTCAGGCAAGGCAGGACAACTCGCACCCACTCAGTAAATCACCTGGACTGACACTCACCAAAAATCTCTAAACTATCTGGTAGACGTTTTAACCAATCCACCAGTCATAGCTGTCAAGTTCTATCTCCAACAATGCTGGTCCACTTGGCAAGACCCAGGTAGAGACACAGAGAGACGCAAGGCTCAACTTGGCTTTAGTGCTTTTTATTGGACTTTTACTCCAGCAGAATAAGCAGAATAAGCAGGTTGAAAACCTTAACCCTTGTGTTATTTTCGGGTCATTCTGACCCATCAGTCATTGTGACCCACCGTCGTATTGCGACAACTTTACCACATACAAAAACAAAGTGAGGAATTTTCTTTTAACTGTTGGGCTGTCTCAGACCCCCCACATTGCAACGGTTAAAATAAAATGCCATTTATTTGTTTTTGTATTGCACCATCCTTCCTCTTTTTGACTACTGTGATATAATTTATAAAATGGCATCAAAGACCACCCTCAGAAAACTGGACACACTCCACCATTCAGCAATCCGTTTTGCCACAGGTGTCCCCTTCACCACCCACCACTGTGATCTTCACAGTCTGGTGGACTGGCCCTCCCTTCACACCAGGCGGCTGCAACATTGGCTGCTCGTGGTCTACAAATCCATTCTGGGAATGACCCCTCGCTACTTATCAAATCTTCTGCACATCTCTGACAGTAATCGGCACCTAAGATCAAGTGACTTCATTAGGCTCAGCATTCCGAAAGTCCGTACAGTGTTTGGTCATAACGCGTTTCATTTTGCCGCTGCAAATGACTGGCACTCACTTCAAAACACACTCAAACTAACAGCTCTTACCTCTCTTAACATGTTCAAACTAAAGATGAAAGGAATCATAGTTGACTGCTGTACCTGCTGATCGGCCCTTGGTTCTCTCGCTCGCTCTCGCTTTCTCTCGCTTTGCTCTCTCTCGCTCTCGGTCTCTCTTGCTCTCTCTCGCTCTCATTTTTATAAAGAAAACCCAGTAATCAGCTTTTTATTTGTATTTATTTATGTGTATTATTTATTTTATTGTTTATTTTGGTGTATAGTGTTTATTCATGTGTGTTTTTGCCTTTTCCTCATGTGTTTGTCATAGTGTTTTGTATCTGTGTTGGTTGTGTCACTTGTGTGGACGGTGCTTCTGCCTCCTGGACAGGTCATCATTGTAAATGAGAATTGGTTCTCAATTGATTTTACCTGGATAAATAAAGGTCAAATAAAATAAATAAAATACTGCGTGATATGACGCGCTGCTAGTGACGCGCTGCTAATGAGGCGCTATGTCTCGCGTCCCCCTGCATGAACCAGCTCCGCTTGATTCAAGCTAAGCTACTCACCAGTGGCGTCTCAGTGGTCTTCCATGCATTGTTTGTGCATGGGAGCTACGCACCTGTTTATGAAGCCCAATCATGCCCAATCAATGCAGCGGAAGCCACCAGTGCAATCTACCTAGTGCGCCCTCTGGTGTAATGACTATCCATATAGAAGCCAATAATAGAAAATGATAAAAATAAGAGAGGTGAGGCAAGAGGTTAGGGTTGCCTCTTTCTGACAAAACAATAGCTTACCCCAGATTTGAGGATCCATTCATATTGCACATAGATGCATCTGAGGAAGGACTTGGTGCTGTTTTGTACCAGAGACAGGAAGGTAAACTCAGAGTGATTGGGTACGGCTCATGGACACTGACACCAGCAGAGAAAAACTATAGGCTGTATTCAGGGAAACTTGTCCCAGGTTTTCAAAACTGTCCTCGGTGAAATGGTTCGAGCAAATGTGGAATTGAGGGTCGAACTGCACAGGGATCTTCTCATTGACAAACATCACAGCCCGTTGAGTGTTTGGTTCCTTAGGAAGACTCTGAAAAGTGTCAGCATTCCCTGTACAGCCTGGAACACTGCATTTATCACCGTAGTCCATTTTCAATATGCTAGAAAAACGTTCTTCTTTGTAATTCTGTGGAAGTACACACAGCAGCGCACAGCAAATCTTGGGCCGTGATCAAGAGCCAAAAAAGGTGGCGCCACCGAACTGACGTCAGTTCAGTGGCTTTTTCAAAACCTACCGTTTCACAGCTACATTTTTTTATTGTGAGATTTGCATAGGAAAAAGTTGTCAATGAACTTTGAGGTTCACTGTATTACCATTTTACCCACTGAACTGTCGTTATTCAACTGTGACAAGGTAAATTCGGTTCTACAATCAATGACCCCTGTAACTCCATCTCCAGCTGGGCCAACAGTGCCCTCAGAATGACCTGAAGCAGAGACAACGGGTCGAACCTGGGCAAAGTGAAGGGAGTATAAGGATCCCCTTCCTCTTTGTCCTCAGGCGTTGCAGAGGGTGGTCCACCTGTCGTCCCCCCCCCCCTGAAGCCCCTACTTCCTCCTCCGTTATGTACATCACTCCCCTGTCCACTAAACCATCCCTTACCTTTTGTAAAAGCTCAGCTCTAAGGGCTTGTTTAGAAACAATGATCTGGAAGTGTTCAGCTATCACCTGTAACTCTGCCTCCCGAAACCCCACCAATTCTTTAATAGCGGGTGCCTCTAGGAAACGGGACAAGGCTGAAGCCGCCATACACAACACGGCACTACGCCCACAAACACAATCTGAAACTGAAATCCTGCAACGCACACTCAAACAACCACACTTCAAGCGCCCAGAGTGACGGATCCAAATATCCCGGACGAGCCCCCATCTGTTATGCACTCCCCTTTTGACGGAGGAGACCAAATGCGCCACCACACGTGGGCACTCTATAATGTGGTTGAGGTGGTAAGGTTGTGCGGGAGACCAAGCAGACAAACAAGGTGGTACCGTTCAAAACTAGGTTTATTTCTGAGCGGAACCAAAGCAATGAAATTAATGATTCAAAAGATCCCTATGCTTTCTAACCTGCAGTAACCGTTAGGCTCACTACCTAAAATAAGTACAGGGGGTGGTCTTCCCAGGTCTTACCTAGTGTGTTTAGACAGAGGTTAGCTACGGGTCATGTAAGCCCCAGGGCCTCTAGCCTAAACACTCCCAGGGTGCTTTCCCCTTTTCCCTGGGACGAATGAGGAAACAAATAGTAAACAAAAAGGCCAAACAGTTAAACGAACAATGTAACGAAACAACAACAGACCGAAGACACACTACACAAAGACTGACATACCCACATGGACCAAAACGAACGATACGGACCAAAACAAAAAGGGTATGAGCCTGTTCGAAAATGTATGTGTCAAAATGTGTCTGCTAATAAGAAAAGTGTGCTGAAGTGTGTGCATCAAAATACATGTAACGTCTCCTCTCAACACACTCCCTTTACCAAAGAAAAAAGGCCTATTTAACCACAGTAGAAACTAATGCGATTGGATGATTGGTGACGGATGATTAGTGGATGCAGGTGGGAGCTGGTGATTAGACTGGAACAAAGTGATCAGCCCGAGTGTTCTGAGGATACTCAAGAGCTGACAATGGACACTCACGAGCTCCGAGCAGATGCTGAGGAGTTTAGAATGGACACTTTACAGAATCAGGACACAACCAACAGAGACTGTTCCCTCTCCAGACCAACCCAGTGGTGTTGTAGATACACAACTGTCCGACACTGTGTTGAGGAGGTCTCAGAGAGATTGACGCCCGAGAGAGACACTAACTTATGATGCAGTTGGTCAGCCTGTCCAGAGAGTTGTTGGGCTTACTGCCAGTCCGCTGTATGTAAGCGCAGTATCTCCACTATATGGACATGGACAGTATGGAATACCTTGGATAGCTCCAAAGATGCCTTTCTATCCAACTCTGCCTGTGAGTTATTACTGAACTTGAATTGAAATCTTTTCTTATGCACTCGTTTACTTTTCTATATACGATATAAAATACAATACCAATTGGTATTATTGAAGGGGAGGAATAATCGTTTCCGAACTTTTTTTGAAGGGTTACCCTTCAAAAAAAGTTCGGAAACGTTATTTTTCGTCGATTATTCCTCCCCTTCAATAATACCAATTGGTATTGTATTTTATATCGTTGGAAAGCCTGATTAGTCCCCTTTACAACGAGGTACAACTTGTAAGGAGTTTGCATTTGTGGAATGAGCAACACAGCTAACCCTGTGGGTAGCGGCCCCCAAAAATGTGCCAAAATCCCCTGCAATATTCTTCTGTTGGTTTGGGGAAGTGGGCCATTTAATGAATTTAAAATGTTTTTGTTTTTTTTATGGGCAATGCAACCATATTCGTAACCTGTACACACAATCCTCTTATCAAAACAATATTTAGATTTCAAAGCATCACTAATATATGTATTATTACATTTACTGTCAAATAAAGTAAAATCATTAATAAAAACATTTGGTAAAGTTGGTAAGGGTCTTATTCTTACATATAACAATGTGCTTTGAACTAACTGTAATAATGGTATCGGTATTGCTTTACAGATCTTGTTGTAGTCTCTTTAAGTACAGTTTAAATTATATTTGTCTAAGAAAGCTTTATATTCCAAAAGGTTACCAGACATCTATAACATCATTCACAAACACAATGCCCCTTTCATACCAATCATATTTAAACAATGATTTACTATTGATTACAATGAACCTATTGTTCCATAAGGCTCAAATGTTTTAAGATACATTTTTAGGCTCGAAGTTGATAGACTCGAAATTTTTAAGCTCAAATCTTTGGGGGGGCTCGAATCTGAGCAACCTGAATTTCCGAGTCTTGAATTTTTGGGGCTGATATTTTTTTTCATTGAAATATATATTCATATGTGAATTTGGTGTTGTTTAAATGTCAATATTAAGTATTCAATGCCTTTTTAAAATTCAAAACATTATGTCACTGATTTGCTTCCATACAAATGGCTGCGCGCCATCTGCTGACATCCTGAATATGTGGACCAGAGTGACTGTCAAGCTCGTGGGAGCAACTTCCAGGTCACAACACAAAAATCTATTCAAATCTATTCAAATCTCGTCCGCTGGCGCGGACGAGATTTAAAATAAGGTGCACAGCACAGGTCACATTGTTAAAAAAATGCTTTCCCATGTGTGGCAGTTGAAAAGGACACAGTGCTCTGTAGTGATGGGAAGTTTGGATCATTTTACTGATTCGGTTCTTTGAATCTCGTTCAGTAAAATGAACAAATCTTTTTTCGAGTCAGTTGTTCATTTCAACGGGGGGGGGGCTATCCGTCCACTGCAAACACGTATCATATTCTCATGTAGGTTAGTGCATGACATGTGCACCAGCAGATACTATTTTAAAAGAAATTCCTGCATTAAAATAATGTATCATGACAGTTTGTATGATTTGGTCATTTATTATCACACTAGCATTTAATTATCACGGTAAACAATTACACTGCACTAAACTGTAAATGTAAAGTGAAAATAACAAAACCAGCCAGTATGATGACTTGAGCGAATATCATTAACGTCTTACTAAAACAGCGGCCACGCGAAAGGGAATGAGGAAACTGTTTCCTCTACTAAAAAATACAATGCGGGTCACGTGAAAAAAGGATCCAAAGACTCGTAGAAAGACCGAGTCGGGAAATGAACGAATCGTTTGTTTCCTCCAGTACAGAGCCTATGCAGGTCACGTGAAAAATGATCCAAAGACTTATAGAAAGACCGAGTCGGGAAATGAACGAATCGTTCGTTTCCTCTAGCTACCAGTACAGAGCCTATGCAGGTCACGTGAAAAATGATCCAAAGACTCGTAGAAAGACCGAGTCGGGAAATTAACTAGTCGTTTGTTTCCTCTAGCTACCACTACAGAGCCTATGCAGGTCACATGAAAAATGATCCAAAGACTCGTAGAAAGACCGAGTCGGGAAATGAACGAATCGTTCCCTCTAGCGTTTCCTCTAGCTACCACTACAGAGCCTATGCAGGTCACGTGAAAAATGATCCAAAGACTCGTACCCAAAGACAGAGTCGGGAAATTAACGAATCATTTCTGTTTACTTGGACGAGCCTATGCAACAGTCCCGATGCGCGGCCACGAGAAAATGAACAAATCACTCTTTGAGAGGACTCGTTATTCCTGAGTCCTTGTAAGGATTCGTTCAAAATGAACGAATCGTTCACGAACGACACATCACTAGTGCTCTGAATGTTGTTGTATATTGCTTGCTGGAGGTAATAAAGAGCTCAACTTTTCTACACCCAAGTGTCTTGGAGTGGTGTAACACAAGTAGCAATTATCCATCGGACTATTAACTGCTGTGTCCACCGTAGTCTTCACATACTTGATCGACGTAAATGATTTTTGCTTGTTTGGGATCCGACTGGCCAGCGTATTTGAAAAAGTTAAGCAAACTTTGTAGTCTTTTTGTCATTTTTTCCCTGAGGGAATGAGGCTAACAGCTAGCCTACTCAACCAGCACAAGCGCAAGTGTCACTTGAAGTGCCTCCCCTCTGTCTTACCCTGAAAATTCACCTCAAAATGCATCAAAAATGCAAACACAAGATTTTTGTGGAACTTTTCTTTTTTTCTTCATTTAGGCAAATCATTTTTCAGTGACATAGGAGGTGCCGGAGTTCAGTAATGGTGGCGGAGAAAGATGCGAGCGAAGCTATTCGGTGCGTTGTGGCAACGCTGATGAATATCCAAAAGTTAAAGCCGGAGCAAGAACAATCTTTGCTAAGTTTTGTTGGTGGCCATGATGTTGTGGCGCTCCTCCCCACGGGGTTCGAAAAAGTTTGATTTTCCAGCTACGGCAGCTAGCTCCATTACACTAGTGGTGAAGGAGTTGGCTAAGGCAAACGCTAGTGATTGGTTATGACAGAACAGAGTACCCGCCTTCAAGGAAGTTAACGCTTGTCAATGGAGCGATCCCAGACCCTCTGTACAAATGAAATGTACAAGGGTCTGGTTAGGACCAGGCTTGCTTTTTCAGCAAACACCGTGAAAATGAATGCCTTATTTAAGTAACAGTTTTTTGTTAAGTTTTACCCGCTGATAAAGGCCTCCACTGAAAATCAGTCAAATGTATTTATTAACATGCATTCAGCACACACACTTAATCTTCATAGCCAAAGCTCAAAAGGTTATGCCATTTGGAGCAGGTCTGTGTTAACTGGCTGTCTTCTCTTTCCACAAACATCTGTAAAGAAAAACAAATATTAAGGTTTTAGGGCTGTCCCTTTTGTTGAAAACTGTTTCCTAAAAAGATATGTACAACATATTTTAAAATCTACACACAATGCCTTGCGAGTAAATGCATTAAAATGTGGACTGTGGACCGCGACATACAGACGCTAGCCTATTTACCAACTTGTTAGCTCCTTAACACAGAAGTCAATGGAGCAGCGTTAGCTCGCATTAGCGCGAACCCGGCTTTATTTGACTTTGCCGAGCTCTTCTTTCAACTTTGTGCTGATTTACAAAATGTGTTAACTTAATATAATGATTGCCTTTCATCTAGTCTTAGGACGCATCAACACAGACCAAGATTATACTTACATTTAGAGACAATAGTAATGCCAACTTCTCCTTTTTTCGGTAAAATGTTTGCTCCATTTCCTGTTTCCTATCTGTGATCCAGGGGGCGGGACGGATTTGGACATCCCAATCTGCCGGTATCAGGATCACTCTGATCCAATCCGGCAAAGTTTTGAAATACCGGGATAGATCAGGTTGATCCGTGGCTGACGACAGGGGGATTTGGTTATCCGGATCATTCTGATCTGGATTACAAGTTTTGAAATACTGGCCCCTGGGGCCAGAAGTGAACTGATCGGATTACGGCTTTTGGATTGGATCAAATCTTGAAAATGGGTTGTTCAAAAACAAAAAAGGAGTCTGAAATTGGATTAGATCACGTAATCCAATCCTCCAATCCAACCCCGAAGACTAACTTTGAAAGTTCTTTAATTTTGTTAACTATTGGACATTTAGCCTTTTTCTGATTTTGAAACACATGTTCAAAATATTCACATTGTATTTGTGAAGAATGTATATTTTCAATTGTTTGTGGGTCAGATGGCTCTGACAGTTTGGATTGTTCTATTTTTGACTTTTTCTGTGTCTTCAAATCAAAACACTTAAAAGTGACCCCATGCTGGCTATTGAACCTGTTCTTTACTTGGCTAGCCTACTACATTGGCCTACATTGTTATACGTAGTCCCATTTACAACACTGGGAATCCGAATTTGGTAATCTTGAAAAATGTGTATCTGGATCAGGGTGATCCAATCCAATGTTGCTGTGAAAAACCAGTACAAATGTAAAATGGATTATCTGATCCTGGTTAGCAAAACATGGGATTTCAAAATCCAGATAATTCTGATCCAGATCTGATGTTATCTCGCTTTCCAATTCATTAACAGACATAACATTTCAACATACAAAAAATGCTAACTTGACATTTTTTGGGGGGAGGGTCGTTGCATACACAACTTGTCCGTGTAGAGCTAATTGAGATCCAGTGTTTCAGAATCTGAAGAAGGCAGTGTATAATAGGCAGTGGATAATATCATACTGGTTGAGAATTGTCTATCTACTAGAACTAGCCTGACAGACGATTTCAAATAGGTTTTGTTCCCTTTACATCTACGGACTAAATAGGCTGTTCGGACATTGCATTGTGCACAGGATTTCGTATGAATACGATGTATATATCCTCAAAAAAAGTTTGGAAAGTTTTTCGGTCGATTATTCCTCCCCTTCAAAAATACCAATTGGTATTGTATTTTATATCGCTGGAAAGCCTGATTAGTCACCTTTACAACGAGGTACAACTTGTAAGGATCGTGCATTCGTGGAATGAGCAACACAGCTAACCGTGTGGGTAGCGGTCCAATTTTTTTTGTTGCCAAAATCCCCTGCAATATTCTTCTGTTGGTATTCAGTCTCGTTTCAAGTTGCTTGGTGGATTGGATGATTGCACTCTCCCACAGTAATAAGGAAAAAACAACACATATTGGCAATTTTTACACGTTATTCATTTTACACTGTTAGGGACCTCAGTAGCGTGTGGAAGATCCTCATGCTGGTCACAAGCCTGGTCACACACTGCTGTGGGATGGCATCCCATTCCTCAACCAGGATTTGTCACAAGTCAGCCAACATGTTTTCATTGGTCACTCTGGCATGTACAGCACACCCAAGCTGATCCCACTTGAAGCTCAAAAAGAGAGTGAATACCAACAGAAGAATATTGCAGAGGATTTTGGCAAATTTGTTTGGGCCGCTACCCACACGGTTAGCTGTGTTGCTCATTCCACGAATGCACCATCCTTACAAGTTGTACCTCGTTGTAAAGGTGACTAATAAAGCTTTCCAATGATATAAAATACAATACCAATTGGTATTATTGAAGGGGAGGAATACTCGACCGAAATAACGTTTCTGAACTTTTTTTGAGGAGTTTATATGTAATGTAATGAATTGGGGCTTTGTAGGATGCAAGCTTTGTAGAATGGATGTAGCAGTTGGTCTTAAGGTATTTATAGTGTTGTTTTATGATGCCTAACTAAGAAGCCAGAGGCATGGAGGTTGGGGGATTCTTGAGTTCCCGTGGCCTAAAGGGAGAAGTGTAGATGGATCAGTTGATCTAGCAGCTCTGACCTTTTGGCCAAGGAGATTGTGTCCTGTGTCCTGTTTGTGTTTCATTAAGGGTATCTTTACTATCCTCATTTAGAGAAGGAGCTTGGACATCAAAGAACTGTGGGACACTTGATGTGGAGTCAAACTGTCACTGAGTAGTGCTGGCCAATCACAGAGACTGCTATATTGATTGATTGAACATCTTGAAGATCCTATTTATATAAGGCAGGGCTTTATGGTTGTTCTCCATCACTCTACCGAACGACCTGTAGCACGTCCTTCGGTCATGACTGATCACAGAGTACTCTGTTCATTTTTAAGTTGTACAAACTAAATAAATGGTATTGTAACTACATCTTTTGACTATTCAGATCTACACAGTGCCACTTGAATTCTGCCATTAAATTTTGGTGGCCAGTACGGGTATCCTCGATCGGTCTACGGCGTTCAGCAGGCAGCTCCCCTCGGCGAATTAATCCTCCGGCTAAAAGCCACCTTTTTTCCATGCGTGAGACCAGGGGTCTCCGGCAGGGCCAGGGGGGGCGCCCGTTGGACGCCTTGTGGCTGACGCGGGATCCTAAAAATCCGGTGAGTTATTCTTTTTGGTCACTGTGTGATATTGAATTGTCTAAATGTGTGTTGTTTAGGCTATTGCCAATAATTCGGTTAAGTTAGTAATGGGGTAAGGCCGGAGGAAAACGTATCCTTTACGTTGAAGTCGTAAAAAAGCATGCAAGGTTGCGTTGACGAACGCATAAAGGGTAATAATTCGCACGTGATAAGAAAAGAGTAAGAGAAGAGTAAAAAGTAACCAGCTGAGTTTAAGAAAAAAAAAGAAGTTAGGAAGTACAGAACGCAGGCGGCCCGTCTGGTCTACAATCTACCCAGACGCTCCCATGTTACCCCGCTCCTCATCTCTCTCCACTGGATACCTATCATGGCCCGTATCAGATTCAAGACCCTGGTATTGACCTTCCGAGCAGTGAACGGGACTGCACCCGTCTACATCAAGTCTCTACTGCAGCTTTACACCCCCACCCGTCACCTACGGTCTTCTTCAGACAACCGCCTGGTGGTCCCTCCGCTCAAGACCGCCCGGTCCCAACACAAGCTCTTCTCCTGTCTGGCCCCCCAGTGGTGGAATAAAGTCCCCACCTCCATCAGAGACACTGACTGTCTCTCCACCTTCAAGAAAAGGCTCAAGACGCACTTGTTCCGGGAGTACAACGGTACTTAGGAATGGTTCGCTTGACCCGATGTTAGTTCCCTCAAGGATCACAATGACTCTTGCTCAGAGACTTGTTGCTCTTGTGGTTAGTGGTAACTGATTTAAAATTGTTTGTACTCGCTGTGATATATTGTTTTTTATTATTGTTGCTTGTCTTTTTTTTTTCCACAGGTACACTATAGCAGTTCATGTTGTTTAATTGTAACTTGTTTAACTACATGCTCTTATGGTGTGGTCAAATATGGATTGTAATTCGAAAATTAATAGGGCTAACGATGGTCTGGAGGCAGAATTAACCTGTCCAAACATCGATTACATGAAACAAAAGTATGGTAACGATAGTTTATTGCAAATGCAAATATGGATTGATAAATGTGGATTTTCGAGTGTGGGGTCGTTTTGTTTTAAGGACCTTATTGATTGGGAAATAAGCTTGTGTAGAGAGAAATTGATACACGATTTGAAAAAAAAAGATTTTAGCCTGATTGGAGGGCTTTTTCTGATTGGATGGAGGCAGGTAGAGTTAGAGATAAAGAAATACTAGGACAGAATAGTGTGGGGAATTTTTTGTCTATTTCCCCACAGATTCACGATTGAGATTTTCTGGCTGTTCCGCAAACAAACTTCGCCGTCCTATTCATCCGCAGCCTGGAGGGGTTTTGCGGCAGAATGCGCAGGGGCATGAGGTTTTGTTGGGAAAGCGAGAACAGACTAGTAGTAGTAGTTTATTTGAACATGTAAAAAAATAAAAATATATATATATATACAGACATGCATACATATAAAAATTAAAATTAAAATGACAGCTTAATAAGGTCATGTACTTCTCAGCATAATCTTCCAAAATTAATATAAGTAATTCAAATTACAAACGAACGTGAAGTCAGACATTTGCCATTTCTCTACGACTCAGGTGTCTTCTGACAGACGGTTATATCTAGGATAAGTCAAGAAAGCAGGATCCTGGAATTTGTTTATAGATTTGCTTTGGATTCCTGCAAAGATTGCGGCTTGTGCTTTGACTTGCACTTTTGCCTATACTTATTATTTTGTGTTTCAAAAGAAGGAGAGGTTAAAGTCCTCCGGTACAAAAGGGTTTGAGTCCCTGAACGAGTTTTTGTGTTTGGAATAAAGAATGTTATAGGCTTGGTTGGTATTGCTTCTGTCTCAAGGGAGAGCACTGAGTTACGGTTGATCAAAGCCAATGCAGAGCTGTTGAAAAACATGTAGACCAACATGATTTTCTAGGAATGATCAATCCAAAATGCGTGCTTTAATTGTGGGAATTTGGGTCATTATGGACGTGAATGTCCGGAGATGTGTCATCACTGTTGAAAGTTGGGGGCGAGCCTTCGCAAACTAGAGTGGTTCGGGACCGGAAGTTGAATGAGTTCCGAACTGGTGACGTATATTGTTTACACACATACACAGATGAAACACTTGGAGAGAACTTATGTTATATTCTCTTCAGATTCTTATGGATGTTTATCGGTTATGACATTGTTGGTAGAGGAGAGACGATTGACTTGTTATATTGTTTTACAACTTTGTGTTAACCATTATATATTTGATGTTAGACTTTACATCGGTCTGATTACCGCCAGAAGGCATTTGTTTTTGAAGACGAAGACAGTCTGTTTTGAAAATGCTAATGTTAATTCTTTGGCTGAATTCTCCACTTGAAAAGAGGCGCATGCGCTTGAGCCTAGCGGAAGTTGAAGCTCATTCTGCGTGCAGTGGCCCACACCCGTCATGAGTGGAAAAAAAAAAAAACTCACTCTTTTTAAAGAGAATTTGACGTTGAAAAGAGAAATGTATTGGTTGGAAAACAGATGTATGTTTCAGTTTTTTTTGTCAAACTTAAAAAATATTGTGAGTTGCCATACTCATTATTTTGAAAATTATGTACAGACCGATTTTCTATATTATGAGCTTGATTCGATATTGAATAATGCGCTGTTAAATTTCGTTTTTTGGGTCAGATAATTGGTAAAGGCCAGTTTTGTCAACAAAAGCAATATTAATTTGAAGAATTACAATCCCGAGTTTACAGAAACTTATAGAAAGTTTTTGTGCTGAACGGAAATGTCAGTTTATGTTGTTTAAGGAATATTTTTTTGTTTACGTATTGAATTTATCTGGAAATGTTTCGATTTTGTGTTATGAGAACGGGGTTACAGTAATATCTACATTTGATTTCAACACGTGCGTAGTGATATCCATTGACATGGAATCAATCGAAGGTTTTTATTTTCATAGCTGGGTGTTTTGTGGGAGTTCACAGATGTTACTGTTGTTTAAGGAAATATATGTAAAGGGTTAAGAAGACGTGATTAGAAAGGTTGTTTTACACACTTTGATGTGTCAAGAAGGGAACAATGAATATTCTTTGAAGAGGTATATGGGCTAAATATTTTATGTCAAAATAGTGGACTCTTGGGTTTTTAATAGAGTTTTGATACGGTATTAGATGCAATTTGGTAAAGAATGGAAAAGATAAGATAACTACAATATACTTTAATTTGGGTGTTTTATCAGGGCCTGGTACAATGTTTGGGATAAACTGTTATAGGCTGTTATGAGTTTGTTTTTATTATGCTATTGGTTCATAAAGAGGGTTATTATAACCTTTGATTTTGAAATAATTTGGGAAGACTCATTACGTCTGATAGATTGTGGTTGTGATGGTTGAAGCTAAGTAGCTTGTTCTGGACTGCAGCCAAAGCAAGTTATGAAGTTCTACCTATCTAACCTATATATAAATATAGATGGGGTATAAGTTTAGCTAATGGCTACATTAAGAACATTTTATGGTCTATGTTTCATTTTGGAATCATACAGATTAAATTCTGGTTTGGGGTAGTGATGCTAGTGTTCCTCATGTCTTGGAAAAAGAGAGATTTGATTTGGTGAATTTAAATACAGAAAATAAAAGATAATCTAAAATATGAAGGTTTTCATTTGAACTGTTCCTAAAGGTTTTTTGAAGAAAAGGTAATAAGAGACTAAAAGTTGAGGTTATTCGTAATTTGGTTGTTTTCTAAAATAGTTTTATTCTCTACAAATTGGTTCAAAAGTTGGTTGCTTCAGTGTAAACTTGTTAATCCATAAAAGGGAAAAGAGGTAAACTATTTACTGATAGTTAAATACATCATTGGTGTTATATATGATTTTGGGAAAGAAGGAAACATGGGAAGTTTCTTAGTTTCATCTGGGAAACAACTTGCTCTATGCAAATGTGGGGCTCATTCTAACAATGATGATTATTTCACAGGGAAATGCTAGTGTTGACACTGGCTGGAGCAGTTTCTAGATTACCTGCATGCATTGATGAACTAACTAGAATACGTTTTTGATGTTGAAATATGTTTACAGGAAGTGATGAGATGGTGTTGCCATGTCCGGATAAGCCTAACTTGACAAATGTGGGTTTACAGGACTCTTTTGAGGAAAATTGTTGTGTGACTTTGATACAATATTTTTTACAGATTCTTGAAGGGAAGCGCATGCTTCTAAGAGAGGAAGAGATGGCATTTAGGAATTTATGACTGACTGATCCAAACAGGAAGTGACTTTTATGGTTTTATGACTTGAGCTTCAGTACTTTGTGGGGGACTGTGAGGGTTTCAACTCAGCAGTATCATAATACTGCTGAGTTGAAAATATTGGACTGTATTTAACCCAGAGTGAGAATTTTGTTTTTTGTTTGAGTATATTTGACAAGAATTACAGAATACAGCGGGAGAGATGGAGAAAGGAATGGTGGAATGGAGATTCGAACTTGGACTAAACCACAAGAAAATGTGTTTTGGAAAAAGGAAGGATATGAGAATAAAAATGGAGGTTGTATGGTCTGCATAAAACATTTATCTTGAGATTTTGCTCAGTTAACACATGGAAAGATCATGCCTCTAAAGTTAGTGTGATATCAAGTATGTATTAATTTTAACATACAAGAGGATTTGTAATGGATGCATAGTCATTTTGTCAGACTCATATGTGGGACAAGTAATATGGGAAAAGGAATTTAAACACGATAAGCTTCACAGTTAATGTTAGAGAAACCATTTGAGTATCGATAGATGGATTTTGGAGAGTTACATTTTGGAGAATTGATACTGTTTAATGATTGTTGATGGTTGTTAGATGGGAAGAAGTTTTAGACTTCTCAGGCAGATTTGGGCTCAGTGGTCAAGCTTTTGTTAATTCAGATTATTCTTCGATGGGATTTTTCTTTGAGGATATGTAATGATAATGGGTCACACTTATTGAGGGAAGTTATTTTGGTGTTGATAGGAGTCAACATTGTGTTAATTGCTTCGGTTGAATGAGAGAACAGAACCTTGAAGACTAAGTCAGACGACAAGAAGTCAGTTACCTTTAACTGACCTCTGTGAGAATGTCTTTTTTATCGCTATGCAACCTTTTGTAGTCTACTTTTGTGTGAGATTCACAGGTAGGTGAAGGAGATATGGTGATGGATTTGAAATGGAAAATCCTGGACGGATCCGGGGTGAAAGGGGTCATTCCAAATTCTCTTGACTACAAATTCAGCGGTGATAATTGAGGGGAGAGCATCGTGTGTCCATGCAGGTCTGTGCAAACGTGCACCTGGTCTGGCAACGGGAGGAGAGGACACGCTTTCTGCGTAGAACCAAGGAAATTTCCGAGCTGTACGCAAAGTGCAGTGTCGTTGAAAGTTGCCGTGAGCAATTTGATCGTCGTTTGCAATTGGTTCAATTAGGCTATCCTGCCTGAAAGAAGATGATCTACAGCCAACTGAATGGCAACTATGGATGCACGACCATGGCATTCGTTTTGACAACCTGGACTTTGTGGTACAAAGGGAACAATGGGTTTTGTCTTGGGAATTACTATTCTTATTCTGTTTCCACTTTTGTATTTTTGAAAAAAGTATGAATAATTCTAATAATATTATGACGACAGATGTAATGACTTCAATTGTTTCACCAGTCACAATGTTGAAAAGAGATAAGAGGGATGTTACGGGTGACACAGGGTCAGAAATAAAGTTTAATTCTTGGTATAATCAGAATCAGAATTCGGTTTATTCGCCATGTATGTTATACAAACACGGAATTTACTGTGGCAGGGAGGTGCAAAACACTAAACATATACAGATCTTAAATTAAGTAAAAGTACAAAAGTTTAACTATTCTAAGAACTAAACAATCTAAGAATACAACAATTTAAATATAAATTAAATATATATAAGAATAATGAGCAGCGTGAATGGTCAACATAGTGCAATCGGATACTGAGATAAAGTGGCTTTTGCATACTGAATTGCCATTAGATGGACTTATAATAGTTAAATAAGTGAATGAATGTCAATGGGAGTCCTTGGCCTTGTTGAAGAGGCCAGTAGCAGATGGAAAGAAACTGTTCTTATGGTGTGAGGTTTTGGTCCTGATGGACTCGCAGCCTTCTGCCAGAGGGGAGTAGCTGGAACAGGGAGTGACCAGGGTGGGAGGGATCGGCCACAATCTTCCTCGCACGCCTCAGGATCCTCGAGGTGTGCAGGTCCTCGAGGGTAGGCAGATTGCAGCCGATCACCTTCTCAGCAGTGCGGATGATACGCTGCAGTCTGCTCTTGTCCTTGGCAGTGGCAGCAGCGTACCAGACGGTGATGGAAAAGGTGAGGATGGACTCAATGATGGCTGTGTATAAGTGCACCATCATTGTCTTTGGCAGGTTGAATTTCTTCAGCTGCCGTAGGAAGTACATCCTCTGTTGTGCTTTTTTGGTGAGGGAGCCATCAGTTCCCACTTGAGGTCCTGGGAGAGGATGGTTCCCAGGAAGCGGAAGGACTCCACAGTGTTGACTGGGGAGTCGCACAGGGTGATGGGGGTGAGTGGGGCTGTATTCTTCCTGAAGTCCACAACCATCTCCACTGTCTTAAGAGCATTGAGCTCCAAGTTGTTCTGGCTACACCAGGTCACCAGGTTGTCAGCTTCCCACCTATAGTCAGACTCATCCCCGTCAGAGATGAGCCCAATGAGGGTGGTGTCGTCCGCAAACTTCAGAAGTTTGACAGATGGATGACTGATGTTAGCTACATATTCAGTAAAACACATTTTAGGCGAACACCCACCATGTGTGTATTGCCAACCACTTAAGGATGTTCCATTAATTATGCCAGCACCATTTAATTCAACTAGCTGTTATGATTTTAATTACGATTATAAAAACAAGATGGGTTGATAGTGGGTATTTGTCTTTTTTCAGGAATTGTCTGTCCCACTAACTGTTATCATCACCAGAGTTCTAGTGTCTGGTGTCGAATTGCTTCCAGTTTAAGGTGTGCAGCTGTGCGTCCTATGCTTACTGGACCGATTGAGAACGAGGGGACGGAAGAAATTCTGATTGATTTTGTTACAGTTCCAGGACAGAAGTTTGAATGTTTCGAGAAAAGTGATACTAATGATAGAACGGTGTTTGTAGGGAATTTTGGTGAAGGAAAAGTAAGAGCTGGAATTTGTGGACATACTTGGGTAGTAAATTCAGGCTGTGCGGCAATTTAGAGATGTTAATGGTACACTACATCCTTGTCAACGTGTTGGGGCCAATGCGTGTGTGGATATTGAGGGAAAACATCATTCTCCACCACCTTCTGGTGCATTGTTATATCCAGGACGTGATATAGCAGATGTATTTTGGTATTGTGGGGACAGAATTAGATCACGTTTAACAGAAGGATGGGTGGGAGTCTGTGCTAAGGTTATGTTGGTTAGTAAAACATTGATTAAGCCTTTAGGTAATGTGACGGTTGGTTGAGGCAGACAGACGAGCTGCTCCTGTTGGATCTTTTGATAGTGTAATTTACATACAGTTAGGTCCATAAGTATTTGGACATTGACACAATTTTCATCATTTTGGCTCTGTATACCACCACAATGGATTTGAAATGAAACAATCAAGATGTGCTTTTAGTGCAGACTTTCAGCTTTAATTTCAGGGTATTTACATCCAAATCAGGTGAACGGTGTAGGAATTACAATACATTTTATATGTGGCCCCCCCCTTTTTAAGGGACCAAAAGTAATTGGACAATTGGCTGCTCAGCTGTTCCATGGCCAGGTGTATGTTATTCCCTCATAAAGGGAGATCGTTATTTCATTGACAAGGAGCAGATAAAAGGTCTAGAGTTCATTTCAAGTATGGTATTTGTGTTTGGAATCTCTTGCTGTCAACTCTCAATATGAAGTCCAAAGAGCTGTCACCATCAGTGAAGCAAGCCATCGTTAGGCTGAAAAATCAAAACAAACCTATCAGAGAGATAGCAAAAACATTAGGTGTGGCCAAATCAACTGTTTGGTACATTCTTAAAAAGAAAGAACGCACTGGTGAGCTCAGCAACACCAAAAGACCCGGAAGACCACGGAAAACAACTGTGGTGGATGACAGAAGAATTCTTTCCCTGGTGAAGAAAAACCCCTTCACAACAGTTGGCCAGATCAAGAACACTCTCCAGGAGGTAGGCGTATCTGTGTCAAAGTCAACAATTAAGAGAAGACTTCACCAGAGTAAATACAGAGGGTTCACCACAAGATGTAAACCATTGGTGAGTCTCAAAAACAGGAAGACCAGATTAGAGTTTGCCAAAAAACATCTAACAGAGCCTGTACAGTTCTGGAACAACATCCTATGGACAGATGAGACCAAGATCAACTTGTACCAGAATGATGGGAAGAGAAGAGTATGGAGAAGGGAAGGAACTGCTCATGATCCAAAGCATACCACCTCATCAGTGAAGCATGGTGGAGGTAGTGTTATGGCGTGGGCATGTATGGCTGCCAATGGAACTGGTTCCCTTGTATTTATCGATGATGTGACTGCTGACAAAATCAGTAGGATGAATTCGGAAGTGTTTCGGGCAATATTATCTGCTCAGATTCAGCCAAATGCTTCAGAACTCATAGGACGGCGCTTCACAGTGCAGATGGACAATGACCCGAAGCATACTGCGAAAGCAACCAAAGAGTTTTTTAAGGCAAAGAAGTGGAATGTTCTGCAATGGCCAAGTCAATCACCTGACCTAAATCCAATTGAGCATGCATTTCACTTGCTAAAGACAAAACTGAAGGGAAAATGCCCCAAGAACAAGCAGGAACTGAAGACAATTTTAGTAGAGGCCTGGCAGAGCATCACCAGGGACGAAACCCAGCGTCTGGTGATGTCTATGGGTTCCAGACTTCAGGCTGTCATTTACTGCAAAGGATTTGCAACCAAGTATTAAAAGTGACAATTAGATTTATGATTATGTTAGTTTGTCCAATTATTTTTGGTCCCTTAAAAAGGGGGGGGCCACATATAAAATGTGTTGTAATTCCTACACCGTTCACCTGATTTGGATGTAAATACCCTGAAATTAAAGCTGAAAGTCTGCACTTAAAGCATATCTTGATTGTTTCATTTCAAATCCATTGTGGTGGTATACAGAGCCAAAATGATGAAAATTGTGTCAATGTCCAAATACTTATGGACCTAACTGTAGATCAGAATCAGAAAGGGATTTATTCGCCATGAAAGTTTGCACAGACAAGGAATTTGCTTTGGCAGGAAGGTGCATACAATAAACATATACCTAAAATTTAAATATGTGGACTAACTATACTAAGGGTACATAAACTAGCAGTACTAAGTGGGATAAATATAAGTTGCCGTAAATTACAATATAAAAATAAAAAAATACAAATATTACAAAAAATACAAATGTACAAGATATTGTGGTGCAGTGCAAAAGCAGAGTGTTTTAAGCAATAAGTCATTTGAGTCAGTGTGGTCCCTTGGCCTTGTTGAAGAGGCCAACAGCGGAAGGGAAGAAACTGTTTTTGTGGCGTGAGGTATTGGTCCTGATAGACCGCAGCCTTCTGCCGGAGGGGAGTGACTGAAACAGGGAGTGTCCAGGGTGGGAGGAGTCGGCCACAATCTTCCTCGCTCGCCTCAGGGTCCTCGAGGTGTGCAGGTCCTCGAGGGTAGGCAGATTGCAGCCAATCACCTTCTCAGCAGTACGGATGATATGCTGCAGTCTGCTCTTGTCCTTGGCAGTGGCAGCAGCGTACCAGACGGTGATGGAGGAGGTGAGGATGGACTCAATGATGGCTGAGTAGAAGTGCACCATCATTGTCTTTGGCAGGTTGAACTTCTTCAGCTGCCGAAGGAAGTACATCCTCTGTTGTGCTTTCTTGATGAGGGAGCTGATGTTCAGTTCCCACTTGAGGTCCTGGGAGAGGATAGTGCCCAGGAAGCGGAAGAACTCCACAGTGTTGACTGGGGAGTCACACAGGGTGATGGGGGTGAGTGGGGCTGTGTTCCTCCTGAAGTCCACAACCATCTCCACAGTCTTAAGAGCATTGAGCTCTAAGTTGTTCTGGCTGCACCAGGTCACCAGGTTGGCCGCTTCCCACCTATAATCAGACTCGTCTCCACCAGAGATGAGCCCAATAAGGGTGGTGTCGTCCGCAAACTTCAGGAGTTTGACGGACGGATGACTGGAGGTGCAACTGTTGGTGTACAGGGAGAAGAGCAGAGGAGAAAGGACGCAGCCCTGAGGTGATCCGGTGCTGATGGACCGGGAGTCAGAGACTTGTGTTCCCAGCTTAACGCACTGCTAGATGACATTGGAGTACCAAGAGGTGTGCCTACTGAGTTTAAAGATAGAAATCAGGTAGCTGCGGGATTTGAGTCATTCTTTTGTTTACATTGTACAGCTAACAAAAATGTGGATTGGATTCATTATATATACTATAATCAGCAACGTTTTATTAATTACACGGTTGATGCGATTTCTGGGTTATCAGAGCAATTGGCTAAGACTTCAGAGATGGCATGGCAAAACAGAATTGCTCTAGACATGTTGTTTGCTGAAAGAGGGGGTGTTTGTGTACTTTTTAAGGATGTTTGTTGCACATATATTCCCAATAATACAGCAAATGATGGGTCTGTCACTAGAGCATTATCAAAAATGCGTACTTTGGCTAAGCAATTGTCAGAAAAGTCTGGTTTTGATGATTCGAAAGGGGTCTGGTCATGGATTGACGGATCTTGGGAAATGTTTGGTAAATGGAAAGCAGTTCTTTTGTCTGTATTGTGTGGGGTAGGTGTCATTTTGTTGATACTGTTATTTTTGGGTTGTTGTTTATTTCCCTGTGTAAGGAAGATGGTAGAAGTGACAATGGCTAAATATTTTGCGGTTCAGATGGTGAACTATAGTCCTTTAGAGGATTCAGATTGGGTTCCGCCATTTCAGGAAGAAGAGGTTAATGTGAACAATGTCCATTTCTAATGTTCTTTTGGAGGATATTTTGATTAAAGGGGTTAAAAAAAAAATCAGTGTGGCTGTTTTATTGAGTTGTATTGAGTTTGTTGCATGCTTATGTTAATGTTTGAATCTTATTTTTCTTAATGGACTGTTTGGATTTATGTTGTTTAAAAAAAAAAAAGAGAAAGATTGTGGTGGAAATTTAGAATATAGTTACATTGTATGTGTTTTATATAAACCCCTTCAAAAAAAGTTCGGAAACGTTATTTCGGTCGATTATTCCTCCCCTTCAATAATACCAATTGGTATTGTATTTTATATCGTTGGAAAGCCTGATTAGTCACCTCTACAACTTGTAAGGATCGTGCATTCGTGGAATGAGCAACACAGCTAACCGTGTGGGTAGCGGCCCAAAACAATGTGCCAAAATCCCCTAAAAATATTCTTCTGCTGGTATTCACTCTCGTTTTGAGTTGCTTGGTGGATTGGATAATTGCACTCTCCCACAGTAATAAGGTAAAAACAACACATATTGGCCATTTTTACACTTTATTAATTTTACACCTCAGTAGTGTGTGGAAATCCATAGCAGCCACAACAGCTTGGCACCTCCTCCTCATGCTGGTCACCAGTCTGGTCACACACTGCTGTTGGATGGCATCCCATTCCTCAACCAGGATTTGTCGCAAGTCAGCCAACATGTTTGTGTTGGTCACTCTGGCATGTACAGCACGCCCAAGCTGATCCCACTTGAAGCTCAAAACGAGAGTGAATACCAACAGAAGAATATTGCATTGGGGATTTTGGCACATTATTTCGGGCCACTACCCACACGGTTAGCTGCTCATTCCACGAATGCACGATCCTTACAAGTTGTACCTCGTTGTAAAGGTGACTAATTAGGCTTTCCAATGATATAAAATACAATACCAATTAGTATTATTGAAGGGGAGGAATAATCGATCGAAATAACGTTTCTGAACTTTTTTTGAGGAGTTTATATATTAATATATATATACACTCACCGGCCACTTTATTAGGTACGCCTGTACCTATTTTACACAAAAAGCTTCAGCAAATCACATGGCAGCAACTCAATGCATTTAGGCATGTAGACGTGGTCAAGACAACTTGCTGAAGTTCAAACTGAGCATCAGAATGAGGAAGAAAGGGGATTTAAGTGACTTTGAACGTGGGATGGTTGGTGCCAGACGGGCTGGTCTGGGTATTTCAGGAACTGCTGATCTACTGGGATTTTCACACACAACCATCTGTAGCGTTTACAGATAATGGTCCAAAAAAGAGAAAATATCCAGTGAACGGCAGTTGTGTGGACGAAAAATGCCTTGTTGATGTCAGAGGTCAGAGAAGAATGGGCAGACTGGTTTGAGATGATAGAAAGGCAACAGTAACTCAAATAACCAACTCGATACAACCAATGTATGCAGAATACCATCTCTGAACACACAACACGTCAAACCTTGAAGCAGATGGGCTACAGGAGCAGGAGACCACACAGGGTGCCACTCCTGTCAGCTAAGAACAGGAAACTGAGGCTACAATTCACACAAACTCACCAAAACTGGCCAATAGGAGATTGGAAAAACGTTGCCTGGTCTGATGAGTCTCGATTTCAGCTGCGACATTCAGATGGTAGGGTTAGAATTTGGCGTAAACAACATGGATCCATCCTGTATTGTATCAACGGTTTAGGCTGGTGGTGGTGTGTAATGGTGTGGGGGATATTTTCTTGGCCCATGTTGGACGCCTCAGTACTAATTGATTGTTTAAACGCAACAGCCTACCTGAGTATTGTTGCTGACTATGTCCATCCCTTTATGACCACAGTGTACCCATCTTCTGATGGCTACTTTCAGCAGCATAATGCTGAACCATGTCACAAAGCTCAAATCATCTAAAACTGGTTTCTTATACATGACAATGAGTTCACTGTAATTAACTCTAATGTTCGATCGCGTAGTGAATCAATGGATTTACATTACATTTACATTTAGTCATTTAGCAGACGCTCTTATCCAGAGCGACTCACAGTAAGTACAGGGACATTCCCCCCGAGGCAAGTATGGTGAAGTGCCTTGCCCAAGGACACAACGTCATTTTGGCACGACTGGGAATCAAACTGGCAACCTTCAGATTACTAGCCCGACTCCCTCACCGCTCAGCCATCTGACTCCCACTGGATTTGGTCTCAACAGTTCCTTTCAACGTTGTCTACGCAAATCCAGTTACCCAACATTTCAAGCATTCCATTCTGATGCAGCTCAATAATAAATTCAATTAAGCTTATTATGTTCACGCACTCTTTGTACAGAATATGGACATTCATCGCAGCCAGATCTAAGAAGTTGTTAGTTTATACCTCTCGATATTTCAGAAATGCTATTGTAAGCTATTTCATGTTCTGTTTTTTTCTGTTATTATGTTAGGCAGCGTATAGAAAAGGGGGAATTTTTTTTGAAGGAGGAAGTGGGCAAAGAGCGTGGAGACAATAAAGTGTGGCCGGGCAAATCGAGGAGTCACGGAGCCCTGTAGTCTGTCCGTGTCTCTAAATTATAAATTATAAACCTTCAACAATGATTGGGAACACTATTGTGAATCCAATAATCATAACAGTCCCCGCCAATGCAGTCATCTCCTTTTTATTAGGCCTACCTTATTATATTCATAAATGGTTTAGCCTACCATTAGCAACGTCCTGGAATTTGGTCATATCATAGGGTGTGCTCCAATTATCGAGGTCACACAGCTCAGCCTCCCCGGGAAAAGTTAATTCCAGGGTGCTGGAAAGGAGGCTCAGACTGATCGTCGAACCACAGATTCAGGAGAAGCAATGCAGACTCTGTCTTACCCGTGGGACAGTGTACCAGGTCTTTACTCTCACAGAGTTATTGTGGGGGTCATGGAAGTTTGACCATCCAGTCTTCGGGCCCTATTTTAACGATCTGAAACGCAAGTATCAAAACCCAAAGCGGAAGTAACTTTGTGGGCGGGACTCCGCCGCTGTTGCTATTATACCGGCGGGATAAATGACTTTGCTCCTGGCGCAAATCTAAAATGGGTTGGTCTGAAGTAGCTACATTACTAATGGGTGTGGTTTGGGCGTAACGTGCAATAAACCAATCAGACAGCTCACATTCCCTTTAAGAGCAGGCGCGCTTGTTCCATGGCGGATTGCTATCATAACGGCGGATTTGCCAGGCGCACACCAGGAGCGGTTCACAGCCGAGGAGACCGACGTTCTCGCCAGGGCCGTAAAAGATAGAGAAGTGACATCGTATGGGAAAGGCAGAGCAGTTTTCTCAGTTGCCCACTCATGCTGCTCATTCAAATTCTTAGTCCTATTTTTATATGTATATTTTTTTTATTATTGTTATATTTTTTTATTGTTTAGTTCATAGAATTTGTTCAACCATTGTACTTTTTTTAAATTTCATTTTTAATAAATCGCAGGAAGAAGACCCTGGCCTCGCCAGCAGTGCGCACAAGCCAACATGCGCCCTTAAAATAGCATCTGAATAATGCGCCATTGACTTTAAACTATGTTTTTCCTGGTCTTAGGCGGAATTGTTTTTCTGAACCTGCAAAATAGCACCAGGGAACGTTTGCGCCGGAACACACCTCCTTTTTTCGCTGAACCGCCCCCGGGAGCACAAGGTTGTTCCCTAATTTACCGACGTGTGTCTGTGGAGGGAAAAGTCCGCTTTGCATCGAGTGCAAACTAGGAATGATACTTGCGTTGGGTGCATGATGGGTCCCTACATGTTTTGTTAACTTGGAGAAAGCGTACGACCATGTCCCCTTAGGAATCTTGTGGGGAGTATGGTACCAGAGTCGTTTTTAAGAGCCATCCGGTCCCTGTATAACCAAAGTGTTCCCCTTGTTTTCGATCCTGTTTGTGATATTCATGTCACCAGAAAGCCAAAGGTTAAGCCATTTTGCCAGTACATAACATATGTCCCATCTAGCACCATGGCGTGCCATACAA
Source organism: Osmerus mordax (assembly GCF_038355195.1). Classification (NCBI taxonomy): domain Eukaryota; kingdom Metazoa; phylum Chordata; class Actinopteri; order Osmeriformes; family Osmeridae; genus Osmerus; species Osmerus mordax. Next base: position 4,197,039 of record NC_090050.1, on the reverse strand, counting down.
CCCTTGTCTCGCCACACGACATACTATTGATGGTAGATACTGCTCGAGGTGAGACGCTACATATAGTATGTTTATAGTCTCCACATAACCTTATAGTACCATCTGGTTTAAGGATAGAAAAAACTGTTGCAGCGCACTCAAAATGCTCCAACCTCACTCTTGTATCAAGCTAGGACGTGAGCCTACCAGCACTATGAGGGGTAAAGTTAAATTATTCTAGTGGTAATGTACATCCACATTGGCTTCCTCTTTAACTCAATGGGAGTTTCTCCAAGATTTGGAGCCCTGTGACTTTTCCATATCTCCCAGAATGTGGATTCTTTTTTAATTAATGTGGCACTACATGTCATCCTGTCTGTCTTGCAGCATTCATGACAGGGTATTTCCATAATTGCAATCCAATTCTTATATCCCCAACATGTTCTACTCCAGATACAATAGGATTCATGTGCATTCATCAAACTAAAATCTTTGCAATCTTTTGCATTGTTTTCAAGATTCAAGATTAAAAAAGATTTATTGTCCAATATGTTGCCATGTTAGAACATTCTTTTGATTGAAGGCAGAGTGTGTGTGATGTGTCAGTAGCATGAGTTTTGTATATGTATTGCATTGGGAATGAAGGATTTGTTGTATAATGACTTTTTAGCCAGAGGCACTCTGAACCTTCTTCCTGATATTAATAGCTCAAAGCTTTGGTGGAGGGGGTGGGAGGCATCCTGGATGATGAAGTTGGATTTTCTTTCCACTGCTTATATGACCAATGGTAAATGCGACCATTTGTTCTCAGTCTAGAGCCACTTGCATGGAGAAGCTGACCCTGGTAAATTGTGCTACGAGCAAGCTAGCCTAGCTGCTGTTGCTACCCAAACTTCATGAGGGGATTGTTTGAATGCGCCGGAAATTAAAAACGTTTCTTCTGACAAAGTTTAGGTTGTGGCATTGAAGACAGCGACCCACCACACAAGCTTGAGTTTAAATACATTATTTAATGTGACATTACTTACTGTACATGCAAGTCTTAAATGTATGATGCCGCTAGTATACCACGGCACGATACGATACTTGCTGTGTGACAGTCTTAAGGCCGAAATATGCTTCTGCGTCTCCGTTTACGGATGGGTGGGCGCACGGATACGCACGGATACGGACGGATAGACTTCGTTTATGGTTCTCCGTAGGCTGTGGGTGCTGAAAACAATTCACCGCCAGAAGAGTAGGTGGCGCAACGGTTTTTTGTAAGTCGTCGTGGAGTGTTTATTTATCTAGGTTATCGAGAAGTCGGAGCAAATTTACAAATTAGCCTTTTCATCAATAAAATACGCACATTTTCAGCAACTACACTGCCCATTTCTTGTCACATTTTAATTCAGATAATGATTTACATGTACTGTTTAGCTGAAATATGAATTGTAAAAACTTACAACAATGGCGGTTAAAGGATTCTGTTCTTCCTGTTTATCACGGCAACCCCGCCTCTGACGCAAGCGGTTCTTAATACTGACCAATCACAGCCAAGGGGGTCTCCGTAGCTCTCCTTCGCTCTCCGAAATTACGACGGATAGTTCGAAAATTCAAGAGGTGCACTTAGAGCTCTCCGGGGCTCTCCGAGGGCTGACGGAGCGCTCGTAGAGGGCGTTCCACGGAGACGAGGGCGTTCCCATGTGTCAGTTTTTCGAAAAACGCAGAAGCATATATCGGCCTTTACTTGCACATCTATGCACGTCGTATCTATGCGTCGTTGCTAACGTGCAGTGCCGCCGCTCCCATAACGCGCACTACGCGCTGTGCGTAGGGCACCAAGTCCTGAGAGGGCACCAATAAATTGCCAACTCAAAAATCATCATAGTACTAATAATTATAATACCGATATTATATCAGTATATAAATATTAGGCACCTTTTCGGCATGTATATCACAAAACAGGCAGAACAAGAGATATATTTAATTGCTCAAAAAAAGTTACGATGGTGCCCCCCCCCAAAAAAAACAAACGAACAAATACACACTCAACTTCCCAAGCTCGCCGTGGGTGCCCTTTCCTATCTCAGTGGCCTGACGAACTTTGACAGTAGGCTAGGTCAACTTAAAAATCGAACTCGAAAATGGCATCAAAAAGACAACAGGAGTCACGGGCAGAAATAAGAAAGAGAAAGAAACTGCGAAATGATGCCCGTGCATCACTTTCAGGTAAGTCTATGTTTAATCATTGTTAAATACGGGAAATGTGCTGCTAATTTAATAGTTAGCCTATGCATACACCTCGAACTAGCTGACGTTATTGCTAATGTTAGCACACTCAAATATGTTAGGTGCAAGCTAAATTGAGATTTTACAGTTAAACATTATCTATGCATTTACAATTAACTGACGCCAGCTAGCTGTTACTTTACTTTACATTCTATGATGCTTTTATATTGGATTTATCAAATAGTTTTTAAATGAGTAAGGCTGTGTTCACACTTGACTTATTTTTTTAGAAAAAAGCGCTGCCTTCAGCGCCTTTGGAGCGCCTTTTGAGCGCCTACCTTCTGCCTTTTCAGAAAAGCGCTGGGTGACGTCAAGCGCCTTTCTGACGAGAATTTTTGGAACCTGAACGGGAATCATACATTCTAGCGATACATTATTATCCGTTATTTTCCGTTGGTTACTTATCGACAGCTAGCTACTATGGCCAATAAAATGCAATTACTTGCTTTAGCTTTGGCGTTTGAGGAGCCATAGCCTCGTAACTAAGGTAGAAGGTTACTAGGGAAGGTACACTCGTACTTACTCTCCTCGTCCTGAGTGGTCAGCTGTCAAAAAGGCGCTTGACGTCACCCAGCGCTTTTCTGAAAACTTGAGAAAATTTAACTCAAAAAGGCGTCGGGCTCAGCGCTTTTTAAGTTTTTCCTTTTCCCATAGGGTTGCATGTAAAAAGGCGCTGTAGGCAGCGCTTAAAAAAGAAAAAAAAGAAGTCAAGTGTGAACACGGCCTAATAAAGGTGGAGAGCTCCTTTGCTGCATGCTTTCAGTTTTAAATGTTTATAATTTGGAAAACCAGGCTAAGAAACGTAAGGGTGGGGCTGAAGCATTAAGAGACTAAAATACATCACCTTCACTAGACAAGGTTTTACCAATTGAAAAACGTCTGTTTATTTTACATGAAGCTCAAAAAACTATTTTGCGCTCAAATAAAGGCCAAAATGTTTCGCTCACGCGTGTTGCACGCTCGCATTACGTTGGGAACTCCGTAACTAGCATCACATCAAACACAGAATGTGGATGCATTGGCAGGGCAGCTGTGGTGGCGTATACGGGGGCCGGTTCTGGATCAAAGTCCAGGGCCTATTTTTACTCCCAGTCCGTCCCTGCCAAGCCCTGATCAACCACCCTCAACCAGCTGTTTAGGGACAGATACACAGCAGAGAACCACCACCTCTGAATAGGTGTTACATTGTGATGATGCTGTTGTGTTAGGCTATTGGTATTGAGTTATATGTTTGGTGATAAAAAGTTAAACTGGCAAAAACAATCAGTTTTTTTAGGGGGGGCATCATAAAGGAATTATGCTTAGGGCACCAAAATGGCTACCAGCGGCACTGCTAACGTGTGCTGATGTTGTGGCGTTAGGTGAGGACTGAGTTCTCTTTGTGCACACAAGGCACTTTTTGCCACAAAAACTTTGAAAGCTCCTAAACCCGACGTTGTCTATGTACTCCAAATATTGAGGGATCCTTAGGGGTGCGAAAATAATAAATAATATATATGTGAGAGGACAATGGTTGTGCTCGCCGAAGGCTTGAGCACACCCAATTAAATATATTATCTGGCCTTCAATCACGAGTTGCTCAATTAGAGGAGTGCCCAGCGTCTTGTTACCATGGAGACTTTCAGGTCACCTTTTGGTATAGCTTCAGAATGCTTGGAACCTCAACTTTGATGTTCCAAGAAAAGTAACAGGTACCAGATTTGCACAATGGAAAACCATTCAAGCCTGTACCATTCAATGAAAAGGTGCCATAAATGAAAGACTTTTCTCCCAGTTTGGTTCGACTGCTGGTTGGTTCAATGCTCAGTAATATAGATTTAATCTTGTCGGGGTCCACAATATCATTAGCAATATATAATTGTTGCATCATGATTGAGCCTTGGATCAAACACTGGTAATGCTTCAATTCTTCCAACCATCCAATGTGCTCCTTTCATCAATACTCTCTTTCTGCTGGAACAAACAATTCCCTCCCTACACCCAGCACCACATTTGCCTTGTTATTCTCCTTGCCAATTGGTTATACACTCCCAAATAGCCTGTGAGCTTTGGAAAAAATATTTTCAACTTAAATTTCTTGCTGCACACTATACACAGTGTTACTCAGTCAGCCAGAAACTGTCTCTTTAAATTACACAGGTACTGTATGACGCACCATTTACATTTACATTTAGCAGATGCTCTTATCCAGAGCGACTTACGTTAAGTACAGGGACATTCTTCCCGAGGCAAGTAGGGTGAAGTGCCTTGCCCAAGGACACAACGTCATTTTGCACAGCCGGGGAATCGAACTGGCAACCTTCAGATTACTAGCCCGCTTCCCTAACCGCTCAGCCACCTGACTCCGTGCACCAGGAGCTTAGAGCTCCCTCTTGGTTACTGTGGAGGAAAATGTTGTTTATTATATATTATGTAATTCGCTATTTAACAGAACTCTCACTAATCAATAGAACTAGTCATTTGATAGTATGTTCTCATGTGAGTTTGCTATTTATAAGAGTAGATTGTGTCTATTTGTCAAGTTGAATAGATGTTCAGGGTCAGGAGACAGTACTGGGTAAACGTCCCTTGTGATGAATACAGGGAGAGCTCCACGTATGATCTCTCTCTGCCATGAGAATGGTCATGGGCTAGGAGCTGTGAATCTCTTTCTCTGTGACTGTTGAAACACCATTACTGCCTGACTGTCACTATCTATGTTTATTTTCTTGTGCCCTATAAAAGATGGTCCTCCGGCCTTCAGAGCTGAGACAGACATGATTGAGACCTACAGTAAGCCTAGTGTTGTGTTGTCAGAGGTCTGGTTTTCTCTCCAAATCCACAAACGGATAATACATGGCAAAAAAGACGAGACAGACAAAACACTTTCTTCATCATTACCTAGTCTATTAAGTGTCCACATACTTTTGGCCATACCGTGTACCTATGTACTGTATGTAAATAAGACTCATTGATTACTTTCAGAAAACATTATAGGATGTATATAAAACCTTCTCGCTGACTTTCTAGCTATGATTCCGAGCATGATACATTTGGTGTCTTCTACCTGTAGCAGGAAGACATGAACCATAAGCCAGTTCTAGTGGGGTATAGCTCTCTGCTATGGTGGGCACACTGTGGACCTCAGACAGCTAGAGGGGTTCAAAGGCTTGATGGACATTTACATTTACTAGGCATTCTATGGATAACCTCTATTTTTACCACTGTATACTGTGGGTTTCTTTTCTATATTCAGTATTATTTATAGTTTTCATCCTCCAGCTGTAATAATGAAATGTCACCAGAAGAGGTCTGTTCTTAACCACTGATCAGTTAACAATAATTAAAGATTACAACTAATGATTACTTTATAGCTTTTATACAGTTTGGAATGCTCTGTGTATAATAAACAAAGTTTGAACTACACCCTGCTATATTACCTCATGCGAACATGGAACGTCAGGGCCATTTCTAGGAGCCCTACCTAAAGCCTAAACAAAAGCATCTAGCATGCGGCGTCCTTTTTCTGTGCTTGCAAAGGCTATGTTGATTGTCATCCCCCTGACGTTTCTTTTGAGTAAAAAGACCCTTATTGTGATATTATTTAACTGCCCTGATTCCTGTATTCTTTGTCCAGTCCTCTGACATGCTCAACTTGCGTTTATCAGACAACTGCACCTTACAGATCTATAATAATTACGTTGATTTTGTCTTGAACTTGTACTTTGCAATTCACTTCATTGACTTGGTACTTTCACAGCAATTGGGTACTATCTAATACTTCTTCACACCCCAGGGATTAATAAAGTGATACTCTACAGTAGGGGTGGAACGGTACATGTAGTCGTACCGAACCGTACGGTAAGGGCGTCACGGTTCGGTGCATGAAATTACACGTATGAGAATACACGGTATAAAAATAAATAAACCTTGCGTGCAAATTAATTAATGTAATGCGGAACTACGGTTAGATACTCGTGTACTTTAGGGACATCTAATCTGTAGCTCTGAAGCTCTGATTGGCGCCGCCGTGAGTCAGAGATAGGCTAGTTAGCAGCACTAAGGACGAGTATGGCGAGAGGTGGCGACCCACGAGAGATAGAGGACCCACCGGCATTTTTAAGATTGCAAGTTTGGGAAAACTTCGGTTTCCCAGTCAGTTACAGTAGTACAGGCCAGAGAGTGGTGGATAAGACAAGCACTGTGTGTTGGCGTTGTCCAGCAGTTGTGGGCAGTGACGTGCAGTCTGGGTAGGCAAGGTAGGCACCATAGATATGTATAAAGACTAGATGTCTTACGGCGGAGTCTAGAATGTCCGCACATGGCAGCCATCTTGCTACAGTCAACTCGCTCACCCATAACATTGTGTTGATGCTACATGTACTTTTTAAATGACCATAATTTTCTGCCACAATTTTCAACCGATTTTGAAACGGTTCGTTTGTTATCAACGTCAGAGATGTCGTTATGCCACTGCATACTTATGAATAATTATGTTTTTTTTTTTTTATAGAATAGAAGTATGCAGTGGCTTAACGACATCTCTAACGTTGATAACAAACCAAACCGTTTCAAAATCAGTTGAAAATTGAGCAAGTTATGGTCATTTAAAAAGTACATGTAGCATCAACACAATGTTTTGGGTGAGCGAGTTGACTGTAGCAAGATGGCCGCCATGTGCGGACGTTCGACTCCGTTGTCCGGCAACGCGGACGAGACATCTACCCTTTATATATATCTATGGTAGGCACTGCTTACCCTGCCAAAATTCAAACGTAAACATTTTTAAGAAATCATTTTATTTAATAAACTTGTATTTGTATTTTTACTGTTTATTCTTGTGATTTATTTTACATTTTTTACATTTTAGTCATTTAGCAGACGCTCTTATCCAGAGCGACTTACAGTAAGTACAGGGACATTCCCCCCGAGGCAAGTAGGGTGAAGTGCCTTGCCCAAGGACACAACATCAGTTGGCATGACCAGGAATCGAACTGGCAACCTTCGTATTACTAGCCCGATTCCCTCACCGCTCAGCCACCTGACTCCCCATTTAAATATGCAATATGTGTGTTATTCCAATTGTTTAGACGGTACGATGACGAATGTAGCAGTTACGCATAATCAAATACAATTTTTTTTTTAATAAGCAGTAGTGCTTTTACTGTCCGTTCACTGCGGACGACAAGCGAAAAACTCACTTGCGCACTTCGATCCTGTATTCTTCAACATATACAAAAGTTTGGACACATTTTCCCATTCAAGTGCCTAGCCTCTTACTGACATCACCGCACGTCACTGGTTGTGGGGTATGTGAGTGGAAATACGACATGCTAACGCATATAACGCATCTGGCGTGTGCTAGCTAAATGACTAAAAATATCCGACGCCATCACCCAGGTGTGCCAATCACTGGAACGTGACCAAAAAAACCTATTCAACTTCTCCTCCCTAAAGTGCTTAACCAGCCATTAGATACACATACAAATAGGGCCAAAAAAATTACTGACGCAATTGGAATTTACATGTCATCTTCAATTCACTCGTAGAGGAACCTGGTTTGTTTTGCTTTTCCCTCCGTTGTACCGAACTCGTACCGAACCGTGATGTCTGAACCGCGGTATGAACCGAACCGTAACTTCAGTGTACCGTTCCACCCCTACTCTACAGTCTTTTACTCACCTGTCTCTATCTTTTTTTCCCTCCCCCGTATTTGAGAGAAGGCCAAGAGCCCAGACTCAATTATGGGGTGAATCAATTGACAGGGAGTGGGATTAGAGCAGGCTGTTGTCTATCTGGGAATCCCTATTGGGCTAAACTGGGATTGACAGTGTGTGTTTTGTCTTTAATAGATTAACAGTTTACTATTATGGCTCAAGAACAAAACAAGAGGATTTGGAATCTTTGAAGAATTTTCTGGGGGGTTGTTTGTTAATGGTTTGACCTGCAGGGAAAGTACATGCTTCACATGCACGCACAGGGACACATTCATACACATGCTGATGCACACACACCTACCATCAAACTCTGCGGGGCCCACTCCCACTATGATGATAGACATGGGTAGCGCAGCCGCCTGAGGAGAAAACACAAAAGATACAGTTTGAGATGTTTTGCACTTACACACACACACAACCCCTCTTTCCCACATAACCAACACACCAAACTCAAGTCAACCTGCACATCGTAAAGACATATATCAAAACGGAAATGTCAAAATAATGTGAGTGGCGATTGTCGTCAGTAGTGCTGAGTGGTGATTTCCAATGGATACAGTGTTGTTGTGTGCATACATTGACGACGGCCTCCTTGGTTTGCGTCATGTCTGAGATGACTCCATCTGTGATCATCAGCAGAACAAAGTACTGTGACCCGTCCGTCACGTCCTCTGCACACCTGCACACAGCAACAGGACAAAGTCTGTGATTAAGTGTGTGTTAGTTTGTGTGTGCCATTGGGTGGGGTCAACGTGACTGTGTCAGTTTGTATGTACTTGATACTGTCACAGCATACACACTCACTGTGTGTGATTCTGTCAGTGTTTGTGTGATTGTGTCAGTTTTTGTGCGATTGTGTCAGTGTGAGTCTGTCAAAGTGTGTGTGTGCGTGATCAAGGTACATTGGCATGTTCAAAGGAAACAAGGTTTTGTCAGCTTTCTTTAGGGTTAGCCTCAACCCTAACCTATACGTTACACTTCAAAAGCCTTTAAGAGTCATTACACTAAAACAAAAATCGAACAAAAGCTGAACAATGCAACAAAAAAAAAGTGTTTGTGTGGGCCAGGCTTCTCTATGACATTATGTACTATTTATGTATGTGTGTGTGTTTATGTATCTGACATGTAACAATGGACACAGTAGGGCAGAGAGAGACCCGCTGGATCGTTGTCTGATTGGCTCACTTCCCTGAGGGAAGTAAGCCAAAGTCTGCGTTTTTCGAAAAACGGACACATGGGAACGCCCTCTTCTCCGAGGAACGCCCTCTACGAGCTCTCCGTCAGCCCTCGGAGAGCCCCGGAGAGCTCGACGTGCACCTCCTGAATTTTCTAACTATCCGTCGTGAGCGACGGAGAGCTACGGAGACCCCCTTGGCTGTGATTGGTCAGTATTAAGAATCGCTTGCGTCAGGGGCGGTGGCGGGGTTGCCGGGATAAACAGGACGAACAGAATCCTTTGACCGCCATTGCTGTAAGTTTTCACAATTCATATTTCAGCTAAACAGTACATGTAAATCAGCATCTGAATTAAAATGTGACGAGAAATGGGCAGTGTAGTTGCTAAAAATGTGCGTATTTTATTGATGAAACGGCTAATTTGTAAATTTGCTCCGACTTCTCGATAACCTAGGTAAATAAACACTATGACGATTTACAAAAAACCGTTGCGCCACCTAGTCTTCTGGCGGTGAATTGTTTTCAGCACCCACAGCCTTTGGAGTAATATAAATTCAACCAATCCGTCCGACTCCGTCCGTCCGTAACGGAGTCGGAGAAGTATAATTCGGCCTTCGCACCGTTACACACTGTCTACTTCTGTTTCTCCTTTTTCAGTTTCTCTGTCTGTGTGTCTTACTCTCCATATCTACCTCTTTATTCTGCATCCCCCTCACTCCTTTTTCACACCTCATCTCTTCCAGAATAAATGTATTTCATTTCTCATCCCCCCTTCGGCCTGTCTGTCTTGCTTTCTGTCAATCACTCTCTCCATTTTGGGTTCGTTCTCCGCATGTCTATTCCGCTCTCTCTCTCTGTTTCCTCTCCCTTAAATAACCATATATCCCTCTATAAAATGCATGTGCACACACAGGCTTCTGTTACTGAGAGAAGTGAATGGTGGAGAGAAGTAGTACACAGGCATTGAGTGAGAGACAATACGGTGTATAACATCCTGTCCTACATAACAAGCTGTGAGAGACTAGTTCAAAAACATACTGCCCCTGCGTCGATCTACTAGTGCAGTACCCATGGGATTTCAGACTGTGGCTGGTTGCTATCTGACATCTGACCCCATAGCCTACTCACCGGTGGTCCGACAATATCTGCCACCTTCCTCCAAGCAGCATTCCACTGAAGGCTATCCGTGTAGGCAGGGAGACTCGGATCATATCAAAACGGGAAATCCCGAAACGGCTATTATAAGTTTCTTTCATCGCCATTGATAATAAAAGCGAGTTGTAAACAGAAGGGTCAACTTCATGGTGCCACCTACATCCTATACTTTTATTGGTGCCTGCATCTTCACGCTGTGTACATTTGCATATAGTTAGATTTTCTCAACTTTTGCGACCGTACCGCAAGTTGGCTCTGCACTGCGAGCAATCTCAGCATGCTTTGCACAGCGGATCGCTCGCGTCCCATAGAAAGTGAATAGAGGCGGAATTTGCCATTCGGCGATCCGTGTGTAGTGGAGCTTCACCGCAATGCTCGACAGATGTGTCCGATGTGAATAAGGGTTACACTACCTAAAACTGCAAGAAACCTGCAGAAACGCCTCAGGCAAGGGCCAGGGTGATAACATGTAGCTAGCTATGTTTCCAGGCTGTGATATCAACACCCTGTCCCCCACACAGTGGTAGTCTATTTTGCGCAGGTATCCAATTTACATACTGGTCCGGGTGGCAGGTCCAGGGCCGGATTAAGACATTTTGAGGCCTGGGCCGGTTTTTCAAAAGGTTCAATCCGGATAAAATTGATCCGGATTTAGTAATCCTTTTTTTTTGCGATCCGTGATCACGTAATCGATCTTACTTTTGAGCCAGTTTTTCAAAGCAACATCGGATTGGATCAATCTGATCCGGATAGGAACTTTTCAGGATCACCAAATCTGGATAACCAGTGCTCAAACAAGATAGGAAATCACAATGTAGAACTATGGATATGTAAAGAGCAACAAGTAGAATAGCCAGTGTGGGGTCAATATAAGTTTATTTTGATTTGAAATGAAAACACACACATTAAAAAAAAACTAAAAACAAGAAAAAACCCATTCTCTTCCACCAGTCCGCTCATCTGAGACCTACAACACAAACACTGTACATTGAGGATATTTATAACAAGTTTCAAATATACAGTTAGGTCCATAAGTATTTGGACATTGACACAATTTTCATCATTTTGGCTCTGTATACCACCACAATAGATTTGAAATGAAACAATCAAGATGTGCTTTAAGTGCAGACTTTCAGCTTTAATTTCAGGGTATTTACATCCAAATCAGGTGAACGGTGTAGGAATTACAACACATTTTATATGTGGCCCCCCCCTTTTTAAGGGACCAAAAATAATTGGACAAACTAACATAATCATAAATCTAATTGTCACTTAATACTTGGTTGCAAATCCTTTGCAGTCAATGACAGCCTGAAGTCTGGAACCCATAGACATCACCGTCTTCAGTTCCTGCTTGTTCTTGGGGCATTTTCCCTTCAGTTTTGTCTTTAGCAAGTGAAATGCATGCTCAATTGGATTTAGGTCAGGTGATTGACTTGGCCATTGCAGAACATTCCACTTCTTTGCCTTAAAAACCTCTTTGGTTGCTTTCGCAGTATGCTTCGGTTCATTGTCCATCTGCACTGTGAAGGCCGTCCTATGAGTTCTGAAGCATTTGGCTGAATCTGAGCAGATAATATTGCCCGAAACACTTCAGAATTCATCCTACTGCTTTTGTCAGCAGTCACATCATCGATAAATACAAGGGAACCAGTTCCATTGGCAGCCATACATGCCCACGCCATAACACTACCTCCACCATGCTTCACTGATGAGGTGGTATGCTTTGGATCATGAGCAGTTCCTTCCCTTCTCCATACTCTTCTCTTCCCATCATTCTGGTACAAGTTGATCTTGGTCTCATCTGTCCATAGGATGTTGTTCCAGAACTGTACACGCTCTTTTAGATGTTTTTTGGCAAGCTCTAATCTGGTCTTCCTGTTTTTGAGACTCACCAATGGTTTACATCTTGTGGTGAACCCTCTGTATTTACTCTGGTGAAGTCTTCTCTTAATTGTTGACTTTGACACAGATACGCCTACCTCCTGGAGAGTGTTCTTGATCTGGCCAACTGTTGTGAAGGGGTTTTTCTTCACCAGGGAAAGAATTCTTCTGTCATCCACCACAGTTGTTTTCCGTGGTCTTCCGGGTCTTTTGGTGTTGCTGAGCTCACCAGTGCGTTCTTTCTTTTTAAGAATGTACCAAACAGTTGATTTGGCCACACCTAATGTTTTTGCTATCTCTCTGATAGGTTTGTTTTGATTTTTCAGCCTAACGATGGCTTGCTTCACTGATGGTGACAGCTCTTTGGACTTCATATTGAGAGTTGACAGCAAGAGATTCCAAACACAAATACCATACTTGAAATGAACTCTAGACCTTTTATCTGCTCCTTGTCAATGAAATAACGAACTCCCTTTATGAGGGAATAACATACACCTGGCCATGGAACAGCTGAGCAGCCAATTGTCCAATTACTTTTGGTCCCTTAAAAAGGGGGGGGGGGGCACATATAAAATGTATTGTAATTCCTACACCGTTCACCTGATTTGGATGTAAATACCCTGAAATTAAAGCTGAACGTCTGCACTTAAAGCACGTCTTGATTGTTTCATTTCAAATCCATTGTGGTGGTATACAGAGCCAAAATGATGAAAATTGTGTCAATGTCCAAATACTTATGGACCTAACTGTAGATGTATTGAATTAAAGAAAAAGACTTAATGTCAAATACTCCACAATAATTTCAGACTTCCTCATCTGATGTGGAGAGACCAGCTTGTCTGAGCGTAGCCTTTAGCAGGCGGATCTCAAGTCTGGCCTTCGTTTGCTGCAGTTTGGTCAGAGTCAGTTGTTCCTCTGCCAGACGAAGCTGTGCTTCTGCCCTTTCAGTCTCTTTTTGCAGAAGTGCCTTGTAATCATCATCTTTGTTTGATGAAGGGCGCTTCAAGCCTTTCCTCTGAGATCCTGTGGCAACTAACACTGGCTCAACCAATGAGGATCCAGCTTCTTCCTCAGGAACAGAGCTGAGATCCAATATAAATACGCTCTCTGGATCAGCCTCAAGAGGAACTGGCAGATTCTCCTCCTCCTCAATCCAAGGCTCGCCATCCCCTACAACACCTTGAATACCATGGAGAGCTTGCGACTTCTGACCTCCAATGATGTTGAGGACCACATCTGTGTAATCTCCCCTCTTAAATGGCTTGTTGCCTGTTTGTGGGTTTTTGGCTTCAGCATGGTCCTTTGTTGCCCTGGCCATAAGATTCTTCCACCGCAATTTGATTTGGTCTGTGGTCCTCCTCTGGCCAGACCCTATGGCATTCACATTTTCTGTGATTAAAATCCAAACATAATTTTTCTTTTTGTTGGTATCCTTAGCAGAATTAAAACTTCCCACTATTGTTCCATAATGGCACCGAACACCCTCTAGTAGTGCATTGGTTTCAGCAGCAGTGAAGTTACAGCTTCTTGAGTCCATGGTTCCGTTGCTTTACTATAGTGAACATTGTTCATCAATTATAGGCCTTGGGTCCAATTTCCTCAATTGAATACAAGCCAAAACCAATCAGTTGTAATAGGTGTGTTTGAAAAGACAAACTACACAGCCATATAAATCAGCCTTTCTCAGAGGATTCACAGAGAGACAGTGAAATGGCAGGTGTTGTCCACCGCCACCACCACTTTGCCAGGAGAGGATACCGTCAAAGGGTGTATTTTGAACGTACCAAGCCACTGGAGCAATACACCACTGAGGAGCTGTATGTCCGGTTTCGCTTTGGGAAGGCTGATATAGAGTACCTTGTGAACCTTCTCAGGCCAAAACTTCAACACAGAACCCAAAGGAGTCACGGTCTGTCTGTGGAAGACCAGATCCTCATTGCTCTCCGATTTTATGCATGTGGGACTTTCTATCAAGTTGTTGGTGACTATATGGGTGGTAAAATCAGCTGTGTGTGATGTGGTGAGAGATGTGTCAATCGCACTGGCCAGCCTGGTCAATGAATTTGTTTCTTTTCCAAAGGACAACCAGATTGCCCAGGCCAAGCGCAGCTTTTTTCTTTTGGGGAATATGCCCAATACTATTGGAGCAATAGACTGCACACATGTGCATATATACAAGTACCTCATGAGAATGAATGGGAGTTTATAAACAGAAAGGGGAGGCACAGCATCAATGTCCAACTTGTGTGTGATTCTGACCTCATCATCACCAACTGCGTTGTCAAGTGGCCTGGGTCTGTCCATGATGCACGCATCCTGAGGGAGAGCGCTCTATATAGAGACCTCCAAACCAACCGACCGGATGGCATAATATTAGGAGACAGTGCCTACCCACTCCTACCATGGCTGATGACTCCTTTTCTAACAGCAAATACACCAGCGCAGGCACGCTTCAACACTGCTCATTGCAGAGCAAGAAGTGCAATTGAGCGTTTAAATGGAGTTCTTAAGAGGCGCTTTGCATGCCTTAACTACCTGAGAGCGGAACCACAGAAAGCATGCAACATAACCCTTGCCTGTATTGTCCTGCACAACATCACTACTAAGCGCAATGTCCCTCTCTGTGCTGACAATGATGCACCTGAGCCCCTGATGCACCTGAGACCAGCTATGCTGGTCGAAATATTTACTATTGTGTTAACATTTTAAATGCGTTAAGAACACGTTTATCTCTAAGACGAGTTTGTTCAGAATCAGCTACGTAGCAGGTCGACTGACTGATTTCCTTCTCATACATTCCCGTAGCGTCACAGTGCATTTCCCTGTTGAAGCCCAGCTTCAATGGACTTCAATGGGGCTGCTTTGAACAGATTTTTTCAGTGCTTCGAAACTATACTGTCTCGCCCACTGACGCTCAGTGTCTCTGGGGGTACATGGAGGAGTGGGCTGGCCTGGACGCTGGGCTTCTGCTTGATGATTGGAGGGTCTGTCGAAAGACTCCATCTCCTTTTGATTTACAGCAATTTTGTACTATAAAAAGTCGCCAAAACTATTCAAGCTCAGGCCCATCGCGGATTTTGGCCCCACTCTTGTGCTGTCTTTGACCGGACATTTTCGCACAATATTTTTGTTTTCACTCTGAATTTTTCTAATGTTATGCGCGGTGCCATTGACTCACTCAACACCGGGCAACCTGAGGCCCCCTGGTGGCGAGGCCCAGGGCTGCAGCCCCTAAAGCCCATTGTCTTAATCCGGCCCTGAGCATACTAGCGTACACATGTACTAGGTCGCCGCCATCACTCCCATTGGGAACCAATGATGAAAAGGCAACAACACGGACATTGTGGGCAAAGCTTGTCTACATTATATGCTTTGCACACAATACTTGCACATATTTTAAGGTACAAGGCTGAATTGCCTGAGTCAGTCCCTTTTGTAAGATATTGGTATAGCTACAAAGGGCCTATAGAACAATGAAATTGCTTGCAGCCAACAGGAAGAAAAATAAGGCAAAGAAAACTGGGGGGGCCCTCCTCCACAGGACTTCACTCCTGCTGAGGAGCTGGCCCTCTCCAGCTAGCAGGGTCGCCCCATGATGGAAGGAGTGGAAGGGGACATTTCTTCAGACCCTGGTGGCAGCAGCTCGGAAACCCAAGCATATGTATGTTTCAAGTTATCTATGTGACCATGTTCATTCAACAATTATTTATGAATATTGTAGGAGTGAAATGTATTACTGTTCTCTGCAGTGACAGGAAATACAGTGGTGTTGCTGCCACCACCCACTGTTGTCCCACTGTGCCATACAGAGGTAACAGTGAAACTAATAGTCATACGCCAGTATGTATGCCATATGTGGTTGCTGAATAATGATCAAATATGCCATTTACTTTCTCAAGTGGAGGTCCTAGATGACCAGGAAACTGTGTGCCTGCTCAGAGAGCATTTTGGGGGTACACTTTTGAGTTTTATTTACCACTTGCAACACAGATGGTGAGAGTGTGTGAACGTGTGGCTGTGATTCAAGTGTCTGTAATGACTTGCTAATGGTGGTGGTCTGAACATGAGACACAAGCCCTTACAGTGCTCATTTCAAGAGAAAAAAAAAATAGAGTATAAGAGGCTCGATATAGAGTATAAGAGGCTCGATATAGAGTATAAGAGGCTTTTAATTAAAAAAACAAGGCTGGCTTTTCTGTGTTCCTAGGGAAGGGAGAACACATAAGGATGTATTTGTTCAACTTTTTTCTACATTTTGGTCTTTTTATACCTTTTTGTGGCTTTTTTGTTGTGCATTTTGAGTCTTTTGTGGGGGTTTTCACCATTTCTTTCTTTCAATGTCCTATTTATTCTTTTTGAAAAATGCTATAAAAGTGAATGAAACATCCAAATTACATTTACATTTAGTCATTTAGCAGACGCTCTTATCCAGAGCGACTTACAGTAAGTACAGGGACATTCCCCCGAGGCAAGTAGGGTGAAGTGCCTTGCCCAAGGACACAACGTCAGTTTGCATGACCGGGAATCGAACTGGCAACCTTCGGATTACTAGCCTGATTCCCTCACCGCTCAGCCACCTGACTCCTGAAATTCAATGAAAGTAGTGAAATGATCATTTATTTAACTTGTGAAGAGCATTGTATGGTACCATACACATTGTTATTTTTGGTTTGAAATGTTTTGGTTGAAAGAAACACACATTTCTGATACGGAAATGATTAGAAAAAGGCGCAAAGCAACCCAAGGACAACAGAATGGGTTATGGGGAGACACCCCAGTGAATAGGGATAACATATCAACATGAAACCTCCCAAGCTGATAACTAATATTAGGTCAAATATTGTTTTCATTACTAGTTTCCTGTAAATGTATGTTTAAATGAGAAAATGATGCATTAAGTTGTAAAATATGATATAATGTGCACACATTTCCAGAACGGAAATCAGAACATTGCATGAAGACAGAATGAAAATCCTTGTTTCATTTTGTCAACATATTAGAGTCCAAAGTTTTTACAAAGGGCACTTTGGATATCTCTTCTTCATCACTCCATTAATCAGAATATGGTGGCAACAGCCATTGAAGAAAATCCTTTGCAAATTGCGCGGCAGACCGTGTTCTTGCTCAGATTCTCCGCATCACCTACACTATAAAAGTCGGTAGCAAAATAACGAAACAGTATATATATAGTCTGTGGGACTGTGAGCGCACGGCTTTGATGTGTCGCATTGGCAACATACGGCTCAAGAGGCTGGCAAAGATACGTAATTCCCTCTGCTGAGAATCTATATATTTCATAAAGATAGCTACTCATGAGGGAATGCCAAAGGGATTTGTCGGTCTCTAAATGTTCTGGCTCTTCTGAGCACACCTGTCACTATCCACGTACCAAGCTCCACAGGATCTTCTATGAACGGTGACGGCATTATCCTCAAGAATGAGTTAGTGGGCGGGGCTTTTATACCGGTTGATCTCTGATCTCCAACTTAACCTGCTCCCGACCAGGTTAGCCGTTCAGCATGTGTTACCATGGCGATCTACCCCGGTAACAAGTGATCCACCGTTGTAGTACAGAAAACCCTGGGTTGAACCTGAAGTTACCTCGCTAACGCCAAATCTTGATTCGTAGTATAGGCCCCGGGTTAGGCGTTCAGCATGTATTACCATGGCGATCTACCCCGGTAACAAGTGATCCACCGTCATGATACAGAAAACCCTGGGTTGAACCTGAAGTTTCGCTAACGCCAAATCTTGATTCGTAGTACAGGCCCCTGGTTTCCGTAAGCATGCGAGCTGTGCGTTCACCTAACAGCAGCAGCTGTCATCGGCCTCTATCACAGATTTGTCACAAATTCACAAGCATTATTGGCGATTTTCAAGTCGCATGTCATATTTTCTGCTTTACGCTTTACATTTGCAAGCTCGCATGAAGTGGGATTCGATCGCACTAGAGCAAAAACACAAATATGATTGTTGGTCCGTTACTATACAATGCAAGCAACTCAAGCTCATGGAGCAAGTTTTCAGTTACGTATTTATTAACTACCTTGGCATTCAGGCAGCATTTTGTTTTGGGTTCATCGAAAACAACTGGTTACCGTGGACACACCAGACAATACCCGAATGTAGGCTAATGACGTATTTGGGGTTGTCTCGAGGCAATGGTCGTATTTACCATTATAACACAGCCCCTATGACACCACATATTACAAATTAATACTTAGATCATTGCTGTTAACCCAGACAATACAATCAAAATACACTTAACCCTTTGATTATTTAAGACGAAAGTAATCAATGTCAATGTTCTGTAAATGGTAAAAATGGTAAATGGACTGCATTTCTATAGCGCATTTTTCTACCTTAGCGGCACTCAAAGCGCTTCACATTTTACCTTTCATTCACACTCACACTCAGCAGAGCTGCTGTGCAAGACGCTGGCCTGCCCATCGGGAGCAACATGGGGTTCAGAGTATTGCTCAAGGATACTTCGGTATTGCTCAAGGATACTTCGGCACATGGCCTGGGAGGAATCGGGGATCGAACCGCCAACCTTGCGATTAACAGACCACCCTCGATAAGAGCATCTGCTAAATGACTAAATGTACCCCCTGAGCCACAGCCACCTCAGTCTGTAGTCTCAGTCTCAGTCACTTATCCGCCCAAGTACCTCTACAAAATCTTCAATGTGTGCCAAAATGATATCCCCTGACAAGCCATGCTGATCAATTTGATCTACTAAGGCCAGCATGCCATCTCTAACACTACTTATGTCTTCCGTCATCTCTCAAATCTAGGTGTCCCTATCTGCCTTTGATGTTGTGCAGCTACTTTGGTCTGAAGATAACCACGCCCCTCTCACTTGCATGTAGGATTGGAAATAAATACAGCACAGAAATAAATGTGGTGTTTGGAAATATGTGGCGTTAGGAAATAAAAGTCTCAATAAATAAATAAATGTGGCATTAGCAGGGTTCGACATAAGCGATGGCCAGTTAAAAAATATGTCGGGCAAGTAGATTGGTCAGTCGCTGGCCTGTCGCTGACTTCAAACTGTGTATACTCATCCTGATGTTGTGATTGATTGACAACATATCAACTATCACGTCGTATGTATGCCCTGCATCAAAATAATTCTTAAAAATAGTGAAAGTATCTTCGGGAGTACTCATGTTTTCAAAATAGGCGCTTTTCTGTGTTTTTAACCTCTCCTTCCTGTTAAAAGACAGTCCGTCTGTCCAATCAGGAGGGTCTGTCCTCTGCTAGATAGGCCCTACTTTTTCCGGTCAAGTTATTTGTTAAGTTTCAAGTTATTTGCTGTTTTGTTTTCCTATTTGCCGTTGTGCTTTATGATTTGTGTTTTCATATTTGCTGTTTTGTTTTCCTATTTGCTGTCGTGTTTACCTGTTTGCCGAATATGGTCGATTGAATGTTGACAAACTTTGCACAAAAGAGTAAAGAGCTGAGACAAGCTTGAGCATATACATTAAGCTTTTGGGACGTTGGTCAACTGTCAAACAAGAATCGTCCAGCCAGTAGACCGACATACCGCCGACTGGTGGTATGGAGGCTTTACAGCTACTGAGGCACATATTGTCGCACACGCACACAGGTTGTGGATTTGTACCACAGCAGAAGTGTAGCAAAAGTCACGTGTAAAAACCCCGGCAAGTGAGAGGCCAGACTTTGTAACTACATATTTGGACATTGTTTTACACATACACAAATCTCAGTGCGCATTTGTGGATCGCGGATCGTACACATTTGTGGATCGTGCTGTGCATTTGTGGATCGTGCTGTACATTTGTGGATTGTGCTGTGCATTTGTGGATCGTGCTGTGCATTTGTGGATCGTGGTGTGCATTTGTGAATACTTTTGCTACAATAATAGCCCCATAGTGGTGGTCCTTGGGAGGTGGATCCGTGCGTCATGCCTCCTGTCTGTGCGTCATGGATGAGCCAGAGTTAGGCTCACACAAACAATTGCATTTTTCCATGCCAATCTTGTAGTTGCACAGCGAGTGTATATTTCATATGTGGTAAATAATCTGTGCTGCGTGCAATATTAACCATATACAGAGGGTGACATGCATTTCCTGTGTGATCCTGAGTTATTTTGTCGTTCGTTTGACACACTCAAGTTTAACAGAAGTTATTAAGAGGTGGCGGATTAAACAGTTAATAGCATTTCCCGTTTGGGTTTTGTCATTTTGATGTGAATCATCCACATCAATGATCAAACTTTTATTAGCGTTATTTATTAGGAGGTAATTATGTTTTTTAAATCGTCAATGTCATAGACGTATGACAGTAACTGTAGTGGAAACTTTATTTAGTAATATTTGGTGAGTTTCGGCACTTTTCAGTTAGAATTCGCCACATTACAGAGCCAGACAAGACTTTGCGGACGGCCGCACATTCTCACTTCAAGTTAATTTTTATACTATTGTTATATTATTTTCACGCTGTGTGTGTGTGAAAACCAGCGTACGCAAGCTTTTTGTGCGTACACAATGTTTATACATGAGGCCCCTGGTCACCAGGTTGTCAGCTTCCCACATGTAATCAGACTCATCCCCGCCAGAGATGAGCCCAATGAGGGTGGTGTCGTCCGCAAACTTCAGGATCTTGACGGACGGATGACTGGAGGTGCAGCTGTTGGTGTACAGGGAGAAGAGTAGAGGAGAAAGGACGCAGCCCTGAGGTGATCCGGTGCTGTTGAGCCGAGTCAGATGTGTGTTCCCAGCTACACGCACTGCTTCCTGTCAGACAGGAAGTCTGTGATCCACCTGCAGGTGGAGTCTGACACGTTCAGCTGGTAGAGTTTTCCTGTAGCAGAGCCGGGATGATGGTGTTGAAGGCAGAGCTGAAGTCCACAAACGGGATCCTGGTGTAGGATGCAGGTGAGTCCAGGTGCTGGAGGGTGAAATGGAGGGCCATGTTTATTGCGTTGTCTACAGACCTGTTGGCTCTGTAGGCAAACGGCAGGGGGTCCAGGAGAGGGTCCGTGATGGCTTTGAGGTGTGCCAGCCCCAGGCCCTCAAAAGACTTCATTACCACAAAGGTCAGGGCGAAGGGTCTGTAGTCATTAAGTCCTGTTGTCCTTGGCTTTTTGGGCACAAGGATGGTGGAGGGCTTGAGACCGGCTGGCAGATGGCATGTCTCCAGGGAGGTGTTGAAGATGTTGGTGAACACTAGAGACCGCTGGTCAACACAGTGCTTGAAGGTGACAGGAGAGACAGAGTCTGGCCCAGCTGCTTTGCGGGGGTTATGAGTCTTGAACAGTCTGTTAACTTATCTTTCCTGAATGGAGAGAGTAGTCTCTATGGTAATGAGGGGGGGGGGGGCTCTAGGGTGGGTAGGTGTGGGTCAGGACAGTCAAATTGTCTTTCAAATCACAGACAGGTCGTTGGCCAGGCGAGAGTCGTTAATGGTGGTGGTGGGGGGGGGGGGGGAGTCTGGGCTTGTAGTTGGTAATATGCCTGAGCCCTCTCCAGACAGAAGCAGAGTCGTAAGCCGAGAACTGGTGTTTTAGTCTCTCTCATCGCCTTGCTAAACCTGTTCTTCGATTCTTTGAATCTGTCTCTATCCCCAATCCTAAACACTTCCTCTTTCTCCAACCTCAACCGTCTGAGTTTAGCTGTGAAACAGTGTTTGTCATTAGATTTATTATGAATTTATTTATTTAGGATTTATTATGACATTATATAAGTAAAAGTTTCGTTGGTTAAATTCATTATATACCTATAGTTTTAAACCAGTGTAGCTCACTGTAACGCTGTACGCGACAGGGGTAAGAAAAGCGTAATTCCACTGCTGTTTAAGAAGCCAAATGGCGACAGGACATTTTCGGCACTCCCATTACTTAACCCTTGTGCTGCCTTCGGGTCACATGACCCAAAGGTTCATAACGAACCATCGTTGTGTTTACCGAATTTTACCCAATACAAAAACAAATAAAAATAATTTTCTTTTAACCTTTGCAATGTGGGGGGTCTGAGAAAGCCCAACGGTTAAAATAAAATGCTTCACTTTGTTTTTGTATGCAGTAAAGTTGTCGCAATATGACGGTGGGTCACAATGACGCAATGAAGATAATACAAGGGTTAAATCAAAACAGAGCCATAGAGAGAAACTCCCAATCTCAATCTCCACTCTGAACCCTCACAGACTTTCTTGACGTCACATGGCAAGTGATTGAGTGCAAGAGGCTGCACAGGCTCAAAATACTATGAATAAGAATGGGCGGAAACACGTTACACACTATTATTGTGGGTTTGGGACCCACAATAATATCATTTTTAGGTTTACTGCTTTCTCCGCCATCACTGAGCTTTGTGTTTAAACTTACTTCTAAACCTTTTTTCAAAACGTGAACTTCAGGGTTAGTTGCTACTTCCATGCTTGTTTGTTTACCATTCTTCTTCTTTCTTATCTTATAAGGCGGGTTTGCCAGGATTTTTCTCTCGCTTCCGGGTTTCCCCTGGTAACCCTCATGTTTCTCGTCACAACGCTGTGAATTGTGGGCAATTCCCTTAGCCAAAGTTTGCAAAAATGCAGACTTAAGGAAAGGGTGCATAAAGGGCTTGAAATATCTGCCAAAGAGCCCTTGCACACTTGCCGATTTGACAGTGGGACAGCCCCCACACCCTTACTGAGTTAGTGAGAACGCGCCTCTAAGTCTGTGAGTCTGGAGATTGAGATTGGGGGAAAGAGTTGCGTCAACTGAGTATCAGGAAGCTAGGTGGTCACGTGGTTCATATGTCACGAAAAAGTTCCAAACAAAGACGAGTGGGAGATTTAAATGAATGGAAAGACTCACCGAAGCGATTGCGGAGCTCCACATTTACATTTATGCATTTAGCAGACACTTTTATCCAAAGTGACTTCCAAGAGAGAGTTTCACAAAAGTGCATAGGTCACTGATCATAACAACGAGATAGCCCCAAACATTGCGGGTAGCCAAACATGAAGCATACATTGTGAAAACCAAATAAGTCCCAAAGGGAAGAATAATAAGAGCATGTAGTTAGACAAGTTACAATTAAACAGCAATAACCTCAAAAGTGCAACCTGGGAAATTGTGCATTTTTAAGTTACTTGTTCTCCTTGAACGTATCTATCACACTACGGCAGTGAAAACCTTGATCTAGTTGGGTCAATGCGGCTATACTGGTTATAAACATAGATCGGATGGCTGAGCGGTTAGGGAGTCGGGCTATTAATCAGAAGGTTGTTTGTTTGATTCCCAGCTGTGCCAAATGACGTTGTGTCCTTGGGCAGGGCTCTTCACCCTACTTGCCTCGGGGAGAATGTCCCTGTACTTACTGTAAGTCGCTCTGGATAAGAGTGTCTGCTAAATGACTAAATTTAAATGTAGTCTTTTGAAGTAGGTTTTAACTTAAGGCCCCCACCCGTCACCCACAGTCTTCTTCAGACAACCGCCTGGTGGTCCCACCGCTCAAGACCGCCCCGTCCCAACACAAGCTCTTCTCCTGTCTGGCCCCCCAGTGGTGGAATCAACTCCCCACCTCCATCAGAGACATTGACTGTCTCTCCACCTTCAAGAAAAGGCTCAAGACGCACTTGTTCCGGGAGTACAACGGTACTTAGGAATGGTTCGCTTGACACAATGTTAGTTTCCTGAAGGATCACAATGACTCTTGCTTAGAGACTTGTTGCTCTTGTGGTTAGTGGTAACTGATTTACATTTTTGTACTCGCTGTGATATATTGTTTTTATTATTGTTGCTTGTTTTTTCCACAGGTACACTTGCACTTATAGCGGTTCATGTTGTTTAATTGTAACTTGTTTAACTACATGCTCTTATGGTTCTTCCCTTTGGCACTTACTTTGGTTGTTCACAATGTGTGCTTCATGTTTTGGCTACTCGCAATGTTTTGTTCTTGTTGTTGTGATCAGTGACCTATGCACTTTGTAAAGCTCTCTCTCGGAAGTCGCTTTGGATAAAAGCGTCTGCTAAATGAATAAATGTAAATGTAATGTAAATGTAAGGCCTCTGAGTCACTTACAGTGGACCTCCACGCTCCGAAGGAAATACCGGAGCCTCTGAGTGGTCGGTTTACATACTAGGTCGATGGTTAAATTCGTATTATAGTAGAGATAAACAACTGATTAGTGAGTATGCATACTTTAAGGTTGGTGCTCTGATCAAGCAGACAATTTTTACCTACGTCATAGTTTCATGTCATTAACTGTTTAGCGCTCAAGGTTACAGGTCACGCACTTGTGCACATTTCTCAAATTGGAGTCAGATATTAACGAGTCAATTATCTCCCTGAACATCTAACAGAATTGTTTTCCAAGCCGGGGACAAAAACAAAGCGTCTCCGGCCTTACAATTACCACCTAAAATTGTTAACCAAGTGCTGTGTTTCAAGTGTGTTCTGCAACAGGACAAGGAGTTAAGTAGCAGGAATATTCTAACCCAGGGCACGTCTGCATGTCAATAGACAATGGTTCTTCCAAGTGATCCTCTGAGCAATACCCATGATGATTAGAATCTGAATGCTGACCTGTCTGCAATCAAGTTCCTTTCTCCTATGGGTGCAGGTTATCACACGATGAACCCTGCAGCTTTCGCTTACACTTTGTGTACAGAGGGAGGATGTAGGGCTGGGTGTCACCCTTCCCCCACCTCTCATATGCTAAAATCTGGAGTTGTTGGACGGAGTCTCTACTTGATGGCTGTGAAAATAGCTAACATTTTCCAGTTGGGACCTTTGAGTCATTGGAGCTTATGTCCGACAAGTGCCCCTGTTTTAGAACTACATTTTGAGCGTTGACAAACTGCTCTATCTAGATAGTTAGCTTGCCATGAGCATTTCTCTCCCATCTGCACTAACAAAATATGGACAGAGGAGGGAACATTTTGCCTTGTTTTCGCTCATTTAATCAGATCGACCTCATCTGTTCCCAGATAGTGGAAACATATCTACGAATGTGTGATCTCACATATACATAAATACAAATTAATCTGGATCATTCAAACAATCCCCTCAGTGAAGGTTGGCTAGCAAGTGAGAGCAGCAGTGACTGACCTTAAGTGACAGGTGGGGGTAGGGTGCACAAAGGGCACATATATTTATGGTATCTTACTTCCAACTATTGTTTTGACAACTCAGTCATTTGGAGCAGATACACATCTAAAAACATGGAGGGCTACAGTAGGCCCAAGGACCAGGATTGAGAGAGGCTGATATAGAGGGAGTATAAGAGAAGCTGACAAAGTTGGATGCAGTTTTCCCTACTTACAACGTGGATAGCCAGTCACATGACCCCAAGACTTAAGACAGGGACGTTGTTACTGACAATGATTGCTTCCAGTAAACTTGTTATATTTGCCATATCCTGCTTCAGGTTATTAATGCAAGCGTAGGGTTGTTTGTGTGACTCGTGCAGTAGAATCACTATATAAAGCCAATTTTGCAGTTACACCCAAAACATTAGAGCTGGGAAAAGCAATATACAACACAGAGTGGAAAGAAGAACACCTTAGCTGACCTATCTGCCAGAGAGCAAAGAGAAAGAAAGGGGAAACAGAAAAAAAAGATAAATTGAGGTAGAGAGTGATTGAGAGGTGGTAGATGGTGGTAGATTAGATAAGTTTTACACAGGTTTGGTTCATACATAGTGTGAAAAATAAATCCAACCAATTCAAAGTTTGAAGTCAGTAAAGTTTGACCAAAGTATTTCAAAGCTGAGCTGACCTAGGGTTGGAACACTGTGAGAGAGTAAGGTGTGTGTGTGTCACATACGCATTTATTTATCTCACATTTCACCATGTGACAATATTTGAGTGTATGAATCTATTCTGCACATTATTTATGACTGTGTATGTTTGTGTGCACACATGGGCATGTTTATGTGTGTGTTCATGCGTGTTGCTGTGTGTGTTAAATCTCGCACCGTGCCACTTGGTTGATAACAGGAGCAAAGTTGGTTGGTCCATACAGCTGAACAGTTCGGAGACTCTGGAAATACGACTCCAGCACGCCCTCGATCCCCACACAGTTAGGGTTCTCTACGTTGAAGTTCTACAGCAAGAAACAGAGAAGCAGACATCATACTTTAGTTATCATCAGCTAAACTTGTACAATCTTTACAGTGTTGGGAAAATCTGACAGATTACCAGCATTTATTTGGCAACCAGAACCAAACACAAAGTGCTACATTCATTTTTGTATACAAAACAATTCTGACAAAATCATACGTGATCAATGTGAAACAGCAGAAAATATGATAGGGAGTGCGGTGAATGGTCAGTGCCATTGATGTCCAATGTCTTTGAATGTCCTGAACATGTCAGACTTGACTCGGTTCTATCAATAGCTGTGCATTCTCCAACATAAAAGCTTGTCTGCCCCAAACTTCAAACTGACAATCTTGATGAAACTGTTCTCCTCCGCTCCTCTTGCTGTTGACTGTTGTCAAGCACTTCAAAAGCATCTTAGACTTTAAAAAGTCACTACGTCTAGCCTTTTTTTGTTGTTGTAATTTTCCTAAATATATACAGCTAGGAATCATACCAGTATACTACAATCAAAAGATTGATTTAAACCTGGGGTACATGAGGGAGAAGAAGAACTTCTGTGTACTGCAAGGACTTTAAAGAGTTGATGTTTAACCATGAGGGTACTGACCTTGGTTCAAAGCTTCTGACTAGCTTTTATTCCGTGCTACATAACTTTATTAGATCTTGACCTAACCAGTTACAGTATTTGGGCCTTTTAACTTACACTTACACTTCAACTGTTTTGAACTTAGCACATGTTGGATGACAGTTAGCAGTTAAGGAGACTTGGTGTCACCTAACTTCTAGGGTTCACCTTGAGAATCGAGATTGTCACCAATGTTGTGCTTGTTTTATATAAATAAATTTAAAACACTTCTTAAACTTTCTAGTCTTCTAAAATAATTATTTCAATTTTCCCCTAAATGAACACAGACTATGTGTTCCCTTCTATGTTTTGTTGTTTTTATCTCCATCTCAACATGATACTTAGCTTAGGTCCTTTATCATCTGTCTGATTTCAGCTTTGGTTCTCACTTTTCATCAAACAGATGAGGGAATGTCCTTATTTTTTCCCCTCTGTTGTTGCTTTGTGACTCACTTTTTCTTCCACCCTTCCTCTGCATTGTCAAAAACAATTCACACAGCTACTTGTGGCGGTCTCTAGCTTGTGTGCTTACACAACGGCTTGCATGTCGTTTTATGACTTATTTAGAAGCTGCCAGGTTTTTTGGGGCCTTCTACTTTGTGTAATATGGTTGGGAGGTCATGCTGGTGGCTGCAGTGTTAAGAGTGCCCTGACCTGTGGTGACAGGGCATTTTCAGTTGCTGCACCCTCTCTCTGGAACACCCTCCCATACCACATTCGACAGGCAAGCACCCTGCCATCAATCAAACAAGCCCTCAAAGCTCACCTTTTCAAGTTCCATTTACCAGTTACCTCCTTCCCTTCCTTCCATTTTATGATTCCTCTGGTTTTTAACTACCTACTTGTCTTTTTGTAACTATTACTATTTTACCTTGTGTACTGACACCATAGGGCATCTATGAGTATTTTAAAAAGTGTAATACAAGTTTAATTTTATTATTAATAATAATAAAACACTGACCTTTCATCCCAGTAATGTATTTGTCTTGCAATGGCTAGTGTCAGAGTAGGCAAAATTACAGTATATTTATAAACTTTATAATAATAATAACAACAAATATAGCTGCAGGCGGCAATGGCGGGTTCCTCCTCAACATTGCAAACTTTTCCAAAATTGACATGACACAGACATGTATTTCATACATGTACACACTATTTCAAGACAATTGGATCAATGGCTGATTTTAAGTTTTTTTTTTTTATTCTTCACAAATGGTCACTGTAGAGAAAAATCCATGCTGCCGACATTATGGGATCTTGAGACTGACTCATGGGACTCATGTTCCCCATAAGCAATAAGGCATGCATACCAACTTTCAGACATCTTGGCCTGATGGGGTCAAAATGCCATCCTTTTGAAAGTGACAACTTTGAAGCGTGTTCTGTAGGGGTGGGGGAAAAAATCGATTCACATTTGAACCCTCATTTCAGTCTGGGGTGGGGGAAAAAATCGATTCACATTTGAACCCTCATTTCAGTCTGCCAGTGATTCAGATCGATTCACAAATGTATGTAAAAAAATCTAATTATGTTTTTTTAAATTATATTTGTTTTTTTGTGTGTGCTTATTTCCAAAAAATCTCACGTTTCATTGGTACAACAAATTATTTAATCATGCCGCTTCCTATCACCACCGAACAGAGACACAGAGCAACAATTACTTTATGAAAGTGAGGAGACACATTACACAGGTTTAGAAGTAGCCCAAAAACCTGCCACCCGCTAACAATACATTTTCACCCACAGCACTGTTTTCAAAGTTCCCCGATTTGGCAAGATAACTGCGGATATTGCAATTCTTCCTGAGTTGATCTCATTCTAGAATCTCAGTCAATGCACAATTGACAAGAGTCATGAGGACAACTGGGGTAGGACAGAGCTTGTGTTCAGCTGCCTGTGAATGTACCTGGTGAAAGTACAGCATTCTCTAAATTCAAGCCCACGATTAGACTCTCTGGTGCCATTAAACCACACAACATGCACAATCAGGGTGACCAACAGGATTATCTTAACTAACAAATAATAACATTACACACATTTAACTAAACAAACACAACAACTGAAATCCCCCGCACCGGTTTTCTAACCAAACAATTTTCCACATTTTTTTTCCTTTTTTGGCATGCCGCTACAATATGATTATCTAGCTGACAATTAATATGTAAAGATAACATCCAAGATAGCAATCTCGCCAAATCTGACTGCAGTTTTGTACACCATATGTACTATGTTATGGTTGTTTGAGTTAAAGAACTTGCTAAATGAATTAAATGTCTGTTAAATGTCAAATCCAACAATAAATGTATAAAAGAGTGTTCCAATCAAATCATATTTTCTTTTTTTTACCTAGAGGTTTAAAAGGCTACCTCTGTCTAAACTGACATGCACCAACTCAGAGCACTGAGTTTCAACATCAATTTACACATTTTGTCTCTATTATTTACTCTAGTCTTAATGCATGACTATGTTTAACTTATGTCTGCACCTCTCTGTCACCAACTGTCTCTGGAGTGAGAGGTGGGGGCTTGGTCAGGGCAGCCTTTCCAGAAGGCTTGGGATGTGTGTGCGTCGCCCCAAGCTCGCATGTGTGTCAGGGGCCTGCATGTATCAGTGAGAATTTGGCAGTCATATGAAGGGGCCCTAGCAATTAGTCAAGAATACATATTTCAAATATTCACAATAAATCTACTGTTCATCTTACGTTCAACTATTTCTCAGATTTGCGTGCTAAACATTGTCAAGAGTATTCATATGAACTTGTTATTTAATTGGAGTATCGGTTTATGACTGGAGGATGTGTAAAGCAATATTTTAGCTTATGGTATTCACCACTTCTCTGTTACCAACTGTCTCTGGGGGGGACATCCCTCACCAAATTTCTCTGGTCAGGCCCATGCTTTCTAGTCTAATGCTTAGTTTCATTGTGCCAAAGAAGATAAAATGACCAATCTGTGTTTGGTTGGTTAAACTTTATAGTTCTGAAGAAGAAGACCTTCTGTTTCTTTTAACAGTAGCATTAGCTGTGGCCAAATTAGCCACAGAATGGCTACTAGGCCAGAATGGCTACTAGGCCACCAGCCTTTGCTTCAAGCCAAGGAGTGAGAGTGGGGGCTTTATATCCAACAAATTACACCCCTAAACTCTTAAAACAGATCTATTGGCCTACTACAATTGTAAATATCCTATGGCTTCTTTTTCAATTGGGCCTTGATACAATGCCATCTAATATTTTTTCTGCCCATTCTGCAAAATTTTGGGGGACTTTCCTCACCAGGACATTTTGCCCAGTTCCTCTAGTCTGCAACATGTGTTTTCAAACACCAGTTACAATCAACCATTGGTTATAGCCCTTCACCATTGCATGGTGCCATTCATTCTTCACAGATCACACCCATCAAGTCAAAGTGAATAGTAACTGGTCCAACTCCATGTCCAAGCCCACGGTATCTGTGGAGGAATACAATCCTCACAGTCA
The DNA here is from genome assembly GCF_038355195.1 of Osmerus mordax. NCBI lineage: Eukaryota > Metazoa > Chordata > Actinopteri > Osmeriformes > Osmeridae > Osmerus > Osmerus mordax. The sequence goes on along the minus strand of NC_090050.1, from coordinate 4,166,722 downwards.
TCAAATTATGAACAAACAACAAGAAAAATTGTATGTGGACAAAGCCGCCCTCCTAATTCACTCTTATTTCTATAGCTATTGTGGTCTCAAACTAGCATAACTACATGTGTCCTACACATCCCAATTTTTCGGTCAATTGGAGTCATGGTTCATACAAAGATATTTGTTTTTTAGTTTTTCAAAATGTTCACAGTACATGGCAGACTGTATGGGTCACCAACGGCTATTCTGTTTCCCATGAGAAATAAGGCATATTTCCCTTTAATTCAATAATTTTGGAGATATGAAGTTGCCTTTGCAAATGGTAACATGTTGTAGTGTTTACCTCGTGTGGGGAACAGATCAAGTCCCTAGGTCAATGTGGCACTTATTTATGGACACATGAAATATGTGCCACAGGTGCAAATTCACCATTATGTTAATAAGTTGGCCATTTTGTAATATATTCCTTATTGCTTCACACCCTATAGAATGACATATGTCCTACAAATCAGGTTCGTATTTCAAGTCAATCGGAGCTACGGTTCATGAGGAGAAGATTTGTGTAGTTTTGGACAAATCTTTATTGTACCGAAGAAATCCAATATGGCAGCCGTTATAGGTTCTTGAGTCCTCATGTTCCTCATGAGCAGTAAGGCATATGTACTCAATTTTGGGACTCATGGCCTGCAAATGACAAATTGACATATTGGGGCGTGGGCCTGTAGCGCTACCTATTATCTCACGTGGACCATGTTTGGTATGGTAGTTACTAACGCTATGCAGTTTCAACATGCCAAATGTCTCAACTTTTTACATTACTGGTCCCTGACTCCCATTGCACCAACATAATAATAATACCACCAATAACAATAGGTTTTCTCCTACTGGAGGAACCCTAATAACACATTAACCCGTTAAGGACTAGTGTCGCACATGTGATCATTCGAATGCGGGTTTCACAGCATAACGTCGCATATGCGATTTCGAACATTCTCACTGAATATTTTCCGATGGCCAAAAACTATGCCACAAACGCTTTAGTATGGCTTCAAAATCAGGGTATCCGTGGGGTCTTAAAATGTATTTGTCACGGCCACAGCCGTGCCCCCCCCGGTTTCAGTTTTTTGTCCTGCCCTAGTGTTTCCCTGTCATTGTCTTCACCTGTCTCGTTAGCGTCATTGTGTCGTTTGGTTCTTTGTATTTAGGTTTCTGTTTTGTGTCCAGTCTTTGTCTTGTCCTTACCATACCTGTCCATGTGAGTACCCTGTCTGTTTCCGTTTTTTAGAAATAAAACCCTTGTTTCGACCATGCCTCGCATCTCTCGTGCGTTTGGGTCCTACCCCACCTCACACCCTGACAGAAGGACAAGACCAAGAAAGGACCCAGCAGAGAGTTCACCCAACCCTTTCCTAGGGACCCGCCTGGCCTTTGGTGGACCCCAAAGCCTGCAGTGGAGGGCCCACCCCAAGTCCTGGTTCCTACCCCGGCTCCAGCCCCAGCCTGAACCCCGACTCCAGCCTCGGTCCTGCCCTGGGCCCCTGCCTCGATCCTGCCCTGTGCCCCTGCCTCATCCTGAGGTTGTGCTGCCCTGCGCCCAGACGAACATGGTTGCGCCGCCCAGCACCCAGACCACCGAGGCTGTTCCTGCCGGGGAGTCTCGGCCGCCTGCCGCCGGTACCCAGCCCCGTTCCTGCCCTGTACTCCAGCCTCGGTCCTGCCCTGGGCCCCTGCCTCGATCCTGCCTTGTGCCCCTGCCTCATTCTGAGGTTGTGCCGCCCTGCGCCCGGACGAACAAGGTTGCGCCGCCCAGCACCCAGACCACCGAGGCTGTTCCTCGTTCTTGCCCTGTGCCCCCGCCTCGTTCCTGCCCTGTGCCCCAGCCTCGTTCCTGCCCTGTGCCCCAGCCTCGGTCCTGCCCTGTGCCCCAGCCTCGGTCCTGCCCTGTACCCCAGCCTCGTTCTTGCCCTGTGCCCCAGCCTCGTTCCTGCCCTGTGCCCCGGCCACCGCCTCCTCCGCGAGAGGACGTCTGGCCACCTTCTCCGCCCGAGGACTGCTGGCTGCAGCCTCCTCCGCCCGAGGACTCCTGGCCGCAGCCTGCCACCGCGTCCGCGCTCCCAGGCGCCCCCTCGTCCGCGCTCCTGTCCCCTGTGCCTGTCCCCTGTGCCCGTCCCCTGTGCCCGTCCTGCCCCCGGGTGGTTCCCTGGACCTGCTCCGGCCTCCGGGCCGCCGGCCTTCTGCCCTGTCTCCGGGTCGACCACCGGACCTGCCCCGACCCTCTGCCCAGCCTCCAGGCCGGCCCCCGGATTGAGTTTATACAATGGCTGAAGCCTGTCACTGAAAACAACCGTGAGGCTTACTGTACATATTGTAAAAAGAAGATTAGCGTAGCCTCGATGGCAGTGGCGGTCCTAGCACATTTGGGTCCCTGGGCAAGGGGTAAGGTTTACACTTTACTTTAGGTCTTCAAAAAGTCTTAAAAAGGTATTGAAATTTACTTCAGGATTCCTGCATATACCCTGAAAATGTACTAACAAGAAGGCTAACAAGTAACACTAGCATGGTAGTAGCATGTAGCAGTATTATGTTAGCTAACTTAGCCCAGACGCTAACTAAAGATAGCTAGCTACCGTTTCGGAAAAATAACTTATGCTTTGGAGAGGAATTAGTTAATTCTCGGGCAATAGAAAACATACATTACGCACTTACTTACTTTCGTTTTCGAAGTGTGTTACACAACCGTATGCTGTAAGATCGCCTATACTCATGCATTGCTTGGTATCATTGTTCCTGTATCAAGTGCGGCATATATTCCAGTAAGATTTATACTCAGATTTACAAACACAAGGCTCCCATTCTGGTGGGGTGCGGTTTATAGAAAATGCGTCTTCCTGAAAGCATGTGCAAAGCGCGAAAACTTTGTCGCACTGAAATGTGGAGTTAGACCGTAGAATGGACCAGAGACAGACGGGGTTCACAGACACACTGCTTCTCTTGCAGCGCGGAGCCGTACCGAGCATCGCCCTCCCGGCCGTTCATCCTCCGGTCGCACCTGGACCATCCACCGCCGCCAGCAGTTCATCACTCAGTTCTGTGTGCTTGTTATAATTATACTAGATAACTTTTCCAGAGGTATCTCTGCTATGAGTTAGTGCAAACCGCTAACTTGATATTAGGCTACTCGGTGTGGAATGATGGTATTTTGGTGAAATGGTAGCTAATGTTCTAGAAGTAGTTGGAGAGCTCACTGTCTGCTGTCTCTGGTGTCCATTTTTACTCCTGTGTTACAACTCAGGGGAACAAGCTTCCTTTATATGCATCTGTATGTTTCACTCATTGAAAAATAAGTTCAAATTCTATACTGTTTTGTTCAGCTTGACGTAGCATCCATTATCTGTGTCGTAGGTACTTGAGAGAGGCGGCGCCTTCCAGTGAGGGGGCAGAGCTTCAGCTCCTTCAGGCGACACACCCACCCAGTCTCAAGCAGAGAAGACTGCTGATTTTCTCACGATTTCAAAGCCTAATTTAACATACTTGTCGGTGTTTGTTTTTTTTTCGAATTTGGATGGGTAGTTAACAACACATTCTTCTGTGGTGGGGTGAACTTAAAAGTTGTTTTCAATTCCACTTTACAGGATCTTTAAGCACTTGTTTTTTATAGTTGTATGGGCACCGTCCATTAGCCTGGCTCTGCCCTCCTACGTACTTCCGCTCAATTTTGATTTTGCTTCTGTACTAGGTCTGGGATTTTGGTGTATTAGTCGGTTTTCAGAAACAACATTTTTGTAGGTCCAATCAGCGAACAGAGGGAGTGGCTGAGAACGATGACGTTGATGTTGTTCGCTAGTTTGAGTTGTAGTTCAGTAATGGCGGTGGAGTCGCTGCCGAATATCCAAAAGTTAAAGGCCGGAGCAAGAACAATCTTTGTTGAAGTTTTGTTGGTGGCCATGATGTTGTGGCCCTCCTCCCCACGGGGTTCGGGAAAAGTTTGATTTTCCAGCTATGGCAGCTATCTCCGTTACAGTAGTGGTGAAGGAGTTGGCTAAGGCGAACGCTAGTGATTGGTTATGGCAGATCAGAGTGGCTCTGGGCAGATCCTTCAAGGAAGTTAACACTTGTCAATGGAGCGATCCCAGACCCTCTGTACAAATGAAATGTACGAGGGTCTGGTTAGGACCAAGCTAACCGTCCATGTCCAGTTTAAAGACTGCAGTCCATATCCAGTTATGTGAGCACGGTTCATGTCTAGTTATATGAGTGTAGTCCATGTCTAGTTATGTAAGTGCAGTCCACTTTTAGTTAAATGAGCGCAGGCCATGTCTAGTTATTTGAGCGCAGGTTTAGTTTAGGTTTAGTTTGAGCGGAGGCCATGTTTAGTTGGCAGGACCTTCAGCTCTCCATATCAGAGCTTCAAAATAGAACTGGGCTCAATTTCAGCAGCCCGTGAGGTCTTGCGTCTGACAGATGGGTTTATTTCAGATTCTGGCAATGATTTTGGAAGATTATTGCCTTATCTGTCAGATTGTGTACAGATAAACAAGTTCTGGATAGCCAATAACCTTCAATAATATTTGTTGACAAAGTTGACCCCCAAAAACACATGTCTGGGGGGGAATACATATACTAGAAAAAATTACATTGACATCAACTTGCTTGTTACTTTTGGAATGGAAGTACATTCCTCCTCCATCTCTTTCTGTCAGTTTTGCTCTCCACCCCCTCTCCTGGCTCCTCACCACTTTGTCATCCTCCTTAGCCCCCCCCACACCTTTTTTCTCACCCTCTCTTCCTCTCACCCTTCCCCATCTACCTCTCTTTTTCTCTCTCTCTCTCTGAATCACTGTCTTTCTTTCTGAATCTCTTTCTCCTGCCTCTATATTGCTTTGTCTCCCCTCCCTTTCCATCTCTCTCTGACCCTTCCCATCCCCCCCTCTCCTCAACTCCCTCACCATCTCTTCTCTCTCCCCTCCATTTCGATCTACCTGTCTCCTTTCCCCATCTCATTCCATTACTACCAATCCACCTACCTATCCACATCCCTCCCTTCCTCCCTCCTTTACCAGTGGGAATGCGTGAGAGATCTTGCCATCCGGGGGCAGCTTGGCTCCAAATCCGTAGGCAGGGAACATCTTGTCACTGTCGTAGTCCTGGATGATCTCCCCGACAGCCTTCAGGGCCATGGCGTAGGCGTTCATCTGGTACGGGCTCATATAGTGGAGGGAAGTGGGCTGGGAAGGGTTACCTGCGAAATAGTTATTTCCCCGGAGCAATGGAAGGGAACAGGGGATATATAAGAAGTTAATTTTACTCCATGGACTGTGTAGGGTTCCCGTTCTCTAGAGGGGTGGATGACATAGTGGATCTGTCAGTCCAGCAGACACCAGGGAGTACTAATGCGTGAGTTCAATTACAATTTGGTCACTGGAAATCAGGCGACTTAGATAATGTACTTAATAAAATGCTTAAGAACAGGGTACGAATTACGGGGGGTTTGAACCCTCTAATTAAGACTTGGACCCCCCCAAAAGAGGTAAAAACAACAGGTCGGGGGGGTCAATACACGCCCTGGAGAAAAAGTTGACCCCCTGATCGTCATTGTATAATTCGCACTCTGCTTAGGAATATCAATTAAACCCAACCACATTTTACACACTTGTCATGTTAAACATGAGTATTCTCACAATCACATAATTATGAGGGGGTGCTGGGGAATATCAATTAGGCAAAAAAAGATTTGTCAAAAAAAAATCCTAAACTTTAATAACAATAAAAAGTGAAATAGCAAAATGATATAAAATACATTTTTCTAGATGACATTTTAGGGGACCAAGAGTCATGGGTCATTTTGAACATACTTACCATTAGAGGCAGTGAAGTCTATCGCCACTGTGAAGTTGAGCTGTGTCCTAGTAGAAACAACAACAAATATATGTTTTTTACAACTTTTAAAATGAATAAGATATATTATGAGGACAAAGCAACTGAAGCCACTCATGATTAGCGGAGCAATATTTCCATTGGCTTATCAATGCTATAAAAAAGGTGTCAACATCGAAGAGGCCTTGACATTAATATATTGTATGTGGACGGGGGTTGGGGGTTGTAGGGCTCACCCTCCCCGGATGAAGTCCACAAACGTGTATTCCGAGTCCACTTTGAACGACAGGAGAGTCACCTTTAAAGAAAAGATAGAGAGAGAGAAGAGAAAGAGGGAAAATGAGAGCATGTGTAACAGATAAAACTAGAGAGGGTACAATTTCTGGGGAAATTGTAGGGTGTGCTTGCTTGCGTCTGTTGCAGGTGGTTCCGTTTATTAACTGTAATTTTTACAATTGATATTTCTGTATATTTTATATAAAAATGCGTACTTATTATTTATGAAGCTTGCATAGATTTAAAAGCGGAGTCAGGAGTCAGGTGGCTGAGCGGTGAGGGAATCGGGCTAGTAATCCGAAGGTTGCCAGTTCGATTCCCGGTCATGCAAACTGACGTTGTGTCCTTGGGCAAGGCACTTCACCCTACTTGCCTTGGGGGAATTACTTACTGTAAGTCGCTCTGGATAAGAGCGTCTGCTAAATGACTAAATGTAAATGTAAAAGCATACATTTGTTGCTGCTCATTTACAATTCAAAATACAAAAAGTAAAGTGTAGAATGAAACGGTTGTCTTCTCATTTCCCCTTCAAGAGGGAATAGAGATAGCTAAGCTATAGCATCCTCAGTTGAAAAGTTGGATCAAATGAAGATATTGGGCAATCCGGTGTAAATTGTCCTAACCTCTATGACTTAAAAGTCACCTTAAGTTTTTCCCTTGTAGTGATATTTTCAAGCATTTAGCCTACTCATATTGCATTCATTCATTAAGAACCCCATTTGAAACAAGCTGAACTAACAACGTTGTCACCGGCAGTATTTCAGATGGAATTGCGATTCAAACAGTACAGTACCATCTGCTAACTGAAAATATGCCCCCAAAAACTTAAATAAGCTTGACATTTATTTAGGGGGGAAATGGCTAATTGAAAAGAAGTTTGCTGGAAGCGATCATTGTCAGTAACAATGCCAAATGCCATTTGGTCTCAGTCTAGTAGCCTGGCTCTGCCCTCCTACGTACTTCCGCTCAATTTGGATTTTGCTTCTGTACTAGGTCTGGGATTTTAGTGCATCAGTCGGTTTTCAGAAACAATTTTTTTGCAGGTCCAATCAGCGAACAGGGAGTGGCTGAGAACGATGATGTTGATGTTGTGCACTAGTTTGAGTTGTAGTTCAGTAATGGCGGCGGAGAAAGATGCGAGCGAAGCTATTAAAGAATATATTGTGCTTATTAAAGTTATGCATTGTGCTTATTAAAGTTATGAACTTAGAAGTGTGCTCAGGCTTAAACATTGGGTCTCACACTGAGTGTGGGAAGCAGGCTGTTCTTTGTGTCTCTATCTCTTCATTTTCAGAAACAACCTTGAAACTGGGTGGAGATGGCACCCGAGCAGGTGGGACGCGTAGGCAAGAACAACTCCCTGATGCACGAGAGAACAAGCTCAACCCTTTTTTGATACTTGTGTTTTCAATTGCATTGTATATGATATGCTGGGGGAGGGAAAGATAGCCAGTTGGACTTCGTGAACCAGCCCAAACTCTGTTGCGGGTAGGGAAACGTAGACAACCCCAGAGCTCTGTACTTGTTGATTTCCAACTGCTGCATTAAAGCTGATATTATGGGACCAGACCACTCTTTCTAGAACACAGATTTGTGTCATTGAATACTATCATTACATATTGGAATAGACACAGATATATGAATCCTTCACTATTCTGTGGTTGTGGCAACGCTGCCAAATATCCATAATTTAAAGCCGGAGCAAGAACAATCCTTGCTGAGTTTTGTTGGTGGTCATGGTGTTGTGGCCCTCCTCCCAAAGGGGTTCGGGAAAAGTTTGATTTCCAGCTACGGCAGCTAGTTCCATGGTGAAGGAGTTGGCTAAGGCGAACGCTAGCGATTGGTTATGGCAGATCAGAGTGGCTCTGGGCAGATCCAATAGTTTTAAACTTCAACAGAGTACCCGCCTTCAAGGAAGTTAACGCTTGTCAATGGAGCGATCCCAGACCCTCTGTACAAATGAAATGTACGAGGGTCTGGTTAGGACCAGGCTACCTAAACCATGCAACGGAACGAAAATCAAATAGAAGCAACACAATCGAGACCAAGACGAACCTTGTCTATGTAGTCCAAATATTGAGGGATCCTTAGAAATAATAAGCGAATAATAGCGAAAATAATAATAAAATATAGCTGCAAGCAGCGATGCGGGCTCCTCCGTAAAATATAAAAATGTACATTGTAGAAGATCGAGAGTTTGACAACAAGAGAGCAAAACTACTTCATGTTTGGCCAACAACAATAGGCTGAATGGGGATGTGAACTCATGACCATAAGGTTACAAGTCAGTATCTCTATCCTCTCTGCTACACACCAACTATTGAGATCTTATAGAAAGGGCAGAGTATTAGCTTTGGGACAAAGGTTAAGAAACGGTTGACATTTCAAGGTGAAATTTAATGAAATTGCACATGCTACTTCAGAATGTCATCATCTTGAAGCCAATAAGGTTTGAAAAACCATCAGTCAAAATGTTATTTGATTTATTGACACAAAGATATTGAGGCAATGTGGACATTTACATAAATACACCCCTTTCAGACATTTTGTATTGCATTTCTTATTCCATTTCACCTTTATATAAAGACACATCTGCCCGCACACTATCCCCACTCTCTGGTCCTATTAAACTACACAACATGCACAATCAGGGTGTCCAACAAGATTATATTAACTAACAAACCATAACATTAACATATAACTGAACGAACACAACAAGCAGTTTGCAGACATACAACACAGATGAGACTCAGGAAAGTGAATTATAGATAATGGTAGTGGCAGGGTGTTGCACTTTTCTGCTTCTCTTTTTTGTCACTCCTATGAAACATTTCTGGAGCGCCACTGCTTTTGCCTGTTAGTGCTTGCAATGCTGGGAAGAAAACTATATGACAACAATAGTGTTTAATGTAACTGGCCTTTCCAACAGTACAACTGGCCCCAGCTTGGCCCCCATGGTCTAGAACATCCCCTAGTTGCAAATCAAGACCTTTTCATAAGGCCCAGTGGCGGACTTATGCTGTCTGAGGCAGTTAAATGTCAGCACTCATGGAATGCCTCTTGTCCGATAAAAGTAAACCTACTTTGTTGTATGTGGACAAAGCCGCCCTCTTAAGTGCATTCCCTCTTATTTCCATTGCTATTGTAGTCTCAAACTAGCATAACTACATATATGTGGCCTACACACAAAATTATGACAGGCCCAAAGACTGGCTGGCTAGATGTGAACCTGAGACCTTACTTTGTAGGACACCAAAAGCTCATGAATCCCATGGAAACAAAAGTAAATGTGTGAGATGTACTGTGGAGCACAAATCATCCAAGAAGCAGTACTTCTCTTGGGTGTTTTTTCAGAAGAATAATCATTGGATTCACGTCAAAAGTCTATCACTTGAACTGCTTTCATCACTTAAGACACTTAAAAGTCAGCAGCTTGGCATGCTAGGACATGGAAAGTCTTTTTGATGAAAGACTTTCATCAAAGTAGAAAATGTTGGTTTGTCCTTTTTCATCAATCTCCTCAAAAAAGCAGTCTGCAGAGCTACTGTGTCTGTGGGGTGACTGTCTGTCTCTGGAGGGTTGGCAGGCAGGGCCTGCAGGCAAGGCAGGCCAGCTGGATGAAGGTGTCCTGGGGTCAGGGCTGAAGAGAAGCTGTCCAGCTAGAGAGGGGTAGTCCAGCATGGGGTCTGTGTTGCTCTCAGCATCCTCTGTTGTTGCTCTCAGCATCCTCTGTTGTACTCTGTTGAGCAGGCCTCTGCATGACCCTCCAGACCTGTAAAGTGACTAATGAAGTCCATGTCAGTTGTGAAAATTAAGCTTTTCAGAATCAGAATCAGAAAGGGATTTATTCGCCATGAAAGTTTGCACAGACAAGGAATTTGCTTTGGCAGGAAGGTGCATACAATAAACATATACCTAAAATTTAAATATGTGGACTAACTATACTAAGGGTACATAAACTAGCAGTACTAAGTGGGATAAATATAAGTTGCCGTAAATTACAATATAAAAATACAAATATTACAAAAAATACAAATGTACAAGTTCCATGTTGTGGTGCAGTGCAAAAGCAGAGTGTTTTAAGCAATAAGTCATTTGAGTCAGTGTGGTCCCTTGGCCTTGTTGAAGAGGCCAACAGCGGAAGGGAAGAAACTGTTTTTGTGGCGTGAGGTATTGGTCCTGATAGACCGCAGCCTTCTGCCGGAGGGGAGTGACTGAAACAGGGAGTGTCCAGGGTGGGAGGAGTCGGCCACAATCTTCCTCGCTCGCCTCAGGGTCCTCGAGGTGTGCAGGTCCTCGAGGGTAGGCAGATTGATACAGACATCTACACTTGATACAGACTTCAGTTTTGACTGTGAAATGCAGTGGCAATACTTGAACTTGAATCCAAATGTGTTGACCTAATGGAGACCCATGCAAAGTCACTCAAAACACAGGTTCAATTCCAGGCTCTGGCAAGAGTATTTAGCTCTAAACTGGTCAATATACACATCTGACCAAAGACCAGCTCGACCTTTGCCTGTAAACAGTGATTCTGAGTGTCAGAGACCTTTAAATAGTCTGACTGAGTGAAACGGGCCAAACTAGCCTGGCTATGACGAATAAAACAGGCTTGCTTTGAAAAATCCTAGATACTGGCTATCTTCAGCAAGCCTGTGTCTACAAATAGCAGTCCTCCCTGACGTTTTTGGAGTAGAATTGAGTGAAATACAAAATTGTTTACACACTGCCAGTGAGTGACCGAAGTCTGATTCTAAGGCTAACGTCAAAACAATGCACTCTCACTCAAATTGCAAGTTTTCCACAAATCACAAAAATGATCGGACCATCTGGCTAAAAGCACAATTCCCACATCTCTTGAAGGCTGCCCTGCTCAACTTTTTTGGTGTAGAATTGACTGAACTGGAAAATGGTGAACTTATGTCATGAACATGATGCAACCAAGATATGGCTGCTATGACTATGCGCAGTGCCGGTCCTAGCACATTCGGCGCCCTAGGCGAGATGTATCAACAACCCCCCCCCCCCCCCCCGCCCCCCCCGGGGCCGCAAATCGAGGTGCCACCCCACCCTCCCCCGGGCCGCAACCCAACACAATTGGTACAATTGGTAAAAATAGGTGAAAATACTTACCGAACGTGGCTGCCTCCAACACGGCCATCAGGCGATTCCAGTTGAAAACAATAATGGCCACCGAAAAATAATTTATATTCGTAACGGCGAGCTGCGATTGGAAGCTAAATGAAACAGGAGCTAAAAACCAAGGAGTGAGGGTGGGAGCTTGGTCAGCCCATAGATATACCGTATTTCTTCGAATAAACGCCGCCCTAGAATAAACGCCGCCCTCGAATAAACGCTGCACCAAAAATGAAAATGAAGAAATCTGAAAACGGTTATTTAATTGGTTAAATTCAACCCCAGTATTTATTACACATGTACATAACTTTCTGCACAGCTTTCTGTTTGAAAGCTAACGTGTATGAACGTTTAGGCATGCTGCTTCAGATTTTTACACAATGTAGAACACTTGTATTTGAGACAGTTGCATTACGAACGCACACCTAATTGATTGCCAATGAGAAAGGGAGTTGCCGCACTCATAGACAAACAAAGAATAGACAAGGAGGTCAGCGGTAGTAGCCTAAATGAAACCTGTGTTTTTAGCTGCATGATTCATTTGTCACAATGCCAGCAACAAAGTTGTGTATGGCTGCACTGCAGCTACAATTCACGAAATCTCTCTTACTAATTAAACGCCGCCCTCGAATAAATGCCGCCCTCGAATAAACGCTGCACCAAAAATTAACGTTATTTAATAAACACCGCAGCGTTTATTCGAAGAAATACGGTATATAAAGGCTAGATATCTTACGGCAGAGTCTAGAACGTCCGCACATTGCGGCCATCTTGCTACAGTTAACTCGCTCACCCATAACATTGTGTTGGTGCTACATGTACTTTTTAAAGGACCATAACTTGCTCAATTTTCAACCGTTTTTTTTACGGTTTGGTTTTTTATCAACGTCAGAGATGTCGTTAAGCCACTGCATACTTATATTCTTTTATTTTATTTTATAACATAATTATTCATAAGTATGCACGAGACATTGCAATTTCCAGAAAGGATGCATGTGCGTGTCAGGTAGTGTGACCACCTGTCCTGCTTATTGTATCGCACAGCATTTCCAATATGCGACGTGCGGGACAAGGGTGAAAATTCTGTGCGGCACAACGCAAAGCGGGAAAGGTGGTCACCCTAGTGTCAAGGGGCAGGATAAGTCTGTGAGAATTTGGAGCACGCACGCTGTGGAGCAATTACATTTAATTGGGTGTGCTCAAGCCTTCGGCGAGAGCCCAACCTTTGTTCTCTCACATAAACCCCTCAAAAAAAGTTCTGAAACATTATTTCGGTCGATTATTCCTCCCCTTCAATAATACCAATTGGTATTGTATTTTATATCGTTGGAAAGCCTGATTAGTCACCTTTACAACAAGGTACAACTTGTACAACTTAACAGAGTTACGTGGACCAGGATAATTGTTTGGCTATCAATTTTTACATTTAGCATGCAATATATACTTTTGCATAAGTAGCCTACTATTTGCTACATGCTTCCATAGCAAACAAATGTCCTGGTGCACGTAACTCTGTCAGGCTATTGCATTTTGTACTTCTGTTGATAAATTTCTTGTTAGTTACTGCATCCATTCAGCGACAAAGTGTTGTACCTACCCTTTCCGTTTTGAGATAATGTAATGTGTTTTTGAGTTAATGTAATGTTGTTTCCCATTTGGGGGAGCGTGTCTTTGTATTGGGGGGAGGTGAGCAAGTCATCCTATTTGGGCGGAGTTGACTCGTATTTAGGGGGAGTGTTTTCATTTGGGGGATGCACTCATGTTAGTGGGTGTGATTTGCACTTCAGTGCCACCGTACTAAATGCCTGAAAATATCACGAGAAGGGAAAAACTGACGTTTAAGTCATAGAATTTTTACACCGGTCTGCCAAATGTATTCGTTTTGATTTAACTATGAGGCTGCTATATAGCCGATCACCTTTCCCTCTTGCAGGGGAAATGAGAAGACAACTATTTCATTCTACACTTCACTCTTAGTATTTTGAGTTGTAAATGAGCGGCACAAAAAATATGCTTTTAAATCTATGTAATCTTTATAAATAATAAGTATGCATTTTTTTTATAAAATATACAGAAATATCAGTTGTAAAAATGTCATAAAAAAATTGACCCCTCTGCAACCGCAACCGACACAAGCAAGCAAACCCTACAATTTCCCCAGAAATTGTACCCTCTCTAGTTCAATCATATTGTGACATATCAAGGTGAAATTGCGTATGGTACTTCAGAATGATGTCACCTTGAAGCCAATAAAGTTTGAAAAATCAGTCAAAATTATATTTGATTTATTAAAGAAATTGTGGCAATGTGGACATTTACATCAATACACTTATTTCAGCCATTTTGCATTGCATTCCTTATTTAATTTGATCATATAGAAAGACCTGTATTCTACAAATATGTAACAAATTTCAAGTCGATTGGATCTATGGTTCATGAGGACAATGGTTTTGAAGGTTGTACCACCAAAATCTAGCTGTACCTTATGGGTTCTTGCGGCTTTTTTGTTCCCCATGAGAAATAAGGCATGTATACCAATTTTCAGGCATTTTGGAGTAATGGGGCAGCGGAAATCACATAGACTTTGGGCGTGGCTTTTAGCGCCACCTATGGGCGTACATGGGCCATTAGCGGTCTGGGAGTATTGAGTGACCTGTTGTATCATTGGGCCAAATTTAAAAAAATCGGGGTCAAGGACTTTTTGATTTATTGAGCCATTTCACGGAGAAGAGGAAAAATTATAATAAGAATACTAACAAAAACAATAGGTTTCCTCCTACCGGAGGAACCCTAATAATATACAGTACCAGTCAAAAGTTTGGACACGGGAAAATGTGTCCAAACTTTTGACTGGTACTGTATATGTGAGAGAACAATGGTTGTGCTCGCCGAAGGCTTGAGCACACCCAATAAAGACAAGAGTGAAAGAGGCAAGACCAAAGCCATACATTTACTGCATATGACATGACAAACCGCCATGAATCACATCAGTAAAATCGATGGAAAAATGGTTCAATGTGGTACTCACTGTCCCCGAATTGATGTATTTCTTCTTCTTGCCTCTCTTTTTTGGATTCAAAACCTTGACAACAAGAGGGAATTGAGAATATCTTAGCAGTGGTGCATTGGAGGAAAAATCAGCTTTGCAGCATAATTTCCTGTTGGTAGATGCTGATGCGGAATGTAATTAACAAATGTATTGCTTTGCAACATAAAGGATTAGTCTTGAAAGATAGGGACATTACTTGCACAGTGCATTTGAATATGAATCTGACCTCTTCATTTTTTACACATTTTGTTCAGTTTTTTTTTCTTCAGTCTATACACAATACCCCTCATGACAAACTGAAAACAGGCATACAGATATAAGACAAAAACACAGACATTCTATTTACATACATTTGTGGAGGCAAGATTCTTCCTCCAGCTTCCTGAGCAAACACAAAGGGCCCTATTTTAACGATCTGAAACGCAAGTAACAAACGCAAAACGCAAGTAACTTTGTGGGTGGGACTACGGCGCTTTTGCTATTATACCGGCGGGATAAATGACTCTTGCGTCCGACGCAAATCTAAAATGGGTTGGTCTGAAGTAGCTACATTACTCATAGGTGTGGTTTGGGCGTAACGTGCAATAAACCAATCAAAGCGTCATCTCACATTCCCTTTAAGAGCAGGCGCGCTTATGGTGGATTGCTATTATAATGGCGGATTTGCCAGGCGCATGCCAGGAGCGGTTCACAGCCTTGGAGACCGACGTTCTCATCAGGGCCGTAAAAGATAGGGAAGTGACATTGTAATGTAATGGGAGAAGAAACCCACCCAAATTAGCTTCGGTTAAACAGGCGTGGGTGAAATTAAATTTACATGTATTCATTTAGCAGACACTTTTATCCAAAGCGACTTCCAAGAGAGAGCTTTACAAAAAGTGCATAGGTCAATGATCATAAACAATGAGATAGCCACAAAAAACATTGCGGGAAGCCAAAACACATGGAGCAACAACACGAGAAACTTTCTCGTGCTCACGAGAAACTTGTCATCGTCTGGGGCCTCATGTATAAAGGATTGCGCAGCTTTCATACCAGAAGATAGCGTACGGCCATGTATAAAACCGGTCGTACGCCAGGTCCTGCGCACCTTTCCTTTATAAACCACAATCAATGTGAGATTGACCGCACATGAACGAGCCACTGACCCAGCCTTGCCTCCTCCCATAAATGAATATGCAGATGGACTATAAATGCGCTCCTGAGGTCATTTCTTTGTCTGAATTACCGTATTTCTTCGAATAAACGCCGCCCTCGAATAAACGCTGCACCAAAAATGAACGTTATTTAATAAACGCCGCACTGTATTTGAAGAAATACGGTGACTGTGAGATCGAGGTTCTGACAACAGAGGTGGAGGCGAGAAAATGTGTCCTGTTTGTCAGGCTGTCATCAGGTATTAGCGACAAAAGAAAGTCGGCGGAGTGGAAAACTGTCACTATTTGCAGCCTTTTTATTTTTTAACCTGTAGCACTTTGAGATTTAGCTAAATGTAAAGTGCATTACAAATAAAATCATTATTATTATTATAGGGTGTGGGTTCAGAGAACCGGACTATGGCAGAAATTAAGAAGAAATAAACAGAAGGCTATACAGCATTTCCCGTTTTGGGTTTTGGCATTTTGATGTTATCATCCACATTAATGATCAAACTTTTATTTTTATGTTTTTTGAATAGTCAACGTCATAAACGTATTAGTGGAAACTTTATTTTGTAATGTTTGGTGAGTTTTGGCACTTTTCAGTTAGAATTCGCCACGTTACAGAGCCAGACAAGACTTTGCGGACAGTCCGCACATTCTTAAAGCCGAATTATACTTCTCCGACTCCGTTACGGACAGACGGACGGACGTAGTCGGACGGATTGGTTGAATTTATAGTACTCAAGGCTGTGGGTGCTGAAAACAATTCACCGCCAGAAGAGTAGGTGGCGGAACGGTTTTTTGTAAGTCGTCATCGAGTGTTTATTTACCTAGGTTATGGAGAAGTCGGAGCAAATGTACAAATTAGCCGTTTCATCAATAAAATACGCACATTTTCAGCAACTACACTGCCCATTTCTCGTCACATTTTAATTCAGATGCTGATTTACATGTACTGTTTAGTTGAAATATGAATTGTAAAAACTTACAGCAATGGCGGTCAAAGGATTCTGTTCATCCTGTTTATCACGGCAACCCCGCCCCTGACGCAAGCGGTTCTTAATACGGACCAATCACAGCCAAGGGGTATCCGTAAAATGACGGACGGACAGACGGATAGTCAGGAAAATCAGGAGGTGCACGTAGAGCTCTCCGAGGGGCTCGGAGAGGGCACGGAGAGGGAATTCCTCGTTGGAGAGGGCATTCCCTGTGTCCGTATCCGTAAAAACGGAGAAGTATAAATTGGCCTTCACGTCTGCTTAAAACTTTCCGTGACGGCCCGCACATTCTCACGTCAAGTAAATCTTTATACATCACAAAGTGTGCGTGAAAACCAGCGTACGCAAGCTTTTTGTGCGTACGCAACGTTTATACAAGAGGCCCCTGGTGTCGTCTGTTTTGGCTCAAGGGATACACCTGTCTTGACCAGGAGTCTCATTTATAAACGTGGCGTACGCACAAAACATTTATAAGAAACAAACTGGACGGGAGAATGTGCGGCCCCCCACACTTACGCACATTTTGGAGACAGTGGGAATTGGCGACACAGATGACCGTACTGTAGTCAGACTGCAGAAAGTAAACGTGGGAAGAACGATTACTCATAATATTTATATGTTTTGTTTTCATCACACACGTTTTTTCACTCCATATCATCATTATCATTACATTTTACATTTAGTCATTTAGCAGACGCTCTTATCCAGAGCAACTTATAGTAAGTACAGGGACATTCCCCCCGAAGCAAGTAGGGTGAAGTGCCTTGATGAAGATTAAATCCTGCAGTGTTATTTGCGCTTGTACTGAGTGATAATTGTTCCACAAACACCTTGTAAAATCCAACTCAAATCTTAACTCAAAATTCAGCGCTGTCTCAACATCATGTCCACTATGGGTGCAGGAGGAGAAGATGCCCTGACTGCATGGAATACAGGATAACATCATATATCCTACCTATAGATAACTGCAGAACACAGTGTAACCAAATATATTTCTTTAATAATGTGCATATATCATCATATGTCAAAAACTGGAAATACAGTTAGCTTCGGCGCAATCGCTACACTCTACGTCCTCGTTATCAGTCCAAACGTTAATACTGTTCATAACAAAACACTTTTGTTTTCAAATTGTATCTCAACTCGGGGTATCACTGGCACAGTTGATGGCAGCAGCAATATGCTGCAACTCGCACAGTTTTTATTGGTGATCCACCGGCCACCAAAAAATGTGGTTTTCGAGCCTCCACCTCGCCTCCATATGTGTCTGAGAAGATACTTTCTTGTGCGTACAAGAACGTTTTTTTTTTTTTTTTCATGTCCCTTTAGGGGCAAAATTGCCACATTTTGTTACAAATCAAGTTCACGTACATAGATTTCTTCTTAAAATCTTTTTAATCATTGACATGAAAAAAAATTTACACAGCCATACAATAAATCAAAACAATGTAACGCAGCTTCGCAGGAAGAAGACCCTGGCCTCGCCAGCAGTGCGCCCTTAAAATAGCATCTGAATAACGCCTGGTCTGTAGCGGATTCCCTATATAATATATATATATATATATATATATATATATATATATATTAGGGTGTAAATATAGACAATTTAAAATTAATTCATCTTTGTCAGCTAATGTATGTAAATGAATAACAAATAAATGTAATCCCATTTAAATCTATAACACAAATAAGCGCAGCTAGTTCAGGCAGGGCAATCGGGCAGCGCGCGTCATCCTTTTGTCGGGGACGTAAGGCGTCTAAAGGCCGATATATGCTTCTGCGTTTTTCGAAAAACTGACACATGGGAACGCCCTCGTCTCTGTGGAACGCCCTCTACGAGCTCTCCGTCAGCCCTCGGAGAGCCCCGGAGAGCTCGACGTGCACCTCCTGAATTTTCTAACTATCCGTCGTCATTTTGGAGAGCGACGGAGAGCTACGGAGACCCCCTTGGCTGTGATTGGTCAGTATTAAGAACCGCTTGCGTCATGGGCGGGGTTGCCGTAGTTCAGGCAGGGCAATCGGGCAGCGCGCGTCATCCTTTTGTCGGGGACGTAAGGCGTCTAAAGGCCGATATATGCTTCTGCGTTTTTCGTAAAAATGGACACATGGGAACGCCCTTGTCTCCGTGGAACGCCCTCTACGAGCTCTCCGTCAGCCCTCGGAGAGCCCCGGAGAGCTCGACGTGCACCTCCTGAATTTTCTAACTACCCGTAGTAATTTCGGAGAGCGACGGAGAGCTACGGAGACCCCCTTGGCTGTGATTGGTCAGTATTAAGAACCGCTTGCTTCAGGGGCAGGGTTGCCGTGATAAACAGGACGAACAGAATCCTTTGACCGCCATTGCTGTACGTTTTTACAATTCATATTTCAGCTAAACAGTACATGTAAATCAGCATCTGAATAAAATTGGGACGAGAAATGGGCAGTGTAGTTGCTGAAAATGTGCGTATTTTATTGATGAAACGGCTGATTTGTAAATTTGCTCCGACTTCTCGATAACCTAGGTAAATAAACACTCCACGACGACTTACAAAAAAACGGTGCGCCACCTACTCTTCTGGCGGTGAATTGTTTTCAGCACCCACAGCCTTCGGAGTACTATAAATTCAACCAATCCGTCCGACTCCGTCCGTCCGTCTGTCCGTAACGGAGTCGGAGAAGTATAATTCGGCCTTAAGTGATGTTTGCTCTCTCTCATTTGAAACAACCCTTAAATACTGTTTGATAGCTGTTGATTAGTTATTTTGTACATAATTTGTGCAGTTTTGAACTCAACAATATCTCTGAATTTTAGTGGTTTTAATTTTAATTTTATAAACAGTGGAGTAGTTGGTGCTCTATAAGTGGTTTTATTTACAATTATTAAGGCTGTCTTTTGAAGGATGAATATAGGTTCAGTGTTGGTTTTGTAAGTGTTTCCCCATACTTACAAACAGTAAGTAATGTATGGTAACCGCTAACTTGATATTAGGCTACTTGGTGTAGAATGATGGTATTTTGGTGAAATGGTAGCTAATGTGCTAGAAGTAGTTGGAGAGCTCACTGCTGTCTCTGGTGTCCATTTTTACTCCTGTATTACAGCTCAGGGGAACATTTCATTTATATGCATCTGTATGTTTCACTCATTGAAGAAATAAATTCAAATTCTATACTGTTTTGTTCGGCTTGACGTAGCGTCCATTATCTGGGTCGTAGATAGGCAGCAAGAGGCGGAGCTTCAGCTCCTTCAGGCGACACCCCCCCCCCATTTTCTCACGATTTCAAAGCCTAGTTTAACATACTTGTCTGTTTTTTTTTCCATTTGAATTTGGATGGGTAATTAATAACACATTCTTCTGTGGTGTGGTGAACTTAAAACTAGTTTTCAATTCCACTTTACAGGATCTTCAAATTATATAATGCATGTGTTTTATATTTAACAGAATGTGTACATAGGAATACATGCATGCACATTATCTAAATCTTGACCTGTCTTCTTAAAGAACACATTGGCGATAAAGGCACCAATCTGAATATGGTGTGTAATAAAAAAAACGGAGGCAGTTGCCAATTTATGAAGCCATTGCTTGAATAGTCCCAGCTATTCAACTGCAATGAACACATACACATAATATTATGGGTCTTACTAAATAAAGCCTAGTGTCTTAAGATGTTTAACCTGCTTCCTTCTATCTCCATTTACCTCATAGACGTTGAACTGGCTCTGGCCTTTGGACAGCTCTCTGTAGCTTGTGGTGAACTCTCCGATAAAGTCGTGACTGTGGACGAGAGAGGAGTGAGGATTTACATAACAGTCCTGCTCCTCCTTTGATGTGGAACATATAGAGCTGTGCTACGTGTTTACAGTTGAGTTGAGTCATCAAACGTGGATGTTTAAGTTGCAGGGAGGCATATGGATCAGGCTATAGTTCTGTCACTGCTCAAATACATACAGAATGTTTCCTCAATCACCAGGTTCGTATTTTGGTCCAGTCCAGTGCTCCTCTTCAAAGGCTATCTAAAATAATGACTTGTACCAGTATCAATAGCAACCTACAGATTTTAGCCTCTTCTACAGTATGTATGATACAGGGTTCCCGCGGCGTCTTAAGTCTTAAGAACTTTAAATTTAAGGCCTTAAAATGTCTTAAAAACAGCCAGATGTTCATCCGAGGTCTTAAATTTCATTTAGTCAGGGCCCCGTTCGTCGTAAGGGTTGAAACTAAGTTAATCAATTGTCCCTTTAGCCCGTTAACATTAGCGAGATGAGTGAGAACAGCAAATATCGGTTTGTCAACGGCTGATCCGCATCCAAATCATGTGGTTAATTTCAATCAGGCTAAACTTATCAGGAAAATTGCACGTGCACGTCCTACTTCGAAAGGCAGGAAAGGTCGATCACCAAAACCGTGATTTTCTAACGGTATGATGGCGGAAAAGACCAAAGAGAGAGCGGTGGTAGGCTATTCTCGCCATCCGAGCAAACTATTATAATGAGTCTCTAGACAATAAGCATATTATCATGGCTAAGTCAAACACCGCCACCGCTGCCAGAGCAAGACAAGCAGCTTGGGAAAGAATTGCCGATAAGCTAAATGCGAAAGTTGGGAAATGTATAGGCTCATTTTAAGTGCCTCATTACCCCAATTAATCAGATCACATTTCTTTAATTGTGCCTGCTGGTATAGGCTTAATGGAAATCGAATGAGATCTTGCTAGCGAAAATAATGATCTCAACTCTTTCAGAATAAGTAGGCTAGATAAAAACAAGGCCAAAGAGTATCTAATTGATACAAATTCATAGACAATTATGAGGATATATGTAGGCTACTGCGCTTATATCATGTACTATATATGTGTATATATGCATGTAGGCATATGTGTAAATCCCTCTTTACATTTACATTTAGTCATTTAGCAGACGCTCTTATCCAGAGCGACTTACAGTAAGTACAGGGACATTCCCCCCGAAGCAAGTAGGGTGAAGTGCCTTGCCCAAGGACACAACGTCAATTGACACGGCCGGGAATCGAACTGGCAACCTTCAGATTACTAGCCCGACTCCCTCACCGCTCAGCCATCTGACTCCCTCTTTGATTACAGCAACGCATGCTGCGGCTTTGCCAATGTTTTCTGCATCGCCTATACTGTATAAAAATGTAGCCTATAGCCTACCTGACGCAAAAAAACCTCAAGGCTATGCAGTCTGAAGCACAGTTAAAGTTTCAAGTAGCTTTATTGTCAATTTTTTCACGTCAAGACATAAAAACGAATCAATATGACGTTTCCCACTCTCCCACAGTGAAACATATAAAAAGCACAGGCACAACAAATAAGACAAGACATTTCGTAAAACATAGCGTTACATATTCACATACAGCAGCATAAGCTCATAATAAAGCATAAAGCTTGCTGCAGCGTGTGATATTTGCAATGTACGGCCCGAGAAGGTCTTGCAAATAAATGAGTCCATGTCGGCTGAATCGATATCGCTCAAACAAGAACTCATCCGTGTGAAATAAAGGATCTAATTGGCAATCACGAAGAACTCTATTGGTATGGAAAGCTAATCGAACTAAAATATAGCTCCTTGGTCAACTGGGTCTCTCAAAAAGGGAGTTGCCATGTTATTTTATGGGGGTGTGGCAAGCTTATCCAGCTACACTTACGTTAGCCTGCTCTGGAGCAGGTTAGTGCTAATTGATATGTTACTATGGTGATTTATCGAAAGTTGCTTCCACGAACCAAAAAGAGGGGCGTTTTTTATCTTAGCCTGAAAATTAGCTCGCTAAACCGCTTAGCGAGCTACGACGAATACCCCCAAGGTCTCGTTCATTTCCAGAAACGCTGGCCGCAGAAAGTTATTACAAAGTCGCTAAAAAGTATTGAGTCATGGCCTACAAAGCGGAGCTCTTTGCTACAAACAAAACCATCAGAACGCTGCCCTCAGAACGTTGGTTCAGTGTGTTGTAGTTCTTTCTGGGGGATATTGGTGTTGGTACGTACGCGGTGATAAAACTACAAATCCCATGATATATGCAATACCTTCCCGCGAAATACGTCCGCGTCTCCTCAGAGTTTGTTAAAGTTTGGCTACGTGTGGAAAATGGGAAAATGTACTTTCAACGAGACATGGCCAGATCGCAGCGATTTCCGCTGTTGGTTACAAGCGGTACCCAGCTCCAGGTACGAGGCTCGCTGCAAACTTTGGCAAAAAAATATTCAATTAGGTTACTAATGTGATTGCTTTATCTGTAAATTACAATAATGCTTTTTCAATGAATATTTTTTTGGTAGTGCGTCGTGTAGGTCTTAAATTTCAATCTTTATGGTCTTATAATGTCTTAAAAAGGTCTTCAATTTGACTTACTGAAACCTGCAAGAACCCTGATGATATTAACTCTATCTAATAGAGATATATATTCCATTAAATATAAAGTTTAAAAGAAAGGCAAAAGGGGCACCATATTAGACGTTTTAAAAACATGTGCCAGCTATAGTTCTCTGGATAGGGGCTTTGTATGACCTTTCAATTACTAATACATTTGGCCCCTTTCTGGAGAAAACCAGGAAGTGCCAAGTCTCACAGCTGTCATCCTCCATCCTAATATCACCACTCAAAGCCCTACATGACAACATTGCCACCAAGGTATTTGATCTTTGATGGGGTCCTCATGGGAATATGGTGTAGGTGCGGTTGGCTGTAGGGGTGTGGATAGGGGGGGTTGAGGTCTGTAGATGGAGAGGAATGAGGAAGAAATAGGATGGTGAAATGGGGGGAGGGAGAGAAAATGGGGGAAATTAGAAAGATGAGGGGGGTGAGAGAGAGGGAAAGAGATGAAAATGAAGTGTAGAAAACAACCCTCAAACCCTCATATTAGACAGATAAATTGCAGTGTAATTTATCTGTCTGTGCCCTACGAAGGAGAATTTCAAATAAGTAGTAAGAAATCAGGGATGGAAGGAGAGTGACATTTGAGAGAGATTTGGAGTGTCTGTGCTGTAGGCTGTCTTGAGACAGGAAGATATATGAATAGTGGGAAAAGGGAGGAGGGGAGACAGCAAACTACCTTCCATCTCTGTCCCAATCATACACGTCCACCTTCACAGTCCTGAAGAAAGGGAGGGAGAGAAAGGAGAGAAAATAAGCGAGAAGAGTGTGTGTGTGTATGTATGTTTCACACGCAAGAGGGAAAGAGGGAGAAACAGAAGTGGAAACTGTAAGAAAAGGAGATTGGAAGAGAAAGAAAGGGGAGGAAAAAGAGGATAAAGATGCAAAGGAGAGGGAGAAAAACATTACTTGAGTAAATGGTGTTTGTTTGGAAGTATTCTGCCTATCAAAATGATAATGTGAGTGTGATTCCTTGAATGATTAAAAGGAGAAAACGATTAATTTGCTTACAAAATAATCAAAAAAGCTGAGCCCACTGGCATTGAAACTCCTAAGCAACATCAATGTGTGTGTACGTGTTGGTGTGTTGTGTGAGTGTATTTGTTTTTGTATATGTACTGTATGTGTGTGTATAGGAGTGTGTGTGCCTGTATTCCAGCAAACAGTGCACAGACTCCATGTTGATCCCAATAACACCAGTGCTGTCCTGTAAAATGGCACGGCCGACTGCTGGCATTATTTTGACCACTACGGAGCATTACAGCAATCCTATATTCCTCCTCCAGCCACCGCGGTAGCCCTGTTAGCACCTCTTGGGGGTTGGGGGAACCTGCTAAATGTTTTATGTATTTTGATATATAGTACATTTGACATGAATATTAATACGTAATAACTTAATATGTATTTTTTTTCTATTACTAATATAATATATTACTAAATAAATATATTTGAGACATTTCACAATAAGTTTACTAGTCACATATAATGTACTGTAGGCACCTACAAAGGGGGACAAACTCCATAGTAATCCTAATCCAAGAGAGTTCCCAGAACAGTACACATGCGAAGGAAGTTTACCAAGGGAATAGATTATCCCCAGGTCATAAATCTTGCCTTAATATATGATTTTTTTGTCAGAAATGACACCTACCTGTCATAGTCTCCATTACAGAGGGCTCGCACAGGGATTGTGAAGGACTGCCACACAGGGTTCAGAGTGTTCTTTATCACCTCTGTCTTGTGGCAGATGGTGAACCTGGATCACAGAGTGCACAGAAAGTGGGATTGGAGATGATGGACACTGTTGTGGGCCATTACAATGTTAATTATCTCATGGTCAACCTGGGGTAACATTTTAAATAATGTGGGGATGTTAAGTGGAGAAACGGTGATTGATTAGCCAGTAGGGTGAAGTGTCATAGGGGCAGGGCTTAAGGTATTCCGGCACCGTACCGGATGTCCGGCGTGCGGCCATGAGAAAAAAGAAAATGAGAACTTGCATGCGGTTTAATATTTCAGAGTCAATTGATTTCACCTACCAATCATATGAGGGGAACGCAGCTATAACTAACGTTACAAGCCTATCAGAAGCAGAACAGGGCGGGTCCTGGCAACACAGTGTGAATGAGATCCATACATCACGTTAGCTTTGTCCGTGAAAGCATGGAGCTCAAGTAATTAAAAGAACGTTAATAATAGTAGGCTAGCCTTTTGTCCCTGTTTTAATGCGATGTTGTGCAAACCAAAACAACGTTTACAAACGTGAATTGATCAATCTGTACTTGAGGCCTTTTGCGGGCATCTGTGGGAGTGGGAGCACTCGCACACACGATGGTCTTCAAAAATTGCCTGATATCCATGGCTAATTAATCCATTCTGAACAGGTAAACTAATCCACAACGAGTGTGTACATTTACATTTACATTTAGCAGACGCTCTTATCCAGAGCGACTTACAGTAAGTACAGGGACATTCCCCCAAGGCAAGTAGGGTGAAGTGCCTTGCCCAAGGACACAACGTCAGTTGGCATGACCGGGAATCGAACTGGCAACCTTCGGATTACTAGCCCGATTCCCTCACCGCTCAGCCACCTGACTCCCTACATACTTCGTGGATCCTGATTGGTGTCGCCGCCACAGCCGCAACGCATTGATTGGATGAAATGATTCAGACTACAGCGTTTATATGTTAAACAATATAAAATTTAGTCTTAGGTGTTTTAAAATTACACCAAATTTATTTCGGATTATTCAAACGGCAGAATACGAGGCGCAGGGAACTTAGATGTGCGTAAACGCGCATAAACGCTATTTAGAGGTGGATAAATGCAATTTCTGCAATTTAGAGGTGGATAAACGCTATTTCCCAATTTCGGGAGGTGCGTAAACGGTGTTTACGTGCGTTTAGCCCCCACTACATCCTTGGGTGCCAGGTAGCTTTGTTGGGCTAGTACAGTCACTAACCTTGGGTTCATATGCTACACTAGGAGTGTCATTCTACCCCCATTGGTGGGACATTGTTTCCTAACTTTAGTTGATGCAAATCCTTTTATGAACAGTATTTAGTGTGACCTTTAAAAAAAAAAAGCGTAGTCTATTTTTGCTATAAATCCTGTGTGTTGTTCTGATTTATTGGGGATCACATGGAGGGGGCCTGGTGTTTATAGAGGAGAAGGGTGCTGGTAAGTCAGAGACTATACCTCTCCTCATTTGACACAATCACACGCATACTGTGCACACATTCTCACTTTCTCTCTCACTCACATACTCGTATGCACGAGTGCGCACACTCACGTTCCATCCTCGTTACTGCGGTAAAAGACCAAGAAGGGATCTGATTTTCCGAAGAAGTCCTTTTTGTCCAGCTTGTTGGCACACAGCTGCATGGTGGCAATGTCCTGAGAGGGGGACAATTTCTCAATATCAGACACAAAATTTGATTGTAAAAAAGTTGATTGTCAAAGAAGAAGAAAATAGTAGCTATTACTATTTTGGAGTGAATTCAAGACTAGCTGGAAATATCATTTATTCTAATAATAACAAATATATATTCTGCTTTGTTCTATTGTAATTTAAAGTCAACCTTAAAATCTACTAGCAAACCTTGATAATGAATGGCAGAATACAATGTTTACAAGCGTAACCATATGATAATATCATGAAACATTTGTGTTGGTGAATATCTGCCAAGGAGGAAAGTGGCAAAGAAAACCCACGACTCCCTGTCTTGCATGCAGTATGTTCCTTGCTCAGCTTGTATGTCCACACTCCACTCATCGACTTAGTTCTGAATTTACATTTTCAACATAGTCAACACCCAGCCCCAAACTATGGGAGGACCAAACATGCCATAATTAATGAATAAATGTATCAATAAATATATTTCTAAATCAAAATTGTGTTAAAAGCTAATTATAATCAATAATAAATATTTAGTATCTATTTATTTGTGCAAAAGGATAGTTTATGATTTGATTATGGTCATGTAGAGCACAATTGAAATTATGTCATCTTTGAAGAATTTGTTCAACCACCACAACATCGATTCTAGTCACTTATGGACATAGCAATTTCTCATTATTTTTTAACAAATTGCCAATACTCTGGTACATTCATTCAAATGATTATGTAGCCTTCATTTGTCTGCTGTTTCCTATGTTATCAATTGCTTATGTTGATCCAAATGTATTATATTGGTTCTCTGTTAAATTGTCTTACCACCACAAACAACTAGACATTTAGTTCATAACAGAAGTCATGACAGGCACAATGGCTGAGCCATAATTGAAGGCCCAATTCACCAAACAGAACAACTACATTTACAGGGACCCAAAAAACGTATTTGTGAATTGCCAATTGGATTGTTTCCAGCAAGTGATGATGCCTAAAGCAATGACAATCAAATCTCTGTTGTCTTTCTAGGCTAAACTGTTGTAACTTTGGGTAGTCTACAACCAGGCCCAAACATAATACGCATAATTTCTTTTGTGGTGAAAATCTTCAGTCGCTCCAACATAAGAACAGGTAGGCTAGCGGAATTCCATAGATTTCCGCAGAGACTGAAAATCTGCGGGAATCTGCGGAATTCCGCTAGCCTACCTGTTCTTATGTCGGAGCGACTGAAGATGTTCCACAACATTTTGACACTGAATATTGTCATACACGTAATACGTGTATAACGTATAGACGTAATACACCCCCACCCGCCACCTACGGTCTTCTTCTGACAACCGTCTGGTGGTCCCACCGCTCAAGAGCGCCGGGTCCCAACATTTACATTTAGTCATTTAGCAGACGCTCTTATCCAGAGAGACTTACAGTAAGTACAGGGACATTTTCCCAGAGGCAAGTAGGGTGAAGTGCCTTGCCCAAGGACACAACGTCATTTTGCACAGCTGGGAATCGATCCGGCAACCTTTTGATTGATAGCCCAATTCCCTAACCACTCAGCCATCTGACCCCCCCCAACACAAGCTCTTCTCCTGTCTGGCCCCCCAATGGTGGAATCAACTCCCCACCTCCATCAGAGACACTGCTGACTGTCTCCCCACCTTCAAGAAAAGGCTTAAGACGCACTTGTTCCAGGAGTACAACGGTACTTAGGAATGATTTGCTGGACCTGGTGTTCGTTTCCTCCAGGATCACAATGACTCTGATTGAGAGACTTGTTGCTCTTGTTGGTTAGTTGTAACTGATTTAAAATTCTTGCTCGCTGTGAAATATTTTACTGTTGCTTGCTTTTCTACAGGTACACTTTTGCACTTTTTGAGGTTCATGTTGTTTGGTTGTGGCTTGTTTAATACATGCTCTTATAGTTCTTCCATTTGGCACTTATTTGGTTTTTCGCGATGTATGCTTCATGTTTAGGCTACATCTCGTTGTTATGATCAGTGACCTATGCACTTTTGTAAAGCTCTCTCTTGGAAGTCGCTTTGGATAAAAGCGTCTGCTAAATGAATAAATGTAAATCTTATGTAAATATGAGTTGAGAAGTTAATTTAAATTTGTCCTCAGACCAATGCGTTCTATTTGAAAATCCGTGGGTTTTTGTCGGAATTCTGCGCCCGCGTATTAGGTTTGGGCCTGCTTATAACCTTTCAGCTATGCCTACTGAAATAAACCATCCACTTTAAATAATGTCTTTTTCTAGTTAGTTAGCCAGTATTTCATTTGTAAAATTGTCTTGGATTATCTGTATCACACAGACAAGATATAATATTGTTCCAGTCTTATGCCTGTTTTCGGCTTACTATATGCATAACTCGCGAGAGCTAGCTTAGTGAAGCTCAATCAACTCAATATGGCTGAGAGTCAAGAGCAAAAAGAGCAAAACTGGCAGTGAATTATCCAAACATCGTCAAATATGGCACTGCACTCCCTTGGATTATAAAAAGGACACCTACAAAATATGAACTTTGCACAGTGCCCGGTTCTCGAGATAATTGTGGGAAATGCAGACAGAGATTCCTGGCATTATTAGAGAGATGAGCTAAGCTGTCAATTAATTAAAGTAATTTAGCGTTTTCGCAACATACCCACCTCTTTTTTTTGACGTAGCGTCTGCGTTGGGCTGTACGTAGGCCTAAGTGTTACGGCCTTACCTAGGGCCTTGCAGTTTGTGTTGTCTGTCCGCGATTGGCCTGGATCGTCATGCCCACTCCAGCTTCCACCCAATCGTATGTCCGTCTGCCCGCTGCCTTCATAAGCTGGAACTGTCCTCTGTTCGGGAGCCAGCCGACTGTGTTCCGAGTTTTTTGCAACTTAGTTATTGGCGGGTCAGTGTTTGTGTCGGCACATTAGTGCGTCTCATACTTTGATACATTACGCGAGATTGTCTTTATCCGTTTATGTTTGTTCTACTTTGTTCGTGTTTTATAGGTTATGTTTGCTTTAAATGCTCACAGGGGAGAGGGGACTGGTAAGCCGCTCATGGGCATACACTACCATCACCTTACTCCCTGTTACTACACTAGGCAAGGATTATTTGGGTTAGGCAGGGTATTTAGAACTTTTTTTGTTTTATTTTATTTGGCACTGATCATGGTTCCCTTGTTCTTCTGTGACATTGTTTTTGTTAATAAACACCTGGCTATTGACACCCCGTCTTGTTGATGTTCATTGTGGCTACAGTTGTTAGACCCTCAATTCCCCCTAGACATCAAGCATACATTTTAGCCGTGCAAGTTCAGAGAGATCCGTAACAATAATCGTAGGTTGTGATCATGTGGGCACTTGCGTAGCTATCACGTTTATGACATGCACATGTGATTTTAGATTAGGTGTGTTCGACTTCATGCAGCACCGACACCGGCCAGCTGCAGCCGACTGACTTGAAACAGTGAATTCTGGTTAGACTTTTTGTCCGACTTGAGACAGCGCCGAGGCTAGGTCACTGTGATGTATCCATCAAAGTACCGTGAAATCGATCTGAGAACAGCCGGCTGTGTAGCAGAGCACATTTTCTCAAGAGCAACTGCACGGGTTCTAATGACGACAGCTATTTCATGATTGGCCAGACTCACACATGACAACTTTGACGCGTGTTTTGTATTTATTCTGACACCTTCAGTTTTGCCAATGCTCAAATCTGGACCAAACAGTTAAATATTTGTTGAAGAAAGGGTTTTAGTCTGCCTCTTCACTAACGGAAAGACTAAGTTTAATTGAGTTCTGGTTGTATTACATTTATGCATTTAGCAGACGCTTTTATCCAAAGCGACTTCCATGAGAGAGCTATTATTAATCTGCAGATTGGAGAAAGAGTTTAACATATCTCAATACAAAAATTTCAGTGCACTGGTTCATGCAAGTTCTAATGCGAAAACAATTAAATTCGCAACCATGCAGTTTGTCAGCGATAAAGTAAGCAAACAGCGCTTGATTGGCCATGACTGACGTCAACACAGCAAATCATGAGAAGCAGGAATGTCTGACTTTAAGGAGGCGTTTTTAACTCCTCCCTGACTGCAAGCGGAAACTCTAGACGGTCGTTTCATGCAGCTCTTGCAATAATCGTTATCTGGTTTCCCCTCAGAAATGAATTAAGTGGTAGCACCCAATTTTAAACGTTCGAAATGGCCGTGTTAAGCCTGTGTTTTAGAGTTCAATCTTGCTCTGTTTTTAGAGAAAAGGGTTATAAAGAATTGCAGTAATAAAAAAATCACACTAAAAACCGAGGCAAACCACAGTAAGTTTAGTTACTGCGCTCTGTATTTGTTTCCCCATACATCGGATACAATCAAAACCGAAACAAAACGCAAAAAAGCAGTTAATGTGTTCTGTTTGCCCCCTACATTGGATGCAATTATGGTCTACATATAATTCTGCCAACCCTTACTTTGGGCTCACTGATCACCACTTTCTACATTATCTCACATCTTTTCACTTAACCATTCAGCCAAACATGAACGAAACAAACTAAACCAATTGCAAAATAACTGCACTAAACCTCCAGTTTAACACTAACACATTTGCTGGGGATGCACAATATATCGGCGGCCATATCGGTATCGGCCAATAAATGTTTATTTTTAGTGTTATTGGTCCGATAAGAACATTTGGTCGACAAATTAAAGATGATAAATTATGGATTATTTCCGCCCGTTGAACCACTTATTTTTTGGTAAAATGGTATCAATCATTTTGGTAAAATAAAGATCTAGATGTTTCATGCAGTTAAGGTTTTAATAAAAGCAGATGTCCACTGTATTTGTTTGCCTTTTGTTTTTGTAATCAGACTCAGGGCTTTGTATTTATCGGCATGTATCGGCATCGGCCAACATTTACATATCGGTGCATCCCAACGTTAGCTACACGCATTGGCTAGCTAACGTTAGCTAATGACTAGTGTATTGGCTACCCCTCACACAGGAAAACAAATTATTCTTTGGTTAACTCATTAGCCCTGAAGGCTGTATCCTTTTTATCTTCTTGATCATTCAAATAACATCTTTGTTTCCTTCCTCATCATACAGTAAATCAAATTGTTTTGTCACTAGCTAGAAAGCGAATAGTAACACTAGCTAGCATTCAAGTCAGAACGGCTAAATCTCACTGGAAACTTTCCTGCACTCATAACTGCAAGATAACAATAATCCAAATTGCATTTGAGTTTTCTTGATTTGGACCTCTTTTTCTGTACATCATGCACTAATCCAATTGTAATAAAAACCAAACGTTTCACGCACACCTGGCGAGACAGAGTGCACTTGCAGCCCAAGTTGCTGATGAGCCTGATCTCGCAAAAATTATACGTGGGGATTGATTTAATTATACTGAATTACTCATACTTTTCAAATTTCAGAAAATCAAGAAATCCATAAACAAAACATAAACAAAGTTGTTAAAATAGTAGACATGTTTTTGTTATACTGAAAACAAAGCAAGCTGGATAAAACATCAAAAACATTGACGTTACTGCACTTAGCTTCTGCATTACCTGTATAGCTATATAAGGAAATCCAAAGGCAGAGTGTATGATAGAATGTATTTCTGTCTGCAGGCAGGCTGGCCGAAACTAGCCTAGGGTCGGCGTGCCTCATTGTACATTCAAAAGTTCAACGTCCGTGTGGATTGGTCGGTGCTCGACCTCGATCTGGTCAGCAGGGTGTTCACTGGGCACGTGCCGATGTGTTGTTCCGTGTGCGATTCGTTAGCCCACACAGTGAATCTGTGCCCGAGGACTGCATTCGCACCGCCGATCAAGGCAGAGCGGTCGGCCTACGGTGCCTCCGCCTCGGGCGGTCAAGCCGGTCGAAGGAAGGTACGGCCCTCCTCCGGTGCAAGCACCTCGCTGTGCATGTCAGTTTACTAATTGTAGGTTTCTGCATGCTTGCAGTTATTGCAGGGACGCTCATCCCCGATCTGTGTGCCCTCGTCGGGCCCGCCCGGCTCCGAAGGGGAAATGATTAAACATCCGTCAACCCCAGTAAACGTATCGAGACTTTCTGCCGCGTTGGGGAGTCATCCCAATCCCAGTCTTATTTACTAGATGGTTTGGTGCACGGGTTTCTTTCTGGTCTTTATTATCTACCTGACGTGAGTCATGAGTGCCCCAATTTGCAAACGGCGATCAAAGAGCCGGCGGTCGTCGAAGCGCTCCTCGAGAAGGAAGTGGCTAAAGGGTCTATGATCGGACCTTTCCTCGCGCCCCCTTTTGCCCCGTACCGACCCCATAGGCGTCGCAAACCGCAAGTATTCTGGCAAGAAACGCCTCATAATTGACCTGTCTGCCCCTCACGACGGCGTCGTGCCCAGCATTAATAGTTTGATTCCCAGGGAGCCGTTTTCGCTGTACTATGCTAGCGTCGATAATGCAATCAGCATGATAAAAACTGCAGGCAGGGGCGCGTGGCTGGGGAAAGCCGACATCACCGACACGTTTAAGGTCATGCCTCTTCACCCCTCTCAGTGGCATTTATTCTGCGTTAGGTGGGGCAGCAAGCTGTACTCTGTCAGGTTGGCGTTCGGCTGCCGCAGCAGCCCGCGTATTTTTGACTCGCTGTCGGAGGTGCTGTGCTGGATCCTGGTGAATGTCCACAGGCTGCCGTTCGTTTTGCACCTGCTGGAAGATTTTTTGGTGGTGGATTTTCTGTTGTCTCCACCCGCCCGGTGTATCTCGGTGTTGAGGGACACGTTTGGGCACCTGGGCGTTCCACTGTCCGCGGAGAAAACCGTAGGCCCGTTTACCTCCTTGGAATTCCTCGGTATCAACCTAGATAGTGTTTCCATGCAGGTGTCGTTACCCGCGGAAAAACTGGAGCGCGTTCGAAGCGTCCTGAAGGCCGCTTCGGGCGCCGCTTCAATGGCTAAACGTGAGCTGCTTTCGTTGCTGGGACATCTGAATTTTGCGATGCACATCATACCCCAGGGCCGCGCGTTCGTGTCCCGTCTCTTGGACTTGGATAAAAGCGTGCCTCATCTCATCGGATTTGCGTTTTTGGAGCGTGCTGTGCGAGCATTGGAACGGTATCAGTTTTTTCTATCACGATTCCGTGGAGTCGTCCGCCACTCTCGATTTCTACACCGACGCGGCTCCCTCAGTTGGGTTCGGGGGGTTTCACGGTAACGAGTGGTTCTCCGGAGCATGGCCCGCAGAGATAGTCTATCTCTGCGGGCCATGCTCCTAGTCTAGTCACAAATTATATCCAATTGTGATTGCTTGTCTATTGTGGGGGCATTTATGGTGTAGGAAGAAAATAACCGTGTTTTGTGACAACGAAGCTGGCGTGTCCGCCATTCCCCCTGACGGTACTAGACTAGGCCCGGGTGCGCTGCACATGTATGTTGTATCGGCTGGTGAATACATGAGGAAGGGTATCGCCCCATCCACATTAAAATCCTACGTCAGGGCATGGATTCAATTCTCTGGTTTCTGCGCTGCATTCGGCGTGAGCCCTATGCCTGTGAACATGTCTGTGTTGTGTGCCTTCATAGTTCATTGCTTCAAATCACGGAAGCTGCATCCCTCCTACATTAAAGCACTGGTGTCAGGCATTCAATTTCATGTACGTTGTTCGGAGCCCTCAGCATGCAGCCTGCTCGGGAACCCAAGTATCCGCCTGCTGATGAACTGGCTGAGGAAGCAGCGTCCGGAGACCAAAGATAAACGCCTACCAATCACCTTACCCCTCTTGCACACGCTGGTGTCCAATCTGAGACAAGGGTGCTTCGGGCCCTACGTCGACACTCTCCTTGAGTTAGTATTTTTCACGGCCTTCTATGGGTTTCTGCGGTGTGGGGAATTCACCACAAGGTGTGCCACTTTCAATCCATGTTGTGACCTAACCATGTCTGATGTTTCTGTGGCAAGCGACATGTTTACAGTTGTCCTTAAACATTCTAAGACTGATGTTGCATGCAGAGGTACCCCAATCGTGATTGCTCGGACTAATTGTGCTTTTTGTCCACTCTCCATGTCGCGGTATCTGCTATGTCGCCCACGGGCGACGCCATCCGAGCCCTTGTACGTCACCGACGAAGGCAAGGCCATGACGAGATCCTGGTTTGCGCAACGACTCTGCATACTGTGTGCTCGCTGTGGGCTGTCCCCGGAGCTATACACAACACACTGCTTCCGGATCGGGGCAGCCACCTGGGCATCATCCAAAGTGCCTACAGCCACTCTGAAAATGATGGGGCGTTGGTCTTCATCGGCATACGAGCGCTATGTACGCCCCAATGCCTTGGACGTCATCGGAGCCCAGAGGTCTATGAGTTTTGTATGAATGGAGCTTGCGGCCATGTGATCAAGTGTAACTACTGCATTAATAAACAAACGGCATTACAGATGGTGGCTGGGTCGGCTTGTTAACCCACAGCAGTAGAATATCTCTTTAGATCTCGGTTCGGGCGTGGTGATCTGCAGACGTGCTCTGATCTGGTAGCTATCAATCAGAAGCCATAGTGTCTGAATCGAGATATCTCTTGAGATACTCTGGACTCCAGGGAACGGCGGGTGCTCTGCCGACACATTTGTTTTCATTCTCACATAGGGACACTGATGATGGTACCCCAAAGATGCACGCCTCGCGTACATCTTTGGGGTTGCCGACGGCGCTAGAGGAATGGGTCTCTAGAGACAGCTGTAACTCTGCCCTGTATGGATGAGAGGTTACCGGATCACAATCATGGTAGAATGTCTCCGTAGATCTTGGTTCGGCACTGGTGATCCGCAGACGTGCTCTGACTCGGTAGCAATCGATCAGAATCCAGCGTCCGAGTCAAGATATATGCGGAGATACCCTGGAAACCGGCCAGGGAACAGCCGGTGCTCTGCTGACACTAGTCATTCTCACTAGATAAACATATCTTCGTGTTCCGGCGTACGTGCTGCCTTTGTGTACATCCTGATGGGTTCGCCGACGGGCGCAAAGAGGGGCAGCTCTCTAGAGGTAGCTATCTGCCCGATGTCAGATGAGAAGGGTACAGGGGAGATGGTCGGTGTATTTGGCTTGTCGCCGGTTCACCTTCTGTCCAGCACCGGGTATGGACGGGATGTGCGCGTGGGACGGCTCGGTAAACCGCACATCAGATGGTATGTAACACAACGGATATGCACACATAGTCTTAGTCATCGCTAATGCTAGCATGACCCCTGCATCCAGAAAACGCTTGTTTTCGCCACTAGTACGTACGTAGTGGGATGTCAGGGGGGCCTCCTGTGGCTCAGGAGCAGCGGCGCTCCGCTTTACACATAGTCTGCATGGCGGAGTGGTGGCGTGTGTTTGGGGGATTATATCTCTATTGCTCCCTGCCTCATATGTCAAGTATGGATGTGTTGCATCGAGGAGGTAGGGAGCGCTTCCCTTGGATCATCCACTCCGCCAAAGTTAAATCTACATGTCCATGTCATGTAACAATAAATGCTCAAATCTAATACGTGATTGTCTTGACTGAAATAAGCGCAGCTAGTTCAGGCAGGGCAATCGGGCAGCGCGCGTCAGTCATCGGGGACGTAAGGCGTCTTACTCCACCTTCCTTTCCTCCGCCACTACCACACCTATGTTAGCAGCGCATATCCATTGGGCCACGTCCGATAAAGCGTCTTTAAAAGACGTGCGGATACGCACACACTCACCCCGGTTGTTGTATGATCAGTGCTGCTGCCACCATCCCCTTTCTCCCCCGTGCGGTCTGTCTGTTCGGTCCCTCCGGGGGATTATATATCTATTGCTCCCTGCCTCATATGTCAAGTATGGATGTGTTGCATCGAGGAGGCAGGGAGCGCTTCCCTTGGATCATCCACTCCGCCAAAGTTAAATCTACATGTCCATGTCATGTAACAATAAATGCTCAAATCTAATACGTGATTGTCTTGACTGAACTGCGGTTAGCCTTTGCAGGGCAGTGTATCTACATTTATTTTCCCAGACCTATTTATTTTTTCAAGATTCTACTTGTAGAGAAATCAATAATTTGGTTAAGAAATTGTTAATTTATGTTGGAGGAATAAACACCACCATCTTTAAAAAAAACTGTATTGTATTGGCTGGGAAGAAGTCTGAAGAAGGATTCGAACTGCTGGATTATGTGGATATAAATCATGATCATCATCATTTCAAAATCAATTGGATCATTATTCCTCACAATATGTAGCTGTGTCGGAGAAATTTAGAATGTAAGGTTATATTCTGAAAATACTGGTGCTAGCATTCCTTTGTCAGTAGAGAGCCCTCTCCCCACATGACCTATAGATGACACTAGGCTTACGTAAACAAACTGACCTAGGTTGACCATTATCATACTAGAGGTGCAATAAACCTTATCTGTGTTGAGTGAATCATATGGTCAAGCCTAGGGTCGGAGAACTCTGTAATTTTCCACGTGCACGCGCACTCTGTCTCTGGGATCGATCATATTGACAGCTGATATGCAGGGGAGGAGACTTCTCACCAATAAATGGTCTTACCTGAAGACTTGTGAACCAGACAAACTTTGTAGCACAATGGCGTGTGATGTTTTTGTCTCCTTGTGGGCCGGCCGCAAGCAATAAAGCTTTCTTAAACTTGTTCACCGACTGACTGTGCAATGCTTGATAGATTAATATTTCTGACAAGCTGCCAACAGAGTTGTGCATAATTTAAGTTAATTTAATAATTTGATTTAAATATAAGAAAGTATAATTTTGGAATAAAATATTGTTGTTGTTAATTTGCATAAACATAGAAATGTTTATTGAAGACCTATGTAATATTACATAGCGGAACAATGTTCTTGTGCTGCTGGGGGTCGGGTGTTTATTGTTTTCACACTTTTATATAACTGCAGAGAAAGGTTCAGTGAAGAGAAAATGTTGAGTTTGAGTTTAAGAAGATAAAGAAGAATTTGTTATTTTGAAGTTTTCTTTCTACCCAATTTGAGTTAACGCGGCCAATGAGGTATGCAAGGTAATCTTTATGTTTTAACAGTTTATAGCCTACAATATATATTTTTTATGTTTGTGACATCTGTTTAACGCTGATGCTAATGCTCTGTATTGTACTGTACTCATTGTATGGTTCTGTATTTTATATAGTTCTCATGGCATATTTGACGGCAACAAGTGCGAAATAAATGTCTGTATACCAAGAACGCCTTGTGTTCGTGAAGTAACTGGAGGGTAGTTACACAATATATTTAAGAAAGTGGGTGGTCTGGATTTTCTTTTAATTAATGTCATTTTTCGCCTAGCAAGTTACCCATAGAATTATAGATCAAGTTACCCATAGAATTATAGATATAGAAGCACTCCTGGCTTAGAAATTTAGCTTTGTGCGTAATTTCTCTCCTCACAAAATGAACATTTTGAATCATGAGTTGATTACAATTAAAGGCACATGTTTTTTTTTGTTGGGAAATGCTTGAATTATGGGCTAAATTACTTTAGTGACTTGATTGATTCAACATTTTATTGGGTGTGCTCATGCCTTCGGCGAGCACAACCATTGTTCTCTCATATATATATTTATTATTATTTATTTTTGCCCCCCTAAGGATCCGTCAATATTTGGACTACATAGACAACGTCGGTGTCAAAAGTTTCGTCTTGGTAGCGATTGTGTTGCATGTATTTCTATTTACGTTCTGTTGCACGGTTTAGGTTTGAATTAAGTTTTTGTGGCAAAAAGTGCCACAGGCACAGGTTTGCAGGGCTCTAGACTGAGATCAAATGGTCGCATCTGGCATTGTTACTGACAATGATCGCTTCCAGGAAACTTCTATTGAATTAGCCATTTCCCTCTAAATAAATGTCAAGCTTATTTACGTTTTTTGGGGGGCATATTTTCAGTTAGCAGATGGTACCGTTTCAATTGCGATTCCATCTACTTCTGCCGGTGACAATTTTCCTATGTTACTTAGAATATCTTGTTTCAAAGGGGGTTCAGCTTGTTTCAAAGGGGGTTCTTAATGAATGAATGCAATATGAGTGACGTCCAGAGCGACTTACAGTAAGTACAGGGATCTACACTTCACTTTTTGTATTTTGAATTGTACATGAGCAGCAACAAATGTAGGCTATGCTTTTAAATCTATGCAATCTTCATAAATAATAAGTAGGTATTTTTATATAAAATATACAGAAATATCAGTTGTAAAAATAGCAGTTAATAAACGGACCCATCTGCAACCGATGCAAGCAGGCACACCCTTCAATTTCCCCAGAAATTGTATCCGCTGGTTATTCTTACAGTTCTTTTATGTCCAACCATAAAAAGACTTAATGCAGCACTGGTGGCACCGACAGCCGGCTGCAGTTAGCTGGATTTGAGTATTGGCGAAAATGAGAATAAATACAAAACACGCGTCAAAGTTGTCGTGTGTGAGTCTGGCCAATCATGAAATAGCTGTGTCGTCATTAGAACCCTTGCAGTTGCTCTTGAGAAAATGCGCTCGGCTACGCAGCCGTCAGTTCTCGAATCGATCTCACGGTACTTTGATGGATACATCACAGTGACCTAGCCTCGGCGCCGTCTCAAGTCAGACAAAAAGTCTAACCAGAATTCACTGCTTCAAGTCAGCCAACTGCAGCCGGCTGTCGGTGCCGCCGGTGCTGCATGAAGTAAAAGGCAGAGAAGACACGGACATAGTGTGCAAAGATTGTATACATTGTATGCTTTTTGGCTGCACGAGGGAACTAGTGACCCCCCCTAATCATCTCGTAACATCGTACCTGCAATGCTTGGTGAACGCTCTGGCGGTGCGATAATAGAACAGTGTTTCCTCTAGGATTTTTTTTTTTGCAGTGGGGTCTAATATTGCACATATTTTTGTCTTATTTCCCCTAAAGAAATAAAGTTAGGCTACTTAATGACACCTTACAGTCATAAAGTACTATTGCTACTCGCTGGTCTCCCAGCATGTGCAACCCGCCCTCTTCAGAGGATTCAGAACGCAGCGGCCCGCCTGGTCTACAATCTACCCAGACGCTCCCATGTTACCCCGCTCCTCATCTCTCTCCACTGGCTACCTATCATGGCCCGTATCAGATTCAAGACCCTGGTACTGACCTTCCGAGCAGTGAACGGGACAGCACACGTCTACAACAAGTCTCTCCTGCAGCATTACACCCCCACCCGTCACCTACGGTCTTCTTCAGACAACCGCCTGGTGGTCCCACCGCTCAAGACCGCCCGGTCCCAACACAAGCTCTTCTCCTGTCTGGCCTCCCAGTGGTGGAATCAACTCCGCACCTCCATCAGAGACACTGACTGTCTCTCCACCTTCAAGAAAAGGCTCAAGACACACTTGTTCCGGGAGTACAACAGTACTTAGGAATGGTTCGCTTGACCCGATGTTAGTTTCCTCAAGGATCACAATGACTCTTGCTTAGAGACTTGTTGCTCTTGTGGTTAGTGGTAACTGATTTAAATTTTTGTACTCGCTGTGATATATTGTTTTTATTATTGTTGCTTGTTTTTTCCACAGGTACACTTGCACTTATAGCGGTTCATGTTGTTTAATTGTAACTTGTTTAACTACATGCTCTTATGGTTCTTCCCTTTGGCACTTACTTTGGTTGTTCACAATGTGTGCTTCATGTTTTGGCTACTCGCAATGTTTTTGTGGCTATCTTGTTGTTATGATCAGTGACCTATGAACTTTGTAAAGCTCTCTCTTGGAAGTCGCTTTGGATAAAAGCGTCTGCTAAATGAATAAATGTAAATGTAAATAAAGTATGTTCTAAATGGCATAAATGCTGCCAATTAATAATTTACGTAACTTATTGTAAATGGTCAGTAGCCTAGCCTATCGATTAAGGGGCCACTCGGAAGCATGTACGCTGTCTGCTTCATTTGATCTTGATAGGCTAAGCATTCTGAAGCTAATAATAACAATATACCCACTATTTATTAATTAAAACTACTTCAGCATAATAATGCACCTAAAATACAAACGTGAGCAAGGGCAGCAATCGCTATCGAATCGACATGTGCAATTTCGCTAGCAGGGGAAGAATAGCCTACAAACAACGAAAATCACCAGTTAACTTAATTTAAATGAGCAAGAACTATAGACCAATACAATAACAGCCTTAAATTAACTGACAACATAAGTTATACGACTTAGCTCTACAGTTCTAAAGGACGCACACACGCAATCTCAACTGCGCTGTGAAGCGCGTGTCCGTGAAATCCTCCGATACGCTTTCTAACAATCACTGCTGATAGGCGGCCTAAAATTTAGTACAACCCTATTTCTGATACTGTGGCGGCAGAAATTTAGCCGTGGCTAAATAGCACAGATACCAATCTCATTGGTACTTTGTGTTGAACACACGCATCTCAGATCGTTCCCCGTCCTCGCAATCTTGCAAGACCGTTCTCGCGAGACGCTTGGCAAGAATGTTCTTCTAAAGAACACAATACGTTCTTAGCGTTTTTTGGATTGATAAACAGCCATTTTCTTTCTTACCTTATAAGGCGAGTTTGCCGAGACTTTTCTCTAAATTCCGGGCTTCCCCTTGTAACTCTTGTGTTTCACTCACTACGCTGTGAACTCCCTTAGCCAAAGTATGGAAAAATTTGGATTTAAGAAAAGGGTGCATAAAGGCCTCAAAATGTCGGAGAAAGAGCCCTTGTGCACTTGACGATTTGACAGTGGGACAGCCCTAAACCCTTACAGATTTAGCGAGAACGCGCCTCTAAATCAGTGAGTCTTTGAGGGTGGACATTGGGATTGGGCCAATCCGTTCGTAAACTCCGGATTGATTCTCCTGCCGTCCTCTCTGAGGGAAAAAACACTGGTAGCCTACAGTAGGGTTTACAGTAGCCTATGTAGACACAATTGTAGGAGTGGTGGTAGAATTTTGAAATGTATAAACTACAATGCTCTAATCCTCAACATTCCATCCATTAATTTCTATGGGACATATTTTGCCATTAAAACTTGAATATAAAGAAAACCGTGCAATGGAACCTTCAACAAGATAAGAGCAACTCAACTGGGAATGAGACATACACCTTTCATGTCTTACGTAGTTAAACTGTGGGAGTGGTTATAATAATAAATATATAATATATGTTATAATATATATATATGTGAGATTCAGCCTTTTCTTGCTGATAGTGAGCATACTAATGAGCCACTTAAAATAATGCTTCCGGTTTACCTTTTGATAACAAAGATATTTCAAATGTGTCAAAATGTCAGCATTTTGGATTAATAGAGTTTGGATTCCTAATGTTTCACTGGCTATATAAAATAATTTAACAGGAAAACACACTAAATCCAATTTAGTGGATACAATTGAATGGAAAACGTTTTTTTTTGTTGCAATTTGCTGTATACACTAAAAAAGAAAAAAATGACTGTTTTTGTTTTAGAATATGTAGCGGGGTTTGCTTGTTGAAGAATAGAAATACTTAATTTATAATCAAGTATTTAGTAGGCGGTGCGCCACCCTGATATGGGTTTTATAGTTTAATATATAATAGTCAGTAATCTGAAGGAATTAATTTGTTCTAAGAGTAAAGCCAATCGTAACATTAGTGAACACGCATACGTCACAATATCTTTTACAATTAATGTATTAAAGTAAGGTAAATATGGATAGTATGAACCAGTTAGATTATGAATTTGATATGAGAGATTGGTTTCAGGTTTGAACAGAATGAAATGGTCTAACTTAAAGAAAGACATAAATTGTACAGTCAATGATTACATCCTTACAAATCATAAACATAGCTCATGCCAATGCCATGTCAGGGAGGAAAGAGTGTTAGCCATAGTTACGTTTGATCAGGGTTGATCAAAGAGGTTGAGGGTGGTTCGTGTCCGAGGCCCATTTTTGAAAAATGAAAAGTCAAAGCGCCGCTACGCCACAGGGATCATGAGACTGAGTCTGCGTGATCTCAGTCAGGTCGCAACTAGAATTGCATTTTGAGTACTTCTTGTACTTGTAGAATCGTTCAGGTAGTGTTGCCCGGACACTAATCTTGTTGAATACCAGGAGAAGCTTGGCAACGTCCTTTGGAACGCCAATCCTGATGGCTTTCACACCATAGTTGGTTTCGCTGGAGTCAGAGATCGGTTGTCATCTCGAGAGTTTTATACAGTTCCGAGTTAGGAAGAGGACTTGTCTGAAGTCAGAAGTTGATTTGGGTGAAGCTGGGTTCTCAACTCCCCCTCTTTCCTTCACACCTACCAAAGGTGTGAACTGGTCTCTGGCTGGTTCATAAGCAGGGCCGGGCCGACCCAATAAACAAACTAAACATTTGTTAAGGGCCCCGCGATTGGTTCGGCCCCCCCAAAAAAAAAACATTTGTAAAAAAAAAAAAAAAAAAAAAAGATACGATTATTGCTGTTCATAAGATTGTTCTGGACATCTTGGTACAAAATATTGTTGAATGATTGTTTTATTATGTTAGCATTTTAGATGTGTAGATACCAAGGATGACTTGGTTAACTTTCAGGAAGAAGGAGTAGTTACTAGAATCAGCATTGCAGTCAACACAACATCAAAACAAATTAACAAACATTACACAATTATCCCTCTCATAATTATCCACCTTCTACTCTTGTGGTAAAGATGAAGTCTTGAAGAACTTTCCTTAAACGTTCTGGGCAAAGTATGTTCTTTGTTCAAATTACCGCCACAAACGGAGGGCACAAACCAGGGACTGGTTACGTGTCGTCTCAAGCAGGCCCTTTGAAGCTTGCAAGCTAGCAGGAGGGCCTCAAATGCAGAGGAGGAGGCTCCCCACCCAACTCTATGGTTCCTTTGCATCGGCATTTGGTGGGTAATCAGCATACTTAGGGTGTCAAGAGGGCTGATTAGGTTTGTCTGATGTGGTCAGTAGGGCTGTCCCCACTCAGTCGACTTGCCGATTTTCTGGTCGATATCCTCTTGGTCGACTAAGATTTTTTTAGTCGAGCTGCCGTATGGCAGTGTGATATCTGATTCCCGCTTGTGTCACCATTTCTGAATTAAAGAAATGTTCTACAGAAATTGTAGATTATATTATTTAAGACAAATAAAGCAACTCAAAAAAATATATAATTTAAAAGAAAAGGTGTTACTGTTTTCCCTTTCGTTAATCTGCGCTTTGTTTAGGTTTTTTGCACACGGCACGACTCGAGCACAATTGGCTGCCGAACTGCATAGTTGTTTTCCGTGGTCTTCCGGGTCTTTTGGAGTTGCTGAGCTCACCAGTGCGTTCTTTATTTTTAAGAATGTACCAAACAGTTGATTTGGCCACACCTAATGTTTTTGCTATCTCTCTGATAGGTTTGTTTTGATTTTTCAGCCTAACGATGGCTTGCTTCACTGATGGTGACAGCTCTTTGGACTTCATATTGAGAGTTGACAGCAACAGATTCCAAACACAAATACCATACTTGAAATGAACTCTAGACCTTTTATCTGCTCCTTGTCAATGAAATAACGAACTCCCTTTATGAGGGAATAACATACACCTGGCCATGGAACAACTGAGCAGCCAGTTGTCCAATTACTTTTGGTCCCTTAAAAAGGGGGGGGCCACATATAAAATGTGTTGTAATTCCTACACCGTTCACCTGATTTGGATGTAAATACCCTGAAATTAAAGCTGAAAGTCTGCACTTAAAGCACATCTTGATTGTTTCATTTCAAATCCATTGTGGTGGTATACAGAGCAAAAATGATGAAAATTGTGTCAATGTCCAAATACATAACTGTAAATAAAAAAGAAATTGAGGTCTATGAAATGTTGCTCAAGAAACACTGTCAGCCAAACTAAGTGGGCAATTAACTGCTTCACCAACTGGTGCGAAGAGATGGGGAAAACCGTAGACCTGAAGACCATAACCAGGGAAGAAATGAATGACATACTGCAGGATTTCTACGGCACTGTGCGCAATGGAAAGGGTGACCACTATGGGATCAGCAGTTACGTCTGCCTGCGTTCGGGACTGAACAGACACATAAATGATCCACCATTGAGTCGGTGCTGGTGTTTAATGAAGGACAGCGCATTCACGTCCGCAAACAATGTTTTTGTTGGCGTTGTAAAAACCTGTAGATGACAGGGACACGACAAAACAAAACATCATGGATCCATACCAGCCTGCGATCTAACCACAATAAAGGCCTCACTGGATCCAACCACACCAGAGGGTCTAGTTAGAAAAGTTTGGTTCGATATCCAACTGCACTTTGGAAGCCGAGGGAAGGAGGGTAACCGCCAGCTAACCACAGGGTCGTTCGCTGTTTTTGCTGATGAGAATGGACAGAAGTATGCCAGCATGACATTCAATGAGGAGACAAAGAATCACAAAGATCCACAGGAGCGCAAGAAGGACAGTCGGCGTGGCTACATGTATTCTTTTCCAGGAAACCTCCGCTGTCCTGTCGCCTCCTTGGAAAAGTATCTGTCACTCGTACCCCCCAACGCACCTGCATTCTACCTGCACCCAAAGAAGAGCGCTGACTCTTCGGATGACATTTGGTAGGTATTGGCTTTAGTAGGCTACTCTTTACGC
The DNA here is from genome assembly GCF_038355195.1 of Osmerus mordax. NCBI lineage: Eukaryota > Metazoa > Chordata > Actinopteri > Osmeriformes > Osmeridae > Osmerus > Osmerus mordax. The sequence continues at coordinate 4,121,954 of NC_090050.1, read as the reverse complement.
GCTTTAGCCAACCCTAATACGCATTAATAACAATGATTTGTTATTAATGCGTACTAGCAATTTTTCTCTGCCGCAGGTACAGAATGGAGCCAATGGCCGTAAATTATCTTTCAACGATGTTGCCCAGGATATGCAAGGCGGCAGGCACAACCAGTGCTTAAGTTGTAAAGTGGGAGGTCCCGGAACGCAGAGGGGGGGTGGATCCGGCGACTCAAAACGGGGGTTGGAGGTAACGAAACCCCCCCAAAATTGCACTGCCTACAGGCATGCAAACAGGTCAGGGGTAAGGTGAGAACGATGCGGCGAATACCCGACCCTCTAGGGCAGGGGTTCCCAAACATTTCAGCCCACGACCCCTAAAATAATGGTGCCAGTGATCGCGACCCCTGCATGCTAACGCATGCACATTCTGTGTCTGATGTGATGCTAGTTCGGGAGTTCGATAGTCAATGCGTAGGCCAAATCTTTTGGCCTTTATTTGAACGCAAAATAGTTTTTGAGCTTTGTGTAAAATAAACAGCCGTTTTTCAATTGGTAAAACCTTGGGCCCGTTCTCCGTACGTCGCTAACTCACTTAGCTGGATTTGATTGTTGACGATTTGTCATTATCTTGGATTGTTCAGGGGGGTATTCGTCGTAGCTCGCTAAGCGGTTTAGCGAGCTAATTTTCAGGCTAAGATAAAAAACGCCCCTCTTTTTGGTTCGTGGAAGCAACTTTCGATAAATCATCATAGTAACATATCAATTAGCACTAACCTTCTCCAGAGCAGGCTAACGTAAGTGTAGCTGGATAAGCTTGCCACACCCCCAGAAAATAACATGGCAGCTCCCTTTTTGAGAGACCCAGTTGACCAAGGAGCTATATTTTAGTTCGATTAGCTTTCCATACCAATAGAGTTCTTCGCGATTGCCAAGATCCTTTATTTCACACGGATGAGTTCTTGTTTGAGCGATATCGATTCAGCCGACATGGACTCATTTATTTGAAAGACCTTCTTGGGCCGTACATTGCAAATATCACACGCCGCAGCAAGCTTTATGCTTTATTATGAGCTTATGCTGCTGTATGTGAATATGTAACGCTATGTTTTACGAAATGTCTTGTCTTATCTGTTGTGCCTGTGCTTTTTATATGTTTCACTGTGGGAGAGTGGGAAACGTCATATCGATTCCTTTTTATGTCTTGACATGTGAAGAAATTGACAATAAAGCTAGGCTACTTGAAACTTTAACTGTGCTTCAGACTGCATAGCCTTGAGGTTTTTTGCGTCAGGTAGGCTATAGGCTACATTTTTATACAGTATAGGCGATGCAGAAAACATTGGCAAAGCCGCAGCATGCGTTGCTGTAAGAAAAGTGTACTTGGCGCTTAACCAGCTGATGAATCAATTCATCATATTCCCTGGCCATGTCCCAGTCAATGACATCAAAGAGGGATTTACACATATGCCTACATGCATATACACATATATAGTACATGATATAAGCGCAGTAGCCTACTTATATCCTCATAATTGTCTATGAATTCGTATCAATTAGATACTCTTTGGCCTTGTTTGTATCTAGCCTACTTATTCTGAAAGAGTTGAGATAATTTTTTTCGCTAGCAAGATCTCATTCGATTATTAATTTACATTAAGCCTATACCAGCAGGCACAATTAAAGAAATGTGATCTGATTGATTGGGGTAATGAGGCGCTTAAGATGAGCCTATACATTTCCCCAAAACCTTCGCATTTAGCTTATCGGCAGCTGCTTGTCTTGCTCTGGCAGCGGTGGCGGTGTTTGACTTAGCCATGATAATATGCTTATTGTCTAGAGACTCATTATAATAGTTTGCTCGGATGGCGAGAATAGCCTATCACCGCTCTCTCTTTCGTCTTTTCCGCCATCATACCGTTAGAAAATCACGGTTTTGGTGATCGACCTTTCCTGCCTTTTGAAGTAGGACGTGCACGTGCAATTTCCCTGATAAGTTTAGCCTGATTGAAATTAACCACATGATTTGGATGCGGATCAGCCGTTGACGAACCGATATTTGCTGTTCTCACTCATCTCGCTAATGTTAACGGGCTAAAGGGACAATTGATTAACTTAGCTTCAACCCTTATGACGAACGGGGCCCAGTTCTTCGAAGCTCATCCTGGACTTGCTGTCATAGCAGCAGATCCGTAAGCTTAAACCTGCTGACCAGGTTTATTTTATGTAAACACGATTTGATTGTGGCTTTACAAGCAGAGGTGATACAGGAAGTCTGTCACAGACATGTCTTGTCCGTTTTTACTACAGGAACCTGTTGCAGAAGGTTCAAGAACAATTAAAAGAATTTAACATGAAATCGAATTAATTGCTCATTGCATGATAGATAGGCTCCTTAAGCACAGCGCGATATGCTAGCCTATACTTTTTGAGAGGATAGCCTATCGTTTTTTTGTGAGTGTCATTTACATAATACATTTGTTGAAACCACATCATATGACATTAAAGATGATAAATGAAAATATGAAAGTATTAAAAAAAATGTGAGCAGCCAATAGCAGCGTTGCTGATCAAGGTTTCTACTATCAATACATACCCCCTTTTAGACCAACGCAAAACTCAATCCAGCTATACTAATTATAAACAACATGGGTGTTCGAAGAACCGAATTAGCCAGATCATGATTAGCAAGATGAAGTCGTCTTGGACGTGTCATATGATCTCGGATGTAATAAACGACGTACGGAGAACGGGCCGATTGTCTAGTGAAGGTGTCTTTTTGTCTAAATTTTTCAGCCCCACCCTTACGTTTCTTAGCCTGGTTTTCCATCGTTATTCTTCTCCCGGTACTCCCGATGGCCAGTTCGCTACTGCGGGGCTGTGCCGCGGTGGTGGTTTATTTTAAATTCTTGTGCTGTCAGGGGGTGCTGTAGCACCCTCAGCACCCCTAGTTCCCGCGGCCATGGGTATTCCCTCTCCACTGAAATCCAAAACTCAGCCAGTGTCTTGGCTGAGAACGCTGCCTTTAAAGGTGACATGACAACTTCACTTTAGGAGGTTATTTAACATTAATATGAGTTCCCCTAGACTGCCTTTGGTCCCCCAGTGGCTAGAATTTTCGATCGGTGTAAATAAAGCCCTGGGTGTTCTTCTCCGCCTTTCAGAAAATGAAAGCTCAATTGCTTTGTTTGAAAATCTCCTCTTTGTGACGTAACAAAGAGGAAGGTTACCTCCCCTCTCTCTGCTTTGCCCGCCCAGAGAATCTGGCCCGCCCATAACAAACTGAGCTACGACCGTGCAAGTGTTTTTATCCTCGAGAGACATGGCTTGCAAACGAACGAAGCATTACATTTGCTCAGTTTGGATGTACAAAGGAAAACAAATCTTTTTACAGTTCATTCATCCGAGCCTCTGAAGACCCAGTATCTTAATTTTATTTTCTCTGGAAATGCGCCTACACAACTTCTGTTGTAGGCGCATTTGTTTTGTATGTCTGCGCCAAACACTTCAGCCACGACTGTTTCCTCAACTTGAGCTAATACAAAACTGGCCTTGCTGAAATTAAATTCTGGATCAGTACTAACTCTCCTTCGTCCAGCTACTAACCTCGGACAAGTAAGTTAACTAACGCTATATCATTTTGTAGCTTTACTGTATATGGTTACCTAGCTTGCTACCCTTAGAATGTGGCTGTAACATTAGCTCTGCAGCTAACAGCTGAGTTACTGTCGCTAATGTAAAGGTAGATAGCATTAAGTATGTGTGTGAATACACATGCTGTAACGTGAGTGTTGTACACTTCTTTGTTATTTGGATAACCGTTCTGCTGTTGGTGTTATGGCGCGCGCGATATCCGCCTTTCCCCTCATTGAAATGACTGAGTGTGTACCTCTGCAAACCAGGGTTATCAGATGAGACTGGGAAAATTCGAGGCATCTTCAGCAACGGGGCTACAGACATTGCGATACATCCATTGTAAACATTAGCGCATGGTGCTGCCCCTCCGCTCCTCATTAGCATTTAAAGCTACAGACACCAAAACAGCGCGTTCTGAGGAAAGCTCCTTGTGGGACTGCTAGTAGTGGCTGTAATTCTGCACCAAGGCTGAATTTCGGGAAAGAGACTTACAGTATTAGGGAACCACTAAGGCCTATATAAAAGCATCCAAAAACAGCATGTCATGTCTCCTTTAACGTTCCGTCGCTTGACAGTTAAACAAATGCGTCCTCCTGGTCGGATGTGAGATGGTTTGCCGTACTTACAGTGAATGGAAAATCAAAAGGCTGATGGCTTTTTTATTTGCATACATTAATTGAACTACTATTTTTAACTTGTTAACATTTTGGCTAAAATGTGCTATTTCTAATTGTTTTAAAATGTTCCTTGATTTCTGGAAATCATCTCACGACCTCCCCTCGCTGTCTCACGACTCCCACTTTGGGAACCACTGCTCCCTAGAACATTTCTCAAATGTTAAAGTTAAACGCATCAATGTAGTGCACATTGAGAGCAACATTATGTCACGGCCACAGCCGTGCCCCCCCCCCCCCCCCCCCCCCCGGTTTCAGTTTTTTGTCCTGCCCTAGTGTTTCCCTGTCATTGTCTTCACCTGTCTCGTTAGCGTCATTGTGTCCACCTGTGTCGTTTGGTTCTGTGTATTTAGGTTTCTGTTTTGTGTCCAGTCTTTGTCTTGTCCTTACCATACCTGTCCATGTGAGTACCCTATCTGTTCCCGTTTTTGAGAAATAAAACCCTTGTTTCGAGCATGCCTCGCATCTCTCGTGCGTTTGGGTCCTACCCCACCTCACACCCTGACACATTAAAAGGCTAGATCAATGTATAAAACTTCTCCCCACTCTGCCCCTGATTGGCTGTGAGGTTTAGGCATTAGGAGTGACGATTGGTTCCAGAGCCAGTTGTAAAGTAGCAAAGCATGGGTAAAATGCAAGCCCCCACCCCTCGCCCCTCGGCTTGAAGCAACGGCCCCGGTGGATGTAGGTGGTATTGCATTTCTTGTTAGACTTCCGGCCGTTTTTATTCTATTTAACTCCAGTCAACATTTACAAAACTATCTCCCCCAATAATTTTTGTTCGATTCTCGAACCTGGCTTATACTACTAGCTTTTTCATAGAATAATTTTTCCTGATTTTTGTTAAATTTGAAACCAATCCGAAATGGGTAAACTAGCACCCCATTTATTTGCTTACTTCAATAAAAGTTGCTTGCAAATGTGCTCGCGGATACTAACAGGGCACGAGCACATTGGCCGATAGCCGATTTACCTGGAGCTGAATGAGCCATATTGAATGAGCACAGGGAGAAATGGCTTGAGTTGCCTGCCCTGTTGTAGCAAGTTAAGCAAATGGTTGTCACACATACATGAAATGTTGTTAATATAGTTTATTCCCGTTATTTTAAAACGTTTATGACATGATGGCAAATATTATATTATGTTAAGCGTGAGCATAGATTGTTGACGTCTATCTCGAGCAAAGACGAAGATTAATACTTTAACTGATAACCACAATAAGAAATGATATAAATATGATTAGTCTTGCCTTCAGAAGCTTTTGTTAAACACATCCATTATTCTTTTAATCGTGTCATCAAGCCAGACTGCTTTTGTGGAACAATGAAGGTCCTCAGTGACTGTTTCACCCCCACTTATATCTGATGGAAACGTCTTGTATATAGGCCTAGTTCTGTTAATATGCCCCTTTTTAAAGGCAAATGTTAAATAAAGTATGTTTTAGACACACTTCTCAAGCTTTTAGTTATTACATTATTTCCAAGTCTTATTAGATCACGTTATATCCATTAATAGGCGTTTGGTTTTGTAGGTTGAACATATAAAACACAGGCCACATTTCTACACTGATATGTAAATTGAAGGCAGTGTGAATTTCGTGGCATTTTGTTTGAATATACAGTTGACAGTAAGCTATGGTAAGTCTGCATTATGGAAGATTTCTGTTACCAAAATAACTATTAAGCTTTCTTTGCCTGGCGAGAACAACGACGGAGCTAGGTGTTCATGTTAACAGTTTATTTAATCCGATACAATGCGTTGGAAATCATACTCAAATCACAAGAAAAAAAAGCAACATATTTGATGAGTTCCTATAGCCTATTTCTAAAAACCAAGTGAAAGGAATACTATACAGTGACAGCATACATTTCCATAAAGTTTGCATCATGTCTCTGATTCTTATCGGATTTGTACCCCATTCTGCCACTGCAATGCCTTAGCTCACACGCTCGCAACCATATAAATCTATGCTCGCGACTGGTTGTCGCAAAGTATGACGTGTACAGCTAGTTGCAAGCGTGCATGAGGTCTCGGAGCTAGGGAAAAAAAGAGCTACTGTTTAAAGCTAGACCGGAAGAGTTGGAAGTGGAATGATGGCGCGGTCCAGTTTCGCCCTCTCGCTTGCCTCACTGCGCACTTTTCATAGAAATGAATGGGGACGCCATCTTGGAAGACAAAAGTTGCTTCCTCTAGTAATATTAACTCTATGGTAAAATGCTGTGTTGGCCAAGGCCACGACCCCCAATGTTTACAGTAAACAGGGCAATGTTTATTTTAATTTCAGAACATGCACTGCATGGGTGAGAACTGTAAAAAAATAAATACACACTGCAACAATCGTTTTTAGAAGCAGCAATTATCCAAACGAAACGAGGCTAACAGCTAGCCTACTCAACCAGAACAAGCGCAATTGTCACTTAAAAGTGCCTCCCCCTCTGTCTTACCCTGAAAATTCACCTAAAATCGAAAACCCAGTCAATCACCCCTTTAAGATGGACATTCCACATTATTAAGCAGGCCACAGGTTTCAAGCAATATGGGAAAGAAAAAGGATCTCTCTGCTGCCGAAAAGTGTAAAATAGTGCAATGCCTTGGACAAGGTATGAAAACATTAGATATTTCACAAAAACGTAAGCGTGATCATCGTACTGAAGATTTAGATTTGTGGCTGATTCAGAGCACAGACAGGTTTGTGCAGATAAAGCCATAAGGAGGAAGGTTTCTGCTAGATTATTAAGATGAATTTGGATTAAGAGAGCAGCGGCTAAAATGCCATTACAAAGCAGCAAACAGGTATTTGAAGCTGCTGGTGCCTCTGGAGTATGGGCATAAAAAGGAGAGAAACTCATGATGTGGCCACCATCCTCCCCTGACCTCAACCCTATTGAGAACCTTTGGAGCATCCTCAAGCAAAAGATCTATGAGGGCTTGAGGCAGTTTGCATCAAAACAGCAGCTCTGTGTGGCTATTCTGACTGCAAAGAAATTCAAGCAGAAACTCTCCAAAAACTCACAAGTTCAATGGATGCAAGAATTGTGAAGGTGATATCAAAGAAGGGGTCCTATGTTAACATGTAACTTGCCCTATTAAAATGTTTTTGATTGAAATAGCTTTTGATTTCAGTAAATATGACCTCCTAATACTGCAAATTCAACAAATGACACTTTTCAGTTCTTTACAACCTAAACTATTTGAAACTCTGTTGTGCATAATAATTTGGAACAGTGCATTTTGAGTTATTTTTGAAAAAAATACTGTTATCATTTGGAGGTTTGTTCAATAAAATTATATTTAGGAAAATCAGAGAAAGATATAATTTGCATAATAATTTGGAATGCGGTTTACAATGCCCTGTTCTCAAGATATTTGTGGTGGCTCCAAGTTTGTGTATTTATCAACCTATTCATTTTTAAAGGACAACATCACACATGACATTGCACTTCTTTCGGTCCTGAGCTAAACACCTGCTGACTTGTACGTTTATACAATAACCGGTTCTTGAGGTAAACAAGCCACAAACAAACACAATCACATAGAGATTCCTGGAATTATAGTTACAGTTACAGGATAATGTAATGCCTGTGATGCAGCTGGTAATTAACCCATGTGCTGCCTTCGGGTCACAATGACCCGAAGGTTCACAAAGACCCATCGTTGTGCTGCGACAACTTTACCCAATACAAAAACAAATAAAAAGCATTTTCTTTTAACCTTTGCGCTGTGGGTGGTGTGAGACAGCCCGACGGTTAAAATAAACTTTATTTTTGTATGAGGTAAAGTTGTCGCAACAAGTGGGGAGGTCACAATGACTGAAGGGTCACAATGACCCGAAGATAACACAAGTGTTAAGATGTTGTTTAGTTGATTTGGTGTTAATTTAATTGGAGTATGAGCTCTTTAGCATGAAAGAGGCAATTTTGCTGTAGAGTTTTTGCATAATAGTGTAGTTCCCATGACGCAACTGAACATTGTTTGTACTCGCTGTGATATATTGTTTTTTATTATTGTTGCTTGTCTTTTCTTTTTTCTTTTTTTACAGGTACACTTGCACTTATAGCAGTTCATGTTGTTTAATTGTAACTTGTTTAACTACATGCTCTTATGGTTCTTCCCTTTGGCACTTACTTTGGTTGTTCACAATGTGTGTTTCATGTTTTGGCTACTCGCAATGTTTTGTGGCTATCTCGTTGTTTGATCAGTGACCTATGCACTTTGTAAAGCTCTCTCTTGGAAGTCGCTTTGGATAAAAGCGTCTGCTAAATTAATAAATGTAAATGTAATGATCAATTTGTTTGTTGACCAGGAGCACCGCCTATTGGTCAGACAATATCCTTTGAGACTGGAAAGAACATGGCGTGTAATTTGATAGTCCTTAAAGTTTTTTGCAAACGTGAACAGGACATCCAAACAACAAATCCCTTTGCTCTGTCTTCCCCTCTTTATCTCTCCCTGCAGCGCTACATGGCATTGCACATCTTTGGGTCCTGACAAGACACCTGCCAACTTGCAACTTCATACAATGCCAGGTTTCATGAAATAATTGAGATACAAACAGACACACATCACAGAGATTCCTGTAATTGTAGTTAGATGTTGCCAGAACTGCATACATTCGACACTCAACCAAAAGCTGTAGAATGGTTCACGGTAAAAGTAAACTAATAATAAAAACCAAAGGCTTTGATATTGTCGATCGTATGCAGGTAGAACTGAAGGGAAAATTATGCAGTTTTTGCAATGCCTATAAAGCTATAAAACATATAAACTATATGTTCCTCTTGGCTAGAAGACACGTGCTATACAGAATACATATTTAGAAAATATATTTTGGGCATTTTCCATGCTTAATTTGATCGTCTTCAAGTGAAGTGTGACAGGAAAGGCAGGGAGAGATAGAGAAGGGAAGACATACAGCAAAGGGATTGTGAGTTAACAGTGAGTTAAATCTCTTACTGATTTATTTAGAGTCATTTTTATGAGAGACAGAGAGACGAAGAAAGAAAGTGAGAAAGAGGTAGACAGTTACAAAACAAAATGTAAGAGAAGGAGAAAGAGGATGCCATAAAGTGAGAGAAAGAGGTAGAGTGTATAGAGAGTATTCAAGTTTGGTGTATGTTCTATAATCCCACCAATCCATCTTCAGAATCTCTTAACTCATTTATTGTCATCCTTCCATTGGGACACTCCTCATTATTTAAATTAGACCCAGAAATTCAGAAACAGAAAGATTCTAGAGGGAGTGACGTGTGTGTGCATGTGTACAGTATGTGTGTGTGTGTGTGTGTGTGTGCGTGCAAGTGTGTGTATGGCACAGCTCATTTTCCTTTAATTGGACTCTAATTATTTACTTGACAAGCAGGAAAAGAGGAATAAAGAAAGAGGAGATAGATTAATAGCATCGCAGTGGAAAACTGTCAATGTCTAATGCCACCCTCATTACTCAAGCCAACATCTATCTATTAATATATATCAAAGAACACTAACTTTTTGGTAACTTCTGACTTTCAGTTACAATGTCCAGTAAATGAAAATATTTGTAAAAATCTACATCAGAAAAACAGCACTGAAGTGACGAAACAAATGTAATTTAGCATGGGCACGGTGATAAAAGAGGAATGAAAAGCAGAGAAAAGAAGGGAGAGGTGTAACCTAAACGGTAACATTTGGTAAAGGTGAAAAGTGTGACTATCTGGTAGCCAGTTTCAAGTCTTTGATTCTTTGACCTCTGTCGTCAGTAAGGAAGGGAGAGACAGACGGGAAGGAAATAGCGATGGTGTGTATGAAAGTGTGTTTGTGTGTTTTTCCCTGTGAAGAAAACCAAATTGTAGGTCCTCTGAATAATACTGACCCTGCAGTTGCTGAGTTCTTCGGCCGTCAAGATAATGGTGCCACATTTCTTCCCTGGAATCCCACTGGAGGGAAGGAGAGAGAGGGAGACAGGGACAGAAAGAGAGAGAGATAAAAATATATTTCTGGGGGGTGGTCACTGGTAAAAGTACATTTGCCTAAAAAAATGTGTGCTTATTTAGAGAGAGAAACAAGATACAGAATCCTTGATTAATCAATCACTTAGCCTGGGGAAAAATGGATACTTCTTGAGAGAGAGAGTGAGAGAGAGCAAGAAAGAGAGACCTGGTACTTACACAATTCACATACCAAATACACAAATATATTGTGACACAGTATTACTAGAAATGGTTGGCAGCACAGTCTACCTGTCACACAGATAAGACGCAGTTAAAAACTATTTACAACTTACACACACACTTTGTCTGGGCCTTTGTCATCGGCGGTCTGGCCTAGTTTAAGGAACCTTGGGGTGATAAATCCCTATCTTTTGAAAGTCATATCAAATCGCTTACCAAATCTTGTTTTTTCCATTTACGCAACATTAGTAAATTGAGGGCTGTAGTCTCTCTCAGTCAGAACTGGAGATGCTTATTCATGCCTTCATTTCCTCTCGTATTGACTATTGCAACTCTCCCTTCTCCTCACTCAACAAATCTGTTCTTCACCGTCTGCAATCCATTCAAAATGCTGCTGCTAGGCTACTTACAAGGTCAAACAGGCGAACTCATATCACTCCTCTACTCTGCTCCCTTTACTGGCTTCCTGTTATTTACAGGATCCAATTCAAAATTCACACCATAACCTGTAGGGCTTTACATGGTCAGGCTCCTGCTTATCTTGCCAATATAATTCACCTACACACCCCCTTCCGGTCTCTTAGATCTATTAACCAAAATCTGCTATCCACGCCACGCACTCGTCTGATGACATGTGGGGATAGCGCTTTTGCCGCTATGGCACCCAGACTCTGGAATGCTTTACCAACCAGCATTAGGTTTGCTGAGAATGTTGAGAGTTTTAAGGGACAAGTGAAGACTCACTTGTTCAGGTTAGCTTTTGAGTAATCTCTGTCTTTGGTCTATTGATAATTTGTATCTGTTTTTATTTATTTTATTTTTTATTATTAAACTTTTATGTTATATTTACATTGTGATGTCATATGATGTACATTGTAAAGCACTTTGTGACCCTGTCTGTGAAAAGCGCTGTATAAATACATTTTACTTACACACACCCTACCCCCCAAATATGTTTTCAACATCAGAATATTTCCTTCCTTCGTTATTAAGGAGAATCACTAATGTTGATATGAGTTTCCGGGCAGCCCAGGCTCACTGTGATGAGTTTAAATGTCCAATTGAGACCTGGCCCTGACATTCATACAAATATTGGATGGAAGGAATGATGAAAGGAATCCAATTGGGCACCTTGTACAAGCAAGGAGCTAACTCTCACAGAGGGCCCAATTCAGACAACACCCCCTAGACGCTGCCACTAAAAAACACAGTTTTTATGGCTCAATTTGTTTGTGTGAAAAATGGTTTTGCATCACAGGATGTGCGGCCAAATTGCAGCACAGAGGGGTAAGTTGAGATTAGTAGGGGGAAGAGGAAATGAATAAGAGATGGATGTAATAAATAAAGCGTGAGAGGCATTATATGGTGCTGGTTGGAGTGTGTTTGTGTGTCCTTCCCACACACTTTCCAATGCCTGATGTGGTTCCCCTCTCCCACATACAGGTTACACAAGCTCAGACAGGCAAACAGGCAGGCACACACACACAGTTATAAGTTACATAAGCAAACTGTACAGGAAAGTGTGATTACACTATGTGCACTTATAAAGAGTGTACTCATACATATAGTATACATGTTAAACACAGATCCATAGTTTCTGTACTACACTGCCCTACAAAGGCAAAATACCATAACTCACCAGAGTGTAGAACAGAGAAAAATGAGAAAGTTTTTTTAGTTGTTCAGCCAAATTTATTATAGGTAAGACACTGGGAATCTGGCAATTAATGTTTTAGTATTGAAATTTATCTACATAAAAAAATATTGAGCTCAAACTTGACTTTTTACCCCTATTTTGAAGTTACTGTACTCTTCCTTTGCATTGTCATTGGCAGCAAAAGCTATGATGAGCCTTTTGCACTTTGCAACAACTTATCTTTGCGAAAGTGGATTTTCCTCACTCACCTACCTGAAAAACAAATACAGGTCAATGCTGCAGCCTGAGGCTGATATGACCCTCTGCCTGACAACCTCCATCCGTCCAAGGTTAGATAAGTTGTGTGGAACACATCAGGGTCAGACATATCACAAATCCGGGAGTATGTGTCCCATCCACAGATGGCTTGAAGATTCACTGTCCCTTCTATATGTATGTTTAAAATAAAAACATAAATCTGTTAATTATTTTAATAAGTTGTTATTAATTGTTAGCTCAGTGTTGTATGCCAGATGTATGTTTCTAAATGGCAGTGGCACGGCCACCCTGTACCTTGCACATGTTAAAAATAAAAATTTTAATGAATATAATCAGAATCAGAAGGTTGCCAGTTCGATTCCCGGCCGTACACAAATGATGTTGTGTCCTTGGGCAAGACACTTCACATTACTTGCCTCGGGGAGAATGTCCCTGTACTTACTGTAAGTCGCTCTGGATAAAACTAAATCTTATGCAATTTATATAGTAGGGGGTACCTGCTCCATCTCGCCATCAGTTTGGGGGACCTTGGCCTGAAAAACGTTGAAGACCCCTGATGTAAGGACAAGGAAGGAGGTAATTCAAAGTATTATACAACACTAAGGGGTCATCCCAGGGTCCCACCTACCTGGTACTTGTGATGAAGTGGCAACCAGGTGGAGGTTCCCCAACATGCAGATGTATAAATACATAAATCCATCTACACTGCAGTTTCAGCACAATGACTCACCACTCTTTACACAGGGATGAATAGTGTGAACCTATGTGAGTCTTCCTTCGTGTGGGTTTGTTTGGCTGGGATTGTATAATAGACACGTGTGGGAGTGCAGTTGTGTATTTTATGAATCTGTGTGAATTTGTTAGTGTATAAAGACAGTGAAGGTCATGGTCTGGGCATATGTTTTCTGCCATGCAAAGGCAAAAGACTAACTTCAATTTGGTCGAAAATGAGTTTGTCATTTTTGTTTGCTTTATCATGTGGCCAAATATCTTGAACTCATTTTGTTGTTTTTTGGAGAAAATAGGAGGTTGTCTTTACTGTAACTCTCAAAAGCCCAAGAGAAGCCAAGTCCCGTAACATCAGTTACTGTTCTTTGCCTTTGTTCTGCTGCACTCTACTTTAAAATGGGTTACGGTACTCTGCAGTGTTGCCTTTGTCGCTAGATTAAGGGACTTTTCACCTTACCTAGCGACAAAACGAATCTCATCTAGCGACTAGCAACGAATCTGGCAAATCTTTCTGCTACTTCCGTGTTGGATGGCCTTCCCTTTCTTGTAACTTGATAACAAATCCACTGCAAACAAAGTCCTCTGAGAAGCGCTCCCCCTAGAGGCCTGGAGCACTTCCGTTGTGTAATCTGGATGCAGCGTTTTTCTGTTTTCATTTGTTTTCGGGGTTTGCATGCTTTCCTTTTTACAGCGTGTTTATGTATTGTGTATTTGCAGCTCGTCCGTTACTGTTTACAACGTTAGCTTGGCTACTTGTTTGGCGTTGCCTTTTCAGCGTGAGATATACAATGTGTGGCGTGAGAGCGTGAGAAATGATTGAAATGCGTGTGTCACACGCCGAAACCGTGACAGTTGGCAGCTCTGGTATTGATTTTCGTAAAGTTCACATGTATCTACTTCTTGATCGGACTTGTACCACATTCTGACAGCTCACAAACTCACGACTGGTTGTCTCAAAGTATGACATGTACTGCTAGTTGCAAGCATGCACGAGTTTCGGAGCTAGGAACAAGCTTCTGCACAAGACCGGACCAGTAAGTCTGGAAAGATGGCGCGGTCCATTTCGCGCTCTCGCTTGCCTCACTGCGCCACTGAGCACTTTTCATAGAAATGAATGGGGACGCCATCTTGGAAGAAAAATATAGCTGTGTCTATTAATGTCTATGCTTGAGACACGAGCTGTTGGCTAATGCGTATGCTGGTTTATTATCATTAAACTTTAGCATCGCTAAAATGGAGAAACGACCACCAAAGCGCAAGGGAGGCGCAGGGAAGTTAAGGGAGAAAAAGATACAAAATCTACAGGTGAATGCCACAAAATGTGCGAATATTTGGGACATGTTTGGGGGGGCTTTAGCTGCTTCAACATCAGCATTACCTGTAGTGTAGAGGAAGGAGGAGAGGTGGCTGTCTCAGAGAGGCCGAAACATAGGCTACTGACATAGTCAGGGAAGAAGCCGAGGAGGAGGAGAGTGACCATGACAGGGCCATGGGAGCGAGTGAGGAAAGGGTGGAAGAAAGAGTAGTTGATAATGTGGTAAGGAGTAGGCAAATTAACAGGGACTCAGGAAGGGAGGGAGGCTGTATGTGTGTTTCTGTATTGTATTTAGCAGACACTTTTGTCCAAAGCCACAAAATGACAATAATTTAAATTAACAGTAAACAGTTTTAAAAGTTGCTGAGCCAATATTAAGCAAAATAGTAATAATCACAATACAATATCAATATGTATATATTTTTTTATACCATATACAAATCATAACTCTAAGAATTAATTAATTATTTAAGTGTAAGTTCAACACAAGTCTTGAGACCCTTCTTGAAGGATACAAAACTATCACATGAACGCAGAACACTAGGCAACTCATATTATAGAATGCAGGCATTTTTAAGGACTGTCTGCAGGGAATGTGTCTGACCAGTCAAGGTGGGTGTGGGCCGCCTGGGAAAAAAATGCCAGGGCCGATTTTTTGTCCCAGTCCAGCCCTGCGTTTAGCCCCCACTACATCCCTGCCTACAAGTGCGCAAGAATTGCGCGTGTTACGGGAGGCGAGAGCACAGCAGAATCTCCCAGCTCATCCACTGATGGAAACATGGAAAATATTCCCTCCCCGACGCGCTCCCTCCATCTTCTGATTTTTTGGAGAAAGCCTTCCATTCTGTCATACAGTTGATTGGCATGTGTATTGCGACCTTGCATGGAACTGTTAAGTTTGTTCAGCTCAGCGAAAATGTCAGCAATATATGAAAGTTTGGTGAACCAGAAATTGTCACTGAAAAGTGTAGCCAGCTCTGTGCGCTTTTGGAGAAGTAAAAACAGATTCTGATTAAGCAGCATCACTGCTTTGCGTAATTCCAACACACGTGACAACACTGTTCCACGTGAAAGCCATCGAACCTCAGAATGGTACAGTCCCCCAATGTGTTCTTCTCCCTCAGCAGCACAGAGATTAGAGAAGAGAGGCGTTTGCAAAGCACTCTTCTTGACTATATTGACAACTTTCACGACCGAGTCCATGACATCTGACAATTCTGTGCTCATGTCTTTGGCAACAAGTGCCTCCCTGTGGAGAATGCAGTGCGTGGACCTGAAAAGCTCAAGAAGAAAAGATGTCTGGAGGAAGGTGCATCAAAATATTAAAAAATCTCTGATTTATTTGGGAAACCACCGACTGGTGACAGTGATACGACGGTAAGTTGTGGCGTTGACTTGGCCAAGAGCCAGTATCATTTTATTCCATGTGTCCATCCAGGCAAATTGGTGGATCCAAATGTTATTGAAACATATAATAACATAAAACATATATTATGTAATTTCTTTGTAATCATCCAAAATAATGTTAATTGTATGGGTATTTTTCCAAGTAGGCCACTGACTGGTCGATACGTGCGATGCATTGAGTGGGATGCGTGCCGTGGGCCGGTCTGACAGTAACTACCGGGCCACTTTTTCCCCCCAGTCCGCCCCTGGAGGCAAGTAACCCCCCCTGACCCCCCATTAACGACTTTATTGTTTAAACGTCATCCGTTGGATCGTGTCAGTCAGCTGTTATTGTAAAGAAGATACCTTTGTAAAAAATAAAAATAAACTAATAACAAATACCAAGTGTATGGACATAGTTAAGAGCGAAAATTTATCGTTTTGCAACTTGACCAAAAAACTCCCTCCAAGGTCAACAGACATTGATGAGAAAATCAGCCAAAGTTGGTGAGCTAGCTTTGAAATGCTCTTATCAAGTTGCTCTTCGGATTGCCCAGAAGAAACAGCCATACACATACCGTCGTATCACTGTCACCAGTCGGTGGTTTCCCAAAAAAATCAGAGATTTTTAAATATTTTGATGCACCTTCCTTTCTTTTTCTCCCTGAGCTTTTCAGGTCCACCTTTACGTTTTGGTGCCGATGACATGCTCTCACTTTCAAAAACAACTTTGTCTGCTAGCGAGTGACGCAAATGTTGAGTAGGCAAGGCAAGGCAGCTTTATATATTATACGTTATACGTGTTCAAGCTGTGTAATATGGAAAATAGTTGGAGGTGCCGGCAATGTCAGAGGGAGGGCCGGTTGGTGATGGAAGTGGGCCGGTATTTTTGACCACCCCAACCCCGTCGGCCCACCGGGGATTCCCCCGGTATCCCCGATGCCCCGTCCGCCCCTGCTTGCCTCGGGGAGAATGTCCCTGTACTTACTGTAAGTCGCTCTGGATAAGAGCATCTGCTAAATGACTAAATGTAAATGTAATGACGGAGGAGTCTGGCGTATGGGGTTGTGTTGATAACGGAGACGTTATAGTGAGATTAACAGGTCAACAAACCAATCACGCCGCTAGCAAGTTGTTACCCTTGTGGGTAGTAGTATGCTAACATTAGATAGGTGGCTCAGACACCTCGCAAATCCTCTTAGACTTATTTTTCAGTTATAATAATGTTGTTTTTATATTGTACAGTGTCTATTTCAAGGTAACTTTTTAAAAATCTAAGCAAAAAAAAGTCAAACAAACAACTTTTAGGTACAAATACGAGCATCTACGGAGTTTGGTCCGCCATCCTTTATTTTTGAGCTTTGCGCTCTTTGGACGTGAGCATAAATGTGATCTGATTGGCTAGTGCCTGTGCTGTCGTATTTGCATGAAAGGTGCTGTGAGTGAACCGGTGCCCAGCTTGAGAGAGCTCTGAAGACTGACGTCTTCTGCCTCAACTTATCCGTTCGCTACAATATGTTGGATTCATGTTAACGTGTACTTAAAGACAATAAATACAATTCTGGTTCTGAAGACATTGAAGTTAGTGGAAAAAAATTGTTGATTTTTTTTTAACAATTAAAGAAATATAAAAATAATTCCTATCAACCAAATATTTTGCGACCCCCCTTCTGCGGATCCCCTAGGGGATCATAGATTATAGTAATGGTTGGTCCCATTACTACGAATATCATTCTGAGACAATGCAGAAAGTCCTTTTCAATGCAGCCAATGCAGCCCAGTTCGATGGTTCGATAGAAAGTTTACTTTCTTTTCTTTGAGCAACCTGTCACACTTCAAAAAGAACAGCCTGGTTTAAAAAATGTGATTGAATTAATGTAAAAGAACAGGGACACTGTCTATACTATACAAAATAGGGGAGAATATTTTAAGATCATTGCTTCGCGCACCTTAGGTTTCCAGGCAGCTAACTCCACATCAGAGAGTTTTCCGAGTTAACTTGGCATATCAGTCTCAACTAGCAGGATTTCGGGAGGCTCTAATGGAGTAACAGGCAATCATCCACAAGGAGATCCATTCATTGTGTTGTTCCACCACTGTTTAGGTGGAGTTCGTCAACTGCTATGACTCATAAAACTGCATGCAAGTAATAGATTACTTTAATATTGAATACAATGGAGGGATAACACTTCTTTTGTAAACTGAGCAACTACTTGTATCAGTGACAGTGGTATAGTATCTTCACTAAGGTTGGGTATCGTTTTTGTTTTTTACAATACCGGTGCCAAATCCATACTTTTAAAACAGTTCCAGTACCCAAACAGTGCCTGTACCGATACTTCAAAAAAAGAAAGAAAAAAAGATAATATTTCAGCTCAAGCATTTAAGTGGCACCAAAATGAGGCACCAAAATCTGCGTTTTCATTCGGCCCAGTACATACCTGTCATATAGGTACCTGTACCATATATTAGCACCGGGTTTGAGAACTACTATCAGAGACGTTTCAATAAAACGTTAGATAGGCATTTCAGGCCGCCAATGGTAAGAAATGATTCTTTAACCTTTAGATGTGTGAGTTCTAAATATTTTCGACGCTTCCACCAGAGTTTGTTTTCCAAAACGGAAGCTAGCTATCTTTAGTTAGCTTCCGTTACCTAGCAACCTAGCATAATACTCGTAGCAATGCTACTACCTGCTAGTGTTACTTGTTAGCCTCTAATTGTAAATTTTGAAGCCATACTATAGCGTTTGTCATAGTTTTTGCCTATCGGAAAATAGTCGGTTGGAATTTTCAGAATCGCATATGTGCGCCGTTACTCTGTGAGACCCGCATTCGAACAAAAACAGTCACGGACAGCCACTGCTTTTTGGAATGCCAATAAAGACCTCTTTCCTGCTCTCGCACAAGCAGCACGAGTCTTCCTCTCCGCACCTTACAAGTGTAGATAGCAAGTGACTTTTCAGCACAGCAGGACATATTTTAGATGAGAAGAGGAACAGGTTGACTGTTAAAAATGCTGATATGCTTATATTTATCAAGGCAAATCTTCCAGTGATGCTGCTTAATCAGAAGTAAGGTTTGAATACTCGAGTATGCCCCCTCTCCGAGTGAGTGTGTGCGTGCGTGAAGTGAGAGAGTGAGTAAAGGATGTGAGAGTGAGTGAGTGAGACACTATACAGATAGATATACATGTTTTGTTTTTTTTGTTTAATTGCTGACTTGAAACATATTGGATATTTGGCTATAGCCTGTTTATGTTGCAGTTAAGTTTGTATTATTTTTCCACAGGAAAGCTACTGTATAAGCTCCAAGTTCTCTTGAGAGCCTCTAGAGAGTGGAATGTTGCACATGTGATTCTATTGTTGTGATTTTTATTTAAAGATTTATATTTTTATTATTATTTTAATATTTACTATTATTTACACATTTTATAGTAAGCGAGAGAGCTTCTACACTGGAATGTTGCACGTTCCCTGCAATAGAACTGATGGTTGTCAATTCATGATACTCTCTCGTCTCGTAATTTAAATACTTAAAATACAATACCAATGTTGTTAAGAATAATTAATTTCATAAATAATGCTACACAATAAATAGAATGCTTCCATCGACTCGGTGATCGGTATTATCGGATTTCAGTGATCGGCACCAAAAAACCTGATCGGAGCATCTCTAGGGTCTCAGGTGGCTGAGCGGTGAGGGAATTGGGCTAGTAATCCGAAGGTTGCCAGTTCGATTCCCGGTCATGCCAACTGATGTTGTGTCCTTGGGCAAGGCACTTCACCCTACTTGCCTCGGGGGGAATGTCCCTGTACTTACTGTAAGTCGCTCTGGATGAGAGCGTCTGCTAAATGACTAAATGTAAATGTAAATCTCTACCTGGTACGTCTCATTCCAAAATGGCAGGCAATAATATGGAGTCGTCGTCGTCCCCCCAAATCTCATGGACATCCTTCCAAGAAGAGTGGAGGCTGTTATAGCCATATAAGGGGGTCATGAAAAATATTTATTTATAAAATACAAAACCAGCTGCCACAATTATTAGCACCCCTATGAAGTATTTTTATCATTTAAATGATCAGTGTTTAGGAACTTTCAAGCAGTAATCTATGAGTTCCTCCTCCACAGGGGTATAAATATGAGGTGACACAGAAGTAATATTCATACATCAACAAGGGAAAGATAAGAGAACCCACACATCAAATGAGGGAAAAGTGTGTTTAGCTTAATAAGTCAATGAATGGTTGCTACTCACCTGAGAATGCACATGACTACCATTATGGCAATACTTAAAAAGTTCAAATCAACTGGAACTGTTACAAACTTACCTGGAAGAGGTCCGATGTTTATTCCGCCCCCCATTCACATGGGTTACTATGCATGGGTTCCCGCAACAGTGAAATTTGTTCCTTTTGAGTCCATGCTTCTACCTTTAGTATGGTGTACCTTGAGTTTATAGGCCTTGGCCTTGATTGTTTTAATGGAATACAAGCATAAGCTCATCAGCAAATTGATGTTTAATGGGTGTGTGTTTGAAAGGACCAATTACACAGCCATCTTATTCAGCATTGACATGGCAGGTACTGTCCATCGCCACTTTTGAGTAGAGGATACCATCAAAGGGTGTACGTTTAACGTCCAAAACCACTGGACCAATACATAACTGAGGAACTTTATGCTCGTTCTTGCTTTGGGAATGCTGATATTAAGTACATTGCAGACCTTGTCAGGCCAAAACGTCAACGCAGAACCCAAAGGAGTCACAGTCTGTCTGTGGAAGAACAGGTCCTCATTGCTCTGCGCTTCTATGCACTGGGACTTGCTATGCGCTTCTGGGACTTTCTACCAAGTTGTTGGTGACAATATCGGAGTGCACAAATCAACTGTTAGTGATGTGGTAAAAGCTGTTTCTACTGCATTGGCCAACCTGGTCAATCAATGTGTTTCATTTCCAAGAGATGCCCAGATTGGCCAGAACAAACGTACGTTTTTTCTTTTGGGAAACATGCCAAATACTATTGGGGTTATCGACTGCACTCATGTGCATACCAGCACCTCATGAGATGGAGTGGGAGTACGTCAACCGAAAAGGGAGGCACAGCATCAACATTCAACATTCATCAAAATGTGTTTTAAAATAAGATACCAAATACCTTGACTTTAAGTGTATCAATATAAACTACAAAATACAGCAACCACGCAATGTATCAAAATAAAATACTGCATTTTTGTATTTTAAAATACTTTTACAAGGGAGCATGAAATCAAACAAACCTTCCATCTATCGGCCTATTTGATCTATCCCTTCAGCAGTACACTGACTCAGTTGATTAAGTAGACAATGTTTGATAGCAACAGCCTAAATCTGACATATGCAACCGTTAACAGATCAATTATTCACATGTAGGGCTGTTTTGGCAGCCCCTTTGTCATTAGTCACCCAGACACTCGTCTGGGACAGTCGTTGATTTGCATGAATGCTAAAATGACAATCACACCTTAATGACCAGCTCTGGAAATGTGGTCTCAACAGTTGAAGAGGAAGGTGGACCGAGGAAGACTCTGAAATTATCATTAAAAGTTGTGTTCTTGTAAATATAGTTCTAAACAGCTTTTAATGTCATGTTTGATATGATTTTGTTTCTTATTTTATGTATTACATTCTAGTAATAATTCTAATACTGTAACATGTACATTTACAGGGTTTACAGACTTTGTGCTTGCAGCAGACCAACGTGTTAACCTATTCTCTTGTCTTGCAAGGGCACCACTTGGTCTACTGCAGCCTTGATTAATGATCCAATTTGAATTTGTATGCGTTAGACAACTTTTCAGTCATATGACCGGTGTCCCCATTTTAGTCAGGTTTGGGTGTATATAGGACGAAGTTTTTACCACTCACTTTGAGTTCTGTTTACGATACAGCTCAGGTGCGCTAGGCGCCTAGTCTTCATTGTGAATACCTTTGTTAACCATTGCTCTGAAGGTATGTTTTGTATTTGATGATATTTCATTATCATTGTATTGATTATCTTAATATTTAGATAATAAACTATTATTGTGCATTTTAAGTTACTTGTTCTCCTTGAAACGTATCTATCATGCTACGGCGGTGAAAACTTTGATCTAGTCTGGTTGATGCGGCTAATACTGATTATAAACATAGACTTTTGAAGTAGGTTTTAACCTAAGGCCTCTGAGTTACTTACAGTGGATCTCCACGCTCCGAAGGAATGTACCGGAGCCTCTGAGTGATTGGTTTTGATGAAGAAAGTGTTTGTCCGTCTCTTCATAAACGGAGTGACTAAGTTCAGTTGAGTTCTGGATTTTAATACGTATTTATCAATCTGCAGATTGGGAGAGAAAACCAGTCTTCTGACCATAAATGACAACACAACACCAAGCTTAGGTCTCAACCAGGTCTCTCTCAGCTCCGAAAGCCGGAGGACCATCTTTTATAGGGCACAGGAATGTAAACATAGATAGTGACAGTCAGGCAGTAATGAATTACAACAGTCTCAGAGGAAGAGATTCACAGCTCCCAACACATGACCACTCAGACTAGAGAGATCATAGTTGGCGCTCTCCTTGTAGTCATGACAAAGGACGTTTACCCAGTACTTTCTCCTGATCACGAACATCTATTAACCCTGACACATAGACACAATCTACTGTTATTAATAGCAAGCTTACATGATAAATGTACTAACTAGTATCCAATGACTAGTTCTATTGATTAGTGATTAATGTCAGCACACAGGAAATCCCAATTTCTTCCACAGTTTACATACTAGGTCGGTGATTAAATCCATATTATAGTAGAGATAACATGACTGATTAGTGAACGCGCATACTTTATGGTCGATGCCCTGATCAAGCAGACGGTTTTTTACTTACGCCAGAGTTTCATGTAATTAACTGTTTAGCGCTCAAGGTTACAGGTAACGCACTTGTGCACATTTCTAAAATTGGAGTCAGATATTAACGAGTCAATTATCTCCCTGAACATCTAACCAGAATTGAATTGGGTTTCCCAAGCCAGGGACAAACACCAAGCGTCTCCAGCCTTACGATCCTCTTACCTAAACACATATCCTTGTGATCACCCAGATGAAGGTTAGTTTTAAAGTTGCCAACAGTTTAATGTTTAACAGTTTGCTAATGACTCATAAGTGTACCCTAATTTAGTTCCTTGGTGTTTGGTAATGAAGGGCCTACTTTGCATCAGTGAAAAACAAGTAATTCATAAGACAATTGATGGCACCGTTATTCATAACAACTCGTTTCTAAGTAATTAATAATTTGACTGTTAATCATAAATATTATACTAAATTATGTGTTTAGGCAGTCATTCATGCAATGGTATGCAAAATCATGATCCTACTAAACATTTAAATTAGGGTACAATCATTTAGGAATCAATCATTTATTTACAATCATTGGATAGCTATTTGGAAGTCGAAAACAGACAGAGATTTGAGCACTGTTAACAATTATTCAACAATCAATATATTTTGATTTTAAATGTAGCCAGAAATGTAATTAGAAAGTAGCAACAGAACTTGTCAAGGAGTTTGTGTGGTTAAGACTATTTAACAGAGAACATATATTACATTTTGATCAACAGGACATAATTAATTGCTAATGTAGGAAATAAGCAATTATTGTACCAAAGCATCGGCAATTCCGGCAAAATAATGAAAAATTATGATTTTATGATGTGTCAAGATAGTGTGGAGATTGAACAAGTAATTTTGAGAATTTCAATTGTGATCTGAGAAATATAGGTACCAAAGCCACTGAGAAAAACTGTTTTCACAGGCTGCATCACAGGTACTGTGCCCTATCTATAATTCCAGACATCTGTATGTGTGTGCATCACCGACTTCATCACGGGAACTGTGCACAATCTATCTATAGTTACATAAATCTGTGTGTGTGTCTCACTGATATCTTAATCACAGACTGCATGACTGGCACTGTGCATTAGTTTTTACGATGTCGTCATTTAGACTTGTCACAAAGTATCTTACTGTATTTTTTAAATACAAAACACTAAATTATTTTGATACGAAATATGAAGCTATTTCCATCAAACCTATCAAATAAAAATTCCTAAATATTATTTTGTATTTTAAGTACATATTTTAAATACATGTATCATAAATACTGCCCATCCCTGCATACAGAGAAAAAAGGCTATATCATCAACAAAAAACTGTGAAGAAGAAACTTTACTGAATGTGAAATGGATATCTTAACCCTTGTGTTATCTTCGGGTCATTCTGACCCATCAGTCATTGTGACCCACCGTCGTATTGGACAACTTTACCGCATACAAAAACAAAGTGAAGCATTTTCTTTTAACATTGCAAAGAAGAAAAGAAGAACATTATTTTTATTTGCTTTTGTATTGGGTAAAATTGGGTAAACACAATGATGGTTGTTATGAACCTTTGGGTCATGTGACCCGAAGGCAGCACAAGGGTTAATTGGCAAAATAGGAGGCGCATCAGGTTTGGTGGCCTTGGGCTAGCAGTTATTTTAACGTTTATAAAAATAAAAATGTCAAAATCAAAAAATGAATTAATCAACCCAGGGTGCCTTTATCGTAACATGGGTGCAGTTGATAGCACTGATTAGCTACATTTGGGAAACCTGTTTCGCTGCAAATTGCGCTTTAACGTTGGCCTGGTCAACCACAGTGTAAGGGAATGATGTACATTGGGGACAGCCGGATCCCACACCTCGGGCATCACACGACTGAGGGTGGATTGGCTTATCCCAGACCAGTCTGCCAGCTCCCAGTTGCAGATAATTTTTACATTAAATTTGCTTGACGATTGTTGTGTTGCATTCCAACACAAGGCCCAGCTCACTCACTACAGAGAATCAAAAGAATGGCTCTCGGATAACACGATCCCTGAACTCCTGCTCGCCTTAATCTCCTGTTTTTCGCAATGAAATGAAACTAAACGCTTAACATACTGGAGTTTGTTGTAAGGAAAATAGGTAAAATGGTTTCGTTATTTAGAAGCGAATTTGCTTTTACAACCGATATGGCCAGGTTAGTGCTGACTGCTGATCATCGAATCAGCAATTTTCTTTAATGGATGAAATAGTGGATAGCTAACAGAACAACAAAGTGGATGCTTTCAGTATAGATCGGTGAATTTTAAATTCACGTGTTTACTGATGTCAAAACTGCCTGCACACAAACTCAAAAAATTAGGCCTACAATTATGAGGCTATTATTGGCTCAAGCATTGTGCCTGTCATGACTTCTGTTATGATCAAAATGTCTAGATAACAGAGAACCAATATAATACTTTTGGATCAACATAGGCAATTGACAAGGTAAGAAACAGCAGACAAATGAAGGCTACATAATCAGTTGCATGAATGTACCAGAGCATTGGCAATTTGTTTAAAATAATGAGAAATTGCTTTTATGATGTTGCCACATCTATGAACTCTGGTGCTCCACTGAATGAGCAGTTGCCATGGTGACATGTGATTGGTACTGTAATAATAGCCCATTCTGAGTAGTTCCATCGAGACCGAAGCTCCCTCTGTGACAATGAGGGGATGGGGACTATATATAGAACAACTAGCAGGCTACAGTATACAATATAATGTGAGCTACACTTCCATATAACTTATATTCAAGTATGTGTTAATGTTGGTGTTGATACAATTTATTGTCTGAAATGTTAATGGATTATTGAAGCTTGTGTGGAGGCTTTGTTTGCTGTTAGTGTTAGTATGTTCATGAGGTTAATATTGAGCTTTAATAAATAATCATGCTAAGTGGTTGTTTGAATATTTATAAATGGCCCATGTCAAGTTTCCTTATCAAATCAAATATCGCCTTTGTACAAGCAATTTCACAGAGTGCTTCACAGATGCTCATAGACCGGCGCCTATAACCCTCTAAACCCTCGAGTAAGACAAGAAGAAACTTCCAGGAAAACCGAGATCTTTTTTTTTTAACGTTTAGTCTAAGTGAAATGTTTCAACTTCAACTGAGCAAGAGAGATGTTCTCAGACTTAACTTATTATTTCAGATAAAACCCATCTTTTATTTTCTTAAAGATTGATAAGTTCTGGAGACTGCAGACGCCAAGGGCAGTGAGTGAGTGTGAGTGAGTCAGACCTCACTAAATGGATTTCTCTCTGTTGGTGAACTCCAGGGGCCTCATGTATAAACGTTGTGTACGCACGAAAAGCTTGCGTACGCTGGGTTTCACGCACACGGTGTGATGTATAAAAATTAACTTGACATGAGAATGTGCGGGCCGTCACGGAAACTTTTGAGCAGACATGAGAATGTGCGGACCGTCCACAAAGTCTTGTCTGGCTCTGTAACGTGGCGAATTCTAACTGAAAAGTGCCGAAACTCACCAAACATTACAAAATAAAGTTTCCACTACAGTTACTGTCATACGTCTATGACGTTGACTTTTCAAAAAACATAAAAATAAAAGTTTGATCATTAATGTGGATGATCACATCAAAATGCCAAAACCCAAACGGGAAATGCTATATACTGTTTAATCTGCCACCACTTAATGGATTGGCACCACTATACCTCTCTGGTCTTCTTGCACCCTATCACCCTGTAAGGACACTTAGATCTCAAGATGCCGGCTATCTGGTGGTTCCCAAAATTAATTAAAAAACTGCTGGAGGCAGGGCGTTCTCATATAGAGCACCTCTTCTCTGGAACAAATTATATGTCTCAATTAAGGAGGCTGATACTGTTTCGACATTCAAAATTAGGTTAAAAACGTTGTCCTATGACTGCTAAAGTATGTGTGTATGTACTCTCAATGTAAACCTGAAGTGTGTGTTTGTCTGTATATGTATCACATGTAACTTTTAAATTGCAAATAATGCTACTATATGTTCATGTCGCCCCATTTAGATTTAACAAATAAAGTAATCAGAATCAGAATGGGTTTTATTCGCCATGAAAGTTTGCACATACAAGGAATTTGCTTTGGTAGGAAGGTGCATATATTAAACATATAGGAATCTTAAATTTAAATATGAGTAAACTTAGTAAAGTTACTGTGTATTGTTACTGTTATTGTTTCTGTTACTAGTTGGTGACGACAGGGGACGGGGCATTCTCATTCGTATAACTTATTTTATAGTTATTTCCACTGGAACAGATTTCATGTTCCAACCGAGGGGGGCTGGCGCTATCTTAGTGTCTAGGGCTGCATCAAATACCCTTTTTTTGCTCTGCTAAATTGCTGCACTAGTCCACACTTGACTGGTGGGGATCTCCTTCTATTATGACTGTAACTGTGAGCTGCTCCTGGCATTCTCTAATCCCTGCTCTCCTCTCTGCCCCCCCTCCACACATCCCCTGTGGTGTGGGGGCTTTGAGCTGTCAGCACCTGCCTGGTCGTGGGTCGGAAAATGCTGGACCTGGTCGCCAGTGGACGTCGATCTGTGACAGTCTGCCAAAGCTGGATCTAGTCGCCAACCGGCGACCCCCCCCCCCCCCCAGCCTGTGATGCTTCACCGATCACAGTCCCTAGCCCTGTGGCTACCACTGTTTATACTGACATCTGCCAACTGATCGAGGTTGAACAATGGATTTTGGTGTTTCGACACCCATTGACACTTCCTTGCTGTATGACTATGTTAAGCCTGTGTTCTGCTCCTCTCTTTCACCAACCGTCTCTGGAGGAGGGGATCTCTCATTGAATTGCTCCTCCCAAGGTTTCTTCTATTTTTTCTCCTCTAGTGAGTTTTTCTGGGAGTTTTTCCTTGTCTTCCTTGAGGTGTTAGCTTGGTTGAGGGGCAGTTCTATTGGCGTTTGTGAAGCCCTCTGTGACATGCTTGCGTGTAAAAAGGGCTATACAAATACATTTTTATTTGATTTGATTAATAACTTCTGTTAAACTTGAGGGTGTGAAACGAACGACAAAATCATTCAGGAAATGCATGTCACGCTAACCCTATAGCTGCCATGCTGTTACGATGCGCCACCACTCGTGTATTAATTTCGAGTTTTACATCGGACCATTTCTTCTTAATTTCTGCCATGGTCCGGTTCTCCGAACCCACATTATTTACGGCCTTATAATAATAATAATAACTAGAGAGGATACAATTTCTGGAGGAAATTGTAGGGTGTGCTTGCTTGCGTCGGTTGCACAGGGGTCTGTATATTTTATATAAAAATGCATCGGGCCTACTTATTATTTATAAAGATTACATAGATTTAAAAGCATCTTTTTTTTGCTGCTCATTTACAACTCAAAATACGAGTGAAGTGTAGAATGAAATATGATGTCTTCTCATTTCCCCTGCAAGAGGCAGCTGACAGGCTGAATCAAAACAAATACATTTGGCAGACCGGTGTTAAAATGGACCTAATCTCTATGACTTAAACGTCCTTTTAAGTTGTCCCTTCTCGTGATATTTTCAGGCATTTAGCCTACTCATATTGCATTCATTCATTAATAAAGAACCCCCTTTGAAGATTATTCTACGACTTTACCGGCAGAAGATAGAATCGCGATTCAAACAGTACCATCTGCTAACTGAAAATATGCCCCCAAAAACGTAAATAAGCTTGACATTTATTTAGTGGAAAATCACTCATTCTTAAAAAGCTCACTTGTAGCGATCATTGTCAGTAACAACGCAAAATGCGATATAGCCCTGTGTGGAGAAGCTGCCCCGGTAAATTCTACTACTACAGTACAGTACTAGACTACTGCTGTGTTCGTCTTGGTAGCGATTGCGTTGGTTGAATTCGATTTAACATTCCGTTGTACGGTTTAGGCTGAAATTAATTATTTTCATGAACAGATTGACAAAGTTTAGGCTGTGGCAATGAAGTTCAGGTTAGTAGTCAGATTGTTTCAACTATTGAAAGACTTGAGTAAGGGGAGTGCCGAACATGTTCTGTCGCCGTTTGACTTGAACAGCTGAGGAGTTTTTGTTAGCTACTCGCACTAGTGTCTCGGGGAGGCTACAGCGTTGCAGTGAGCTACACTGGTTTGAAACCACAGGTAATGGTAATTTCACCAACAAATCGTTTACTAATGTCAGAATAAATCATACAACGAAAATGTATATGTGAGGAATTTTTATTTTAACGATTGAAAACAGATACATCATAGACCACTGTAGTATGTGTTGCCCGGGCAACACAGGCTAATGTCATGATGCTAATACTTCAGTGAAATAGTAGACTACTGTTTCCGAAAGTAGATGTACTTCCTTAATAATATCAGCTTATATTGTACATTACACATCACAATTGTCTGTCATATCACAAAGTAAAATGAGTAAATATTTATCACCCTGGCCTCTTTGCTTGTGGCGTTTCTGCAGCTGCCTTGCAGTAAAGCTATAGTTAGCCTAGCTATCCCCCAAGTTAACAGATGCTAAACGAATGTTCTGCCAAAGGTAGTCACGCGTGTTTTCGTGACGTTAGTGACGTAGTGACGTTAGTAACGTCAGTGACTGTGGCTAGCAAATTAGCCACCGTTAGCTTCACTTTTCGCCACAAAAACTTAACTTAAGCCCAAACCATGCAACAGAACGTAAATTCCAATAGAAGCAACTCAATCGCTACCAAGACGAAACTGTTGACACCTACGTTGTCTATGTAGGCCAAATATTGAGTTTTAGGGGGGCAAAAAGAATAAAAATAATAATAATATATATGTGAGAGAACAAAGGTTGTGCCCTTGCCGAAGGCAAAGCACACCCAATAATTGTATTTGTAATGCACTTTATATTTAGCCTGGTCCTAACCAGACTCTCGTACATTTCATTTGTACAGAGAATCTGGGATCGCTCCATTGACAAGCGTTAAATTCCTTGAAGGCGGGTACTCTGTTCAAGTTTAAAACTATTGGATCTGCCCAGAGCCACTCTGGATCTGCCATAACCAATCACTAGTGTTCGCTTTAGCCAACTACTTCACCACTACATTTAGTCACTAACGGAGCTAGCTGGAAAATCAAACTTTTCCCGAACGCCGTGGGGAGGAGAGCCACAACATCATGGCCACCAACAAAACTCTGTGAAGATTGTTCTTGCTCCAGCTTTAACTTTTGGATATTCGGCAGCGTTGCCACAACGCACCGAATGGCTTCGCTCGCATCTTTCTCCGCCGCCATTACTGAACTACAACTCACTAGCGCACAACATCAACGTCATCGTTCTCAGCCACTCCCTCTGTTCGCTGATTGGACCGGTAAAAAGTTTACCGGAGACATCTGACTAATATACCGAAAGCCCAGATGCAGTACAGAAGGAAAATTAAAATTGAGCGGAAGTACATAGGAGGGCAGAGACAGATTACTTTATATTTAGCTAAATCTCAAATTGCTACAGGTTAAAAACAAGAAAGGGCGCAAATAGTGACAGTTTTCCACTCCGCCGAATTTCTTTTGTTGCTAATACCTGATGACAGGCCGCCAAACAGGCCACATTTTCTCGCCTCCACCTCGAACCCCCAACCTCGATCTCACAGTCTGTAAAATGTTTCTTTTTTGCGTGTTTAGCCATTTTAATTCAGACAAAGAAATTACCTCAGGAGCACATTTATAGGCCTTCTGCATATTCATTGATGGGAGGAGGCAAGGCGGGGTCAGTGGCTCGTTCACATGCAGTCAATCTCACGTTGATAGTGATTTATAAAGGAATGGTGCCCAGGACTTGGCGTACGACCGGTTTTATGCATGTGAATATTTCTGTGCGTAGGTACTTTTCAAGTGTTGGCCGTACGCCATCTTCTGGTATGAAAGCTGCACAATCTTTTATACATCAGGCCCCAGAACTTCATAAAACTCAGTAATGCTCCTTCCCTGTGTCTTTGACCTGGAGTGATCAAATGTTGCCACTCAGAGTAATCTCAGTGTGTCTCATATCCAGTGAACTGACAGGAAACTCATATTGGTGGTAAGATTGAGTACCAAGTACCGCTGCAAAAAAAATCAGTTTTACCTGCATCACCCGTGCTATGGCTGTCTACCTTCAGCCCCCTTGAGATGAAATATCTGTCATGGGAGAAGAGATGGGAAGTAAAGTTATGTGAAAGCTTGTGTGTCTGACATTATGTAGATGTTTGAGAGTTCAAACATGTATGTGCTTGTTTGAGAGTGTATGTGCTTGTTTGAGTGTGTGTATTGTGTGTGTACTGTATGTGTAAGCATGCATGTATGCCCATGGGGGTTTGAATCCACCTGCAATAGTGTGTGTGTGTGGCAATTTTCCAAAATAGGCACTACTGTGGGGCCGTCACCCACTGATAGGAATGACAAGACGACAGGGTGAGTGACAGCAGGGGCAGCTCATTCAATTACCTAGGCCTCTGATGAAAAGCTTTTATGTTCACAGGAGAAAGAGGGATTGACGGGGAAAGAGGGAGATATGAAAAGAGAGAGAAAGGAAAGATGAACACAGACAAAAAAGATAGGAATGGATTAGAAAATGTGTGAACCACTGTATCTAAGCTCTGACTTGTCTCTACTTTCACTCTAATTAGAGCCCATAGCTGACAGATTTGTCTACACTTCTCCCTCCTTCCCTCTATCACTCCTGACCTCCTTTGCTCTATCCCTTCTTCCTTTCCTCCACCCCCCATCCCTCCTTCCTCCCCACAACAGCAATCAGGTAAGAGGAGCTCACAACAGCAGACATATCTGTGTGTGCATTTGTGCATTAATGTGGAATGGATTTTTCCTGCTTCGAGGCTAAGTGCTGGAGCTGGCCTGGGCCTCCATCATTCCGGACTAGCAAAGGAGAAAGGTGACAGGCTTTAAGTTCTAGTCTGGCTGGCCAGATCTTAATGTTCTAAGCAGCTGAAATAGAGTTAATCTGAATCAGCCATAAACAAACTCACAACCTGAACTGGTAATCTCTGCAGACGCCTGGGTTTGTAATGGAGGTAACTGTCAGCCATAATGGAATACTTTGGGATGTACATCACACATGAGACTGTAGCATAACTAATAAACGAGCTAGGAAGCTGGCTAAAAACGTATTTGTGTCACTTGTGGAGGAGACAATGCTGCACATTTCGAAGAATCTAAGAAGACTAGCGCACCAGTGCCCATGATGCAGTCACTGATTAAGAGGACGGTGAGACACACACAGATTTTTGGAACTATAGATAGTCCACAGTGCCCACGATTAAGTCTGTGACACACACACAGCCTACAATTGTCTGCTATTTCCTATAGTTTCAACTGCTTCCGTAGTATCAACTGCTTGTTTCATGTTGATCAAAATGTATTATATTTGTTCTCTGCTAAATTGTCTTACCCCTACAAACACATAGTTCCTTACATAAGTCATTACATGCACAATGGTTGAGCCAGTTGTCATAATTGTAGGCCTAATTCACCATACAGTGCTGTATGTACAGTTCTGCCTAAGGGGCGTTTGGTATGTTTACATTAAAATGTGTATTTTTTCCTTTGTGCTTTGCAGTGCTGTAAAATAGTCCTGTATTTTCTGTATCACATTCATTTAAATGAGACACCGACATCCGACCGAGGAAGCTACATTTGTAAGAAAATTATTCCTGTCGTATGCCCGTTTGGGGCTCGCTATATCCATGCCTCAAGGAACCGTCTGAGGAAGCTAAAGTGGTGGGAACAGTGTTTTTAACCTATGCCTGTTGCGGCTCATTTTGACACCGACAACCGACCGAGGAACAAGCCTGAATCATCAAGTTACAGACCGCATGCACTGCCCATGATGCAGCTGACAATTATGATTTATCAAAGTTGATTCGGTGGCACACAAATACACATACATATTCCTGGATTTATAGATCAGGCACCGTGCTCGTGATGATGTAGATGACACAGATTTCTGGAATTATAGATAGATGCAGTGACCATGATGCAGCTGGTGATATTTCTTCTGTGGTTTTGGTACCTATATTTCTCAGATCACAATTGAAATTATCTGTCATCTCTGAAGTACTTGTTTAACCTCAACATCTATTCTAGTCAAATTGCCCCTTACGAAAAAGAAGTATACTTCAAGTTTAATTTGTAAGTATACTTAAGTATAAAAAGTATACTATTATCATGGCACTTAAAGTATACTAGCAGTGTAATTATTTATATAAAAATGTTGTACTAAGTCAACTGAATTGGCCCACTTTTTAGGTTATTTAGTACACTTTAAAGTACACTTATGTTTTTGAGGTTTACTTTTGAATACTGTAAAGTAGCCTGTGTAGATCACTTGCAGTTCATGAAGTATTTACATTTACATTTATTCATTTAGCAGACGCTTTTATCCAAAGCGACTTCCAAGAGAGAGCTTTACAAAGTGCATAGGTCACTGATCATAACAACAAGATAGCCAAAAAACATCGCGAGTAGCCAAAACATGAAGCACACATTGTGAACAACCAAAGTAAGTGCCAAAGGGAAGAACCATAAGAGCATGTAGTTAAACAAGTCACAACCAAACAACATGAACAGCTATAAGTGCAAGTGTACCTGTGGGAAAAAGCAAGCAACAGTAATAAAACAATATATCACAGCGAGAACCAAAAATTTAAATCAGTTACCACTAACCACAAGAGCAACAAGTCTCTAAGCAAGAGTCAAGTATACTTCCTAAAGTGCTTCAAAGTATACCTTGCAATACTCTAAAGTAACCTGTGTAGTGCACTTTCAGTTCATGAAGTATACTTCCTAAAGTACCTCAAAGTATACTTTGGAATACTTTCAAAAACACTTTCAATTAATGTAAGTACTTCAAGAAGTAAACTTAATAAATGTCCATTTACTATGATTTACTAATATATTTAAATGTTTAGGGATCCTCAAACGCTGCAGATCTTGCATCACTTCAGAATCAGAATGGGATTTATTCGCCATGAAAGTTTGCACAGACAAGGAATTTGCTTTGGCAGGAAGGTGCATACAATAAACATATAGGGACCTAAAATTTAAATATGTGGACTATCTATACTAAGGGTACATAAACTAGCAGTACTAAGTGGAATTAGAATTAAATAAAATATACAATAGAATAAAATATAAGTTGCCGTAAATTACAATATAAAAATACAAATATTACACAAAATACAAATGTACAAGATTCAATTTTGTAATGCAGTGAAAAAAGCAGTGTGTTTTAAGCAGGAAGTCATTAGAGTCAGTGTGGTCCCTTGGCCTTGTTGAAGAGGCCAACAGCGGAAGGGAAGAAACTGTTTTTGTGGCGTGTGGTATTGGTCCTGATGGACCGCAGCCTTCTGCCGGAGGGGAGTGACTGAACAGGGAGTGTCCAGGGTGGGAGGAGTCGGCCACAATCTTCCTCGCTTGCCTCAGGGTCCTCGAGGTGTGCAGGTCCTCGAGGGTAGGCAGATTGCAGCCAATCGCCTTCTCAGCAGTGCGGATGATACGCTGCAGCCTGCTCTTGTCCTTGGCAGTGGCAGCAGCGTACCAGACGGTGATGGAGGAGGTGAGGATGGACTCAATGATGGCTGAGTAGAAGTGCACCATCATTGTCTTTGGCAGGTTGAACTTCTTCAGCTGCCGAAGGAAGTACATCCTCTGTTGTGCTTTCTTGATGAGGGAGCTGATGTTCAGTTCCCACTTGAGGTCCTGGGAGAGGATAGTGCCCAGGAAGCGGAAGGACTCCACAGTGTTGACTGGCGAGTCACACAGGGTGATGGGAGTCAGGTGGCTGAGTGGTGAGGGAATCGGGCTAGTAATCCGAAGGTTGCCAGTTCGATTCCCGGTCATTCCAACTGACGTTGTGTCCTTGGGCAAGGCACTTCACCCTACTTGCCTCGGGGGAATGTCCCTGTACTTACTGTAAGTCGCTCTGGATAAGAGCGTCTGCTAAATGACTAAATGTAAATGTAATGTAATGTGATGGGGGTGAGTGGGGCTGTGTTCTTCCTGAAGTCCACAACCATCTCCACTGTCTTAAGAGCATTGAGCTCTAAGTTGTTCTGGCTGCACCAGGTTGGCCGCTTCCCACCTATAACAGGGAGTCAGGTGGCTGAGCGGTTAGGGAAGCGGGCTAGTAATCAGAAGGTTGCCAGTTCGATTCCCGGCTGTGCCAAATGACGTTGTGTCCTTGGGCAAGGCACTTCACCCTACTGGCCTCGGGGGGTATGTCCCTGTACTTACTGTAAGTCGCTCTGGATAAGAGCGTCTGCTAAATGACTTAATGTAAATGTAAATAATCAGACTCGTCTCCACCAGAGATGAGCCCAATAAGGGTGGTGTCGTCCGCAAACTTCAGGAGTTTGACGGACGGATGACTGGAGGTGCAGCTGTTGGTGTACAGGGAGAAGAGCAGAGGAGAAAGGACGCAGCCCTGAGGTGATCCGGTGTTGATGGACCGGGAGTCAGAGACTTGTGTTCCCAGTTTAACGCACTGCTTCCTGTCAGACAGGAAGTCTGTGATCCACCTGCAGGTGGAATCAGGCACGTTCAGCTGGGAGAGCTTGTCCTGAAGCAGGGCGGGGATGATGGTATTGAAGGCAGAGCTGAAGTCCACAAACAGGATCCTGGCATAGCATGCTGGGGAGTCCAGGTGCTGTAGGGTGAAGTGGAGGGCCATGTTAACTGCATCGCCCACAGACCTGTTGGCTCTGTAGGCAAACTGCAGGGGGTCCAGTAGAGGGTCTGTGATGGATTTAAGGTGTGCCAGCACCAGGCGCTCGAAAGACTTCATTACCACAGAGGTCAGAGCGACGGGTCTGTAGTCATTATTTCCTGTTGGCCTTGGCTTTTTGGGCACAGGGATGATGGTGGAGGACTTGAGACAGGCTGGCACATGGCATGTCTCAAGGGAGGTGTTAAAGATGTAGGTAAACACCGGAGACAGCTGGTCAGCGCAGTGGTTGAGGGTGGCTGGAAAGACAGAGTCCGGCCCAGCTGCTTTACGGGGATTCTGCCTCTTGAAAATTCTGTTAACTTCACCCTCCTGAATGTAGAGGGGGGAGGTGGGAGGCCTCCTGGGTTGGAAGGGGTAGTTCAGGACTGTCCAATTGTCTTTCAAATCTGCAGTATAACTCATTCAGGTCGTTGGCCAGGCTCTGGGCTTGTAGTTGGTAATCTGCCTGAGTCCTCTCCAGACAGAAGCAGAGTCGTTTGCAGAGAATTGGTGTTTTAGTCTCTCTGAGTACAGTCGTTTAGCCTCCCTCACTGCCTTGCTAAACCTGTTCTTCGAATCCTTGAAACCCCACTCCTAAACGCGGCCTCTTTCGCTGACCTAAATCTTCTGAGTTTAGCTGTAAACCAGGGTTTGTCGTTGTTGAAGTTCACCCTGGTGTGTGTTGGAATACAGCAGTCCTCACAGAAGCTGATGTATGATGTCACAGCCTCTGTGAGCTCATCCAGACTATTGGTAGCAGTCGTGAACATGTCCCAGTCAGTGCAGTCCAAGCACGCCCGCAGATCCTCCATAGCTTCACTGGTCCACTGTTTTGATGCCCTCACAGCAGGCTTACAGCGCTTTAGCTTCTGCCTGTATGCAGGAATCTGGTGGACCATGGCGTGGTCAGAGTGACCCAGTGCTGCTCGGGGGACCGCATGGTATGCTTTGCTGATTGTAGAGTAGCAGTGATCCAAGGTGTTTCCTTCTCTGGTAGGGCATTTGATGAATTGTCTATATTTTGGGAGTTCTTGAGTGAGATTGCCTTTGTTAAAGTCGCCTAGCACAATAACCAAGGAATCTGCATTTTCATGCTCCACACTCAGTATCTGGCTGGCGAGCACACGTTGAGCCTCGTTGACGCTAGCCTGCGGAGGCATGTAGACGCCAAATCTTGTCAGAACACTGAATGGACAGACAAAACAAGGCAAAAAAGAGCGCACCTAACGACCGAGGCAGCCTTCATCGGCGCCACTTGACGAGAACGGGGGCCTTCGCCAAGTGTCACTGCAGCTTATTAGCTTAAAGAAGCTAATTACTGTGTATGCACTCATGTCGTAAAAATCCAGCTCTTCTAATCAAACGTAACAGTCATTTAACTCATGGTTACAATGGTAAACCAGCACAACAATGACAATTACCACGCAACAAAACACTACATTCTAAGCAGACACATTTAAAAAACGAAATTCATGAAGTTACATTTGTATTTTGAACAAACGGCAAACTTATCAGCAAATGTTACTACTATTTACCGCCTTGCGTCATGGGAATTAACCAGCCAATGAGCCACGCTATCTTCATTTTTTCACGTCGTTATTTCATTCTTCAGTCAGTTTGACAGTATAACCTTCAAATGCATAATGCAACCTTTCTGTCTGCTTCTTTCTCAAGTAGCTTTTTCGTTTTTTCCATTAATAATCCAATTGATAATTATTAGTATAAGAGTATAGGGCTTCGAAATGTTTTGGCAGTAATTAAGGTTACAGCTTCAGTACCAAAAAAGATTCAATGTGCAATGCATAAAATATTTTCCTAGACATGAATAATTAGAATATACAAGATGGATCTAAAAAATGTAACCTGTAATGTACTTTAAAAGTATTTTGACAGTTTTTGCTGTATAATAATATAAAACGTACATCCTAATCCAGAAGAAATGTATACCATCTTCTGTTTCTAAGCATACTTCTTAAAAGTATATCAAAGATGAACTATTTTCTAAGCATACTTCTTAAAAGTATATCAAAAGTGAACTATTTTCTAAGCATACTTCATAAAAGTATATCAAAAGTGAACTAAAAGTGTAATATCCATATTTATATTTATTTATACATATATTATACTTATATTATACTTTAATATACTTATTTTTTTGTAAGGGGCCAATGCTGTGGTAGCATGCATATGATGTAGCCTTGTACGTTATAAATTGCTTATGTTATGTTGATCAAAATTAGTGATGGAAGTTCGGATCATTTTACTGACTCGGTTCTTTGAATCTAGTTCAGTAAAATGAACGAATCTTTTTTCGAGTCATTTGTTTATTTCAAGGGGGGGGTGGGGGTGGGGGGGGTTGTTGCTCCACATTTTATAGCCAATTCCCTGGCCTAAATACGTCCACTTCAAACATTTATCACATTCTCATGTAGGCCTATATGTTAATGCATGTAATCCAGCAGATGCTATTTTAAAAGGAATTCCTGCATTCAAATAATGCATCATGACAGTTTGTATTTTTTGAAATGGTCATTTCATTTAATTATCACGGCAAACAATTACACTGCACTGAACTGTAAGTAAAGTACAAAAATTTCTAAATAACAAAACCTGTAATTATTACTTGTGAACGAATGTCATTCACGTCTTACTAAACCTAGTCACACAAAAGTGAACGAGGTAAACAAATCCTTTCTGTTTCCTCTTCTGAGCCTATGCAGGTCACGTGAAAAATTATCAAAGACCCGTACCCGAAGACCCAGTCAAAATGAACAAATCATTTCTGTTTCTTCTAGCTACCAGTACTGAGCCTATGCAGGTCACGTGAAAAATGATCCAAAGACTCGTACCCGGCAGATGAACGAATCGTTCACCTCCCGACCGTGTCTTCGGATCAATGATTCGTTCCTCTGCCAACTGAGTCCTTGGATCAATAGGCGCTGTCGACATGAACTGACTTCATGCAGCGCTGCAGCCGGCTGACTTGAAACAGTGAATTCTGGTTAGACTTTTTGTCCGACTTGAGACGGCGCCGAGGCTAGGTCACTGTGACGTAGCCATCAAAGTACAGTGAGATCGATTTGAGAACTGCCGGCTGTGTAGCCGAGCGCATTTTCTCAAGAGCAACTGCACGGGTTCTAATGACGACACAGCTATTTCATGATTGGCCAGACTCACACACGACAACTTTGACGCGTGTTTTGTAATTATTCTGACACCTTCAGTTTCGCCAACGCTCAAATCCGGACCAAACTGTTTAATTGAATTAAAAATGTGTTAAAGAAAGGGTTTTAGTCCGCCTCTTCTCTAACGGAAAGATAAGTTTAATTATAAATAAAGTAAAGTAAGCAAACAGCGCTTGATCAGCCATGACTGACGTCAACGCAGCAATCCACGAGAAGCTGGAATGTCCGACTTCCCAGAGCCGTTTTCAACTCCTCCCCGACTGCAAGCGGCTACTCTCACCGGTCGTTTCATGCAACCGCAGTCCATGTCGAACGCACCTAATGTTTCGTTCCTCTGCCGGGTACGAGTCTTTGGATAATTTTTCACGGGACCTGCATTGGTTTAGTAGAGTTATCTCTCCCGATGCGCGGCCACGAGAAAATGAACGAATCTCTCATTGAGAGGACTCGTTATTCCCGAGTCCTTGTAAGGATTCATTCAAAATGAACGAATCGTTCACGAACGACACATCACTATTCATAACAGAAGTCGTTATACACAATGGTTGAGCCAGTTGTCATAATTGTACATTTGCAATGTGCTGGCAGTTTTGATGTCAGTAAACACATAAATGTAGCCTATGTAACAATTCACTAATCTATATATATGAAAGTATATCCACTTTATGTTTTTGTTCTGTTCGCTAGTCAGCCCTTCAAATTCAATCAATTTCCTGGCACATTTGCTATGTAATGCAATGCAGATGTGCACACCGCCCCCTACCGAACAAGATGGGTAGCTCGGTCAGCAGGGAGCTGAAGAAGAGTGGCTACTGACGTCACTCTGCTGCGCCGCTCAGAATGCTTTTTCGTTCATTTTGCATTTCTGGAAATGCATTTTCAAATTTGAGTCCAAAAATGCAGCCACATTCTTAAAATGAAAAAGCATTTCTGGAAATGCATTTTAATTTTCTAATTTGAGTCCAATAATGCAGCCACATTCTTAAAATGAAAAAGCATTTCTGGAAATTCATTTTAATTTTCAAATTTTACATTTCAAATTGAATTTTGGTATCTATTTGCTGGGGCATGTTTTGAAAATTAAATCTCAAATGTCTATTTCTTTTTCATTTTAATTAAGTGAAAGATTGAGCACTCTTGAAGAAGAAAATTAAAATGCAAATAGGATGATTGATTACTAATTTCATTTATGAGTCAAACAATGCAGCCACATTCTTAAAATGAATAAGCATTTCTGGAAATGCATTTTAAAAACGCCTTTGTAAACCGATATTTGTGAAAACGTTTGTTAACCGAGACCGTAGGTCGAGGTTTACAAACAAAGCGTTTGCTGACCTGTCGAGGAGTAAACATTTGGTTTCTTATATACTACAACAATACGTGGGAAGATCCCAAATCAAACACGTCGAATCTGGAGCAGACGCCATGTTGTCAGAGCAATCAGCTGCACTTGGACTGGTGACGTCACTACATCTTCAAGGCAACATATCAACAACATCAATTTGTCTTCTGTCTGCTTCAGATACTTATTTAAAACGGGAAACGATTGCGGGGCGTTTGCGGACCTGTGCAAAAACCATATTTTTTTTAAATTGTTTTTATTTAGGCAATTTAGGCTACTGCCGAGCAGATGCCACGTTGTTAAGGTCAATGGCTACATCTCCAAGGCAACTGCTTGTTGCTAGGTCCGTAAAAACTTTTATTTACCTCTGCGAACTTTCAGGAGGTATATAAACGGATTTATTAACTTTTGAGAACGTCTTCTGGACCAATAGGAACAGCGTATTGGTCCAATTATTACACTAGTATATAAGAAACACTGTAAAATATTATGGATTTTATTCATAATACAATTCATAAGGTGTTTGATAACTGCATTATCATACTTTATAGACAGCTTGTTAATATAGTTGCAAACCAGTAGTTTAAAAGGTGTTATTGGTACATGGAGCTGGTATAGAAAGCATTAGCAAATGGTGAACAAACCATTAACATTACCTTTACAAAGCATAAGTAAATAACTAACAACATATTTACTTATGTCTTTAATTAATGTACGCCAAGTCGAATACATTATGTACACTAATACTTAGCAGATATCTTAACAACTATTTTATAAAGACTTACTAATGATGCAACCTCTGATTAGTAACGCAAGTTATAAAGCATTTACTAACTGTTAGTTAAGGCTTTTGCGTGACCTAATCTAAAGTGTGACCTACGGTCTCTGTTAACAAACGTTTTAACAAATCTCGGTTTACAAAGGCGTTTGCAGACCTGTCGAGGAGTAAACATTTGCTGTTTATGAATGATCAACATAGTGTTTAATAATAAGCTTATTAACTATTTAATAATGTATTGTTAATGTTTCAAAATGTTTTACAAAGGATTAACTATTAGTTAACACTTTGTAAATGCCAAAAAGCGTTGACTTATTATAAAGTGTTACCCATAATATACCATGAAAAAACTCCATGAAGTAAACAACTCGTTTGCTTATTACTATTATGGTTTTGTTTTAATTGTAAATTGTAGGTATATATCTTGCAAGTAATTGGTTGTGTTATTTCCCAGCCAATCACTCCTTTCTCTCTCTGTCTGTCTAGTCATGCCAGGTTGTTGAGGTAGAGGTCGAGAAGACAGTCAGGGAAGAACAGGCTATAGACTACTTTGCCCGTCCCGATCCTGCTATCCTGCAAATATTTTTAAAATACCATCCCAAACAAGACAAAAATAACCCTGTTGTCAAGAAGGCCTTCATTAATAGAGAAGGCAAACCCCGGAAGTGGCTGACGTACTGTAGTGAGCGTAATTCTTTATTTCGTTTTTTGTGCCTGGCTTTTGGCAAGATAACCGACCCCAGCATTTTTCTGAGTGGAATGTCAGACTGGAGGCATGTGCACCAAAGAATTGAAGAGCACGAGCAAAGCGTGACTCATAGAAATTGTGCCGAAGCATTTCTTTTAAACTGCTCTAATGCTGATATAAACAACCTGCTTGGGGGCAAATATCTGGCAGTGCACCGTGACCAGGTAAGGAAGAGATGGCAGGTTTTGGAACGGGTAGTGGAGGTTGTCAAAGTTTTAG
Source organism: Osmerus mordax (assembly GCF_038355195.1). Classification (NCBI taxonomy): domain Eukaryota; kingdom Metazoa; phylum Chordata; class Actinopteri; order Osmeriformes; family Osmeridae; genus Osmerus; species Osmerus mordax. Next base: position 4,080,280 of record NC_090050.1, on the reverse strand, counting down.
GTAAGAGAGGCCTGAGTTACAGACACGTGGACAATGAGGCTGCATACAACTTTGATATTGATAGTATAGACCATGGCATTTTTTTGGAGCTAGTAATATTGCTTGGAAAGTACGATGTGTGCTTGAAAGAACATCTCAATAATGTTATTGCAAAAAGCAAACATTCAGGGTCAAGAGGCAGAGGTTCATTTGTTACATTACTGTCCAAAACAACCATCAACTCTGTCATTGATGCAATCCGGACCTTAAGGCCGTGTTCACACTTTACTTCTTTTTTTAGAAAAAAGTGCTGCCTTCAGCGCCTTTTGAGCACTTTCAGCACGAGAATTCTGTAACCTGAACGGGAATCATACATTCTAGCGATACATTATTATCTGTTATTTTCCGTTGGTTACTTATTGACAGCTAGCTACTATATGGCAAATAAGCTTTGGCGTTTGAGGAGCCATAGCCTTGTAACTAAGGTAGAAGGTTACTAGGGAAGGTACACGCGTACCTACTCTCCTCGTCCTGATTGGTCAGCTATCAGAAAGGCGCTTGACGTCACCCAGCACTTTTCTGAAAAGTTGAGAAAATTGAACTCAAAAAGGCGTCGGGCGCTGCGCTTTTTTTGAAGTTTTTAAAAGGTGGCCGCTGTTTAAAAAGGCGTCCGCCTTTTTTCTTTTCCCATTGGATTGCATGTAAAGAAGCGCTGAAGGCAGCGCTTTTTTCTAAAAGAAGAAGTCAAGTGTGAACACGGCCTTATTCAAGAAAACATCTCCACTGAGATCCAGAAAGCAGGAATGTTTTCCCTTGCAGCTGGACACAACTCAGGATGTAGCAGGGCAAGATCAATGTTCAGTGATTTTAAGATATATAACTGATGTGGTCCATGAGAGGCTGGTCGCCGTGGTCCGGTGCAGTGCATCCACTGGACAGTCCTTTGTGAAGTTGCTTACAGAGGTCCTTGAGCATTTGAAATTGGACATAAGCCTGTACATAGGAAATTCCGCGGATGGGGCTTCAAACATGCAGGGACAGTACAGAGGCTTCTCTGCATTGCTCACATTACAGTTCCGCAACCATGTGCATGTGTGGTGCTATGCACATATCCTCAACCTTATGTTGGCTGAGACCACTCAGATAGTGACTGAGAGCGGGTCACTGTTTGATCTCCTCAATGACACCGCAGTGTTCATCAGGGAGTCATATCAAAGGGTGAGCCTGTGGGAGAGGGAGAGTCATGACAAGAGGCACAGGCGCATTGCTCCAATTGGAGAGACACGGTGGTGGTCGAAGCACAATGCCTTGAAGAAAGTATTTGGAGCATTTGGCAAACCCCAAGACTTTCTGTACATTGAGGTGGTGTCCACACTCTCAGCCATACAGGAACAGAAGACAACAAAAGGACATGTATTTGCACCAAAGCCAGAGGATACAAAGAGGGCTTAGTCAGGTATGAGACAATTCTTACAGCTCAGCTATTCCTCAGAATATTTGAGCTTATATCTCCACTGTCAAAGTACCTGCAAACTGGAGGGGTAGACATCCTATCTCCTCATAGGATGGTCATCACTACTCAAGATGCCCTAAAACAAATCTCAAGAGACTTCCAGGTTCTGAAAGATGCGGCTGACAATTTTGTCAAATGGGCAAATGCAAAAATAGAAGAGCAAGATGAGGGCACAGATATTGAAGTGGAGGCTGCACTGCCCCAGAAAAGAGTCAAAAAGAAGAAATCCATGTCAGGAGAGATGGCTCAGGATGAGCCCATGGCTGATGCAGAGAGAGCCTATGAGGTTGGGGTACATAATCAGATTCTTGATACAGCTAGTGAGACCATCCAACGAAGATTTCTGACCCATGGGACTCTTTTTGCTGATCTGTCATTTCTGCATCCCAAAAACGTTCACCTTATCCGAACCAGTGCTCTCCCTAAATCAGCATTTGAAGACCTCAGCAACTGTTGACAACCTGCAGATGGAGCTGAAAAGCTTAGCAGGCCAATGGGGTAGGCTGAAACTATCACCATTGGATGAATATGCAACCAGAACAGTGGATGATGGTGCAGATGGAATGGAGGAGGACATGGAAATTGTGCTGCTTTCAGATTCTCCACAGATTCAACCTGCTCACAGATGCATATCACCTGCTTGGACTTGCATACAAGTTTTTGTTGACACTGTCAATAACCCAGGTGGCCTGCGAACGATAATTTTCAACACTGACATACATAAAAAGCAGACTGAGGAGTTGCCTGACTTGCAACAAACTTGAAGCCTTCATGTTGATGGCAACGGAAAAGGACATAGTACTTGTGGCTTTGGATACAGACACTGTCATTGACAGAGTTGCAGAAAAGAGTGAGATAATGAAGAAACTACTGTTGTTGTAAAGTGAGATTATTTATGTTATCAATGTTATCAAATTATTTGTGGTGTAATTAATCTATTAGATAGCCTGACGTTGTCATACTCATAATTCTAGTCAGAATATGAGTCTGATACCGCTCCGTTGGGCTGTGAGTATGGGGCGTGTTTCAACCAAACCTGGGTAAAAAATGCCTCTTCGCTCAATTGGATAGACAACCAATCATAGCAACATAGTATGTTAACTTTTACCGAATCCCGTAGGAAGGATGGCAAAAACATATTTTCCATCGACAAATGCCTTGATTGCGTTTCTCTGTTCCTCTTTTATTTAATTTTAAATATAAATTAATGCGCTGTCGATGTCTTTTAAAACAGACTCAATGGCAGAATCTACACATCTCAGCTCTCCAGCAGCAGCCATGTTTATTGAAAACGAATTCAACCCAAGCGTTCTTTGGTGACGTGGTTGATTACGTTACTGTTGATCATCTGTCCATCATCATATAAAGCCTGCCCTGACAATTTGATTGACAGACAGAAAGTAATGTGATCATGACTAATTATTCCTCTGTTGTTCTTTCTAGTGGGATTAATAATCCAGTGTTGTTCTGAGGGCCATGCAGCTTTCCACTGTTACTTGCACTTGAGTATGTTGCACTTATGTACATTGTGTACTGTATGGCCTCCAAAGTGGACTCCAAGAGTACTTCTCTTGTATTGATGCTCTTTTCCAGGGCATATACTACTCACAGCTTTATTGTAGTTTTGGGAAGGGTTGTGGTTATTGTATTTAGCACTTTTGTCCAAAGCGACAAAATATGAATCTTACAATAGTTAAAATTAACAGTAAACAGTTTTTAAAAGTTGCTAAGCCAATATTAAGCAAAATAGTAATAATAACAAAATGGCAATACAATATCAAGTATCAATAATAATAAAAAATACCATAAATATACAAATCATAACTCTAAGAATTAATTAATTATTTAAGTATAAGATCAACAGATAAGTCTTGAGACCCCTCTTGAAGGATCCAAAACTATCACTTGAATGCAGAACACTAGGCAACTCAAATCATAGAATGCGCGCATATTTTAAGAGGACTGTCTGCAGGGAATGTGTCTGACCAATCACGGTGGGTGTGGGCCGCCTGGGCCAAAAATGCCAGGGCCGATTTTTTGTCCCAGTCCAGCCCTGAACTAATAGCTTAACAGTCACAATTATTGCCAGAATGTGTGGTGGTTCATGTGTTTACTGTATGCTTTGCGCCATGTCAGGCTAATTACATAATGGAACCGCATTAATAAAAATAGATTATCCGGATATTCGAAAATCATTTCGGATACTATTCGAATATTGAAATCAGTTCAAATCCCCATCCCTAGTTGGGACCCACCAGTTGAGAAACATGGGGCCTACACATTATTTCAAATGCAAGTCAACTAATGGATGATATTGCTTGCTCTCCAGAAATTATATATAATTCTAGTAACCAGATAACATTTAAAAGGGACTAGTTTCAACAATCTTAATAAATTTTCTTTCTTCTAAAACTGAAGTAAAAACACACTGAATTGTTGATATCAGTAAACAGCAGGAGACTGGGCAGCTGGGGCAGCCGCAAGCACTCCCTCACAATGTTCCCATAATTTCCCCAGAAATTGTACCCGCTTTAGTTTTACTAGTTTTGCTAGGCCACGCACAAGCATAATACTGTATATGCTACATTATTCCGTATGCTTATTTTTACATCTTTGTATACTTTTTGTGTATTTTGTAATCTTTTTTTATGCTGTAAACATAATTATTTTTAAATAGACTACTTTTTTTTCTTCTTTTGATGCTACTGCATAGATGTTGCTAGCCAAGTCACAAGAACTCACTGTTCTGATGACGCTATCCTATTCGGTGCATGTGACTAATAACCTACACATTGTGTGTGAAAAGATGTGACTAGGCTAACTTTGCAGAAATTTAAGACAACCTAAATTCATAAGGTTGAGATGGAAGTTCGCTAACATAGAGATTCCAAATCCGAATGGTATTTTCATGCAGACAAATATTATTTAGATTATAACTTGGAACATTGACTGCAATGATTGAATGCATATTGAATAAGAAGTGTTACACTACCCCCTTGTCTACCTATCCACTGTTTTTAGGAGATTTCCATTCCCATCATAATGAAAAGACTGAAGTATTTTCTCTCGTTTAAGCCGGGGGTTCCCCAAAGCTCCGTAATTTATACAGGTGGAAAATTAAAGAACATGTGGATGTTATTGATTGCTTATAAACCCTATGCCTGTATCAAAGCACTGTTGGAACAGATTGTGAGAAAAGGACATAGACCAGTATAACCCTTAAAAGTGTAGCGGCAAAATGTTGCTGCCACTTTAGTCTATCACAGCTGTCATATTAGTCACGCTCTGAATATTTTATATTTTTCCTTTCATGCATTTCAGTAGATGCCATGAACTAGCATTAAACGTTTAGGGTGTGTCGAGAGGACATGTATGGAGGAGGAGCGGCTTATTAGAGCAGTGCTGCTCCTCCTTTGAACATGCCTCTTATCAGAGATAACATAACAACAGAGTGCAATCATCCAATCTACCAAGCAACTCAAAACGAGAGTGAATACCAACAGAAAAATATTGCAGGGGATTTTGGCACATTATTTCGGGCCTCTACCCACACGGTTAGCTGTGTTGCTCATTCCACGAATGCACAATCCTTACAAGTTGTACCTCGTTGTAAAGGTGACTAATCAGGCTTTCCAACGATATAAAATACAATACCAATTGATATTATTAAAGGGCAGGAATAATCGACTGAAATAACGTTTCCGAACTTTTTTTGAGGAGTTTATATCTTAGAAGACAGCAATACAACAAAGACAAATGAGCAACCCCCTCCTCCCACTTCTAAGTCTCAGTCAGTAAATAAATTATGCTGCTAACCTGCAGGGTAAATGGCACTAAAAATAGTCTTTATCGATAAAACCCTCACAATGGTAACCCCAAGACCTCTTGTAACTGAGGCATTGCCAAGTCCAGGAGACTACTAGTGTAAATGGACAATATTCTACAATCCTCTCCGTCTTCTCCTGGCATAACATGAACAGGGAGATGTTGGGTGGCATACTAATGACATCCCTGGCTAATTTTCTATTTGGAGAAAGATCAAACACCAAACAGTAAAAATTCAGTGCAAAAATCATGCAAGACCTAAGTCGCTTTTGTCTCCCATTCATTCTCCCATGCAAGGCCTCTAATACGAGAATATATAGGAGGGTGATATTTAAATGACTATTCTATTCAGCCGCCTCATTCATCAACACCCAATCATTTTTATGCTGTGATTGGAAAGATGCGAAGGTTTCATGAATCACGTGAACCATGTTGGAAGATGATTTCTACACTCAAATCTGCACTGGTTTCTACGTTAGATTGGCTAGTGCACTGCCTATTGTGCAGCCGTTGATTAGGTGACACTGCCACCAACACCCTGTTATCCATATTAACTGCATCACTTGACACTCTCTGTCCCCTGTCAACCAGGCCTGCACGATCTTCTCCCTCCTGCCCGTGGCTCACGGATGTTATTCGTGAAGAACGGTCCATTCTTCGGGCAGCTGAGAGGAGATGGCGCAAGTCCAAAGATGGTCTGGACCTTGATAAGTATCACTCCCTCCTTAATTCCTTCTCTGCTCACATAACTGGTGCTAAAACCCACTACTTCCTGAACAAAATTAACTCTGCCTCAAACCCTCCACCCTTTTTAACCCACCTCCCCCCCCCCCCCCCCATCTACGGCCCTATAATAATACTTTTATTTGTAATGCACTTTATATTTAGCTAAATCTCCAAGTGCTACAGGTTAAAAACAAGAAAGGGCGCAAATAGTGACAGTTTTACACTCCGCCGACTTTTTTTTGTAGCCTGATGACAGGCCGCAAAACAGGACACATTTTCTCGCCTCCACCTCTGTTGTTAGAACCTCGATCTCAGTCTGTGAAATTGTTCTTTTTAGCGTGTTGTGTTCACAGCTTTGAAAACAGCAACAGGACTTGAGGAATAAACTTTAGCCCAGTAGTTCTCAACCCTGGGGCCAGTTGTTCATAAGTGATCTGATCGGATTTTGGCTATTGGTTTAAAAAATGGGTTGTTAAAAAAAAAAAAGGATTCTACTTTTTAGTAGGACTGGGATACCTTTGCTAAAATAAAACAATATCATTCTGATCCCAGCAGAAGGGTGGATTCAGGGTGGATTTCAGGAACAAAATTTTATAAAACTTGAAATTGGTCAAATATAACTATATTTGTAGCATGTAGTACATACACATTTATGTATATGAAAGAGCAGAAGTACAGATTAATCTGGCAGAGGAACAAATCACTCTTCCCCAACTTCAGCAAACCAAAGCCAGACTTCAGATTTGCCTCCTAAAAGGAGAACTTCAAAAAGGGGGGTCAGATGGCTGAGCGGTTAGGGAATCGGGCTATTAATCAGATGGTTGCCGGTTTGATTCCCAGCCGTGCAAAATTACGTTGTGTTCTTGGGCAAGGCACTTCACCTTACTTGCCTCGGGGGGAATGTCCCTGTACTTACTGTAAGTCGCTCTGGATAAGAGCGTCTGCTAAATGACTGAATGTAAATGTAATAAGGTGGTATCTGCGCAACCAAAGACAAACTCTGAAAGTTCTTTAATTTTGTGAACTATTGGACATTTAACCTTTCAGATTTTGAAACATATGTTCAAAATATTCACACTGTATTTGTGAAGAATGTATATTTGTTTGTTTTTATTTGTTTGTGGGTCAAATGATGGCTCTGACAGTTTGGATTGTTTTATTTTGACTATTTTTCAAAGCCAGGCTTATTTCGACAAGTCTTGCTTACTTCAGTGAGATTTCCGTTCCGTTCCATTAAGGTGGCTTATTCTAGTTCTAGCTAAGTAACCAAGGTAACTTATACTTCTGCTCCGTGTCCGACTAAAAGTCGAGCTAAATTAAGATGTGTTGCAAATAATTTAAAACAGGCGGAAACAGAATCTCAAAAGACAGTTCCATCGAGTTAATTTCAGCGTGCAAAGTCTGTCCGTGTTCGGAAAGTGCAGACTTTTCTTTCTCACAATATGCCCAGCATGAATTAATTTACGTGTTTACTTCATCAACAAAGAATGTATTAATTTAAATAAACAAGTTCATAAATAATGTCACTTTAAGGAAGCAAACTAACTGTAGCCAAGCCTTGACCACTGTTCAGTCTGTCTGCATCTCTGTGTGTCTTTACATGTGGGACATACTTGTACAGGGTTGGTGACTCAGAAAGGTTTAGCAAATGCAACTATGCCAGGAAATAAGAAGGGTATACCTTGCCCCAAAGCGGTACCTGAATATTTTCATCAGTTTTCCAGGTCATCTTGAAACACAAAGAATCAAGGAGACTTTTTATTCAATTGCATAAAGTCTTTTCATTGTTTAAAATAGCCTATATGTTGACAAGCCTCTGTTTTACTTCAACCTCTCCTTCTGGCTTCCACAATGTTATAGGTGCAATTAATATATTGTCCCCATGTGTGTACCCAGGCCCATACACTTGTCAGGCAGAATAGTAATAATTGGATTTGGATTAAATGTGCACATGTAATATAATAGTTATATATTCTTAGACATGCCGAGCAATTTTAAATGAATGATCTACCAAGCAAAGTGTGCTACAGTTTGGGTCACCTGATCTGGAAGTCTGTGCTGAATCTGTGCAATAATATTTATTTCAGTGAATCCCCATTTTAGACATGGTCATCTTTCCCTTTTATTTTAAAGCTCAGGCCGTGCATAATGACGTTGTGTCCTTGGGCAAGGCACGTCAACCTACTTGCCTTGGGGAGAATGTCCCTGTACTTACTGTAAGTCGCTCTGAATAAGAGTGTATGCTAAATGACTAAATGTAAATGTAAGCCTATCAGTTAAGAAATGTGTGTGGCAAAGTTATTTTGAAGTAATTTATAAATGTTGTTCAAGATGTGAACACAAAAACATTATTAGCCCACATCAAGTCCAAACCATGGCCTTCTGCAGTCTTTGGAATTCATATATAACCTACATCCAAATACAATTTTCAATTGCTGCCACGTTCTTCTTTTGGCCATTATTCTCAACCTCCTGTTGAGAATATCGGCCAATGATTACTGTCAGAACCGTTTCAGACAGCTCATCAAATTACGCTAATTATCAGTAGGCCTAAATGCATTAGTTATGTTAAGTAGATTTGGTAAGCCTACAATTTACTCATTTAAACAGTCAACTAGGGCTGTCCCCACTCAGTCGACTAGTCGATTTTCTGCTCGATGTGCTCTTGGTCGACTAAGATTTTTTTAGTCGAGCTGCCGCATGTCAGTGTGAGATCTGATTCCCGCTTGTGTCATCATTGCTGAATTAACAAAATGTTCTACAGAAATTGTAGATTATATTATTTAAGACAAATAAAGCAACTCTAAAAATTTAAAAGAAAAGTTGTTACTGTTTTCCCTTTCGTTAATCTGCGCTTTGTTTTGTTTTGGTATTTTGCACACGGCACGAGCACAATTGGCTGCCGAACCACAAACTCTGCCATAGCCTACTTTGTCGGTGTTATTAGTCAAAATGGCAAAGAAATCTGTGATATGGCAGCATTTCATTAAAGTACATTTACATTCACAAAGTACCAGGTGACTCGAAAAACGTTGAATGCAAACTCTGCCAACAACGGTTTATTTTTCATAGTTCGATGTCGAATATGATGTAGCCTACCACCTGAAAACGTAAGTGGGCCTAGCCCTACTTCGCTCATGCTAACGCGCTGGGTTGAAAAATGAATATGCCTATTATAAGAATCCAAATCGAATGACATTATCTTCTCCGGCCAAGAAAAACAAAATCTTTCTCTGTCGCACCGTTCCCCACTCAGCTTCTACGTAAGTTCGCATGCTGCAAGTTTTCAGGCAGTGATAAGCGCGCTCTGATGATTTGCATGTTAAACAAACAATATTTGTAATTTGTAGTACATTGTAAGAGATACTAAATACTATCGGCATTCGGTTACAACAGGAGTGGTGATACGAGTCTTATTATTAGTAGGCTATTAGCGGCTGAATCTGCAATGTCCAGCAGCCATTGAGTCAGATCGTGAAAATGTTTGCACGCTTTTTTTTGTGTGGAAAAAAAAAGCGTTTCAAATTTCGATTAGTCGATTTTCAGACGTTTTAGTCGAGTCTTGTTCGACCCAAGAAAATCTTAGTCGGGGACAGCCCTACAGTCAACAATGTTTTGCCAGATCGTCTCCCTCGCCCTGTTAATTGCGGCAATATTGAAATTTTTGTGGATGACTCAAGAAATCCAGCTACTTAAAATAACACCGCTCTGCTGGTTTACGCTCTGCTGGTTTACGCTCTGCTTTTTGCGACATAACTCTTATTTTCGACGATCGTCTGGTCTGGGCTGCTTCTGTTCTCCGTGTGCAAGCACAATCTAAGCTTATTTAGGTCTAGCTTGAGATAGCGTTGCTTGCATGTTTTAGATGTTTCTCAGCTCCAACACACCTGATTCAACTGAATGTGTGATTACCAGGCTTCTTATGAGCTTCATAACGACATAAGGTACATCCATCCGTCGGTATGCGTGAGTGTGAGTATGAATGGGTGAATGAGAGGCAAAATTGTAAAGCGCTTTGGGTGCCGGTAAGGTATAAAAATGCGCTATATAAATGCCGTCCATTTTTACCATTTACCATTAAAGGTCCGTTTGGACAAATCTCTTTGTCCAGAGTTTCTCTGGAGTAAGGAGAGGCTGAGGAAGATTGGCCGATTAGCTGATCCTTCCCCGCCTTAAAGGTCCCATGACATGACATTTTCACTTTAGGAGGATATACTCTGAGTTATAATATGAGTTCCCCTAGCCTGCCTTTGGTCCCCCAGTGGCTAGAAATTTCGATGGGTGTAAGCCAAGCCCTGGGTATTCTTCTCCACTTTTGAGAAAATGAAAGCTCAAACGCTCGGTTTTGAAAATGTTCCTATTATGATGTCATAATAGGGAAGGTTACCTCCCCTTTCTCTGCTTTCCCTGCACAGAAAATTTGGCCCACCAATGAGAAAATGAGCTACGACTGTGCAAGCGCTATATTGGTTTTTCCTCGAGACATCATGGCTCGCAAACAACCGAAGAATGACAGTTAGCCCCGCCTCTTTCTTCCTCATAGCATTTAAAGCTACAGACACAGAAACGGCACGTCCTGAGGAAAGCTCATTGTGGGACTGCTGGTAGTGGCTGTAATTCTGCACCAAGGCTGAATTTCGGGAACGAGACTTCAGATACAGTATTTGGGGACCACTAAGGCCTATATAAAAGCATCCAAAAACAGCATGTCATGGGATTTTTTTTAAAATAATAAAACTCCTTTGGATTTCTTATCTACAGTATGAGGCAGCAATAAGAAACAGGAGAAAGACATCTCTTGGTTATGGTGTCTTAAAAGGAAAGAGGACAACAAATTTAGAGGCAAAATGTAATTTCATATCCACCGTCTCTGTATATGTAGGTCAGAAGCAACTAAGATGCCAAGAAACATTGTGTGTGTGTGTGTTTGAATTGTTGTCTGTATCTGAGGCTCTAATCTCCCAGGGCCCACCATAAATCAAACCAATTTTCACACCCCTTCCATCTACCCCAAAAAATAAGATTATATTTGCTGCCAAAACATAATACTGTTAACCTTTGGCCCTTCAAGCTCACCTGAGATACACAAAAAGATACATACCCTAATAAACTTAACATATTCGTGCACACTGATAGGTCTGACATTTGTGCTTCTGGCACTGGGCATATAAACTTTAATCTGAAGATAGTGATTGTAGAGTGGGTTGCTGAGAGCAGGAAGAACTTAAGGTCAGCAGGTGGTTGATTTCTTGCTCACAAAAAAAACGAATAGAATGTTGAGCGGGGTTGGCGTTGCTGAACATTGTTGACTTATGACGCCAGCCATGGGTTTCCCTGGTAATTCCCGGGTCTTGGAAAGCCAATAGGGCTAATTTCTCTTCCCACCCCCATGCCTTGCCATCCCTACCCAACACCTAGAAACAAATAGTCATGCTGATGGATGAAAAAACTGTTTAGTCAAATGGACTTTCATGATAGAGAGAAAAACACTGAAATGCTGTGCTCCTAGTTGCCATAGAAACCTACCTGTCACAAAAAGGAGTGATGGTTGTATATATTTATTTATTTTTAAGACTGTGTGTGTAAATGCATGTGACGTGCATGTTCGTTTGTCCGTGTGTCTTGGTGTGTGAGAGATTTGATACCAAAATATTATATTTTTGTGGTCCTCAGACATTTTAAAATGGCAAACATCTGCCATGTGTATGTAGATGTACTATATGTGTGTCCCACAGCATGTGTGGTGAAGCCTTTCTTCCTTACTCCAGCAACTCCAATCAATAACGCTTCACTGTCCTGAGTGCACTCACTCTCATACTCTCACACTCCATCACTTGGTCATGTCCTTACTTGGTACAACCTCGCTTTTTTTACATCCCCCAATATGAATAACATTGGCTAAATAAGATAACAGCATAGGCTGATATGATTTACATTTACATTTAGTCATTTAGCAGACGCTCTTATCCAGAGCGACTTAGAGTAAGTACAGGGACATTTCCCCCGAGGTAAGTATGGTGAAGTGCCTTGCCCAAGGACACAACGTCATTTTGCACGGCCAGGAATCGAACCAGCAACCTTCTGATTACTATTCCCTAACCGCTCAGCCACCTGACCGATTTAATGATATCATTTATAGATTGTTGATGAGTGAGTATGTTATCTAAAGCACTGTTAGAAGACATTCCTTGTCTCTTGGTGACATTGTTGGACTAGCATTACCTTCGCTCCTGATAAGACTCAATTTTCTCAAACAGTGTATTTAAGATATTATGCATAACAGTATTGAAACTCAGTACCCAAAATGGTACTTAGATAAAACGAAATAGTAACAAACCCAACATATGTAAAATGCCTCCTGTCAAGTTTCAATTGTTTAACTCGTACAACTTAAGTTTTTTTCTCTTCAGTGTTACAAAGCTTTTGAAATGTCTAATTAGACATCTCAATGACAATAGTAGTTTAGTATAGTTGATTGGTATTATATAATGTACAACCTCCCACGTCTAGATACCAGACATGTTATCTGTTATATATCTGTTACATATTTTGTTTTGTTTTTTACTTGGTGAGACAGAGAGAACAATTTTGCCTGTCAAATGCAAAAAATGATGAAGTGATCGAGTGTTCTGTGTCAAGGCCAGGCAGTCAATAGATACATTTTATTTCAGTTGGTATGCATCAAGCATTATGATATCCTAATCCTGAATCGTATTGTCATCTACTATTACATCTCCTAAATGCAACTAGTCAACAGTTCCCTTTTGTAGAATGTTTAAAGACCAGTTCCTTTAGTACTTCCCTTCCACACAGTTTTGTGTATGATAATGCATTACATTGCATCCCAAATGTATTGTACAACACTGTATTGTGTAATATTGTATTGTATAACACTGTATTATGATGTACTATATTGTTCTGCATCACAATGTCGTGTTCATAATGTCTTGTGTGGCATTACAATTTTACATTTTACACAAGGAGTACATCCGACTGATTGGTTGAGAGCAATCATTGTATAAGGACCACAGCATTAACTATGAGAGTAATAGTTCATACCCTACAGTATAGCTTCAAAATAAAATTGCATCCTACTATATTACATTTCTGGCTGGACTTACGACAGTGTCCTCTCCAGCCGGCTGCCCACAGAGCCAATGATCTCCCCCAGAGTGCAGAACATCTGACCCAGGAAGTCCTGGAGACAGAACACAGATGATACATTAGCTACACAGGGGTTCCATACACGTCACTGGGTACAATAGTTCCAAGGGCAGTTTATGGTAGTATATTATGTAATAAGAATCTGAAGAATAAATGAAGAGTATAATTTGTTCAGTAAATGTCTGACTGCAGATAACCATTTTTAAACATTAGTTTGTTGTGACCAACCTTCTGCTCATCCAGTCAGGTTGGCCAAAAGTAGAGAGAAATACAAATGTTAAACAGAAAGCTGTAATGACACCACCAAAAAAAAGAAAATATTACTCAACAGAACTGTCCTTGTGATAGGAAATATATGTAGATGTTTGGATTTAGGATTTTAATTGAACCACACAAACAGGAGTGACAGAAAAGACAGTTACACTTTACAAGGTACAGCTTACGTGTTTGGAAATGTTAGAACTTCTGGTGTCCACATTGTACCTGTGTGAGAGAAAAAGGTTTTGATTCAGATGTACTTCTCTACTTTTTTTCTTTCAAATAATTGCACTTGCTCAGACAACCACTACAAATTCCAGACATATAAACACAGAATAATAAAACAGCAAATTTGGACATACTATATTCAGTTGCAATCAAAAATATTCAACCCCCTCACCTCCAGACATTATAGTGATGTGGATGAAAGAATGACAATAAATGATTTTTTTTTTTAATCATTAAACAACAAATATGTATTGATACATATGGGTTATTTTGAGAACAGAAGTTGACTTAACCTTGAAGTTCAAATGAAAGATTTTACTCTTAACACATGTGCATGTGCAGTATTATTCATCCCCCAGCTTCAGTACTTTGTGGGGTATCCTTTAGCTTGTGCTGACAAGTTTCTTACATCTCTCTCATCATCTTTGCCCATTCTTCACGTGCAAAAGCCTCTAGCTGAGTGATGTTTGATGGCTTATGTGCTTTAACTGCCTTCTTTAAACCCAACCAGAATCCAGGAGGGCTGGCAAAAATTAGCAGACAAATTAAATGTAGTGACCAAGTTAGATGTTTTTTCGCTTATTACAGTAGGCTAGGCCTATTTGTCTTTGTATTTTCTTATTTTCATAATTACTTTGTTTATCATCTAATGTCGTATAATTTAATGTGGTTCCAACGATGTAAATGACACCCTCACGAGAAAACCGATATACTCAAAAAGTATAATAGCCTGTCTCGCTGTGCTAATTGGATCTGTCTATCACGCAATGTGCGATTAATATTAAATTCTGCAAATTATTTTTGCACTTTCTGCAACAGGTTGTCGTAAAAACGGACAAGACATGGCTGTGACAGACTTCCTGTATCACCTCTGCTTGTAAAGCCGCAATCAAATCTTGTTTACATAAAATAAGCCTGCTCCCGAGCAGGTTTAAGCTACGGACCTGTTGCTATGACAGCAAGTCCAGGATGAGCTTTGAAGAACCGAACAATCCAAGATCATGACAAATCGTCAACAATCAAATCCAGCTAACTGAGTAAGCGACGTATGGAGAAAGGGCCCCTGGAAAATCCAATGACCACCAAGGATTCATTTGTCAACAGAAGGCATCACGTTCCTTTTTAAAATGGCCTGGAATTTCTGGGAATCCATGATGCCAGGTACACGATCAAGATTGCCAGTTCCTACCGCAGGAAAAAAAAACACATCATCAATGACCTACCTCCATGCTTGACCGTGGGGATGGTATTCTACTGGTCATGAGCCTGGCCTTTCACACGCCAGACATACAGCTGGTCCATATCAGAGCATATGAGCGGAGTCGAGCGGTAAAAATCTCCACTCCTCGCTCACACTTGTTCACCCCTCCGCTCCCCCGCTCAAGGCCACACCAGGCCGCTCCGCTCATTATCGCTCAGCGCTCAACGCAGATTGCATCCCGCTCCACTCAAATCGCCCTCCCACTCGCTCCAAAAAAGGAAAAAAATCTGCATGTATTTAACTTTTAGCTTAAACCGCAGCCCAAAAACATTTTTCAAATAGAAATGATTTATTTCAAATGACAAATTAGCCCTTCGTAAAAAGGAATATAAAACAAAAAGTGTAGACAAAACGAATTTGTGTTTGAATATTTACTTTTTTACAAATTACCATATTTTGCTAACCTTTTGCTTTCTTCCCAGTGTGTTCACGTAGCACACTTTCGTGTTTGAGAGAGGTGTCTTTTTAGATTCCAAAATGAATATTTACAGACTGAAACAATGTCACCACATTCTTCAGTTACCTTAACTGGGAGATAACTGTCCTGACACTGAGGACTGAGTCCTTAATTTGTTATTCCTTATTCTGTTTTGTACAGTTTTATATATCATATTTTATATTTTTCATTACGATTGTTTTTATGGTTAATCAGTGTTTTCATTTGTGGAAGAATGAATGAATGAAGTTTCTTCAGAGCGTAATAGGATTTTGGTGGCACGGTTCGACACGTGATCGTTCTACACCCCCCCCCCCCCAGGTTAATGTAATAGCCTAGTTTAATAACTAATGTAATATTGCACATATTTTCGTACTATTTCCCCTAAAGCAATAATACCATAATACCTTTACATTTAGCAGACGCTCTTATCCAGAGCGACTTACAGTAAGTACAGGGACATGCCCCCCGAGGCAAGTAGGGTGAAGGACACAAAGGACACAAAGTAAAAAGTAGAAAAGTATTGAGATCCCAAATTCATAGGGTTAAATTCTAACTCTTGTATAGACTAGTTATTTAGAAACTTCCCAATGGTACAGGGAACAATTGGCCTCTCCCTATTGGATTTTCATCAGCATTTAAGTCAATTACATTGGTTTTAGAACCTAGTAATACAATTAAATGTCTCACCAGGTATATGTAAAGGTGCTGAATTGTGTGCTCTATATGTGCATAATGTATGTAGGAATAAAAAAAAAAGTTGCTTTCACATTCTTTATTATTTACTCTTTATTTATCCGCCTATCATCTCATACTAATTAGCATTGCCCGGGGTGTGCTGTCCACTAAAAGACTTGGCAATATCCTATTCTAGCATCTTCTCCCATTTTCTCCCTTTCTACTCTTCCATCTTTTTCTTCCATCTCTTTTTCTGTTCAGTCCTCCTGTTCCTTTTTTCAAGCTCTGTGATCTACAGGTGGGAGTTCTACATGGCTTGAAGAGCATCTAGGACATAGAGAAGTGTAGCAGGACTGACACCTGGGTGAAAGACAGACAGATGGACTGCCTCACGACCTCCTGCCTCAAATATATCCGAAAAATGCAGAGATCTGAGACCATAGGAATAAAAGTAATTCACCTTTCATTCACTTAATATAAAAATAATTGCTCATCAAACCAAATCACTCACAAAGTTTTAATTTAATGTTACTTGCAATGCTTTGAATGCTTCCTGACATTGTTATTGCCTTGCCGACTTTAATTAGTGTTCCAAAGAATTTGACTTCTTGAGAACAAAAAACATGGGATAAAAAGGAAATACCCAGCAATAGCAGAGACACACTCCCTTTAAAGGACTGTGCAAGGCTTGCAGGTGATCCACCATCTATGGCTTTAGACCTTTCAACACCCTGCAGAGCTTGAAAAGCTCATACACACTCCCACACACTTTCATTACATATCTTTTCCCCCATTCCTCTACAAGTCTTTAATCATTTGTCTCCTTCATCCTTCCCTCATGCAATCAATGGAATCCCCCTCCTCCAATCATTTGAATCTCTTTGCACAAATCCCTATATAAAATGTAACACGAAGGAGACTTGGGTTTGGATGGTATCAAATGAAATTACCACCCGTAGGATAAGCTTGGCAACTTTAGGGAAATTAGATTTTTTCACACAGAGGAAGCAATATACCTGCCCCAAACTCTAATGACCTTCATTTACATTGGAATGTGACAGTGGAACTTTGTCCAGCCTTTGTAATCGAGATAAAGGGGTTGCATTAAAAACTTTCAGTAACCCTGAGCTAAGCTGTCACTATGCAAGTAATAGTGCTAGGGTTTTGGCTTATTTTCAGTGCACTTGCAGTAACTGTATGAAAGCCTTAATTACATTTATTTTCAATAACGACAAAGCTACAACTCTCTGAATTGGGATGGCTGTGAGCTTTTGCATTTCATGATGATAACTTTTTGTACACAGATGTATACCTAATATTTGATTGGACATCAGACTGAAGAAGTTTGGCATGGACTCAGTCATCCTCATTAACTTCTAGCTGCACAGACAGAGACCGCAAGGCCCTACGTAGTGTGGTCCGGTCTGCTGAGTTCATCATCGGCAGGAAGCTCCATGCCCTACAGGACACTTACTTACTGACTTAAATAGTTTCTAGCAGTTACGACTGATTTCTAAGGTTAAATCTGCATTGTCCAGTGTTTCCTCTATGTTGATTTTGCTAAATTTCTGCCGCCACTGTATCAGAAATCGGGCTGTACAAAATTTTAGGCCGTCTATCAGCAGTGAATGTTAGAGTGCATGTCGGAGAATAGCACGGACACACGCTTCATACCGCAGTTGAGATTGCGTGTGTGCGTATAACTTATGTTGTCAATTGTATTAGTCTATAGTTCTTGCAAATTTAAATTAAGTTAACTGGTGATTTTCGTTGTTTGTATTCTTCCCCTGCTAGCTAAATTGCACATGTCTGATGATTCGATAGCGATTGCTGCCCTTGCTCACGTTTGTATTTTACGTGCATTATTATGCTGAAGTAGTTTTCATTAATAAATAAATAGACCTTAGGTCTAGGCTGTGGAATCAGCTTCCCCTTTCTATTAGGCAGGCTCCTTCATTGTCTGTTTTTAAATCCAGGCTTAAGACCCACTTATATGTACTGGTGTTTCCCACTTCCTCTTGAGTTGTGATGTTACTTGTTTTGCTGTTGTTGACAGTTTTTTATTTTGATTCTACTATGTATTTTATTGTGTTTTTTAAATGTATTGGTATTATTATTTTTGTGCTTTTGTTCGGCACCTCGATCAGCCTTGCTGTGTTAACCCTTGTGCTGCCTTCGAGTCACATGACCCAAAGGTTCATAACGAACCATCGTTGTGTTTACCCAATTTTACCCAATACAAAAACAAATAAAAATAATTTTCTTTTAACCTTCGCAATGTGGGGGGTCTGACACAGCCCAACGGTTAAAAGAAAATGCTTCACTTTGTTTTTGTATGCGGTAAAGTTGTCGCAATACGACGGTGGGTCACAATGACTGATGGGTCAGAACGACCCGAAGATAACACAAGGGTTAAGAGTGTGCTTTATAAATAAATAAAATGTACTTACTTTACTTACACTTACCACACACGATGCCTCAGGAAAGCTGGCAGGATTCTAAGAGACTGTTACCACCCATCCTTCAGTCTTTTTACCCCGTTGCCTTCTGGCAGGCGATACTGAAGCATTGGGTCTCGCACACGCTGACCATACCTGTCAACATTTGAGTACCAAAATCCGGGATTCCTCAGAACGGGGGAGGGGGGAGGGGGGGGTCAGACACATAACATCGCCGGTGTGCCCTTTTGTGCATCTGCAGCGTGACTGTGCCGTTATGATTTATTGTGCTGCGTTACATCATTTTTCCCACCGTGTGCGATACTAAAATAAGTGTAACACACTTTGCAAAAGGTGTGGGAATTGTCGATGCGGCTTGGAGATGAGAAATTTAATTCCTCCGTCCATATATTGTTACATTTGCAGCCAAATTTTTTTTTTTCGCCGTAGCACCACCTGAGACTTTTAATGCCATTTCTACCATTGATTCTTGATTCAAATTCCCCCGTCTCCTATTCGAATTCTCCCGTCTATCTGCGCAGATATCAACAGCGCAACTGGGTTGTAGGTTGCCAGGTTGAGGTCACAAATGGGTTGAAAATTGTATGATATGTATTATCTGAGTAGGATGCGTTTCATACAAGATCTGGCATCTGGACAACCTTGGAATAATATATTAATGTGATTATTCATATAATGATGTTTGGGCCATACAAATTATAGGAGTTTCATGGGAGAAACAACAAAACGGGAGGGGGGCGGGAGACGTGTGTGAAATACGGGAGTGACAGGTATGACGCAGACTGGACTACAGTTTCTTTCCATCAGGCTTCTGAATGGACATTTATATGGACATTGATACACTGTCAACACTCACACTAGTCACTTTACACACTGTCACTTCAGCTACTGGTTGCACTTTCAGATTCTGGTTGCACAATCAGCAATATTGCACTAATTGTACCCTACTTGACTCTAGGTAAGTATAGGTTATAATGTTAGTATAGGATATTATGTGTATTATAGGTTTAGTATACTGTAACGTATATTATTTGAATATTTAGGAGGTTTATTATATTATATTTTAGCTTATCATAGGGGTAACCTATGTTCTGAGTACTTATATGTCATGTTATGCCAGGTTACTTTGCGTTGTCTTGTCCAAAGAATTTCAGTGCCCAGTCTGACGCTGTGTTGTTCTGTGCATTTGACAATAGACTTGAACTTGAACCACTTCTCCAAGATCCAATACTGATGCTCATTGTAGGGCCTTTAGGCGGTGGACAGGGGACATCATAGGCACTCCGACAGTGTGACATGCAGCCCAATACACAGCAGGGTGCAATACAATGTGTTGTGACACATTCCCCCTAGCGGTGTCATGGATCGCAAAACTCATTGGGTGTGCTCAAGCCTTCGGCGAGAGCACAACCTTTGTTCTCTCACATATATATTTATTATTGTTTATTTTCGCCCCCCCAAAACTCAGTCAATATTTGGCCTACATAGACAATCTAGGTGTCAAAAGTTTCGTCTTGGTAGCGATTGAGTTGCTTCTATTGGGATTTACGTTCCGTTGCATGGTTTAGGCTCAAGTTAAGTTTTTGTGGCGAAAAGTGAAGCTAACGGTGGCTAATTTGCTAGCCACAGTCACTGACGTTACTAACGTCACGAAAACACGCATGACTACCTGTAGCAGAACAGTCGTTTCGCATCTGTTAACTTGGGGGATAGCTAGGCTAACTATAGCTTTACTGCAAGGCAGCTGCAGAAACGCCACAGGTAAAGAGGCCAGGGTGATAACTATTTACTCATTTTACTTTGTGATGTGAAACACAATTGTGAAATGTAATGTACAATATTAGCTGATATTATTAAGGAAGTAGGCCCACATCTACTTTCGGAAACGGTAGTCTACTATTTCACTGAAGCATTAGCATCATGACATTAGCCTCTGTTTTCCCGGGCAACACATACTACAGTGGTCTATGATGCATCTGTTTTCAATCGTTAAAATATACATTCCTCACAAATACATTTTCGTTGTAGGATTTATTATGACATTACATTACAAGTAAACGATTTGTTGGTGACATTATCATTACCTGTGGTTTCAAACCAGTGTTGCTCACTGCAATGCTGTAGCCTACGCGAGACACACTACAAAAACATCTACACAGCTGTTTAGGACAGGCGACAGAACATGTTCGGCACTCCCCTTACTTAAATCAAGTCTTTCAATAGGTGAAACTATCTGACTACTAACCTGAACTTCATTGCCACAGCCTAAACGTTGTCAATCTGTTCAAGAAAATAATTAATAAAAATGTATAATTAATTTCAGCCTAAACCGTACAACGGAACGTTAGATCGAATTCAACCAACGCAATCGCTACTGTACCAAGACAAACACAGCAGTAGTCTAGTACTGTACTTGAATTTACCGGGGCAGCTTCTCCACACAGGGCTATATCGCATTTTGCGTTGTTACTGACAATGATCGCTACCAGTGAGCTTTTTTATGAATGAGTGATTTTCCACTAAATAAATGTCAAGCTTATTTACGTTTTTGGGGGCATATTTTCAGTTAGCAGATGGTACTGTTTGAATGGCGATTCCATCTTCTACTGCCGGTAACGTCGTAGAATAATCTTCAAAGGGGGTTCTTTATTCATGAATGAATGCAATATGAGTAGGCTACATGCCTGCAATATCACGAGAAGGGAAAACTTAAAAGGACGTTTAAGTCATAGAGATTAGGCCAATTTTTACACCGGTCTGCCAAATGTATTCGTTGATTCAGCTATGAGGCTGCCTCTTGCAGGGGAAATGAGAAGACATCATATTTCATTCTACACTTCACTCGTATTTTGAGTTGTAAATAATCAATCAGAAAACAAAAGAATACGCTCACACGTCGAATTGATAGGCTCCCAATTTGATAGGAGCTCTGAAAAAGAGCAGTTCTGAGCATCAAAAAAAGATGCTTTTAAATCTATGTAATCTTTATAAATTATAAGTAGGCCCTATGCATTTTTATATAAAATATACCAAATATCAGTTGTAAAAATGTCATTTAAAAACGGACCCTTGTGCAACTGACGCAAGCAAGCAAGCACACCCTACAATTTCCCCAGAAATTGTACCCTCTCTAGTTATTATTATTATTCATAATAATCATGTGACTTAACCCTTGTGTTATCTTCGGGTCATTCTGACCCATCAGTCATTGTGACCCACCGTCGTATTGCGACAAATTTACCTCATACAAAAACAAAGTGAAGCATTTTATTTTAACTGTCGGGCTGTCTCAGACCCCCCACATTGGAATGGTTAAAAGAAAATTATTTTTATTTGTTTTTGTATTGGGTAAAATTGGGTAAACACAACGATGGTTCGTTATGAACCTTTGGGTCATGTGACCCGAAAGCAGCACAAGGGTTAAATGATGCTCCTCTGCTAGCCATGACTGTCACTGCACTTTTTTCTTATATGTTTTTTTGCAACGCAAGCATCGCAGATTGATTTGTTGGGATTCACTATGCCCTGGGCCCCGTTCGTCGTAAGGGTTGAAGCTAAGTTAATCAATTGTCCCTTTAGCCCGTTAACATTAGCGAGATGAGTGAGAACAGCAAATATCGGTTCGTCAACGGCTGATCCGCATCCAAATCATGTGGTTAATTTCAATCAGGCTAAACTTATCAGGGAAATTGCACGTGCACGTCCTACTTCAAAAGGCAGGAAAGGTCACCAAAACCGGGATTTTCTAACGGTATGATGGCGGAAAAGACGAAAGAGAGAGCGGTGATAGGCTATTCTTGCCATCCGAGCAAACTATTATTATGAGTCTCTAAGAAGACAATAAGCATATTATCATGGCTAAGTCAAACACTGCCACCACTGCTAGAGCAAGACAAGCAGCTTGGCAAAAAATTGACGATAAGCTAAATGCGAAAGTTTTGGGGAAATGTATATGCTCATCTTAAGTGCCTCATTACCCCAATCCATCAGATCACATTTCTTTAAATGTGCCTGCTGGTATAGGCTTAATGGAAATTAATAATTGAATGAGATCTTGCTAGCGAAAATAATGATCTCAACTCTTTCAGAATAAGTAGGCTAGACAAAAACAAGGCCAAAGAGTATCTAATTGATACGAATTCATAGACAATTATGAGGATATATGTAGGCTCCTGCGCTTATATCATGTACTATATATGTGTATGCATGTAGGCCTATGTGTAAATCCCTCTTTGATTTCATTGACTGGGACATGGCCAGGGAATATGATGAATTGATTCATCAGCTGGTTAAGCGCCAAGTACACTTTTCTTACAGCAACGCATGCTGCGGCTTTGCCAATGTTTTCTGCATCGCCTATACTGTATAAAAATGTAGCTAGCCTATAGCCTACCTGACGCAAAAAACCTCAAGGCTATGCAGTCTGAAGCACAGTTAAAGTTTCAAGTAGTTTTATTGTCAATTTCTTCACATGTCAAGACATGAAAAGGAATCGATATGACGTTTCCCACCCTCCCACAGTGAAACATAAAAAGCACAGGCACAACAGATAAGACATTTCGTAAAACATAGCGTTACATATTCACATACAGCAGCATAAGCTCATAATAAAGCATAAAGCTTGCTGCGGCGTGTGATATTTGCAATGTACGGCCCGAGAAGGTCTTGCAAATAAATGAGTCCTTGTCGGCTGAATCGATATCGCTCAAACAAGAACTCATCCGTGTGAAATAAAGGATCTTGGCAATGGCGAAGAACTCTATTGGTATGGAAAGCTAATCTAACTAAAATATAGCTCCTTGGTCAACTGGGTCTCTCAAAAAGGGAGCTGCCATGTTATTTTCCGGGGGTGTGGCAAGCTTATCCAGCTACACTTACGTTAGCCTGCTCTGGAGCAGGTTAGTGCTAATTGATATGTTGCTATGGTGATTTATCGAAAGTTGCTTCCACGAACCAAAAAGAGGGGCGTTTTTTTAATCTTAGCCTGAAAATTAGCTCGCTAAACCGCTTAGCGAGCTACGACGAATACCCCCCTGTTCACTACACAATTATTTTTGTTGTTGCGACTAGGGCGCTCTGTCGGTCCACAAAAACAACATGCACTTATGGTCTACTGTAAGTGGTTGCAGCTAATTTGCGCTTGTTAGCTGAGCTTGCCTTTGGCAACACAACCTACTGTTCTCTCTCATATATAGCTCCATTTATTATTATTATTTATTTTCCCACCCCTAAGGCTCTGTAAATGTTTGCACTACATAGACAACGTCAGTGTCCAAATGTTCGTCTTGGTCCCGATTGCGTTGCTTGTATTGGGGTTTACGTTCCGTTGCACGGTTTAGGAGAATACAACGTTTTTGTGGCAAAAAGGGCCTTGTATGTTACCTAGTTTGCTAGCCACTTCAGTACTAGCCTAATGTCACAACGTCAGCACACGTTAGCAACAACCCATAGATAAGACATGCTAGTAAGACAGACAGCGATATCAGCGAGCCCTCAGCATTAGTACCTTAGTTAAAAGTCTACGAAAGTTGAGGCTATTTTTCGCTAGGTACCTACGAACAATGTCTTAATCTGTTAGACAAGTGGGTTCCCCTTCATCTTTTGGTGAGCAGTCTCACAAGCCCTACTTACCCGGCGTCATGGAGCCGACCAGGTAAATAGTTATTTGGCACTAGCGTTGCTACCTGCATATACCTAGCTCTACAGCTGGCAGCTGTGCTCCGTTTTGCTCCTAGATTCAGACCTAGCCCTGGTAAATTGTACAGCTAGCTAACTAGTCGAAGGGCGTACACAAATACAGGGTGTTTATATTCACAGCCTAGAAACATACCCATCTGCAACCAACGCAAGCACACCCCACAATTCCCCCAGAAATGTTACCCTCTAGTTCCCCTTACTATCATTAAAGTATTTGGTGACTCGCGCCATAGTAAACCTTCTGTCGGTTCAGACCAGACAGGATAGCCTTTTTTGCCTGTCAATTGTTCCACCACCTACCGTCAAGAGACTCCAGATGGTGAAGCATCATGACAAGAACAAACCTTCTCTTGACAGTGCACATTCTCAATGAGTAGTAGTCCATAACATTTCTAATTCTTATTTACAGTTAGTAGGTTCATAATTATCTGGACAGTGACACAATTTTTGGCTTTGTACACCACCACAATGGACTTTACATGAAAGAACCGAGATGCCGTCAAAGTGCAGACTTTTAGCTTTAATTAAATGGGTTAAGTATTGGGAATTTTAAACTATTTTAAAACAGTCCCCTCATTTCAGGGGCTCAAATGTAATTGGACAAATTAACATACTTAAAGGTTCATATTTTATACTTTGTCGAGAATCCGATGCAGGTCCAATCAACTTTGCTGAATTTGGCTGAATTTGTGCAGACAATATATCCTTATACACTTTAGAATTCATCTGGCTGCTTCTGTTTTCTGTCACATAATCAATAATCACTGGTGTCCCAGTGCCATTGGAAGCCATGCATGCCCATGCCATGACACTGCCTCCACCGTGTTTTACAGATGATGCTTCGGATCATGAGCTGTTCCAAGCCTTCTCCATAAATCTTTCTTCCCATCATTCTGGTACAGAGAGATCTTAGTTTAATATGTCCAAAGAATGCTGTTCCAGAACTGGGCTGGCTTTTTTCAGTGTAATCTGGCCTTTCATTGGACTTTTGAATGGTTTGCACCTTGTGGTGAACCCTCTGTATTTGTTCTCATTAAGTATTTTCTTTACGGTAGACTTGCATAATGATATCAGAATCAGAATGGGATTTATTCGCCATGAAAGTTTGCATAGACAAGGAATTTGCTTTGGCAGGAAAGTGCATACAATAAACATATAGGGACCTAAAATTTAAATATGTGGACTATCTATACTAAGGGTACATAAACTAGCAGTACTAAGTGGGATTAGAATATCATTAAATATACAATAAAATAAAATATAAGTTGCCGTAAATTACAATATAAAATTACAAAAATACAAATATTACAAAAAATACAAATGTACAAGATACAATTTTGTAATGCAGTGCAAAAAGCAGTGTGTTTTAAGCAAGAAGTCATTAGAGTCAGTGTGGTCCCTTGGCCTTGTTGAAGAGGCCAACAGCGGAAGGGAAGAAACTGTTTTTGTGGCGTGAGGTATTGGTCCTGATGGACCGCAGCCTTCTGCCGGAGGGGAGTGACTGAAACAGGGAGTGTCCAGGGTGGGAGGAGTCGGCCACAATCTTCCTCGCTTGCCTCAGGGTCCTCGAGGTGTGCAGGTCCTCGAGGGTAGGCAGATTGCAGCCAATCACCTTCTCAGCAGTGCGGATGATACGCTGCAGTCTGCTCTTGTCCTTGGCAGTGGCAGCAGCGTACCAGACGGTGATGGAGGAGGTGAGGATGGACTCAATGATGGCTGAGTAGAAGTGCACCATCATTGTCTTTGGCAGGTTGAACTTCTTCAGCTGCCGAAGGAAGTACATCCTCTGTTGTGCTTTCTTGATGAGGGAGCTGATGTTCAGTTCCCACTTGAGGTCCTGGGAGAGGATAGTGCCCAGGAAGCGGAAGGACTCCACAGTGTTGACTGGGGAGTCACACAGGGTGATGGGGGTGAGTGGGGCTGTGTTCCTCCTGAAGTCCACAACCACCTCCACTGTCTTAAGAGCATTGAGCTCTAAGTTGTTCTGGCTGCACCAGGTCACCAGGTTGGCCGCTTCCCACCTATAATCAGACTCGTCTCCACCAGAGATGAGCCCAATAAGGGTGGTGTCGTCCGCAAACTTCAGGAGTTTGACGGACGGATGACTGGAGGTGCAACTGTTGGTGTACAGGGAGAGCAGAGGAGAAAGGACGCAGACCTGAGGTGATCCGGTGCTGATGGACCGGGAGTCAGAGACTTGTGTTCCCAGCTTAACGCACTGCTTCCTGACAGACAGGAAGTCTGTGATCCACCTGCAGGTGGAATCAGGCACGTTCAGCTGGGAGAGCTTGTCCTGAAGCAGGGCGGGGATGATGGTATGATATGCCTCCCTCCTGGAGAGTGTTCTTCACTTGGCTGGATGTTGTGAAGGGGTTTTTATTCACAATGGAAATGATCCTAAGATCATCCACCACTGTTGTCTTACTTTCTTACTTTGGATAAGTATAGTACAACCCCAATTCAAAAAAAGTTGGGACGTTGTGTGAAATAAAATAAAAAACTGAATACAATGATTTACGAATCTCATGAACCCATTATGTTATTCACAATAGAACATAAAACATGTAAAATGTTTAAACTGATGAAATGTACCATTTTAAGGAAAAAATAAGGTAATTTTGAATTAGATGGCAGCAACACGCCTGAAAAAAGTTGGGACAAGGCCATGTTCACCACTGTGTAGCATCCCATCCTCTTTTAACAACAGTCTGTATCTGTCTGGGAACTGAGGAGACCAGTTGCTGGAGTTGCGGGAGAGGAATGTTGTCCCTTTTGTGTCTGATACAGGATTATTGCTGCTTAAACGGTCCTGGGTTTTTGTAATATTTTTCATTTCATGATCCACCAAATGTTTTAAACTGGTGAAAGGTCTGGACTGCAGGCAGGCCAGTTCAGCACCCTGACTTTTCTATAACGAAGCCATGCGGTTGTAACAGATGCAGGATGTGGTTTAACATTGTCTTCCTAAAATATGCAAGGCCTTCCCTGAAAAAGATGTCGCATGGATGCAAGCAAATGTTGCTCTAAAACCTGTATATACCTTTCAGCACTGATGTTGCCTTTCCAGATGTGCAAGCTGACCATTCTATAGGCACTAAAGCACCCCCATACATTACATTTACATTTATATTTAGTCATTTAGCAGACGCTCTTATCCAGAGCGACTTAGGGAGTCAGGCTAGTAATCTGAAGGTTACCGGTTTGATTCCCGGCTGTACCAAATGACGTTGTGTCCTTGGGCAAGGCACTTCACCCTACTTGCCTCGGGGGGAATGTCCCTGTACTTACTGTAAGTCGCTCTGGATAAGAGCGTCTGCTAAATGACTAAATGTAAATGTACAGTAAGTACAGGGACACCCCCCCAAGGGTTAAATGATGCTCCTCTGCTAGCCATGACTGTCACTGCACTTTTTTCTTATATGTTTTTTTGCAACGCAAGCATCGCAGATTGATTTGTTGGGATTCACTATGCCCTGGGCCCCGTTCGTCGTAAGGGTTGAAGCTAAGTTAATCAATTGTCCCTTTAGCCCGTTAACATTAGCGAGATGAGTGAGAACAGCAAATATCGGTTCGTCAACGGCTGATCCGCATCCAAATCATGTGGTTAATTTCAATCAGGCTAAACTTATCAGGGAAATTGCACGTGCACGTCCTACTTCAAAAGGCAGGAAAGGTCACCAAAACCGGGATTTTCTAACGGTATGATGGCGGAAAAGACGAAAGAGAGAGCGGTGATAGGCTATTCTTGCCATCCGAGCAAACTATTATTATGAGTCTCTAAGAAGACAATAAGCATATTATCATGGCTAAGTCAAACACTGCCACCACTGCTAGAGCAAGACAAGCAGCTTGGCAAAAAATTGACGATAAGCTAAATGCGAAAGTTTTGGGGAAATGTATATGCTCATCTTAAGTGCCTCATTACCCCAATCCATCAGATCACATTTCTTTAAATGTGCCTGCTGGTATAGGCTTAATGGAAATTAATAATTGAATGAGATCTTGCTAGCGAAAATAATGATCTCAACTCTTTCAGAATAAGTAGGCTAGACAAAAACAAGGCCAAAGAGTATCTAATTGATACGAATTCATAGACAATTATGAGGATATATGTAGGCTCCTGCGCTTATATCATGTACTATATATGTGTATGCATGTAGGCCTATGTGTAAATCCCTCTTTGATTTCATTGACTGGGACATGGCCAGGGAATATGATGAATTGATTCATCAGCTGGTTAAGCGCCAAGTACACTTTTCTTACAGCAACGCATGCTGCGGCTTTGCCAATGTTTTCTGCATCGCCTATACTGTATAAAAATGTAGCTAGCCTATAGCCTACCTGACGCAAAAAACCTCAAGGCTATGCAGTCTGAAGCACAGTTAAAGTTTCAAGTAGTTTTATTGTCAATTTCTTCACATGTCAAGACATGAAAAGGAATCGATATGACGTTTCCCACCCTCCCACAGTGAAACATAAAAAGCACAGGCACAACAGATAAGACATTTCGTAAAACATAGCGTTACATATTCACATACAGCAGCATAAGCTCATAATAAAGCATAAAGCTTGCTGCGGCGTGTGATATTTGCAATGTACGGCCCGAGAAGGTCTTGCAAATAAATGAGTCCTTGTCGGCTGAATCGATATCGCTCAAACAAGAACTCATCCGTGTGAAATAAAGGATCTTGGCAATGGCGAAGAACTCTATTGGTATGGAAAGCTAATCTAACTAAAATATAGCTCCTTGGTCAACTGGGTCTCTCAAAAAGGGAGCTGCCATGTTATTTTCCGGGGGTGTGGCAAGCTTATCCAGCTACACTTACGTTAGCCTGCTCTGGAGCAGGTTAGTGCTAATTGATATGTTGCTATGGTGATTTATCGAAAGTTGCTTCCACGAACCAAAAAGAGGGGCGTTTTTTTAATCTTAGCCTGAAAATTAGCTCGCTAAACCGCTTAGCGAGCTACGACGAATACCCCCCTGTTCACTACACAATTATTTTTGTTGTTGCGACTAGGGCGCTCTGTCGGTCCACAAAAACAACATGCACTTATGGTCTACTGTAAGTGGTTGCAGCTAATTTGCGCTTGTTAGCTGAGCTTGCCTTTGGCAACACAACCTACTGTTCTCTCTCATATATAGCTCCATTTATTATTATTATTTATTTTCCCACCCCTAAGGCTCTGTAAATGTTTGCACTACATAGACAACGTCAGTGTCCAAATGTTCGTCTTGGTCCCGATTGCGTTGCTTGTATTGGGGTTTACGTTCCGTTGCACGGTTTAGGAGAATACAACGTTTTTGTGGCAAAAAGGGCCTTGTATGTTACCTAGTTTGCTAGCCACTTCAGTACTAGCCTAATGTCACAACGTCAGCACACGTTAGCAACAACCCATAGATAAGACATGCTAGTAAGACAGACAGCGATATCAGCGAGCCCTCAGCATTAGTACCTTAGTTAAAAGTCTACGAAAGTTGAGGCTATTTTTCGCTAGGTACCTACGAACAATGTCTTAATCTGTTAGACAAGTGGGTTCCCCTTCATCTTTTGGTGAGCAGTCTCACAAGCCCTACTTACCCGGCGTCATGGAGCCGACCAGGTAAATAGTTATTTGGCACTAGCGTTGCTACCTGCATATACCTAGCTCTACAGCTGGCAGCTGTGCTCCGTTTTGCTCCTAGATTCAGACCTAGCCCTGGTAAATTGTACAGCTAGCTAACTAGTCGAAGGGCGTACACAAATACAGGGTGTTTATATTCACAGCCTAGAAACATACCCATCTGCAACCAACGCAAGCACACCCCACAATTCCCCCAGAAATGTTACCCTCTAGTTCCCCTTACTATCATTAAAGTATTTGGTGACTCGCGCCATAGTAAACCTTCTGTCGGTTCAGACCAGACAGGATAGCCTTTTTTGCCTGTCAATTGTTCCACCACCTACCGTCAAGAGACTCCAGATGGTGAAGCATCATGACAAGAACAAACCTTCTCTTGACAGTGCACATTCTCAATGAGTAGTAGTCCATAACATTTCTAATTCTTATTTACAGTTAGTAGGTTCATAATTATCTGGACAGTGACACAATTTTTGGCTTTGTACACCACCACAATGGACTTTACATGAAAGAACCGAGATGCCGTCAAAGTGCAGACTTTTAGCTTTAATTAAATGGGTTAAGTATTGGGAATTTTAAACTATTTTAAAACAGTCCCCTCATTTCAGGGGCTCAAATGTAATTGGACAAATTAACATACTTAAAGGTTCATATTTTATACTTTGTCGAGAATCCGATGCAGGTCCAATCAACTTTGCTGAATTTGGCTGAATTTGTGCAGACAATATATCCTTATACACTTTAGAATTCATCTGGCTGCTTCTGTTTTCTGTCACATAATCAATAATCACTGGTGTCCCAGTGCCATTGGAAGCCATGCATGCCCATGCCATGACACTGCCTCCACCGTGTTTTACAGATGATGCTTCGGATCATGAGCTGTTCCAAGCCTTCTCCATAAATCTTTCTTCCCATCATTCTGGTACAGAGAGATCTTAGTTTAATATGTCCAAAGAATGCTGTTCCAGAACTGGGCTGGCTTTTTTCAGTGTAATCTGGCCTTTCATTGGACTTTTGAATGGTTTGCACCTTGTGGTGAACCCTCTGTATTTGTTCTCATTAAGTATTTTCTTTACGGTAGACTTGCATAATGATATCAGAATCAGAATGGGATTTATTCGCCATGAAAGTTTGCATAGACAAGGAATTTGCTTTGGCAGGAAAGTGCATACAATAAACATATAGGGACCTAAAATTTAAATATGTGGACTATCTATACTAAGGGTACATAAACTAGCAGTACTAAGTGGGATTAGAATATCATTAAATATACAATAAAATAAAATATAAGTTGCCGTAAATTACAATATAAAATTACAAAAATACAAATATTACAAAAAATACAAATGTACAAGATACAATTTTGTAATGCAGTGCAAAAAGCAGTGTGTTTTAAGCAAGAAGTCATTAGAGTCAGTGTGGTCCCTTGGCCTTGTTGAAGAGGCCAACAGCGGAAGGGAAGAAACTGTTTTTGTGGCGTGAGGTATTGGTCCTGATGGACCGCAGCCTTCTGCCGGAGGGGAGTGACTGAAACAGGGAGTGTCCAGGGTGGGAGGAGTCGGCCACAATCTTCCTCGCTTGCCTCAGGGTCCTCGAGGTGTGCAGGTCCTCGAGGGTAGGCAGATTGCAGCCAATCACCTTCTCAGCAGTGCGGATGATACGCTGCAGTCTGCTCTTGTCCTTGGCAGTGGCAGCAGCGTACCAGACGGTGATGGAGGAGGTGAGGATGGACTCAATGATGGCTGAGTAGAAGTGCACCATCATTGTCTTTGGCAGGTTGAACTTCTTCAGCTGCCGAAGGAAGTACATCCTCTGTTGTGCTTTCTTGATGAGGGAGCTGATGTTCAGTTCCCACTTGAGGTCCTGGGAGAGGATAGTGCCCAGGAAGCGGAAGGACTCCACAGTGTTGACTGGGGAGTCACACAGGGTGATGGGGGTGAGTGGGGCTGTGTTCCTCCTGAAGTCCACAACCACCTCCACTGTCTTAAGAGCATTGAGCTCTAAGTTGTTCTGGCTGCACCAGGTCACCAGGTTGGCCGCTTCCCACCTATAATCAGACTCGTCTCCACCAGAGATGAGCCCAATAAGGGTGGTGTCGTCCGCAAACTTCAGGAGTTTGACGGACGGATGACTGGAGGTGCAACTGTTGGTGTACAGGGAGAGCAGAGGAGAAAGGACGCAGACCTGAGGTGATCCGGTGCTGATGGACCGGGAGTCAGAGACTTGTGTTCCCAGCTTAACGCACTGCTTCCTGACAGACAGGAAGTCTGTGATCCACCTGCAGGTGGAATCAGGCACGTTCAGCTGGGAGAGCTTGTCCTGAAGCAGGGCGGGGATGATGGTATGATATGCCTCCCTCCTGGAGAGTGTTCTTCACTTGGCTGGATGTTGTGAAGGGGTTTTTATTCACAATGGAAATGATCCTAAGATCATCCACCACTGTTGTCTTACTTTCTTACTTTGGATAAGTATAGTACAACCCCAATTCAAAAAAAGTTGGGACGTTGTGTGAAATAAAATAAAAAACTGAATACAATGATTTACGAATCTCATGAACCCATTATGTTATTCACAATAGAACATAAAACATGTAAAATGTTTAAACTGATGAAATGTACCATTTTAAGGAAAAAATAAGGTAATTTTGAATTAGATGGCAGCAACACGCCTGAAAAAAGTTGGGACAAGGCCATGTTCACCACTGTGTAGCATCCCATCCTCTTTTAACAACAGTCTGTATCTGTCTGGGAACTGAGGAGACCAGTTGCTGGAGTTGCGGGAGAGGAATGTTGTCCCTTTTGTGTCTGATACAGGATTATTGCTGCTTAAACGGTCCTGGGTTTTTGTAATATTTTTCATTTCATGATCCACCAAATGTTTTAAACTGGTGAAAGGTCTGGACTGCAGGCAGGCCAGTTCAGCACCCTGACTTTTCTATAACGAAGCCATGCGGTTGTAACAGATGCAGGATGTGGTTTAACATTGTCTTCCTAAAATATGCAAGGCCTTCCCTGAAAAAGATGTCGCATGGATGCAAGCAAATGTTGCTCTAAAACCTGTATATACCTTTCAGCACTGATGTTGCCTTTCCAGATGTGCAAGCTGACCATTCTATAGGCACTAAAGCACCCCCATACATTACATTTACATTTATATTTAGTCATTTAGCAGACGCTCTTATCCAGAGCGACTTAGGGAGTCAGGCTAGTAATCTGAAGGTTACCGGTTTGATTCCCGGCTGTACCAAATGACGTTGTGTCCTTGGGCAAGGCACTTCACCCTACTTGCCTCGGGGGGAATGTCCCTGTACTTACTGTAAGTCGCTCTGGATAAGAGCGTCTGCTAAATGACTAAATGTAAATGTACAGTAAGTACAGGGACATTCCCCCGAGGCAAGTAGGGTGAAGTGCCTTGCCCAAGGACACAACGTCATTATGCACGGCCGGGAATCGAACCGGCGACCTTCAGATTACTAGCCTGACTCCCTAAGTCGCTCTGGATAAGAGCGTCTGCTAAATGACTAAATATAAATGTAAATGTAATGTATGGGGGTGCTTTAGTGCCTATAGAATGGTCAGCTTGCACATCTGGAAAGGCAACATCAGTGCTGAAAGGTATATACAGGTTTTAGAGCAACATTTGCTTGCATCCATGCGACATCTTTTTCAGGGAAGGCCTTGCATATTTTAGGAAGACAATGTTAAACCACATCCTGCATCTGTTACAACCGCATGGCTTCGTTATAGAAAAGTCAGGGTGCTGAACTGGCCTGCCTGCAGTCCAGACCTTTCACCAGTTTAAAACATTTGGTGGATCATGAAATGAAAAATATTACAAAAACCCAGGACCGTTTAAGCAGCAATAATCCTGTATCAGACACAAAAGGGACAACATTCCTCTCCCGCAACTCCAGCAACTGGTCTCCTCAGTTCCCAGACAGATACAGACTGTTGTTAAAAGAGGATGGGATGCTACACAGTGGTGAACATGGCCTTGTCCCAACTTTTTTCAGGCGTGTTGCTGCCATCTAATTCAAAATTACCTTATTTTTTCCTTAAAATGGTACATTTCATCAGTTTAAACATTTGCCTCGGGGGGAATGTCCCTGTACTTACTGTAAGTCGCTCTGGATAAGAGCGTCTGCTAAATGACTAAATGTAAATGTACAGTAAGTACAGGGACATTCCCCCGAGGCAAGTAGGGTGAAGTGCCTTGCCCAAGGACACAACGTCATTATGCACGGCCGGGAATCGAACCGGCGACCTTCTGATTACTAGCCCGATTCTCTAATACCAGACCCATACCATCAGAAATGCAGGCTTTTGAACTGAGCGCTGATAACAAGCCGGTTGGTCCCTCCTCTTTAGTCCGGAGGACGCAGCGTCCAAGGTTTCCAAAAATAATTTCTAATTTAAATTTGTCTGACCACACAACAGTTTTCCCACTTTGCCTCAGTCCATATTAAATTAGCTTTAGCCCAGAGAAGATGGCAGTGATTCTGGATCATGTTCATGTGTGGGGGTTCTTCTTTGCATGATAGAGCTTTAACCTGCATTTGTGGATGGCACAGCAAACTGTGTTTACAGACCATGAGTTCTGGAAGTGTTTCTGAGCCCATGCAATGACTTCCATTACAGAATCATGCCTGTTTTTTATGCAGTGCCGCCTGAGTGCCTGCAGATCACAGGCATGCAGAATTTATTTCCCCCCTTGTCCCTTACACATAGATTTCTCCAGATTCTGAGAATAATTATATTATGTACTGTAGATGATGATATATTCAAAGTCTGCAATTTTACGTTGAGGAACATTATTCTGAAATGGTTCCACAATACGTAGATGCAGATTTTTGCAGATTGGTGAACCTCTGCTCATCTTTACTTCTGAGAGACTGCCTCTCTAAGATACTCTTTTTATACCCAATCATGTTACTGACCTGTTTGAAATTAACCTAGTTAGTTGCAAAATATTCCTCCAGCTGTTTATTTTTAGTAATACTTACTTTTTCCAGCCTTTTATCGCCCCCGTACCAACTTTTTTGAGACGTGTTGCTGCCATCAAATTCAAAGTTACCTTATTTTTTCCCTAAAATTGTACATTTCATCAGTTTAAACATTTGACATGTTTTATATGTTCTATTGTGAATAACATTATTGGTTTATGAGATTTGTAAATCATTGTATTCTATTTTTTTTTTTATTTCACACCGTCCCAACTTTTTGGGAATTGGGGTTGTATGTCAAATAGGTTGGGAATTATTATTATAAGTTTAGATAGCCTGCAGAGACTGCAGTATGTTCAAAACAGTGCTGCAAGGATCCTGATGAGAGGGCGAAAATACGACCACATCACACCCATTCTCCATTCACTTTATTGGCTTCCCGTTTCTGCCAGGATTGAATTCAAGGTCTCCCTTCTCACCCATCAGTGCATCCATGGACATGCTCCCCCTTACCGAAAAGAACTACTCACCCCTACAACTACAGCACGATCCCTCCACTCAAAAAATTCAAACAGCCTCCAACACCCCAAGACTAAGCTCAGCACCATGGGTGACAGGGCTTTCTGTTCTGCCGCTCCTCGGATCTGGAATGCCCTCCCCGACCATCTGAGGGGACCTCAAACTACTGAGACTTTAAAAAAATGACTAAAAACATTTATTTTGAGCAGATCTTATGAGTTTTAATGATCTAATTGTATTTTTTACCTTGATGTTTTACCTTGTTTTATAAATCTTAACTGTAGCACTTTGAGATTTGTTTTCAAATGAAAAGTGCGTTAGAAATAAAATATATTATTGTGTGTTTATTGTATTGAGTGGGGTGTCAGATGGCTGTTTAGGGAATCGGGCTACCAATCAGAAGGTTGCTGGTTTGATTCTGGCCGTGCGAAAATGAAGTTGTGTCCCTGGGCAAGGCACTTCACCCTACTTCCCTCGGGGGAATGTCCCTGTACTTACTGTAAGTCGCTCTGGATAAGAGTGTCTGCTAAATGTAAATGTATTATCATTATATGATTAATTTGAGGTTTAGATAGGCCACTAGGGATTGTGAAAAGGAGCAGAATCAAATAATTAAAATGTACTTTTTTGTGTACATGTAAAAGCACAAACTCACCCACTACAGACCAAATGGTATAAATAAAGTAAACTGAGTTGAATAGCAATGATCTTTAAACTTTCCATTTCTCCTGCATCCAAAACATTCTTGACGAGAACTGATTGTTTGCTTCCCCTCTAGCCTACCTTGACCTTAACATGTGCTCTTGTTTGGAGAGGATCAATATTCGCTTCACCTGTGAGTGGCCATAATGTTTTGACTCATCAGTGTATACTGTACACATAATATTTTATCCCTATGGGATTACCTTTTAAGGACAGTGTTCTGTCTAGCTCTTACCCTCTTTCTGACCTCCAGCAGAGTCAAATAGCTTTTTTCTGTTGTTTTTGAGCGTTAGAGAAATTCATATGACACCGTCCTGAATTTTCCTTTTCAATTTTGTCACTTCATGTGACCTAGATTAGCTATTTTTAAGTAATTTGAACACACCGAGTGGCGTGTGATATGCTCCCCTGCACCCATATCTCTTTTGAAAAAAATCTGAAATAGCAGAGAGATATAATTATCCTGATTAGGTAATTGGGTAGAAGTATTGCAAAAACAGACCCATGCAGATGAAATACTTTATGCTGTCTATCTTCAACCACTGGTCTAGAGTTGAGCACAGCTCTCAAAGCATTAATGCAGGCTCTGACTGTAACAGCAGTGTGAAGATACCTGTTTTAAAGTTACTGTATTTCTCTCTAGCCCTAATAAAATTGAATACTGACAAGATAAAAAATAGAACAGATCTCTGAGTACATTTCCTGTAGCCAGATGAAACATATGTGCAAATAACCAGTTGAATCCAGTTTCTTCAGTGAAGAGCACACATTTTATTTAACTTCCCTGTGTAATGAAGATTTATCATCTGTCATCAGAAACACTATTGTGAATCATACTTTTTGCTAATGTTATGTTTCTTTAAGCCCTTTGCATACCAAATGTACCACTTGCTACCTCTTTTTGATTGAGGGTGCTAAAAATAATATCAGAAGGGGGTGGAGGTTTGAATAATTAAATCTTCCTCACTAGGGATCCACCTTTTATTGGAATCCACACTTGTGACTTGATATCAGAGAAATAACAACACCCCTCCCTAGAATTTGGTAAAATACTGTTTGTATATGGGTCCACACTTAAAACCACACTGGATACTTGGTACAATCCATATCTGGTCCACATTAGAAACAGACAGAGCACTGAGTTGATTTGCATTCTTCCTCCTTCTCCATTTCTATTGCGTTTCTAAGTGATGACAGCCTTGTCCTCACATCAGCATTATCATAAATTTACAGTGATGCATGGGTATGATACACTGATAGCCTGCTTTCTCGTCAACATGTTGTATTGATTTAGGATTAGGAAAAGGTCAGCTTGCGCTGCACTTGTATGGTTACCAACCACACCAAGCGATCATTGCTTGTCGTTTGTCTACCATTGAGACATGTACAATCAAGAAACCAAGTAATGCAAAATTATGGACACATATGTATCTAGACAATTTCTTACATTTTATATACAGTAAGCGTTAGGAAGAGATTTGGTGGTAAAACAAAAAGTAATTGATGTGATGCATATGAATTTGAATTGGAGGTGATAAAAATGCATATGAATTTAAAAGACAATGTAAATAGTCAGGTGGCTGAGCGGTGAGGGAGTCGGGCTAGTAATCCGAAGGTTGCCAGTTCGATTCCCGGTCATGCCAACTAACGCTGTGACCTTGGGCAAGACACTTCACCCTGCTTGCCTCGGGGGAATGTCCCTGTACTTACTGTAAGTCGCTCTGGATAAGAGCGTCTGCTAAATGACTAAATGTAAATGTAAATACTTTGCCATACTTAACCATTGTGTTATCTTCGGGTCATTCTGACCCATCAGTCATTGTGACCCACCGTCGTATTGCGACAGATTTACCGCATACAAAGACAAAGTGAAGCATTTTCTTTAACAGCTAGGCTGTCTCAGACCCCCCACATTGCAAAGGTTAAAATAAAATTATTTTTATTTGTTTTTGTATTGGGTAAAATTGGGTAAACACAACGATGGTTCGTTATGAACCTTTGGGTCATGTGACCCGAAGGCAGCACGAGGGTTAAGACGTGGTCTTAAAAGAAGAACATTTTAGGTTTTGCAAACCCCCCCCCCCCCCCCCCCCCCCCCCAAATGGCCCTGACCAATCCTAAGCAACCGGTCACTACTTGAAAAAGGTCTGTCAAGCTTTCGGTAGTTAACGTGCAAAATGGCCTATGGAACCTACAAATCTGATGGAAAGTACCCTGAGTAGTGCTTGGACCAAACTTCCATCTGCTCCCACGTTGCTATTATACGGTAGCTGTATGTAGCTGGCTAATCTCTTGTCATTATCTAGCTAACCTAATGCTATGTTAGATGTGAAATAACATTCGCAAAACTGGTTTCAAAAATTATGGTTAGATTACTAATTACTAGTATGATTAATTACCTTTATAGTAGCTAGCAATTACTATTACCAGCAAACAAATGTTGCCAACCATAACGCTTAGCTAGATAGCTAGCCATAATGTCAACTATATGTTGGGTTGAATTTAAAGTGGGTCTCAGTTATGGAGGCCTCAATGTTTGTAGATTATAAGATTGAGCATGACGTCCCAACAAGCACTACAAATGTATTTAGCTTTAACCTTTTAATGAGAAGTGTCACAAATGTGATTGTTCAAATGTGGGTCCCACAGCGTAACATCATAAATGTGACTTGAAAATTCAAATTTAATATTTTCCCATAGACAAAAACTACACAACAAATGCTTTAGTATGGCTTCAAAATGTACTTATTAGAAGGCTAGCATTGGTAGTAGCATTGCTACGAATACAATGCTAGGTAATTTAGCCCAGCAGCTAACTAAGCTATCTAGCTATTGTTTCAACAAAAAAACTGTGGGGACCTTCGTAAATATTTGGAACTCACTCATTAAAAGGTTAATCATTGAATAAATTCAACCATGATCTTCTACTGTAGAAGTCACTGTTAAGATCTGTGTGATTTTCAGGGCTCTCAAGTTTTGAAGACAGGCAAGAGTGACATTTCCCCTCCCCCAGCCCCCCCTCAAAATTAATTAATTAATGAATTGCTTTTTACCTGACATCTTTGAAAGGCAGCAATGATTAATGCATCCATGGCCAGGATATAATGATAAAGTATGACATGATTTTAAAAGTGACATCGACTATGCAAAACACTTAAAAATGTATTTAGTGCTAATAAAATTATTAAGCCTATTTTGAAAAATATGTTTATAATGTGACAATATGTCAGTCATCGTGTGATATGAAAATATGAATAGGCCTAGACTCAGGGGAGATTCTAGGATCAGACCTTTAGGGGTGCTCAGCCCCCAATGACAATGTGACATGAATACAGTGCCTTGCAAAAGTACAAAACCCCCTTGCTAATAACAGGCATGCAAACAGGTCAAGGGTGAAAAAGGATACATTTACATTTAGCAGACGCTCTTATCCAGAGCGACTTACAGTAAGTACAGGGGCATTCCCCCCGAGGCAAGTAGGGTGACGTGCCTTGCCCAAGGACACAACGTCATTTGGCAGAGCCGGGGATCGAACCAGGAACCTTCTGATTACTAGCCCGCTTCCCTAACCGCTCAGCCACTTGACTCTACATACGATACGGCGAACCCCCGACCCTGTAGGGGGGTCCGGGGGCATGCTCCCCCGGAAATGTATTAAATTTTAAAGTTAAACGCATGACTTTGGTGCACTTCGAGAGCAAAATTAAGAGGCTAGATCTATGTAGAATTTGTGCTCTTGTAAACAATGTCATGTTCTTTTAACCATAAAGACATTTTTTGTATAGCATTGGTTCCAGAGCCAGTTGTAAAGTTGGGAAGCACGGGTAAAATGCTGTGTTGAGTTTGCATGCCTTTAAATCCCTAATTTCACTGGATAACAATTCATACATTTAGGCCTATGTATTATTATGCAAAATATTGAAAGAATGAAAAAACTAAAGATGTCCCTTTCTTCATTAACTTTTTAATTATTATTATTTTTAGGGGTTCTGAGATTAAATTTAGGGCTGCTTGAGCAATAGTGCTATTTTCTGATTAGCTATTGTGTAGACCTTTTCTTTTTTTTGATTGGGTGATAAGTGGCAGGCTCGACTAAGAACTCCAGGGGAGACGCGCTTGATTCCTGCCGGTTCCATAGTGAGAGAGGCGCGGCCAGAGAAATTTCGGTTGGGCGCTGCAGCATATTAAATATAAAAAGTTTTTCCGCGTGAGAAATACGATGTGTGGCGGGAGTGCGTGACAAAAGACCGAAATGAGTGACTGTCACGCTCAATGCGTGACACTTGAGAGCCCTGTATTTTGCTTCAATTGATGTCCCCATCCTTGTTGATTTGAAAATTCAGAATATATCCCCCCAGTGCATATTGCAATCCCTTTTGCCTCAATCTGGAGGATATTGCAGAGGTATTACTCCAATTACTACACTGATGGTAGTATGCTGTATATGGCAGTTTACATTAGTACCCACTATACAAAGCAGTGCAGATTGATGGGCTTGCAACAGTAAATAAGGTGGGCGGGGCTTTTGCGAAAGGTCAATTGAAAAAAGGGGTAAAAATGTGGTGTAAATTGAATAATGAAGTGATACATTTTTTATTGATTTTACTAGTGCAGTGCCCGTGCCCGTGATGTAGCCGATGATTAAGATGTCTCTTAGTTGATTTGGTGACAGGCAGACACATGCAGAGATTCCGGGAACTATAGTCCAGTCCCGATTATGCGGCAGTCAGCACTACTCATCTGGCTGTTTCTGTGCTGTAACAGCAATCCAAAAAATGTACTTCTACAGTAAAGGCCGAATTATACTACTCCGACTCTGTTACGGACAGACAGACGGACGGATTCGTTGAATTTATAGTACTCCGAGGGCTGTGGGTGCTGAAAACAATTCACCGCCATCAGAGTAGGTGGCGCAACGTTTTTTTGTAAGTCGTCGTCGAGTGTTTATTTACCTAGTTTATCGAGAAGTCGGAGCAAATTTACAAATTTGCTGTTTCATCAATAAAATACGCACATTTTCAGCAACTACACTGCCCATTTCTCGTCACATTTTAATTCAGATGTTGATTTACATGTACTGTTTAGCTGAAATATGAATTGTAAAAACTTACAGCAATGTCAAAGGATTCTGTTCGTCCTGTTTATCACGGCAACCCCGCCCCTGACGCAAGCGGTTCTTAATACGGACCAATCACAGCCAAGGGGTATCCGTAAAATGACGGACGGGCAGACGGATAGTCAGGAAAATCAGGAGGTGCACGTAGAGCTCTCCGAGGGGTTCGGAGAGGGCGTTCCATGTCGGAGAGGGCGTTCCCTGTGTCCGTGTCCGTGAAAACGTAGTAGTATAAATCGGCCTTAAGTGACAGTAGGCTATGGCTATTTTATTTTATTGCCAATTGAAATGTTGTCCAGTAAGTAGTAAGCATCCTCATTTGACAGTGCCAAGCAATGGAAATCAAATCCCTGTAGACTATATTTGGCTAAACCATAGTGTTTTTAAAGCCAACGTAGATACAACTGTAACATTACAGAATTAAGACGGCCACCAGAGCTGATCATGGTGGTCATTCTAGTCAATGCTCGTGTTTCCCGCGGCGCATTTAAGAAGTAGCTCCTCTCTGCTTTGCTAAAGATAGGTTGCTTGTCTATTTTTGACGGACGCTGTGTCCAGAGTTCACAGTGAAATGTAGATAAATAATAATTGAGGATTAATTTATTTTTTACGACTACAGCTACAAAGCTTTTATCTATGTTGTTCATAACTTTTAAGTGTATTAACTTTATCTATAGACTACAGCAAAGCAAAGTAGGACATAGCAATGAAAACAATCAACACAATTAAACTGACAAATTAAATAACCATTTAGCCAACTTAGGAAGTTGTACCAACTTGAGAATAGCATAGGCTACAAAATTGAAAGGAATTCAACGTTGGGGAGGAAAATTGGTTAATCATTTTTTGTTGATTTCACAAACTCAACAATACAGCTGCCTTGCAGCGCTCCGCTTCTGAAATGCTACCGGTGTGAGTTGACGCCACGTGGACAGAACAAAACTTTGTCGGAGCCGTAACACGCCACACACAGTGTAAACCGGCTTTAGGCTCAGTTTTGCCAATTTGCTACTTTGTGACAAGATTTTGCGACTTTTCACCTTCCCTAGTGACAAAAGGTTGTTGTGGGGCTCTGCTACTATTGATTTACACTTCTACGGGTTTTTGGATTGGTTTATCCTTCAAATAGCCAATCATTGAAGCTCAAAATGTATCCATCGCCTGGCACCCTTTATAACAGTCTCCTGCGGAGGCCAATTTTTCTCCCGTCAAGCTCCCTAACCTGTTGTCAGATGATAGTGCCGGCGCTGAGTCCAGTTTCTCAGAAGAGGATGGCAGATGCTGGTTCCTCTGCCTCCCCGATCTCAGTGAGGACAGATCTCCTGGAGATCATACTCCAGGTGTTACGTGGACTTGTGGGATGCGCCTTTCTCCACCCATGCGCTCATACTCCCGTTCACTAGATCCGAGGAGTATGCCACACTTAGCTCCCAGGGCATTCCTCCATTGGAGCCAGCCTTAGCTGCCTACCTAGTGCCAGGGTCTAGCGCCTGGTCTTCCTCTGTGAAGGCAATTCTGTCCAACTCGTGTGATCGCCTAACTGGTGGACAAGGAGTGTTTGCTCAACGTCCAGAGTGCGTCCAGAGAGCGCCCCGCTCACCGCGGCTATCACCAAGCGACACCACCAAGCGACACCACCGACTTCCAGTAGTGGGATCTGTGCTGACAGACAAGCATTGCTGCTCCGTTGTTGTCACAGATTAAAGCAGGTTAACATTGAGCACATGTGACAGACAGGAAAGTGTCTGGAGATGCCGTGGCCTCATTTGGCCAGAGTGTGTGGGCAGTTCCTGGATGACAAAGGTATTGATGCCATTGAATAACCCTCACTTTCCCCAGAACTGAATCCAAATGAGAACCTCTGCGATGTTATGTATCAGTGCATCCAAAGTCGTCAAGTAGCGCCACTAAATGTCCAGGAGCTCACTGATGCCCAGATCCAGGTTTGGGAGGAGATCCCCCAGGACACCATCTGCCGTCTCATCAGGAGCATGCCCAGACGTTGTCAGGGGTGCATACAGGACATACACACTACTCAGTCACACTAACCCGTTAAGGAGTAGCGTTGCACATATGTGACCGTTAAAAAGCGGGCCCCACAGCGTAGTGTCGCATATGTGTGATTCTGAACATTCCAACCAACTATTTTCCGATAGACAAAAACTATATGACAAACGCTATAGTATGGCTTCAAAATGTACATTTAGGAGGCTAAAAAGTAACACTAGCAGATAGTAGCATTGCTACGAGTATTATGCTAGGTTGCTAGGTAACGGAAGCTAACTAAAGCTAGCCAGCTTCCGTTTTGGAAAAATAACTCACTCTGGTGGAAGTGTCGGAAATATTTTGAACTCACGCATCTAAAGGTTAATACCTTGCTGTGATGAAATTCACACAAGTTGGAACAGCCTGTAATTTAAATTGTTTATTTAGATTTTTTGTTTGACTCCAGCCCACAAATGGTTGTTGATTTTGGTTTCCATTGACCGTTATGTAATTTTGTTCTCAACTAATTACACAATGTACAGTAAATATTTTGATCTTTAATATATTTCATACATTCCAAAGCTAGCAAGCAAACTATTATTGATGTTCACTTGGATAGTTAATAACATGAAACCACAACCATATATATTTGTGGTTTAAAATGTTAACTAGATACATTAAGTTATTGTTAATAGAATATATATAGTCACTGTTACAAATGTATTTCAATTTTTTTTTTATATACAAAAAACATGTATTTTCTAGCGCCAGTATTTAGTCATTGGGTGTGCTCAAGCCTTCGGCGAGCACAACCATTGTTCTCTCACATATATATTATTTATTATTATTTTCACACCCCTAAGGATGCCTCAATATTTGGATTATATTTACATTTAGTCATTTAGCAGACACTCTTATCCAGAGCGACTTACAGTAAGTACAGGGACATTTCCCCCGAGGCAAGTAGGGTGAAGTGCCTTGCCCAAGGACACAACGTCATTCTGCACGGCCGGGAATCGAACTGGCAACCTTCAGATTACGAGCCCGATTCCCTAACCGCTCAGCCACCTGACTCCCATATCTGACTCCCTATATAGAAAACATCGGTGTCAAAATGTTCTTCTTGGTCTCGATTGCGTTGCTTCTAATGGAATTTTCGTTCCGTTGCACGGTTTAGGAGATTTCAAAGTTTTTGTGGCAAAAAGTGCCTTGTGTTTACAAAGGGAACTCAGTCCTCGCCTAACGTCACAACATCAGCACACGTTAGCAACGACGCATAGATACGACGTGCATAGATGTGCTCGTAAAGGCCGATATATGCTTTTGCGTTTTTCGAAAAACGGACACATGGGAACGCCCTCTACGAGCTCTCCGTCAGCCCTCGGAGAGCCCCGGAGAGCTCGACGTGCACCTCCTGAATTTTCTAACTATCCGTCGTAATTTTGGAGAGCGACGGAGAGCTACGGAGACCCCCTTGGCTGTGATTGGTCAGTATTAAAAACCGCTTGCGTCAGGGGCGGGGTTGCCGTGATAAACAGGACGAACAGAATCCTTTGACCGCCATTGCTTTAAGTTTTCACAATTCATATTTCAGCTAAACAGTACATGTAAATCAGCATCTGAATTAAAATTTGACGAGAAATGGGCAGTGTAGTTGCTGAAAATGTGCGAATGTTATTGATGAAATGGCTAATTTGTAAATTTGCTCCGACTTCTCGATAACCTAGGTA
This sequence comes from Osmerus mordax, assembly GCF_038355195.1. NCBI lineage: Eukaryota > Metazoa > Chordata > Actinopteri > Osmeriformes > Osmeridae > Osmerus > Osmerus mordax. Next base: position 4,035,445 of record NC_090050.1, on the reverse strand, counting down.
AATAAACACTCCACGCCGACTTACAAAAAACCATTGCACCACCTACTCTTCTGGCGGTGAATTGTTTTCAGCACCCACAGCCTACGGAGAACCATAAACGAAGTCTATCCGTGCGTATCCGTGCGCCTGCCTATCCGTAAACGGAGACGCAGAAGCATATTTCGGCCTAAGACTGTCGCACAGCAAGTATCGTATTGTGCTGTGGTGTACTAGCAGCATCATACATTTAAGCAATTCAAGACTTGCATGTACAGTAAGTAATGCTAACGCGTCGTTAGCAAAAAAACGCATTAGCAAAAACGCATTAGCAACAATGCATAGATACGCCGTTCTAGTTAAGGCCGAATTATACTTCTCTGACTCCGTTACGGACAGACGGACGGACAGAGTCGGACGGATTGATTGAATTTATAGTACTCCGAAGGCTGTGGGTGCTGAGTAGGTGGCGCTGCACTGCGATGCTAGCTAGGTTATCGAAAAGTCGGAGCAAATTTACAAATGAGCCGTTTCATCAATAAAATAAGCACATTTTCAGCAACTACACTGCCCATTTCTCGTCACATTTTAATTCAGATGCTGATTTACATGTACTGTTTAGCTGAAATATGAATTGTAAAAACTTACAGCAATGGCGGTCAAAGGACTTCTGTTAGTCCTGTTTATCACGGCCATCACGGCAACCCCGCCCCTGACGCAAGCGGTTCTTAATACGGACCAATCACAGCCAAGGGGTATCCGTAAAATGACGGACGGACAGACGGATAGTCAGGAAAATCAGGAGGTGCACGTAGAGCTCTCCGAGGGGCTCGGAGAGGGCACGGAGAGGGAATTCCTCGTCGGAGAGGGTGTTCCCTGTGTCCGTATTCGTAAAAACGGACAAGTATAAATCGGCCTTTAGACAGTCACAGCGATATCAGCAAGTCCTCAGCATTAGTACCGTAGCTAAAAGTCGAGGAAAGTTGAGGCAACATGTCTTCATCTGCTAGACAAGTGGGTTCCCCTTCGTTATTTTGGTGAGCAGTCTCACGAGCCCTACTTACCCGGCGTCATGGAGCCGACCAGGTAAATAGTTATTTAGCAATAGCGTTCCTACCTGCATATAGGCTACCTACAGCTGGCAGCTGTGCTCCGACTAAATTCAGACCTAGCCCCGGTAAATTGTAGAGCTAGCTAACTACTACACCTCTGCTGTGTGGGAATCGCAGGAGCTGGCCAGTCGAAGAGCGTACAAAAATACAAGAGCACACCCCACAATTTCCCCAGAAATTGTACCCTCTCTAGTTTATATTGATACATTTATTTAAGGGGTAATTTGTAACAAGATACATTTTGGTGGCCCATCTCTGCCTGTCCCCAGAGGAGCCAGGATGGCGTCAGCCATCCTTGATGGTGGGCACATGCCCTTTTCAGAGAAGGCTTCGGTTCCCGGTATGACACAAAAGTCGTCTCCATCTGTGTCAAGAAATCCTGGCACGCAGCAATTTGACTTTATTGGGATGTTGCTTGAGTTGACCACATCTAGAAATGCCAGCACAAAGAGACTTGATGTGTTGGTGTTGGTGTTACTTCAGCCCGAAATGCCAATCAAACACTACGCCCATCAGGGTTACGCATGAGTTTAGATACAAACGATAAAGACACAAAACTCAAGTGCTTTTTTGGATGTTCAGTTTAATGCCACAATGGGTAGAGGAGATAACTTGACTGGCTGGCCCATTAGCTTTCTGTATGTTGTCTTTACCGGCCTCAAACCATTGGCACATGGTACAGTGGAGTCGTGGTGGGTGTTTTGATTCCTTTCAGGAACTCAAATCTTTGGATTCCATTCACACAAGAGTCGTTCACGGATTCGCGAATGATTTCCAGTGATTCTTTTGTTCAATAACTATTTGTTCTAACATTGGATTCATTCATTGATTCGCAATCAATGTCTGGTGATTCTCTCGCAAATGAATTGGTGAACTGAACAAACCTGAATAATTGACGGAAACCATTCTGAACTGCTTCCTACATTCTTTTATTTCCTTCAATTTGCCAAAAACATAAGCTTAGACGGAGACTCAAACAAACCAATATTCTTGGGGGAGGATTCATTTCGTTCACTTTAAAGATTTGTTCAAAAATAACATTGTTTGCGAATGACCCATCTCTACAGAGAGATGGAGACTGTCTGGCTAGCCAGCTTTCGTGAGTTTTAACTGCTATTGACAAGGACTAAAGATGATGCTGTCTGGCTTCCCAACACTGGTTTCACATCACTGGACATATGGAGTTGATGTCACTTACCTAAGTCTCTGCAACCTCTATAAGTAGCTGATGATAGCCCTTTACTGTCTCCACTAGTGGTATAGCACAGCACATACTATTACGACAGGTTTTTGACAGGTTTTCATAAAGCACTTACTGTATAGAGCATTTTACTGTTTTGTTGGTCATTATTTATCATTATTTATGCAAAGAATAGGTTTGGGTATGTCACTGAGGCGTAACTACACTAATTAAGGAAGTTATTAACAATGCTGCAGCAATGTTGCTGTAACGAATACTCAGCGGAGACTGGGGTAGATGATATAAGCGCAGAGCGCACACTTTTATTACAAGCACAAAACGGAGCAGGCAGAAGGCAAAAATTATGCTTGGCAGAGTTCGGTACACGGTGAGGCAGGATGACAGGGCAAAGGTACCAGACGACAGGCTAGAAGAGGCATCCAGGGCAAAAACGGTCCAGGGCTGGTCAAAAACAAACATGTGCTAGTACTCAGGTGACTGTGATCTAAGAGTAGAGTTGTGTTCATGAGAGGCGGGTTGTGTGTGTGTTTGAGAAGGAACTGCAGGTAGAGGGCATGAACGAGCTGGAGGATGATTTAACAGTTGCATTTTATAGTAACAGTTACAATACTAAGTCCTGTGAGCATACTGTGAGTATTTAGAGTTTTAACATTTTGACATAAGACATGCATTTATTTATCTTTCTTCAACACGCATTGGCAAGTGACTGCAGGTTGAACTTTGGATGTTTGTGTGCCAGAGAAAGAACAGGCTGTATTAAATAATTCAACACTAACGATTTATTTACTGGAGATTAAGACTCCTCCCTCCACCCATGGTGGCAGTCCTGAGGGAGGGGGTTCACAGAATCTGAACGGGTGTGCCACCTGTATGAGTTTATGTGCTTCTATTGTTGAGCATGTGTCTGTGTCTTTGAGAGGGAATGTCTCCTTTACTTCCTGTACTGTTTCCAACCACTCCAATTTCCCAAACGATTATAGGCCAGAAACCCCTTTTAACACACACAAACACACATTCCTAAACTATTATTGACACAGAAATCACTCCTTTTAACACACATAGGCTACACACCCCTCAATTTATGGGTAGACAGATGAGTCCATTTTCCATCTATTCCTGTATAACATGCCAGATAGGGAGGTTCCTATCAGCTCCTGGTAAAGGGGATCATTGGTGGGCCTTCACTCTGAATACTAAGGATATCCTTCCCGATTGGCCATTTGTTCTCTCACTATTATCACAAATATACTTCACATTGCATCAGAACAATTAATAAAAACACATAAGTACCGTATTTTTCGGACTATGAGTCGCTCCGGAGTATAAGTCGCATCAGTCAAAAAAACAGATATAAGTCGCATTTATTTAGAAGAACAACAGGCTGAATAGGTGTCTGGTATGGTAACTTAACACATTAACAGTTATTCAGCTACAAAATAGCATAAAGATAGGGTCATCAAGTTTTATCAGTGAGATTCCCCCCCACCACCCCCTCCCCCGAGACGAGCTTTCACGTGTGTTCACGTCTATTGTTGCTTACCTAGTAACGAACGTATGGTCACCAAGAACCTTCAGTCATGCGGTGCGACCATTAATGAATACATCATTAAAGGGACAACTTGGCTGTCGTTGCCTTCTCAGCGTGAGAAATGGTAGGTGTGGCGTGAGAGCGTGTGAACGAGCTGAAATGCGTGCGTCTCACCGTCAATACGTGAGGCTTGAGAACCCTGAATAAAGAACATACCTGGGAGGCTGAATAGGCTAAATTAACATTAACAACAAGCTAGCGAGTCCAACAAGCAAGTTACCGGTAAGCTAGTTCACCAAGCTCCCGATCTCATTACACATCACTGAATCCGTTGAACTCATTGGTTCATGTCAGTCAGTATGAATTAACATTTAAAAATGTTAAATTATATATATTTTGATATTTAAGTCACATCTGACTATAAGTTGCAGGACCATCCAAACTATGAAAAAAAAGTGTGACTTATAGTCCGGAAAATACGGTAGCCTACAAGTGCATCTAAAAAAATATATATATTGTAGAAAAGTTCCTTTTTCCCCATAATTGAATTCAAAGAGTCACACCATATATTCTATAATCATTACATATAAAGTGGCATGTTTCAAGCCTTTTTTGTTTTAATCTAGTTGATTACATTTTACAGCTCATGGAAATCAAAAATCCAGTATCTTAAAATATTAGAATAAAAAAATCTGAAATGTCAACCTGAGAAGAGCTAATTAACTCAAAAAAGATTTCCTGAGCCTTCAAACTCTCATTCTGGTCCAGTACACCAAACCACAATTATAGGGAAGACTGCTGACTTGACAGCTTTTCAGAAGACACTCATTGACACCCTCCATGAGGAGGGTAAGCCACAGAAGGTCATTGCTTAAAGGGCTGGCTGTTTGCAAAGTGCTGCAAAGTGCCAAGGACAAGAGCAGACTGCAGCGTATCATCCGTACTGCTGAGAAGGTGATTGGCTGCAATCTGCCTACCCTCGAGGACCTGCACACCTCGAGGACCCTGAGGCGAGCGAGGAAGATTGTGGCCGACTCCTCCCACCCTGGACACTCCCTGTTTCAGTCACTCCCCTCCGGCAGAAGGCTGCGGTCCATCAGGACCAATACCTCACGCCACAAAAACAGTTTCTTCCCTTCCGCTGTTGGCCTCTTCAACAAGGCCAAGGGACCACACTGACTCTAATGACTTCTTGCTTAAAACACACTGCTTTTTGCACTGCATTACAACATGGTATCTTGTACATTTGTATTTTTTGTAATATTTGTATTTTTGTATTTTTATATTGTAATTTACGGCAACTTATATTTTATTTTATTGTATATTTAATTCTATTCTAATCCCACTTAGTACTGCTAGTTTATGTACCCTTAGTATAGTTAGTCCACATATTAAAATTTTAGGTATATGTTTATTGTATGCACCTTCCTGCCAAAGCAAATTCCTTGTCTGTGCAAACTTTCATGGCGAATAAATCCCATTCTGATTCTGATTCTGAAAAAAAGCATATTCATGGAGAGTTGACTGGAAGGGGAAAGTGTGGTAGGAAAAGGTACAGAGAACTTACAAGGAGTGGACTGAGGCTGGAGTCGGGGCATAAAGAGCCACCACACACAGCTGTGTCCAGAAATAAGCTACAAGTGTCACATTCCTCGTGTCAAGCCACTCCTGAACCAGAGACAACTTCAGAAATATCTTAACTGGGCAAAGGAGAAAAAGAACTGGACTGTTGCTCAGTGGTCCAAAGTCCTCTTTTCTGATGAAAGTCAATTATGCATTTCATTTGGAAATCAAGATCCAAGAGTCTGGAGGAAGAGTGGAGAGGCACAGAATCCAAGTTGCTTGAAGTCCAGGGTGACGTTTAGACAGTCGGGCGATATGGCCTAAAATCCATATTGCGATATACATTGCAGCATATTGCGATAACGATATATATCACGATATATAAATTATAATAGAACCATTTCAGTACAGGTTACATAGACCCTAAGGAAAGCCAAACTGCTAAATGTATTTTTTTTTAAAGAAAGAAACGTATACAGTTTTGAGAAAATGTATTGTGCAAAAATGCATTATGTTGTAATTATACAACATAATGTTGCAGAGAAAAACTGGTGTCTTTTTAGTTAAGGAACAGACACTGTACTGAAAATACTTTCAGTAGTAGGCAAAGAAAATGATTTTGTGTAATGCACAGATACTTTAAATAAAAACATATTTCAAACAAAGTTTCTTACCTGCAGCCTAATGTAACGCATTTGGTTTTTAACATTTTGTTCTCGTAATGAAATTAAAACTGGTGTCTTGTTAATAAAGGAACGGATACTATGAATTAGGGAAATACTTCCAGTATTAGGCATGGCTATTTAACAATTCTTCTAAGTGTAGTGCACAGATACTTAATACTTAAAAACATAATAAAGTGCAAAATTAAATTTACATTTAGTCATTTAGCAGACGCTCTTATCCAGAGCGACTTACAGTAAGTACAGGGACATTCCCCCGAGGCAAGTAGGGTGAAGTGCCTTGCCCAAGGACACAACGTCAGTTGGCATGACCGGGAATCGAACTGGCAACCTTCGGATTACTAGTCCGACTCCCTCACCGCTCAGCCACCTGACTCCATAAATAATAATAATAATATTTTTGGGGAATAAAGAAAATACTTCCAGTAAAAGGCACATATGTCAACTAAAGAAAATGTTTCAAGAATAAAAGTTTCTTTACAGTAGTGCCATGCCATAGACAGTAAAAATAGCAAAACAGTGCAGAAGGAACCAAATGTAGTTTTAGTTATTTTCTTAAAGGACACACAAGATGCAAAGAACAGGAAAAACTGGTGTCTTCTCAATTAAAAAGCAACACAACAACAAATCTTAAATTGGGCACTCACTGAGATTGTGTTTACACCATTTGTCATTTGTTAGGCCCTAAAGATTATTTGCCAGGAACATAAGCTTGTCCACAGTCTCTGGCTTAAACAGAGACCGGACGCATGTAACAATGTTGCCACCAATGCTAAATGCCCTTTCTGAAGGAGCACTTGTGGCCGGGATACAGAGATATTTCTGGGCCAGTCTTGCCACCCTTGGAAAATTAGCTTGGTACAGAGGCCACCAGTCCAGTGGGTCAGTCTCTCCATCAACCTGCATTGTCTGCAGGTAACTTTTTAGCTCCACTTCGATGGCCTCTCTGTCAGCGAGAGCAGCTGTGCCATCGGAGGCCTTTTTGAAAAAGCTTCCAAGGCTCCGTTTCACCCTCTTGGATTGCCTCTCGACAGCTACTTCAGCAGCTTCAGCACCATCAGCTGCAGCTTCTGTGCTTGTGTGTGGCTCTGTGACCGTTGCAGCTTGCACCTCCAACAGTGACAGAATTTCTGCTACCGCTCTGGTCTTGATGAACTCCTGGTGGTCATCAGCTATATATTTACCTTTGAACCGTGGGTCGACCAAGGAGGCCATATCCAGCAGGTCAACCGTTTCTGGGTATGAGTATTTCTCGTTTAAGTACTCCAGGATGACTTTTTCATGTCTGTGGTCAGCTCTGTGTCATCATCAGATGCAGCAAGAACAGTGTTGTTGAAAAGATGGAGAACGGGTTTGATGTACGACAAACTGACATACTCTTCTCCAGACAGCGCGTCTGTGAATTCCAGCAGTGAGCCGAGGGTCTTGCTTATAGATTCCAAGACATCTGTATCTTGCCAAGTGGGTACCAGGTGTCTGGTTTTCTTGTTTGCTTTCAGTACCTGTGATAGGGCCTTCTCTTGTTTAAGCACCCTCTGGATCATCAACTGGCGTGACCCCCACCTTGTTGGTGTTTCTGTGATGAGCCGATGAAAGGGAAGATGGTGCTCTGCCTGGGCTTTCTTCAACTCTTTTCTTCTTTTCCAAGAGTGTGAAAAGGCACTCACAATCTTCTTGCATAAGGCAAAAGCACGGTCGATTCGGGGGTCTTTCACACTTTTTTCTTTTGACAAATTTGTAAGATATCATTAGTTCATTTCATCTCTGTCTCTCTCTGTCTCTGTCTCTGTCTCTCTCTCTCTCTCTCCCCACACACACACACAACTACCGTACATTTTGGAAAATAAGCCCGGCTTGTACCCCGATTTTACAGTGTTCTTGTGTGGCTCATATTTGAAAGCGGTTTATAGTCCGGTTTTAGAACAAAAAAGTGGCTTTGTCTCAAGATCTCTACAGACCGTGCAGCTAATTTAATTCTCATCACTTGAACGGGGGCTTTTTACTTGAAAGAGGAATGATTCGTAATGAAAGTGAAAGTGCAGCTTATATTCCAGTGCGGTTTATACTCCGATTTACAAACGCAAAGTGCTCATTCTGGGGGAGTGCGGTTTATACACAATGCGGCTTATTTTCCAAAATGTACGGTACTGAAATGCTTGATTAGGATTGAATGAACATCACTTAACACAAATGCAACAACATTAAAATAGCATTGGCTATACAACTGAACAGAGGCAAATTCTATATCTCTAAACGCAAATGCAATATTACTATACAGTAATATTGGCAAATATTACAGTGTAATGTTAACATTTTATTATATTATGCAACCGATGGCAAGGTGCAGCTTGTGCCCGAAGCATTGCAGCCTGGTCCAATCATTCAGAGACGCTGCCTTGACCACGTTCGTTCCATTATCAGTAGTGATGCACACTTGGCGTTCTTCTTTTAAACCCCAGGACTCAAGCGATTCCTTGAGTCCTTGTGCTATCTCCTCAGCCAAATGTTCAGCAGGGAAGTATGACGTCTGCAAACACCGGCTGCCAAGATTCCAATAGTCCGTTATATAGTGAATGGTCAGGCTGATGAATGGGCTCCATGGTACGGCTCGACCACAGGTCCGTTGTCGTGGCAAAGTATTTCAAGTCACACAGCTCTTTTTGAACCTTTTTGCGGAGCTCGGCATATAATTTTGGCATCTCCGTTTCTGTGAAGTACTTGCGGCTTGGCACTTCGTAACGTTGATCAATAGCGTTGTTCAACTTTAAAGCAGCGCCTCTCTACAGTTTGAAAAGGGACCATGTCCTTACACAAGTAAAAATGTATGGACCTTGTAATTTCAGATTACTAGCCCGATTCCCTAACCGCTCAGACACCTGACTCCCAAACACAACTTTACAAAGTATATTTTGCTGCTGTTTGTCGGACGTCTTAAATCAGAACCAAGTCCAAATAATGGACGTTGCACCGGTCTTTTTAACCAGCTCCTCCGTTTCGCTTACATCCATGTTTGCTCAAGATGACAATGATGCGCATCATTTAAATTTTGCGGGTAGTTTGCGTCATCAACATGCATTATCGCGATAGTGCAATAGAATTAAAATCTCTATCGTAGGCCAATTTTGTATCGTTTGTATTGCATATCGTTTATATCGGCCATTCCTATCAGTGATGATTTGGGGTGCAATATCATCTGCTTGTGTTGGTCCACTGTGTTTTATCAAGTCCAAAGTCAATGTAGCCATCTACCAGGAGACTTTAGAGCACTTCATGCTTCCATCTGCTGGCAAGCTTTATGCAGCAAGACTTGTCACCTGCCCACAGTGCCAAAACGTCTGGTTTTCTGCCAATGGTATTACTGTGCTTGATTGGCCAGCCAACTCGCCTGACCTGAACCCCATAGAGAATCTATGAATCTAGGGCAGGGGTGGCTCGCGAGCCGCATGCGGCTCTTTGCCTGCTCCTGTGAGGCTCTGGGGGAATAAAAGGAATACAAACAATATATACTGTATATATATATATATATGTACCCTTTCGCATTTCGTATCACATCATTGTTTAAGATTTAAACAAACCACACAGAGCTGTCGCAGGGGGGAAGCCCTGTGCGAACTTAACATGCAAGGCCCTGCTTATTGACATACACGTGATGCACGCGCAAGAATCACTTTCAATCCGCACGGAGACTGTCCATAATTCCGACAGCTATTATCCTGCACGCACGCGGAGCCACACCATTTCTGCAAGACGTGCTGACAAATTTATCCAGCGATCCTCGAATCGACTTGTGAAATTCTTGCTTCTTTTTAGTTTTATTCCTTTTCTCAGCAACCGACTCATGTTTGCAAAATCAGGAGTCAGGTGGCTGAGCGGTGAGGGAATCGGGCTAGTAATCCGAAGGTTGCCAGTTCGATTCCCGGTCATGCCAACTGACGTTGTGTCCTACTTCACCCTACTTGCCTCGGGGGAATGTCCCTGTACTTACTGTAAGTCGCTCTGGATAAGAGCGTCTGCTAAATGACTAAATGTAAATGTAAAATCGGTCTTGCTCTCTTGTAGGTGACGTTTGTTTCTCCTGGCCGTCTCCTTCCTCCTCGCACTCTCACAGGGCGTGCACTGAAGCCCTGTGGTGTAACGTGAATCATGAACGAAAAAATATATGAGATTTTTTGACAAACGGGAATTTCATTTTAGAGCACATCGAGTCAAGAACAGGAATAAAAAAATATTGAAAGTAGAAAAAAAATAAAACTGTGATTGCAAACCAGGCAGGCGCGAGGCCCCCAGTGGCGCAAGGCCCTGTGCGGTCGTATAAAAACTGTTATGCTTTGTATTATGACTGTCATTAGATCTGTAAGCCGCTGTTTTAGTGCAGGCGTGCATGTGTGGCTCTTTGCTATGGTGCGTTTTTTGGGGGGCTTTTTATGCTGGACTGGTTAGCCACCCCTGATCTAGGGTCTCAATGCAAGGCCTCAGTGCAAGATGGTATTGTCAAGAGGAAAATGACATACACCAGACCCAACAATACAGACAAGCTGAAGGCTACTATCAAAGTAACTTGGGCTTCCATAACACCTCAGCAGTGTCACAGGCTGATTGCTTCCATGCCACGCCGCATTGATGCAGTAATTTGTGCAAAAGGAGCCACGACCAAGTAGAGTGCATAAATCAACATACTTTTCAGAAGGTTGACATTTATGTATTTAACATTTGTATTCAAATATTTTTAGATACTGGATTTTTGATTTCCATGAGCTGAAAGACGCAATCATCAAGATTAAAACACAAAAGGCTTGAAACATGCCACTTTTTGGTGTAATGATTCTAGAATATTTTAAGGTGTCACTTTTTTAATTAAATTACAGGAAAACATGAACCTTTCCATGATAGAATTTTCTGGGGGAATGCACTTGTATATTGTATCTTCACCCCATAGCCGTTTCTTATTTTTCCTTCTCTTGACAACATCAGAAAACAACTCTCGCCCCTGACAATATCTCTTTTCACCTTCTGTTACATCATCATCTGGCGTAACTGATGCTTCCCGTCCATGTGAAAACCCTGACTGCATACGTGATCACTCTTAGACTTGCTCTTATTTATTGCACTGTGTTTCTACAGTGTCTGTGTGTGTGGGAGGGGAGGGCGGGCCGGCGGGCCCTGGTTGATGTGAGGTATCTAATGTCCTGTTTGGGCCCCAAACCTTCACCTGGAGCCACATAAAGGCTCTCCTCCACACCCCTGCCGAATGCATTGATCCCTACCCCATTCTGTGAAGGACTGTGATTGACCGGTTTAGCTGAGACATTGCCTGAATGTAACATTGCCGCTGTCAGATTTACAGTTATTTCACTCTTATTGTCTACACTTTATAAAAGTCAATCCGAACAAATAATCCAGCTCACATACCTGATGACGCTCTGGATAAGAGCGTCTGCTAAATGACTAAAAATTATGAGCAGGTTGCATGACAATTTTTTGTTGTTCCCAATAAATGTTCCAGTTGTGTTTGACCTGGTAACCAGGGTACCAGACCTGGTTTACAGGACAAAATATTATTCTTTAGCTGGAAAACTGAACTTGATAGTAATTGCAAAATGTTTCAAAGAAAAATTATTTGACATACCCGCATTTACTGGAAGGATTAAAGACAATATTTTCTTGTATTTCTGCATATTCCACTAACCAGGTATGATTTAATTGGTTCCATTTAACATGGTAGGTATGAGTTAATGGTCAACCTGAAGGAATGTGAGGTGTTAAGGTTAGGATTGGATTTATGGTTTTCCCTCACCCAAGGTGTAGGAAAGAGAGGGATGACGGACACAAAAAAGGTGAGAGCAGCCATGTCAGCACTTACACATCAAAGCGAAGGTTCTGCTTCTCCTCGAAGAAGAAGTCCAGAACAAACTTTCTCACAAAGTCCGGGTTGAGAGTGTTGTCGATTACTTCAGTTCTGCCAAACTTCAGGAAAGAAAAAGACAAGGAAGACATTGAGTAAAAAGAGAAAGTAGGACGGAGAGTGTAGGTTAAATGTACATGTCATGAGCCATATTTCAATGGGGATTTGGAAGATTGTGTGGTACAGCAACCTTGTCAATACACTGTTTAACAAAGGGTTTGAAAGGGAACTTTTTTTTCTACAGGTTAAATCTTCAACAGCTTCAATCAATAAGGATTATACTAATTTCAAAGGCTTTTAAGGTGTCTGAATTTGTCGTCTATAGGTTAAAGGCAGCACTAAAGCTAACCTTTGCACACTACAAACCAAAAGACAGAGAACAAGGCTCTACATCAAGGCTGAACCTTTTCTGCCAATGCTATAGGGTTAGGGTTAAAATTAAAATACAACCTCCAATCAATGCGCTAATAGCCCCCGTCGGCTCTGCGCCTCGCATTCACATCTTGCTCACTGGGAGGAATGATGAGCTATTGATCCACATTTCGTCACAACCCCCCGCCAAGCGGCATTGCCCTCAATGCTTCCAAATCTTCTCTGGTTCAAATGATATACTTAAAAAGGGATCTCATGAAGAGGAGGGTATAAAGCTCTAACAAGCATTTATCCCCGTTGTAGGAATGTGACCTGGTTTGGTGGAGACTGTAGTTATTCTAACATGTGTGTGTGTGTGTGTGTGTGGGGGGGGGGGGGGGGGGGGGGGGGGGGGCGTTAATAGCTTATTAACATTGTATGGTATCAATGTTTTCATAGGTCAGTTGTGGCAGCAGATAGTCAAAAACTATAGAAACATTTTTTATATACACACCCATAATTTAAAATCTGGAATCCCCACCATTTAAAAGTTTAGCAGGCTTGTTATCTTCCAGTTCTCTCTTAATAAATCCCAAGACTTCAACCAGATGTGGAAGACTGCCGCCTATTCAATGCTGTGCAATAACACAGATGGGTAAACTATGAAACAACCCCTAATGTACACACACAAACAAGAGCAGGCTGACTTACAGACACACATGCTTGCGTACATGCACACATAAACACAAAGCACACACAAAGCACAAAACCCCCACTTGGATGGAGCATTGGGTGGGGGTGGGGGGGGGCAAACAGAGGTGTAGCAGAAGGTAGCTGCCATGGATGGAAACGTACAGGCTCCCTCTGAGAGCTCCGACAACGATGAAAGGTGCCAAAATGTATAGCAGAAGCAGCGGCTCTGCAAGTCATCCATAAGAGAGTGCGATGCTACATCAAATTATGCTTCTTCCCAGTAGCCTCATGCATCTGTGTATATGTGCATGCAGATCCCTTGACATGCCTTGATGAATACGACAGCAGGGGGTGGGCAAGATTGTGTGTGTTGGGAGATGATACGAAGGAGGAAGTGGAGGGAAAGAGGCAGCAGTAGCTGGATGGCTGGGGTGTGAGGATGCAGGGGTGAAAAAAAGATTCCTTTACTGACTTGAGGTTGAGTCACTCACTGTTTGATCCCTCACTTTTCAATAGTGCCTGCTGCAGCTTTGCGGGCCACCAGGCCCCGCAGTCTAGTAGATATAGTATGCAGCTATACTATGTGCTGTTCATTAACGAGCATCCTCGTGCCTCCTTTGGGAATATATTGCAGGGCCAGTGTGCGTGGGTGCACAAACTCAGTTTGACCCTAAGCAGGGTGGCTTTATAAGACGACGCAACATAGAGTGTGTGTTGATTAGGAAGACTTTCACAAGAGTGTGTATGGAAAATATGCAAGTCTCTAAACTGCAAAAGGGTCCAAAAGAGGATTCCAGATGGAAAGGCTTGTTTGATTTTTAGGACTGCAGGTGACGTTACAATCCTTGAGACCCACTTTGATTGTTATAGAATGTGTGTGTATGTGTGTTTGAAATGTTTAGTTACATCTACTTCCAACTCATCTACCCTGCAGGCCCCACCGACCACCCAACAAACACCTCTGCCCCCACCTACAGCCCACATAGTTTCTTTTCAAATAACACCACAGACACACTCAGTTTTTTGTAAGTCGAGAAATGTGAGACAGCGTTGTCTAAGCTTGTCTTGATGCCAGCGCTAAGCACGGTGGTGACCGGCAAAATGAGCTTGGTGGGTCCTCAGGGGAAGTCATAGACATCCAGGTAACAAGAGCAACTTTTATCCCTCTCAATATGACATGTCCCATCTTCATAATGAACTATCTGCAAGAGGCCAAGAAGAATCCTAATCGAAATGGGCGATGGGGATCTGGGATCAGTTACAAAATGAAGGGGCAGTGATGGTTTGTCAGTTATCGCACTGGTTGGAGGGGGAATGGAGAGGGATCCTCATATTGGGAAATGTTGGGGGGAAAGTAGGTAGGTGGAGTTGCTGTCTCCCGCTCCCGCTTGGGTTTGGCATTCAGGTTCTCTGGATCTGTACACTTATGAATACTTCAATCTGAGGAAAGAGACAGGAGGGGTATCTGTGCGCTTGCATGTGCGGAGACACAAACAGAAGACACTTGGTTTTCTCCACCATTAATTAAATGCAACAAAAAATACTTCTAAACAGTCTTAGTGATAAGGTAACTATAATATTTTATTTATTTTGATTAAAATATAATGTAATTTCTGCTAATTGCATCCAAACAAGCCTGGCAACGAAGTTCTTCAATCCAGCATCCCACACTGCCTTGCCACCATCCAGTTTTGGAGGGATACTGCTTACTATCAGCAAGCTTTAGCTAGATGCTGAGCAGCTGAATGGAAAACGTTAGCATATGGGGCAGTCGAGGCACCTCTTAATCCCGGCAACCCAAGCAGAAGGAGAAAGCCGCTTTTCAAGCAAGTCCAGTTTAATAAAAAGCAGAGAATCTAGCATTTTCACCAAAGTCTCTCATTGAAGCTCATACCACTGATAAGTGACATTGTTTAACCATTGGCTCCTCAGTGAGGTAGGTGTGGGAGGGATGTGTGACTCTTTAAAAGAGTCAAAGATAAAGCTTTGATCTTAATATAGGGCTGGTGTTTAGCTCTTGATTCATGGGTGTATATCGGCCACCATGTACTGTGTATATACAGTATATGTGTTGTTATATGTGTATTTGTGTTGCTTGAGGGTATTGTGTCCATATGTGTGATTTCCTACAGAGGTAACTACTAGGGCAGCTTTGTTAGCACAGACGCAAAACAGATATTAGAGAAAGAGATAGGCAAAAAGAAAAGATAGAGATCATCTGTGTGTGTGTGTTTGTCTGTGTGTGTGGGTGTGTTTGTCCATCCGGTGCAAATAAAAAGTCTAGAAATGCTTGTTTCTAGTATATAACATTTCATTTACATTAATGGATAAACTATGTTTAATTGAAAAAGTCATTAGTTTAACACCAGCAAAAGAAATAGCCTCTCACTACATTATGGTTTGGCTTGGCTAGTAGGTAAACTCAATTTACCTTGTGATGACTTTACCAATTTAATGACTTCTTGCAGCTTGTTTAATCATATATCTTCTCACCACTTACTTGGTAAGGACTACTGATATTTTCACTGAATTGTACTATATATCGTCAATTCAGATTGTATATTTAATTAGTGTTTTGTATATGGGGAGTCAGGTGGCTGAGCGGTGAGGGAGTCGGGCTGGTAATCAGAAGGCTGCCAGTTCGATTCCCGGTCATGCCAACTGACGTTGTGTCCTTGGGCAAGGCACTTCACCCCACTTGCCTCGGGGGGAATGTCCCTGTACTTACTGTAAGTCGCTCTGGATAAGAGCGTCTGCTAAATGACTAAATGTAAATGTAAATGTATATTTTGATGTCACTGTACCTCGGCTAATGTAACTGTGTAAAAACATACTATTCCACTCGAAACTCTTCATCATGATATTATACAAGGTAAGGGTGGGAATCTTTTGGTGCCTCACGATTTGATTCGAATCGATTCTTGGGCTCACGATTTGATAAAAAAAAAAAAAAAGCTTTACATACATTTGTGAATCGATCTGAATCGCTAGCAGACTGAATCACGATTCACATGTGAATCGATTCCCCCCCCACCCCTAATACATAATAATAATGTAAATATGATGCTGCTAATGTGTTGATACAGTATTTGTGGACAGAACTTTAACCATTACATTGTATAGAGTAAAAATAGAATACATAATGTATTGGTTATGTATAACCTATACAGTTGTATTAAGTAATTCATACTGCAAAAGAGGCTTGTAGACACTGGCTAAGAACATGGCCTGTCTGAACAAAGTTGTACATATCGTTGTCCATGAGCACTATTTAGAGTAAGAAATAAAATAGTGTGATTTACTCACCTCTCTCCATTCCTTTGTCCCAATGCCTTGTACATAGAGCACCACGACTGTGAGAAAATACAGAAATGGGAAATATTGTTATACTGTATCAGAATCAGAAGAACCCCTCCAATAGGTCTTTGTGTTGTCACAAGACTAGAAAGGATTTCTATTTCAATCCATACTTATCTCTATACCGCTCTCTTCATATCTATTTGCCTAAATCTCTCTAACCGTCCATTTATTTTGTTATTTTAATTTTATTAAAGAATTAATAAAATTCTTAATTTTTGTAATGTCTATAACTATGCATCTTTTTATCCATATATCTCTACTTCTCTATGCATCTATCTTGCAAGTAAAATATGAAGTGGACGAACTGCTTTTTCCCCAGAGTCCGGAGTTTACGAACAGTTAGGCCCGATCAAAAGTCCAGACTCACAGACTTTGAGGCGCGTTCTTGCTAAGTCTGTAAGGGCTTAGGGCTGTCCCACTGTCAAATCATCAATGTGCGTGAGGGCTCTTTCTCAGCCATTTTGAGCCCTTTATGCACCCTTTTCGTACGTCTGCGAACATAGACCATTTTATGGCCCACAATTCACAGCTTTGTGACGTGAAACACGAGGGTTGCCAGGGGAAGTCCGGTAGCGAGAGAAAAGTCCCGCCTCATAAAACAGGACAGAAGAACACTAAACAAAAAAGCATGGAAGGAGCAACTAACCCTGACGTAAACATAGTTAGAAATAAAAGTTATAACATGTACATTTAAACACAAAGCTTGTGTTTAAATGTACAGAACTGTGTGTAGTTTGTCCTTTGATGATAAATTCCAAATATGAACAGATGTGATCTAATAACATTACTATTTTTACAATAATGCAGCGAAGTGCTGTCCCATTCCAAAATAACATTTTGAGCCCTTGCAACCTCTTGCACTCAATCACTTACTAGGTGACGTCAAGTTAGTCCGTGAGGGTTCAGGGCTTAGGGTTTAAGGGGGACATTGGGATTGTCATAATGTCATAATTTTCTGCACAAATTTGTCCCAAACATTACAATATATTCAAGTTAAATATAATGATATTCATAGTTAAATACATTCTACAATCCAATGTAATGTTTAGATTACATACTGATCAAATGAAATAATCAAATTCTGTGGAAAACACTGCATGGTCTTTGTAGAATAGTATGTTTAGGCAAAAAAATATTTTCTAGTTCTAGATAACTATGAGTTCAACAAGGTAGTAAAGAAAAAAGCATGAAATACATGAAAATTTGATATCATCTGTAGGTGTATATGAGTGTTGCATAAACCACAAGTCTTAGAATCATTCAAATGCTCAACAACAAGTTAGAACACAAAGAAGTGCATTCTCAGGACATAAGCTTCCGAATCAGACACGTATTACACATCCTTTCCAAGCCCTTTCAGCACCAAGGACAACTCCATCATGCAGCGAGCACAGTTTCAGCGACACACCACAACCCCCATTTGAGCACAACAGAGAGCTTCTCTAACAGTCCCACTAACAAATCGGCAAGTGTGCGAGGACTCTTTAGCAGACATTTTGGGCCCTTTATGCACCCTTTGTGTAAGTCCGCATTTTTGCAGACTTTGACTAAGGAAATTGCCCACAATTCACAGCATTGTGACGTGAAACACCAGGGTTACCAGGGCAAGCCCGGAAGCGAGAGAAAACCCGCCTTATAAGGTAAGAAAGAAGAAGAATGGTAAACAAACAAGCATGGAAGGACCAACTAACCCTGAAGTTCAAATGTTTTAAAAAGTTTACATGTCAACACAAAGCTCACTGATGGCGGAGAAAGTAGTAAACGTAATAATGATAAGACCCAAACCCACAATAATAATGTGTAACATGTTTCAGCGTTGAAAAGGTCACAAGATAATGCCGCAAAGTGCTTTCCCATTCCTATTCATAGTATTTTGAGCCCTCTTGCACTAAATCACTTGCCATATGACTTCAAGAAAGTCTGTGTGGGTTTAGGATGGATATTGAATTTGGGGTATAGTCTGGGGCACGGCCGTGGGCGTGACACTACTGCTTTGTGGCTGTCCTTTCTGTCAAAGTCTGACAGAATGAAAAACATTTAGAACTTAATCATTTTCGTAATGATATTCAGAAAAAAGTACTCTCCACATAAGGATTTTTCAGTCCTTAACTATGTCAAGTCTGAAGTCCATCGATTGCAATGCGAAAATGAGTAAAATATTGGATAAAACTAATCAGGCACCGAGATAGATGAATGAGAAAAGAATGAATGAAAGAAAGACAGGAAGGAGGGAGGGAATTAAGAAAAGGCTGCATTCAGGGACAGCAAAGGGAAGCCTCTATGTCATGAGTGAGATTGTAGCCTTCTGGAGCCTGTCCTGAGGCCTGTTTCATAAAGGCCACTCAAAAATGCTGGACTTAAAATCTCAAACCTGACTTGAATTAACCTAACAAGTCAGTCGGAGCTAAAGCGGTTCCATAAAGGCACATTCTAGTTCATGCAAGTCGACTAATTCAAGTCAGATTTAAGAAGTCAAGATAATTGCGTGTGCACCCTATTCTTAAGCAGCCCGAGAGGTAGAGCATGGATCATATCGATCCACCATGGCAAAAAGCAATGCACACGGCCATGTGACTTCTTCCAGAAAGAACGTTCCATTTAAGCCGTGTACTATGACAGCTCCCTCATCCACCACTTTATCAAAATAAAATGACACGCCATGATTGACGTGAACGATAGGCTACCTAGGTCGAGGTCCTTTTTTATAGACCTTTACTTTGTTGATTAAAAAAACAGACACCATGTAAACACATCTAAATTGACTTTTTTGACATTGTTTTAAATAAATAGCCTACTATTAATCAATACATTATCCAGTAGCCTAACTTTTTAACATGGTTTTTGTGTCAGGAGAATGGAGGATAGATGTGTGGATTTAGGTTTGTTTTGCAATTGTAAGCTACTGTTAACAATTATGTAGCTATGATAATTATACTGGGATCAATTAGATTTAGGCCTATGCCTAAACATTTGAAATCACAAACTACCATATAGCCATATGTTTAACGTAGGCTATGGTTTGTGTCATTCTGAAATCTTTGTTCATCATTGTTTAATTCATTAGGCAAAATGTTGTAGCCTATGTATTTAAGTTGATTTTCTATAAATGTAGCCTACATATTGAACTGATGAGAATGAGAAAATGAGAATGTACGTGGTAAATCATCGTTTTCCCGTTGGGTCAGTGTTACAGCAATGTCTGGTTAAGCAACAACACGGGCTAAGCCTGACAGTTAGCCTGCCCCGGACCAGGCTAGTTTCGCAGCATAAGTTGCCATAGTAACTGAGTTCGAACTATGTTGAGCTGGCTTTATGGAACCGAATAAACTAGAAATGAGTCTGATTAACTGACATAAGCCTGGCTTATTCGGTAAACTCGCTTTATGGAACAGGCCTCTGGTGAAAGGATAGAGAGAAATGGAGTGAGTGTGTATGTGTATTCTTGTCTGCATACACACAATAGGCACACAACTTGTAAGAACACATATACTCACTTACCCCATCTCTTTACATTCTTTCATTCTTATCCATGTGTTTGTGTATGGGTCATAGATTAGATGCTGAGAGTTTTAAGAGTGTGCGAGGTACATCTAATAGGCTTGTGACAGGAGTATGACAGAAAATCCAGTCTACAGAACCCAGAACCCTTACAGATCCCTCAGGAGGTGGTGTTCCAACCCATCACAGCATAAATCTAAGATGAGCATGTCCAAAAGAATGAGGGCACTGCCTCAATCTCCTAGCTCCTAGGGGGGAGAAAATGTCTCTTTCAATGAGCCCTTACAAGGAAATGAGGGCAAATATGGATATCTTTTAGTTTCTAAGGAGGCCACTCCGCACTAAGGACACACACTTAGAAGGGAATACATGCACGACCCGTACTGTCCCTCTCCGTAGATAACCACATAAACCAGTCATCCATTATGACGTACCTCAAGGACCCAAGCACATTTTCAACATGTGCTAAACATGCTTTTTAGTGAATGACTGTGCAGAATTAAAAGAGGGGTGGAGATTTTATGGTGAGCAAAAAGTACCATAGCTTGGTGTACTGGGTGGCAAATTTGATTTTGCTCTGCTACTTAGCACGACCGTCACTGTGACTTCCACTATACGTATCAACAAGGATCAACCACATACACTGTATGGCAGAAAGTGTGTGGACATCCCTCTAATTATTAAGTTTGGGTGTTTCAGCCATACACAAGCGGAGCTGGTTCATGCTGGAGACGCGAGACATAGCGCGTCACTAGCAACTCATCATATCACTCAGTCGGGGCACACCTTCTTAGCAGGGCGGGCTATTTAATCAGGATATCGCTGCACTCCGCATTGCTTAGTGAGACACAGGATGCTCTGTTTAATCTGCTGCCTCCGCCTCCCTGGCCTCCACCCTCGGTTCTGTGTTCCTTTCGTAAGGGTTAGGGTTAGCCCCCCCCCCCACCCATAAATGCTGCCAATTAATAATTGACGTAACTTATTGTTAATGGTCAGTAGCCTAGCCTATCGATTAAGGGGCCACTTGGAAGCATGTACGCTGTCTGCTTCATTTGATCTTGATAGGCTAAGCATTCTGTAGCTAATAATAACAATATACCCAATGTGCGTTGTCATGAGTGAAGGAGAACAAGAGAGGGCTGAGCACAGAGCCCTGGGGGGTGCCTGTGTTTGTGATCAGTGTGAATGAGGTGCGGTCACCGATTCTCACCACCTGTGGCCTCCCCATCAGGAAGTAGAAGATCCACCTGCATAAGGAGGTGCTTAGTCCCAGGTCCACAAGCTTGGAGACCAGTCTGGAGGGTATGATGGTGTTGAATGCTGACCTGTAGTCAATGAACAGCATCCTCACATACGTATTCCCTTTGTCCAGGTGGAAGAGAGCAGTGTGCATGGTCAGGGCGATGGCATCGTCTGTAGACCTGTTGGACGAGTATGCAAACTGCATAGGGTGTGTGGAGCAGATGAATGATTTGACTAGCTGCTCAAAGCACTTCAGGATGACAGAGGTCAGTGCTATTGGGCGATAGTCGTTCATGCAGGTGACCTTGGTGTTCTTGAGCACAGGTCCCAAACCAATCCGGGTCAGGGATTACACTCCTAAAAAGAGGGCAACGGACAATGTTGAAGCCCACCTTCATGCTTTAGAGAAGTGGCCCAGGGAACAATGGCAGGGCTCAACATTAACGTGGGTTTGAAACTTACTGGCCCCAAGACAATTTTTACTGGCCCCCCCTCCAAAAGTTGTAATTTATCATTGTTACAACAAAACCAAAGACTTATAAATGATGTTATTCTGTTAACATGTTTAACCATTTATTAAACACATCCTGGATATAAAAAGAACAAAAATGAAATCAAATTTCTAGTGATAAAAAATAAAAAGGTAATAGTCAGCAAAACAATTGGCTTTTAACCTCAAACATGACGTGCTCTCTTCCCTGCTGACAGCCATCTCTGCACAACTCTGTCTGGCTGAAACTGAAACCTCTGGTCCCTCAATGCTAATATAGGAAGCTTCCATAGCATTTCATCAGTTTGATGGCCCTACCCTTGGCTTGATCTTGCGACCTGCTACCAAGGACTGGTGGGCGTGGCTTAGGTAGCTCGTCAGGGCTGGCTAACTGGATGCACCTGGGCCGGTGTGTCTGAGGGCTTCAAGATACCTGCTCCAGGAGTCTATGGTGATCGCGACCTGAGCTGACCACCAGCTTGAGAAGGCTTTGACTATGTCTTTTACATGGTTGTCAATTAAATACTGTTAACCGTTCTAGTGGTGCCTACGTCTGTTCATTACATCCTTGACCCAGATGTAACATGGGAGCTCGTCCGAGATCGTCGTTTGTTGAACAGTCATGTTTGTCTGTTTGGTCGCAGTGAGTTGGGTGTGCGTGTCTCCTGGTCGTGCAAGGAGGAGCAGTTGTTGGAGCTGTAAATCCCACATTTGTAAGTAAAGCAGTGGGTTCTCAATAGGGGGGTCCACTGGTTTATTGTCTTTAGCTGTTTTGTTGTTTTTGCGTGGTTCCGCGTGGTTAGAGCATTTGTCTTTGGGGCACATCCATGACTTGAGAGGGTTGCCAATTGCTGGTTGCGTAATTGGGTCAGTGGGCTATGGTGCGTAATTACCCGCCGCCGGTAACACGCGCGAAGTAACCTGAGGCGTCAGGTGGCTGAGTGGTGAGGGAAGCGGGCTAGTAATCTGAAGGTTGCCAGTTCAATTCCCGGCCGTGCCAAATGACGTTGTGTCCTTGGGCAAGGCACTTCACCCTACTTGCCTCGGGGGGAATGTCCCTGTACTTACTGTAAGTCGCTCTGGATAAGAGCGTCTGCTAAATGACTAAATGTAACCTGCCACCTACCAGCCAATCAGAAACACCACCAGCCGGCCGCCCATCCAAAGCAATAGTAGGGGAAACACGGCGAATGTTAAAGTCCCTGTAAAGTGATGATAAAATTGCATTGTTTTCTGAGTTTGTCTCACCAAAATTTGTTCATAACCACCCAGACAAATTTGAATGATTGAAAAAATCATCAAGTTATCAAAATCGTGAGGGTGCTGAAACCACAACCATTTGCTGGAAAGTTGTGCCTCTCTCAACTGTCAAATACAGCTACAACTAAAATTGATGCTCCACCTAGCAGGATTGGATTTACACAGCCGTATAAGTTTGAGCCTCCAGAGTGAAGACCAATTAGATAGTACCCAATTGCTGTGAAAATACCAAGTCAATGAAGTGAATCGGCAAGTACAAGTTCAAGACAAAATCTACGTATTTATCATAGATCTATAAGGTAAAGGTGTCTGATCCACTCAAGTTGAGCATCTCCGAAGACTGGACAATGAATACAGGAATGAAGGGCAGTTAAATAGTATCACAATATATTTAGATTTATTTAAATTGGAATCCAATTCAGAGGACATTGACCGGCTACCCAAAAATCCTTCTTGGTCTGCAACAGAATGGTATTTTTAAGACTCCCTTTCCCTAAATTCTCACATCCAAGGAATATGCATTTGCGTCAAGGCGTAACTAGCTAGCAAACTGTAGGCTGTAATGACAGCAACTCGGGATTGAGCTGGCGAACCGCTGATCCTAATGCACTCTTGTTATTAGAGTGTTAGGGGAGGAGCCATGCTCAGTGCCTCCATTGCATCATCGAGGCATCAAACTGATACCTTGGTTATGTGGACAGGATATGTGGCCAATATCCTAGTCCATTGTTAGAATTGATGGATATGTGAATTGCAATTGATATAAAAAGACACACAGCTATTTCTTGTTACATTAAGAGGATACTTTATTTAATCTTTAAAAAATAATACAAATGTACATCAATCATAAGTCCCCTAGTTGTTGTCATTATTCACATCTTAGGGCTCTGTGGTTGAACCTAGGATGAATACTTTTAGTTAACCCTTGTGTTATCTTCTGGTCATTGTGAACCATCAGTCATTGTGACCCACCGTCGTATTGCAACAACTTTACCGCATACAAAAACAAAGTGAAGCACTTTCTTTTTACCGTCGGGCTGTCTCAGACCCCCCACATCGCGAAGGTTAAAAGAAAATGCTTTTTTTGTTTTTGTATCGGGTAAACAACGATGGTTTGTTGTGAACCTTCAGGTCATGTGACCCGAAGGCAGCACAAGGGTTAAGACATTCTCCTCAAGTGTTACACAAGCGTTGGCTGGAGTGGTGTACATAATGCCGCCATTGGACTCTGGAGTGATGAATCACGCTTCCCTGTCTGGCAGTCTGATAGACGAATCTGGGTGCGGTAGATGCCAGGAGAACGCTACATACTGGACAGTGACATGGTCATTGGCTGTTTCTTAGGGTTAGGGCTAGGCCCCTCACTTCCAGTGAAGGTTAATCTTAATGCTACAGGAATACAAATACATTTTAGAGAATTGGGTGCTTCCAACTTTGTGGCAACAGTTTGGGGAAAGCCATTTTCTGTTCCAGCATGACTCTTCCCCTGTGCACAAAGAGCGGTCCATAAAGTCTATATTGGACTTGGAGTTTGGTGTGGAGGAAATTGAGTGGCCTGCACAGAGCTCTGACCTCAATCTCACTGAACACCTTTGGGATTAATTTAAATGGCGATTGCGAGCCAGGCCTTCCCACAGACAGACTCCGAAATCATCATGTGGACAGCCTTACCAGATGAGTGGCAACTGTTTCAAAGCTGGGCCACTCTATATTAATGCTCATGGTTTTGGAATGGGGTGTCCAACAAGCTCATATAAGTGAGGTGTCCACATACCTTTGGGACATATGGTGTATGTCAGTTACATTTAAAAGATGCTTATATGTCATTTTGCCAACACCAGAGCTCCAGTCACCTGACTGAGCAGCTCATGATGTTCTGTGAAAGATAGTCATATCAGTTTATTGGCTCCATTGGGCACAGTGGAAAGCACAGATGTGTAGGGGTTTATTGAAGGGTAAGGGGGAGGATGGAGGGGTTTGTGAGAAAAATGAAAGGTCATGGTAACCCCATGACCACCGAGGGTCTGCCTTTACACTCCCTGGGCCTGGTTTTGAAGTTCTGGACCCCTTGGTTCTGATCGTTATCTTCCCTCCTCATCTCTTAACCACCTACTGTACCCCCGGTCCCAGGGATTGAGGCATTGAGAAGGAAGGGGCTCAAGTCAATAATCCTTCAGACCAATAGATATCAGTAAAGGATCCCAACTGTGTGTGTTTGTGTGTGTGTGTATTCCTGTGCCTCTGTGGGTGTACACCAGGGCCAGAAACATGAAACAACTCCCACGCTTCTGGCGTGACACGCGCTTTAGCATTCAGCTTCATGCTATCATGCTGGCCAAACAACTGTCATGCCAAAACACTGCGACAGCAACAAGAGATGAACAGGCAAACATGTGACGTGCTGGTAAAAAGGTCTGCATGTTGGCAATCTTTAAATCGTCCTAGGACGTTTTTTTTACCACTTCTACGAAATTGTTGAATACTTCACTCAGTATAATAAACATTATAAGGATTGCTGAACACTCACAATTTATCAGAAAAGTAGGCTTGTTAAGGCATGTTTTCTAGATGAGTTTTGGGGGCGGGAAGGGGGTTGAGTTTTATTAGCATCTTTGCTTTTGTTGGCTATTGGCTAATAAAACCAGGGGTCCCCAACTACGGGGATACTTTTTTTTTAAATAAAAATGTACACTGATTAATATGCATAAGTAAGTAAATGTTTTGATTTCAATAACAATGAATATGAAAAAAGGTCATTATGATAGTAATAATGCTCTTTTAATAGGCTATTTATCCCTTGATATGTATGGTGAATAACCAAATAATAAACTAATCTCATAATCTATGATAGATTAGCATAGATTATGCTAATATATCATAGAATCTAACTCCACAACCTCAGATATTGATCCTATACCCACAACATTCTTTAAGCGAGTGTCTCAGGTCCGGTGCTAGAGATTATAAACACATCCCTTTGAACTGGCGTCTTCCCAGATGCCTTCAAAACATCTGTTGTAAAGCCCCTATTGAAGAAATCCAAATTGGATAACAGTCTACTTGCAAATTACAGACCAATATCAAACCTTCCATTTATTAGTAAAGTACTGGAAAAGATAGTATTAGTCCAATTTAATTATTTTCTTGAAGAAAATAACATCCTGGAAGTATCAGTCAGGTTTCAGGAAATATCACAGTACTGAAACTGCTCTCACACAAATAATTAGCGACCTCAGACTAAACTCTGATGCAAATAAAGTCTCTATCCTTATCCTGTTAGATCTCAGTGGAGCATTTGATACCATTGATCACGACATCCTAATCAATAGACTGGAAAAGCTTATTGGGTTCACAGATAGTGTATTGAACTGGAAGGAAGTTTTATCTTAGTTTAACCCTTGTGCTGCCTTCGGGTCACATGACCCAAAGGTTCATAACGAACCATCGTTGTGTTTACCCAATTTTACCCAATACAAAAACAAATAAAAATAATTTTCTTTTAACCTTTGCAATGTGGGGGGTCTGAGACAGCCCAACGGTTAAAAGAAAATGCTTCACTTTGTTTTTGTATGCAGTAAATTTGTCGCAATACGACGGTGGGTCACAATGACTGATGGGTCAGAATGACCCGAAGATAACACAAGGGTTAAGAGACCATAGGTCTAAGATACATGAGAACGGCTACGGGGTTGCTCAAGGAAGCTGCTTAGGTCCATTACTTTTTTGTCTTTATATGTTACCACTCGGCGACATAATCAGAGAACATAACATAGATTTCCATAGCTATGCGGATGACACACAAGTGTCACATACAGTGCCTTGCAAAAGTGAGGGAGTCAGGTGGCTGAGCGGTGAGGGAATCGGGCTAGTAATCCGAAGGTGGCCAGTTCGATTCCCGGTCATGCCAACTGACGTTGTGTCCTTGGGCAAGGCACTTCACCCTACTTGCCTCAGGGGAATGTCCCTGTACTTACTGTAAGTCGCTCTGGATAAGAGCGTCTGCTAAATGACTAAATGTAAATGTAAAAGTATTGACCCCCCTTAGCATTTTTCCTATTTTGTTGCCTTTCAACCTGGAATTTAAATAGATTTTTTGGGGGTTTGTATCATTTGATTTACACAACATGCACTTTGAAGATGCAAAATATTTTTTATTGTGAAACAAACAAGAAATAAGACAAAAAAAACAACTTGAGCGTGTATAACTATTCACCCCCATACCCCCAAAGTCAATACTTTTGTAGAGCCACCTTTTGCAGCAATTACAGCTGCAAGTCTCTTGGTATGTATCTATAAGCTTGGCACATCTAGCCACTGGGATGTTTGCCCATTCTTCAAGGCAAAACTGCTCCAGCTCCTTCAAGTTGGATGGGTTCTGCTTGTGTACAGCAATGTTTAAGTCATACCACAGATTCTCAATTGGATTGAGGTCTGGGCTTTGACTAGGCCATTCCAAGACATTTAAATGTTTCCCCTTAAACCACTCGAGTGTTGCTTTAGCAGTATGCTTAGGGTCATTGTCCTGCTGGAAAGTGAACCTCCGTCCCAGTCTCAAATCTCTGGAAGACTGAAACAGGTTTCCCTGAAGAAATTCCCTGTATTTAGCGCCATCCATAATTCCTTCAATTTTGACCAGTTTCCCAGTCCCTGCCGATGAAAAACATCCCCACAGCATGATGCTGCCACCACCATGCTTCACTGTGTGGATGGTGTTCTTGGGGTGATGAGCGGTGATGAGCGGTGTTGGGTTTGCGCCAGACATAGCGTTTTCCTTGATGGCCAAAAAGCTCCATTCCAGCCCTCTCTTGCCAGGTTTGTTGTGGTGCCATATTCTTTCAATTTTTTAATAATGGCTTTAATGGTGGTCCGTGGGAAGTTCAAAGTTTTGGATATTTTTTTATAACCCAACCCTGATCTGTACTTCTCCACAACTTTGTCCCTGACCTGTTTGGAGAGATCCTTGGTCTTTATGGTGCCCCTTGCTTAGTGGCACACCTTGCTTAGTGGTGTTACAGACTCTGGGGCCTTTCAGAACAGGTGTATATATACTGAGATCATGTGACACTTAGATTGCACACAGGTGGACTTTATTTAACTAATAATGTGACTTCTGAAGGTAATTGGTTGCACCAGATCTTATTTAGAGGCTTAATAGCAAAGGGGGTGAATACATATGCCCGCACCACTTATGTTATTTATTTTTTAGAATTTTTTGAAACAAGTTATTGTTTTCATTTCACTTCACCAATTTGAACTATTTTGTGTATGTCCATTACATGAAATCCAAATAAAAATCCATTTTAATTCCAGGTTGTAAGACAACAAAATAGGAAAAACACCATGGGGGGTCAATACTTTTGCAAGGAACTGTATATCCACTGAACCCAACGATGCAACGGCCATCAATTCCATTACCAACTGCCTGTCGGCAATAAACAAATGGATGAATGATAACTTTCTTAAATTAAATGAAGACAAAACTGAAGTCCTACTATTTGGTCCCAAATCCAAAAGAGATGCTTACTAAGAATCTAGGATGTTTAACCCCCTGGATTAAACCAGAGGTGACAAGTCTCGGTGTAATTCTGGACTCGGATTTGAATTTCAACTCTCACATTAATAAAGTGACCAAAACAGCTTTCTTTCACCTGAGGAATATAGCAAAGGTACGACCATTCATAAACCAAAATGATGCAGAGAAGTAAATTCATGCTTTTATATCCAGCCAGCTGGACTACTGTAACGCACTTTTCACTGGTGTTCCCAAGAAAACCACTGAAAGACTACAGCTCATTCAAAATTCTGCAGCCAGATTATTAACCAAAACTAAAAGGAGAAAACACATTAGTCCTGTCCTAGCTACTTTACACTGGCTCCCTGTTACCTTCAGAATTGACTTTAAGGTCCTTTTCCTCACATACAAAGCTCTACATGGACAAGGACCTAGCTACATTGCTAACTCTCTTATAAACTACACACCAGCTAGAACACTGCAATCATCAAATGCAGGCCTTTTAGAGGTCACCAGAAGCAGTCACAAGAAGATTGGTGATGCAGCCTTTGTCAATTACACCCCAAAACTATGGAACAAATTACCCATAAATATTAGGGAAGCAAACACGCTAGACATTTTTTAAAGAAAGCTTAAAACATACCTTTTTACCAAAGCATTTAACACATTTTATCTCAGAAGGGTTTTCCTACTTTTATTAGTTATATTATTGTTGGCTATTTTAATTATTACTTATCACTTGTATTATTGTTTTTATTGATTCTATGTAAAGCACCTTGAGCTGCAATTCTTCTATGAAATGTGCTATATAAATAGTCTTATAATG
The DNA here is from genome assembly GCF_038355195.1 of Osmerus mordax. NCBI lineage: Eukaryota > Metazoa > Chordata > Actinopteri > Osmeriformes > Osmeridae > Osmerus > Osmerus mordax. The sequence continues at coordinate 4,006,248 of NC_090050.1, read as the reverse complement.
AATACATTTAAAATCATAAAATCTCCACAATAATACTGGTAGTCACTCCGGCAGTCCGGCCCATGTAATTTTCTGTTACAGACCGACCCGGCCCCACATTAAAGAAAGAAATTATCTGGCCCTCGCAGAAAAAAAGTTTAGGGACCCCTGAGTAAGACAATAGCCAACTAGCTAATAGCTATTGTCTCAAAAGTGCTGCGAGCGCTAAAATAAACTTGACGGAACTGTCTTTTGAGATTCTGTTTCCGCCTGTTTGCAACACAACCTATATTCTCTCTCATTATTATTAATCATTATTTTCCCACCGCTAAAATGCAGAACATTTTTGCACTACATAGACAGTCAGTGTCAAAATGTTTGTCTTGGTCTCGATAGCGTTAATTGTATCCGGCCGTTTTGATTAATGATCTGATGTCTGAATGCAGCCTGGACCTGATTGGACTCACCGAAGCCTGGTTAAAACCTGACGTATATTCCCCCCTGAATGAAGCATCGCCTCCGGATTTCACGTACTCACACATTACTCGTGTCTCAAAGAAAGGTGGTGGTGTTGCTATGATATATGAAGCTAGCTTCAACCTCTGTGAACACCTTTTAAAACATTTTAAATAATTTGCATGAAACCACCAACTACTTTAAAGAGGAGTAATGCTGCTACTCCTGCCCCCCCTCCCTCATTTTGTATAGTCACTCTATACCGGCCCCCTGGCCCATACTCCCTCTTCCTAGAGGGAGTATGGGCCAGGGGTATGTGATCTTGTGACATATACTGATATCATCTTAATTATGGGTGATTTTAACATTCACGTGGATGAACCAAAAGATCATTTAAGTAAGGCCTTTACTGCTCTAATGGATTCCACAGGTCTCACACAGGTGGTTTCCAAACCTATATATCTTCACTCGCATACATTAGATTTAGTTCTCACACGGGGAATTGAGATTACTGACGCCATTGTCCACCCCCACAATCCTATATTATCAGACCATTGCCTGGTTACCTTCAAAATGGACCTCTGCCAGAGCCTTAGAGGCAGTCAGAAAATTTCTACTAGCCGTTACATATCCCCAAACACAGCTATAGAACTGGCTAGTATTCAGGTCCAGATCTGAATACTTCTCTAAGTTGATTAGTAAGAACCAGCAAAACACTAAGTTCCTATTTGATACCGTTGCAAAACTCACTAAGAAAGGTACACGCGGTGTTAGTACAGATCTCTCTTCCAATGATTTCCTAGAATTCTTTGACCAAAGAATCTATGCAATAAGGGACAAACTACAGGCTAGCCCTGGAGGAATAGCCATGAACACTGAATTTTCCTCTATACCAAGCATGCTGCATGTTGAGGCTCTCACTCACTTTAACCCTATTTCTATGGAAGCGTTCATAAAGCTGATAGATTTATCGAAAGCCACCAGTTGCCTTCTCGATCCCCTCCCTGCCAAACTTCGTAAGGAACTTCTCACTATTCTTGGACCACTCATGCTTAGTATTATTAATGAATCTATCGTAACTGGCCAAGTCCCTCACGATTTTAAACAAGCTATTATTAAGCCCCTTCTTAAAAAAACAAACCTGGATTCAGGTTGTCTTGGCAACTACAGGCCAATTTCACATTTTCCATTTCTCTCAAAATCTTTAGAAAAAGCTGTGGTACAACAGCTCACTGAGCACCTCTCCAGTCTGGATTTCGTCTTCACTACAGCACTGAAACTGCATTAGCCAAGGTAGTCAATGATCTACTATTAGCCTCTGACACGGGCTCTATCTCTGTCCTGGTTCTCCTAGACCTAAGTGCAGCTTTTGACACGGTGGATCATGAGATTCTCCTGGACCGTATGGAGAACTATGTTGGGATTTCTGGTACTTCACTTCAGTGGTTTAGATCGTATCTATCTGACAGATCACAATTTGTCCACTATGATGGCTGCTCATCCAGGAGTTCCACTGTAAAATACCACAGGGTTTAGTTCTAGGCCCTCTGTTATTTTCGCTTTATATTCTGCCTTTAGGAAACATAACTAGAAGCTCTGGGATACATTTTCACTGTTACGCAGATGATAGTCAGCTATATATGTCTATAAAGCCTGGAGAATTATTACACGCTATGGAAAAATGTGTTTTTGGGATAAGAACTTGGATGACAGCAAATTTCCTTATTTTCAAGTCGGATAAAACAGAGGTGCAAATTTTCGGTCCTAAAATATACCGAAATAATTTATCAAATCTGACCTTAGACTTAGACAGCATCCAAGTCTCTCAAAGCCAGCTGGTAAAAAATCTAGGAGTCACATTGGACCCTGACCTTTCGTTTGAGTACAATATTTAAGCAAATTACCAGAACTGCATTTTACCATCTACATAACATATCACCAAAATATGAAAATTCCTCTCAAAGGATGATGCTGAAAAATTAATACATGCATTTGTTACATCCCGACTGGAATAAGCGCAGCTAGTTCAGGCAGGGCAATCGGGCAGCGCGAGTCAGTCATCGGGGACGTAAGGCGTCTTACTCCACCCTTCCTTTCCTCCGCCCACTACCACACCCATGTTAGCAGCGCATATCCATTGGGCCACGTCCGATAAGGCGTCTTTAAAAGACGCGCGGATACGCACACACTCACCCCGGTAGTTGTATGATCAGTGCTGCTGCCACCCTCCACCATCCCCTTCTCCCCCATGCTGTCTGTATGTTCTTTCCACCAGGGGGATTATATCTCTATTGCTCCCTGCCTCATATGTCATGTATGGAGGTGTTGCATCGAGGAGGCAGGGAGTGCTTCCCTTAGATCATCCACTCCGCCAAGTTAAATCTACATGTTCATGTAACAATAAATGCTCAAATCTAATACGTGATTGTCTTGACTGAACTACTGCAATGTGTTGTTCTCTGGCCTCCCAATTACCTACTTAAAAAATTTACAGCGGGTGCAAAATGCTGCTAATAGATTATTGAATAGAACCAGAAAGTTTGATCACATAACATCTACTCTCGTCTCTTTAGACTGGCTCCCTATCCAAGCCAGAGCTTATTTCAAAGTTCTATTACTAACCTACAAACCTCTGCATGGATTGGCACCACTTTACCTCTCTGGTCTCCTTGCACCCTATCACCCCATAAGAACACTTAGATCTCAAGATGCCAGCTATCTGGTGGTCCCCAAAATGAATAAAAAAAACAGCTGGAGGCAGGGCGTTCTCATATAGAGCACCTCTTCTCTGGAACAAATTACCTGTCTCAATTAAGGAGGCTGATACTGTTTCGACATTCAAAATTAGGTTAAAAGCATTCTTGTTTAGTCAATTCTATGACTACTAAGCGTCCTATGACTGCTAAAGTATGTGTGTATGTACTTTCTATGTAAACCTGAAGTGTGTGTCTGTCTGTATATGTATCACTGATAACGTTTAATTACAATTAAAGCTTCTATATGTTCATGTTGCCCCATCTAGATTTTACAAATATACTAAACCTGTTACTGTATATTGTTACTGTTATAGTTTCTGTTATTAGTTGGAGACGACGGGGGACGGGTCTTTCTCATCCTTATTCGTATAAGTATAACTTATTTTAGAGTTATTTCCCCTGGAACAGATTTCATGTTCCAACTGAGGGGGGCTGGCGCTGTCTTAGTGTCTATGGCTGCATGAAATTCCCTTTTTTGCTCTGCTAAATTGCTGCAATAGTCCACACTTGACTGGTGGGGATCTCATTCTAATATGACTGTAACTGTTAGCTGCTCCTGGCATTCTCTAATCCCTGCTTTCCTTTTCCTTCTCTGTCTCCCCTCCACACATCCCCTGTGGTGTGGGGGGTTTGAGCTGTCAGCACCTGCCTTGTCGTCGGTCTGCCAACGCTGGACCTGGTCGCCAACCGGAAATCAGTCTCCATGACGGGCAACAGCGAGTTTCCCGGTCCCTTCCCACATCTACCAAGTTAAACAATGGATTTTGGTGTTTCAAAACCCATTGACATTTCCCTGCTATATGACTATGTCAAGCCTGTGTTCTGCTCCTCTCTTTCACCAACCGTCTCTGGAGGAGGGGATCCCTCACTGAATTGCTCCTCCCAAGGTTTCTTCCATTTTTTCTCCTCTAGTGAGTTTTTCTGGGAGTTTTTCCTTGTCTTCCTTGAGGGTTTAGGTTGGTTGAGGGGCAGTTCTATGGGCGTATGTGAAGCCCTCTGTGACATGCTTGCGTGTAAAAAAGGGCTATACAAATACATTTTGATTTGTATCTGCGTACCATAATTTTTGGACTATAAGGCGCACATGAATATAAGTCGCAGCAGCTAAATTGAATGATGTGTACATATATAAGCCGCAATGGACTATAAGCCGCAGGTGTTTTAATGTTTAAAGATCCCATGACATGCTGTTTTTGGATGCTTTTATATAGGCCTTAGTGGTCCCCTAATACTGTATCAGAAGTCTCTTTCCCGAAATTCAGCCTAGGTGCAGAATTACAGCCACTACTAGCAGTCCCACAAGGAGCTTTCCTCAGAACGCGCTGTTTTGGTGTCTGTAGCTTTAAATGCTAATGAGGAGCGGAGGGGCGGCACCATGCGCTAATGTTTACAATGGATGTATCGCAATGGCTGTAGCCCCGTTGCTGTAAGATACCTCGAATTTGCCCATTCTCATCTGATAACCCTGGTTTGCAGAGGTACACACTCAGTCATTTCAATAAGGGGAAAGGCAGATATCGCGCGCGTCATAACACCAACAGCAGAACGGTTATCCAAATAACAAAGAAGTGTACAACACTCACGTTACAGCATGTGTATTCACACACATACTTGATGCTATCTACCTTTCCATTAGCGACAGTAACTCAGCTGTTAGCTTCAGAGCTAATGTTACAGCTACATTCTAAGGGTAGCAAGCTAGGTAACCATATACAGTAAAGCTACAAAATTATATAGCGTTAGTTAACTTACTTGTCCGAGGTTAGTAGCTGGACGAAGGAGAGTTAGTACTGATCCAGAATTTAATTTCAGCAAGGCCAGTTTTGTATTAGCTCAAATTGAAGAAACAGTCGTGGCTGAAGTGTTTGGCGCAGACATACAAAACACATTTCCAGAGAAAATAAAATTAAGACACTGGGTCCAGAGGCTCGGATGAAGGAACTGTAAAGATTTTTGTTTTCCTTTGTACATCCAAACTGAGTAAATGTAATGCTTCGTTCGTTTGCAAGCCATGATGTCTCTCGAGGATAAAAACACTTGCACGGTCGTAGCTCAGTTTCTTATGGGCGGGCCAGATTTTCTGGGCGGGCAAAGCAGAGAGAGGGGAGGTAACCTCCCTCCTTGTGACGTCACAAGGAGGAGATTTTCAAACAGAGCAATTGAGCCTTCATTTTCTCAAAGGCGGAGAAGAACACCCAGGGCTTGGTTTACACATATCAAAAATTCTAGCCACTGGGGGACCAAAGGCATGCTAGGGGAACTCACATTAATGTTAAATAACCTCCTAAAGTGAAGTTTTCATGTCATGTCACCTTTAATTACCATATGTAAGGGTTTGTGCACAGAGGGGATTGTCGGGAAAGAGATGGCTGCTTGAGGAAGCTCCCATTTATTAACATTTCAACAAACAAGTTGCATATTTGCATAACGTATACAAGTGTTACCAGTGTGCAAACTACGGGGGGGTCCGGGGGGGCTCGACCCCCCCCCTCCCCCCCCCGATTAACCCACGAGCCCCCCTGAAAGCCTCAAAAGCAAAATTTGAAGGCGGTCTCAATTCTTTTCTAAATAAATAAATATTGTCACTAATGGTCACTAAAATGTTTTTAAGCTCATCATGTTCAGTATTCAGAAATCAAAACATTTATTCACCATTTTTTTGGCCAAGCGGAGCCAGCCAGTCCTGTGCGCCAAACAGAAACGTTGAGAAGTCAATGGCTAGCAAGCGAAAGTTAACCAGAGTGTATCATTCACATACTTTGGGTTCACATCCAAAAAGGTGGCACTCAGAGATGAAGAGGCACCAAATGACAATGCTGTTGCAGCTAGCACAGTGGGCCCACTCACTACCAGAACAGAGGATCATCTCCCACCCAGTGATTCCCCAGAAGAAATGAGGCCGAGTGCTCCGAAGACGCAGCAGGTGCTGAGGTAACGTTAGCTGCTACTGCTGCTAGCACAAGTGACTTGCCGGCTGGTTGGTCAACGAAGCAGGTGGGCACATGGAAAGACCGCAACTGTCTCCGATAGGCTATACCTGGCATTTATTCAGTTAATTGCTCTTGTAAGTGTGCCAGATTGGTGTCAATCATTGTCATGTCTGCATTGTAATGCACAAGTTTGCCTCCTTGTTATAAAACCTTTGAATCACAAATTACCATATAGCCATATGTTTAATGTAGGTTTGTATCATTCTGAAATCATTGTTCATCATTGTTTAATGCATTAGGCTAAATGGTGTAGCCTATGTATTTAAGTTAATTTTCTATAAATGTAGCCTACATATTGAACTGAGGGAGAATGAGAAAATCAATGTCTGTGGTAAATCATCATTTTCCCGTTGGGTCAGAGTTACAGGAACGTCTGGTTAAGCAACAACACGGGCTAAGCCTGACAGTTAAGCTTAATTTATACTTAGGTCGCGGACACTTTTGAAATGGTCGCAGACGAAAAAAAAAGTGTCGCTCAGGCAGCTGCATTTATACTTCGGCAAACAGTCACCTGTGCTCAAGGTTCACGTGACGTAAACAAAATCATTTTACTGTTACATTCATAGCTATGGTTACATTGTTAACGCTTTGTAGCCTAGGTGATCAGTCGGAGAAACTGACCATTTAGACCATTAGAAATTTCTCCTGGTAGGCGACACTTCTAAGCGACTGTTAAAAGTGTCGACCGAGACGTCATTTCTGTCGGCGACCTTTTCAAAAGTGTCTGCGACCTAAGTATAAATTGGGCTTTAGCCTGCCCCCAGGGCCAGATTAACAATTTTCTGTGCCCTGGGCAACAAGGCTTAAGGGCCCCTCCCCCCTGTGTCTGATGTGATGCTAGTTACGGATGTCCAAAATGAATGCGAGCGGATTTTTGGGGCCTTTATTTGAGCACAAAATAGTTTTTTGAGCTTTATGTAAAATAAACATTTTACAAGCCGTTTTTCAATTGGTAAAATCTTGGCAGACAGTAGGTAAGAAAGTAACAGCTAGCTGGCGCAGTTACTTGTAAAATGCATAGATAATGTTTAACAGTAAAATCTCAATCTAGCTTGCACCTAACTAAGTTAACATATTTGAGTGTGCTAACATTAGCAATAACGTCAGCAAGTTTGAGGTGTATGCATAGGCTAACCATTAAATTAGCAGCACATTTCCCGTATTTAACAATGATTAAACATGGACTTACCTGAAAGTGATGCACGGGCACCATCTCAGTCTCTTTCTTTCTTTTTTCCTTCTCCTGACTCCTGTTATCGTTTGAAGCCCATCTTAGAAAAGTTGACCTAGCCTACTGTCAAAGTTTGTCAGCCCACTGAGGGAAGGGCACCCACAGCGAGCTTGGGAAGTTGAGTGTGTAGCCTATTTGTTTTGTTTTGGGGGGGGGGCACCATTGTAACTTTTTGTGAACATTTAAATAGGCTACATCTCTTGTTCTGCCTGTTTTGTAATATACGTGTCTAATATTTCTATACTAAAATAATATTGGTATTATAAGTATTATAACTATTTTGATTTTTCAGTTGGCTATTTTTTGGTGCCCCCTCAGGAGTTGGTGCGTGTGAGCGTAGTGAGCGTTATGGGAGCGGCGGCACTGGCTACTACTAGACTACACAAACACTGTTTTTGACGTGATTTTAACATTTTGATCGAACGAGTTGTAATAAAGTACTCACATTAAGGAAAGTTAGGACTGCGTTCATAGCGTGATGTAACATTTTAGTTGACATTGTCCAGGGCCCCTTAGATGTCATGTGCCCCTGGGCAAGTGCCCAGTTGCCCTAATGGTTAATCCGGCCCTGCCTGCCCCGGACCAGGCTAGTTTCGAAGCATAAGTTGCCATAGTAACTGAGTTCGAACTACGTTGAGCTGGCTTTATGGAACCAAATGAACTAGAAATGAGTCAGACTAACTGACCTATTCTGTAAACCTAGCCTGGCTTATTCAGTAAACTTGCTTTATGGAACAGGTCTCTGGGCCTCTTAGTCTGGTCCATTGATGGCCACCTTTGCAACACATCCAAGCTGGTAGTGATGTTTCTGATTGGCTGGTTTTTAACTCTATACTCTGTATAACTGGAGGCAGGTATCAACTCAGCAACAATCTGCACCGTGTCAATTAATTGTATATAGTGGGACAAGTTATCCCTTCTCAGTGTGAGAAATGGTTGAAATGCATGCGAATGCTCCTTTTTAACTGCCTGTAATTACAAGATGATGTCCGCACTTGCTGTTTCACTTGCCTTCATGACCATCTTACTCACAAAACCGCCTTGTAAAGAAATCAGTAATATAACTCGACGAGCCATATCTGCGAAGCTTAAACTTGAAAAAACAAACTTTAGCTATCTAGCTCATCAGCATTGCTAACTAAACTAAGCTGTAAAACAAAGCTGTAATCACTGATGGGATGTAGTGTTAATGGTCCAGGCAGGCGGGCGGGCCCAGAAACGCTGCCTCCCAACGCCTACATTAAAATTTATTAAATCCCTTATAGCCAGGGATGGATTAACCAACGGGCCTACCGGGCCCAGGCCCAGGGGCCCATGAGCTCAGGGGGCCCCTAACCCAGAGCCTCTGCGTGACGTCGCTGTTATTAACTTGATATGTATTGTATTGATATGATATGACACAATGCGCCATAGCCGGTATATGCTAGGCTTAAGTCATGAATGTCTTTAACAGGGCCCCAAAAGTCCTACTGATTAAACAAAAAAATAGCCTAAACATTCACTTTGAAGATGTCACAAGAAAGAAACCATCATGATACCTTTCAAGTGAGTGTTTATCCCCTCAGTTTATCTATAGGACTTTAGAGGGGCTGAGTACTCCATGCAATATGGGCCCTTCAACTTTGTAGGGAGAAGTTCAAAAAGCAAGTGCAAAACAATAGCATTAGAGCTGTGTCTAAGCACCCCCAACACACACTATTTATTGAAGATATAATATTGTTAAGCCTATGATGGTCATTTTTCAAGAAAGAGAGAGGGTTGTGTGGGCTACAAATGTACACTAGGGTTACAACTATCAAATATTTTTGGAATATAAACGTAGTTTATTTTGTACTTTTGCGTTTTAAAAAAACAATATCAATATTATTCCTGATTTATTTTTTTGCGGGGAGGGGGCCCTTGACACATCCAGGCCCGGGGGCCCGTGGTTTCTTAATACGTCCAAGCTTATAGCCACGATCTCTTGTTGCATCATTCTGACTTCGCCAACTGAATTGGGCAGTCACTCACGCACTATCGCTCATCACAGGAGGTGGTTTGAGAATATTTACGTTCAAAGATTTCCAAGATGGCCAATACACTGACCTTTCGATTGACACCTCGTTTGACCCAATAGGAGCTTCCATGCCCTGGCAATAGCCTTCTAAAGCCAACCAGGTCCGTGCGTCTTGCCTGCAAAAATTGTTATGGATATCCAAGAGCTGGGCCCTGTGTTGGAATGCACAACAAAAGTCAAGCAAATCAACTGTAAAAGTTCTCTGCAACTGGGACTTTTCAGCGGGAGCTGGCAGACAGGTCAGAAATAAGCCAATCCACTCCAAGATCTTCATTTCACATTCAGTTAATTTTTTTCACCTTTGTTTTTTTTGTTGCCTCAGCCATTTCCCATTAACCCTAGCTGTGTGAGTTTGAAATATTTCCAACGGTCCCCACAGCGTAAGTTATTTTTCCGTAACAGTAGCTAGCTAGCTTTAGTTAGCTTCAGGGTTAAGTTACCTAGCATAATACTCGTAGCAATCCTACTACCATGTTAGTGTTACTTGCTAGCCTTCTAATTAGTTCAGATAAAGCCATACTAAAGCGTTTGTCGCATAGTTTTTGTCTAATATAGTTTGAAAATAATCAATTGGAATGTTCAAATCACATATTTATGATGTTATGCTGTGGGACCCACATTCGAACGATCACATATTTGTGACGCTACTCATTCACGGGTTAAAAATCATTCATTGTTCACAATCGGTTAATTGAAAAGTTGACGGGGTGTGGACAACAACCTTGTTCACGTGTGCACAATCACAAGTTAAGTGGAATCTATGAAGATAAACGTGTGATATCGGTCGCGGTTTCTCCGTATGCATACTTTTATGGATTAATTTACACAGAGGATATATTTGGCCCCAGGTGTCTTGCTTTAGGACCCAAGGTTGTGCCCTGTGTGTGGTTGTTTGGATAAGCAGTTTGCGTTTGCTACTTTTAAGGATAAACAGGCCTATAAAAATACAAAGATGGTGCTGCCATTTTGAATATTCTCTCCGGTCTCAAATTATATTTTCTGAGCAGTAGGGAAGCGATTGGTCAACAAACAAATTGGTCCAACTTTCATTACCTTTACATCCCTACTTTGTTACATAAGTCACATTTCCACCAAAATTACCCGGACCAATTAATCCCAGGAACTTTTTTCAAGCAACCTTTTGATTCCTCCAGACCTTTGTTGTCTGTGTTTTCATCGTGATCTGAAGTACCATGAAGATTATGGAAATAGTCCGGTGACGTATGACTGTGCACGACTGCTCCTTCCAGTCCAGGGGGGCCAGTAAAGTAGAAGATTATACAAAGTGAATAAAGCAGTTTCTGATTCTGAAAACATTGATAATGTCATACAAAGCGACAGACATTTGTGCAACGCTGCAACAACAACAAAGCATGGAGGAAATTCAAGCTGTGCTGCTGTTGATTGTAATCATGTATTTCTGAATACATTAGTATACAGAAAACGCTGTAAAAGACATGACGCGATGAATCGCAAGCTGTATCAGTCTGTTACAGCATAACAGATCAAGTCTGTGAAAAAAATAGTGGTTAACATAAAATGCTGCGAGCACTAAACTAATCAGCATGTTCAGCTCCCAAGTCCAACCTCCCCAAAAAAAAAGAAAGAAGAAGGAAAAAGTACCACCTCCAGAGAAGGGTCTTTGCGATGGCTAAATATTTTAGCCGGAACTTAATTTTGACCCTGATTCCTGTGTTGGAAACACACAGAGTACCTCCAAAAGTCCCTTTTCTGCGGTGGAAAAGCGTCTTTAGTATTATTATCATAGCAGAACTAGAAACTAGTCACGGTCTGAAATACAAACATAGGGCACTAGTTCAATTTAATTGACTTAAAAAATAAATTTAGACATTTTGAAATGACAGAATGAATGACCAAATGACAGGAATGACCAAACTGGATGATGTCCCGGAGCCAGAAATAAACACTGATTTATTATGACCTTATTAGTATCATATCACATTGATTGTACAGAACTAATGCAACAGTAACAGGGGATTTATCTATTTCAATGTCTGATTAAGTAGTTTACCAAGAGTGAATCAATGCCAGTGTTGGCTTAATTAGGCACCTATTGAAGAGACAGGCGTATTGAGGTATAATCATGGTGAGATTAAGACAAATGCATCTGTGAACTGCTCACACATACGCGTGCGCACACACACACATAAGCACGCAGAGGCGTGACACACATGCACCAGTATCAGCATGAACTCTCCCTCTCAAGTCATCATGAGATCTCTGCAGGACCGAGACAGGTACCAATGAAAATCGATCATCCGTCCATCTCATTTATGAACAATTTTATTTATCAACCAATAAATAACTGAACAAAAGCCAATATCTGGCAGCATGCACCCTTTTTATAGCTGAACTAATGGCACAGCAGCCATTGAGAACGCCACACATATCCATAGATCCATACAAAAGTCCTGTGAAGGAGGCTTCTGACATTTGTTCTTGGTAGCATTGTTAACGTGTGGGGGTTAAAGGTCAGTGTGAATATTTCTTTTTGCTACAGTATTTCATGTTCTTCAAGTGCAATTTTGGAGTCTAAATCCAACTGTCCACAATGCACACACACTATTAAACATCAGACAAAAACAAACTGCACACCCACAAGCACTCTCATAAAACATTTATATGCACACAAAGACACACATCAAACAAAGAGAAGATCATTGACAGAACACACAAACACACCAGGCAAAAGCCAAATTCATGAAGACAGTCACAGTCGCTTATGCACTCACACACAGGCAAACACACATCTCTAATGCTCTCTCATCCTCTTTCCATCCTCACTAAATGAAAGGAACTAAAAGCGATCCTCTTAATTAACTCTTTCGTTATCCAGCAGCATTCTCAAAGGTCATTCTGTGAGAATGGCACAATTTGTCTTTCCTTACAGGGCAGATAAGGAGTCTTCAGTTAATGCAACCAAAGACCAAACACACACAACATGCTGGTAACTATAAATATGCCGCTCAGAGTGGAGGAGTCATTAAGTCAATCAGGTTGAGAAAATTAGCTGGCCCGACTAAGAGAGAGGACCTCATTTGGGGGCAGACATAGTAAACCTTAAGGAGTGGATTCATTATGTTCAATTATGAGTGGTTTCCTTTTCTGTACAGATTCTGGAAATTGTAAAAATCGTATCGCTTTGGTGAGCAAGTTGAGGGTTGGTGCTGTTGGTGCGATATATTTTTAAAATAAATTAGTAATGGTGGTTGGTGGTTATTATTGTAAATGGAACTGTTTCTCTCACATATGTAAGTACAAAAAACACCTACCAGGATCTGACTTGGAAAAAGTGTCCATGTCCAAAAGATTCCTGTAAAAATAACAATATTAACAATTAGTCACAGAGTTGGGGTGAAACAAAGAGGTTCATATTGACATATTAGACGAGTACATGAATGACCTGAAATGTATATCACACACATACAACACAAAATTGGATGGCGGACATATAAGTCTGTAAGTCTTTTGTGTGTCAGGCTGGTAGCTGTTCTCCACAGGCAACCAGACAGGTTTGTCTTGCAGGTCTAGCGAGCACACGTTTCCTTTCTGTAAAATAATTGGACTGAAATAGGTACAAGCTTCTGGAATAGATACAAGTGGGTACAATCTTCTGAAATAGATAGGCCTGAAAGTGGGTACAAGTTTCTGGAAAAGATTTAAGCACTTTCGGCAGAATAGTGTCTATGAGACCAAATACAATACCCATCATTTCCACTTGAAGTAATGTCTTTCCACATTCCAATTTATTTTCCAGTCAATCTCAACTCTTTCTTGAGTAAATGTTTAGAGTAAATTAAGTTCTGTATTTGTATAGTCAAATATGTCCTCTTCCTGTTGAGTACAAAATGAGTATTCCATTGATTACATCAGTGTTGTTGTACAGATTGGCTCAGCAGATGTCAATCCATCATGTTGTTTAAGGATGTTTAGTCACTTGCATAAATCCATGTTTGGACCACTTGGGAACATGTATCAAATCTTCACTCTCTGTGACTGACATTCTCTTGTTTTGTAATGCCCCCGCCCCCACCTTTGTGCTAACCTACTAGTTGTGATTTGATATCAAGCATCAAGGCCACTCCAATATCCAACCTTACTACATGCAGAACAGGTGGTAACATGAGCTAACACAGCCTTCACATGTAACCCTATAAAACAGGCAGAGAGTTCAACACGACAAAGCTGGAAGAAACATTGTCATCAAATTAAATAATTAAGCTGATGACACCACCAACACTCAACAAACCAGAGTGAAAAAATAACTAAGTTGTCCAATTGTCCAAGAGAGATGTAACTTTATACAATGTAAGGATAATGAATCAATAACAACCCCATTAGTCTAGCTATTAATTAGGCAATAATCTACAGATGAATGTTTGGCCACACAACAACCATAATTGTTTTCATCAAGACATCAACCAAAAAGAAAACCTCTTGATTGTAAATACAATTTAAGGACTCTTTTCCAATTATGGTGCTAATGGCACCCCAACAGTGTAAGAGACATAGGAGGACATTTTGCTTACAAGACATAACAAGCTTACAAGACATAAACTCTGATATTTCTAGTCTGCTCAGCTCATAGAACCAACCCTGGCTTTCCTTTGGCTGAGCTATGAGCCAGAAAGCTAACATTATGCTAGCAAGATTCAAGCAAGATTCAGGGGGGGTCAAATGGCTGAGCGGTTAGGGAATCGGGCTATTAATCAGAAGGTTGCCGGTTCAATTCCAGGCTGTGAAAAATTACAATGTGTCCTTGGGCAAGGCACTTCACCCTACTTGCCTCAGGGGGAATGTCCCTGTACTTACTGTAAGTCGCTCTGGATAAGAGCGTCTGCTAAATGACTAAACGTAAGATTCAAAAGCAATAACATTGTGTACGGCTGACAAACCGTACAGAATTTGACAGAATGTTTGACAAGAAGACTAGCTAGCTAACCAGCTATGTCATTGTCCCCAAATCAATATCAAGATTTTTTACGAACAAATTAGAGCTAGGCTCGTCTATTGGCTACAGAGCCGGGCCAAGGCATAAGCGAACTAAGCGGCTGCTTAGGGCCCCCGTGGCCACCAGAGGGCCCCCAAGAGCATATTAAGTTACATCTTAATTTAAAAAAATTATATATATTATGTTAATGGTAATTATACAGATTCGGAGGGGCCCCCAAATCAATTCTGCTTAAGGCCCCATAAAGGCTTGGGCCAGCCCTGATTGGCTATATGTCCTGTTGGCCACAGCCCGGAGTAGCGGATTGAATAGCGAACGAGATGTGAGATGGTCACATCAAATTTGACATATTCTCCACACAGTAAATATAATTTGACAGTATGTTTAACAACAAGACTAGCAACAAGACTAATATCAAGATTTTAATGAACAAAATGATTAGCCATGTGTACTGTCTTGTTGGCCACAGCCTGGCTGAAGCAGATAGACTGGCGAGGTGAATAGTGAATGGGATTGAGATGTGACACTGACAAAATTCAGAAAATGTATATTCTCCAAATAGGTTATAAGAAATGTTGAAGTCAGTCTTTGTTGTAATTAGATGTTAGCTTGTTACAGTGTTTCAATAAATTATAAACTGTGTTTAACCCTTGTGTTCTCTTCGGGTCGTTCTGACCCATCAGTCATTGTGACCCACCGTCGTATTGCGACAACTTTACTGCATACAAAAACAAAGTGAAGCATTTTCTTTTAACCGTCGGGCTGTCTCAGACCCCCCACATTGCGAAGGTTAAAAGAAAATTATTTTTATTTGTTTTTGTATTGGGTAAAATTGGGTAAACACAACGATGGTTCGTTATGAACCTTTGGGTCATGTGACCCGAAGGCAGCACAAGGGTTAAAGGACTGTGTCCCTGTTTCTATGGTTACTTATTTTAGACACAGGCTTATACTATGTAGCCAGCGCATTAATTAAGAATGGTGAACAAACAGTTTTACAAAAATAATGGACACCCCTGCAGCCAATCAGAATCGAGTATTCACCCAGGCCATGGTATAATAGAAGTGAACGTGTAGTTTATTTAAGGTTAGCATGTCGTTCAGATAGAGGGCTGTATGCTAGCTGATGTTAGAGCGAACTTGTGTTGTGCGCGTTGGTGCAGTTTTTCTCAATCGTTTTGGCAAATTTTTGGAACAGTCTTAACATTCTCTAAACTACAATTGTCACAACTGTTTAATGGGACATCACAACTCTATTGCATGTCTGCAAAAGGTAGTTTCTCACCCAAAACATTTATTTCATGCTTCAAAACCTACTTATTGCATCAGTGAATTGGCCAATGCCACCAAAATGAAAAGTTATTTTGTAATCGTGTGAGCGGGGGGGTGGTCGCCTCGCCTCCCTCCCCCCAAGCTGTGTAGACAGAAATGGCATGCCGTCGTGTAAATAACATAAATAATATAAGGCCATCTAGTTTGTTTAATAAAGAGCAAGCTATATACCTGTTTTACTGGGAAAAGTCAATACTGTACAATACTGTTGTACACAGAAACATTTATGTATTTTGTATGTATAGTACATTTGTTCAATGTGTTACATGCAAACAGAACATTCACATTTGCATGCACATTCTTACACGTATGTAAAATCAAATAGAGTGAACAAACAATTGGCACAAAATGACATCCATGCAAAAAAAGAGAAAGAAATGTGTTGATTGGTAAATATTGCCATTCCTATTTCATTACTATGTCACCTGGCAGGTAACTTGCCAATTTAGCAGACATCACAAACAGTCCATGTCAGAATTTTTGAAGTTGTGAGGAGTATGAAAGTCACTGAGAATCAACTCATCAGTTTTGATCAGCATCCATGTGCATGTAGTTATAGTGCCCAATTGTACTTATTATTTTACATTTAGTCATTTAGCAGACGCTCTTATCCAGAGCGACATACAGTAAGTACAGGGACATTCCCCTGAGGCAAGTAAGGTGAAGTGCCTTGCCCAAGGACACAACGTCATTTTGCACGGCCAGTAATCGAACCAGCGATCTTCTGATTACTAGCCCAATTCTCTAACCGCTCAGCCACCTGACTCCTTTTGCACATGTGCCAAAACACATTCAAATTCCTTAAATTAATAATACATTCTAATCTGCTGTGCGAACCATAAAGTCATTGTGAATTTGTTTAAAAAAAGATTATTCTCATTCGAGACTTGAGCCAAAGCGATTGAGAAAAACTTTAACATAACAAAATTCACTGATCTATAAAGTATCCACTTAAGATTGTCTTGCTAGTTGTTGTTAGTAAACTGGCTTTAGTTCCATATCTTCTATTTTTAATTGTAGGTCGGTAAATATGCCTTCGGTAATGCCGTAAATTGAGTGTAAATTCTAGATTTTACAATGTGAACATGTCTCTAACATCAGCAAGCTAGCTCGCTGATGTTAGAGCGAACTTGTTTAGTGTGCGGTATGTTAAAATAGCAAAATTCCATGATCTGTAAAGTATCCACTTTAAATGAACTTGCTGTTAGTAAACTTGCCAGATTTTCATCCATGGAGCTGGCACAATGAATATGGCTTCAGCTATGGAGCTGGCTCTTAGATAAGAAAACTTCTAAAACAATGTTGTCAATAGACATAGTACTATAAGTATTTTCTGATGTAAAATATGGCTATGGTTTTGATGACAGTCATCGACTGGATCACGGGCACTGTGCACTAGCTCATTGTAATCCCCAATACCCTACTGAGGGTGGGTGAGAGGGTACTCTATATATTTAGAAAAAATAAGGAGGAAACTATGATAGATGATAGTTTTTATTGTCATTCAACAGTACAGCTAAGTGCACATAAGAACGAAATGTTGTTCTACTGGCTCCTAAGTAGTGCTCTAACTAAAAAAACTAACAAACAATACTCCTGTGCGGAGTGAATAAAAATATGCCATATAAATATAAATATTGCACATACCGTATTTTTCGGAAATAAAGCAGCGGCTTGTACCCCGATTTTACAGTTTTCTTGTGGTTGTAGGCTACGGTTTATATTTCGAAGCGGCTTATAGCCTGGTTTTAGAACAAAAAAGTGGCTTTGTCCCAAGATCTCTACAGACCGTGCAGCTAATTTAATGCTCAACACTTAAACGGGGGCTTATTACTTGACAGAGGAATTATTTCTACTGTGTCACGTAATGCTTACGTCAGCATAATGCCTACGGCAACTCCCGAGGGACAAAACACCCTTGTCCGTTGAACATAGAAAGGTCTTCTACAGTAGGCTATCCTCAGGATTTGCAAGGTAGCTAAACTTATACTATATCTAAAATAATTTTGTAGACATAAATGGATTTTGCCACTAAATGAGTGACTTGGCTTTATTTCTGGACATACTATCCACAACCGAAGTGTGTTACACAATGCTGTAAGATCGCCTATACTCGTGCATTGCTTGGTATTGTAGCGACAATGCCAGAGAATGTCTAATATAGGGAGAACGGCCATTCTCGGGAAACTTCCGGGTTCTGAACTGGTTACAGTTCCATGTGAGGGCGCTAACGAGCAAGTGCAGAATGAATGGAGGTCTATGGAGCTATACCCCTCAAAATCCACTTTTCTCGGGATATAATCTTTTCTTCAGTAATTTGAATTCTGAAAAGGGGAGGCAAAAAAAATACACACTGCTGGCTGTTAGATTTCTTTAAAGTCGCCTTTCTGTTCTAAAAAGCCTTTGAAAATGTCATTGACATCATACACATGGTACGACCAGAGCTACTGCTTTACGGCAAGCTCTGGTCACTTCCTTTTTTCTCTCAAGGCATCGACAACACAGCTGACAGGTTAGGCTCTCCCTGTCAATACAATACACATACAATATGCTAGAAAGAGTTTTGGCTTGCTAATGTTGTTGCTAATGTTGCTAATGCTCTGACATTCTGATTCCGCTTCGGATGCCATCAAGCGGGAGCTCTGGTCGTAGTCAGTCCTTCACTAACCAATCAGCATTCATTAGCAGAATGCTAGCGTGTTATGGGCAACAACGATTCACCCTGTAAGAAATCAAAAGGACATAAGTACTCGTTCATTCAACTTTCGACCTATAATCCATGTTGAACATGCAAAAACTACAATCAAATCGGAGATTTCTCAACGACAATCAGGCGAAAGAGACAAATTTAGCCATTTAGCTCCATAGACTCCCATTCAACATGCACTCACTCGCGATCACCCCCAGTGGAACTCTGGTGGAACTGCAACCAAATTCGGTACAATGGGGCTTAATAGGGCAAGGCTCTCCTTAAACAGGTTCTGACAATGCTCTTGGTACCCAGAATGCCCCGCGGCAAGCTGAAAAGCTACGAAGTTAAGGGCATTAGCTTAGTTAGATAAGCATTGTTTGGAGTTCTATTGTTGTGTTCGTTCTGTTCTGATGCTATGGTCTGTAGTTTAGATCATTTGAGTGTTCACCTTGATTGGGAATGTTGCCTAGTTAGATGGCTATCCAAGCTGTCCAATGGAAAATGCTTCTGGGGAAAAGAACAGTCGTGAGCATTGTTCCACTCAACGCTAGCCAGCGCTACGGTATCGTTGTTCCCGTTTAAAGTGCGGCCTATATTCCAGTGCCGCCTGTACTCCGATTTACAAACACGAAGCTCCCATTCTGGTGGGGTGCGGCTTATAGAAAATGTGGCTTATTTTTCAAAAAATACGGTAATATATATGGGTATTGCACATATTAAAAAGACAGCATATAAATACAAAAATCCCTTGCAAACAGCGGCATATAAGACCAATCCACATGAAGCTCACTGTAACGCATTTAGATGTAGTGATTAGGGATGGGGATCGATACCCGGTTGTGTAAGGACCCGGTTCCAAATTTCTCAAAACCCGAAGATCAATAAGGTCCGAGCTTATCGATACCGCTATCGAGACTAGGCTAAGTCATGTCATTTAAATCAAATCACTGGTGCACAAACATACATCGATTGTCTAATAAAATAACTAAATTCAATTGAATGGCCTGCCAACCGCCTAACTAAAAGAAGAATTTACAATCTACAATGACAACTGCGGGTTCGCTTCATTTCTAATTTTGTTGCTAGTTACGATGGCTGAACGTACTAAGCAGTCAAAGGCTTGGCTACATTTGAATAAAGCCAAAGATAAGGACGAAGCAACGTTGTGCATCAGCTAAAGATAAAATGCAGTACATTCGACTGTCTTCGAGAAGCAAAGGTGCCAACTCCAGCTGCCGTTGCAGGACAATCCTCCTCCTCCACCCAAGGCATGGAGAGCGCAGTCAGCGCACCCCAACTTTGTAGCAAGTATCCATCGTTGACAATAATAAGCCTCAATAATAAGAGCCAGGGCTCTGCAGTGCAACTATTTCACTCGCGTATGCCCCTAAAACTTGAGGCGTGCGCGAACCGGAATTTTTTTTTACGAGCTCAGTCAGTGTGTGAGTAAAGACTAGCCTCCTCCACCCCACTGCTGATCATTCAAAACATAGTCACCGGGAGCATGGCTCTGTGGGCTGCTTAAGCAGCTCGTTAAACATTAACAGAGACAGAACAAAATAGGGATGAGATAAGGAAGGTTTGGGTTTGGTTAGCTGGTCATTTAGCTATATCAGGTGCCTTTTGTTGAAACATGTCAACAATAAAGTCTTGAACAATGACGGCTTGTCAATGTCCCTTTCTGTCAACCAACCAATCACAGTCATTTACACTAGTTACTCATCCAGGTTGTGGATAGTACATCTGTAGTGGACAATTGTAGACTTGGCCAGAGCCAGGATCCATTGTTCCAATATGTGCTCCTTTTAGCCAGCCTCCTCCTGAGAGCCAACACGTTCCCCTTGTTGTATTTTATATCTGTTTTACTTAAGTTATTGTTGTTCAGTAGTCTTGTTTACATAAAGTGTGGCGTGGGTTGTGTGGGTGCTGCTATATGTTTAACATTTGCCAAATTCATTCATTTAGATGGTGGTTAGCTCAAGCTCACCCCAGAAAAGTATCGATAGTGGTATCGATAAAGACTCGGATCGTTAAGCAGTCTCGAAAATGGTATCGATAGCGATAAAAATTTACGATCCCCTTCCCTAGTAGTGATTAGGGGTTATTTAGAATTCAGAAATCTGATAGCTTGTGGAAAGAAGCTGTTGCAGAATCTGGCTGTTCAGGCCTGAATGCTGCGGAACCTCTTGCCAGAGGGCAGCAGTGAAACAGTTCTTGATGTCGATGGGTGGGATCTTTGGTTATATTTTGGGCCCGAATTAGACAGCGTTTGTGTGCGAGGTCCTGGATGGAAGGCAGTGAAGACCCGATTATCTTTTCCGCTGTCCTCACCACTCTCTGTATTGACTTCCAATTGGAGGCATTGCAATCCCCAAACCAAACGAAGATACAGCTAGTCATGATGCTCTCTATGGTGCTACTGTAGGAAGTGGTGAGGATGGGAGGTGGAAGATGTGCCTTCCTCATTCGGCATAAAAAAAATTAAGATGCTGCTGTGCTCTCTTCACAAGGGAGGCAGTGTTAAGGGACCATGTCAGGCTGTCTGTAATCTGTACCCCCAGAAACTTGGTACTACTGACTGATTCCACCGGAGTATTGCTGATGAGAAGTGGCATGTGGCTGTGCTGGTTTCTCCTGAAGTCAAAAAATAATCTCCTTAGTTTTTTCGACATTCAGGATCAGATTGTTTATATTGCACCAGTCCACAAGCTGTCTCACCTCCTCTCTATAGGCCTGTTCGTTGTCATCTTTGATGAGGCCCACCACTGTTGTGTCGTCTGCATACTTCACAATATGGTTTTTACTGAACCTGGCATGACATTCGTGGGTCATCAAGGTGAACAGTAAAGGACTCAGGACACAGCCCTGTGGGGAGCCAGTGCTCAGAGATATGACGCTGGAGTAATTATTTCCAACCCTCACCGACTGACTTCTTTCAGTTAGGAAGTCCAGTAGCCAGTTACACAGAGGGGTACCAATGCCCAAGAGTCCCAGTTTGCTTACAGAATGTTGGGGGAAGCAGTGTTTCCTCTAGGATTTTTTTTGGCAGTGGGGGCAGGTCTGTCCGAACTCCCCCCCGCCCCCAACCCTATATTTTGGAGCAGGTTAATGTAATAGTCTAATAGGTAATGTAATATTGCACATATTTTCGTCCTACAGTTAGGTCCATAAGTATTTGGACATTGACACAATTTTCATCATTTTGGCTCTGTATACCACCACAATGGATTTGAAATGAAACAATCAAGATGTGCTTTAAGTGCAGACTTTCAGCTTTAATTTCAGGGTATTTACATCCAAATCAGGTGAACGGTGTAGGAATTACAACACATTTTATATGTGGCCCCCCCCTTTTTAAGGGACCAAAAATAATTGGACAAACTAACATAATCATAAATCTAATTGTCACTTTTAATACTTGGTTGCAAATCCTTTGCAGTCAATGACAGCCTGAAGTCTGGAACCCATAAACATCACCAGACGCTGGGTTTTGTCCCTGGTGATGCTCTGCCAGGCCTCTACTGCAACTGTCTTCAGTTCCTGCTTGTTCTTGGGGCTTTTTCCCTTCAGTTTTGTCTTTAGCAAGTGAAATGCATGCTCAATTGGATTTAGGTCAGGTGATTGACTTGGCCACTGCAGAACATTCCACTTCTTTGCCTTAAAAAACTCTTTGGTTGCTTTCGCAGTATGCTTCGGGTCATTGTCCATCTGCACTGTGAAGCGCCGTCCTATGAGTTCTGAAGCATTTGGCTGAATCTGAGCAGATAATATTGCCCGAAACACTTCAGAATTAATCCTACTGCTTTTGTCAGCAATCATCGATAAATACAAGGGAACCAGTTCCATTGGCAGCCATACATGCCCACGCCATAACACTACCTCCACCATGCTTCACTGATGAGGTGGTATGCCCTTGGATCATGAGCAGTTCCTTCCCTTCTCCATACTCTTCTCTTCCCATCATTCTGGTACAAGTTGATCTTGGTCTCATCTGTCCATAGGATGTTGTTCCAGAACTGTACAGGCTCTTTTAGATGTTTTTTGGCAAACTCTAACCTGGTCTTCCTGTTTTTGAGACTCACCAATGGTTTACATCTTGTGGTGAACCCTCTGTATTTACTCTGGTGAAGTCTTCTCTTAATTGTTGACTTTGACACAGATACGCCTACCTCCTGGAGAGTGTTCTTGATCTGGCCAACTGTTGTGAAGGGGTTTTTCTTCACCAGGGAAAGAATTCTTCTGTCATCCATCACAGTTGTTTTCCGTGGTCTTCCGGGTCTTTTGGTGTTGCTGAGCTCACCAGTGCGTTCTTTCTTTTTAAGACTGTACCAAAAAGTTGATTTGGCCACACCTAATGTTTTTGCTATCTCTCTGATAGGTTTGTTTTGATTTTTCAGCCTAACGATGGCTTGCTTCACTGATGGTGACAGCTCTTTGGACTTAATATTGAGAGTTGACAGCAACAGATTCCAAACACAAATACCATACTTGAAATGAACTCTAGACCTTTTATCTGCTCCTTGTCAATGAAATATCGAACTCCCTTTATGAGGGAATAACATACACCTGGCCATGGAACAGCTGAGCAGCCAATTGTCCAATTACGTTTGGTCCCTTAAAAAGGGGGGGGCCCATATAAAATGTATTGTAATTCCTACACCGTTCACCTGATTTGATGTTAATACCCTGAAATTAAAGCTGAAAGTCTGCACTTAAAGCACATCTTGATTGTTTCATTTCAAATCCATTGTGGTGGTATACAGAGCCAAAATGATGAAAATTGTGTCAATGTCCAAATACTTATGGACCTAACTGTATTTACCCTAAAGCAATAAAGTTAGGCTACTTAAAGACACCTTACACTCATAAAGTATGTTCTAAATGGCATATATGCTGCCAATTAATCATTGACGTAACAACTTATTGTAAATGGTCAGTAGCCTAGCCTAGCGATTTAAGGTAGGCCACTCGGAAGCATGTACACTGTCTGCTTCATTTGATCTTGATAGGCTAAGCATTTTGTAGCAAATAATAACAATAAATCCACTATTTATTAATTAAAACGACTTCAGCATAATAATGCACCTAAAATACAAACGTAAACAAGGGCAGCAATCGCTATCGAATCAACAGACGTGCAATTTAGCTAGCAGGGGAAGAATACAAACAACGAAAATCACCAGTTAACTTAATTTAAATTTGCAAGAACTATAGACTAATACAAAAACAGGCTTAAATGAACTGACAACATAAGTTATACGACTTACAGTTCTCAAGGACGCACACACACAATCTCATCTGCAGTGTGAAGCGCGTGTCCGTGCTATTCTCCGACATGCACTCTAACAATCACTGCTGATAGATGGCCTACAATTTTGTACAGCCCTATTTCTGATACCGTGGCGGCAGAAATGTAGACAAAATCAACATAGAGGAAACACTGGGATGATCGTGTTGAACGCTGAGCTTAAGTCCACAAACAGCATCCGCACGTAAGTGTTCTTCTCCTCCAGATTTGCCAAGCTCAGATGAAATACAGAGGACATGGCATCCTCTGTAGAGTGTTTGGGGCAGTACGCAAACTGGAACGGATCAAGCATGGGGGGGATTTTTGAGATGATGTGGTCCTTTACCAGCCTCTCGAAGCACTTCATCATTATTGGCATGAGTGCTACTGGACGGTAAGACTTGTAATAACGCGTTTTTTGGGCACTGGTATTAGGGTAGCAGACTTGAAAGATGATATTTAAACATTAAATACTTTAATTTAGCTTTACATTAAAATCATACAAACGGCTCTGGCTCTCCCTCTTCCAGCTCCTCAGCTCTCTTAATACCTTGATATGTTTCTCTAACTTTTTTATTTACTGGGGCAAAAAAGGCTGCAATGTCCCTTCCTCGTTTCATGATGACTACTAGAAGAAGAAAAACGTGTAAAAAAAATAATATATATGTATATTTTTTTATTCAGTCAGCTCAGGGGGGGGCCACAGGGGGGGCCAGGGACATTTTTACAGGGGCACTGGCCCCTGTAGGCCCCCGTGTAGAAACGCTTCTGCTGTGAGGACAGGAGCCAACTGATTAGCGCATACCTTTAGTACCTTGCCTGGGATGTTGTCAGGCAAGGTAATTAACCCTTGTGTTATCTTCGGGTCATTCTGACCCATCAGTCATTGTGACCCACCATCGTATTGCAACAACTTTACCGCATACAAAAACAAAGTGAAGCATTTTCTTTTAACCGTTGGGCTGTCAGACCCCCCACATTGCGAAGGTTAAAATAATTATTTTTATTTGTTTTTGTATTGGGTAAAATTGGGTAAACACAACGATGGTTCGTTATTAACCTTTGGGTCATGTGACCCGAAGGCAGCACACTGGTTAAGGTTCAACAGAATCAGGTCTTTATTGCAGCTTTAAGTAGCACAACCAGGTTGGGTTGCACTGTGCACTACAGAACCTACCCAGTTGACTAAAAGACACAAAAATGTTGAAGCAAATGTTCACTTTTACAATGCCCTTAATTGATGCAGTCCCTGTGCGTGATAACTTAAATGTCATACATACACCAAACTCCAATTTTAGCAGCAGAGCCAACCCTAGGATAACATTCAAAAATCTATGCACACATCTGTCAAAGGTCTGGAGTTAATGGTGCATCAAGAGCTGTCAAACAAACACGTATCTCTCAAGTGATGAAAGACATTTTTGATGATCTGGGGAAATGTTATGACCCCACACAGGTCAGAACAACAGACAGGCTGACATCCATTACAAATCAATTCCTGCCAGTGGTTTAGGCCATATCGATTGGGTCAGGAATTTGTGACTGGCTACCTGTATGCCAAATGACATAACATTGATGTTCCTATTTGTTATGATTATTCATGTACTTTGCTTAGTTTCTGTCAGACACATCATGTTGGTGTCTGGTCACTTGGTCTCTCTGGATGCACCAACTCTATAATATCCACAGCGGATGCCTTGTGGAGTGACGGCTTTCTGAATTCACCCAACCCAATTCTTTCAGTGTCACGGACAGGAGACAACCCAATAAACCCCAACTGTTAGACCAACCCTCGCGGGACAGAGGGTCAAAAGTGCTTATCAACAACATTTTCATATTTTTCTACCCAATACAATACGCTAGCGTGATACGCTAACATTAGAGAGATGTCAGCTCAGGAAATATAGTTCTTATAGTGTGTTCTATTTTGTTCTGCTATTGGATTATAATGAATCTGCATTTTTGGGGGAAATAGCTATTCCAATCATTTAAATATCGGCATTTACAGGGTATGCATATTTAAGTCCATGGTTATTTCAAGGTGAACAAGCAGTCTTTTTACATTATCATTCTTGATCTGTTGGTAAATATTAATATATCTCATTCTGGGGTAGCCTCAAAATTACATTAAAATTGTACCAAATATCCCCATCCTTATACACCTGAAAAGCCTCCACTCCACTCCACTCTCTCAAACGCCCCCTCACATTTAGAGATGACACGTATTTATCCAACATAAAGTCTTGCTGTGGATTATTGACGGCGTATTCATATCCAGCAGCATGCACATCCATGTGATCTGGTGAGTTGCTCGACCTGGGGCTCTCGAAGGCACTCAGAATAAATAACGCTAGCTACTGCGCCCCCACAGTTATACACCCACCGTAAATGCAAATGCTTTCCAAAAGTCTGTGATTCTTTCAAATAAGTAAAGAGGTGTTTAAATAAGATGTAAGATAGTTGACATGAGGCTAGTTAAATTTGGCAAGATTTGACCATGCTCAAGAACAGGACAATCAGAGAAGGGAAACGTTTTGATCTAATTCTGTTAGGAAATCTTTGTCAATATTGTCGACATTCTTATGCAATTTCATTCCATATTAGTATCAGGAAACTGCTGTTGAACATGTCATTCCACATTTTCATTTTATCATACCTTATTCGACTGAATTAAAAACATACTGAATGCTATAAGTATTTTCTTACCTGCATGAGACGGTAACTTCAATCTTCGTCGCAGGTACAGTGGAGTTGAGTGGGTCGAATTCTCCAATAGACGCCATATTCTGGTTTAAAATGGGTTATCAAATTCAGAAGTTATTTATGTATGTCTAGCCGCTCTCGAGCGATATATTACGAACCGTTAAAGGGTTCACTAAGAAAAAGACAAAAGCTCAAAGTGACGACTGATGACATTCGTCTTCACGAGGTTGAGCGCAACGCGCATACCTGTAGGTAAACCACGTGACAGCGCTCGAGACATTCATTGCAAGGAGGTGTGGCGGTGGATTTCATTCATCGCGGAGAGCGCGCGTACGCGTCACTGTCACTGGAAAGCAATAGGTCCTTGAATCTTCGTATTTCCCACTGTTCATCGGTAGGTGGAGGCAGAGACTGTCAGAAGTTGCTGGCAATATCCTTCCATAGTCGTAGACCAGGCTACATGGCGAGTTTAATATGGGCTACCAAAGACGCATATACGGAACAGCAGCTATTTTCATAATGTGCAGGTCTAGAGGGCTTATACTTTACTTAAAGGCAGGGTAGGCAATGTTGTTAAGAACTTTTTGTCATATTTGCCAAAAGTAACTCAACGTCTTGATAGCAACCAATATAGCTAAAGGTTTGACGGTAATATGAAATAATTCTGACATCTGTGAGCGTTGCAAGACTGTAATAAACACGACCAATCATTAAAGGGAACCCTGACTATTGATTGGACGGCTACCTGTCCGTCTACCTACCCACCTGCGCACACTCTGCCCCTGCACTCAATGCGCGTTACTGTAGTTTTGAAGGGAGGGGGTGGGATATTTTGGTTTGAATTGTTTCAAACAGAAGCCAAAATAGCTAGCTTCGCAAAACTTGCCTACCCTGACTAACGCAGAGCAAACAAATAACCCACTGTTGTAACAGAGCTAGTGACTGACTAACTACTTACAGGATTGCTTACAGGAACTGCTTCCGGATTAACTGTAGTGTACAGAATATAAACAAAACACAAACAACCTACACGGGTATTTAAACTTTTTTAATTCAGAATTAGCGACCTTCAGCTCAATTAATCTTTCCCAATGTCGATCTCTGGCGACAATTAAGAGAGCAATTTAAAACAAGATAAAATTACTTGAAAATGAATTGACTGTACAAAGAAAAACGTTCTCTATACTCAGAAAATAAGGACGATGAGTGCAACGCAGAATTTAAAATTAAAAGGAAAGAAGACAATCCTTCAATACAATTCCACAAGCTAAAGTTGGAGAGATGCATGCAGACACTGTAATACATGGAAATGAAGTGCTTCAAGTTACAATGTACAGTATAGGCTACTACAGAAGTATTGTAACATGGTGAATGATTTGTGATCGTTATTGACATTTTCTGCAAAACCATGGCATGTCAAGTGATGTCTTCAACAGTGATTAGGCAGTGAACAGGGGTCTCTGGTATGTAATGTGATGACGCCAGAGCAGAAAATAAATCTTACCTAATTTTCAATTACTTCAACAATTACTTGAACAACATATTGGAAAGAAATCCATGTCATTATTTTTGGAACACAAAAGGAGTATTCACCTTCTTGCATTACCTTAAAGCAAATATGTAAACATGAGTCCAAACCAACCAAAAGAGATTCTCTGATTCCCTCCCTTCAACAAGTTATCTAAAAGTAATGGCCTCCAAAAAGAAAATCTTGAGAGATAACCCCTGGCATTGCTTTATCTACTCTGCTTGGGCAACATAAATAATAGCCTAAAAAAGGTGCCTGTAGCTAATTGTGGATCACTCGAGAACCAGATATCACTCAATTTCCAAAGCCTTACAATTGTGTGAACACATTTTAAAATAAGCGTCCGGCAGGTTAACATGTTGCACTCCTCTGGTAGAGCCCTTCTATCCAATATGACTGATGTTTTTGATTGACAAAAATGATGTCCCTCAACATCCTTAAAACAGCATACATAATTAGTTACCTTGAAATCATAGCACAACTAATGTAATCAAACAAAGCAGAAACAATGACTGTTCTAGCAGTCTGGTGACTGATAGAGGGTGGAAGAGCCATTGACCTTGGAGCTTAACTGGTAACAGATTTTTTTTCCATTAAATTCAAGCTTTCAAACTGTACAAGATACAGATGTTTGAAAACAATGTTAAATTAAGAATCACATCCACACTTATGATAAAAGGCACAACGAAAGGTCCTGAGGTATAGCAGTCATCAAAACCATTTGGCCCTCAAGCGAACGTAAAATACCAAGTGCTGCTCAAATCTTGCACTGACAAATTTGATAAACCGCTGATTAACGACTACTAAAAATACACTGGTATGCCCCTTGCAGTCTCAATGCCCTTCAACTCTGAAAGGCCAGCTTCTGGTCACAAAGAGCAACTTGTGAGAGACAGTGGGGTGGAGAGAACTGCTTAACTGGCAAAATTCTAAGGTGGGTTTGTACTTTACTAGCTTGATCAGCAAGGAAGAGCTATGAAAATATTAAACAAAAGATTATGTACAATGGACTAGACCAATGCCTTTTTGTGCTTCAGTTTTGAAGATTGATAAAGAAAAAGGGGGTTGAGGTGACTGGATGTGAAATATGCATGTGAATATGAATCAGCTGATCCAACCATCAAATCATGGGTTTTGGAAAGGGCACCATATATTCATCTATTCAAATATTTTATGAAAAAATTAAAATGTAACGGTAGATACTCCAGCTTGGTTCAGCATTGAATAGCAGCTTGTCAGTCTATTCATTCACTAAAAAAGGAGAAGTACATGCTTTTCTGAGGAAGATCGTCAAGATGAATCCCAGAGCATTCTTTCTTTTCTTTCAATAGGAAGAAATGAAAGAATTGTCTGTCATTTCAAAGACAATGAATTATTGGTTTGAACTAGGTAAATTGGTGTGTAATTAAGGTCAAATGTTGTTCTACAACATGAGCAACTGAGATGGCCAAATAAGCCTGCAGTTCCCTTTTGATACTGTGGCCAACCACTCCCTGAATTTGACAAACATGCAACACACAAAAAAGAACAGTAAAGAGGAAGTTCAAATGGCACAGATAAGATTTTAAAAATCCAGGACACTAACATTTGCTAAAAGAAAAGAACCAAAAATGAATATTAAATATGTCTCAGCCCCTGGGTCGAGTAAATTAATTTTGGCACTTCTTTTATTGAACTCTTCTGATGTCCGACCATGAAGCACCCCACCCTTCCTCACAGGGTGGGATTATGTGATGAAGAGTGTGAGTAGATTAAAGATGTCAACGGCCAATGAGGATATGGGGATGGGAGGGAGGAGAGAGGTCATCAGACGATGTTGTTGGTACCGCGGAGACCCACGCCTCGGGCAAACTGCTCAAGAAGGCCTGAGATGGCACCAGAGGGGCTGGAAACCGAGGATTTGAGCCCCACGGTGGAGCTGTAGGCAGCCAGGAAGACCTCCCTCACCGCCTCCAAACGGGCCTGCCGCTCTGGGGGGGGCAGGCACCTGGGGGATACAGAGGGGAATGAGAAGAGAGAAAAGGGATAGTTTTTAGGGAAGAGGAGATTAACAGAGGGAAAAGGAGTGGGGGTTGGAGGGAATTTAACCAAGAGGACAGAGTCAGAGTAGAAAGAGAAAGTCGAGAAACAAGAAGTAGAATAACAAAAAAAACTGAGTCGCTTCAGTTATTGTCACCAAGTGCTGAAAAATTAACCCTTGTGTTATCTTCGGGTCATTCTGACCCATCAGTCATTGTGACCCACCATCGTATTGCGACAACTTTACCGCATACAAAAACAAAGTGAAGCATTTTTTTTTTACCGTTCGGCTGTCTCAGACCCCCCACATTGCGACGGTTAAAAGAAAATTATTTTTATTTGTTTTTGTATTGGGTAAAATTGGGTAAACATAACGATGGTTCGTTATGAACCTTTGGGTCATGTGACCCGAAGGCAGCACAAGGGTTAAACGTTAAAGGTCTCATTTGAGGTCTCATTGTGGGACTGCTCGTAGTGGCTGTAATACTGCACCAAGGCTGAATTTCGGGAAAGAGACTTCAGATACAGTATTAGGGGACCACTAAGGCCTATATAAAAGCATCCAAAATCAGCATGTCATGGGATCTTTAAAGGCAGCATCTCTCTGAACCCTGCTTCACTCATTCTCTTCCATCCTATTCATTCTCCCACCCTTCATCCGTTCCCCTCAAAGAAGGATGGGTATGCAAGATGTTATTTACTTATGCTGGCTGCGAGTGTTGTTCTCAGGACACACTCAATTTAGTAGCCAGACCAAGCAGAAATTGAATTATGTCCCACTGTGGGGATAGAGAAAGGGGGGGAGGTGTTGGATAACGCAGATCACTTTCTCATTCTGCCTCATACCTTCCACTCTTCCAACTGTTTATCCCCCCCACACCACCACCACCTCCCCACCCCAAGTCCCCTTCTAGGTTTCAGAGAATTATGCAAAAAATGCAATACTGCTTTGACTGGGGCACCACTAACAAATGGTAGTTGGGTAGAATGAGTTCTTCTAAATTGAGTTCTGGGGAGCAAAAAGCAGGTCCCTGCTCTGAGGGTAGCACAATTACAAAATACAGGAACTTTGAGGGTGGGGCTTCAGTGCTGAACATTTGAAATTGGTTGAATACTCGTAGCAGCGTCCAAGTATTTCAACCAATATTTCAACTAATTTCTAAAAATCCTGCAGATGCTTTAACCCTCGTGCTGCCTTCGGGTCACATGACCCAAAGGTTCATAACGAACCATTGTTGTGTTTACCCAATTTTACCCAATACAAAAACAAATAAAAATAATTTTCTTTTAACCATTCCAATGTGGGGGGTCTGACAGCCAAACGGTTAAAAGAAAATGCTTCACTTTGTTTTTGTATGAGGTAAATTTGTCGCAATAAGACGGTGGGTCACAATGACTGATGGGTCAGAATGACCCGAAGATAACACAAGGGTTAAGTAGGGTTCTTGTTTAGTACCGGTTCCCAGTGAATCGATTCCTTGGAATCGTTAGCAGACGATTAACGATTCTGTTAACGATTCTCTGTGCCGTTGCGCATGCCCAAATTTTTATAGTTTATTCAGACAGACTGCAGCAAACATGGCAACTAGGAAGAAGCGTTCTAAAGTTTGGTTGTATTTCACACGACAAAATGACAACAACGCCACTTGTAATGCGTGTAAAAAGTATATTTCGTCGAAGGGAGTAAATACTACAAATATGAAGAAGCATTTGAACACACAGCATGGAATAAAGTTACTGGAACGTCATGTGTTCGATGCATGCAGCAGTGCAGCTAACGTTCGCGCTCCATCTCTAACTATCTAAGGTAGAGCTAAACTGCTCAAAAGTGATCACAACCACTTGCAACTGTGTGAAGCAATTTGCCTTTATTGTGTGTAGTCGATCTAGTTATCTTCTGTCCCGTCGTTTGAAGCATACATTTTAGCTCCGGCATTCGTCTCCCATTAGTATTGATCTTATTGATCATTTCACGTTATCGGGGCGGCGTGTGTTATCAGCAAACGTTCGCGTGTCCCATTATTAAACTGAGCATTTTAATTGTTTAATCTTTTAATAGTCCTGTTAAATGTGCCTGAAAACGCATAAACAACATACCCAAAGTACATTGAAAGCTGTTGTTGAACCATTGAGTACATGCATGTAAATGGTCTTGT
Source organism: Osmerus mordax (assembly GCF_038355195.1). NCBI lineage: Eukaryota > Metazoa > Chordata > Actinopteri > Osmeriformes > Osmeridae > Osmerus > Osmerus mordax. The sequence goes on along the minus strand of NC_090050.1, from coordinate 3,974,091 downwards.
TTGAAAGGTGACACTGAAGTTATTTCCCCTGTTGTTAGGACCCCTGTAAGTCCTACTGGTGTTGAGTAATAGAAGCTTGAACACAAGGAAACTGAAAGTTTCTATCTCCGACTAGATTTTGTTTAGAAAACAGAGGCCTGAAGAGGCCTAGAGGTGGTAGGTATTAGCTCATTTCAGAGCCAGTCAAAGCCAGTTTGAGAAATTCGTTTAGAACGAGTGTGTGTGTGGGGGGCAGCAGGACGCACAGACCTAGTTGGCTGTAGAGGGGAGAATCGAAAAGGAATCGAATCGATAAGCAGGAATTGATAAGGAGTCGGAATCGTTAAAATCTTATCAGTACGCATCCCTAGCTTTAAGCCTATCATTTCAGGCATTATGTTTAGCATTTTGGGAGTTTTGAATATGCTTACCTACTACTGCTCATGTCTTTTACAGCATTGACTCAATGACCCAGTTTTCAAAGCAGTGCATCATATTCAAGAGCAGCACAACTTGAATCTTTTCCATTTCAGCTGTCATTTTCTTTTTTTGCATTCAGTTTTTTGTCCAAAAGAGGAAAAAAAGGCAAAAATGCCCCTCAGGGCTCAACGCACAGATTTCACTCCCATTCATTCTAGCCATTATCACGGCACAAACTAGCAAAGGGTAATCATGTCAGCGATGTGGATACCTCAAAGTTTCTGATAAGGACAGAAAATTTACAATCTTCAGTGTTTGTTCAGCAGAAATTTCAAGAAGGGGTACGGTGCCGAACCACTTTTCCACAACAAGTTTGAAACACCACATGAAAACACGACATCCAATTCAATACGCGGAATACAGCAAAACAACAACTGGATGAACCCACAACAAATGAATAATCATCCTAGACATAAGCCTACTTAGCCTACTTCAGTAGTTTGTTGACGGCCCCTAAATATTATTTTATTTTAATATTTGTATTGGCTAAGTACCTGGTTGTACAGGCCGATGTGTCACGTTGCTAAACCTCTAAAGTTGCTAAATCTCGTAATTAAAAGCGGAATTGTTGTTTTGTTTTTTTCCACTTGTTCGGCCGAACACAACAGTGCATTTTCTGGCTCATTTTTGTCCAAGGGGTCTATATATATATTTTCAATATTAAACAATCCTAGGCAAAATACGATTTGTCCTCCTCAAAATACATTACGTTACATTACAGCACTACTTTTGGTGTGTCCCCCTCCAAAATTACACTTGAGAAAATGTATTAATTAATTAAAAGTAATTGTCCCCCCCCCAAAGTATATATGACATTTTCGCCCCTGCTGTATAATAAAAAGTCACTACACTAACAACATGTGTTTGAGTGTAACTTTTGCCATCTTCTTGCTCTACCTAAAAAAGACTTGTACAGAAAATATGATTTGCTGGAGGCCATTCAGTAGTAATTAGGTTATGTTTTTACTAGAACTGTAAAAAATAACGCATTAACTTATGATTAAATTACAGGATTCATTTGTTAAAGAAAACCCTGCATATAACGTCATATACCCACAATTCCACCCAATCTGCACTAGTCCCCGCTCTAATGCAGTCAGACGGCAGCTGCTATCCAAACAAACAAAACATGGATAATTCTGATGAACTTCTGGATGGGAAGCTCGTGTTCCAAAAAAACAAAGATGGAACATTCAATAAAACCAAAGTGATATGCACACTCTGCGGGAAGACGTTATCGTTTCACCGAAGCAATACTAGCCTAACGTGCCACCTCAACGTGAAGCATGCGTTGGTCGGCGAGGGGAGTTCAAGTGGAATGCGCCAAACCACCCTCACTGAACAGCGTAGGCCCCTCACTAAGTCTGCCTGTGACAAGTTGACTAGCACAGTTGCTAAATGGATTGCAAAAAGCTGTAGACTGATTAATATTGTTGAGGACGAGGAGTTCACCGAAATTTTGCGAGTGGCAATGGGGGGACTCGAGCATCAAAGCACAATATACACATATACCAAAAAAAAACGGTAATATGTATTTAATCAGGATTAATCCACAGAAACCTGTGATTAATAAAATAATTTCACAGCCCTAGTTTTTACATTATATTTTGATGACTTTACATTAAAAGGGTACAGCTCACATCACATACCAGTTGAAAATTTCATAAAATATCTCACAGTTAAAAAGTACCCCAGAGTCTGAAATACAAACATTTTGTTCTGAAAACCAACATACAGATAAGGTTTCCAAAAGCCAGGAATTTTCAAACCACAAACTTTCCTTGTGAATTTCCATGAATTAACAGGAACGAATGGGGAAATTTGGACACATTTTATTTTCCTTCAAATGTCAAATGCAGAATTAAATAATAAGCAATAATTTGATTAACCTAAACAAGTCTACAGAACACAGTGCTTCTGTAACTCTGAAACCTGAAGCAAACACGGCAGACAATATACGTTCTTCAAACCTTTCTGCGCAACTAAGAGACAATTTTCCTAGAGAACTGAGTTTAACTCAGGAAATTAGGTCACAACTGTATTCCGGTGTTCCCCTGTGATAATTAAACACACCACATACACATCCATCTTTTCCTCATTTATACAAAGATTTCTGGGTGACACAGACACACACAGGCCATCCCGACAGGAGGCATTGACCTCACCAGTGAAGGGAAAGTGGGAAGCAGGGAAGGGAAATAAACCAGGAGTGGAGGACTCACATTCGTCCATTGGGCCCCTCATCCTGGAAGCTGAAGGGAAGGGGTGAGTCGGCGGCGGCGGCGGAGGGCAGCAGGTACGGGGCATGGTCGTGGATGCTGCCACAGCCCGAGACAATCTGCCAGCTGCCATACTCTGTGGAGAGGGAGGAGCCTGAGCGGGCATACTCCGCCGCCAGCCTGGGGAGAGGGTGAGAGAGATGGAGGGAGGGAGGGAGGGGCGAAGATGGAATGAGAAGTGAGGATGGAGGGAGAGTGGGACACGGAGAGAGAAGATGGAGAGAGGGAAGGAGAGAGAGAAAAAGACGTAAAGTACAGAGAAGTAAAAAGGAGAGACAGAGTGCAGAATAGCAATTAGAAATTAATAAACAAAAATAGATTGAAATGAATAGACAAAAGAGAGAGAGCAAGACATAAATGGAGACGAGAGATGGATTAATGATTGCAGCAACACAAGGACAAATAAAGGAGAGCAAAAGCAGTGAGAAGACGGATGGAGTCCAGATAATGAGAGAGGATTCCACAGAACAGGATTGAAAAAGAGAAGGGAGGGAGACCGGAGACAAAATAAATGGAGGAGAGAACCAAGCGGTCAAAGGGCAAGGGGTCAAAAGCATTTGAGCAAGACCCAAGCTAAGGTGAGGTCAGTGGGAGGGGCTTTCCATGGCTTTGCCTCAAGAATCCTTATCCTAATCAAGCAGACCAATCACAGTCCAAAGTCCAAAGCACCAGCTTCCATAGCTGTCGCGTATCACATGATATATGGAAACGAGCCAATCATTTTTGGTGTTGCGATATATTGCAACTGATCATTTTTATATAAAGAAATAATCATTATATTCATTTTTACATAAAAACGAATGTCGCCAACATTTTAGTCGATCCCGCTGCGTCATCTTGTCTGCTTTCTGTGTCAAAAGCATAGGCGGGGCTAGCGTCTCCAAACACACACACACACACACACACACACACACACACACACACAGAGCGGACACCAACAGGTGAAGAGAAAGCGTGAACCCACTGTGATATAAGGTGTTCTGTTTCGTGACCGCAATCTTCAGCTCCGGTGTGGGAACATTTTGGCTTTAAGCCGAAAGAGATGAGAGCCAATTAACGTGAACGAGCCGGTATGTTGATTTTGTTTAAAAACGGTGGCAACGAAAAGAGGCAACACAACTAACCTAAAACCTCACCTAAAACATAACCATCCCACCCAGTTTTTCAACCTGGGAACAACAACTGCAGCTGGAGCTGGAAAGGCGTCTTCCATACAGTTATCTGTTACAGATGCCTTTTCCCAACAGTGCAAATATTTACATTTAGTCATTTTTTAGTCATTTAGCAGACGCAAATATAAACATAAATATAATATAAACGTGACAGCGCAAAATGGCGCACACTCACGGATAGCGTAACTTGCTATATAGCCAAAGAGATGCAGCCAGTAAACACGGTCGAAAAACCAGCAGTTACAAATATGCTGCTTTTGACAAACAATTCGAATTGCCAAAGAAAACGTACATCTCCCAAACTGCCATTCCATCCTTGTACAATAAAGTAAAAGACGACATTCTGAAGGAGATAAAAGACATCTCCTTTTACTCTGCCACTACAGATATGTGGTCAAGCTTAAATATGAGCTTTGACTTTGACTGGACTCTGCAGTCAAAGTGTTTAGAGACCAGATACATACCCCAGCCCTGTCATTATGTAATCAGTGGCATAAAATGGTCTGAAAATTACAATAATATCATTTATCGCAATTAATTTTGGTGCAATATATCGCACAACAAAAAGTAGTTATCGTGTGTGTGCCATTTCTATGACTTGCAAGACATCTCCAACTTGCATCTACATTGAGGAAAGATAAAGACCAGGTAGACATTCTTTCCTCAATATGACACACTCATGCAGGAGCAATAAACTCTTCACAATCCAAATTGCATCCTTCATTACACAACACAGGCAGACTCTATATATATATATATATATATTTATCACTACCCCCACATACGCCTTATTTACATTCAACCACTTCAGCCCAGATACAATGCACAGCTCTGGTCTGAGCAGGCATTTGCAAGCTTTATGAAAATAACCGACTTGGGCACTCCAACCTCCTGTGGAACTTGCTAATGCACACACTACCTCTAAGAGAACAAAAAACAGGTTTTATAGATATCAGTGCAAGTGCTGATGCTCTCTTACAGAACAGCAGACACACACAAAATTGATAAGAGGATGGAAAAAAAACTAATAAAAGAATAGGAAAAGGGACAGAGCAAGACATGATTATTCTGTCTCTTCCAGCCAATTAAGTGATCACCTCTTCCCTGGCACGGCCAATGGGCTGCTGCCGGTGCGTGTGAAACCCTGCTCTGATTGGTTGGAGGAGGAGGAGCTGGAGGACTTGCCCTCGCTGAGTGGATGGCTCAGGCGCTCGTCAAGGAGCAGGGGCCTGTTCCACATCACTGTTTGGGGGGACGAGGTAGGACCTTTCCTCCTGGGAAAGCAACAATTCTTTTAACTTTTTGATGTAAACTAATAAAACAAGCTTCCAATATGCATCTCACCATTACTACATGCCTAACTTATAACAAAAATAAATAAAACAACACACACGTCTGTAAAGATTCTCAATTTAAGGGTTTCTTCATTTCATGAGTGTCTAAAATACAGTTCCTGAATTCTGATTATCAGTCTAACAGAGATTTTGTCTACTGTGGTGAATGGGAGTGATCTCACCAGCTGGAGGCCAGTGGTTGGCTGGACAACAGGTCCATGCTGTCATTGGTGAGGCTGGAGGCTCCACCCCCTGCATCTTCCGTGATCAGAGAGAAGTCACTGCTCAGACTGGTCACACTGCCCCTGTCCCGGGACTCTACACCAATCACAGAAGGAATAAGGGTTGGCGGGCATCACCAACGCCCCAATCATAAAAGGGGTTTTGGCCACTTTCATCTCTTTTTGAATGAGAATCAATATGGCACAGACCAGGACAAGGGGGTCTCAAAGATATCTCAATACTCAAGTAGCTTCCTTTCCTTTTCTTGTGTTCTTGATAAGCATTTTGTTCTCTTCGTTTCAGATAGCCATTGCATTTCAGCTATTATGTAGATGACTACTAGATGACTATATTCTAGTAACAGGGGCTTTTTAAACCCACTGAGTGGCAGATGCATGATGCTAACTTAACTGTAACTTCTGGTGGCGCCCCAGATATTTTTCCCAACACATACTCTTAAGTAGAAAGGAAAAAAAGTGAGGCCCTGCTCATGGACTTGTATTTACTTAAACTTAACTTAAAGTTAGCATTACGTTTAGTACATAAGTTTGCATTCTCGTTACTCGATAACATAAGCTCTACAAATACAAGTCACCTTAATTAGACAAGCAAGTGGTTCAAAAGTAGCTTATAATGTCTCTGTCCAGCAGGAAGGTACAATCCCATAATGAAAGTGTGACTGTGTGCAGGGGATGCACCACAAGGGGGTAGAAGAACTTACTCAACTGGCATAGGTCATCCACTGTGAAATCAGTGTCTTTGAACTGGGAGTTTTTTCTTCTGTTGTGAAATAACACACAGAGAACACACAGACAGAGTGACCGAGTGAGTGTGTGTGTGTGTGTGTAAGAGAGTGAGACAAAGAAAGGAGGTGGAGGCGAGCAATAGACAAGAAATGAGAGGGGGGGGGTCAAAGAACACAGAAAGCATAAACAAACACTTTTTTCAATTGCGAAAATAAAAATCTGTATTACAATTTCAAAAGAATGTCTTGGGATCATGATATGGTGAGTGTACAGCCCAACTTGTTTTCAAAAGGGCCTCTATTTTATAGTTAACAAAAGTCTACAATAATGCTTACCTTTGTTTCTTAACAGCAGAGAACTTCTCTGAGACAATGTGCTTCAGAAAATTGAAGCAAAAAAAAAAAATCTGTCGGGAGGGGACGGGGGTCAGTCAAAGGTAAATCTGACAATTAGAGAAACACAATACTACCCCATAGTTTCTAAGCCTTGGCCAATAACTTATTACAATGTACCATTACAACATTCTATTCATGAACTTGTAGACTTAGTTGAGACAGCGTCATATGGAAAACTTGCAATAAACACAATGAAACATGAAAATTATGGATTAATGAAATGTCGAATGGCTAAAGATATCACATCCTTATTTAGTTATTTTAGCAGCTTTTGTTCTCACCTCCTCTCCTTTAGTGAGGCGATCAGGCAGCATATGACTGAAGGAGGAACATGCACAGAAAACAAATGAATTAGGGCAAGGCGCTATTGCTTACAATGTAAACATATTATGATGATGTGTCTTTTATACCATCTAACAATATCACACAGAATTATGTGACCTTGAGTTTAAACTTTTAATTAAAGTTTTCAATATCAAAGCATTGTACAGAGTTACACAAGATGTACCTGGCATAATAACTTCAAACAGACCATGGAACAACTAATTATCCATCTCCCTCAGACTTCCACTCAGAACAAACCTTGATCAATTGCACCTCAACAGATAAACCATACTGTCCAAGGGAGTTCTACACCAGTGTTTCTCAATTAATAGCCCGATTCCCTAACCGCTCAGCCATCTGACCCCAAAATATGTAATATTTTTGTACATTTTATTTAGAATCTTTTTTCTTTTTTTTACCAGGGCCCCAGGCATTCTGGGGCCCTCGGCTGCCTACTTTGCCTAATTGTAGCGCCGCCTCCGGTCACAGACGTGTGCTTCGGCTCAGTCAAAAAATCTAACTTTTATTTGTATACGTTTCCGAACTACCGATGGTACGCTTTTCTTTTGAAAGGTGCTCAAGTCCCCCCCCCCCCCCCCCCCCCGCCGTAATGGTATTTATAAAGGAGGTAATACAAGCAAAAGACTGAAAAAAAGAAAGACAGAAAAAGGGGATGGGACATCTAGCCGAGTAACCAGATGGCTTGGGTGGGGCATGCTGTTCAAACTTGTCCCTTAAGAAAGTATCTTGGAGTCATGTGCTGTAAGTAATATGGTGTTATGAGGCGCTGGTGAGATGGAGGGAGCAGAGGGGTGGGGGAGAGTACCCAAAGAGGAACCAGTCATAGGCAATGGTCAGGTACAGGATTTCGGCAGGTTCTAGACTGGAGTGGATAGCTCCGTCCTAGGAAGAAAAAAAAAACATGAAAGGAGTACCGTAATCAAACGCAGGAAAATCATTGCCCCGGACACATCAAATAATATTGTTACCTCCTCCCATCGGCCTGTCTTGAAAGGTGCTGCATATTTATACTGCTAAATTTAATATTCCTTTCTAAGTGACAGACTTATGTGGAGTGAGATTCAGTGGAAGGAGGTAGAGGAGAAGACATAGTGGGGAGGCAAACACTTACAGCCCACAGTGAAAGCCTCAGGAGGGACACAAAGAGGGGAGTCCGATCCCAACCAGATATACAGTGCACCAGGAGGCCGCTCTCTTCTGGAAGGAGAGAACAGTTTTTTAAGCCAAGAGGTTAATGGGTCCACCTTTTTCCATTGGTATTGCTAAAATGCAAACAAACCCATTATTTTAAATAACACAGAGTCTTTAAGTGGTTCTAAACAAAACTACCCGGGATGACTTGGTACAGGTTTCTATGAATGGAAACTCATTTTAAAATTCAAAATATGTTTTACTTCCCCTTAAGATGCATAATTACAAATTACTAAATAATTTATATGATTAAAAGTTACTCTCATATTGCAATGACCTTTCAATCAGCAGACCTTGGAACTAAGTTAAAATAAGAAAATACATAATATTCAAAAAGAGACAGCTAATCCAGTTTGCCCAAAGACATGCTAAGTAGATTTCCCTTCCCAGCTAGCAGGGGTTAAAGGCCGAATTATACTTCTCCGACTCCGTTACGGACAGACGGACGGACGGATTGGTTCAATTTATAGTACTCCGAAGGCTGTGGGTGCTGAAAACAATTCACCGCCAGAAGAGTAGGTGGCGCAACGTTTTTTTGTAAGTCGTCGTTGAGTGTTTATTTACCTAGGTTATCGAGAAGTCGGAGCAAATGTACAAATTAGCCGTTTTTTCAGCAACATTTTCAGCAACTACACTGCCCATTTCTCGTCACATTTTAATTCAGATGCTGATTTACATGTACTTAGCTGAAATATGAATTGTAAAAACTTACACCAATGGCAGTCAAAGGATTCTGTTCGTCCTGTTTATCACGGCAACCCCGCCCCCGCCGCAAGCGGTTCTTAATACGGACCAATCACAGCCAAGGGGTATCCGTAAAATGACGGACGGACAGGAAAGTCAGGAGGTGCACGTAGAGCTCTCCGAGGGGCTCGGAGAGGGCACGGAGAGGGAATTCCTCGTCGGAGAGGGCGTTCCCTGTGTCCGTATCCGTAAAAACTGAGAAGTATAAATCGGCCTTAAGTGTTGAATGACCACTTACCATCATTGTTGATGATGTGAAGCAACAGCTTCAGGTAGTTCTGGGTCTGCTGCACCAGGTCCCAAGACTGGACAAAGAGAAAACAACTTCAACATACAATATATCAAAACGATGATTTGACCAAAGGCTAGATGTTTCCATTTGAAGGTGCTTGGTGGAAATGCAAATTGTCAAACATGTTAAAAGGTAAACTTAATATTTGTAATTTAATTTGAGTGCATTTCCGTGACTGACCTACAGGTGTCAATGTGAGACTGATAATACTAGCAGTCCACGTTACACTGGTGAGTAAATGCGAGGTACCTGATATTCACTCCAGTCAATGTTCAAGTTCTTGGTAAAGCACGTGGGGATTGTCAAAGGCGCATCTACAAAGTCCTGTCAAGACAGAACCCAAGAGTTATATTTAAAGTTAAGAATAGCATAAACAAGAAGTTCAACTTTTTTTTCTTAGCGAACCTGATTCCAATTGAACACCAGTCCCTCAGCAGTGTAGTCTCTGTCTTTGTAGTCCTTGAAAAACTCACATCCTGGAAGCATGGGACATAAGAGTCAACAACCCCACATATACTGGTGAATGAGTGTTTCCCCCACCATTGTTTGAGGGGTGGCGCACCGCCCCAAAACAACCTCTTGCCCCCCTTAAAAGAATTGACAAAAAAAAAAAACATAAATAGGCTATATATTGTACAAAAAACAAAAAGACAGACCCGTGAAAAAAAGCTGTTTTCACACACAGGCAATTTGCTTCTTGCTCGTCGCCTCAAAAGTTCAATTAATTTGCAACGTTGTTCGTGCAACGTTGCCCTTGTTATTTTCACCTGATCACCTGTCGCTGAGTACACTAGGACTGCTGATCCCCTGGAATATGGAGGCTTTTAAAAGGGCCAACACTTAATATATAAATACATAAAAAAATATATAATTGAATGCTTAAATACATGAACTAGTATATCATTATACAATACAATGCTTAAATAAATGACTAATTATATAATTTTATGCCTAATTGACAAATGTATAAATTACAATAAATATATAAATGTTACATACATATATGTATTAATTTGTTCACATTATTTATACTTTCATTTATCCATAGTGTAACTTGCTGCAGCAAAATAAATCTGACAACTTCATCCATCCAAAGTCAGTGGGCGGGTTAAATCCTCTGATTGGTCAATCATAGTTGCTATACTATCTCTGCGAGGCAGTGGCGATTTCTTTAAGACTGCAAGGGAAGCTCGGCTTCCCCTAAAATGTCAAAGAATTAATGGTAAAATATTTACTATTGTGTTAACATTTTAAATGCATTAGAACACGTTCATCTCGAAGACGAGTTTGTTCAGAATCAGCTACATATAGTAGCAGGTCGACTGACTCGATTTCCTTCTCATACTTTCCCGTAGCGTCACAGTGCATTTCCCTGTTGAAGCCCAGCGTCCATGGACTTCAATGGGGCTGCAGTTTTTTTCAGTGCTTCAAAACTATACGGTCATAGGATAAATGCTGCGATTATGTCTCGCCCACGGACGCCCAGCGTCTCTGGGGGTGAATGGAGGAGTGGGCTGGCCTGGATGCCGAGCTTCTGCCTGATGATTGGAGGGTCTGTCGAAAGACTGCATCTCCTTTTGATTGACAGCGATTTTGTACGATAAAAAACGGAATCGCCAAAGCTATTCGAGCTCAGTCCCATCGCAGATTTTGCAAGTGTAGTTGAAAGACAAACTGCAGCAACCTATTTCTTGGTATTTGCTAGGCGAAATTGCTAGCCAATTTTCATCATACATTTCATACAATTATACACCTTGTTACAGTTTAACCTAATTTCCACATTTCCTTCAAGTTTAATATTGGTTCGTTCATTCATACAGTAGGCTAGGCTACTGTCGTAGGGGTGAACTAGCCAGTTAAATAGCAAAATAAATGGAAAATGTATATGATATAGGCCGAAAATTAGCTTCCCTATTTGAAAGACCAGCAGCCGCCATTGCTGAGAGGATAGTGAATAGAGTCTCATAAATGTCTGTGTCAGTCAGGGCTATCATTCTTATTCTTTCAGAGACCCCCTCAATTTGATCTAAGAAAGCATGGGAATTGAAATGTGTCTCAGTCTGTTCAGCTAAATTCAAGGAAGTATATGCTAATCCCAGCTCCACACAGAGCCGTTTAATTAAATTTTTTTTTTTTTGCTAATTTAGCCTAGTCTTAGCAACGGCCCTGTGTGTATATGTACATGTAACATTTATATATTAAATGTCTCACGTATATTTATTTATGGTGTCAATTAAGCATTAAATTAAGTATTTATTCATTCATGCATTAAATTATTTATATATTTTGTTTTGACCCTTAAAAACCTCCATACTGTCAGTGAATTTGCCTATTCGCTCCTCGCAAGCGGCTCTGTGTGGTGCTGGGAAGAGCATTTAATTCCTTGTTGTGCTAGCTGTGTTATGCTAGCTAGTTTCATTTCGACTGGCAACATACTGAAATTGATTGTCCACAAATGCCCTAATAAACACAGAATAGGGTTCGCTTCTCTTGCTCGGCAGCCTGTTTGCCTGGCTTGCGTTGCCAGCTATCTCCCGCTGCCTTGCAGGGCCTGTCACATGACTTCCATTAAAAATTAAAGTAAAATTTAAGTCTACCACCCCCCCTGAAAGAAATCCTAGGGGAAACACTTACAAATGTACAAAACAATATCATGCATTACCTGTGAAGCAATCATATTTCTGTAACTGTAATACAGTATACTATGGTACATGACAGTAGTGTGATGAGGCAGATACCGGGTGGGGCTTAGAATTTTTTACCTGGGTAAGGCACAGAAAGAAGGGTGAAGTCTGCATAGCGTTGGGCTTTGTCTACCTTCTCGGAGGAGGTGACACTGGAGAGATAAAGGGAGAGAAAGCAAGTTGGACTGTGACTGTTTTAAACACTGAATCACACACCACAGGACCACTGGCTTTATTTTGCGCTCTAACACGGAGAGGCACATATTACACCACCCTTCCTCCACCTTGCATGGAAAGGTCCAAAAGCCCCACGACACATTTAGAGACTCTGGTCTCATATATGGTTAGAAAATGGTTAATCACCAGGCATTCAAAGCCTGATGGTTCCTTTCTTCCATACTTACTTTAGGCCAAACTTGACCTTCTTGTTCTCCACCATAAGGTCACAGATGTAGCGCACGGACAGGTAACGTAGCAGCTTGATGTCCAGGCCTCGCACCTTGTCAAAGAGCTGCACCTCCCCATTCCTAGAGGGGAAAGAGAGAGTGATGGATAGAGAGAACACAAGAGCAAAGCGATGGTGCAAAAGAGTGAAACGGGAGAGAGAAGTAGCACAAAATAGGCAGATTGGCAAAATGAGATGAAAAGAAAGAGACAGATATAAAGGAGATTGACGTGGATGGGAGAGCAAAGAAGAGAGGGGTATTAATGGATAAAAAAAAAAAGAGTTTCAGAAATGTTCTGTCTTTCACTGTAATTGCATGCTGATGTCAAGAGTAATAATAATAATAATAATAATAATAGGGATGCACCGAATCCAGGATTCGGTTTCGGCCGAATATTGGGCTTTTTGACGAGGTTCGGTTTCGGGCAAACATTATAATTGTTTTCCACGAACCCATTCAATGAAGGACCATTCAATGCAGTGGGCTGAGAGAAAGTGAAAATGGAACTCGTGAGCAGAAAAAGTGTTATTTGGCAGTACTTTCAGTCGAAAGAAGGCGATTCAAGTCGAGCTATATGTTTAATTTGCAATGCCGAATTGTCTCGTGGTGACAAGGACCCTAAATAATACACAACATCTCCGCTGTTAAAACATTTGCGTATGAAAAATCCGAAAGAAATTCAAGAAATCTAAAAGGCTAATATTTTGGATATTGATTGGATCTTGAGATAGGCATATGATAATTGTCAAAATAGTTTTTCCCACTTGTCTTCCTGGCATGATGTTGCCTATTCTTTTTTGGGTGGATGGAGTAGGATTGGGTATTCGGTTTCGGATTCGGCAGAATCTTAACCAGTGGATTCGGTATTCGGCCGAACCCCAAAAATCTGGATTCGGTGCATCCCTAAATAATAATAAGACTTTATTTATATAGCACATTTCATACAAGAATTGCAGCTCAAGGTGCTTTACATAAAATCCATAAAAACAATAATACAAATAATAAAAGTAATAAAGCCCTTCTGAAAACAAGCCGCAGTCTTTGCGGTATCTCAAGCCACAGTCTTTGCGGTTTCCCAACTGGATAAAAATGTAACTCAACAAAACACAGGCTGCAATCTTTGTGGTATCTCGAGCCACAGTCTTTGCGGTATCCCAATATAAATAAAAATGTAACTCAACAAAACACAAGCCGCAGTCTTTGCGGGAATCCAAAACAGAGTAACACTTCCTTCTCATGGTAACAGTCTGAAAGACATTCACCTCACTGCACTATCGTCCTCTAAAACTTCCTCGGACTCTGCCCACGTGTCATCGGTCCCACCTGTATAGAGAGAAGACAGACAGATAGAGAGATAGAGAGAGAGCGAGAGTGAGAGCAAGCGTGCGAGAGAAAGAAGGTAAACATTTTGCACTAGGCCCAAGGAAGCTTTTAAATCATGTGATTTCTATTGAAAAGAAATGGGGGGCAATTGTATACCGCACTTTAGAATCGAGACAAAGTACCTGAGAAAATGTAGTTGTAGCCTGTACGCCCGTACAGCTCTCCCCATCCAGCCAAAGTTGACGACCGACAAATATGCTGAAACAACAGAACCACAACAACATGGTTTGCTGTGATCCAGTGAATGAACCGCAACAGTGCACAGGTTTTGTTAAGTGCAAAAAAATCATGAGCATGTGGTACAAGATTCTTCTATTCTGCTTTTTTACTCTGAGTAAACACAGGTAGCCTTTAAACAAAAGAATAAAACATACAGAGAGATTAGAATGGAATAGGGAAGCATGGTCATCCTGAAGATTACATAAAACATGTATTGAACTTCTGCCCCAGAATGAGAAACTCTTTGTGGCAAACTGTCATGCTTCACATTTTCTCAAACAGTAACCAGTTTTCAAGTACAACATTGTTCATTTTGTACACACTCTTGCCATAGTAAATGGAATTAGAGATGCAGGACATTTTATCATGCTTCTGAGGAGAAGAGATTCAATGTCCATGGAATTTCCCAATTTTGGGGTATTAACAGGAATTCACAAAAAATGTCTGAATTCATACAGACTTTTTTCTTTTCTTTACACCATTATGTAAAAAATAATTTGTTTAACTACAGGGCTTTTACATTTTAAAATTATGAAAATACATTATGCTCCACCAGGGATGAAGTGATTAACCGATTTAAGGTTAACCAGGCTCAGCTACACCTAGTGTTTCTGTTCTCACTCTCAAACAAGGGACATTATGGTACAGCATTTTTCTATGAACAACGGTTTCACAGTGAGGAAAATTAAACAAGCATTGCCGGAGTTTGCAAACAGTTCCAGAGAATTCAGGTTCCGTTTCCCCTTCAACGCGCTTGCGCAAACTCATGACGTTTTCTCCTGTTGCTAGATTGAGCTGATAGTACTATCACGCAATGATAAATCACATACTTTCATCAGCATAAGGTACATTTCTTGTTTGTTATTTAATTTGCAAATACAGGCTTTAAAGTACAGAATGTATTGTTTTCAGAGGTTTCATTGCTTAATCGTCAGATGTACATGCTAATTCTACCTTTAGCCCTATTTTCAGTCTCTGTGTAACAGGTAATGCGTCTAGTGTAGCCTTTACTAATGTATCCCAATTTTAACAGAAAATGACTAGTTCTTCAGGAGCATTCTCTAGTTTGGACAGTCGTTTATATTTTAGTTTATTGTTTTAATATTATTATTGTGTGTGCCGCTTTTAACACAACCTTAAAGATCCTGTAAAGTAAATTCCATGTTTTGCTTCTAAGTACATTATATATGTGTGAAATGAGTTCCTGAAAGCATGTGCAAAGCGCTAAAACTTTGTCACACTGAAATGTGGAGTTAAACCGAAGAACAGTTTCTCTTCCGTTTTCAGATCAGGTTTTAATGGGCGGAGCCAAAAAATGCCCTATCTACGTCATTTCGCCCTATCTACGTCAGATCACTGAATGGCTCCTCCTGCTGTACTGTTATTGTAGCCTACATCAGCTAGCTAGCTAGCTTCTGGATGTCTCCCACCACCCGCAACTGCATCTTCCCTGGATGCAAGAACTCCAGCTGCGCTGCAATGCCATTTAAGTTCCCTATTGATAATGAAAGGAAAAATAGGTGGATAGATTTTGTGAAGAGCCACGCTCATGGAAAGCTTCGGATAAACTCCAACAGCCGCCTCTGCACTGACCATTTCACAGCGGACAGTTTTAACATGGACCAGAGACAGACGGGGTTCACCAACACACGGCTTCTCTTGCAGCGCGGAGCCGTACCGAGCATCGCCCCTCCAGCCGTTCAGCCTCCGGTCGCACCTGGACCATCCACCGCCGCCAGCAGTTCATCACTCAGTTCTGTGTGCTTGTTATAATTATACTAGATAACTTTTCCAGAGGTATCTCTGCTATGAGTTAGTGCAAACCGCTAAATTGATATTAGGCTACTCGGTGTAGAATGATGGTATATTGGTGAAATGGTAGCTAATGTGTTAGAAGTAGCCTAGTTGGAGAACTCACTGTCTGCTGTCTCTACTGTAAATGTTTACTCCTGTGTTACAGCTCACGGGAACATTTCATTTATATGCATCTGTATGTTTCACTCATTGAACAAATAAATGGTAATTCTATACGGTTTTGTTCGGCTTGACATAGCGTCCATTATCTGGGTCGGAGGTAGGCACTAGGCAGCGAGGGGCGGAGCTTCAGCTCCTTCAGGCGACACGCCCCCGCAGTCTCGAGCAGAGAAGACTGCTGATTTTTTCGCGATTTCACAGCCTAATTTAACATACTTGTCGGTGTTATTTTTTCATTCGAATTTGGATGGGTAGTTAATAACACATTATTCTGTGGTGTGGCGAACTTAAAAATTGTTTCCAGGTCCACTTTACAGGATCTTTAAGTTGTATTGCAGGCACAAAAACTATATTGCACTGTACGATAAGTAGTTTGTGTTATTATTTTAGGCTACTCATTTCAGTTAGGCACAAGGATTTACCTGAGAAGCACACCTAGAATAGCAGTTCCATTAACGCTAAAAGTGTCATTTTGATGTAGTGAAGAATATTTTTATCTTTGCACTCTTACAATACCCAACAACTTAGAGCTCAATGCTCTTAAGACAGTGGAGATGGTTGTGGACTTCAGGAGGAACACAGCCCCACTCACCCCCATCACCCTGTGTGACTCCCCAGTCAACACTGTGGAGTCCTTCCACTTCCTGGGCACTATCCTCTCCCAGGACCTCAAGTGGGAACTGAACATCAGCTCCCTCATCAAGAAAGCACAACAGAGGATGTACTTCCTTCGGCAGCTGAAGAAATTCAACCTGCCAAAGACAATGATGGTGCACTTCTACACAGCCATCATTGAGTCCATCCTCCTCCATCACCGTCTGGTACGCTGCTGCCACTGCCAAGGACAAGAGCAGGCTGCAGCGTATCATCCGCACTGCTGAGAAGGTGATTGGCTGCAATCTGCCTACCCTTGAGGACCTGCACACCTCGAGGACCCTGAGGCGAGCGAGGAAGATTGTGGCCGACTCCTCCCACCCTGGACACTCCCTGTTTCAGTCACTCCCCTCCGGCAGAAGGCTGCGGTCCATCAGGACCAATACCTCTCGCCACAAAAACAGTTTCTTCCCTTCCGCTGTTGGCCTCTTCAACAAGGCCAAGGGTCCACACTGACTCTGATGACTTCCTGCTTAAAACACACTGTATTTTGCACTGCATTACAAAATTGTATCTTGTACATTTGTATTTTTTGTCATATTTGTATTTTTGTATTTTTATATTGTAAATTACGGCAACTTACATTTGATCTTATTGTATATTTTATTTAATTCTAATTCCACTTAGTAATGCTAGTTTATGTACACTTAGTATAGATAGTCCACATATTAACATTTTAGGTTCCTATATGTTTATTGTATGCACCTTCCTGCCAAAGCAAATTCCTTGTCTATGCAAACTTTCATAGCGAATAAATCCTATTCTGATTCTGATTCTTCTTGAAGCTACGATCTCTGCTTACTCTCCCGTTTATCCTGCTCTCAAATGTTTGCTCCCAGAACAATAAATTGGACTGTGGCTTGTGTGTTTATATCAACACGAAATGGTGTAAAAACTCTATGCTAGTTTCTAATTACCTTATTTTTCGACTACAAGTCGCTCCAGAGTATAAGTCGCATCAGTCAAAAAATGCATCATGAAGAGGAAAAAAATTGTCGCACTGGACTATAAATCCAAGAATCTACGAAATTTATTTCACAAAATCCAAGACCAAGAACAGACATTTAATCTCGAAAGGCAAGTTATTCAACTACACAATAGCACACAGGCTGAATAGGTGTCCGGTATGTTAACGTGGGGGTCGTTAACATACCGGACACCTATTCCATCTGACCCAAGGGGGTCAGATTCCCGGCCGTGCAAAATAACGTTGTGTCCTTGGGCAAGGCACTTCACCCTACTTGCCTCGGGGAGAATGTCCCTGTACTTACTGTAACTCGCTCTGGATAAGAGCGTCTGCTAAATGACTAAATGTAAATGTAACGTAACACATTAACAGTTATTCAGCTACACAATAGCATAAAGAACAAACCTGGGAGGCTGAATAGGTTGAATTAGCATTACAAGCTAGAGAGTCCAACAAGCAAGTCACCGGTAAGCTAGTTCACCAAGCTCTCGATCTCATTCCACATCACTGAATCCGTTGAACTCATTGGTTCATGTCAGTCAGTATGAATTAACATTTAAAAACATGTTAAATTACATATATTTTAGTGGTGGTCATAGATTTTTTTTGTAATCTAGATTAATCTCACTGTAATCTTGGCGTTAATATAGATTAATATAGATTAAAATGGCTCATTTGAATTCCGCCAAAGGCATTCAGAATATGTGTGCTACCCAAATAATGACTAAAAGTAAGTCTTTGAGAACGGGTTTCTCAAGCCAGGTGGCGCATTAGACCAGGAGCTCATCCCTTGTTTCCAAAATGCATCACAAACGGCTTGAGATGAAAATAATAAATTATGTTCAATAAGATGTACTTGTGTTTATTAACTGTTTATTAAATTAGTTAACTTGGCTGATAGAGCTGTGCTGACGGGCTTGCCTTGGTTGCACTCAAACATCGTAGTTTGACGACGACACTTCCCCTGCGCTACATCAGTGCTTGGCCTGGCATCTTCCGCATTAGCTAAGGAATGCTTTGCGTTTAGGTGGTATTTGAGACTGGAAGAACTCCTACAGTAAACTAATTCCGCATAGCACAAGGTGCAAACAACCTTAGTCTTGTCGAGGTTTCCATTGGGAAGCTTCTTAAAAATACATTTTCCCTGAAGCAAACCAGGCGGCTTCATAGCTGCATCCATGTTAGCACGTCACGTTTGATGTGATAATTTCATACACAAGGCATACACACAGCTTCGAAGACTTGTTCTCGCCCCCTACAGTGCAATTCGGCTAGGTATACATCCGCGCTAAAATATCAAGGTGAAAGTCATCATAGCTTGCGTAGTATAGACCCAGCTCCCAACCCAACTTTGAGAATAGATTAACGGCGATATTATTTTTATCGCCCGATAACGGCCCACCACTAATATATTTTGAAATACAAGTCGCACCTGACTATATGTCGCAGGACCAGCCAAACTATGAAAAAGAGTGTGACATAGTCAAATACATAAATACGGTAGTAGTGGTCGGGGAAAAAATCAATTCACTCGCGATTCAGTCTTCTAGCGATTCACATCGATTCACAAATTTAAAAAATCTATTTTATTTTTATTAAATTTTTATTCTTGTACATAAAAAAAAAATTACGAACTAGTTATTCTATTTGTCTCAGGGCTCCCTTGCTTATGATAACAGAAGACAGTCATATGTTGAATGGTTGCAGTCAGATTAAATTCTATTGCATTTGTTTTATAACAATAAGTTAAGATAAACTGCAGGAAGGAGTTCCTCTTACCCTCCCCAGGTTCGATCCGACCTCTCCTGCCAGCCCTGCGAGTACCCCGGTTCATAGAGCACGTCTCGCGCTGCGCTTGGCCCGTTTGCAGGCAGAGCAACAGGAAGAGAGCACGCTAGAAAGGTTGAGTTACAGGCCTTAAAATATGATACATACGTAACATGAGTTCGAACTGGAGAGTCAGAGGATAAAGGCTGACCACGCTGTACGCATTAGACAGAGCTGGAGGCGTGGCACCTCCGCCTGGCGGTGAGCAGGGCCACTTCGAAGTGAGCAAGAACATTGCTCTTGTTCCACCGTTTGAAATGGCCTAAGGAGGTTTGGCCCCTCTTACTGCAATGTCGGCTGTCGGGGAAAGCTCAGGAAGTAGTGGCTTCGCTCTCCCTGGTGCCTGAAGCGTACAGGCAGCGCTTCAGGAATCATAAGAAAGTGCCGACGAGGACTTATGTTGAATTTGCCAGGGATAAGGAGACCTTGTTTGACAAGTGGTGCGCTGCTAGCAAGGCCCACACATTGGCAGAAGTCAGGGAGTTACTCCTCTTAGAGGATTTTAAGAACCACTTGCCTGACCGTATTGTAGTGCATCTAGGGAGTCAGGTGGCTGAGCGGTTAGGGAAGCGGGCTAGTAATCTGAAGGTTGCCAGTTAGATTCCCGGCTGTGCCAAATGACGTTGTGTCCTTGGGCAAGGCACTTCACCCTACTTGCCTCGGGGAGAATGTCCCTGTACTTACTGTAAGTCGCTCTGGATAAGAGCGTCTGCTAAATGACTAAATGTAAATGTAATCTCAACGAGAAAAAGGTGGAGTCCTTATCCCAGGCAGCTGTTCTAGCCGATGAGTATGCGTTGACGCATAAAACACTTTTCTGCGTCCTGTTTTGAGGGAAAACCTCACCGACCCGTGGTACTCGTCCGCTGCTTAGCGAGGCAGGCCTGAGACCTGAACAGAGGGAGTGTTATTATTGTCACAGTCTGGCCACCTTGGCATAACTAAAACATACAACAGCATTCTACAGCACTTCTTTTGGCCAGGGCTAAAGTCGGATGTTGTGCAGTTTTGTAAGCCACGTCGTGTGTGTCAGGTAATGGGTAAAGCAAACCAAGTCATTCCCCGCGCTCCTCTGTGTCCGGTTCCAGTGATAGGGGAACCGTTTGAGCGGGTTATCATTGATTGTGTAGGCCCGCTACCTAAAACCAGATCAGGAAACCAGTTTCTCCTAACGATTATGTGTTGCGCTACTCGTTACCCAAAAGCAATACCGTTGCGTACCATCACTGCTAAGGCAATGACGAAGGCACTCAAAGTTCTTTACCACTTTTGGCCTTCCAAAAGTCCTCCAATCGGACCAGGGTAGTAACTTTATGTCCAAGCTCTTTAGACACGTCTTACGGAACCTGTCTATCCAACATCAGGTCTCCAGTCCGTACCACCCGGAAAGCCAAGGGGCGCTGGAACGGTGGCACCAGACGCTCAAGGCCATGCTACGCAAGTATTGCAGGGACACCCAGGCTGACTAGGACGAGGGGGTGCCGTTCGTGTTATTCGCCGTAAGGGAGACGGTGCAGGAGTCACTGGGTTTCAGCCCTGCTGACTTAGTTTTTGGTCACACCCCACGGGGTCCGTTACAAGTAATGAAGGAGAATATCCTTTCAGCAGACACACCTACCGGTGTTCCGAGAAATGTGTTTGAGTATGTTCATCACATGCATAACTGGCTCCATGACGCGTGTGCCATAGCACAGGGGTCTCTCTCAGCTGCCCAGAAACGCATGAAGCAGCGCTATGACAAATCGGCAGTGAGCCGCGGTTTCAAAGCAGATGACCAGGTTCTAGTGCTGTTGCCAGTTCAGGGCTCGTCACACTGGACCTCTAACCGTTGATAGGAAAGTCAGTGAAACCAACTACGTAGTTAGGACTCCAGAGCAGAGGCATACGACTCAGCTGTGCCTCATTAACATGTTGAAGCCATATCATGTACGTAAACCTTCTCTATGTCCAGGTGCACTAAGCCAGCCCACCAAGTCCAGTGTGGCCACGGTGGTACTGTGCTCCTCCGACCTGGAGGAACAAGATGAGGACGGGTTACAGCTTCGCAATTCACTCCCGCAGTGTGAGAGGTTGAGTAATTCAGTTATGCTTACACAGGTGGATTCTCTCACCGAGCACTTAGATGACGGTCAATGACCTTGTGGCCCTAATCAAATGCTTCCCAAGTGTGTTCAATGATGTCCCCAGTGTGACAACCGTCTTGGAGCATGATGTGAATGTTGCAGGTGCTGCCCCGATACGCCAACACCCCTATCGGGCTAACGCTGCGAAGAGGGAGGTGATGAGAAAGGAGGTAGCTTACCTCCTGGAAAACGGCAAAGCAAAAACCAGCAGCAGTGCCTGGAGTTCGCTGTGTATCCTCGTACCTAAACCAGACGGTACTTCTAGGTTTTGTACAGACTACCGGCGTGTGAATTCTGTAACTGTGCCTGACTCTTTTCCTATGCCAAGGATCGATGACTGTGTGGACACCATTGGGTCTGTGGCCTTTGTGAGTAAGCTAGATTTGTTGAAGGGATACTGGCAGGTCCCTCTTACGTCTTGTGCCTCGGAGATATCTGCCTTTGTGACGCCTGACAGTTTTACACAGTATACTGTCATGCCGTTTGGAATGCGCAATGCGCCAGCTACTTTCCAAAGGCTCGTTAACATTGTGTTCGCAGGGGTTAAAAACTGTACCGCGTACTTGGATGACGTAGTCAACGTGCACCTGTTTTAGCCGCCCTCGACTTTAGTAAACCCTTCAAGCTGGAGGTGGATGCCAGTGCTGTGGGCGTGGGGGCTGCCCTGTTGCAGGACGACGTCGAGGGGGTGAATAGGCCCGTCAGCTTCTTCTCCCGTAAGTTCAACCCCTGTCAGTCAAGGCTATTGAGCAGGAAACCCTAGCTTTGTTGTGGGCACTACAGCACTTTGAGGTTTACGTGGGTTGCAGCTCTCAGCCAGTACAGGTCTTTACTGACCACAACCCACTCGTGTTCTTAAATCGGATGTACAATCAGAAGCGCCGGCTTATGCGGTGGGCCCTAGTGGCACAGGAGTACAACCTCGATATTCAGCACCTTAAGGGATCTGTGAATGTGGTTGCAGATGCTTTGTCCCGAGCGTAAAGCTGGGGTTCGTTATTTTTTATTGTACACTACTGTGTGTGATGGTTATCGCGAATCGCAAACCGTAGTGCTTTGCTCGTTTTATGGTGGGCGTGTTACATCCCCCAGGTTACTGTTACTGTTTGTTCTGCTTGTTACTGTTTTATGTTTTGTATTCCACCTAAGTCACCAAGCAGGAACCATTCGGGTCGGAGAGGAAGCCTTGTTTCCAGCCTGTGTCTCCGATTTGGTGCTCATCAGGCTCCACCCTGTCATCAGCACGCTACCAGCTGAGGCTGGTTTGGGACGAAATAAAAAGCTGTCAATGTTCAGTTCGCGCTCTCTCTGATTTGGTGGGTGGAACATGTCAGGACAGTCCTGTTTTTGTGCCACTAACTGTTTCTCTGTTACCTCCCGTAGGACGATTCTGTTAGACACGTTAGGCGAGGTCTGGGCGGACCATCCTCTGTGTTTTGGCCAGGGCGCCTTGATCGTGTGCCAGCTTAAGGTGGGTAGACGGTCAGGAGTGTATTATTTTATGTTCTTTGATTTGGTTCTGTCCAGCATTGACCGGGTAAATAAAACCCTTTGATTTCACTTCGCCTCTGTGTCCCACGACTCTATGCCCTTTTCATTGTCCACTGGTTGTCGCTGAGCAGCGGGCGGTCTATCCCCACCCTCCGGGGTGGTGTACGTAACAGTAATGTACAAAAAGTATATGATTACTTATGAAAGTAAGGACATGTCAGCTAGCAAGATTTTCAAGCCATGTCATATCAAATGCTCAGTTTGCCTGCTCTTTTGAGTGCTGCAGTAGCCCCAAACAACTGATCAATGAAGTCAGGCTGTTAAATTTAAAAATAACTTGCTGAGAAGTTATTAATGTAGCCTATACTTAAACTGACATTTACATTCACAATGTGATTACGAACAAAATGATTTCCTTTCCATATTCGAAACAGAATTAGAATGTAATCTTTGCAGTTTTCTCCCTTATCCCTTTTTGAGCCTCAAGAACCTATAACGGCCGCCATATTGGATTTTTCTGTACGATAAAGATTAAGGAAACAAGTTTTTTTGCTTTTCCTCCTACAATATTTGTCCAATCTTCCCCAGAATTGGCACGTATCATCGTAGAAGCAACCCTCATTGGATTTATCAAAGGAATTTTGATTTTCAAAACCGTTTGTCGGGTACAGCCAATCAAAATCGGCAGCAAAGCAACCAAACAGGAAGTTGGGTCATATCTCATCAAATCTTAGAGATATCAACAACAAACTTGGTATGTCACGAGTAAGACACTACAACATGTTACCATGTGCAAAGACAACTTAATATCTCAAAAAATGATTGATATGAAGGAAATCTAATTTATCGCTAACGTTAAAATAATGCTTTAAACATCCGCCGGTCAAAAACTGATACTCTGATTCAATCTTGAATTCATATGAAGACTCTTGAGAATGTTTAGTACCCAAATCTGAGAAAAGGTTGAATGTAAGATGAAAAATAGATTTATTGTGAATATTTGAAATATACATGCTTGGCTAATTGCTAGGGCTTCTTCCAAATGAGCTGTCTCCCTCTGCTCCCCAGCACGCGCGCTCTATATTCTCACACACACATACTGGCCCCTGACACACTCGCGAGCTTAGAGAGACGCACACACATTTAAGGGTTTCTGTAATATGTGTGCTGACCAAGCACCCACCTTTACTCATACCCCTTTTCCTCCGACGCGTTTTGGGTGCTGGTTCGGAGCCGGTGCTTAATTTCGACCCAGTTCTTTCTCTTTCGACAGCCTGAGAGTCGGCTCCGAACCAGGGAAAGTGGTTCGCAACTAGCACCACTTCGGAGCTAGGCTAGTCTTGGAACCAAGTAAGAACCAGGGGCAGGGGCGGGGTTACCGTGACCAACAAGACAACAGAATCCTTTGACCGCCATTGCTGTACGCTTTTACAATTCATATTTCAGCTAAACGGTATGTGTAAATAAGCATCTGAATTAAAATGTGACGAGAAGTGGGCAGTGTATTTGCTGAAAATGTGCTTATTTTATTGATGAAACGGCTCATTTGTAAATTTGTTCCGACTTTTCAATAACCTAGCTAGCATCGCAGTGCATTGCAGACACTAGTTGCTGCATTTTATCATAATCCTATCAAAATGAGTGAAATGACAAACACAAATGTTATGAGCTATTGAGCCTATATTTAACACTAATGTAATACACAAGCACTATACAGCAAAAGTTTATAAAATGTTGCGCTGATAATGCCAGTGTTGTCATACTGCTGCGAGTCCAGGGTATTGCGCAATAGCCAAGAAAACAGGCATCTCAACCTCGCGTTCTTAGCGTTCTTCGGATTGATAAACAGCCTTTAGACAGGCTCTGCTTTGTGTTTTGCGCTGCTGCGTTAGCGTTGCTGGGAAAGATGAGACGTATACTGTGACGTAATGACGTGGCTCTGTGGTGGCTCTCTAGCCCGTGGAAAAGCAAACCGGTTCTTAGAAGGCTCGCAAATTGAACCAGCTCCGAACCGGCTCTAGCACCAGCTCCGAACTAGCTCCCGGTTCACTTTGGTGGAATTGGGGTATCATTGGCCTAGTAGCCATTCTGGACTAGTAACCATTCTGTGGCTAGTTTGGTCACAGCTAATTCAGCTGTTAGAAGAAACAGAAGGTCTTCTTCTTCAGAACTATAAAGTTGAATCAACCAAACACAGCTTGGTCATTTTATCTTCTTCTTTGGCACAATTAAACTAAGGACTCGACTTTTAAGAAAGCATGACCAAAGCAATTTGGTGAGGGAGGGGTTCCTCCATAGACAGTTGGTGACAGAGAATTTCAGACAATGACTTAAACATAGTCTTGCATTAAGAGTATTTCATTTCATTTATTTCATTTCATTTATTCATTTAGCAGACGCTCTTATCCAGAGCGACTTACAGTAAGTACAGGGACATTCCCCCGAGGCAAGTAGGGTGAAGTGCCTTGCCCAAGGACACAACGTCATGTGGCATGGCCGGGAATCGAACCAGCGACCTTCTGGTTACTAACCCGATTCTCTAACCGCTCAGCCGCCTGACTCCCTAGAGAGAGTAGAGTAAAAAATAAAAATAAATGTGCTAATGGTTGTTGAAACTCATTGCTCTGAGTTGGTGCATGTCAGTTTAGGCAGAAGTCCATGAGTGGTGACAAACAGCATGAGTCTGCCACTGTGCCTAATGAAAAGGCTCGTCTTGATTTTCAATGCAGCTAGGGGAGGTTCTAGGCCATGGGGTGCCAAGCTGGGGCCAGTTGTACTGTTAGAAAGGGCAGTTACATTAAACATTACTGTTGTCATATAGTTCTTCCCAGCATTGCAGGCACTAACAGGCAAAAGCAGTGGTGCCCAGAAATGTTTCAGAGGAGTGGCGAAAAAGAGAAGCAAAACTCTCCTGACTCATCTGTGTTGTATATCTGTAACTGCTATAGTATGGCCCTACATGAAAGTTTCAAAGTCAAAGTGTAGTAGTGCAGAATAGATAGGTAGCTAGGCTAGCGTCACTTACGCCTAGCTTACATTTTTTTATGTTTTCTTTCTAAATGCCGGTAAAAGTTTGATGTAGGCCTAGTGCCAGCCGTCTCAGTGAGTGTCTCTTTGCAGAATTTACACAAACTGTGTGTTTTCTTTTGAACGTTATTGTAAACTCTTTGGGGTTCAGGTAACCACATCTAATTATAGCTGATTTTGTCAACATCTTCAGACAGCCACGGTTTCGCCAATCTTCCACATTCACTTTTGGAGTGCGTAATTTCAAATTGGAAATGAGTTAAGTTATTGGTTGCATTTGGAGCGTGACATTTTACATCCAATAACAGTAATGATATTAACAAATAAATTAAACAATGCACAGGCAATTTAGTGATATTCCCACAGTTGTGGTCTTGACCGGTCTTGAAATAAAATCCAGAGTCCTCTTTGTCGATTCAGAGACAAGACAGAGACCTTCAAAATATCTCGAGACCAAGACTGGTCTTGAGTACTACAACACTGGTAATAAAGCTGTTAAAGATGCTTATTGGATTATCTATACCAAACACCATGTTCGAATATAAGGATGCTCATAAGTGTACATGGTACCAGAGCACCCTAGGGAGAAGGGCGATGATCGATTTTGTAATTGTGTCGTCGGATCTGAGTCTGTATGTTTTCGACACTTGGGTGAAGAGAGAGGCTGAGCTGTCAACCGATGACCATCTGGTGGTGAGTTGGGTCAGGGGGTGGGGGAAGACTCTGGACAAACCTGGTAATCCCAAGCGAGTAGTGCGGGTGAACTGGGAACGTTTGGAGGAGGCCCCTGTCCATGAGATCTTCAACTCACACCTCCGGCAGTTTCTCAGGCATCCCTGCAGAGGTTGGGGCCATTGAACCGGAGAGGGCAATGTTCAGAGCTTCCATTGCTGAAGCCGCGGTGGAGAGCTGCAGCCTCAAGGTCTTAGGTGCCTCAAGGGGTGGTAAGTTAACCCTTGAACACTGTGGTGGACACTGGTGGTCAGGGAAGCTATCCAACTGAAGAAAAAGGCCTTCCGGGATACGTTGTCCCGGATGTCTCCGAAGGCAGTTGCAAGGTACCGACATGCCTGAAGGGCTGCAGCCTCTGCTATGAGAGAGGCAAAGCCGTGGGTGTGGGAGAAGTTCGGAGAAGATATGGAGAAGGACTTTCGGTCTGCACCAAGGTACTTCTGGAAAACCGTCCGCCACCTCAGGGGGGGGAAGCGGGGAACCATCCAAGCTGTGTACAGCAAATATGGGACGCTGTTGACCTCAACTGAGCAGGTTATTGGGCGGTGGAAGGAACACTTTGAAGAACTCCTAAATCCCACCATGCCCTCTATGATAGAGGCGGAGCCGGAGGCTGATGGGGGATCAGATTCATGGTTCTCAGCAGGAAACCGATGGAGTGCTTTCTCCGGGTTGGGAATGAGTTCTTACCCCAAGTGAAGTTCAAGTACCTTGGGGTCTTGTTCGCGATTGAGGGGAAAATGGAGTGGGAGGTTGGCCCGAGAATCAGGGCAGCGGAGGCGGTATTGCATTCGCTCTATTGCACCGTTGTCATGAAAACAGAGCTGAGCCGGAAGGCAAAGCTCTCGATCTACCGGTCAATTTTCGTTCCTACCCTCACCTATGGTCATAAAGGTTGGGTCATGACCGAAAGAACTAAGTTGCGAGTACAAGCGGCCGAAATGGTTTTCCTCAGGAATAGTGTTGCACGGTATACTGGTACTGGTATCGTACCAAGGTACTGGCTTTTTAGGAACGGTACAATACTGGCATTAAGGAAAAACTGTACTTTTATGCGCCGAAACAGGCAGTTGAATCACAGCGATAAAAGCTGTTGGCTACTGTGTCTTCAAGAAAAGCAGACCTGGGTGTGATGTCACACCCATGCTCTGCTACATGCGGCCGGTGTTTGGAGAATTCAGTTCCACTGTTCCCCCTTCCGCACAACAGTGCGCAAAACAATGATGCTTTCTCCTGTTGCTAGGTCGAGCTGTATGTGATTTGTATCATCGCGTGTGTAAGCAATCACATACAGGCTTTAAGGTAGCCTATATCATGTATTTTGTCAGAGGTTTTATTGCTCAATCGTGAGTCAGAATTCTAGCTTTCGCCATTTTTCACGCTGAGAAGTAAGGAATAACTTGTCCCGCTATGTACAATTAATGGCGCAGGCATATGGAGGTACGTTTTCGGTCGAGTTGATAGCTGTCTGTGAATTAACTGCCACCTACCAGCCAATCAGAAACACCATCAGCACCCCGCCGCAGCCCCCCCCTCAGTTACGCACTAGGATTTACTCCTGAGAAGCGCACCTAGAAAAGTTGTTTTATTCATTATTTTACGATTCATTATGTATAACAGGTTTAATCTTTACCACAGTCTCTAACATAGAGCACTGGGAAAACAGGGGTTCAACAATCGGGGGAACAGGTGTTCAACAATCCGGGGAACCATTTTATTTATGCTTACATTTCTATACACATTGTAAAAAGTTCCAATTGAAAATAAAAGTCTAAGTCATTGTCAAATTACTAAATTTCAATTAAATCATTCTTATTTCAGTATTGAGTACCGCGATACTACACTTGGTATCAGTATTGAAGTCCACATTTTGGTATTGTGACAACACAAGTCAGGAGGAGGGGCCAGTAGGCGGTCCCTGCCCACCCCCCATAGGCGGCGCCACAGTGAGCACATAAAATAAGTTGACAAATATTAGAGCATAAACACTCAAGTTGAAATCATTGAGACATTTTGGACCGTGTGAAGAAGTGAATGCTCCTTCTTTCCCCAGAAACTAAATAACCCTAACCTGAGGTGGTGTCTGGGTGTTGGTTGATTTGAGCGGCCTCACCTTGCCGTTGTAGAGGATAACTGGACAGACGAAGCGGCCCCTGCAGCGAGCCATCTTACTGCGATTCACTAGGTCCTGCAGCTTGCTTATCTGGACCGTGCTCTCAAACCTGGACCACACAGGACACAAGGTTTAGTAAGAATACAGTTTTACTTTGTAGTGTACAATACTATTCTGTAATATGACTATGCAGTGCACTGACATACCACTGGGAAATATAGCTGATTTATGTATATTATTATTTTCATTATGACAAATATGTTCTCTATAATCATTGCTCCATCGTGAGTTACTAAGGGGGCAGGATCATATCAGTGTGGCTTAATTTGTCTTGTCATCTAACCTAGATTCAAAGGTCTGCACATTACATTCGAATGACTGATGCCATTTTAATGGTATCTGATCGTATGATGTAGGCCCTTTTTGTAGCATCTAAACCTTGGCCAAGCCTAAAACCAAAACCAAATCTGTTTATCCAACAACAAAAAGGCTTAAATATACCATATTTGAGGACATAAGATATATTTTGAGGACATATGTTCACACAGGGGGAAACGAGGTGCGTGGAACATGTGCGTAAATTAGGCAATTTTTATTTACGCCTGCCAGCGTGACAATGAGTCATAAACTCATGTCAAATTCACTCAATGTTTTTCTGCACAGAGAACACACAGTAGATGCAGAAGATATACTATGAAAAAACACCTAAAAAAGAACAAAGTAAGGCCCAAACAAAGTTTGCAACCTGTAAATGCATTTACTGTCAAGCATTCCACTTTTATGTTAAAACTCTAATCCATGTCCACGTGTGAACACCTTCAATTGTTGAACAACTACAGGAACATGAGTGTTCGTGGATAACCTAAGTTTGCTATATGTTTACACTATCATGTATATGAAAATATTTAGGGCTGGTCTCCTAAGCTTAGAAGTTTACATCAAGGCCAACAGAAGGAAAAACTAAAAAACTGTGCTAGATTATTAGTGTTTCAAGTCAAGACAGGTTTCCTGTGAAATTCTTGCCCATAGGTCAAAAGTCCTTACACTCAAATTAAATCCTAAAATGAGATAGTACTATGACACATTTAAGTTCACTGTACAATGGAGCGGTCCTCATATGATGATCACTGACAATTTAAGCCTTCCATGTCAGAGACAAATAAGGCCTGCCTTCAAGTTCATTGAAACAAATGTGGGCTATATGCTGTTTAAAATAAACAGTACTTTAATTAGTTACCAAGTGTACTGAACTTTGTAACTGCAATAAACTCAGGGTACCTGTCTTTATTGGGCTCTGTGCATTCGTACTCCAGGAAGACTATCTGCCTGGGGTAATGTCCACACACTTCTCCATTGGTGTTGTGGATGACACTGTACTTGTAGTCTCGACCAAACAGCTCCAAGCAACGTTTCTCTATCAATTCCACCTGTGCAGAAAATAAACCAACATGTTTTCTTATAGTGTGTCTATAAATTAAGATGCACAAACCCACTTCAAATAAAAACAAGAAAACCTATGTGTAGCTCCATTAAAATTGCACATACAGAACTGAATAGTTAGATAATTTGAAGTTAATTTATGATTGAGGTGCTTGGTTATTATGGCGGTTAATGCGTGGACGTTAGAGGTTAGTGTTTAAGGAGTGACTAGTGTAGTGGGACAGCCACATGGGAGGGGGGGGGGATAGCCTGGATGTTGTTGTTTACTTGGGGCGCGCATAAATGCAAGTGACGTTTAAGGAGGCGATGGCAAACATAGATAGAGCTATAATTTATGTCTGTCGGAGATAAAGTAACTTACCCGCGGGTTTACTTCTTTCGCTCTGTACTGCATCTTCGAAAACAAATCTATCAAATCCGCTATTTCTTCGCTCTTTCTGCCAGACAGCCCGGAGGCCATAAGGCTCTCTGACACGGAGGGGGATGTAGCCATCATCGCGCTGCGACCCACGATGGGTTGTATCCGAACTTGCCCTCCTTCAAACACCGCAGAACCTTGTCCTTGGGAACGGGAAGACCGACCAGGCCATCCCTTCCCAGCCAGTTTCTTCCTGACTGCCCGCTTGAGGGGGCCGGAGCCGGGTATTCTCCCCGAATTCAGGGCAAAGCCGGCGTGATACACTCTACACACTGTGATGTTAACTCGCCCCCGAGTTGACCAACCCTTTTAGCTGGTTAGTACAAACGAGTAATAGTACTAGTAGTTTGCCAGCTTGCTAGCTAGTTAGCTTATAGTGCTAAATGTACGTGATCGGTATAGATTTCAAACACAAAATATCAATATATTATCAGAAACATTGCTAAAATAGTCATTCAGTTGTATACCTGGTAATCCTGTGTAACATTGCGTTTTCGTTTTGTACGGCTCCGCTTGTCAATAGAGGTGTTCACCAAAACCAAAATAGGAACTACGGGCACCAGACTCAGGATTTCTCGAGGACTCCTGGCCTTATCACGTGTCCTCAATGTCACGTCTTCATCTCCCCTCTGTTTCCTATGTAATAACAAAAAGGACGGAGGTAAGAAAGTGAACAATTTCGTAGCTGTAGGTCGTCGAATCAGTGTATGTTGTCATCCAAATCACACGACAGTCTACTGTTGCAATCCCTGAACTGTCTCAAGGAACAAGTGGTAAACAGGAAGTTGACACTAACACGTGACTACCCTCGCCCCCTTATGTCCACAAACCGGTTCCAAAAATGACGTAATGCGGGCAATTAGTAAACTCACAATTATCATTGATGTGCCACTTTTCAGAAAGCCTATTTTTCAATTAAACCTTCAAAATGTATTTTATCCAACTTTTAAAATAAAATAGATAAACAGATCGTAATATATTTTCGGAACATCAGAACATGGAGAACAAGCAAACGGATACCGCCATTTCAGTAACGGCGGTCCGTCGTTCAGATTTTGGTGCTCTGATATTTGCGTGCAGCACTAGCCTACTTCACTTACGCCCCTTCATCCGCTATATCTGACCTATTAGTCACTGTGCAACTGTTCCACGGAACTACTGTAGTGTGGATGGTGTGTGGCCTGTCCAGCATCAATAGCCTACTGAGCAACCACCTCATACGGTAGCCTATACTATGTCATATAATAAATGATTAAGTGGTAAAGTCCAGGTAAAGTCATAACATAATGATACATTCACAAATCATTAACCAGTGTTTCCTCTATGTCTATATACGAGTTGGAATCCTGCATTACAGTCAAAATAACCTTTTTGAGGAATTGATGACTACCATGCCGTTTGCAAAACTTTTTATTTCACTCGAACAACAGGCCCCCCTTTCTAAGACAATGAATCCTGTGGGACAGAAATGTGAAAGATGCTCTACGCCTATATATAGGCAGATTATTTCAAATTTCTGCAATACTCAAAACGTGTGCGCGCTATCATCAACAGCCCTTTACAACCCCGAAAACGTGTGCACGCGAAGGAGACAGGAGGGAAAGGGAGAGCGAGGAAAGACTAGCCTACATCAAAAACCACAGCCATGGTCTTGGTATGTACAATGATATAAGGCTAAAAGTAGGCTATCCTTTGTTTTCATTCTTCAAAGGAGACTTTCTCTTTTTGTTTTGGGTAGATTGGATGCTCTCGTTTTCATTAGACCTCCAGTTCGTTGGTGGAAAATTCATCATCGGGTCTCATCAGCTCATCCTTTCTCTCCTTTGAAGCGCTTGGTGTAATAAATTCAATACAGCTACATTATTAACACTCAGACGGTGGTGAAAAAATGCGCCTCATCCCGTCGTTTCTTGACCACTGTTTTTGGCGGTGCGAGCTTGGTCGACTCTGCTGAGTCTTTACGCACTGAGAGGGGAGGATTTTTCTTTTTTTTTCTCTCGCTATTGAATCACGCTCAGTTCTCCTTAAATTGGAATTAAGACTGAAATACAGAATCTGAACCTTTGATTGATAATTGCAAGGGGACTGTTTGTGGCATATGTGTACAATTTGCGAACGTAGGACCTTTTTTAATCTATAGACTACGGGGTCCTCAAACAAAAAGCGTTGTTGAGGGACTGCTTAAGATAGGGACAGATAGAGACACCGGGAATAGGCTACCAGATAACGCCAAAGGTGTGGAAAAATGTTGCCCTCACAAGAAGCCTCCAAAATTTACCATGACAACTACATGCGGAACTCGCGAGCCATTGGTGTTCTATGGGCTATCTTCACCATATGTTTGGCGATTATAAATGTGGTGGTTTTCACTCAGCCCTATTGGATTGGGGACAGTATGAATACTCCTCACGCCGGCTACTTTGGCTTGTTCCATTATTGCGTGGGCTACGGGAACTCCAACCGGGAGCTCGCCTGCCAGGGAACCTTTGCCGAGTTCAGCTCCATTCCCTCTGGTGCATTTAAAGCGGCCTCGTTCTTTGTGCTGCTGTCCATGGTGCTCATCTTGAGCTGCATCGGCTGTTTTGCGCTCTTCTTCTTCTGCAACACCGCCACTGTCTACAAGACCTGCGCTTGGATGCAGCTGCTATGCGGTAAGAGATCTTGTTGTTGTTCTTGAGTTGCCATGCACCTCCACAAGGACGGCACAACTGGCATAACTGATTCATTCTGCCCACTAACATGAAGGTCCATTGAGTATTTATAAGTGTTTACATGTACATTTACATTTATTCATTTAGCAGACGCTTTTATCCAAAGCGACTTCCAAGAGAGAGGTACGTGTGTGGGGGTGAATGTTTGTTGGGTGTGTGCCATAGTGTCCTGTGTTGGATATGCATCTTTTACTACTGAGCCCACTAGACATTACGATGAAACCAATTGAGTGTAGGTAATTGTTCAGGATTTTGTTAATTATCTTCGTTCAGCAATAGGCCTAATGCATTAAAGATCATGGTTTCTATTTTTGTGCCAACTGCTAGTTGGTTTTTCTGTATGATTTCATTCATTTTCAGTGCTTTTTCATTACTAACTATTTAAGCCCATCTATTTGCCGCACATGATACACAAAAACAATTTACGTGAAATTGTTCACTCGCAAATGGCATTTGTCATTAAGATGAAGACCTTTACTCGATTTTCTTTGCAGGACATTCGTATGAAAAGTTTGTTTATTTTCTCCAGTACTAGGCCTAACCAGCCTGACCACTTTTTTTCAGTAACGAGTAATCTAACGCGTTACTATTTCCAAATCAGTAATCAGATTAAAGTTACTTGTCCAAGTCACTGCGCGTTACTATTTTGTCATTAATAGTAAAATATATATATTTGATTTCTTCTTGCGTCTCTGGGAGTGAAGTCATGTAGCCTATGCAAAGTCACGTTTTCAGCATGAGGGTCACGTCACGTGTAGGCTATATACATAGACCTACCACTCCCTTCCAGTGACTCTGAGTCGCCACTTTCATCAAGCACCTTTGCTCCGGTGCCATCTCGATTTGATTATATGTGACAAATAAGAAAGACAAATAAGATTCATAAACTATTACATGAACAAATGCAACGAACCGCAACTAAATCCATGTTTTTTCGAAAAGTAATGGTTCGCAAATGATCTCAGATTTAGGCTACTGTAGCTACTCGGGGCGTTTTTTATTTTATTTTTTCTCCCCCAAGTAGGCTAGGCCTACGATTTGAGTCGTTTTTCCAAGTGCGTTCTTAGGTCAACATTTCAAAAGAAACTCTTGTCTATAAATCAACATTACACTTGTGTGTTGCCTCTCATCGGCAAAGTTACAGTGGAGATGTTTGGAGACAATTGAAGTAGGCACAGCGACACAAACAACAATGGAGAGAGACGCGCATTTTCGAGTTGGAAATACAATCACTATTTTGAGTATTTGTCAGCTAAAGATGGGAATATCAAGGTTCGTTGTACACATTCATTGTTGTTGTCTACATCACTGTTAAAAATGCACTTCTGATAAAGTGAGTGTCGGCAAAACCGGTTGTTATTTTTATGTTGAGGCGGCGGTGGTGTTGTATGTAACTAACTAGCTGCTGAATGTAACTAATAAAATAACTTGTAATCTAATTTAGTTACTTTTAAAATCAAGTAATCTGTAAAGTAACTAAGTTACTTTTTAAGGAGTAATCAGTAATCATATTACTTTTGTTCTTTGCTCTCCTGCCTACATTACACTGTTGTATCTAAGCTTTTGTGACAGAAACAAAGGATGGCTTTCACTTGATGTGGTTCATCATTTAAACAGTGGAATCCCCCTTGTCATTCAGAGCGTGCGCACAACAGGCGAGAGAACATATTGCCACAGCACAGGCAGCCTACCTGTCTCACACAGGCTCAATCAATATAAGAACTCCGTGGAGTAAATGTCTAGGTATGAAAACCAACAAATCCACTAGACGAGGCACATGCTAAATGTGTTTAAGCTACAGTGTTTCCCCTACCATTATATTAGGGGGGCGCCCCCCCCCCGCCCCCCCCCCGCCCCCCCCCCGCCCCGCCCCCCCCCCCGCCCCGCCCCCCCTGGAAGGTCAAGTTAATAATAATAAAAAAAATATATATATTTATATAGCGCCCGATCACAAAATAAGTCATTTAAGGCCTTATCTTTCCTATAAAACAGGTCTATAGCTTTCTCTTTTATTAAACAAACTAAATGGCCTTATGTTATTTATCTTATTTACACTACGATGTGTCATTTAGTCATTTAGCAGACGCTCTTATCCAAAGCGACTTACAGTAGGTACAGGGACATTCCCCCTGAGGCAAGTAGGGTGAAGTGCCTTGCCCAAGGACACAACGTCATGGCACGGTCGGGAATCGAACTGGCAACCTTCAGATTACTAGCCCGATTCCCTAACCGCTCAGCCACCTGACTCCAAGCTGCAAGTTTGGATTCTTTTTGGAATTTACATCAGCTATCGTAGAACAATATCAGAATGTTAAGCTAAACATATATTTTTTTAAAGATAGGCTTTTATATCCTGATCAACCAAGAGCAAATGCATTGTTTAGGCAGAAAGATGTGCTTAACATGAGGAACTGAAGTGACATCTAACACTCTTTCCATTCTCTAACCCCCCATTTTCTCTGTTTTACCACAATCCCCTTTATTCCCTGTTTTCAATGTGATGTTTCGCATGATGCTAAGCGTATCTTTAGGTCTAGAAACAGGTGTGAAACTGCTGATGCATTTGCTGTGCATTAGCTTCACGCCCCCACCAGCCTCCTACTGATAGCATACAAGCTCAGTGGAATGTTGTCGCATTCGTTCACGGCTTTCTGCACATTCTTTACACAGTCTCTCTCTCATTAAAATAAGTTTCTCACTAAAATGTGACCCAAAACAACTAGTGCCATCACATACACTTGTTTTTCTCCACTGAACATGCCTTTATTCTTAATCATTTGTAGCTTATCTGCCTATTGCACATTTTTTCTAATGCACCAATCTTGTCATTTGTTTTTAGACTGTTTATTCTGTCATGTGCTCAGTTGCAAATTCGGTGATCTCTAAAAAATAGACGTCATTGGTGGCTTGCTGGGTCAGTGCAAAATAGTGCATTGCAGACAAGTTCCCTGGAATATTAACTGTTGGATTCAAAAATGCCAAAAATCCCTCAGACGAGCAGTCTTTTACCCAATACCAATTTTCTCCAGTATTTGGGGAATGAGGACTTGTGAGCATTTACTCTGGCAGGTCAACAGAAGTGACTAATTGCGGTTCCAAGGAGAAAGTGTCAGCGAGATTTCTAATTGCCCTGTTTAAATATATTTTTCCTCTCAAAACAAGCCCATTGATTAGTTACAGAATGCGACATTGACGATGAAGAAAAATTTGTTTGGCATCACATTTCATTTCACCGTATTTAGGGTGGCTGTAAGAAAATGTCTGACTTGATTTTGAGTGAACCACTGCAAAAGTCAGGCAACAAGACAGCTGTACCTCTGCTTATGTAATGTAGGCCTCATGTACTCATTTAGCAAATTTTTATCTTATAGTGACATACAGGGGATTAGAATCTGTGACCTGTAGAGCTGAAGTTTAAATGCTCTATATTTCGAGCTTTATGCATGGGGGCATCATCAAGACGAAACAGGAAAATGCCTTCTAGAATGACATTTTGTGTGTTAGCATTGATATTTCCACCAGCAGAACTAAGGGCTATAGCCCAAAACCAGGAACAGTCCCTATTAGGAATTGGCTTGATACGTCTGGCCATATATACACAGACAGACATATATCTATATCCTTTATGATGATAAAGTATCCCCTTTGTCATTCTCTCCGATAGTCCTGGAGCTTTTTTGGCCAAGTGAACAAAGGTCTCTGCTTCAAACGGAGAACAGCCTCAGGGAGCCAAGGGTTGAATAGGACAGGGCAGAAAGGACAGCTCTGGGTGTGCCCATGGTTCATATTACATCAGACAAAGAATAGAGGGGCTACAACCACAGTAGAACACACTCTCATCAACAGTTGCACTTAACTGTGTTAGCCCTGTTTTAGCCTCAACTTGAATGGATGAGTAAGGTTTAGCCTTGTCTTAAGGCATTGTTACAGCATCTTATGGGTCAAATACTTAAAGACATGAAATGATCTGATCCAGAACTTCTAACACGTCTTACTTGCACTGAAAGAGAGCAGTTTCAGCAGACTATCCAGTATTTTTCTACATACGCAAGTTTCTGTGGACAGCAATGGTGTCCTTCTGTGAACACACAGATCTAGGCCCCATCTTCTAGGTTGCTATATGCAATCTGATTAGATGATTCCTGGAGCCATGGCTGTCACCCTTGTCATTGTTGCTGCTTTTGTGTGTTCCTTTGGGTGGAGTGAGGGCACTCTGGCCATTGACGCAGACAGAGCTTTCATCTTATCTGCAGATAGAGACTAAATGAAGGGTATGTATGTGTGAATCAGGGTGCTGTCAAGCATCTGCGGTGAAACTACTCATGCACTCATCTGGGCAGAACCTGAAAATAAGATCCTGGTGGAAAGTTACTTAGCTTTAAGGTATTGTTTGATGAGTCATTTATTTATTCTTTCTTTCTGTGTGACTTTTTCTTTCAAACTAACAGTTAGCTGTACCCGAGTGCTGCTCCCAAATTAATATTATCCAAGCTTCTGAGAAATCATTGTATTTGACAGCAGAGCAACACAAATGGTCAATAAATCTGCCTCTCTCCCATCTTACTCCTTTTCCAAATCAATATAAAAGTTTTAAAATTGTTTATTTGGTTTTCTCAGTATCCTTTTAAGAAGAGATCCTTTTAACATTGTGAAGCACCATGTTGATAACAACAAAATAATGGATGAATGAATGATGGATTCAAGGTCTTTGCTTCCTCATGCCATGCCAATAAAGAATTCCTTCAAACCCTGCACATCTGGTTTAGTTAATTGTTCTTCATACATAGCACCATGATCTCTGAAATCTTAACACAGGACTGAAATTGACATCTGTACATTCACTATCTCTGAAACAAACAGTAGCCTTTCTTCAAAAGCTAGAGAGTTTTAGAAAATTCACTTCTCATTATCTGCTCCCTCTGGAGCCAGCCCTAGGAGGGGAACCATAGTTTAATTATGTTCTCATGGCTAGTGTGTGGGGTTAAAAGACAGAAAGTGAGTGTGTGTATGTGCAATATTCCCATTCTTGAACGTAATTTCAAGTAGGTCCGGAGAGCATGTGAACAAGGTCAGGAAAGACTAAAATGCCATGAAAGATTGAGATAAAGAACAATAAAGGTAGAATAATTAAACTGTAGAAAGATTGGCTGAAAAAGGACACTATCCATGCTGCTGTGTGTGAGTGTATCCTTCCAACTCATGTCTGTGGGGACCCTTGCTAATGCAGAGCTAATCTTCAATCAGAAGGGGAGCATGCCTGGGGTTTCACATTCAGGCGGCCCACTCCGCCAATTCATAATCTGCAGCTCTTCCCTCAGAGGTTAAGCTTCCACCAATTATTCAACACACCATGCAGACCACATTATCGCCGGCAAATCAACCCCAACTCAGCTCTCATTCACTTACTCACACACTCGCTTGCACATTCACTCACTTGCTCATTCTACACCTCACAGGGTAAGGTAGAGGGTGGGAGAGGAGTAAGGTAAAGGGTAGGACAGAGGGGAGGGTAAGGGT
Source organism: Osmerus mordax (assembly GCF_038355195.1). Taxonomy (NCBI): domain Eukaryota; kingdom Metazoa; phylum Chordata; class Actinopteri; order Osmeriformes; family Osmeridae; genus Osmerus; species Osmerus mordax. The sequence continues at coordinate 3,935,186 of NC_090050.1, read as the reverse complement.
TCAGGAGAGAAGGTTATGGGGAGATGGATGAAAGTAGAATAAATATGTGATGAGGAGAAAGGAAGAAAGAAAGAAAGAAAGAAAGAGAGAATGGGAGAGGGGTGAGGAGTGAGATGGATTGAATGAGATGTAACAGAGGGAGGAGAAGGCAAAGCAGCCCAAATAATGGAATTTAGTCTTTGAATTGATTTGCTGTGTTTCTGATGCAAGGAGGTGTAAATGGTTTGATGTCAGATAAAGTACATTAACAATGCTTTTGACTGATTGAGTAAGGATTCCCAAGAATTAAGTACAAGTGCAATAAGGGATGGCAATGGATCGGATTTGGTCATGTATAGTTTAAGAACTGTTTGGTAGGGGGTTAGCTCGACTCAACCCTCGGAAGTGTGGGACTGTGTGTTTTATTGTACACCAAAGAGATGCTAATTGTATGCGCTTGTATAAAGGTACACAGTGTGCGTGTGTGTGCATGTCGAGTCAGGACGAGAGAAACCATCTGATAGGTTTGGATCCAGGCCTAATGCCCGGAGATTACAGTTTAACCAGATCTGTGATTCAAATGCCATGCTGAGGCCTCTCCCTACCCTCCACAGGCCAGCCCGCCAGCCAGCCAGGTACCAGCCCGGTTTGGGACAAAAGAGGGACATCTGCTGCACACCGGTGCCCAGCACCTAAAACCCTTGCCTAAGGAGAAACAGTGGAAAAGGGAAGGGAGAGAAGTGAGACAGAGAGAGAAAAGAGGAAGAGTGATTGAGAGAGGAAGAGGAAAGAGAAAAATGGGGAAAAGAGCGGGGGGAAAGATAGGGAAGGAGACAGGGTTGAGATGAGGGATTGGATCGAAATCAAGATGTAAGAGAATCAATGGTAGGAGACAGAGAGGAGGAAAGTAAATTTGATATTATTAGACTTTACGAAGTTTGCCATCTGATGAAGCCGTAGGATGCATTGAGTAATGCTGAAAAAAGAAAACCATCCAAAATGGACCTCTTGGGTAGCAAAACCAGCCCAACTCATTTCCATGGCAATTACATTAAACTCAGACTGGGAATTAAAAACATCCCTCCAATTTTTCCTATTACGGAAAACACTTCACTAACAACCCTGAAAGGCGAGGCAACACATGCACAAACACGCATGCATTCACACACTCAAATGGAGGTTCTCTTTCTTCCTCCTATCCCTGTCTCCATCAATTAGAGAGGGGGAGAGCGAGAGAGAATGAGAGAGAGAGACACACACAGAGCCTTCAGGGAACTATATAGTTATTTGTGTCTAATTAGCATGCATCTGAAAAAATGCAAAGAACACCCATCTTTCAGGATTCTTTTTCTTTCACATTCTCTCTTGCTATTCTCTCTTCTTCTTCCAACATTATTCTGCTTTTGGCCACAAACTTCTAAGCATAACTTGGCCTAGTTAGAGTTAAAGGGAGTGGGCTTTGGCTTGGGATGACTTCTGTTGAAATAGGAATTTAGGGGGAAATTGGTATTGATTTGAACACAGATTTATGTTCATTGATGAGCATGTGTAAAATCTATATGGACTCAGCATGATAATTTATGTACATTTGGGGAACCATAAAGTTTTCTGACCAGCTAAATGTGGGAGGACTCCAGATCCATAGTTGTTTAGGTCTCTGACATGCAGTGGGAAATATACTTCTTTATTCCAGCTGCAGACAATTTTGAACAATTTTATGACAGTATTTTCTCAGAGTTGGAAATGGTTTCTGTACATGTCAATTTGTGTTCACGCGGCTGTGTGTGTATCGAGATGAGTGCTTACATATTGATCAACAGACTCCTTCCCTTACAGAATGTTGGCATGCCTTTGTATTGTCAGCTGGTGTTCCTAAGGGGCCAATAGAACTTGAGAGACTCAAACATGTAAGCGAAAATCTATCGTTAACATCAATTGGCATAGGGGTGTGATTTTTCAAATCCCAAATGTCAGTCAGAGAATTAACTTTTTCAAATAAAATCAATATTACATTTATTTGTATTGATTTGAGTTACAGTATTAGTAGGGGTGGGTCCCCACTGGTTAAGTGTCATCTAGTGCAACGGTTCAGCCGCAAAACTGAGTGAAATAAAACGTTTTAACATAGTCTTAAACACAGAGATAGTGTCAGCCTCCCTGATTGAAACAAGACTTATGTTCCATAGGAGAGGCGCTCTTCATGAAAAAGCCCAGCCCTTTTCTTCCCCATTGTTTTCTTCTTGTTCATGTTGGTAACCCCCAGCTAGCTGGTGTCTTGTGATTGTAGGTCTGAGAAATACAGCAGTGTTAATCCATGAAGTGATTTGTACATTAGGAGTAAGACTTTTAAATTGGTTCTGGCTTGTATTGGAAGCAAGCATAGTAGTAATCTTGCTGCAGTTGAGCCAGAAACAGAATATTACAATGGTCCATTTGGGATGTAACAAATGCATGTATTTGTTTTTCAGCATCATCCTACAAGAGAAATCTTCTTATTTTAGAAATGTTACTTAAATGGAAAAATGCATTTTGGGTAATGCTTATGGCTTAGGTAATGCCTTCATTCATATGAGACGTCTGCATCTATTAAGATGTTATTGTGATTTTTTTGTTTTGTTTTTGTAATCATGCACCTCAGTTTTGAGAAGGAATAAATTGTCTGTCCATGTCCTTATTGTAGAGATTCATTTCATGTGGTAGTTTGCCAGGCTTTAGGCAAATATAGCTGGATGTTGTCTAGATAGCAGTGAAAGTTACTTGAATTATGTTTGCATGTAGAGAGCAAAGGGCTTTGGACAGAACATAGTGTGATCCGAATTTAACAGTGGAGTGCACTTGTGACTGAACATTACAGTGGACAAATTGTGACCTGTAAGATAGATATGATAGAAACCATTGGAATGATGAGCCGGAGATCCCTAGATTATTATGAATACACTTGAGGACAATTTATTAATCATCAACAGTGTCAAATGCTGCACTCCAGTAGGACAACCAAGACAGAGATGGAGTCTCTGTCTACTTTGGCGAGTTCTGTTCACAATCTGTAAAAAAACTGAGAAATGACCCCTTTTGACTGGACCGTGTCACAAATGTATCAAACTCTGTGTAAATTAATCCGTAAAAGTATGCATATGGAGAAAAAACGGAAAACTCTGTAGGCCTACGCAATGTTTTTCTCAGATGTATGAACACTCCGTACGCGACCGATATCACACGTTTGATGTCCTCCAAAAGTGGTATAGTGCAGCGATTGCATAGTCACATTTGGCGTAACAAATTTGTGGCCCAAATTCTTCTTTCTGGCTAAATAGACTAAAACAAGATAATTGGCATAATTTTTTAATAGCCTATACAATTTACTCCCATTGTAGATCAAGTAAAACTGTTATTTGTTATGCATGCAATTTCTCTCCGCCTTTCGGTCACTGTGTCGCCATATCACATCTTCAACTCATGTCTCAAAAACACTTCATGTGTGTTTTCATAAATCTGAAACTCTGTGTAGAAACACCCGTACACATGTTTCTGCGCCCATTTATATGCGTACGTGCCTTCATACATTTGGCCCCTGGTGTCTGCGGATGGAAAAAGAGACTGGAACACTCTGAATCATGATGATGTCTGGCAACCAATGATGGCTGCTTGTGAAGTTACAAATGTAGACAATGTAATTGGGTTTTAATTGCCTCTCATTTGTGGGTGATGTTTTTCTATTTGTTTTTCCTTCTTCAAATCAAATCAAATGTGATAAAGCAGGCAAGGAGTCGACGTCTTGGGATGAAAGTGCACGAGTACTTTACTTGCTCATAAACATGTTACAGAACAAAGGTCAAACGCCAAACGTCCATTGATAACAAAACAAAGAATAAGATACCACAACAAAGTAATATTCCGGTGATGCAGATCGGCGCTCAGACGCTGTGCGACCTGTGACATTAAATTTGCACAGCCCTGTCACAGAGGGCTTCACTTATGGCCATAGAACTGCACCTAAACCAACCTAAACTCTCAAGAAAGACAAGAAAAATCTCCCAGGAAAACTCAAAAATTTAAGAAACATTGGGAAAAGCAATTCAGTGAGGAATCCCCTCCTCCAGAGACTGCCGGTGACACAGAGAGGTGCAGACTATAGACTTAACACAGTTATCCATCAAGAGTAGAGAAAAAACAATTGCCAATGGTTGATGAAACACATTAGCCTGGTCCTACCAGACTCTCGTACATTTCATTTGTACAGAGAGTTTGGGACATTTGACAATCCTTAACTTCCTTGAAGGCGGGTACTCTGTTGAAGTTTAAAACTATTGGATCTGCCATAACCAATTGCTAGCGTTTGCCTTAGCCCACTCCTTCACCAATAACGGAGCTAGCTGGAAAATCTAACTTTTCCCGAATCCTGTGGGGAGGAGGGCCACAACATCATGGCCACCAACAAAACTCATCAAGGATTGTTGTTGCTCTGGCTTTAACTTCTGGATATTTGGCAGCGTTGCCACAACGGACCGAAAATCTTCGCTCGCATCTTTCTCCGCCGCCATTACTGAACTAAAACTCCAACTAGCGCGCAACATCAACGTCATCGTTCTCAGCCACTCCCTCTGTTCGCTGATTGGACCTACAAAAATGATGTTTCCAAAAACCGACTAATACACCGAAATCCCAGACCTAGTACAGAAGCAAAATGAAAATTGAGCGGAAGTACGTAGGAGGGCAGAGCCAGGCTAGAAACACATATCCAGAGTTCCGAATCAGTGCTCAGTAATGCAGCATTGGAACAAGATCAAGGAGAGCTTGGTGGTTACCCCAGTCATCCTTTTGAGCCCCTCCTCCAGTGTCTGCACAGCCTGCACAGCTAAGCCATTTGAGGCTGGGTGAAATGGAATTCTGCGGACATGACAAATTCCATTTCTCTGCATGAATTCTTGAAACAAGTCACAAGTAAAGGTTGTTGCGTTGTCAGAAACAAATGAGCCTGACAGACCATGGGTTGCAAATAGTCTTTCAGAGGTTGTTGTTGCTATTTTTCACAGATGTGGTGGTATGGGTGGTGGTTTCTGGTTGTTCTGTTACACAGAACAGGCTTTCACTTTGTTGTGACTTATGCCCTGATCCATGTTAGGCCATTGGATGTAAGATCTGGCTGAAATTGTCCGGGAAACCCCTTAGTGAGCCTCATGAATCTCATCCAAGACTTGTGGACGGCTGAAACAACAACTATGGACCCCCAGAGAATGCAGCCATCCTGACCCTCAGTTCAATGTTTACGGTCACACCTCATGATAGTAGGCCCACCCTGCACTAGGTATCTTTTCACTCTGTCTATTTTTGCTGCTTGATCTGATTAGCAGATACAGTTTCACAGCAAAGGCTAAGACTAGATCTTCCTTGTTTAACTGAAAAGAGTCTTGACCTTATCAGCACTCATCAGCATGCATGAAGCAAAACCACTGGGCTTCTCTGACCCACCCTCCATCTGATGTGACCCGATACCACACGACCGAGGCGTCAAAGGACAGGAAGATTTCTTTATTGTGGTCAAAATAAACCACCAGCTGTGAATATTGCAGCAGTGCTTTCAATTCCTTGAAAGCTTTTGACACAGACATAGTTGTGCCATAGTTTTTCCAGTGTGTTCTCCATGTGTTTTCCCTGCCCCTAGTCTGTTGGGTGCAGTTCGAGTGTCCAGTCCTTGTCTTGTCTCTCTCCCCTGGTTCCTTACACACCTGTATCTTGTTCAAATCACTCAGCTGTAAATTATTTTTAGTTCCTTTTCATTCTGCCTGTGTTTTCCTGCATTTGGATCCACCTGCTCTGCCACATGAGACAATTATCAGGTTTGAGGTTTTGTAGCTTCCTAGATTGTCCTTACTTCAACCTCCATAGGACACAGACACTCTGTGTTTGCAAAATCAGTGTGACTTCCCCCAGAAACCAACCAACTGTATGCCATACTCATTAATAGGGATGCACCAAATCCAGATTTTTGGGGTTCGGCCGAATACCGAATCCACTGGTTAAGATTTGGCCGAATCGGAAACCGAACACCGAATCCTACTCCCATTCTCAGTCCATTAACACAGTAAACACATTAAAGAAGTAAACAACGTCATCAGCAGTGTATTTTGTTTTTTATTTTAATTTTTTACTGTAAACAGTATGGCAACATTATGCCAGGAAGACAAGTGGGAAAAACTATTTTGACAATTACCATATGCCTATGTTTACCCTATCTCAAGATCCAACCAATATCCAAAATATTAGCCTTTTAGATTTCTTGAATTTCTTTCGGATGTTTCATATGCAAATGTTTTAAAAGCAGAGATGTTGTGTATTGTTTAGGGTCCTTGCCACCACGAGACAAATCGGCATTGCAAATTGAACATATAGCTCGACTTGAATCGCCTTCTTTTGACTGAAAGTACTGCCAAACTACACTTTTTATGCTCACAAGTTCCATTTTCACTTTCTCTCAGCCCACTGCATTGAACGGTCCACCTACGTAAACACCTTCCCGTAATCAACGGCGGCGTCATCATGTCGACCAGCGTAGCGCGCGTAGTGCAAGCGTAGGGTTCGGGTTCGGTGGAAAAAAATTCTAACAGTGCGTTCACACTGCAGCGGAGCGTGTGGCGCGGGGCGTCGGCTTCCAATTCATTTTCAATGAAACCAGGCGTTGACGCTCGCGTAGGGCATTGTGGGAAGGCGAGCGGAACGGAGCGTTGCAAGTTGGATTTTCTCAACTTTATGTAAATGAAGAGCGTGAAAACGCTAGCGTTGGCCTTTCGGATTGGTTTCTTGTTTCTTGTAACGTAGCAACCGTTGGTCATGATAAACATTTCTAGGTTTCACAATTTCAAGGAGGAGAAACTTTTTGTATGTGTCTGCACACCCAGTTCTGTTCAGAACAAAGTTACTAATGTGACGAGCCTGAATTTAAAGATTACATTAAACTAATAATGCATAGTGCATGGTTGCCGATGTCGTCAGTGTTCCTAGTGTGTTTTTATAGCCTACTTTTAAATTCAGTCTTGTCACATTACGTGACTGTTCTGTGCCACTGCTAGCTCGCTAGCCCAGCCTACAAACGACTGGTTGAGTGACCGGTAGCAAACATGTATTCTACTGTAATCTTGCACTAGTAAAAATTCTGTATTTTTACATAAATGTTGTGTAAAAGTGGTATTTTGATCGATATTGTGAGTACATGAACCCAAATCTGCACGCTTGGCCATGACTACAACAGTGACCTTAGAGAACTACAACTCTGTATTAACTTGTCTAACACGCCCCCGAGCGTGGGGCACTGTGGGAAGGCAAGGGGTGCAGAGCGTTAAACTTACTGATTAGTCTATGGCATGCACCGAATCCAGGATTCGGTGCATGCCATAGACTAATCAGTCAAGGAACATGTTCTCCAACACAGTCCCTGACTCACAATGTTCAGCTAGTTGAGCCAATTCAGCCACAAAGATAGCAACAGACTGACCTGCTTTCCAAAAATGGCAGTTAAACATTCTACGAAGGCATCGGATTGTTGGGTCTGAACAAAGTCCCCAAAAGAAAGTTCCCCTGGCTTCCAGAGGAGTAACCAAATTCCTCATGAACTTGTAGATTTTAACTCCACACACACTCAAAAGATTAGGGTGCTGTTTAGTTTAATCGGAAATTCAATTTACAGATAAAAGGTTATTCAGCCTTTCCACATGTTCCTTCCAGTCTTCGAATTCCTCCAAAAACTAATCGAGTCTCAAAACATTGCCATTGTTTTGTCAACTATTTTGACAAACAAACCTTTTATTTGTGTATTTCAATTGCTGCAGAATCACATCGTCGGTATTTAAAACGCAAACAAGCTAACTAGCCAACTCACTATCTCGCAAGGTAGTGCATTGTCCAGCACCTGCTAATCAAGTTTAATTCTCGTCACCAAAAAGGAGTGACCATACATGTTTTCATAAATCTATTTATGAAAATGTCTAAAATATAGAACTTTGTGGAAACAGCACAAATCCAGGAGGAGGGAAACACCAAACCACACAAATGAACAAGGCACCTGGAATTCTCCCATGCTGGGTGATGATATCAAACAATAACAACCTTATGCATATTAATCGTACAGCTGCGCACTATAACAAGGATGAGACAGATTGGCTATACAAAATGAGGGGAGGAGAGCAGAAACAGCTTTGACGGAATTTGAGGTTTTATGCAAATGATCTCAAATGTGTTAAAGGTGTTCACATACTTCACAATTAGGCTGAATCTGGAGTAATAGATCATAGCAAAACCACCTTTCTAAGAGGCACAAGGAGTGTGCGAGTTGACAAATTTAATGCACTCATCTTTTGAACAAGGTGACATGCAATTGCTGTATTACCCGTAGTAATCTCTTGTATCAGCCTAACATTGTTGGTGCCGACATTAATTATCATCAACATGTGTACCATCATGTGCCTTTGCTTTAGCCTTTGTCCTAGACCAGCAGCACTAAACAGCACCCTGAGATTAGCTGTTATGTTTAAGTTGATTTGCCATTTGTACCAAGTGCAGGTAAAGGTGCATTGGAATTAATTGGTCCTGCTTGTCTTGACAATCCCTAAACCTTTAATAATCATCATGACCATTATACGACCCATTGAAAACGAAATACAACTTCCATACACCAAATAACTGCACCCTTATTGTAATGAGGGTGTTTTCTGAGTTGAAGTAACCCGAAGGCCCATCTTCTTATACTGGTTTGCCATGACGTCATTGCATGCAGCATCCATGGCCTGGAAATATTCCTCCATCAAAAAGATGAATTTGTGATGTTTTTTTGTCAGCATCCAGCTCCAAGAACAAGAATTACTGATTATGTAGAATTTAGTTGGAATTTTTCACAAAAGGCATCTTGAAACTGAATATGCCTGAACATACTTAGTCCTCAGTTGCTTCATTCTGTCTGCATTTCTTTCAAAAGGCACGTGGCATAGCTGTTTTAGAGACACCTGGTGCCTTTTCAGCATGCGTGCAATAGTTTGAAAACTTATGGCTTCCACATATATAACATGTTCCACTTGAACATGTTGTTATTGTCCAAGATGTGCTGCCAAATGTCTGTAAGAAGAAAATCATTTCTGGCCCAAACCAAATTGACCACAGCCCATTCTTGTTGGTCAGTCAGAATTATGCCTCTATTTCCCTATTTGGCCTAGTTTCTGTTCTGCAGGGGAAAATACAGTTAGAACACATTTACGTAGTCACATCACCTTCTCTGTGGTACACATTGGCATAGTCATTTGACAATTGAGAGTAGCCTTATGTTTAGTGCATTATGAAGACTTACCAGTTCTCATTGTGGAAAGTTCTGATGATGTTTGCCACGGTTGATCTTCAGAGGTTAGGTTGAGTAATTGTAGCTGCCTCAGTCATTGTCATGCCATGATTTATGACATGGTCTACAATTATTGCTCGGATTTCATCGGTACTCTTTGCTGTTGCTGCCGCTGTCTTGGTCCTTGGTGTTGTCCTCTACCACTTAGCCCAACACCTCTCAAACCTCTGGTGAGGCCTTAGCTCTCCTCTATGACAAGGCCAACGATCACCTCTCAGAAGGGCTGCTTGTCCCCTGCCTCCTCCCAAATTCCTTTGACCACCACGTCTTCCTTGTCTTCCTTCTCCCACTGCTTGACCTCTATTGGTCATCTGAATCAACCTAACAAGTCAGTCGGGGCTAAAGCGGTTCCATAAAGGCCAATTCTAGTTCACGCAATCCGACTAATTCAAGTCAGATCCAAGAAGTCAAGATAATTGTGGGCGCACCCTATTCCTAAGCAGCCCAAGAGGTAGAACATGGATCATATAAATTCACCATGGCAAAACGCAATGTTCACGATCACGTGACTTCTTGCCAAAAGAACGTTCTCTTTAAGCCGCGTACTATGAAAACTCATCCACCACTTCATCAAAATAAATGGCACGCCATGATTGACATGAACAATAGGCTACGTAGGTCAAGAAAAAGGCATCACGCCAGAAAGTGTAAAGGAAGTTTTCCGACGACACTGTATTTCTAGATTGATACGATTTGCCGGATTGATACAAATGATTTATTCGAATATTACAGTATCTTACAGTACTCTGTGACCAGTCCTATACCGGAGGACCCTACCAGAGAGTCGTTTGACAGAGTGTTGGGGTTTACCATTCACACAATTTATTTTATAAACTTATAACATATGGTCATTTCTACACACCTTCAATTAATGTAGCTGTCCCAGGTCTCTTCTGTGATTGTCTCACTCCCTAAAAGAATACAATGTATCAATATAAATGTCACATTCTTCTAACACAATGCAGTGACAGTTGAAACAACAGAGCCTCAGGACCTGGGGGGTATACCAGGTAGCGGGTTTAACAAACTGTGAGCCTAACCCTGAACTCTGAGTTCATCTACTTTAAAATGGGAAACTCTGATTTGAATTTGTTAAGTCAACTCGGAGTACGTCCACTCTGAGTTAAGCGCGTGCATAAGAACTATTAAAAGCCAACATCAGTGGAGCTCCGATACTAGGATCCACCATGGCACCCGGCAACAAAAAACGTTGTCCTACTTCACCAAACTTCAGATATAAGTTTTATTACGTGTTTATGTTAAATCTGAGCACATATTCCGGAAAAAGCAACATGGCCTTAGCAGCGTAGAGACAATTGGCGTGGGAGACGATTGCTGCCGAGTCAATGCATAGGCTACATTTTAATGCAGTAGCCAGTCCATACATTGAACATTTAACTCCACTGCGTTAATATTACAGGTGAAAAAGTGGTGGACTTAATAAAATAGCATGTTCAATGTTATATTAAATATAAAAACATACTGCGAACAGGTAAGGCATATTTTGCTTAGGCCTATAAGCTTGTGATTGTAGCCTCTACGTCACCTTGGTTTTAATCATATTCGACATGATACAAAGTAAACATCAGTTGGTGCCTATTCAACTTGTAGTAGCAGTTACCCCCAACAGAAGGCTTTTCATCACAGGATGATGATGATAAAGATGACGAAGAGACCTTGACTGCTGCCACAGAAATGGTTGCAGAAAAGCCTATGTATGGTAGTTACTGGTAGTTCTCTCCCCATTTACTTTTATTTACAGCCTTGTGTGGAATTGTCAGTCACACTGACATTATGAGAATAATGAATAGAAAAACATTTTGCACATTCTGATCCTGTTGAACAGAGCATGGATGCTGTATATAGTGAGATGTTCATTTAATGGCAGGTGAATTCTGCATGTGGAACTGTGGAATTTAATGTAATCATGTATTCCCAGTTACAAGTAAATTAGTTGTACAAACTGCATCTCATGAAGAAAGTGCCAAAAACTGATCAAGAGATGGTGTAGGCTTACTTTGGGCAGAAGAATAAAGGCTAATCTTGAAATAGATTTGCTGGAACACCAGTTTACATTTAGTCATTTTACATTTAGCAGACGCTCCTATCCAGAGCGACTTACAGTAAGTACAGGGACATTCCCCCGAGGCAAGTAGGGTGAAGTGCCTTGCCCAAGGACACAACGTCAGTTGGCATGACCGGGAATCGAACTGGCAACCTTCGGATTACTAGCCCGACTCCCTCACCACTCAGCCAACTGACTCCGTTACAGCTGGGTTGCATGGTCACAGGTGATGTTAATTGTAGGAACAATAGCCTATATTAATACTCATAGTTGAATTTCTATTTGCTGAATTTCTATTTTGATCAAGAGATGGCGTACTGAGGGCAGAAAAATAAAGGCTGATCTTGTAAGGCTAAGTGTCAACCTGCCCCCACCTCTCATATGATAAAATCTGGAGTTACTGGATAGAGTCTCAACTTGACTCTCACACCTCATTGTGTAACTTACTGTAGCATTGCTAGTCATGTTGATAAGTAAGGGTCAAGATTGTGGTGTGATTGTAGTTGTTTTTGGGTATAAAAGGAATTGTGAAGCATTGTTCTGTGGTTTCTTGATCTCTTGAGACCTTCTCCTCAGCTCTGGCTTACATTTACATTTAGTAGACGCTCTTATCCAAAGCGGCTTACAGTAAGTACAGGGACATTCCCCCCAAGGCAAGTAGGGTGAAGTGCCTTGCCCCAAGGACACAATGTAATTTTCACAGCCGGGAATCGAACCGGCAACCTTCTGACTACTAGCCCGATTCCCTAACCGCTCACCCATCTGACGCCTCCGTCATTGACGGCTTGTCTTGCTCCTCCTTCCTCACCTCTTACTTTCTTTCTATCTCTGGTTTACAATAATCATGGTAGAGTAGGTAAGAGTTAACCTATGATTAAATTATTATTTTATTTAACCTTACTTTGACCATTTTTGCTCTGATTCAACCCAGAGTCAAATAACTGTAATTCCATTGGTATTGGCACTATTTGGTTAATATTAATACACTGTTCAGTTTCCCATCTTCCTTCAAACCATAGGATTAGTTTTGATTGTTTGGCCAATATTGACCCCCTACAGTCTTGAAATAGATTTGCTGGAACACCAGTTACAAGACGGTACGTGGTCACAGGCGAATCATGTAAATTGTAGGAACAATAGCCGATAAAAATACAAATTGTTGTATTTGTATTTGTAGGCAATGGACGAAGACCAAATACAATTTCAATGATTTGTCTTTATTTCAGTGCCAAAAAGCATTTGGTCGGTTCTGAGTGCACGTCCACGGTGTGTAATATTAGAGTAAGGGCTGAGAATGTTGCCAAAATTAATTACAGAGTGTGACGAGAAACGGTAACGTTAACTTCATTTGGGAATTAAAGCACATCGAATCGCAGTCTTACAATCCTCTCCTGGCGTATAACTAAGCAAATTAAATTTTGTTCTAGATCGGTCGGCTGAACCAGGAAAGGACATCCCATGTTTGCCAACTTTATCAAGCTCAGAAAGTGGGAAGGGATAGGTAGAAACGCAGAGTTTGTCATGGAAAACTTGCTAGCGAGCAGGTTAGGTTCACAGAGTAAGTTACCATGGACACTGACCAAAGGTTTTCGTTAGCTCTCTTTCTGGAACGGAAAACCAGGAGTATGCCTCTTTTCAGGGTTAACCAACTCAAAGTTTTCACAAAACCCGCTACCTGGAATACCCCCCTGGTGTCTCTCCTGCATTTCTCTCTAGGTCAGGGAGTCATAAAACTCCAGGAGGCATCTACCCCAAATGGTCAACTGTCCCTTTTGGAAGGGTCAGCTATCTCAATTAAACCAATCTACTACAAACAAACCCCCAAGTCATCAGCAGCACCTTACAATCCTTTGAACTCAACTTAATTATCTCCCCTCCTGTAAAAGCAACATCTCCATTGTATAGATAGAAGGCCATAAAGATGTTCCACCCATCCTCCAGGGTAAACTGTCGCACAGAGCTTTCAGCACCTCAAAACCTTACTTAAACTAGTCACTGGCTGTCCATTATTAATGAACAAAGGAACTTTAAAGTTTTACCACTATTAAAACATATTCATCCAAAAATGTCCACAACAAAAGTGGTGAATCATCGTTTTCCAGTTGGGTCAGTGTTACAGGAATGTCTGGTTAAGAGCAACAACACGTGCTAAGCCTGAAAGTTAGCCTGCCCCAGACCAGGTTAGTTTTGCAGCATAAGTTGCCATAGTAACTGAGTTCGAACTACGTTGAGCTGGCTTTATGGAACCGAATGAACTGGAAATGAGTCAGAATAACTGACATAAGCCTGCTTATTTGGTAAACTCGCTTTATGGAACAGGGCCCTGGGCTGAACCTGTCCCTGGTTGTGCTGTTTTCTTAGGTCATACAAGGTTAGTTTTTCACAATTGTTAACACACAAAAAGCAAACATTTGGCACAACTTTCACAACCTTCACTTCATTGTACCAAACTCCCTTATCTGCATTAGACTCTGGCTTTCCTTGTTTACACACTGATGTCAATTACACATAACCTTGTTGTCAAAACACTACACACAATGTTCAGTTGTTGCACACACTTCTCAAGTAAAATCTCGAAGCATCAACCTACAACACACAACTATTCAAATCTCTAAACACTCAGGTCTGGTGAGTAATTTGCAATCAGGACTGCAGCATTAAAAGGGCCTTGGTCCTCTGTTTTGTTTGGTGAACAATGGAGAAGGTAGAACATATTGACAACCAGAGAAGGAGAGGGGTAAGAGTGAGAGGAGGAGGAGGAAGAGGAGGACAAGAAGGAGGGGACCAGGGGGAGGAGGAGTAGGAGGAGAGAGAGAAGGAAGAGGACAAAGGTGAAGAGGAGGACAAGGATGAGGAGGACAAGGAGGAGGAAGAGGAGGAGAAGGACAAGGAAAAGAAGAAGGAGGAGGAGAAAGAAGGAGAACGGTCCTCTCTAATGAGATTCGGGCCACTGTGGTAGACCATGTGCTCAACCATGGTTTGAGCATGAGGGAGCCTGGCCAGAGGGTCGAACCAAATCTCAGCCGCTTCACAGTTGCTGCCATCATTAGAATCTTCAGGATGGAGAAAAGTATGAAATCTATTAGCCTTGTGTACTGTAATACTGCATATCAATAGAATACAGTGTGCTCACAGTATTTGTATTTTGCAGGACTGAAAGAGAACCACACCGTGGAGGAAGAACACACACTTTCACAGCCGAACAGGAGACTGAAATTGTAAATATGGTTTGTGAGAACAACGCTATCACACTCCGACAAATACAAACTAGGATCCTGGCTGACCATGCTACATTCGGGAACATCCAGACCGTCAGCCTGTTCTCTGTGTGTACCGATATAAAACTTTTTTTGCTGCATATTTGTGTGCTATTTTATGTTTGACTATGAAAAAGTAGGCCTACACTGAGACATTTTACAAAAGGAGAAATGGCTCATTCTTCAGAGCCATTGTCATTCATATGTGAGTCAGGAGTCAGGTGGCTGAGTGGTTAGGGAATTGGGCTAGTAATTAGAAGGTTACCAGTTCGATTCCCGGCCATGCCAAATGAAGTTCTGTCCTTGGGCAAGGCACTTTACCCTACTTGCCTCGTGGGGAATGTCCCTGTACTTACTGTAAGTCACTCTGGATAAGAGCGTCTGCTAAAATGACTAAATGTAAAATATGTTGTGTTCCATTTCTATAATTGTGTTTTAAATTTTGCACTACAGTGTGCTGTGAATGCTTGGTAGTGTGCAGCAAATGCTTAGTTGTGTGTACCGTTATAAATGGTATGTATGTATCATTTGAAAATATGTGTGTACCAAATGAGAACACAAGTTAATTTGTGAACAGGTAAGAGATTTGATGGCAAAGAGTCATCTTGAAAAGAAAGTGTCAGGTTTAGCATGTCAGGTTTTGAGAAAGACGTTATTGTTTTGAGAGACGTGTGTTAACAATTGTGAAAAACTGTAAAGCCCGAGTGAGCTCCCTGGTTACCACAGTTGTTGTAGGTGAATATGACTCATTTCACTATATACTCATAACACAATGTGAAATAAATTATCAGTGACGAGTTGGCAGTATTCAAGCAATTGGATAAAGTGTTTAGAGTTTTATGACATCAAGGTTCTGAAATTAGTGTCAAAGAGGTTGTTAAAAAACTTTATAGCATGGTCTGGGTGAATACTCTGATACTCTATTCTGATTGGCTGCAGGGGTGTCCATTATCAGGTGATATACGGACACCTACTACGTAATTTGCAGCAAAACTGTCTTTTCACCGTTCTAAATTATTCCGCTGGCTACATAGTATATGAGCCTGTACAAAGTGTCTGAAATAAGTAACCATAACAACAGGGACGGAGTCAAAGCCTCCATTTACAATTTTGAAAGACTTTAACAAGCTAACTTGCATTTACAACAATGAGTGACTTCAATATTTATTTTAACCTATTTCAAAAATGTTACTTTTCTGAATGTATTGTGTCAGTGTCACGCAACCGCTCATCTCACATCCCATTCGCTATTCACCTCGCTAGTCAATCTACTTCAGACAGGCATTATTTTCTTCTTAAAAATCTTAATTTTATTTGGGGACAATGACATCTGGCTAGTCTTGTTGTTAAACATTTACATTTAGCAAACGCTCTTATCCAGAGCAACTTACAGTAAGTACAGGGACATTCCCCCCGAGGCAAGTAGGGTGAAGTGCCTTGCCCAAGGACACGACGTCATTTGAACTGGCAACCTTCAGATTACTAGCCCGACTCCCTCACCGCTCAGCCATCTGACATACTGTCAAATTATAATTACTGTTTGGAGAAAATGTCAACTTTGATGCGGTCATCTCACATCCATTTGCTATTCAACTCCCTCCACAGGCTGCGGCCGTATTGTAGTACTAGCTAGTATATGGCCGATACTTTGTTCGTGAAAACTTTTATATTGATTTTGGGACAGTGACATGGCTGGTTAGCTAGCAAATCTTCTTGTCAAACATACTGTAAAATTATATTTAGCGTTTGTCAACCGTACACAATGTTATTGCCTTTGAATCTTGCTAGCATAACGTTAGCTTTCGGGCTAATAGCTCAGCCAAAGTGTTGGTTCTATGAGCTGAGCGGACTATAAATATCAGAGTTGGCTAACGCAAAAAAACGTTAAATTTCTATTGCAAAATGCCTGAAAACATAAATTAATGTTTGTAAAAAAAAGTCGTTGGCAAGAGACCATGGTATAAACGGGATAATGCCCGACGAAGCAACCGTCGGAACCCGAGGACGGTGCGCGTCGGACAGTTCACGCCTCCGCATCATCCATTATCAGGTTTTATTTGATGGCAACGACAGTACGAGCGTTCTGATTGGCTAATGGGTAGTCATGCCAGCCGCGTATTGACCTCATCGCCGGTCCGCTGTCTGATACGGATTATTATTGGCCTCCTCTGACGTCATCTTCAAAATGAGCGATATCGAGGAGTCAGCTGAGTTTTACTATCCAGACGATACTGAAGACATCAACAGCGACGAAGAAATTGTTAACTTTCTAAAAGAGTCGTTATTTGTGTTGGAATTAAAGCCATTTTAGCAGAATCGTGTTGTCCACTTTCTATCAAAAGTAATTGGTTGCTAGGCAACACCTGAAACACACCGTGAGAAGACTTGAGAGCTAGCTACAATTAGCCTACCATTTATTTTCATTTACAAAATGAAAAGAGCTAAAAATGCCATATAATAAACAACTTAGTAACCTCGGCTTTGCCGTATCAAGCCTCACTGGATATTTCCCGGCATGACCTCACTCTCGGTTAGTAAGTAGTTGATATTGTACACCTCGTCGGGCATTATCCCTTACGTAAATAGATTCCAAGCTGACTGAACTAATCGTTACCAACTGTTCTGAAACCATGAACTCTTGAGTTTGGTGGTTTGAAGCTCCATTACGTTTCAAGATCACAAATTTGTGATTGACTAAAGCTTAAATAGTTAAAGTGGCCCTGAAGTGCAAAACACACCCACTAATACAAGTACATCCCCCAAATGAAAACACTACCCCCAAATACGAGTCAACTCCCCCCAAATAGGATGACTTGCTCACCTCCCCCCGAATACAAAGACACGCTCCCCCAAATGGGAAACGACATTACATTAACTCAAAACGGAAAGGGTAGGTACAACACTTTCGTCGCTGATTGGTTGATTAGCTTCATCGTCTAGATGTCTTCTTTGGACTAAGAATTCTTTTGCGTTTTTTGTTAAGATGATTTCCACATCAAAAAGTATACAACGATGGTCTGAGAGGGGTAGATATATTGAAATATTATTGTTGTTTAGTCCAGTTGTTATTACTACATTTAGTGTGTTTCCATGCCAGTGTGTTGGATCTGTTATGTGTTGAGTTAGATCAAAACTGTCAAGGAGATTTAAAAGCTCAATAGTTATTGGGTCTGCTTTTTTATTTACTTGGATATTTAAGTCTCCGTTTAGAACTACTTTGTCATATCTGGTGACACATAGTGATAATAGTTCCGAGAATTATTGTATGAATAGGTCTTGTATTGATTCGGTTTTGAGCTCTATAGCAAGATATTCAATTGATGTAAATTCACCTTGCTCAGTGATTTTGAACAACAGGTTAGATGAGAAAATAGCTGCGACTCCTCGACCTCTTTTTGATTTTCTAGAAACTTGGTGAAAGCTGTAATCAGGCGGACACGCTTCTATCAATGTTGCTGTTACCGTGTCATTGTTTAGCCAGGTTTCTGTTAGACAGATGCAATCTAAGTTGTTTTCTTTGACCAGATTGTTAACTAGAAAGGTTTTTTTATTTAGTGATCTGACATTTTGAAGGGCCAAGTATACTCAATCACATTTGTATTATACATACAAATTGAGCCTTTGTCTCTTGACACCATGCCATCCTGGTAGTGGTTGGAGCATGTGTGAGAGAGTAGGCATGTGTTTAACATAACATCTGGTCAAAGCAGCAGACAGAACTGGCCCAGCCCATGTTTGTTCTGGATGTAATCTATTTTCACTAGGCATTTTAGACTCACTTGTCATCATAAACCAATACGGCATTGATCAGTCTGTTTGGGTTGTGTGTGGGGTTATACACATGTCTTTGTTATACAGGGATGTGTGTTTGTGGATGGGGTTATGAGTATTTATAAGAGCCTCAAGTCTTTCTTCTCCTTTGTTCTCTTTCACACTATCCCACTCTGTCACGTATGTAGCAGAGCAAGTGTGGACGCAAATGCAAGAAGGCAAGCAGACGGAATCAAAGGAAAAAATAAATAACATCTATTAATTATCCAAGAAACAGGAACATGGACCCTCACGTAGGGTAAGACAACCAAAACAGACAGACGATCAGACTAACGGTACGTGTCCACTACAGCGTTTTTTTTAACGCTCTGCACCGCTTGCCTTCCCACAGTACACCACGCTCGGGGGCGTGTTAGAAAAGTTAATACAGAGTTGTAGTTCTCTAAGGTCACTGTTGTAGTCATGGCCAAGCGTGCAGACTTGGGTTCATGTACTCACAATATCGATCAAAATACCACTTTGACACAACATTTGTGTAAAAATATAGAATTTTTACTAGTGTAAGATTACAGTAGAATACATGTTACGCCACCGGTCACTCAACCAGTCGTTTGTAGGTTGGGCTAGCAAGCTAGCAGTGGCACAGAACAGTCACGTAATGTGACGAGACTGAATTTAAAAGTATAAAAACACAATAGGGACACTGACAACGTCGGCAACCCTGCTCCATGCATTATTAGTTTAATGTAATCTTTAAATTCAGGCTCGTCACATTACGTAACTTTGGTCTGAACAGAACTGGGTGTGCAGACACATATGATAAGTTTCTCAATCTTGAAATTGTAAAACCTAGAAATGTTTACCATGACTAACAGTTGCTACGTTACAAGAAACAAGAAAGCAATCCGATTGGCCAACGCTAGCGTTTTCACGCTCCTCATTTACATAAAGTTGAGAAAATCCAACTTGCAATGCTCCGCTCCGCTCGCCTTCCCACAATGCCCTACGCGAGCGGCAACGCCTGGTTTCATTGAAAATGAATTGGAAGCCGACGCCCCGCGCTGCCCGCTCCGCTGTAGTGGACACGTACCGTAAGGACTTCCCCGGGAGCAAACGCATATGGGAGGTGATGACAGCTGACATCAGGTTAGTGATTAATGATAAGTCACAGGTGTGTAAGGAGTTAGGACCCAAAGGAGAGAGACCGACACACCAACAAAGACACACACCCAGGGAGACTTACAGGGAACACTAGGGGCAGTGAGAACACACAGAGAACCCCCAAAGAAACACTAAAAAAACACTGGGATGTAGAAAACTGTTATTGTGCCCTGCCCCTCAACTTGGCCCCCATGCCGGTTGCTTGTTCTTCCTGTATCCAAACCCAACACTAATGCAGATTCTCCTCAGCTACAGCATCCCTCATCCCATGTCCTCATCCCCTCTCATCACTGTTTTCTCCCCCTCTTTCTTTCTAACCTTGTCTATTTCTGTATCCCTTTATTTTTCCATCATCCTTCATTTTGTCATTCCCATTTGACCCTTTACTCTTCCATCCTGCTCTCTTTCACAAACACTCATAAATGGGGGCTGGATTGTATGTGTGTGATATAGGGAGAGATCAAGTATTTGAGTGTTTATTTTTTACAGAAGAGTGTGTGTCTAAGTGTTTATGTAAGAAATATAGAGGGAAACGTGTGTATGTGCATGCTCGAGAGAGTGAGCATGCTTATTCATGTTGAAGTCATGCTATGCTGATAGTTGTAAGAGCCCTGCTCAGGGATAATTGGCTGCATCGACCAATCTTGTGTCACTGCTGCACTCATTTTAGAAGTGATGCAAGAACCCACTCACTTGCGTACACACACACAACCTGGCCAGTGCACCTGGCCACTTTCTGAACTGTTCTCTCTGAATCTCCTCCACCTGGCAGGTCTGACACCCATTTGGCCAACTAAAAAGTGTCTGACTTGTCAGCTACACGAGGAAGACATTGAGTAAACCACCTTATATCTTGTCAGGTTAGGTTCTGTGGCTACCAAGAAAATACAATGCATATGCCAGTTAATGACGTGCATTGTAATGCTAATTGAAATAATAAAAATGACTGGAGAGCAGAAGTAATGGTTTTAATCAATCAAGAATGTAAGAGAAACAGATACTGTTAAGATGAGTAGTGGGTTACAGAGCTCATGTGAGAGATCCTGACAGTAACTTTGGTTTGGGACAAAAACTACAGTTGATCATATGATGTTACATTTAGCAGACGCTCTTATCCAGAGCGACTTACTGTAGGTACAGGGACATTCCCCCACGTCGATTTGCACGGCCAAGAATCGAACCGGCAACCTTCTGATTAATAGCCCGATTCCCTAACCGCTCAGCCATCTGACCCAGATAACTCTCCTTATTCTGATCACAATCCATATCTTACATTAAAGATCCCATGACATGCTATTTTTGGATGCTTTTATATAGGCCTTAGTGGTCCCTTAATACTGTATCTGAAGTTTATTTCCTGAAATTCAGCCTTCGTGCAGAATTACAGCCACTACGAGCAGTCCCACAATGAGCTTGCCTCAGGACGTGCTGTTTCTGTGTCTGTAGCTTTAAATGCTATGAGGAAGAAAGAGGCGGGGCTAACTGCCATGCTTTGGTCCAATATTGCGCTTGCACGGTCGTAGCTCATTTTCTCATTGGTGGGCCAAATTTTCTGTGCGGGCAAAGCAGAGAAAGGGGAGGTAACCTTTGCTCTTATGACGTCATAAAACCAGCATTTTCAAAACCGAGCGTTTCAGCTTTAATTTTATCAAAGGCGGAGAAGAATACCCAGGGCTTGGTTTACACCTATCCAAATTTCTAGACACTGGAGGACCAAAGGCAGGCTAGGGGAACTCATATTGGCCGCATTTCCCAGATTCGTTACGCACCTGATTCAAATGAATGGTCATTACACACCTGATTCAAATGAATGGTCATTACACACCTGATTCAAATGAATGGTCGTTATCAGACCATTCCTGTGAACGACCATTCATTTGAATCAGGTGTGTTGCAGCAGGGAAACATCTAAAACATGCAGGACAGAGAGGCCCAAGGACCAGGATTAGGAACCCCTGCTCTAGAACATTGTCTTTGGCACATGATTCAGTTCATAAAGTAGACCTGGAAGTGCTTGGCTGTGGATGTACAGCTTGCTCTGGTGATAGCTGGGGGCTGTCTGGAGGGGTGACAAGGTGTTGGAGGGCTTCTTTTCTGTTCTTGGTCCTATGGTAAGTCTCCCTCCACTTTCTGCGACATCTGCGCTTTTCTCTCTGACTAAGGTCATTGATCAGTTTCTTCCTGTCTGACTCGAGGTTCTCCCTGTATTTTTTGCATTCCTTGTCTAAATATTTCTGTCTCCTCTCTGGGTCTGCATCACGTCGGGCGCGATAGAGTCGCTGCTTTTCTGCAGCACTTAGTGGTGGATTGGCTCCCTGTAAGCATGGTATTCACATTGTAAAACTGATATGTGTACAACTTAAGTAACTGTAAAACGTAAAAATCAAGTAAATTGTATTGCATAAACTAATATTCACACTAATAAATCAATACACCAGAGGATGCTACTCACTCCTGTAACAGGACTGAGTTTTTAGCATAGAATTAGCATATACATGAAATATAGCCACATGGCATACATGCTAATAGCATGAGGATACTGAGCAAATTCTAGTGATTAACCTAAAATGTATATAATTAAAATAAACAAATAACATCTAACAAATAATTTAGGTAACAGGACAGTACGTTGAGATTGACCTTCTCAGACATAGCTGCAATATCATCAAATTTACAGAAAATAAAATTAGAGCACTTTTGGTCTTCCCATTGCCTTCAGAAGATTCAGATGATTCAACTTCCTGTTGAAAATGGGTCTTGTGGAATGTTCCAAGTTTTTGTTGGGAAAAATGTTTTAGGGTAACAGGACTGAGTGAAAACCCAGGGACACGACTAAAATGTGTATTTTATATAAGATATTATGGGTTTCTAATGAAAAAAAACTTTTTAAAGCATAGGATTGGATATAAAGTCACACAACAATGCAAAACAACTAAGATTTCTGAAGGTTTTTAATCATATTTCATGATAGAGATAGAGAGGGGGAACATGCAACAAATGCATTTTTTTGTGTTCTATGTCGTTTTTAATAATGTTTTTAATTATACATTTAAAATTTGCATTTAGCTTAATGTGCAGGGGGATATTCGTTGTAGCTTGCTAAGCGGTTTAGCGAGCTAATTTTCAGGCTAAGATAAAATAAAACGCCCCTCTTTTTGGTTCGTGGAAGCAACTTTCGATAAATCACCATAGTAACATATCAATTAGCACTAACCTGCTCCAGAGCAGGCTAACGTAAGTGTAGCTGGATAAGCTTGCCACACCCCCAGAAAATAACATGGCAGCTCCCTTTTTGAGAGACCCAGTTGACCAAGGAGCTATATTTTAGTTCGATTACCTTTCCATACCAATAGAGTTCTTCGCGATTGCCAAGATCCTTTATTTCACACGGATGAGTTCTTGTTTGAGCGATATCGATTCAGCGGACAAGGACTCATTTATTTGCAAGACCTTCTCGGGCCGTACATTGCAAATATCACACGCCGCAGCAAGCTTTATGCTTTATTATGAGCTTATGCTGCTGTATGTGAATATGTAACGCTATGTTTTAGGAAATGTCTTGTCTTATAAAAAGCACAGGCACAACAGATATGTTTCACTGTGGGAGAGTGGGAAACGTCATATCAGAGTCATAATGGGATTTATTCGCCATGAAAGTTTGCACAGACAAGGAATTTGTTTTGGCAGGAAGGTGCATACAATAAACATATACCTAAAATTTAAATATGTGGACTATCTATACTAAGGGTATATAAACTAGCAGTACTAAGTGGGATTAGAATAGAATTAAATATACAATAAAATAAAATAAAAGTTGCCGTAAATTACAATATAAAAATACAAAAATACAAATATTACAAAAAATACAAATGTACAAGATACCATTATTGTAATGCAGTGCAAAAAGCAGTGTGTTTTAAGCAAGAAGTCATTAGAGTCAGTGTGGTCCCTTGGCCTTGTTGAAGAGGCCAACAGCGGAAGGGAAGAAACTGTTTTTGTGGCGTGAGGTATTGGTCCTGATGGACCGCAGCCTTCTGCCGGAGGGGAGTGACTGAAACAGGGAGTGTCCAGGGTGGGAGGAGTCGGCCACAATCTTCCTCGCTCGCCTCAGGGTCCTCGAGGTGTGCAGGTCCTCGAGGGTAGGCAGATTGCAGCCAATCACCTTCTCAGCAGTGCGGATGATACGCTGCAGTCTGCTCTTGTCCTTGGCAGTGGCAGCAGCGTACCAGACGGTGATGGAGGAGGTGAGGATGGACTCAATGATGGCTGAGTAGAAGTGCACCATCATTGTCTTTGGCAGGTTGAACTTCTTCAGCTGCCGAAGGAAGTACATCCTCTGTTGTGCTGTCTTGATGAGGGAGCTGATGTTCAGTTCCCACTTGAGGTCCTGGGAGAGGATAGTGCCCAGGAAGCGGAAGGACTCCACAGTGTTGACTGGGGAGTCACACAGGGTGATGGGGGTGACTGGGGATGTGTTCCTCCTGAAGTCCACAACCATCTACACTATCTTAAGAGCATTGAGCTCTAAGTTGTTCTGGCTGCACCAGGTCACCAGGTTGGCCGCTTCCCACCTATAATCAGACTCGTCTTCACCAGAGATGAGCCCAATAAGGGTGGTGTCGTCCGCAAACTTCAGGAGTTTGACGGACGGATGACTGGAGGTGCAACTGTTGGTGTACAGGGAGAAGAACAGAGGAGAAAGAACGCGGACCAACCCCTGAGGTGATCCGGTGCTGATGGACCGGGAGTCAGAGACTTGTGTTCCCAGCTTAACGCACTGCTTCCTGTCAGACAGGAAGTCTGTGATCCACCTGCAGGTGGAATCAGGCACGTTCAGCTGGGAGAGCTTGTCCTGAAGCAGGGCGGGGATGATGGTATTGAAGGCAGAGCTGAAGTCCACAAACAGGATCCTGGCATAGGATGCTGGGGAGTCCAGGTGCTGTAGGGTGAAGTGGAGGGCCATGTTAACTGCATCGTCCACAGACCTGTTGGCTCTGTAGGCAAACTGCAGGGGGTCCAGTAGAGGGTCAGTGATGGATTTAAGGTGTGCCAGCACCAGGCGCTCGAAAGACTTCATTACCACAGAGGTCAGGGCGACGGGTCTGTAGTCATTATGTCCTGTTGGCCTTGGCTTTTTGGGCACAGGGATGATGGTGGAGGACTTGAGACAGGCTGGCACATGGCATGTCTCAAGGGAGGTGTTAAAGATGTAGGTAAACACCGGAGACAGCTGGTCAGCGCAGTGCTTGAGGGTGGCTGGAGAGACAGTCCGGCCCAGCTGCTTTGCGGGGATTCTGCCTCTTGAAAAGTCTGTTAACTTCACCCTCCTGAATGGAGAGAGTCGTCACTGTAGAGGGGGGGAGGTGGGAGGCCTCCTGGGTGGGAAGGGGTAGTTCAGGACTGTCCAATTGTCTTTCAAATCTGCAGTAGAACTCATTCAGGTCGTTGGCCAGGCAGGAGTCGTTAGTGGAGTGGGGGGCTCTGGGCTTGTAGTTGGTAATCTGTCTGAGCCCTCTTTGTCGTTGTTGTAGCTTACCCTGGTGCGTGTTGGTATACAGCAGTCCTCACAGAAGCTGATGTATGATGTCACAGCCTCTGTGAGCTCATCCAGACTATTGGTAGCAGTCGTGAACATGTCCCAGTCAGTGCAGTCCAAGCACGCCCGCAGATCCTCCATAGCTTCACTGGTCCACTGTTTTGATGTCCTCACAGCAGGCTTACAGCGCTTTAACTTCTGCCTGTATGCAGGAATCAGGTGGACCATGGCGTGGTCAGAGTGACCCAGTGCTGCTCGGGGGACCGCATGGTATGCTTTGCTGATTGTAGAGTAGCAGTGATCCAAGGTGTTTCCTTCTCTGGTAGGGCATTTGATGAATTGTCTATATCGATTCCTTTTTATGTCTTGACGTGAAGAAATTGACAATAAACTTTAACTGTGCTTCAGACTCTGCATAGCCTTGAGGTTTTTTGCGTCTGGTATAGGCAAAATTTGTATACAGTATAGGCGATGCAGAAAACATTGGCAAAGCCGCAGCATGCGTTGCTGTAAGAAAAGTGTACTTGGCGCTTAGCCAGCTGATGAATCAATTCATCATATTCCCTGGCCATGTCCCAGTCAATGAAATCAAAGAGGGATTTACACATAGGCCTACATGCATATACACATATATAGTACATGATATAAGCTCAGTAGCCTACATATATCCTCATAAGTGTCTATGAATTCGTATCAATTAGATACTCTTTGGCCTTGTTTTTATTTAGCCTACTTATTCTGAAAGAGTTGAGATCATTATTTTCGCTTGCAAGATCTCATTCGATTATTAATTTCCATTAAGCCTACTGCCAGCAGGCACATTTAAAGAAATGTGATCTGATTGGGGTAATGAGGCACTTAAGATGAGCCTATACATTTCCCCAAAACTTTCGCATTTATAGCTTATCTGCAATTTTTTGCCAAGCTGCTTGTCTTGCTCTGGCAGAGGCGGTGTTTGACTTAGCCATGATAATATTCTTATTGTCTTCGTAGAGACAGACTCATTATAATAGTTTGCTCGGATGTCGAGAATAGCCTATCACCGCTCTCTCTTTCGTCTTTTCCGCCATCGTACCGTTAGAAAATCCCGGTTTTGGTGATCGACCTTTCCTGCCTTTTGAAGTAGGACGTGCACGTGCAATTTCCCCGATAAGTTTAGCCTGATTGAAATTAACCACATGATTTGGATGCGGATCAGCCGTTGACAAACCGATATTTGCTGTTCTCACTCATCTCGCTAATGTTAACGGGCTAAAGGGACAATTGATTAACTTAGCTTCAACCCTTACGACGAACGGGGCCCAGGACACTTAGCTTAATAATAAAATGTATTTTAGAGTTAATTTCATGCATTTTTATACATATAATGTCCTGGGGACAGAAATGTCACCCATTCGGTGGAATGGCCCTCATAGATTTTCCTGGACATGAATAATTAGAATATGCAAGATGAATCTAAAAAAATGTACCTGTAACTCTAAAGTATTTTGACTGTTTTTGCTGTATAATAATAGAAAACGTACATTTCTTCTGAAGAAATGTATACCATTTTCTGTTTATAAGCATACTTCTTAAAAGTATATCAAAAGAGAACTATTTTCAAAGCATACTTAAAAGTATATCAAAAGTGAACTATTTTCAAAGTATACTTCTTAAAAGTATATCAAAAGTGAAGTAAAAGTGTACTATCCATATTTTAGTATACGTATAGTATACTTTAATAAACTTCTTTTTTGTAAGGGTTCTCTCAAGATCTCTTGACCGTGCAGCTAATTTTATGCTGAACACTTGAACGGGGGCTTAGGCTACTTGAAAGAGGAATTATTTACTGTTTTCTCAGTTACACTATCAGGGCTTGGAAATACAGTGACTTGCTAAAGTAGGCAAATGGCTAGTAGAACAGCAACCTGAATTTCCGAGTCTTGAATTTTTAGTTCTGATTTTTTTTGTTCATTGAAATGTATATTCATATGTGAATTCGGTGTTGTTTAAATTTCAATATTAAGTCAGGGCTCTAGAGTGCGACCAATTTGGTCGCATATGCGACCAAAATTTGTACGGGTGCGACAAAAATTTTTACTAGGTCGCACCGGTGAACCTAACCTCCTCGCATCCGCTGCCTCTCCAGGAACGAAGCGTTTGTTTCTTCTTTGACGGAACTCGCACTCATGGTTGGATCATATCGTGGTCTAAACTAATCAGAGACAGAGATGGGGCGGGTCTTTGCCTCTGATTGGCTGTGGTCCAGATATTCCTGTAGGCCTACACTGCTCCGTGCTGTGTGATTGAAATTACGACCTGAGCACCAGAGAATCAGTTATGGCAGACCTGGGCATTGTACGGCCCGCAGGGCCACAACCGGCCCACAGGTTGTTCCAATCCGGCCTGCGTGAGGTAAATCTAAAATTAAAAATAAATAAATGTGTTAAGCGGTTGTAAATATGTAGTCCTGAAAGACTAGTTATCAGGCAATTTACATATGTGCGCTTGCGCAACCTCACCGACAGGAGAGTTAGGTGGTTAGCCCTCAAAAATGAAAAACGAAAGGTTGATACAGAATGTAGAGTTTTTAACAAGACATGGACTTCTAAGTATCTGTTTACTGAGGTCAAAGTCAAAGCTGTGTTATTAGTTTTGGAGAACAGGTCGCTGTTTTGAAGGATTACAATTTGAATCGGCACTAAGGGACTCAAGAAAAAAACTAACGCGGACATAATAAGAACTTGACTGATTCAGTGGGCGCGGGCTGATGGTTTGCTAGTTAAATTGCACACTCGGATCATCACCTGTTAGCTGTCCTTCGCATATCCACCTCAGACATTCAGCCAGATTTCGATGCACTTGTTCAAGCCCACTGGATTCCTCTCACATAACAAATTGAACTGCAAAAAAGTATTGCTTTTTGTATAAAGTTGATCAATTGCATATCTTTAACATACTGCTAAACAACTTTTCAGTGTTGGTGAAGATTAACTAGTTACAAATAAAATGAAACACTGATGTAATGATTATTTTAGTTTTTACTGTTACTTCGATAGTCTTTTCCTAGTTGACCAACATGTAAAATATTTATATAAATATTTACAGAATATCCTTATTCTTCTGATAACCAGTAGCAGCTAATCAAAATATATACTTTACTGCTTTTTACAATGGGGAAAAATGAATAGTGAGCAAAATTAAGTTCAAGTTATCGTTGATGCGGCCCTCCAACACATTTCAGGTTTCTCATGTGGCACATTGTCAAAATTAATTGCCCACCCCTGAGTTACGGAGCTGGGCCATGGAGCTAACCCATGGAGCTAGGATGTTGATGCTAGGGAGAGTGTGGCAAGCTGGTTTAGCCAAGGCCAAAGGGCAAGAAAGCCAAATTACAGGTGTTGGCCATCTGAAGGGAATGCGACTGCTATAAGACTTTGAGCCATGAAATGTTAGGTCTCAGTTCAGGGAAGCACTTTTAAACAGTAGCACTTTCTATTTTAAAATGTTTTATTTTGCTTGCAATGTTTTAGTTTGGCAGCTCAGTGAAGAACTTAAAATATTTTTATATACAGTTTAATTGTGCGTCAAATAAAACCAATATTTACCTACACCTTATTCTTGTTTAAGGTCATTTACATAATATATATGAATGTATATGGAGCGCGATAAAAAGGTGACCTTGAAATTGTGGCGACGCAAGGAAAAATTTGGGTGCACCTAAATTTTGTGCTGGTGCACCTAAATAAAAAAGTTAGGCGCACCAGTGCGTTAGACATGGTCTGCGGCTGCATGAAACGACCGGCGAGAGTAGCCGCTTGCAGTCGGGGAGGAGTTGATAACGGCTCTGTAAAGTCGGACATTCCAGCTTCTCGTGGTTTGCTGCGTTGATGTCAGTCATGGCCGATCAAGCGCTGTTTGCTTACTTTACTTTATTTATAATTAAACTTAGTCTTTCCGTTAGTGAAGAG
Source organism: Osmerus mordax (assembly GCF_038355195.1). NCBI lineage: Eukaryota > Metazoa > Chordata > Actinopteri > Osmeriformes > Osmeridae > Osmerus > Osmerus mordax. The sequence goes on along the minus strand of NC_090050.1, from coordinate 3,906,088 downwards.
GCGGACTAAAACCCTTTCTTCAACACATTTTTAATTCAATTAAACTGTTTCGTCCGGATTTGAGCGTTGGCGAAACTGAAGGTGTCAGAATAATTACAAAACACGCGTCAAAGTTGTCGTGCGTGAGTCTGGCCAATCATGAAATAGCTGTGTCGTCATTAGAACCCTTGCAGTTGCTCTTGAGAAAATGCGCTCGGCTAGACAGCCGGCAGTTCTCGAATCGATCTCACGGTACTTTGATGGCTACGTCACAGTGACCTAGCCTCGGCGCCGACTCAAGTCGGACAAAAAGTCTAACCAGAATTCACTGTTTCAAGTCAGCTGCCTGCAGTCGGCTGCAGCGCTGCATGAAGTCAGTTCATGTCGAACGCACCTATTCTCTGCTTTCAGCATCAAGCCTACGGCAACTCCCGAGGGACAAAACACCCTTGTCCGTTGTCACATATAAAGGTCTGCTACAGTAGGCTATCCTCTGGATTTGCAAGTTAGCTAAACTTATAATATATCTAAATAATTTTGTAGACATAACAATGGATTCTGCCACTAAATGAGTGACTTGGATTTATTTCTGGACATACTATCCACAACCGAAGTGTGTTACACAATGCTGTAAGATCGCCTATATTCGTGCATTGCTCTTGGTACCCAGAATGCCCTGCGGCAAGCTGAAAAGCTACTAAGTTAAGGGCATTAGCTTAGTTAAATAACCATTGTTTGGAGTTCTATTGTTGTGTTCGTTCTGTTTTGATATGTGTAATGCTATGATCTATAGTTTAGATCATTTGAGTGTTCATCCTGATTGGGAATGTTGGCTAGTTAGATCGCTATCCAAGCTGTCCGCAGTTATACATTTATTCATTTTCATTTAGCAGACGCTTTAGTTATAGCATGATCGTGCAAGTGATCATTTGTCAGCATTGGGCCACGCAACGGCAGGGCTCTCAAGTTTTGAAGACAGGCCAGAGTAACAATTCCCCTTTCCCAGCCCCCCCTCAAAATTAATTCATTAATTGCATTTTACCTGAAATCTTTGAAAGGCAGCAATGATTAATGCATCCATGGCCAGGATATAATGATAAAGTATGACATGATTTTAAAAGTGTAAAAACATCGACTATGCAAAACACTTAAATGTATTTAGTGCTAATAAACTTATTAAGCCTATTTTGAAAAATATGTTTATAATGTGACAATATGTCAGTCATCGTGTGATAATGAAAATATGACTAGGCCTAGACTCAGGGGCGTTTCTAGGATCAGACCTTTAGGGGTGCTAAGCCCCCAATGACAATGTGACATGAATACAGTGCCTTGCAAAAGTGCAAAACCCCCTTGCTAATAACAGGCATGCAAACAGGTCAAGGATGAAAAAGGTGAGAAGGATACGGCGAACCCCCCAACCTCTAGGGGGGTCCGGGGGCAAGGTCCCCCGGAAGAAAATTTATTAAATTTTAAAGTTAAACGCATGAATCTGGTGCACTTCGAGAGCAAAATTAAGAGGCTAGATCTATGTAGAATCTGTGCTCTTGTAAACAATGTCATGTTTGCCTTTGTGTTTCGGTAGTGACATGAAAACTGGGGACATTATTTTTTGAGTATATTTTTTTAATTAAAAGATTTGACCCACAATAAATCTAAATCTTCCAACTTCTGTTTCAACTTAATTATAAAGATCTTTGGAATTGCACCATTGAAATATATATATATTGAAAAAATGTATTTACAGAAATTGACATTTAGATTTAGGGTTTGGGTCAGCTACTTCCCAATAGAATGTACCCTATAAATGATGATTTTGTATATATTAAGCTTATCACTATCTCATTTAATAGTCTATTTAATGCTTTTAAATAGACCATAACATATTCTTAGTTAATATCTATGTCTGAATACTTAATTGTTTTGTTAAATCGTTTTTCTTGTAGTGGGACCGCACTTTGAACTAATTCGGTAGAATGCCCCAGATACGTTTCTCATAAATAATTGTTAAATTAAATACTGATGAAGAAACCGTTATTTTCAATGAAAACCACTGCACTGGCTCAGCGCAGCTGGGAAAGTGTGATGTGTTGTCCAATCACGTGCGTTATTTAAATCACTTCACAAAACTCAGACAATCAAAGCGAAAGTTTACAATGCATGTTAGGAAAGAGACAGCGAGAGAAGCAAAAGCTGAAGCGAGAGAACTTGTAGAATGGCGTGCGCAAAAGTCAGAAAAGTCGATACAGGTCTTAAAAGCCACACCTTGTATTTACATTTGCATTTTGTCATTTAGTAGACGCTCTTATCCAGAGCGACTTACAGTAAGTACAGGGACATTCCCCCCAAGTCAAGTAGGGTTAAGACAGAATCGAACTGGCAACCTTCGGATTAATAGCCCGATTCCCTAAACGCTCACCCATCTGACTGTATTTCTCACGTTGAGAAGTAAGGAATAACTTGTCCCGCTATATAACATGGACGAGGCGCAGGCATACGGAGCGATGTTTTCTGTCGAGCTAGCTATTTTAGCTTCAGTTTGACACATTCAAACCAAAATATCCCACCCCCTCCCTTCAAAGCCACTCCCACAAAACTATAGTAACGCATTGAGTGCAGGGGCAGATTGCGCACAGGTAGGTAGACAGGCAGACAGATAGCCTGTCCAATCATTAGTCAGGGTACGGCTGAATGATTGGTTGTGTTTATTACAGTCCTGCGAGTTGCGACGCCCACAGATGTCGGATTAATTTCATATTACCGTCAAACCTTTATATGTATTGGTTGCTATCAAGATGTGAAGTTTATTTAGGTAAATATGACAAAAAGTGCTTCTTAACAACATTGCCTACCCTGCCTTTAAATGCCACCTACCAAAACATATGGAGCCCCTGAAGGGAAAAATAGGACACTTTCTCATCCGGACGAGAAACTATCACGTCCGCACGTGAAACTATCTCGTCCGGACGAGAAACTATCACGTCCGAACATGAAACTATCTCATTGATGAGGAAATAATTTGAAAATAACTGGTTATTTGCACAAAATATATTAGATAGTTTCAGGTTTACTTGCCATTTACTTGTTTACTTTATATTTACAGTTATGGCTACATCGGAATTAGCTGGGCCTGCTCCTCTACATAACTCTTTATAATATATAAGTGTTGTCCACTTGCAAATTGTGATGTGTGTGTATGAATAAAAGAATGGCAGCGTGTTTAACAAGTCCCGTTTACCAAAACAGTTAGGCCTAAATGTAATATATATTTAAGTGAAACGATAGTCTTTGCTCTGCTTTACTAGGGCCTATATTATCGCCTAGTGTTAGGCCTATAACATTTATATAAATAGGCTACAAGTCAAAAATAAAACAGTAGCAGACATGTAAACGATGAAAGTGTCTTGAATGAAGGCAATGAAGCTATAGGTAATGCTATCCACACACCGGAAACTGTAACGCGTACGGACGAGAAACCTTTCTCGTTCGGAAGAGAAAGTTTCATGTTCGGACAAGAAAAGTTTCCCGTTCGGACGTGATAGTTTCCCATTCGGACATTATAGTTTCTTTTTTTGTTTGTTACCATAGCCAATTCTCATGAATTAATTGTTCAGAATGGGTTCATTGAGAAGTTTGACAAATTATGGGCGTTTCAACAACCATGTAAGGTCAGATATGGAAGTTGACTGAGTGTGGACAACGAGCTCGTTCACATGCGCACAATCACAAGTTAAGTGGAATCTATGAAGACAAACGTGTGTATCGGTTAGGGTTCATAAATCTGAGAAAAACTTTGCTTACTGAGTTTTCCAATATTCTCCGTACGCATACTTATGGATTAATTTATACAGTTTGACCCCTGGTGTTAACCTACTTAATTGACAGGAACAGAGTGATGAAGTTAGAGCTGGTACTTCAAGGATCAATTGGATCCAGTATATAACAATAACTTTTATTTTTATTATGTCAGAGTCAAGGATCGTCTTGATTTACTGGAAACCACAGTGCAACAATTACATCTCAATGACCTAAAGACAGTGGAGCAATAACATCTCAGTAAGAGTGGCTAGCTAACTAAGGCATGGTCAACAAAAGATAAAACTGCAGTACAATAATAACATTGAAATTATAATAGCAAATTGCACAGTGCAGTAAAAACGACATATAAGTGCAAGACTGATAGTTGAAGGAACAAGAGGCAGAGACAGTGTGATATAGTAGAGAGACAGAGAGTGGAGTCTACTGTTCTTTATTAGTCAATAGAGAAAATAGGTCAATAGTGGACCCCATCTGTGAGGCCCAGCCTATCCTTTGTGGCCTGTGTGGAACAGATGAAACTTAGGCTGGGCCTCACAGAGGGACCAGGGAACACACACACACACCAAACACATCTGTGCACACCGTAAATGTGCCCAAACAAAGACATGCACCGATGTAGACACACATGCACAAATGCATGTGCACACACACTGGAGCTATAAGTACAAGTGCATTTCAATCTAGATTATGTTCAAAATGGCTATTTCCAAACTCCTGAACTGTAGCCAACAGCACAATGTAATACAACAGTGACAAGCATATCATACCTCTCCTACCCTGTCAATTCTAGTCCATAAAAATGCATAAGCATGGCTTTGCATGTGAACCTCAAGCTGTATTTTTTACCCTTGAAAAAAAGTTGCCTATCCAGTGTTTAATGACTCAACATTGCTGACTGATTTCAAAGGTAGGGATTATGTCTACATTTCTGTGGCTTGGAGGAAGGAATTTCAATGTCAAAGTTTTTGTGAGGGAGAGAAATTGCTTTTACAAATGTTTTTGTAAATGGCTGTTGGTATGTGTGCAGATAGCATGCTTGAATGACTGTGTGTACATTGTGACGCCACGAGAGGCTACACAGCCCTCAGCGGGACAGCTCAAAATAGTGCGAGGACACCGGGGTCGAACAAAACAAGGGTTTATTGAAGATCCTCAGAATTAACAAAAAAACTTCAAAATCTTACACAGGATTCCAAAAACGGCGCCTCTTCTAGGCGCAGGACTACTTCCCTTCACCAAACCCCACTCTGCCCACCTAACTGTGGCTCTCCCTCTTTAACCCAACCCTTTAGGTCATCAGGGATTGATCAGTTTCAGGTGTGTGGGAATGCCCCGTTTTTAGGGAGGGATGGAGCTCCCGGCTCCCCCAGCAGAGGGAGCCACAGCTGCTCAGGGCTGCAGCCACCTCCGGGGAATGTAGCACCCCTCCAGGACCCAGCTTCTCGTGATGTCACAACATGTTTACATGCCTGTGAGTGTACATGTGTCCATATGCAATCCCCACATTTGTGTTGTCTAGTGCTGAGCTTAACAGCTTCCACTTCCTGTTTCATGATGAAAATGTGAAAATCTCCTACCTGAATGTGGATTGTGGATCAGATCAAATACCAAAAATTGTGGAAACCAAAATGTTATTTACTTATTTCTACCTTCTTTGTTGTGCTTCCCCTCACAGTTTTTCTTAGCTATTCCTTTTCCATGCCAGTAATCTCCTCACTCAGTCTCTTTTGAGGCTCTCTTTCATTCTGGCATGCTCATTCCATGGCGCCATGCTCTTACCATTCCTCCTTTTCTCCCTCCCTCCCTCTCACCTCCCCAACCCTTCATCATTATCAATAATTAATAAAGCCTCACACCCTTGTGTGTGCATGTGTGTGTGAAAGATCAAAGTGTCCTCTACCTTCTTACAGTTCTTCATCAGTAGTTCAGGGCCTGTCATTGACAGAAAACCACCTGTCCCCTGGATTATTGAAGAAGAGATGGAGGAAGGGAGGATGTATTTACCCCTCTTCGTTGCTCACTTTCATAGTGTACAGCAACAATGCTTCTGTCAGGACACTCATTTCTCGTATTGTTTTGAAGCTTGTATAGTATGTATATGGAAGACGTGTATCACTGTTGAAGTGACATGCTATATTATAGCAGAGCCTTTCTACATGTGAGCTTTGCATGTGGTGCAAAATTACATAAATACAAATTAGTTTCTTTACAACAAAATATCTGCGACGTTGTAATGAATATAACAAATTTGCTGTGAACTCTGAACAGGTGGTCAAAAAACAAGCAAACTACATATTGATTTCACAGTCAACGTGCAGTGTCCTATATAAGGTGTGGAATCCATAGCCTCAAAAGCATGGAAACAACCTAAAAATGTTGCATCTGTGGTTCACATTGAGGTTCACACAGTCTTCTTTTCACATACAATCACGTAGACACACAAATCACACACAGCGTATTGGAATCTATTTATTGACCCTGCTTGGTGCTAGGAAGCTCCAAACACACACTGGTAATAGTTGTGTATGTGTGTGTGCACATGTGTGGTCTTCTAACCTTATTATGGGTGACTATTGTTCGGCATGAGTTAAAAGCAAGAGATGTTTCAGGGAATGTTTCAAGCGAAGGTATTTTGCCTGGGCTCAAATGCAGCGTCAGTGTTCTGGCTAGGCCCCACTGGTCCTGGGTGAGATTGAAGATGATTGTCAGCAGAAACGCACTGTTCCCCCTCACCTTCTCTTTTCCTCCTCTTACTACTGTTTTGTTTCATAGCATGTGTCCTCTCTTTTCTTGTCTCTGTCTTTGGTCTCTCTCTGTCCTTATCTGGTTCAGTGGAGGGTAGCAGATTTGCCTCTGCTCAAGAATAAGGGCAGAGAGAAGGGGGATATGCTGGCAATGCAGTTCCAATGTACTTGCATGGCAGTGTGAAATGAAAAAATAATGTACTTTCTTTCCTGTCTTCCCTCCTTTTTTTCTGCGTTTGTCTTTTTCATCTCTCTCCTCGACGGCCCTCTTTGTGTTCTGACAATCATTTTTCCCATTGAACCCCCATCCCTCCATCTCCACATCCATACAACCCTACCTTTATCCTACACCTTATATCCTATGCCCTTATCCAAAACCGGTACTACACCTCCCTTTTACACTCTCTCCTACCACAATATCTTATTGTATAATATTCTTCTCTTCCGCCCATCTCCTCCCTTTCGATTCCACTTGTCATCCTATCTTCTACTTCCACCATGTCCTCCACCTCCTGTCATCCTGCTTCTCCACTTCTACCCCATACCCCCTCTTCCACTTCTACCATGTCATCCCCCTCTTCTACCTCTACCCCAACCCCTCCTTGTTATCCCCTTCTTCCACCTCTACCATGTCACCCTCAACTCACTCTCCTTCCCACAGCTGTGTGTCTGGTCCTAGGCTGCATGATCTTCCCGGATGGCTGGGACGCCGAGGTTATCCGTGATATGTGCGGCGAGGAGACGGGAAAGTACACGCTAGGCAACTGCTCTGTGCGCTGGGCCTACATCCTGGCCATCATCGGTATCCTTGATGCCCTCATTCTCTCCTTTCTTGCCTTTGTGCTGGGCAACCGGCAGAATGACTTCCTGCTGGAGGATCTCAAAGCCGACAATAAAGGTGAGGCTCTAGCTTGGGCAGGCTTGGGTAATATTAGCAGTTGATCCAAGTGAAGTGAAGTATAAGTTTAATGTGTTTATAGACAGGCATATAATGTTCTTTTTTAGCCATTAAATGTTTTTGTACATTTCAATGCCATTTTAAGATTTGTTGTTAGGTTTTACTTCTTTACTCAATACCTCCATATGGTATTACTAACGAGCAAGCTAATAATCTGGCCTGGAAAAGCTATGATGTACTTTAAGTCATTGGAAACAAATGGAGAGAACCTGAGACTTTTTCTTCTCAAGTCAGGTGTCACAGGGTAGTATTCCTCATGTAACTTGCACAGCCGGGACCAATATTCCTGCTTGTTAAAGTTCAAAATGGTGATGGTGCTTGGGGTGGAGTCGGAAGTTCTGTGGTACAAGCTTCAGGGGACACGTTCATAAATATTTGATCTTTCATTTCAGTCGTTCTCTAGAACGGATTATGTTGTTGAGCCTATTTCATCATCCAGGTTTTCAATCATCCATCCATGACACTCTTTGTAAATTCTGTGTGTGTGTGTGGGGACGACAACATTGAAACATTGTTAAATAGAAAATACAAAGTATACAGTGAGGGAATTTTGGGGGGGATCCCCTGCTAATAGAGCTCCGGACATCACGTGACTTTCCTGCCAAAATGGCAACGTAAACAGTAAAGTAGTGGCTCAAATGAACGGCGCCAGCACGGATTTCATTTACATTTAGTCATTAAGCAGACGCTCTTATCCAGAGCGACTTACAGTAAGTACAGGGACATTCTCCTCGAGGCAAGTAGGGTGAAGTGCCTTGCCCAAGGACACAACGTCATTTTGCACGGCCGGGAATCAAACCAGCACCTTCTGATTACTAGCCCGATTCCCTAACCGCTCAGCCACCTGACTCCCCAGCGTTAGCAACGTTCGTCAACGGTTATCTACTAACGTTGGCTAACGTACATTATATCAGTGCACTTTTCATCACAAAAAATGCCATTATATATTTATTACAGATAAGTCATTCCAAGAGACTGAATGATCCTCAGTTGAAGCAATGGGTGGTTGTCAGGAATTATAGGGTTCTTCTCTCTGGATCTTAGGAATCCTATAAAATGCTCTCCCTTTATCTTTTCCCCGATGGTTCAGGCATCCCAGCGCACAGCAGCTATCCACCATGTTGAATCAACGTTTATTGAAATAGGCAGAAAATTAAACAATGTATAATATGTATGTAAGTATATATGTAAGTACACTCTGGCGCTCCACTTGGCTCTCCACTTTCCTGCCAAAATGGTGATGACCGGTGCATGCTGGGATTGCGTGACGTCAACTCCCGGAGCTCTATTGGGGTGTGCCTGCCTTCGGTGATCACAAACCATTGTTCTCTCTCATATTTTTATTATTATTACTTCTTTTCCCACCCCTAAGGATCCCTCAATATTTGGACTACATATACAACGTCGGTGTCAAAAGGTTCGTCTTGGTAGCGATTGCATTGCTTGTATTTTTTTTTTTTTTTACGTTCCGTTGCACAGTTTAAGTTGAAATTATGTTTTCGTGGCGAAAAGTGAAGCTAACGGTGGCTAACTTGCTAACCACAGTCACTGACGGTACTAACGTCACGAAAACACGCGTGACTACCTGTAGCAGAACATTAGTTTACTAGTTTAGGAGCTTGTTAACTTCTGGGAGATAGCTAGGCTAAGTATAGCTTTACTGCAAGGCAACTGCAGAAACGCCACAAGCAAAGAGGCCAGGGTGATAACTATTTACTAATTTTACTTTCTGATATGAAACACAATTGTGAAGTGTAATGTACAAAATGAGCTGATATTATTAAGGAAGTACATCTACTTTCGGAAACACTACTGTAGTCTATTATTTCACTGAAGCATTAGCATCATGACATTAGCCTCTGTTGCCCGGGCAACACATACTACAGCGGTCTATGATGCATCTATTTTCAATCGTTAAAATAAACATTCCTTATAAATAAATTTTCGTTGTAGAATTTATTATGACATTAGATTACAAGTAAACGATTTGTTGGTGAAATTATCATTACCTGTGGTTTCAAACCAGTGTATCTCATGCTGAACGCGAGACACACTAGAAAGAAAAACAACTCCACAGCTGTTTACAGTAGGAATTCCAAACGGCGACAGAACATGTTCGGAATTCCCCTTACTTAAATCAAAAGTCTTTCAATAGGTGAAACTATCTGACTACTAACCTGCACTTAATTGCCACAGCCTAAACGTTGTCAATCTGTTCATGAAAAAAATTATCAGCCTAAACCGTAGCTACAACGGAACGTTAAATCGAATTCAAGCAACGCAATCGCTACCAAGACGAACACAGCAGTAGTCTAGTAGTACAATTACCGGGGTCAGCTTCTCCACGCAGGGCCCTAAACTGGCACCAAATGGTCGCATTTTGCGTTGTTACTGACAATGATCGCTACCAGTGAACTTTTTTTGAATGAGCAATTTTCCCCTAAATAAATGTCAAGCTTATTTACGTTGTTGGGGTCATATTTTCAGTTAGGGGATGGTACTGTTTGAATCGCGATTCTGAGATAGACTACTGTTGTTAGAATAAGATTCAAAGGGGGTTCTTTATTAACGAATAAGTGCAATAGTAAGCTAAATGCCTGAAAATATCACGAGAGGGAAAAAACTTAAGGGACGTTTAAGTCATAAAGATTAGGAAAATTTTTACACCGGACTGCCCAATTTATTCGTTTTGATTCAACTATGAGATCACCATTCCCTCTTGCAGGGGAAATGAGAAGACAACTGTTTCTTTCTACACTTCACTCTTAGTATTTTGAGTAGTAAATGAGCAGCAACAAATGTATGCTTTAAATATATGCAATCTTTATAAATAATAAGTATGCATTTTTATATAAAATATACAGAAATTTCAGTTGTAAAAATGTCAGTAAAAAACTGACCCCTCTGCAACCGACGTAAGGACACCCCACAATTTCCCCAGAAATTGTACCCTCTCTAGTTACAATTGCAACTCCATGAGGTGAGATCTTGCATGGAGCCCCAGACCGAGGGAGATTGAAAGTTCTTTTGTGTTTCTTCCATTTGCGAATAATCGCACCAACTGTTACCAAGCTGCTTGGCGATGGTCTTGTAGCCTATTCCAGCCTTGTGTAAGTCTACAATCTTGTCCCTGACATCTTTGGACAGCTCTTTGGTCTTGGCCATGGTGGAGAGTTTGGAATCTGATTGATTGATTGCTTCTGTGGACAGGTGTCTTTTATACAGGCAGGGCCGGCCCAAGGCATAAGCGAACTAAGCGGGTGCTTAGGGCCCCCGTGACCACCAGAGGGCCCCCAAGAACACATAAAATTATAGTTTAATGTACCGTGTTTCTTCAATTAAACGCTGCTCTCGTTTAAACGCTGCACCAAAAATGAACATTGTGTAATAAACCCCGCCCCAGAAATACGGTAGGAGTAGCATGTCCTGAAATACCTAGTAGCAGCATGTCATTTTAATGAACATTTTCTTGTGTTGCACTAGGGGTCCACTGTTGGCTAAATACGTTTCAAATATCACATCAACATACCTTACTTAGCAAATTACTCTAGCTAGCTAGAGACTAGCTGTTAGTCAGCATTAGAAGGGAAGCTTACGAAAAAATAGCCAGAAAATGAATAGCAGTCTAGCCTATTGCTAAAGCCTGTCTGGATTATCTATTGAAAGAACTGGAGAAGCAGGTGCTCTTGCGTTAGCAAGCTAAACTAGTTTACAGGCTACAGTAGGTAGTCTAGGTGTTTTCGCTATCTAGCTGTTCTTGCATTACTTGCAAATCAGCCTTAATAAAAAGCAGATGAGATAGAGCTATCTAGTCTAACATTGACATTTGCTCGTTGCTTAATCTGTGATTTAGAAGACGGTACTGTTCAAACTGTCTAAGAACATTTAATGTAGCGAACTAACACGTTAGCATGTTCGTGCAGCTAGCCTAGAATACCGTATTTCTTCGATTAAACGTCGCCCTCAAATAAACGGTGCACCAAAAATGAACAATGTGTAATAAGTTGAAGTTTAATAGAAGAAATACAGTAATTAAGAAAAAATTATAACAAGTGGCGACGCTGAGGGGCCCCCAAATAAATTCAGCTTAAGGCCCCATAAAGGCTTGGGCCGGCCCTGATACATGTAACAAACAGAGATTAGGAGCACTCCCTTTAACGGTGCGTGTCCACTACAGTAAAAAAAGAAAAAAAGTATTCAGGGTGAAATATTAAATGTTACAATATGCCACCGGGCACTCTGGGTAACCAGTTGTGTAACGCCGGCGGGGCTAGCTAGCTAGCAGTGCAAAGTTACGTTATGTTATGCGACTGAAATTAAGAGTACAAAAACCCACAGAGAAGTATCAAACAGGGCTGGGTATGCAGCCACACAGACAGTTTGTCCTTCATCTTGAAACTGTGAAAGCTAGAAATGTTTTCCATGACCAACGGTTGCAACGTTACAAGAAACCAAGCGGATTGGCCATCGCTCGTGAAAATTGCTCCTCATTTACATAAAGTTGAGAAAATCTCAACTCGAATCGCTTGGATCGTGTTGCGTCGCTACCCACAATGCACCACGCAAGCGATTTGCCTGGCTCCATTGAAAATGAATGGAAAGCATTGCGTCGCTCGCATCGCGCAAGAGTGTGCTCTTAATCTCAGCTCGTTACCTGTATAAAAAACACCTGGGAGCCAGAAATCTTTGTGATTCAGATGGGGTCGAATACTTATTTCACTCATTAAAATGCAAATCAATTTATAAAAATGTTGACATGCATTTTTGTTGTTGTTATTCTGTCTCTCACTGTTCAAATAAACCTACCATTACAATTATAGACTGATCATTTCTTTGTCAGTGGGCAAACATACAAAATCAGCAGGGGATCAAATATCTGTTTCCCTCACTGTCTAATCAGGTTTAGCTGATGTTGTGATCAACAACGGTGGACAGTGTGCATGTGTGTGTGTATTGTGTTGCCTTAATAAATAAATAATTTCCTTCATAGCTCTTGAATTCCATGGTTACGTGTTAGATTCCAGCAGGATAAGATTGTGTTGGCATGTCCAGTTCTTGCACATTTTTCAAGGAACAAACATTTTGTTTCTTTATCGACACAGGCATGTTTTCAGGACAACTATGGTCCGCATCCAATAAGAGCTCATATACATGACACCTTCATAAAATCCACCAATCGTATACCCCGATATTCAAGGAGCGTAAAGTAGGAAGTAAACATTCACATCTGTATTTTGGTGAGCCGGTATATTGTCAGTGGGTGACAGGGCTTCAAATGTATGGAAAAAAGTAAAACAAATGGGTAATTCAGGTATTCTCTAAAGAAAAATGGCAAAATTCCACTTAAACAACCATATTTGTTATATTATTGCGCTGCTATTAGTCATCAGAGCAAGTTAACAGTTAAGTGATAATGAAATGTGCAGAACATTGTTCAAATAAATGTACAGTATTGTTTTAAGTGTGTGTCACCTAAACATATAATAATGACATGAATCAATGACATACGTAATTATAATTAGCCAAGAGTAGGTATACCACATCAGTAACACTTATCAATACATATATACATATTGACTCTGCACACTTGGCAAGTTGAAAAACTAACCTCATTAGCATAATACATGCATGTGCACAATTAATTGTATCGCTAGCAGTGTATTCAAGGCCACAAGTAGTTGCAATCGTGCTGTATGCATGTAGGTAGCAAACCAAAAGATGTAATAAACCCATTTACTGAAGCTAGTTGGCTCAAGTTTGTTCAGAGTCCATTGCAATTGCAAAATGTTGACAGGAAGCAAAGCATTCTTGCAGAAAAAGCAGTGGAAAGATTCAACTTAAACTCAGCACCTCAGAACCATATGCTAGGTAAAGTTGGATTTCACAAGGGTGCTACAGTAACTTCACCAACACAACAAATATAGCTAAAGCACATAAGAGGAGTGAAAATGCAGCTCTGGAGAAGGTTTTCCAAACAAAAGGGTGTGTATGAAATTATGTATTTTGTATGGCAAGATGTACAGTGGGGTCAGTGTATACAAATTAACCTACTGCAAAAGTAATTTTGCTGTTACAATCTAAGTGCACCACATTTTATTAGAAAATGTGTTGACATACATTGCATGCTTATTGAAAGCACAGACAGGACGGGCAGGGCAGAGGAGAGGACGGGCAGGACAAAGAAGACCTAGTCGTCCGAGTGTCTGCTCCCATGTTTTTTTTTCATACGATAAGGTAAACTATTCAAGATGCCTTTCTTCTTACTGGCTGGAGATGAACAGTCTAAAGGACAAACATTTTGCATATACCTACAGGTACAATCTGGGGATTTTGTTGCTCAGACACAACAGGAGTATGGTTTTGCAAACACTGCCTGTGATCAAGTCATAGAGCAAACAGCCAACAGACTCCAAAACAAAAGTTGGACTGACTGTATTCTCCCTAAACAAAGATGCAGTGCATAGATGCACCACATCACTCCAACACAGTGAACTTCATGAATCATGAAAAGATAAAAAGGATATTCAAAACATCATGTCAACAATCAAATGTATGATCAACCCATTTGACCAGACATTGGAGGGAGAAAGTCAGATAACATCATGAAAACTAGCTCGTCAGTGACATTTTTGAGGCTGAAGAGAGAGGAGACAATGCCTTTGTAGAGTTTGTACAATAAAGGCTATAGAGTGAAGAGATTAATTTAAAAACATAATCTTTAGATGTTTAAGGACAGAGCAAGAAAGACAATGATGAAGGTTAAAGGTCGGGAAATAACTTTTAGAGCAGACCGAGACCTATCGCTCGTTTGATTATGTTGACACAGCTCAGTCTCCCATCTTCAGCCAGCTCAGTCTACTATCTCCAGTCAGCTCAGGGTCCCATCACCAGCCAGCTCAGTCTACCACCTCAAGTCAGCTCAGGGTCCCTTCACCAGCCAGCTCAGTCTACTATCTCCAGCCAGGTTTTTGGGGATCACTTGCCAGGGCTACCCCATTCAGGGTCAGCCAGTGTCGATTTTAAGTCTCCACTAAACACAACAAGGGGAAGAGCCAAGACTACATAAACACTTTCAACATGCTACATATTATGGTATTCGTTGTATATAAACGTCTCAATAATGTTCTCATATTTCTTTTTGTTTTTTGGCTATCCTGAGCATAGCCAGCTAAATCTCTAGTGTCAGTGAGTGCCCAACAGTTTTAATCGCCGCCACTGATTTAAAAAATTAAGAAAATAAGGTAAATTAAAGACAGACAGTGACACGGAAAGCAAGTATTTAACTAGAGAGGGTACAATTTCTGTGGAAATTGTAGGGTGTGCTTGCTTGCGTCGGTTGCACAGGGGTCCGTTTTTGAATGACATTTCTACAACTGATATTTCTGTATATTTTATATAAAAATGCATACTTATTATTCATAAAGATTACATAGATTTAAAAGCATTTTTTTTTGCTGCTCATTTACAACTGAAAATATGAGTGAAGTGTAGAATGAAATATATGTCTTCTCATTTCCCCTGCAAGAGGCAGCCTCATCATTGAATCAAAAGAATAAATTTGGAAGACCGGTGTAAAAATTGACCTAATCTCTATGATTTAAACGTCATTTTAAGTTTTTCCCTTCTCATGATATTTTCAGGCATTTAGCCTACTCATTGCATTCATTCATTAATAAAGAACCCCCTTTGAAGATTATTCTATGACGTTACCGGGCAGTAGAAGATGGAATCGCGATTCAAACAGTCCCATCTGCTAACTGAAAATATGCCCCCCAAAACGTAAATAAGCTTGACATTTATTTAGTGGAAAATCGCTCACTCATAAAAAGCTCAGTGGTAGCGATCATTGTCAGTAACAACGCAAAATGCGATATAGCCCTGTGTGGAGAAGCTGCCCCGGTAAATTGTACTACTACGGTACAGTACTAGACTACTGCTGTGTTCGTCTTGGTAGCGATTGCGTTGGTTGAATTGGATTTAACGTTCCATTGTACGGTTTAAGCTGAAATTAATTATTTTCATGAACAGATTGACAACGTTTAGGCTGTGGCAATGAAGTTCAGGTTAGTAGTTAGATAGACTTTTGATTTAAGTAAGGGGAGTATGTTCTGTCGCCGTTTGACTTCCTAAACAGCTGTTTAGTGTAGATGTTTTTGTACAGTGTGTCTCGCGTAAGCTACAGCGTTGCAGTGAGCTACACTGGTTTGAAACCACAGGTAATGGTAATTTCACCAACAAATCGTTTTCTAATGTCAGAATAAATCCTACAACGAAAATGTATATGTGAGGAATGTTTATTTTAACGATTGAAAACAGATAACGCTACATCATAGACCACTGTAGTATGTGTTGCCCGGGCAACACAGGCTAATGTCATGATGCTAATACTTCAGTGAAATAGTAGACTACTGTTTCCGAAAGTAGATGTACTTCCTTAATAATATCAGCTTATATTGTACATTACACATCACAATTGTGTGTCATATCACAAAGTAAAATGAGTAAATAGTTATCACCCTGGCCTCTTTTCTTGTGGCGTTTCTGCAGCTGCCTTGCAGTAAAGCTATAGTTAGCCTAGCTATCCCCCAAGTTAGCAGATGCGAAAAGAATGTTCTGCCAAAGGTAGTCACGCGTGTTTTCGTGACGTTAGTGACGTAGTGACGTTAGTAACGTCAGTGACTGTGGCTAGCAAATTAGCCACCGTTAGCTTCACTTTTCGCCACAAAAACTTAACTTCAGCCTAAACCATGCAACGGAACGTAAATTCCAATAGAAGCAACTCAATCGCTACCAAGACGAAACTTTTGACACCTACTTTGTCTATGTAGGCCAAATATTGACTGAGTTTTAGGGGGGCAAAAAGAATAATAATAACTAGAGAGGGTACAATTTCTGGGGAAATTGTAGGGTGTGCTTGCTTGCGTCGGTTGCACAGGGGTCCGTTTTTGAATGACATTTTTACAACTGATTTATGTATATTTTATATGAAAATGCATACTTATTATTTATAAAGATTAAATAGAATTAAAGGCATTTTTTTTTGCTGCTCATTTACAACTGAAAATACGAGTGAAGTGTAGAATGAAATAGATGTCTTCTCATTTCCCCTGCAAGAGGCAGCCTCATCGTTGAATCAAAACGAATACATTTGGCAGACCGGTGTAAAAATGGACCTAATCTCTATGACTTAAACGTCATTTTAAGTTTTTCCCTTCTCGTGATATTTTCAGGCATGTAGCCTACTCATTGCATTCATTCATTAATAAAGAACCCCCTTTGAAGATTATTCTACAACGTTACCCGGCAGTAGAAGATGGAATTGCGATTCAGACAGTCCCATCTGCTAACTGAAAATATGCCCCCCAAAACGTAAATAAGCTTGACATTTATTTAGTGGAAAATCGCTCATTCATAAAAAGCTCACTGGTAGCGATCATTGTCAGTAACAACGCAAAATGCGATATAGCCCTGTGTGGAGAAGCTGCCCCGGTAAATTGTACTACTACGGTACAGTACTAGTAGACTACTGCTGTGTTCGTCTTGGTAGCGATTGCGTTGGTTGAATTGGATTTAACGTTCCGTTGTACGGTTTAGGCTGAAATTAATTATTTTCATGAACAGATTGGCAACGTTTAGGCTGTGGCAATGAAGTTCAGGTTAGTAGTTAGATAGACTTTTGATTAAGTAAGGGGAGTGCCGAACATGTTCTGTCGCCGTTTGACTTCCTACAGCTGTGTAGATGTTTTTGTAGTGTCTCGCGTAGGCTACAGCATTGCAGTGAGCAACACTGGTTTGAAACCACAGGTAATGATAATTTCACCCACAAATCGTTTACTTGTAATGTAATGTCATAATAAATCCTACAACGAAAATGTATTTGTGAGGAATGTTTATTTTAATGATTGAAAACAGATGCATCATAGACCACTGTAGTATGTGTTGCCCGGGCAACAGAGGCTAATGTCATGATGCTAATGCTTCAGTGAAATAGTAGACTACCGTTTCCAAAAGTAGATGTGGGCCTACTTCCTTAATAATATCAGCTAATATTGTACATTACATTTCATAATTGTGTTTCACATCACAAAGTAAAATGAGTAAATAGTATTCACCCTGGTCTCTTTGCTTGTGGCGTTCCTGCAGCTGCCTTGCAGTAAAGCTATAGTTAGCCTAGCTATCCCCCAAGTTAACATATGTGAAACGAATGTTCTGCTACAGGTAGTCACGCGTGTTTTCGTGACGTTAGTGACGTAGTGACGTTAGTAACGTCAGTGACTGTGGCTAGCAAATTAGCCACCGTTAGCTTCACTTTTCACCACAAAAACGCAATTTCTACTTAAACCATGCAACGGAACGTAAATAAAAATACAACCAACGCAATCGCTACCAAGACGAACCTTTTGACACCGCCGTTGTGTATGTAGTCCAAATATTGACTGATCCTTAGGGGGGCGAAAATAAATTATAAATAAATATATATGTGAGAGAACAAAGGTTGTGCTCTCGCCGAAGGCTTGAGCACACCCAATAATATATATGTGAGAGAACAAAGGTTGTGCCCTTGCCGAAGGCAAAGCACACCCAATAATAATAATATATATGTGAGAGAACAAAGGTTGTGCTCTCGCCGAAGGCTTGAGCACACCCAATTAAAGCTCAACCGAGCTACCATTGTGGTGCCGAGACTTGTAGGCTTTCTAGGCTAGCTAATTGACGCATAGTCACTTAGGTTGTTTTTACTATCAGCTGATCCTGTTACGAACCATTCGATTAGCTGACAAGATGATACACTAGTTCTGGTTGGTTGGAGAGTTTACGTCGTTGAGACGATTGCCTGATAAAGTTTCTAACTTTGAACTAAGCTACAGAAAACATTTGCAAGAATTGGATGTGCCAACAAACGAAAATGTTTTAAGAAAAAAACTACGTTGTTTGTGCACTAGACTATAGCCTTGCTTGTGTCCAGTGGATCGTGAGGGCAACACCCTCTAATTTTCAGAGCATCCCATTCCACTCTCTCAGATAGATATATTCAGTCATTCAATTCAATCTTTTGGGAAAACACTTGTATTTAACTTCCTGCAATACAAACTCATTTTGAGTGCCAACATAGGCATGTTTGAAATCTTTGGATGTATGTGTAATGTATGTCAGGTTTCTTCATACGTTTTTAATCAACAACAGTGCTGTGTAAGGAAGGTAACTCAAAGTGATTCTCGTTCTGTCTTTACAGATTTCGCGGTGTCCAGGGTAAGTTCCATCCTCTGTTCTGCTGTGGTTTCTGTGCTGTTGTTTATTTTTGTGGCCGTGAGGTATACGTCTTGTATAGCAGTTGTGTGCTAGCCTGTGGATGGTGTTTAAAGCCAACCTTTTTTGTTCAGGTGTACCTCAAGGTTAACAACTACAAGCTCCAACACCTACCATGTTAAACTTGCGTTAGATAATTCAACCTGGTCTGATATACAACCACTCAGGCTTCCCTGCCCATCCTTGTGAGTTGATGCGTTTTGTCACATGAGCCGGCCCTCGCTAAGTGATATTCCACAGTGATTCCAGTCTTTGTCATCTCTACCTTGAGGAGACAGGGGGATGAGGGAGGTGGGACAAGGAAAAGACAGAAAAGGGAGAAGAGGAGGGATGGTTTAGTGGAAAACAAGAGGTGGTAGCATGTTGTATTAAAAGTCCCAGGGCAAAATTGTTCTCCCAAAGGAAGAGGCATACTGCGAATGGAGAGGAGACGTCAATTTGAGAAAGGCTTATTGTGGGGGCCTATGTCGGCCTCATCCACACCCCAGGACCCCCAGGCTAATATGTGTACTCCAGTTTACATATGAAACAAAGAGAAGATGAGGAGGGAAGGGAAATGCTAGCCTAATTACCAGCAGAGCCTGTGTGGAAATCTAAATTCCATATCCTCTCGAATCAACAAATACGAGACGAGTTGTGCATGTAAAATAATTCATGAAGATTGTTAAAAGCAGTGATAACGCTGGAAAAGCAAGGAAAAAGTGTACGCCTTTCTTGTTTTTACCATATATAAGAGCTGTGGTAACTTTAAATGTGCTAGAACTAGAGAGTTTTAAGTCGGGCTATTAATCAGAAGGTTGTTGGTTCGATTCCCGGCCGTGCAAATGGTCCTTGGGCAAGGCACTTCACCCTACTTGCCTCGGGGAGAATGTCCCTGTACTTACTGTAAATCGCTCTGGATAAGAGTGTCTGCTAAATTACTAAATGTAAATGTACTTTGAATATTTAATGCTGAGGTATTTTAGGAACGGTTTCAGCATTTTTTGCATCCCCTCACTTGGAAGTGGAGGGCTGGTTGTTATTGTTCTACAAATTAGTAACTCAAAATGGAAGGGGTGAGGTGAGAGAGGAGTGAAATTAGCTCGGTATGTTTATCAGATGCATCCTATGCCATGAATCCTGACAGAATGCTAAAGTATAGGTATACAAACTGACCGAATGGACCTGTCCAACCTATACATACACACATATTGGTATTAAATGTATGCTATTAGATGTACATAATGCAGGGGTAGAAGGGAAGAAACGTATGCGGGGGGAGAGCATTTCATGGCAGGCCTCGTTTTCCATTTGATGTAAATGCAATGCACCCCCTGCTAACACTGACTAGGAAAGTGTCACATGCCTGAAACTTACTGTGGCTACTCATATTAGTCCCCTCAGTGTACAGTAAGAATCATTTGATGCTGGGATATACAGAACAGACAATAGAGGGGTTGCATTTCATGGCAGGCTTGTTGTATTCCTTATTCCAGAATCTGTTTGTACAGACTGGGATCAATTTTCGGCTGGAAATGTTGGATTTATTTTTATATGTAAGCCTCTGCATTTGCAGTTGTCTCAAATGCAATGCTGACACAAATTAATGAGAACTTACCTCAAGTTAGTTTATTCTTCGACACGACGCTCCCAAATTGTAGATGGGGAAAACAACGTGTCATCGTTCCTTTTAGACCATGTGATGATTCTAAAACTGTTACAGATTTGTAAATAGCCTATTTGGAACTCAACATATGTTTATTACATAAGAAAGTATATAATTTAAACAAATGTAGGCTGTGTAGGCTCATCATTCTTGCTTTATGCTTTATTATAACGATGCACTTGTTGGCAAAGTTATTTTATTGTGAATAACAGACACTGAAGATATTTAATAAAATTAAATAATTTTGCAATGCAGTTGCAGTCCCAGGTTACTCGCTGGCAGGTATTTTGATTTTGGGAAACAGTACAAATTAGTTGACAGGACGACCACTGTTCCGTTGTAGTTATATGCATTTACATTTAGTCATTTAGCAGACGCTCTTATCCAGAGCGACTTACAGTAAGTACAGGGACATTCCTCCAAGTAGGGTGAAGTTCCTTGCCCAAGGACACACCATCATTTTGCACGGCCGGGGAATCGAACTAGCAACCTTCTGATTACTAGCCCGATTCCCTAACCGCTCAGTCACCTGACTCCCATGCATAACCAATACAATCTAGTGTATAATAAATACATGTGACTCCTTTTTGTGTTATTTTCTTCGTTACTAATGTTTATTGAGGTAAATCTTCACAAATTACTTATTCGTGTCAAGGCAGTTCTGTATATACCAGAATCAAATGATTCTTACTGTACACTGAAGGGACTAGTATGAGTAACCACATTAAGTTTCAGGCATGTGACCCTTTCCTAGTCAGAGTTAGAAGGGGTGCATTTTGTGGCAAGAAGGAATACAACAAGCCTGCCATGAAATGCACCCCCTCTATTGTCTGTTCTGTATATCCCAGCATCAAATGATTCTCACTGTACAATGAGGGGACTAGTATGAGTAACCACAGTAAGTTTCAGGCATGTGACACTTTCATAGTCAGTTAGCAGGGGGTGCATTTTGTGGCAAGAAAGAATACAACAAGCCTGCCACGAAATACACCCCCTCGATTGTCTGTTCTGTATATCCCAGTATCAAATGATTCTTACTGTATACTGAGGGGACTAGTATGAGTAACCACAGTACGTTTCAGGCATGTGACATTTTCCTAATCAGAGTTAGCAGGGGGTGCATTGCATTTACAGTGGAAAACAAGGCCTGCCATGAAATGCTATCCCCCCGCATACGTTTCTTCCCTTCTACCCCAGCATTATGTATATTTAATAGCAGAAATTTAAAACCAATACATGTGTATGTATAGGTTGGACAGGTCTGAAAACAGAATAGTCCATAGTAGGTGGGGGATTATTAGGGTTCCTCCGGTAGGAAGAAACCTATTGTTTTTGTTAGTATTATTATTATTTTTCCTCTTCTCCATGAAATGGCTCAATAGCTCAAAAAGTCAGGCCACTCACTACTCCCATACCGCTAATGACTCACGTACACCCATAAGTGGTGCTATAAGCCACGCCCAAAGTCTACTTCAGAGAGTCAGGTGGCCGAGCGTTTAGGGAATTGGGCTAGTAATCAGAAGGTTGCTGGTTCGATTCCCGGCCGTGCAAAATGACCTTGTGTCCTTGGGCAAGGCACTTCACCCTACTTGCCTCGGGGGGAATGTCCCTGTACTTACTGTAAGTCTCTCTGGATAAGAGCGTCTGCTAAATGACTAATGGTAAATGTACTTGATTTCCCCAGCGCCCCATTACTCCAAATTGACTTCACCCTATCTCTAAGGGAGAGCCCGGACACCCTGCAGAGAAAACTCATTTTGGCCGCTTGTATTTGAGATCTCGTTCTTTCGGTCACTACCCACAGTTCGTGACCTTAGGTGAGGGTAGGAACGTAGATCAACTGGTAAATAGAGAGCTTCGCCTTTTGACTCAGCTCCTTCTTCACCACAACGGACCGATGCAGAGCCCACATCACTGCGGACGCCGCACCGATCCGCCTGTTGATCTCGCGCTACATTCTTCCCTCACTCGTGAACAAGACCCTGAGATACTTGAACTCCTCCGCCCGGGTCAAGATCTCCTCCCCGACCCGGAGATTGCACTCCACCCTTTTCCGGTCGATAACCATGGCCTCAGATTTGGAGGTGCTGATTCCCATCCCAGCCGCTTCGCATTCGGTTGCGAACCGCTCCAGTGAGAGCTGAAGGTCACAGCCCGATGAAGCCATCAGGACCACATCATCCGCAAAAAGCAGCGACCTGATCCTGAGGTCACCAAATCGGACCCCCAAGATACTTGAACTCCTCCGCTTGGGTCAAGATCTCCTCCCCATTTAATATTAAATTTTATCCTATATTGGCAAGATGAAAATCGTCAATTTGACTTGGACATCTAATACATGAGAAATTGCACAATTTATTAGATTTTGTTTTGGTAACGTATGGACTACATTTATCAACATTTGGATATTTCGTGATGTATAAACGGAAAAAGGCATCATGTGTAAATTGTGGCCTACTCTGATCTGTAAACCAAACTGACTGGCTAGTCAAACCGTGATTACACCCAAGATTTGCAGAACACGAGCAAAACACTGCTTTGGAGAACTGACAGGATAGCAGCTAGCGCACATGTTTGCATGCATTATGTACCATAGAAAACAACAAGGGCAAAATAAATGCAAACGCTGCTCTATGTGATTGACGCCTGGGTAGGCGCCGCACCAAAACAGCACTCACCTAGAAAAATCCAGCTGGCATTACTCATGGTCCTGCCTGGTTCTCGAGATCTTGGGAAACTCGATACCCTAAAATCCTGTGATAAAAACACACAGACACACAAACACACACAGATTCCTGGCATTATTAGATAGATTTAAACAATAGCTTTTGTAGGGCTGTATTGGCATTGATATCTGAAGGATACAGCCCCTTTGTCACTGGTCACTCAGACACTCGTCTGGGACAGTCGTTGATTTGCACAAAAGGGACTGTAATGGTAAAATGACAATCACACTTTAATGACACAGCTCTGGAGAGGTGGCCTCAACAGTTGAAGAGGAAGTTGAACCGAGGAAGACTCTGAAATTATCATTAAAAGTTGTGTTCATGCAAACATAGTTCTAAACAGCTTTTAATGTCATGTTTGATATGATTTTGTTTCTTATTTTATGTATTACATTCTAGTAATATTTGTAAAACACATGTATATTTACAGGGTTTACAGAGTTTGTGCATGCAGTAGCCCAACATGTGTTTACATATTCCCTTGTCTTGCAAATCAGAATCAGAATTCGGTTTATTCGCCATGTATGTTATACAAACACGGAATTTACTGTGGCAGGGAGGTGCAAAACACTAAACATATACAGATCTTAAATTAAGTAAAAGTACAAAAGTTTAACTATTTCTAAGAACTAAACAATCTAAGAATACAACAATTTAAATATAAAATAAAATATATATAAAAATAAGAATAATGAGCAGCGTGAATGGTCAACAGTGCAGTCGGATACTGAGATAAAGTGGCTTATGCATACTGAATTGCCATTAAATGGACTTATAGTTAAATAAGTGAAAGGCATCACACTTGGCCTACTGCGGCCTTGATTAATGAGTGATGGTCCAATTTGAATTTGTATGCGTTAGACAACCTTTCTTTCATATGGCCGGTGTCCCCATTTTTTGTATGCATGTTTGGGTGTATATAGGAAGAAGGTTTACCAATCACTTTGAGTTGTGTTTACTATACGAGCTCCGGTGCGTTAGGTGCCTAGTTTCATTGTGAATACCTTCGTTAACAATTGCTCTGAAGGTATGTTCTGTATTTGATTATTTTTCATTATTATTGTATTGATTCTCTTACTATTTAGATAATAAACTATCATTGTGCATTTACAGTTACTGGTACTCCTTGTATGTATCTATCACACTACGGCGGTGAAAACCTTGATCTAGTTTGGGTTGATGCGGCTAATACTGTTTTATAGACATACACTTTCGAAGTAGGTTTTAACTTAAGGCCTCTGAGTCACTGGCAGTGGACTTTCCATGCTCCGAAGGTAATACCGTAGCCACTGGGGGTCAGTTTACATACTGTGGTGATGGTTAAGTCCATATCCATATTAGAGATAAACGGCTGATTAGTGAGTATGCATACTTTAAGGTCGGTGCTCTGATCAAGCAGACGATTTTTACCTACGTCCGAGTTCCATGTCATTAACTGTTTAGCGCTCGAGGTTATATACAGGTAACGTACTTGCACATTTCTAAATTGGAGTCAGATATTAATTAGTCAAGCTCCCTGAACATCTAACCGAATTGTTTCACAGCCGGGGACAAACACAAACGTCTCCGGCCTTACAGTTTAGAGGTAAAATCGTTAAACTACCCCAGCCGGGTCTAACTTAAGCACACTTCGAAATTGCTCCAGAAATTATACCCCTCTAGTTGACTTGTTACTTTAATGTTGATTTTTGCCTTCTGTTACGAGAAAGCTGAAAAGCTTAGCCTACTTGAAAAATGTATTCTTTTTTTGGTGAGCACACTATTGTGCAATATGCTGATACTATGATACTATGATATGACATTATTTGCCCTTAGGGGACCACCTAATAAACCTTAGTCTAATAGTTGTATAGAAAGAAATACTATCAGAATTATTGTGATTAATTTAACCAATAGCACCATAAAATACATTCTGAACATTGCTTCATGCTCCCTTTTCATATTATGTATTTCAAATATAGCCTAATAAAACTTAACAGTCTCATAAATAAAAGAAGAAAAAATTATTCAACATACTGAAATTTATTTTCCAGGGATTGGCACGAAATGTCAGAGAAAATATAACCTTTAAAGGCTATTACAATTGTATGTTTTTCTTTCTGTTTGTTTTTAGATGCTTTCATATTCCACTTATTTCTAGCTGGCAGTGACTCATATGTCATAGCCCTTTACACCATGTTCCCCATGCATATCCTCTCACAGCATATCATCTGTTGGACCAATAGAATGTGGGAAAAGATTACATTGATATGTTGATAATAACAACTGTAAAATAAGATCAAGATAATTTTATCTGTATCTAGCAATCACTTTTCCCCATCATAAGCATTAGAAAAGATTCCCAGACCTGGGTTACAAATGTAAATGTTGTGGGGGTGTCCCAGAGCTTGCATTTCAAAGAGCTTGAGGCATTTTGTTGTAACTCACGGTTGTCACCTAGGCCCATATCACTGCTCCACTGGTTTCAAGTGCAGCCATGCATTTAACAGTATATTTAAATAGTAATTGACCGGAATTCCATACTGCACCATTTGATAAATGGACACCATACACATTCCAATTCCAAATTGTGAGCTACCTCTGTGACATTGCTTGTAAAAAAAGGCTGTAGCCTACAAATACTATTTTATTCATGTTCAATTCCTGTCTTTTTTCTATTACTAGTATTTATTCTGACCACAACTTAAGTTCAAAGTGTTCCAGCAGGCTTTCAATCTTGTTATTGAATGTAAACCATTCAATTATATATAAATATTTGATCTTGCAAAACAACTAGACAATTTGATGACTTGTCTGAAATATTATATTTGTTTTCCAGGAACAGTCAAGACAAACAAACATTGCAATTCATGGAATGAATTCCAAAATCCAGAATGTCAACCCCTGAACCTTTTGTGTCATCCCTCTTTATTGTTATTAGATACACCCTGATTCTTCTTTCCTCTTTTCTTAAGTTCTCCACTCTCAAAGTTAATTCTTACATTATTCTCTGTTATTGTTTGACAGATTGAAATTCGGGACTCCAAGGATTCGCGGTTCAGAGTCCAACGTTTCCATTGAGCATCCACCTCCTCCTTAATCTCCAGCCTCGCTTTTTCCTTCTCCTCCTGCTCCATTCCCCCTTCCTTCGACCCCCCCAAACCTCCGCCCAACCCCTCCCTCCTACCCCCCCTCCCTCCTACCCCCCCTCCCCTCCCTTTCTGCTTTTCAGGTTGATTCCCTTGATCTCAGTCTGGAGTGCAATTACTGCACCCAGCTGTTTGTAATATAGAACTGAAAATGAATTATATTCAAGAGAAACTATTTGTCCGCTTGAAGAAACATACATTTAAGAGGAAATACATGTTTAGCTTTACAAAACTCTGGGATTTTTTAAAAAGTATACACAGTATTAGGATCACAATGTTCTTGTAAAGCAAAGTTAAGAATTTAGCTTATAATGCTTGTATTTTGATTCAGAGTGGGAAGATACATTTTTTGCTTTTAAAGGAAACATCACAAAGTGCATATGTACAAGCACACAGGTGCTATTTCTGAGATACATAATAAAAGAAAAAACTAAACAACATTTTAAAACAAAGGACTTTTGTACAGGTACAAAGTAATTTTGAAGTTTGTCTTTTTCAAGATTTTCAACATCCGTCTTTGTACATGAGATCATGTACAAAGAACTATTGTAATATAGAACTGAAAATGAATCATATTCAAGAGAAACTATTTGTCCGCTTGAAGAAACATACATTTAAGAGGAAATACATGTTTAGCTTTACAAAACTCTGGGATTTTTTAAAAAGTATACACAGTATTAGGATCACAATGTTCTTGTAAAGCAAAGTTAAGAATTTAGCTTATAATGCTTGTATTTTTATTCAGAGTGGGAAGATACATTTTTTGCTTTTAAAGGAAACATCACGAAGTGCATATGTACAAGCACACAGGTGCTACTTCTGAGATACATAATAAAAGAAAAAACTAAACAACATTTTAAAACAAAGGACTTTTGTACAGGTACAAAGTAGTTTTGAAGTTTTGACTTTTTCAAGATGTTCAACATCCATCTTTGTACATGAGATCAGATTCCAATAAATAAATGAGGGATATGTGTAAATAAGATGTTTCTATGGGAACAGGGTAAAACACTAGCATTAAAGCCCCAAATATAATATCCAATATCCTAAAACACATTGGAGTTACCACCACCCCTACACACACTCACACAGAAACACAACCACACACACAGTCTGTCATATTCTGGACAGATACATGGAATATAAGGACAAATTAGTTTGTATGTGTTAAAACAACATTCTCAGCTCCAGCAACATATAAAAGGGGTGTAGAAAGTAAGGACTGAGCTGACTCAACCAGGTATTAGGACTGAAAAGTGACCCTGGTCTAAGATCCATCATTTAATTTGAGATACTTTTTGTCTCTACTCAAGGTGTGTTCCTTTCTTTACTTACGGTTTTGGCCCACTGGGTTTTGTTTGTGCATCCCTAGCACAAGGGAAGGCCCTGCATGCTGCATTTATCTCAGGCTTGCAAAGATAAGGCTTGCTCAATGCTCCATGCCCTCCAGACACAGCGAGTGGAGTGTTGCTTAGTCCAAAAGGCAGCACTATGCACTGAACAGACCTGTCGAACACAATTCCAAAGGCCAGGGTGTGAAGCTGAGCGCCCATGAGTTCCTCCTGAGAATATTGACCGCACTTAAGCATTGTCAGAAACTGTGCTGTTCCACTCCAGTTCTATAACATCAACACCCAACCACATCTCAAGGTTCAAAGTGAACAGGTAATAGTTGTAAATTAAAAATTGTAAATTTAAAATAAGTATTATTGCAGGATTCTCCCCTTGAGACATCTGTAACTGGCTGTGTAGTGAGTTCAGTTGCACAGTAATCTAGACAAAATACTTTTAGTATATTTAGCAGACGCTCTTATCCAGAGCGACTTACAGTAAGTACAAGGACATTCCCCCAAGGCAAGTAGGGTGAAGTGCCTTGCCCAAGGACACAGCCATTTGTCACAGCCTGGAATCGAACCGGCAACCTTCTGATTAATAGCCCTATTCCCTAACCGCTCAGCCATCTGACATTATATGAATATAATGTACTTAATATCACTTGGTTTAACTTTTTTACCATGTCTGGTGCTTTTTTTCTGGTTTCACTAGGCATTTTTACAAATACTGCCAACGAAATAGTGTGTTGTTTATTATTTTATTGATGTATTTATTTTTGACATTTGGTGGCTTTATATCTCCATCTCATTGTTAACATCCATGCCAGGTGCCTGAGAGAGCTCCAGATGTTAAATTTTCTCTCATTTATGCAGTAATGAAATTGGACAACATGACTTTTAAATTAGACTGACAGTTTAGTATCCCTCTAGAAGATTCATACAGCTCTGGAAAACAATTAGAGACCACTGCACCTTTTTCTTTCATTTTCAGGAACAGAAGGGTAAAATTTGCAGTGGCCTCTTAAATTTTACCCTTCTGTTCCTCACTCACAATGTGATTCACAGAATTGTCCTTCTCAACTCTTTTAAAAATGAAAGAAAAAGGTGCAGTGGTCTCTCAATTTTTTCCAGAGCTATATATCAGGACATGTTCAAGTGGAGTTTATGACATGGGCACAATTTAAATTTGCAGATGGTCACTTTAAGTTACTTCCTACCACACCATAACTTTACTTCAATCACCCCCAATAATGTTTGTTTCCTGTTTCCTGTTAGTCTGCAGAAAAGCAAATTATAGAAACTTAATGTAATTAAACCATTTATTGATTTAAATATGTAATTCTATGTGCATTATACGTTCAATGGTTTTATTTATTATTTATTTTACCCTTTTTGTTATAGCTGTAATGTTCCTTTCTATTGTAATGAGATGCTGTTATGCCTCTCACTGTTATGAAAACAGAATGTTTATGCAATATTGTCACAGAAGAGTCCCTCATGGCATATATTGTCACACACCAGTTTGACATTGTTGGTGTTGTTGTGTCAGAGAAAATAAAGGAAATAAACGAATCGAATATCATGTTCGATAACAAAACTGTTATTTGACTTACATTATAGCATTCCATTGTTTAAATGCTATTACATGGTATTCTAGTGATGTTTTCTGTTTCATAGTTGTAGAGCGCACAGTGTTTTGCACAAAGTAGATTTGAAAGAAGTAAGAGGGTTGTTGTTACAGGTTTGCCAGTTTTTATGCCTAAACTGTTGTCAACGTGTAAACAATTTTAACTTTAAACAAGTTTTAACAACAATTACAGCATTTCTAAACCAAAAGAGGAGCCACCGTGGATAAATCATAACACCATCATTATTTGGGGATATGGGAAGTTGATGCAAGTTCCCTCGGCGAACGGCTGTGACCTCCCCATGCTACTGTCTTTATAGGGTTTATTTAGGCTGAAACAACACCCCTCATTCCCCCTTAAGTTATGGTAGCTGACAGCCCATGGAATTCCCCAAATTAGATTAGCAAAGGGAGAGAGAGCGAGGGAAGCAGGATTGACATTAAAAGAGAAGAAGAGAGTGATGGACCTCATCTGTTTAAGAACCAATGGCCATGATAAAGGGGCGCTGAACTGTAAATGATGACAAGTATAGGTTTGAATTTGTGGATATTTAAAAATTCTTACACAAAAGCACAACACATAAAAAGAGAAGAGGGGTCCAGAAACTCTGCAAAACACATTAATGTGAAACCCAATTTTGTGGAAACATCTCCTGGCACATAACAAAAATCTCTCCACCCCACTGGATTGGTTAGTGTGCACTGGCCCCCACTATTTATAGTACCTTGACAGTTCTCAATAAATTTTGGCCCGCTGAGTTGTAGCAAGCCTAGCTGTGGTCTGCACAGCGGCACCAAACAAAAAAAACTGATGGGTGCGCCTCCAGTGCACCTGCAAGCTAGTTAACAGAATGGCACAAAAAGCAAAGTTGACCTTGAAGGCAGACAATTTAAAGAGAGGTGGGAGACAGGGGAGACTCAAAGATAATAACAACAGGAGTCCAACGTATTAGCCTATGTTACATGAAAAAAAACAGTATTTGCGCTCAAGTTATAAAAGTATTTTTGCTCGCATTTACTATTGATGTCCCTACCAAAGCTGATATCAAATTTGTGTCACTGAACTGTATGTATAAATTATGAGTAGGGGCCTGTGCCCCAGTTCAGCTTTATGATTCTCAATTCCAAGTGTAGCCCTTAGCTAAATCGAACTGGCAACCTTCAGATTACTAGCCCACTTCCCTAACCGCTCAGCCACCTGACTCCCCTACAATTGGTGGTCTTTTGTTTATACATTTGACTACTCCTTCCTGATACTGCTGTGTTATTACATAACTTCAATTATAGTTCATCCTGTGCCACAGAATTTAACATCTACATTTAACAAATGGAGGATGGTATTCTTTGCAAATCTACAGAGGAATGGAGTGAACCAGGCACAGTAATACTATGCAGACAGGGACTGGGGGCGGACAGAGAGAGACTGATGAAAGAAAGAGAAAGAAAAAAAGAAAGAAGGAAAGAGAAGGAAAGAAAAGAAAAAGAAGCAGAGTAAGAGAGGCCAGGAAATGAATGGAATAACAATGAAGTTGAACCAAAATACTTATGCTAAAGGGAAAGACCAAGAAAAGCCGTCTCCTGTCTGCTCGCATGGGCTGGACCAATGGGACAGCAGGATAGGATAGGGTTTTGGGCATGGGGTCCGGCAGTGACAACATTGCAAGCCATTCCAGCAAACTGTAAGAGGGGTCAACCAGAGAGGTGCCAAAGGGCACAGAGGAGGGCCTGTGGAGGGCACCGTTGGCTTTCACTTTAGTGCCCACCGCCGTCAAGGAGACAGGCCAAGGTATCCTGCTAGACTGGTGTTTATGCCACTCATGCTGAATGGAAGCAGGAGCCAAGTTTGCTTAACCACAGTGTGGCACTGTATGAATGGCATGGGTGCAAAGCTACATTCTAGGTTTATTGGATGGAAATCTGCAACATTGACTACATCAAGGTTGTCACTCATGTTAGTGTAACAGGGGTAGTCGCATCAACCGTCAGAGTTGCTTCATCCCAATCTTTCCCCCCACTAGTACTCAAACTTAAAAGCCCTCTGACTTACAAGCACAACTACTAACCTGCTACATGCAATGCAATGTAGTATTTTACATTGGTTGTATGGTCATTTGTGACAGGTGCCAAATTCCTGCTTTATTGAATGCAAAGATACAAAGCACCAATCAAAACTGATACATTTACATGAACTTGATACATGAACTCACTCAAACATTGAGCTATAGGTGTAGGTGGTGCACCTGTGTGGTCTTATCGACCGCTTTCTGACCACTTCAACGGAGGAGACGTCATCAGGAAATACCCATGTTTATTTTGAAGGCATAGTTTCAATAATCAAGTCTGCTCAAAGAGGGAGCCAGACGTAGTTCCGACATCACCTGTAATTCATCATTTAGTTGAGTCATCCAGGCTTTGACGCACACAATGAGGCTGGAAGTGGACTGCAGTGGGCCCAAGCTCACCAACTGAGTTGTGGTGAACAGTTGGGAGTGGACCACAGGGGGAGTGTGTGTATGTGTTTATGTGCATGCAGCCTGTGGGAGTGTGTGGTCCATGTGTATGTGTGTACTGTGCCTGTGTGGCCAACATCGATGTGTGAGTGTGTGTTGTGCCTGTGTGGCCTTTGTCAATGTGTGTGTGAGCTGCCCATGTGTACTCGGCGGTAGTGAAATAGTCATATTAAATGTGGTCATATTTGTCAGGTGAATAGATAGACAGTTGTATATTCTTCATCTGTGGCCAGGCTTGGTTGGTGTGGAATGCAGAATGGGATAAAAGAGGGGGGGAAAAAAGGGAATGACGTGCACAGTTTAGGTGGGATGGGTCGAGCGTTTGAGATGAGTGTGTTTACACTCCACCCTCGGAATGGCAGCTTTGAAACCTCAGCTCTAAGTCATGTAATTCTGAAACTCAGCCAGTGAGGCCCTGCCTCAATGTGTGTGGAGCTTTGGCAGTCGGCTTGGAAAATGTCACCCCTTACCTAAAATGCGCAAATGTGCTCATACACACGCAATAGGGGAAACCGCAACTGGCTCCCACGGGTCACAAAATGTATCTGTGCATGAAAAGTGTTTATACAAATCCGCATATTTCCTGTGCCCTTTCCTAAAACACACATGCACAACCCACACCCAAACATATGTCATATTCTTGTTTTCTGCCTTGTTATGACGTTTTAGCTTCATGGATCAAAATAATTTGATTCTCAATCAAGAACTCTGTCGCAATCAAAAGATAATGAACACAGACATACACACCCACAATGCACACCAGACAATTTCCACACTATAAAATAAATCACGATCCTTATCGATGTAAATAGAATTGCTGCAATATTGTCTTGAGATGAATGAGTCCAATATGAATCTACCAACAGCCACAGCTAGCTAGTTGTTCTTAAATACTTTATTTAATCTAAATAAAGTTGTCAGAAAAGTTGAAGATGTAACCTTTTATTCTGTATAACATGATACTGTGTTTAGCCTTGTGTGTAGAGAGAGGCCACCCCCAAATGAACTATAGGCAAGGGACCAGGCTTAGGTAAACAGGAAGATCCTTATCTTATCTAAGCATGTCATTGTCATGTCATTTAGTTAGCCTAAGCAGGGCCACTTCAAGACTCACACACACACACACACACGCAAGATCTATGCAAAGGAGTCAATGAAAGAAGAGCCATGTGACAGTTGCATGCCTGTGTATGAACCAATGACTGTGGAGAGCGGTTTCGTTTAAATGGTTAGCTAGCACAACATGCTAACAGACAAACTTTGTACCACCATGGCGTTTGGCCTTTTGTCTCCTTGCGAGCCGGCCGCAAGTAATAAACTTCTTCACCGACTGACTGTGCAATTCTTGATAAAGATTAATATTTCTAACAAAAGTATTTCTAAATTTACATTTAGAAGGAGGGTATAAGGTTGATATAATTAAGCAAATATATAATATGGCTCTGCCAGGGTGATGGCATTGAGTGGGTTTTGCTGATTTAAAAAGACATCTAACACACATCTTAAGCCCATTGGTGAACAAGCCAATACTTAAGATCCTGGATTGGGATTCGGTTTCTTTTAAGAGTTGATGGACCCACATTGTTGGTGTTAGTTAGTCCATTTGATTGGCTCCTAGTATTCCACTGTTTGCAAAAACATTAGTCCCAAATTTTCATGACAGCTATGTCAGAAAAATGTTTAGGAGTCAGAAACTCATTGTTTAATATGCCTCTCTATAAAAGACTTGAACAGTAGAACCAAAAAATTGTTGAGTCATGGTAATTCGGGTAGGAGTTTCCCATTGCAAGTGTGATAGTTATTCCGAACTCAGTCATATACTTCCATTGCTGTCTATCGCCATGTAAGACTCCAGGGTATTGTAGATTAGGTTTGCTTGAGTGTGTATGCAAGTGTGTATGTGAATGTGCGTTTGTGTGAAGAAGCCACCCAGCATGCGAACTGTGCCTACCCACTACCGGACACTGAACGCACCCACAGGGTAAAACGCCGGCATGGGACTCAAATGTGGCCCGCATTCCATGGCCTACTGTAGCGTTACCATTCTGGAAACTGTGCTTTGCTCACATAAACCCAAATGACTCAGAAGAAATATTGAAACATTTAATGGAACTTTTTCCCTGCTCTGAGCCCCAGATGGACCAAACGTTTTTGGACCTGTGTGAAAAAAAAACCAAAATAAAAATAGAGAAGGTTGTGCCAAGGAGTGGGAGGACTTCACTTGGCACAGACAAATAAGCCACAGAAAAAAGAGAACAAACTGAAAAAGAATTTTTGAAGCAAGCACAGAAATGTCTGTTTAGTCCGTTTCCTTAGTCCTTTCACTCACTCTCTCTTCGCTCTCGCTCTCTGTTTCTCTCTCTCTCTCTATTGTACCTTGGCTGTCAGAGCAGGTGTTGGGCAGTGTATAAAAGCCATCTGGAGTAAGGGTACGTAGAGTAGTGAGAATAAAGACTTCTACACACTGACAGGACTCGGACGAACCATCTGGTCTTCCTCCCCCATTGACTGCTGAAGAACCTGTTCCTACACCAGCCCGGGCACCAACGCTCGCTCTAGAACATACGTCTTCACCCACTCGCCACGGTTAGCGTCTGCCGTAAGGAGCTAGCAGAGTGTGAAGCCCGCTTCTAGTCTTAAGGAATTTTTGCTAAGTCTTTTTTTTCTGGTATAAAGTATTGGACAGAATGGTATATATGAGATGTACGTGCAGACAAGGGATGTCAGTGTGTTTCTGGGCTGTCTGTCTGTCCCTCAGTTTCCTGTGGAGCAGTCAGGTGACTCGGGCAGCCATCTACAGACAATCAGGTACAGTAAGATCTCTTGTTTGACCTCCAGATTAGGGTTAGTTTAAATTAATCAATGTTATTTATATTCCAGTTTATAAAATCAGATGGACAAGCTTTTTGTGCTGGTTTCATGAGTGTCAGTTTTCATCTGATTCTGAATAGACATAACAGATTGGCTTGATTTCATGTTGCAATCTTGAACATAAGTATATTACTTTTATTAGCCATATACATTATTTTGGATAAAACAAGTCTGAAGTGCATAGACAAAGATGCTTAAATTTCTTCCCGTTTTTAGGTGTTTTATGCACCTAGGTGTATTCTTACACACAATATAGTGTTTTTGTTTGGGTGTCTCTCACTTTGCATTCCACTGTCCTAAATTCACCTGTTTAGTTTAAGATCTCCCTCTAGTGGTCCCCCAAAATAATAGCGGCAAATTATATGTGGGGGTGTTGAAGGTTATGACATAACTTTGAATTTAATCAAGAACATTCCAAAATAGAAATAAATTAATAACTAACAAGTAGCAAAAGTATAAATAAGCAATCAAATCTAAAGGTTCAATTAGATGTCAGACATACAATTGTATTTAATCTTATTGACTGTGTTTTCTTTGCCCACAGGTATATGCATGTACAAAGAGGTTCAGTTCCAGCCTGGTCAAACATTCTACAGAGGGTGTGACAAGTGCTTCTGCCATGAAACTGGCTACACCTGCCTTTCGTAAGTATCATTATACTAAACATAACACGCACCAGGGCCCACTCAATTCACTTGCAATATATAGTGTTGGTAAAATGTCCTAATTTAAATGTATTAAATGAATTAAATAAAACACATTTTACTTTTCTGGCTGCTTTCTAAGCCCAATGAAGCCTACCTCATGGCCAAGAAAGTGCAAGAGGATTCCAACAGCGTGTGGCTACCGTGTTGTCTATAAGGAGTATCCAGAGTTGGAGTGTCGAGCCTACAGTTGGATTTGGTGATGGGAATGACACTGCAGCAACCCGCTCTCTGAAATAACACTAATCTTGCAGTGGATGTCAAAGGAGCTTGTCCTAAATTGTTTTGTTTTTTTAATCTAAATAGCTTTTGTATGGAAGACCAACATGATAACAAATCAATGTAACACATTTTGTTAAGCGTGCCACAGTATTATGCAATATTTGTCACTTATCACAACATTACCAATTTGTATATCCCATGGCCTATTTAATCATAGTTTGATGGTGGCTTTTAACATATTATCAAATGTTAATTGAAGATGTATTCCTTTTTGAGTACTTTGGTTCTCAATGTATTTGGAGAAGACCACTGTAGAACATTCTCAACCCTTGGTAAGTTTCCTATCCATGTTTCCTCACCTGAGATGTGCACTCTGACAGTTCACTATCCAAATGAAGCAACTGAACATTTAGCTACACGTGGATTTCATAGTAATGTTTTGGCCTTTTGATTCATAAATGATGTCAATACCATTTCACCTCAACGAAGCAATAAAAGAAAGCCTGGTCGCTTTTAACATCACAGTGCAATGTAACAGTACACTGTGGCTTTTGTCCTATGGTAATTCTCTAAAAGGAGTTCAGCCTTTGTGACACAGGCGGGTGGTATAACAGAATGCTAGTTTTCCAGAGTTGGAAGATGGAGACCAACATTCCATCTCACCCACTTACATGCAGCTTTCAAAAAATCTTGTGTAAGTCTGTACAGCTATGGAGACGCATGCTACAACTATTGTGCTTCAATTTACTTTGTATTTTTTATATTTTCTTAATAAAGTATTTGAAATGAAACAACAGTGGTAGTGTGAACCTGATTGAACTGAAATCTGTTTAAAACAACAAAACAGCGATAAGTAGGTCTACATGCAGTGATTTGTCCACAAATGAAATCTCAAAACTACAGTTTTCAAAATACATTGCCATCATGAGTATTTTATTATCAAAATGGATTACATCTGTTCTGAGTTTTAATCTTTTGGGGGGGAGAGGGGAGGGGGGGGGGGGGAGTCCAAATTGTTTCTACTATGCTCTGTAAAAAAACCCGAACAGAATCAACAAAGAAAATTAAATGTCATAAAAAATAAATAAAATAAAAAACATATGCAACATCTAGTTTTGCATGGACTCCAAGGATGAGCAAAACCAGACCCTCTGAACAGATTTGAACATTAGATCCCAACCACCAGTCAGTTGGTCAATCAGACCCAAAAAAGAAATATCATGCGGCAAATGAAGTTTACTATATTTCTTCTTACATGTTTATAACACATCTTTTTTTTTATACAAGTACTTTTGGTTGTACATATGGTTGTTTTTGTTGAGCCAAGTTTTATTTGTTTAATTAAGGTGCTGGTAAATTTGGGTCATAAATTCCTCTTGAAGTCCTCTGTCAAACATTCATGTAACAAGTGAGTACCCTTATGTCGATGGTTGGTTGAAGCGGGTTGGCAGGGGGCCAGACAAGTGTCCCGTTGGCTAAAAACAGTGAGTGCTTCTGTCCCCAGCCTTTCTGCTCCCCCTTTGTTGTTTCCTGGGATGACATAGACATACACTCCTCACTGCCAAATGGTAGGGTCCAAAATTTATTTGTAAATTAGGTCCACTTTTCCATGTTTCATCGCCAGGAGAATCTCCATCTCCCAGTGCATACACAATGTCATTTACGTTGTCTAAAAGTTCCACTGCAGTGGTCATGGCACATGACTGTAATTATTCTTTCTTGCTTCATGATGACCCTTATAAAAAATGAAGGTACAGCATTCTGTGAAAAGGGAAAGTTCTCAAAGCAGCACTTGGATAAAAAGAAAACAAACAAGGAGAACACAGCAGCTTTTTCTTTTTTATATATACTGTCCAAACCATCCTGCCAGTCTCCCCCCTCTCCTGTACTCTTAGTTGGCATACGGAATGCAAGGATTGGTCAGAAGAAGAGAAAAATATATATCTTCTCAATACATTTTCCAATAAATTTTATCCTAAGGATTCAAATAGAAGACCCATCAAGAGTAAGGACAATTAAATCATATTCTGCTTCTTAGCGCCATTTTCCCCTGCATTCCAGCACAATAATAGGTTTGTACTTTTACAATGATGACACTGGGGGAGAAAAAAATAATCTAAATCTCACGTAAAGTTAATTCTAAATGCTCATTAAGAGTGTAACTGGATTTCAAATAAAATCATATATATTTCTTTTTTCAAAACATGACTGTCTGCAGCACCATGAATTACAAGACCTGTACGTCTCAAGTACAATATAGGAAATCTACTATGAAGTAGTACTAGGCAAAATGAAGACAGAAAAAAGGAGGGCGAGTTTGTGTAAAAAGAAAAAGGGAAAAATAAGAAATTGAGAGAAAAAAGTTAAATACAGGTAAAGAATCTTCTATAATTGGCTACATTTGAAAGGTAGCTGGAAATCATATGGAATGAACTAATTATGGAACTCTTGGACTCCCGAGCCCTAAGATGCATCTTTATAACGGATGATAAACACATAAGCTCTAGCTCGTATTTGTTTCCCCTTTCCAACTGAAACAACTTATACTGCAGGACAGACCTGGCTGTTTGCCAAATCAAAACAACTTTGAGACACAAATCAGCTTGAGAATTTGTCAAACCAGGTACCAAAACAACAGGTACACTTCTTTTTTTCCTTAAACTTTATACAGATACTTAGTCAACATTACTTGTTGCCTGTTTACAGTCCGTACAGAGCAGGAAAACCAAGGGCAATTTCAAATTACACATGATTTCTTTAATAATAATTAAAAAAAAACTTTTACATTGCTTTATCCATTGATTCACTGTTGTCAAATGTCAAAGTCCTTGATTTTTTTTATGTGCAGAATGCAGTAATTCCTTTTTGGAGAAAAAAAAAAAAGAACAGAGAAAAAAAGAAAAAATAATAAATCCATACCAGAAGTTCTTTAGCTCCCATTAGGTCTGTACATTTCCCCTGCCAAACTCTTTCATACTTGGTCCTCCACAGGTTTTATTGAGGAGGTACAGGACTTCTCGCACACATTCACACAAGCACAGATACACACTAAAAGCTTCCTGACTGTGTCCTTACTCCCGACCCCTGTATAGGAGGGTGCTGAAACTGACTGAGGGCCGGCCCGCGCTGCGGGTAGTGTTGGCCTCCAGAGGCTTGGAGGATTCTGGATCCCACCTGCAACCCCGCCTGTCCAGGGCTGCCTGGCTTCAGGCTCCGTGGTGCCTGCTGCTGCTGGTTCAGTCTAGAGGCATGGGTCGCTTGGACCCCCACAGAAGCAGCCGCACCCGAGTCAGTTTTAGGGATCCCATGAGCCCTGGAACCAGGGGTAGGAGACAGCCCACTGCTCAAGAGGCTGGCTTTCAGGTGGCTCCCGCTGTATCTATTGGACACATCCATGTTGCTGCTGCTGCTTTGCTGATGGAGAGCACCCCCTGGTGTCCTGGAGGTCCCACATTGGGCTGAGTCTGCAGAGGTGGTCTGGTTGGGGTAGGAGGAAGGGGGGTTGTGGGGCTGCTGGGAGGGGTCAATGTGGGAGGACAGGCGGGAGTAGAAGCCCTGTCCAGAAGGAGGTGCAGCCGAGGGACTGTAGGAGCCACGGAATGGAGATGATGCCGTGCTGGTCTGCAGGAGCACCGGACTGTCCGTCTGATGATGGCTTTCCGACGAGGAGGGCTGCAACCCGATAAAACAGGTACAAATTAAAATAGGACACTAACCGATTTATATCCTTGGGGACATTTGGCTGAACACTGTATGGTCTTATATACACAATATACAAAATGATTTTATACGTCCACAACGGTATCTGATATATCTGAGACTTGCAGGTGACACTTGCCTGATGTGTGTAGACAGATGGGCTGTATCTATGTGGACTCTTCATAGGAGAGGCCCTGCCCATGGTCTGTAGCTCATACCTATCTGCATCTGGAATTTTGAAAGGAAGAAGTTTTTTTTTTTTTTTTACTAACAGGGGACCAGGAGCCAGAGCTAAACATGTATAGTTTTGTAGTTGTTTTGTAAAATGGCTATTCAATGATGCTCCAATCATCACAAAAGTCTGACACTCTCAGTGTCGTTGGGTTGGTGTGACAGTCGTGACCAAGCCGTACCAGGGTCCTTGTCTGCGTCTGCGCCGCCTAGTCTCTTGGCTGTGCGCTCCATCTTGAGCCCCCCTCGAAGGACTCGCTCCAGAACCCCGTGGCTCTCTCTCAGGCGCTCCACACTGGTGGGCACCATCCTGTGGTCAGAGGAAGGCAGCCCCACATGGTTACACTTGGTCAAGTAGAGGGAAAAGGCACTATAATCCCAAACTTCAGAAAATGAAAACCTTAAAATAAAAATGAATAGTACACAAGGTCCCCTGTTTTTTCAGACAGAGCCGCATTTACAATGTAAGGACCCGGTGCACCAAAAAAAAAAAAAATCCTGAGTATAATCTGGGTGGGGTGGAGTTACCAACCTAGCAAAACAGCATGCGATACAAATACAAATATTCCCAACTTCACTCCCATTCTATACATTTCATAGCTAATTATGTTATATTGCCAAGATGGGAATGAGGACGCAAAACAGTTGCATGCATATAGGAAAAAACAGGGGTGTGTTTACCAGTGGCTGTTGCCCTGATGCTGTTGGCCTGAGGCCTGGGAGGAGTTCTGATGGTGATCCGGTGGGGGGCTGACCTCTTCGATCTGGGCGATGGAAGAGGAGGGGTGGGCGGGGGAGGAGAAGGAGCTGTGTGGGGAGGAGGAGGAGGAGGTCGGGGGCTGCAGGTGTGGGTGGTGGTGTTGGGAGTGGTGGTGGTGGTGGTGGGGGGGGCGGGAGATCATCCCTGGGGACTCGGCCCTGCCAGGGCCCATGGAGCCGGGCCGGGTGGGGGTACCCAGGTTGCTGCCACCCCCGCCTGGCTCCGAGTCCCGGCCACTCCCCTGCTTCCTCTTGCGATACTCCAGCAGAGACACCTGGGGGGAAATGAGCTCTGTCGTCATTTTTTGTTTCCGGTAGGTGCGTTTAAACGATGAGGTCATGAAAAACTAAAAACCTGCCACAAAAAGGTTGCATCGTCAGCTGTCGTATGGTATGGCGAAATGTGTGGACAACATGCATACAAATCAGGCATTTCTACTCACCTCGAAAGCACGTTCAATTAGTCTATCTAATATCTGACCAGACTTCAAAAGACCCTACATCTAACGTAAAGAAGATCTCACTTTGTCTTTCAATGATATGCAGGATCTAAACATGGATGGACAATTACTTCATGGAGGACAAAAATGCAATGCAACAACAAAATTGAAATAAACAGAAAGAAGGAAGTACAATGAGAAGCAATCCAAAGTAGCTCTCTCATATCAAGAGAAAACTAAACAGGGTTAATTATGCACATGAATCATCTTCATGGTCAATCATATTGCGGCGCGGTCATACTGGCATATGAGAAAGCGCACACACAGCATTATTACCTTTCAGTTCTTGTTAGTAACTCATTAAATGTTGGAAAGAAAACACTACAAGCAACCTTTCATTATCATCACCATTATCATCCCCATTAGCAATAAATGAAGCATCACAACATAACAGCAACCATTAAAAAGAGACAGAAAAACAAAATGGTAACAAAATGGCCAACTTCAAAAGTTAAAATTCACACCCACATATATATGCTCAGGTCAAACTGAGAGAGAAACTGAGAGAAAGAGCAGACCAGCGGAAATGTCATCATGGCACAGGCAGGCTTGAGGAAGGGCGCGGGGAGAAAAGGAGAAAATGAGGAATCAATGGAGGGCAGGCTGACGAGGGGGTGGATGAGTAGTTGAAGCAACAGAACGAGTAGCAGATGCCAGCTGGCATCTGAGAAAACTGGTTGTGGTAAACTTGGCTTCCTCCAACCATTTGTTGCTGAGCATTGAGGCCATGGGATAAGCTGCAAATTTTGGAGGTGAAGGGTTATCTAATTCAATCTAACGGATGGCCTGTATTTGTATGCCTCTGGATAACCTAGAGGCAAAAGGAAGATTTGGGATGAGCATAGGGTGGTGGGGGAGGCAGGGGATGGATGGACTCTGAGACAAACCCAGGTAGGCTGAACCCCGCATGAGCCTCAACGAGGTTGCTTGCAGTGCGTCCTAGCTGCGTTCAAACCAGAGGGTCAGACAACTCGTGATGACGCGTTTGCGTTTGAATGCTGCATTTAGGACGGAATGACATCAAATGGCCCATGGTTGAGTGAATACATTTGAACATGTGGGATTTGGTTTCTGGGGGGAAGGGGTAGGAAGAGTTGGTTGTATGTATGCAGATGCACAAAAAAAATATAAAAAACTAACAAAACCAAAAAACAACCAACAATACTGACATGCACACTTCTAAGACTGGTAGTCATAACGGGAAAAAAATATTCACCATATTTTGTACTGGCTTGTATTCACTTCTTACTGCTAAAGCCTGGTAATCTGGCTTGTCTGTCAGCAGACTAATGGTGTGCAGGCTGGCTCTCTGCATTGGGAAAAACAGTGGAAGAAAGATTTGGCAAAGGTTTCAAGGAGCAAGGGGGTGGGGAGCAGGGGGAGTGAGGAAAGGGAGGAGATTGGAAATTTGGGACAGGGACGGGGGTGAAATCTAACAGAAGAACACGAAATCGTTGGGGCCAGAGCTAAAGGAGGGGAAGAGACAGAATCCACACAGAAGCGATAAAAAGGGTTCAGTAAAAATCGGTTCAGTTGTCACTCACACACAAGCATTTTCTCTTGCTCCAAACTTTTAGTTTGATTGATTATTATCTGCCCATTTTGTTCAGTTTTGTCAACACGACAGTGACTTAAGTAAGGCAAATTGCCATATCTAACACTAAGTCGGCGAGAAGTTGTTGTTGAAAAAGTATCATGTGTATAGAGCATTAGCCTTTCAATGAAGCACTCATCATCCTCTCACCTACAAGTTTAGCAATTGCTATGTTACATGATGCCTTCTACCATACCGCTGTGCATGTTCTTAAAGATCCCATGACATGCTGTTTTTGGATGCTTTTATATAGGCCTTAGTGGTCCCCTAATACTGTATCTGAAGTTTATTTCCCAAAATTCAGCCTTGGTGCAGAATTACAGCCACTACGAGCAGTCCCACAATGAGCTTTCCTCAGGACGTGCAGTTTCTGTGTCTGTAGCTTTAAATGCTATGAGGAAGAAAGAGACGGGGCTAACTGCCATGCTTTGGTCGTTTGCAAGCCATGACGTCTCGAGGAAAAACCAATATCGCGCTTGCACGGTCGTAGCAAATTTTCTCATTGGTGGGCCAAATTTTCTGTGCGGGAAAAGCAGAGAAAGGGGAGGTAACCTTCCCTATTATGACGTCATAATAGGAACATTTTCAAAACCGAGCGTTTCAGCTTTCATTTTCTCAAAGGCGGAGAAATTTCTAGCCACTGGGGGACCAAAGGCAGGCTAGGGGAACTCATATTAATGTTAAATAACCTCCTAAACTGAACATTTCATGTCATGGGACCTTTAAACATTACAAACATTTACAAAAAGTAATCTCCTAGAACTTGATTGGCAGTGGCACTCTGACAGTACTGATTACAACAACCCACAATGGTCGACTTGCCTTCTTTTTCTGCGGTGGATTGCTGGTGTGGGGCGGTGTGTCGCTGTCCGGGTACCCTCCTCCGTAATTCGGCTCGCCATAGGGCGACATGGAGCCAAGCCCCGCCTCCACTTGGAGGCCTTGCCCACCCACGGTGCCGTAGAACGACTCGGCGGGGGAGAAGCTGCCTTCCGACTGGGATAGGCGTCTGTCGGTGGTGGGGTTGCCCAGGTTGGCGTTGAGGGGTGAGCAGGTATAGATCAGGTTGAACTCTGTCCTGAAAGCCTGCTCTCGGCTCGGCCCAGCGTCTGGGGGCGTGGCCTGTGTGGGGGTGTGAGAGCCCTCTTCTACAGAGGCGGGCCCCTGCGACTCAGGGGGCGCGGCCCCCGCCAAGAGGGAGAAGTCATCGGGGCCAAGGGGCACGGGGCTCTCCATGCAGGAGGAGAGAGAGAGGTCCGGGAACTGGGGGCGGCCCAAATCAAAGTCTGTCCTTAGGCATGGCTGCAGGAAGGAA
The DNA here is from genome assembly GCF_038355195.1 of Osmerus mordax. Classification (NCBI taxonomy): domain Eukaryota; kingdom Metazoa; phylum Chordata; class Actinopteri; order Osmeriformes; family Osmeridae; genus Osmerus; species Osmerus mordax. The sequence continues at coordinate 3,862,416 of NC_090050.1, read as the reverse complement.
GGAGAGAACAAAATAGAAGGGAACAAATATTGTTAGCAAAACTCTAATCGAGGACTCAAGAACGAGAGAGAGAGAAAGGGGGACCTACCTCTGGAGAGATGGACTCTGGCCTATGTAGAGGAGAGGCCTCTGGGGACGATATGTTCTGGAGAGTGGAGCAGCAAGACAAATAAAGTACGGTCAGAGACAGGGTAAACACACTTCAAACTGCCGTGTCACCACATGACTCCAGCAAACAGCCTACTACACGTTCTTCTGTGAGTGAGGTGTGTTTGTGTGTCCTTACCTCAAACTGCAGTGGGGTGTTGCAGCGGCTGGTGGGCAGTGAAGGCAGGGGGGAGCAGGCCAGGCTGTTGGGCCGATGCACCCCCTCCTCCTCATCCCCAGGGTAGTGGTGGTGGTGAGGGTGCATGCCCAGGAGCAGGGCGGCGCATGATGCGCTCAGCAGCGGGTCCGAAGGCGGGGGCGGCGTGACCGGTGACAGAGGCGGCAGGAGGTGCTCGATGGGTGTGGCCGAAGCCTCTGAGGCGTACTTTGCCCTCCGTTTCTTGATGGGCGCCGCCAGTTCTGCACGGGAGAGAGATGCGAGACAGTTCCCCCACAATGATGATTCCAAAAGGTTAGATTGTTTGGAACGACAACACGCCGCGAGAGAAACGAGAAAGTCAACAACAGAATGTACACTACGTGTATATGATATGGAAGTACCGGTGAAGGGAGGGTTAGGAGTGGAGCTGCTGCTGTTGCTCTGGTGGGAGGAGGTGGACTCTGTGCCGTCCTCCAAGCTGGCCGAGCAGCTCTCATCCTGGGCCTGCTGGATCCACCTCTGAGGGGGCACAATGGGGCGGGTTCAGAGAAAACCAACAAAGACACCACTCACCAAAACATACAGCAACTAGACTGGCTTCAGTTGGACTGAACCACACACTAAATTCCCTGATGCTCTGCCTGAACGTCCTTGGCTATCAAAGCCTTCATACACAAACACAAACGCACACCGAACTGCATTCCTACATCCTCCGCTCCCAACATACACAGTACCTTCTTGTAGCAGCCGTAGGTGCCGTCCAGTTTGAGGGGCCGTGGGCGGTGGCGCTCCGGGTTGAAGGGTGAGCCAAAGCGGACGTAGTGTTTGGGTGCCGTGCAGATGAGCGGCGGCTGGGACAGCCCGGGCAGCATGTTGAGGGTGGTGGCCAGCACCGTGGGGTCGCTGGTGATGCGCAGAGGGCGCTCCGCCACCCCAGGAGCCTCCTGGGACGCCTTGTCGGGGACCTTGTCGTTGAGCCACTCAGTCACCAAGTACTAGCAGGGTAGGGAAAGGAGGCCACCATTATAGATGGGAAGTTTACCTTCCAGTATTCAAGACTAAGAGTGTCATATATACTATTTGCAACAGCTTTGACTGTTTGACAAAAGGTTAACCCAACACCTACACCTTCCAACTCACCTTCTTGGTCTTGGGGTAGCGCAGGTTGCCCTTGTTCAGAGTGGAGCTGAGGTCTCCGTCCAGAGTGTGTCCAGCTGTCGCACCGGCGTCCCCTGGGCCAGGCTCTGCCCCGACTGGGCCCTGAGGCCCCTCCTCGGCCGCTCCGCCCCCCTGCTCGGCCGCGGCCTGCTGCTGGGCGAGGGCCTGCCTCTGGCGGCGGGCACGCTGCGACGAGCTGGAGCGGTAGCGCGAGATGCGGCTCTTGGGGCGGGGCTTGGTGGAGCGGGAGGGTGGTGGCTTCGAGGGAGCAGGGAGATTGGGAGCGCCGGCAGAGGAGGTTGGCGTTGAAGCTGGGGTCTTGTCAAGCTCAACTGTCGGTTCCTGAGGAGAGTTTTAGTTACACTTTTAGTAAAGCATAAACTCTAACTAAACTAAGAAGAAAGAAATATATGACAACAATCCCAACTCACAGAGACATAGGTGGTGCGGCGCGTGCTGACCCCCATCCCCGTGCTGTGAGGGGCAGGGTTGCCCCCCGAGGGGTTCACTGCCCCCTCCTCAGATGGAGAGCCCTCCTGCTTCGCTTCTTCGGATCCTCCTCCTGTGGAGGCACCACCCTGGGTCGTCCTCCGCTTCCTCTTGTCGAGGTTCTCGAACACGTGCATGATGGCCTCCGCCTTGCGCTCCTCGCGGGTCTGCCGAGACAAGGGATGGACAAATAACGATTTAGCATTTTCCCAACAGATCACATTTTTACTAACAATTTCAAGAGAAATTAAGTAACAAATATGCATTAAATGATTAAATAGATATACTCAAAGATATGAGATTTGCACCATATGGGTATTTTGAATACATGATAAATGTAATATTTAATTCAGTCCTTTAGAATATATTGTGTTTAAATATAGTGTGGTACGTACTCGTCGGCTGGACATAAGTAGGCCGTTTTCGTCCAGCTCTCCTTCCAGCCCTTCTTCCTGTTTCACCCCGTATACAAGTCCCTCCTGAACACCAACAGACAGGAACAAAGAAAACGAAAGATCAAATGTTGACAATTAAAATATCCACCTCTAACTGTTCCATAAGGCTGACCCGGTTATGTGTGTACGACAGCCATGCTAGTAACACACACACACCTCTGGATCGCTCCCTCCTCGCACATCCTGAGCCTCTCCGGTCTCCTCCGGGGGCAGGTTGCTGTCGTCAGATGTGGCCCCGGGCCCCACGCCGCCCTCCATCTCTTTCCTCCGCGCCTTCCGCCGCCGAGTCTCCGCCCCCGCCAGGGAGGACGGAGGGGGCAGGGCAGGGGGGAACAGAAGGTTCTCACGGGGGCTCAGGTTGTGCTTCTGCACGGGGCAGTTTTGGTTGCCCTTTTGGCAGGCGCAGTCCACCTTGTAGTTACTGTAAGTTGGGAAGAAGAGGGGAGGTTGTGTTTGGCACATCCACAAAACTAACTTTTAATACTTAAGTATTATGTATATGTATTTTACATATCCACAATACATTATGTAATATGTATAATGAGTATACACATTTAATTAAGTGGGGGCCAAAAAAAAATCTTAGTGACTAACCAGCTGTTGAACTCGTAGTCAAAGCCAATAGTGACCTCCGCGTCTTTGGTGATCTGAGTAACAGCATAGATACACAAGTGGATCATGCCCTCTGCGATCATGTGACGCACCTACAGGACCAAAATCAGACAGAGATTAGTTTATGGTGATTCCCAAACCATTCATGTAGGTAAAAGAACACTGGAACTAAACTCTTTCTATCATTTACATTTACATTTAGTCATTTAGCAGACGCTCTTATCCAGAGCGACTTACAGTAAGTACAGGGACATTCCCCCCGAGGCAAGTAGGGTGAAGTGCCTTGCCCAAGGACACAACGTCAGTTGGCATGACCGGGAATCGAACTGGCAACCTTCGGATTACTAGCCCGATTCCCTCACCGCTCAGCCACCTGACTCCCTCTATCAATAATATTATTTGTCAGTTCCAAGATGGCTGACCTCTGCATTGGGTGTACAGGACCTCCTGATGAAGCGAGCGTCGTTTCCAAATGTCCGTGCATCAACGCACATCTCTACCTCGTTGAACTTGGAGTAGAAGAGAATGAAAGGGTAAGGCCTATGAGAAAGACAAAGAAGGGTTGGTTACAATCATAGTGGCATCTACCTGAGCATTACTGAATTAAAATAATTAAATGCTGACTCGACTCAGGTCTCTCACAGGCATATTAGACATACAATTCTCATGGTTACCAAACTATCCAGATTCAATTCAGTCAATTTACGGTTCTTCATTTGTTACTTTTTAGTCGTAACTTTCAGGAATTTTTTACTTTTGGGATATTGTGGTTTTGAGATAACCAGTTGAAAAAACAGATATTCTTCTCAACTTTTTTGTCATTGATTTACTCTACTATTTATTCTGTACAGTCTATTGTAACTTGTAACTCAACATAGAGTCCAGATCGAAGAGAGCAAAACTGGCAGCAAATTATTTTTGGGAAATGTCGAAATGCTCATCCAAAAAACACCACTGCACTCCGTTGGACAATAAAAAGGACACCTGCGAAATAAGAGCTTTGTAAAGTGCCTGGTTCTTGAAATAATCATGGGAAACTCGCTGCCCTAAAATCCCATTCAAAATACAGACATACGGATACACATGCACACAAAGATTCCTGGCATTATTAGAGGGATTATTACATTTACATTTAGTCATTTAGCAGACGCTTTTATCCAGAGCGACTTACAGTAAGTACAGGGACATTCCCCCAAGGCAAGTAGGGTGAAGTGCCTTGCCCAAGGACACAACGTCATTTGACACGGCCGGGAATCGAACGGGCAACCTTCGGATTACTACCCCGATTCCCTCACCGCTCAGCCACCTGACTCCCTTTGACTCCCACCTGATTTTCCCAGTTCAAATGCACACACTGTAACACTCGTGTGTGTGTGTATGTAATTTAGTTTGTAAAGAGCTTCATATTATATTAAAATCACATTTAGGAATGGTCTCAATAACTATTGAGTCAATATGAATCATTCGGTCAATTTGAATAGGTTTTGGATACGTTTTCGGGACTAAATCTTACAGGACACTTTGATGACCCCTTACAAAATCTTTTAACTTATAGGTCTTTCGTCTGAGCAGTCTGAAACTTTGCACAGTCCCTGTTGTCATTTAGTGGGAAAAATGAGCATGTCATCAAAAGTCTACGATCTCTCTCTATTGGATTTAAAGAATTTGACTGAAAATGTGTGTGCCAAAATGTAACACATTTGAAGTTGTTCCTTCTTTTGACAAATATTTTGTGCTTAACTTCTACTACTGCTGTTAACATTCACAAAATATATTTTTTCCGTTCAACCTGTATCAACTATATGCATGTACTCACTTCAGCACCTGAGTTGATGACATTTTTGTCAGAAATTCCCATTTAGGCATCCCTGTTGCATAAAGTGAAATAAAAATATTTGCCCAAGAGATCAGAGGCTCTGGAGTTGCAGTTGTGGCAACTAAGTAGCATCTTACTTTTTAAAGAAGTGTCCGTTGACCTCAAATTGCTGTTTGAGCATGACCTTGCCCCGGTACTCGATAATGAGTGTGTCTGGCTGCAAGTCCTTGGAGGCCCGCAAAATCTTCCTGTGTTTCTGCACGCGTGTCACCCGCCCCAGCTGTAACTTGTATGAAGACGTGTAAACAGGTTATTATCTCAAACTCAAAATGGGGAACTTGTCATTGTAAACAATGTCATTGAATTGTAATATTGATTTGACCAAAGTTGTCCCACAACTCTTACAAAACCTTTAGAACAATTTCAAGGTTTAGAAAAAGAAAAAAAGTTGTAAGTGAAAAATTTACAATCCTACCATCCCAAACATAGACAAAACACACAAACAATACACACACACCTGCATCTGAGAGCCCAACACAGTGTTGTTACATGCCAGCTCTGTACGATTGATGGTGTCCATCATGTCCGCCGATGCTCTGACCTGCCCCTGTGGCGACCGCGTCACAGACTCGTTCTCTGCTCCAGCGGTGGCGTTTGTGACCGTGGTGTTGGCGGCGCGGTGCAGCTGGAGCAGAGTCTGGACATCGGCGCTGTACTGGTTGGCCAGGGCCTCCTCGTACTGGTCTGTCCACTGGCGGATCTTAGACTCCCAGCCCTCGGCCGTGTTCTCGTCAACCTGGCTGGCCTCTGTCGTAGAGTTCTTGGGGGGGAGTGAAATGCAGGTTTACTATTTGCCGACAGAAAAGCTTTGACATTAAAAAGTGTGACGGTGATTTGTAATCACATTTCTGTCAGAACTACTACCCTACCTTCATCCTCATGGACTTCCTTGAACCCTCCCTAAAGGCCTGTGGAAGAAAAGAAAAAAAAGAGTATGTAAAAAACAAACAAAAAAAACCACATCAAATTCAAATGTTAGCTACAGAGTGAATATCATTCTCCTAAAAATCTCTCAAATCTTAAATGTTCTAATAATTTTAACTGACAAGCAACGTTCTAGGCCGACAAGCTAAGGGTGCATATTTTAGCATGCTAAGCCTTTTTCCTTTGGCCACTGGCGGTATGCTTAGCACTTTCTGTATGGAATGCTGTTAGCACTCTTGGCTGTTTTCACCACCGCAGCATTTAGCACACTGGGTGGTTTTCAACTAGCTCCACATTAAGGCCCAGTTAGTGCCGTCATTCCTGCCGTATCTGGCACCATTTGCCCAACCCAGTGTTAAGCACACTTGGAAATGTCTCCAGGAAGTGCACTACGCATGTAGCAAAGTCTTACCACCTACCTAGAAGTGCATTAGGCTTGGTTTGTTTAGCTCTTGTAGGTCACTTAGTGATAGCTTAGATGCCAGCACAGCATTATAGCAATGCGTCTTTTTTTACATTTGGACTCTTTGGACCATCTTTACAGTCGCTTTGAAGCTGTTAGCAGAACCTGGCTAACTACCCCATATTTCTTTAGCGCCCCCTAGAGCTCCACCCGCCTAGCGACCCCTACCTTCACCTTCTTGCCCTTGGGTGCTCCCCTAGCCTTCTCTGTACTCTTCTTCCTCTTCTTGGACTTGTTCCTCTTGACGCGGTTGACAGTGAGGGTGATGCTGGTGGGTGTGTGCTGGGTGGCTGTGTAGGACACCGTGGCGGGGGAAACCTCCTCGTCACCACTCTCTGTGGCACTGCTCTCACCCACTGGAGGGGGGAAAAACAACAGGAAACGGAAAAGATCCTCAGCTTCAGCTTAACTACAGCGCTACATCATCTTGAATTCTGAATGTGTCCTCTGATTCACACTTGGGTTCTGCCGTTTGATGCTCATCTGTGATCGTACCTGATACATTTTCAGGTTTCCTGCGCTGGCCCTCAACACCTTTCCATCTGTCCAAACCCCTGAAACTATCAAGACAAGGCTACACGTCAGCTAACAGCATAATAACTGGCTGCTAAAATACACTTAACACAATATTGTCAGATACACAAAACACACTTTTAATACAAAATAGTCATTACATTTATTGCGTATTACATCAAATCTCTTGCATGTGGACACTAATAAACAAAAAGACAAACAAGTTCCAAAATGGCCACATGTTCACCTGCAGCTCTCGCACTTGATGAGGAAGCCATCCTGTGTCAGGCTGCAGTGGCACCAGCTTGCCACGCCGCCATCCTCCTCCGAGGAACTGTCGCTGTCGGCCGAGTTCTCCTCGTCGTGGTTGGGGTGGTAGCGCGTGCCGCGGGCCACACCGTTGAGCTCCACCCGGGGGATGATGGTTTGAGAGAGCGGGGAGGCGGGTGGGGTGGGGGGAGGGGGCGCGCCATAGTTGTGATCCTGACAACACACAACGGAAGACTGTTGCATCTTCAAACAACGGGTGTTCAGGCAACAAAAAGAAAAAAGGGAAACGGAAAATGGAGACGAGTGAAAATGAGGACAAAAAAAGGTACCGTGAAACAACACAGCTGTTAACTGGAATAACGGAAGGCGTGTCGTGATTCGTCATTACAAATTTGTGTCTAATATTTCACGTCATTCCCTTGCTTCTGTTGGTTCACTACATGAAGCTTGGAATGGTATTGGCAACTACATGGATAAATGCACATATTTACGGTCGACAAAACGTATTAATCAAAAGTATTTCAAAATGAAAACCTACTGAATGTATGAGTGATACTGAGGTACAACAGAAAGTGCAGTAGAAGAAGAGGTTGTGTACTCACAGCATATGGTAGTCCCCGATACCCATGACTTTGTGCACTCCCACAACTATGATTGGAGTAGGTTTTCTCGTTCACGGCAGGGCTTGCTTCCACGGACTCAGGGCTGAGTCACAAGAGAGACAGAAATTTTGTGAGAAGCACAAAAAAAAGACATGCCAACTGTTAGAAGTAGTCCTAAGGCTGACGTGCAGACAAGCTGACCTAAATGTGAACAGAAAATGAGACCCAGAATCCAAATGAACAGTAGGTGGCATCATAGACCAAACTAGGAGCACAGAAGAAGCAGGGGAGCATTAGAGGGTTGCAATTCAGGAAAGGGAATGTTAGCCGCCATGATGTTATGCAACTCGTGCTGCCCTTTTTGCTGAGGTTTTGACAAATTATGACCTATAGCTAACAAACTCAGTCCTGCATAAAGCGAGATGAGTTGAAATGTCGGACACAATGTTGGGTCTGAGGTCTAGATATAATAAATGTCAGCATGTCTTATTTTTCTCACATGAATTGCCCCCACCCCTACCCAGAGAACTTGATTTCTAAGAAATATGGCAGACGCGGAAGGAAGGATAGGAGGTGGTGGGGGGAGGGGACCCAAAGTAGCAGCATTCCTCAGAGCCCCAGTCATGTCGTCAGGCTAAGGTTACCTATGGTACAATTGATAGACCTTTGTTACCCTGTGCTGCGTTGTTCAGCCATTACAGAACTCTAAAGGAATGCTCTTTGCTTCCTAGTCTTGAGGTTTGCACTATTCTGTATACTATGGGACAGATTAGGACTTTAAGTTCGAGAACATAAACCCTTGTTATTCATTAGCCTGTTTCAGGGAGGATCAATGGAAAGATATTCAGACAGTGCTGAAACTTTGGCCTACACTCAAATGGGGAATGGTTTCTTAACAGATTCCCTCCTTGCCTGCCCCACCATCACGCAATATTCCTGGACTCATTGGGTCTTGCTTGTGGCCTCAGTCAACTGTCTGGGGATGTGCAGATAATAAAAAGTCGACTACTAACTAAATAAGACGAACCGCAGGTCAAATTGATAAAACACGACCCCAATCACCCGACTGTAAAGCCATGTTTGATGGAACGCTACTCACTCTGATCCAGCAGCCATATCTGAGTAAGACGTTTCTGGTGTGGTGACTCCCAGTGCGATTACTATGCTCATGACGTCCAGCCACAGCAGAGCATGGAAGGGGGGGGGGGGAGAAGGGAAGGGAAAAAAGGGTAGGAGAGGAAAGGGGGAGGGAAGGGAGGGGAGGGGAATGGGGGGTGTGGACGATCACGGGGTCCGAACTGCAGCGACTGACCACTCCAGGGGTGGGGCGCCGCAGAGCCGCAGGCGACGGCTCACGGACATGAGGAGACCTGTTGAGGTTAGGCAGGCGTCAGTTGAGTGGGCTAGTGCGTACACACACACACTTTAACATTTCATGCAGAGAAATAGCAATGAAACCACCACCGGGTGTACTGCAGTCTTCAGCTTTTTTTTGCTGCCAGAAACATCTTTAGTGCCACACGACAGTACAGTATAGCTTTGGCAAAATGAGACTGACACTAGAAGCAAGATATGGCTAGATATCAAGTGTTATCAAGTAAGCAATGTCCTCATGCAACACAGATATTTTCACTTTCAATGGCTCAGCTTGTTCCAAAATAAAATGGCTGCGCTCCTTTTACAAAGCTCTCCATTTGGCTTGTGTTTAAAGATTACAAATATGAATTAGACCATGTGAGAAGCCTAATATGTGTACCGGCTGACAGGAAACAAAGAGATTGTGAGCGTCCTTGTTTCTGTTGAATGACACTTGCCCAGAAAAGATAAGCCATTGACCAGTGGAACCACACGGTCCAAGAGGACAGTTTCAAAAGGGAGCCGATCAGATTCCCATTCAACAAACCAAATGTGCTGAGTCACGTCGCTATGGATTCTGTATTGAGTATTAATGCAACTGGAGTTTTCGCCTGCCCCACCTACAGTGGCAGCCTCGCTATGGGCCTGTTGCGACAACACTGTCTCATACCCCATACAAAGGTTTCCATTCGCTGGATAGAGGGGGCTATTCAGAGAGGGGAAAAACAACAGAGACAGAACCCTGTGCCACTAGCTGTACACCCCCTCCCCGACAGGACGGGCTTATCTGTCCTCGGGCAGGCTGCAGTACCAAGGAGAACCAGTGGGGGCCGTTTCCCTCACTAGACGGCATATGAGAGCAAAAGAACGAGAGAGAGCACGTCAGAGAGAGAGGGTGAGAGAGAGAGTGAGACACAGACACATAACGACAGAGAGGGAGCGGGTGAGTCATACAGCATCAGGCTCGGCCGTCATGTCATGTGATCGCAGATACTGCTGGGACACTGACCCACACTCATCCTCTGTGTTCTTTCTCTCTCTCTTTCGCCGTCTCTCCTGCCCGCCCAGTCAGCCGTTTGACAACGGCCAGGCAGGCCGGATGGTCCGCCTGCTGAAGAGGAACCTGGTTTTCCGAACACCGTCATTTACACGCTCCTGAAATACTGAGGTCATCTCAGGGCCATGCACAGTGACTGTGAACACAGACCCACATGTGCACACACAGGGCTACGTCTAGATACCACCGGACAATGCAGGGTGTGGTTTTCACACATACAAGCAAACAAACAGGAAATTATCCAACCAAAACAAAACATCTACAGAGAAAACGAACAATAAGTATGTCCTGTAGCTAGACTACGTCAAACAAAGTTTGAAGATGTAGATGAAACTATAGTAACTATTGGCAAAAAAAAGCTCTGAGATGCATGCCATTTAAAAAGCTGTCTCCTAGCTACAGTGGCTGGCTTGCGTTCACAGTCGATGGTTACTACCACCAAGGCAACAACAAGGGTGGCTAGCGACTAATAATGTCAAGGTCAGTTGACCCTGGGCATTGTTGCACTGAATAGAATTGGTGTATTGGTGTAGACCACAGGCAAATAAGAATCAGAACAGGACCAGGTTTAGGGAATAGGTGTGGCTCACAACCTGTTTTTATATTTCTATAATGGCCCTTTGTTGTTCTTGAAATGGGCCCATTAAAATGACCCAATGGCCATAAAAACAATATTAAAAGGTGGGTTATTTAGGACATCAAGATCTGCTACTCTTATTTTCCTTTTTTTACCCCGAGTCCCCATTTTAGCCTTTCCATTCTTGTAATATAAGAATATCCAGACTTAGGTCTAAGCATTCGCTGCTGTACAGTGTTCAACACCCCACCCCCCAGAAATGTTGCCTCACAGTCCAATTTTGGAACAGACAAGTTCTGATTATGTAACAGACGGCAAGGTCACAAACGGGCAACAACTGTGTGACTGAACGCTAGTGCTAAAAAGAAAAAAAGGAAACTTCGAGCTCATGGGTGCACACTATCACAGATTAAAGTGCTTAGTCAAGCAACTTGACTTGTTAATGGCTCTGCTACTGTACCAGTGATCCATTTTAGTGACTAAAATAGCTAGTTGCTACAAAGCCACAAAGGGAGTTCACTCCTGGGCCTCTTCCAAAACAACCAGACAGTGAACTGGGAGGTTGATTCCATAAGTAGAAGCAAAGCTTTTCTTTACCTTTCCCTCCCTCCCTAGTTTGCTCCCAGGCCATGAATACTGGGCTCAAATTACCAGCAGACTCAACAAAGTCTGTTCACTTCCCTAGAACAGGGGCCATTTTGGAGAGGAGTCTGAGAGGGACACAAAATGAACAGCAGAGAGGATCCCCTCCCTCCCTCCCTCTCATCCCTTCTTATACCCCTCTCCAATTCCTTCCTTTCCTCCCCCCTCCCTTTTCCTTTCTCTCTTAGACAGGGCTGAGCTCTGCTAGACACGGTTGTACCATCGTGTCATAAATTATTTGATCCCTTTTTAATATTTAAATGATTCACATGCTCTGGTGTCCCTGGAGTGACAGTGTTTGTGTGTCATCACCATGGGAAAGAGGAGATGGCCGTGTGTGTAAACACATACACGGCGCACCAACAGCAGACTACCAAGAAAACAGTATACTGTACACAGCTCTGAAAAATAAAATACCAAAGAAAATAACTAATAAACCAATAATTATAACTATAGCCCCTATAAAACAAAATAACTTGGATAGTTAAGAACCCCAGTAAAAAAATAACTGGGACGAAATTGTATATTGAACTGACACAAAATGGAGGGGGCATTTATTTATTTTTAACCATTGAACATTGGTGATGTGTCACTGAGTAGCTTCCCCTACCTGCCTTTGGTCCCTTCCCCCACCACACACAGCCTATTCAAATACCCTAGAAATACACAAACACCCACTCGCTTTACTATTTGAGCGGTCTGGAGAGTCCATTGTAATACACTGTCGAGCAAACCTGCCTCTAAGCAACACCAATGTGTCAGTTTAGACTCCTCGCCGTCTGTGGAGATTACACTCGCTCCCTCACTCACAACCCCCACACAAATCCTCAGGGAGTCCGGCCTACGTGACGTTCTATCTGGGACGTGGACGCGCTGTTCCCTGCCACGTGTTGGTTACATGAACAGAAATTAAGTCCTATCAAGGAGAGACACAACAAGGTAATAACAGATGCAAAGGTAACAAGATGAAGAACACTGACAGAGGGTGCGATGTAAGCCCAGTTTCTTGTGGAAGCCTCTGGAAAAATATATGAATAGCTGGATTAGGTATTCTTTACACCTCTCTCTCTTTCTCTCCCATACATACATACATACATACATACATACATACATACATACATACATACATACATACATACATACATACATACATACATACATACATACATACATACATACATACATACATACATGATGTTAGGGACCTATTAATCATGTGCGTACAGACTGAGATAAGCACTTCATTTGCTCTGCAGGGGATATGCATAAAACATCAGCGCACCGACTAATCTGGTCCCAGTTGTACCTGATGCTTACAAAATACCATTAGCCTGACTAAAATACAACATGCTTATCAAGAGAGGCTACAATGGCTACTTGATTGCTATATATGATGATATATACTGTATGCATACAGACACATTTATTAATTCTGTGTTAGGGGTGACAGTGAGAGGAGTGCAGAGGTTTTGGGGTAGCACAGCTCTCAAAACCTTCCTCTTTACTTTCCTTCAAATAAAATGTTTCCCTAAAGTAACGACACAATCGAAATTGCATTGACCACAGTGGCCTTCTGCACACAAGAAACAGTTTTTCTACACACCACAACCAACCCCATGTCCCCTAAACCCAATTACAAAGCAGAATAGCAGTCTAGATCAGATATGGCGACAGGACAGCCTGCCAACAGGAAGTAAACATCTGATAGAGTAACGTTGAGGATGATTCTAATGGTGCTACGTGAACAAGGGACCAGGCGAATCCTTATACGGTCAATTGTTCTCAGCCCATCTTTTTCTCTCAAGTGGCCCTCCTATCATACTGTTTACCTCTAACCAGCTGGCTCAACACATTAACGCATGGCATTGTTGAAGTAGAATGTTAAATTAAAATCGTTTGACATGTTGCCCACCCATACTAGGTTGACTTCTGAAGAGAAAAGGGATGTAAAGATACACTGAGGTCACAATTCGATGCAATTCACGTGTTTATTATTATATATATATTTTTTTTTTTTTACTAAATGACATCGATGACAAATTGACTAAAATGGGTTAATTTATTTCTCAGATAACTAACAAAGATTATATATATATACAGTCAGGAAAAAAAAAGTATTTGAACACCCTGCTATTTTGCAAGTTCTTCCACTTACAAATCATGGAGGGGTCTGAAATTGTCATCGTAGGTGCTTGTCCACTGTGAGAGACATAATCTAAAAAGTAAATCCAGAAATCACAATGTATGATTTTTTTAACTATTTATTTGTATGATACAGCTGCAAATAAGTATTTTAACACCTGTCTATCAGCTAGAATTCTGACCCTCAAAGACCTGTTAGTCTGCCTTTAAAATGTCCACCTCCACTACATTTATTATCCTAAATTAGATGCACCTGTTTGAGGTCTTTAGCTGCATAAAGCCACCTGTCCACACCATACAATCAGTAAGAATCCAACTACTAACATGGCCAAGACCAAAGAGCTGTCCAAAGACACTAGAGACAAAATTGTACACCTCCACAAGGCTGGAAAGGGCTACGGGGAAATTGCCAAGCAGCTTGGTGAGAAAAGGTCCACTGTTGGAGCAATCATTAGAAAATGGAAGAAGCTAAACATGACTGTCAATCTCCCTCGGACTGGGGCTCCATGCAAGATCTCACCTCGTGGGGTTTCAATGATCCTAAGGAAGGTGAGAAATCAGCCCAGAACTACACGGGAGGAGCTGGTCAATGACCTGAAAAGAGCTGGGAACACAGTTTCCAATGTTACTGTTGGTAATACACTGAGACGTCATGGTTTGAAATCATGCATGGCACGGAAGGTTCCCCTGCTTAAACCAGCACATGTCCAGGCACGTCTTAAGTTTGCCAATGACCATTTGGATGATCCAGAGGAGTCATGGGAGAAAGTCATGTGGTCAGATGAGACCAAAATAGAACTTTGGGCTCATAATTCCACTAAACGTGTTTGGAGGAAGAAGAATGATGAGTACCATCCCAAGAACACCATCCCTACTGTGAAGCATGGGGGTGGTAGCATCATGCTTTGGGGGTGTTTTTCTGCACATGGGACAGGGCGACTGCACTGTATTAAGGAGAGGATGACCGGGGCCATGTATTGCGAGATTTTGGGGAACAACCTCCTTCCCTCAGTTAGAGCATTAAAGATGGGTCGAGGCTGGGTCTTCCAACATGACAATGACCCGAAGCACACAGCCAGGATAACCAAGGAGTGGCTCCGTAAGAAGCATATCAAGGTTCTGGCGTGGCCTAACCAGTCTCCAGACCTAAACCCAATAGAGAATCTTTGGAGGGAGCTCAAACTCCGTGTTTCTCAGCGACAGGCCGGAAACCTGACTGATCTAGAGAAGATCTGTGTGGAGGAGTGGGCCAAAATCCCTCCTGCAGTGTGTGCAAACCTGGTAAAAAACTACAGGAAACGTTTGACCTCTGTAATTGCAAACAAAGGCTACTGTACCAAATATTAACATTGACTTTCTCAGGTGTTCAAATACTTATTTGCAGCTGTATCATACAAATAAATAGTAAAAAAAAAATCATACATTGTGATTTCTGGATTTTTTTTTTTTAGATTATGTCTTTCACAGTGGACATGCACCTACGATGACAATTTCAGACCCCTCCATGATTTCTAAGTGGGAGAACTTGCAAAATAGCAGGGTGTTCAAATACTTATTTTCCTGACTGTATATATATTTATAAAAGATATTTTTTAATATATATCAAACTCAAAGATCCCTTTTTATTTCAGAGGTAGGGAATAAAACATGCAAAACTATGTATTTTTCATTTTCTTTGTAAAAGTGAAGCAGAAAATGTATCCTTTGTCTTCAACTAAAGTTTTAAACAAATCTCAAGTCTGATAGATGAGTAAAACAAGGAAAGTATCTTCAACAAAACAAACTAAGACTTTGCCTGTGTTCTTATCTTGGAATTTGCCTTGTTAATCTCAAAATCTTAACCTGCGGTAGAGCATTCACAAAATAAATGCAAGCAGCAACATAGTAGCTAGTGCCTACTTAGCTGTCACCACCCTTTTGTCTAGCTAGCTTACGTTCCTTCGAACTTGGTCAACACCCACACAGAGCGTACCACCACAGCTTTGCAGAGCATGGAATAAAAGTGCCTTGTAGCTGCATATATGAATGCCAGGTTAGCGCATACCTTGTTGCATGTACTGATGGCTAAAGGGGAAGTCAAAAGTAGATAGGGTACTCTGTTGTTTACAATTTTCGATTTTAATCAGCACATTTTAACCATCTCATTACATTCATAGAAGAGAAGTCAATCGACATGGCCTCGATGGCAAAAAGGGAGATATCACCATGTTGTGATGTATGTGCGTGTGCAGGAGGGTGCAACCGTCCATTACCACAACAATGTCCAGCTGTCTGAATGGACCCTGACCAGACCAGGGGATGAGGGGGACACAATGGAGAACAAAGGGAGCGCGGGTGCCATAAGGGGGGGGAGACAAGAGGGTGAGAGTGGATGACAGAAGGTCTGGTGTGACACAAAATCAATCATCTGTTTTTGGGGCAAACAAACCGGGGTCTGTCTACATAAGACTGGCTACGCAGCAAGTGAATTTGACAACGACATAGCTGCATGTTTGGGGTTGGCCAAACGTGGTTTTCCCTCGCTATCACTTTCCACTAGTCAAAATCCAGACACTAGAGCAGTCTTTGAATAAATTACAAGGGGAAAAAATACTTAACTGATCTGTAGCTGGAAACGTAATACAACGATTTGACATACAAAGTCAATGTGGTCGATGATGATGTGGCTAGGCTATGTTGAACGTGCAGATGGACAGTTTAAAAAAAATCTGGATCGGTTGCCAATTGGGTGGTGAGGGTGGAATTTCTCCCTAAGAAGTCTGGGAGACCACTAAATTATTAAAAAGCATGTCCTGTTAAGATTAGCATTGTGTGTTAGCATAACATCATATGCTTAATATTTGTCCATTGGATTTTACTTTATTCTGATTCATTACTGTATTACCTTTATCTTTCACCTGTCTCTCTACTGCTAAATGTCCCCAAGTGAGGATCAATAAAAGTATTTTCTATCCATCTACCATGAAAAAGACACAATCTCCTCTGTCACCTCCCCACGTGACTATTGGCTGTGACAAACACATTTGCATTCCATTTCCTCCTGTGGCCAAAGCTCTTATCCAGCGAGACAGACGAGTCAACCCCTCGCTCCACCTCATACTAAACCTCAAGAACATTTACACAGTAATGCTGAGCTAATGTGACACGGACAACACTAGAAGCCATTTTGATTAGCCATGGAGTTCATAGGTTGTTTTTTTACTTTAAAGAGTAAAATAATATATAAATAAATTATTTATAAGTGCATCCGACACTGTTTTTTGACTAATTTCACTGAAGTGAAAAAACTGTCAGCTGCACTTTTAATTACTTTTTCTACAAACACTCTTTTGTTTCAAGCACAGCCCTGGAGCACTGCATAAGAAGTTAGGTGTTGAGCATTTCAACTTTGATGGGAAAGCCCTCCCTGATGGGGTTGTTCCTTATTTGCTCAGTGACAACACCCTCTGAGCAAACACACATACATTCAGAAAAACTGTGGCTGTGTGGTTTTGCAATGTTTTTGCATGGTGCAAGCCAATCTGTCAGTATTTTAAGCCAGGTTATTTCTTTATTGGCCTGGTACATAATTCAGAGGTAGAGCAGGGGTGGGAATGATAGTAGGGGCTAGGGTGTAGGGTTGGTGGGGGGGTCAATGTGCTGAAACTTAAAATGGCCGCATGGGGTTCAAAAGGAGAGAAACAAAGATATTGCTAGAAATTTTCTTCTGCCACGCGCTACAGCTCGTCTCATGTGGCATTTGTAAGCAAGAACTGTACAGTGGTGGTGTGGGTCAGAGAGACAGCGCCTGTGTGAGTGTAAGAGAAAGGAAACTGAAGAACGGAGCATAAGGGTGCAAAAGCAAAGACAACAGAGGAAGGAGGACATGAGGAGAGAAGGGAGGGAGTGAAGAGACAAGCAAAGAAATAGAGCTACAGAGAGCGAGGCACACAAGAGGGATGGTTACGTAGTTTGCCTGCTCCTCCCCCTCCCCTCCCACTCTTGTTTTTTTCCCAGCCTCCTCCTCCATTATTCTGCCAAGAAGCCTTGCTCCTCGCCACACAACAGAAATTACCCAGCAGAGCCCACTGCAACACGGCTCCCACAGTGCTGAGGACGTGCTGAGGAATAAGCGTGCCCCATTGGACCAGCTACAGAGCTCCTGGGCCAATCAGAGGGCACCAGGGAGACAGGCGTCACAACGACTTGTTTTTAACCCCATTGTGCAAGACGGGCCAGCAACACAACACAGAGCAGCTGCTAGAGGGAAGAGAGAGAGAGACAGAAAGAAAATAGAATATAGAAAGAGAGAGAGGAAGAAGGCTGGGGAAGGAATGTGATAAGTCACACACAAAACACACCTCCCTCACACAAACGTTAGGATGTTAGGTATGCAACTTTTATTGGCATAAAAAATAAGCATACAAGCTTTTCCAAATCCACAATGAACATAATAATAATCTAACACAGAAGACAAAATATGAAGAAGATGAACAAAGAACTGAGTTAGTTAGGCTCTGATATCGTGACCATTGTCTATGAGGCAATGGTTGCCTAGCAGAAGCCAAAGAAAAATCGCCTACACTGCTATGAAGCAAGGTCAAAACTACAAATGGTCTTGAGACATTTTACAACAAACAGGGTTCTTTCATTTGAATTTAAAGATCCACAACTGAATTTGATCCTCATGTTCTTCAACCCAAAAAACACTGACTCGGTGCTCAAAAAAGAAGAACACACATTGCATTTACATGTCAATAGCCACACCTGCCCTCCGTGTAATGTCACAGGGTGTCATCAGCATTCAAATGGGGGTCTAAAAAAAGCAAACGTTTTTCTCCTCTTCCTATTCCCCACAGCAACATCCCCCTCTTTCTCTCTCTCCCTCTCTCCCCAAGAATGGTCTGCACTGAGATGGAATCCTGTCTTCCTCTGCTGGAAATGGGCCAGCATCCTGCTTCTCCCCCTCTCACACACACACACACACACACACACACAACAGACATCCAAAATGAACTGAGGTAGTTCAGATGTTGTACATGCATATAACAGTTCATCGAACAAGACGGAACATGTGCTTTGAACTTCCCTTTCAAATGATTGGTCTTCCATGAATTTAAACATGTGTTACTCAACAGTTAATGACCACTTGCTTTTTTGAGCTGGCCTATCCTTCAACGTGAGTCAGGGCAGACTAACCTTGTACGTCTGCACATTCCTTTAGATCTTCAAAAGTTACAGAGGCCCAACGTTTGGGGGGGAATTCCACAGCCACCAGAGACACAAGCACACACATACACACAAAGCCAAGGGAAATCCAAGCAGAGGTTATTCAACAGTGCAGTAGAACCTCAAAGACACAGCTTTCACAAGAGAAAGAAAAAGGCATTTTTCACTCATTCTCATTTGGCCCTCCTAATGAAGTTACGCAGTTTTTACGTGTCACATGGCCAAATAAAGTAGGCTGATAATGGGAAATCATTTGAAATTTTATCCAGAAAAAGAAAGAAAGATGTGAGGCATTTTGAGAACGAGGAACTAGTCAGTTTGCCCATTTGAAGAAATTTTGGAGCGGCAGATTGGCTTATAAAAGAAAGCTTTTGTTTGCCCCTGTCCCAACTTGTCCATGCTTTTCTTAGGGGGGCTGTGTGCTTGTCTTTGTCTCTCAGGGAGCACACCGTTTGTTCGAGATAACAAGTGGGGTCAGTACAGGGGGAGTTTGGAGATCTCATGTTTCCAATGACTTGAAGTGGCCAGCAAGGCTAGTAGCAGGGGCTATTAAAAGACATGAAAAACTATTCTGAGAATGTGAATGCCCCCTAACACAACAGGACTCATGCAGGCAATAGACGGGCCTCAAGATCTACCCAAAAAATAAAGCGATACTTCGAAAAAATGATCAGCTACTGTAGATGTTGAGGTGGTAGAGGCAACATTTCCCTGAATGGGTTTTGAGTTAGTGTTCTTGATTTTACAGCCCTGGAAAAAATATTACGACGACAAATGCATCCACAAAACTCTTTGGTGAACTTTATATCTATCCTAAACATATTCAAGTTCAAACCCCTAGACTGATTTACATCCAACTTCGGGAACTACCAGGAAATCATTTCGTAAGAACCCGTCATACAGCACATCGGACACTAAATGTTCCTTTTGACACGGTCGTCATACATCCGGTATCACACTGGCCTACCCAGTCGAAACTGACGGAGAAAAACAAGGTTTTCTTCCCTGTTGCACACTTTTCTGTTTTGGCGGAGAAGGCATAATGTAAACGGCATATGCAATGTAGCCCATGACGTGTATGTGGTGTGTGGTGTTGTCGTAAAGTAGGGTTGTCGCTATGTCACAAAAAAATCATAGTTGATTGCCATTCATATCAAATAAACGTTTAAATGCCCCTAATCTAAACCATTAAACTCATCTTAACAATACAAGCACCAAGGGAAGTAATGCAAAGCACAAGACGTACATTTAATTTAACCGAATATATGATTGAACCACGGAAATCACAATAGCAAATTCCCCTCATTCGTATGTTTGTGCTGCATTGTGTCCCACGTAGCCTACACTGGGTAGCGCCAGTCACGCAATGTTGTTCTACCCAGTTTGCAGCACAGCAGCCATTCCATTATCGCTCCATGATTCTCACTCATGTCCTCGCCTCCTTCGGCTCACTTGTTGTTCAAATGAAAATGGAGTCTAAAAGAGAAACGCGAGCTCCCCTCTAAAATATCACCCATTCTCCTGGCCGTCACAGAGCTTGGGGGATGGGGGAGGTGGAGAAGACGGTGAAAAGCAAGTCACCACTCGCGAGTTATGGCTTTTTGGGGTCCAAGTCTCCAAACCGGGTCTTTAATGTGGCCAATATCAAACAACTGCAAGCCCGAACATTGTGAAGGCCAATATAAGCTTGATAAGGCAAAAACGTACTTACTTAGCTTATTTGCTAACTTTAAAACAAGTATAGCTTTACCCACATCACGTTGATGTCACATACATTGCCAAACTGATAGCATAAGTTATATTTTCCATGTAGTTAGGCACGGATTACGAAAATCACTGATATCATGTGAGGGCACAATAAACTGGAAACTGGCCAAAAAGTTAGCTAGCTAGAATGACGTTAGTCTTGCTAGCTCTGTCATACCCAACAATACAATTTCTGACTTTCCTAATTGTCTTTTGATGTTAAGACGCAACTTAACATTAATGTCAACAACTACTAGACAACTTAGCTACTTATCAAACTTGTCAGATAAGCAACACAATAACAAAGCAAAATAGGCGTATTGTTGGTTGGCTAAAACTTGTCTTGCTAGCTAGAGGGTTAGCTAGCTAACTTAACCCACAGCTCAGACATTTTGATATGCAGATAGCCAACTAGTTCCTGAGTCAGATTTGTTTAAAACCAAAAAAACTGAGTCTACAGTTCATAAAATATTGCAATATAATTTTGATACTTGAATAGTAAAAAACTTAAAGGACAAGCCAAATGGACCTTAAGAAACAGTATATAAACGATAAACACTCAAATAAGTCAAAATAACACTTGGCTTGCCAGGTAGACTAGACTACTATTGGAGCCAGCTGGTTAGATGGATCAGATGTATGTCGCTAGCTAGCTTGCTAGAGGCTAACTAAGAAAATGTGTCTGGGTTGTTTGAGACACTGAATGTTGTCTATGAAATGCATTGTACTCAGTTGCCCATCTCAGAGAAAGTCATGTACACTGTTAAATTAGCTATTGTTTCAAGTATTTGTGAACATATTGTATGGCTAGCTAATTGTTTAGCAGGAAAAACTGCTGTGGTTGTGTTGGTCAGCTAGCATTCTTCTATGCATTGCACGAGGACCTGACCTAAACCATGGAATATCATTCTACAGACAGACAGCACAGTGACTGCAGCATATGAACATTTTTATGTTAGCTAGCTAAACTTGAACTGTGAAAGACTGAATACAGACGTCTGTCTATGTGGGCGCAAAAAGTAGTCTTCAAGACCATCTGGTGAGCAAAAACAGCCTACAGTATTTTCTATGATGCTGAGATACTTACAGAAGGTAAGCCAAAGTATCAAATAATAACTAAAGCAGTAAACAAGCATGCTTTGAGATTAAACCACTTACCTAGAGAGACATTCCAATCCAGTACGAATACAATAAATAACTGTGTTGTATGTAGATCTTCGAGTATTCCAACATCAAATCGACTCAGACCACAAGGCCTGTACCTCGGCCTCGGCGTCTCCTGTATCCTTTGCCCTCAAAAGTAGCTCCCTCTTCTGGGGTAGAAAACAAACTTCTCACTGTCCCCACGTAAAGGTTTAAAGTTTAATTCCGTGTACTGTTTGGACACAGCACTTCCATCGAGTGTCTATGTTAAAATCCCAGTGGTTTAATCCATTTATTATGGTGTTATGAATATTTACAATCGATATTTATAAAAGGGTATATGCTGCTCTATGTGGTATAGGGCTCTGATTCTGTCTCGGGTCCTTACATTCGCTGAGGCACCCATCCCCCTCCTCACCGGCATCGACCGCGGGTCCCAGCGAAACTGACACACAACCACGCCACGGGGTTTCCTAGGCGACCATGCAGGGGCTCACTGCTTTGGGAGGGCTTCCCAGAGAAGCCCTGCCTCTTGTATATAATTGGTCAACGATGTGTCCATCGATATGGAAAATTGGCATAAAACAAAACCATTGGACAATTCGGGCGCCGAGTTTCGTTGCTCGACGACGCACAGGAGGCGTATCCTTTTTTGAGGAGGGGTTATGGACCAGTTCAATCTTGCAATGTGTACTGGTGGCACACAGGATTGAGAGCAAGTGAATGAAAGTTGGATTCGGGGAGCATTCTATACAGAAAAAAACGGATCTGTGTTTTCACAATTGAGGGACATTTAAATCATTAAATGCAAAAGCCGTGGAATGTATTTCTTTCTATAGTGGGATTATATTGTTTAAATACTTTTTTGACTTGGTTGGGTATGATCATCTCAAAGGGAAAAACCTTCGTTACGTATACCGATACAGAGTAGCCAACCTTTAGCTACACAGGGTCTCCGGTGCGCTATACCAGGGAATATGTAAGAGCCCCACCTAAGTCAAATGAATGGAGTACGAGGTGTCGCTCTTGTAAAATCTGGCATGGGATTGGACAGGGAAATTACCCAGTTTACGGACTGCATTCTATTACTGCTGGTCCCTCCTCCTCCATTCTCAAATATGTCCAGATACTTCTGGAGATAGCGAGGGACAACACTCTTCCTTAATAATGCCATGGACTACATATAGCCTACCATCAAAAATGGCTGTAGTGTGTATTTTTGAAGATCAGAATTGGTAGAACAGCCGAATACATGTGATCATATTTGAAACGATCAAAAATATGTGCATTAATGAAACGGCGGAAAGCTTATTTCCACAAAATTATTTAATGCCTGACGAATACTGTAAAATTGAATAGCATAACCACTAGGCTATATTTAGATGCTTGATCTGTAGGCCTACGTCGTTGAAAAGAAGAACTTCAAAATGTCTGATATATCGGATAGGAATGAGATTTCATGCGATTGGTTCATTGGTGTCATGTCATGGGACGAAGGAAACGAATTGGGATTGGCTCAAATGACAAATGGCAACGTCATTGTTGCAGTGGTCCGAAAAACTGAATTTAATTACCTACAGATAAAAAATAAGATGTATAACCATGTATATTAAAACACGGGGTGATATGCAAGGCAATTAGATGGTTTATCCATTGCTTTATTTGGACAATAGGTAGACATTATAGAAATATGGAAGCTATAAAAATAAAGAGGCTACACGTTTAGGTTAAAATAAAAATTAATGTGAACATAGCCTACTGTAGATGTTGCCTACAAATTAGATGTTGGCTCAAATGTGAACATAGCCTACTGTAGATGTTGCCTACAAATTAGATGTTGGCTCAATGTGCTTGATACTTTTTGGGCTTAACACTAGAACCAATCAATTAGTGAATTAGGATTCAGTTTTACACAATGTAAATCAATACTGCCTTGTCTTCTCTTGTTTAGCCACTCCCCCGGCCGGAACTCAGAAAGGAGTGACACCCAGCGCGTTTAAACGTTTTGGAAAGCAAAATGTTTCGAATTTGTAACATTGTAAAACTTTTTGTAAACTGAATGCTTGATATTTAATATTACACGCAATTAAAGAAAGCAACATTTAGCATTTATATTTGAGTGGCATGAACAAAACAAAGAATTTTGCATTACAGTATAGCATGTTAAGTTAATGTTGCACTATTTGTGGGCTAGGATATCCTGGATTTGTTTATTGAAACATGTACTCTTGAATACGCTTCTCATGTTTCCCATATACTTTTATTTTATTTGAGTCATATACCGTACACTTGGTGGTTGCACACATATGGTTCTGATAGTATTATAATATGAAACATAAGTTACCTAGTTCTCCTTTAAAATAAATTCAATAATAACTTGAAAAGGAAGTGGCATTCAATTCTAAGAATTCATTCCCCAATTTGCCTTCATTTTGATAGATTATTTTTTTTGCTAACCCTTGATACGTAAACTGAGGAGACATGGGCTTGCATCTCCAAAAATAAATGTCTATGCCTTGAGATTTTATTGATGACTATAGTGAACAAAACACTGTTAACAATATGTTGTTTCCTGCATCAGCTCTCAGGCCAGGTATTAACCATATTAAGTTGTAGTAGAATGTATCCAGTCCTCCCATATTATCTCTGCTTAGCTGTTCTGAGGAAATTTACCCCATGCTTCTTCAGCCAGAACTAGTGAAGCATGTGACTTCATTTTTTTTTTCTGGAGAAGTATTTCCAAGTTTCCCAGCAACCATGCCAGACCAAGGCAGCCTTCCACAATACCTCTATTGTCAGTGCAGTGAACTAGCTACATTGCAAGTTATGTCACATGGGCCAGCTAACCAAGCAAGCAGCTACTCGCTTGAAATTCCATCTGCCCACCCCCACTGCTGGTTTGATACGTGGCATGCAGATCTATTCCAATTCATGAAATTACATCATGATACAAGTTTATAATCAAATATATGTCTGCTGTATACAAAATGTCACATCTTAACTAACTGTTCTCTAACATTGAAATGACATATTGCTTTAATATACCTAAAACAATAACAAAAGTCTGTGTCATTTAGTTGACCTGGAGGCATTTTATTTGTCTCCTCAATCTTTAAACAAATGAGTGGTAACACAGGGAGGTATCAAAGTGCTAAAACGTTACAGAGATTAATGTGGCCATTGATTTTCAAATGGTCATTTAAAGAAAAAATAAAACTTTCAATTAACTGTAACATGCACATTTTCCTTCAAATCATTCTGCAAAAATAATATTTTGCCACGAGAACACCTTGACTTGTCAACAGCTTAGAATGGCAACCCAACATCCAAATACAATTCCTTTGTCTAAACCAAAGAACAAGGAGAGTTAAGACACAATAGACATTTAAACTTTTAAGATTCTTTGTAAATGTTTAAGACCATAAGTGTGTGAACAACTGAATAATTTCACATTCATTGCAAATTCCATATTCTTCATTCATTTTAAAATTGTAACATTTTGATTTATTAACTCACCTAAGGCAAGTATACTAAAGACTGATCATGAACTAGAAGACCACATTTTAGTTTAACATTTTACTTGTGTAAATTGTTATACACAAGAATTAGCAGGAGTACATATGCTGGGTCACTGTAAGTATCAACACAAAATAAATTCTCATCCACAGTCTGTCACTCCCTCTCAAATGCTATCATGAAATACAAGTCAGTGTTATTTCAATGTAAATCCCAAATCTAGGAATTGTACCTTTCTGATAATGCGTCAACATTTTCCTTTTGCAAAAAGAAAATCAACAATGTAAGAAATTCCATCGGAAACAGTGCAGAATCATAAGAATGGCACACCAGATTATATATGGCCTTAATGGACATATTTAAACATAAAGATGGCCATTTGACTATGTAGTGTTTTAGTTTCTATAGGATAAGGGTCTTTGGGAGATAATGTTGCATACAAACACCATTTAATTTACACATAGAAAAAAATAACATTGAGTAGAGCACTCTTTGAGCAGTAACTTTTACAGGGAGATCCTAAATCTAGCAGGATTTCATAATGATTGAATATCTATCCCCTTAAATTACGATAACAACAGTAATGTACAATCACCAAAACACGCCAAATCATACCTTTAGCTGGGGAAAAATTACTATGGACGTCATGTTTTTTTTATATACCACATATACACTTTGATATGATAATCATATATAGTAACGGACTCTCCCTTTAACTAGTGGAATTTTCTCTTATCACCAAGATGTATGTCAACATGAATAGTAGTCCTGCCTTCAACAATGTAGTCTGCTCAAGGGACCAGTTCTCTTGACTCCCATCTGCTCCCCACAAATCTCCAGTCAGTGGCTTGGACAGGGAACGGAAGGGGAAAAAATGGCTGAGTGTTATTCTTTTGTTGTGGTTGGGTCATGTCTTTTTTTTCTCTTTTTTTGTTTTCCTTTTTTAACAGGTTGTTGTTACGCTCTTTCATGCCTCTTGCTGTGAAGGAATGCCTCCCTCTGCTGGTTGCCCCCAGCGGCATCACACAACTTTGCTGTTTAGTCCCTCAGAGCAGCTTTAGACTTCCAGTGACGTTGTTCACCATCTCCTCCTCCCCCATGATGGCCAGGACAGTACGGGAACCAGCCTCCACCTGCCAAAGGCCGGAGGTACGCAGGATTTAAGCGATTTAATGTTTGGTAGTTAACCACTGTGGTAGCATTAGAAAAGTACTCATATGGATCCAGTGACTGAACTATTTGATGTATCAGGATATATAATAATCATCTTTATTTACTTGGACGATTGTTGTTTATCATAAGGAACGAAAAGACAAATTAAGTTTGGGATAAAAGTGGCAATAGGGGTTAGGTAGATGCCATTGTCTTACCTGTGTGAGGCCAGCATCCTGGACCAGATAGGTGGGAAGGCTGAGGCTCATGGCCAGGGCCTGCAGCTCCAGGAGGTGAGCCATGTTGGTCCCCTGCACTACCACCTTCTTAGCCCTTCACAGACAGGCACATATGAGAAAACCACATAAAATAGATTAAATGCCGCCCTCAAATAAAAGCCGCCCTCGATTAAACGCTGAACCAAAAAAATCAGAAAACGGTTATTTAATTGGTTAAATTCAAACACAGTATTTATTACACAAGTAAATCACAAGTGTATTATGATTCCCTCGATGCCCTGGCAGACACAAGTGGCTTTCTTGCTACAGGTTTGAAGCTTGTTCTCCAAATCCACCGTGAAAACTTAACCCACAGTATAACGAGAAAATAAAGACCACATTAGCTTAATATGAACATACAAGGACATGCACAGCATGTAAATAACGTTCGCCAAAGTAAAATACAGACACAACAACATACATTGTTGGCTGCATGCTGTTCAGAGGGAATAGAGGTTTCCTTAGATCGCTAACATGCGATAACAACCTTAAACTTTTATCGGAGCATTAAATTGTCCGTGCTTCGCTTGCTGTTAGCTTGTCGACTCTCACGAGCGTTCCAAAAGGCCTTCAAAGCTAAAATGTAAAAGTTAAAGTGTAACAACGTTTCATGCTGCTTCAGATTTCCACACAATGTAGACATGCGCGGCTTAAATTTTATACTAGGCTTTGTGTTTAAGCCTCGTCTATTGTTTGTTTGTCTATGGCCACTGCAGCTGCAATTCTCTAAATCTCTCTTACTAATTAAACACCGCCCTCAAATAAACGCTGCACCAAAAATGATAATTTTGTAATAAACGAAGAAATACGGTACATGAAGTGCATACGCTACTGCCAACCTGTTGAAATGTATTCTGTCTGATGAAATTACAAAATTGTGGTCATTCCTTCAACTTTGAATGTTATTTGAATCAATCAACAACATTTGTATTTCCCTCTGATGTAACACCAGTTTAAATGGCACAAGAGAAGACCGCGCCAGACTCAAATGGATCCAGAGCGGGTTCTTACCCTCCGTGGTCCCATTTCCAGGCCATCTCCCGCCAGCTGTTCTTTTCCTGCAGTGCCTGGTAAAGTCCCACAGCGGCATGGCCCACCTGCGCTGCCACCTTAGGGATACAGCGTACACTCTTAGCCCTCACAGAGACAGAGACCACTCTTTACAAACCACCATTGTCAATTCTTTAGTCACATTATTTCTAAACCAAGAAGACGTTCAACAAAATGTTCCAACAATTTCTCAAAAGACCTTTCCGACACCCATGGCGAGTTCCATGTTCACCACAAACACCATCTTGAACATGAGGTCATCGTCTCCCTCCTCCTAGAACGAATAGATAAAAGAAGCAGGAAGTTGTTAATCGCAGGTCCAAGGCACAGAACAGCAGAGCTAATGTACCACGGTGTACCTGTGTGGACTAAGGCTATCTTATGGGCACCTCATTCTCCAGCTTGTTGAAGTAGTACATGGCAGCCTCTTCAGCAGATACATTTCGGGTGTGCAAGAGGGCCTGGGGACAGGAACAAACAACCTCTTTACTCCATTAGTTGTTGTTTTTTTGAGTGAGAGAATCAACAAGTAAAAGTTATGAACTGAAAAATATAATCGACATGAATTTAAGTGATTCAGTCAGGATGTGACATTTCATCTCCATTTCGCTCTAGGTAAGAGGCCCTTTGTTAGGACAGCCCAAGGAGGGCATGGGATAGCACCCTGTGAAGCTTTTTGACTTGCTTTACCTGCTTGGC
Source organism: Osmerus mordax (assembly GCF_038355195.1). NCBI lineage: Eukaryota > Metazoa > Chordata > Actinopteri > Osmeriformes > Osmeridae > Osmerus > Osmerus mordax. Next base: position 3,834,181 of record NC_090050.1, on the reverse strand, counting down.
AGCCTCCTCTGGGATGTCCAGCTCTCTCAGCTGCTGCAGGTACACAGGGTTGACCTCCTGCGAGCCAGAATCTGGGCCTGTCTGCTCAGAGGGCTCCATTGTTAGCTGAGGCAGCAAAAAAATGAAAAGTAAGAGTTGACTTGGAAATTGTTATTTGATATAAGCTTACTCTGAGACACAAAATTGTTGTAAAACTGGTTTTCGAATGAGCATGTCCAGAAAGCTAGTGGTAACTTGGTAGCTGAGATTCCACGGCAAGTGGTGTACACAGGTTGTTAGATCAACTGAGACACAATCATGACACTTTGTGTATCTAGATCGAGCAAAGACTATGTATTTCGTATTCTAGGCAAGGGTAGGCTTAAGCTTCGCTACTATCGCCGCCAAGCTTGCTAGCTATTCAACTAGGTAATTCGTTTTTCTAAAGATTACGTTTAATGGCAACTCATGCTAACTTGCAAACGTACTGCAGGTACTGCAGCAAGTCTGACAGGGATATTATTGACCATTATTCATGTGGGTATAACATCAGCCCCATGTCATGGTTACGCAATGCTAAGATTATATGACATTAATTTGAATCTTTATTTAGTATTTCGGTCGCAAGTCACGGAAGGCAAACGCTCTACAAAGCTGTCAGCCTTGGTAGAAATCAACTTCCTCTGATTGCCCCGACCGTGTAGACTCCAGCTTACTAGCTAGCATAGCTAGCCTAGTGTTACCCGTGCAATAGCTACCGTTCTGTAGCTAGCTTGTTACTTAACTTGATAGTGTAGCAATAGTTAGACGCTTAGTTGGTTACTGATCTTAGCAGCTAAAGCTAGGTCCAAGAAATGCTAGATAGCCTAGCCATTTAACAATGACTAAAACCTAGCTAGTCTAGCTAGGCTGCTACGTCTAGTACGTGCATTGCTAATACTTGGTGATGCAGCCCAATTAGTTATATGCATTAAAGGACTTGTAAGCAAATGCATATCCCAATTCAGAAAACAAACATAGTATGAAATGGAAGATGCATTAATTCAAGACTTGAGCTAGCTGGCTAGGGCTAGCATTATAGCAATACACCACCGCCGGGTAGCTGCCACTCCTACCTGGGCGTCGCAGCTAGCTTGTTAGCGTTAATTAGTGGGCTGAGAAAGCTTGCTTGAAAACCAGTATCTCCTTCTTCCTGAATCACTGCGTCAAAAACAGGTTGTTGTTTGTGGATAGATGACATTCATTTAAATGGAGCGGTGGTGAATTTCTCTCTTTACACCATTTTGTGTACCGAATTGCTGCTCCAAAGTAAGTCGGAAGCCATCAAATGTAAAGTCCTCTGACATCCTGTTCTTACTTTAAATAGGTTGTAAGGGGAAAATAAAATGAAAGATGCGTTCCACTTTCAATTCAGCAACATGTTACTCATCATGTCAATAAATAATCATTAAAAAAAGCAGATAAAAACAATTTTGAATACTTTATTTCTTCACCATCTGTAAGAATTTGCACATTATCTTATTAAACAGGTTAAGTTGCTACAAGTTACATTATTAAATCACTATGTACAAATGATATTAACAAACAAAATAAGAAACATCCTTAAAATTGCTCCTTGCAGAGCCTGCTCTACATAGCAGAACTTTATACACCCTAACAATAATTACATTTTTCCCTCAAATGACCCCCGTGTCCATCATACTCAGGTTTTATAGTCATCTACATTAAAAGCATAGGACAGTACAAATCATCCATTCAGATGAGCCATATTAGTTGCGTATGGTAAGTAGTGTGATAGCATTACTCTATGACTTGCTTACAATGTGTAATTTATGGGCATGGGTGTATATATACAGCAGAATAGAACTTAAGGGACCATGTTGAACAAATACATCCATCACACACTCTTGCCAAGGAGTTGTTTGGAAAACAACTTGTTTGGAGTACAGAAATAAGACACAGTTCACTGATAATTCTTCCTTAGGCCTTACAGTTTTTGGTCGCTATTCGTTGGAACACGTCGAGTGCATCCAGTGGTCTAAATTCTCCATTTTGTAAAGTCAGATAAGTAACACACACAACCTCAGATTGACTGGGCAAACATTTACCAGCTTCATATAAATATTACCAGAATTTGAGTTGATAAAATTATAAACACTTGTTGAATCTTAGACAAATGGCTGTATATCATATAAAACACAAAAACAGCAGTGTGCTTTATGGATAATTATAACAACATACCTGTCAAAAAGAAGTGTGTTTTAACATCCCCAGGTCATAGCATCCTTGAGTGTTTTGTATATAAAGAAGCAGTTCTATAAACATAGAAATTGTTTCCATCTAGTGTTCAATAAGAAAACTGCAACACAGATCCAGGCAGTTAAACCATACAAATTAAAACACTACAACAAAGCAAAGTGAGACATGACTCGTATTTTTCCTTGATGAAAATGTAAAAGAATGTGAAAAATATATAATGCAGAAAGGTGTACAGAGCTATGCCATAAATGTAATGGGGCATATACCTCTATGGTTCAATTCTAAAAAGCAATCCCATGTTGAGATTCTAGTGTCTTTCCAGTGATTGTTAGACTAGAAGTGTCAAAATATCAGCATACAACACCAACAAAACATCCACAAAAACATAATTAACTTGGTTTTCTGTACTTTCTAAAAGACAGCCTCTTGCTTGGAGTACCTTTCAGCATTCTGCTGAAACTTGAAAACATTCTTGACCACATTGTTCTCTTCCCTATAGTTTTGTGACATAATGAACAACACGGGAAAAACTGATGGACTTCATCAAATGGTTACCGCCACAACTATTCCACCTTTCAGCACTGCCCGAATCAATTGTGAAAAGATATAAAAATGATGATTGAGAGCTGTGTGTGCGCATCAGTCTTTCAACACTCCCAACTCATGCTATGCAATTCCACCATTTAAACGGATATGTGCTAGCAGTACCTGTTGGTCAGGATATGTGTATAAATAAAAATGTGAGCATTTAAATAACATAAATCTATAAGAGAAAAGTATTGTGATGTATTATGGTAAACTGAGGTAAAGCAAGGTGATACAGCATCTAAGCCCCTATGCTTTTCATAGTAAATGTATTTTCTTGTAACATGGCAGAATGTTTAGAAACTAGCCTTAGAGTTTAGTTTGAACTCTGACACTGAACCCTTTGCACACCTGGGTCAAGAAGAGGTAGATGTCACAGAAGGGCAGACGTCCAGCGGTGGGTAATAAAAAGTGACAAACAAAATCCTTGCCCTGTGTGTGTGTTTATTCACAACAGCGGTCACGTCCACCGCACAGGAACCTGTGGAGTTTGGAGCTCCATGGTCAACTCTTAGAATTTTTTTTTGTGTGTTCCATTCACTTCCAAATCCATTGCACTCCAAAGTCAGTCAAGGCTTGCGGAACACCCAGTTCACCCCATGATCCTTGGAGTGGTAAAGGGGGGTAACTCAGTCCATTGCCACCTCCTTGGACCCCTTCTCCCACAAAAGAGTAAGTTACTTTTTGTCCATCAGTCTATCCTTCTCCATTTATTTGTCCATCAATTCCTCTTCTCCCTGCTCCCTCTTTTCTCCTCATTAGACCCATCCCTAGAGTGTAAACCTACAGTGTGTGCTCACTGTCTAACTTATTTGGGTCTAACCCCCTCCCCCCTCCTCCGCCGAGCAACTCTGGCGCTCCTCTGTCACAAGTCGGTGACCTTGTTCTCCACAGCGGCGGCTATCTGCTGGAGCCGGTAGCCCAGCTGCATCTTCTGGGCAGTGGTGTCCTCCTCTAATGCTGTGATGATCTGGGATGGAGAGATGGGGAGGGAGAGAGAGAGAAGGAAGGAAGGATGAAAGCAAGAACAAAAGATAAGATGGAAGGAAAGGAAAAAAAAAAGAAGAGTAAACTTGTTATATATCCTGCCAGCAGTGACAGGGAAGAACACAGATGCAAGTCAGAAGACTCACCTGGTCATAGTACTTGTTGATGTACTTATACAGCTCGTGCAGGGCGACAAGGTAATTTAACTCGCCTGAGTAATTCTGGGGGGGAAAAATTTAAGAAAAAAAGATTTGCGCACATATACAGTTAGGTCCATAAGTATTTGGACATTGACACAATTTTGATCATTTTGGCTCTGTATACCACCACAATGGATTTGAAATGAAACAATCAAGATGTGCTTTAAGTGCAGACTTTCAGCTTTAATTTCAGGGTATTTACATCCAAATCAGGTGAACGGTGTAGGAATTACAATACATTTTATATGTGGCCCCCCCCTTTTTAAGGGACCAAAAGTAATTGGACAATTGGCTGCTCAGCTGTTCCATAGCCAGCTGTATGTTATTCTCTCATAAAGGGAGTTCGTTATTTCATTGTCAAGGAGCAGATAAAAGGTCTAGAGTTCATTTCAAGTATGGTATTTGTCTTTGGAATCTGTTGCTTTCAACTCTCAATATGAAGTCCAAAGAGCTGTCACCATCAGTGAAGCAAGCCATCGTTAGGCTGAAAAATCAAAACAAACCTATCAGAGAGATATCAAAAACATTAGGTGTGGCCAAATCAACTGTTTGGTACATTCTTAAAAAGAAAGAACGCACTGGTGAGCTCAGCAACACCAAAAGACCCGGAAGACCACGGAAAACAACTGTAGTGGATGAAAAACCCCTTCACAACAGTTGGCCAGATCAAGAACACTCTCCAGGAGGTAGGCATATCTGTGTCAAAGTCAACAATTAAGAGAAGACTTCACCAGAGTAAATACAGAGGGTTCACCACAAGATGTAAACCATTGGTGAGTCTCAAAAACAGGAAGACCAGATTAAAGTTTGCCAAAAAACATCTAAAAGAGCCTGTACAGTTCTGGAACAACATCCTATGGACAGATGAGACCAAGATCAACTTGTACCAGAATGATGGGAAGAGAAGAGTATGGAGAAGGGAAGGAACTGCTCATGATCCAAAGCATACCACCTCATCAGTGAAGCATGGTGGAGGTAGTGTTATGGCGTGGGCATGTATGGCTGCCAATGGAACTGGTTCCCTTGTATTTATCGATGATGTGACTGCTGACAAAAGCAGTAGGATGAATTCTGAAGTGTTTCGGGCAATATTATCTGCTCAGATTCAGCCAAATGCTTCAGACCTCATAGGACGGCGCTTCACAGTGCAGATGGACAATGACCCGAAGCATACTGCGAAAGCAACCAAAGAGTTTTTTAAGGCAAAGAAGTGGAATGTTCCGCAATGGCCAAGTCAATCACCTGACCTAAATCCAATTGAGCATGCATTTCACTTGCTAAAGACAAAACTGAAGGGAAAATGCCCCAAGAACAAGCAGGAACTGAAGACAGTTGCAGTAGAGGCCTGGCAGAGCATCACCAGGGACGAAACCCAGCGTCTGGTGATGTCTATGGGTTCCAGACTTCAGGCTGTCATTGACTGCAAAGGATTTGCAACCAAGTATTAAAAGTGACAATTAGATTTATGATTATGTTAGTTTGTCCAATTATTTTTGGTCCCTTAAAAAGGGGGGGGCCACATATAAAATGTGTTGTAATTCCTACACCGTTCACCTGATTTGGATGTAAATACCCTGAAATTAAAGCTGAAAGTCTGCACTTAAAGCACATCTTGATTGTTTCATTTCAAATCCATTGTGGTGGTATACAGAGCCAAAATGATGAAAAATGTGTCAATGTACTTATGGACCTAACTGTACATACAGTCTGTTTTACATATCTTAAAACCTTCAAATCTACCTCATGCAACAAGTGATTACTAAAGTTAGACCTGAGACACTTCACCTTTCACAGTTCTCTGACCTTTATGATCAACATTGTGCCGTTTCTCCTTGCGGATTAACCCTTGTGCTGCCTTCGGGTCACATGACCCAAAGGTTCATAACGAACCATCGTTGTGTTTACCCAATTTTACCCAATACAAAAACAAATAAAAATCATTTTCTTTTAACCTTCGCAATGTGGAGGGTCTGAGACAGCCCGACGGTTAAAAGAAAATGCTTCACTTTGTTTTTGTATGCGGTAAAGTTGTCGCAATATGACGGTGGGTCACAATGACTGATGGGTCAGAATGACCCGAAGAGAACACAAGGGTTAAGAAAGTTTGTTTTTGTCTTTCCATATATTATTATCTGTGTAAGGCCAGTGTGCTCCACCTACCCTGGACAGTTCTGCTAGGGCAGAGTTCATCTCCTGGTCGCTGGCTGATATCGTTTGCCTGATGTCAGCGTAGTATCTACAGAATGTGAACACATGTGCACACACATCAGTCAGCCAGATGGTTATGTTTAAAATATACCTTTAAAACTGTAGTCCTTTATTCTATTGCTGACTCACAAGATGGTTGGAATTAAATGCAAAATTAAAATAACAGATTAACAGACTCAGTCACCTTTCCACCATCTGCTTATAGCGGGGAATGTCTCTGGCATACAGCAGTTTGTTAATGGGAGAGTCCTAAAGGTGTTAAATGAGTGAGAAAGCAGAGGTAAAGAAAGTGAAAAACAATGTGAGCAGAAAAAAGCAAGGAAGAACAAATTTTTACAAAAAACTAAAATCCCCCCCCCCTCCACTTCCTCACCCTCCCCAGCTTGTGCTCAGCGAGGGTGCAGGAGTCCATGAAGGTCTGGGAGATGACGGAGAGCACAGCGTCAACGTGGTCAGATGCCTGGACATCGAAGATGAACTGGGGGTTCTTCACTATGTTGATCCAGAACCTCAGAGGAAGACTGGAGGGGGGGTAGAGAGAGGAAGAGAGAGAGGGAGAGAGGAGAAAGGAGAGGGAGAAAAGAAGGGAATGACAAAATGAACGAGAGGGGGAGGGGTATAAAGATGAAGGGATAGAGATTGTCATATGATCGGGGAGGGATGGAGAGAAAGTGAGTGAGGGATAGAGAGAGACAAAAAAGAAACTGTGAGATAATAGTAAAACAAATATGAGAGGAATAAGGCAAGAACTTGTACATGTATGAGTAAATGTTTGAGTGTGTGCGCACACCTGTTGGTCTTCCAGATGTGGATCGTCTCGGGGTCGGATATGCCGTGGTGGCCTGCCTGGTCGTCCAGCAGGTCGAAAAAGTACTTGACCGCCAGGGGTACGGGCCGACTGGTGCTCAGGATCACTGTGAACAGGTCGTCCACAAACTTCTGGAGAGTTCCCTGGAGAGAGAAAGAGAGACAAGTATGGAAAGGGAGGGAGAGGAAGTGGGAGGGGGTGAAAGAGCAGGAGGGGGAGAGAGACAGAAGGAAAGAATAGAGAAAAGTGTGAAGTTGGGTATTGTGGTGCAATACAGATGGTCTACCTTTAATAACTACAGCTGTCGGAAGTAGATTCAAGGTTGTAAGGTATCTATCATGGGACTGAGTGTGTATGTACATGTGACATGCATGTACATACACACGACATATTGTCCCTACCCTTAAGGAGATCAGGCCAAAGGGGTAGTTTTTCTACATTTAGTCATTTAGCAGACAATCTTATCCAGAGCGACTTACAGTCAGTAGAGGGACATTCCCCCCGAGGCAAGTACAGTGAAGTGACTTACCCAAGGACACAAAGTAATTTTGCTCGAACCGGCAACCTTCTGATTAATAGCCCGATTCCCTAACCGCTCAGCCATCTGACCCTTCTCTAAGATGGCATGTAGTTCACCATGTTTTTATTTTATTTAGATTTTTTTTATTTAACCTTTATTTAACCAGGCAGAATCATTTAAAAACAAATTCTTATTTATAAAGATGGCCTGGCAAAAAGCAAAAGCTTTTTGAGGGAGAGGGGAAGGGGGCTATGGAATAAAAATCTGGTTAAAAGCATAACGGCACACAACCACAGCAGTACAACATACAGAAGAAAAACATGTTCAGTTTACAAGCAATGCAATTACTGGGCCTGCAGTTTCTCATCAGTCTAACCCAGGTCGTATAACTCTTGGTTAGTTTCTAAATTAATAAATCTTAACCATATATAAGCATTGTGACAAATCTGGTAGAAATTGAGCACAACAGCAAAAACAGCTAGGCTCAGTTTAACTATGATGCATGATTTATTAAAAAAAGTGATGGAATAACAACGTTTTTAATACCAGCCGTGCTTAAGACGGCTAAATCTATAGAAAATGTTCAGCAGTCCTCTTAGTTCCTTTCCAAACATTTGAACTACTCATAATTACCAACAAACAGGTGTTGGCAATAAATGGATGTAGCCTACCCATCCATATGGACATAACAACTTGACAATTAAGACTGCGAACTGTAAGGTTTGTAGCTGGAAGTTTGTGCACTGAAGCTATGTTGCATTGACTAATGTGGGCCCAAATCCATCAAAACACTCATCACAAATTAACAATAAGATACATTTATAATAACAATCCTATCAAAGATGTGTATGATGTCTGTGTGTGTGGTGTGTATGGTCTGTGTGTGTATGCGTGGTGTGTGTATGATGTCTGTGTGTGTGGTGTGTATGGTCTGTGTGTGTATGCGTGGTATGTGTGTAGGATGTCTGTGTGTGTGGTGTGTATGGTCTGTGTGTGTATGCGTGGTGTGTGTGGTGTGTATGGTCTGTGTGTGTATGCGTGGTATGTGTGTATGATGTATGTGTGTGTGGTGTGTGTGTGTGTGTGTGTATGCGTGGTGTGCTGTGTGTGAATGCGTGGTGTGTGTATAGGATGTCTGTGTGGTGTGTGCATGCTTCCCTACCTTCATGGAGAGCAACCGTGTGAGGTAGATCTCTGGTATGGCCTTGGCCCTCTCCCTCTCCCTCAGGCTTCCCCGGCGGTGCTTGGGCAGCTCGGGCTCCTCGCTGGCCTTCACCAGGTGCCACAGCCTCACGCCGCCCTCGTCCGCATCCTCCAGCATGGGCGTCTCTGTGGGGGTGGAGAGATACAGCACGGATGAGGGGGTTGGGGGATTCAGAGGTTGGCGTGTGTGTGTGTTGGGGGGAGGGCGTTTAAATGCAATTCTTATGTCAGTTCGATCCCCCTGTATTATTTTGACTTCCGTTATTGTCGTTAGGAGAGAGAGGATTTACTTTCTCCGGCCACGTAGTCGTGGCTGTCATGGTGGATGTGTTTGGTGTGGCGCGGGACCAACGCAACCGTGGCGCCGTCTGGAACCTGAGGAACAACAACAGTTCCATACCCTTTAGGAACTCTTTAATCAAAACTCTGCGAACTGTAGAATAAAACACATCTAAATAATGTAATAAAAGTCAAATAATAAAGTGCAAAAAATAATACATGTAGGACTCATAAGGTAAAAACTTTTCTGTTTCGAATGCAAATCTTTATGCTATTTTGTAATGGCTTCAAAAACCTACCTTGTAGTGCTGGAGTGTGTTGAGCCGTTTCCAGTTGCCCTGGACAACTGATGTTAGGTCCTCATCCGAAAGGATCAGGTGACCTGCTACTCCAGACCTCCACTCTGAAACGTTACAACACACACACACACACACACAGCGTCAGATACGACATGTGTGCTAAAAGTGCATCTCTATTTACATCCACTGTACATACACAATATACACACATAAATACATACATAGGTGTATTAGTGAGCGTTTGAGTGTGAATTTAAGGATTTGCGAGCTAACACGACACGTGTCTGTGGGTGTGTGCGCGCGAGTCCTCACCCAGGTCCAGAGAGTCTGTGTGGGGCCGGTGGGAGAACGAGGTGCCCTTGTACACCTGCTCCAGCAGCTTCTCCTTCACCTGGGTGATGGTGTCACAGTCCAGCACCTTGGAGGGCAGGGGCTGGGTCTCGTTTACCCCCCCGCCCTGCATCAGCACGTTCAGAGTCTGGAGTGTGGGGAAGGGCGATTAGGACCGGAGAGAGATACATAGGACGTGTCAATATAAATTAACCTGTACTCCACGTGTAAATCAGTCTTCGATGGTCCGTTTTAGGCGATTGTGTGTGTGTGCGCGCGTCTCCTCACCAGGGTGCGGTACTCCACGTCCTCTCGGAGCAGGCGGTTGTCGTTGAGGGTATACTTGGCTTTCCCCGTCACCGCGTCAACAGGACCCTTGTCCACCTGGTGCTTGATGGCTCTGAACAGCATATACAAAGACTCCCCTGCAGAGTCCTGGGTGAGGAGACAAGAAACAACGTTAGAAGCTAGCATAGCGGGGTCAAGGTCAGTGAAATATAAATAAATGTCAGTTGTCCCTACAACCAGGCTAGCTGTGGCTGAGGCTAGCATATTTGTAGTGAACTTTTTTGTAAGTGTATCAAGATGAGCGGCCGTGTCTGAATGAGTTTTTCAAAAGCACACACCCTGAGGAAGGCATAGAGACAGATGGACATCCAGTTGGTCAGCAACTTTTCCACAACCGTCTCTGTTCTGTGAGGACAAAACAAAAACAAAAATCTAAGTTCAACCCCAGCAACGGAGCAATGACATTCACTGAACCATACTTTTTGTACAGATTCTATTTAAAACATACTTTTTGGCCTATGCTCATCTCTCTCGGTCATTCTCTCTTTTGTTGGTCAAACAGGCATAGACATCACACCACACCACACACCCCCATCCTCTTCCTGTCGGTCGTACCTGCGCAGCATCAGTTTGGGGTTCTTGGCCACGTACTGCTCCACCAGGTCGTTGAGCAGCGTTTTTAGGATATCAGTGAAGTACTCCAGTTTGCCGTGCAGTGCCACCGTGAGGAGGGAGGCCACGTAGGCTCGGTCCCGCGGGGAGAAAGTCCTCTGGCTCTCCAAGGTGTGGATAAACTGACAGAGGGAACAAAGAGGAGGGCCGGAGAGGAGAGATTGTTAGCTTCTGGTGGTTGGCTAAAATGCCGTTCTTCTTGGTGGATGAACCAGTGTGTGTGTGTGTGTGGGTGTGTGTCTGTGTGTGTGTGTGTGTGTGTGTGCCACACCACCACTACCATTGCCATGTTCTCTTTACTTTCTTTCTGTACGTCTGTTCGGAACAACAGAGGGTCTCTGGACTAGGTGGAACCTGACAGAGTTCCCGCCCCGTCCCCCTACCTTGGTGAGGAACAGCTTGCTGTTGAGCAGGTTAGACAGCTGCAGCAGGCCCTGCTCGACCGTCTGCCTGCGACACTCCTGCACATCCAGCCCTCGCCGCAGCGGGGACTCCCGGTGGCCCGGGAAGAAGATGCGCTCGGCGTACGCCCGGTAGTCCAGGAAGGGGATGCCCGAGCCCACCAGGTCACTGGACATGTCCATCATCTCTGTCATCAGATCTGAAGGCCGGGGTCAGAGGCGTGGTCTTAAAATAATGTTTTTTGTTTTGTTTGTTTTTTCCAATGGTGTGGACCACATGTGTAGCTTCGTAGTTTAGGAAAACCAATGTGTAGACAACTAAATAATCTATCCTTTCGTCTCTAGAATAGAAATAATAATAATAATAATTTTGTACAAATCTGGCAGACACTTTTATCCAAAGCGATGTACAGTGGGGGATTTGAACCTGGGACCTCTTAATCTGCAGTTGAATGCTCTCCCACTGAGCTGTACCAATACCCGAATGTTGAAGTTGAAACAAAATGCTAGTGGGCTGTATCAGGAACATTGAAAACAGTGACTGTTTACATTGGAAGGCGAGTTTCTAAAATTAGACTCGGAAGCAGGCTGGAACCTGGGAGACATCCAGTACTTTATGTAATGAGATCATTTTGTGAAGTCTGTCCGAAAACAAAACGGATCCGTCCGCATGAGACGGATAAATAAACACCAAGGGGCTTCTCAAGCCTCTACTTTTCTACTTCCTCAACATTTCCATCCCTGTTTTTCTTTCGTTCTTCTTCATCGTATTGGAGTCCTTTGCCTATTCCTTAAGGATATTTTTTGTCCTTTTCATATTTTCATCTCCCCACATCTTTCCCTCACTCTCCTTCTAACCCCCTTCCATTTTTGTCCCTAGGGTCAAGTCCTCCACGATATGCCCTCACCGGTGAACTCCTTCTTGCAGCGGTCTCTCACACTGGTCTCTAAGTTCTCAAGCTGGATCTGCACCTTCTTATAGTCCCTCAGGGCCTGCTTACTCTTCCTCCTGAGAGAGAGAGAGAGAGAGAGAGAGAGAGAGAGAGAGAGAGAGAGAGAGAGAGAGAGAGAGAGAGAGAGAGAGAGAGAGAGAGAGAGAGAGAGAGAGAGAGAGAGAGAGAGAGAGAGAGAGAGAGAGAGAGAGAGAGAGAGAGAGAGAGAGAGAGAGAGAGAGAGAGAGAGAGAGAGAGAGAGAGAGAGAGAGAGAGAGCGAAAGAGAGAGAGAGAGAGCGAGCGAGCGAAAGAGAGAAAAGAGTATGGAAAAACAAAGTAAATAGAATGTTATCTTTCAGTATAGAAACGCCTGAGACACATGTACAGATATATATTATCAACACACAGAAAAAACCTTCACCTGTATATGAGCACGATGATGAGGACAATGAGGGCGACTATAGAGGCCCCTACCCCCACCCCCACCTGGGCCTCCAGGGGGAACGTTGCAAGGCTGAGGGTGTCATACTGAACCCTCCCTAGTGAGAAGTTCAGGTTCCCCATCTGGACCTGCGACACACACACACGCATACACATGGGTCAGCTTGTGGATAAAACATTTCTGGTTACAGGTTGTGATGAAAATAAGCAACTCTGTTCACAGAGCAAGATAGCTACTTTAACGATATAGCCTACAGCAATCTGCTTTCGAGTAACCCCTTAAAGGCAGGGTAGGCAATGTTGTTGAGAAGCACTTTTTGTCATATTTGCCGAAGGTAACTATACGTCTTGATAGCAACCAATATATCTAAAGGTTTGACAGTACTATGAAATCATTCCGACATCTGTGGGCGTCACAATACTGTAATAAACACAACCAATCATTAAGGGACTAAGGCATTAATCCTGACTATTGATTGGACATGCTACCTGTCTGTCTACCTACCTACCTGTGCACACTCTGCACCTCCACTCAATGCTCATTACTGTAGTTTTGTGGGAGTGTCTTTGAAGGGAGGAGGTAGGATATTTTGGTTTGAATCGTGTACAACTTGCCTACCCTGCCTTTAAGAGTTATTTAAACTGGATATAATCATAGTATATGACACACGCAATGTTGTTTTTCGGTTTTGTGTATTTTTCTTTGCACAGTGTCACCACTGTGGCCCTGTGAGTGTAATGACGTAGAGTTGACTCACTGTGAATTCGGGCAGTGTGTCACCGCCCTCGCGTTTCCTCCCTGTTCCTCCGGGGGCGGGCTGCAGGGGCGGGGGCTCGCAGTAGAGGTGGTTCCTGGTCAGGGTCTTCACCGCGCACACCCCCTCGCCTACCAGCACCACCACCTCATCCTTAGAGATTGCCAGGTCCAGGTTCTCACCCTGGGGTGGGGTGGACAAGGAGAAGGAAAGAGAAAAAAAGGAGGGAGGAGAGGGAGAGAAAGAGTGAGAGAGACAGAAGTAAGAAGAGAAGGCCATGATGAGGGAGAGAGCATACGTGAGGAAGCTTCCATCCCTCATTTCTACCAGCTACAACGCAATTAGCAGACCACTGCAAAAACTCCCTTTCTCTAACTGAACTCCAAACAATCCACAAAGAGCTCATCGCCACTTAGCCGCAGAGTTCCCCTAGTACCGACCTCCAGCTGAATAAAGCTGCCAGGGTTGTAGCGGTAGGGCTGGAGAGGGTCGTGCTGGTTGAGGGGGTGCAGGACAGGGTCGGGTTCGTACAGGAAGCCCTGGGGGCTGACGGCACCGAATGGGAAGCGCAGGTTGTCCAGGAGAAAGTCCACAGCCACCTGGGAGCCCCAGACCGAGGCCACGACGGCTGGGCTGCGACACAGGACTAGGGAGGAGGAGTTGACCTCGCAGCGCTCCACGTACTGGAGGGAGAGGAGGGCAGACAGAGGAGAGGAAGGAAGGTAGGGAAGGAAGGACATGGAAAGGAAGGGAAGGAGAGAGAGGAGAGGAGGGACGAGAGAGATAAAGAAGGAGGGAAGGGGGCAAAGAGGAAGAGAAGAAGGAAAGCAGGGCCAAGGGAGGGACAGATGGAGGGGAAAGGATGAGAGAGGGAGTGAAGGGGGAGAGAAAAAGAGAGGGAGGAGAGAGGACAAAGATGAAAAATACAAAGATAAATCTTTTGGATGATTCTTTTCTGTACAGGTGAGGTATAAATTTAGGGGGAATTGACATTTTTGCAATTCTTTGCTCCAAACTACCCAAAAGCATAGAAACACACCAACCTGCTTGAGTAAGCAAGCAGGATCCCCAGGGCAGTCAACCTCAGGCACCATCCTACGACGCCTGCCCCCCACCTTCTCCTGCTCCCCTCCTCCACTCCTCCTCCTCCTGGTCAGGGACTGGTAGGGAGAGACGGTCACCACCATCCTGGGATCCTGGACCACATCCAGATTGTGGCCCGACACGAAGATCAGACGACCGCCACTGAACACACACAATATTTTTTTTAGTACCTTTGAAGACCACAGAACCATCCAAGGATTTTGTTTATCAGACTTAAGTTGCGAAATGGACAAAAGCTATTGCCGACACACACACACACACACACTCACCCAAGGAAGCTCTTTGCAGGAGCGGCGTTGGTGATGTTGGGGTCAGGGGTGTAGCGGTAGGGCATGTCATGGAGGTGACGGTGACTGTTGCTGTAGTGAAGCGTCACACGATGCTCGCTTGTCCTGTTGCTGCTGCCTGTAACACACACCACACTGGACTCCTGCACTGAGGATCTGGTAGAGAGGCGGTAGGAGAGGGAGAACCAAGACACAACCAAAAGACAGAGAGATACTGAGTATCGTTTTGATCATATTTCGTTCTTAGAATAGAGGTTCTTGCACTTATGCCGTCCATTTCAACCCAAAATATTTCTCAAATATTCATCAACAGGATATAGCTGTACGTTAGATGTGCATTTGTTCATTTAGAAGAGACTTAAATCCAAAGGAACATATCAAACATGCATATAGTGAAGTGGAGTGGTAAATGGACTGCATTTATATAGCGCTTTTCTACCTTAGCGGCACTCAAAGCGCTTTACAATGTTTGCCTCTCATTCACCCATTCATACTCACACTCACACATACCGATGGCAGCGAGCTACCATGCAAGGCGCCGGCCTGCCCATCGGGAGCAACTTGGGGTTCAGAGTCTTGCTCAAGGATACTTCGGCACATGACCAAAGAAGAGTCGGGGATCGAACCGCCAACCTTGCGATTAACAGACAACCCTCTCTACCCCCTGAGCCACAGCCGCCCCAGGTGGTTCCCTAGTTAATACCAAAGAACCATCTGCGCTGTTCGAGACACGGTGCGACCACATCTCAGATCCGTTGCATAATTTCACAGAAGCAGCTGTATCAAACTGACTGAATAAACAGGTATACCATATGCAGTCATTGGTGTGTTTGATGTGTGTGTTGTGTAGTGACATGAGTCCACTCACATGGAACAGGGCACCCCTCCCACAGTGACGGTGAGGTCAGCGGGCCGACCAGTCAGTAGGTTCCTCCCCGTGATGGTCAGGGACGTGCCCCCTGCCTTGGGACCCCTCTGTGGGGTCACTTCCATCAAGAAGGGATCCTGGAGAGTGAGGGGTTAGGAGGAGGGTGCTGTTCAGATATTGATGATTGTTATTTTCATCGCCAGTAACGTCATTCCAATGAATACCTTTGGGTTGGTTTTCAGATGTATTGATGATTCATAGTGAATACATGGTTTTGTGCATCGCTTTGCATGTGCATTCGCTGTACGTGTGTGTGCGTGCTTACCTGGTAGCTGAATCTCTGGCTGGAGAGGCCAAATTCTCCCCCACTCACTTCTACAGACACCTGGCCAATCTTCTCTCCTCCACTGGCTTTGGTCCGACACACAATCCTATGGTAGCACACATACAAAGTTATTATTCAATAATGGTCCAAGTCAAAACACACACAAGGCTGTAAGTCCTGCATGGTTCATGGACGCAAATACCCTCAAATGAAGTCTGACTATCTGCACTTGAAACTCAAATCAATACACTCCTGTTTACAGTGTGAAGTACATTTGCTCCTGTAACAGACAAGGACATGCACTCACACCCACTGTCTCTTTTACGCACGCACGCACACACACACCAGAGTGTGTGGCCTGCTGTCTGCCGCTACAAGTGCTGTTTGTGTCATTTGTCACAAAACTTGTTGATTCTGTACTGGTTTATAGTCGGCAAACACTCAATGTGTGATATACTTGTGTATGTCAGATTGACATTCACAAGTATACGTAGGAGCACACACACAGATGAACACCGGACAAATCCAAACACGTTACGCGCTCCCCCCGCACACACACCTCCCCCATCCCCCCCACGTATCCCCCCCACCCATCCACCCCTCTTCTGGACAGTACCTGGAGGAGATCTCGTAGAGCTGGGGGATGACTGTGCAGGCCACTCCAGCCACAGTAACTGATTCCAGGATGTCGTCGGCCTTCTGCCCCAGGTTAGACCCGGAGATGGTAACCACTGTTCCCCCCTCCACCAGGCCTGACAGGGGCTCGATCTACACCAGAGCAACAACTGGTTACACATTATTTTGAGAGACAAACTTCAGGTCATCCAAATATGATGAAGATAATTGGATTTAAAGAAAGATGATAATGATATACTCACAGAGTGGATGACGGGGGCGGGGCAGGTCTGCTCTATGGGCTCGCTGCAGGAGTCTCCGTACAGGCAGCTAGCCTGAGCCCCCCCGCACCACACACATCCATACACGGCATCGGCAGTGTGGCAGCGGCTGCAGTCAGACCTCCCCACCGAGCAGTTGTACAAGGTGACTGTGGTACAAACAGAAAGACAGAGAGAGAGGGACGAGAGAGAGAGAGAAAGGGAGAGAGAAAGAAAGAGAATAGTTGGTGTGTGTGGGAGTGAGAAAGAGAGGACGCGAGAACGAGAGTAGTTAGGGGTGTGGGTCTCTGTGTGTCTGCTACTATGAAAGCAATTACAACAGTGACTTCAGGTGTGTATAATGACAGGCACGAGGAGGTGGGGTAAGCACGGAGGTGATTGTCATACTTCCTTTGTTTGACCTTTTTGTGCAACACAAAGCTACCAGCCACCATTACTGCTTACCAGTTTACCAAAATTCCCTCCACCCCTCTTGACAGGATAATCTGTCAATATCGGATCCGTCTACACAAATTGGTAACTCTAGCCAACGATGTACTTTGACCTTTCTACTGTGTTTAGTGGATTGGCGGATGGGTTCAGTTCATTCGGTAAACAGGTACACCATGTTTTGCGGTCCAGTTCTAGAATGTACCGTAGAGGTCGGGGGCGCTGTCCACGTGGAAGGTGTCCCTCCTCTTCACATACACCATGGCGTTGTACTCGTCCACCACAGCTGAGTATGAGTACTGTAGGAGGGGGACATAGCTACGGTCAACGCACAAACGAGATTCATAGCAGTGTGGAAACATTTCAGCTTCATCGGTAACAAACTTGTCTTGAAACATTTGTTAGGAATCTGCAAATATTCTTCAATGCCAGCTCCACGTTGGTTTTAAGTGAACCATTATGTACAAAACGATTCCACTGCAAAGCTAGGAAAAAACTTGAATGTGTGTTTCAGTTAAGAAATGCTTCATATATGGGAGGATAAGAGCCAGAGGGCAGTGGGACTGACCTGGTGCAACTGACAAGTGATGTCAAACAGGGACGGACTCAGGTCATCCATCTCCACATAAGCGTCTACCACCACAGTGCGCCCTTCAATGACCAACACACACTCGTAGTCCAAGTCTCTGTCCTGCACACACACACAAACACCAATTCATCAATTCAGAACTTGACTATGAATAAAAGGGGAGGGATAGCGTCTCCGGGTGACTGCATGCACCTGTGTGTGGGGTTTAAATTGTGTTCCGGTTGTCTCGATAAATTGTTTGTGTGTCTGTGTGTGTGTTTGTTATGCGTGCAGTGCGCGTTTGCGTTGGGTACCTGGTACAGATGGAGGTTGCGAGCCAGCAGGGTTATCTTCTTCTCTACTTTGACAGGCAGAAGAGCAGAGCCCTGGACCTTCTCTACACATGGACAAGCTGACGAGCCCCAGCTCACATAGGAGCCCTCGTCTCCCTACACACACACGCACGTTACTTATGCACGCAAGTCTTCGGCACACTCACTCCCACATTCACGTTCACACACACTCCACAATCATACACATGTATCTGAATTGCACTCCTGCCACATATCCTTGCTAACATTATTATCCATTTTATTTTTGTTAACATAATGATCTGCTCTGGGTTGAAGTTGGTGCTTTGTGTTTTTTATCATACTGTTAATATGATATGCTGTACTATCCTGTTAAAATGAACAAATAAAACAAATTAAAATGGTTGTAAACATTCACAAAAAAACAACTGCTCCAGTTTGGCAGGAGGTAGTCGCTTTTTTGGGTAGATTTCTAGAAAATCAAACAACAACAACATGAACAAAGTTAGCAACAGCAGGGGAATAAGGGAAAAGATCAGGGATAGTGGTGTCAGTGCTGTGGGATTCTAGAGAAGAGTCGTCCAGTCAAGAGCTGGGAGCGCGAGAAAGGCTGCCAAAGCCCCTTTAGCAGCCTGGAACTCACCGGAAGAAATGTGTCGGCCATGTCGTACTGGTAGTCTAGCTCAGAATCAGCGTCCATGAGACGCGGAAACGCCTGGGAGGTGTGGTCGACCTCCCCGTCGCCCGACAACACGGTGGCAGCAGAAAAGGAGGCTGTGTCGTTTTCCGCTACGGTGACTTCAGAGTCCTCATCTGCATCCTCCCCGG
The DNA here is from genome assembly GCF_038355195.1 of Osmerus mordax. Taxonomy (NCBI): domain Eukaryota; kingdom Metazoa; phylum Chordata; class Actinopteri; order Osmeriformes; family Osmeridae; genus Osmerus; species Osmerus mordax. The sequence goes on along the minus strand of NC_090050.1, from coordinate 3,815,418 downwards.
GCCAAAATAGGACTTCTGGGTCAGAGCCCCTGCTTGTGTCCTGGGTGGGTGGCTGGGGGTCTTGTGGAGGTTGAGTAAAGTCCAGGTGGAAGGTAGGCTCCGAGTCAGATGGCTCACCCAGCGGGAAGGGGGACGGAAGGGAGTAGCCGGATGACGAGGCCTGGGTGGTCTCGCTGGGGAGTTCCCCAAGGCTCTGTGCTTGGTCCATTTCTGGTACACTGCTAGGGGGGGAATCGGTGACCACCTCCAACGGAGGTAACTCTGGAGGACTTACCAGTGGGGTCAGTTCGTACAAATCGTCATCATCGGCTGCTAACGTGACATTGGTCAAGTCCGCCTCCGTGGCAACATCCACATTGCCTGGTGTTACCATGAGGCCTTCGGTTTCCATTTCGGTTTGCTCATACGCAAGGAATATCACTGTGGATGTCGTCTCCTCCTTGTTCTTCTCAGTTGTGGCGATCTCAACTAATGACGTCGTAGCTTCGGTTGGAGGGGGCAGAGTAGTGGGAGCCTTGGTCACTATGGTTGTGGTCAAGGGCGAAGTTGCAGGCTCTGGGATGGTGGTTGTGGGTAATGTAGTAGACAGTGGTGTTGTTGAAGGCTCTTGAGTTGTAGCTACAGTCATAGTGGCTTCTGTTGTAGTTGTACTAGCTATGGTTGTTGTAGCTATGGTGGCTGTGGTTGTAATGGTTGGGAGTATTGTTGGGGGGGTTGTTGATGTTGGTGCTACAGTTGTGGTAGGGACAGTTGTTGCTATGGTAACAGTTTTGACTGTGGGAGGGGCCGAGGTGGGGAGTTTAAACTGGTGGGAGAGGGGGCAGAGGGGAGGAAGACATGAGGGTGAGCGAAACAAAACCAAACCATAGAACAAACTTTAACACAACCAAACCATAGAACAAACTTTAACACAACCAAACATGTCAGAGAAAAATGTATACAAAATAAATGATGTGAAACACGTATCCTGATGGTGTCAGTATCGTGTTACCATCGACGACAAACCACTCAACGCAAAGAAAATGAACATGATTGTTAGTCAAATCTTTGATCTGAATTTGTAGAATGATATGCAGTGAAAACATTAGTATTGTTGACTTCACCAACAGAAATGGGCTCTCACTGAAAAAAAATTGTCAATCAAAGTAGCCTTCCCTTTCTAGGCCATAATTGCCCTACATAATCACTTCATAGAAAGCAACTCCTTCAGCATTACTACTAAAATCAAATGTGTATACTGGACTGACACTTGTCTCCCAAAGTAATGCATGTGGCCATAACAAATATAAAGACACAGGATCGCTGGTATTGAGGGTTCCAGGGAAATCCTACAAAACACACTGGGACTGGCTCAACCACGGGTGCTGTAGAGTTTTATACAGGGGCTGCAGTGGCTGTCGCGATCACTCGCAGGGGTGTTTTGACTTACGTGTTCATTGTAAATGATGACTCCCTCCTCGCAGGTGGGCTTGTGGGTGCAGGAGTGTTGATGAACACACCAATTACAGCCCCAGCGACTTAACACACAGCCACGGCAACTAGAGGGTGGACGAGCACAGGTGTTTACAGAAAAGTTGATTGCAGGAAGAGAGGGCAGAGAGAGAAATACATTGTGTGAGCTATAAGAGTTTGGAACCAGTGAAGCAAAGAGTGGAAGATAATTTTGAATGAAAAGAAATCAAATGTAGGGAGAGAGGGGAGGAGGGGGAGAAAGGGAAAGCAAGCCACAGAATAATCAAATTGCATCCAATCTGCACATCGTGGTAAGAAAGGTCCCTTGTCTAATTACATTTAGCGTCAGTTCTTTTTTTGAGCATTCTGGAACATGTAACGGGGAGAGGAGAGAGAGAGAAAGCAAGGCAGAGAATTGGATAGAGATACACAGAAAGAGCAAGGGTAGAGAAAATACAAGAGAGAGAGAGCTGGAGACAAGATTAAAAAGTCATTGATTGAACATATGTGGCAACACTACCAATCAGCTGGGGGCAAGACGCAGCAAATGTTCGTGGCCAATAAATATAAGTGACCTGGTGAAGAGCTTTTCTTGGACAACGTAAAAACACACAAAGCGCATGCTCTAAAGACCGTTCCGAAAATCTCCAAGAATATAAAGTTTCTGGCTGGCTTTGGGCTTTCCGCTCTTACTGAAATATGTCTCTTCTTCTGGTGTATTTAATGTAACCAAGCTAGTATGAACAGAGGTAGGCATGTGATGAGTCAGTCAGGTGCCTGCAGCTAATACAGCCACCACTTCACTGTTAGTCAATGCAAAGGCTTCAGTTTAGCCTTCCCCTGGAGAGAATCACAGATATGTAGTGGCTGAATGAAGTGTAAGGATGCAGAGTTTAAATAGTGAGAGAGATAGAAGCAAAAGTGAAAGAAGCCGGAAATTGGAGAGAAGAAAAGGCCGACAGGGAATTTTTGTTGTTGCGTGAGCGACAACAAAAACAAAAAAGGAAAAGTTACTGAGAGGAAGAGAGACAAAAAATAAAATAAAAATTGGTGTGTGTTTAACTCACGGCATGCTTCCAGACAGCTGCTTGACAGAGGTGCAGTCGTAGAAAGTGAACTCGTTGGCCGTGACGACCACGTCGTTGAAGCGCAGTGACAAGGTGACCGTGACAAAATCTGTCAGAAAAAAAAGAATTACAACAATAAATCCCCCTCACTAACATCACGTTTCATGACTTACACCACCTCTGAAAACATTTTGTTTGATTAACCCTCTTCTTAGTATTGGGGATAGGGTACGGGGGGGGGTGTAAGGAAAACGGTGTGTCTTGGCTGAGTTGGTCTTCGTGCAGAAGAACACCAACGTGTTCTTCAAAACACAGCACAGAGAGAGAGAATGCGAGGGAAAGAGAGTACTTGGGATGGCCGCCCGTCCGAGCCATAATAAAATCCATTTGCAGCACCCTCTGAACGAGCCAGACATAAACAGTTCTCGAGTTCTGCCCTGACCCTACCATGTGCCCAGCCGACACACACACAGTTATAAGAGCTCACACACACACACCCCCCCCACCCGCACTCTTATTTACATTTTGTTCACTCTCCCTCTCTCTCACATTAATCACGATGGAACTGATAAACATTCATGTTCCCATGAATTATGATCATCTGACTTACTATTACATCATGGACAATTAAATAATAACATGAAAAGAGCATTTAAGAACCTCCCTGCCATTCTTCCACATTGGAGAAAGAAGTTACACTGGACTACTGACTAAGAGCTGAAGCTAGTTTTTTTTTTTTTTTTTTTTTTTAAGACCCGCTAGGGTGTTCCACAAGGATCTTTGCTCAGTCCTGAGGTTAAATTTGTTGCAGAAAATTTAATTATGGTTCATTTCCCAGACACCAGATTATCACATCTAATCCTAATCTTTAAAATTGTTATCCCAATCTCTGCCGGGCCAAACATCTCCGAGCCAAGGCTAAATCCTGGGAATGAAAACCGTAATTCACTTTAAGTTCAAAACAGCGGTTCTACAAGTTATACAACACACACTTCACCTCCCCACTCAGCACCATATACGGTCTGAGCAGTCCTGTTTTGTTCAAGGTAAGCCTGGAGGGGCTCTCTCTCTAATGCCTATGGGATCTCCTGCTAGACTCTGTGTGTGTCTATTCTTCATTAAAGCCTTTCCCTGAGGGGGGGGCCTTACCCTGCGCCTGAGAACCAAAACCTTCCTCTCTCTTTTACCCTCTACCTCGCTCTCTCCAGGAATGCTTTCATTGGAAACAAGGGGATGGGGGTGCTTAAGGAGGATAGGTGTGTAAGAAGGCAGGAGAGAAAAGTGTGTGTGCATACAAGAGTGTGTGTGTGTTCGGGAGGTGGGGGGGGGGGGGGGGTAGAAACAAACCCAAGTGTATAATGCTTGTGTCTTCAGATGTGTTTTATGACTATAATAACCCTTAGAAATCACAAGAGACCCCCCCAAAAAAAAAAAAAAACCTTACGGTCCATGCACGCAATGCAATCATTGGACATAAGAGTAAAAAAGAAATGACACAAAAAAACCACAAAAGATGATCAATGAATTGTGTAAATGGAATGACCAGTTGGCTGCCGCTCAATAGAGATTACTCCCAGCTGTGCAAAACGGTTTCAAAACAGGATTGAAAAGGATTGGTCTTGAACACGCATCTGCTTGACCAGAAAGCACGCAAACAAGTGTCAGACTGGCCTGTTTGTTGCCCACAAACGCACATACACACACACTTAATTCTTCTTCAACCAAACACACTCTTCCCAAATGGCATCCACCATCTTTGAATTGTTCCCCCTTTTCTCTATCCTACTCATTCTTCCCCTCCCCCACCAGACTCTCTCACCCACTCATATACACATACACAAAATAAAAGAAGGCCCCGTCTCTTGGCTCTCACCTTGCCCCGGTGATACAGCTGGGGCCCTGTGGGGATCGGGGGAGAGGCAGACAACACCGGAGCCTGTGATGGTGGCGGGGCTGGAGCTGCTGTGGAAGTAGCAGGAGTAGGACTCTCCCTCCTCCAGCACAGGCAGCCCCGGGACAGACAGAGAGATCTGGGAGAGGAGGAGAGGGGGAGAGGGTAGGAAGGGGAGAGGGGGATGGAAAGAGGTGGGGGGATTGGAAGGAGAGGGCCATGAGTCAAGAGTTGAAAAAGGGATGAGAAACTCAGATAAAACGAAGGAGAACAGCGTAGAAAGCATGTTATATAAACAAACAAATGAAATCAAGACCAAGGATGTTGTGCAAGAACGGAATAGAGCACCTCTAAGTCTTCTTCAATCTAGATCTAACTGGTTTTAAGTGGATAAGTGCACAGATTCAGAATCATCCAGATTCAAGCTGAGGGGTGCTCTCCAAGGTTATTATTGGAAACTAAAACAAAACGTAAAAATAGTTTTTTGGTAAAAAAAACAAACCAAAAAAACGCAGAAACAAAGCTAAAACTATTTTGCACTCTTTCCAGATAAAATACACAATGATGGAATGTTTTTCCGTTCAGTTTTTTATGCGGCCAACTGTAAATATTACAGATAGTCAAACTTAAACAGATTTAATATCAAAATTAAAGAGTCAAAGCTATAATACATAAAGGCTTTTCTGTGTCAAAGTTCTGTTTTTTTTTCTAGGCCCCAAAGGTAAATGGCTTGTATCCGCTATCTCTCTAAAACTGATATTGTTAGTTTCGTTCAGACAGGGGCACACATGACTGATATCAGAAATGATCTCCTTGCCTTCCCTTCCCACCGCTCCCTTGTAGAGGAATGCAGAGGTTGTGGGAGATATGCATGTTCAAAACATGAGGGCCATTAACACAAAACACGCAGGAAACATTCATGCAAAATGTACATGCTGTGCCTCTGCAAATCTGAACACAAAAACACACACACCAGCCCGAGGCACGCACACACACACACACACACACACACTTGTACTTACGCTTCTCTTCTCCTCCCGGCTGATGTTGGCGGGGTTGAGAGACTGGATGATCAGGCATTGCTGCTCCATGTCGAAACTCCACAGCCACTGGCCAGTCTGGGCCCCACGTCCACACTCCCCCTGCTGGACACACCTGCCATAACACAGAGAGAGTGGAACACAGAGAGAGGGTCACACTTGCAGCACTAATACAATTATACTGGGTGTTTACGGATAGACAATTCTAAATATGTTACTTTATCAACGCCTTATGGGTTATTTTATCACTGGTATCAATGTGGTGGTTGATGTGGGAATCAGGGAGGAGGGAGATTAGAGAAAGAGGAGAGTGGAAAGAGTTAAAGGATAGAAAAGGTGATTGGGACACGGCAGGAGAAGGGAGAAAAAATGAAACTGGAATGAGTGGAGAGAGGGGACATAAAACTACTCTAGTTTTTAAGCTCAATAAAGTGCTGAATGTAGTTAGCTACTAGGCAGCACTAAAACAACAGACTTATAAGGCCACCACTTTAGAACATTTAGGGCTCCATGAGCACTGGACATGAGAAATGTGTCAATTTCTTAGGTTCTGCTGGCAGGACACAGCAAATTAGCTTCTGAGCAGCTAGCCATTAGCTCACCTTCCCTCCAGGACACACCAGCCACAGTAGGGATCATGAGCAGAGAGACACGACTGGCAGTCTAGATGTTGCCGACACTCTGCCACGGGCCTCTTTTGCAACTGTGATAATAATAATAAGAAAAAAAAATATATAATATATATATATATAACAATAAAAAAACAGATAACATTATGTTAATGAGAAAGCACATATAAAACCTAGGAATACAGGACTGGTCCATTAAACTGGAACTACACTGCCCATGTGAAAAAATACAGCGAATATGGTGTGAGCTGGTGTGTACCATGGTGGACGTCATGATAAAGAGGTTCTCCTCGGCCTGGTCCAGCAGCAAGTCCGAGCTGATGGGAGCGTTGGGCTGGATGGAAACAACGTCATACACCTCCACCTCACCCTCGGGACCCAGGAACACCTGAGGACACCGAATCACACATGTAGTCATGGGAACACACACCACCATTCAGGATTTTGAAGTAATCCCCAGTAAATCGTTAGTATTATGATAATGATGCATCTACACAACAGGCATCAATAACGCAAAGCTCAGAAAAGAGACACCGTCGTGTCGTGATGACATGTAAGACACACTAATCAAAGAGAAACATTTAGTTTAAAATAGTGACATACACATTAGATCTTAGATATGTCATACAAATATGACATGTATCAAACAACGATCTCCTTTTTACTTTACTCCAAATGAGACTGCACAGCCGAGAACTGAGCGTGGCTCAGGTATGAGACCTCTCTGCTGTTCCAGCAGGGGCAGAGTCGCTGCAATGTGGTTCAGAGCTTGAACTAGTGGTCTGTTGACATCCCATTAACTCCAACTAATGCCATTACTGGACATCCCCCTCCCCCTTACATGAACAGTTACGCTCAGAGATATCATCCTACTGGGAACATCTATTACTGGCTAGGTATGTGTGTGTATGAGACAGTGAGAGAGTCAGTTTGCGTTTAGCAAAACCGTGTGTGTCTGAGCACTTGTGCGTGAATCTTCCATTTGAATTCACAAAAGTGTGTATCTATGTCAGTGTGGCAATGCCTGTGTTGTTTGTTTGCTACAGTATGTGTGTAGGCCCCAAAAAAGGCCAGACAGATGAGACTAGAGCAAGTGCCAGATATGGTCCAAGAATTTAACATGATGAGATAATCCGATCCTATTGGAGGGGGGGGGGGGGGGGGGGTCAGCTGTGCAGCGCCACTCTTTGATCCCAGGGCTCATCAAAGGCCCTGACTGTCCAGACGTCAATGACGGGCAATACTAGCCCACACTGCTGTTCCTTTGCTTTGCCAAATCTGTCAACCCAACCAAACAAAAGATGAAACAAGCGTTTAATGAGATTCCCCCTCTCTTCAAAGGGGAGAATGCTCAGGCAGGGAAGACCTCAGGTCCCACTTTTTTTCCAATTAATGCCAAATAAAACCACTGCTCATTTGTTGGGGAAATAGAAACACTGTCAGGCAACAGACAAATTGTTGGGAGTCCAGGCTGTGCAAATACACAAACAATACACATGTGTACACACACACAGGGAATTTGAGGATGGGTGGGAAAGAAAGAGATGAAGATGGTAAAGAGAGATGTCTACTGCATACTTCTGCCACACAGTAACCAACTCTTCTGACACGCACCCATCTGACGTCCTCAAGACAAACATTAAGACAGGAATCCAAACTGGGAAACAGTGCATTCTTATACACTCATATAAATTGATGAGGGTAGCGCCAGAAATCACTGTGGCTTAAATGTCTTGAATACCAACAGAATCGAATTTAGCATGCTTGCTATTCCTAATGAGTACATGTAACAGATTATGCTAGGTTGGATTTCTCCCTTGCCGTGGGTAAGGGAAAATGAATTAGTCTATAGGGTGAGCATTGTAAAAACATACAATGCTTGTAACCAAAGCCAAGTGCTGTTATGTTCCAATCAAAATATTTAATAGAACATTTACATATATTATTTTGGATTATGCAACTTTACCCAGTAAGGTGACCCAAGCAGCAAATTAACCTCCTCGCATTGTTCCAGTAATACAACCACTAATTGTGGTTTTGTCCAACAACATGTCTATTATTCCGATGCGGCTAGATAGCTGTCAATCAGTCGCAAGGCGTGTTCACATTTAGCGGTGCAGCTAAAGCCACCTCTAGTCTTTTGGTGGGGGGCTGCAATTCAAGGAAAGTGACAATAGTGACAATAGTGACAAGGGCCATTGTTCAAAAGCAGGGTTGTGACATTGACACAGTGGATGAGCTGCTAATTCTATGACTCATGGTTTGTTCTCATAGGCTTGAATGGAACTTTCTGTTCTTAGCTCCATGCTGACTGCCTGTACATAGTTCTGTGGGAAGTGGTCAGACAGTGAATAAAAATACCGTTAATGGGTGTCGTTGTGCTGCGTCTGTTTTGGCTACAGGCGCAAGAAGCCGTTGAGAAAAATGACACAAAGCGCTAACTGTTAGTGCTTACCAGTACTGCTCAGTGTCGTTTGTGAGAGTATTCGCTACTGGTGTGACTTACTACTTGGGGATGGCCATGTTATATGTCTTTATGTTGCTATGCTTGGTCGAACGTATTCTTTATTCCTTGTCATCAAATGTTTCTTGACCATCTTATGTTAAATAAATGGTTAGTATAAGTGTAATAAATGTGACATTCAGTTAACCCCATGGTGTGTTTGTATTTACGCCTTCCTTTTCACCCCTCTCTCAACTCTTTCCATTCCCTCATCTATACCTCCCTACCGACCATCTTTATCTCACTCGTCATAAAATGTTTCCCCCCTCGCTGACTGTGGCATTGGCCCTTGTGTGTACCCTGAGAGGAGCGGTTCCACGTGACCCCGCGATGACCTCTCCCCATGTTCACCGCACCTCAGAAATCATACAGACAGACGGTCCATCTCTTTCTGCTAGTCTCATGTGGCTACGCGGGACACTTCCAACCTGGCAACCCTGAACCCTGTGTCATTGTGGGGGCGGCCAACCAGCTGATGCACATCAACAGAACTCTAGTCGATGAGTGATGAACTTGCTTTACATCGTGGAAGACAATGTTCAGAACCCTGCATGGTTTTATAAGCCCAACAATGGTGCCAGACCGTACCACTTCTCTGATAGCAGGGCCCTGGCTATGGGATATTCTTCCCCTCACTGTTCATTGGTTTTTCGGCCCCCTCCCCCCCCCCCCACACACACACACACACACACTTTTTTAACCACTCTGCCGACTCATCACGATATAGGGGAAAATAAATAAATAAAGTCAGGAAAAGAACACAAGGAAGAAAGAGAGAGCCCATGCATAATGTCAGCAGTATTTTCTGGCCCAACTAGGGGAAAGCAAATACACAGAGTCACTGGAGACACATGGCCTAGCCTTGTTCTGGCTCTTATTTCTGGAGCGCTGAGTTTGGCCAGTGTTGCCTTGCTAGGATGCTATTTCGGACGTCCGCTTCTTGGCAAGGGAACTGAGAACTGAGAGGGGGGTCTTAAGGTGCGTTGAGAAAGAATGTCTGCTCTGGCTGTTTCCAACCCTCTCACTTTTAGTCCAGTTACCCAAGATGTTGAACGCTTTTTCGTGCATTCAAAATGTAGAGAAAGAGAGACTTTTGCTCTGGAATAACCTGGCAAAAGTCGCATAGGATTGTCCATTTGAAATGCAGGTTGCATTTAAGAACCTGTCTCTGATTTCCTAGTGTTGAGATAGTTCTTACCTTGTGCAGGTTTCCCTTGGAGTCCCCCAGAAAGGCGATGGTATGTCTTGCCCTCACGCTGACCTCGACAGCGGTGAGACGGGCAGATGGGCTGTCTAATATGGACTCTGCCTCCACAGGCATCCGGCTGGCCATTGGACTGGGAGTGTGGTCAGAACCACAGGGGTAGGCATCCAAAGTGTTCTATTTCACAGAAAGTATGAGAAATGCGTATCAGTCAATGATGCACACGTTCAACCATTTTTTTAATAATTCAGTCGTCATAAAGCATTTAAACACCTGTAACACAACATTTTCTGCAGCCAGATTGTACACATACCTGTGGATGGCTTGGTGTCACCCTGCCCCCCACCTCTCATGTGTTCAAATCTGGAGTTGCTAAACAGAGTCTCTACTTGATGGGTCTCACACCTCATTGTGTAATTTATTGTCGCATTGCTAGTCATATGTTGATAAGTAAGGGTCAAGATGTGGTCTGATTGGTTGTTCTACAGATAATAGTTGAGTATAAAGGGAATTGTGAAGCATTGTTTGCCTTGTAATTCATGTAATGCATTTGCAATGTTAATAAATATCTATGTCAGTTAACTTACTTTGCCCCTTGCTATGATTTAACCCATAGACTCAAATAACTAATCCCAGCATATATGGTTATATATGTATAACCAGCATGTATGTTAATACACTGTTCAGTTAACCCCTCTTCCTTTAAACGAAGGGGAATAGTTTGGGTTGTTTGGACTACATTAAACCCCCTACGCCTGTATTGCTCCCTTATAGATAACCATGAAGCTTATACGCTAGTTTACCCCATAATACTTATATGACAGCCTTTAAGAGAGTTGTTGGTTTGAAACCCCATAAAGCAGAACACATAGGTGAAATAGTTTTCAAAAACTGCTGCCGGAAATCCTTATTATTGAGTCATGCATGACAAGACAGGTGGAAAAAAGTTGACGCTGTGTTTTAAACAAGATCTTAACAGAGATTTATAGTTCAACAGCTGGAGGTGAGAGGGGAAACTTTTGCAAGAATCTGGCAACCTGTTCCCCAGCTCCCTTTAAAGCTTACAGAGAACTTGCTTTCACAACCATAATTTAACGACAACAACATTAAGTAACATTAGAAAGAACAGGCAATAAACAGATGATCCAAAACTTCTGATAACTACTTGTTTTGATTGCTGTTATGTAGTGCTCGTTTATTATTAAAATAACTCATGGCCACGTCTACAAAAAAGAGACTTCAGTGTAATTACTACAGAACTCCCTCATTTGAATACCCTGCTATCTTTTTCCATTTTAAGCAAGATTGTTAGAAAGTTAGACTTTTTAAATATTGTAAGTACTGCAGTGACCATTTAAAAACGACAAAGTACTAACATATGAATAAGTATTGATGAGGTTTAATTCAAGGCAACCAACATTGCAACCCATAGATTATTACAGTGAACTACGTGGAACAGACTCGATTCCAACTAATAATAGGTTCAGGCTGCATTATGGCCAACACAAATAGCCCATACATGACGTCTGGTCTAGCAGCGTGACCTGCAAGGCTACAGGATCATGTATCTCTATTGACAGACCGGAATCAATAATTACACTAGATATTTTCTTTGGCAAGACACAAATGGCAACAAGCCCGGTATAATATAACCTTTTCATAGAAAGATATGCTGTTGAAAGTGTTAAGGCAGGGCCGGACAGTTAATGAAACCATGTTGCTAAACTGGATGTCTTTCCAGTTAGATTTGTGTCTTGACGTTAACAAGAAAATCTTAAGGGCTGACTGGAGATCAGCAGAGGGCTAGTTTCCTTGTTGGATGCAGTTGTGTGAAAAACAGTGGTAATCTGGGCCAGATGGAATATGTAGACAAAGAGAAGACCGGAGAGACTCCACAGATTTAGGTCCTCTCTTTATTTCCTAATAATACAATGTATTCATTTAGCAGACGCTTTTCTCCAAAGGGACTTACAGGGAGAATTTGAACCTGCAACTTCTTGACCTGCAGTCAAATACTCTACCTTTGAGCTCTCTTTTATCCCTTAATGTACTCTCTTCTCTCGCTTTTATCTTCTATCTGTCTTCACTGTTACCCATCTTTCTATATTTTCTTCCCATCTCTTGCTGTAGTCTTGCTCTTCAACTCTCCCTCTCTACGGTCCTCTCTACGTAACCTTATTGGTCCCGCTTCAACTTGTCCTCCTCTTCCCATCTCTCTATCCCTCCGTAACCCCCCCCCCGCCCACTCTTCCACCAGTCTGTCTGGATCTCCTTGTCTTCATGGTGACTTCATCCGTCCTTGTCACTCCTTGTTATACATCGCCCTCTCGCTAAGTGGGGGCTAATGCTGCCCATCGATTGCCCCCCCCCCTCCACAATTCTATTAAATTACACACACACACCCCACCACCACCAGTCTGAGGGGAAAATAGCAGGCCAAGTTCAGGGGTCGTCGCTTGTTCGGAGTCCTCTACGATGCATCATTCAAATCCACTGTGAATCTGTGCGCCCACTGCCTAACCCAGCTGCCCACACACATGACAATGCATGTCAAAATAAATACAAAAAATAGATATACACAAAGCTGTGCTGCCCACATCAAATAGACACGTACCTATGTAGACACGCACAAGAAAGCAAACTACAAATTGGGATTTCCGAAGATAGTGGCATAATAGATCTTGTTCAATCCCCCTCACAAAAGAGGATTACATTTGTCTGTTCTAAAAGATTAAATAACATTTCATTTTCAGACAGAGGTCACTTTGCTGTGACTGGGCTGACCCTGAAAAGCTCGGACACATCCTTGACACGTACTTTGCAGACACAGCATTTTAGTGAAACACTAAGCATCAAACCAGCTAAAGACCTACTGACATAGTAAGAAAACAACGCCAACATGGTAAATACCATAAAATCTTCTTATAGACTGCAATTATACGTATGTCCTTTGAAGAACTGTGATAAGAAAGGTCAGCAAATGGACATTGCTTTGGAAGAGTAGGCTAAATGAAAATAAATACAATGTACTGAAAGTACAATTTCATAATAGCCTGGCATCACCAGAATAATTCATATTAGTCTGGAACCTCTCAGTTCAATTTCCAAGGGGGATTTACATTTAGTCATTTAGCAGACACTCTTATCCAGAGCGACTTACAGTAAGTACAGGGACATTCCCCCCGGAGACAAGTAGGGTGACGTGCCTTGTCCAAGGACACAACATCAGGCCGGGAATCGAACTGGCAACCTTAAGATTACTAGCCCGATTCCCTAACCGCTCAGACATCTGACTCATCTGATTTTCAACAGGCGCAGACTAAAATGCCTCTGGACACAATTTGATTGAATTGCATAGATTTACATTTTACATTTAGTCATTTAGCAGACGCTCTTATCCAGAGCGATTTACAGTAAGTACAGGGACAGTCCCCTGAGGCAAGTAGGGTGAAGTGCCTTGCCCAAGGACACAACGTCAGTTGGCATGACCGGGAATTGAACTGGCAACCTTCGGATTACTAGCCCGATTCCCTCACCGCTCAGCCACCTGACTCCCCCAATCCCCCAATCAGAACAAACCAAAATCCTGTTTGCCAATGAAAATGCCTCAACTGTGCTTCAGACATCGTATCAAATCTGTTTGAATGGAAGGGAGGCAAAACCAATCTGCCAGAGCAAATAAAGCATGAGCTTGCAGATTCAACTGGTTCCCAGATGTTGTTACTAACAATTACAAAAGTTAGCTTCAGAGTAAGTCAGTAATTTTAAGTAATGTTTAAAGAAAACACACCAATTATACAATGCAATGCAAAAATAACACACTCTCCTAGATGATCTACTCACCGAAGGCAGGTTGGCACAGTTGGACTTGACGTCGTACTCTATGTAGGCGGCCTCATTCCCCTCTTCCGTCCTGCCCACCTGGGTGTAGCAAAGGTCCCTGGTGGAGTTGATGCGCTGGTCCAACTCGTCCAGGTAGAACATGCAAAGGGCCGAGTCCTCGCTGGGCCGTGTCGACGATGCCATGCGGGTGGAGAACACGCCCAGGAGGACCTCGGGACCTCTGGACACCACGTCGTTCTTGGGTAAACCGAGGCGCACGGCCTGGAGGAGGTTATAGCTTTTCCCGCCGGCCGAGCGGCACGCCAGGGGGACTTCTACGTAGGAGTAGTACGCCTGGTCGTCCAGACACACGCGGGACACGTAGGTGCGGTACTCGCGCGACTGCGACTTGAGGTCGCGGCGGTAGAAGAGGAAGTAAACGTGCTGGCGGTGGGCGAAAGAGGCCACGAAATGGTGGTCGTACTCCGACAGGCGTCCCGCCACGGCCAGCTTGGCCGTCTCCTCGTAGGAGAACACGGGTTCCTGGGCGAGGTTCCGTGTGGAGATAGGAGGGTGGCTGGTGGTGTAGCCCCGCCCCACGAACAGGACAGGTTGGCGGTCGGGGCGTGAGCGGACTATGAGTCCCACAGTGCTCACATTGGGGTGGTTGGCCGCCACGTACTGGGTATCCACCGGCCTCTCAGCCGAGAAGAGCACCTCATCCACAGAGGCTAGACTACGCTTCTGGCAAATTCCTTGGTTGACGCTCCCACACGTGATCAACTCCATGGAGAAGGGGTCCACCAACAGGAGCTTGTTATGGTTGCTGGTGCGTCGTGCCTGGGGACAGTTGCCCACGGTGACGGGGGGCAGGCACTCTCGACTGTCCGTTACGGGCCCCGTGTTGTCTTGTAGCTCAGGCGCCAGGAAGCGGTCCAGCTGGAAGAGGCGGTCCCTCGCCCCGATATAGACTCGGCCCACGGAAGGGTCTGGGTGGAGCGCCAGGTGCTCAAACAGTGTGTCGTTGCGGGAGAAGGATGGATAGGGGTCGAAGTGAGAGGGGTCAGAGGCCAAAGAGAGGCCACTGGGAAAGGGACAGCCTAGGACTAGCAGCAGCAGCGGAGGTAGCAGCGATCGGACTGCTGGGGCTAAAAGACGACATACCATCCCTGGAGGCATGGCAACCAATCTAGGAACCAGACAGATGGCCACTTACCATTAATTTACAAACAGTTCCAAGTATGTACTTGATACCTGCATTGACATATGTCCATGCAGGTAGCAAAAAATATTTTGCTTCACTTTGTCTCCATCTCCAAACATTATACAGCCTAATAAGCTTCACAAGGAATCTGATATTGCATCTGCATTACAAAAGCTATAGCCAATCAAAGTTTCCCTGACTCTGGTCAGAAAGAGCAGGGCATTTGCATTGAAATCCCAATATGAATATTAATAATATAATTTGTATTAATATTTTAAAATAATTTTTTATGACAACTACTAAAGTGTGAGCGGAACCACTTTAGCATGTGTTGTGGAACTGTACTAAATCATAAGCTCACCATTTGTTTCAGACAATGTGTTACAGAGGCATGTCACCTCTTCAACTCCTCAGCAGCTTGACTAAGAAGACATCTCTAGAGAGCAGACCTGAAAGACAACAAAAAAAACAGTAACAGTTATGAGTTTTTCTGTGAACAAAATGTGTGAGCGTATGATGTATGATATATTATATCATATATTTTGACATGCAACCAGATAAGATTTAAAAAAATATATATATATATATAGAGAGAGAGAGAGAGAAAAATTCTATATATTCTATCCCAGGGACATGCTGTGTGACATGTAGCCAGCGTTGGCATAGTTCATTTGAGGTAAGGTGAGGCTGACTCATTCAAATTCCTGTCAGACCTGCTTTTGGGGCAACAGCATTCGTTTCTCTGGACAGAGAAGCCCTTCTACAAAAGCCATGTCAAGTATAGTTAGAGTCTTAAGTACCCCCCCCCCCCCCCCCCACACACACACACTGCTGAACAATCCCTCCCCATTGCTAAGCTACGATGTTAGCGTAGATTCACACTGGAACAGGAGTAATCAGGAGTGATATAAAAAGAGAGTGAGAGAAAGACAGTCACAGTCATCTCATTCTGTTCTTCCACTTGTAACAAATTCCATCCCTCTCTGTCTTCACAGCTCAAACTCAAAGTGATTTGAAGTGCACAGTGTAACAAAGTCATTCTGAGCTGAGCAGTGAAATTCTTAGGGGATGCCTGGAGGCTATACCTTCTCTACACTTCTGTTCCTGTTTTCTCTCTCGCTCCCCCCCTTTCTACCATTTATCCCCCCTCCCTTTCTTCTCCCTCTCCAGTAACTGGCACGGAAGTAGAATTTTTTTCCTGCCAGTACAGACGGGTCTTCGTGTGTCTGCGCCGAGAGAAAGGAAGGGAGAGCGCCAGAGGGGAAGAAAAGTCTGAGACACAGACTGAAAGAGACACCATTCACCAGGCTCCACAGACCCATCCTTACCACAGGCACGAACACACACACATCTTCCCTGGCACACTGGATCATTCACTCTTTTGTGCGAGAGGCTATGTCCCACCTGGGAAAGAGGGGTTGAGGTTGGCACATGGCCAGATCTGGAGTGAAATAAAACCCTATTTAATGCAGCACAATAATAGTTACCAGCATTATCTCTTTACACCCTTAATCTCACACTTCTTTTTAAATGCTTGTTTGATCGACAGTTTACTTGTGCATACAGTTAGGTCCATAAGTATTTGGACATTGACACAATTTTCATCATTTTGGCTCTGTATACCACCACAATGGATTTGAAATGAAACAATCAAGATGTTCTTTAAGTGCAGACTTTCAGCTTTAATTTCAGGGTATTTACATCCAAATCAGGTGAACGGTGTAGGAATTACAACACATTTTATATGTGCCCCCCCTTTTTTAAGGGGGGGGGCACATATAAAAAAAAGTGGCAAAAATAATTGGACAAACTAACAATCATAAATCTAATTGTCACTTTTAATACTTGGTTGCAAATCCTTTGCAGTCAATGACAGCCTGAAGTCTGGAACCCATAGACATCACCAGACGCTGGATTTCGTTCTTCTGTCATCCATCACAGTTGTTTTCTGTGGTCTTCCGGGTCTTTTGGTGTTGCTGAGCTCACCAGTGCGTTCTTTCTTTTTAAGAATGTACCAAACAGTTGATTTGGCCACACCTAATGTTTTTGCTATCTCTCTGTTAGGTTTGTTTTGATTTTTCAGCCTAACGATGGCTTGCTTCACTGATGGTGACAGCTCTTTGGACTTCATATTGAGAGTTGACAGCAACAGATTCCAAAGACAAATACCATACTTGAAATGAACTCTAGACCTTTTATCTGCTCCTTGTCAATGAAATAACGAACTCCCTTTATGAGGGAATAACATACACCTGGCTATGGAACAGCTGAGCAGCCAATTGTCCAATTACTTTTGGTCCCTTAAAAAGGGGGGGTGCCACATATAAAATGTATTGTAATTCCTACACCGTTCACCTGATTTGGATGTAAATACCCTGAAATTAAAGCTGAAAGTCTGCACTTAAAGCACATCTTGATTGTTTAATTTCAAATCCATTGTGGTGGTATACAGAGCCAAAATGATGAAAATGGTGTCAATGTCCAAATACTTATGGACCTAACTGTAGCTACATAACTATACGCTACTTCAGCTCTGTTTTTATTTTATTAACTGAACTAGAGAAAGTTGCTCTTTGATTGATGCTTGCGCCAGAGTTATCGCAACATCAAATCAAAACATGTAGTAGAGACTCTGGACGATAAGGCCAGTCAAACAAAAACAAGAACTGAATGACAGATTTGGGCATTTAATACGAAGTAGAAAAAATATACACAGGCAAAATTTTCGGAATATGAGTTATGGAAGCCCATGTCAAGGTCTGAACTTGCCCCCCACTTGCAAAGGCTGTGAGTCATGAGAAAGCCAGGCCATGGAGGAGTCCAGTGGAGCAGTGTTTGGAATGACAGGCATGTTCAACTCCTGAGAAGTGCTACAAAAAAAAAATGACTTCGCCTTGTTTGCCAGAATTTCTGTGGGTATGTATAATACCGTTTCGGGTATTACTGACGAATTTGGCGTGGCGGTGGCCATTTAAATTTAAAATTTTAAATTATTGTTAAAAGCTCCCTGGTTCTCTGTCCAAAATCAACAGTCCATTGGTTTCCGGTTTGGAGGCGCTGTATTTTTCTCTGTAACCTACCACTGGTATAAACCTGGCCGATCTGTTTGATTTGGAAACAAATTATTCTCTCAGGCAATAATCCAATAACGCTCAACTTCATTCAAAGTTTGGCAGACATTCGAGAAGAGACGAATGGACTTCTGATTCGATTCTCCGACTCAAATCGCATTTTCGCGGCAGGAGGAAGTTTCTTGTCGCTTTAGCGGGGCTAAGGTATCACTTTGAAAGGGAAGAAGGGAGAGGTGTGAGGAACTAATTGGATTCCGTGCATTTAATGTGTTTCTCCTCTCTGAGTAATGGACTTTTCAGTTCTGCTCTAGCGCCAGAGATGGGTCCATGGATACAGGAGTTCATGCACTGGATTCCTGTGGCCTGCTGTTTAGGCACAGGATGGGTCAGCTGAATGAGCAGGTTGACACAACCAAGCTACAGTTCAAGGCCAGCAGCCTAAATCAGTATAGATCTAATTGTAAAAGCTGGGCTTCAGCCTATACAAGCCAACAACAAACCCGCAACAACAACAACAACAAGCTCCTATTGGTGGACCCCTTGTTCATGTCTGCTGCAAAACATGGGGACAGTAGGGATTTAAAGATGGGCAAAGACGATATACTGTACGACAGATTCAGACAAGGGTCATCTGAGGTGTTCGAGCCAGGCCAAAGACTGGGCAGACTGACTGCACAGACCACAAAGGGACATTCCTGTGAGGCACATTTTATTTCAACATTGTCTGCTTCATTGAGTCTACATGTTGGCATTATCCAGACAGAGAGAGACAGAAAGAGAGAGAGACAGACAGAAAGAGAGAGAGACAGACAGACAGAGAGACAGACAGACAGACAGAGAGAGACAGACAGAAAGAGAGAGAGACAGACAGAAAGAGAGAGAGACAGAGACAGAGAGAGAGACAGAGAGAGAGAGAGAGAGAGAGAGAGAGAGAGAGAGAGAGAGAGAGAGAGAGAGAGAGGAATAGAAATCACCACTAACAAGTGCTTGCAAGCATCAGTGCTTCCTGAGAACTGATGGAATGTGACTAAAGATAATAAGCTACAAACCGAGAGAGTGAGAGAGTGAGAGAGAGAGGAAGCAAGAGAGCATGATATAGAAGGGGAAAGAAAAAAGAGGAGGTGGCCATTAATTACAGTGCCTACCCACAAAGCCCTATTCAACGCCCACTCATTCACAGAATGTGGGAGACAGAACAATGGTGGTTTGTAATTAGTGACAAACGACTGGGTGCATAAAACACACAAACACACACACAGAGCAGGTCTTATGGAAGTCCCCCCCCAGCATCCCCTGACTAAGACATGCATCAAAAAAGGACTGAATGAAATGCCAACTGTTTGCATCGCAAGTCAAGTCAAGTTTAGGAAGTGCTTAAACATGCAGACATCAGTGTGAGTGTGACCATGTGCTAAAGTGTTTGAGGGTGACATGAATGTGTTTTAAAGGGCCCATTTCTGGGTGCTTCTTTTAAAATGGTAAATCTCAGCAGGCCTGTTGAAAGAACCCAGTACGGTTTGGCAATTTAGTCACATTATACTACGATATACTACTGCATACTAATCATGAATCATAGTATGCAGTAGTATATCATTTTATTTGATTTATACACTTTCAATACTATTAAAACTGTCACCATATACAAAGCAAGTTTCCTACAATGTACACTGGAATCCTCTTCCAAAATGAGACAAAAAAGACATACATCATTACAAAGGTTACATAATTTCAGCACTGTATTTGCTGCAACCGACCAAGATTTCAGTTGGTTATTTTATATCATCATATGTCCTCTACCAGACCCATTTCTGTCAGAGGCAGTCATTGGGCAGTTTAGAATTAGAGTCCAACATTAATTTCCATATACTGTCAAAATGGCCACCTGGACTGGGCGAAGTTCTCTTTCACAGCAAGTCATGTCAGTCCTTGCTGTGACCCGAGTGGTTTTGATTTGGATCAAACTTATTTATTTGGTTTTATTTTCGACATTGCCCTGGCTCATAGCTGAATGCTTTGCCTGCATGTCAGCTTGATAGCAAGTTAGCCAGCCTTGCTAGCTGACGAGGTTATTTATAGATACCCCCAACAATGGTCGACTGACTACAGGACCACATTCCTCTTCGGCTGATGAAGTTGAGTGGGATGCAGAGCAGAGGGGTGCAATTATCTCCTGCCCTTTCCAGAAAGTTCTTCTCTTTCTTACAAAAAAGACATGGGGGAAAAAAAATAAACAACATTTACTCAGGGTTGAAGGAGATTCGTAATTAGTTCCTTTTAGGGAGAAGTTGTTCTCGCAACTTTTCTGGACATGTTCCACTGGGTCTGGGGCTGAGACACTGGCCACTGGGGAGGAAGTTCCCAAGGCAGTTAAACTTTATGGTCCTTAAGATGAGGCGGTCATCGCTAAGGGAGGCCAAGGGAGGGGAAGGATATCCGGGTGACTCCTCGGTTGGGTCAAGGGGGAACCCTGCTCATTCCAGGGGACAGTTGGAGGTGTGGAACTAATTGACTTGATTGACTGTAATATGATAAGGATTAAAACTAACTTTTAAATCACTACACTAAGAGAGACTTTTCCGCTGAGGGCAAACGGCCAGTCTGAGAGGCTACCATATACTAATACGAACAGCTGCCAGGAAGCCATTAACTGGAACACTCAAGTATATACTGTAATTCAAATGGAAACAGGTGTATTTTGCTACAACTCACATTATGAACAGTCTACTTGAACACATAAGAATAAGAAATTTAACCTCAGAGGAGAGACAACCGCATTTTCACTCAAATAAAACGCTTACCTTTTCTAAGCAACATTCGTAAGTTTAGACCATAAACTATGTGAAAACACATTCCTGGGCAAGACCAGCCAGCTGTCTCCATCCAAAACAACAAGGTTAGATGGTTTTACAATATGCCACTGCACCGTCAGCCCATAATACTCAGACCCTCTGTATTATTTATCTATGCAACCATGTCATGTTTTGTCACAGTCCTGAGCTCTAATAGGGGGGCAATGTGGGTGAAGGCAGGGGAAGGTGTGTTGATGACAACGTAGGGAAGTAACCAAAAAGAATGTAAAATCTGACAGTGCAGGTGAGGAGAGTGTGTGCGTGATAGGTAGCCCACGAGTGCTAGAAAGACAGAGAGGCAGAGAAAGAGAGAGTGAGACTGAGAAAGTGCGACAGACGGGAGTAAATGACAAAGGAAGCTTGTTTTCACAGGTCACCATGATTTATTTCCTCGACCACATTTACGACTACTTGACGCTGCATACACTCATATTCCCACCGTACGTTACCTAGCGGTCAACTCTTCCAGGATGCTGCACCCCCAGTAGGTGGCACTGTAGCTTGTCTGCCACACAGGTCCTCCACGGAGCTCCAGGGAGACTCAGAGGGTCTAGTCTAGTGAATGTCTCTGCTGTTCGCCTGCTTCCTGGGCAAGGTGGCAGTTAAACCAAATTATGCAAACACAACCTATGACATTGGTTTGCTTTGTCTTGCTAGCATCAGGTCTGCTGCTCTGGTTATAGACATGGGGGAACCAACTGAGGTTGGTCTGTGTAGGTAGGTGGATACTGCCCGCTTCCACAATAAACTGTGTGTCAAGCGGCCATCTTTTAGCCCCCGCCTATGTTCTGGATGGACACTCTGTACCAGAAGAAGGCTTGGTGTGCCTACTCCCTTCAGTTAAATTAAGGGAGGATTGTTACCCATGAGTCAGCAACACACACACACACACACGGGCGTCTGGTGGGCCTCTTAGACCAAGGCACGGATTCAGTACAAATCACACCCACACAAACATGGTCAGGACATTCCAGGAGTTTACAGGAAGCTAATTAGTCAGCCACAAACAAAAGAACCCAAACCCTATCGAATATGTAGACACACTGACATTCGCAGGTGTACAAACATAATAAGACTGTCAAAAATGGCCGACGCCTGGACACAAGCAATAAGAAGGCAATGAGAAGGCCGTCGCAAGCCATCAACAGACAAACACTTCCAACTGATACCACGCTGACAAAGACTATGTTTACAACCCAGGAGACAGCCTACAACGATCTTGTCTTCACATAGGGCATTTCATCTAGTATATGTGCTGTCTTCATGCAGAGAATAAACCTCTGTTCTCAACATGCAAAGGTGTCATAATACAGATGTCACTAACGGTTAGTATTCATGCATACTCAGTTAAAATTCTAGGTTTCCACAAAAAGAGAGGGATCTATAAAAGAAAAAGTGGTCTGATGCTGTACATTCAGACGCGTGTGTGTGTGTGTGTTTTTGTGGAACTATGCGTTCAGAGGGAAATTACAGCCAGTGTTTTTATACACTGATTATGGCTTGAAGAAGTATGCCCACATTTTTTGGAAAGAATGCATAACCTTTGCTGACATTGGCTGCAGGGTGGAAATAGTGAGCAGTGGCCATTTTCTTTATGGTCAGTTTCATTATTCACGTCATGGCATAAAAGCAGAAATGTAACCAACTATAGCACTGAGCTGCTGAAACTCCATCAGCATTTGGTGGAAGCTAACGGCTAGCAATAACATTAGCCTGGCCCTAAATACAACCATGCTAATAAAAACTGACCACCTTTAGACTCTAGACTTTAATGACAATTCCAGTGAAATATGATGGGTTTGTGGAAACCCTGCTATATGGCGTTTCAACGAAAGAGAATAACAAATTCCTGTTTCCTAATTCAGAATGTCAGCTACTATTCACACAATGTACTGTAAATCACCCACAGCTTTATTTATGCTTATGTAGTCCGCAAGTAAAATAAATTCAAATTGTAATGTAATTATCTTTCCTCAAGAGGAGTTGGTCTTTCATGTTGAAAGACTCAAATTATGTACTTTCAGGACACACACACACGTTCTTCTTCAAAGGCATCCTATATTCACACACGCACACTCTATATCCCTATACATACAGCAAGTTATACAGAGCCCAATGGACAACCTGACTCAAAGACCATATCTACTATTAGCACGTACCTTTATGGTATATGTGTCAGATCTTCACTGTGTCAAACTACCCTCTGATACTCACAGTTAAGATGGAACAAACCTGGGAGGCTACAACATATGCACCAGTCAAGGTTCAGACAACACCTTTCGAATATATTTTATATTGGAGATTCTTCTAAATTGCCACCCTTTTTGCCTTGATGATAGCCTTGTACCAACTTCGTGTAATAGTAAAATGTAAATGAAAAACCTTGAACCTGTGTACAAATCTTTTGCTGGTACTGAATATGCAACAATCCCTTGGAGACTGAGTCCTACAGCTTGTTAACGGTTAACCTCCCAGTGTTGTCTAAATGTCCCCAAAGGAACCAGCCAATGAGAGCATCGGTTCCAGAGAGTGAAGGAGGCCGGCTACAAGGCTTCTAGAAACATCTAGAGATAAAGGTTTGTGTTGTTGGCATGTTGAATGTTGTGACATTTAAAATACCCGTCATCTCTACATGGTGGGATTTATATCTGTCCTAGAAAACAACACCTCAAAGCAACAACAAAGGAACAAATACTACAGATAAAAGGGAAGGCAGGGTGGAAGGACAGATGCAATGTCTGTAATATATAGTGAAATGAAGATGGCAAAGAGAAGAGTGGTATTTGCAGACAGAAAAGTGGGAATGAGATAAAAACACAGGTGGCTACCGAGAGAGAGAGAGGTAGATTTTTATAAACAGCGACAGTGTCAAATGACAGAGACAGAAAGATAGAGAAAAAGCGAGATAGGCCAAGGCAAAGACTGAAAAGACAGAGAGAATGACAGACACAGACGGGGTAGCGTCAGCTGGGGAGAATAGGAGAGGGGGC
Organism: Osmerus mordax; assembly: GCF_038355195.1. Taxonomy (NCBI): domain Eukaryota; kingdom Metazoa; phylum Chordata; class Actinopteri; order Osmeriformes; family Osmeridae; genus Osmerus; species Osmerus mordax. Next base: position 3,791,696 of record NC_090050.1, on the reverse strand, counting down.
GGCTCTGGGAAGAAACACAAATATTTTCCCTCATCGGCATCAGGCCTGACACAGCAAGGAAAACAAGCGTCTATTTATAACTGCTGAGACAGGAGCAACACGTGGGAACGGCCAGACAGATGGACAGATGACGGAGCGAGGGATGGGGAGGAGCAGGAGCAGGGGAAACACTTCATAGAGAGAAAGAGGGGAGGGAGTGTTTGGACATACAAAGCAGTTATCAAACACAAACACGCAAACAGACAGTCAGTTACCTCAACAGACTTGTAAAAAAAAGTTCCAGCTTATACCCATTTCAGACAGTACCGAAATGAATAAATGTAAATGTAAAAATGAATAAATGTACCATACACCAGACTCCCTCAGGCAACACAACATAGCAAGGTTCATGCTCAAGGTGAACCAAGTCAAGCTTAAGGACACACACACACACACACACACACACACAAGTACAAACACAGGCACACCAAACAAGGACAGACAAATATGCGCCCACAAACACAAATGTACACACACAGAAACACAAGCGCACATGCACAAACACACTTTAATAAAATCCTATCCATCTATCCTTGCATGAAACCAAACAATGTACCCAAACACGAAAACACACTCTCAAACACAAACACTCCATCGGCACACACTCAAGCACACTATGCCTTCAGTGACACTGCTTCCTGGCGCAGACGGTGCCTCATGGTTTGGAGAGGCAGGAAAACGAAACCTGGAACTCTCATGGAACAACAAATCAAACATGGAGACGATGACAACGTTCAGGACGGGACATTGCAGCTGCACCCTTGAAAACACTCAGCTCACAAATCCGGCTTCATATTCACTCCCTGGTGCTTTCATGCTGAAGTCTGTAGCATTTACATTTAACATTAGCATTAAACAATTGGCCACTGGTAAACATTCCCATTTCCCGTTTCCACTCGGCTTTGCAATGGTAAGGGGTGTGCGTGACCTCAAAAGTATTGTAGTTAACAGAATATGCCTGCACCTTAAAACAGTGTGACTGTGAATGGATTTGGGTGGAACAAAGTTGGGGGGCAGGGGGGTTAGCAGCGGACCAAAGCTAAATGATGACACAGCATCACCGTTGTGAAACATTGAACAACGGGTCCATAGATTAATTTCCGATTAACCACTTCCTCCACCCCTTAACAGAGTGTATGGTTTTATATATACAGACCAGGGGTGAACCAAATGTATATGTTACTTTTAAGATGCGTGTTTAAAGTTGTTTTCTCTCTTGAACAGAGATCTTATTGGGATTTTTATTTTTGTTTGAATTGTTCATCACTTGTATTATTGTTTTTATTGATTTTATGTAAAGCACCTTGAGCTACAATTCTTGTATGAAATGTGCTATATAAATAAAGTCTTACTTACTTACTAAAAAGCCTTCAATAGTCTTTGCAGTGCTATAGTGGTCTTTCACAGGAAGCAGAAGACATTGACTCTAGGAATCAATGTCAATCTAAGCAGTCTGTCTATCTGATCGCTCATGATACATATCTAATAACATAGAACATAGTGACAACTGACTATAAACTGGCAGCTGAATGTCACCAAGGTACTTATATATATATATATATACACAGTACTGTGCATAAGTCTTGGGCACCCAAGATTTTTTACACAAATAATGTCTTATACTGTATTTCTTCAATTAAATGCTACAGCTTTTCTTGAATTACATGTTTCAATGAGGGCGGTGTGTACACAAGGGCAGCTTTTATTATTATTATTTAATTTGTAATTAAGAACAACACAGGAATTTCACAAAGCAGTTTATTAATTAGTAGGCGACATCTCTGGTGTCTCGTCGGTGAGGAGGCAGATGAGGATACTAATAGCGATGCAGAAAGTTTTTTACCGTACCCATTTGTAGTACAAATAAATTAGAATTATAGTAAATCAAAATTTAATGTTGCTGCATTTTTTCGTTTAAGTGTATCAGATTTGAATGCAACTTTTAATCAAAGGAATATATGTAATATAATTATTTTAGTTTAAAAGTGCAATTTTGCAAAAGTTGTTGTTAAATTGCATTATTTCTTGAAGCATTTTTCCTTAACCTTTTTTTATTTTTTATTGTGCCTAAGACTTTTGCACAGTACTGTATATATATATAAATTTATATACACAGTATTTCTTCGAATAAACGCAGCGGCGTTTATTAAATAACGTTCATTTTTGGTGCAGCGTTTATTCGAGGGCGGCGTTTAATGTAGCTGCAGTGCAGCAATAGGCAACTTCGTTGCTGGCATTGTGACAAATGAATCAATCATGCAACTAAAAACGCAGGTTTCATTTACTACCGCTGACCTCCTTGTCTATTCTTTGTTTGTCTATGAGTGCAGCAACTCCCTTTCTCATTGGCTATCAATTAGGTGTGTGTTGGTAGTAGCCTACAACTGTCTCAAATACAAGTGTTCTACATTGTGAACAAATCTGTATTCAAATCAATATTGTACATTGTGTTGTGTAACATGTGTAAATTGTATTATATACACATTTTGGGTAATTGTTATACTGCTATGTTGTTTGGAACTGCACCCAAGACTTTCTCCCACTGTTGCACTTGTGCATATGGTTGAGTGAAATTAAAAGGGATTTGATGTTATTAAGCAGTGTTTATATAATATTATTTATATAATAACTAATGAGTGAGTGAATGAGTGAGTGAGTGAGTGAGAGAGAGAGAGAGAGAGAGAGAGAGAGAGAGAGAGAGAGAGAGAGTGTGTGTGTTTAGGCAAGTCTACTGAACTCGTAACTTATGGTAAGGCTGACTAAACACAAAACACCAAACACACCCACACCTTTCTGTCGTAGCCTGGGTAATAACGAGTGATTCAAAGATAGGGAGAGCAGGAGAGAGAGACAGAGAGAGAGAGAGAGAGAGAGAGAGACAGAGGGTAAAATGTTAGTATGACCACGGTGCTGTCTGGGCGCTGCTGAATGATGTGTGTGTAAAACATAGCCCATGTACAAAGCACCCCTTTGTATTCCTGTGTACCCGATGCTGTGTTTCCATAACGTCGCCTCCATAAAACACTGGGTGTGGGTCCCTAACAGCGCGGGCTGACAGACCTTCCAGGGGTGAAAATGATGCCGTAAAAAACAGCGAGGGGAGCACCATAATGGGAGCTGGAGTCGTTTTAACTGCAGCACCACAGCAGAGGGTTTAGAGAGGCACTGAGGCGTCTGGAGGGCGTCTCAATACTCTCTTTGGCCCGAGGTAGACTACAGAGGAGTATTGGGACTTTAGCAGTGTCGGTGTTGGTAGAGAGTCGCCTCCGTAACAACTAAAACCTACAGCAAGTCGCATGCGACTTATAGGTGCATTCCATGGGTTCTAGAACACCCACTGAATTCTAGATGGTTGACTAAATACTAGAACACTCACTGGATGTTCACTTAGAGTGTGTGCCTGTCTATGGATATCTTAGGGTCTCACTCACACACACACAGGATAATTGTTGACCCTAGCACATCCCTATTTCTTTCCTCCAGCACTCTCTTCTCTAGTGTCTGTGAAATGCCTTGGATTCTTGGAACTAACTGGCATCAGGGTCTGCTATCAGGGTTTGCTGTCCGGGTGTGGACAAAATAAATCATTGTCTTATTGAACTCTATAAAAAACGCCAACCAGGAGCTTGTCCTTGACTGTACTGGCAACAAAGGCCCTACCAATGGATCACAGAACAACGTTTAAGAGAGAAAAAGGAGCCTAAAAGGTTAATGCATTCTCTTTTTCCTTCCCGTTTCCATTTCCTTGTTCTCTTACATAGCTTTGATAGCAGGTGGGCCATGGATGCAGTTAAATCTGACATAAGGGGCAGGCTCACATTACCCCGCACACACCCATGCACAAACGCATGAAGCATTTTCAAAAAGTACAAATTGTATACGACATAGTGCATTGTAATTCTAGAGGAAACATCATTGGAATTGCATTCCCAAAACAACAGTGCTGTACTAGACCACCTTGAAGGCTCTCCTTCTACACCATGCATTACTACCCTGTAGTTACAAGCATCGCACACACACACACAAGTTAACCAACTAGCCAACCGACCCATATCACAGCACCGAGAAAACCTCAGGCAGATTTGCATAACTGTGCCTGCCTGGGAAGTATGGAGGGAAGACTGGAGGAGTGTGAAAATAAACACAAAGGGAAAAGATAAGGGCTTTGGCACATTCCTGGGGTAAACTTGCATAATGTTGTTGACATCCCAGTTGAGTGTAAGCTTGGCGAGTCCCTCAAGATGACTTTGGATCGGCCACACGGCCACGTCTGTTTTACGATGTGGGGGTGAGAATGGTCCATGAACTGTTGAAGGACGATGGCTGTAGTTTTGGTTATTAGTTTGAAAGGGAGGGAGGTGGTAGGGAGGCAGAAGAGGAGATACGCCTCCTTTTTGGGTGCCTGTCCTTCACACCACCTGTCTGCTGTCCTCGTCTCTCTCTCTCCCTTTCTCGCTCTACCTCCATCATTCTCTTTATCTCTCCCTCCCCTCCCCCCTCTTGCACCCTCACAGCCTGAATCTTTTCTTCTGTCTTTCTCTTCCGGCTTCTTTTTCCTCTTTCGTTTTTACATCTCAACAGGACCACACTCCTTCACTCCTTTCTTCTCTGCCTGAATCGTTTTCCTCTTCTTTTTCCCCTGTATTTCATTCCACTATTCATCAGTCTCTTTTCAGATATTCCCTGCCTATTTTTACACCACCCTCCCTCCCCAACTCTACTCTCCTCCCTCTCATCCAATCTACCACCACCCCAAAAAGAAGCCACAATGTTCCTCCCATGTGTGTCTGCCCTATTCTTCCCAACCATAAACACAGCCTGCTCTTAAAACGCTTGACATTTCGACTTGAACCACCCCCCCACCCCCCCCCCCACCCCCACCGAGCACATTCAACACACCCTGCAGAGGTCCTACCACCAACCAAGTCCTAAAGGCAAACATGTACAATTTAGTGTTTAAATCCCCCTACTTTCAATTAAAAGAGACAACCTCACTGAAGAACTGGAAAAGGTCTCGTCTCCTGGACAGAGATTAATTGATAGCCGAGCAGATTCCACGCGATTCTTTGGAAGCACAGGTGTTTACTGCAAAGACGGAAAATGTATCACCAAGGGCCTCTTTTGGAATGCATTGGTCTTTACCCGACCATCATTGCCATTACTGTGTGTTACATGATCATGCTGTTTAGTTTTGCTTGTTATTACAGGAACTTGGGAGGTCAGATAGCTGAGCGGTGAGGGAGTCGGGCTAGTAATCTGAAGGTTGCCAGTTCGATTCCCGGTCATGCCAACTGACGTTGTGTCCTTGGGCAAGGCACTTCACCCTACTTGCCTCGGGGGAATGTCCCTGTACTTACTGTAAGTCGCTCTGGATAAGAGCGTCTGCTAAATGACTAAATGTAAATGTAACTTGAAGGCCTGTTACATCACACGTTTATACCCATGTTCTATGATGGCCATTGAAGTGATCCTTTCAGCCTAAACTATATCTGAGGGGCTGTGTGAAGGTATGGAGATTGTGGTTGTGTTACATACCACCGCACTCATTATTTTTAGCCCGAGGAGTATCTTTTTTTTGGCTAGGTGGGGCACTTATGATGTTTAAAAGTGACGGGCCAAACATACTAGAGCTTATACATGAGTGTGTGCGAGTTTTGAAGGAGTGGTGGACAGTGTTTGGGAAAGGGAGGGCTTTGAAGGCGATACCCCACCCATATGAGCAAGTGATAACAGAGAAGGGAAAGAGTGTGTGTGTGTGTCCGCGTGCTTGTGTGTACACACAAGGCACGGTAGCACTCCACAGTCAAGTCTCACACCTCCACTACAACAGTCTCATTCATCACTGTGTCCCAGATAGGACAAGGGTCACCAGCCCTCACACACACACACACACAAACACACCTCATTATGCAGGAACACAACAGACAACAACATAAACCCTAACAGTTGCCCAGCGTAGTAAACATCTTAACAAGGTCTGTCTGACCTGACCTTGAGTCAAACATAAACTACAAAAACGACTGTTTTACGCTCCTACAGTTTATTCTTTCAATGGTCTGGGTCCTGATTTTGGTCAGCTAGTTATTTGAAGACAATAGCTACTATGATTTGTTATGAATTGAATATATGGTTTGGTTAAGAATGACTGTCCAATGTGATCAATACAGATATGTACGCAGCTGTCTAGACACTGATGAACACGGCATCTCACAAGTCTTAGACACGCAGATACACGTACACATTCAGACAAAAAGAAACCACACCCACACACAGACAGACAGAAACACACACACAATGAAGTACAAAAAAAGCATGCAAATGTTGGTCTGGCGTTCACAGACGTGCACACACACACACACCTACATAAACAAAGCCAACGGAAGTTCAAGCCACTCCAACCTCTTCACTCTGACAGAGTAAATCCATACCCTGCCCAGTCATCAAGCTTAACCTGAGGGGATATCCACTCCAGTCATAAAGCTTAGTCGCAGGCAAATCATATCATGGGGAATCCTCTGCCCCAGCCCTGCACACCCCTTCATATGCCTACTAATGGTCCGGTCCACCCATCTACCCACCCAAGGGGGCAGCCAAACCAATCAGGAGCAGACTGGGACAAGATGATGGGTACTTTTTGGGGTTACATTAACCGACAAAATCTTGTGGTTTCACCCTCCAGATCTCCTAATAGGGTGGTGGTGGTGGTTTTTCTAATCCCTTCTGTTCCCAGACCAGGGGATGGACAGCTCCATTTAAAACACAATAGACATCCAGCCAGCTTCCCCATCACCCTCCTGCTGATTGCAAATAGTACTGGAGGACTAAGGCTTGTGTGTGTGTGTGTGTGTGTGTGTGACGAGTGGGAGTGGGGGTTGGTGGGAGGATAGATAGTTACAGGAAGGGTGATGGTGGAGGAGGTGAAGGGGTCAGCACACTAACTCACACAGTCGATGTGTACAGTACATGTGCCTACGCACTGCCAACACACTTGTATATAGATTCCCAAGCAAGTACATATGTAAACCTAGCCCAAACCATGAGCGCACACACACACAGGCAGTGTATTGACCTCAGAAACACCATGACCACAGCAGCCCCCGTAGAGGCCCAGATGAGCTCTCTCCTGTTAACGCTGGTAGGCCAATCAATAAATGAGATTGACCTACCCTCTCTTGCGCGCGCACACACACTCTCTCTCTCTCTCACATACACGCACACACACACACTGTCAACCCCTCCACACAGATCATTTATTCTACACCTTTACATAAACACAAAAAATCTGTGAATTCACAGGGCATACTAAAACCTACAAACACATGTGCGCGCGCACACACACACACAGCACTGTCACCGCCCACCACGGCATCACTTATTCAACGCCTACACACACAAAACACAAGAAAACTGTGAACTCATGGTGCACACACTAAACTTACTAACACACACACACACACACACACAACTGTGTAAATACCATGGAGTAACTGTGTGGAAAACGATACTCGACTAAGCAGGAACAATAGACCGTATGTTGCTGAGCGTACACGCCAAGTATTAGCGTGCAATGGTATACTGGTTTATCTGTTTGGCTTGTGGACAGGGTGGGATGAGCATAATGCTATCAGCACCAATGAGTATCCACAACAAGTGAACTCAGTTAATCAAGTGAATCAGCTGTTGTTTTGCTCTCGGTAAGAGCTGGTTTCTTTGTCAATGTGGATGGAGAAGCTGAGGGCTCTGCCTTTGAAACCAGGAGGATGTGTGTCTGTTCACCTTCAAATCCTGTCTGTCTGGGGGGGGGCAGTCTATTTCCACAGCCCTGTCACAGTCTCAATGTCTCATCTTGGGTAAACCTGACAGGAAGCCAATTCATATGAATTGACTCTCACCACCCTCCAAGCTAGCTAGATAGTGTCAATAGCCCATGTAGCTAGGTGGATGCTACTGTGGGAGCATGCATATAAATCATTTTGACATGAAAATATCTGTACTCATACATGATCATCCCTAGGGAGTACCAATTTAGTTACCCTCTTAACGGGGTATTTTCTTATCTCATGGAACAAATAGTGTGTGGTGGTAAATGTTGATTGATGAATCTGCGTTGAAGATTTCAGTTTTAATTTGTATGAGGAATGCTAAGACTTCATTTAGGGTTTCTGGCACTAACTAATAAGGGTTCCGAGGAGGATAAAGAGGCCATTTTGCTTCAAAGTGCTGAAGCAGACGCTTGGATCTTTAGGCTTTGAAAGAGTCAGGTACCAGATGCAGAAGCTGGCAGAGGACCACAGACACCAGTTATTTTGCATGCGCAAACACACACATAATTTTGCACCCTATATACACACACACACACACACACCAACCATGGCTGCCAACTGTGCCTCCAATTCCCAAAAGTCTTCATTAATTTCTCTTTAGCTTGGTCCAGCCTCATCAGGAAGCCTTGTTCTCCAGCGCTTAAGAGGAAATCAAAGACGCTCAAAGTAAAAGAGCATCTACTGCTTTGTTTGCGCCAAGAACAATGGAGCCCGCCGCGATGGCCATATTTAAAAATAAAAAGGCTGCCATCCACTTAGCCCTGTTAGGAGTTTCAAAAATACCGGACCCGGCACTCAACCACAATGTAGCCGTTGTGGGAACTAATGTAAGCTACTATATGGACCACAGTGGGCCATATAGTAATGAGTCATACTCTGATTGGAGGAGAATCCTTTCATGGTACAGAGCAGGGCTGAACAGTGGGGGCTGGTTCCAATTATTTGTCAGCTTGCATTGAGCTGGCATAAGAGAGACTAGTGTGAGTGAGGATGCAGGGTGTGTCATGTCATGTCAGCCACCTGGGGATAGTTGTCCATTACTGATCAGGCCCCATGTGTGTTTAACTGGTCCACTGGGCATTGTTGAGGGGAAGTCTCACCCTCTGGCTCCAAAACCTGCCCATTGTCTCCTTAAATCTACTTCTCTTTTCTCTCTCACAGGGGCCTTCTTTCTTCTCTACCTCCGTCTGTCTTCGACGTTGTCTTTTTTCATCTTCTTTTGTTTATTATTTATCCGCATCCATCTGTGGATCTTTAGGTCTATCTTTGGGTCGCCATTTTGGAGAGGCGAGATGGACAGAGCGGGGGATGGAGAAGAAACAAAAGCACAAACAATCCTGATGTTTCCATAATTTCCAACCCTGTCACACTACATAGGAACTACTTAATGTCCAAACTTGTTTTTTCTGTCCACATTTATCTTTGAATCTCTCACATTTAACACATTTTGGACTTAACCTATTCCACTTAAAATTCTAAAATCAAACCCGCCAACAAATAAACAAATACAAAAAGACCAAACCACACTGGGGCAGAACACAAGTTGGTATTCTCCCACATTTGAATAACAAAACACACCACAGCCCATGGCCCAGTTGACAAAGAAAGCAACTAATTAGCACAAATATCATAACAAATGCACTGTGTCTGTGCTTCAAGGAATTTTCTAGGCCATGCATGTTGGTCACAGCAGTGTAACCTTAGATGCTATTAGCTATCCATCAACAGCCTTTGATTGACAATTTCAATTTCTATAGGGGGTATGTATTCTTGTATTATTGACCGACAATGGCAAGGCTTCATCGTAGATTATCCACATGCACAAGAGGATGGCCGCCATTTTAAGCTCTCCCTTCAACCATTTTCTTTCAAGTCAGCTAATTACAACCTATGAACCTGTGAAGGAAAAGATGACCCAGTTTTTTTTTCCACCATTCACAGGTCTTCTCATTTGATAGCTCAGGATATTAATTTCCTTAACATCTAAGAGGGCTGAACCACCCTGCAAAAGCCTTACCCCTTCCCTGTCAATCATTTCTAAAAAGTTATGTACTTAAGGAAATAGGGTATTAGATTGAAAATAATATGCATAACTAGACAACTAGCAAATGTCACAGACGGTCATGCCGTGATTATGATTCTGGACAGTTTGTAAGGCGGGCAAGCCAGGGATGGATGGATGGAGGTGACTTTGGAAAATGGAGATGAGGATGACCAAGGAGGGAAATTCTGCTTTGTCTCTTTCTACTGTCTCTCTGTTCAGTCTCTCTCGTTCCGTGTCTCTCGCTCCCCGTCTCTCTCTCTCTCTTTGTCTCTCTCTCTCTCTCAATGTCCCTCTCTCAATGTCCTCAATGTCCCTCTCTCAATGTCCTCAATGTCCCTCTCTCAATGTCCCTCTCTCAATGTCCCTCTCTCTTTCACCGGTTCTCTCTAAGGCTAAATGACATGATTTGATTACTTCTGTCTGCTTGTTATGACTACTGCTCCCTCACTCCAAGTAAAGTCACCTTGCTGCACGAAGAAAGAGTGTGCAGATAAGCTAGCCGATTGCAGAGTGCGATTACATTGCAACTTTATTAGGTCTTTTGGTACAAGTATGGTCATGCAGAAACTGCCTTGCTAAAGGCCAGGGAGGATAATGGGGAGAAAACACAGGAAAATGCCTGAGGGCTCGTTTCTTAGGTCGAGGGCTTGGCTGTAGTGAGACAAACTGTAATATGAGTGTGCGTGTGTGTGTGTGTGAGATCTCATTTTGTGTCTCATCTGAACAGTGCAGACCTTCCAGACATATGGTTGCTCACATATTACAGTCCCTTTGGGAAATGTTTTTTTTATGATGAGAGGACACTTTCTGAAATAACCACATCCTTTTGTGCACTTTAAATCGTGAGGCGAGACAGAGACCTTGTAAACATCTACCTTGTAGGTTGTTTGTGACACCATGAAATGACAACATCTCTTTTACAGGACACCCAACAATACCTCAGTGTTGATCTTGTTTTTCCTTAAACCAACAGAATAACAAAAGGCAGCTCTAGTGTATGTGTCATAAATAGCGTGTTCTACATGACTATGGCAGTCTGCAGCTTGAGTCAAGTGAATGTCTGGAAAACAGCAGCGCTGTCGTCAGACAGGGCGAGGGGTCATCTTGTCAGAACCCTGTGAAGACGTCAGCACGGTACAGGCAAGAACCCGCTTTTGTTCTCAAACCTTGTTGATGCAGTGAGTTCAGACAGAGAACACCTTATGGTCACATGAAACGTTTCAACCCAGCCATACTTATATGACCACAATTGAACCTCATCATTCACACAGCATGTCCAGACACTGCGAGAGTAGAGGCTCCACCCTGTCACACACACACACCTGAAAATATCCCAAATCTTTACTGGGAGTGTGTAGGCAGAGTTCCCTCTAGAAACGCTGTGTCTAGTTTTCATCTAGTGCTGTGTAGTGCTGGAGTGATGGTACAGTCAACTTGAATGATGGCACTGAGTTACAGAGAACATAACTTGGTGACACCTGGGACTTTGGCAGACCTGGCAGGAATAAACATGGAATAACCTACACAGTCTCAAAGTCTCCTCTCTCATCCTTGAAGTCATCAAACAGCCACTACCTTCACTTCAACAGGGCTGGTCTGTGGAAGCAGACAGGTTTGTTCTAAGTAGGTTCACTCCACAGTCCCCCTGACTGAAGGGTTTCTTATCAGACCCCCTGATGTTAGTTAAGACGTCTGATACGATTAGAGGCAGTCTAATCTACAGTTGCCTCGGGCCGGCCTTAGTCCTATACCAAACATCCATCAGGATGGCGCACAGTTGAAATGTCTCTATGGGCAGGAGTGATGGGGAGGGTGAATGTGTGCATTTGAGGTGTGTGCATATTTGTGCACACGTGCGCGTGTGTAATAGCTCAAAGCTGACATTAAATTGGCAAACCTTTTTTGTCAAACAAACTGTGGTCCCTTTAGACTTCAAGGTCCAGGGTCTATCCTTGGACCAGATTGTGAACAATTGATCTGATTATGAATCTTAACCCGGAACTCATTTACACATATGACCATATTAAATAAATGTGCCTGGCTACAACTTCACATGGGATGCCTTAATGTCCGAGTCCTCCACTTATTCCACGACATCATTCAAAGCAGAGGACAACGGTTTCAAGACACAATCCTATCTTCTCCTTCTTATGTACTTAAATGCTGTAATCTATCTTATAGTATGTGCATGGTGGCAGATCATTCCTGCAATACTGAGCTCTCTTCCCGTAATTAGTCCATGTGACAGGTTTTAAAACCATCATGGCACGGTATGGTTGACTTCAGTATGGCACGGTGTCTGAGACAGGTGGGCCATGTTCTGTGGTCTGCTGAGGGTTACGTTTTTGAGCGTACCAAAACACACACACGCACAAACACTTCCCCTGCTGGGTTTCCTGTCTGCCCCTTGCTGATATTTTCCCTGTAATCTAATACTCGGCTACTCATCTCCGGTCTGGTTTGATAGAGGTGTGTGTGTGAGTGAGTGTACATACACGCAGATATACATGTAGATACATGCAAATTCACAGGATTCACAAAACAAGGGTCAATGTTTCCCCAAACATATTTTTCTCTGTGCTGACAAAGTCATAATGTTCAAGACAGATCACATAAGAGAAGCAGAGAGACAGAGTCTCAGACAGAGATTTTCTAGATAATGAGAAAGATCAAAAGAGCTCTAGAACAAGACAGAGGTCCAGAGAAAGAGAGATAGTGAGAGAGAGACAGATCAAGACAGAGATTGTGACAGAGATCGAGAGAAAGAGACAGGCAGAGAGAGACTAGGATTGCACGATATACATAGGACAGATAATTGGCAGAATATCGGCAAATTTATATTATGTATCATTCCGATTCATAAAATATTGACAATGCACGTTTGAATTTTCCCCCATTATAACAACAGTTTCTCCGGTTCCTAAAGTCCCCAAAACTCGAGGCTGATACCGACATGTTCGTATGGGTCCCCTGATTGGCCCCAAAGCTAATACACACTCTGACCAGATACAGCGCAACCAAGGGGTGGAACCTAGGGTTAGGGTTACTTCTTTTTTGATATACATACAAAAACGAGGAATTATCTATTCTCTCATAAGTATAGGCCATGAGAAGCAGGCAATTATCGGTTATCAGTATTGGCTTAAATCCATATTGTGCATCCCTAACGGAGACAAAGACAGAGACACAGAGACACAGAGAGAGAGAGAGAGAGAGACACAGAGAGAGAGAGAGAGAGAGACACAGAGAGAGAGAGAGAGAGAGACAGAGAGAGAGAGAGAGAGAGAGACACAGAGAGAGAGAGAGAGAGAGACAGAGAGAGAGAGAGAGAGAGAGACACAGAGAGAGAGAGAGAGAGAGAGACACAGAGAGAGAGAGAGAGAGACACAGAGAGAGAGACAGAGAGAGCGAGAGAGCGAGAGAGCGAGAGAGCGAGAGAGAGAGAGAGAGAGAGAGAGATCAAAGAGAGAGAAACTGTATTTTCTGAGTGGGTATGTGTGTGTGATGACCAGCTGGGTAAACACACTGAGGCCAGGCACTGTTATTGTGTTGGGCCCTGGATGAGCTACTGGACGTTGGGGGGGGAGGCAAATCTCAGCCAAAACACCACTCCCTCAATCGAATCGCTGTGTGCGTGTGTTCACGCACATGTGTACATGCACACAATCATAACAACCCCCCTCAAAGTGAGGTTACAGTGAGAACGCAGACAATAACAACCCACTCTAGAGGCCCATGCCTTGAGGCCGCCGGCTTGTGTGAGTGAAGGGATGTTTAAACAGTGACCAAATCACAGGCTTGGCTGAGTGCTAGAGCCATAATTATTGTGCTTAGAGCTGCTGGAGCTAATGTGGACAACCTGGTGACTAAGGGATATGAGAAACAGTACTGTAAACCTCAAGCGTACAACAAAAAGGTTAAAGGTAAGAAGACAGCAGAATGCTGTCATGTGACACCTGCTAATATAAGGATTCTAAATGATCTGCTGAAACGGGAACCTGAGGACGTTAGCCAAATGTTTCTCTATACGTGTGAATGTTTAGTGTAGTGTGACAGCAGGAGTTGAATCCCGGAGTTGGGAGGCCTGGCAAAAACATGGAGAACCGGAACACGGTCATTCCCTGTGACATAATAGTGGTTTACGGTGTAATTGAGACGCTTGTTTCGCCACATGGTCTGTGAGGAAAGGTTAAAGGAGGTGCAAAACAGCTTGGAACACCCGTCCGGGTTCAACTACAACAGCTTCCTCCCTCTTTTTCCCCAACTCTCCCTGCTCCACCCCAACTCTCCCTCCCCCCTTTAACCTTCCTGACCTGGGAGAAAATACCCAGATCCAACTGTGATTTTTCAGTGTGATCAAACCACTGGGATTTGAGGGAGCATTGGAAGATGGGAACCCTTGCAAAAACTGGCAACACAACAGAAGAAATCGGAAAGGGGGGGGGGGTACGTTTCTAGTTTATGTAACCAAGGTCAGCAGGAGAGAAAAATAATAATAACCCCCCCCCTTCCCTCCCCAATAAAAAGAGCAATGGGCAGCAAAGGAGTAAGAGAAGAGGGTTGACCAAGGACCAAAGGAAAGGAAATATGAAAACAGACTGATAAAAGCTACTGTAGAAGGAGGGAGGGATTTTTAGTGGGTTAAGCTCCCTCGGCTTCTGTTTGTGTGTGTGCGTGTGTGTGTGTGCGTGTGTGTGTGTGTGTTGGAAGGGGTGGGGGGTAATTGGGACCAGATGTTGACACTTTAAATAGTTGCTGAATGCGCTGGGATGTGGTTGTGAGTGTGTGGGATCTTGTCACCAGAGGTGAAGGAACCCAAAACCCAGACGGTGAACTTTTGCATCATTCAGATGAATTGAAGGACGTGTCTTGAAGGATTACACTGATGTTCCCTGCTTTGTCTAGTAATACAGCACAAAATGTAAATAATCTTTTGAAATCATAATGCGTCCGAGATCTGGACTCGGCACTGCTAGTTCAAGATATCAAGGAATCTTATGAAGAAGTAGTGTAACACCCCCCCCCCACACACACACACACACACACACACACACACACACACACACCCACACACACACACACACACAAACACAGAACCGACAATAGGTGGTCTTTCCAGCTATGTTGATTCCGTGCCATTCCCACCAATTTAAAAACGTGTTTCCAATTGTCTAGTCTTACCTTTAAAATTCCTTGTTTGATTGTTCTATCCTTGACATTTCAAACTTGACAATCCAAACGTAAAATTCTAACTTGCTGGACCCCCATATGAAGCAAGTGAAACCTAAAGATAGAAGAAATATGATTAATAATCATGACCTTGGAGTGCATTCAGCAGCCCTATAATGGTCTAGGTTGATATATGATAAGGTGTTACAAACAGTAAAACAATTAAGCTTTCTACACATACAACTATTTCATGCTAAAGATTTATTTCTGAACTGGTCATAAGCCTTTTCAAATACTTAATACATACTACATCTTCATTCATGCTAGCCAGGTGAGGCCACCATGCACTGGCCGAGAACAAGGCACCTTTTGTCTGAGGCAACAATGGAAGCCTTGCTGAACATGGTGGAGCAAAGCCGGTTACAAAAGTCACCTAAAAAAGGCTACCACAGAGTAAAGAGGTTTGGCAGAACACAAAGCACTTTCATGAAGTCCAACCGTAGAAGAATTTCCCAGGCTTTACATTGAAGTTCATAAAAGAAACAACTGCATTCAGATTATAACATGTCAAAGATGTGCAGCTACAATGCAGTGCAATAAGATGCTTTGAACACGTTTCATTATGACTGGGTACTACAGATAAGATGTTTTTGGACCTTCGGATGTTCAATTAGATAAAACAACATAGGAACTCGAGCTAAAAACTGCAAATTCAAATAAAGCAATCATCAAATGATCAGACACACCATTGTGTCCGGACTATACCGAAACCGCATTGCCAACAAGACTACACATCAATAGTTAATTCACCACCAAGGCTCACAAGGCTTATGATATGCCAGCATTTGGTTTGTATCAACTTAATCTTTGTACACCTAGCAACATTTTGGTAAACAAAAAATGGTACCCAATGGCATTAACATTATTCATCTGCCTAATATCCTTTTGGTCATCTTTTTGTCAAAACCATACCATGCAGGACTTCAAAATGATGGAGAACAAAACGGTCATGGTCATGGCCAGGAATGTTGCTTATACACAAGGGCCAAAGCTTGGGCCAATCCCCAGAAAACTCCCTACAGGTTGTGAAAGGAGAAAGTAGTAACTTATACATCTTTGCCCTGAGGTTTCAACAAGCATCTGATGTCTTAGCCCAATCGCCAAGGCAACCGGTTTTACCAGCTCAGGAAACCTTTCAGGGTTCCGTCAGCTGATCCTCCTTCGTCAATCCGGGATCAGAAAGGATCCCTACTCCTGGATCTGTTTGGTCTTGCATTGTGACTACTCAGGCCCAAGCAGAAAGAGTGGCTCAGTCATAGAATGGGCTCATTAATCTGTGACCTAGCCTGAGACCGCTAGGCCCAAGTTGACGTCAGTTAAAAGGAGGGGGTGGGGGGGGACTGCCCATCTTGAATACTTTCGGGTGATGTTGATACTTTTAGTGTTGGAAATGTGAAGCATCTTCACCAGACATCTTGTTTGGTTGACCCTTATTGGACTTCCTCTTTGAGGATTATGACCCATTTTGAGCACAATGGATAATCAGTTCAGGTAAACATCCCCAAGACGAGCGTATCATAGAGGTAAGAACATCTAGCGAGGGCAATTTATCTAGGATCTACATTGTGAAAGTGTGCTGTGTAGCTTTGCTCAGCTAACTGTGACAGGGAGGAAGTGGTCTGCTTACAAGGCTTGGCTAAATAGTGACCGGGAGGACAGAACAACCGAAGCACCCTTGTACGCTGGCACTCGCACAACATAAAAGGGGACGACTTACTGTAATTTAGGCAGACTGTAAATCATTGTAACATCCGGGGATCCGGATGTTTTGTGAGTAAAGTTCCCATTGTGGCCCTGAAGTGGAAATGTGCTTGTTTCAACTAGACTTCCCATTGTTGGGGACTGTACGGTGACTCAACTAGTGACATAGCGTGTTCGCTCAACCCTACCAAAATTGGTGGGCTGCCGGACCAAACAGAGGGATGATTGTCCCCGAACACACGCTCTGGGGGGTGGGTTACATCACACTCATTGTGCTGAGAGTCCTCTCCAACACACCACATCAACAAGTGTTTTTTTAACCAGGTCAAAATGGGGAAAACTCAACATTAAGCAGGTCAGATGGACAGAGAAAACAGAGGAGTGAACAAGACCTTATCAGACAATACCATCTCCTCCTGCAAAGGAGGAACAAATGTCAAAGCCATTTGGACACTCAGGAAAAAATTATAATTGTGGGACTTTAAAATAAGGCAGTTTCTTACATTTGGTAAAAGACTTGAATAAGAATATTAACACATCAACAGTAGACTAATCTGCCTGCAAAGCATAAAACCCAAATGTAAGCTCCCACGAGCACACACATACACACTTCCACTCTACCAGCTTAACCATTCTTGCATTTGGAAGAGCTTTGGAACACACACACATAACCGAAATACATCAAAAAGAACCAGCACTTAAACTAGGGAAATGACACGTGACGTCATCAAAACCAATGGAGCCACAGCTCTTTAAACGACCACGGAGAGTGTTCCTTTATGCAGAGTCAGTCTACAATTAAATACACAAAAAGGCAGCGATCTTTTCCTCTTGAGTGGAGAATAAATTGGTGCCCAAATATGACTGAACCCTGTCCAAAAGGCTGTGCCCTCTCCGGCCTCTTGGCACATGGCTAACGCCAACCTAATTGCTTCCTTCCGGGGCTAACAATATTTGAAAGGCCACAGACTCCAAGAAGGTTATGCCAATGCCAGGCATGTCAAAAAAAACATAAGGAGGCATTGCGGCTTTCCTTTCTTTATAACCGTTTGGTAAGTTGTATTGTGGGTCAGTCAAGGAGGGCAGGCGATTATTAGAGATTAACCACATCCCCTGTTTATCATATATGAGCCGTTACCTTCAAACAGACCTTATGGAGTGCCATCCCTTCAAACCAACCGGGCTCGTCGATCATTTGTGCCTACCAGTACTGCACTGCTGAACAAACTGTAAAACAAAAAGAACTGAGCCTCTGTCTGTGAAGATGCCGCACCTTATAATATGTAAAGCACTTTGGTGATATGATGTCTATAGGCCTGTGATTACGTTGAGGTGCTTTATTGGCGGTGTTGTAATTTTTTTGTTGATATCGTGGTTTTCAGTTTGTTTGTTTGGCTGACGATTGCTGTACGGCTGCGGCACATAATTAATTTCCGGTGAGACTAATAAATATATATTGACGGGCAATTAGTCCTAGTTTGACATAAAAATATAGGAACGCTCGCTGCTTCAGAATGTGAAGCAGCGGGATTACGAGATAGAGGATGAATTCATGTAGTGCAGCTCATTCATTATGTTGAGTTGTGTTATAAGCTGGAATGGTATGAAATGGTAAGTGCTGTGCTCGACTACTTCATTAGGCTTCTAGCAGTATATTTGCAATGGCACGCACACAGAATAAGCCTCTAAATTTAATCTGACAGCAACACAATCTGCTTCTCATATTAGCATGTTTCCCTTTTTCAAATCTGCAAGTGGAAAATACATTTGAGTTGGTGTGCAGTAGCCCCCCCCAAAACACACACATACTGACTGGGTTATCAGCTGGGTCTCATCTGCCTACAATCATTACCAATGCTTTTTTTAACTCCCAGGGCTAGGGGTCATCATTCTCCTCTCCCCCACCCCCCCTCCCCCCTCCCCCCCCCTCCCTCGTCTGTTAGTCTGGCTTCTCCCTGCAGCATCTGTCCAACTGCCTTTCATCTCCATAGCAGATCACAAAGATAATGATTAGGGGAGTGTTCACAGTAAGTCTAACACAGGGCTTGCCTGGGTGATTTTATGAGACCCCGAACCTACAGGACAGCAGAAGCAGTCATGGTCAAGTCTGGCAACAAAAAAAACATCTCACTTAAGGGGTATCCCTATGTGCCTTTTGGAGAGTTGAAGTTGGATTTCATTAATGGCTTGAAATGATGGTCGATATGGAAACAGGAGCAGACCAACGGGGTCTGGATGTGTCCGGGGGGAGGGGGGGGCCTGAGCGAGGCTATACTCCTGGTTCTGGTAAATGTGGGGTCCCCTCTTTAATGAACGAGTCTTGTATGGCCTTGAATCTAAAGCTAATATCTACGCCCCATGTTAAACACTGAAAGGCTGGGAAACTCAAAAGGCTCAAAAGTTAAGGTTTATTGTAACATTAAAACACCATACAGAATATTTTATACTGCATCACCTACGAGGGGAGAGGGACATCATCTGAGATATGAAAGAGAAACCTGGAATGGAAAAAGCTTCCCTCCAACACCCATTTATTCCAATGCTAACCAAGACAATGGAACAAACATGCAGGCCAGCCAAAGATCTGTGATTGGAGGAAGTTTAATGAGGGAAAAAAACTTCCCACAATTTTCCACCCGATTTAAAAACCATAACCAGGCAGAGTGAAGGACTCCCAGTTCAGCTGAGTTTGACCTTCTTGGAAGACGGTTTCTGTAGCCAACCGACACTGCAGATGTTAGAGCAACTTACTATAGGAATCAATTCTTACTGGAAATCCACAGGTCGTTCTGTTTGACCATGAACTGCTATTGCTTATAACAGTGTGTTTTGATGAGTACAGCGTGTGAAACCTAAATACGACCACAGCTTGACAACTGACATCTATCTGGGACATGGTTGAGGGACAGTCATGGCAATCAATTAGTGGAGTGGTCAATAAAAAGTAGACTGACCGACTGAACTCAGTGTGTGTGTGTGTGTGTGTGTGTGCATTGGCGGGGTTCAGAGTCAGTGAACCAGAGGATTGTCCAGTGACGTCACAGTGAAACATTGTGCACAGACCACACCACAGTGCGTGCGTGTGCGTGTGTGTGTGTGTGTGAGAATGTTCTACCATTTGTAGGGGCGAGTCAAGAGCAAATACCGCTGGTACATGAGCATAATGGCCCTGAGGCACAAATAGTTTCAGTTTGTGTCTTTTGCTTTTGATAGATATATATATACACACACTGAACAAAATTATAAACGCAACACTTTTGTTTTCGCCCCCATTTGTCATGAGCTGAACTCAAAGATCTAAGACTTTGTCTATGTACACAAAAGGCTTATTTCTCTCAAATATTGTTCACAAATCTGGCTATAAAAAGCCACTCTAAAATGTGCAGTTTTACTGGGTTAAGGTGAGAATTTCTGTACAAACTGTCAGAAACCGTCTCAGGGAAGCATGCTCGTCATCCTCATCGACCTCATCAGGTCCGGTTCTCGACCTGTTAGCTCAAGGGTTAGCCTAACGCAGACCCTAACCGACTGGTTTTCGGACCCCCCCCATACAGTTAAACTGCACATTTTAGAGTAGCCTTTATTGTGGCCAGCCTAAGGCAGACCTGTGCAATAATCATGCTGTCTAATCAGCATCTTGATATGCCACAACTGTGAGGTGAATGGATCAGATTTGTGAACAATATTTGAGCGATATAGGCTTTTTGTGTACATAGGAAAAGTCTTGGATCTACGTAAACACCTTCCCGTAATCAACGGTGGCATCATTACGTCGACCAGCGTAGCGCGCGTAGTGCAAGCGTAGGGTTCGGTGGAAAATAATTCTAAAGTTCGGCCAAAACCGAACCCCATCAAAAAGCCCAATATTCGTCCGAATCCAAAACCTGGATTCGGTGCATCCCTAGTGTATATGTGAAGCATTGATGCAGCCATTGACAAATAATCCTTTAAGAGGCTGGTAAACAATGAACATTTGAAACTAGGGGTGTTCCGATCAGGATTTTTGGGGCCGATCACCAATCGCTAGAAGCAGTATCAGCCAATACAAGTACCAATCTTTTTTTTTTGTTGAAATTCTTACAGCCCCTTAGTATGTTAGACCTTGTACCGTTAGTAGTTTGTATAGTTAGACTTGTACACCACTATTCAAGATTTATGATCCTTATATGTTGAATGTATGCACCTTCCTGCCAAAGTAAATTCCTTGTCAGTCCTTTCATGGCGATTAAACCCCATTCTGATTATGATTAGGTGTCTATTTGAAGCCTTCTATTTATCATGTAGCATTATCTATTTGACTATTCTTAACAACAATGTATATTAAGTATAACAAAGAATAGATGATCAAATATTATGAATTAACAACAGCTGTTTATTTAGTGGCAGGAAACGTGTAACATATTCCACTCTCTTTCTTAGAGACGCTTTTTAGAGACGCAACATAAACCATCGCAGCCTATGCTGGGTTATTGATAACCACTTATAAACAAATGTAACTATCCTGCCGAATAATAAATAACAAAAACAGAATAAACAGGTCTTTATACATCCTTTATACACACACTTTAGACTATAAAATCTGCAACAAAAAAGGCCATAGTCAAAATATAGTTTCACATTTTTTTCTCTAGGTAGGAGATAAAGAGCCATGGGCAATAAAGTGCACAGCAAAAAAAAAGAAGAAAAGAAATGTGGCTCTTTTGATCTCCCTTTATAGTGAGTACCGATCTGAGTATTTAAAATGATTATCAGCCGGTAATGATCGGCGACCGATCGATCGGAGCACCCTTATTTGAAACCTAACTGCTGCATTAAAAAAAATCTTAGCAGCTTTTTTTGCAGCAACTCTATGACAAAGTCAGAATGTGCATGGGGTGTTTTGACCGGAAATAATCACAGGATGTAATAGGATGCCTTTTAGGGACTGACGCTAACACTGCAGCGCAAGCTAGCTTCCAAACACAAAAGGCGTACTATATATGTGTTCATCCTTTGTGTATGCATATCAAAGCTGCGCTTTTACTCATAATTATTAGAATAACAGATTATGAAAGCCAACATGAAAAACGGATATAAAACGGAAAAATAGTGACCAATGCATTTTACATTTGAATTGTGCTCTTCACATGAGACGGTGCGTTTGAATGCAGTCACTTTTCAACATTGTGAGTTTGTAGATGAGGTTCTGGACAGTGGATATTGTAGAACTTACCACAACTAAACTAAGTTCTCACCACATAGAACTTTTCTTTTTAACTATATATTGGTTTCCCCCACGACACAGTATTCTTACAATTTCTACATAATGTCTGTTTGGACAATTGTTGCCTGTTATTCTGGTCCATCCTTGTGGGCTTCATGTCATTTAAGGCTAAACATTATTAGATTAGATTACACTCAACGTTATTGTCATTGTGCAGAGTACAGGTACAAACAAGTGACATGCAGTTAGCATCTAACCAGAAATGCAAAAGAATAACATTTATGTGCAGCAGTGCCAATATCAGTACCACAAAATGGTGGCTCTATAAATTACACTATGCACAGAGACATAGTATGACAGTGGAGATAGTATGGGCAGTGTTTACAGTAGAAGTGTATGTACACAGTATGTGATATTTATGCAATGCATGTTCAAAGTATGTGCATTATATTGTATATATTATATTATCCATGCAATAGTATATCATGCATTGTTCACAGGAAAATGTGTTCCCTTAATGCAGTCTTTTTTATAGTAGGACTACAGGTTGATGCACACGTTCTGGTGCATCCTTATGGAACCCATGTATCAGGACATTGTGTAGGCATTAGCAATCCCCCCCCCCCCCCAAAGCTGTAAACCTAAGGAAAACACTGGGCTACAGCAATAGTTGCATTCTCTAATCCCTGATTGGCTAAGGGAGATGACAAACCATCCTCCAAGACCACTAAATGGATTTGAAATGGATTCTGTACACATCCAGTCAGTGGTACAATTTACCATGACATGCCACTGTTGAAGCAGCCTTTTTCATGGGCAGCAAGAATGAGGGCAGAGGGGGGGGACCACTTTAATTGTATGTCTGCCCTCCAAGCTCCATGCGCGTGTGTGCATGACAATCGTGTGTTTTTATTTTCAACCCACTGCTTGACATACTTGGGGTTAACCCCAAGACAGTCCCTACTCTGTCAGAATGTGCTCAGGCCTAACGGTCAGTGTGTGTATGCCTGAACAGTATGCAGAAACAAGGCATGGAAGAATAGATCTGGCCTCTTTCTGTGTTCTGTCTGTCTTAAAATGTAGCTGGACAATGTAGTACTATGCATATAGTGGCTCTGGATAAGAGCGTCTGCTAAATGACTAAATGTAATATAAGGACACAAAGTCTATAAGAGCAGTGTCTGGTACACAGCTGAATTTCACACAGACACATTCAACTGCACAATGTTTATCGCATCAGCTTGGAAGAATGACAGCTAACAGGTGGGGCACAGATAAGTCAAAGCATGCCTAGCCAACTACCAATATTTACCAAAGTTTTTGTAGATATACATGTTTATATTTAACAATATAAACATTTTGCATAGACAGGAGAAAAATTTAATTCATTCTGTATTTCAAACCGTATGGTTGGCAAAAAAAAATATTTGGGAAAGGTGCAGATATTCATTGCATGTATTTGCATGTGTAAAACAAGCACAGGTTGAAATTGTTCAACGCAAGCTGTTATTCCACACAACTGTGTGGGTGGTTTAGCATGTGTGTGAGTGTAACATGTTCGTTTTATGTGCAAGTGTGCGTATCAAAACAGTCAGCAAGTGATGAAAGTAAGGTCTGCTACCAGAATTTCTTCAAGCTGGATCTCATTAGGACATCTGTGCTAAACACATCCGATTCTGATCCCACATGTGCAGGCTTGTGTGTGTGTGTGTGTGTATATATATATGACTACTTGAAAGTAAACTGATGTTCTGTCTTTGAATAAATGAACTATTTACCATTTGTTCATGGTACAAACCATCACTGATGTGGGCCAGGTTATACTAAATAACAGAAAACTACTGCAATTACTGAAATTACTGCGATGCTTGCTTGATTGCAGGAAGCCAAACATACCACAACATGAATTACTGCTCATTGATGTACACTGTGTAATAAAGTATGTTCCAAATGTGTCTGTTATTGTACAGAACCACAACTGATAAGACAAAGGGAGAATGGTGGGTCACGTCAATAGTTTTCCTATGGAAGGTGAACAACCCCACCTCCCTCCACCCCACTCTTCTTCCAGTTCAGCTAGTCCACCTGAAATAACGCAGCATGTTTCTCACCCTAGCCCCCCAACATGTCCTAACGGGGAAGGGGGGGGCGTGACAGGTTCTAAGTTTGTTTGTTTCACTTCACAGCCTCCTCGCTAAAGTGCGTTCCTGCTGTGCACAGCATGGGCCAGTAGACAACTGTATTGTGTCCTCTGCTTCAAATTCAAACCATTTCAATGCTGAATAGGAAAAAAAAAAAATGAATGAATGAAATGAAACCAGCATGGGTCCGGCAAACGTTTCAAATTTGGAGGAAATTTTACAGGAGAGGTTGGTGGAGGGGGCAAGCAGAGAGGCGGAGATCAACAGACACCTGCACGTCCCGGGATGGCCTGGCTGGTTGGGGTTGAAGGAATGTTAATGGCCGTCAGCTTGGAGATAGCTGCCGTAGTGTGTGTGGGTGTAGGGGGGGGGGGGGGGGGGGGGCTGCCAATGGAACAGAGGCAGAGATGTGGAGGAGGAGCAGGAGGTAAGAAGACAGACCACCTGGCAACGAAGCTTCTCTGAGCTCCCCTCTCCATCAGTGGTGTCTCACAGGTTAGCACACCCGCCTCGGGGATATTCTATGCTAATGCACCACTGCGCACATAGAGAGCACACCAGAGGAATGAAAACTAGAGGAGGAGAGAGAGATTGGGGAGTGGGGAAGTGGTCTGAACATGCTCAGAACATGAGGCAGGCAAACGGTCCGGTTTGGGGATAGCAAGCGTCATTAAGTAGTGTGCACAATTATAAGGCTGATACACTCAACAAAAACATTTTCGTATTTTAGCGCTCTGCTTTATAAGACAATTGTCCTGTGGGGAGTGGACCACTGGCATGACATGTTACATCATTTTAAGTGGAGGTCTAAACAGTTTGGTGTGACCTACCGTGGGAGTTACACCACTCCACAGTTCAACAGAGGGAGTGTTGTCATGTGTACACTAATAAGAAGGGTAAAAATAGGAACAGCCAGCCAGCGGTAACAGAATGTGTCTACTAGCTCCTGCCATTGGTGGAGTGATGTGAGGTGGTGTGTGTGTGTCTGTGTGTGGAGGGGGGCATCACCCCCAAACCACACCACGCCCCATCCCCAGTACTTCCAGAACTCTTAGTCATGTAGCAACAGAGGGCTAGTTCATTACTACCCCAAACTCCCAGATTAAAGCTACTTTGGCTTTGGGAAGCGGGTGGAAAAGCTTATTCTTCTAATAACATGAACATAAAGAGAGTTATTTTGAAGCTGGCTGTAATATGGCACATTCAAGCGCCTATGGTGCACTGGAAGCAGAGCATGCAACAGCAAACATATGCTCACACCAACTGAAATCCCAGATCGAATAAACACACACGGGGTGTGTGCGTGTTTACAATTAAAGAAACACGCAGATACGGATGTTGTAGTAAGAGGATTTTATCCTACTGTATATGTAGGCAGAGCAGGATTAGTGTGATCAGTCACTGAACTACCCAGATTCGAAGCAACAAAGGTCTAAATACCGTGATTATAAGTCTAAATAATGCAGTTTTTCATGAAATACTCTGGTTGACAAATAGAATTTGACTTCAGAAACAGAAGATTTCTTTCTTTCTTCTGTGGGTACACAAATTGGTTCAACTTAGCGACAAGTGGCAAAAGGTTGCCAATTGACACCGTGCAGTTGGCAGGGGGGAGGGGTGTGGGGTCAGTAACATAGCTTTGGGAAGATGACATATGACATCCTAACCTCTGGGAGGTGTGAACTAACAGGAAGTGACACGATGAGAGGGCAGCCAATGCAGGCCTGTAAAGGAAACAACCCTTTCCCCATCCTGGCACACATCCACACACACACACACACACACACGCACGCACGCACACACGCACAAAGGGAGGCAATCTTTAGACAAGTCTGTTTCAGCAGACGTGAACTTATTTTCCTCAGAGCGCCAAACTTCTTAACGTCCCTTCCAACATTTGTCTGTTGCTCCCCATAGCAACCCCCCGCCTTTCCCAGGACAGGGAACATTACTGGGGGGTTGGGGGGTTTAAGGTGGGGGAGGTTGGGGCAGGGGCTAAGGGAGACCATCCCAGCTTTGGCAGCCACCTTGAGAAAAAAGGGTGTTTCTGGGGAAACGGAGCTCCCCCCCACCCCCCACCACCACCACCCCTTTCTAAAGACTCCATGGTTCCTGCTTAGCAACGGTTGGCTCTGTCGGCATCCCGAAAAGGCTGCTTTTCCCACTGGTGATGTGGCTGCCAAAACCACACACACTCAACAACTAACGTTCAACAAACTCCCACAACTAATGTGACAATGACAGATGCCCCTCATATCGGCCCACACCCTCTCAAATGAAATCAGCCTCCAAGTGACCAGTGAAGAATATTACTATTGTAGGGCTACTGATATCTCCTAGCTAGCCTGATTCCAGGGACACCATCTCAACAGCTTGTCTGCGTATTGATAAGATTTTAACGATTCCGACTCCTTATCAATTCCTGCTTATCGATTCGATTCCTTATCGATGTTCCCCTCTACAGCCATAGGTCTGTGCGTCCTGCACCCCCCCCACACACACGTACGTGTGTGTGTGTGTGTGTGTGTGTGTGTAAAAGCTACTGTAAATGCATTTAGGGGGGGGGGGGGGCTGCAAGCACATGAGGCCAGCCAGCTTTGTTCTAAAAAGGATTTGCCACAGGTGACCTGACCTATTGATTCCCAAAGCTCCACCTACTAGAAAGCAGAGAGGCAGGTAGAGGAGGTTGGAGTGGAAGGGAATTGTCCACAGCCAGCAATGAATAACTATAAAACAACAACAAACAAAAACATGGAAAGTGCTAATAGTCAGACACTTCAAATAGGTTGAAAACTTCCAAGCCCCTCAACTTTCCCCCCCCCCACACTTTCTGCCCTAATTTTGCACATGCAGGTTCCAGATGGCGAACACTCCCTCTCAGCCACACCCACTCACCTGTCCCACAGCGGAGAAGTGCTAACCGCAAGTCAACACCAGCTGTACTCCACCAGACAGGCAGACAGGCAGGCAGGCAGAAATGTGGACAGGTAGAGGTACACAGGTAGGCGGATGGAAATACAGACAATACATCTCCCACCGTTCCCTTCCCACCATACCCCTCCCCCCTCTTGTCCTCCACCCTCATGTTCTCTCCTCTCTGACACCACCCTCCCCCCTCCCACTCTGCCTTCCCCTCCCCCCAACCCCCTCCCTCTGCATGGGTCCCTCCCCATTTGTCGCCTGGCCCTTTCAACCTCAACTGACAACAAAAGACACAAAGCAGATAGTGGTGCTTTCCCTCTCTGCTACCCTGCTGAGGGAGAGAGAGAGAGAGAGAGACACGCACACAGAGAGACAGACTTTCAGATGAGTATTAAAGATTGCAAAGGCCCAGCTCACCCCAGACACACACACACAAGACCCATTACCGACGACACACAAACTTTTACAACATGCCAAAACAATCTAGCACATCCATATTAAGTAGGCATGAGATAAGGGAAACCCTAAACTTTATGAAGTGTAATGCAAGGGGTGTGCCTTGGTATAACAGCAGTACACAATAACATATGCACACACAATATTTCATTTTCAGAGCAGTGTGTATGTGTGTGTGGCCAGCTATCCCCCCCCCCCCCCCATCACCTGCCCCTAGGTCGGGGCCCATCTTCTCCTATTCAACCTGGCTTTGACAAAGACCCTCTCAGCCATGTCATTTTATCTCGGTCTTTCTGTCCGTCCTTTTCTCTCTGGGCCCTTCAGCTTGCAGGTGAAAACCAGACATATAGACAGAGCAGAGGTTTGGGTCAGGGAGAGATAGACAGAGCAGAGGTTTGGGTCAGGGAGAGATAGAGAGAAGTGTGTGTGTGTGTGGGGGGGTGGGCTTGAAAAGATACACAGTGAAACTACTTTTGGATAAGCCAAAAAATTACATGGAAAGACAGAGGAGTTAGAGGAAGCAGGAGAGAGCTAGTGGGATGGACCACCCCCCACCCACACAAAAGTGATGTATATAGGAGAGGGTATAACTCAGTAGTTTGAGCATTTTACTGCAGATCAAGGGATAGCAGGTTCAAATGCTCCCTGCTGTACATCGCTTTGTCTGTCAACTGTTATGTTAATTCCACCTTCAGCTAGGCCTAACACCCAGGAACCACTTTGGGCTATGATGCTATGCTCCAGTTACATCGGAAGTAAGAACTCTAAACGCACCCGAGTAAATCCAAGTTGATCGCGTTCCAGAAAGTCAGAAAACTAGATGGCTGCCCCCAGGAAAACTTGCCCTTGCTTGTTGTCAACACTAGCCGAAATAGCCATTGTTAATCAATACCCGTTGATAAAATGCATTACAGCATATTTCGCGAATACTAACACCTCAGCAACATGTCCACCGACAGCAGTAAGACAGTACTGTGTGTACAACAATTTGAATGAGACTCAAATATACAGAATTGCTCAAATATACAGTATACACTACAGCTTCCATACTGTCGATACAAGGTGCTGCCATCTTGGATTACAAAGTCGGAGGTAGTGGCATTCCTCCGACTTTCACAGTTGGAATTCCGACTTGAGAGGGCGTTCCAGTTGAAACTTGCGACTTGGAACTCGGAGTACCACTGGATAACACAATTCCAACATCAGTCCACAGGACATTATGCATACACCTAATCAAATAGGTTAAAGCAATGTGATAGACATTTTACCACATACAAGATCTTGCAATATGTCAACCTACAGACATGATCTGCAGTAGTGTGATGCAGACATCGAAACATACAAGTTCTTCATTTGCATCCTCTTTGGGCACTTAAGGGGCTGCTTCAAAGGAATTCCAATACTGCACTGTGTCTACTTAACACTGCATGGAGCTGGATCTAATGCCTCATTTGAATAGTGAACAGGCTTTCACTCCTAATTGAACCCTATGAGGGTGTTATCAGTAGGCATGTTACTGGGGAAAAAAGACAAGTCAGCCATTTTTCTACCAAAATTCTGGGCTCATTTGAATCAAGGACACATCTAAACTCGGCCTGTTGGATAATGGTGTGCCTGCAGACTCTAGGGGGTTCATATTCCATCTTGAGAGGCAATGCTCGACAAACACACAATAGAATATCCATACATCGGTGTGCACAGAGCCAGGTAAGCTCCAAGCCCAATGACCAGGAGTTATCATATGAATAACAGACCCTTAGGGTTCTGTGCCACATCTTTTAGGAGTAGGATCCAAAAAACCCTGTTCCATTCAGAAATTGCTGTTTTAAAGAGATACCTCACAAACAATGAAAACCCTTTAACCTTTGCTAAAAGCTCTGTAACAAATCATAACTACTCGGTTTACAATGCATTTATGCTTGATAGAAGTCTAGCTGGTACCGCATCTCTGCATTCTCTACAAGAACATTTTCCCTAATCTTAAATTGAATACTGTGGACAATCACTATTGACTTTTAACCAACTTTATTAATGAACACCAAATTACATTTAGTCATTTAGCAGACGCTCTTATCCAGAGCGACTTACAGTAAGTACAGGGACATTCCCCCGAGGCAAGTAGGGTGAAGTGCCTTGCCCAAGGACACAACGTCATTTGGCACGGCCGGAATCTAACCAGCGACCTTCTGATTACTAGCCCGATTCTCTAACCGCTCAGCCACCTGACTCCAAATTACTTCTTCTTTAAGAAACAGTTATGAGAGGGGAGATGTTTCTTTTGATTTTAGACGGCGCTTCCGCCTATACCACATAGCACTTTTCTGGAACACGGCAGTCCAGACACCGAGAGGCATGAGACACTGTTAATCAACACAACGCCCAATGATCTACTGCCGTCGCCTACCCTTGGTAGTTTATCAAACCTTCCGCCCCGCTCCGTCCTTGACATCTCGCCACCTGTTAATTACCGTACTGTGGGGATAAACGGCACAGCAGATGCCAAACAAGATGATTCACACCGGCAGACCACGTCCACCCCGGCTCACTGCCCTACATGACTGGTTTATTGATGGACAGGGACTAGTGTTGAGGACATTTGGCGGGAGAGAGGAAACTGATGAATGCATTTGATGCCACACTGTCCGACAAGGAGAACATGCACAGACAAGCCCCTCCCCCCTCCCGCCCCTACTCCTCTAGACCTTTGACCTTGACTGTTACAGTGTTTAAGGTGTCACCCGGCACCATTTATTGGAGAACAAGACTGCACTAGCAGCTGGTCTCTGGAATACTCTTTTTTACAAACTGTCTTAGTCTGTAAAGATCAAATGTTTGTTTATTTCCATCTTGATTAATATCATGCGTAAATCACCACATTTGTTCGCTCATAGCTATTATTTCTACAATGATCCACAGGGATTGAGGAAAGGTTGTTAATCATATGTTGTTATCTGAAAACTGCACATTTTACACATAGGTCATTACAGGTCAAAGGTCAAAACAGAGCACACATAATGCTAACATTCATTCATTAGGTCATGGGGTAATTTTACCAGTCATGATTCCTCTGCTTTTTTGGTGTTTGACTTTGTCCAGGTGGAGAGTGCAAAACCATGCCACCCTCTATATTTTTTCCTACAAGACCGACACATATATGCATTTCACCCTAAGTGACTGCTTTCTTTGTAACTTTTACGGACTCTTTAAACGTCTGTTCTAATTAGCCACATTTATAATCCTACATTGACTTCAATCATGCAGACTTCAGGCAACATTGAGTTTGGTCATTCTTGGGACTATTTATGCATGACCAATATTCAGTGTCAGTTTTCTTTTTAGGAAGAAAATACAAATAATTGGATTTTCCCTCCCCCAAACACCAGAGGAAGTTCAGTCATTCATAAAACTGTACCCTTACCATCTACAGCTCACCATGCTAGTTGTCAAGTTTTTTGGGCAGTATTCCAAATGTTGACTTTGT
Source organism: Osmerus mordax (assembly GCF_038355195.1). Lineage (NCBI taxonomy): Eukaryota > Metazoa > Chordata > Actinopteri > Osmeriformes > Osmeridae > Osmerus > Osmerus mordax. The sequence goes on along the minus strand of NC_090050.1, from coordinate 3,760,657 downwards.
GCCCATGAACCTAATAATTTCAAATTATATTTGCAGTATTTTCAGACAAAACCGAGGGTTTCTCAATACACTGCTCTCATTTGCTGGTTAAGTTGTGCAACATCAAACAAATGTGTCACTCAAATAGGAAAATATGTCAGATGAAGACAAACCGTATAAAAAGGGAAAGACAATGTTGCTGCCAGTTGCAAAAATAATAAAGATGTATTGAACAAGCTGATGTCGAGGAATGGCCTAGTTATTTCACTGGAGCGCCAAATACAAGCCTGTCTAGTGGAAAATCAACATGGGGGGAGGGGGGGGTCCATGATTCCTGAGCTTATGCTAAGCTGTCATTTCAGTTATAAGGCTACAGTATGAGCTTGAGAAGAACAGATGGCTACAGTTTGAGGAATGACACTACACTGTGAAGAAGGGCTGCAATTGCAAAAGGTCTCTTGCTCTCAATGATTATCGTTCTGTCTAATGAGGATGTCATTGAACAATCCACGATGAGCACTTTCAGACATAAAATAAATGGAACTAAATCATACTGAACTTGAACCTACATTCTTAACCTTCTTTGGTAAGCAAATATTTCATTTCCACACACAAGGCGGCACATTTCTTTCAAATAACTGTTCCTTTGCATGGATTTAAATGGTTAAACTAGAATACAGGAACTTCTACCTATGATGCTGTTCTCTGTGCCAGTTTACAGTCATCTATTATATATATATATATATATATATATATATATATATATAATCTATTATATTATAACATCTATTATATAGTGTAGCCACAATGACTCATGCAGAACTCTTGATCCCAGGTGCTGCAACAACTACCAATGAAAATACACGTGAAACTCTTGGAGGCACGACGCATACAGGGCATAATCCAAATGAACTGTTAAAACAGAACAGTCAGTCCTAATCCAATGACCGGTTCATTGAACTACTGCTCGGGAGAAAATGAGTTCTTAAAATCACTAAAAAAGAACATGTAACTTCTGGATAGCCTTCCATTATATCGAATAACTATTTCATGAAAACGTGTGTGATTTAGAATGATTGTCTGCTCAAACAATTCTTTTAAATTCCCTAGCTAACTGAGTTTACAGAGTAGCCCTATATTTATCCCGAAAAATGCAACATGTAACACTTTTCGACTGGTCAAACATTGTCACGAGTTAGAGGCAGTCTCAAAACGGCGACAGTTTAAACATTGTAGGACTGTTGTAAGTATGTCTGACTTCGATTTACAGGCTTGTCTAAATAGCAACGATAAAAACGGCATCATGATGGTAAAAAGTAGGCTACTCGTAAAACTTTCCTTCACAAGTAGGCTAAAGCATTCAAAATACTACGTTCCGTAACAGATAAGTGAGTTGCTGTAGTCGTCAGGTGCTATGAAGTTATCCAGGGTCCAAAAGCCCACTCCACTCACCTTTTTCGGTATTACAGGACTAGCTGTTTTGTTCACTTCATTTGATAAGAGGCAAGGCAATTCTTGAATGCCTAATACTTTGTGGGTGAGGAATCTTATCCAATGTGTCTGCAACGGGTTCTTATAAATCCAGGCAAATCACAGCGCTTCCCAGAGGTTACAACAACACAAATTCCACAGTCGTTCGGAATTGAGTCAAATACCTTATTTTCAGTTGTGCTCAGATGGTTTCACGCGCGTAGCCTACTTCTACAATCTTCTGTAAAAACTGCCTGCAGACAGAGTCGCGCGCGGACGCTTGAACCGTTTTTTTTTCTTTTTTTCAAGTGCTTTGCTTTCCACGATTACCACATGCACCCGGCGAATAGTAGCGAGAATGACTTGATTTTGGACGATATATCACTTTAGAGTAGCAGCGCCAGCCCTCCAAACACGTAAAAAGGGGCTTGGCTAAATTGGCTAAAAGGGATCTACTACAATGTCCCGGTGACTGGCGGACCCCTTCTGGCCAACTTCATACTTGCGTATCTTGCGGGTGTTTAGTGACCGTATTTTTCAAATTATCAGGATATAAAGACAAATAAATTAGAATGTGACTGTCAATGTATTGCGAGTGAGTGGCGCGTTTCTTTGTAATGTAGGCTATAAGCGGTCCTAGTCTTGACTGAGGGCGTTGAGATATTCAGTTTAAATTACATCATAAGCCCTCATTCAGTGACAGTATTGTACTCAGTATAATACATTCAATCAATCTCCACACATACTCAGTAACAGTCACTTCATTTAAATTATGTGTGCTTTTGAAAAAAATGTTTGGTGATATTATGTACCTTCTTGATTTTAGGAGTTCACACAAAACTCCAACCTTTGGAGACACACTATCTGCAGCATATCAGTAAACATGTATTTAGAACGATGATTCAATATAAGGTAGTGTTGAGTCTCCCCTCTTTTGGAAAAAAGAACCATTTGTCTCCCAACGTAAATCTTGCTGAAGTACATCTAAAACAGAATAGAAACATGCTAGCTAGGAGGTGACCGCAAATAAGAAAGGGAGGGAGGTGAAGAGAAACAACTTGATTAAACAGATAACCAAAAATAACAAAGCTGAGCAGAGGAGAAAAGATGGAAATGTGTGCATGTGTGGGAGGGGGTCTACTATAGCTTCTGTGTGTGTCTCCCTAAGTGCGTGTGTGTGTGTCAGTAGTATTCATGGCAGTGTGACAGAAAGGTGCAGTGGAAGGAGAGAGCAGAGCGTGTGTGTGTGTGTGTGTGAATGAACGTGCCTGTCTGTCATGGTGGGGCTCGGGGAGTGGGGGGGTGCAACACACTGCATTCATACCGCTGAAACACTGAGCCATTCATCCAAACTCTCCAAGACCCCTCCCTTGAATACCAACTCTGCCTTTCAGAGGGGAGAGAAGGCTGTGCAGACTGGGATGAGAGAGGGGACACAGAGTGGGACTGTGAGGGAGGAGTGGAGTTATTGGTCATAAGAGGGCCAAAGATCAGAGGGCCACTCTCCCTCCTTCCGTACTGACGAGCTTCAGAGGGGTTCTTGGATAAGCTCCCCAGTCCACAGGTTCACACTGTGACGTGTGGGAACAAACCATAGCAAGATAGCAATGCTTGAAAAACAAGTGCAACCTTCAAAAACAAAAATCTACTGACAATTTCCTAAGTACTGGTAAAAGTAGAGAACAGTAAATGTTTCTTGAAAAAATGCTATATGTCTACAAATATTTGTATACTTCCACTGTTGAAGGTTGTAAAAAATAATTTACACCCATTTTATTTCCCATTGAAGTTCAAAACAGTAATGGTTGGTTTTAAAACAATCTTCTATCCTGTTTGCAAGATGCAGTATACAGTATACTGTAAATACAGAACTACTGTTATGAATGGTGGACCGAGTGCATCTGTCTGCATAGAGGTTATGAAGACACAATACACCAAATCAAATGTGTTTGATGCACTAAATCCTTTCTCCATAATCTCGATTTGTTGAGTCAGGTTTACAGAATATTTGATGAATGTTCCTTCATCATATTATTTGGGGGCAGGGGAGCCATGACTCTGATGGATTCACTTTTCATTTGTTTCATTTGATTGACGTCTGTGTTGGGGATAATCTTCACTATTCTCATAAAAGAATAACATGTGATTAGTACAATGCAAACCTGAGCGAAATAGAAGGCCTCACCTTTGAGTAGTAAATTGTTTCCAGGTATGTTCCAAATGTTTTTCTCAATTTGATGTATTTCTCTAAGCTCAGGTGACTGCTCTCAAAACAGTTAACACAGTGATCTGAACACTTTGTAATAGTCCTAAACCGATTGTAAATGTATTTTCATACAAATTGCAAATCACATAACACTGTCCACAAAATTCTCAAATCTTTTCACAGTATTTCATACAGCTAACCAAAACTTTCATATATCAGGAAAAAAACAACTGCAGATCTTTTTTATTGGTCACAAACATTTGTGTATCATTTTCCATACACAACAAACAAAACTCTGTAATTTGTTAAATTCTCAGTTGCACATGGTATGTTTTCAATTTGCCCCAAATGTATATCTGATGAATTAGTAAATACACACAACACAAGAAACGCACATGTCCTAATTGTTTACACAATGGTCTTATAGTAATTACAACAACTGTAAAAGGGGAAAAGAAAACAACAAAGATGAAGAATGAGAAGGGGGAAAAGAGTCATAAGAGTGAGCGGTGGTGGACAGGGTAGAGGGAGGGGAACAGATGAAGAGGTAGAAAGATATGATGGGAGAGGAGTAGGGGGTATAAGAAGAAGAGATGGGGCAAGAATAGTTGAGGATGTAGGAAAAGGAGAAAAGGGAAGAGTAGAGGAAAATGGGTAGATTGGAGGGCAATGGTATGGTGGCAAGAGCAAGAGAAGAATATTCAAGAAGACCTGGACAGAGAGGAAGGGGAGAGGTGTAAGAGGAGAGAGGACAGGTATTGTATTGTAAGAATAGGGTATGGTAGTGTTTCAAATGAAATGAGAGCCACCTTTATTGACCATGTCATTCAAGGACAGTTCATTGAGTCAATGATTGTAGTACATTTGTTTATTTATTTACAGTACTTAAGTATTTATTTATGTAATTATTAATTATTTTTTTGGGGGGAGGGAAACTCATTGTTATATAACTAAACTCCTGATTACAGAGCATGTATTTTCATTAATTAATATGTTTATCTACAGCTGAATTTGTTATCAAATCAACAGAAAACACTTGTAGTTTTGATGTTAGTATTTATTTTTTAATAAATGTAATACTAGAATAAATTGCAGTGCTTAATTATGCAGAATTGTTTTGTGTTTGGTCATTGTCGAGGTCACATAGAAGAAAAACAATATGTCTCATCATAGGCAGGGAGTGGACGTATTTGTCAAAAATCTGTTGAATTGGCAACATGCTTCTTTGCATGCTGATCAGAATCAGAATCAGCTTTATTTGCCAAGTAAGTTTGCACAAACAACAAATTTACTATGCCAAGAAGGTACATATAAACATATAAGAGTTTTAAATATAAAATGTAGAAAATATAAAATGTAGAAAATGTACAACAGTATCTAAATAATTCTAACCACTACTATACTGCGCTGACCAGCTGTCTCCGGTGTTTACCAACATATTTAACACCTCCCTGGAGACATGCCATGTGCCAACCTGTCTCAAGTCTTCCACCATCATCCCTGTGCCCAAAAAGCCAAGGCCAACAGGACATAATGACTACAGACCCGTCGCTCTGACCTCTGTGGTAATGAAGTCTTTTGAGCGCCTTGTGCTGGCTCACCTCAAATCCATCACAGACCCTTTCCTGGACCCACTGCAGTTTGCCTACAGAGCCAACAGGTCTGTGGATGATGCCGTTAACATGGCACTCCACTTCACCCTACAGCACCTGGACTCCCCAGCATCCTACGCCAGGATCCTGTTTGTGGATTTCAGCTCTGCCTTCAATACCATCATCCCCGCCCTGCTTCAGGACAAGCTCTCCCAGCTGAACGTGCCTGACTCCACCTGCAGGTGGATCACAGACTTCCTATCTGACAGGAAGCGGTGCGTTAAGCTGGGAACACAAGTCTCTGACTCCTGGTCCATCAGCACCGGATCTCCTCAGGGCTGCGTCCTTTCTCCTCTGCTCTTCTCCCTGTACACCAACAGCTGCACCTCCAGTCATCCGTCTGTCCAACTTTTTAAGTTTGCGAACAACACTACCCTCATTGGGCTCATCTCTAACGGGGACGAGTCTGATTACAGGTGGGAAGCTGACAACCTGTTGACCTGGTGTAGCCAGAACAACTTAGAGCTCAATGCTCTTAAGACAGTGGAGATAGTTGTGGACTTCAGGAAGAATACAGCCCCACTCACCCCCATCACCCTGTGCGACTCCCCAGTCAACACTGTGGAGTCCCTCCGCTTCCTGGGCACCATCCTCTCCCAGGACCTCAAGTGGGAACTGAACATCAGCTCCCTCACCAAAAAAGCACAACAGAGGATGTACTTCCTACGGCAGCTGAAGAAATTCAACCTGCCAAAGACAATGATGGTGCACTTCTACACAGCCATCATTGAGTCCATCCTCACCTCTTCCATCACCATCTGGTAAGCTGCTGCCACTGCCAAGGACAAGAGTAGACTGCAGCGTATCATCCGCACTGCTGAGAAGGTGATCGGCTGCAATCTGCCTACCCTCGAGGACCTGCACACCTCGAGGACCCTGAGGCGAGCGAGGAAGATTGTGGCCGACACCTCCCACCCTGGACACTCCCTGTTTCAGCTACTCCCCTCCGGCAGAAGGCTGCGGTCCATCAGGACCAAAACCTCACGCCATAAGAACAGTTTCTTTCCATCTGCTACTGGCCTCTTCAACAAGGCCAAGGACTCCCACTGACATTCATTCATTTATTTAACTACTATAAATCCATCTAATGTCAAGTACACTATGCATAAGCCACCTTATCTCAGTATCTGATTGCGATGTCGACCACTCATGCTGCTCATTCTTATTCTTATTTCTATATATATTTTATCAGATCTTATATCATGGTATAATTTTTGTATTGTAAAAAAGGTTTGTATAGACTACTCATGGAGATTTTATTGCGTTTGGACATGTGTTGGTAATAATCTGAAATTCAAATAATCCACTGAAATATAGATTTTCACAATATGTGGCTTTGACAAACACAGACAATCACCCTCCTTTTCAAATCTCAGTTTTGCAGGGACAATTGTGTAGTGGATAGAGGAGGCTAGCTCTCAGTCGAGTTAGATATATGATATGGAATCAATGTTTATGACCTTGTCTTTGTCAGTAGTTAAGAAGTCAATGGTACAAAATGTGCATGGACTAACAGAGAGTGACTAATAACATAGACAGAGGACGTAGACAGACAAACATAAGGAAGGACACTTTCTGACAGGCAGATAGACTGACAGACAAATGGAACATACAGGTAATCCAACAGGTAACAGACAGCATGGCATAAAGGAATCACAACCTGTCTTCTGTTTCCTAAAAATAGAATGGTGACTGGTTTAGCAAGTGCAACACCAAAACACACTGACAGAGGTCCCTATTTATCTATATATCGTGACTCATTCAAGACACAGTCATAAGCCAAGAAGAAGGTAGAATAGTCGAAGACCACTGACTGCCACGCTACACACCCTGAGCAACAACAAGCTGATTATTTGATCTTAAATTCCATCGGGACCCACGCCAGTAGACAGAGGTCTTCCTGTTGTATCCCACTCAGTCCGAGGAATAAAGCATTATCTTGCGATACTGTGCCGTGTGTACATTGTATCATGGGTTAGAGTCCAACACTTGTGGGTTTTCAGTCTATATCACTATATAATGGAGTATGAAACAATTTATACTTTTCTTGAAGAAGAAAGTACATACATTTAATATGACACCTGATCTTTGATACAGAGCTGTTATGAGAGACACATTTGAAACTGCAAACACAGACCACACACACTGATAAATCTTAGACAGGAAGTTCACAGAGTTTGTGTAAACTTTATCTCTGTGCCACTTAGATAGTGTTTCTGTATTTTTGTTACAGTACAACTGTAATAAATCTCTTGGAAGTCACTTTGGATAAAAGCATCTGCTAAATGAATAAATGTAAATAAATACTGTGCCAGTACTGTTTAAAAAGTGTGGGGCAGATCATTTGACAATAGAGGTATGCCGATTGCTGGTGATAGAGACAGTCCACTGCACTGTTAGAGTGTGCGTGTATCTGTTTTGAAACAGTTTACTTCTGCTTTTGTTGTTAGGAAATATGAGGACATGTTCAGATCTCTTCCTATAGGTCAAGAAAACATCATGGCAAGAATCCTCTTTGCAGTAATATCATGTAAGTAAAACACCTAACATTAGTCATGTTGTCAGTCATTCTATATGTCATGTTCAAGTTCAAGTTCAAGTCTTTTATTGTCAGATGCACAGAACAAAACTGGGCACTGAAATTCTTAGGACAAGACAACGCAAAGCTACCTGGCAAAACATAACATATAAGTACACAGAAAACAGATTACATCTATGATAAGCTCAAATAAACATTAAATATAAATATTAAATCTCCTAATATACAAATAATATACATTTACATTTAGCAGACGCTCTTATCCAGAGCGACTTACAGTAAGTACAGGGACATTCCCCCTGAGGCAAGTAGGGTGAAGTGCCTTGCCCAAGGACACAACGTTGTTTTGCACGGCCGGGAATCGAACCAACAACCTTCTGATTAATAGCCCGACTCCCTAACTGCTCAGCCACCTGACCCCCTATGATATACAATATTCAATACAGTATACTAAACCTCTAATACACTTAATAAGCTATACTAACCTTATAAACCTATACTAACCTAAGTCAAGTGAGGTACAATAGTGCAATATTGCTGATAGTGCAACCAGTAGCTGAAAGTGACAGTGTGTAAAGTGACTAGTGAGAAGTGTATCAGTGTCCATATCAATGTCCATTCAGAAGCCTGATGGCCCTTGGAAAGAAACTGTTGTCCAGTCTGTGTGTGCGAGACCGAATGCTTCGGTATCGCCTGCCAGAAGGCAACAGGGTAAAAAGACTGAAGGATGGGTGGTTATAGTCTCTTAGAATCCTGCCAGATTTCTTGAGGCATCGTGTGTGGTAGGTGTCCTGTAGGGCTGGGATCTTCCTGCCGATGATGAACTCAGAAGATTGGACCACACTACGTAGGGCCTTGCGGTCCCTGTCTGTGCAGCTCCCATACCACACTGTGATGCCACCGGTCAGTATGCTCTCTATAGTGCATCTGTAAAGGTTAGTGAGGATGACTGAGTCCATGCCAAACTTCTTCAGTCAGTGAGCAGACAAGGTGAGATCATTGCTGATGTTCACCCCGAGGAACCTGAAGCAGCTGACCTTCTCCACTTCGGATCCGTTGATGTGTAGAGGTGCATGCTCCTCCTCCTGCCGCCTCCTATAGTCCACAATCAACTCACTTTTTTAAAGAAAAACATTTCTGTGGTTGGGGTGAGTCTCAAGTGTTTAATAAGTGGGTGAAATATGTAATGACGTTCTGTGTTCTAAATAAAGAATCTATGAAATAATCTATAATCTTATGTCACAGCACTATATTTTTTCTTTTGACCAGGAAAAGACACTTCAAGATAAATGCATGACTCGACAATATTGTGAAAGTTATCTGGTGTTGGCATACTTTTAATTAATACAATACACCATTACTATCAATTTGTCTTTACAGTATATATTCTGATAGCATAATAATAAAGTAATTCACATGCAATTTTCTGAACTGTGCAGGGAATTAAGGACTGAGCGGATCTGACTGATTTCAGTTTTTTCTTTACATAAAATCTGAAAGACTTTGTATATTTTTACATTTATAAAGTATTTTTCAGAAGCTTTACTCAAGGGTCAATGCAATCTGCTCTTGTTTTTTGCAGGTTTTACAGTGCATTGCATAGGGGGAAATTGCCACTAGAATACATCTTATAACTAATGCTGTCAGTTAAACGTATTATAAAATATTATAATAGGGAATCAGGCTTTTATTTTATTTTTCAGCAAGATAGCTGAAAAAAAATAAAAAAAATAACCTGACAAAGATCTGGACAAACATGCAACGTGAATTGTAGATTTACATGACAACACAGGTTATTTATTGGAATGATACACAGTCAGGAAAATTAAGTGACGTTAGCCCCTTTGCCAATAAACTAAATCATCACACATTCTACATATGCTAGATACAGGATACGTTAGCATTGCTTATAACTGTTAGCGACAAAATCATACAGCTTGCAGTTGTGAATACAGTCGGAACAGCACCTCTTTTCAGCCACAGCGGCTTAGCAAATGTTGCTTTATATGGTCCAAGGTTTTCAAAACTGTCTTTGGTGAAATGGTTTGAGCAAATGAATAATTGAGTGTTGAACTTCACAGGGATCTTCTCATAGACTACTAGCCTACTACTAGACTTACATAGACATCAGCCATGCCCGTCGAGTGTTTGGTTCCTTGGGAAGACTATGAAAAGTGTCAGCATTCCCTGTACAGCCCGGAACACTGCATTTACAACCATGGTCCATTTTCAATATCCTTGAAAAACTTCCAAACTTTCTTCTTTGTAATTCCCGTGGAAGTACACAGAGCAACACACAGCAAATTTTGGGGTGTCCCTCCGTGGCTCACGGATGTTATTCGTGAAGAACGGTCCATCCTTCGGGCAGCTGAGAGGAGATGGCGCAAGTCCAAAGATGGTCTAGACCTTGATAAGTATCACTCCCTCCTTAAATCCTTCTCTGCCCGCATAACTGATGCTAAAACCCACTACTTCCTGAACAAAATTAACTCTGCCTCAAACCCTCACAAACTTTTCTCTACCTTCTCCACCCTTCTTAACCCCCCCCCCCCCTCCACCCTGACAGCAGACGACTTCTCCTTCTTTGAGAAAAAGGTTGCTGACATTAGCAGTCGGTTCCCTGAACCCACCTTTCCTACCCACTCACCCTCTATGATGGACCCAACTAAATGTCTAAACTCTTTCTCTCCCCTGTCCGAGGCAGAGATCTCTGACCTAATTCTCTCTCATCGCCCCACCTCCTGTCCCCTTCATCCAGTCCCCTCCCCTCTCTTTCAAACCATCTCTGCCTCCATCATAACTTTTCTTCTCCATGTCCTTAACTCTTCTCTTACTTCCGTCTCTTTCCCCTCTGCCTTCAAACAGGCCAGAGTTAGCCCTCTATATACTAAAAAAAACGTCCCTTAACCCAGCCGTCCTCCAGAACTACAGACCAGTATCACTGCTACCTTTTCAAAAACAATTGAACGCGCTGTATCTAACCAACTGTCAAACTTTCTCTCTCAGAACAACCTGCTCAACCCCAACCAATCAGGCTTCAAGACCACTCCACAGAAACTGCCCTCCTCTCAGTCACTACTGCCCTCCAGTCTGCCAGAGCGGCTTCGAGGTCATCCGTCATCATTCTGCTGGACCTTTCTGCAGCATTTGATACAGTTAACCATCAAATCCTGCTCGCCAGACTTTCTGAGGTGGTCATCACTGGCACTGCACTTCAGTGGATCTCATCCTACATGTCGGGAAGATCCTACCAGGTCTCCTGGGGAGGCAAAGTGTCAGGCCCCCGCCAGCTCTCCACTGGTGTCCCACAGGGCTCCGTCCTTGGACCCCTCCTCTTCTCCCTGTACACCACCTCGCTTGGACCAATCATCACCTCCCATGGCTTCTCCTACCACTGCTACGCTGACGACATGCAGCTGTACCTGTTGTTCCCCCCGACTGATCCGGGGATCTCAACTAGGATCGAGGCCTGCCTCACAGACATCTCCGCCTGGATGACCAAACATCACCTCCAGCTGAACCTCGCCAAAACAGAACTCCTCATCATCCCGGCCAAACCCTCCATCTCCCACGATCTCTCCATCACCCTGGGATCCGCGACGGTGACCCCTTCATCCTCTGCCAGGAACCTCAGGGTGACCCTGGATGACAAGCTCTCCCTCACAGCCCACATTACTGCGGTCTCCCGGTCGTGAAGATTTACCCTCTACAACATCAGGAAGATCAGGAGATACTTGTCTGAGCATTCCACCCAGCTGCTAGTCCAAGCACTTGTCCTCTCAAAGTTGGACTACTGCAACTCACTGCTCGCCGGTCTCCCAGCATGCGCAACCCGCCCTCTCCAGAGGATTCAGAACGCGGCAGCCGGCCTGGTCTTCAATCTACCCAGACGCTCCCATGTTACCCCACTCCTCATCTCCCTCCACTGGCTTCCCATCACGGCCCGTATCAGATTCAAGACCCTGGTACTGACCTTCCGAGCGGTGAATGGGACTGCACCCGACTAAATCAAGTCTATGCTCCAGACTTACACCCCTACCCGCCACCTACGGTCTTCTTCTGACAACCGTCTGGTGGTCCCACCACTCAAGAGCGCCCGGTCCAACGGTCAGCTCCTTTCTTAACCCGTGTGTCCAAAACGGATAATCCGTGACTAGCACAGAAATCCAACAAAAAACATCCATTCAGGTTCAGATCGTGGAGGCCGTTCCTCCCAATCACACCTCTCTAGATGTCCCTGTCATTTCCCAAGTGCGAGTTGAAGTCTCCCAGCAGCACTATGGAGTCCCCTATTGGGGCCCTATACAGGACTCCATTCAGGGTCTCCAAGTAGGCTGAATACTCCAAGCTGCTGTTTGGTGCGTATGCACAGACAACAGTCCCCCCCACAACCCGTAGGCATAGGGAGGTGACCCTGTCATCCACCAGGGTAAACTCCAACATAGCGGCGCTCAGCCAGGGGCTTGTGAGTATCCCCACACCCGCCCGTCGCCTCACACCCTGGTCAATTCCAGAGAAGAATAGAGTCCATCCCCTATCAAGGAGTAAGGATCCAGAGCCACGACTGTGCGTAGAGGTAAGCCCCACCAGATCCAACTGGTAGCGCTCCACCTCCCGCACCAGTTCCGGCTCCTTACCCCCCAGCGAGGTGACATTCCACGTCCCCAGAGCCAGCCTCTGCCGGTCTGGTTCGTCGAGGCCCCTGGCCTTCACTGCCACCCAAGTAGCAGCACACCCGACTCCCACGGTTTCTCCCATGGGTGGTGGGCCCAAAGGATGTAGAGGGGGGTGCCACGTTGCTTCTTCGGGCTGTGCCCAACCGGGCTCCGTGGCCAACCTGGCCACCAAGTGCTCGCCATCGAGCCCTTCTGTGTCATCTGCCATCTGACAGCGTGAAATACGCAAAATGTTGTTGAACACAATGTCAATTTTGAAGGAATCAATAGTGTTAGCCTTTCTACCGTTGCTCATGACCTCCAACGAAACAGGGTACGCATGAAGTGTACAGAGTAAATTGCATTCTATTGCAGTGGAAGTAAATCAGGAGTGCATACAGTATAAATACTCTATTGCTTTCTGTATCATTTAGTAAACTACTGACATATTTATCTGTTTGTAAAGACTGAATTGGATTTCTAGGAAAAGGCGCATGAAAAAAAAAATTGTAGATGAAGCAGGGTTCAACATTGACTCTTGATAACGTTGCCTGTTATGTGGACTAAGTTCTCTGGCCAGACCAGTACAAAAAAACATGATGCTGAGGCAGAATGAATCTCTCACTGACTATGATTTTGCAATGGTAAAATGATTTAGTGTATTGTAACTATTAGAGTTTTCTTTGTTATTTGGGCTTTGTGTATGCAAGTGCTGAATATACAAACATTAAGTATTGCGTTACTCACAGTACTTACAATAAACATTACATTACATTACATTTATTCATTTAGCAGACGCTTTTATCCAAAGCGACTTCCAAGAGAGAGCTTTACAAAGTGCATAGGTCACTGATAATAACAACAAGATAGCCACAAAAACATTGCGAGTAGCCAAAACATGAAGCACACATTGTGAACAACCAAAGTTATTGGCCGGGTTTCCCAGATTCGTTAAGAAGCTCTTAAAGCTAAGAGCTTCTTAAGAACGCTCTTAGAACGCTCCTAAGAAGCTCTTAGCGTTAAGAGCTTCTTAACGAATCTGGGAAACCCGGCCATTATGCTTTTGACTATAATGTTTGATTTTGGGTCAAAAGTCAAGGGTTTGGCCAAAACAGTCTAAGTATGAAGATGTGTGTTTAGAGTTTGGAGAAAACAGTACACATTCAAGAAATGTGCAATCGAGAAAAACTGTAATTTAGAGCCTTCTTACTGGGCTTACTGTACACGTGTTGAATATACATACATCCAATGCATTATTTCTTGCTGCAACTACAGTATACAGTAGCCTATATTGATTGTACTAAACTGTGATTACTGAATAGTGCTATACTTTTTTATAGAAAAATGCGTTTACTACAACAAAAAAGGCTTTATGTGATCTGAAAGAATTGAGAAAGTTAAATGGTTTTAAGGCGAGTGTTTGATTTTGCCAGAATAGTCAGGGGTTATGTGAGTGTAGTACGATTTGTTTTTGCGTTTAATGTTTTGAGAAAATGGGTGAACGTTTCAAGAAAGCGTGAAAACTGTAATCCACTGAATTATCCACTAGATGGGGTATGTGTATTGCAAAAGAAAACTCGCGACTGTGGACCTTGCATCTTGTGAAGCCAATGAGGAGGAAGAGACAGACCAAATGGAGGATTGCTCACATGGAATTAATTAAAAAAATTTAATCATAAAAGAAAATCACTGATTAATACAGGCTAGCAGTGATGGGCATTCTAGCTGCAGTCCTTCTCAGGTATTGGGGCTTAAGTAGGACAACTAAGTATAATTCAGAACTTGAGAGGTTGTGCTTGCTTGCGTCGGTTGCACAGGCAGGGGCGTCTTAATAGCACTTGAGGCCCCTGGGCTATGGCCTTTTTTTTTGAGGCCCCCCACACGCTAAACGCACAATCGCACGAGTTGCTTGTATTGTTATTTACATTCCGTTGCACGGTTTAGGCTGAAATTCAGTTTTTGTGGTAAAAAGTGCCTTGTGTCAACGAAGGGAACTCAGTGCTAGCCTACGTCACAACGTCAGCACTCGTTAGCAACGACGCATGGATACAACGTGCATTGCTGTTGCACAGCAAGTATTGTATCGTGCCGTGGTGTACTAGCAGCATTATACATTTAAGCAATTCAAGACTTGCATGTACAGTAAGTAATGTCACAATAAATTATGTATTTAAACTCAAGCTTGTGTGGTGCGTCGCTGTATTCAATGCCACAGACTAAACTTTGTCAAAAGTAACGTTAATTTCTGGCGCATTCAAACAATCCCCTCAGTGAAGTTTGGCTAGCAACAGCAGCTAGGCTAGCTTGCTCGTAGCACAATTCAGCTTCTCCACGCAGGGCTCTAGACTGAGACCAAAAAGTCGCGTTTGAGGGCATATTTTCAGTTAGCAGATGGTACCGTTTGAATCGCGATTCCATCTGAAAAATACTGCCGGTGACACCGAGGTGAAGTTAGTTTCAGATTCGACATTCGTCTCACATTCAGAAGACGCTACTTTGCAGCGTCGAGTTAGGGACCGGGTGAAAATTAGTCATACAATTTTGAAAAATGATGACTTTTATAATGATTTTATGACTATAAAACCTCAAACAAACAGCAAAGTATTCCAACAATGTCTGGTATACTTCCACAGCCTTTTAATTTTTCAATAATGTTTTTAAAAGAATGATAGAAAATCGCTAATCTCTGAAAATAGCATGAAATCTTCACTAATCTCAATATCTTTTTCACATTTGTGTCAATAAATCTCAAATATACACCAGATTATTCTAATAATGTCTGGCCTACTTCCACACCCTTTACTTTTTCAATAAAACTTTTTTTTAAATGATAGAAAATCGCTAATCTCTGAAAATAGCATGAAATCCTTGCTAATCTCAATACCTTTTCCAGACTTGTGTCTAAAAATCTCAAATATACACCAGATTATTCTAATAATATCTGGCCTACTTCCACACCCTTTACTTTTTCAATAATGTTTTTCAAAAAATGATAGAAAATCGCTAATCTCTGAAAATAGCATGAAATCCTTGCTAATCTCAATATCTTTTTCAAACTTGTGTCTAAAAATCTCAAATACACACCAGATTATTCTAATAATGTCTGGCCTACTTCCACACCTTTTACTTTTCCAATAAAGTTTTGAATAAAATTCCAATTAATCGCTAATCTATGAAAATAGCATGAAATCCTCGCTAATCTCAATATCTTTTTCAAACTTGTTTCAAAAAATCTCAAATACACACCAGATTATTCTAATAATGTCTGGCCTACTTCCACAACCTTTACTTGTCCAATAAAGTTTTGAATAAAATTCCAATTAATCGCTAATCTCTGAAAATAGCATGAAATCCTCGCTAATCTCAATATCTTTTTCAAACCTGTTTCAAAAAATCTCAAATACACACCAGATTATTCTAATAATGTCTGGCCTACTTCCACACCCTTTAATTTTTCAATAATGTTTTTAAAAAATGATATAAAATCGCTAATCTCTGAAAATAGCATGAAATCCTTACTAATCTCAATATCTTTTTCAAATTTGTGTCAAAAAATCTCAAATATATACCAGATTATTTTAATAATGTCTGGCCTACTTCCACACCCTTTACTTTTCCAATAACGTTTTGAATAAAATTCCAATTAATCGCTAATCTCTGAAAATAGCATGAAATCCTCGCTAATCTCAATATCTTTTTCAAACTTGTTTCAAAAAATCTCAAATATACACCGGATTATTCTAATAATGTCTGGCCTACTTCCACATCCTTTACTTTTTCAATTATGTTTTCAAAAGAATGATAGAAAATCGCTCATCTCTGAAAATAGCATGAAATCTTCACTAATCTCAATAACTTTTCCAGATTTGTGTCTAACAATCTCAAATATACACCAGAGTATTCTAATAATGTCTGGCCTACTTCCACACCCTTTACTTTTCCAATAAAGTTTTGAATAAAATTCCAATTAATCGCTAATCTATGAAAATAGCATGAAATCCTCGCTAATCTCAATATCTTTTTCGAACTTGTTTCAAAAAATCTCAAATACACCAGATTATTCTAATAATGTCTGGCCTACTTACATTTACATTTAGTCATTTAGCTGACACTCTTATCCAGAGCGACTTACAGTAAGTACAGGGACATTCCCCCGAGGCAAGTAGGGTGAAGTGCCTTGCCCAAGGACACAACCTCAGTTGGCTTGACCGGGAATCGAATTGGCAACCTTCGGATTACTAGCCCGATTCCCTCACCGCTCAGCCACCTGACTCCCTACATTCTAATAATGTCTGGCTTACTTCCACACCCTTTACTTTTCCAATAAAGTGTTGAATAAAATTCCAATTAATCGCTAATCTATGAAAATAGCATGAAATCCTCACTAATCTCAATATCTTTTTCAAATTTGTGGCAAAAAATCTCAAATATACACCAGATTATTCTAATAATGTCTGGCCTACTTCCACACCCTTTACTTTTTCAATTATGTTTTTAAAAAATGATAGAAAATCGCTAATCTCTGAAAATAGCATGAAATCCACCCTAAACATCATAACTCAAGTCTTTATTACTGTGGTATTAGTCATTTATTAAAACAAAGACATTATTTTTAGTGCAGGACATTTTCAGACTCTCCGTCTGTTGCAGGCAAGGCATTTCCAGTCTGTTTCTTTTCTTGCAGCGTTGAACTCTCTGTGGGTCATGTCCAAGCACTCTGCATGATACCACCTCATGCATTCAGAGCATGCATTCTATATAATGTCAAGTAGAAGAGTATTAATGAGAGTAGCAATTGTTGTTCATTCAGACGTCAAAGGATTATTCCAAACACTATTCACTGTATAAAAACTGTGTTTAAGACATAGCAAAACTGTTCATTACTATGGGATTAACATCATACAATTTCAAAAGACTAGTTATACTTTCTCATTACAAGCTATGCAAGGGACTATGCAATTTGTAATACTGTAGTCTGACCTTCATGCCAGAGGGAGATATGTTGCCATTATCACTGTATGTTTAGCCTGGTCTTTATTGTTTTTAAAGTATGTAGAGACTCTCCAATCATCTGGTTGCTTTGTAGTTACACATTTCTAGACTAAACTGATAGTCATGCAGTTCCAGTGGAGACATGCATTTAGTCATTTAGCAGACGCTCTTATCCAGAGCGACTTACAGTGAGTACAGGGACATTCCCCCGAGGCAAGTAGGGTGAAGTGCCTTGCCCAAGGACACAACGTCATTTGGCACAGCCGGGAATCGAACCAGCAACATTCTGATTACTAGCCCGATTCCCTAACCGCTCAGCCACTTGACTCCCTTGACAATTTCTTCCACACTCTTCTTTCATTGGCTCCCTTGCATAGACCTGGCGCGCGTGTGTGTGTTTGCGTCATCAACCCTAGTTGAATCTCTGGTTCAGGTGTCGTAAAAACTCAACGATATAGGTGTCAAGCAAATGGTCACCAGAGTTTGCGTCTCTATCTAGCCCTTGTCAAACAGTATCTCTTTAAAACAAACAAACAAACCCCCCCTTAGTCCTCAGCCCCAAGATAAGGGACTTGTGTGTGTACCCAGAGTTCAGATTTGGGGGTAGGCCTCTCTTTGCACACAAGGAATGCTGAACACAGTATCATTTTATACAGAATAAAAAAGTTACATCTTCAATTTTTCTGACAGGCAGACACTCCATGTGATGGGGTGTGTCGAGGGGTTACATCAGAGTAATCTTACACATACACCTCTCTCTCTGTCTCTCTCTCTCTCAGTATTGCCTGGATTCAAAATATTCCTTACATATAAAGTGTTTTACCTAAGACTGCTGAGACTGTCAATGGAACCGTTGTGGTGGATGTGATCCTGTCTTGTATGAAATGATTACTCGTCTTCTATATAATTAGCGAGGATTTCATGCTATTTTCATAGATTAGCGATTAATTGGAATTTTATTATTTTATTATTGAAAAAGTAAAGGCTGTGGAAGTAGGCCAGGCATTATTAGAATAATCTGGTGTATATTTGAGATTTTTTGAAACAAGTTTGAAAAAGATATTGAGATTAGCGAGGATTTCATGCTATTTTCAGAGATTAGCGTTTTTCTATCATTCTTTTAAAAACATTATTGAAAAAGTAAAGGGTGTGGAAGTAGGCCAGACATTATTAGAATAATCTGGTGTATATTTTAGATTTTTTGAAACATTTTGAAAAATATATTGAGATTAGCGAGGATTTCATGCTATTTTCATAGATTAACGATTAATTGGAATTTTATTAAAAACTTTATTGAAAAAATAAAGGGTGTGGAAGTAGGCCAGACATTATTAGAATAATCTGGTGACAGTTTGGTTTAAATATCCATAAAAATATTATAAAAGTAATCATTTTTCAAAATTGCATGGGTAATTTTCACCCGGTCCCTAACTCGACGCTGCAAAGTAGCGTTTTCCGAATGTGAGACGAATGTCGAATGTCGAATATGAAACTAACTTCACCTCGCTGCCGGTGACAACGTTGTTAGAATAGCTTGTCTCAAAGGGGGTTCAGCTTGTTTCATATTAAATGGACCCATCTGCAACCGACGCAAGCAAGCACACCCTACAAATTGTACCCTCCCTAGTTTTTGTTACATTTTGTTTATATAAGGGGGAGGGGGGGGCCTCCCTCCCCTGCCTCCACATACAACACCAGATGCCACAGTAGAGCAGAGTAATGACATCGCGAATACGGACGTTTATCATTATTATTTTGTATTATTATTAAGAGGCCCCTGATTGGTCGAGGCCCCGGGTTTAAACCCAGGTAAACCCGTGCATTAAGGCGCCACTGTGCACAGGGTTCCGTTTTTGAATTTTTACAACTGATATTTCTGTATATTTTATATAAAAATGCATACTTATTATTTATAAAGATTACATAAATTTAAAAGGTATATTTTTTTTGCTGCTCATTTACAACTCAAAATACGAGTGAAGTGTAGAATGAAATAGATGTCTTCTCATTTCCCCTGCAAGAGGCAGCCTCATAGCTGAATCAAAACGAATAAATTTGGCAGACCGGTATAAAAATTGACATAATCTCTATGATTTAAACGTATTTTTAAGTTTTTCCCTTCTCGTGATATTTTCAGGCATTTAGCCTACTCATTGCATTCATTCATTAATAAAGAACCCCCTTTGAAGATTATTCTACGTTACCGGCAGTAGAAGATGGAATCGCGATTCAAACAGTACCATCTGCTAACTGAAAATATGCCCCCAAAAACGTAAATAAGCTTGACATTTATTTAGTGGAAAATCGCTCATTCATAAAAAACTCACTGGTAGCGATCATTGTCAGTAACAACGCAAAATGCGATATAGCCCTGTGTGGAGAAGCTGCCCCGGTAAATTCTACTACTACAGTACAGTACTAGACTACTGCTGTGTTCGTCTTGGTAGCGATTGCGTTGGTTGAATTGGATTTAACGTTCCGTTGTACGGTTTAGGCTGAAATTAATTATTTTCATGAACAGATTGACAAGGTTTAGGCTGTGGCAATGGAGTTCGGGTTAGTAGTCACTAGTCAGATAGTTTCACCTGTTGAAAGACTTTTGATTTAAGTAAGGGTAGTGCCGAACATGTTTTGTCGCCGTTTGACTTAAACAGCTGTGGAGATGTTTTTGTTAGCTACTAAAGAATATATTGTGCTTATTAAAGTTATGAACTTAGAAGTGTGCTCAGGCTTAAACATTGGGTCTCACACTGAGTTTTGGAAGCAGGCTGTTCTTTGTGTCTCTATCTCTTCATTTTCAGAAACAACCTTGAAACTGGGTGGAGATGGCACCCGAGCAGGTGGGACGCGCGTAGGCAAGAACAACTCCCTGACGCACGAGAGAACAAGCTGAACCCTTTTTTGATACTTGTGTTTCAATTGCACTGTATAAATATATGCTGGGGAGGGACAGATAGCCAGTTGGACTTCGTGAACCAGGCCAAACTCTGTTGCGGGTAGGGAAACGTAGACAACCCCAGAGCTCTGTACTTGTTGATTTCCAACTGCTGCATTAAAGCTGATATTATCGGACCTCTGCGACTCCAGACCACTCTTTCTAGAACACAGATTTGTGTCATTGAATACTATCATTACATATTGGAATAGACACAGAATTTGAATCCTTCAACTGGTGACCCCGACGCTGAAAAGAGGGAGTCCAGAGGGTTCCGGCCCGACCGACGGATCGGGGGAGAGACCCATACACCGGTGCGAGGAGACAGACCTAATCGTCAGAGGCCTCAACATAAAAAAAGGTAAGCAGACACCTGTTAATTCAAAGTACTGCTATTCTGAACTGAGAACCAAATTTAGACGATTACTATGTTTCATCGTACCTAATCAAAGCAACAGTGGTGGGAAATCAACCGTGTTTAAATTTTGTCGTTGTCCAGAGGGAGGTTAGAGTCCTCTCCAAGGGTTAGGGTCCCTGAACACGTTGTCTTTGTCCAGAGGGAGGTTAGAGTCCTCTCCAAGGGTTAGAGTCCCTGAACACGTTGTCTTTGTCCAGAGGGAGGTTAGAGTCCTCTCCAAGGGTTAGAGTCCCTGAACACGTTGTCTTTGTCCAGAGGGAGGTTAGAGTCCTCTCCAAGGGTTAGAGTCCCTGAACACGTTGTCTTTGTCCAGAGGGAGGTTAGAGTCCTCTCCAAGGGTTAGAGTCCCTGAACACGTGGTCTTTGTCAAAAGGGAGGTTAGAGTCCTCTCCAAGGGTCAGAGTCCCTGAACACATTGTCTTTGTCAAGAGGGAGGTTAGAGTCCTCTCCAAGGGTTAGAGTCCCTGAACACTGTCTATTTGTGTGAAGTCAGATTGAGTTGAATAAAAATAGAGAGGTGTGTGGTGTGGTTTTTTTCTTTGACCAAGAAGTTACAGAAATCCCGAGGAGAGTTGGAGAAAGGTGGGGGCTAAAAGAGTCCCGTTACTTGAGATCTTACAAAGGTGATCCCAGAGGGTATAGTTCTGCATAATTATGTGAGTATTAATGCTGATAGATGTGTTCGTTTAGATGAATCCCAAGTTTGGTGGTTAACAAATGCGTGATCAACATTTGTTATAATTCCTAGCCAAACAGGGAGGTTTTTTTAAGCCTTTCCGACCAGAACTTGTATTTATAGGCGGAAAATCTGTGATGTGTGATGGTATTCGTTAAAAATGCAGAAATTTAACCCCTGGTTTATAGGGGTTAAAGGGAGTCAGGTGGCTGAGCGGTTAGAGAATCGGGCTAGTAATCAGAAGGTCGCTGGTTCGATTCCCGGCCATGCCACATGACGTTGTGTCCTTGGGCAAGGCACTTCACCCTACTTGCCTCGGGGGAATGTCCCTGTACTTACTGTAAGTCGCTCTGGATAAGAGCATCTACTAAATGTAATGTAAATGTAATGTATACATTGGTTCTAATACAATTGGAAGAGTAATACTAGAGCAAAATTAAGTGAATAGACGGTAAACGCTAACCAGCTATGTTGGTCAAAGAATGGTTTGAGGAAATGTATGTGAAGAATTATGAGGAAGCAATTGGAAAGTTACATAAAAGATTGGTTTAGAGAGGATCATGGAAGGTTATGAAATGAAACATGAGAACGTTTTGTGGATGTGAAGAGATGATTGGTTTAAACACTGATGTTTTGAAGAGGAAACTATGAATATACTTTGAGGGTATATGGGATAACATTTTAAGTCAAAATAGTAAAATCTAGGGTTTTTAAGAGTTTTGATAAAGGTATTAGATGTAATTTGGTTAAAAATGAGAAAGAGAAAATAACTAAATTTACTTTTATTTGGAGTTTAATTGTAATTTGGTTTTAAGTTTTATTTGAGAGTTTTATCAGAGCCTGGCATACTGTTTTGGATAAACAGTTAGGCTGTGATAATGTTGTATTAATAAATGGTATTATGAAGAGGGTTATTATAACATTCAGTTCTACATTTACATTTACGTTTACATTTATTCATTTAGCAGACGCTTTTATCCAAAGCGACTTCCAAGAGAAAGCTTTACAAAGTGCATAGGTCACTGATCATAACAACGAGATAGCCACAAAACATTGCGAGTAGCCAAAACATGAAGCACACATTGTGAACAACCAAAGTAAGTGCCAAAGGGAAGAACCATAAGAGCATGTAGTTAAACAAGTTACAATTAAACAACATGAACTGCTATAAGTGCAAGTGTACCTGTGGAAAAAAAAAGACAAGCAACAATAATAAAAAACAATATATCACAGCGAGTACAAACAATTTTAAATCAGTTACCACTAACCACAAGAGCAACAAGTCTCTGAGCAAGAGTCATTGTGATCCTTGAGGAAACTAACATCGGGTCAAGCGAACCATTCCTAAGTACCGTTGTACTCCCGGAACAAGTGCGTCTTGAGCCTTTTCTTGAAGGTGGAGAGTCAGTCAGTGTCTCTGATGGAGGTGGGGAGTTGATTCCACCACTGGGGGGCCAGACAGGAGAAGAGCTTGTGTTGGGACCGGGCGGTCTTGAGCGGTGGGACCACCAGGCGGTTGTCTGAAGAAGACCGTAGGTGACGGGTGGGGGTGTAAGGCTGCAGGAGAGACTTGATGTAGACGGGTGCAGTCCCGGGTGCAGTTCTGAAATAATTTGGGAAGACTCGTCAAGTCTGATAAATTGTGGTTATGATGGTTTGAGCTAATTGGCTCGTTTTGAACTGCAGCAAAACGAGTTATGAAGTTCTACCTATCTGACCTTTATAGAAAATATAGTAGGGAAAAATGTTTGGTTAATAGCTACATTAAGAACATTATTTGGTCTATATTTCATTTAAGAAGCATACGGATTCTGGTTTGGCACAATGAAAATTGCTTTTATCATATCTTTGATAAAAAGAGGTGTGATTTGGTAAAATAGAGAATCTAAAACAATATTGGTCTTAAACTTAACTGTTTTAAAAGACAGAAAAGATTTTTTTGGAGTGAAAGAAATTAGACTAACAGTTGATTTTCTAAAGAAGGGAACAAAGAAACAGATTTAGAATAGTCATTTCTAGGCATGACTAATAGGAGTTGAATATCAAATGATGATGTATTGTCTTATTAGATGCTGTTCCATGTGTTTGCTCAACAATAAGAAAACTGAAAGGTCAATACTGCCTGGTAATTATAGATATGTTTACAGTGGATTGAAGTCTTTCCCAGTCCTGTACCAGATGCATTAACAACATTTGAATTGAATTATGGAAGATCATAATTCCACAACTTAAACCTAATGCTCACGAGAAAAGAGATGTCTTCTGCTAAATTCTGTTCCAGGTGAAGCAGTAAACCAAAGAGTGGAGGAGTCAAACGAGGAGATTGGGTATTGATTAAAATTATCAATGAGAGGAGGGATCTTATGAGAACTTTAAAATATCCTGTCTAATTTCTGGTTTTTCTATTTGTTTCAAATTTATTTTATTTTATTACAATTCTAAAAGCTTGGCTGAAGTTGTATGTATGTGGTGAAGGGGGCCTGTGAGCATGTCCAGGTCTGCCGTGGATACATGGATGTCGAATGTCCACTCTGGAGTGACGGTGGGTTTTCCCCTATAACATCATTAGGGTTTTCCCACTGTGTCCAGTGTGTCCTCACCACTTGGCCATAACGCTGCATAGTCTCATCATTATTGTTGATTTGTATGTCAAAATTGTGTAATCGGTAATGGGATTTTTTTATTTATTTGGGTTTGTTGTCACACCCTATAAGGGTGTGAAAGGAGGGATTTATTTGAATTTATCCACTTTAAATCCTCAAATTGGTTCCTGATTACATTATCTGTGTTTAATCATTGGTGTTCGACTGTTCGCATCTCATTTGACTCAGTTACTGCTTGATCATGGGAGATAAGGTGATGTTGGGACTGTAACTCTTTTCTGCTTCAGGACGAGTCAGACCGGCGGGTCTGACTACCTTTGGATATACAACCCCTGTTCTAAGGCCCCATTCTCCTGGAGACCCTGTCCCCCCCCTTTCTCACTGGATGATCTACCCCTTCCCCTTGGAGACCCTGCCCCATCTGCCCCTATGCCTCATCAGACCTATGAGTGGTCTGCCCCCCCCTTTCCCCTTGAAGACCCTGTCCCACCTGCCCCAATACATCATCAGATGTTCGGGGAAGCCTGTTGTACATTTATGGATAGGACCATTCAAGGTTATCGAGAGAACCTCGCACGCCCTAAGGGTGCTGAGGAAAGGAAGTACGTGGTACCACTGGAGAATGTGTTGTGCTGCTCCAGAATCCAGTCATACGTTGCAGGAGTTGGTGGAGAAGGGCCAGGAGGGCCAGTGAACCGTTTGCTATTGCTACGAATGTGAGAGTCCGGAAAAGAGGGTTACGACTAGGTCAAGAGTGATACTGCTTGACCACACTAGAATAGTACTGGACTAAGAAGGTTTCCGCTATTTTACTTAAGAGTGGGCTATATCAATATCAACATGATTGTTGCTCTATCCCGTGTATCAGGTCCCTGTGCAACCAGATCATTGTCTCAGCTGTGGGGTACCCAAAGACGGGGTTCCAAATGCCATTGCTGGGGCTGACTGACCAGGACGAGGAGGCGGTGGTTGGTCCGGGCTATGTTGATTGATCTCTGGTGTTTTCAGAGATCAAAGGATGGATTAAAGAATATATTGTGCTTAGTAAAGTTATGTATTGTGCTTATTAAAGTTATGTCTTATGAACTTAGAAGTGTGCTCAGGCTTAAACATTGGGTCTCACACTGAGTGTGGGAAGAAGGCTGTTCTTTGTGTCTCTATCTCTTCATTTTCAGAAACAACCTTGAAACTGGGTGGAGATGGCACCCGAGCAGGTGGGACGCGTAGGCAAGAACAACTCCCTGACGCACGAGAGAACAAGCTGAACCCTTTTTGATACTTGTGTTTCAATTGCACTGTATAAATATATGCTGGGGAGGGACAGATAGCCAGTTGGACTTCGTGAACCAGCCCAAACTCTGTTGCGGGTAGGGAAACGTAGACAACCCCAGAGCTCTGTACTTGTTGATTTCCAACTGCTGCATTAAAGCTGATATTATGGGACCTCTGCGACTCCAGAACACTCTTTCTAGAACACAGACTTGTGTCATTGAATACCATCATTACATATTGGAATAGACACATAGATTCTGAATCCTTCAAACCGTACTTGGGCAATGAAAGATGACGTCAAACGAGTTCGCAAGAACACAAGAACGGAAAAAAACGTGGATTGATAAACAGCCATTCTCTTTTAGTACCGTTTTAAAGCGGAAAGTATCTATACCGGAATGCATTTCCAGAAATGCATTTTCATTTTCAAGAACGTGGCTGCAAAATCGTGACCACAATTCAAATTCAAATGCATTTCCAGAAATGCATTTTCATTTTAAGAACGTGTCTGTAAAATCGTGACCACAATTCAAATGCATTTGCAGAAATGCAAAATGAACGAAAAAGCATTCTGAGCGGCGCAGCAGAGTGACGTCAGTAGCCGCTCTTCTTCAGTTCCCTGCTGACCGAGCTATCCATATTGTTCGGTAGGGGGCGGTGTGCACATCTGCATTGCATTACATTGCAACTAATCTAACCAGGAGTTAGATTAGTTTCATAATTCACAAACAAACGTAACACGATTCACAAATGTATTTCATGATTCACAAATAAATGTAACGCGATTCACAAATTTATTTCGTGATTCACAAATGTAACGCGATTCACAAATAAATGACCCCATTACATTTGTTTGTAACCTGACAAACACGAGTTAGAAATTGGAGATCACGAGTTAGAAATCGGAGAACACGAGTT
The DNA here is from genome assembly GCF_038355195.1 of Osmerus mordax. Classification (NCBI taxonomy): domain Eukaryota; kingdom Metazoa; phylum Chordata; class Actinopteri; order Osmeriformes; family Osmeridae; genus Osmerus; species Osmerus mordax. The sequence goes on along the minus strand of NC_090050.1, from coordinate 3,734,342 downwards.
ACAAATCCCTGCATTTGTGTGTGTGGATTTTTGGAACTTTCCTGACGCGCTTAGATTCACAAATGCATTTTTTCTAAAATATATTCCCTGCAGCCTATCAGATGTCTCTTCCAATTACAGCTAGCTTGCTAAACGTTAGCCTAGGAAACACTTAAAATTACTAAACATGGATCCTGCCATTCTCAAGAATATTCGGTTAATCGGTTTAATAAAATTAACAAGCAATATTTCACCTACATGCTACCAGACGACATTGCTCGTGATCTGAAGGAGACATTTTGTCCGTTATTATGGCAGTTTGTTGAAGTCCACATAGACACGTTAATGTGATTGGCTAAAATTTGAAGAGACGATCTGATAGGCTGCAGAGAATAACTTTTTGAAAAAAATGCATTTGTGAATCTAAGCGCGTAGTGATGGGAAGTTCGGATCATTTTACTGATTCGGTTCTTTGAATCTCGTTCAGTAAAATGAACGAATCTTTTTTCGAGTCATTCGTTCATTTCAACGGGGGGGGGGGGCTATCCGTCCACTGCAAACACGTATCATATTCTCATGTAGGTTAGTGCATGACATGTGCACCAGCAGATACTATTTTAAAAGAAATTCCTGCATTAAAATAATGTATCATGACAGTTTGTATGATTTGGTCATTTATTATCACACTAGCATTTAATTATCACGGCAAACAATTACACTGCACTAAACTGTAAGTGTGAATGTAAAGTGAAAATAACAAAACCAGTCAGTATGATGACTTGAGCGAATATCATTCACGTCTTACTAAAACAGCAGCCACGCGAAAGGGAATGAGGAAACTGTTTCCTCTACTAAAAAATACAATGTGGGTCACGTGAAAAAAGGGTCCAAAGACTCGTAGATAGACCGAGTCGGGAAATGAACGAATCGTTTGTTTCCTCCAGTACAGAGCCTATTCAGGTCACGTGAAAAATGATCCAAAGACTCGTAGAAAGACAGAGTCGGGAAATGAACGAATCGTTCGTTTCCTCTAGCTACCAGTACAGAGCCTATACAGGTCACGTGAAAAATGATCCAAAGACTCGTAGAAAGACCGAGTCGGGAAATTATGGAAGCAAATCGTTACCAAAATTCAAATTCAAATGCATTTCCAGAAATTCATTTGCATTTTAAGAATGTGGCAGCATTATTTGACTCATAAATGAAATTAGTAATCAATCATCCTATTTGCATTTTAATTTTCTTCTTCAAGAGTGCTCAATCTTTCACTTAATTAAAATGAAAAAGAAATAGACATTTGAGATTTAATTTTCAAAAAACATGCCCCAGCAAACAGATACCAAAATTCAATTTGAAATGTAAAATTTGAAAATTAAAATGCATCTCCAGAAATGCATTTTCATTTTAAGAACGTGGCTGCAAAATCGTGACCACAATTCAAATTCAAATGCATTTCCAGAAATGCATTTTCATTTTAAGAACGTGGCTGCAAAATCGTGACCACAATTCAAATTCAAATGCATTTGCAGAAATGCAAAATGAACGAAAAAGCATTCTGAGCGGCGCAGCAGAGTGACGTCAGTAGCCGCTCTTCTTCAGCTCCCTGCTGACCGAGCTATCCATATTGTTCGGTAGGGGGCGAACCTTTCAAATTTTACATTTCAAATTGAATTTTGGTATCTATTTGCTGGGGCATGTTTTGAAAATTAAATCTCAAATGTCTATTTCTTTTTCATTTTAATTAAGTGAAAGATTGAGCACTCTTGAAGAAGAAAATTAAAATGCAAATAGGATGATTGATTACTAATTTCATTTATGAGTCAAATGGCTGGAGTCAGGTGGCTGAGCGGTGAGGGAATCGGGCTAGTAATCCGAAGGTTGCCAGTTTGATTCCCGGTCATGCCAACTGACGTTGTGTCCTTGGGCAAGGCACTTCACCCTGCTTGCCTCGGGGGAATGTCCCTGTACTTACTGTAAGTCGCTCTGGATAAGAGCGTCTGCTAAATGACTAAATGTAAATGTCAAATAATGCAGCCACATTCTTAAAATGCAAATGCATTTGCATTTGAATTTTGGTAACGATTTGCTTCCATAGGAAATGAACGAAACGTTCCCTCTAGCGTTTCCTCTAGCTACCACTACAGAGCCTATGCAGGTCACGTGAAAAATGATCCAAAGACTCGTACCCGAAGACCGAGTCGGGAAATGAACGAATCATTTCTGTTTACTTGGACGAGCCTATGCAACAGTCGCGATGCGCGGCCACGAGAAAATGAACGAATCACTCTTTGAGAGGATTCGTTACTGCCGAGTCCTTGTAAGGATTCGTTCAAAATGAACGAATCGTTCACGAACGACACATCACTATAAGCGCGTCAGGAAAGTTCCAAAAATCCACACACACAAATGCAGGGATTTGTAACTCGTGTTCTCCGATTTGTAACTCGTGTTCTCCGATTTGTAACTCGCGTTCGTCAGGTTGCAAACAAATGTAATGGGGTCATTTATTATGAATTATGAAACTAATCTAACTCCATATACCACACATGCACTTTAATACAGTTGTCCATCGATCATGGCATATTACAATATATTGGAGTGCTCATTGCTTTTTCCCCTGTATGTGTATTTTTGTTCGTTTTAAAGCGAGTAGCAAAGGTGTTTGCGGAATTGTAATTGAATACAAGTGTCCATTTTCTTACTTGCCAATAATGCCCCTAGCTGTGACAAATATATCGTGACTTTGCGTAAGGTCTTACTTTAATGCAACTCACTGTTATTGATTTAATTAGTTGTATGCTGTCCGCCAGTGCACCCTAAACATGTTATATAACATGATTTCATGTTTTTATGAATGAAGATATCAGAGTAGTAGCCTACAGCGAAAGTACGAAAGTCTATATTTTCTAGCACCTTCAATTCACGTACGTACAGCAACGTGCGCGTTCCCGCGTATCAGAGACAAAGATGGCGGCCGCCGCCGGATCAGGTAAACCGAATTCATAGTCGCACATATATGATATTGAGGTCAGTTTTTAGCAGTATATCCTTTCATTAAAATGCATAGAAATGTAATGCATCATGTCACACTTACATATTATAGTTTATATATTTCGACTTGTGCGAAATTATTCATACGACGGCAGTTCTAGCTAGCTAGCAAACCGTTAGCCATACTGGCTGTAATGTTACTCTACCGGGTAGCTATTTATTGCAGCAGTAGACTCGCCCTCCTCGCAGCCTGGTGCACATGCTGAAACATTAGCCAGAACGCTAGCCAACGAGTTCGATTAATATCTCATAAGTTTTTGCTCGTTGGATATTATTTGGTTAATAATGTGGCGCCTATTACTTAGACAAGCAAACCAAGTCACAAGAGTTTGCGAGGCTAGTTTGCGTGATTAGCTGCGAGCTTCTCAGCATGCTAGCTGGTTGTGGTGCAGCTAGCCTTTTCTAGTGCAGAGTCATGTCTCTCTGCAGAGCTAGCTTGCTAGCTAACTACGCCAAACAAAACGGGAACTCCGTGGCACTTCTTCAGATTTGAAATAACAGTAATCTCAAAGTCGCAGTGCTTGTGGCAACTGCTGTATAGTCAAATATGAGAAATATGCTAGCAAAATAAAATTGCCGTGGCCTTACTGGCAAACAATAATAAGCCGTTTTCCAGCAAACTGGCTAATACTTTCTTTCAGCCCAAGCTAAAGTAACGCCCATAACTATAGGCTAAAGCCACCTAGTAAGTCGCCAGCTAACTAGAATGTCGTGTGTGAACACCAAAAAACAGAGTACAATAGTACAATCATTTACGTAACATGGCTACGTTCTCAATTTACTTTAACAAGTAATGTTAGCTAACAGGATTGTTGAGACCTCCCTTACATAAACTCGAAGAAAAATACGTTTAGCTGGGTTGTGTAGATATTTAGCTAAAGCTAATCTAGATTTAATTCATTTTTATAAAGTTTGTGACCACCTCTGAGTTCACTTATTGAACACCTCACATTGTGCCATGAAATCTCATAGTGGAGTCTACACACAACATAAGAGCACTATGCTTTTAGTTTCAAATTTAAAACCAAGCACAAAATGAACCACCACGTCAGTAAACTAGATTATAAAGAGGTGTATGTAACAGTTGACTAAGTAGAGTTGTCAATCGAAAAAATGACTTAATAACTTAATCCAACCGAACATTAAATATCATGGAACATCTTCAGATTACTGCTGGTGAACCTAGTTGAGGATAATGCTGTCCCACCCTCTTCTGCTGTGAAACCTCTTCCTAAACAGGCGTCAAAGTTCCCCGTAACTTTCGGTTGCTGGAGGAGCTGGAAGAGGGCCAGAAAGGTGTAGGAGATGGGACTGTGAGCTGGGGACTTGAGGATGATGACGACATGACACTGACCCGCTGGACTGGCATGATTATTGGGCCGCCCAGGGTGAGAGAGCATACTAGACCACTGACACATCATTAAATCCCTGGATTAAGAGAGATATTATTACAATTCTAAATGTGCTGTCTTAATTGTCTTTCAGCCTAGTTTTACATTGCACTTCACCATTTTCACTAGCTCCCCTCCTTTGCCTCGCAGTCCATCCCTTGATTCTTCCCTCCACCATGTGTCTGTGTTTTGTAATCCCCTCCCCAGTATTCAAGATTCTTACAATATGGTTAATAATACAAGGTATCAAAATAATAAGGCAAAATTGTCCTGCCTTAAAATATTGCTGCTATTCAATGTCCCCCCCACCCCCCCATTCCAGACAATCTATGAGAACAGGATGTACAGTCTTAAGGTAGAATGTGGACCCAGGTATCCTGAGACTGCCCCTTTCGTCCGCTTCGTGACCAAGATCAATTTAAATGGCGTGCACAACTCCAATGGTGTCGTAAGTTCCTTATGCCATTACTTCTTATTCTCCGGGCAGGGTGGTGGGATCACTTCAATGTGTGGCAGTTCATATTTTCTCAACTCTGCCTGTTGCTGTTAAAGCTTCACTGGTGTACAAGCTGCACGTAATGTAGGCTGTGGAGAGGAGTAGAAAAGGGTGTGTGTATTTAGTATGTGCCTAATCCTAACCCTGAACCAGCCTCCGTTGGTCGTTCGCGTTAGTGGTCTTAGACTAACTCCTAGACTTCAGTGTGTCACAGGCGCACACATGAGCTCAGTTGTCACAGTGTTGGGGGATATATCTATTGTATATTTTTGGGACCATGATCTTAAATGCACGTGTACCCATGCCTCCTCGGGGTAAGAGTGTACATACCTCCCACCAGGTGGACACGCGGGCGGTGGCAGCTCTAGCCAAGTGGCAGAACTCGTACAGTATCCGTGTGGTGCTGCAGGAGCTCAGACGGCTCATGATGTGCAAAGAGAACATGAAGCTGCCCCAGCCGCCCGAAGGCCAGGTCTACAGCAACTGAGCCTCCCCCAGCGGCCTGCCTGTTCAACTCTGTTCTTCACTGTCCCTCCCTCCATCCATCCACATGCACACATGCGCGCGCACACACAGAAATGCAGAGTACACTTGCTCAACGCTTCCTTTCAACTAGACCGACACACCACACAATTTATGTACATGGATTGAAAGCTTCCTCTGAAATACATATATGTATATCTATATGTATATATATACAGATACACATAAACACCGCAGCAGGTTGCCTCTATTATTTCCAAGACTCTTGAAAAAAAAAATACACCATTCTCACATAACCTCTCTTTGCCAGGCCCCCCTCCCACATAGTCTTTCTTAAACCATGCTCACTTTCTCTCTGGAGCGTTTCATTGAACAGAGAGATGGATGCTCGGGTGAACACCACCTCTCACCCCTCACCGCCCCAACCCTCAACACTCACCGTGCAGATCAGACATTATGATACAACTACAAACAAATACTGTACATCTTACTAATCTTGTTTTTTTATTATCTTTGTGTTCTACATCCAGATTGTAAAATAACATAAATGATCTTATTGAGTGTACCTATCTTATGTGTGTGCTGGATTCTTCAACAAAAGGTGGCTGCATTTGACTCTGTAATGCATGTGTCGTAATGGGTGGGATTCAAGACAACTTGCTGCTTTGGAAAATTCTTGTTTGGCCCCTATTGTAAGACAGACTTAAGAAATGTGCTCTTCGTCTTGTCACTGAAACTTAAGTGTGTAACCAAAATCAACCTAGTCATTGTGGGCCAGAAGTGTCTTGTCACTGAAATGTTAACAAATTGAGGAGAAAAAACAGTCCCTAAAACGCTGCTTTAGCTTTACACACCCTGGGGGGGGAAACAAAAAAGAGGGGGAGTTGAGTGGGTCCATTTCTTTTTACAAAGTTGCAGAGGTCTCAGACAAGTCACCCGTTTTCCATCCCGTTTATGTGAATAACCGGGGTCTTTACTCAAGCACATGTACGGTACATCAGGTTAATTAACCAACATATATTCAACAGCAACACGTGTATCAGCAGGGCAGTCCCTCTATGTGCTCCACACCTGTTTTCTCTAACTTGTCCTCTGTGCCATATAGTTCATAGCAATTTATAATGATTTAATGAAGATTTAGTATAGGTGATAGGTGGGGAAAAAGTAATAAAATGTTCTCTTAAATAAGTACATGGGATTTCAGATTCTGAGCTTCAGTGCTTGGCCTCTTATCGGATTCACCACAGTCATGTTTCCTGAGAGTGGTGTGAGGAGTATATGGGAGGATTCTCCATTTGAGATTGACTTGTGAACTCTGTTTCAGCCTCCTCAGTGAAAGCCCATGGAATGAAATGTATGGCTATAGATGTTTTATTTTATAACGGGTGTGAATCTAGTCTGGGTGACCTGTGCATGGTTTTATTTGAATTAAACATTACTTTTGCATGTGTTGGTGTCCTGATTGTTGAGACCTGTTTGTTCTCTACCAGAAAACTCCCATCAGTCTTGCCAGCATCCAGTTGGCCTACACGTGGACACCATAAGTGTACCACATGTACAATAAATATAACTTTTGTATCCTGTTTTGTTAGAAAAACAAATCAATTTCTGAGGTCAACAGCCAGAATTCACCCATTCTACTATGAACCTGAGGCCACGACACATTTTGTACTAATATACAAAATGAAGAAATCATGCAAGAGAAACCGGCCCCTTTCCAAGAGAATTAGACATACATCGACAGAGTTGACTTGTTTATTAACCACGCTATCAGGCAAGCAGGAAGTAAAGTCTACTCAGCATTCAGTATTTGTTCTTGTCCACCTTGCTGGATTGACAGCAACCTGCAGCCCATCTCTGGGATGCTTTGCAGTGCTCCCCGTTCGACAGCTGTTGCTTGTCTGGATGGTGTGACGGTCCACCACTGCGAGGATGGAGACTGGCGTCAAAGGGCAGGCTGGTGGAAGGGACAAAGAAAGGCACGTGACAAGGGACTGAGGAGAAAGCAAAACAAATTTATCACAATGAGAGACAGCTGGGTGTGCCAGACTGCTCTCAGCTCATCATACAGGAGTCCTCTGTGACCCCAAAGAAAGAGTGACAGAGATGAACCACAGAGCCTATATATGAACAGTCATTCAGTACGATAGATATACAAAGTAATTGATTACATTTCTCCATGCACCTGGCACTATACTTTATCTGATTCTTTTTCCCTCTGAATATTGGAGTCACATTAAGTTACTAAGCAAATACTTATTTTCAGTTTTAGCAGAAATACACCCAAAATGTATTCGGATGGATTGCACTTCTCTTCCCTAACAGTTCTTTTTTGTTGTTTTACATATTTCTCTTGTCGCCTGAACAACCTCTTACCTACCACTGTTCTCAAATGTCAAATAAACCACTTTTAGGGAAGTACATCTATGCAACCACAATAATAACCTTTTATGTTAACTTTTTTGTGTTGCATTTCTGTGTCGGTGTGTGTACCATGTGTGTTTTGCAAGGGCAAAACTAAATAGACAAAATTCAATCAGCCTAATTGTATTTGATTGGATGGACAAGCACTCCATCATGCCTACTGTATCCCTGGTGAAAGGGATGGCAACATACAGACAATTCATCAGTCACCATAACTGCATGTGTATGAACAACATTCCGACCATCCCTAGACCTACCTGTCTAGCAGGGATGTGGGTGTGTTTGAGAGGGGGGTAGGGGGTAGAATATTTATAAAGCACAGGATCACACGTGTTTACCAGATAAGATAGCAGAAACGACAACAATCAGGAAGATTGCATTAACACAAACTTTAAAAGTTTTAGTCCACTCAAACTGGTGTTTTTTTTTATTTATGCTGATGCTATCCTTGATCTACTTTTAAAATAAAAACATGAATGCAAGAATTTACAAAATATACACATCCATTTTTACAAGAAATGTCACAGAGGGCTTCACATACGCCATAGAACTGCCCCTCTGCCGACTTAAACCTTCAGTGATGGCACACATTGCAGTTTTATCTTGATTGCTACAGTGCTTATTTTCGTAAAGTTCTTAAACCCCTTATATCAAAAGTCATAGATTTGTTTAATTTCAGTTTTCCTTTTTCTTAAGTAAGTTGATGTACTGTATGGATTTTATAGTGAACTATCTTCCTTTATACACTTGATATGTTCGTTATTCACAGGGCTGCACAGACTGGCTGATTATCATATGAAATATCTCTAGTTGCACGGCATCTCGATAATTAACTCATTTCCACGACGTACTCCATTTGTTGTATTCAGATGTAAAACACAGGCAGAGTGTAGACCTGTTGTGGGAGGTGTCAGATGGTCGTTGACACACACTCCCCACACCATTCTACCAAGCGACCTTGTGTGTGTATGGAGGCTGCACAGATCAGTCTGGAGAGCCCCATCTGCTCAGAGGGTCAATACCACTCACACACACTCTGACACACACTTTTTTTTGTGTGTGTGAGAGTGTGAGGGACCCACAGTTAGAGTGCCAATTAGCTAAATGGACAGATTTGGGCTTTGTGAATGATTATCATTTTGTTCTAGTGAGAGCATACCCTTAAAATCTCTGATTCAAATACTTTTTTGATAAGTTAAATAAGTCACACTTATCACAGCTATTTTTCAGTCTCTCATGGTTAATTATACAAGGCATTGTTACAGTATGGTATGTAAACTTGTGGAAAAGTGTGCTTCTTTACTCTACTCGAGCCATGAAAAAAAGTGTTTACAGGGTATTTTATATACCAGATATTTCATAGAGGTCATGCTAAGTTAGCCAAAGTAACTCGTTGAACAAGCCAAATAAACCAATTGGGAGATGGAAAGTCATTTCAGACACAGTCAACAGGGGCTTGTAACCCCCCCAACCCCATGTCAGAGCTCTTCCAAACTTCTGGTTCCATGGCCTTGGTCCTGGTGTAGTGTAGCCCCAGTCTGGTCATGGTCCGGTCTAGCCCTTGTGCATGACTAGGAGGTGACGGAATGTAGCCCTCTCACTCATTCTCAGACCCCCAACACACACCCATACTCGGCACACACAACCCTTTACGCTCCCCTCACACACATTATGAAAGCCCAGCAGATGGCCCAGAGACAAAGAGTGTAGGGTGTGAGAGACCCCCCCCCCCCACCAACACACACACTCTCACTTATAAGCACGCAGTCTATGGTCTTAGTCGTGCAGCTGGCCCCTATCACACTCTCTCCCTCCAGCCTGCTTTTTTGTGAAGCCACGTGCCTCTCAATTAAGCTGAATTTACGATACTTTCCACCCCACCCCCTTCCTCATCCACTCTACACAGATACGGCCATCACTCTCTTACACTATTTCATTTGGTGAAATGAGCTGTTTTTATGCGAACATTAGACCAAACGATATGCAATGTCCTTTTCATAGAGACCTCCCCATCCTTTCCGCTTCCATTTGGGTCCTATTGCAGGTCATTTCCCCTTTTGACAGCGTAGTAGAACCAGACCAGCGTTGAAGGGCTATTTGGCGGAGAGCCATTTAGTGTAAGTGCTCTCAAGGCCACCGAATGACACTTGTAGAGACAATGTCACCCCTGGTGACACCATCAGTTGATTGTGTATTGAATGGGGGATAGAGAAGTGATATATGCACCTCAGGGCCAAAAATATGCAGCATTATCATCAGAGAAAGAAGTCGGAGCCAATCTTTCCCTGGGAAAGTTAATTTACTCACTGGTGCAGCATCGAAGGCCTTTTGTCAGAACCAGGTGCCAAGGACATCGAGGCAGTGGACTTTCAGCAGATAAACATGGTTATTTCAGTAATGGAAGAGTGACAATGGTACATAGTCATTTTTAATGGAGGCCCATGACGTGACGTAATGTATGGTAATGTAATGGACACTTTCTTTTATCAAAAATGTTTAGAACACACACTCAGTATTCATCAGTCTGTATTGCGCAGTGTTGTTTGAAAGTATTTCCAAAATATATGTAATTTCTTTGTGTGATTATTCAATTTATTCAATGGAGAATACTTCCAAAACCTTTCCATTTTAGAATGTTGCACCAAAATCCATTGCTCCTTGGCCCCTCATGAAAATCAATGTAGCTGTACCATGCATCTGTTTCTACTATTGTCACTTTTCCTGGCTCCATCTACCATACGGCATGTTTTTGCTAGCCCTCCTATCATCCTAATCATGCACCGGGTCTCCCCTCCTGCCCTTTCCTCAGAAAGCGCTTCCATTTCCAGCAGCATCTGCAGCTCGGGAGTGTTCCCCGGAGACCACGCCACGCACCGTCGAACCGGCAAGCTCGGAAGCCATGAGGCGAGTGTGACAGCGTTGATTGATGAGTCCCAAAATAGAACAGAGAGAGACAGAGTCCTTTTTATCAGGACTGAGGGCTGACTAGATTGAAATGTAGTTGTACATCCTCCTCCTGTGCATCAACGTGGCCCCACCCATCCACAACAGCAATCACCGCCCTGACTGGCTCCCTGTTACTCACCACCCCTGATGGGGTCTCAAAGATCCACGTCTCTTTGGTCAACCATTACTCTGATACTCCTGGATCTCCAGGACAAGATGGGAATACATGGTTGACCTTCCCCTGGAAGTGTAAACTGCCACTTCCCACTGAAGGTGAGATGAGGTTTTGCAATGTGTGTGTATGCTGCAGTACTGTGTGTGTCAAATCTCTGTAGATCTTCCATGATTTGGTCTCAAAGCTTGACTGCAAAATGTAGCCAAAAGCTGGGATAAGAAATCTGAGGAGGAAGGTGTGGCCAAAAATAAAAATCCTTTAAAGAATTTTGCAGGGGCAAAGAAACTTGCAGGGGCAAGTGCCCTCTCTCCAGCTATTCACACATGTCCTACAAGAGGGTGAACAGGAAATATGGGAATTTCTCTTTCTATATTGAATTCAATAGAGCCACTAACTGCTGATTAAAAGGAAAAGACAATCAGTGTCATTCATTGGCTTGCAGCTGCCTCGTTGTCAGGTACCCAAAGAGAAAAGGAATTTAGTCAGGCGCTGAAAAGATGTCTTAGTGAAAAGGACCTACGTTTGTTTTTCCGAGGGCCCTCCACTGATGACTGGATGTGATTAGCACAAATTATCTCACTCATCGCTGTTAAAACAGACCTCAAAAGCCCCCTCTCTGGGCTCTATGCCCTTCTCACCATACAGTTGGTAGAATAGAGACTAAATTATGTTTTTGGCTGGAATCACAATCTCCACACTCTCACCGTAATTGTGAAATCTGAATTTGAATCACCTATGAAAACAAGTACTGACATGACAAGAATATATATAGGCGTATATACATTTTGTAAGTAAATCTATGACAAAGAAGTTAACACTCCTTAGTTTAATTGATTGAAAGAGAACCTAAGTGAACAAACGTTAAATATTGATGCTTTTTCCTTCATTTTTTGGTAAATTCTTTAAATAATAATCACCTAGTCAATACTAAACTCAACTCTACATGTTATGTTCTTGAACTTTCCTATGTGCTTATGTTAAGTAATCAGTAGATAAGCTGTTGCTTTATAATATGCTCATATTCTATCTTATTTTATCATTCATTCCTACATATACGTGTTCTTGCTGTTCCCTTTATTTACATTTACATTTAGTCATTTAGCAGACGCTCTTATCCAGAGCGACTTACAGTAAGTACAGGGACATTCCCCCCGAGGCAAGTAGGGTGAAGTGCCTTGCCACAACGTCATTTTGCACGGCCGGGAATCGAACTGGCAACCTTCAGATTACTAGCCCGACTCCCTCACCGCCCAACCACCTGACTCCCACAGGCAGTGGGAGTCAGGTGTACTGACTCCTTTATTGTGTACTGATGACAGTTATGCATAGATCAGTTAGACCAGGCCTAAAAAGACATCCGGTAGTTTGAAAGAAAGTGTTCTGTGGGCTGTTTGGAGACTGCCCCAGGGGTCTAGGGCACAAGCAGACCTCACTATAGCGTTCCAGGAAACGTAAGAGTCCTGATATGGTCAGGACTAAGATACTGTGGTTGTTGTCTCTATGATTCAGGGCCGTAGACATAATATATATTGGGGGGGGGGGCACATCCCCCCCCCCCCCCAATAAATATTCAAATCTGGTCAAAATGTCCCCCCCAATATATTGATATAACAATATAAATAAAATATAAATGTGCTACGCTACGACAGGCAACCACGCACGCTGTCCCCTAATAAAAATAATAATCCCATGTGTAAATTAATAAAAAAAATACAGTTTTCAGGGGGTGACCCTCAGACTCCCTAGCAGATTTCGTCCCCCCCAATGTTGACTCCATGGCTACAGCCTTGCTATGATTATACAACAAACAATACTGCCTGATTGTATATTAAACACCTGTTGGCTGTATGTCATCTTTGTTTTTCTCTATTCACTCTCAATTCTGTCCTCTGATCTTTATGCCTCCAGGTGACGTTGCTACTACCACCGTAATACTAGGGGTTGGGTGGTGCTAATGGGTCACAGACTTCTGGGAGTTATGGCATGCAAAGGATGTGCAATAAATGAATGCATGTGAATATGCTCAAATTAAGCACTTTAACCGTCACTGTTTCATTCAAAATGTGTTGTACTGTAAAGCCAAAACAACAAAAATGTATGTCACTGTTCAAATACTTACTTGAAAGCTGGTGTGGTGTATGTGACATGTCAAATTCTAAGAATTAATAAAATGGGGTTTGTGTGGATGTTTGGATTTGTTTTGTTTTTCTTTGTTTTTTTTTGCCAATAATAAATACACGACACACAATATTAAGTAATCAAAGTAATATCTAAAGAGGATATTTAATGGGACACATTCAATTGGTGAAGTTAGTTTTGCTTGTGACCAAAAGGTATTTCTCCATGAATACTGGATGGCAGTCAGTCTGTGATGCCATATTGTGAAGCTTCCAGGCAAACTGTACACGCCTTGTGGAGCCATCTGGATGTGAGAACCGTCCAGGCTTTGTTAAAGCTGTGTGTGTGTATGTGGCCCCTGCAGAGATTGACCCTGTCTCCCCCATTGACTCTTAGGGGTCACCTCGCCACAGTGTACGGGCTAGAAGTCACACAGCTATTGTGATTTGAGGAGGCTGAGCTGGCATGACGGTGAACAGAAACTTAGAAGAGGTGTGTAAAAATTCCATAAAATTGGAAATGAAAGAAATATTACAGTAGACATAGTCCTATACTACAGTATACAGCAAATAACCAGTGCCATGTAATATTATAGGACTTTTCAGAATGGCCAGATGTCTACATCATTTAAATAGAAAGAAAGGCAAATCTTTATTAATTATATAAAATCAAAATTACTTTGGTTTCGTGTGAAATGGCTGTGTGTAAAAAGAACTTACCTAGATATTTGTCATACTTGCTTGTCCATATACATGGCTTTGCAGTGAAATCTATATCCCTATCTTACACAGTTCAAATTCAATTCTGTGAACATGAGGCATTGCCGATGCAATTTTCAGAGAACGTAGAAGAGAGGGAGAGAGAGAGGGAGAGTCAGAGCTTTTCAGGGCAGCATAAACTGTATTAGCGACTTCATTTCAAGACAATGGGGGGACAAGATGCTGTCTGTAGTGTCACCCACGTGCTCCCACCATGCTATTGTCTGCTCTCCTTTCTTTGCTAGGGAAAGGGATGAAGGGGTGAAAGCGAGGAGGGGGAAGGGGCAAGTTTGGCTGCAGTGGGAGTGTGTATGAGAAAGGGAGTGTGTGTGTGTGTGTATAAGCCTGTGTGCACCCTCACGCATGTGGTTGTGTGTGTGTGGGGATGCACAGACGGCTCGTGGTAATTTGATGTGTGTCCCTGGGGATGTTTGATGGATTAATGCTAAGAAGCTCCCTTTTCCAAAGCACCACCTGATCTTTGGGGGCTCGTGCCCCATATAAAAGGCTGCGTTAGTGCTGAGCTCAGCTAGTAGTCATCTCTCTCCTCTCTGTATCTCTCCCTCTGTACGTAATTTCTCTCTCCTCTCACCAGCCTGTCCCTTTCCAACCTTTTCTCTTCTCTGGGCAAAGAGGATATTCAGGCCAAAAAGAGTTGTCTTTTTTTTTTTTTTTTTTTAAGAGGAACATTTCCAGAGCATCAGTATTTGCGTCATCAGCCTCCATTTTGGTTTCTTAGACTTTACCTTTTTTCTTCAAGTGTTTTTGTATTTTTTTTCCCCGTAATATTTCCATGTGGCTCTAGCGCTTTTGACTGTTGTGACAATGCCACGTTCCTTTTTGGTTAAACAACTGAAAGTCCATGACTTCACTACCTCCGGTCATCATCATCCTCACCACCATCACTCGGCTGGATCTTATTCTGTGACACGTGCCATCACCGAGTCTGCAACCAACTTGGCGGTCCGTTTAAGTGAAAATGGTGAGTGAGTCTATGGAACAACAAAACATGTTTTCATCTGCTGGAATGCCATGTGCTCTTAGTTTTTTCTGTCAATTAGATGTATTTTCATTAGTCAAGTTGAGGTTATTTTATGTGTGAGATTTGTTGTTGGTGTTCATTTGTACCGCACTTAAAGAAAAGAAAATGCTGAAACAAAACTAAATAACAGATCAACATATTTATTCCTGTTGCACCCCCCGATGTGAGGGCTGTGATGTTGTTTGCTTCCTAATTCCCCACAACACCCTACTCCCTTAATGCACACACACACACACGCACACATACACAGACACTATGCCTCCAGACTTTTGTTGTCTCATTTCAGCAACGCTAAATAGTATTCAGGTCATGCCAGAACAATCAGCTTAATACTAGACCACATCACACAGTAGGCTTTGGGGGAGCTTTAAGACTATTGTGTACATGCATAATGAACGTACGTGGATGCAAGCATCGGCGCCTGGCCGTAGCCTTTATGAATTCTGCAACCTCAGTAGAAAGCAGATCCCCACATGGGACCCATTTGTCCTTCGTTGGTGTCGTTGCCCTTGAGTCTTTCTCTTATCATCCACCAACCCCCCTGTGCTTCATCCCTCCATCCCTTCATCCTTCCATCCCTCCAGCCCCCGCTCTATCTGATCTTACAGGACGTTACACATCCACAGGGGTTAGGATTGCGGCAACCCAATCTGTCTCTGGTATAGAGAGAAGTAGGCTCTGTGAAGGAAGTGCATCGATTGGACATATAGAATGTCAGACGTTTGAGAATAAGCTTCTTTTGTTCATTGTATGCAATTAGAGAGTACTGTAAACTTCACATATACATTACTTCTACAAGTGCATTTCAATGAAGGTCTATGGAAATGTTTTGTTTTTTTGTGTGGAATGTCACTGAGCATCACCGAAGCTTGGGCTCACCAGATCATTTGTCCCCCCAGATTTAGGATGCCAGCTGTCTAGTTCCCTTTGTGTTGCAGGGGGGAGTGCAGTATACTGCGCACTGCTGTCAAGATCAGACTATGAACCCCCACCCACCACCCCACTCCTTCATCCCCCAACACACACACACATGCACACACCCTAAGTCCTTCCTTCCCCATTTTGCCCAAATAACACTCCACCTGTCACTCAATATCCCCATTACCGTCCTCCCAGCACTTTCAAAACACCCCAGATGGGGCAATGATCTGATTAAAATGATTTAGCGGTTTAGGGATTTCTCTACTCAGACATTCTGTGTGTCTGCTGCTACAATCACAGATTTAGATACGCTGGCGTGGGCCAATGACAGGTGGATCAGTGGCCTGTTGAGGCGAGCCAAGTGTTTTTTGCATTCTCAATGTGTGGCAAATTTTATTTTGTCATTGTGCATTGGACTTCTGTATCTGCCTGCACTTTCCATTCAGATATTTATGATAGCACTTGTTTGAGCCTGATGACTTATTGATCCGCTGTAAAATGTGAGCACTGAAGGGTCATTAATATTTCATTCACAGAGCTTGCTGAACCAAGCACTTGCAAACGGTTTCCTGTATGCAATTTCCTATTGATCTGCAAAGCCTCGGGATACAGTCAATGGTCTTTCACTAGTTTAGCTGACAATCTGAATAAAGAACCAATGAGTCATACATACATGTGTCTATACAAAATATTCTAATTCTTCAAAATGATAAAAAAAAAATCTTTACTTTTAGAGTTATGAAGTGTTTACCAAAATCTCTTCGTGAATATATTTTCACGTCTGTCTCTTTATGCAGGATACATCCAGGATTACCTCATTCCCTCGGTGTGCCAGAACACAAAGGAGGCAGGGTTGCCGAGAGGGGTCCCCAACGTCCTCTCCTCAGGACCCCTGTACTCCCCGAGGAATGCAGGCGGGGGGAGCGGGGGGGAGGAGTTCTCCGACCACGACATGGAGCATCCCGACAGCCCCCGCTCCAGCGCTGCCGAGTCGGAAAGCAGCAGCTGTCTGGAGTCCGAGAGCTCCGAGGGCTTCTCCCCCGCCTTTCTCATCTCCGATGGCCGCTCCCGGAGAGCGACCAGTCAGAGGTGCCCCCGCAAGGGAAGCAACCCTGACAGCAGCGACGAGGTGACCTCTACAGAGTCAACACCAACCAAGGGCAAGTCAAAGGGGCCAGGACGTTACACGTGCGGCGAGTGCGGCAAAACCTATGCCACCTCCTCCAACCTGAGTCGCCACAAGCAGACGCACCGCAGTCTGGACAGCCAGCAGGCCAGGAAGTGCCCCACCTGCCATAAGGCGTACGTATCCATGCCTGCACTCGCCATGCACATGCTCACTCACGACTTGCGCCACGAGTGTAACGTATGCGGCAAGGCATTCAGCCGACCCTGGCTCCTTCAGGGTCACATGAGGTCACACACGGGGGAGAAGCCCTTTGCCTGCGCCCACTGTGGCAAAGCCTTCGCTGACCGATCCAACCTGCGCGCCCACATGCAGACACACTCGGCCTTCAAGCACTACACCTGCAAGCGGTGTGACAAGAGCTTCGCGCTGAAGTCTTACCTGAACAAGCACTATGAGTCAGCCTGTTTCAAAGGGTCTGGGGACGAGGATGACTGCAGCTCCGAAGACTGAGCAAGTCACATCCACAACAACAACAACAACATTTTGGAACTTTGTCCCATCCAAGTTAAGAGACATTCAGTTAGCACTTCAGAAAATAAATTTAATATCAAGAGGTGATTCAAATAACTGAAATCTCTCTTGCACGTCTTCCTGCTCCCGCCTTTAATCAAAGCAATAACGCCACTTACGTTTCCTCTTACAACTGGAAGATAATATTAATAACTGATAATAACTGATAAATGACTCAAAGCGCAAAGGTGGATGTTTGGACTCAATTTCTAAATGATGGACTGTTTATTTGGCTGCAATATTTCCAGTAATATTATGTTAACCAGAGAGCTCTTAATGACCATCAATTTCTTTATTATTATGTATTTGTGTATTTATTCATTTATTTATGTAGTATTGACTATTTATTGATCAGATGATATGATTAATTATTTATTGATCAGATGTTATGATTATTTATTTCTTAATGAATTGTGCAATTGTGCACTGTGCATCTATTTATTTAATTTATTAATTGAACTTCTAATTAATAAAACTCTGTATTATATTTCAACAAAAAAGTCCATGCTGTAAATGGTCTCAACCATGTTAGTTATTGATATATAAATCTATGCACTATAAAGGAGAAAGGTCTTTTAAACCTACGTTTGAACCTATGGACACAATATCCGCACACAAAATGTGGTTATACTTCCAATGTGAAAAGTATTATTATTGTGTAATATTATCTTTATGGGCTACTGTAACTGACTCTATGTAGCCATAAAACATTGAATGTTTAATTAACTTCAATTAATCTTTTAAAATTTACATTGCTACAAGGTCCTCACTAAATATAATATCAACATCAGCCAGCCATTTAATGGCTGGAAACGTTATCAGGATTGGGTCTTAATCAGGATATCATTTTTCTAGAAATCCACATTCTTTCAGAATCTTCCAAACAGAAAACATCTGACAGTAAAACATCTGACATTTCAGTGTCTAAAATAAATTGAGCATATACTTCCCAAAACATTTTTGGGAGACTCCTTGAAGGATGTAGAATGTCATGATCTCTCTCATGTTTCAATATGGTCATCCTGTTCTGAACTGTAGTATCTCTGCTGCCCAGCAGAGGGTGAAATCACATTCACTGAACATAAGGTATAGTAAGTACATCAAAACAAAGTATCTACTGTGCATTGGCCAAATAACAAAACAAGTCACTCTACTTGAAATTATGTCTACTCTGGAAGAAGAACCCATCACTGGGTTACATGAATTTATTTTGTGTCAATGTACACAAATTAAGCATACATTTCTTGCATGTTACCAACCACAAATACTAACAAGAAAGGTGAGTGACATCTCACACACAAGAAAGTGGAAACTCACTCACGTAGCATTCAGAGTGCATTGTACAGGTTTCCTCTTTGTGTGTTTAGACACCCCAGCTTAACCTGTGGTCCAGAGAACCGCCTGGCCTTCTTTTGGGTCAAAGACTTCTCCTGGCTCCGTTTTATCCCCCTCACAGCACCATGCTAGAGGGCTGGGGACAGGATATGTACTGGGTCAGGTGTCATGAGAACCAAGCTGCCCTACCCCGACTGGTCCAAATGGGCCTAACCCCCCCCCCCCTCCCCGGCTCCTCTTAGAACCCTGGTCCCCAGAGAAGAATCAGCTATGCAGTCCAATGTGCTGTCAAGACTATTTGGAGACACAATACTGCTCATGAAAACACACACAATTGCATGTATACTCAATCATATGCATTTCTGTGTAAGAATGCACACAAACACTATCCCACTAACAGCTTTACCCTACTGTACGTGTAGCTACACGGTTAAGGTAGGGGCGCCAGCCTCTCTCTTGTCTTTGGTCTATAAAGGAGGAAGACAAACACAGACCTCCAGCCATCCCCCATATCCAGAGCAGGTAGGGTCACTGGAAGGCTAGAGTGGATGGCCTTTTTAATAGTCTCCTTTATCAAATATCTGTCTTTAGAAGTTGGAACAGGAGAGAGGAGCTCTTATGGCTGTCTTGTCGATATGTCTGGCCTGATAAACTCACTGACCGGAGAAAAGACAAGGGGCCCGCGGTCCCCAGCGACCCAGGAGGAAGTCGTCTAACATGGACCAGAAGAAAAGACGGCCCGCAGTTGACGTCGCGTGTGAGGAGACTTCCTGTTACAAGGAGGTTTGACAGTCGGGTTGTATGGTAAGGAGCGCAGACTCTAAGAAGTGGGGAGGGTGGGATGGGGGGGTGGTCGCTGTAGTGACAACAAGTTAGTTTATCTGCCCTGGGGTCCAAAGGGACGTCACCTGCTTTTGGATATCCGTCCCAAAATATATATTATTTTTTCCTGGACAATATCGTTTTTAGCGCAAGATAAATAATTCCACTATAAAACTACACTGTAAAATGTCATTCTCCTGGGTTCTGTACACAGTGAATCGTGCTGATGTCATAACTTACCCATGGTAACATATGTTTTTTGTGAAAAAATACAAAGTAAATCTCAAATCCCTTACTGAAAACCCATTTTGTCTTGTGCGTGGGATATCGTTTTTGTCTGCTGGTCAGGATGGCCATTTGTTTGTTTTACTGGCAGGGAATCCCCACCTGTCCTGATTCTTCAAGATGGCAACTGCTGTGCAAGAAGATCTGTATCTTGAGGTGAGAGGGAAAGAGGGAAAGAGAAGGAGACAGACAGAGAGAGAGACTGAAGGCAGGAGCCAGGAGGGGGGCAGGGAGGGGGGTTGAGGGGTTATTATCTAAAGGGAACGTTTTGGGGTCACATGAAAGCCTATACTGTTGCTCCTGTCCTCTCAATTCTCTCAAGGAGGATGAATGAAACATAAAGATCCCTTTTGGATGTATCTAGTCACGCTGCCTTCACCCACCACTCTAAAAGAAAACAAATGTTTTCTTTTAAGGATCTAAATGATCAAAACCATGCCCATTTGAAGATGTGTCCGTCAAAATAAGGTCATAAGCCATCTTACACGTGTTAAGCATATTATGCAAATGAAATGTACAGTATATTCCCTTTTTCATATTTAATTTCATGTTTACCTCAAACGACTCGCTTTAGCTACTGTCAACATTAAATTGATTACAAATACAGTAGTCTTTTAAAATGATACATCCTATTGTTGGAATACTTGTAAGTTAAGGTGAACTTCAAAAACAAACTTAACAGGAAACTAAAGAAGTGCATCTTTCATGTATGCCAAGATTTGAGTACAGGTTGGAAAAGGCTAATGTTTTCTAAATGAACATGGTCATAGGGCATGACATAAGCCGGTTTTAAACTACAAGCACTCTAAGTGATGAGATAACGACCAAGTCAGCCACAATATTGTGTTAGCTCTAGCAGACTAGTGCTGTGGAGACATGCTGAGCAAAGACTCTGTGGTCAGACATGTTGATTTACCTACTCCATCAAGAACAGCTGGACGTACGGACGGGGGAGTAAGTCAGTCAGTCCAGAGAAGCTGCTCTGAGCTCCAGATTGCTCCAGTTACCTCATGCTCTATGGAAATCCAAGGATTTAATAGGCTTCAAATTGTCTGTAATATTTTTCCGTCCTCTCAACACAATTTTTTTGTGTTGGTTTGATTAATTTTGATATCCCCCATCTCTTTATTTAGCTGTAACAATTCATTTCCAACATCGCACCTCACCCACCACACACACTTCATTAACCCCTAATCACCTCAACAGGTTTTAAATGACATTCCTTAGAGGGGGTCAAAGAATGTACACTTCCAAACTGTGAGATGGAGAAGAGAAAGTGTGTGTATGTGTGTAGGGGTCGTGTTGCTGCTCGGGGCAAGAGCAGTAAAAATCTACAGTGTCCTGGTTTATGAGTGGAACTGGGTCTTCTGCAGGTCACTGTTGTTGGTGCAGCTGAGCCCAAACCAGAGGCCTGTCAAGAGGTTGTGTTTGTGAAAACAGGCCCCTTTGATGACACTCTCTACTGTTCAATCTGGAAGCCATTTGCTTTTCCACAGCGAAAGTCTAATGGGGTCTTGGTCAGCTCCAGCCAGCATCTGCTTAGTGTTTATTTACCCACACCGCACTTAACCCATTAGACAAACTTAGTGGGGCACACTGTTGAGCCACTGGTAGATCAGCCTCTGACGATGGACAGTGAGTGCTTATTGTGCTGTTTAATTGCATGTGTCATGAACTATTTCTAATGGAGCACTTTGTACCATCTTGCCAATGTCTACTGTGCAAAGTTTAATCACACACATTCTCTCTCACTTTCAACAAACACTGCAATACTTTCCAACTGGCTCCTTTTTCAAAGCTTTTTTGACTATGGGTGACATTGATCAAACATTATATTAAATAATGTGTATTTACGTAATAATGAGATATTCTTAAAGAATGTTATTTTGAAAGAATGTTATTTTTATAACATAAAACATATAAGAGACCACATGGAATGGCTGTAAACCAACACCTTGTCTAGTTGTATAGGGTTGTACAATCTACAGTTTTTTGGGATAGAGGTCCCAAACAACACTATTGGCTCACAGCATGACTTGTAGAACCCCTCCCCTTGTGTTGCGGAGCTACGGCAGTCTAAGCTATAAGAGCACACTGACCATCCGGCGGACCATCCTATGGGGACATCTTTCATCTTTATTTTTTAAAAGTGGAATTCTTTCCCGTTTCAATTGCAAACGGCATAGTTGTCAGTCTACATAAATTCATTCTGGTGATAGGCAAACTATTTTGCTGTTAAAGCGAGAATATTTGAGATAGTATTACTGGCTTCGGTTTTAATAATTTTGTTTATCATGGCTTTTACAATGTTGAGGCCAATATCAACTCACCCGTTTTCCTACCCACCTCCTGACCTCAACATGATGTCCGACGACGACGAAAACAGGAGCGAAAGTGACGGTAGCTCGGATCAGAGCTACGGATGCTGTGCCAGCTCAGGGAAATACCGAAAGATTTCTCGCGTCGTTGGGGTTGGTGGGGTGGTTGTTGTCAAACAACGAAACGCAGCAAACGCCAGGGAACGAGACCGTACACAGAGTGTCAACACCGCCTTCACTGCACTCAGAACACTAATACCCACCGAGCCGATGGACAGAAAGCTTTCCAAAATTGAAACTCTCCGACTGGCCTCCAGCTATATCTCGCATCTGGCCAACGTTCTCGTGCTTGGGGATGGGCGCGAGGATGGGCAGCCTTGTCTGAGCGCAGTGTACCGCGCGCGTGATGGAGAGGCCAAGCAACCGAAAACGATATGCACATTTTGCTTGAGCAGTCAGCGAAAAGGGGTATGTAATGGTGTCAAATGTGAAATATGTGTACATTTGACACAGATGTGTAAATGTAAAAACACTTTATACTTTACAAAGGCGCATGGTGACGACGTGTGTCGGTGCCTTTTGATTAAGTCTATACTTGCGAGGCTAGGCTATATATACCGCTAATACTTAGGGTTAGGGTCAAATTAAAACTTTTCACATTTGTTTTAACATTTTCAAATTGAAATCCCAACTAATAAATTTACTTGAATCCCTGGCCAAGCTGTGTTCCGGGAATTAACTTAAGGATGTTGGATGTGATCCATCCATGTTGGGATTTCCCTGTTGGGACATTAGTTATAAATATCATTTTGCATGCAAAACTATCCTTTAAAGGCAGTAACAAGGTCTGACATGCAATTACTCATGTGCAAGTGCAGTAAACTATTTAAAGTCTCTTTACTGACCTTGAGGCAAATATCAGAGAATTCAAACTTGGGAATTCCGTTTTGATCCAAGAAGTTGTTTCAGACTATTGGTGGTTAAAGTAATGTGTTGAGCAATGGTAAATGCAAGTCCTTGTTTTAACATACATTTTGTTCATAGGTGAAAGATGGAAGAGACTGTGCCAAAATTAATGGCCACCTGAAATTGCATGGAGCCAGTACACTGCGGATGAATCGGCGTTAAAACCCAAATCGTCTGCCTCTGAGGAATGTTGAACCCAAGCCCAGGCCAGACATCATGGGAGAAAAACGATTACTCACCAATGTAAAGGACAGAGTATCAATCTATGGAAAAAGGCTTTGCCACAAAGACCATTTTCAGGAATATCTGTGAGAGAAAAGACTGTTCCACCCAAACAACTGGCTCTACAATCATTCACAGGGGCATCTGGCAAAAATAGAAAGAAAATATGTTGATTGAACACTGTTCGAGAGACAGCTTTTTATGTTGTCTTTTTAACACATTTTGTATACTTTGAAATTAAATATATTTTTGACATAGTTGTATTTGTCGCTACTCTGAGATGTATCCTACTTGTCTGGCCATTTTGTGTTGTGTGGTCATGTTTTCATAGAAACATCCATTTTAGCAATTTCATCAGCCAATCGCCTCTTAACACAGGTTTACTTTCTCTATGTGAGATAAGCCCAAAAAAACATTGGCCCCAAAGACCTGACGGACACCACCCTCCATTAAGTGGCTTGTGGGAAATTCCAATATACTTTTACCTTTTGCTTTTGACCCATGCCAAGCAATCTCAAAAGAGGAAGCAATCAGTCTTGTCTAGGGCCTTTCCCTGTACTTATACTTGACCCATGCGTAAATGGCTAACTGGAAGCCTGTATGTGTGGTGTAGGAATGGGCAAATACCAGCGTGTGAGGAAGACATGAATCACACTGAATCATCATAATATCTGTACAAAGGTCACGCAAAAACAGGAAAGGCAACACAGGAGTATATACATTTCTGAGAATGATCATTCTCCACATAAATAATTGGAAATGGGGAAGACTATCCAGATCGTATACGGTCTTAATTCAAAGGTGGGTTAAAAGTGTGTAATAAATGGAATATATGGCCATAAACCTCAAATTTACATAAAATTTTGCCCACTGCACTTGACACATTATCTGAGTGTCTATGAAGTGTGTAGGGCTACTAGGGCGTACAAGACAAAGGGTCTGTAGTTCTTTGACACTGCTGAGTCCAAGTGAATCTCAAGGGTGTTTAATGCACATGTGTTGTTGGTTAGTCACAGCCAATATCACCTAGCAGCCTGTGTCGAGCTAAACACAGCTGCTGATAAATTAATGGTGTAAATCATAAGGAAGTCTCCGGTGGAGAGGTACGATACGAGGTCAAAGTTGGTGTGAGTAAGTGTGTTGATTCATGCCTGTGTCTTCCCTTGTTGGTTGTGAAGTGTGAATTTGTGTGTGGTTGTGTTTGGGAGTCGATTGGTTGCTTTTAAACTTTAAGAATAGATGACTTTCTGATGATCCCAAATTTACAGACAACTAACCTAAGCACTATGTCATTTTTTGTTTTTTTATACTGTGAGTCTGTTTGTTTATACCGATCCAAGCAGTAATATGATTTTTTGTTATATGAAGAATAAGGAATCTTTATGTAAGACACAAACATAAACGCGCTTATGACGTGTGGAACTGACAATTCGTAGAAAAGGTCTAGAAAAATCACGTATCTGCAACCTCCTTGGCCGGTCCAAATAACTACACTCTTGCATAAAACTCTCCTGACAACCCTCCCGCCTCTCCACCTGCTGTCAGAGCCAGGCTAATTAGAAGCTGCTGCGTGAGCTTATCCTGCTACCCCTGTCAAATGGCTCCCAGAGGCCCCCAGGGCAGGAAGATGTCACAGAAGGAAGGAAGAAGCTGAGCGGCCGGCCCCGTAGAGGCCCTCCCTGTGGGGCCCGGCTCCTGGGTCAGCGCCAGTCTTGACATCAGCTGCATGGGACCCAGATGTCCAGCTTCTAATTTTAATTCCTGGGTGGGAATGGGTGGTATTCCCCATTCTATGTTTTAGGTCTGTACGTCAAAAGGTAAAGGATACATGGCTGATAGAGTTACTGGTGAAAATGCTAAGAGTGTTGCTGTGCAATATAGTTGAAGTATGGGGGCATATACAACATTACTATTGTTATGTGTTTGTTTGACTTTAATGAAACAAGAGTATGGCAACACAAGGCATTTGCATGAAATGATATCATTCTCATCATTTGTGGTTCAGAACTAGTTTCTGCACACAATAAAATAAACATTAAGACTAAAATTACGTTGTCAAAGTCCTCACCAGAACTTTCTAAATCTCCCCATCTGGTAGTCATTTTCAGGAGATACCATGGGACAGATAGGAGGAAGGGGTACGATTGTGATACAGTTCTTGTCCACCAACACCATCATGCTCTGACCAAAACAAACCCTTATGGTACTGTATCTCAAACACTTGACAGAATTGTCTTCCTACTGCTCAACCTAGACCTTCCTGTCCAACTTTTGTGTCAGGGGAGATCAACGGCATCAGACACGCACGGAGGCCCCCCTCTCCCGCTTTCATGAGACAACAAGTTGGATACGCTGCTTCCGACTTTTTATGATTCTTTTCCACTCATGGGTGTGGAGTGGGAGTGTGGGGAGCAACCCAATCCTAGACAGCCAAGCAACCCTAACCAGAGCCAGACAGAGGGAGGGGGACAGTATTGTGTGTGTGTGTGCTTGCCAGGAGAAATACTGAATTTTGTATGTAAGTCAGGACCAGCTAACTCAGTTACCTTGCACTGCTGTGGCATGTCCATGCTTCAAAAGCATCACTAGCTTCACTAACTTCACTACTCGTCTACTTATAAAGCTCTCTATCAGGCCGATCCGGGCATCTGACTAGTTCTCTGATTCTTACATAACATAAAGAAAACACTAGGGGGTGGGGGGCACCCTAGGTCAACTCATAGGCATACGCCCCTGTGTGTATGTGTGTGTGTACCAAACAGCATCGCTGTTGATACACTTTCCACCCGATGGACACTTTGGGAGCTATTGTTTCCCTACAGTGTGCAGGAGGAAGTGTAGGAAATCCCTGAGACATTAACACAGACAATATCAGTCTACCGGGGCTGGGCCCTGATTACTGTGTGTCGCTGGCTCCTGCTCCTGCTTCTGGGCCTCAGACACAGGGAGGGGTACTTCACACTGCGGCCAAAAGGCGACTTATTCTGAGATTTCTTGTTGTTTTCTAAATTCTGAAACAATATGAGCGCACAACTATCTTCTTGGAATGAAAGAGACTGCTACATCACAGTAATTGCTGCTCTGTGTATTCACAATTACATGAGCACAGATTCATTTGGGTTATGGGGAGCTGTCAAAGCTAGCAGTGACAGATCAGCCTGTGTAGTTGAGAATTTCTTTCAAATGTGCAAGCTGGTTATATCTCAATGTGTGCATTGTGTGCATGTCCTGACACTCCTCAAGTATTTAAGTATAAGTATTTTGTGCCAGTTTCCTTGTGTTCTAACTAAGGTCTTTGTTGAGTGAACTGTGTGTAAGAAAGACACAAGGAGCAATTATTGAAAGGATATCCTCAATCAAGGATCCTATGGAGCACAATACATAGCCTCACAGACAGAAAATTTAACCCTAACAACCTCTGGAACAATGTTTGACTGAGTGCTGTCCATGTTTAAAAAACATGATGTGATTACTGTGACAAAGTGTGGTTACGCTAGTTAAATTACAACCAATCATTTTTATAGCCTTTTAAGTCCGGTAATATTGTCAGCTTCATTGAAAAAATACATAATATGCAGTTTATATTTATATCAAGTCGATCATAAATTTCTTCAGGGTGTATCATTGTGGGTGATCATGTTGATTATGTTGGTATCTTGTACATTTGTATTTTTTTTTATATTTGTATTTTTATATTGTAATTTACGGCAACTTATATTTTATTGTATATTTAATTCTATTCTAATCCCACTTAGTACTGCTAGTTTATGTACCCTTAGTATAGTTAGTCCACATATTTAAATTTTAGGTATATGTTTATTGTATGCACCTTCCTGCCAAAGCAAATTCCTTGTCTGTGCAAACTTTCATGGCGAATAAATCCCTTTCTGATTCTGATTCTAATATTAGGGGTGAGCGGATCGATCTAAAGTATCGATAGTATTGATACCAACATTGGTATCAGTATTGATCGATACTCGCGTGAAAAGATCGATACTTAAGTTTAAATTTCTCTTCTCTACATTCAGTAGGCTACACAACTCCCTTTACATCATAGTGATTGTGCAAACACCGCTCCTCTTACTTCGTTCAAGTTCACTTTGCCCCTCCCCCAGCTCCCCCGCTATGCTGTGAGTTGTTTTCAAAGTAAAAAGTATCGGTATCGGCAATACTGGCCCTGTATTTACTTGGTATCGGATCGATACCAAATTTTGCAGTATCACCCACCCGCATTGATTATACGTTTACATGATAATTTATTCATTTAGTATACGCTTTTATCCAAAGAGACTTCCAAGAGAGAGCTTTACAAAAGTGCATAGGTCACTGATCATAACAACGAGATAGCACCAAAACATTGCGGGTAGCCAAACATAAAGCATACATTGTGAAAAGCAAATAAGTGCCAATGGGAAGAACCATAAGAGCATGTAGGCCTAGTTAAACAATTTACAAATTAAACAACATGAACCTCAAAAGTGCAAGTCTACCTGCAGAAAAAAGCACGTTGTGCCAGTTTCACCATCTCTTAAGTAGATGCCGTGTAAAATTTCACCCCCTTGTGGTATAAAAGTATGGGGCAAATTAGTCCTCGTGCTTGAATCATTGTTATTTTTTTTAAATCGCATTTCGTTCATGTTGGCTGTCGGCCGGTTGTTGAATACAGTACAGTATTAGTCAAATTTCATATACAGACAACAAGTCAAAATAAATGCCGAAACATTTCACTTCCTTTCTCTGGTAATATTTACTTCCTGTAATTACGATGATGGTAGATCCCATAGGCGGGCGGTACAGCTCACGACCAACTTGTCAAAGTTCATTATTGTCGACCATATCAAGATATATATGAAATAGTCCAAATCCTACAATCGATTGGTTTAAAGCAAAAATAATTCAGTTAAAACTAGTTCAAGATATTTTTCTAAAAAAATATAGTTTAAATGATTTTTCGGCTGATTAGAGGTACCTCGACCGTATACGGTCCAGTAAGTAGTTTATGTGGCGGTATTGTCAGCCATATTGTCTCTGAGACAGCAGAAATCACACTCAAGAGACGAGTACACAGCAGAGGGAAAGGAAGGAACTTTGTTAAAAGTCAGATTTGTTGATAAGATTTGGGATCACGACTTACTCCACAAGGTAGGTGTGGATTTGGGCATTGGGTCCGTTGTCAAATGTATGTATTCATAAAAATGTTGGAGTTGGTGTGAACAAGTGTAGCCTAGCTTTCTATATTTCAGATCGCTCGTTTAGTGAGGGTTGGCGTGCTAGCTAGCGTTAGTACAAAGCTAGCTAGCTGGTTTATGTGTTAGCTAGCTCAGACTGCTACAGTAGCCTACTAGTGAGACTCGTTCTTTAGCTACCCATTGCTACTATCTTAGCTTTAGCTAGCTCGTAGTGTGCCTCACGTTCATTAAACTAAGCATAGCCACTCGTAGTTTAGTGTAGCTAACAAACTATCATGTATTAGCATTACCATTAGCCTAAGATAGCGCTTGAAAATGTATCTTGAGTAGCAGCACCAGGGATCTGTAAACCGCCTGTGAATTGGAACTTTATTAATCTATCTAGATAGCTATCCTAGGTAGCTAGTCTAATTTGTGGTGGGCTAGCTACAGTAGCGGACGTTAATGGGCATCGGTCCGGCCAGCTAGATTATTTCTGTAGCTACAGTACACTAATCACTTCTGTATATTTTCCAAATTAGTAAATGTACTGTCCTTCCTTGATTGAAATAGTTTCATACATTACAGCAGATATGTAGGACCGGCTTCTGTTGTTAAATCTAGGAACATATGCCTATGATGGTTGACTCGACAATAGGCAATCAGAGTTTGTTGTACAGGGGAAGCAAGTCTTTAACGATGATTAGCTGTATTATGACTAGCTAGAGAATATAAATCAGCCACAAAGCAAGCCTGTAAGGTAGCAGTTAAACCTACTATAAGATGGAGAACGGTATCTAACGATTAGACTTCCATGTCTAGTCACTAGTCACCTAACTTGCTGGTGTCTGCTGGATTTTCTACCACCTTTCAGTGCATTGTACATATGCAATGTCAACACCCAAGTTGTAGGTATGTAGCTAACGTTGTCAGCTCATGGTACGTTTTCACAACCATTACTGGTATGGCGTTGGCTACGAGGGCATGACGCTGTTGTGTTGGTTTCTTAAAAAATGTTTTGTACATTTTGTTATATGTTTCTATATTTAGCCTGATGGGTTACTATCTATGACATTGAGAGAATTGATTCAGCCCTTCGTACGAGATCAATAATCACATTGCTGATCTCCATCCAGCTTCAGTAATTGTGTGTCAATACTTCATGGGTGGTGAAAGATACTATTTGTTGAATTTCAAATGTAGAGCTGTTGAACTTGTTTTAGCCTCGCAAGATTGTCAGTCTAAACTGCAAGCATAGGTGACAATATATCGCTGACTGCTGTGAAACCCGTCTTTGGAAATCTTTGAATACTTTGAGTTAGCCTCACCATCTGGGGGAGAAATTGAATACTAATTAGATTATAGATGCTGGATGAGTGCCTCATATCTAACTCATGCCTGTTTTCCCTCCCTGTTTTAGCTGTCCCAAGGCACCTCCAGTGGCCCCTTGCCCACAGCCGAGGCCCCCCTTAAACCCCTTGCCCTGTCAGGAAGAGATCTTACCCCCCCTCCTTCCCCTCCCTCCCTACCTCCCTCCCTCCCTCCCTTCCTCCTTCCTCATCCATCCTTTGCTGGTGTGGTAACAGCCTCCCCTTCCTCACCTCTGCCAAGCTGTGGGACATGTCAGGACCCGTGCCTAGCCGGGCCCGCGTGTACACAGAGGTCAACACACACCGCCCCAGGGAGTACTGGGACTACGAGTCTCATGTGGTGGAATGGGGGTGCGTAGAACACACATATGGCTGACATGATAACCAGAGGCTTTCGTGATATATTCAAACCAAAAGTCTAACGTTTCTACCTTTTGTCATCAAAGTTTTGTTGGAGGTTTTGTTTAGTCTTTAGTTGGGGGGGGCTAATGTTTTATTTCCTGTTTGCAGAAACCAAGACGACTTCCAGTTGGTGAGAAAACTGGGACGTGGGAAGTACAGTGAGGTCTTTGAAGCCATCAACATCACAAACAACGAGAAGGTGGTGGTGAAAATACTGAAGGTGGGGCCATGCAGGCGGCACTTCACACACACACACAGCCCGTACTGTGGGTGTGTGTGTGTTTATTAGACAAATACCCCAGAGTAAAATGTATCCTAATGGTGTTTATCCCCCGGTACAGCCTGTGAAGAAAAAGAAGATCAAGCGTGAAATCAAGATACTGGAGAACCTGAGAGGAGGGCCCAACATTATCTCCCTCATAGATATCGTTAAAGACCCAGTGGTGTGTAGAAACCAGGCTCCATACAATTGCTCCATAGTGAAAAATAAAAATGTCTATTCAGATGGCCTGAAATAACATGTACCCCCCCGTCCTTTTTCCAGTCCCGTACACCTGCCTTGGTCTTTGAACATGTCAACAATACTGACTTTAAGGTAAGGTCACACATCTTTTTTGTAAGTTCCCCAAGGAGATCTTCCGACATGGTGTCGCTGTATTCATATGAGAAACCTCCTTTCTTGACATGCTTTTTTCCTCCCCTGTATGTGTGGAAGGAGATACACGTCCAGCGTTGCGTCTCTTTCTTTCAGTTCATCACGGGCACATTGTGATGATGCCACAAAGTGTTGATTATATTCTTTACTGACAGAAGATACTGTACCCAAAGAAAGTGTGCAGTTAGCTTAATTCCGCCACACAGACAACCATGTAATAAACGTATACACTTTTGTGTTTGCACTGCCAGCAATTGTACCAGACTCTAACGGACTACGACATTCGATTCTACATGTACGAAATCCTCAAGGTGGGTGCCATACCGTTCATCCCTGTGGACTTCTTGAAAGAATCCTTGTTGGATTTGGGCTGAAGGGTAGGGCCTGTGATTTCCCTACCAAAGTGTGAGTGTGCACGTGGACACACAGCTGGGTAGAAAACAACCTCTGTTTTTTGTCGCCTCTGGCCATTATTGGTTTACCATGGAGAAAACACAGCCTAATCGCTGACTGATAGTGTTTTGGCTCTTGCTCTGTAGGCCCTCGATTACTGCCACAGCATGGGGATTATGCACAGGGACGTGAAACCGCACAACGTGATGATTGATCACGAACACCGCAAGGTGAGTGTTGACACGCAATGGGGTGGATGCCTGCGTCTGTTTTCCCAAACACTTTCCCAGGACACCACCAATAAAGGGCCTTGTTTAATAAATGCATTTAACTTGACTGTAAGTGGAACATATTGTACTTCTTGTGGACAGAAGGATAATTGCTGTTTGATTACGGTAGTGTCGTTGGTCAGGTGGTTTTCAATTTCAAGATATGCTATACATTGTCTTTATCCTTCAGTGCATACCTTCACTTGAATAACACTATGGGCCAAAACAATAATCATATTTTTAAATTATATACAGCAATATTCTCTGTTCTCAGCTGCGCCTTATTGACTGGGGTCTGGCTGAGTTTTACCATCCAGGACAGGAGTACAATGTCAGGGTGGCATCCCGCTACTTCAAAGGACCCGAGCTGCTAGTCGACTACCAGGTGCGTTGTCTGGTGGAACTCTTCTAGTACTCATCTAGTTTATGCGACTATCGTCTTGTCTTAAATATTGTTTTCCCTTGCCGGTGCCTGGTATTAAGTAACTCATTATTACTGCCAGAAGGTGGTGGTAATGGACCTCAAAGCTGGTTGCTGTCGCTGATATTGGGTGTTGCTGTAAACGGTAGAAACACACACAGCCAAAGACTCTTACAGCTCTCAGATAGTTCTGTGAGGATCTCCTTCAAAATAATAATGAATATAAGGTGCAGTGCAAGCTCTCCAGGTAATGCAAGCATATTAGTCTGCCAACATGTGCAGTAATTTGTGAGCGATCACCCAGAAGAAGGACCATCCATAGATCAACAATCACTGACTAGCTTTGTCACCAGACGAAGGAAGAAGATTCTGTTTTGGATTCTGCCTAATGTAGATGAGCATTGCATCAAATCAACCAACAAGACAGTTGTGAAAAGCCTGAATCGGTCTCCAAAGAACCATGGAATAGTACCGAATACACAGTTCAAATATCGAATTGTGTTTTTGCTTGAAGGGCATATCCCTAGTGTATTTGTCGTTGAAAAGTTGGGTTGAGTTATTCCTGTACAGATATGATGCTGGACTCCCATCAATAATCATCGTACATTGTTCTCATAGCCAGCACATGAACCCCCTGTCTCTCTGTTTCTTCTGTCCTCCAGATGTATGACTACAGTCTGGATATGTGGAGTCTGGGCTGCATGCTGGCCAGCATGATTTTCAGGAAAGAGCCTTTTTTCCACGGCCATGATAACTATGACCAGGTAATCTCACACACACACACACTGTCTTTTTCACTGTCTCTTGCTCCTTGTTTCTGTCTCTCTCTCACCTTGTCTGTCTTTTCTTTCTCTGCTGTGGTGTTTCTGGTCTGAATGGTAACAATACCTACAGATGAAGTGACCCATTCGTTGACCCCCACCCGTTATCTTTCCCTAGTTGGTGAGGATAGCCAAGGTGCTGGGGACTGAAGACCTGTATGACTACATTGACAAGTACAACATTGAGCTGGAACCCCGCTTCAATGACATCCTGGGAAGGTATGCGCTTGCTGTTTTAATGTTTTCTTTCTACACATGCAGTCTCTGTTTTAAAATGGTGTTAACATCAAATGGAATTTAAAACAAGAAAATTCCATGTTATAGGTGGTGTTAAAACTATTTTCATGGCTTTAAAGGGGTGATTGACTGTTTTTTTGGGGTATTTCACACTGTTCCTTAAGGTCTCCGAATAGGGTATGTAACATTGGTTGGGCTGAAAATGGCCCGGGTGCTGTTATATGCCCCTTGATACATCCTCTGAAATTTTCCCGGGAAAAAACGCTAGGTTTTCTCATTTTATGGTATTCTCATGAATATATAGATGAGCTGCGCGCTGATTGGTTGGTTTACAACGAGTGAAGCTGTGGAGCAAAGACGCAACACGGCCAACAGCACTCACTGAAACAACGAAGGTGGAGACTTGAAACAAAAACGTACAAATAAATCTATTGTGTCTACACAACACTGTTTTCAACAGATTGACTAGATATCATTTGAAATGATCACGTTAGTTGTTTCCAATTCTGTTGTCGAAGCAAACTGGATTGACTTAGGTGGGTAGAACATTACAGCTTAGCAACCAAACTATATCGTGATTCAACTCAGCTTCAATTAGCTAGATAAAAAATAACCTGCCAAAGATCTGGACAAACGTGCATCGTGAATTGTAGATTTACATGTACGGGTTATTTATTCAAATGAAACACAGTCAGGAACATGAAATAACGCGTTAGCCCCATTTCCAATAAACTAAATCATCACACATTAGCTTGTTAACGCAAGAGCATAGGTAAACTAGTTTACATGCCTACTCTAGGCGTTTTCGCTATCTAGCTGTTCTTGCATTCCTTGCAAATCAGCGTTAATAAAAAGCAGATGAGCTAGAGTCTAGTTAACATTGACTCGACGGGCATGGTAGATGTTTGTCTATAACGTAGCTCTAGCGTAGAAGATCCCTGTGCAAGCAAACAGGATTGACTTGACTTGATGGGTAACGTTAGCACTAGCTACAGATTACCAAACAAACTATCGTGATTCAACTCAGTTTCAGTTAGCTCTAGCTATCTTGCTGAAAAATAGATATGGACAAACATGCATCTTGAATTGTAGATTTACATGACAACACAGGTTATTTATTTGAATGAAACACAGTCAGGAACAAGAAATAATGTTAGCCCCATTGCCAATAAACTAAATCATCACACATTCTACCAATGCTAGATACAGGCAGGATACGTTAGCATTGCTAGTAACTGTTAGCGACAACATCATACAGCTTGCGGTTGTGATCCAACCTAAGGTCGGAACAGCACCTCTTTTCAGCAACAGCTTCATAGCAAATCCTGCTTTACATTGTCCCAGGTTTTTGAAAGTGTCCTCGGTGACTTGGTCCGAGCAAGTTAATACTTTAGGGTCGTACTTAATAGGGATATTCCCATAGATAAACATCAGCCATGCCTGTCTAGTGTCTTGTTCTTTGGGAAGATAGTGAAAAGTGTCAGGATTCCCGGTACAGCCTGGAA
The DNA here is from genome assembly GCF_038355195.1 of Osmerus mordax. Classification (NCBI taxonomy): domain Eukaryota; kingdom Metazoa; phylum Chordata; class Actinopteri; order Osmeriformes; family Osmeridae; genus Osmerus; species Osmerus mordax. Next base: position 3,699,670 of record NC_090050.1, on the reverse strand, counting down.
CACTGCATTTACGGCGCTCCATTTTCAATATCTTGAAAACTTATGAACTTTCTTATTCGTAATTCCTGTGGAAGTACCGAGCAGCGTGCAGTTAGCTAAAAAAGTGTTGGAGATCTACGCGACCTCCGTTTATGTTCCTGGACCAGAAAACCTGAGGGCGGGTAAATGTAAATTTTGGGGCGTGACAAAGTTGATGCTGCAAGTTGTGACGTCACAACTTGAACTGTTTCAAAAGCTAGTGTTTGCAAGTTGCAGTTTCAAAGAGTGAAATTTTGATAGGAAAGAGGTTTCAATGGACTTTGAGATTCACTGTATGTCTATTTTACACACCAAACTGTCATTTTTCAACTATGACAAGGTAAAATCGGTTTTGCAATCAATAGCCCCTTTAACGTGACTTTTTTGGGCTCAAGGTTTCCTGGTATGAGGTAACCTCAACCCTAGTATAACCCTAGCCCCAACTGTTTTGGTTAGCCTGTCTCTGACTCATTCTCCCCGCAGGCACTCTCGTAAGCGGTGGGAGAGGTTTGTCCACAGCGAGAACCAGCACCTGGTGAGCCCCGAGGCGCTGGACTTCCTGGACAAACTGCTGCGCTACGACCACCAGGCCCGTCTGACAGCCCGCGAGGCCATGGAGCACACCTACTTCTGTGAGTAGGGAGCGCTCCCACTTATCCCTCTAGGACACGGATGGTTCAGTTTGTAGGACCAGAAACCGTGGAACCCTTTCCCGATACACTACAACACAAGGGATTTGCAGTTGTTTTAGGCTGTCATTTTTTTAAAATGACAGCCTTGTTTTTTGCCCACACAGATCCTATTGTGAAAGACCAGTCTCGAATGGCGGGTTCAGCTAACCTGCCCAGTGGGAATACAGCTGTGAGCACAGCCGGCATGATCACTGGTGAGTACACACGCACAGGAAAGAATCACCGTGTTGTTAGGAATGGGATGAAATCAAATCTAGCAGCTGACGTGTGGATTGAATTAAACCTGTTTGCTCGACTGAGATCTCTGAATCAGTGAATATCCACGTCTCATAGTGAAAATAAGCATTTAAACTAGGGCGGTCAAAGTTAACGCGTTAACGTAATCTCACTTAAACGCAATTAAAAAAAATAGTGACGTTAACACAGGTTTCTTTTTGACCCCGGGAATCGACAGCTTGGTTGACAAAACCAAGGCTGTGTGTACTGATTGTCAGGCTGACTTTAGTTATCACCGTAGTACTGAAATATAGCAAAATATCACATGCAAACAAAGCACTCAGCTAGCAGCAACAGCGTTCGCTTGGGTAATATACGGCAGACAACACTCGACAATTTGAGATTACATTTCCTAAATATATTACAATGTGTTAGGGGTGTAACGGTACATGTATTCGTACCGAACCGTACGGTAAGGGCGTACGGGTTCGGTGCATGAAATTACACGGAGAATACACGCTATAAAAATAAATAAAACTTGCGTGCAAATTAATTAATGTAATGCAGAACTACTGTTAGATACCCGTGTTCTTTAGGGACATCTAATCTGTAGCTCTGAAGCTCTGATTGGCGCCGCCGTGAGATAGGCTAGCTAGCAGCACTAAAGACAAATATGTCGAGTGGTGGCGACCCACGAGAGATAGAGGTCCCACCGGCCTTTTTGAGATTGCAAGTTTGGGAAAACTTCGGTTTCCCATTCAGTTACAGTAGTACAGGCGAGATAGTGGTGGATAAAACAAGCACTGTTTGTCGGCGTTGTTCAGCAGTTGTGGGCAGTGACGTGCAGTCTGGGTAGGCAAGGTAGGCACTGCCTACCCTGCCAAAATTCAAACGTAAACATTTTTATTAAATCATTTTATTTAATAAACTTGTATTTGTATTTTTACTGTTTATTCTTGTGATTTGTATATGCAATATGTGTGTTATTCCAATTATTTAGACGTTACGATGACGCATAATCAAATATATATATTTTTTTTGAATAAGCAGTGCTTTTACTGTCTGTTCACTGCAGACGACAAGCGAAAAACTCACTTGCGCACTTCAATCCTGTATTCTTCAACATGTACAGTACCAGTCAAAAGTTTGGACACATTTTCCCATTCAAGTGTCTAGCCTCTTACTGACACCACTGCACGTCACTGGTTGTGGGGTATGTGAGTGGAAATACGACATGCTAACGCATATAACGCATCTGGCATGTGCTAAATGACAAATATCCGACGCCATCACCCAGGTGTGCCAATCACTGGAACGAGACAAAAAAAAACTCTTAACCAGCCATTAGATACACATACAAATAGGGCAAAAGAAATACTGAAGCAATCGGAATTTACATGTCATCTTCAATGCGCCGTATTCACTCGTAGAGGAACCTGGTTTGTTTTGCTCCGTTGTACCGAACTCGTACCGAACTGTGATGTCTGAACCGCGGTATGAACCGAAACGTGACTTCAGTGTACCGTTCCACCCCTACAATGTGTTGTATGTTCAATATTGTACAGCCTGTGTAAGTGAATAAAACACACACAAAACAATTCAATTAATTGAAGTTCAAGTACACCCTTTTAATGTTATTTCACAAAAATATTGTATTGGGGTAAAATTTGAACAGATTAAATCAATTGAATAAATTTGCGATTAACCATATGAAATAATGCGATTAATCGCAATTAAATGTTTTACTCGCTTAACAGCCCTAATTTAAACATATTAACCTTATATTAAACAATAATTTTTGGCCTTATTGAATTCTTCAACTGTTTCTAAACCCAGCTGTTTACCTCAGACTTTCTTCCTATTTGATAGGATCTAACATGTAATGTATGTAATGCGCATATAACAAACAGCCACTGCCTTCATCCAAGTGCTACCAGAAAGAGGATGTATCACTCCATAGTGTTGTCCTCTACCCAGGAATCTCTGCCCTGCCGGCGTCTACTGCCCTGGGTGCGCTGACTGGCTCACCTGTCCTCTCTGCTGCCACCACTGCCATGAGCACCCCCATGCCCGCCGCTGCTAGTGTACCCCAGTAATGGATGGCTCCTCCTACTTCCTGGGGGGAGGGGGGAACCGACGGGTGCCATTCTGCCAGTCCAAGTCACCTGAACGTATTCACCGTCTGACTGTTCCTCTTCTCTGTACCCAGAATGAACGTGTTCAACCTGACATTTGAAATGAATGTTCTGTCTGTGTAGTGAAAACAAACAGGTATTCCTTTCATTTTGACAACATGATAGTAGCAAGCTAACTAATGTGTGTGTGTATGTGTGCATATGTTCACTGTCTAAAAATTAGTGATGGACATTTGTCTGTACAATATATTCCAAATACACTGGTTACACAGAACAGTTAGCAGAAAGCAAAAGGAAGGGGGTGAGTAGGACCAAACGGAGCACATTGTGACATTTGCTAATTGACAAAAGCTAAATACTTGGCAAGAACACCTGTAAACAAGTCTAAAACTGTAACCACCTCACAAAGCTTTCTTATGTGGTACACAGAAGGGTTTTGGTGCTGTTCCCTGCTCCAGGTGAGTACTCTGAAGCCTCCTCACTGCATATTCTAAAGGACACTTTTTGCCTGAATAATTTTGACTTGCCTTTCTCTTAGACTATATACCAGGCCTTTGATATGTTTCCCCTCATTTTTTTTTTTTGTACTGAAATGCTGTAGAGTGCTGAAAGAGGTTTAGTTTCGTGTTGAAATGGTCCTGATGATGCATTGTCCTTTTGATTACAAATGTATCCATTCAGGGTTATTTCTTTTTTCCTTCATACTTGCTGCTTTCCAGTTTCTTGAATTACTTCAAGTCATAACCAAAGCTTACTCAATCTTGTAAAGAGGAGACTTACCAAACATACAAAGTTCTGTGAGGGGAGAAAGAGTTACTCTTGAAAATGCATAATGTGAGCTGAATACTGATTTGTGGAGAAAAAAAATAGGTGGTGTAAAATATAAACAGATTATAATTGCACCGGAGTTGAGTTGATTGAAATGTTTCTGTACTTGCGTTTGAGGAAAGTAAGATGTTTTTCCCTTTTTTGTATTTAGTTTGTTTCAGGAGGTAGGGCTTGTGCTTGATCGCCTATGCTTAGATGTGGAAAAAAGTGTTAGTGAAGGGTTGAATTTTCCCAGTGTTTTAGTGCCAGAGATGGAAGGCTTGTGAGTGAAGACTGCTGTACATATGCATCTTTTTTCCATTGGAAATTTCTCAACATGCAATGAGTACAATACATCCAAAACCAACTCGATTATAAAGTATGAGTCCTTACATCACTGTATATATTTTTATGTCCCCATGTAGAAGACTAGTATTTGAAAAGTTGTGTAAATAAACATGTTTTATTTATCAAATGTCTCAAAACTGTGTTCCAGACTTATTGTGTATTCTGAAATTGGGTGTTCCAATGTTAACCCTCAACTAATTATTAGGAATATAATATTATAGTATCCTACAAATTCAGATTGAAAGTAATTTGCAACATGACTTTAAAAAAAAGTTTCTTTATTAATGACAAACTAATTGTACTTTTACAAACTGAAATATTGACTCACCAAATAAATATAGAACACCAGTGCAACAAATTCACAATGGTTAACAATGGTTTCCTGGCAGAGTAACCTGACAAAATTGGCAATCATGCCTGGTTTCAGATAAAATAGTATTTCATGATGATCATGGGCTTTGTATAATCCACTTACTGAATTAGGTTGCTGAGCTAACTACCTGCACTCTTTGGTAATCTGGGGAAGTGACTCTCCAACTAATGATGCTGCAGCACTTGGCCCTCTTCTGCACCCTGCGAAAAACAAGTAAGAGATCCCGCTGAGCTCACAGTTTGAAAGATCAACTTTGATCAAAACCTATTTTAAGTTGGTTACCAACTTGTTACATTGGTTACCACCTGTTACCTTTTCAGACGGAGCTCCTTGTCTATCTCCTCCAAAGACTTCCCCTTGGTTTCTGGTAGCAGGAAGTAGAAGAACACCACAGCTGCCACTCCAATCAGTCCGTAGAGAAGGAACGTTCCAGACAGACCAATCACATCTGTGAACAAACACTTGACTTTACATCTTGATAACCTTCCGTTTGTTTTCCTCTAATTGTTCAATCGGTTTGAAGACCATAAAAATGGTTAACCCGATTAGAGCCTTGGAAAAAAAAATATCCCAAGATCATTGAGACATTGCTAATGATACAAATGTTAAGATATTTTAACTTTTCCCTAAAAATTAAATTTTTCACAGTTTATTCAATAAACTGTTGTACAGTTAATAACTTTTTGGCTTTTACTACTAAAAGCCAACTTCTACTTTAAACTTATGCTGTGCAAGATACAATGTTACTAAAACATAAAATAGGCTACAAAACGTTTCAATTAAAAACATGGTTGCAAATATATGTGTACAGGACTGTGTATAGCACAAAACAAGACTGTCGTAATTTTTAAATCAATTATGTAAGGCGAAAATATTACATTTATCGGACTCTGGATGCCATTGTTGCCGGTCGCGCAGGATTCACGTACCCCTAGGTTTCAAGTAAGCTCCCGTTTTCACTTGGTTTTAAGGGGTGTATACCCTTTTGTCTTAGCCCTACCCCTAGCTCAAAGAGTTTTGTGACACCACTTGCTCTCACGTGAACGCACAAAACTTAAGGGTAAGGGGTAGTATTGGGATTCGGCCTTAGACTTACCAATGACATTCAAGAAAGAGAAAGTAACCAGTAGGTTGGCAGCCCAGTTGAAACAGTTGGTGAATGCAAACGCCCTCCCTCTAACACCAGAAGGGAATATTTCACTCAGAATGAGCCACGTCACTGTTCAATGCAAGCAAAATGTAGGATTATTATTATAGGAGGTATATTAAGGGCCAGAGAAAGTGAGTGAAGACAGATTTGTAAAATAATTTCAAGTTATACTATCAATTTCAGAAATGTTATCCAAGAGCATTCCAAATTTATTTTGATAAATGCACACCAAGGTGCATGTGCAAGAAATCATCAAAACTGTCAACATAGGCAGGAGTTAACATGCATTCTTATCTGTCTTTTTTGGGGAGTTTAAGATTTTTTAGAATTATTGGGAAAAATGTTTATAAAGATATGTTTTCCTGAACTAGAAAGATACTTACTTGGTCCAAATCCAACTGAATAGGCAATAACCACTGCCATTAGGCAGATTAAGACAATCCAGTTAACCCATCCATCATGAACATCTTGAGATGGTTCTGGAATCGAAGAGCTTGGGAAAATGTCACGCAAGTCATAGTTAACCTCCCTGGTATTTGTCGTATTCAGGTGTCTAAGAGAACTACCAATGGAAATGTCCAACACTGGCTGATTATCAGTGCTGTTGATGTCCCCAGTGCTACAGAGTCTCTTTGCGCTCAGCACAGAACGTCCGCTCAAAAGTCCGATGGTCATTAAGCACACCGCCATCACTGCACACCCGCCGATAAGGAGAGGCCTTCGGCCCACCCTGTCAGCAAACACCATGGACACTAACGTGGCGATGACCTTCACCACCCCCAGCCCCACAGACGCCAGAATGGCCGAGGAGTCACTCTGGAACCCTACCGAATGAAAGATAGTGGAGGCGTAGAGAAGGACGTTGGGCTGACCTGTGAACTGCTGGAAGAGGACCAAGCCCAGCCCAATAATAGTCCTGCTCCTCATATTGTCCTTACGCTGAAAAAGGCCTAGTGTACTGTATTTTGTGGCATGATCAAGTCTGTTGGACATGATGTCCATTTCCCTTTCTTCAGGATTTTCAATAGATTTAATAAGGCTTCTTTCACTGTGCCTTCCTGCTCTTCGGCTCACAGAGGCTCTTGCACTGCACGGAAGAAACCCAAGGGAGACTAACTGACCCAGAGTGGGTGGGATGGCTAAACCAAACATATATTTCCACCCTTCCTTGGTGTCAGCCAGGATATAATTCATTCCATAAGCTGCCAGGATGCCCACAGTGATGCCAGCTTCGTAAAGGGTCACCAGCAAGCCCCTGTGTTTGGGGGAAACCATCTCTGACACAAAGATACAGCAGGACATGGAGGAGATGCACATGGCGAAGCCAACGGTCATCCGGCCGACCACCAATGCTAGGAAGGAGCTGCAGAGCAGGACCAGGCTTCCACCCAGGATCAGGACGTTGCTGAAGAGAATCGAGTTCTTGCGTCCATGGCGGTCAATAAGACAACCACCCACCAGGGAGGCCAGCAAGGCACCCACCAGGAGGGCACTGACCACAGCCTCCTGTTGGAAGCAGGTGAGCCTGAACTCTGTCTGGAGCTGAAGCAGAGCCCCTGAGATAATACCCAGTTCATAGCCAAACACTAGGCCACCCAGTATGGATACTACACTGGAGAGGACCAGGATAGAACAACCTAGAGAGAAAATTAGTGTGTGAGTAGCAGTTTTGTTGTAAAGCCATTGCCAACTTTCAAGAAATAATGGTTCATAAAATTAAAGAACATAATGTTTTACATAGAGGGGCTTAATTGTTATTAATAATTTTACATTCAAAATTAAGATACGTGTGTGCTTTAATCAAATCAATTATACTGTTCAAAACCATCATCTATATCAGTAAAGGGAAGCATGTTTTCACTGAAATCTAACAGCAGAACAGTGTATCTCAGATCCAGGTGTGTGTGTCTTTCTTGTGCAAAATATGTTACCAGATATGTAAATCAATCTGGAATAATTCCATGCCTGTCATTGACACAAGCTAAGGAAGCTCTGTCATTCTCTGGTCAAGGTTTTATGCGTCTAGGACTGGACTCGAACTAGAACTGAATTTTGCTCTTTGCGAGAAACGATTTGCAAAGTTGTAATACAATGGCCCAGCGAGCTAGGAATACAAAATTGCGAGCTTGTAACTTCACATTTGACAATATTTTTGTGGTAACAATACATTTGAATATTTTCTCTTATTGACAAACTTGAATATTTCATTTTCACAGATTTTCCAGACAGACAACAACATGGTTGATGATGATAAGCAGAATGCAGTCGTTATCTTTCATTCTAAATATTCACAGTTGAGTGCTGATCTTTATCAACATAGGGCCTAATAAAAATATTAACTTAATTAAAACAATTTAGTACTTACATAGAATTAGGCTACTTTTAAACAAAATCGTTATATAGGCTACTTACCCATTATTCATTTCCCTTTCCACACATCTGCACCTTGCGATTGAAATTTCACGTAGGCTCTGCAAATGGTTTCCAAAATGTAATCAACCATAAAAAATAAGAAAAAAAAGTAACATGAATCTAATTTGAGAGTTACAAAATAAGAAGCGTTTGCGCCTTGCACAGGTGTCCTGTGGCTCGCGACAGAAGGGAGCACACAAGAGCCAATCCAGCTCTGTAGTCATGACAACCCCCTTGTTGTTGCACATAATTTTATTGAAGGGCACTTTGCCTCAACAACGTGTCCTGTTTAATTGATTCAATCATTTCTCAACTTGAATGTGATAAAGGGTTAAGACGTTCACATGGTTAAGAGCATGTCACATAGGCAGGTCATATGCTATCCAATGCATAGAGGAGAGGATAACATCGGGGAATTTAACGCGTAGGCCTACTGCATCAATTCTTACTAGGCTCCACTGTGGCCGGGGCCTACATATTGTGCGGAGTCAACTTGAATTAGCTTATATTGCCATAGGAGTATGCTAACCTACGTAGGCAGACTGAAAATGCTTGTGTCTGTAGGCCTACAATGCACTTTAACAAATAGGCTCTAAGCCCAAGCCTGCCTATTGTTAGCCTAACAATTGTAGCCTGTTGCACCCTGAATACCAGAAACATCCATCAATATCCCTTACACATTAACGATGTGTCCAGCCTACATCGAGAGATGACAACCATTTAAACGATTCCATCTTCATTTTAGAGTAGAAATTGTTACACAACCCAATAGGCTACAAACATAATTCAAAGTTGCATGCATGACACTTTTACAAACAGTCGATAAGCTTTTATTTTGTACGAAAAATAAAAAGTACGGTATCAGCCGTTAACATTTTATTGCTTTGTAGCCTAGTTAGTATTCCGTTAAACGACTGATAGTATATAGTGCGACTAGCTATGCACGCTTGCACAACTGAGGTCAATTAACTTACCACAATGAACATTTTGGAATGTTAAAGAAATGTCGGGGCACAAGATGCATCTTCCCATCGAGAAGTTCAAGCTACGTGGCAAAACAGGAGTCTCAAATTGCAGAACACTTCTTAGACGCTGCTTTTCCAAGTTTGACGCCAGGGGCCGACAACTTTCCCAACAACATGCCAAACTTTCCAAACACGTGGACCATTTAAAAATAATTCCTCTGACTGTTTTCATTCACGTGGTCTGTCTATGGTTTTCAGGAGAATGAGAAAATTGTAAACTTCTATATTATGTGGAGTCAGTCAATCGAGACAGTTATGGAGCGAGAGTCCCTGCGAAATGCCATTAACAATACTAGAATGTGACACTGTCCAGTAGTATTTTGCTAAATGAGAGACAACATGCTTTTCTGCTGTGAAGTGCTCTCCACAATGACATTAATCAAAAGAAATCTGACAACATAAATACACTTACCCATTCACAACAAAAAAGAGATATATTTCTACATGTACAATATAGGCCTACACACCACTGAGTGACCAAAGCATTAATCCACAACAGAACAACAATAACCCATAGTGCAGCATTAACAAAAATGTAGCATTTTAAGTCATTCACAATGGAAGAGCTCCCGACCACTAGGATCAGTGCCTAGCCCTAGTGGGTTTGGTTCTAAGTAAAATTGGCTATACTAGTGCACAGTAGTGATGGGGAGTTCGGATCATTTTACTGACTCGGTTCTTTGAATCTCGTTCAGTAAAATTAGTTGGCTCAAGATTTTATAGCCAATTCCCTGGCCTGAATACGTCCACTGCAAACATTTATCATTCTCTTGTATGCATGTAAACCAGCAGATACTATTTCAAAAGAAAAATTCCTGCATTCAAATAATGCATCATGACAGTTTGTATGAATTGAAATGGACATTTATTATCACACTAACATTTAATTATCAATTAAATTATCAATTAACAATTACACTGTTCGCCGACATGGACTGACTTCATGCAGCGCTGCAGCCGGCTGCAGGCGGCTGACTTGAAACAGTGAATTCTGGTTAGACTTTTTGTCCGACTTGAGACGGCGCCGGGGCTAGGTCACAGTGACGTAGCCATCAAAGTACCGTGAGATCGATTCGAGAACTGCCGGCTGTGTAGCCGAGCGCATTTTCTCAAGAGCAACAGCAGGGGTTCTAATGACGACACAGCTATTTCATTATTGGCCAGACTCACATACGACAACTTTGACACGTGTTTTGTAATTATTCTGACACCTCAGTTTCGCCAACGCTCAAATCCAGACCAAACTGTTTAATTGAATAAAACATTTGTTGAAGAAAGGGTTTTAGTCCGCATCTCTACTAACGGAAAGACTAAGTTGAATTATAAATAAAGTAAAGTAAGCAAACAGCGCTTGATCGGCCACGGACCCATCTGCAACCGCAAGCAAGCACACCCTACAATTTCCCCAGAAATGGTACCTTCTCTAGTTATGTATTTATTGTTTAGATTTTGGGGGTTTGATGCTGAACGTAGGTTTCCAGGTGCACACTCCCGAACAGTAGGTGGCGGTAATGCACCTCAATATCTGCCATTATAAAGGGAAAGAACAAGAATCCCAGAAAGGAATTAAAAACAGAAGCATGGCACTTCAAATGAGCATGGAATTGCCTCAGAAAGGAGAATTGGTGAAGCAAGGAGCCGAAGCTCGTATATACCGGAGAACATTTTTGGGCAAACCGACTATTGTGAAAGAAAGGTTCCCGAAATTGTACAGGCATCCTATTTTAGACGAAAAGCTCACACACCGCAGAACTGTTCAAGAGGTACGCTCAATACTCCGTTGCAGAAAAGCAGGTATGTAGCTGACAAAACGTCCTTGTAATGAAGCAATACTTTATGCTCTGACATTGACTTCGCCAGAAACTAATATTTTCTTTCCATACCAGAAGTGAATCAGCCTTAAAATGTGTTAGGCGTGCGCTCAAATACTAGTTAAACCAGCCGATTTTGTCTCACTTCAGGCATATTGGCACCAGTGGTTTACTTCGTGGACTATGCCTCCCACTGCATCTTCCTTGAGGACATAGTGGGTTCCATCACCGTCAGAGACCACATTGCTGCCATCCACCTTGCCCGGGAAAACCGGGAAGCACATCTGGGCCAACTTGCCCAGAAGATGGGTCAGATCCTGGCAAGGATGCATGACGAGGACGTAGTCCACGGAGATCTTACTACATCCAATATGCTACTGAAGTCCAGTGCAGAGAGCGGGGAAATTGATCTGGTTCTTATCGACTTTGGATTGAGCTACATCTCTGCCTTACCTGAGGATAAAGGAGTAGACATGTATGTGCTGGAGAAAGCCTTTCTGAGCACCCACCCCAACACAGAAGCCATGTTTGAGAAGCTGCTGAAGAGCTATGCAGCCTCATCCAAGAAATCCTTAGCAGTCATTAAAAAGCTTGACGAAGTTAGGTTGAGAGGGAGGAAGAGGTCAATGGTTGGTTGAAATTAACTAAATTGATTAAAAAACACTTGCTTGACAGAGTGAGATGTGGTTGAAAATGTAATGTGAAAAAAGTAACCACTGCTGTCTGCAAATACCTTTTTGTAATAAATTATTTGGTTCTGTTGATCAGAATCAGATTTAGCTGTGTTTCCAAATGGGTAACCTAATGACACAACATGGTAAGAAAAAATAGTGCTGATTATTTCATTCAGCTTGTTGATTTAATTTATTCATCGACAAATTTACACAATTAAGTTCCAATGATTTTACGGTGATATAATCCACTTATGCCGCTAAAAAGTGAACTTTGTGTGTGAAAACTGTCGAATGATCTCAAACCATTAGTTTTATTTGACATTTACAAAGTGTATTTAGTTTTTGTGTATGAGACATTAGTTATGTATGTTTAGAATTTGTAGCAAAGCTTTTATCAAGGTTAGTTTATTGTGGTTGGTGAAATCTAGGCTTTATGGGCACAGCTGAGCACTCTTTACATGGCTCTCGGGCAATAGGTGCAACAGGGCAGATCACGCATGGGTGATGGGAAGGTCATGTTTTTATTGCTTGCATGCTCTCATCATAGCCTACAGGGTGCTTTCTATTACATTTCTTCCAGTAGATTCCAACTGCTACAGATAAAAACAATACCGTTATAAAAAACTCAAGATCTACAACGGAATCGATTCAAATTTGAGTATTAATACAGCATGTGGTGTAGGAACATCCTTTTTTTTCTTATTGTGTACACCTTTTTTGACATTTTTTATGCTTGTGTTCCTTGGAGGTAGACCTTTATAGCTTTGCTATAGGCCAGACACTATCACAGCTAGATTGTGGAATCATAATTTAGATGGCATTGAACTGTTGCAAAACTTGTTCTTTATTTCTTCACACATCCTGAACAGTTCAACGGATTGAAGCACTGTTGACACCCACATCACAATTACAGTATTTAATGGCTTAATAGGTTGTTTTGGTCTCAAATTGATAAAAATAATAATAATACGTAAACTGTAAGCCATGTCATGCTTAAATTATGTCCTACAACATACCTGTTTTATCATAAATTTGACAATTAAGAAATTTTATAATACTTCAAAGTGCTAATATCAAGTAGTATTTTATTATTTATTTTATTGTGCATTTAAGTGTCAAGCTAACAAAATGTTTTTGACTTGACGACTGTTAATCGGTTTAGCAATTTTAGAAAGTCATAGCCCGCAGTTGTATTATAAGAAAGTAAAATATGATTCTGTTCCTTCAGTAAGCAGGACATTAGTCTTCCGATCCACTCATAAACATTAAATAACATTTAGGACAAGAGTACACAAATGTTTTGCAGAAGCACACACATTTTAAGTGAAGTGTATATCCATTCAAAAACTTTTGAAAACTCTAATTGCTGTACCCATATATAGCTTTGTTCAAAGATTCATAAACATATGTAAGGCAATGTAGGCTTAGCAGCACACTATGGTCATAACCACAATCCAAAGAAAAAAAAAAATCACTCAATTACAAAGCTAATAGCAACAATTAAGTAAGCGTAATACAAAAAAAACTTAAATACGTGCTATTTCCAGAAAACAAACGCTATTAAATGAACACTTTTAGGCCTGCACAGTGTAAACTACATGGTCCAATACAACACCACATATCAAGCAGTGATTGTGACGTGCAAGTTGGTTAAGTGCTATTTAGCATAGCATCCAATCCACTGTAATTGGTCCCCCTATGTATGGCAATTCAAATCAATCTCTCCTTGTTGGGTCTACATTTCCCATAATGCATCTAACAAACATTTGGTATCAAGTTCAGGCTTTATGGCACTTTTAATACACAGAACAAATGATTTAGTGGTGTTGTCCAAATCTAAGTGTGCATCAGTCTAATGGAATTAACCCTCCTAAAAGTGAAGGCTAACTTAATTGAAAACATATTTATAGATTATATGGTGTAGTGTACTGTATGTTTTGACAGAAATCACATAATACATGACAAAAGTTTGCCTGAAAAGGGAGAAAAAAGGAAGAGAGAAGCTGGAGCGTGTTCAACTGAAATCCCGATTTGTGAGAATCATGGGGACGACCAGGGTCCACACATAGAGGGACAAACACACCCAGCTGGAGGTGATCTTCACCCACACGGCTGGCCATTTGCTGGTCATGGCGTTGTAGTCTGCGTCAGGGCTAATAAAAACAATCAACAATTTGTAATCCTCCCTGTGTATAGTGACGTACAGACTTCCCCATGTAATAGAGTAGAGTAGCTTATTATACTTTTAGCAGTGCTGTCTACAATTTCTTGACATGAACTGAGGAAAGCATTTCCGTAAAAAGAATTGTTCTACTCTCATATGTAATCTCATATTATGAGCAATGTTTGTTGCAGTTGGAGACGTCTACTGACCTGTACCAGTTGGTAAGAGTCATCATGATGTAGAGGGAGGCCAGGAAGAGCATGAAGTGGAAGAAAGAGTAGCTGTACTGGACCACGTCTCTCTCGTTGTCCTCCACACGCCTGGGCCCACTGACCACCCCACCCTCTGACTCGTCCGGAGTGCCGGCATTGCTCTCGGCCAGGATGATGGCATCTTTAGAGGCCATGGTCAGCTTATTCACCTGGCTGGTGTTGGAGGAGCGGATACTGCCCAGGAAGAGAAAAAGGACCTTACAGAAGTGCTTGTAAAAACCCCAGGCAATAGTGGTTTTATCTGATCTGACAGTTGTACTGCCTTATAGTTATACTTTAGTTAGGGTTAGTTTACATTTACATTTATGCATTTAGCAGACACTTTTCATCCAAAGCGACTTCCAAGAGAGAGTTTTACAAAAGTGCATAGGTCACTGATCATAACAACGAGATAACCCCAAACATTGCGGGTAGCCAAACATGAAGCATACATTTTGAAACCAAATAAGTCCAAGAGGGAAGAACAATAAGAGCATGTAGTTATAGACAAGTTACAATTAAACAGCAAGAACCTCAAAAGTGCAAGAGTGTACCTGTGGAAAAAGTAAGCAACAATAATATATTTCACAGCAAATACAATAATTGTAAGACAGTTACAACAAACCAACAAGAGCAACAAGTCTCTCAATAAGAGTCATTGTGATCCTGGGGGAAACTAACATCAGGTCCTGGCAATCATTCCTAAGTGCCGTTGTACTCCCGGTTATGGTAGTTATGGTTGAAGTTCTCAAAATAGCATCACACACGGCCTTTTAAGCAACATAATTTGCATCAACCTCAATACACAGCCTCTGCATGCTAGCGGTTACATTTCTCACACATAAGCAGGAGCTTGTGCATTTGTTCAAACCATCCCTCCATTTCTTATGTCACTCCCATGCTATAATACCTTGAGTAGAGGATACAGAGGATGAAGATGGCCAGGCCCACGATGCTCTGGGCATCCCACCACTGCAGGTAGGGCGAGGACGGAGTGGGCACCTCCGTGCCGATGATCACCACTGCCGTCTGGTTCTCGATCTCCAGAGGGGCCAGCGTTGGGACGGCGATCTGCTGGAAGATGCTCAGCAGGCTGGGGTTGCATGCCCGGTCTGAGGGGGGTGGTTCGGACGAGGCCATCATCCATAAGGGAAAATAAAAGGGATAGGTGTGTGGGGGGACATATTCAGTATAATACGTTTAGTTTGTTACTACTACAAGTTCCCTGTTTCAAAAGTTGTATGGTTATTAGAGATGGCTTCATCTCAATAAAATGGGTGTTTTTATTTAAAACAAATCTCTCACCAGGCTCGTTGGTCATAGCAGACCAGGTCAGATACATGGTGTACAAGGTGATGATGGATGACTGAAGTAAACCAGACTTTGGCTGGGACTCCTACACACACAGTTATCATTTAGTTATCAGCAACAGTACTATAACTAAAGGCCTCCAGCTTTCAAGTGTATGAAATTCCATCAACATTGGGATTGTACAGTACATATCATTTTAAGTATATTGATTTAAATCGGTTCACTTATCACTTCAACAAATTGATAAGTAGAAAGGTAATGTAGCTGAATGGTTCAGTGTGCCTGACCTGTACTTTGGGCAGGACAGACACAACAGAAGCCACGATGCAGAGGAGCATGTTGAAGCTGATGAAGAACTTGTTGATGAGACATCCCTCTGGCTGGGTGTAGAAGACGAAGAAGAGGATGATGGCGATGAAGGACAGGATGTAGTTTAGGATTGTCACAGTCAGTAAGGCTAGAATATCCAAGACAGAATCAGATTGGATTAGGTTTCAAAACGTGTCTGTGGAGCCAATCTCAACCAGCAGTAAATTGTCTGACTAAACAGTAGAAAATGCACACTAAAAAATAAATATTGGGATATTGTAAAATAACTACAATAAGACAACAAAAAGATTGTAAGCTAATTCTAAATACATTTTATAATTTCTCCTTACCTGCATACCAGCCTTTGGCATTTCCTTTCTCCATTTTGTCCACCCAGGACTCATTCCAAGAATGGGCAAAGTCTACCAGAAGAACCAACTGGATCAGGATGAAACAAAAAGCCCCGCATGTTCCCACCACGAACCACGCTGCAACCACAGTCACAAGTAGAGCACAGGTTCAACATTCAGGTCAACAATGCATTTCATCACAAGGCAAACAATGCACAAAAATAGTTATAAGTTCAAATATGATTTCATATAATATGGCAACAATGACAAATATTTCTGTAAATGGTGAGACATAACCTTATAAATAATTGAAGCTGCATGCTCAATTACCACAAGTGCGATTGGTCAAATTCTAAACCATTACTGCTTGAAAAAAGGAAGACACAGTTCTTACTGCGGGTGAAAGGCCCCTCTGGGATGTAAAAGGCACCAGTGGTCACTGCCACCATGGCAGCAATCTTGAAGAACCAGAACCTTAGAGAAGGAGGAAGTTCTCTGTCAGTGGGCAAAGTACTTTTTACCATAACATTTAACATTCATGTGTTCTGATTATGGATCAGTAAATGATACATTCAAATAAAGATTAATAAGTAATACAGATTTGCTGTTTGTATGTAAGTAAATTAGTGGGAATTAAATGAAAGATATTACAAAGGTATATTTTTCCAGGTATATAATGTGACATTGGAAAATAGGTTAAGGCCCTTTCAGAAAACTGAATGTGTCGTGATCCAAGTTGCAACCCAGCACACCTCTCTAACATCTGTAATTTCCTGAATTATACCGGAATCTCATCTCAGCAAAATGGTTCCTTTTCATCCATAGTCCATCTTTTGTGTTAACTTCCAGGTACTGAATTTAATTTAAGACTATTGTATTTAACCTTTCTAGAACCTTCCCTTCCACCAGCCTTTATCCGCAGAGGATCTTTTTTACATTCATATTTACCCGTTGTGGATGGCAGCACGGGGGTCCTTGGTGTTCTTAACGTGGATCATGGTCAAAGCAAATGCCAGGAAGCACATGCTCATACCAAAGCACACTCGGTAGACAGCCTTGTAGCCAACAAAGATCTCACAGTTCACGTTGGCATGGACACCCGGGATGGAAGAGCCAGCTCCATCTTCACAGAACCCTGGGATCTGTCACACAAGGAGAAACAACGGAAACACAACAACATGTAGAGGTTGAACAAGTATTTCAGGGATGACAGAGAATTTTAATTGTGATCTGAGAAATATAGGTACTAAAACTGAGAAGAACTGGCATCACAAGCTGCATCATGGGTACTTCACTATATACCTATAATTCCAGGAATGTGTGTGTCACCGCCATCATCGCGGGCACTGTGCCCTATGATTTCAGGAATCTGTCTGTGTGCGCCACCAATTTTAACACGAGCACTATGCATTATCTATAGGAATCTGTATTTGTGTGTTTCACTGACATCTTAATCACCGACGTCATCACTGGCACTGTGCACTAGTACATAAAATTGCAGATAAAAACATATCTTAACATAAAGCACCCAGGGGCTTCATCACAGGGCCCTCTGCTACGAAGTCATTTAAAAATTAAAACCGTAAAAAAAACCTGTAAAATATCTGATGAATGCATGTGTTATAATTTTAAGAATTTATTTTGACAAGTTTGTATTGACGAACAAAGAAAACAGTTTGCCAGTCAAGTCAAAATGTTTCAACACCACAGACAGTGACAGCTGACCCTGCGTGTCCACTACAGCGGAACGGGAGGCGCGTTGGCTTCCAATTCATTTTCAATGAAACCGGGCGTTGACGCTCCCACAATGCCCTACGCGAGCGTCAACGCCCGGTTTCGTTGAAAATGAATTGGACACCGACGAGCCTCCCGTTCCGCTGTCGTGGACACGCAGACTGATTGACAGCGATGGTGCTGAACAGGCCAAGTGTGCTCAATCAGATGATGAGAAGTACGATGTGAGAGGAGCACACGATGCTACACTTCTCTTACTATCTCGTTCTTTTCTTTTTAATGCGCATGATTGATATATTTCAATTATTTTTACTATTCGCTTATAAGTGCTATATCTATGGCGCTGCCACTGTCTAAATGTACTCCCTGGATAAATATTGTCTAATTTTTGTAAAAAACTAAAAAGCTATTTCAGAAAGAAGCAGACAGAAGGGTTGCATATGCATTTGCCGTTTGTTCGAAATACAAATGCAGAAAAACTTTTTTTATGTGTCTGCTTAGAATGTAGCGTTTTGTTGCCAGGTAATTGTTATTATTGTGCTGGTTTACCATTGTAACCATGAGTTAAGTGACTGTTACGTTTAATAAGAAGAGCTGGATTCACAAAATGTGGTAGCGTGAGATCAGTAGCAGCAGTTACTTTCTTTCAGCTAATTATCTGCATTGTGTCGCTTAGAGAGGGCCCCTTTCTCTTAAAGTGACGCAAGATCGGTTGCATTTGGGGGCCCCCTGACTGGCAAAGGGCCCTGGGGCGGCCGCACCCATGCACCCACGCTATCTCCGCTACTGGTCCCACCACTCAATCTTGCTACCAAAGCAAATCTCACAGTACACACATCTCTCATTCAAAGGTGGTCCGTCTTTTTGAACAAACTTCTGTCACACAGAGGGAAGCCATTGATTGGTCCATACCCTTTTCAGCTGTTGATCAACTCCCGGTGACAGCATGATGCAGGCTATAATGGTCCCTAGCAACAGAATGAAGGCATAGATGACTCGCGTCACTGTGGAGTTCTTGCTGTTGGGACAGCATCTGCACATCAGGCATGTTGCACTGCTACAAAGACATGGCACCTAAGGAAAAGAGAGCAGAGAATAAAACAAGCAACGTTGTGAATTGAAGTGTATAGACATTGTACATTGCCACCAGCGGGAAACTATGTAACAATTCCTTCTTCTTTTTTTTTAAGTGTACAATATGAAAGGTTATGCGATTCTCAAACTGTGTCAGTCAGCTCCTCTGAAAACAGAAAAACATTTAATCAGATCCATTATAATTATCCTCTCTTTCTATAGCAGTGTAGTCCGGTCTCCTAGGACCATTTAGACTCAGATGTCATCTAACTTGTTTGATGAGACAACAATACTGTTACATTTATTCTGACACACTCCAAGCTTGCGTTTGCATTGTCCCTTTAAGGCACTCGACTGAGCTTGAAGATTGGTAAACGTTAATACTCCATGTAGACAGGCAAGGTCGGCTTAGTGTAGGCCAGGCCATGGGCACGTGTCAAGACACCTATCCTAGTTAACGCATGATTAAGGAGGCAACCAGTGTGCCAGCCTCTGACCTCCATCCAATCACAGATTGGTCTGGGAGGCAAACAAATCTCAATCGGAGTATGATAACCATATAATGTAATACCTTAATGGTATTTGAGTAAAGTTAGTAGTTTCCATCTGAGTATCTCTGTCGTCCCCATACATGAAGGCTTTGTGGGTTAGTGGACTTGACCGTAGTGGTCGCATGTTCTTACTACAGCGTTTGACATTCTTTTATCAACTGGGGCATACTCAAAATACCACTATCTTATCTGTGGGGCGCACCCACTGGCAACAAGAGGGCAGATTACACTTTGTCCTCTTTTTGTTGCTCTCATTGCATAAATTACTTACAGCATTTTTGTTTTACAAGAACAAGATTCAGCAATATTATGTGCCTTCATTGCTGTGAATTAACAGGCTTAAATATGGCCTTTTGTTTTCGTATTTGGCATGGAAGCAAAATTAATCCAGTTCATCACGTGTAGAGCAGATGACTAGTGTGCTTTGATTAACCCTTTCATATTTAGTGTAGTTATTTGTCTCCACTCTATCCACTGACAGTTATAAACACGTTATCCTATAATAATCATACAAGGCTATAGCTTTAGTTATAAAAACGTATCTTTCTCGATAAAAAGGTACCTACAAACATTGTCTACGTGACACCGTAGCCTACATTAATAACTTCAATTATTATTCAACTACCTCAAATATAGCCTTCACCGTTACAACATGTAGGTTTCCTGCTGTATTTCCTCTGGAAGTAGATGATTGATAATTCACACTAGTGTAGCCTACCATATCTGACCTGTTGCTTGGGGTACTCGCTGTGACATCAGTCTAGTCATCATCAACCACGCAAATTAAATTCAAAATAAGCTTAAGAAGCAGAAAGACCGATAATAAATGGCCTGATGTCGGTATATAACTTACCCAGCTTGCAAAAGAAAAGGCCCCCAGTAAAGCTCCCATGGTCGTCCTGTTTCAGTGCCTGAGCACTATGTAAATCCGTTTTCTTTCTCGAAATGAAACCCGCTAATTTCCTGCCCCTCCAGGTTGGATTTCAAGCGCAAACACAACTGTAACCTATCGTCGATTTTCAAACAAATACATTCTTACATTTTATCATTATCAAGAAGTGGTTAATCTTTGCTATCGGCCACTTAATTTTATAAACTGTCAGTGCGGTAACTTCTGTTCTTCTTCCTCTGTTTGAGACAGTAGACGCTACAGCAATCTACAGTAGTCTACTCTACTGTATTAATTAGGTCTGTTTTTTTCATGCGTCAATCGATGATGTCATTACGTTCAAGCTTGTTTCTAAAGCGCAACACAGAATGCAAAGATTATGAATGAAACGTTGTAGAAAGCAGTTGTTTAATGATGCAATTCGTATATAATCAGAAATCCCGTGTCCATTAATGATTTAAAAGCAAGATTAGATACTTGAAAAGAGCACTTTAAGGATTTTTTCAGATCTACTGTGTTTGTATAACAGTCAAATGCAATATACTGTAGCCTACACATTTTTCAGTTCTATATTTGGATAGGGGATAGGAAATAAGAGACTGGTTTGCTTGTTGCACGTCCAAGTAAAAAAACAGTTGACTTCATCTGAATCCACAAGTAATAGTATAGTAAACAGACACCCCCTTGTGGCCAGTATTATGAGGAACGCCACTGCAGAAAGATGTGGCAGCTTAGTCTTTCTATGCTTTGAGTGTCCTTATTTACAACATTGCTGACCAGTGAATGCCCCATACTCACATGATCCTACATCAAAGAAAAGGAGGAAATAATATTATAAACATATCTAGCATGCCATCCATAAGGCAGCTGGTGGGTAGGTCAGAAGATAGAGTGTCTATTTTGAATATTCTTAAGATATTTATTTATTTGATCCACCCCCTTCCTCTAAAGATCTGATATAACTGGATGTGTAAATTGTTATTCCAGAGACTGACTCACATAAGGAAGAATGCAATGATTAAGTCAGATCTGCAACCTTGCCCACTCACAGTTACATTTACATTTAGTCATTTAGCAGACGCTCTTATCCAGAGCGACTTAAAGTAAGTAGAGGGACAGTCCCCCGAGGCAAGTAGGGTGAAGTGCCTTGCCCAAGGACACAACGTCATTTTGCACGGCGGGGAATCAAACCGGCAACCTTCTGATTACTAGCCCGATTCCCTAACTGCTCAGCCACTTGAGTCCCGGTTGTGCTCTCCCTGTCTTGTCTCCCTGTTGTCCTCCCAATACTCATTCAGTCCTCTAGTTGAAAAGTTGGAGGATGTCTCAACCTTGAACTTGGTTTCTCTGCTGTTGGCACCCTTGACGCTGCCAAGGGTATCACTGCCCGTGGTGTGGGTGGCAAGGGCAGCAGGGGCGGACTGAGGCCCTCTCAGTGGGAGGGCAGAGAAGGCTGAGGTGGTGGTGGAGTAGGAAGGGGCAGTTTGAGGCCTGGCACCCCTCTGACCAAGTCTCTTGGTCATGATGAAGGCAAACGTTCTCTGTTCCTCGCTGAGTTGGCGCCTGCGGGTGAGCTGTTGCTGCTCCAGCCTCTGCAGGGTCTGGACAGACGGTAGATGAGCATGGATGAGAACAAAGGAAATGGCTGTCATAATGTTTTAATGGCTGTCCAGGACATAACAAGTAGTCCTCTTGAACTATCTCAGTACTACTGAGATAGTTCAAGATTGAGATCACAATACTGAGATTATTGAGATAGTACAAGGACCTTTATCTTCTCGTCTTTCATAAGGCACCATACTGAATATAGCCCTTGAGATAAGAGAAATAAAATGAACATTTTGGTAGCCTACAATTGAGAGAAAGTCTACCATAGTATTACATTGTTTATGCAAGGGAGAGCAAGACATTACAAAGTTTGTTAGATAATTAAACATCTTAAGACATTACATGGTGTCTTTTCATCCTTTTTGGCACAGCCTAGCAAGGTCAATTGTAATCCTAGGGCCAAGAGGTCAATTTCTTTCTCTTTTAATCTGGAAGACGGGATGTTTCCGAAGATGTTTTAATTCTGTGAAGAATTGGACAAGGGTATCTACTGTTCTTTAGGCATAAGAACTCCCAAATAAATCAAAGGCGACCTGAGTGACACTATTGAGGCTGTAAATGCGTGACTACGTTTCCCAGTTGCCATGGTTGTCATTTGAGTCCCCACTGGGGGACATGACATTTTCACTGACATTATAGAAATCCCTTCATTCTCAGCCATTGTAATGCCAAGTGTGCATACTTATTCTTTGAGCTGAACAGCTGAAAAAACCCTGCTAGTAAAATTGGTGGGAAATTAGTTCAATTTATAAGTTTTCACAGAAATTTGAGTGCTTAAAGTAACCATGATAAATAAAACAATACATGTGTTGTACAATAAGACAATTAGACAATACATACGATCTATACATGATTCAAATAGATATGTTGCCCCACATCAGATGATTCTCAGTTAGGCAATCAGAACATGCTAAGTCTGGTTTAGCTCTGAAAGAATGTCACAGCCTAGGCAATTATTTACATAGTTGAATCACAACTTCCTTTACTGGCATGGTTAATTACCACGCAATACTTATTTTCAATTTAAAGAGAATAAGTTGACATAGGCCTACATTAAAACACATTTTGATCAATGATTTAAATGAGGATAACAATCAATAAAGGATCACAATGACTCTTGCTTAGAGACTTGTTGCTCTTGTGGTTAGTGGTAACTGATTTAAAAAATTTGTACTCGCTGTGATATGTTGTTTTTATTATTGTTGCTTGTTTTTTCCACAGGTACACTTGCACTTATAGCGGTTCATGTTGTTTAATTGTAACTTGTTTAACTACATGCTCTTATGGTTCTTCCCTTTGGCACTTACTTTGGTTGTTCACAATGTGTGCTTCATGTTTTGGCTACTCGCAATGTTTTTGTGGCTATCTTGTTGTTATGATCAGTGACCTATGCACTTGTAAAGCTCTCTCTTGGAAGTCGCTTTGGATAAAAGCGTCTGCTAAATGAATAAATGTAAATGAATTCTTCTTGAAGTAGCCTATTACAGTAGGCATAAACAGAACACACCAATCCAAACGGTAACGTGGTCAAATAGCCTAGTTTAAAATAATTTGTTATGTGGACTGATAATACATTTTTAGTAGCCTAGCATGTTCATGAAACATTAAAACATATAGGCTAATCCAAACATTTACCTTCAGAAGTTGCTTCTGTTCCTTTATGAAATGATTGTTAACTGTTTTAGAGGCAGTCATCAAATCCGAGGCACACAGTGAGTAAATAGGGTCACTTTGGTATAGAAATGACAGCGAGAACGAATGACTGGAATCCATGCCGCACAAACAATGAATGCAACACAAGTTATCTGACTAATAACCTACATCGAATGCAAGATAACAAGCGAAAGCTGTATCGAAAATGACCAAAAAAGGAAGAGAGGCGGGATACTTTCGTGGCCACATCAGTTATCTTCCCAACACCCCCGGCCACCTAGCCTCAGTAGCCTGGTCCAAAACAGACCCTCGTACATTTAATTTGTACAGAGGGTCTGGGATCGCTCCATTGACAAGCGTTAACTTCCTTGAAGGCGGGTACTCTGATGAAGTTTAAAACTATTGGATCTGCCCAGAGCCACTCTGATCTGCCATAACCAATCGCTAGCGTTCGCCTTAGCCAAGTCCTTCACCACTACTGTAACGGAGCTATAGCTGCCGTAGCTGGAAAATCAAACTTTTCCCGAACCCCGTGGGGAGGAGGGCCACAACACCATGGCCACCAACAAAACTTAGCAAAGATTGTTCTTGCTCCGGCTTTAACTTTTGGATATTCGGCAGCGACTCCGCCGCCATTCCACAACTCAAACTAGCGAACAACATAAACATCATCGTTCTCAGCCACTCCCTCTGTTCGCTGATTGGACCTACAAAAATGTTGTTTGCAAAAACCGACTAATACAGCGAAATCCCAGACCTAATACAGAACAAAATCAAAATTGAGCGTTAGTACGTAGGCGGGCAGAGCCAGGCTACCGGCCCCCTTCTCTAAAAGGCAAATTGAGCCTCTGCTTGATTGTTACGAACCTGCAACCCCTCCTATGTGTAGCCGTAATACACTGTGTGGGAATTAAGTGAATCACACAACAAAACACACGGAACGTAACAATGATGATCAAGGAAACCGATATTAGAAATGACAAAGAAACCAAACAAAAAGAAACAAAAGCCTTTATTTCGGCCTCTCTTGCCGTGGACCGGCAAAATTTGGACAATTGTCTAATTGTATATTATAGAATTACAATAACATACTGTTTTAATACCTTTGTCAATATATTTAGCTTGATTATATATTAGGATTGGGTTTAAACCTGTGAGAGGTTTTCTTGATTTATTGCATTTTCACACCTAACTGAAGGTTGAGATCTGAGACAGGCAGACACCTGTTTGAGATCTGAGGCTATATTATCCTGCTTGGATCTTTATTGACAGTTAAAGGTGGGTTTTTACCACACCACAACGTCAAGTAAGTGAGATTTGTTGTCAAAACAATACCCCTAACTATATAGTCTAAAATCTAAATATCCACTGTACATAATGGTTTCTCTTTACTCCTCAGGTCTGAAAAATGGGTGGAGTCATGGGAGGATAGAGGTGGTCTGTTTTAGCAAACAGATGTGGCCAAGGTGTTGAGTAGTGATTTATAAGTTGTAAACCAACATAAAAGAACTAAGACCCCTCTAGTAACATTCCCCTATGAATAAAATAACGTACATTCATGGATTGGTATCTCATTTTAACATACAGTAAGTGCTGTAGCTCACTGTGCTGAACATGTAGGTACTTGTCACAACCACACTTGCAAAATCTTGCAAGTTTGGTGGACTTTTTATTTAGATCTGTAGGGATAGGGATCTGGGATAAAGAACCGGCCTACTATTCTTTGATTACAACCGACTGCTATAAAAAGCCCAAAACATTTTGATGGTGTCAATAAAGTAATAATACCCCAACACAGGTACAAATCTTAACATGGAGTCATTCCAACAACATCCCAGACCTGCTGCACAACAGATTTGACAGTGGTATACCTCTGTTCACTGCTAACAAACACTGTTCTCATGAAATATCCTTGTGGTTGAACAAACAAACACAAGAGACGGTCAACCACACTTCACAGTAATATGAACCTGTCTAAAAGTGCCAAAAAACTATAAAGACTTGAGAAAAGGCACTATCTGGAGTCCTGAGGGAGGTAGCTAGAGGAAACAGCTGGCAGGAATGTGGAATTAGAAACATTTTTGATTCCATTCCAGTAACTATTTACATTGCAGTCCTTCGTCTGTGACATCAGGAGCTAGACTTTATAAGTGAACGGCCCAAGGCAGACGATTTGTGAACACCAGCATTAATGGCATCGCAGATTTCCTGAGGAGATAGACGTCTAGAGAGAGAAAGAGAACTACAGCTAGAGATGGACAGAAGAGAGATTATGCACATTGGTTCCTTGATGTTGTGCATCATTGCTCAGGTGAGGGCTGAAACCTCTCAATTCCCTAAAGAAAGAAATATATTTTCTCTCACAGTTACTATTTTGATGTAGTTAGATTGATCTGGGTGAGAAACGGTCTGGCATCTAATAGGGTTATGCTTAGCTGTCATGTTTTGTCAAGCAAGTATTGTTGAATAAGACCATAGAGCATGTACTTCATGTTCAAAGCACACAAAGCCTTATGCAAAAAGGTGGAGCTTTTGCTTTTCAGGCAGATACAGCGTGGTGGTCTGAGATCAGAGCCAAGGCCTCTTTCAGTGTTTGCACTTGCCACAGAGATGCTGGGGTTAGACTGTTCTAGTGCTGATCCTGTACAAGGGGTTCCGTATGGCATTGTTACATAACGTGATGATAAATTGTCTTTCATTTCTGGAGGTAAAGGCAACCTATAAACTGCAGGCCACCTGCAGTTTATAGGTTGCCTTATACTATGCAGATAGTATAGTAATGATGTCAAGGAAATAACTGAGACAACAAAAAGGAAGTGACACCTGCAGCCAACGGTTTTTAACGTGTAAATGATTTACCAAGAAGTCTGATGTTTGTATCCTGTACCCCAGAATACACAAGGTTTATAAAGGGTAAAAACTGAATACATTTAGTTTTCAACAAACAATACACAATATTGACAGAGAGAAAACATTCTTTGCAGATGGTTGGCACTGAAAATAAAATATCTAATTTGAATAAATATGTACATAATCAAGTACAGGAATTAAGTGTATTCAAGAAATGTTCTGAGCAACCTGATTTTTGACTGCTTAGTACATTAACTTAAAATATCTGTCTCAATGTCTCAAAGTATAGCCATTGTCAATTTTGTTTCTTTTGTATTTCCATTCTTTCCTTCAGATAGTGTTTGTATACGTGACTACACGCTTGTCTCTACAGTAGCTTGTGTGTAGGGCTCTTGCATACCACATACTCCTTTCTGTTTACCTCATACCTCCACTTCCTGTCATTTCCTGCCTAAGATATTATTATAAAAAACTGTCAACTTGCTTCTGCACTTCTGTGACAAACTTCTGAGAAAGTCTACATAGGCCTCTTTTACTTATACTTCAGTAGATGTATACAGTATGCAGGAAAAAAACCTGTAGAAACAACAGTATAGATAGATAGAAAGAAAGGGACAGTACACAAAACCATTCTTCCTTCTGCTGTGACTGCCCCCCTTCCTAGGTGTGGTGCCAGTTGTGTGGAGGCCCTTGCCTCTGTCCTCAGACTGTACCCCGTTGTCCTACGGGAGTTTCCCTTGTCCTGGATGGGTGCCGCTGCTGCCAGGTGTGTGCCAGACAGGAGGGTGAGGCCTGTACAGAGAGGAATGTGTGTGACAGCCAGAAAGGCCTGCAGTGCGACCACAGCGCCAGCTTCCCTGGAGGTCCAGGGGAGTGTGTCAGTGAGTATGCAAGCCAGCAGTACTCAACTTTACTATAGAAATATTTGAAAGATTTAAAAGTGTACACATGGTAGCCCAAATCCTGATTACACAAATGCAAGTATGCTAATTTAGGTTGTGGCGAAGAGATATTAGTTATCATATCATATCGAGAGTATAATACTATCAAAGACCAAAAGTCTTTGTTTGGGCCAATAACTGACCACAATATGGACTAAATGGTGTTAATTGTCAAATAAATACAGGGAGACGTGTGAGCTGGGCATTGGTGGAGAATAATATTTGACTGTCAAGACTGCACTACACTTTTCATTTGTTTATCTCACCTGCTAACAGTTGGAAGCTCTTCCCTTCTTTCCCTGCGGTCAGGTCAGAATGCACTGGGCTGTGAGGTCAACGGTAGGCGCCTTGAGGAGGGTCAAACATTCCAGCCATCGTGTGCACAGCTGTGTCATTGCTTGGGTGGCGGTGTGACCTGTGTGCCACTGTGCTCCGACGACCTTCAGATGCCTGCAGCCAACTGCCCCACCCCCCAGCTGGTGCGTCTGCCCGGGAAGTGCTGCAAGGAGTGGGTCTGTAACATTCTGGATAACAGCATCTACCCAGAAACACTGGCAGGTATGGTGAGGGGGCGAGAGTTCTGTCTGTCTGTTCGTTTGTCTGCCTGTCTGTCTGTCCCAGTCATCCTAGGCAGACAGAAAGACAGACAGACAGACAGACCGGTGTGCTTACAGTTTTAGGTATCTAGAAGTTTTACCTCAATCTATTTTCACAATTCTTAGTAGGCTCAAAAAGTGGTATGTACTGAATGTGATTTCCCTGAAAAAAACATAAAGTGCACAACACAGGGATTTGAGTAAATTTCTGCTATTTCCATAGTCAAGTTCAATCTAATTATTTTTGCAATATTTACACACCGGCGGCAACCTATGGTGATTTTTTTTTTAAACACTCAAACAACAACTGACAAGAATAGCCACACCCCTTTCATATTTTAGATTGAGTATGATGAGAATTTAGTTATGTGAGATGAAAATATTCTACTAATTTACTGTTTCCTCACAAACAGTAAATTCCTCACTGTCTGCATGCTCCCATGTTCCAGTGGAGAGACCGGTGGAGAGACCAGTAGAGAGGTCATGGCAGGACTTTGGTCCATCTGTGATGGGCCTGAACTCCAACTGCATTGAGCAGATGAGCGACTGGAGCCCGTGCTCCCGCAGCTGTGGCCCAGGTGTCTCTACCCGCACCTCAAACAAAAACTGGGCCTGCCTCCCACTGTCCCAGACCAGACTGTGCCAGGTCAGGCTGTGCCAGGCCACCAACATTGCTCGGAGGCTGTTAGCGGTGAGTGACAGAGGCCCCTCCCTCAACTTTTCTTTACTTTCTCAACAACATCCTCGCTACTCAAACACAGACCTTTGCTCTTTGGTTTTGTTCTTCAGTTTGTTCTAGTTGAGAGAGGCTAGGGTGGTGCTACAGTACCAAGGTTGAGCTACAGCTACAGTTTTCTGTCGTTCCAGTACTGTGGCTATGTTTCGTTTTTTTATTAACAAGAATGATAGATTAAGATTTGATATAATCAGACATACATTGTTAAACAAATGTATTCTGGTGATATGCACAACCTAGCCCCTTAAACGTTAACATCTGATATTGCTCTCTCTAAGGCAAGTGTTGTGTATTCCAGGGGGCAGGTGCTTGTGAGAGCAGCTACAGGTCTCCAGTGCCTGTTCGTTTCGAGCACCTAGGCTGCCAGAGCACACAAACCTACCGCCCCAGGTACTGTGGCCTCTCATGCCCAGACAAACGCTGCTGTATCCCCTACCGCACCAGAACAGCCCAGGTGGCCTTCCGCTGCCCCCGGGGCAAGCTGACGAAGCAGCAGGTCATGATGATTGAGTCCTGCTCCTGCCACCATTACAACTGCCCCCAGCCAGTACTGCTCCCCACCCCCAGGAGAGGCCTGCCCTGGTTCTAGCAAATTAGGGCAGTGGTGGATACCGTTGCATGAGCGATGGGCAGGTCCTGTCAGGTGAGATGATGAACAGTCTTCGAAGGGTATCCTAATTTCATAACTTTTATCGTACAGGTTTGATTGAATTCCAGTCCATGTTTTCCTTGTTCATTAAGTTAAGACACCCATGTTCCAGGATATTATAGAATGTTTGTTGACATCTTATCCTGACATTTTTGTTTCAAATAATATATACAGTACCGGTCAAAAGTTTGGACACCTTTTCCCATGGGAAATATATACACACATACAGTATATGGACTGCTAACTGACAATGACATGTTCCCAACCAAACATGTCTTGTTCTTGTGTGTACCTGTGTAGCCTATCTATGGCTGGAAAATAGGCATACAATTCCATGAATAAGTATAAGCACCATGTCTGAATGTATACATATGCAAATTAAATATAAATATTATTGCTTTTAGTTGTTGCTTGCATTCAAGCTGTATTTTATGCCTATTTTCATCATTTGGAAACCGCAAAATACACTGATTACCTTAACGCAAAATATGAGAATTGACTACCATTTAATGCAGGGGTCCCCAAACTACTAGCCTGGTCCTAACCAGACCCTGCATGGAGCAATCCCAGAGGGTCTGGGATTGCTCCATTGACAAGCGTTAACTTCCTTGAAGGCGGGTATTCTGTTGAAGTTTAAAACTATTGGATCTGCTCAGAGCCACTCTGATCTGCCATAACCAATCGCTAGCGTTCGCCTTAGCCAACTCCTTCACCACTACTGTAACGGAGCTAGCTGCCGTAGCTGGAAAATCAAACTTTTCCCGAACCCCGTGGGGAGGAGGGCCACAACATCATGGCCACCAACAAAACTCAGCAAGGATTGTTCTTGCTCCGGCTTTAACTTATGGATATTCGGCAGCGTTGTCACAACAGACCGAATAGCTTCGCTCGCATCTTTCTCCGCCGCTATTACTGAACTACAACTCAAACTAATGCACGACATCAACGTCATCGTTCTCAGCCACTCCCTCTGTTCGCTGATTGGACCTACAAAAAATGTGTTTCTGAAAAACGACTAATACACCGAAATCCCAGACCTAGTACAGAAGCAAAATCAAAATTGTAGCGGAAGTACGTAGGGGGGCAGAGCCAGGCTACCAAACTACGACCCGCGGCCGAATACGGCCCACTCACGCATTTGATTTTTTATTTTTATTTTTTAATAAATAAAACAAAATCAGTTCACACTGATTAATATGCATAAGTAATTAACAGTTTTGATTTCAATAGCAATTAATATGAAAAAAGGTCATTACGATAGTAATAATGCTCTTTTAATACGCTATATATCACTTGACATGTACGGTTGTATGGTGCATAACAAAATAATAAACTAATCTAGCATAATAAATACATTAAAAATCATAATAAAATCTCCACAATAATGGTAGTCACTCCGGCCCATGTAATTTCCTGTCATGTCACCCTAGGGGCCGGAGTCGTACTCGTAGTAACTTGTAATCCTACCATTCCATGGTATCTGCGTCAGTGTGCATTTCGTTTCAGAATGTAAGCTACCGGGCGTCTTCAACTCAAATTGAAATTAAATAGCTGCTTTGGTGTTTTGACTTGAGAGACAGTGAGAAAATGTCTGATAGCGTCAGTCGCGCTATAAACCGTACAGCATGTGAGAAAATAAACCTTGATTTTACGCACGTTTTTTTGCCTGCGATATTCGTGATCGTTTTTGTTGTCGGGACTGTTGCCAATTTCTGGGGGTTGAAGAGTGTGTTTAAAGGATGGGATAAAATCGGAAATATAAACATATTCATTCTGAACCTCGGGATTGCGGACTTACTCTACTTATTTACGTTACCTTTTTTGGTCGCATATTACGCACAGAACAGCAAATGGACCTTTGGACAAACATTTTGCAAAGTCACCAGGTTTTGCTTTAATCTAAACCTCTACGGCAGTATTGGATTTTTAACCTGCATAAGCATCTACAGATACCTGGGAATTGTGCATCCAATGGAAGTAATGGGAAAAATCAACACCGGCCATTCCATGGCAATAAGCTCGTTGGTATGGGTTTTGGTTGTCATTCAGATACTTCCAGATATGTTCTTTGACAAGACTTCGGCAAATTCCTCAGATGCATGCTACGATACAACGTCTGACCATCTTATCAATGATTATCTGCAATATAGCATTGGATGGACTATTACAGGATTTGTCATACCGTTGCTTATTATTCTGGTTTGCTACGGTCATATAATTATAGTCCTTGTTGTCAAAGCCAACGTCAATACTTTATTGAAACAACGCTGCCTAAAACTTGTAATCTTTATGACAGTTTTATTCTCAGTTTGCTTTATCCCATATCATGTACTCAGAAATCTGAACTTGAAGACACGAATCTTGAAAATGCAGGGCACATGCCACGAAAGCTTCGATGACATCTATGTTGCTCACCAAATCAGCCGTGGACTGGTCTGCTTAAATAGTGCGATAAATCCTTTGATTTACTTGATCGGAAACGACGATTTCGTAATGCGCTTTCACAATGTTAGCAAACGTGCCAGAATGTTCCTTGTTCACTGGACTGGTGCAATCATCTATCGTAAGCCACCTGAAACCGGGGAAGAAAGCGAGACTGTGGCCGCAAGAGAGGAGGAAGTCATATGAACTATGCCAAGCCCTTTTACAATTATGAGAACTTTTTTGAATGGTTTGCTTCTTAAACTTCCTAGCATTGTATGGCCACTAGGCTACAGGCCTAATAAGCACGTTGAATGTATGCCTTTGTCTTTGTTGTAAGACTGCTTGCCAGCATTCTGCAAACTGAAGTTGGAGTTACCTGTTTGTGTCCATGGGGATAAACATTCATGATTTCAGTATAAA
This sequence comes from Osmerus mordax, assembly GCF_038355195.1. Lineage (NCBI taxonomy): Eukaryota > Metazoa > Chordata > Actinopteri > Osmeriformes > Osmeridae > Osmerus > Osmerus mordax. The sequence goes on along the minus strand of NC_090050.1, from coordinate 3,667,499 downwards.
CAGTCTGTGTTCAGATGATTTAATAAAAAATCTCGCCTAATCAACAGTGTTATGAAAGTGAATACAATACTAAAGGTTCTGTGGTTTCTTCTTCAGTGCCTCTTACCTTCAGGTATGTTGTTTAATAGCTTATCCATATAATTTGATCAGATGGAACCCAACATGTCGACTGAGGGGACAACACTCACACAAATGTGTCAGGACATGACATTAATGTCATACAGTAGTGGTTAATTACAGTTATATGACTGCATGCTGGCTAGCCTCTAATCTTGGGGTATATTCGTTTATCTCTGTGCTCTCTCAAAACAGATGAAAAAGTGCAACTATACTATAGACAACTATAATGTCAAAAAATAAACTGTTCACTGTGTAGTCCTTGGCATACACAGACAAACATTCTGTGATTACTCAGTAAAAAGAGAGAGAGTGAGAAAATGTGAATTGACAATAACAGTTTGTGTTTGCTAGCATAAATAAAGTTACCAACTGCCTTGCCATGCAGCCTCCTTTGCCCATATTAAGTAACCCTTCAAATAGAATGAACTTTGATATTACCATCATCAATATCTAAAACTGAAAAAGTATAGCGTTTAGACAAACATAAAACCTGGTAAATTCAAATATTTCATGATTTGTATGCTTCTAAAATACTCTATGGTATTTCAAGCACGCAATAATATTTCTCTCCTCTTTGCAAGCTTCACATGAGTTTGAGAGAATTTCTGAGGCAGCTGAGAGACATTGGTGCCAAATGCTAACCCACCGTTGGAATGTCTGTTTGTCCGTGGGGAAGTAAAAGATAAGAAAGAAGATTATTAAAATACATAACTGACAGCATATTGATCAGTATTTGGGATTTCTCCTAATTGTCACTGTAACTGTAGCTTGAACAGTTACAGTGACATGACAAGCTGTGGCTGACACCCAACAAGATCCATATTTAAAGTAAGCTGTATTGTCCACGACTTTGAACTGAATGATGCTCTTTCTCTCTAAAGACACTCTCTAAAGCTTATCAAAAACATGTCCGGTTAGTTTAGTCTCTATCAAATACAGAACATTAGCTTATATTTTACAATGCTTCGTTTTGTCATGTTGTTTGGTCTTGCACATTCTCACAATCTTCAAACATCTTCCCATTCCCAAACGTAAAAATGTAAAAAAAGAAAAAAAGTAAAACCATTACTTAAACTGAGAGGATGTTTTTGTGTGTGATGCCTTTTTTATGACTAAATGGTTGCTTCGGGGAAACGTACCAATAGCACTTGCTTCACTGTACATTGAACTATGTAGACGACTACAACAATCCTCTATCCTGGGCCTGCTGTAGCCATGTGGTGGCCAAGTCCCTCAGTACTCTGGACAACAGGATATTGAAGCCCATTGAGATGGAATTATAGCACAATAATCAGTGCTTGTTACAGCTACAAACAGGAACGACTGAGGAAATGGATATGGGTGGACATAGAGTTAGAAGCAGGTCCCTGGACATTTGTCATGAGGTGGAAATTAGATTGACACATTCAAACAAAGCAATGTCCTACAGCTGTCTTGGCATTAAAGAAAGTTATAGCTTGAGGTACATCCTGTTAGTAGAAGTAGCACAAGTGTGACTCACCAAGTACAATGCACAAGGGATTCTTTGAAGCTTTTAAATATATATCTCGCTAGCTGTGGTGTGAACTGAAAATGTAGGGCTAGTTAGACAATTACGATACAAAAAAAGCATAGCATTTGCATGCTCTGATTTGTCTGTGGCCAGAGATGTTGTCATGTCTCCAAATGATCTCCTCTCAACTCTAAAGGCTTTTTCAAAGGGTCCAGTCAGAGTGCAATTGTAAATATTAGTTTTCACAACCTCTTAATACACTCATCTACATTCTATCTGATAAAACCATGTTTTGGATATGTAAGACTATAAGAATGTTTTGTTGATCTGAATCTCAACAACTGCAACTTAAAGTTAGTCATAAATGCACTAAATAAATTAATATTCTTTAACAAACAGTTCAGATTCTGTTTTACAGATTTCTGATTTACAGTGTGAAATTACACTGAGAAATGAAATCACCATGACAAAACCTTGTTTAGTTTATTAGAGAGATATAAAATGTAAAACGTTTTTCTTCTTCTATGAAGCTATGTATCCATGTTCATTCACACTACCAGAGACACAGCCTTCTCTTCTTCTCCCGGCTCCCCATCTGACCCCCGGGGGACATCGCGGCAGTGCGGAGGATGATGGTCTCATTCCAGAAGCCGTACACCAAATAACACGTGTCTGCCCTCTTGACCGTGAATTCGTAGCATCTTCCCGGCAGTAGGTTGTTAATCTGAATGTGATTGCCGGAGCAAGTGACCATCCCAGTCTGGTTGCCTTCATCTGTGTTGATGGGCTGGATGAGCTTGTGGTGGATCTCAAACTGCTCCCCAGGATCCTGCTGATCTGTCCCGGCGATGTACCAGTGTAGCCGGGTGAAGCTGGCTAGAGCTTCTGATCGCGACTTGTCAAACATCACAGGCATCTTGACGTTGAGTGTCAGCCAGAGCTGGGGAACCTTGGTGTTACCCGTTTCAGAGATGAGCCGGTGCTTGGCATGCAGCCGACCAGGCGACAGCGTGGAGTCAAAGTCCACCAGCGCCATGGTAAGCTGCTCCACTCTCTTCCTCAAGGGGGCGTTGTCTTGGCCAAAGGTACTGGGACCGCATTGGTTGGCGATAGCTTCCAAGTCTGCCCTGCCCCGACAGATCTGCTCGTACAGCTCTTCGAGGAGACTCAGCTGGATCTTAACTTGGCTGTTGGCCAATTTCTTCATACGCTGGAACTTCCAGGGATCAATTAGGTGAAGGATGGTGGAATCGGACAGAGCATTCTGCTGCTGTTGGTCAGCCATAGACAGGTCCTGGTGGACATCCATGTAATAAGAGCATTTCCTCAGGACCTCAAGGCGGGCCTTGCAGTCCTCCAGTGTGCAAGGGGTGAGCTTGGTGGAAAGCAGCTGAAGGATGTGGTAGCGCAGGTCCATGAAAGCGCTCCAGGTGTCATCTGTGGCCATTTGGTTTGGGTTGTTCCCTGTCTGGTTGTCGGCATCACCACTGTGTTGTGTCTTCATTGGATGGCACTGCTCACTGTTATCAGTACTAAGAGTGGTCACCTTCATTCTTTTCATGTCTAGTGCAGAAAAATAAAAACATAGGACAAAAATGTTGTCAATTAGAATGATGGACTTCAGTTAGGGTGTGAATGCAGGCCTCTCAACCAGAATTGTTTATACACAAACTACCATATACACACACAGTAGACCCTCACAACAACAACATCCAGAAATACACTTACATACAGTTACACTTGTTTAATCTGTTTGGAGTCCATTCACCAAAATTAAACTAGGTAAGGGCAATTAATGCTTAGACATTATGCTAGCTAAGGGAGAAATAAATTAAATGGCCTCACAACTGCATTTTATCATGCCTCACATAACATTGACATTGCTGGAAGGAGTGTTTGACCAAAGTTCATTGACATCGACTAAATGTAACATCAGTATCAAACAGTGGGTAGAACGTAAGCCTATGTTCCGTGATCTAGCTTGCTATAAAACATTTTGCTATTTTTTATTTTGTATTAGGCCAGGCTATTGCTGCAGCAGCAGGAATATTGATTTTGGAAGTGCTCGGCTACACAGTAGGCCTAGTGCAACAGTACTGTACTGTATTCTTTTATCACCAATAATGAGTAGCTAATTAGGCTATCTTCTTAGAATCGTTAAATATTTAGAGTAGACCTAGCCTACCCTGCATGTAAACGTTGACGTCATACCTGAAACTTCTACTGCATGTCTTTTTCCACCACGAAAAGTTTTAAAAGTAGGTAGACTATTAATAGCTAATACCATTTCTTACTAAACGTATTTTTTTCAGATGTTGTCTGAATTACCATGGTTACAAATTAAATACCACAGGTGCAGCGTCACAGACAAGATGCCACGGTCGCTCGATCGTCCTCAAAATTCCAAAGCAAATTCCTATCCAAAATTCCAATTATAAATGTTTTAAATATTACCAAAGAACGTGCTTCTATACTCTTTGATATTACTATTACTGAAGTGCGTAAATTAGTAACTATGCCTAAATGAGAACGTAGGCTAAATGGCTAAATTGGTCTCTTTCGCCTGATTGTCGTTGAGAAATCTCAGATTTGATTGTAGTTTGTGCATGTTCAACATGGATTATAGGTCGAAAGTTGAATGAACGAGTATTTATGTCCTTTTGATTTCTTACAGGGTGAGTCGTTGTTGCCCATAACACGCTAGCATTCTGCTAATGAATGCTGATTGGTTAGTGAAGGACTGACTACGACCAGAGATCCCGCTTGATGGCATCCGAAGCGGAACCAGAATGTCAGAGCATTAGCAACATTAGCAAGCCAAAACTCTTTCTAGCATGTGTATTTATAGATATATATAAAGGCTAGATGTCTTACGGCGGAGTCTAGAACGTCCGCACATGGCGGCCATCTTGCTACAGCCAACTCGCTCACCCATAACATTGTGTTGGTGCTACATGTACTTTTTAAATAACCATAACTTGCTCAATTTTCAACCGATTTTTAAACGGTTTGGTTTGTTATCAACGTCAGATATGTCGTTATGCCACTGCATACTTCTATTCTATATATTTTTTAAACAAACATAAATATTCATAAGTATGCAATGGCATAACGACATCTCTGACGTTGATAACTAAACCGTTTAAAAATCGGTTGAAAATTGAGCAAGTTATGGTGTGTGTGTATGGTGTGTACATGTGCGGACGTTCGACTCCGTAGGCCGGCAACGCGGACGAGACATCTAGCCTTTATATATAGGCCTATCTATGTGTGTATTGACAGGGAGAGCCCAGAGCCATAGAAAAAGAGTGAAGGAAGTGACCAGAGCATGCCGTAAAGCAGTATCTCTGGTCGTACAGCTCTGGTCGTACATGTCTGACATGTCTATCTCTCTCATTTAGCCCTAGGTAAAGTGTGTGAAGAAAAGTGCCCTGGACAAGCCTGCACCATGCTGTTGTGACTAAAAAATAACTCTGCTTTAAACCCATAATTATATCCTATATTTGCAGTGTGTTTATGTATTTGGTTGAGTTGTGTGTATTTGCAGCGCGTTTGCTGAATGCTGTGCATGTGTTGTCAAATTAATGAAGATGTTTTCTTAATTTGCTTGTTTTGTCTATTTGCATGCGTTTTCTTAAGTTGCAGGGAGTTTGCACATCTCCTCTCAACTCTAAAGGCTTTTTCAAAGGGTCCAGTCAGAGTGCAATTGTAAATATTAGTTTTCACAAACTCTTAATACACTCATCTACATTCTATCTGATACAACCATGTTTTGGATATGTAAGACTGCAACTTAAAGTTAGTCATAAATGCACTAAATAAATAAATATTCTTTAACAAACAGTTCAGATTCTGTTTTACAGATTTCTGATTTACAGTGTGAAATTACACTGAGAAATGAAATCACCATGACAAAACCTTGTTTAGTTTATTAGAGAGATATAAAATGTAAAACGTTTTTCTTCTTCTATGAAGCTATGTATCCATGTTCATTCACACTACCAGAGACACAGCCTTCTCTTCTTCTCCCGGCTCCCCATCTGACCCCCGGGGGACATCGCGGCAGTGCGGAGGATGATGGTCTCATTCCAGAAGCCGTACACCAAATAACACGTGTCTGCCCTCTTGACCGTGAATTCGTAGCATCTTTCCGGCAGTAGGTTGTTAATCTGAATGTGATTGCCGGAGCAAGTGACCATCCCAGTCTGGTTGCCTTCATCTGTGTTGATGGGCTGGTTGAGCTTGTGGTGGATCTCAAACTGCTCCCCAGGATCCTGCTGATCTGTCCCGGCGATGTACCAGTTTAGCCGGGTGAAGCTGGCTAGAGCTTCTGATCGCGACTTGTCAAACATCACAGGCATCTTGACGTTGAGTGTCAGCCAGAGCTGGGGAACCTTGGTGTTACCCGTTTCAGAGATGAGCCGGTGCTTGGCATGCAGCCGACCAGGCGACAGCGTGGAGTCAAAGTCCACCAGCGCCATGGTAAGCTGCTCCACTCTCTTCCTCAAGGGGGCGTTGTCTTGGCCAAAGGTACTGGGACCGCATTGGTTGGCGATAGCTTCCAAGTCTGCCCTGCCCCGACAGATCTGCTCGTACAGCTCTTCGAGGAGACTCAGCTGGATCTTAACTTGGCTGTTGGCCAATTTCTTCATACGCTGGAACTTCCAGGGATCAATTAGGTGAAGGATGGTGGAATCGGACAGAGCATTCTGCTGCTGTTGGTCAGCCATAGACAGGTCCTGGTGGACATCCATGTAATAAGAGCATTTCCTCAGGACCTCAAGGCGGGCCTTGCAGTCCTCCAGTGTGCAAGGGGTGAGCTTGGTGGAAAGCAGCTGAAGGATGTGGAAGCGCAGGTCCATGAAAGCGCTCCAGGTGTCATCTGTGGCCATTTGGTTTGGGTTGTTCCCTGTCTGGTTGTCGGCATCACCACTGTGTTGTGTCTTCATTGGATGGCACTGCTCACTGTTATCAGTACTAAGAGTGGTCACCTTCATTCTTTTCATGTCTAGTGCAGAAAAATAAAAACATAGGACAAAAATGTTGTCAATTAGAATGATGGACTTCAGTTTGGGTGTGAATGCAGGCCTCTCAACCAGAATAGTTTATACACAAACTACCATATACACACACAGTAGATCTCTGGTCGTACGATGTGTATGACGCCTTTTTAAGACAAAAAAGGGACTTCAAAAAAATCTAACACCTAGCAGTGTGTGTTTTTTTTGCCTCCCCTTTTAATTAAACATTCAAATTACTAGACAAAAAATTATATCCTGAGAAAAGTGGATTTTGAGGGTTAGGGTTGGACCTGCATTCATTCTGCACTCGACCGTTAGCGCCCTCATATGGAACTAGAGTGGAACTGCAACCAGTTCAGATGCCGGAAGTTTCCCGAGAGAGGCAGTTCTTTTTATTTATTTTTCGAGAGTGGGAGTTCTGGCTAGTATGTGATGCCGCAACTTTTCGCCATTGATTTTGCGTGGCTAAACCAGTAAGCGGCAGTAGAGGTCTACCTCAAAATCAAGGGTAGGGTTAGGGTTAGGGTTTTTTCAAGCACTGTTTGTAGAATCTAAAACCTTTCTATTTATTTTCAATAATATTCAAGCTGCAATTTCCCCATTATCAAAGTTTAAGAGCGTTTTAATAGGCTAATTTAAAAAGGGTATCCCCGGTTATACCAATTCTAAATACCCTTGCACATTCATGAACATGAGGAAAAATGAAAATTAATCCCAAGTAAATTCAAAACAGATTTATAACCAAGATGCAATTAACAGTATCTTACAGTCCAACACTTGCTTGCATTACAATGCTATGAAAGCAGTCTTGACTTCAGACCAGCCTCCTCAGGGAATTGAATTGTTACAATAATAACACTTAGTAAAGAAAAAAAACAATGGTTAGCCTACATAGCCTAAAGCAGCTAAATTGAGAGCAATGTCTCGTCTGATCTATAATGCATGGCTTTTTAAAATCTCTCTGAGAACCCATGATGCACGTTACCTATTGGTTTGATATTTGCATTCTATTCTATTACAGCCTGTGACATTTATGCAAGGCCGTAGCCATGGAGTCAACATTGGGGGGGGGGACTAATTAATTTTTGTATGATAATTTCGGACAGCATGCGTGGTTTCCTGTCGTAGTGTAGCACATTTATATTTGTATTTATATTTTTATATCAATATATTGTGGGGGACATTTTGACCAGATTTGAATATGGGAGGGGGGGGGATGTCATATTATGATTACGGCCTTGCATTTATGGCCATCGAAGAGGTAGCCTATTTTGAACAATGTCATCCAATAATATTGATGCTATCAAAGAAGACAAGAGAGTTCATGAATAAGGAGATAAGTGTATATATATTCAAAAACGTCCTTATTAATGATGCAAACTCCCTTGAGTTTTTTGACAGCATGACTGACTAAATGTCATAGGCTGTATAACACTTCAAAGGTGAAGTTCTGGACTTAAGAAATACCATCTTCTGTCTGTTTTTGTAGAGATTATTAAGTCTGGGAATACATTTACATTTTTTTCAAAAGGCCGCCTTACTCATGAATGCATAACACTACTTCAGCCCAAACTAATACTGAATATGAAGCAATAATTACAAAGGCAAGATAAACTTTAACTGTCAGTCATAAGTCATGAATAATACAACTCTATGTATGCAGCAAAATGTAAATAACTTCAAAAGTGCTACAGTTGCCTTGGTAAATAACATGAAAAGCATACTATGTTGGATTTCTTTGCACGGCAAGTCTGTCTCGTCTCCACATTTTATCACTAATGCAGTGGCCGTGCCGTGATGCAGCAGGTGATTGAGATGTTAGTTGATTTGGTGAAACACAGACAAACACACACAGATTTCTGGAATTATAGATTGAAATATAGTGCCCATTGCGGTTCTCTATTGCCCATTGCGGTACTATTTTCACAACACATCAGCCTCCACTGTGCTCTCAATGACTCTTGAAGCTTCCTTGAGTGTAGAGTCTGGCAGTACTCAACTCTTGGAAAAGCTCAGCAACATTTTGGTCTTTACTATGGGAGAGGAGAAAACGCTTCAACACCTGTCAGGTCATTTTTGTTTCTCCTGAATGCACAAAGGTTCGATTATCTTAAGTACAGTTTTCTTATGACTCTAAACCCTTGAAAAACTTGAGCAGCAACATGGCAGAAAGTGCTTTTATATAGGCCTGTTTATAGTATTTCTTTCTCACAAATGTGAACTGCTCATCTAAACCACTTCACATACTAGGCTGGATTTGGATCTATCATTATGTAAGGAATATTATCTAATATTATTGTCATCCCTCCCCCACGGGTAGTATGTATTTGTAGAATACATCATTTTTGTATATACTGGATTAGACTGGATTTTACTCCCAAAACAATGTAAACCCCCATCCTAAAACATAAACTCCTGACACATTCACACATTTTTCCATCAGCAGGCAATGTTTAGCATGGTTTAAACCCATTTTCTGAAGACAGTCCTACAGGGTGCCGCTCTCAAGTTAACTCCACTGTCATGGGAAATGCACCAAAATGTTTTATAAAAGAAAAAAAAATCGTAGACACTACCGGTAAAAGCGATTTTGTAGCTGATTTATATTTAATCAATTAGTCAACATTGTAACGTGAAAACAACACATTCTTTAAATGTTGCATGCATATAACATGGTAGCTATGCCAATGTTGCAACATTACTTTATTACTCTTATACTGTTTTGAATGTTCTTAATATAATAAACAATGTTTGATCTATACCCTGCTATATTAGCTCATGAAAACATGACCCTGGGTCATGTCCAGGAGAGAAATATGCCTATCTATGAAATATGTTGCTAAACTGTCATTATGCTGTTTGCTAAAGCTTGCTTATGCCTGCATAGCCATAAGTTAGTTCTTTGTAAGATGCGACTACGAAATGTCGGTCTAGTTCAGGTCCGAGGTCACAATGTTACCAAAGTGTATAATGCAACTTGGTGGGGTCAGATGGCTGAGCGGTTAGGGAATCGGGTTATTAATTAGAAGGTTGCCGGGTTTGATTCCTGTTGTGGCTATGTCAAGGCACTTCACCCTACTTGCCTCGGGGGGAATGTCCCTGTACTTACTGTAAGTTGCTCTGGATAAGAGCGTCTGCTAAATGACTAAATGTAAATTTTGATCGGAGCCCTATCTAAAGACTAAACACAAGCTATCTAGTACCATGAATGCGGCATCTTCTTTCTTTGCTTGCAAAGGCTATGTTGATTGTCACCTCCCTGACGTTTCTAGTGAGATTTAAACCTCCCATATTATGATAATATTTAACTGCCATTCATTCCTGTATTACATTTACATTTAGTCATTTAGCAGACACTCTTATCCAGAGCGACTTACAGTATGTACAGGGACATTCCCCCGAGGCAAGTAGGGTGAAGTGCCTTGCCCAAGGGCACAATGTAATTTTGCACAGCCAGGAATCTAACCTTCTGATTAATAGCCCGATTCCCTAACTGCTCAGCCATCTGACTCCCTTCAAAGGGAAATAATAAATGGGAAGTGTGTGTGTTTCTGTATTCATTGTCCAGTGTTATGAGTTGCTCAGCTTGAGTGTATCAGACACCTGCACCTTACATATGTGTAATAAATACTTGTATTTTGTCTTGGACTTGTATTTGGCAACTGACCATTGACTTTCACAGCAATAGGGTACAAAACAGACTTCTTCCCTGTATATCAATTCAATAATTCTACTAGTAACAGTATCTTATTCATACGAGCCATGTTAGCCCATTTATACCATTCATCATCATAGTGTGTGGGCACGCCCCTGTGATTTGCTGCTAGCTAAATTATTTCAGCCCACAGGCCACTGACTTTTGACCAATGACAGCTGGGGGTGCTACTTTACAAGAGTGGGGACTTGTGAGTGACAGGTGTCTGGCACGCCCTCTTGATTTGTCGCCCATTTGGGCTAAATTCATTCAGCCCAGACAGGCCATTGACCAATGACAGCGGACGTATGACAGTACAGTGGCTAGTGTGCTTTTCTGTTGTTGGTATCTCGGATGTAATGCACACTGCATTTGCTGCTACTTGAACTATTGATGCATATATAATAGCCTACACCCAATATCACCATGTAACGCCAGAGCCTCCTGCAGCTGGTAATTGGCTGCCACGCTCGGCATCCCTGGAATATTAGGACAATCGGCTACACCTGTGTCTTGTTTAGTATTAGTATGTAGGTGTCTGTTTGTGGATTGTCCGGTGCAAAGTCTTGATCTTGTTTTCAAGTTCAGCCCGAGCCTTGTTAAGAATACGTCTACTGTTACTGACCTTAGCTAGTTGTCTTACTCCGTTTTGGATCTCCTGTATGTATTGCCCTGTCTACCGTGTACCGATCTTTGCCTGTCTGACTATTCTAATAAATCTGCGCTCTGCGCTTGGATCCAACCCCGTCTGGTACATCCTACACACCACCAGCCATCACTGAATACCATATTTATTATTAGAAAATAATCATAATAATGAATAATAATTTATATGAGCCTCAACATCATGTTATGTTTAATATAATATAATGAAATACTTATCATGTTATATACAGTGTTGGGGTAGTTACTCAAAAAAAGTAATAGATGACACATTACTAGTTACTTTAAAAAAAAGTAATGCTTTACTTTACTAGATTACTCACTGCTGAAAGTAACTAGTTACACTACTAGTTAGTTAGTTACATTACTTTTGGATTACTCCGTGACATCACCTGAGATGCACTTGCCAAATATCAATATATATGCCCAAATCAACTCATACTTATTATAATGAGGACAGATCTCTCTTTTATGCTTTTTAATACCACAAAGCTGACAAAAACGTTGTGAATATCAACCTAAAAGTTGTCAAGCATAACAAGGCTACAGGCAGTAAGCAAAATGTTTCAAAATAAAATAATGCTTAAAACTTTCAATGGCAACATTTCCTCTACTATGTATGCTGCTACAAGCCTGTTTGGTAACCTGCTGATGTTGAAAGTAAAGTCGTGGCTGCTTGGCTGGTGTCGGCAACAATGGCAACGGCAACCTTTTATCGGCGTCAGTGTCACTCAGGGTCCGGGGCACTTTAGCTAGTCTTGAGTTAGCATGTTGCCGTTGAAGATGCTTTGATAGATTAGTTAGAGGTTGTGTTCGTGGCGGTGGAGAGGTGTTTTAGGCCTGGGCACAATGTACATTGTACAGTTACGTTTTGTCCTTTCGCGCAACTAATTCGAAGTAATGTGCATACCTCCATCCCTAAAAAGACGTCCTAAGCGGCGGCTCTGCCATTCTTGTTTCGCCTCCTGAACTCTGGGGCTAAGTCAACTGACGACTGTTAAGCAAACACACGTAGCCTACTGTAAAGGGAAGTTTGATTTGTTGTTTTTTTCTCCTCCCGATATGCAGATCGCAGTAATGCAAGTAACGCAAGTAGCGCAATACATTTTTGTATTAGTAACTGTAATGCGATACTTAAGTTATCAGACAAATGCTCGTCAAGGGAGGAATAGTAGGATCATTCAACAGTGGGCTGAACCCCCTGTCCATAGACATGCATGGTACTTACAGTTTTCATGATTGCTAAAACCAGTGTTGGGGGTAATGCGTTACAAAGTGTAACGCATTGTGTAACGCGACAGCTTTACCGCATACAAAAACAAAGTGAAGCACTTTCTTTTAACCGTTGGGATGTTTCAGACCCCCCACATTGCAAAGTTTAAAAGAAAATTATTTTTATTTGTTTTTGTATTGGGTAAAATTGGCTAAACACAACGATATTCGTTATGAACCTTTGGGTCATGTGACCCGAAGGCAGCACAAGTAGTGGATACCACATGCACAGAAGCGTGCATTAGATCTGCTGTTTTCATGCGTGGAAATTACTTATAAGGACATTAAAAGTTTGCTTGCAAGTAGTCACCACTATATTATCTAGAAAGACATTAAAAACGAATGTTGAAGTTGTGTTGTCTGTTTTGGCGCAAGGGATACACCCGTCTTGAACAGGGGTCTCATTTATAAACGTGGCTGTCTCAACATCACATTGTCCACTATGGGTGCAGGAGATTAGCCTGGCTCTGCCCTCCTACGTACTTCCGCTCAAATTTATTTTTGCTTCTGTACATAGGTCTGGCCATGAGGTACGTAAGTCAGATTCTTCAGGTTGATTTTCTACCGGTGAATCAGCGAACAGAGGGAGTGGTTGAGAACGATGACGTTGATGTTGTGCGATAGTTGGGTGTGCTTTGCCTTCGGCAAGGGCACAACCTTTGTTCTCTCACATATATATTATTATTTTTATTGTGAGAATGCTGTCAAGCATTCTCACTATTGTTTTCCTGTTTCTCTTTATTATTATTATTATATCAACTTCTTAGTTCTTCCGCCGTTTTTTGGCCTTTAACTAGTTCTGCATACTTTCACCGATTCCTACAATTTATGTATCAAAACGTTCAGCTCCTTCAGGAGATGTTGGCTATGACTTTTGGTATTTCTCACTTTTATACTTTTTAAGGCATTAAGGTTTTTGTGCAAATTATTCTCCCATTAAAAGTAATGGTAAATCCTTTCAAATCATTAAAAAGCTTCCTCCTCTTTCAAACGTAACTACTTCAGCATACTTTCAGCTAGAGACACCATTCAACCTTTAAAATGTTCACAAGACATTCAGCTATTCCCAAATGATTCAGCTTTTTCAAATATTCAGCCAATTTTGAATTATGACAGTTTGAAATACATTAAAATGTTTGCTCCTTCTTGACTTTTATGAATGAGCAGCCAGCAGAGTGGCACTCTGCTGGCTGCTCTTTTTCTGATATTCAACTAAATTGTCAAACAAATTCCTCTAACGTTCATATAGTTTAACGTACAGAAACAAGTTATACCTTAAAATATAGGAAAAATTGTCCTCTTTCAGCCAATGTAACTACTAAAGAGCTCACATTTACAGATTTTCAGCTATGGGCCTTGAAGCGAGAGTAGCCTTTCAAATTCTCTCACTAACTTCAATGGAGAGGTGGGTAAAATCCGTCAGAGAAAGCAGGAAGGAAGACGATTTCGAAACTGCCGGTAGAGACATATTTCTGACCGCACATACATATAAAGGACATCTCTAGTTTCGGCAGAGTCTTGGGTCTCGGAAAATATCCTCATTTTATTGATTGGACGTGTAGTTTTGCGTCTAGGTCAACTTGTTTGAGGTGTGGATGTTAGGTAAATGTTCGTTTTTCTCTCTGCCTAGCTCGTTAGCGATCACAGCTGCTCCATCGCCGTGGCAACCAAACAAACACGCACCAGGAAAGCAAAAGGAACACGTTTTTGAAACTGCAGGTAGAGTCGTATTTTTGACTGCACAGACATATAAAGAATATCTCTGGTTTCGGCAGAGTCTTGGGTCTCGGAAAATATCCTTATATTTTGGATTGGACGTACAGTTTTGCGTCTAGGTTATCTTGTTTGAGGTGTGGATTCTAGCTACATTTCTCTTATTCTCTGCCCTCAGAGCGTTAGCAATCATAGCTGCACCATCACCGTAACGACAGACACGCACCACTCAGTCTCTCACACAGGTGATTGGTAGGTTTACTTGACCATGAGAAACCCGATTACTAGCAATTGTCGGTTTATACCAATAATACGATTACTCCGTTTACATGTGTAATTAGTTATGCGATTACTCAATAAACGCGTCTACATGATTCTTTTTTATTAATCGTTGTATGCTCCATGGCCAAAACTTGCACCATCATCCTTCTGCAACAAAGTGTTGCCGTGTCTTCCTGTATCGGCTCTACTGCTGTATGTTTCATTCCATCAACACATTGAATCCTACTAAGAAAGCCGAGTAAACACACTCAATGGTAGGCTACATCTGCTACTGCTATTACTATCCCAACTATAATTTCAGCTGTTAAAACGATAATATTCTTGTTACGACTAGCTAGCCTACTTCTTCTGTTTAACAGTTCAGCTTTCAGCTTCTCCCGCATTGTAGGCTATTTTAGCTGTTAGCGTTGTTAGATGATGCAGTTCAGATTCCACACTGCCTCTTTTGTGTGACTCACACATTTTTGAAATTCATTTCAGCTTTCAGCTTGCGGGTATTTTCTCATTTCTCACTTTTATACTTTTTAAAATATTAAGGTTTTTGTGCAAATTATTCTCCCTTTAAAAGTAATGGTAAATCCTTTCAAATCATTGTTGGAATGCTGCTCCAGCCCCTTTCAAAAATACCTTTCGGTTGCTTTGAAGCTTCAGCTTATAACTTTCTACTAAATTTTCACTATTTTCAGCTTTTTTAGCATGGTCAGCTATCCCCATTCAGGTTTTCAGCATTCTCACTGCTGTTTCGCAGGAACAGCCTTTTCTAGTTTTTATTTCTTTTTGCCCCCCTAAAACTCAGTCAATATTTGGCCTACATAGACAACGTAGGTGTCAAAAGTTTCGTCTTGGTAGCGATTGAGTTGCTTCTATTGGAATTTACGTTCCGTTGCATGGTTTAGGCTTAAGTTAAGTTTTTGTGGCGAAAAGTGAAGCTAACGGTGGCTAATTTGCTAGCCACAGTCACTGACGTTACTAACGTCACTGCGTCACTAACGTCACGAAAACACGCGTGACTACCTTTGGCAGAACATTCGTTTCGCATCTGTTAACTTGGGGGATAGCTAGGCTAACTATAGCTTTACTGCAAGGCAGCTGCAGAAACGCCACAAGAAAAGAGGCCAAGGTGATAACTATTTACTCATTTTACTTTGTGATATGACACACAATTGTGATGTGTAATGTACAATATAAGTTGATATTATTAAGGAAGTACATCTACTTTCGGAAACAGTAGTCTACTATTTCACTGAAGTATTAGCATCACGACATTAGCCTCTGTTGCCCGGGCAACACATACTACAGTGGTCTATGATGCATCTGTTTTCAATCGTTAAATTAAACATTCCTCACAAAAAAAATTTCGTTGTAGGATTTATTATGACATTAGATTACAAGTAAACGATTTGTGGGTGAAATTATCATTACCTGTGGTTTCAAACTAGTGTAGCTCACTGCAACGTTGTAGCCTATGCGAGACACTACAAAAACATCTACACAGCTGTTTAGGAAGTAAAACGGCGACAGAACATGTTCGGCACTCCCCTTACTTAAATCAAAAGTCTAACTACTAACCTGAACTTCATTGCCACAGCCTAAACTTTGTCAATCTGTTCATGAAAATAATTAATTTCAGCCTAAACCGTACAACGGAACGTTAATTCAAATTCAACCAACGCAATCGCTACAAAGACGAACACAGTAGTGATGGGCATTCCGGCTCTTTTTCGTGAGCCGGCTCGTATGGCTCAGCTCACCAAAAAGAGCCGGCTCTTTTGGCTCCCGAACGGCTCTTAAAAAAATACATGTTTTAACTATAAATTTGACTATGATGGGTGTGAAAACAATTTGAATTAAATTATGAAATGAAATCATACTCGACTGTAACCACATATCTTTAAAAATGCATTGATTTGTCATGGCTCTCCTCCGAGTTTTGACTACTCTCTGACTGTGAGTTGGCTCGGCCCTCCCTCATGCAGGATTGACAGGAACAGAATGTGAGGATGATCGTGTGCGCCTTTAAGCCTACAATCATTTTTTTGTTGTTCTTTGAATTAGTCAATTATTTTAAATACAATTAAAATTAGTTATTTCATAATCATTTAGTTTTTATAGGCTGTATTAATCTATTAAAAATAGAGTCGGCTCTTCAGATATGCGAGCCAGCTCCCGACGTTCACCTTCAAGAGCCGGCTCTTAGAGCCGGATCGTTCACGAACGACCCATCACTAGAACACAGCAGTAGTCTAGTACTGTACCGTAGTAGTACAATTTACCGGGGCTTCTCCACACAGGGCTATATCGCGTTTTGTGTTGTTACTGACAATGATCGCTACCAGTGAGCTTTTATGAATGAGCGATTTTCCACTAAATAAATGTCAAGCTTATTTAATGGGAGTCAGGTGGGAGTCAGGTGGCTGAGCGGTGAGGGAGTCGGACTAGTAATCCGAAGGTTGCCAGTTCGATTCCCGGTCATGCCAACTGACGTGTCCTTGGGCAAGGCACTTCACCCTACTTGCCTCGGGGGAATGTCCCTGTACTTACTGTAAGTCGCTCTGGATAAGAGCGTCTGCTAAATGTAAAACGTAAATTTACGTTTTGGGGGCCATATTTTCAGTTAGCAGATGGTACTGTTTGAATCGCGATTCCATCTTCTACTGCCGGTAACGTCGTAGAATAATATTCAAAGGGGGTTCTTTATTAATGAATGAATGCAATGAGTAGGTTAAATGCCTGAAAATATCACGAGAAAGGAAAAACATAAAAGGACGTTTAAGTCATAGAGATTAGGTCAATTTTTATACCGGTCTGCCAAATGTGTTGTTTTGATTCAACGATGAGGCTGCCTCTTGCAGGGGAAATGAGAAGACATCATATTTAATTCTACACTTCACTCGTATTTTGAGTTGTAAATGAGCAGCAAAAAAAGATGCTTTTAAATCTATGTGATCTTTATAAATAATAAGTAGGCCCTATGCATTTTTATATAAAATATACAGACCCCTGTGCAACCGACGCAAGCAAGCACACCCTACAATTTCCCCAGAAATTGTACCCTCTCTAGTTTGTGTTGTAGTTACGTAATGGCGGCGGAGAAAGATGCGAGCAAAGCCATTCGGTCCGTTGTGGCAAAGCTGCCGAATATCCAACAGCTAAAGCCGGAGCTGAGCTGAGTTTTGTTGGTGGCCATGATGTTGTGGCCCTCCTCCCCACGGGGTTCGGGAAAAGTTTGATTTTCCAGCTACGGCAGCTAGCTCTGTTAAAGTAGTGGAGAATGAATTGGCTAAGGCGAACGCTAGCGATTGGTTATGGCAGATCAGAGTGGCTCTGGGCAGATCCAATAGTTTTAAACTTCAACAGAGTACCCGCCTACAAGGAAGTCAACGCTTGTCAATGGAGCGAGGCCAGACTCTTTGTACAAATGCAATGTACGAGAGTCTGGTTAGGACCAGGCTAGCAGGAGATGCCCTGACTGCATGGAATACAGGATAACATATATATCCTACCTTTAGATAACTTCAGAACACAGTGTATAACTAAATATATTTCTTTAATAATGTGCTTTACATTTATGCATTTAGCAGACGCTTTTATCCAAAGCGACTTCCACGAGAGAGCTTTACAAAAGTGCATAGGTCACTGATCATAACAACGAGATAGCCCCAACATTGCGAGCAGCCAAAACATGAAGCATACATTGTGAAAAACCAAATAAGTGCCAAAGGAAAGAACCATAAGAGCATGCAGTTAAACAAGTCACAATTAAACAACATGAAACTCAAAAAGTGCAAGACTTTACCTGTAGAAAAACAATCAACAGTAAAATATTTCACAGCGAGTACAATAATTTAAATCCGTTACAACTAACCAACAAGAGCAACAAGTCTCTCAATAAGAGTCATTGTGATCCTGGAGGAAACTAACATCAGGAGGAAACTAACATCAGGTCCAGCCAAGCATTCCTAAGTGCCGTTGTACTCCCGGAACAAGTGCGTCTTGAGCCTTTTCTTGAAGGTGGGGATACAGTCAGTGTCCCTGATGGAGGTGGGGAGTTGATTCCACCATTGGGGGGCCAGACAGGAGAAGAGGTGGTCCCACCTCTTGAGCGGTGGGACCACCAGACGGTTGTCAGAAGAAGACCGTAGGTGGCGGGTGGGGGTGTAAGGCTGGAGGAGAGACTTGATGTAGTCAGGTGCAGTCCCGTTCACCGCTCGGAAGGTCAGTACCAGAGTCTTGAATCTGATACGGGCCGTGATGGGAAGCCAGTGGAGGGAGATGAGGAGCGTGGTAACATGGGAGCGTCTGGGTAGATTGAAGACATCTAGTATTCTGGAAAGAAAACATCTACTACAGTAACTGTAGCACAGTGCACATGAGGGATATTTCGAAGGTCCACTGCCATACTGACAAAACATCTAAACATTTTGACCTGCAGTGTTTACACAATGCCAAAGGGACTTTTCATTTTGGGGGCACTGACTATTTGTATGAGAAAAGGTTTAAATTTGGACTGATGAGTTGTCTGTTTTGGGAGAGATATGACCTTTTGCAGGTGTGCCATGGTGTTTTGCTGAACCATCTAGGTTATTTTGGCAACTGTATTTAAAGCTTTGAGAATTTCCTTTTTTGAGAGAGAGATGAGCCACAGCAATCGAGAAGGAACTTTTAATTTTGGGGGCACTGACTATTTATATGAGAAAATGATTTGGTTTTGAAGCATGAGTTAACTGTTTTGGGTGCGATATGACCTTTTGAAGGTGATCTATGTAGTTGTGCTGAACCATATAGGTTATTTTGCTAAATGCACTTAGAGCTTTGAGAATGTAAATTCTGTTTCAAGAATTGAGCCAAAGCAATGGAGAAAAACTGTAATAAAAACACTGGCCAATAGAAATGTTCCATTTTGTTAGAAGGAGATCCAGAAGCTCGCATTTAAATTTGCTGAAGCAAGTAACCTTCCTTCCTTCTCAAAAACAACACAGCAAGCTGGACAGTTTGGGTTTGAGAATTTCTTGTGAAAAGACACCCAGATGTCAGCCAAAGAAAGCCATAAGCCCTGTCAGTTGCAAGGGCAGCATGTGTCAACTCCACTAATGTGGAGAAGTGGTTCAAGGTAGATGAAGATCTTCTGCTGTAACTGGGTATTAAAGATGTTCCAACTGTATTCAAGACCACTTCCTGTCTTCATAGGTGGTTTCAGAGGTCAGAAAATCTTGTTTTGAGGTTACATCCGGAGAGAAACCACCAACCGCCTTGGTGTGCTTCAATCCCTCTGGTCAATATGGACCACTCCTCATCCTTTTTAAAGCAAAACTATAGGAAACTGAGTGACTGCACAATGCTCCCCAAAACACCATTGTTTTCAATTGGATACAAGTGGTTGTATCACAGGTGAACTGCTTTTGGATTGGGGGAAGCTTGTAAGTAAGTCTGCTAAACAAATAGGGAGACTCCGCGGATGTAGCCAGCCATGTTTTCTGCGATAACACCATCCTGGGCTGTATTTGTTTGTCAGCTGTAACTAGATACGCAAGCTATGCAAGTAGCAAAATGACTTAACTTCACTGAGTCAGTCTCCACTGACTCACAGCTTGTATTTATTGTACAGGCGTTGTTATGAACGCACACGTCGTGTGACGTTGTGGAGTCGTGTGACGTCCTAAAATTTCTGACTGTGTCTAACTAGTTAGCTACTGTTAGCTTCACTTTTCGCCACAAAAAACTAAATTATGTCTAAATCGTCAAACAGAACGTTCGCACAGATAGAAGCAACGCAATCATGACCAAGACGAACATTTTGACACTGACATTGTCTATGTGGTGCAAAACTTCTGGGATGAGTTAGGGTGGGAAAATATATATATTAGAGTGAAATTAAACAATTTCTAGAAAGACTATTACATTGCTATTACAATTACTGATTTTCTTGATGGACGTACCGGAAAACCACTTGTCTGGTGTCAGAGGACACAAATATATGTACACATACAAATATCTCTGCTTTCTGCTTCTTCAAATTGGACAAAATCAACTTATTTCTAATTGAGGGGAATAAAATAGTGGTGCATTGCAAACATCGACATAAAAACGTACACATGTAAATGTGTTCCCTTTCAGTTAACAAATCCAAGGGAGATAATGGAGACTAGTGCTTTGAGCTACACAGCTGTATTCCATCTGACAACACTAATTATGCAGGCTATAGACTCCCCCCCTGGGGATGAATGTCCAAGAACCCCCTCCCCATCATTAAAGCCTCAAAACATGTTGCTAATGGGTGGCTAACTTTGTCACATAGCCTCTTTCATGAAAACAAAGGTTGCTAAAATCTAGGAAACAATGCAGGCATGCCTGTGTACATACATAATTAGTCAATGAAGGTGTACTTTCTTACAAAATTTGAACTTTTTGGCTTATGCTTATTAGCAATGAGAAGTGGAGAAGCATATTGCATGTGTCAGTCAGCACAGCACCACTGGCAGTGCATTACATAAATAAGTTTACCCTTCTCAGCTACAGTCCAGACAGGGGCCTAAGCTATGCTAGAGCACATTAAAACCAATTATTTATGAGTGGAAGAAAGTAATCTAAGAAGTGATTTAGAGGCACAGTCAGTAGAAACTATAAAAGGAATATGCCAAAAACTAAGGATTGCTATTAACCATGATAGATGAAACCAAAACCAACAGCCTAGAGTGAGGATAGAGAGCATGCAGTTGAGGTAGGGAGACTTAGCAACAGGAGATTGTATAGACATCATTGTTCTTTGAGTGAGGGGGAGGGGTGTGTCTGTGAAAATTAGAGGGTGAGAGGAGAATGGCTGTGTTGGAAAGGGCGAAGCTGTGGTGTGTGTTTTTGTGCCTGTGTGTCTGAGCAGATATGTGTGTGTGTGTGTCCGTGTGTGTGTGTGTGTGAACCCAATGACCAGGTGGCTGAGCGGAGCTACCCTGGGAATGAAAAAAGGGATTTGGAGTTGGGGTGCGGGTGCGGGAGAGAGAGTTTTTTTTTTAACCCTTTGTAGCCTGATGAGAACCGTCAGTCATCTTTGGGATATTTGCTATGTTTGCTGAATATCTAAAAGGTGTGAGTCAGAGTGATGAGGAAAATGATATCTGAGCTTATCTCATTTTACTCTCTAAAATAATTTGAAAGCCACAGAAGCATATTTCTTGTATCTGTTCTCTCAGGTGTGTTAAAGGCTGATGGCGCAGTTTAAGATGTCATGACAAATCTCAATGGTTATCTCTCACATTGATGATCAGTAAACAATGCTGACTTTCCATGGTCACTGACTAAACTGTTTTATGTTGCATTGACGAAACAAATTATACCTAGTTTTGTACTGTATTTGACTAGTATATTATTTAATCTTCAACAGCTCATGTGTGTCCTGACACAAGTAATACTACGTATTAGGGCTGGGCGGTAGGCTGTGACCTAAAATGTACATCACGGTATCATTTTAAACATGGACGGTAACAGTATATATACCCTCAATATCTTCTACAAATCTGTTTCACAGAGCTCTGTCCATCGGCCTGATCCGTACCTTTGGAAACATGCATGTTCAAGAGCATGCCAAATTGCAGCATTTGATAAAGATAGCAAGTGGGATCATTGGGGTTGATCAGGTCTCGGCAGTACAGCTGTACAAGAACCATCTTTAAAAAAAGGCTGATCATATCCTCAATAATCCTACCCATCCTCTCCACCTGAAATTCCAAAGGAGCAGCAGGTCAAACAGCAGAATCCTGCAACAGAACATATTACCCACAAGGTACAGTAAAGCATTTGTGCCAACAGCAATTACAGTACATCACTAAATGATAGATAGATAGATGTCCAACTACATTACTAGGTTCTGGAATTTTGATTATGCACATTGTATATTTGGATTGTATATATAAGATGTGTATTTTATACTGCTACCATTGCACAGGATAGTTCGTCAATGTGTGTGTGCACATGTTTGTTAGTGTACGTACAGTGTACCTCTATTCTAAACAAGACGTGTATGACCAAGTTTGGACCCCCTTGTGGCCCCCTAAATGTAGTCTGAATAATCATAATGAATAAAAAAAATGATATTTTGCCTGTTAATGCCTGCAATGCAGTGAAGAAAACTATGACAACAATAATGTGTAATGTAACTGGCCCCTCCAACAGTACAACTGGCCCCAGCTTGCCACCCGCACTGATGTCAATTACACATCACCTTGTTGTCAAAACACTACACACAATGTTCAGTTGTTGCACACACTTCTCAAGTAAAATCTCAAAGCATCAACCTACAACACACAAATATTCAAATCTCTACACTTTCAGGTCTGTTGAGCAATTTGCAATCAGGACTGCAGCATACAAGTGCCGTGAGCCTCTGTTTTGTTTGGTGAACAATGGAGAAGTTTGAAGAGATTGACAACCAGAGAAGGAGAGGGGTGAGAGTGAGAGGCGGAAGAGGGGGAGGAGGAGTAGCAGGTAGAGGAGTAGGAGGACAGAGAGAAGGAAGAGGAAGAGGAGGAGGACAAGGATGAAAAGGAGGACAAGGATGAGGAGGAAGAGGAGAAGGACAAGGAGAAGAAGAAGGAGAAAGAAGGCGAACGGTCGTCTCTAATGAGATTCGGGCCACTGTGGTAGTCCATGTGCTCAACCATGGTTTGAGCATGAGGGAGGCTGGCCAGAGGGTCCAACCAAATCTCAGCCGCTTCACAGTTGCTGCCATCATTAGAATCTTCAGGATGGAGAACAAGTACGAAATCGATTTGCCTTGTGTACTGTAATACTGCATATCAATAGAATACAGTGTGCTCACAGTATTTGTTTTTTGCAGGACTGAAAGAGAACCACACCGTGAAGGAAGAACACACACTTTGGCAGTCGAACAGAAGACTGAAATTGTAAATATGGTTCGTGAGAACAACGCTATCACACTCCGACAAATACAAACTAGGATCCTGGCTGACCATGATACATTCAGGAACGTCCAGACCATCAGCCTGTTTTCTGTGTGTACCGAAATAAAACTTTTTTTGCTGCATATTTGTGTGCTATTTTATGTTTGACTATGAAAAAAGTAGGCCTACACAGACATTTTACAAAAGGAGAAATGGCTCATTCTCCAGAGTCATTGTCATTCATATGGTGTGTTCCATTTCTATAATTGTGTTTTCAATTTTGCACTACAGTGTGCTGTGAATGCTTGGTAGTGTGCAGCAAATGCTTAGTTGTGTGTACTGTTATGAATGGTATGTGTGTGTCATTTGAAAATATGGCTGTGTACCAAATGAGAACACAAGTTCCATTTTGTGAACAGGTAAGAGATTTGATGGCAAAGAGTCATCTTGCAAAGGGAGTGTCAGGTTTAGCATTTTGTGTGTGAGGTTTTCAGTTTTGTGTGTGCAGTTTTGAGAAAGCCGTTATTGTTTTGAGAAACGTGTGTTAACAATTGTGAAAAACTGTAAGCAATGTTTATAATGAAGCTTCTGATGTGAGTAACTTTTTACCAGATGCGGGTATCAACAACGTTTGTTAATGTGCTGATGGGCTTTGCAAATGGTTGTGATACGGTGGAATTGTTTTTAAGTTATTGGGATTTTGGGTAGAAGTTCTGACCAAATATGGGCCATGGATGCAGCTACCAGTAAACACAAGGGTTGGTTGATTGCACTTATACTATGACCTAGAATTACTGACGGCAAACGTCCTATAATTCACAACAAAACACAGAATAACTTTTCGTTTTCAACTTTATTTAACTGAACTGGAGCTGAAGCATCTGTAGCTCTTAAACTCTAAAACCAAGCACAGTGAATTCTGCTGAAGTAGTCCCCCAGACAAACCAGTGGGTTTTCTACCCAAAGTCTCTCATTGGATGTGAAGGAAACAGCTAATGAAATGACTTGCTCATTACAGTGTTTCTAATGAAAGACAGTTGCATAGAAAGTGTTGTATAAACCCGATAATGACTTCAAGGATCTTATAGAGGGCTGTCCATTAGTTTGATTTGATTGAAGAAGGGAACCAACACCAAATGTTGGTAACTGAACACCAGCAACGACAAACCAAACAGTCGGTTTAACTGTTTCAGAACATGGGCTGTCTGAGGGCTTCTACACAGGTACCCTGTCATAGACATTTGGACCTTGTGTTTGAACCATAAGGACCTTGTGTCCCTACAGTAGGAGTAGTGAACATTTCTAAAGGTCACACAGACATAATCAGAATCATTGGAAACACTGGAAAAAAAGTATAGAAAATCAAGGGTTATCAAATCAAAAGTTAAAGGTTTAACAGAAGAAGCCTTCCTTTAAAATAAGATGTTTCTGCTTTATCTCGTTTACAAATTGGAGTCATTATTCTCTTTCTCAAGTTCAAAAGATGAATACAGACATGAAGCTGGCTTGTATTAGAAAACGGGTAGAGATTTCTGACTTAAGTACACAAGATTAACAATAAAAAAACAGGTGAATAGTCTTCTATTGAGGCAAAGTTCAGCTGAATATTACACACCCTTGCACATGATCAACCAGAAGACAGAAAAAATAAGAAATAGCCTGGTTTATCTTTAGTTATTTCACAGAATGTCAATACATGTCAAGCAACCATTGACAATTATATTATGCAACAACATGAAATGTCTCACTCATCTGCACTTATAATATCTTGGGAAAAACACTGAACACAAAACTAATTTGCCCATAAAAGAAGCAAAAATCTTTGAAAAAAACAATGGCTCAATAATAGAAAATCATAGCTAATGTGCAGTAATGTACGAGGTAGTAGGACTCTAAGGTTGGTCAAAAGGTATGTTTGAAAACCAAAAGGGAGACAGAAAGACTGTAGTGCAGATAAAATAAATTATGTGATTGTAGACCTTCTGTGGTGGGGATGAACTCCAATGATTAATAAATAGCTGATTAATGTTCAGTTCTGGACATGTTGTACCATAAAAATAGTTCCGATATCATACCAAGTTATACAAACCCTTTCATGGTGGCACATACCCACCCCAGACTGGGTCAAAGTAGCCAAACAGAATCCAAAACAATAGGGGGAAAAAACTACAGGAAGAATTATTTAACTCTGTACATCAGGGACACTGAACTACAGAACATTTTATGATAATCATTTGTAAAGGATGACAGCCTATTAGTGAAAAATATGATTTTCTAAACCATTTTTTTTTTTACCAACTTTAAGCAGTAAGGCTATTTGGGTATTGTGAGAATTATCTTAAAAGATTGCCAATTATATATAAATATCTAATCAACATGCCATGTATACAAGATACTTGCTTTCACTTGTAGACATTCATGGTGTGTCTTATAAAGAAATTAACAATTTGATATACTTAAGGGTACAAATAGGCAAATAAATGATAAGTTATCGGGTTTATAGTGGTTTTATTATATCGATGCATCCCTATACTATCGATGAAGTTTAAAATTTAAGTCTAAATTAAACAATCTTTTTTTGGTGGACATTACTGTAATAATGCAGCTCCAACATTGCAATGGGCATCCACTGGCTAATTGCACATACTTTCCAACATATCCCCCATCTGCAGTCAACAAATAAGGCCAATTCAAAAAATTAAGGTATAAAATTAGAATAAAATTGTTTGGATATTTAAATTTCACTGTAAATGAATTTTCAAGGCACTAGTCTTAACTGGATTTCTCTCTCAAAAGGTTTAGGCTTCTTGTTCCTAGTTAGTTCTGATGGGCTAACAAAGTGCAGTGAGTGCCCATTTCTAACTGTCCACACAAGCAGACAGGAATTCAAACCAGCCACTTAACCATCATTCTAGACTTCCCTTTCAAAGATATAATTGTGTTGGGGGAAACTGGATAGGAACCAGTCAAATATCTAGCAACGATGCGGTAAAGAATATAGTCCCTGTGTGCTACGTCTGTACACTGTGCCAGAGGCTTACCATGTTCTGGCACTGACAGGTGATGAGCCACAAGAAAAACACATTCAGTGTTCAATCCAACAAGGCCAAGCAGCCAATATAACAAAAATGTTACATCAATACAGGTAAAGTACATGTTGTCTTCATTATTATTTCTTGATTTAAAAAAAATCTCAGGCTAAGAAAAGCATTCCCTGTATTCAAATCTTTGAAGATTCACTGTAAACAGAAAAAGAAAAGTCTCCAAAATGCAGTCATGTTAAAAGCTGTCTTCACAGTTATTAAGATTGGCGTTTCACAGTTTTCAGGAGTTGCGAGTACCAGGAAATATGAAATCTGGGGAGAGAAAAGAAAATGCATTACACACTTGAGAACAAATCAGCAAAAAAAAACAAAAGAACAGCAGCAACACACATAATATGTGCCATCGTGTATCAAATAAAATAAGTTAATGTCGTAGCCTCTTTATCCATGCTATAAAACAGGCAATGCTATAACAAAAATAACAGCTCAAATTGGTCAGGCTCAGCCATCAAAACACAGAGGCTCTTGATTCAGCAAAAATAGCTGCTCACAATCAAACACTGGGCTCCTCTCCACACTGGTTCCACCAAGAGACTAGCTTAGCTGGTACCGCTACATTCTCCCCAAGGACAGCTCAACTCTGAACAAGAAGACAGTTTACATAAAACAGGCAGCAAAGCTGATACTGCATTGAGCTTTAGCAGTGTTGTTGTAAAAGCAAAATGCTGTAATAAAAGGGCCAGACAAACATGACTGGCTGAATCAGGTATAACTATCTGAAGTGTTGTTAAAGTGCTGAGTCAATGCAGTGATGCTACATTCTGCTGCAGCCCATTAAACAGCTGCCTTGCCTGTTCCAGTCATCTACGGTCAGCAAGCACTGCAGACGTCCATCTGGTTTGGAGCCAGCTGAGCCAACACACACATACACTGACTACCGCAGCACTGCTAACAACCAGCTGAACAAGCCTACAATGTGTTGGACTTAAAGTGTGGCAGTAATAAATCTTTTTTTTAAATTATTATTTTGTATACATTTTTATTATCATTAGCATATTACCTTTGCACACTAGTTAAACCATGAGAAAATAGTTGTTGGCTGTAATGCAAACTGGCTTTCCATGATACTAGTACCATATAGGGGCAAGGGGTTGTGGGTAAACCAGTGCTAAACTTGGTTTATCACTGGCTAAACTTGCTATGATATTAGGGTCTCCGTGGGGTACCTTGCTTAGCATCATGTGGATTTGGCTGGGTAGGTCAACGTCTGGGCACCTAGAATGCCAAAAAGATATACTCAACAGCTGAGGCCAGACAGATATATGGGCCAGAGAGAGTGCCTGGGGGTCCTGGATGTCAATACACATTGGGCACAACCATGCTCCTGCTTTCGGGTCACATGGCTGTATACTGGGTAACGTTCTGGGCATTTGTTATTTTTAATGCCACCTCAGGTGGGTTTGCGTATCTTTAGCAAGTCTGCCACTAAGCGTCGAAGGTGTGTCAGGAGGAGGTGTGGCGTATGAGAGCAGTGTGTTCCCCAGCAATTCCTTATCCAATATCATTTTACATTGTCATATATTTCCTAAATAAAAATCACAAAGGTTTAAATTGCGTAAATGTTCAGCTGTTTGCAAAGGGAGACTTAACATCATGTCTACTAAATGCAAATGGATCAGCTTTTTTTGGGACAAAAGTCACTCATAGGAGACAGTAATTATCCATTAAAGACCTGGCTCATCACTCCATTCTGTCCCCATGCGACAATCTCGGCCTGAGTTGTCTATTCTACATTACTTGGTGTCTGGATAATGAATCTATACATTATCTACTGTATGCCTTCATTGTGAAGACCATGTGAATGTCTCCACTGCACTGTCCAGATAGGCCTAGCCAGAAATGGTGTCCTGGATGTTCCGTCAACTTATGTAACCGGTTTAACAGGGTATTTGGAGGAAATAATAATCTCATCTCCCTAGTCTTAAGGGCTGACGCGTTGTTAAAGCTATTGCTGACTCATCAGTTGCGCTGTTGCATGTGATGGGTTGGGATCAATTTGTTCCTTGTCACACACAAATCTGTTGATGACACAGCTCATAGGTCACAAATACTACACGACAATCGGTTATTTTCAGTACCTGCTGAGCTATTCAATCAGCTTCTCAAGACAAGAGTTCCTTGTGTACAAATGTTCTATTACATAACTTCTCTGGGTCTATTTAGAACGACTACCGCATTTCTTCGAATAAACGCTGCAGCGTTTATTAAATAACGCTCATTTTTGGTGCAGCGTTTATTCGAGAGTGGCGTTTATTCGAGGGCAACGTTTAATTGGTAAGAGAGATTTTGTGAATTGTAGCTGCAGTGCAGCCATAGACGACTTCGTTGCTGGCATTGTGATAAATTTATCATGCAGCTAAAAACGCAGGTTTCATTTACTACCGCTGACCTCCTTGTCTATTCTTTGTTTTTCTATGAGTGCGGCAACTCCCTTTCTCATTGGCTATCAATTAGGTGTGCGTTGGTAGTACAACTGTCTCAAATACAAGTGTTCTACATTGTGTAGAAATCTGAAGCAGCATGCCTAATTATTCATACACGTTAGCTTAAACAGAAAGCTGTGCAGAAAGTTATGTACATAAATGTGTAATAAATACTGTGGTTGAATTTAACCAATTAAATAACCGTTTTCAGATTTGTTTATTCGAAGAAATACGGTATTTTGAATTCCAGACACACGTACAGCTAGACCATCCACCATAATAGTAACCAAGCAGACTTGCCTATTTAACACATCGCATGTCTTTGAAACCATGAAAGCATACATTAGACTACAGACCACATCAGGGTGGAGTCAACATGGGTGTATACTGTGCGCGCACTTTTGACTCGTACACACACAGTGGCATTATTGGAAAGGTAGAACGATTCATCTCTATGCTAAGCCGATCTGTGCAATGTAGAAACAGCTAGAGCACTGTGTGGTAGACGTGCAGGCAGAGGAGCGAGGGATGGTGAGATGGTGAGAGAGAGGGTGAATGGAAGGGTTGGGTGGACAGACAAGCAACAAGGGATGCGGGGACTACCCTCACAGAGATTTAAAAAAAAAACAACCTCTCTCTTTCGTCTCTTACCCTTCACACAAAAAAACAGGACCAACCCATTTTCCTGTAAGTTTGGCATTGGTGAAACATACCCTTCCAACAATCAACTGACAGTGTGACAAAATGCCGATGACATTCACCAACCACACGTGAATCACCCAAGTGTATAGACAAAGGGAGCCTGTGAACATGCAATCCACCTCTTCTAACTACAGGCATTTGACAGATGATGGTTTCCTCCCCCCGGGGCAGAGGGGTGCTGACAGTTGCATAACAGGTATCCCAGCATGCACGGGGAGGAGCACATAGGCAGCCCTTCACTGGACTGCACTGGCAGAAACTAACAATCCAGAAGTGTACAGTTTGGTGTACCATTATCTACCAACAAGGCTACTGATTTAAGGATTAACAACTAAGAAAATATTACAAAAGAACAGTCAATCCTGTTGTCATACACAACAGGATTGAAAGGAGAAGACAGGAAAGTAAAGACAGTTACCTGTAAAAGGACTTGACGCCAACAGCAGGGGTTAGGCAGCACATGTGACCTTGTCCACTCTGGTCTGTAGCTCAAAGGCGTCTGGCCGGTCCTGAGGGTTGACGGCCAGCATGTCTTGCAACAGCTTTTTAACACCGTCTGACATGGAGGACCTGCGTTTCTGGGGGATGTTCAGTACCATCTTTGGATTCTCTAGTAGTGCCTCGCCCACCGGCACAATGTCCGTGCCCTGTTTGACGTAGGTACCCAGCAGCTCGCGCTTGGACTCAGCATCGATGAAGGTGATCCTTTCCAGCATGGCCCAGATGATGATGCCCAGGGCAAAGATATCTGCCTTGGCCGTGTAGTGACCCTCCCACACCTCGGGCGCCATATAGAAGTCTGAGCCACATGCAGAAGACAGCCAGAACTGATTGACATTTACAACATTTATGTTTTTGTCCTTCCCTCCTTCCTTGTTCTTGCCTGCTCTCCCAAGACCAGCACACACCTTGCTGAGTCCAAAGTCCGCGACTTTGAGCACTGGTGTTCCTGACTTCTCTGATATGAGGATGTTGTCGGGTTTGAGGTCGCGGTGGACAATGTTGTTTTCATGCAGGAACGCCACTGCGCTGGTGAGCTGTAGCATGAAGCTGTTGTTGGTCTGTGGGTCTGGCCGTCGCGATAGGATGAACTGGTTCAGGTCACCGCCTTCACAGAACTCCATGACAAACCAAAGGTAGCAGGGCTCCTCAGGGTGGCTCAACACCCGCTCGCCTGCAATGAATAAACACCAGTCATTGACAAATATGACATACAAAATACATACATCAACACAGTGTCAAATGATCTGAACAGACACTACAATACAATCTGTTACATACAAATTGTCACATATGCTGATCAACACAGATGATAAAGATATCTAAACAATGTTTGTCACACAGCGAATAAATGCTGCCCATATCTGTAAAATACCACAAAAGAAACCTGAGTATAATCTCGGTTTATTTCAGCTGCCTCCATGACCATCACACTACCCAGCTGTTTCCAGGAAAAAGCTGACTAGAAAAACCAGTTTGGGAAGGCTGTAATCTCATATTAATGTCAATGCAATGTATGCATTGGAAATTAAGGTACAAGTAAACTACACAAAAAATACAAATCCCCTGCAAGTCAGGACAAAATCTTGTTTTCAATGACAACCCAAGAACACTGCACAGGACAGTGAATCCGAGGCCTATTCAACAACAGACCGATTGTTGTTCACCCAAGAACCCACTGCAGAACCTAGTCTAGCAAACCTTCAAAGTAGATGACATTGATAAGCAACTTGGAATTTAAAATGGCTAATTAGTGGATGACTCTGGATCAGGCAGTCTGACTGATCCCATCAGGTATACATATTGTATGAATGCCTATATAAATATGCATATTTTCCCTACATCAAAAAACGGAAACTACTCACAACATAGTTCAATCATCACAGATATTTCATTCTGCATGTTTGGGAGAATTGTGGTGTGGATTGAAGTAGGCCTACTTTAATTGTAATTGTATGCAGCTACTCTGATTGCGTTAGTAATTGTGACAGCATGGCAGCCTACATTCTGGCCTTTTGGTAAAATGCTTAAAAATGACCAGCCGATCATTAAAACAGAAGAAACCAAGGGCAATATCAAGGACCAACTGCGACAGACTTACTACTTAAAAACTTTCAGTTACACCAGGCCAATCATTTTCAGTCAACGTTATCTCAAGACTGCCCTGTTGTGATTTGACTTGTTCATTACGTCATCAGAGAACAAAACTAGTGCACCATTCTTCCAATCTCACTGATAAATAATACTAAATGAACTCCGTAAGGAACGTGAACGCCACAAACATTTAAAACGTATTTGCAAGGGGGTTTTAATTGTGGAATTATAACTGAAATGCAGAATAGGCTAGGCTACCTTTCAGTGAGGTCTCAACCAAACGCAAGTACTGCTTGGACCGTTTATTTCCATGACTCATTTTCTGAGCCATGCCGTTTCTTTGTAACACGCATTCTTCCAACTGAACCACATTCTCGTGTCGTTTCTCCAGGCTAGCCAGAGCCCAGAATTCTTGCAGCGCCAGTTCCACATTTTCTGGGGCATCACATCGGAGTTTCTTTACTGCTACTTTGGTCCCAGACCTTCGAGCAACTGCTTCATAAACCACGCCATAACTGCCCCTTCCAATCTCACTTAGCAAGCTATAGCGGGGAGCCATGACCCTGTGCTCCAAGCTTCGACTTTTGAGAAAGCAACTGTCGTCCTCCATTACATATTTTTCTTCTGTATTTCCCACACTCAGAGATCTGAGCACGTCTGTAATTTCCCTTTTCTCCGACGTGTCTTGAGTTCCAGTTCTTTTGCAATCTCGCGCACTCCTTGTGCGTCTCTGCCTGTAATCACCTCTATCCATGACTGTATGCCTATTCATGTTAACGGAGGCACTTGTAAGCCACACATTTGTTCATTTAAGCAAGTAAATTAAAGGGATTCTTCAACCAACCAATCGTAAACGGTGTTTACGGAAATTACTTCTTTCGATTTAAGACCGCCCTCCAATAGCCTACGATTAACGTTTTAGGGATACGAGATCTGCACAGACAAAAAATCTAGAAAGGGGACGATGCAAGACTGTACCATTATATGTAACAGGGTGGAACGATCGGTGAATTGCCTGGTTTTTTTATGGTAATGTAACTAGCTTACGGCAAAAATATATAAAAACCTCGTCATACCCCAGGATAAACCAAACAAGGCTGTTGAATGTAATGGTGTTGAAAAGATTTGTTAACGATAAGTTCACTGTGTATGATTGTAAGATTTGGCACCCTCAGTTGTGCCAGATGGTTTTTCCACTTCAGCATGCTTCTTCACGTGCTGGCGATTCTGTCCCGAATGCACGTGTGGGAACACACGTAGGAGATGTTACCACATCAGTGGTAATACAGTACTTTATCACACACATTGACGTGATGCTTACACACTAAATATGTGCCCTTTTTAAAAATTAAATATTTGTAATTGTAGTCACATAGCAGCGAATACATTTTTATAATACGATTTTGGAACATTAATAGGCTAACAGGTCATTTATTTAACCAAGACTGAGAAGCTATCTATAAATATGTTCAATAAACTTCAATACACAATTTCACAGAAAGGTTATTAATTGTCAAACACAAATCATATTGACTTAGTATAAGGCAAATAGGCCTACAGTCCACTTGCAATCAGTTCAGTACAGGAAGACCAGGACATTCATTAACAAACTATTTTTGACACAGCAGTCCCAAGCCCTCCACTGTGACAAGTGTCTAGTAACAGAAAGTCTTTTAGTGAAAAGAGTCTTATTTTGATGTTTGATTTTAACAGCTTCTAGTCAACACTGTTTATCAGGCTTTAAAGAATAACTTTTTTGTTCAAGAAAATGTAAAGCAATAGGAAAGTTGAGTTTCAGGAAGAACCATGATTATGTTTTCAGATGGAATCAGAGAGTTAAAACTTTTTCTCACAGACAGCTGTGTCAGTCTATCTTCCTTTCACATATTGTGCTGGTATTGTATGCACTAATATACTTTACTTTACATTACAATATAATGTTATTCATAAAGGTGATACTGTGGTAACATTACCATCTCTCATTACCATCGCTTTCTTATGTATTAAAGGCAGGGTAGGCAATGTTGTTGAGAAGCACTTTTTGTCATATTTGCCGAAAGTAACTTCACGTCTTAATAGCAACCAATATATCTAAAGGTTTAACGGTAATATGAAATCATTCCGACATCTGTGGGCGTCGCAATCATAGACGGAAATCCCGGGGGGGACAGGGGGACACGACCACTGGTCGCAATACTGTAATATACACGACCAATCATTAAGTGGTACCCTGACTATTGATTGGACGGGTACATGTCTGTCTACCTACCAACCTGCGCGCACTCTGCCTCTCTACACTGACTCTATAGTGTCAAAAAGAAGCTAAAATAGCTAGCTTCGTGCAACTTGCCTACCCTGCCTTTAAGTGTCACCAAGCTTCTTGTTGTGGTCCCAGTACCATCACCTACTTCTTATGTATTACAGTAATGTCTTAACCCAATCACAATTATTGAGGTTTTATGCCCCCCAGTGTACATAAAAAAGAATTGTATCCAGACTCCACTTAAGGGATATTTTAAAAATGAGTTTTAATATGTTAACAAACTAACAAGGAATGAGTGGCCTTTGCTGCTTCCATTGAATGGCATGGTAATGTCTTAGCAGACATAACATCAATGCTGAAGTGCGTACTGGATGGATCAGACTTCATTAGATGTCAGTCTAGATTTTTAAAAATCCCCATCGATTCATAGAATATCAATTGAAAATGCCGTGAAATCAAATGTGTGAGAAAATATGATTTTTTTTTTTTTTACCATTGGCAGCATTTGGCAGTGGGAGTGTGTATCTGCTGGCTTTATCGCCAGTGTAATAGTGGTGCAAAAGTTAACTCCCATTTGTTTAGTCTGTAATGCTAAATGGCTATTTTAATAGAAAACTAGTGTTACAAAATCCCCATAGCAAGCATACAAACATACAGACACAGTTATTAGCTCAACATTGAATCGGGAACACAAGCTGGAACAAGTGTAGTTAACTAGTTTACCGTAGAAAACATTTGTAGAAATAGTAGAAGTAAAAACTGCACAAAAAGTAAGAACTGCAAATAGTGTGTATATGAAAGAGAGTGTGTGTAAGGGAGCAAAAGAGATTGAGGAGGAATCATGTGAGACCTAAAGAGAGTTCCTATTGGCTGAAAGGACAGACCTCATGCATACCTAATTGATAATGTAGGTTTATAAATTAACTGCAGCACTAACTGTCCCAGTCAAAATCCTTTTTGGGTCGAACAGTCGTTTTAAGAGGAAGGAAGGAAATTGCATAAACTTAAACATACTCACTAGAGAATACCTACAGCACTTAATACATCGGAGAAGGTAAATCGTTTTTAAATACTGTAGCTGTTAAGTGTAATAATTAATTTCTCGTAAGAAATTAATTATTACACTTAACAGCTACAATTAAGTAGTTGACTGTAACTACTTAATTGAATAAAGACATTTATTATATTCAAAGGGTTTTTCTGTTTTCAGGTTTTCAAAGAGAAGAAGAGAGAACATTTACGATGCTGTTCTACCCTGTGCTAGTATTGCTACTGCTTTCCCTCAGTTTGCAACTCTCAACACAGTATGAAGATTGCTCCTCCCAGTGTTTTACTTGTCTTCAAGACGTGTCAGATTCAAATACCCTCAACCAACTGGTAGGATTATTGTGATAACTGTCCACATACTTAAAATTACCTCTCAAAGTAATGTGTAAGTTTAATAACCAGAACATCTTGGTCAAAGATAACACCTTTTTTATGTTTAAATAATCTATTGGGGGTTATTTTAGAGTTATTTTTTTGCATATATAAAATCATAAAAACTGTTAATTGTGGTTTGTTGTATTTTATTTGTTTTCATTAGGTATGTACCTTGGTGTGTGAGGGCAAACTTCGGACACTCTGTGAGCAAAAGAGAAATAAGTGTGCTGAAGCAGTTCAAGCCTATGAGTTGAAAGAATTAGCGAACAACAATGAGAAAGGACCAACACATGCTGAAGATACAGAATCCAAAGGAATATCGATTGGTACAATAGTCAAGCGGTATGGAGGATTCCTTAAGAAAATTTACAAAATTAATTCCGATATTAGGAAAAAAGTTAATGAAAAAGACACAGACATAACTGGAAACACACCAAAGGTATTGGGAAAACGCACTGAGTCCAAGGCAGACACGCCACTGGACAGTGTTCAGTCTGCAGAGAAAAAGGATGTCTACTTAAACAATTCAGTTTTGAATGAAGATGACTGGTTTCAGAGGATTTTGAGCCAATACGCTCCAATACACATTAATGATTCTTCAGCAGAAATACATCTAAGGAGTTTAGAAAAAAGATATGGAGGTTTTTTGCGGAGAACTCTACCAAGAATCAAGTGGCACAATCAGAAGAGGTATGGTGGGTTTCTAAGACGACATTTCAAGATATATGGTGGATCAAATGGACACCTAATACCTTGTCTCTTCAGTCAGCAAGTCACCACCTGAACTTACTTTACTTAATAATCATCACTGCAAGATATCTATTGGGTTTTGCACTTCATGATAAGAGCCCACACTGGTCAAGTATGTCACCATTAACATTTAAATACGTCAGTGTATGTATTTAGTTTCTTTATGTTCAGTACATACATTACTGTGTGTAATATACTTTATTAGTACTTACAGTAAGCCTATTTGTAAATGAAAATTGTCATAATGCAGCATAAAGAAATACATTGTTTTTTTTATTATATTATTTGATCCCTTTTGTGAATAAAAATAGTAAACTAATGTAAAATAGTAAAAGAAAAAATCTTCAACAGTCAAAACATATATATGTACAAACTTTAATAAACTTAAAAAGACAAAAAATGAATGTTGAAATGTTACATTTTTTCACCTCATTTAATAATCTGTAGGTTATATTATTTTCGATATAATATTTATGGATTCATAGATTTGGCATACATTCAACATATTTGTCTATATACATTTGTGAAAACTTTACAAGACTGATGCGCAATACTTGGGTTTGGCTCCGGGATTTTGGACCTGAATGTCCTTGGCGTGATCGACAACACAGCCGTTCTCATGGTAGTGTCTCAGCAAATTCTTCCACAGCCAGCTGCACGACAGAAGTTCTTTATTACCTGTGGAGCGAAAATGTGTGTAATAGTGTAAGCCAGCAATGCATCTACTAAAATATTAATTCTATGTTCTATTTGTGCATTTAGGGTATGTTAGGTATGTTAATGTTGATACCCAGTATGCACTAAGCGCCAAGTATAGTAACAGATAGGGTATAGACAAGGCATTTAAAATTTAAAAACTATAACCATCAGAAGACAAACACTGAACAGCTGAACAGTGATTTATAAAAACATACCGATAATGCACAGTCCTTCTTTAGCTCGAGTGATGGCCACATTGACTTGGTTGGGATCCATGATGAAACCAAGCCTCTTGGTTAGCCACGCTTTAGTTGGGCTTTTGTCAATCTCAGACCCGGGACAAGAGCGTACAGTGGACAAAATCACATAACGCCATTCACTGCCTGAAGTCAAAAACAATGATTACACTTTTAAGAGTGTAATTATTACACTTCATCAACATTTGAATTTATTGGTTTGTTGATTTGGGTAGCAGTGTCATCTCAGTTGACATTAAGGACTATTTATACAATTGAATAAAACCTGTAATAGCAACAGTATAGTAGCATAGTAATTGCTTTGTACTTACATGGCATTGCATCATAGGTTGTCATGGGTTTGGCCAAACATATTGTGACATCATAGGTTAGTACAAACATAATGTGAGCCCTAGGTTACCATTATTTGCAATTAACCTTACCTTGACTTTTAGTAATGGTGCTCACATTAACATTCAAGAGACCATTCTCTGTCAGAGTTTCGTTGATTTTGGACACTTGGGCATTGTATGGTGTAAGAATGGCTATGTCTTTGACCTGCACCCGTGCCTTATTGATGAGTAGTGAAGCAATGTGAACCTGCCAACCAAATATTCATACCACACTATTAGTATTGCATGCATATTAGTTTGTGACACACAGATGGTCTGATAGTTTTGGTTTACCGCTTGCTTAGCTTCCTCTATGTTAGCCATGGAGTTTTCATTCCCCCATTCAGTGGAGACCACTAGGCTGATCTCTGTTCCAGCAACATGCCCAAAAAGGATAGGTGTAAAAATGGCCGACGGCTTGAGCAGGACGCTAGCTCTCCGCTTGGCATTTGTCTTGAGACGTCCATTATAGAACTGCTTTGAGGGGAACTCACATATGCCCTCATGCTGGAAAAGTATACATTTGCAATGACATACACATAAGGCTTCATATTTTCAAATTAAAATCTACAGTATTTGTTAATAAAAAATCAACATACAATATACTGTATCATTGAAACACCACATTAACATTGGACAGACATTTTTCCTGATCCCATAGTATCAATAATAATCATACTAGTAAAAAATATGAGTATATCACTGCATTCTTACCATTCTGTACTGGGTATCAAGCATTAATGCCTTATCCATGTATCGTTCAAACAAAGATTTCCTCATGCCAAGTCTGGCCACCAAATCACAATGGACGGTGGGCTGTAGCTGCTTGTGGTCTCCAAGTAGAACAATCTGGAAGAGATATTGTTTATGATTAACAGAAAAATTACCAGTAAAAACTAAAAGGCTGTTGCAATGGTGTTTTAAGAAAACAGAACTCATATTAGTCATTGGAGATCATTTCGGACACATTTTTTGTTAATTGTGGTTGGTTCGTGAAACCTGATAAATCAAGGTTTAAGATGATTGCTTATCCAAATCAAAATGTTAATAATGATCAGTATCTGAATGTTATTA
This sequence comes from Osmerus mordax, assembly GCF_038355195.1. Taxonomy (NCBI): domain Eukaryota; kingdom Metazoa; phylum Chordata; class Actinopteri; order Osmeriformes; family Osmeridae; genus Osmerus; species Osmerus mordax. Next base: position 3,629,192 of record NC_090050.1, on the reverse strand, counting down.
GTGGGACTTTACATAAAGTTTACATTAACTACCATGGAACAACATTGCAACACTTAAAGTAACAACATTGTAGTGCTGTAGCACCTGGTATGTAGTTACACTACATTACGGTTCATAATAGTTACTAATGTAATACAGAAGTTAGTAAACATATCAAACTTGGTATGGGAGAGGATGGGCTTTCCATGAGTTGAAGTTAACATTGATCTTGTTTTGGCAACACAACCATCGACTGCCCCTCTACAACATTCACTTACCCGTCACACCATTCCTTCATACTGTGCCTACACTTTTGTGATAACATATCCCACTAACAATGAATACCATTCAATTACATACTATCTACAATGTTTGACTATAGTTATTGCTATGTAGTTACATGGTAGTTAATGTAACCTTAATGTAAAAGGTTCCCCTATTAGTTACCTTTTCCGGCTTGTGGGTGACAAGAGGGATAAAAGATTCAGGCTCAGTTGCCATGGCACACTCATCAATGATGATTTGCTCAATGTGCAGCTTAGCGAAGTTGGGATTTGATGCTGCAGTACAAGTGCAAAGGATAACATCATGTAACATCAACTCATGTTTCCGAGCTTTGCTCAAGAGTTTTTGGTAGCTGTAATAAGAATGAGAATATATCAAAGTGTCAGGGCAAGATATTTGAAATAATTTCTATGATGCATCGTATATCAGGCAATTATGTTAGAGATGACTATTAAGATGTCAATACCTTTTAATCTCTTCATCTGAGAGGTTCTCTTCCTTAGAAATTCTTTCATCAAAAGACAGTATTTCACAAGAGAAAGGATTTTCTGGTTTTCGAATAAGATGATGCAATGTGATGGGACTGTAATAAAATACACAAAAGCATGATTAACCACATTGAAGTACATGAAAGTAAATATTTGAGGGTTAAATGACGGGGAATTTGTGTTTATATAGCATTAGTGCATTCATAACCTCCAGTTGTCAGAGTACGTGATTTATTATAAAAGAAAATGTTATAAAAGAAAATTGACACCTTAGTTCTTTGTTGGGTTTCCCCTCCCTTACAGATCTGCGAGACAGCTTCAGGTTGCTGCCTGGATACGGAAACTCTAACATTTCCATCTGATCGCTATAAACACGGAGTGGCTTCAGGACATCCTTCAGTTTTAGAAGTTGACCTGTCACGCAAATTATTTGACAATTGTGAGCTCAGATATTGCAACACATTTGGGTAAATGTTTGTCCATATACAGAGAACTAAATTATATTATTTAACGACCAAACCAATTTACCCATGTATGTGGAATAATGCATGTGTATGTGCTATGTGTAAATCAATTTTCTCATTCTGAATCTGAAAAAGTAAGATTAAAGAAAGTGACTTACCAGCCACAACATCCACAGATTTATTAGATGGCCCGCAATACAGAATGCATCTCCGTGGTGGAGAGCTGTCATCAGTAGTTGTTAATTCATGGGTTGGGGCATATTGGTTTAGCTTGAAAAACCAATAAGCAAGGTGAACTCCAACAATAGTTTTTCCGGTACCTTAAAAGAGAGTATATATTACTATCATTACTGTATATGCTATTACTTTCTTTACATTTAATGACCATAGATTTAGAAATGGTTATTCTACAGTTGACATTGAGTTACCTGGAGGTCCCTGAATAAGAGTAAACTGTTTTTTGAGGGCTTCTCGTATAGCCGTGACTTGACTGAGGTTCAGTTCTGGAAACTTAACAGCAAGCTGCTCTGCAATCTCAAAAGTGACTGGTATCCGGAATGCTGTAACAGATACTATTGGACCCCAAAAAATTTAAAGTAAACTTAAATGGATACAAACACATTACAAACATGCTTTGCTTGGGGTGTTTTTGGGGGTGAAATTATAAGCATGATTATTGAGCACAAATAATTATAGTTGCAAACACTGCTATATACTAGCAACAGTGGCTTTTGAGTTGTGTTCTGTAGAGTGCATTTACAAGGCATAACTACCAGAGTTGGTCTTCTTGCCAAGAGCAATGGCCTTCACAAGGTGATTAGCCTCAGTAAGGTGAGTGACTGCATCCTCCTTGCGGCTACAGGTAACACACAAACCAAAAATGTATTCTACTTCTACTGCATACCTCCATCTACAGTATGTTGGAGAGAAAAACTCTGAACAAGTCAGATAACTCACACATCTGGTAGCAGTTTGGGGATCAATTCCACTGTGAATTTGGAATCCTTCCAGTATATACTATCAGGAATTCTGTCCATGGACATGTGGTTAATCCGGAAGTCGATCTGGATGTAGGTAAGATCTTTGGCTTTCTCCTCATCAGTAACCTTGGTGGTTACTCCATGAGCAACCCATATGAGAGATGGGATATTCATGAGGTCAACATTCTTATGATTCTGAGTACCCTTGTTTCCCAAATTCTGGTCTCTCAAGCGAATACAGAGTAAACATTGTTTCAAATTACACTTGATGGTCCACAGTTCCACCTTGTCAAGTGGCATCTGGAAAGATCCGCAGAGCTTTTTGGCTCCTGGGATTTGCTTCCATGTTAACTGCACGTTGTCTATGACAATGCTGTCATTTTCGGCAACAGCGTTGGAGGCTGATTCCATCTCACACAATGGTTTCCATATTTTCTGATAGTCCATGTATGTGTCATACGTTTGTGAAGATGAATGGAGTGCATATTTGGAAAAACACTGGGTTGGGTTTTTGGTGTGCTCCAAGCAGATCTCGAACTTGTCACAAACAATCAGCATTTGAACAACTGGCACCAACAGTCCCCTCTCAGTGTCTGTTCCCAATTGCACCTCCACAGTCTCACCAGGCTTCAATCTCAACGATAGTTCAACAAAGTGATCTGGATTGAGACTGGTCCTATCTTTAGTCAGACTGTGGTGGGGTATTTCCTGTGAGTCATCGTTGTCAGTTGATCTGATCATTTTGATGCCTTGAAGCATAGCGTCCCAATCTTCATCCTTGAGCGCTAACGTGATACTTTTCCACAGCTTGGTTGGAACTGCCATGACTGATTGACTAACCCGCTGATGTTGCAGTTCTGTGCGGATGTTTTCATTTGTGAAGGAATAAACTCGTCTCATCCATTTCAATAACACAGAGTTGTCTTCCTTGATGTACTCTGGTTGGTCTGCCAACTGCATATCCCTGTACAGTACTGGGACCAAATTTGGCAAAGACTGTCGGTTCAATGGAAATGATAGCTTTAAACTTTTTCCTGCTGGGGAGACATCAATGACAAAGGCAATCATCCTTGCACTTTTTACATTAAGCTGCGATGCAAGACTTAAAGGGTGTGCTTTCCTCTCATACTTTTTCTGTTGGTCAGACAGGTCAGAGAAGCTTAGACATGACTGATCAATTTCATGAGGAGTGTATTCAACAGCTTTCCTGTCCACAACTGAGTGAAGAAGTCTTTGTACAACAATGTCCACATATCGACGAATAGGTGAGGAGGCCCATGTGTAGCTGTCCAGCTGAAGGTCATAATGCCCAATTCGAGACAGGTGAGATGTGTTTGACCGTAGAACATGTGCCTTATGAATGGACTTCCTGAACTCATACACCAAAGGCTGTAGCTGGGGATAAATGTCATCGGTTGCAAGTAGGTCCACAATTCTATGGATATCCACGTCTTTGCAGGCCAAATCCAGACACTTAATGACAGAGGTTAGTACAGAAAAGGTATTTGGGAGGTCTGTGTTTTGTGGCAAGTCTTGAAGAGTTTCATTAATCACAGCCCGATCCATCTTGTGGTTTTGGTCAATGTTGGCAACCCCCACCATACAATGAGTAAAATGAATGGACAATGGAATAATTGAATCAAATTTCGCCTTTAAATTGCGAAGCTGCTCAGTGTTGGGTTTTTCTTGGCATCTGACTGGGGTGCAGCTTGCTGTTTCTGCATTACTGAGCAAATAAACTGTGACAGCATGGTTGTACATGACCATGAGTTCTTCCACCATCTTGTGAGACTGCCTCCTTCCAATGACTACATCTTCATCTGGTGTCTTATAGTACCAGTCATCCTGTTTCCTAGCCTTTCTGTGAACTTCAGAAAATGTATATGCAATGTTGAGGCAGCCCTCCAAAGTATTTAATCCTTGGGTCGAGTTTTGGAGAATGTTTTCAGCTTCTTCATATGACAACTTCTTGTCCGAGCGTATCACTGAGAGGGCAAACCTACTATCTTTGATGGAATTAGTGCTCTTGTCAATTTTAACCATCAATGATATGACATTTCGTTCAAAGTCAGGTAGTAGACTGAAATTGTTGGTGCTCAAACCTTTGGGGAACATGTAGAAAGGCTCTTTCGTAGGGGGATAAAACGTTGTTCCGTTCTGTCTTGCATATTTGTCTATTGAGCAGTCCTTTGCCACAAAGCTTGCAACATCAGCTATGTGAACTCCGATTTCGTAGTGTTTGCCTAAATCTCTCACACTTATGGCATCATCTAGATCCTCAGAGTGTGCAGGGTCAATTGTAAAGGTGATAAATTCACGACAATCCATTCGATTTTCTACATCGGCTTTCAAATCCTTGAATATTTGGGCATCCTTTTCAATAGATGATGGAAGCCCTCGTTGTAATTTATACTCTATATCCAGAACTTCGAGTCCTGCATCTAAGGATGTTACTCTTGGGAGGACTTTCACAACTACTCCTAAGGGGTATCGAAATTGATCTCGCCACTTTAAGACTTGGACAACAAATAGCTTGTTTCTTTTCAATTCTTCATTTATCTTCTCAAACCTCTCCACTTTCAAATGCTGACCTTCAAATGTACGCACTGCAATGTGGTTTGGCTTGTCCTTCCAAAATGGTGTGTAAATCTTAGAGATGCAGTTGTTGATAGGTGTCATCACCTGGGGATCATAGTTATCAACGGTACAGACAAAAGTCTTTGAACCATAGTCTGCATTCACTACACTTAAAACTCTTCCTTCAGGAGGATGGCTTCCATTGTTAAAAATCTCCACATGGACCTGATCTCCGGGGAAAGAATGTGCCAAATTTGTTCTTCCTTTAATATGAATCCGAGAGGAGGGCTCATCTAGAGGTATGGCGTATCCAGAGCCAAACTGTTCCATAATCAAAGTGCAGTGTTTGTAGTTACTTGGATCCCTCTGTAATGACACAGGTTCCAGAGGATAGTTTTCCTGTTTTGTTTCCCCTTCATGTCTGTTAACTTTTTCTACATTGTCCTTTCCCCAAAGGACATCTAACAGACCCTCAGCTGTTACATCTACCCTGACATCTTTATCTTCATCAAGAAGCTCTTTCAGTATTGGGTCTTCAATGTCAGGTATCTCAGATGTGGATGATTCACTGTCGCTGTTGTCCTCTTTATCCTGTTTGCTGAATCGAGAAATCTCTCTGACCTCTTGCTTTAAGAAGTCTTTTGTAAGAAATTGAGGGTGTGCACTTTGTTTGTTGATGCAGTAATGTATGTAGCTTTCCCAAAACCTTGAGCTTTTTCCAAAGTAGCAGAGAGCAGCAGCATCCCCAACGACAACAACCTGGGATTGAGCCCTGGTGATGGTTGTGTTCAATACCCGGGCATCATTCAATAAATCTAGACCAGGTGTGTCAAGGGTACGAAGACTGTCTCCGGTCTGAATGGCTGACATTATTATGACCCTGAACTGTTTGCCTGTCAAGAAGTTTGAATAACATATCAATTTCTTCAACAATAAGGTTCCTTCATAAAAGTATATCACAGTATGTCAAAATTATATCAAAATGTATTGCATGTTTTGGGATCAATTCAAATTCTGTTTTGTGAAAATTGTACACCCAAAGCAAAGTTTTTTCAGTACCTTGAACATTTGCTATATTCTCCACAGTCACTGCATGAAGATGTCTTTTCCGAAGCTGGTTTCTTATCAGCAAAACCTAAGTACATTGTGAACACATTGAACAATAACATCACATGCACATATAAGGCAATATCCTTTTACTTATAACAATCGTTCATAAGATCTGTAGGTCAAATAAAACATTTTTGGATGTGAGAAAAACTGAAAATGTACCTGGTGTCCTTCTGATAGAACACAAATAGAGCTTGGATCCGAAGGTTCCCAGGTGGATGGCCAGTCTCGAAGAAGATCTTCCACTATTTCAACCACCTTTTCCACTTCTTCCACATTAAACCAGGACATTGATGTGGTGTCCAACTCACATTCTCCTCTGACATGATGGAACTTCAGGGAATGGCCACTTGGATGCGATGGAACATTTCCAACAGCTTTGATGACATCACTCTTGCCAACATAGAAGTGAGTGGACACAAATTCCACAATTTCCTTTGTTGAGCGATAGTTTTCATTGAAAATGATTCTGCTTTTAGAGGCTGCGTCACTATGTTGACCTTGATAGTAGTGGAACAGTCGGTTCAGTAGAGTGTGATTGGAGCGTTGGTGAACATCTACCGAGAACAGTTTTGGTCCCATTTGCATGTGATCTCCAGCTAAAACCACACGGGTGTTCGGCCCCGCCAGACCAAGGGGCATCAGGGCCTCGCATTCCAACATCTGGGAAGCTTCGTCAATAAGGATGTGAGTGAAGTAGCCAATCGGGAGCTTCAGATCATGGAGGTGTCTTGCCATTGCCGTGGTTGTTATGACCACTCTATGGGAGGCTAATAATTCTTCATCAGGGAAAGAGAAGGATTGCTTGTCTTCAGAGAGATGGCAATACTGCAAAGTTACTTTGTCAGTGGATTTCACAGATGCTTCTTCAGCCTTTATTCTAAGAGGTTTAACTTCAAAACGGCCAGAGTTGACAGAGCTATGGAAATGTTTTTTCACGTACAAATCTGCAGAACTGGTGAAATAACAGAGTATCAGTTTTTTTTAACTTGCACCCTACATTCTCCTATCTCCAGTCGTGTTGATGTTGAGGTTTAAATACATTTAAGAAATAACATACTAAATATTTTTGTAAGAAATACATTCCTAATAATTGTTTACATTTCATCCAGAAAGTATGCAATCAACTGTCTAAGTGTATCATAATAAACCTTAAATATCACACAGGTTAAATCTGAAATGAGTGTGCTCAGTTTATCTGAAACACATTTCTATGCTTTCAATTGATAAATATCTATCTAATCGGCATCTGTCTAGAAATCTGAATTACCTGTTTGTGTGGGTGCAGATCAGTACCCTGTTGGTAGGTTTCTTAACCAGCTCCTTGGTTGCTGTAGCAAGAGTGAATGTTTTTCCTGTTCCAAACGGTCCATATATGAGAAATGGAACTTCAGTTCCTCTTTCACATGCTTCTCCAACAATAATGTTCATTGCCACTTGCTGCTTTGAATTGAGTCCTAGTCCTTCATATTCTTTTGTGCCCAGTAAGACACTGGTGTTGTTGAGGTCTGGTAACACTCTATCCATGTCTGGAAGAAGATCTACTGCTTTGTGCATTTCACAAAATTTGAGACGGTTAAGCCTAAACTGTATCTCCATTTCACATACATTATTGCTTTGAAGAGAAAGCTCAGAGCAGCATGTATTGGAAAGTTTAAAGTGCATTTTGTTCCCAATGGTGGTGTCTCTGAGGATGATGGCTTCATACACCTTGGTACTTTGTTTGTTGGATTGTATTGGTGCAATGAGTGCTGACTGTACATCATGTTTAAGGACTGCACCCTCTGGTGTATCAGGGGTAAGGGTATAAGGCACTGAAATGGCACCAAATAGTTCACCCTGTGGGGCAATCTTCATCCCAAAAAGAGAATCATCCAAGGTGGTTGACAAAGTAATTTTACCTTGAACACTGAGCCTAGAATACAGGACAAAACAAAGACTTAGTTGTTGCTTTAAAAATGAATTCGGAACTAATAAAATATATTTTGAAAGACATAGTTTCATCACCTTGCCACTATGGAATCCTCTGCATGCTCTTCATTGTACAAGAAATTGTGCATTCTGTCTTTGTAATTGAGGTGATTCATAGGGGTGCTGATATCTTCAGGTGAATTAAACTGTAAACTCATCTGTGGTGGTTTGAACTCTTTTAGCAGCTCTTCCTGTGCATCTGTTTTGTATAGACATGGAATGATCTCCCTATTTCCTCCATGCCAGCGTTCACACTCTTGACAAGGATGGCCGTGGCTCTCTGGTAGCTCCATTAGCTGAGGGTCAGACATTTTTCCCACTCTTACCTTGAGCTTCTGCAGGAGCACTGGTCTCATGTCAAGGTCACACACCAACCATTGTTCATAAAGACCTGGGTTGCTTGACTTGAAGGTCACAGTGATGTCATAGGTCATGGTGTCTGTGTTGTAGAACTGTTGGCCTGAGGCGTATGTGCACAATTCAGGATTTTTATTATCTAAAGAGAAAAAGGCTTCAGGCAATTGCTTCAACAAGGCAACCTCCATAATGGGTCTCTGTAAAAAACAAAACTTTGGTAAATTGGTAAAGTCTCTTTAAAAACAAATTGGAAAATCAAACCAAACAAATATGTAACTATTTAAAGAAGCTTAACCTGCAACTTCTATGAAAGTATTGTACTGAACAGGTAAACTGAGAATGATTATTGTCCCATCTCAAATAATTGTGACAGAAATCCCAATCGACAGATCCCATATTTACTAACCATCTGTTAGTAACATCTTGTTAACATGTTCCAAAGCATGCTCACACATCTAAAGTACATTTGAAGATCTGTATAAAAGCTTAATGGTTTAACTTACTTACCTTGGATTGTATTTTGAACTTCCATTCCAGAGTCTTGTTTTCTGCATGACCAAAGATCACCAAGTCTTTGTCACATTCAACAGTAGTTCCAGGCAATGTTTCTGACATCTACAGAGTAGGTAAATGTAAAATGAAATGGACCAAATGTTACAAATACAAATATAATATACTTCTATATTAAAATGGTATATATGTATATACTGTATTTAAATCAATCTAAACATACAATAAGATCTATGGCCATGCTGCCCCGGTATTCTCTCAGCAGACTGTCCTGGTATGAAAGTACACCCTGATCTTCAGCAGCAGAAACCGTCTTTCGCTTCATCTTGTCTCGCACATGCCATTCTCTGAGTTCCTCCTGTGAGTGTGCGTCCACACAATTGCTTCCAAGCTCACATGTAGAGGCCCTTTAGAAAATCAGTCCAAATAGCCAAAGGGTTTCACATACCAAAACATAAACTTTGAAAACGTGCAATGCTTTACCCAACTGAAGTATTAAAACAACAAAAAGGAGCTCTGTTTGGCTGGGATAATGTAATAACAAGCTACTAAATTCCATTAGTGCCTGTGACAGCTGCACATGCGTATCCTGAAGTGAGGTGCATATCTCCCTGTCCTTCTACATCTCTAATGGGTAAGGCCCCCCTTTTCTATGTCTGAGGAGACAGTATATACCGGTACCCAAAATATACTTTGTCTTTCACATACCTTTCACATAATCTGTAGGTTTGATTTGTTTGTGGTGGATGTCTATGTTTCCATTTTCCCATTCCAACAGAATTCAGCTCTTCCATTCGTGTGCTGTGACTTAAATCGTTACAATGATTCATTAAGTCTCCTCTTGAGTAGAACTGTTTTTCACAGGCATTGCAATTGTACTGCCTTTTCTGGGATGAAGAGACAGGTGTCTTGGGCCCCTGTTGCCTGACAGCAGTAAGCAGCTCTGAGCGGTCAAACCCCTGGCTCTCAGCACTCCACACAATAATCTCCAGCTTGCTATGTGCAAACCAGCAGCATTGTGCTCCATGTACGCATTGCTCTCCCTTCTCAGCATACTTACAGCGCCACCATTTGCTGACACTCTTATTGGGTTTAGGCCTAAGCTCTGTAAATATGTTACCATTATGAAGAACCATTGTTGGCTCCCAACGATGTTTGAGGGGCTGGGTGTAAGAGCATGTTATGGTGCTGCCCTTCAACACAGCCCTCTGCCGTTTGCTGTGGAAACAGGTTTTACAAACTTGTATAAATTTACCAGGGAACTGACTTTGGATTTGTTCTTTGAGTCTCTGGTGGTTGGCATGGATTGTCGGTTCAAGTGGGAATCCTTTTTCTTTTCTTATCAAGCTGATGAGGTCAGAATAACTGAACCCGTTCTGCTTTAGAAAGTTCCACACTACTGCTTCCACTGAGCTTTTGGCAAAAGTGCAGCGCTGACCGTGCAAGTCACACCCATTTCCTTCCTTGTAACCTTTGCACACAAAGTACTCCTTTGGGTTGGGAAATGAAGGGAGATCAGATACACGCAGCCATACATGATATCCCTCCCTCTCCTTGGCAAAGAGCATATCTCTGTGACAGTGATGCTGGTCAAAACTGACGGTTATTTCCTGTTTGCAGCACAAGCCACAGCCGATGTAAAAGTCATGCTTCTGAAGTAAAGTACTGATGAGTGTGGTGTGGACATTGGGTTGGTGTGCAGCCATTGCAATGGATGTTTCTGAAGTAAAGAACAAAAACAAATATATATTCATCAGTGTTTTAGAGTTCACCCTCCAATCCACAAAGATTACCACTGTGATTTCTGAACAGAATGTGAGCTTTTACACAAATATCAAAGTCAGGAACATTAAGGGTGTTTTCACACTTGGTCCCTTTCAGCCTTCCAAATTAACTAAAAGATCAATTAGCCAGCATTTTTTGTGCATATGTGAACACTCAAAAATGACTCAGACCCCTCTGAAACTAACTGTACTCAGACCTCCACTGGAGGTGGTCTGAGTACAGTTCGCTTCAAGTCTGCATTGTGGTTCACTTAACCTGAGAATTGTGAGCACAAAGCATTTCAGGTTTGCTTCGCCCTTTGCCATTGTATTTTATCCCTCTACGCTTGCCGTAGACAGATCACACTATAAACTGGGACGTTTGAAGAAACAAACACGGAGCCATGGCAACTGGTAACGCTAGTAATACTAGTGGACGAGGAGTAGTTTGGTCTGAGGAGGAACCTACTGCACTTCTCCAGATATGCAAGTAAAGGTAGAACACATAAAACGGCAACTGTCTACCACGCACAAAAACTTATAACATGAGAAATGTGATGAAATGAGAAAGTTCAAGTGAAAACGACCCTTAATCCAAAGCAGTAAAGGTCTGAACTCCAGATAGTGTGAACAGAAGAAGGACTGAGGCCCCATCAGAGCTGAAGTGTACCATTCAAATGAACTGACAATGTGAATGCAAAAAGAACTGAGTCCCTTCTCTGTTGGTCCACTTTAAGCGGACTGAGTTTGGTTTGTTTAAAGAGATATGTGAAAACACCCCAACTTCCACTTTATCTTGAAAGTGTGGGTAGTCAATTGTCATATTTTTTTATATCGTTACAGTCAAGGGCAAGAGTGATCATAGTTACAATATTCATGAAAGTATCACACAATATATTCTTTGTCAAGGATTTTACAAGTCTTGTGCTTATCCAATAAATATCGATATAACTTATAGTATTACTTAGTCAATTAAACACAACAGTTATAAACAGCAGGATAAAGTCAAATAATAATGAATTATACTTGCTTTGATTTTGGAATTGGAGCCACTGTTGAGGTGTTGTGATCTCCTTGGATCAAAGCCCCTGAAACCAGAAGCTTTCTATAACCACAAGTATAAGCAAGTGTTCCGGCTGTAGGCTATTTATTGAACACAGATCTATCTGCCCCTCCCTGGCACTGCACTTGCTTTGACTCAATTTTGGCTTCTGAAGAAATGAAACTTTGAAACTTAGTTTCATTTTTCATGAGCATGGGCCTGAAATCTGAGAATGTAACCATTCAGGAAGCCTCACTAGGCAACATGGTGATGTCATAACAATTCGCTCACATGCAACTGCGTAGGCAAGAACGGAAGTAAAATTGGGAAAACGATCATACAACCTAAATGTTCAATAAAATAATCAATATATAATATAATCCCATATAATTATTTCTCTGTGAGTGTTATTTAAAGAAACATGATTGTGTTTTAGTAAGGTTTTGGCCAACATTGTAGCTTGTTGGTCACTTGAATTGTTCATATAATGTAGGCCTAATACCTAGCCTATACACTTTTATCCAAGACTGGTTTGTTAATATGGTTGCTGGTTCCCAACTTGTTAATAATGACTGTGCTAGGTATTTAAAATACCTAGTTTTATGTATAGGCTACATTAATAAATTTCTGACTCGTACACACACAGTGGCATTATTGGAAAGGTAGAACGATTCATCTCTATGCTAAGCCGATCTGTGCAATGTAGAAACAGCTAGAGCACTGTGTGGTAGACGTGCAGGCAGAGGAGCGAGGGATGGTGAGATGGTGAGAGAGAGGGTGAATGGAAGGGTTGGGTGGACAGACAAGCAACAAGGGATGCGGGGACTACCCTCACAGAGATTTAAAAAAAAACAACCTCTCTCTTTCGTCTCTTACCCTTCACACAAAAAAACAGGACCAACCCATTTTCCTGTAAGTTTGGCATTGGTGAAACATACCCTTCCAACAATCAACTGACAGTGTGACAAAATGCCGATGACATTCACCAACCACACGTGAATCACCCAAGTGTATAGACAAAGGGAGCCTGTGAACATGCAATCCACCTCTTCTAACTACAGGCATTTGACAGATGATGGTTTCCTCCCCCCGGGGCAGAGGGGTGCTGACAGTTGCATAACAGGTATCCCAGCATGCACGGGGAGGAGCACATAGGCAGCCCTTCACTGGACTGCACTGGCAGAAACTAACAATCCAGAAGTGTACAGTTTGGTGTACCATTATCTACCAACAAGGCTACTGATTTAAGGATTAACAACTAAGAAAATATTACAAAAGAACAGTCAATCCTGTTGTCATACACAACAGGATTGAAAGGAGAAGACAGGAAAGTAAAGACAGTTACCTGTAAAAGGACTTGACGCCAACAGCAGGGGTTAGGCAGCACATGTGACCTTGTCCACTCTGGTCTGTAGCTCAAAGGCGTCTGGCCGGTCCTGAGGGTTGACGGCCAGCATGTCTTGCAACAGCTTTTTAACACCGTCTGACATGGAGGACCTGCGTTTCTGGGGGATGTTCAGTACCATCTTTGGATTCTCTAGTAGTGCCTCGCCCACCGGCACAATGTCCGCGCCCTGTTTGACGTAGGTACCCAGCAGCTCGCGCTTGGACTCAGCATCGATGAAGGTGATCCTTTCCAGCATGGCCCAGATGATGATGCCCAGGGCAAAGATATCTGCCTTGGCCGTGTAGTGACCCTCCCACACCTCGGGCGCCATATAGAAGTCTGAGCCACATGCAGAAGACAGCCAGAACTGATTGACATTTACAACATTTATGTTTTTGTCCTTCCCTCCTTCCTTGTTCTTGCCTGCTCTCCCAAGACCAGCACACACCTTGCTGAGAAACATGATCAGAACAGAAAAGTATCCACAACAGTGCCTCTGTCAGTTGTGTGTCTATGTAAACTGCAAAGGTAGCCCACATGACCTCAACTTGCACACTATGATTGCCTCAATGCACTTAATTAAAACGTACAACAGAGCTGAAAGCAGTAATTTAGGTGGGGGGAGGGAGGGTTGGAGAGGGTTTCTTGCACGGGTGTGATTGTCTTTTTCAACTGATACCGTCTGGCACTTTTGGCCTTGTTTGAACACACACTGGAGCCCCGTCTTGTAATGTTTCTAATATATATTAAAGAAACTTGGGTTCTGTTGTACGTCTTAATTAAGTGCATTGAGGCAATCATAGTAAGAAAGTTGAGGTCATGTGGGCTACCTTTGCAGTTTATATAGACACACAACTGACAGAGGCACTGTTGTGGATACTTTTTTTTTAAAGTTCTGATCACATTCCAAATTCAACTTCTTCAAAGTCCAAAAACAGCACGGAGCAGCAACGAGAGGGTTCCCAGGAAAATCTGATTTCCCTTTGTCTGTGCTTCACCTTTTATATCCAACAAATTACACCCCTGAACTTTTAAAACAGATCTATTGGCCTACTATAATTGTAAATATCCTATGACTTCTGCTCCAATTGGGCCTTGATGCAATGCCATCGAATAGTTTCTGCTGTTTCTGCCACGTTTTTGGGGACTAACCAGGGACCAAACCAGTAACTTGTGCCCAGTTCCTCTATTCTACCCTACTACATGTGTTTTCCCACACCAATTGCAATCAACCCTGGGTTATAGCCCTTCACCATTGCATGGTGCCATTCATTCTTCACAGGTCACACCCATCAAGTCAAAGTGAAAAGTAACTGGTCCAACTCCAACAAGGCCAAAAGTGCCAGACGGTATCAGTTGAAAAAGACAATCACACCCGTGCAAGAAACCCTCCCCAACCCTCCCTCCCCCCACCTAAATTACTGCTTTCAGCTCTGTTGTACGTTTTAATGAAGTGCATTGAGGCAATAATAGTGAGCAAGTTGAGGTCATGTGGGCTACCTTTGCAGTTTACATAGACACACAACTGACACTGTTGTGGATACTTTTCTTTTCAGATCATATTCTATGTCCAAATTTAACTTCTTAAAAATCCAAAAACAGCTTAATGAAGAACTTTAATGAAGTGCATCGAGGCAATCATTGAGCAAATCTTCCCTTTTTATTTATAAAAAAACATAATATTATTTTCTCATGTAACTTTTATTCAGTTTGGATTAAATGTAGAGTTAACTTGACCCAAAACATTACATTTAAATCTATTCAATTTTGCAAAAGGCCATTGTAGGGACAATACAATTGTTGTCCTTGCATCCATCAATGTACAACACGTTTTAGCCTACATCAATGCATTCATACCCTGTGACACACAATTTAAAAATGTCCTTTGAAAGAAAATTTCTGTTCTGCTTGTGACGATTTGTATATCAGCCTACACTTCTGTGCTTAAAGTTAATATACTATCTTTGGGGGGGGGGGGGGGGGGGGGGGGGGCAACAGTTACATTGGGGCCAGAGGTTCTGTTAGAGGGGCCAGTTACATTAAACATTATTGTTGTCATATAGTTTTCTTCACTGCAGTGCAGGCATTAACAGGCAAAAGCAGTGGCACCCCCAGAAATGTTTTATAGGAGTGGCCAGATGGGGCCACTGAAATCCTGGGGTGGCTTTCCAAAATCACAAGTCATAACTGAATTTCAGCAATTGTATTATGCTGTTGTAGTATTTAGGTTAGTTGAAAACATCAGCGGACTGGGGAAGGGTGACAGGATCTGAGTGTGGAGATACGTGGATTTATATGCCGGAATGTTTTATATACAGTACACAGTCATCTTTTGTGCAGGATACTGAAAGAATAGAATATAGAGACTTGTTTAAACAATTGGAAAGCGTGAGAAGGTAAAGAAGTGAGTGGAGAAAAGAGAAGCAGAAAAGTGCAACACCCTTCCATTACCATTATCTCTAATCCACTCTCCTGAGTCTCATCTGTGTTGTATGTCTGCAAACATGCAGTCATTGGACTTGTGTGGGGAGGGTTTGACAAGTGTGATGACTGTATTCCTCCACAGATACCATGGGCTTGGACATGGAGTTGGACCAGTTACTTTTCACTTTGACTTGATGGGTGTGACCTGTGAAGAATGAATGGCACCATGCAATGGTGAAGGGCTATAACCCAGGGTTGATTGCAACTGGTGTTGGAAAACACATGTAGTAGGGAAGAATAGAGGAACTGGACACAAGTTACTGGTTTGGTCCCTGGTTAGTCCCCAAAAATGTGGCAGAAACAGCAGAAACTATTCGATGGCATTGCATCAAGGCCCAATTGGAGCAGAAGTCATAGGATATTTACAATTGTAGTAGGCCAATAGATCTGTTTTAAAAGTTCAGGGGTGTAATTTGTTGGATATAAAAGGTGAAGCACAGACAAAGGGAAATCAGATTTTCCTGGGAACCCTCTCGTTGCTGCTCCGTGCTGTTTTTGGACTTTGAAGAAGTTGAATTTGGAATATGATCAGAACTTTTAAAAAAAAGTATCCACAACAGTGCCTCTGTCAGTTGTGTGTCTATATAAACTGCAAAGGTAGCCCACATGACCTCAACTTTCTTACTATGATTGCCTCAATGCACTTAATTAAGACGTACAACAGAACTGAAAGCGTCATTTAGGTGGGGGGAGGGAGGGTTGGGGAGGGAGGGTTGGGGCGTGGAGTGTTACTTGCACGGGTGTGATTGATACCGTCTGGCACTTTTGGCCTTGTTTGAACACACACTGGAGCCCCGTCTTGTAATGTTTCTAATATATATTAAAGAAACTTGGGTTCTGTTGTACGTCTTAATTAAGTGCCTCTATTAAATTCCTCTTCTCTCTCTTTTTCACTTGTGCCAGTATGCATAATACGGCCGATCAAACAAATGAGTAAATGGCTCGTTATACCGTTTGTGTTATATGGATATTCCGTAATTCCAAAATGAAACAAAACAACGGAAACCAAGCCTTTCCCCATAATCTGGTTCTGACATCCAAAATGGACAAAACGATATTCCGAGGCTATTTTTCATTTTTTGCAGATACCAGCATAAAGGATATGGAATAATCAAACAAACGAGTAAATGGCTCGTAATACCATTTGTGTTATATGGTTATTCCGTTATTCCAAAATAAAACAAAACAACGGATACCACGCATTTCCCCATCATCTGGTTCTGACTTCCGAAATGGACAAATCGATATTACGAGCCTATTTTTCATCTTTTGCAGATATCAGCATAAAGGATATGGAATAATCAAAACAACGATTAATGGCTCGTTATACCATTTGTGTTATATGGTTATTTCATTATATAAAAAAAAAACGAAACAACCAAAAACAAGCCGTTATACTTAAATGTGTGTTCGACTTACTAAAGTGACAAAACGATATTACGGCCCAAAATAGAAAAACCAATGGCCACAAGGTACACGGACCGTACACGGACCGTTTCCGTTGATTTGTTTCATTTTGGAATTACGAAATAACCATTTAACATAACGAGCCATTTACTCATTTGTTTGATCGGCCGTATTATGCATACTGGCACCACGTGAAAAAGAGAGAGGGGAGAGACGTGTAATGATTGGGGGTGTTATTACTTCCGAACACCATAGGGCAGCACCGACTAGCTTTCTTTTTCTGTGATCTGTAGGCCTAAAATCTTGACGACATAGCAGCAGGTTCTTTAGTAGAAGACACACACACATGGGCGTCGTTAGACCCCTTTTACAGGGGGCACGTGCCCCAGTATAAATCTGCTGTGCCCCAGTAAAATCTAAAGTTTGAGTTTTAACAATTTACTTTATTAGTCAGTGCGGTTATTGTGAAAACATATATTTCCCCCCTCAAAGATTTCAGTTTGTTTTTCAATTGAATTGTTCACGTTATAGGTTAAAGGTGGAAAAAGTTCTGACATGATTTACCTTTGTCTAATTTTTTTACATCACAAAAACCTGGCATTTTAACAAGGGTGTGACTTTTTATATCCACTGTACAATGCATATGAAGGGTATTCACAGCGCTTCACTTTTTCCACATTACAGCCTTATTCCAAAATGGATTCAATTCATTTTCTCTGGTCTGTTTCATCAGACCAGAGAATTTTGTTTCTCATGGTCTGAGAGTCCTTCAGGTGCCTTTTGGCCAACTCCAAGTGGGCTATCATGTGCCTTTTACTGAGGAGTGGCTTCCGTCTGGCCACTCTACCATACAGGCCTGATTGGTGGAGTGCTGCAGAGATGGTTGTCCTTCTGGAAGGTTCTCCTCTCTTCACAGAGCAACACTGGAGCTCTGTCAGAGTGACCATTTCTTGGTTCTTGGTCACATCCCTGACAAAGGCCCTTCTCCCCCGATTGTTCAGTTTGGCCGGGCAGCTCTAGAAAGAGTCCAGGTGGTTCCAAACTTCTTCCATTTACGGATGGAGGCCACTGTGCTCATTGGGACCTTCAATGCTGCAGAAATTTTTCTGTACCCTTCCCCAGATCTGTGCCTCGATACCATCCTGTCTCAGAGGTGTACAGACAATTCCTTGGACTTCATGGCTTGGTTTGTGCTCTGACATTAGTGGTGGGCCATTATCGGCGTTAACGCAGTGAGACTCTTATCGGGCGATAAAAAAAAATATTGCTGTTAATCTATTCTCAAAGTTGGGTTGGGAGCTGGGTCTATACTACGCAAGCTATGATGACTTTCACCTTGATATTTTAGCGCGGATGTATACCTAGCCAAATTGCACTGTAGGGGGCGAGAACGAGTCTTCGAACCTGTGTGTATGCCTTGTGTATGAAATTATCACATCAATCGTGACGTGCTAACATGGATGCAGCTATGAAGCCGCCTGGTTTGCTTCAGGGAAAATGTATTTTTAAGAAGCTTCCCAATGGAAACCTCGACAAGACTAAAGTTGTTTGCACCTTGTGCTATGCGGAATTAGTTTACTGTAGGAGTTCTTCCAGTCTCAAATACCACCTAAACGCAAAGCATCCCTTAGCTAATGCGGAAGATGCCGGGCCAAGCACTGATGTAGCGCAGGGGAAGAGTCGTCGTCAAACTATGATGTTTGAGTGCAACCGAGGCAAGCCCGTCAGCACAGCTCTATCAGCCAAACTAACTAATCTAATAAACAGTTAATAAACACAAGTACATCTTATTGAACATAATTTATTTTCATCATCAATTATCATAGTAGAACAGCTTTCTCAAGCAGTTTGTGATGCATTTTGGAAACAGGAGATGAGCTCCTGGTCTAATGCGCCACCTGGCTTGAGAAAGCCGTTCTCAAAGACTTTTAGTCATTATTTGGGTAGCACACATTACACTTAGCCATTTAGCAGACGCTCTTATCCAGAGCGACTTACAGTAAGTACAGGGACATTCCCCCCGAGGCAAGTAGGGTGAAGTGCCTTGCCCAAGGACACAACGTCATTTGACAAGACCGGGAATCGAACTGGCAACCTTCAGATTACTGCAACCTTCAGATTACTCAGAATTACACATATTCTGAATGCCTTCGGCGGAATTCAAATGAGCCATTTTAGATTAATCTAGATTTAAAAAAAAAATCTATGCCCACCACTACCTGACATGCACTGTCAACTGTGGGACCTTATATAGACAGGTGTGCGCTTTTCCAAATCATGTACAATCAAATGAATTTAACACAGGTGGACTCAGGTGGACAGTTGTAGAAACATCTCAACAATTATCAGTGGAAACAGGATGCACCTGAGCTCAATTTTGTGTCATGGCAAAGGGTGTGAATACTTATGTGATTTTTATTTTCTCAATCATATATCGGTCAGGGGCGTAGGCAGTGGCGGCTGGGAAGCCTCCGCAGCCCCCGCGAGGCGGGGGGGCCCCTAGGCCCCCGCCCTAATAGCAAAAAACAGACTAGGCCTATATAAAAAAATATATATTAAAAAAAGTAAAAAACTAATTGAGAGCCCCAAGTTTCAACTACCGGGTAAAGGAATCCCGTAATGTAGGCAACGTAACAGATCTTCTACACACTTATTTAGACCAGCCAGAGAGGAAGCTATCATCAGCATCTCCACAGACGAAACACTACCGCAGCAGCAGGTAGCTAGCAGCACCACGTCTTCACCAGCAACCAATATACTTGCTTACTTATACTTTCCCTCCATTGATTATGTGTTATTTCAGTGGTGGTGCTTAACTATCACAAGGCTATAGCGCTGTCTTTGGTTTTGAACAATGACAAATAGGCTGCTGTTGTGCTGACGCAATTGTGCGTTTGTTATTTTTTTACTTTTTTATTTCTCTCTCACATTGCTGAATATATGCTATAGTTAAAGGCAGACAGCAATCAGTCTATTGGCAGTGGTATAAGATAATTATACCAGATTATGAGCATTTTACATTTACATTTACATTTAGCAGACGCTCTTATCCAGAGCGACTTACAGTAAGTACAGGGACATTCTCCCCTGAGGCAAGTAGGGTGAAGTGCCTTGCCCAAGGACACAACGTCATTTTGCACGGCCGGGAATCGAACCAACAACCTTCTGATTAATAGCCCGACTCCTTAACCGCTCAGCCATCTGACTCCCTGCAGAGCAGAAGTCTAGTAGTTAGCTAGGTCTACAATTTACCGGGGCTAAGTCTGAATGTAGAGCAAAACAGAACACAGCTGCCAGCTGTAGGTATATGCAGGTAGCAAAATGGTGTTCACTTCACTTATGTACTGAACCACACTATTTTACTTACTGTAATATAGTCCTAAACTGTGCGACGATACAGCGACGCATCACACAAGCTTGAGTTCAAATACATTATTTAGTGTGACATTACGTAGGCTACTGTACATTCAAGTCTTAAATTGCTTAAATGTATGATGCGCTAGGGTAAGTATAGGCCTTGTGAGACCTTGTGCTCACTAAAATAATGAAGGGGAACCCACTGTCTAGCAGATTAAGACACGTTTGAAGGTACGTCATGTTTGTTGGAAACTAGCGAAAAGTAGCCTCAACTTTGCTTAGACTTTTAGCTACGGCACTAATGCTGAGGGCTCGCTGATATCGCTGTCTGTCTTACTAGAACATCGTATCTATGCGTCGTTGCTAACGTGTGCTGACGTTGTGACGTTAGGTTAGCACTGAGTTCCCTTTTGCCACACAAGGTATGTTTTGCCACAAAAACTTAAATCAAGCCTTAACAGTGCAACGGAACGTGAATAAAAATACAAGCAACGCAATCGAGACCAAGATGAACATTTTGACACCGACGTTGTCTATGTAGTCCAAATATTGAGGAATCCTTAAGGGTGGGAAAATAATAAATATATATGAGAGAGAACAATGGTTTGTGCTCGCCGAAGGCAAGCACACCCCAATAAAGCCAATAAACCTGAGATTATGAAAATAAAAATAAGCAATACAGTTAACAAACTATTGTAAGCCTCATTGACAGAGGTCATCATACCAGGATGTTTTCCCTCTACAGCTCTCACAAACGACAAAATATATAGGACTGGTCTAGCCCACTTGTTAATCAGGAGGGGTCTTAACGCTGCCTCATAGCTCAATTTTTTTTTACAATGAAATTGATATTCCCAATTTAACAAGTAATATCACATTTATTACATACTGATTTTAAAAACAACTCTCCTAGGCATTTCCAGGTATTTCAATAAAATAAGAAAACAATAAGAAACCTCCACAATTCAAACAGTGGTAGGAGCTTTCCAAATCCTGTGGAACCATATTTAAGTACCAGGTTTCCAGCTGGAATTCCTTTATGGAGACACGACGGCCCTGCTGCAGTCATAACCAGGCATGAAATAAATAGCTATGGTACTTAAAGAAAGACATTATTACACATTAAATCAAAGTTAATTAAGTAATGTTATGTGTTATGATATAAAAACCCATGTTCTGTGTGTCATTTGTGATATTTACATGAAGAAAGAAAGGTGTACGGTTCTACTGGATGTTAACATGTTTTGAAACATGATTAAAGGAAAAATACAGAAGGTGAATATGTCTTAATGAAACATGATTAAAGGAAGAATACAGATGAAAAGGTATTAATGTGCAGATAAGTCATCCATCACAGATCCTGTTGGCCACAGTGTTAGTTGAAGCTGATGGGGGCGGCCCACATGGGGCCAACAGTGTTAGGTGACACATCTGGCAATAAGCAAAATCCATTGATTATATACATTAAGACAACCCCACTAACACTGAGGCCTCTTGGTGCCACGAGCTCCATCAGCCAGCACCCAAACTATCTTCAGCACCAGTGACAGCGGCACCTGCCATCACCAATTAAGACAACTCAGTAGTGAGAGGGAGTTTGGCATTGGAGGCTAGAGGGGTGAAGAGCAAGACATACAGCTAACTGTGTCTGTTTTGCGAGTCCAGAGTACCAAACTACTGTTAACCTATTCCCCATTTGTTTTTCTTACGTCTGCTATCTGTGGAATATCCAAACTGAAGCTTTTGTGTGTTTTGCAGAAATACTGGACCACTTATGGCTAACAGAATACATTACAATGGAGGGCAAGATTAGCTAAACTTAAGTAACGAGCCATAAGGGTAACTCGGGCAGTAGGCTATAGGCAAAAACAAATTCTCCATATTCATAGAATAGAAAATATGTTTTACAATTTAGATTTATTATTTTGTGTTAACGATTTTGTGTCATTTTAATTAAATTGTTGCAACAGGAAATGTACGCTAACCATAATCTACAACCCGAAACTCAAAACGAGTCAGACTGTTTTACAATGCATGTTTGTCATCAATCACGTGCTTCTTCGAAAACGATACAAGACTCGGTGCAGGACTTCAGGGAAAATGTGGAGCCTCCGTGTGGAAGTATGGAATCAGAGCCATATAAAAATCTTTTTATGGCTCTGGGTGTGCCACGACTGCGTGATATGATGAGATGCTACTGACGCGGAGTGATGTCTCGGAGTCTAGGAGGAGGACTCAGTAGTAGTGATTACTTGATATTTTATTGCACACGATACATGTTTTGGCATGATGGTTCTGCTCGCAGCGACTCTCTGCCGCACCCAACGGAGACACCGTCTCGACATCCGAGCAGAGAGCAGCCAACGCATTCCCTGACACAAAACCACATACCAGACGAGATAAATGTATTAGACTGCTGCGTGTACGTATGTGGAGCCCCTTGATGTTCCTATGAAATGTGAATTGAGCGTGCGTGTCGCCGTGCCACCGCACAGAGGTGCAGTACCTATTTGTGAATGAGCGTCGTGTTAGCCATGCTAATCTAAGCAAGTGTAGCTCGGAGCAACCAGTGCCCCTAAGCTAATCTATTGTGATTGAGTAACCGTGAAATTCCCAACTGAGGCACTGCCTCAACGACCCACTGAGGCACTGCCTCGACATCCCACGTTGACGGTGACTGTGTCACCTGATGCTCCACGTGCTACCGCGCCTGGCCAGCCACCTGACGAAACATTAATTTGTGAATATTAAGCATGCAATACATGAAACATGAAAGAGTGAACGCTAGGTTGTTAGGAGGGTAGACGCCATCCTCCTCTGGCCTTCCAGAACATCATTGGCATTCGGTCTAATGTAACATTGAACCGTTACAGATGACCAACGACCCAACGCTTGAGCGGTGAGCCGAGACCACTTGAGACGCCAACGTTCACTACCTGTTAATCAAATGCCACAGAGGATCTACCCTTGTTCATTATATTCACTGTGACCATTATCACAAGACACAACGATCCTCTTCCTGCACCATATTTACCCCACGACAAACAGCTACAATAGGATACAAGTTCAAATTCAAGTCTTTATTGTCAGATGCACAAAACAACACAAGGTCAGACTGGGCCCTGAAATTCTTAGGACAAGACAATGCAAAGCAACCTGGGATAACATGATAAGTATAGCCGGTGTGTGGTGAAACTCACTCGTCAAGTATGTAACAGGCCACCCGCGTCAACGAATTGCTAGCTTTTCGTTGGCGTAGTTGGTAGTGGTTGCGCTTGGAAATCGAGAGGTGGCAGGTTTGACTCCCGGTGGGAGCGAACATTGGCTGGTATGCCTCTGACGGAGCTTGCAAGACCACGTTTGTTACATAAGCTAAAATATAATATGATAAACCTAATATCCAAAATAATATACAATACAGTATACTAAACCTCTAATACACATAGTAACCTATACTAACCTAATACCTATACTAACCTAAGACAAGTGGGGTACAATTAGCGGGATACAGTTCGAACAGTGCTGTGAATTTGCAATCGCCCGCCGAAACTCGAGTCCAACGAGCCACGACTCACTACCCCCTCATTTGCGTCACACTGCCCCTTCATTCACGTCGAAACCCCCAACACAATGTACAAAGCCAGGGAGCTACAGTTTGCACCTCGCCATTGTAGAAAACACCCGCAGAGCACGGCCTAGAACGCATATCTGATTGCAACCCTCATCTATGAACGAGATTGTGCAGGGCCAAACACCGGAACCAATTTAGCCACGTCCACAGACGGGAACGACGACCGACCGTGAGGAATAATGCGAAATTGAGATGCCCAAGCAACGACAGATGAAATGCACCAAGCCGGTGCGAGGACGGAAAATCGATCACTAAAATTGTGGGGCACAAATGGCAACCTGCACCTGTCCAGCTGACCCAACACAGGACTCGGACAGAAAGTCAAAATGCGCGCCTGCTACGACAGCCGAAGCACAGAAGACCTCCACGATCGCCATTTATCCCGAACAGGTGCCACTGCGACTGTTGAAAGGGCATCACTTGACGCGTCGGCGAGAACAGCCTTCCTGAGCCATGCAGGCGCCCACGCCTGCCTGTCAATTCACTGAATAGCGTGATCGATATTGCATAAACAGAAAACAGTTTCGGGCGGATCAGGCTAAATGCCAGGAACCCAAGTATCGGGGCGAACAGGTCCACGGTCAATTGTTCTCCCCAGAATATTTACGGTTAGCCATGCCAACGAGACTACGGGGAACGGCGACTAATCCACTGCCCCACAGATACCCCTTGGCTAGTACTATGCGACACGTCGGGCTCCTGAGAGCAGATTGCAGTTAGCACACACAAGTTACACTGAGCAGACAATTCAACCCACCCATAAATCCCTCACGCATCCATTGAGGAGATAGATTACAAAACATTGTTTGGGTTTTCCGCTCGGGGGTTCAGAGAGACGACCAATGTCAACAGGGGTGAAAGGATGTTTAACGGATGTTTAAGGATGTTTAACCTCGGATGATGGCCGAGCAGCACTGACTGCAAACGTGAATTAATCTACAATTAGGAAATGTGCATTTCTGCATACCCCCTCATTGAAATACGTACACATCAGTGGCGAAAATCTGCTATCAACTTTGGGGGGGACAATTATGACATTTTCTCAAGAGCAATTTCTGAGGGGGATACCAAAATGACTGCTGTAACACAGCCTACATTGTAATATGTTAAATGTATATTGAGGAACCATAATTAATACTCCTGGATAATTTATAGTTAGTAACTGAAGGGTTGTCTCAACTTGTTCAAATGTAGTTATAGTAGTGTTTCTTATCAGTCAAGTATGAATGCAGGTGTACAGTATTTACAACCAGCAATACCAAGAAAGGCCAGTATGTACTGTACACTGTATGGGTGCAGTTTATGTAATTACAATGGAGTCTCATCTAAAATAATCTCAATTGAACCATCATAAAGTCAGGGGAAATCACTAAACCATTTCTCTTGAAATGTCAACACTTTGTTGGCAAGAGTCTGCGGTTCTATAAATTGTGGGTGTGGCTGATATGGTTCTGTGCCACCACTGAGGTGACTAGACAGTGCTGTGCCACTGTCTCCTATACTGGTGCTGCTGGCAAAAAGGTTGACCCCCGGTCCTGCCATGGCTGTGACACTGTCATCTGAAGTCTCTCCCTGGCTCTTTCCCTTTCACCACCCTCACTGACTCACAGTCTTCTCCTAGAAAAGAAATAAGGTGTTTGCCATCCTCCTAACTACCAGTACCCAATACTACACAATTAATCACAACAATACCATTGGCTCAAACTAATCTTGGTTCAGTCACCAGTTTAAGTAGAGAGTGGGGGTATCCATGGAATTGTCCAATGATGTCCCTATTTTACAAGTCTAAAGAAGAGAACCCGTCATGTTGCCAAACAAGAGACTCAACAAACTTATTTTAGCACATTTCACATCATTTTTATGAAGATTTTATCAACTAGTCTTTGAGATTAGGCCACTAGGGGTTCTTTCTTTGCGTTTTGGTGTCCTGAAATGCTCTGATGTCCATCTTTATTTTTTCTGCAATTTTTCTACCATGCTGGCCGCACACACAATGTGCAGGTTATTTACAGTAGGAGATGGGCTTCTATCATTTATTACCATTCTTCTAGAATAGGCTTCGATCTACCAGGTAGCTAGACAGTCAGTTAGGAAAGGTGAAACGGATTGCATTGACAAGGATTGACAGCTGTATGAGTTCACCCTTTACACAACGCAAACTGCAACCTTTTGTCATTTTAATATAATTCATGTTTTGGTTTTATATGGCTTCCCAGAATAGCTGAATTTGCAGAGCTAGCGAGCCCCAATTCCGTTTGTGTGGTATTTGCCATCATCTTTGCTATCGCCAGTTTACTCCAGATCGGCACACAGGTGCTTCAAAGTCCCTAGAGACGATTTAGCTTTTGCAACGAGACCATTTAAGATAATTATGACAATGGTAGAATATAGTATAGTTCTGTTCAGTATCGCTAACCATGGCAAATGGATTTCGAAGAACTACAACATCCGTGCTGATCTTGACAACGCCAAATGGAATAGGTGCTAGCTAATGTTTGCTCCATCGGTTTGTTTGCTAGCTATGCAAATGCAGCTAGCTTAGTGTGTGAACCCTGCCAACATAGTGAAATGGCTATGGTGCAATTAACTGGATTAATTTCACGTTAGCCACGTGCATTTCAGATGGTAGACACTCAAGTCACCTTGTCAGATAAGGAACACAACTACTGCATTGCCAGCTTCTCTCAGTCACTGACTCTAATTCAAACAGCTGGTGATGTTACTTAGCTAGCTACAGGGCTCCAGACTAACTTTTTTTACTAGGAGAACAGTAGCCCCTGACTGAAAATTTTAGGAGCACAAGCAGAAAATTTAGGGGCACACCTTATATTAACCTGCAATGCAATTATTAATGTCACTAGAGAGGGTACAATTCAGTGGCAATTTTAGACCCTTTTTAGGGGTCGCCAAGCACCCCTGAATTTCATCTCAGCACCCCTAAAAATAATAATAAAAATAAATATATAGTTTATTATCAGTTCATGAAGAAAGGGACATCCTTAGTTTTTTCATTCATTCAATATTTTGCATAATAATACATAAATGTATGAATTGTTATCCAGTGAAATGAGGGATTTATATTAGCAAAGGGGTTTAGCACTTTTGCAAGGCACTGTATTCATGTCACATTCTCATTGGGGTCTGAGCACCCCTAAAGGTCTGATCCTAGAATCGCCCCTGGTACAATTTCTTGGGAAATTGTGGGGTGTGCTTGCATCGGTTGCAGATGGGTCAGTTTTTTTGACAGACATTTTTACAACTGATATACAGCGACGCACCACATAACTTTGAGTTTAAAGTCTTAGCTAAATGACTTAAATGTATGATGCGCTTTTCGATAAGTCCTCCGACACCACGACACTTGCTGAGTATAACAGCGCAACAGCGCAAACACAGGCAGGGATACAGTAGCAACGCTAGTGCTAATAAGTATTTAGCTGCTCAGCTCCATGACGCCGGGTAAGAAGGGCTTGTGAAACTGCTCACCAAAAGAACGAAGCTAGTCTTAAGCTACGACACTAATGCTGAGGACTCGCTGATATCGCTGTCTTACTAGAACGTCGTATCTATGCGGTGTTGCTAACGTGTGCTGACGTTGTGCACACCCAATAAATTCCAAATTTGTAGGTCACACATGCGCGAGTGCTTGAACAAAATGCTTGCATTGTCTCAAAAACTGGTCGCAAAATGCGACCATTTGGTCGCAGTCTGGAGCCCTGAGCTAGCTAACATAGTGACCAATTCAGGGAAAATGGTGACAGTTATGAATGTTTTATTGTATTGAGTGGTAGAAATAAATTGTCCAACCAATCCTTTCTTACAACTACTTATATTTAGACATTTACATTTAGTCAGTGTGCGAAATACGCGTCAATATTCGGGCGGGGGGGGGGGGGGGGGGGGGTCCCCAACTCTCAATTGTTGCGCAATACCGATCTAAATTTGCTCAATATGCAGTAAGCAGGGACGGACTGGGAGTAAAAATAGGCCTTGGACTGATCCAGACCGGCCCACCAGAACCGGCCCCGTGTATACGCCACCAAAGTGCCCTGCTAATGCATGCACATTCTGGGTTTGATGTGATGCTAGTAGGGAGCTCTACAGTTAATGCGAGAGCGCATGGCGCGCGAGCAGAATTTGTTGGCTGATTTGAGCGAAAAATTGTTTTTGGAGCTTAATGTAAAATAAACATGGCGCTACCGATGGTCAGTCCGCTACTGGCAGTAGGTATAACATTACAGTAACTATTTTATGGATGCAAGTCAAGACAATCAGTCTATAGCCTACATGACAACACACACACGCACACACTTAACAATTTTTGATAATCCGATATGCTATTATTCTAGTCTACTATTATTTACATTTAGTCATTTAGCAGACGCTCTTATCCAGAGCGACTTACAGTAAGTACAGGGACATTCCCCCCGAGGCAAGTAGGGTGAAGTGCCTTGCCCAAGGACACAACCTAATTTTTGCACGAGCGGGAATCCAACCAACAACCTTCTGATTAATAGCCCAACTCCCTAACCACTCAGCCATCTGACCCCCTATTATTCTATATGGTAGGCTAGTATTCGAAAAGCAACACTGACATAAGAGGTTGCATCGGCTAAAGTTGTTAGGATGCACGTTGTTTTATAACAAGGAGGCAAAGTTGTTCATTACAATGCAGACATGACAATGATTGGCACCAATCTGGCGCATTTACAAGAGCAATTAACTGAATAAATGCCAGGTATAGCCTATCGGAGACAGTTGCGGTCTTTCCATGCGCCCACCTGCTTCGTTGACAAACCAGCCGGCAAGTCACTTGTGCTAGCAGCAGTAGCAGCTAACGTTACCTCAGCACCTGCTGCGTCTTCGGAGCACTCGGCCTCGTTTCTTCAGGGGAATCACTGGGTGGGAGATGATCATCTGTTCTGGTAGTGAGTGGGCCCACTGTGCTAGCTGCAACAGCATTGTCATTGGGTGCCTCTTCATCTCTGAGTGCCACCTTTTTGGATGTGAACCCAAAGTGTGTGAATGATACACTCTGGTTAGCTTTCGCTTGCTAGCCATTGACTTCTCAACGTTTCTGTTTGGCGCACAGGACTGGCTGGCTCCGCTTGGCAAAAAAATTGTGAATAAATGTTTTGATTTCTGAATACTGAACATGGTGAGCTTAAAAACATTTTTGTGACCATTAGTGAGACACATAGAAGTGTCTCACAAAAAATCTTAAGAGATTTTACACCTAGGCTACTGTGTATTAACCCAATAAGTTTGCCTGCAGTTGTGAATTTAGAATAATGTTTTAAAGCTTAATATTATGAGCAATATCAATAGGCTTGTGACACATTTAGCATGTTATAACAGTCTGCTGGTTTCTGTTAGTGTAGTGTCCACACTAAAAAATGAAAACCTTCACTGATGGTCTGAACATGTTTAATTTGCTGTCTTGCACTTCTACACCAGTGCTAAACAGAAAAGTGTAGTCAGAAGGCAAATTAATAAATTAAAACTCCATTAGCAATAGGCTACATTCATTAGTAACTCATTTGCACCACAAAGTTAGCAAACACATCAAATAAACTCAATACAATGTGGTGGAATTTTCTTATTAAAAGTCTGAGGTCAGAAGAATTTGTCTTGTCCTATCTGTTTATTCTTGCAGCAAGGAGGAGCAGTTTTAAAATAGTACCAAAATTAGGTCTATAGAATGGCTCTCTAAAAATGACATGATCTGAGCACTCTTTTAAACAGTAGTTCCAGACAGCTATGTAATCAGTTCAATAGTTCGTGTCTATCAAAAGGGGAACTCCACAATATGCAAAAAGGAAACAGGTTGCAGAACTTAATAAAGATGTTCAATATTAAAAACATAGCTTAAGACAAGAAAGAAGAACTTGTAGTCCCTAGAGCGTGGGAAAAACAACCAGGGTCAATCAGATTTGTTAGACGTTTGGTCAGCAAGTGGAATTTAAGCAATACTGTCTATTTATATAGCACATTTCACACAAGAATTGCAGCTTAAGGTGCTTTACATAAAATAAATAAAAACAATGATATAAGTAATAAAAGTAATAAAACCCTTCTGAACACAATTCAACAAAAAGCCACAGTCTTGGTGGTTTCCCAATATAAATAAAATGTTACTCTACAAAACACAAGCCGCAGTCTTTGCGGGAATCCAAAAAATCAATAAAACAATAATACAACTAATAAAACCCTTCTGAGATAAAATTATTTAAATGCTTTGTTAAAAAGATCAGCGAAAAGTGCGTTACAGTAGTCCAGTCGGCTGGATATAAAAGCATGAATTAGCTTCTCTGCATCATTTTGGTTTATGAATGGTCGTACCTTCGCTATATTCCTGAGGTGAAAGAAAGCTGTTTTGGTCACTTTATTAATGTGAGAGTTGACATTCAAATCTGAGTCCAGGATTACACTGAGACTTGTCACCTCTGGTTTAAGACAGGGGGTTAAACCTCCTAGATTCTTAGTTCGCTCTCTTTTGGATTTGGGGCCACATAGTAGGACTTCAGTTTTGTCTTCATTTAATTTAAGAAAGTTATCATTCATTCATTTGTTTATTGCCGACAAGCAGTTGGTAATGGAATTTATTATTAATTAATAATGCAAACTTTACAAGCATGAAACACACTGTACCATGGTCACCTAGATTATTCCAGGTTGTGGTTTAGTGAAAGAACAGCTTCAACCCATCCACTAATGCTTTTCTTACAGACACTTCACTTCAAAAAAGTAGTTTTAAGATAACATTAGATTTGAATTAGATACGATAATAATTCATTTAAAGGTCACTTTTACAGAGCACACACAAAAAAGTATAATTTATAGTATAATAATAAAAAGTAGAAACTAGAAACATTTGAAAGACCAGGTCGGTGTTGCTGCACAAATCTGTTGCTTTAACGGTTATGTCGGAAGACTCGATGGCTACTTAGCCACTGAATGTACATCAATCTTGTTAGCCACTGTGACACAGTTGTTTTCCTTATAGTGATTGAGGAGTTGTCTCCAAGCTCCACTGCAGTTTAACAACTCTTGGTTACCTTTGAGAAAAGATGCAATGGTGGGTCAGTAAACATTGATATGCTTTAGAAATACTTGCTTCAGCCATGAAATTGTGTCCTTCCTTTCCCCATTTCTAGCCACAAGAACAGAAAATCAGAAAGTAACAGATTGTGCAGGAGTACATATTTTACAGAATCTCTCACCAATGATACACAGTCCTTCTTTGGCCCTGGTGATGGCTACATTGATTTGGTTGGGATCTCCAACAAAGCCAATATGTTTGGACAGCCATGCCCTATCAGGCTCTTTCTCAATCTCCTCACTGGGCAGTGAGCGCACAGTTGATAGAATGATGTAGCGCCATTCACTTCCTGGGAGAAAAAGCAATGTTTATTTTTGCAAATCCTTTCAGCGTGTCAGCTTGCATGAGAATAGCAAGGACAACCCACCACAGTCATGACAGAGAAGTAATGAAGATTCAGTGGATGAGTCACCTTGGCTTTTTGTGATGGTAGTGACAGTGACTTCACCCATATTCTTTTCATTGAGGTCTTTTCTAATTTCGGACACCTGGGCATTGTAGGGAGATAGAATCGCTATACCTTGTTGATCAATCTTGCCTTTTTTAACCAGTAGTTGTGCAATGTTAACCTGTTAACAAAAATAAGAACATGTATTGTTCATCCCACTCACTATTAGAATGTTTTGACAAGACTTCGGCAATAGCAAGTAAATTGAAAATAAACTTTTTGATAAGGACTTCTTACCGCAAGATCTCTTTCTTCCCTATTTGCTTTTGAGTTTTCATTTCCCTTTGCCGTGCTCACAACTAAACCAATCTCTTCACCTCTAATGTCACCAAAAACAATTGGGGTTGGCTTGAGGTTAGCACAAAGAACACTGTCTCGGCAATCCACTTTTGTTTGTAACAGTCCATCATAATATGCCTTTGATGGAAACTTGCAGATATCCTCATGCTACAAAGTTGATACAAAGTAGACTTATTAATTACACTCAAAATTGTTGAACACAACTAGTTTTTTTATGCAATATGACTTAATTTCGTTGTCTCTTACCATCCGATACTGGGTATCTAGCACTACTGTCCGGGTCTTAAGGACCTTAATGTAGCGTTCAAACAGGGATATTGACATCCCCATCTTCTTCACACGTTCATGATGGACAATGGGTCGGAGCTGTTTGTGGTCACCAAGCAGCACAATCTTAAGGGGAAGGTTGAAGAAATGTGTAAGTCTCTGTCTCAATAGAAAGTTTACTGTGACTTACAGTCCTTGATATGAAGACAAAGTAGTATGGTTGCTGAGAAGCCATTCAATAGAAGTTTTAGTCATTCCTTAAACCTTCTATAACAGTGCAAGAACCATGCAGCTATTCAAGCATTAGAGCTTCTAGTTATTTTGAATTGAAAACTATTAATTGAGTTATTTTTAAGATCTATTCTAGGTATTGTAAGTGCCTAAAAAATCACACTAAGGCTCACAAGTTATCATGCCACATACTTAAGCGCTGCAATGTTGTGATCAGAGCACCGGTCAGATCACAGGTGCTGCTGGACTGAAAGCCATTTTAGGTCTTGACAATAATAAAGATGTAACATTTGACATCACCATGTAATACAAAAGCAGAAATGTACCGAACAGCATGGTAAAAACCTAAAATATAAATGATCACAGACCTTTTCGGGTTGGTTGCAGACCAGAGGGATGAGAGCCTGGGGTTCAGTGGCCATGGCACATTCATCAATAAGGATGTGACGTGCACTGACTGTTCTCATCAGTGTAGGGGAGGACGCTGCAGTGCAGGTGCAAAGTATGACATCATGCCTCTGCAGCTCATACTCTCGAGCTTTTCTGAGAAGCTTCTTGTAGCTGGAAGGGAACAAAATAGAAAGACATGCAGCACATCATATGCATCAGTGGGTTAAAGGTTGAAAAGAACCTGTAACACGGCATGTTATCCTGTGACAGAACATCAACGTACACATCAATCTCTTGATCCGTCAAGAGGTTTTCTTTTGATCGATTGGCAAGGCAAATTCTGCAGTCAAACTCTTTTATTTCCTTGGCGTGAGGATTTTCATCTTCACGTATCCGATGATGCAAGGTAATCTTCCTAAATTGGAATACACGTCAAATATATTACTTGTTTACCTTTTTTTCAGACAAGGACACTATAATTATCTAAGTGGTTTACCATTGTGTTTAATAGAAATGTCTTTACACACTTAAAGAGCATGAGCTGCAAAACATATCAAAACAACTGTTATAACAACACTGATGGTACCTGAGTTCTGGTTTGGACCGCTCTTGGCGAAGGGACCTGCGGGAGAGCTGTAGAGTGCTCCCAGGGTAAGGGTATTCCTGCATCTCCATTTGTTGGCTGTATACCCTCAGGGGCTTCAGTTTGTGTCCAAATGTAAGAAAGTACTCTGCAGAAGTTTTAAAAGAAAGAAGAAAGATAAACATTTGCAAAAATAATTTCTAGAAAGAATTCTGATGGGGATGGGATTTTATTCCATACATCTTGTTAACATCTTGGATTGTATCTATTTTGCAAATGAGGCAAAGTTAGCTTTGTAGGTTATCACAGCAATAGCTTGACATGCATTTTTCCATGATAATGTTAACTTGCCGGAGACAACATCAACAGACTTGTTGGATGGACCGCAGTACAGAATAACCTCTCTCTTGTCCTTTTGATCATGAAGAGGCCGGGATCCATTGCTGAGCAGCCTAAGGAGCCAGTATACAATATACACTCCCACAACTGTCTTCCCAGTTCCTAGGACACAAATGCAGAGTACAAAGCAAGTCAGAGAAAGGCTTTTAGCACATATTATACAGGATATTATAAATACAATTTACCTGGTGGCCCCTGTATGATTGTGAAGTTCTTATTAATAGCTTTTTCCACTGCCTGACATTGACTGTCATTTAGCTCTGGCAGTCCATCAGGGCCCTTTTCCCTCTTGATTTGCCAAGGAAGCACAAGTTGTTGTGAGGCTATAAAAACAAATTCAAATCAAATGACAAGGCTCAATAAGAAATTGTTCCGAAATGTTTGTTTTTAAACAAGAACTGTAAGACAAAACTGGATTGAACTTAATTATTTTTGTTTCACTTCGGGTCACATGACCCGAAGGTTCACAACGAACCATCGTTGTGTTGCGACAACTTTACCCAATACAAAAACAAATAAAAAGCATTTTCTTTTAACTTTCGCAATGTGGGGGGTCTGAGACAGCCCAACGGTTAAAAGAAAATGCTTCACTTTGTTTTTGCATGCGGTAAAGTTGTCGCAATACGACGGTGGGTCACAATGACTGATGGGTCAGAATATGATCCGAAGATATCACAAGGGTTAACTTAACTGACAAATGTTATCAAGATCATTTGTAAACAATTTTATTTAAAACATTTACAAACCCACTTCCCCATTTTTGTGACTCTACTATACCGTATTCTTACCTTCTCCAGGGATATGTCTTCCTAGTGCTATTTTCTGGACAAGGTCATTTGCTTTCACAATATTGTTCACAGCACTTTCTTTACGCCTAGACAACGAATTATACAGAGTTATATATATACTGTTGACCAGACTGTACAATTGTAAGCAGGGCAAACCAACAGGTGTAACACATAAGTATTGTCTTCAATATACTTACACATCGGGTGTTAGTTTGGGGATTATCTCAACTGTAAATGTCATGTTCTCATGAAAAATGCAGTCTGGAATGGTTTTCATTGGCAAGTGGTTGATGTAGAATGTTATTTTCTTGGTTGGATTTTTTGACTTTTGCGAGGGTTCCACTACCTTGGTTGTAATACCGTGCGCCACCCATGTGAAATCTCTAGGATCTACTTCATGGAATGTAGGGTTAACCCTAGCACTCATCTCCAAACATCTTTTCCGAATGCACAGTAAGCTCTTGGCAAGGTTGCATTCAATCGCCCATTCTTTTATGTATTTAAAAGGCAGTTCAAAACTCCCTTCCAGTTTCTTTCCACGCCTGAAGTTCAGCTTCAAGTCCTCAATGATTATGTTGTCACCTTCAGCCACTGCAGTAGCAGCAGACTCCATCTCACATAGTGGTTTCCAGATACTAACATACTCATTAGTGTTCCTATACTGATCCTTAGATTGGTGCTCTGGAGTTTCAGCAAAGCATTCAACAGGGTTTTTGGCATGGTCTACACAAACCTCAAACTTTGGTTTGAATTGCACTAACTGAACAGTGGGTGTCCAGTAACCTCTCTTTTTCTCCGATGTCATTTGAACTCGAAGGCTGTCACTTGGCCTTAACTTGATGTTAAGGTCTACATAATGCTCTATTTCAATGGTTTCATCTGCAGTTCTTTGAGTCTCAGGCAAATCCTTCTCAGCATGTTTTGATAGACTTATCATACCATCTATTTGTGAGGGATTAATACTCTTTATGAGGGACCTGGTTGTGTTAAATTTGTCTTGGTCAATTGAGTCAACAATAGCTTTCCAAGTTGTTTGTGGAAGCTCAATATGTGGTCTACAATGCTGCAACCTCTGTAGCTCAAAGTGAGTGTTGGTAGTCTCAAATGAGTAAACTCGTTTTCTCCATTTCAGAGTCACAGAGT
Organism: Osmerus mordax; assembly: GCF_038355195.1. Lineage (NCBI taxonomy): Eukaryota > Metazoa > Chordata > Actinopteri > Osmeriformes > Osmeridae > Osmerus > Osmerus mordax. The sequence goes on along the minus strand of NC_090050.1, from coordinate 3,593,749 downwards.
TATCTTCAAGATTGTGCATGGGTTGATCTTCCAGTTGCAAATCTCTGTACATAACAGGCAAACTGTCTGGAAATAAATGCTTTTCGACTGGAAAAGACAGCTTGAAAAATGTTCTTTCTGGTGCAACATCAATGACAAATGCTAGCTTTGAGGCATTTTGTTTCTTCATTTCCACAGCACAGGAGATCATCTCTGCCTTCTTCTCATACTCTTCTGCTTTCTTGCACTTGTTGTCAGACTGTTGGCACAAAATGTCGATCTCTTGTGGAGAATATTGCACTGGAGTGTCATTTAAAACAGAATGTAAAAGTCTTTGCAAGATAATGTCCTGGTAGCGGCGGATAGGTGAGGATGCGTGTGTATAAAAGTCAAGGTTCATGGAATAGTGCCCAGTACTTGCTTTAGCACAGGAATTTGAGCGAACAAAAAATGACTTGTTCAGGCACTTCTTAAAATGTGTTATTACTGGAAGAAGCTGAGGGTACATGTCGTCAGCAGCTATTAGATCAACCAGAATGTCTACTTCCCCTTTCTCAGCAGCTGACTGGATTTCCTTCCATATGTGTGTCAGCACATGGAAGTCTTTGCTCACTGAGACATTGTCATTGTGATCAACTTGATGTCTCAAGAAGGATGACAATGGTAAGAGGTCTGCATGTTCATCCTTTAAGTCTTTAATTGTGACTGGATCAGGGCCCTCTTGACATCTAAGGGGAGTACAGTCCATGGTATTTTGTTTATTAACCAAATATTCTGACACAACCTTGTTAAACATTATGTTAAGCTCCTCAATCATCTGATGGGATCTTCTCTTTCCCAGCATTCGATGATTATCTGGTCGAGCATAGCTCCAGTTGTCAGGGAGCCTGGTCTTCCTTTGAACTTTGGCAAAATGGTAAGCTACCGCCACACAGTGTTCTACTGCATCATACTTAGGCTCCTGACCAGACAGCTAACTTATAATATCTTCCGCCTCTTCATAAGACCACTTTTGGTCAGACTTTATTAGGGAAAGCTGAAGTTTTGTGTCAATAATAGCATCTGTTTCCTTCTCAACTGTTACAATTAACGAAATCACCCTGCGATCTTGACATGGAAGAAGGCTGTAGTTGTTGATGCTGAGTTGTTTTGGTAACATGTATTTTGGTTCTTTCCCAGGGCAGTAATATGTAGCTCCACGTTTCTTACTTGCTTGATCCAGTGGATCTTCGGGATTCACAAAACTTGCTACATCGGCTATGTGAACTCCTATTTCATAAAGAGTTCCCATGTCTGCGACACTAATGGCATCATCTAAGACTTTGGATTTCTTATTATCAACAGTGAAAGTAATCAAATGCCGCAAGTCCTCTCTGTTACTGTGTTCAGTATTGTTACTGTAACAAGTTTCGTGTAGAACATCTCTTGGATATTCATACAGTGGTTGCACTTCATATTCTTCATCCAAGATCTTTAGTCCTTCCTTTAGTGATGTACCTATTGGCAGAATGTCTATTACATTGCCTAGCGGAAAATGGCAGTGGTCTTTCCAGTTAATCACCTCCACCAAGAAAACATGATTTTTCCTGAGATTTTCATCAAGATTTTGATAGGATTCTATCATCCACTGTCCATCAGTATATTTCCATGTTGGAATCTGAGTGCGTTTCTTCTTGCTCATCAGGATGCAAATTTGGGTGGTATTTTCATTGATGGGTATCATCTTTTTTATAGAAAAAAATCTATCTATTTTTTTGTGGTAATCTTCATCTCCAAGAGTACAGACAAACAGACGTGACGATTTCTTTGTGATGCCCAACACCATCCATTCTGACTGATCCTGACTGTAACTGTTTTGTATCACCACCTCATCACCAGGGAAAGACTTGCCTAAGTTTCCTCTTCCTTTGATATCAATGCGCTCTCTGGGATTGTCAAATGGCATGATATAGCCTGCGTTTAATTTATCCATGACCAATTCACCTTGCTTGTAGAAGTTTGGATACTTCTCACACAATTCCAACAGCGCATCTTTTCCAGTTTCAGTGATGGTGAGAAGTCTCTTTTCCTTCACTAAGAACTCACATTCTGAATGGACATCAGATAAATGGTCACATTCCTCTGTCAGCTGTTGAAGAATTAAATCCATGTTGTCCTCTGTGCTTGAAGTTTCAGACTGAGAACTCTTGCCCTGATATTCAGACCTCTGAAAGTGTGAGATTTCCTTCAAATCATCCTCAATGAACTTCTTGGTAAGGTGTTTTGGTTCAACGCTATCTTTGCTAAGGCAATGGTCTAAAAAACATTTCCAGGTTCTTGAGCAGTTCCCAAAGTAACAGAGACCAGCAGCATCTCCAACCACAACAACTTGGGATTGAGCTCTGGTCATGGCTGTGTTCAACACACGAGCGTCACTGAAGAACTCCAGACCAGCTGAGTCAGATGAATCAAGGCTATCACGTGTTTGAACAGTTGTCATTACTATTACCCTGAATTGTTTGCCTATAAAGAAAGTAAAACCATGAATCAGACTATGTAATAGTGTTCCATACAAACATAACATAAGTAGAGTAAAATGATAGGTGAATAATGTTTCTTTGGGAGATGACATATCATGAAATAAAGCATACCTTGTACATTAGCTATATTTTCCACATTGACTCTGCCAAGGCATTTCTTTCTCAGATGGTTCCTGATTTGGATAACCTACAAAGGAGTACATGTTATTGTTGAATGATTGAAGTAGATAGTAGTATGGTACCGTCATAACCTTTAAGAATCCTAGATAACATCTACAACATATTTAAAGTAGTATTTTACCTGGCATCCTTCTGACAGAACACAAATAGAGCTTGGATCCGAAGGTCCCCAGGTGGATGGCCAGTCTCTGAGAAGATCTTCCACTATTTCAACCACCTTTGCCACTTCTTCTACATTAAACCATGACATAGATGTGGTGTCAAGCCGGCATTCTCCTCTGACGTGATGGAACTTCAGGGAGTGGCCACTTGGATGCGATGGAACATTTCCGACAGCTTTGATGACATCACTCTTGCCAACATAGAAGTGAGTGGACACAAATTCCACAATTTCCTTTGTTGAGCGATAGTTCTCGTTGAAAATGATTCTGCTTTTTAAGGCGCCTTTACTATGTTGACCTTGATAGTAGTGGAACAGTCGGTTCAGTAAAGTGTGATTGGAGCGTTGCTGAACATCTACCGAGAACAGTTTTGGTCCCATTTGCATGTGATCTCCAGCTAAAACCACACGGGTGTTCGGCCCCGCCAGACCAAGGGGCATCAGGGCCTCGCATTCCAACATCTGGGAAGCTTCGTCAATAAGGATGTGAGTGAAGTAGCCAATCGGGAGCTTCAGATCATGGAGGTGTCTTGCCATTGCAGTTGTTGTGATGACTACACGATGACAATGCAAGACATCTATTGATGGTGGTAAGAAGAACTTTCCATCTTGAGACAGAAGGCAGTACTTTTGGGTAATCTCATCAGTTGCACTAAGAGACACTCCTTGTTTATTTGCCTTAAGCCTGAGTAGTTTCATCTGGTGATGTCCAGAGATGATGTATGGATGAAAATGGTCTTGTACATACAAATCTGCAGAACTGACCAAATCAGACAGACTTAGTTATTCTACATCAGCTTATCCATAGCCAGTTATGCCAATGTTTGGGTTACCCTGTAAATGTGATGGGAGGTTGGATATTAATAGATCACTTGCTGACCATGTGAAATGTCCTTACCTGTTTGTATGAGTGCAGATCAGTACCCTGGTGTTTGGTTGCTTAACCAGCTCCTTGGCTGCTGTAGCAAGAGTGAAGGTTTTCCCTGTTCCAAATGGCCCATAAATGAGGAGGGGGGCCATATCCTTTCCATCCCAGTCCCCTATGATAAAATCAATTGCAGCCCGTTGTTTTGAATTGAGTTTGGGATATTGCACTTTGTTCAGAGGGAAACTATTGTTTTGGAAATCAGGTAACACCATTTTCATGTTTGGAAGGAGGTCTACTGCTTTGTGCATCTCAGAAAACTTCAAACGGTTGAATTGGAACTGAATTTCTACTTCAGTTGCCTCATTGCGTTGAAGGTTTAGCTCAGAGCAGCATCTCTTGGAGAGTTGGAGATGCATTTTGTTCTTGCTGGTGGTGTCTCTGAGGATGATGGCTTCATACACCTTGGTACTTTGTTTGTTGGATTGTATTGGTGCAATGAGTGCTGACTGTACATCATGTTTAAGGACTGCACCCTCTGGTGTATCAGGGGTAAGGGTATAAGGCACTACAATGGCACCAAATAGTTCACCCTGTGGGGCAATTTTCATCCCAAAAAGAGGATCATCCAGGGTTGCTGATAAAGTTAAATTCCCACAAAAATGTAGCCTATAAATTAAAGGAAAAAGATTAAAGAGATGAAATGTTCTTCAACCACTTTAGTGTTTGTAAATATTTTGCCTTCTAGAGTCTAAATATTACTCGCTTGGACATAGATATTACAAAATCCATTATATACTGAAATAACATGCCTTCTATGCTTTAATGTGGGAGGATTTTAGTCAAAGAATATGGCTGGTTTAGGGAGTACCTTACTGACCGTAACCACATGAAAAGGGGAGGAGAATTCCTTTTAACCTTTTGGAACAGTCAATGGAGCTATTCACACCTTTTCACACCTATTCGTTAACTCAGGCAATATATATATTTATAATACGGGTGGATGAAATCAAGCATTCTGATTGGTTGAGAGGGAGTTCTGGGGTGTGCATTATTGAGCGATAAAGTACTGTGCGCCTTTTTACATTTACCTTAAAAGGGAATCGTTCCATATTAGTGCGCACTCAAAAAGTAACTGTACACCTGTTTACAATTAAGCTGAGGAGCGTTCCATATTGGTGCGTTATCAAAATAACGCAACCGTTATTAGTTGTCATTTCAAGCTTGACAGTAATCACATCAACAACATGTTTCATGTTAACTTCGATCTTTTGGGGGGGGTGACTTTTGATCAATGGTTAGCCGAAGAGGATGATTCAGGTGGGCGTCATGCTCTTATAGACAAAAAAGAAATTGAGGTCTTTGAAATGTTGCGCAATGAAAGAAACACTGTTTTCCAAACTAAGTGGGCAATTAACTGCTTCACCAACTGGTGTGAAGAGGTGGGAAAAACCGTAGACCTGAAGACCATAACCAGGGAAGAAATGAATTACATATTGGGTATGTAAAAAAGTATGTGTTCCAGGGTTTGCCGGCCCTCCGCTGCGCGTCGGGCCTAACAACACCCTGGAACATGTACTTTATTGACGATAATGTACTGCCTCTCGTACCTTATTGCTTAAATAAAACACTGAGCTAGTCGGGTTGATATGGATATTAACTGTTCATAGGCATATGCTTTCGTACTATGGAAAAGACTGAGACCTCTGAGACTATTTTTGTTGGATTTTCTAAGAGAGTAAGAGTCTCTGGTGACTAGGTTTGTATCCTTTATTGTGGTTAAACACTAGTTTTAGTAACTGTTTAACAGCTGAATAGTGAAGACATTTTCATGGAGCTCAATGCAGTGATCATGTAGTTGACAGTTCTCATCTGTGTCTAACATACTCATTGTGTGTTTGGTGCTCGAGGGTTTGTGCATTAAAAGGTGATAAAATGTTAGCGTAAAATATTATTATGACAGATGGCATATATAGGCCCAGTTTCCCAGACATGGATTAAGCCTAGTTTTTCCTTTTCAGTGAAGATCTTTATAACATTTTTCTCTCTCTCTAGGACTAGGCTTAATCCATGTATGGGAAACTGGGCAATAAAGTTACTCACCTTGAAACAATTTGATCTTGGGCCTTCTCTTCATTGTACAGGAAATTGTGCATTGTATCCTTATAGTTCTCGCGAGTCTTGAGTGTGTTGACGACATCCAGGGCTTTATACAGCAAACTCATTTGAGGAGGCTTGTACTCTTTTAGAAGCTCTTCTTGTGCCTCTTTTTTTTCTAAACATGGAATTATCACCCTGCTCCCCCGATGCCAGCGTTCCAGACTTTGAGAAGAGGTCTGACCTTTCTCTACCTCAAAGTTAGTCAAAGTCTGCTTTCCAATTCTAACTTTAAGTTTCTGCAGGAGCACAGGTCTCATGTTAAAGTCAAAGACCAACCACTGTTCATAAAGGCCTGGGTGGTTAGACTTGAAGACCACAGTGATGTCATATGCCATTGTGTCTTTGTTATGGAACTGTTCCCCTCTGGAGTAGGTGCAGGCCTCAGAACTATCTTCACCTATGGAGAAGGAAGCTCCAGGTTCTTGTTTCAATAGTGCGACATGGGCAAGAAGTCTCTGTGAAGAACCACAAAACACAAAGGTTTATCTATCTTTTCAAACCAGATCTCAGCTATCCCAGAATCACATCAGATGTGGCACTCTGGATGTTTACTGATACAAATGGAGTATGCTTCTTTTCATCTACCCTCTATGTTTTATATTCATCACCTCAGTTTTGATCTGGAACTCCCACTTGAATTTTTCTTCAGTTTGAACAAAAGTCACATTCAAATCCTCATCACAGGTGATGCTCACATCATCAACATGCTCAGAAATCTGTGAAAGAAAACAGACTGTATGGTTCTTGTGTTTGAAAGAAATAAGGTTTTATTCTGTCTACAGCAAAGCATTTTAATTATTTTATACTTTTATATCTTACTAATCATCCACATCATTAAAAGTAAATTGGCTTAAATTAACTTCATATTCATACTTTACATACATTATATATATATTATTTGACAGATGTAATTACTCTCCAAAAATATTTTCTGTCCATCTTGTCTATGGTTGACTGATATGATCAGTAGTCCAAGTTTACTGCAGTATGTGTCTACTAATTTGTCTAACTAACTTAAGAGTCCATGGGGAAAATGTTTTTTTTACAACTTACAATGTGCACTTCGTTTCCACTGTGTCTGTATTCCTCCAGAAGACTGTCTGTGTAAGACATAAGGCCTTGAGCCTCAATATTTTGTCTTATCTCCCTTTCTTCTTTTGTTTGCATCAGCCACTCCGCCAATTCTTCCACAGAATGAGCTTTCACACAGTTGCCACCATATTCACAAGTGTCCGACCTGAGGATAAAGTATTCAGTATACATCCATAGTATTTCCTGTTATCAACTTAAAATGTATGATTAGATTATGATTTTGGTTTGGAAAGTAACTTTTTAATGCTTTAGTTGTCTGTACAAATGCTAAATCAACTGATCTGAAATCTTAAGATTGCATTTCTCACTTATGTTTTCTTCATCGCATAGAGACGTATAATTTATCAGTGAAGGGTCAACCCTCAGCCCCTTGAGTTGAAAATCATGCTCACCTGTCACACAGCCAAAACTGAGCCCTGTGGCCATGAGGAGGGGGGCGATGCTTCCATTCTGTGGTTGTATCGTCTGAGATCATCCGAGCATGCTCCAGGGAGGCACAGTGCCTGTAGAAGCTCTCCTGAGATGACAGAACCAAAAAGCAGGCCTTGCAGTATATCTCCACCTGCAGTCTAGGGTTGGCTTGTTTGTTTTTGCTCAGTAGAAGAAGCTCAGGGCGAACAAACATCCCAGTAGATTCTGCCCTCCACACAGCCATCTCCACTTCACTGTGGGCTGACTGGCACTGGGTTGGCTCGTGCCAACAGGGCATGCCTTGCAAGACATGGTTGCAATACTGTAATTGAGTGTTTATCGGAAGGAAACGTATTTCATTGTAGATATTCTTGCCCTGACTGTCTGATACGTGATGGACCAGCACTGGGTTCCAGGTATGAGCTGCATCTTCTGTGCACGTATTATTCCATCTTTTTCCTGTTATTTTGGGTGGACATCCGTAGAAGCAGTCTTTACAGAGCTCTTGGAAGTCCCCAGAAAATTCAGTGAACAAGTTTTTAGCCACTTGCTCTTGGTTGACACCATCACTCTCAGACTCTGACACAAGTCTAATTAAAGTTTTGTGGTCTATACCCTCACGTTTTTCAAAGTTCCAAACTGCAGCCTCCTCATGGCTCCTGGCAAATGTGCATTTTTCATGATGTTTTGTACAACCGGAGCCCTCCACAAAGTACCAGCATAACTGATACTGGCTTACATTTCGTGGGGGACGTTGAGAAATGTGTCTCCATTTGCTGGTACCTTTGACTTGAGCAAGTAGAATATCTCTACTGCATTGGTGTATCACTCCTTCACACCTGTAAGTGATTTCGTCCTCTTTAACAGAGCAAATGGAACATACTACTTTTAAATTGTATGTCGATGAGTGATTAGTCGGTCTTGACCCTGCAATATCTTCCTTTTCACATTTTGCATCACTTTCATAGTCAGTTAAAAGTCTGATCAAAGTGCTGTGGTCTACTCTATTGTGTTTTTCAAAGTTCCACACAGCTGCCTCCTCCAGGCTTCTTGGAAACGTGCATCGATTCTTGTGTCTTGTACAACCAGACCCCTCCAAAAAGAACCAGCATACTTGGTAATGTCCAGGATTCGGATATGAAGGGCGACGAGAAATTGGTCTCCACTTGTCAGTATCTTTGCTTTGAGCTAAAAGTAGATCTCTACTGCAGTTGTGATTGGTTGAAGGTTGAAGAGTATAAGTGATTTCATTCACTTTGACAGAGCACACTGTACACACAACTTCTAAATTGCATGCTACTAAGAGATCCCATAGTATCTCTTGAGATGCCATTTCCAAGCTCACCCTGAATCTAATATATGGATCTGCACTGTTGGACCTGCATGAGTTAATAATCGTGCTTTTAATTCTGCAATGAGATGGATATGTTTCGAGTTAGAATAATTGTTTAGTCTACATTGATGACGTCAGCCTTCCTTGGATTTGTCGAGTCTAAAGAAAATGAAAATGACATTTACATTTAGCAGACGCTCTTATCCAGAGCGACTTACAGTAAGTACAGGGACATTTCCCCGAGGCAAGTAGGGTGAAGTGCCTTGCCCAAGGACACAACGTCATTTGGTTGGCATAGCCGGGAATCAAACTAGCAACCTTCTGATTACTAGCCCGATTTCCTAACCACTCAACCATACCATTAAATGTAATTCATAGTAAATTATAAATGTGAAATATTTATATTCTGTTACCATTATACAACAAATACTTTATGTACTTAGCTTTACAGTAAACTAGACTAAAGTGAATGTTAAGCTGCCATTCATATATTTTATATACTAAATTGAGTTTTAAAGATGATGGCTGACAATAGCGCAAGAAGAAAGCTCAGAGTCTGGACGATTAAAGGATGTGTAGCATGTATGCCAAGTCAGTGGACACTGAAAGGGATTTTACATGTCTAAGTCCTGTGACCATAAAGCTATAGACATTCCAAACTTCCTAAAAACTCTCTCATATATTATAATACTTTTTAGATAGTTTGTAAAGTTTTTAAGTTTTATGGTGGAAGAACTATAAAAATGATCTATCTATTGTAAACTCTAAGACCTTTGATGGTCCGTGTACCTTACACGTCTGTGTAATTACTTGTTGCATGGTCTGATTGACAATAAAGTTCACTTTGACTTTGACCCAGTGGCCATTTGTTTTTTTTCAATCAATACTGGCAAACATAAAATAGTGCTGTAATATAGTTTCATTCATTTTGGAACTCAAACCCACATTTAAGTGTCAACGGCTTGTTTTTGGTTGTTTCATTATTTTAATAACGAAATAACCATACAACACAAATTATACAAGCCATTAATCATTTGTTTGATTATTCAATATTATTCTTGCCGGTTGTAATATAATTTTGTCCATTTTAGATGTCTGAACAAGATTAAGGAAAAATACTTGGTTTCCATTGTTTTTTATTATTTTGGAATAACAAAATATTGACTCATTGTTCTGTTGTTTGATAGTTCCATATTAAGCATGTTGGTATACGCAAGAGAGATAGAGAGATATGGCTCCATTGTGTACTTAAACATGCCAATAAAAACAAGGCCAAGGGGACAGATGGTAAACCTGTTCAATAAACTCTCCCTAACGCTTTCCCCCCACCCAAATTACTGAACACTTTTAGCACAGTTTTTTCTGTGTTGTGGAATATCACTCGTATAATTAAAACATTGTGCCAAATGAATTTGTAACACACTGCCCAGGTGAAAAAAAGTATACTTTAGAGTATTTCAAGCATATTCACATTTTCAATAGTACATTTTAAATATACTAAGAAAAAGTGTATTATCTGTGAATATATAAAACGTATACTACCATCATGTTTTTACCAATTTTAACGTTAATACTTTGAACACACTTTTAAAAAATTGTACTACAGTACACTTTTACATTTAGTCATTTAGCAGACGCTCTTATCCAGAGCGACTTACAGTAATTACAGGGACATTCCCCCAAGGCAAGTAGGGTGAAGTGCCTTGCCCAAGGACACAACGTCATTTGGCACGGCCGGGAATCGAACCAGCGACCTTCTGATTACTAGCCCGATTCTTTAAACGCTCAGCCACCTGACTCCCTGTCTTTTAGTAAATATATTATAAAAAAATATACTTTAAGTAAAATGTATATGTAATTTCTAAAGTGTACAACTGGAACTTTTTTTTCAAACATATTATTTGTATATTTTAAAATGCATGCTAAAAATAATCTTTGTAACGATGCACTTAAAGCTTAGCTTGGCTCTGCCCTCCTAAGTACTTCCGCTCAATTTTATTTTTGCTTCTGTACATAGGTCTGGCCATGAGGTACGTAAGTCCGATTTTTCAGGTTGATTTTCTACCGGCGAATCAGCGAACAGAGGGAGTGGCTGGGAACGATGACCTTGATGTTGTGCGCTAGTTTGTGTTGTAGTTCCGTAATGGCGGCGGAGAAAGATGCGAGCAAAGCCATTCGGTCTGTTGTGGCAACGCTGCCGAATATCCAACAGCTAAAGCCGGAGCAAGAACAAGTTTTGCTGAGTTTTGTTGGTGGCCATGATGTTGTGGCCCTCCTCCCCACGGGGTTCGGGAACAGTTTGATTTTCCAGCTATGGCAGCTAGCTCTGTTACAGTAGTGGTGAAGGAATTGGCTAAGGCGAACGCTAGCAATTGGTTATGGCAGATCAGAGTGGCTCTGGGCAGATCCAATAGTTTTAAACTTCAACAGAGTACCCGCCTACAAGGAAGTCAACGCTTGTCAATGGAGCGAGGCCAGACTCTCTGTACAAATGCAATGTACGAGAGTCTGGTTAGGACCAGGCTACTTAAAGCTTACTTTAAAAATAAACATTTTAATATGCTGAAATTTTAGGCTATTTTAAGTACTACTTTCGAAGTCCCTTCATTAATTCAGCCTTCAGTGTACTGGTAGCCTAATACATTTGCTGTACTGTAGTGTGTAGTTGAGTAAAGTACCTTTTTTTTACAGTTTTCTTGTGCTTGTGCGGCTTCTATTTCGAAGCGGCTCATAGTCCGGTTTTAGAACAAAAAAGTGGCTTCTTTCAAGATTTCTATTTAATGCTCAACACTTGAACGGGGGCTTATTACTTGAATGAGGAATTATTTTCTGTGTCGTCTCAGTTACATTATCAGGGCTTGGAAATACAGTGACTTGCTAAAGTAGGCAAATGGCTAGTAGAACATAACATTTCATAATAATTTCAGTTAATCAAACAGCTAACGTTACAAGACCCAGGGAAATGTTATAGGCTAGCTAGCAAGCTAACGCTAGCATCGCTAACATTACTAATTCAACTTTGGTAGTGTAACTGAGCTCTTTGTAAGTTCGTTTTAGATATGATTGTATATGATCGTGTGGACAATAACGCGGTCTCTTTTCAAAACTTGTATTTTACCACTGCTCTTCTTGACATAGGGGGTACTCAATTAGCCTGGTTTTCCATTGTTATTCTTCTCCCGGTGCTCCCGATGGCCAGTCCGCTACTGCAGGGCTGGGCTGTGCCGCGGTGGTGAATTCTCAAGTCATATCATTGGAAATTCTCGTGCTGTCAGGGGGTGCTACAGCACTCCTAGTTCCCACGGCCATGATAGTGACGTTTCACATTAGCTACCACTATTGACAAGGGCAACCGTCATATTAAACACATTGGTTTTGTGCACCCCACCGGCAGCACAAATGCATACTTGTCTAAAATGAGGTATTTTTGGAATCAACTTTTCGCCGGGTTTAGAGCACGCCATGTTTTTCGCTAAGGAAGAAACAGGTACTGTTAGCAAATCGATTAGCCTGCGTTGTTGCGAATGACACACACAACCTGACCCAGAGGTTGCAACCAACTTTCAGTGAGTGAGTTGTCATGGTGATTACAGTTATTAAAGCTCCTGATTGGACCTTTGTATTGGACAAGTAAGATAGAAACCACATTTAGTTGGAACAAAAAGATGTGCCGGTTAAAATGGAAACGTTCCGTCAAAATTCATTCCATAATAATATATCGGTTATAGGTCCGGGTCCGGATAGGGAACTGCCTGGGTCCGGACCCGGACTGCGGTCTGCCAATTAGTGACCCCTGACATAGCCGTTCGAACAGCCCTCACTGACTTCAGCATCAAGCCTACGGCAACTCCCGAGGGACAAAACACCCTTGTCCGTTGTCACATGGAAAGGTCTGCTACAATAGGCTATCCTCATGATTTGCAAGCTAGCAAAACTTATACTAAAATAATTTTGTAGACATAACAATGGATTCTGCCACTAAAGGAGTGACTTGGCTTTATTTCTGGAGATACTATCCACAACCGAAGTGTGTTACACAATGCTGTAAGATCGCCTATACTCGTGCATTGCTCTTGGTACCCAGAATGCCCTGCGGCAAGCTGAAAAGCTACAAAGTTAAGGGCATTAGCTTAGTTAAATGAGCATTGTTTGGAGTTGTATTGTTGTGTTCGTTTTGTTTTGATATGTGTAATGCTATGGTCTATAGTTTAGATAATTTGAGGGTTCACCCCGATTGGGAATGTTGTCTAGTTAGTTCCATATACTTAAAGTGTACACAGTAGACTTGAAGTTGTTCCACTTTAGCACATAAAAGTACACTAAATACACTTTAAATTGTGCTTTTCTACAATTTAATTCCAACTAAAATATATTTAGTACAAAATTAGTTGTTCCAAAATAGCACATTTCAAATTAATTAATCATTCAATAACTTGAAGTATACTGGAGATTAATCAGTCTTCAAGTATACTCAAGTATGCTAAGATTTAGTATACTTACCATATTTATTTTTTACCTGGGTGTCCTCATATAGGTTTATGAACGAGTCAGCATGTCTAGTGCAGGCCTGGATAAACACTTTTTTTAGCAAGAGTGACGTCGGGCATAGGCTTAAGATCTGGGTCAACCAGATGTAAATTGTGGGCATATAGCCAAAGTGTCAGTTTGACCACAGATAAGGGGATTTTAGAGCCCCAGGAGAAGACATAATACCAGTAATACCCCCAAAATTTTAATGTTTCATTCTGATTGGAGTAAGCTTCCTTAGACAGCATGCAACATGAGAATAGCCAATGGTGGGCTTACACATATTCTGTCACGAAACCAAGGTGTGCTGTTATAAATGTCAGAAACATTTTCATTATGTTGCAATTCGCATATTAAAGCTGTACAGTAAATTATTTGATAGAAAATACTTTTCAACCCTCTGAGAAATTTTGTAATTGCCCCATATTTATATTTGCTTTTTGTTTGTAGGCTTCTCAACAAACAAAAGCCTTCAGAACCCCCTTGCCCCCCTCCACCTGGAAGCACTGGACCCTGCATGCGCACACACAAACATTTCCCAGAACTTGTAGAAAACTTTTGAGTTTTCTCCAAAGTTCCGGTTTAGAGGGGCCTGAGGAGGGAGCACTGCAATTGAACCCTTCTCCTTCGTTTGCACTCCAACATCGCCGCACTGATCATTGCATTATTGCAGGCCCTTAAACTAGGTCATATGAGATCAAACGACTTGTCGACAACAGAAATATTTGTAGGCGATTTTTTACTGTCGATGTTGTCGATAATGTCGACACATCGTTTCAGCCCTACCCCTGACAGAGTCGTTGTCTCTTTTGTAAAAGCACTATTTCATTAGTCCAAAATAATAATAAAAAACTATGAAAACCAAGAATTTCTATGGTTCTGACATCTCAAATGGAGAAACTATATTGCGACCCTATTTCTCAGTATTTGCAGGTACCAGCATGACTAATATGAAATAATCTATGATTTAATGGCACGTTATAGGTTAGGGTTTCTTTTCAGTGCAATTGTCGGAATTGTACAGATGGTTGCTTTTTTGTTTCTTAAAATTGACAACAAAAAACAAACATTCAGCTTGATTTCTTGTTTTCTGTTCTTACTGACAAAACAAATTAACCACTCAATGTTTGTTAAGTTTGTATTGGTGAGTGGGACTTCAGGGCCCCTTGCTTCTGATTGCTAAGTGTTTATAATCCAATAGAGTGCAGTGCCACGTTAGACGCTGTTTGGATAAGCATTTCCAAAACATAATTCGCCGCCAGTTTTGCAGTGGATCTTTTTCAGTGATGTTGAGCTTGCACTAGGCTATATGCTTCACAAAGTGCTTGGACTAATGCACACTAGATGTAATAGGCTGTATGATAAAATACACATCATTCAGTCACTTATGCGATTAACAAAGGCATTCACAATTAAATGAAACTTAGCGCTTTACACACCTGTTTATGGTCCGGGCCCCCCGCGGGCCGGAAACGCTGCCCCCTCCTCCCCCAGTTACTGCGCACTAAATTCTAACAAATTTATTTTTTGACTGCTACACATGCCATACATCATTGGAAAGCTATGATTCTTGTGCTTCCATTGATGTACACCATTTCAAGATCAAGTTGCAACAGCAAGGTACACTCAACGTCTTTGTGATATACTACCTTTGTTGAAAAGCGTGAGGAAAAACTATTTACTTACCTAATACGGCTCACAGCTGTCCAGTTATGCAAAACATCCCAACAAAAATGTTCTGGTTACATTCCCAAAGGTCCAAACTATCTAATTATGTCAAGTAGTTCGTCCAAAACAATGTATTACCTCCACACATAGTAAAGAATGTATAATACATTACAGCACAATTCTAGAACTGTAATCACCAGCTGCATCAAGGGCACGGCACTATCTATAATTCCAGTTATTAATATTTGTGGCATCTTAATTACCGAATGCATCACAGGCACTGTGCACGAGTGAATATAACTACAGGAACAATGTTCGTACGACTTTATGAAGGATGCATGTCTTAAAATTGTGTATTGTGCTTATTAAAGTTATGTCTTATGAACTTAGAAGTGTGCTCAGGCTTAAACATTGGGTCTCACACTGAGTGTGGGAAGCAGGCTGTTCTTTGTGTCTCTATCTCTTCATTTTCAGAAACAACCTTGAAACCGGGTGGAGATGGCACCCGAGCAGGTGGGACGCGTAGACAATAACAACTCCCTGATGCACGAGAGAACAAGCTCAACGCTTTTTTTATCTTTGTTTTTTAATTACACTGTATATGATATGCTGGGGCAGGGAAAGATAGCCAGTTGGACTTCGTGAACCAGCCCAAACTCTGTTGCGGGTAGGTAAACTTAGACAACCCCAGAGCTCTGTACTTGTTGATTTCCAACTGCTGCATTAAAGCTGATATTATCGGACCTCTGCGACTCCAGACCACTCTTTCTAGAACACAGATTTGTGTCATTGAATACCATCATTACATATTGGAATAGACACAAAGATTTTAAATCCTTCAACAGCCACGATCTTGTTGCTTCATTCTGCCTTCGCCAGTCACTTACGCCATTCACTCACGCCATTCACTCACGCACTATCGCTCATGGATGGAGTTTCACTTCGAATATTTACAAACAGAAAACGTGATGATGGTCGCTACACTTTGACCTTTCGATTGACACCTTGTTTGACCCAATAGGAGCTTCCATGCCCTGGTGATGGCCTTCTAAAGCCAACTAGGTCTGTGCGTTCTGTCTTCCAGCTAATACCTACCACCTCTAGGCCTCTTCAGGCCTCTGTTTTCTAAATAAAATCTAGGCGGAAATAGAAACTTTCAATTTCCTTGTGTTCAAGCTTCTATTACTCAACACCAGTAGGACTTACAGGGGTCCTGACAGCAGGGGAAATAACTTCAGAGTGTCATCTTTCAAAAGAGACCACAGTCATGTATGTACTCCAAGTGGTTCAAGAACAGCGTTCAATTTACTTTGGGTATGCCCTTTTTAGGCATTTTCTTTTATTTGACAGGATTGTTCAGGGAAACTAGACATTTGGTTTGCTCTCTTCGCTCTTGACTCTCTCAGCCATGTTGAGTTGACTGAGCTGCCCTAAGATAGCTCTCACAAGCCGAAAGGATATGGATATAGCGAGACGAAAACAGGCATAGGAACAATATTATTGTGCGATACAGAAAATCCAAGATATTTTACGGATTAAAATAGCTTTCAAAGAGTTTTCTTTAAGGATGAAATGCTGGCTAGCTAACAGAACAATATGGATACTTTCAGTTGACTATATATCAGTGAATTTTGTAACAAATTAATGTGTTTACTTAGCCTGGGTGCCAGCCGAACTTAACCCCACCCACAAACTGTTTTGGTCGGGAAGTTCGGTCTGGAGTCGCTCAGTTGGGGAAAAACTATGCCCGAACAAGAGCTGTTCGGACCAATCAAATTGTCAGGGCGGGCTTTATACGATGATGTTTGTTTTCAACAAACATGGTTGCCGCTGGAGAGCTGAGATGTGTAGATTTTGCCATTGAGTCTGTTTTAGAAGACATCGACAGCGCATTAATTTTGAAAGAGGAACAGAGAAACGCGATCAAGGCATTTGTCGATCGAAAATATGTTTTTGCCGTCCTTCCTACGGGATTTGTCACATACTCCGTTGCTATGATTGGTTGTAGGTCTATTGAGCGAAGATGCATTTTTTGTCCGGGTTCGGTTGAAACACGCCCCATACTCACAGCCCAACGGAGCGGTATCAGACTCATATTCTGACTAGAATTATGAGTATGACAACGTCAGGCTAGTGTTTACTGATATAATCAACTGCTGCATCACGGACATGGGCACTATTCCTACTTAAGTGTCTCTGTGTTTTTTTGGTCGGGCCGGCCCATAGAGAACTGACCGCGGCCCATTGTTTTGTTTTTGTTTTTGGTCGGGCCGGCCCATAGAGAACTGACAGCGGCCCATTGGTTAATGTCCTTAATTGGCACTCGCCTGACCCAATCAAATCCAAGAAGACACAAGCTGTTGGCTAATGCCTAACATGGTTTGACATAGTTAAAGTTTAGCATCGATAAAAATGGAGAAACGAAAGCGCAAGGGAGGCCGCCTTAACCCAATAATGCCAGGGCCGATTTTCGGTCCCAGTCCAGCCCTGGAGGTGACTCTGCAGTTGCTGCTGATATCTCTTTTACTACTATTGCTAATGGAACTGTTTTGTTCTACTACGACATTGAGTGCGTTCACTTGACCCAGCTGCATCACGGGCACTGAGCTATCTATATACAGTATAATTCCTGGAATTTGTGTAGTAAGTCTGACTTACTATGTTGCACATCATTTAGTTTTGACCTACAATGACAGACACAGTAATCTATAATCACACAAACAGCAACATACAATGCAACCATAAGAATTAGGGATGGGAAGATTCACCGGTTCGCATCGGTGCATCGGCGTAAAAGCTCACGATGCGATTGCCCGGATCAAAAAAGTGTGCACCGGATACAATGTGAGATGAAATCGCTGCATCCTTTCTAACATTTTTGCGTCGGTATAATCCGATGTATTTATATAGAATAGTGTGTAGGCTAACACCTTTAGTATTTAGAAATGTGACCAATGATTTGTGACCAATAATTTTATATTTAGATAGATTCCTCCTCTCTAACTGTTTCTTAAGCGCGCTCTCATTTCCACTCACTGATTGCCGATTCTCGTCAAGTCTCGGCCAAGTTTCGCGCGAGTTGGAGGCGTTCTGGCGAGTGTTATCATGGCGGAGGAAGAGTTACACCTTCCTACGAAGTGCAATAAATCCAAGGTTTGGCAATACTTCGGATTTTACAAGAAAGATGGACAATTTGACAAGACCCATGCAATTGGCAAGATATGTCGTGTTGCTATAAAGTAGGGTAGGCAGCACGGCTAATTTAGGTAGTCACCTGAAGAGGCTACATGGTATTTGTGTGGAGACGTCTGCCTCCCTCTCGGATTCAGCTATGGCTACAGTGAGTGACTAGCTCCACCGGTACCCCTAGCAAAAATAGGACGCTATTCTCCGAGAAACAAATCCCTGTTGTGTACGACAAAGTAAGACGAGAGATAGCTGAGTCATTGAGAAAAACCTTAATGTAGGTCGTATGAGTTCAATTTCGTGTGTGGTGTTATGACAGTGTTTACAGCAGCTTGTGACTGCCAGTAATAGTTTACCCTTTTTTTACATTCAAAGAACACATACAACAGGAAAGAATGAGTGGTTTAAGGCAAGATCCAGGCCTGATGTTATTTTATCTTTTGTTAGAGACTTTGTTTAACATGTGAAGTAAAACTTTCACTTGTTTAGTTAATTGATGATTTTCTGTCTGACAAAGAAATAAATCATTATGTACCATATTAAATTGCATAGCATCATATTATTTTGCATCGCATCACATTGAATCGCATCGTGTCAAATCGCACTGCATCGCAATAGGGGTGAATCGTATCGCATTAGTAGGTGCTTTTATGTATCTTTAATGTATCGGATCGTTGGCAGTGCATCGAAATGTTTATCGCATCGTCCTCAGTGATGGAGATGCACATCCCTAATAAGAATATAGGCAATTAGGCATGATAATGATAGGCATGATAGGAGTCAGCTGGCTGAGCGGTTAGGGAATCGGGCTAATAATCTGAAGGTTGCCAGTTTGATTCCCGGCCGTGCAAAATCTAAGTGTCTGCTAAATTACTAAGAATGATCAATAATAGATTACGCCAATATTCATAAGATTATGATTTCTGACATTTATCCGGCTAACAGCATTGTCAACAAGACCAGAAAAAGGAGACGGTGGATTAGGACCACCAATATCACTCCACAGACCATTCACTATTGGTACGGACCGCAGTGACTGAAAAACTTACAGACTACAAGCTTCAATGCCCTATTGGTAGCTATTTACCATAGTCTGTGGACAGACAACTGAATTGAATACAATCGCTGCTGAATGCTTGAGGACACACTTTACAGTTCACAGTACAATATCCCATGGAAAATGTACAAAAGTGCTTTCATTTTCAGAATAGACATGATGCGTTATGGTCCCTCTCCTGCTCAAGAACAGGAAATACAATAAATCGCTGTTGCATGACTAATCCATACACACCAACACAACATCTGAAAAGGAAAGACAGTCTTACGGCAAAGAGGTAAACCCTTTATAACCTTCAGTGTACAGCGCACATAAAATGTATAGGGCGCACTAGGAAATCAGAATCAAGGGGCTCCTGAAGGCCCACCCACCAATGGAAACGAAACATGTGTGGTCAATTTGTTTTGTCAATAAGAACGGAAAACCACAAATCGAGCTGAATGTGTTTTTTGCCCATATTTTCTGGTTTCTGACAGTTTTTTTGTACCGAAAAGAATAACGGTTAAAACGTAGGCCAGCCTACCCTGACCAACTATTGACTTTTGAAATGTGTATCCTGTAATTTGTTGACAGTCCCCACCTGTAGGCTATGCATTGACTTAGCGGCCGCTTAACCCCCGATGAAATTCGGTAAATTAAACGAGACGGCTTGTCCAAAGGTCAATATCCAATATTCACCACGGTTGTAAACATTTCACCACGGTTGTAAACATAATGCAGTTCTATCTTAAGGACAGACAAAAAGTTATTCATAGTGTATACTCCAAATACTGAACTTACCGAAAAAGACCAACTGATGTGGGCCGCGATGTAGGCTACACTAGATTGTCATAAACTAACCATCCCACTACTATCCCGCAACATTGGCAATGAGTTTCGTTTCCGTCAAACTCTCCTAGACAGGCTATCCACTGCTGTCTTTCCGCATTGTGCAAATAGCCTATTGTGGGGTGTTTATTGCAGACTAATAAATGTACTATGGTGTTTGGAGCTTGAACAGTACTGTAAGTCGCTCTGGATAAGAGTGTCTGCTAAATGTAAATGTTTTGTGCAAATAGCCTATTGTGGGGATGTTACGTAGTTTGAGTCGGACAGCTTTTTTAAAACTGAGGATGCGGCCTACATTTTATTTTTAATAGATTTACCGTTTTCAAAAAGGACATTTTCCACCCATGTATTAAAACAAAACTACGCCCTGCTGTGGTGGTTAACACTATAGCATCGTTTTACCTGGTTGTAGCCTGCATGTGCACGTAATAATTCATTAAATTCGGTAGAAAACTGGTGGTACTTAACTATAAAATTTACAGCACAGACAAAACAGAAAATACCCTCTACCACTCTCATTCAGGAATGTTATTAAACTAAAGCAGAGTAGAATATCGTGTATGAAATGTGTGAGACATGACAAGGAAACATTAACTTTAGAATTATTTTCAGACTTGGTTTCAAGAATACAACTGACAATTAGATAACAATCGTTGTCAAAACAAACAAAGCACTTGAAATGATCCTCAACCAGAAAGATTATTCTCAAGTTTCATGTTCCTGCAAACTTGAGAATAATCTTTCTGGTTCTTCAGCATTCTTCAGTGACATGTCATGTTCATGAAAATTCTTCTGTGACAAAGAACCCGAAGTTATGTGAGTCATGATGAGTCTAATGTAAAGTGATGAGACTGAAACTGAGGAATCCATAGGCCTTTCTCAATCTGCGTTCTTGTCTGTACTTGTGTTCTTTTGGACTTGTGAAACGTCATCAATCGCAGAACAAATACTCTTCCAATTCAAAGTCTGCATTTAGACGACAAGTTTAAATTATATTCAGCAATTTATTTCTACCTAGGCTACTTCTTGCACATATTCAAGACATGCTATTCAAGTCATGCATAACTGCTGATTTGTAACTTGCATTGCTCATGCCTAGAAGCTGAGAAAAAAAACGAATTAATCTTACAGCTACTTTTTTATCAGGTTTTTATATTAATACATTTGTATTCATTTTGTATTCAAGTTTAAAGCCAATATATTAAGGATAGAACTGTCATAAAAGATTGTGTTAAGTTCAACATAGTTTTTTCAATAGGAGTTTTATCAAGCTGTCTCATCTTAACATGATACATATAACAAGACTTTCTGGCATCATGGATCAACTGGGGATGTAAAAGTTCAGTGTTAATTCAATTATGGTAAACACACAGAAGTTGATTGTAAGGCCAATGGACGTTTCACCTACATGTACACATCTATTTATGCCAAAGGTGGCCAGAGCCCTTTGCTATGAGAACTGAAGAAATGTATTGTAAACTTTTTTCACTTTCGTGAACAGGAAATTCCAGTGCCAAGGCCATTTCAATCAGGAGAGACCTTGGATGAGTGAAAGATGTTTATTACAGACTAATAAATGTACTATGGTGTTTGGAGCTTGAACCCCACGGGGAATTATATAGATCAAAGGGCGCCTGTCCAACGCCCGAAGAAGAATCCCCCACGGAGTCCAGACACTGGTGGCGGTGGCGGCAGCCGACGACCAATCGAGCCGAAGACTGAGACGGAACCGGGCGGCGACGGGGTGGTGGAGGGTCGCGCACTTGATAGCATGGACAAACTACACAGGGAGAGAATCATATTTAAAGGCACGGATCATGTGACACCATTAATTGATAGCGGGAGCGCTAATCGACCTGAACCCTAGTGACCGCCCGACCAGGGAACGGGGGAAGGTAGGGCGTTCTTAGCGGGGGGAGTGAGTAGTGTACACTACGATTAAGCCCGAGTGCAGAGATCGGTCTTGCCTGACTGAACTTGCGCAAGCTTCATTTCAATCAGGAGAGACCTTGGATGAGTGAAAGATGTTTATTACAGACTAATAAATGTACTATGGTGTTTGGAGCTTGAACAGTACTGTAAGTCGCTCTGGATAAGAGTGTCTGCTAAATGTAAATGTTTTGTGTAAATAGCCTATTGTGGGGATGTTACGTAGTTTGAGTGGGACAGCTTTTTTAAATAACTGAGGATGCGGCCATACATTTTATTTTTAATAGATTTACCGTTTTCAAAAAGGACATTTTCCACCCATGTATAAAAACAAAACTACGCCCCTGCTGTGGTGGTTAACACTATAGCATCGTTTTACCTGGTTGTAGCCTGCATGTGCACGTAATAATTCATTAAATTCGGTAGAAAACTGGTGGTACTTAACTATAAAATTTACAGCACAGACAAAACAGAAAATACCCTCTACCACACTCATTCAGGAATGTTATTAAACTAAAGCAGAGTAGAATACCGTGTATGAAATGTGTGAGACATGACAAGGAAACATTAACTTTAGAATTATTTTCAGACTTGGTTTCAAGAATACAACTGACAATTAGATAACAATCGTTGTCAAAACAAACAAAGCACTTGAAATGATCCTCAACCAGAAAGATTATTCTCAAGTTTCATGTTCCTGCAAACTTCAGTGACATGGCATGTTCATGAAAATTCTTCTGTGACAAAGAACCCGAAGTTATGTGAGTCATGATGAGTCTTATGTAAAGTGATGAGACTGAAACTGAGGAATCCATAGGCCTTTCTCAATCTGCGTTCTTGTCTGTACTTGTGTTCTTTTGGACTTGTGAAACGTCATCAATCGCAGAACAAATACTCTTCCAATTCAAAGTCTGCATTTAGACGACAAGTTTAAATTATATTCAGCAATTTATTTCTACCTAGGCTACTTCTTGCACATATTCAAGACATGCTATTCAAGTCATGCATAACTGCTGATTTGTAACTTGCATTGCTCATGCCTAGAAGCTGAGAAAAAAAACTAATTAATCTTACAGCTACTTTTTTATCAGGTTTTTATATTAATACATTTGTATTCATTTTGTATTCAAGTTTAAAGCCAATATATTAAGGATAGAACTGTCATAAAAGTTTTTCCCTTCTACAGTAGTGATATTTTCAAGCATTTAGCCCACTCATATTGCATTCATTCATTAGATCCATCTCATTCTAATTATTATGTCTAGGAAAATCTATTATGCATTGCACATTGAATCTTTTTTCGTACTGTAGCTGTAACCTTAATTACTGCCAAAACATTTTGAAGCCCTATACTCTTATACTAATAATTATCAATTGGAGTATTAATGGAAAAAACGAAAAAGCTACTTGAGAAAGAAGCAGACAGAAGGGTTGCATTGTGTATTTGAAGGTTATACTGTCAAACTGACTGAAGAACGAAATAAGGACGTGAAAAAATGAAGATAGCGTGGCTCATTGGCTGGTCAATTCCCATGATGCAAGGCGGTAAATAATGTAAAGATTTGCAGATAAATTTGCCGTTTGTTCGAAATACAAATGTAACTTCATGAATTTCGTTTTTTTAATGTGTCTGCTTAGAATGTAGTGTTTTGTTGCGTGGTAATTGTCATTGTTGTGCCGGTTTACCATTGTAACCATGACTTAAATGAGTGTTACGTTTCATAAAAGGAGCTGGATTATTTCAACATGAGTGTGTATGCAATAATTAACTTTCGTACAGCTAAGGATCTGCGGTGTCATTTGGCGAAGGCCCTTGTTCTCTTAGTGACACAAGTTCAGCGACGCGTGAAGGGCCCCTTAACATTTAAATATATTAGTAAATTGGAGTAAATTGACATATTAAGTATACTTCTTGACATACTTACATTGATTGAAAGTGTACATTCAAAGTATTGAAGAGTATACTTTGAGGTACTTTAGGAAGTATACTTCATGAACTGAAAGTGCACTACACAGGTTACTTTAGAGTATTCCAAAGTATACTTTGAAGTACTTTAGGAAATATACTTTATGAACTGAAAGTGCACTACACAGGCTGCTTTACAGTATTCAAAAGTAAACCTCAAATACACTATAAGTTTACTTTAAAGTATACTAAATGACCTAAAAAGTGGGCCAATTCTGTTTACTTAGTACAAAAATAGTATATAAATAAGTACACTGCTAGTACACTGCTAGTATACTCTTAAGTACCATGATAATAGTATACTTTTTATACTAAGTATACTTACAAAATAAACTTGAAGTATACTTCTTTTTTGTAAGGGTTGGTAGCGATTGCGTTGGTTGAATTCGATTTAACGTTCCGTTGTATGGTTTAGGCTGAAATGAATTATTTTCATGACAGATTGACGTTTGGGCTGAGGCAATGAAGTTCAGGTTAGTAGTCAGATAGTTTAACATAGTGGTTCCCAAAGTGGGAGCCATTGCATTTAAAGCTAGCCTACACAGGCACAAACGTGTGCCGTAATTCGCGAGTGCAGAATTCCGACGACTATTCTTTCAAAATATTTAACCTATTGTTTTTGTTAGTAATCCTATTATTATTATTTTTCCTCTTCTCCGCTAAATGGCTCAATAGCTCAAAAAGTCCTTGACCTGATTTTTTCAAATTTGGCCCAATGATACAATAGACGGCTAGTGGCCCATGTACGCCCATAGGTGGTTCTATAAGCCACGCCCAAAGTCTACGTGATTTCGTCAGCGCCCCATTACTCCAAAATGCCTGAACATTGGTATACTTGCCTTATTTCTCATGGTGAACAAAAAAGCCTCAAGGACCCATAAGGTCCGTCATGACAGATTTGGCTGTACTGCCCAAATTTGGTACAACCTTCAAAACCCTTCTCTTCATGAACCATAGATCCAATCGACTTGAAATTTGTTACAGATGTGTAGAATACATGTTTTTATATAGGGTGACGTGGAATAAGAAATGCAATACAAGATGGCTGAAAGGGGTGTATTTATGTAAATGTACACATTGCCTCAATATCTTTGTGTCAATAAATCCAATATAATTTTGACTGATGGTTTTTCAAACCTTTGTGCCTTCAAGATGACATCGAGTAATAGTCTCTGGTCCACTACCTGTTAGGGGGACTGACGAGATCTACAGCAGACTTGTCTCTCTTAACCGCTGGTTGGCTCGCTTCTGTTCAGAACAGGTTTTAGGATTTGTAGATAACTGGTCTAGTTTCTGGGCCAAACCTGGCTTGTTGAAAAGTGACGGGCTCCATCCGAGCTGGAGAGGTGCTTTTCTATTGTCTAGGAATATTGAAGCTATTTTAGAGCAGGCCTGACACTCACTAGAACAAGCCGGGCCACAGTCTCTTAGAGAGTCTGATAGGTTTGTTGATGGGTATGTTGTGAGCTGTTGGGGCCCGATAGCCTAGCTTGTAGTGTTGTCAGTGAGGTTGCTGATGTCGTTTTTCCCATTTAGACAGTGTCGGTCCCCCGCCCTTTCTCTAAATTTCAGCCTTCAAGTATTAGGAATTATACCAATTTAATATGTATTCAGCCTTGCTCCCCCGTTGATCTTCCTACTAAGTTTTCTGATGACAGTGCCACCTTCTCAGAAGAATTATCTACGTCTAAAGCTGCCAAAAACCCATACTGGAATGTTGGGCTCCTAAACATCAGATCTCTATCCACAAAGGCCGTTTTGATTAATGATCTAATGTCTGAATGCAGCCTGGACTTGATTGGACTCACCGAAACCTGGTTAAAACCTGATGAATATTCCCCCCTGAATGAAGCATCGCCTCCGGATTTTGCGTACTCACACATCCCTCGTGTATCAAAGAAAGGCGGTGGTGTTGCTATGATATATAAAGCTAGCTTCAACCTCAGCCTAAAATCTGTAAATACCTTTAAATCATTTGACATAATTTGCATGAAACCACCAACTACTTTAAAAAGGAAAAATGCTACTACTCCTGCCCCCCCCTCCCTCATTTTGTATAGTTACTCTATACCGGGCCCCTGGCCCGGTATAGAGTAACTATACAAACTATATTAACTATATTCCCTCTTCCTAGTAACTATATTCCCTCTTCCTGGAGGTATTTGCAGATTTTAGTGCTGATCTTGTGACATATACTGATAACATCTTAATTATCGGTGATTTTAACATTCATGTGGATGACCCAAAAGATCCTTTAAGTAAGGCCTTTACTGCTCTAATGTATTCCACAGGTCTCACTCAGGTGGTTTCCAAACCTACCCATCTTCAATCGCATACATTGGATTTAGTTCTCACGTGGGGAATCAAGATTAGTGACGTCATTGTCCACCCCCACAATCCTATATTATCAGACCATTGCCTGGTCACCTTCAAAATGGACCTCTGCCAGAGCCTTGGAGGCACTCAGAATATTTCTACTAGCCGCTGCATAACCCCAAACACAGCTCTGGAACTGGCTAATATTCTACCCGCTGCACTAGAAGCACTTGACGTCCCAAATTAATCATTAAATACTAAAACGAGGGATCTGAATTTGGTTCTTCAGCTATCCCTAGACTCTGTTGCCCCTCTCAAACCAAGGAAAAGAAAGAACAAGAAACTGGCTCCATGGTATTCAGAGGAAACCCGCACTCTCAAGAGGTCCACTAGAAAACTAGAACATAAGTGGCGTACCACTAAATTGGAGGTTTTACGCCTGGCCTGGAAGGACAGCCTAA
Source organism: Osmerus mordax (assembly GCF_038355195.1). NCBI lineage: Eukaryota > Metazoa > Chordata > Actinopteri > Osmeriformes > Osmeridae > Osmerus > Osmerus mordax. The sequence goes on along the minus strand of NC_090050.1, from coordinate 3,567,112 downwards.
TGGAGTACAAGCAAGTCCTCATCAGGTCCAGATCAGAATATTTCTCTAGGTTGATTAGTAAGAACAAACACAACAATAAGTTCCTATTTGATACTGTTGCAAAACTCACTAAGAAAAGTACACTCTGTGTTAGTTCAGATCTCTCTCCCAATGATTTCTTAGATTTCTTTGACCAAAAAATCTATGCAATAAGGGACAAACTACAGACTAGTCCTGGAGGAGTGGCCGTCAACACTGAACTTTCCCCTATACCAAGCATGCTGCATATTGAGGCTCTCACTCACTTTAACCCTATTTCTATGGAAGCGTTCATCGAGCTGATAGACTCCTCAAAACCCACTAGCTGCCTTCTCGATCCCCTCCCTGCCAAACTCTGTAGGGAACTTCTCCCTATTATTGGACCACCCATGCTTAGTATTATTAATGAATCTATTGTAATTGGCCAAGTCCCCAACGATTTCAAACAAGCTATTATTAAGCCCCTTCTTAAAAAAACAAACCTGGATCCAGGTTGTCTTAACAACTACAGGCCAATTTCAAATTTGCCATTTCTCTCAATTTTTTTTGAAAAGGCTGTGGCACAACAGCTCACTGAGCACCTCTCCTCAAATCAGCTTTATGAAACTCTCCAGTCTGGATTTCGTCTCCACCACAGCACTAAAACTGCATTAGCCAAGGTAGTCAATGATCTACTGTTGGCCTCTGACGCGGGTTCTATCTCTGTCCTGGTTCTTCTAGACCTTCTAGAAGTGCAGCTTTTGACACGGTGGATCATGAGATTCTCTTGGAAGGTATGGAGAACTATGTTGGGATTTCTGGTACGTCACTTCAGTGGTTTAGATCGTATCTATCTGATAGATCACAATATGTCCACTATGATGGCTGCTCATCCAGGAGCTCCACTGTAAAATAGGGAGTACCACAGGGTTCAGTTCTAGGCCCTCTGTTATTTTCACTCTATATGCTGCCTTTAGGAAACATAATTAGAAGCTCTGGGGTAAATGTTCACTGTTATGCAGATGATACTCAGCTATATATGTCTATAAAGTCTGGAGAATTTCCACATGCTATGGAAAAATGTGTTTCTAGGTTGAGAGCTTGGATGACTGCAAATTTCCTTCTTCTAAATTCGGATAAAACCGAGGTTCAAATTTTCGGTCCTAAAAAACATATAAATAATTTTTCCAATCTGACCTTAGACCTAGACGGCGTCAAAGTCTCTCAAAGCCAGCTGGTAAAATATTTAGGAGTCACAATGGACCCAGACCTTTCGTTTGAGTACCATATTAAGCAAATTACCAGAACTGCATTTTTCCATCTACGTAATATTGCCAAAATACGAAAATTTCTCTCAAAGGATGATGCTGAAAAACTAATACATGCATTTGTTACGTCCCGATTGGACTATTGCAATGTGTTGTTCTCTGGCCTCCCAATTACCCACCTAAAAAATTTACAGCGGGTGCAAAATGCTGCTGCTAGACTATTGACCAGAACAAGAAAGTTTGATCACATAACATCTACTCTTGTCTCTCTACACTGGCTCCCTATCCAAGCCAGAGCTGACTTCAAAGTTCTACTACTAACCTACAAATCTCTGCATGGATTGGCACCACTGTACCTCTCCGGTCTCCTTGCACCCTATTGCCCCGCAAGGACACTTAGATCTCAAGATGCCGGCTATCTGGTGGTTCCCAAAATTAAGAAGAAACAGCTGGAGGTAGGGCGTTCTCATATAGAGCACCTCTTCTCTGGAACAAATTACCTGTCTCAATTAAGGAGTCTGATACTGTTTCGACATTTAAAATTAGGTTAAAAACGTTATTGTTTAGTCAATTCTACGACTGTTAAAGGTAAGTATGTTACTAGTTGGAGGCAACGGGGGACGGGTTGTTTCCATCCTTATTCTATAAGTATAACTTATTTTAGAGTTCTTTCCCCTGGAACAGATTTCATGTTCCAACCGAGGGGGACTGTCGCTGTCTTGGTGTGTGGGGCTGCATCAAATACCCCTTTTTTGCTCTGTTAAATTGTTGCACCAGTCCACACTTGACTGGTGCAACAATTCTCCTGGCATTCTCTAATCCCTGCTCTCCTCTCTCTGTCCCCCCTCCCACACACATCCCTTGTGGTGTGGGGGGTTTGAGTTGTCAGCACCTGCCTGGTCGTCGGTCGGCCAACGCTGGACCTGGTCGCGAGTCCTTGTCTTCCTTGAGGGTTTAGGTTGGTTGCGGGGCAGTTCTATGTGCGTATGTGAAGCCCTCTGTGACATGCTTGCGTGTAAAAAGGGCTATACAAATAAATTTGATTTGATTCTCAAGTACCATACATGACCCAGATATTTAAGGATTTTGCGTTTTTAGTACAATTGTCATTGTCATTTAATTTCACATACACACCATTATACTGAACTTATACAACATATACTGCCCTGAATTTCCTCATTAGGACACACTGTGGCTAGTGTATGAGTATGTGTGTTGTTGCAAACTTTCAGGAGGCTCATGCAAATCTTATTTTTCATTTTATACAAAGCGACTACCGGGGGTGTGCGACTCAAACCTACGATACAATATTCAGACATTTCAGGATAAAACTATGTAGAATGTAATACACAAAGCACATCTAAGCACACATAATGCCTTATCACAGTAAGGAAATCAATATTGTGGTTATGGACACAGCTATAATGAGGTCATTAATGGACATTGGACAGTTACTTTGGGACAAACATTCTTTGTACTGGACCTCTCAAATATCATTTGATATTTTGTAATAAGCACTTATCAACCAAATATCACTGTTTTCGTTCATAATTTACGCATCATAAAAACATAACCATAACTCATCTCTCTGAGCTGTGTGAGTTTGAGGTCAACTTACTGTTCAGGGTATCTGTGTAAATGATCATATTTGCACGCATAACACTGAGTTACTTTAGCTGAAAAAAGACAGTTTTAGGATCGGGGTCTGCTATGTACAGGGAAGACAGTGGCAACAGACATGGTTGGAAATCAAGATCAAATCTGAAAAGGTGCGCCAAACTGTGGTTACCCCAAGTAGGACAGAGGTATATCTGCTCTCTGAAATAACTAGCATGACCCTAACTCACTATACAGAGCCTGCATTCCACACACATGACAGCATTACCAAGGTACACGGCTGGTGTCAAGCAGTCTGTGCTGCATGCATGATTGCTTAATACTTCATCTTTGTAATAGCACAATTACCTGTGACCATAATCACATCTATAAATTTATGTTAACTCCACGGTTCTTTCCATAAAGATATAAAGCCTGTTTTCTTTAATTATGTTTATGATGTAACCACATTATCTCATTCACAGTGAGATATTATTGTGGATTATTGTCCTTGCAAGACAGGGCTGATGGGACAAAGCTTTCTGGGAATTTTGGTGTCAGCTGTGTCACATCCTGTTTGTGTTCACCTGGTTGTTTGTTCACCCCCTCCAGGTGTATCTCATCTGCTCGTTAGTTGGGTATTTAGTCAGTTGGTTTATGTTGGTCCAGTGCCAGTTTGTCTTGTGTGTTACTACTGGGCGTTCCCGCGTTACCTGTTCTGTTCCTGCCTTGTTCTCTGATCTCCTGTGTTTAGATCTTTGATTACCCCTGGATTACGACTACTCTACCTACTACCAGACTGTACCTTCACCGCCAGCCTGTTCACCGACCACCTGCCTGTCCACGACTACTCTCTGCCTTAACCCTTGTGCTGCCTTCGGGTCACATGACCCAAAGGTTCATAACGAACCATCGTTGTGTTTACCCAATTTTACCCAATACAAAAACAAATAAAAATTATTTTCTTTTAACCTTCGCAATGTGGGGGGTCTGAGACAGCCCACCGGTTAAAAGAAAATGCTTCACTTTGTTTTTGTATGTGGTAAAGTTGTCGCAATACAACGGTGGGTCACAATGACTGATGGGTCAGAATGACCCGAAGATAACGCAAGGGTTAAATAAATCTTATTGTTTTTGGAAGCTACCTCCTGTGTCGGAGTCTGCATCTGGGTCTACCTCTGAGCGTGAGCCGTGATAAGCTGTGCAGACGGCACAGGCACACCCTCAAACTTCCTCTCATAAACTGTTCTGTTCTCTACCACTGACTGTAACAACATAGGCCTACTATTTGAATAAATCAAACTTGGTAAACATCTAATATTTCAATGGATTAAAAAGATACAACCTTTTCAAACATTACTTTAAACTAAGGGTTCTTTAAATTGTCCAGAGGCCTGTTCCATAAAGCAAGTTTACCATATAAGTCTTAACTTAACAGGCTTATGTCCATTAGTCGGATCCATTTCCAGTTGATTTGGTTCCAGAAACAAGTTCCATTTAGTTCAAGCTCAGTTACCATGACAACTTATGCAGTAAAACTATCTGGTCCGGGCCAGGTTAACTGTCAGGCTGATATGGAAGTTCTCTCTTAGTTATACTAGTATGTGTAATATGTATGTGTTAAGTTTTATTCTGATAGGATTCTGTGTTCATCATCTGTGAGAAATCCTGTGACCAACTGTTAGATAATTTCTTTATCAAGTAATGCACAAAGTCGTCTGATTCAAAGAAAGTACAATAGTTTAATTATTGCCAGCAAGGAGACAAGTTTGGTCGCAATACAAAGTTGTCTGGTTCTCTAGTCTTCATGTAAGACCATTTAAACATATTGGTGGGAATTCCCCTCCCCTGCAGCTGTCAAGGGGATCAATCCCAGAGTTTTCGCACGCTTGTGTGCGTTGAAGTAGAAAGTTACAGAGTTTCTGATCCTTCTAGGCTGACCAGTTGGCCTACTCAGTACAGATAAGACAAGCATTTTTATGGCATCTCTGGTAAGATAATGGTCAGCCTAGGTTAGCTTGTTTACGTAAGCCTTGTTTACCCAGAGTTCATGTTGTGGGTTCCTCTTCCTGCATGCATGGAATGCTGATTCTTTTATACAGAATGAATACAGAATAAGGGTTTACATCCTTAAACTTCTCTAACACCAACAGCTCACAGGATGTGTGAGGCTTTGAGATAAAAACACATGCTGATTCACATGGAGTGTAAAGGGTTAACTAACGACTCAAATGTTTTGTCAGTTGTTCATAGTGGACACTGGATAAGTTAATTTAAATTCTGGCAAAGACAGGAAGGGATTTTTAAGTGTCTAAGAGAATCCTAAGGTTTCTAGGGGTCAATGATGTGACCTTTGCTCTGTAGCCAGGACAGTGCCATATTATTGATTGGGCTGATTGTACTGAAGCAACGTCTTTTAACCCTTGTGTTATCTTTGGGTCATTCTGACCCATCAGTCATTGTGACCCACCATCGTATTGCGACAACTTTACCGCATACAAAAGTGAAGCATTTTCTTTTAACCGTTGGGCTGTCTCAGACCCCCCACATTGCGAAGGTTAAAATAAAATGATTTTTATTAGTTTTTGTATTGGGTAAAATTGGGTAACCACAACGATGGTTCGTTATGAACCTTTGGGTCATGTGACCCGAAGGCAGCACAAGGGTTAAGGAGTGAACCAATGACAGAAGGGCCATGGGACAGCTGCGTGTCTGTCTTGTGATTGTGGATGGACCAATGACTTATTTGCGAATTGTCTCTGTGTTACTGTGATATTGCGTTAAACCCTCCATGATAAATACATATTAGACAAACCAGACATTCCTGTAACCCATTATTTACACTGGGTGCATCTGCGACGCAGGCTCCGACAAGGTTTTGTTCTGCCCTCCACGCGGCATCAATTTACACCAGGCGTGTCTGGGGCACGGACTCCGATGAGGTTTTGTTCTGTCCTCCAAAGCTTTTCAGAAGAGGAAAGCTGCGAGGCAGCTGTAGCCTATCGGCGACATCAGCAAACAGCTGTAAACTACTGTAATGAACTGGAACCGCCCAAAGGGAGAAACCAATTAGCCTACTGGGTCACTGCGAGTAACACTGCCACCAACTTTATATAACCGGTATGGTTCGGCGTCAGGGGTCAGCACACACACCACCACACTCAGTATTTAGGGAAAAGTACTTCTACAGACTTACAGATATTGGCATACTTCATGGATCAGCGCAAAGAATCGGCAGAATACTACCCGAGCCCACTGTGTACCCAGCCTCCACCAAGTAGAGGGACTAGCTTTACATTAACTCTATACACCAACTCAACATAAGTAAACACTTAGCACCCAATAGAAACCAAAAACAGCCTGACACGCATTAAATGCTCACCAGAAAATTGGGGGCCTCGACCTGGGTTTCATGGCTCAGAGCCCAAACTAAATTAACAAGGTAGCCTATAGAACCTCTCCCGTCTGATAGGACCGCGCAATGATAATAATAATAGATTTTATTTGTAATGCACTTTACATTTGAAGCAAATCTCAAAGTGCTACAGTTTCGATTCCCAGCTGTGCCAAATGAAGTTGTGTGCTTGGGCAAGGCACTTCACCCTACTTTCCTTGGGGGGGAATGTCCCTGTACTTACTGTAAGTCGCTTTGGATAAGAGCATCTGCTAAATGACTAAATGTAAACGTAAATAATGCAATGACTTGCAGGGTTAATTGAAACTCATAAGTTCTGCTAAAATGAAAAGTTTTTAGTCCTTTTTTAAGTCTCTGTAGTTTGAGGTGATTGTCGGGGAGGGCAGATGGTCGGGGAGGGCATTCCAGATCCGAGGAGCGGCAGAACAGAAAGCCCGATCACCCATGGTGCTGAGCTTAGTCCTGGGGAGAAGATGGCAATGGTGTGGTTTACCTCTCCCGTACCCCACTCTGAAGCTTTTAAGCCAAAGCAAACTCCCACATAAAAGACAAACCAACGCTACACAAAATAACAGGTACGCTGTTGCATTAAAAATCACTTAGCTTCCGAAACAATGTGACCCTGCCTCCTGGATCTAAGGGTTGTAGCACCGGCCACTGACTACGAGTGACCTGCCAGTATGATGCGGAAGCAAGGAGCACTCCCCGCTCTCAGCAGCAGTTCTCGTGTGAACTATTTGCTCTACTAAAGTCCCTAGTGCTCTCTTGCCCTACTGCCCCGGTATCTCCCCCTCTCTCGCTGTCTTCACTGCCAGTGGCTCTAAACTAAATGGCACCCACCCTCCAATATAAAGTGCAAGCTTGAGACAGTTCGGTAAACAGGACCCCACCGAGACCCCGCTAGAATGCTTAGATGCTCCTCCATACTCAGCTCCCGACTGTCTTTATCAGTTGCCCCCAGAGTCTCGGACAGAGTTCATGAGCCGGTGCAGGTGCTGCTCATCAGCTTAATTGCAGAGCCTGGTCACCCACTTGCCTCCCCCTTGGCTAGGTTCACCCCCCCCATATGTCCTACTTTGTTGTGCTGAAACCTACTGACAACGTTAATATAGTCTACTTGGAAGTCCAGTTATGAACAACATAAATAAAAGATTTGTAGCCGTAAAAATATTAATCGTCAATTATTTCATATATATTTCACTGTGAACTCTGTGGTTTCAACGCAGCGTCCGTCCGAGCTGGAGAGATGCCTTGAGCAATTATTATTTGAGATTGTCACAATCTCGTTGAGTCGAACGAAAAAAACAGGAGATGTATGATGCAGGAGGTTGTAGTTTAATGGAATGTCCATCGGCAAACAAAACAGCACCCAACTTAGGTAGCCTATTCGTCGTACAGAACAACAAAAATAACGCTCGCATCCAGCAGAGCTCTCAAGAGAAGTTTAACATGCACTCTGAACATAAAACTTGACAATAAACCGACAAATGACAAACATAAACTCACTCCTTAAATACATAAACATAATTGGCTACAGCCGAGGACAAACGGGTAAACAGGTGCGCGTCATTACGCATCCCTAATATTCAGGAGAGAGAGAGCGTTGTGGCCCGGATCTCCCAGTAGGCGTAACAGTACCCTCTCCCTCAGGGGCGGCTTCCGAAGACCCAACACTGCGAGATGAAAGACGACCCCTACGACGTGGCGCGGGCTTCTGTGGGTACCGACGATGGAAATCCAAGAGGAGAAAGGGATCCAAGATGTCGCTGCGTGGCACCCAGGACTCCTCTCTCCTCTGGACCGTACCCCTCCCAATCCACGAGGTACAGCAGTCGACCCCCACTTTGTTTCGAATCCAGCAACGAGCTCACTGCGTAAGCCAGGTCCCCATCGAGCTCTAGAGGCAGAGGGGGCGGAGCGTTGCCAGGCACACCCTCATCAAGAGAACCCGCTACCACCGGCCTGAGAAGAGAGACATGGAATGAGCGAGACCCACGGTAATGAATGGGCATGACAAGCCTGTACGTGACATCAGTTATTTGTCGCTGAATCTCATATGGTCCTGTGAACCGTGGGGTCAACTTGCGGCAGGCACCCCGTTGTGGGGTATTCTTACTGGCCAACCATACTCGGTCACTCGGATGCAGTATCGGAGCCTCACTGCGTCTTCGATCTGCCTGTAGTTGGGAACGACGGACTGCTCATTGTAGGCGAACGTGCGCAGCATTCCAGACAGTCTCCGCCCGTCTAAACCAATCGTCTACTGCTGGTATACTGGTTTGGCTGGGATGCCAGGGAGCCAAAGCAGGTTGGTAGCCCAGGACACATTGAAAAGACGTCAATCCCGTAGAGGCATGATGTAAGGAATTCTGGGCATACTCTGCCCAGGGGATGACGTCTGCCCACTCTCCTGGCCGGTCCATGCAGTAGCTTCTCAGGAATCGTCCCAACTCCTGATTCGTTCTCTTCGTCTGTCCATTCGACTGAGGATGGTAACCAGAGGTCAGACTCACAGAAACCCCCAACCTCTCCATGAATGCCCGCCATACTCGTGATGTGAACTGGGTGCCTCGGTCGGAAACTATGTCCTCGGGTATCCCATAATTCCGGAACACGTGTGTGAACAACGTCTCCGCAGTTTGAAAGGCTGTGGACAATGCAGGTAGAGGCAGGAATTTACAAGCCTTCGAAAAACGGTCAACTATGACCATTATGGTGGTACAGCCATGTGAGAGCGGTAAGTCCGTAACAAAGTCTATTCCTATGTGTGTCCAATGTCGTTGCGGCACGGGCAAAGGGTGTACCTTACCGTGTGGCAGATGGCGAGGACTCTTGCTTTGTGCGCAGATTGAACAGGAGGACACATACCTACGAACGTCCTGCGCCATTGTCTGCCACCAGTACTTGGGTTGAAGAGCATGTAACGTTCCTGCGATTCCGGGGTGTCCGGACATCGGTGTAGTATGCGCCCAGGCCAATAGTCGGTCCCTTATCCCTGAAGGAACATATAGCAATCCAGCAGGACAAGAGGGAGGAGAAGGTTCGCTCACCAGGTTCTGACGAATGTCCTCATCCACGTTCCACATGATCGGGGCCAAAACACGGTTTGGGGAAATTACGGATGCCTCCTCCATGGGCTCATCCTCAGCCTCATACATACACGAGAGAGCATCAGCTTTCGTATTCTTTGTGCCTGGTCTGTAAGACAAAACAAAATCGAATCTCACAAAAAACATAGCCCATCTGGCCTGTCTTGGGTTGAGTCGTCTTGCGGTGGTTAGATATTCCAGGTTTCTGTGATCGGTGAGAACCAGAAAAGGGTGTTTAGATCCCTCTAGCCAATGTCGCCAGGTCTCCAAAGCCTCTTTGACCGCCAGTAATTCCCGGTCTCCCACATGGTAATTCCTTTCAGCTGGAGTTAGCTTCTTTGAAAAAAAGGCACAGGGATGGAGTCTGGGTGGGTCTCCCTGACGCTGCGAGAGAACTGCACCGATTCCCACCTCCGATGCATCCACCTCCACTCTGAAAGGTAAGTCAGGGTCTGGATGCTTCAGGATAGGTGCCGTGGTAAACCTGTCCTTCAACCTGCCAAACGCCCTCTCCGCCGCCTCCGTCCAATCCAGCCGTTTACGGTCTCCACGGAGAAGTGCGGTGAGGGGAGCTGCTATGGTGCTGAAACCCCTGATAAAACGCCTGTAGTAGTTTGCAAACCCTAGGAACCGTTGCAGGGCTTTTATGGAGGCGGGGGTTGTCCAGGACTTCACTGCCTCTACCTTCTCGGTAAGCATTTCGATTCCACTCGTGGAGATTTGATATCCCATAAAGGACACAGTACACTGATGGAAATTGCATTTCTCCGCCTTAGCGTAGAGTCGATGTTTGAGTAACCGTCGTAGGACTTCTCTGACCTGCTGCACATGTTGGGCGTACGACAAAGAAAAAATCAAGATGTCGTCAATATAAACAAGCACACGCCGATTCAGCATGTCTCTGAATATCTCGTTTATGAAAGATTGAAACACAGAAGGAGCGTTGGTTAGACCGTAAGGCATGACTAGGTATTCATAATGACCGGAGGTGGTGCTGAAAGCGGTCTTCAATTCGTCTCCCTCTCTTATGCGCACTAGGTTGTAGGCACTTCGTAGGTGTAGCTTAGTGAAATATTGAGCACCAGTAAACATCTCCACTGTGGTGTGTATGAGAGGCAGAGGGTACCTGTATTTGGTGGTGATCTGGTTCAGAGCTCGGTAGTCGATGCAAGGACGGAGTCCCCCATCCTTCTTCTTCACAAAGAAGAAACTCGAAGAGGCGGGTGATATTGACTGCTGAATGAACCCTTGTTTCAAGGCCTCCTGTATGTATACTTCCATGGCCTCTGTCTCCACATACGACGATGGATAGACGTGGCTCCTGGGCAAAGCAGCACCAGGTTTCAAATCAATGGCACAATCCCAGGACCGACGTGGGGGAAGCCTTGTGGCTTTTTCCTTAGAAAATACCTCTCCCAGATCATGATACTCAGCTGGTACTGGCAGGAGAGTTGAACCTGCCCCCTCAGGACTCTCTATTGTCGTAGAACCCATGGTAAGAACTGAATACCTCTCCTGGCAGATAGGCGACCATCCTACAATGCTCCTTTCTCTCCATGAAATGTCCGGATCATGTGTGGTCAGCCATGGCATTCCCAGTACCACTGCATACGCTGGAGCCTGTAAGACATAAAAACTCCTTGTCTCCCTGTGATTTGTTCCAATCTGGATCGTAATTGGGAACGTCCTGTGCGTGATTGAACCCTTTCCTATAGGACAACCGTCTATCGCCTGCACAGGTATGGGAGTCTCTAATGCAACGGTGGGTACTGAAGGATTCATATATCTATGTGTCTATTCCAATATGTAATGATAGTATTCAATGACACAAATCTGTGTTCTAGAAAGAGTGGTCTGGAGTCGCAGAGGTCCCATAATATCAGCTTTAATGCAGCAGTTGGAAATCAACAAGTACAGAGCTCTGGGGTTGTCTACGTTTCCCTACCCGCAACAGAGTTTTGGGCTGGTTCACAAAGTCCAACTGGCTATCTTTCCCTTCCCCAGCATATCATATACAATGCAATTGAAAACACAAGTATCAAAAAAAGGGTTGAGCTTGTTCCCTCGTGCGTCAGGGAGTTGTTCTTGCCTCCGCGTCCCACCTGCTCGGGTGCCGTCTCCACCCAGATTCAAGGTTGTTTCTGAAAATGAAGAGATAGAGACACAAAGAACAGCCTGCTTCCCACACTCAGTGTGAGACCCAATGTTTAAGCCTGGGCACACTTCTAAGTTCATAATTTTAATAAGCACAATGCATAACGTTAATAAGCACAATATATTCTTTAGTACATGCAGCCTCTCGATCAACCGTTCATCGATAAAATCACCAACCGCTCCTGAATCGATTAGCGCAGGTACTGGGAGCACCTCTGGGTAATCACAGAACAACAAGTCCACCAACATGACAAGCTTAGGCAAAGAACAACTGGTACTGGTGACTCCTACCTGAGCCGGCGTAGGAAGAGCTCGTCTTCTTCCTCGGGTACTCACTTGGGCATGTGGACACCCAGATGCCCGATGACCCTCCTCTCCGCAGTACAGACAAAGGTTTAGACACAGGCGTCGCTGACGTTCCGCTGACGAATCCGATTCTCAGTCACAGTTCCTTTCCAAGTCTCTTGCTCGGTTTCCATTCCTTCTTCTTCGTTTAAGGTTGGTTATTCTGTCACAATCTCGTTGAGTCGAATGAAAAAAACAGGAGATGTATGATGCAGGAGGTTGTAGTTTAATGGAATGTCCATCGGCAAACAAAACAGCACCCAACTTAGGTAGCCTATTCGTCGTACAGAACAACAAAAATAACGCTCGCATCCAGCAGAGCTCTCAAGAGAAGTTTAACATGCACTCTGAACATAAAACGTGACAATAACCGACAAATGACAAACATAAACTCACTCCTTAAATACATAAACATAATTGGCGCGTCGTTACGCATCCCTATTATTCAGGAGAGAGGGAGCGTCGTGGCCCGGATCTCCCAGTAGGCGTAACAGAGATAAGTTGTTTGTTCAATAAGATAGCACATATCACATCAATGTGATTGTAATTTTATGTAATTTTCATTATAGAGTAATAATCTCAAAATCTCAAAAAAGAAAATAATAAATAGGAAAATAATATAAAACTAGAGAAGGTATAATTTCTGGAGAAATTGTGGGGTGTACTCTGTACTATGTACTTTGTACAGAGTCGACTCGTTAGCTCCTTCGATTCCCACACAGCAGAAGTGTAGTAGTTAGCTAGCTCTACAATTTACCAGAGCTAGGTCTGAATCTAGGAGCCAAACGGAGCACAGCTGCCAGCTGTAGGTATATGCAGGTAGCAACGCAAGTGCTAAATAACTATTTAGCTGGTCGGCTCCATGACGCCGGGTAAGTAGGGCTCGTGAGACTGCTCACCAAAGGAACGAAGGGGAACCCATTTGTCTAGAACGAAGGGGAACCCACTTGTCTAGAACGAAGGGGAACCCACTTGTCTAGCAGATTAAGACATGTTCGTAGGTACTATTATGGCAGCAGATCCAATATCTGTGACATTCTTTGAAGCACTCTGAGAAAGTAATGGACGCGTGCATCTTCATAAATGTTCAAGTAACCCTGTCTTTACATAAATAAAAGATTCCTATTTCACGATTAAGCAGCACGGTCAGAAAACTGTGAACCTCCGTGCCTCTCTGTTCCTTCCAACTAAGCGTGCTCTCTTCACATGGTCAAAACAACCGGTCAAAATAAGAGTCTCTACTTTACAGAGATATTCATTATAACAACAAGGTGATACAAAATAATATTCCAGAAATAATATACATCTTGTTTATGGCTCTAACACTCCGGCCCCTAATTGTATAGGCAGGATTACAAACAATTACAAACTTACAAACAGAGCCATATCCATACCAATTCAATATCTTCTGTACATGTTAACTTAATGAATATACCAAAGAGTTTCTGCTAAGGCCTAAAACATCAGCAGTCCTTTCCTGAATCATTCCGCTTCTTGTAACAGACACAGCTTGTTGGTAGGTCTGTCCAACAGGCTGGACTTGGTCTGGACTTGAACCATCCGGACAACTTCTCTTGAGTCTGGGTAGGTCTTCTTCACTCTTCCAGTCATCCAGGTGTTTCTTCTTCTTGTGTGACCCAGTGTCACTGAATTCAGATGCGGAGCACTGTAGGGTGTCAGGAGGTGGTCCAGCATGCTCCTGCTCCAGATGTTTCTCTGCTGTGTCTACATCCAGTGTCGACACGTCATCTCCCCTCCCTGTGACCTGAGGAGCCGACTCCTGGTCCAACTCCTTTCCCGCTGCGTCGCCGTGGAGAGCGGAATCCCTCACTTTGGCTCTTTTCTTTTTCTTCAAAGAAACGGCACCTGCGCTTTGTGCAACTGTGTCCTCTGTAGATTCAGTTAAAGGCTCCTCAACCACCGCAGTGTCCTTTCCTGGTATTTCCTCTGAGGTCGTATGGGCAGGCTTATCTTTTGTCCTCTTTTTCTTTCCCCTTGGTTCGATGTCTTCCACCGAAGGAGATGACGGACCCCTCCCTTCTTTAAGCCCCACTCCTTCATCCTCATGAGATGGTGAAGCCCTCCTCCTCTTTTTCTTCCTTTTCTTTTCTCTGGGCTCCATGGTTCCATCGCCAGGTAAGGCCACAGTTTGTTTAGCCATGGCCCCCTGGGAGACGACTACACCGGTTGCTTCCAGGTGGCCTGCATTGGTTTTGCCTTTTTCCTTCTTTTTTCGATCATGAATCTCAGTGCTCAACTTGTCGACCTGTTTCCTCAAGTCTTCATTGTAGCTTTCTGTGTTATTTGCAGTCGTTCCGAGTCCATCAATTGTTTTTGTAACTTGACCAGCTCGGTTCTGCAGGTTTCCAATTCTTGCTTGAACTTTCTATCATCGTGAGACATCTCTGTTGTCTTCACAGCTGCGCTCCGAGAAGTAAAAATTGAAGTGCTGTATTAACATCTCAATGCTTGCCACAGATATCCTGTTTGCAGTGACACTCTGCAATCCTTCACTGTGTTGAGGTTCATCTTCATTCTTGATGGGACCATTGACACTCTATCCAATCGCTGTTCTGACTGCGTATGGACCATCATCTTGACTATTGATAACCTGCCAAGGCTCTATTGCCTTGTGAGCATTAGCACCTATCAGCAGGCCTATCTCAGCCTTGATACTTGGAAGGTGTACCTTTTCAAGGTAAGTCCATCTCTGCAGGTCTATCTGCTGAGGGATGTTCTCATTCACAGGATTTTCAGTCTGTGTGAATACTGAAGGTAAGTCAATGTACATTTCCTCTTCTAGGCCACTGACTTCTAGCCTGGCTCTGCCCTCCTACGTACTTCCGCTCAATTTAGATTTTGCTTCTGTACTAGGTCTGGGATTTTGGTGTATTAGTCGGTTTTCAGAAAAAAAAAATTTGTAGGGCCAATCAGTGAACAGAGGGAGTGGCTGAGAACGATGACGTCGTGCACTAGTTTGAGTTGTAGTTCAGTAATGGCGGCGGAGAAAGATGCGAGCGAAGCTATTCGGCCGAATATCCATAAGTTAAAGCCGGAGCAAGAAAAATCCTTGCTGAGTTTTGTTGGTGGCCATGATGTTGTGGCCCTCCTCCCCACAGGGTTCGGGAAAAGTTTGATTTTCCAGCTACGGCAGCTAACTCCGCTCCAGTAGTGGCGAAGGAGTTGGATAAGGCGAACACTAGCGATTGGTTATGGCAGATCAGAGTGGCTCTGGGCAGTTCCAATAGTTTTAAACTTCAACAGAGTACCCCCTTCAAGGAAGTTAACGCTTGTCAATGGAGCGATCCCAGACCCTCTGTACAAATGAAATGTACGAGGGTCTGGTTAGGACCAGGCTAACTGACTTCCAGGTCAGACTGGCTTGTCTATGGCTATGGACAACCTTCTCTTGACCCATAGTTCGGAGCAAAATCTCCGTCTTCTTGCCTCAGCATTCTGACATTTACATTTTATTACATTTAGGCATTTTGCAGACGCTCTTACCCAGAGCGACTTACAGTAAGTACAGGGACATTCTCCTGAGGCAAGTAGGGTGAAGTGCCTTGCCCAAGGACACAACGTCATTTTGCATAGCCAGGGAATCGAACCAACAACCTTCTGATTAATAGCCCAACTCCCTAACCGCTCAGCCATCTGACCCCCCATTCTTATGACCTTCTCCATACAAAAGGTTGCAGAACTACCTTGGTCAATTCAGTGGAATGTCTCCACTGTCCGTGTGCCTTTCTTGGACTTGAGTCTTACAGGAACAATGGCTAAAACACATTCTCCGTTTCCGGCTCCTGTGTATCCACACGTCTCCTGTCCTACAGCACTCGTGGTCTGGGCCTCGCTTGTGCTGTTCTTTCCTTCTATGGCTTTTTCCTGTTTCTGTATATGCAGAATGCTTGGATGTTTCAGCGAGCATACCTGGCATGTCAGCCTACTTACACAATCCTTACTTAAGTGACCTTGTGTAAGGCAACCGAAGCAATATCCTTTATGTTTCAAAAATTCAGTCTTGTCTTTGTGTGTTTGTTTCTTGAGCTTCTCACAGTTTTCCAGTACATGCTTCTTCTCACAGTACACACCTGCATCCGGAACTTTAATTTGATCTGTCTTGGCACTTTGGTTTGAATGCAAAGGCTTCTGCTTTTCAGTAGCAATGCTTGTAGCAAAACTGCTACCCTTTGTAGTGCTTCCTCTTGTGTTCTTAGCTGTAGTGTCTTTCTCCTTTTGTTTAACAGGTGCACTGTCTTCCTGTGCTGTGCAAAATAAAGGATCTATGGCAACCTTGGCTTGTCTCTCTATGTAAGTGACTAGGTCTGCAAACCTAGCTCTTGTTCTTCTATGTTCCTGGATGTCGAATGCTTTCTGTCTCCATCTATCCCTCATCTTGTATGGTAGCTTGGAAAGTATGACTCTCATGTTCGTTGGATTATCCATTTCATCCATGTAGTCAACGTCCTGCTTGGTATTTCGACAACCAATCAAGAAAAGAGCATATGCATGCAAGCCTTTTGCATCATCTGTTTGTATCTGTGGCCATTTCAAAGCTTTGTCTATGCAGGCCATCGCTATTGTCAACTCATCACCATATTGTTCTTGAAGCAGTAGCCTGGCTTCTCTGTAGCCCTTCTCTGGCCGCATGTGTTCACAGCTTCTCACCAGTTCTTGTGGCTCTCCGCTAGTATACTGCTCCAGAAAGAAGAGTTTGTCTCCATCATTATGTGTTTTGCTGTCAATAGCATTGTCAAAGGCTCTGAGAAATGACTTGTATGTGAGCGGATCACCGGAAAACACAGGAATGTCTCTTTTGGGTAATAAAGTTTTGCTGCTGAACCAGCATCTCAGTTATTCTGTTTTGATGGTGCATCACCTCATAAATCTTGTCATTTGAGGGCATTGGTTCCTCTGGAACCTCAGGTAGATCTCTATCTATAGACACCCGATGGGGAACATGCGGACGAGGTGCACTTCCTGTGTTTCCAACAGCAGTTCCATTAGGCATACCTCGTGCAGTAGTGTCAGGGATGTAATAATCTTCATCTTCCTCATCACCATCACCCGTCTGTTCAGGAGGTTTATACACAGGGTTGATTCTGGGTACATCCGCAGGAGATCCAGCATATCCACGTACAGGATGGGCTCTGTTGACATCTATACGAGATCCAGCATATTCGCGTACAGGACGAGCTCTACTGACATCTGTACGGGATCCAATGTATTCATGTCCGAGTACTCTTTCTGCATGACTACGTGTATCTGTGTTTGGCAACTTAGTCTGCAAATAGTTATTCATTACATCACAAGCACTCTCATGCTCAGTGTACACCTTCAACTTGGCATCAGAAGCCGCTATAGCAGTGTCTAATTCTAACTGCTCCAATTCAGCTCTTAAGTTTGCTTCTTTCAGCTGTATTTCTTTCTTCTTTTTCAGTGATACTGCTTGTGCAAGAAGAGCAGCCCTTTTAGCCTCCTCTCTCATGCGTACTACAGAACTAGTACAAGACTCATTGGATCGCCCACCTATGGAACTAACTTTACTCTTGTCCCTTCGGCTTCGTTCAGCTACCTCGGACACATTGCAGTGTTTCCCACACATAGACTAATTTGTGGCGGTACTGTTATGTCCGTCAGGACAAATTAATCTGTGTTCTTTTGTTAATCGTTAGGAGCATGCGTAGTATGCAGCTGTGGAAGTTTGAAATTGTCAGTTCTGTTGGTCTAGAAGTAAAGTGAGCTGCGTGCTAAAACCTCTCGTCCAGCGTCCTTATTAAACACAACATTTTGGCGACAAGGATGGCTGACTTTTCCCTTCCTCCTCCACCTCCTTTCCTCGCACTTCCAGGTGAGCCTACAATACCGTGGAATCGCTGGCATCAGTCTTTTGAGACGTACCTTCAGGCTACGGGGCTAGCCGATGTCAGTGCCGCTCGGAAAAAGGTATTGCTGAGGCACTGGAGTCGAGGGACAGCGTGTGTTGGAAACTCTAGCCGACAACGGGGCAAATGCAGACTATGCAGGTACTTTAAAACTTTTGAAAGACCAGTTTGCTGCCCCACAGAGTGCTTTATTGAGACGGTTTATGTTTCGGCGACGGCATCAACTCCCAGGCGAGTCCATCCATCAGTACTTCTCCAACCTGAAAGGTTTAGCTAGCCATTGTAAATTCGGCACGTAGACAGACGAGATGATACGTGATCAATTGATTGAACACACCACACAGGCTAAAATCTGGTCCCCTGTTGGGGTCCATCGCAGTGACTGTTAGCTATGGTACTAGGATCTTGCCCTCCTTTGTCTTCAATGTGGCCCGACGAGGGGCAAATCTAAAAGTTCATGCCTCAGTATTCGGCCATAACAGCCCCACTGCGCCAGCTGCTTCGGAGAGATGAACCGTGGGTCTGGTCTCTAGAGTGCACAGAGGCAGTGCAAACTCTCAAAGCTCAACTTAACTTTTCCGGCGTGCGTAGCGACGCACACTCAGTCACGCCGGCTGGGTGACGTGTGTGATCTATCGGAGTCAGTGCTCGGTCCTGCATTAGCCACAGACCACGATACAGGTCCAACCATCCAGTTGCCACCACCCGGTAAGAAAAAAACACCCAGTGACTCAGTTTTTGACGCCCTGCCTCTGTCTGTTAGTCGAGAACGGCTGATTAGTTGCCAAACTTCAGACCCCACTCTCGTCAATCATTTCGCTTTGGCCACTGCACCCGTTGCCGCCCATAAAGACGGTGTTAAATACTTCATAGACGAAGGACTTCTGATGAGGAAGTGGTCTAGCCGCACAGGGATAGGAACGGATTGTGTTTGTCAGATTGTAATTCCCCAGGAATACCGTCAGCATGTGTTAACACTGGCCCATGACGACCCATAGTCGGGTCACTTGGGCGTAAGGAAGACGTATGACAGGGTCCTCAGACATTTCTTTTGGTCAAACTTGAAGTCCGACGTGGTTTGGTTTTGTGGCTCTTGTCATACCTGCCAGATAGTAGGCAAGCCGAACCAGCCTGTTCCACCAGCCCCGCTTCACCCCATACCGGTGATGGGTGAGCCATTCGACAAAGTGATCGTTGATTGTGTTGGCCCTTTGCCGAGAACGAGAACAGGCAATCAGTTTATGTTAACGATGATGTGCAGAGCTACGAGGTACCCAGAGGCTATCCCTCTTCGCAATATAACCTCTAAATCCGTCATAGCATCTCTTATCAAGTTTTTTTTCCACGTTTGGTTTGCCTCGAGTGATACAGACAGATCGAGGTACTAACTTGTTGGGAGTCAGGTGGCTGAGCGGTTAGGGAACCGGGCTAGTAATCTGAAGGTTGCCAGTTCGATTCCCGTTCGATTCCCAGTTCGATTCCCGTCCGTGCCAAATGACGTTGTGTCCTTGGGCAAGGCACTTCACCCTACTTGCCTCGGGGGAATGTCCCTGTACTTAGTCGCTCTGGATAAGAGCGTCTGCTAAATGACTAAATGTAAATGTAAATGTAAACTTCATGTCCAAGTTATTATCGAGGGTGTTAAAGTCGTTGGCCATAACACACAATGTATCCAGTGCCTACCATCCTGAGAGTCAGGGTGCCCTGGAACGGTGGCACCAAACCCTGAAGTCCGTTGAGGAAGTTTTGTTTTGAGACCCAGAAGGACTGGGATGAAGGTTTACCATTTGTGCTGTTTGCTGTCAGGGAATCTGTACAGGAGTCTCTTGGTTTTAGTCCTGCTGAGCTCGTCTTCGGACATGCAATGGGGGCCACTTAAGGTGCTGAAAGAGCAGCTACTTACTCCCCTAGCTGTCTGCCCCGCACCCAAGAGTGTGCTAGAGTATGTCAGTCGGGTCCGTGAGCGGCTAAGCAAGGCCCGTGCCCTGGCAAGGGAAGCGATCGCCGCTATTCAGACGGGCATGAAGGAGCATTACGACAGGAAGGCGGTGTCTCGCTCGTTCCACCCAGGTGACCAGGTGTTAGTCTTACTGCCTATTCCTGGGTCTTCTTTATCAGCACGTTTCTCTGGCCCGTACATCGTTAGGGAAAAGTGTACCGCCACAAACTATCTGATCGACACTCCTGACCGGAAGTGCCAGTCTCGGATGTGTCACATCAACATGTTGAAAAGGTATCAGGTCGGGAGCTCCACCCCAGGATCCGCTGTAGACGCGGATACGCCTTTAACCTCGGCCGTAACGTCTGTTGCTTTGGGTCCGGTCTGTGTGGTCAGTTCCGTGAGGGACGAAGACGGCCTGGAGTTCCGTGAAGCAGAGCAGCAGGGTGCTCGCTTGTGTAACACGGAGATGCTGAATTCCCTTGTGTCCCTTTTGGAGCATTTGGACCAGGGGCAGAGCGCCAAGGTAACCGCCGTTATTCGGGCATGCTCTTCGCTGTTCGGGGATGTGCCAGGCCGTACTACGGTGCTGGAGCACGACGTCGATGTCGGTGAGGCTGCCCCCGTCAGCCAACATCCCTACCGGGTGAACATGACAAAAAGGGCAGTTATGAAAGATGAGGTGACGTATCTTATTAAAAACGAGTTAGCCACCCCCAGTACCAGTCCCTGGAGTTCCCTGTGTCTCTTGATCCCTAAACCCGATGGCACGTTTAGGTTTTGTATCGACTACAGGAGGGTAAATGCCGTTACTGTGCCGGATTCGTTCCCGTTACCCCGTATGGAGGACTGTGTGGATACTGTTGGGGGGGCCTCCTATGTGTCAAAGACTTGCTGAAGGGTTACTGGCAAGTACCTCTTACCCCTCGTGCCTCCGTTATTTCGGGTTTTGTAACCCCTGACAGTTTCTGTCAATACACAGTAATGCCCTTTGGTATGCGCAATGCTGCAGCAACGTTCCAGCGCTTGGTCAATCTGGTGCTGGGTGATATCCCAAGCTGTTGCGCTTATCTGGACGACGTAGTCATCCACTTGGCTACCTGGCCAGAACATATGCAGGCGTTGAGGACTGTGTTTGAACGGTTGGCCGCTGCCTCGCTTACAGTTAATTTGGCCAAATGTGAATTCGGTAAGGCTACCGTCACGTATCTGGGCAAGCAGGTTGGGAGAGGCCAGGTACGCCCTATCGCAGCTAAAGTGTCCGCAATGATGGCGTATCCAGTGCCTACGACCAGGAAGGAGTTGCGTCAGTTTCTAGGTATGGCTGGGTACTACCGTACGTTTTGCCGGAACTTCTCCTCGGTTGCTGCTCCCTTGACAGACTTACTTAGTCCTAAGGTTGCGTTTGTGTGGTCGGCAGAGTGCCAGGCTGCCTACAATGTCGTCAAAGCCTTGTTATGTAGTGCACCTGTCCTCTCTGGTCCTGACTTCAGGACACCCTTTAAGCTCGAGGTGGATTCCTCTTCGGTGGGTGCTGGGGCTGTTCTCCTACAGGAGGATGTGGACGGTGTGGACCACCCGGTGTGCTACTTCTCTAAGAAGTTTAATCAGTGTCAGTCCCGGTACTCCACCATCGAACAGGAGACATTAGCTTTGCTCCTTGCTCTGCAATTCTTTGAGGTGTATGTCGGGTCCAGTGCACTGCCTGTAGCGGTGTATACAGACCACAACCCGTTGGTGTTCCTAAGTCGCATGTATAACACCAATCAGCGTGTCATGCGCTGGGCTCTGATTGTGCAGGGATACAACATCGAGATACGCCATAAGAAGGGTTCGGACAATGTCCTAGCCGATGCCCTGTCCAGGGCATAGTGGTTATGTGTGTTCTGTATTGTAGTGGTCGTACCGTATGATCGGTTTGTTTTGTTTTGTAGCGGACCCTAGGTTCGCTCTTTTTGTGTGGGCGTGTTACGACCCTTGTTATTGTGTGCTGTTCTGTATTCTGTGGTTCTGTTCGTACTCCCTTTTTTGTCCCCTCCCCGCTGCCTCCTCCTCTCACAGGCGCGTCCTGATTGGCCGGTCCCGTATCCTGCTCCTGACCAATCAACTGGAGATGGCATAAGACGCCGCGCAGGTCGACCAAGAAGGGGAAGAGCTGACAGACCTTGTTTCAGTGTGCTGCTTGTTCTTGTGACATTCTGGTATTTTACTTCGGTTCGTTTGTGTTTGTTCTCCCTTGTTTTGTTTGTATTGTTATTCGTTTTGTTTCGATCTACACTCGGTGTAGCTTTTCTTTTGGCCCCCCCCGGCAAGGAACAAGGGGATAGGCATGCTACCCATGGGTTTACACCTCCCATCACGTAGGTAGTTACCTGTTGGAGAAACACTAGGTAAGGAGCAGGTGCCACCCCTTGTACTTTTGTTTAGTTAGTTTGTGGATAGGCAGACAGGGTGGATTTACTTCGTTCTTTTTTTTGGCAACGCTCTCCGTTCCCTTGTACCCTTGTCGGGGTTACTTATCCAGCCAATAAACCTTTATATATACATATATATCCCTGTGTTCAGTGTTCCCTATCACCTGGTCTTGTTTCCTGGTTACCTGTTGGGGTTGCAGCGTTGCATCCTCTCCCCGCCCTAGGCAACTCACTCACATCTGGGGAGGGTAACACTCATCCTCCACAACAAGCCTATCTCTTTGTGCTTTCATCCACGATTCTGTTCAAAACACAGATCCTTTGATTGAAGCTGCCTTTGGCTCATACCAGTTTATCTGATCTTTACTCACTTCGTCAGCTGGTAATAACTGCCTGACTTCATTATTCAGCTGGGTAAACTCTTCATACAGCTTGAAAAATCTATACAGTAATTCCTGTTCAACTTCATCAACATGCTCTCCATTTTTCTTCATGTTGTCCATTTCTTTCATTTTAGTTATTAACTGAGTCATTTTTGATTTCCTTTGGCTAATACAGTTTTTAATTGCTAAAACACTAAATCCCATTGGCTGAACAAAGTTCTCAGTTGCCTGAACTCATTTAGCTAATTGTGCTTGTCTGTTGTCAATACCTTAAACCATTTCACAAGGTAAAACACAATTTGCAGATCTCACTTAGACTTTTCAGCAAAACTCTACACATATTCTCATTCTCAAAACACATTCTGCACTCTAATGCACATGTCATCCATACTGGTAAACACAAGTGGCAACAAACAAATACAAATGGAGAAAACATGTCATTGATTAAACACAACCACTCAAAATAGATTTCACTTGTTTCAAATGATGTGACACAACCAATAAAAGCCAGTTCAGAGAGCAAACAGGTTGTTGAAGGTGACAAAATATTGATTGTCGACAAAGTGCTCTGGCCTGACCCAGCCCAAAGACAAGAAGAAGCACATTGATCACATGTTTACTTCTTTGATTTTTGTCCCTTTCAGTATTGTATACTGTAGTACAGTGCATTGCAGGCTGTATACTGTACAATGAACACATTCTATGGCCCTGAACCAGGGCTGGACTGGCCATCTGGCATACCGGGCATTTGCCCGGTGGGCCGACGCACTTTTGGGCCGATTCGCCGATATAATGTATGTTTTTTTTTTTTGGGTCAGGCCGGCCCATAAAGAACTGACAGCGGCCCATTGTATATTTCGTTTTTTTGGTCGGGCCGGCCCATAGAGAACTGTCCTTAATTGGCACTCGCCTGACCAAATCAAATCCAAGAAGACACGAACCCGCCTTAACCCAAAACTGCCAGGGCCGATTTTCGGTCCCAGTCCAGCCCTGCCCTGAACATTGTGCTTTCCATTTGTTACAGTAACAGTACTGACTGCTCAATAGATTTTGACTGGTTGCATGTTCATATCAACAAAGAACAAGAGTGAGTTGTGAGATGCAGGGTACAGTACTGTATAGGGGTACAAGCAGGGCTGGACTGGGTCCGAAAATCGGCCCTGGCAATTTTGGGTTAATTTTGCTTAATATTGGCTTAGCAACTATCAAAAACTATTTACTGTTTATACTACAGGTGATGATGTTGAAGCCCCCCCAAACATGCTCGAAATGTTTGTACTTTTTGTGGCATCCGCCTGTAGATTTTTTCTGCTTTTTCTCTCTAAGCTTTTCTGTGCCTCCCTTGCGCTTTCGTTTCTCCATTTTTATCGATGCTAAACTTTAACGATGACAAACCATGTTAGGCATTAGCCAACAGCTCGTGTCTTCTTGGATTTGATTGGGTCAGGCGAGTGCCAATTAAGGACATTAACCAATGGGCCGCTGTCAGTTCTCTATGGGCCGGCCCGACCAAAAACAAAACAATGGGCCGCGGTCAGGGCCCTGTTCGTCGTAAGGGCTGAAGCTAAGTTAATCAATTGTCCCTTTAGTTCGTTAACATTAGCGAGATGAGTGAGAACAGCAAATATCGGTTCGTCAAAAGCTGATGCGCATCCAAATCATGTGGTTAATTTGATAGGGAGTCAGTTGGCTGAGCGGTGAGAGAGTCGGGCTAGTAATCCGAAGGTTGCCAGTTCGATTCCCGGTCATGCCAACTGACGTTGTGTCCTTGGGCAAGGCACTTCACCCTACTTGCCTCGGGGGAATGTCCCTGTACCTACTGTAAGTCGCTCTGGATAAGAGCGTCTGCTAAATGTAATGTAAGTTGTAGGGCGTCAGGTGGCTGAGCGGTGAGGGAGTCGGACTAGTAATCCGAAGGTTGCCAGTTCGATTCCCGGTCATGCCAACTGACGTTGTGTCCTTGGGCAAGGCACTTCACCCTACTTGCCTCGGGGGAATGTCCCTGTACTTACTGTAAGTCGCTCTGGATAAGAGCGTCTGCTAAATGACTAAATGTAAATGTTAATTTCAATCAGGCTAAACTTATCAGGGAAATTGCACGTGCACGTCCTACTTCAAAAGGCAGGAAAGGTCGATCACCAAAACCGTGATTTTCTAACGGTATGATGGCGGAAAAGACGAAAGAGAGAGCGGTGATCGGCTATTCTCGCCATCTGAGCAAACTATTATAATGAGTCTCTAGACAATAAGCATATAATCATGGCTAAGTCAAACACCGCCACCGCTGCCAGAGCAAAACAAGCAGCTTGGGAAACAATTGCTGATAAGCTAAATGCGAAAGTTTTGGGAAAATGTATAGGCTCATCTTAAGTGCCTCATTACCCCAATCAATCAGATCACATTTCTTTAATTGTGCCTGCTGGTATAGGCTTAATGGAAATTAATAATCGAATGAGATCTTGCTGGCGAAAATAATGATCTCAACTCTTTCAGAATAAGTAGGCTAAATAAAAACAAGGCGAAAGAGTATCTAATTGATACGAATTCATAGACAATTATGAGGATATATGTAGGCTACTGCGCTTATATCATGTACTATATATGTGTATATGCATGTAGGCATATGTGTAAATCCCTCTTTGATGTCATTGACTGGGACATGGCCAGGGAATATGGTGAATTGATTCATCAGCTGGTTAAGCGCCAAGTACACTTTTCTTACAGCAACGCATGCTGCGGCTTTGCCAATGTTTTCTGCATCGCCTATACTGTATAAAAATGTAGCCTATAGCCTACCTGACGCAAAAAACCTCAAGGCTATGCAGAGTCTGAAGCACAGTTAAAGTTTCAAGTAGCTTTATTGTCAATTTCTTCACATGTCAAGACATAAAAAGGAATCGATATGACGTTTCCCACTCTCCCACAGTGAAACATATAAAAAGCACAGGCACAACAGATAAGACAAGACATTTCGTAAAACATAGCGTTACATATTCACATACAGCAGCATAAGCTCATAATAAAGCATAAAGCTTGCTGCGGCGTGTGATATTTGCAATGTACGGCCCGAGAAGGTCTTGCAAATAAATGAGTCCATGTCGGCTGAATCGATATCGCTCAAACAAGAACTCATCCGTGTGAAATAAAGGATCTTGGCAATCTCGAAGAATTCTATTGGTATGGAAATCGAACTAAATTATAGCTCCTTGGTCAACTGGGTCTCTCAAAAAGGGAGCTGCCATGTTATTTTCTGGGGGTGTGGTAAGCTTATCCAGCTACACTTACGTTAGCCTGCTCTGGAGCAGGTTAGTGCTAATTGATATGTTACTATGGTGATTTATCGAAAGTTGCTTCCACGAACCAAAAAGAGGGGCGTTTTTTATCTTAGCCTGAAAATTAGCTCGCTAAACCGCTTAGCGAGCTACGACGAATACCCCCCAGTTCTCAGTTATATCGGCAAGTCGGCCCAAAAGTGCGTCGGCCCACCGGGCAAATGCCCGGTATGCCAGATGGCCAGTCCAGCCCTGGGTTCAAGGAGGAGAAAGAAAAAAACAAATTGCAAAGAGCAAAGCAGAGGAGTAATTTCTCATCAATTTTGAGCTACTATGATAGAACATGTTTTCGTTCATCAAAAGACATTGATGGATAAATATGAAATTTGTTTTGAGATTAAAAATGTATTTCTCCCTGAGAACTACATGTTTTGAACAATGTGTTTTCAATTTTTTTGGTGTATTGTTTACTGACTGCTTGATAGTGTATATCATTTTGATTACTTTGTTTATGATTTGAGAGCAGTGTTTTGAGCTCAGGTAAATCGGTTTTGAGGCGAGAGTTTGATTTTGAGCACAGGTAAAACAGTTTTGAGGCGAAAGTTTCATTTAGCAAGAGGATTCAGAGGTTTTGTAAATAGTGCTTGAAGATGAGGTTTTGTGTTTACAGTTTTGAGAAAATGGGTGACTGTTTCAAGAAATGTGTTTTAGCAATCTTGAAAAACTGTAAGTCTTTGAAGCTTCTCTTCATAGCCTTTGGTGTGAGCTTGCGCTCCCTCTTGTGGTCATTATGAATTGGTGCATCAGGCAGCCATCTTGGAAGCTTTCAGCAATGGCTTAGCACTAATTCGAAACAAACTTTTAAACAATCAGAACAATCTTCAGTCACTCCATAAACTCAAAAATGAACTTCATAGGTCTTCTCTACTGTCTTCGGAAATTAACCAATGCTTGAATGAACTTCCACACGTCTGTAGTAAGCAGAATGAAGCACAATTTCCTTCGGCGGAGCTCCTTCTTACCGCTCCACTAGCATCATAGCACATGTGTTACCATGAAAGCTGCACTTACAATGCTCCATCCATCTTGAGAAATGCCTGTCTTTTCTCACCAACGTCCACATTTATCTTCTTTGTTTTTCGTTGAATGTCCTTCCTTTCCGTTTGGTGTAGTTTTCTGACTAATGTTGTGGCAGCAGATCAATATCTGTGACATTCTTTGAAGCACTCGGGGAAAGTAATGTACGCGTGCAAAACTTAAAAGTTTAAATTTCTTTATCTTCATAAATAAAAGATTCTTATTTCACGATTAAGCAGCACGGTCAGAAAACTGTGAACCTCTGTGCCTCTATGTTCCTTCCAACTAAGCGTGCTCTCTTCACATGGTCAAAACAACGTGTCAAAATTAGAGTCTCTACTTTACAGAGATATTCATTATAATAACAAGGTGATACAAAATAATATTATTCCAGAAATAATACACATCTTGTTTATGGCTCTAACAGGTACCTAGCTACGGTACTAATGCTGAGGGCTCGCTGATATCGCTGTCTGTCTTACTAGAACGTCGTATCTATGCGTCGTTGCTAACGTGTGCTGACGTTGTGACGTTAGGCTAGCACTGAATTCCCTTGTGCGACTCAAGGCACTTTTTGAAAACGTAATTCAAGCCTAAACCGTGCAACGGAATGTAAATAAAAATACAAGCAACTCAATCGGGACCAATACGAACATGTTGACACCTACGTCGTCTATGTAGTCCAAATATTGAAGGATCCTTAGCCCTGAGGGATCCTCAGTAATATATATTCCCCAATATATATTATGATTACGGCCTTGATTCATGCAAATGATTATGTAGCCTTGCAATTTATGTTATAAATTGCTTATGTTGATCAAAATGTACTATATTGGTTGTCTTTATATCAACTTTGCAGAGTGCCTGGTTCTCGAGATATTCGTAGGAAACTTGCTGCAGACCCCGGGACCAATCAGAGTGAAGTGGCTGGGAGGCGAAGAGAACAAGCCAATTTGGAGGCAAATTAATTTGTTCATTATTTTATGTCGAAATGCTTATCCAAACAACACCAATCGCGGCACTGCACTCTGTTGGATTATAAAGAGGACACATGCAGAATATGAACTTTGCAGGGTGCCCGGTTCTTGAGTGACTCACGAAAATGAGTTACTGCTGCCCAAAAAAGGAAAGACAGCTAGCAAATGCCACAGAGCCGGATGCATTTCTGGGGGGTATTGTGATTACGGAAAGGGATTGTATAATGTTTTATATTGATACCAGAAGGACCCAAAGACTCAACTACCAGTTGGGCAGAGGCTGATGAGGCACACCTGACCCCAATCACCCCTGATCAGCCTCCTATAAAAGTGTATGTCTGGGTCATACATGAATGAACTGAGTCATGTGAAAACCTTATAAATGGATTTGGAATGTATTTCTTCTCACCATTAAATTAGGTTGACACCAAACATTAGGTTGAGTAAATGAAGATATTGGACAGCAATGCCTAACAAATGTAAGTTGCCACCTCTAAACCAGTAGAATCCTCAGTTATTTACTGGCAGTGGGTGGTCAAACCAAAAGTCATACAGCCAATCACCCCTATTCCTACAAAAACCCTGAACTTGAAATGGATAAATACACTCAGGTATAATGGAAATTAAGTGATAATAATAATTATCATGCAATAACAAAAACCATTACATAATTTGTATCAATGCTAGCTATTTTGTCTTTAATAAGTAGATACATCTAACATGACAACTCCCCAGTGTTATCCTGTGCTGTGAGGGGGCATTCCTTAGCAAGTGACACATCCACTGCTGTATGTAGGCCGGGTTCCTGCCAGAGGTGCTCAGAGTAAGCTTGTTTAACTAACCTGATGCATTTCAAGACATGGGAAAGCAAAGGATAATTGTCAGATAATTGATACATGGTCCGACATCTTTGATGTCTGTAGTGAACGGAGGCCCAGGCAAGACAATGTATAATCCATACAGGCTTTATTGTTAACAGGCGTAGTCAGGCAGGCAGGGTCAATAAGCTTGCAGACAGAACAATAGAGGATCTCCGTGGGAGTCAGGTGGCTGAGCGGTGAGGGAATCGGGCTAGTAATCCGAAGGTTGCCAGTTCAATTCCCGGTCATGCCAACTGACGTTGTGTCCTTGGGCAAGGCACTTCACCCTGCTTGCCTCGGGGGAATGTCTCCGACGCAGAAAGTCGGACGTGTAAACAATTTGTCAGCTGGCCAATGTTTATGATATGGTTAACTGAAGCTACGAGACGACGTGGCATTGTCTATCTTGAGAAAATACAATCAGATCAAGCTAAAACAGATTCTGATAGAGAAGCAAGAAATGATCCGGAGCGTCTTGAGACAGAGAAAAGATGATCAGACTGAACAAAGTCATAAAGTGAGGGAACTCAAGACATTGCTCGAACATGTTAACATGAAGTTGCTTGAACAGACTAACAGTGCCAAAACTAATTATGAGAAGTCAGTAGTTGTGAAACAGGCTGAAGGTAGCGCTAATTCTCAAGGGAAACAATAGAGTCTACCAAAGATTTATAGCCTATTTACCTACGATGAAGATGATGTTGTTGCTATAGCTGTGGCTATGCAGAGGAGAGCCAGAGACAGGGAAATGCATTATTAGGGGAAGCAGCGGGTCAGGTGCAGCCAGAACAGAACCTACAAGAGAAGGTTTATATCACAGCAAAACATGATGGGTGAGGTTAATCAGGAAGGCCTGTCAGTTGAACCCCCAGGTATCAATGAACCCTATGTGTGCATATCCAGGTCCTGATGTATGACAGCCTATGTACCTTTATCGCCCATGGTCAGTGACTGAGCTGAGGGAGCTAGGAAAGGGATTTCCTGACATGAGAGGACTCAGCAACATTTCTAAGAGATTTGCAAATAGCTATCAATGCCAACATACCTACTTTTATTGATTTGAATCAAGGCTTAGAGGGTGAACTCCAGACCGGTATGTTGAGAAAACTTAAAGCATAGATTTCTGATGGTGTTTAATGGCAGTAATACTGGAGGGGTGTTGCTTGACTGGAGCAAAGTGTATGATCGCAAACAGAAAAGATGAGGATCCTACAGATGATCTGGTAAGACTTACTAGGATTTACATTTAGTCATTTAGCAGACGCTCTTATCCAGAGCAACTTACAGTAAGTACAGGGACATACCCCCCGAGGCAAGTAGGGTGAAGTGCCTTGCCCAAGGACACAACGTCATTTGGCACGGCCGGGAATCGAACTGGCAACCTTCTGATTACTAGACCGCTTCCCTAACCGCTCAGCCACCTGATTTTTTTTGTTGAAAAAAAAAACATTCTGGTTTTACAGCAGCTGCATCCCCATGCCACTTTATCATGTATTCATATGTGGATTGCTTCCTGAACTCCAGGTAGAAGTTAAGAAACAGGTTCTAAATTGGGACAACAAAAACTGTTGATATGATTATGGATTATGTCAAACATAATTGTACATTGATGCAGGAGAATACAGGAAAGAGTCGATGCAGGCTGCATCCGGCCCTGGATGGAAGGCAGTTTCAATAAAGATGGTAAAGCGAATGTTTGTGCAGCAGAATAGGCCCTATATTCACAAAAGCTACAACTAAAACACGTTTTTACATCGTGACGTTACATCTTACAACTGGCCCTTTGAGGGCAACCATAATGCTGATGTGGCCCTCGGTGAAAATGAGTTTGACACCCCTGCTCTACTTGATAGTTCTCACACCCTATTGTGTAAAGATTTGGTCTGATTGGTTGTCCTTGTGTATAAAGGGAAATGTGATGCATTGTTCTGGGGATTCTTCATCTTCTCCTCAGCTCTGGCTTGTCATACTGTCCTACTCCTTGCTCACCTCTTGCTTTCTCTCTAATTTACAATGATCATGGTAGAGTAGGTAAGATTTAAAGCCTTCATTTTTTAATATGTTTGCCTTGTAATTGATTTCATTCATTTGCAATGTTATTAAATGTTTATTTCATTTAACCTTACTTTGACCATTCTTGCTCTGATTTAACCCATAGAGTCAAATAACTGTAATTGGGTGTGCTTTGCCTTCGGCAAGGGCACAACCTTTGTTCTCTCACATATATATTTATTAGTGTGTTTGCTGCAAGCAACAACACTATTGTTATTCTGCATACTTATTAGTGTGTTTGCTGCAAGCAAAAACACTATTGTTATTCTGCATACTTATTGGGTGTGCTTTGCCTTCGGCAAGGGCACAACCTTTGTTCTCTCACATATATATTTATTGGGTGTGCTTTGCCTTCGGCAAGGGCACAACCTTTGTTCTCTCACATATATATTATTATTCTTTTTATTTTTATTATTCTTTTTGCCCCCCTAAAACTCAGTCAATATTTGGCCTACATAGACAACCTAGGTGTCAAAAGTTTCGTCTTGGTAGCGATTGAGTTGCTTCTATTGGGATTTACGTTCCGTTGCATGGTTTAGGCTCAAGTTAAGTTTTTGTGGCGAAAAGTGAAGCTAACGGTGGCTAATTTGCTAGCCACAGTCACTGACGTTACTAACGTCACTACGTCACTAACGTCACGAAAACACGCATGACTACCTGTAGCAGAACATTCATTTCACATCTCTTAACTTGGGGGATAGCTAGGCTAACTATAGCTTTACTGCAAGGCAGCTGCAGAAACGCCACAAGCAAAGAGGCCAGGGTGATAACTATTTACTCATTTTACTTTGTGATGTGAAACACAATTATGTAATGTACAATATTAGCTGATATTATTAAGGAAGTAGGCCCACATCTACTTTTGGAAACGTTAGTCTACTATTTCACTGAAGCATTAGCATCATGACATTAGCCTCTGTTGCCCGGGCAACACATACTACAGTGGTCTATGATGCATCTGTTTTCAATCTTTAAAATAAACATTCCTCACAAATACATTTTCGTTGTAGGATTTATTATGACATTACATTACAAGTAAACGATTTGTGGGTGAAATTATCATTACCTGTGGTTTCAAACCAGTGTTGCTCACTGCAACGCTGTAGCCTACGCGAGACACTACAAAAACATCTACACAGCTGTAGGAAGTCAAACGGCAACAGAACATGTTCGGCACTCCCCTTACTTAAATCAAAAGTCTATCTAACTGCTAACCTTAACTTCATTGCCACAGCCTAAACTTTGTCAATCTGTTCATGAAAATAATTAATTTCAGCCTAAACCGTACAACGGAACGTTAAATTCAAGCAACGCAATCGCTACCAAGACGAACACAGCAGTAGTCTAGTACTGTACCGTAGTAGTACAATTTACCGGGGCAGCTTCTCCACACAGGGATAGCGCACTTTGCGTTGTTACTGTTGTTACTTAATGATCGCTACCAGTGAGCTTTTCATGAAAGCGATTTTCCACTAAATAAATGTCAAGCTTATTTACGTTTTTGGGGGCATATTTTCAGTTAGAAGATGGTACTGTTTGAATCGCGATTCAATCTTCTACTGCCGGTAACGTCGTAGAATAATCTTCAAAGGGGGTTCTTTATTCATGAATGAATGCAATGAGTAGGCTAAATGCATGAAAATATCACGAGAAGGGAAAAACTTAAAAGGACGTTTACGTCATAGAGATTAGGTCAATTTTTACACCGGTCTGCCAAATTTATTCGTTTTGATTCAACGATGAGGATGCCTTTTGCAGGGGAAATGAGAAGATCTATTTCATTCTACACTTCACTCGTATTTTCAGTTGTAAATGAGCAGCAAAAAAAAATGCTTTTAAATCTATGTAATCTTTATAAATAATAAATATGCTTTTTAATATAAAATATACAGAAATATCAGTTTTAAAAATGTCATTCAAAAACGGACCCCTGTGCAACCGACGCAAGCAAGCACACCCTACAATTATCCCAGAAATTGTACCCTCTCTAGTTCTATTTGTATTGGCATTATTTGATTCATGCTAATACACTGTTCAGTTTCCCATCTTCCTTTAAACCACAGGGGAATTAGTTTTGGTTGTTTGGCCAATATTTAACCCCCTACAGTATTGACGCATAGTATACCTATTTTAGACCATAGTATACGTAGAATAGGTCGCAGGTTCAAATTCTCCCTGTATTATGCTATGGATAAAAGCAACCAATTAATAGCATTATAGTATGAAGCATTGCTTTAATGGCATATGTGGACATGCAGTATGTAAGCTGCTTCAGAGTTTAACTTTGTGCTATTCCCGGTACATATTGAGTTTGCATCAACTCACTTGCCTGTGTATTTCCAATCCAACATTGATACATGAACACCTAACACAGCACTTACTTGTGTAAAGACCTGTCTGTATGACCAAGCAGTTGGTGAGAGGATCTAATACTACAGTGGATAATGAGGATAATGAGGTAACAGTTACAACACTGCTGCATCTGCCTAAGCTGCTCCTCATAGGCTTGTTAGCTGTGTGTCTGGTGTCATGTATTACAGAGCATGTGTGCCCTGCAGCTCCGAAAAGGGCCTGGACACTGACACAACAACAGCAGTACCTACACTGACACAAGGTCCAGATGAAGCCTGAAGGGTGGTCTACAAATCAAATTTGCATACACACACACACCCACATCCATTCACTCAATATTCACACACACATTCTCGTTATAGACTGCATGTTTCCTCATGTGTGTAGCCTGTGCATAAGACAAAGGTACTTTCCACATTTAAATGCAACTGGGTTCTATGGGCCAACTATGTAAAGCAGGGCTCTCAAGTGTTATCAAAATGGGGGGGGGATGTTTTCTGACTGGCTTTTTCCTCTCTAACTCGAGACAACTATTACCTCAGTATGCCTGCTATATAAAAGCCTGCTCGCTATATAAAAGTCCATTACTTTTATATAGCGAGAAATGGCTGAAATGTGAGTCTCACGGCAAATGTGTTAGACTTGAGAGCCATGCTTTAAAGCTATATACACATTCGCCACCCACTTGAAAATAAAATTCTAATCCAGGCTTTATTTGAATTTGCTATTTTAAGCGTGATGCCAATTTCCATGCATTTAAAAGCATTTTGAAGAAACTTTAAAGAAATATACAAATAGTGCATGGCAGCACATTTGTAACTCGAAGCTGATAAGAATGTGTACAGATATATCCATAACATCCAAATGAAAATCCAGAATTGTCCTGGTTTATCCCTAACTGCACACACACTCTGAGGTGAACCCCAGGTCCCCTTGCTTCCTTCATCCGTCCATTATCATTATCACGGTCAGTGTTTTATGTATTTTTTGTTTGTCAGGATTTAGAAGGAATCACAAGTCTACTGCACTTGAATAAGATTACCGCCTACTGTGGCTAGGTAAATAAAGAAATTAACAGGTAAACCAATTAATTCACATTTCTATGCATGTGATATGTTTCTTATCACTTACAGAGGGGGTTTTGGGTTTAGAAGCTGCTTTCCTGCTACTGGGTGAATGTAGTTGATTCACGAACAAAACATCTGTCATGAGAAAATAAACCAACCCCATCTTTTCTCGAAAATGTTGCCAGATTTTATCTCATGATTCTCTCCAAAGCGTTAGTTAAATTGCTGTCGTAGTCCACAGAAACAATTTGAAATATACGCGTGGCATGGAAATCATAGAGGCTGCTATAAATTCTTCTCAGTGCAATATAAAATTATTTAATAGGGTAAAACGCTAGGCTACTACATTAGCACAGAGGGATTGTTTTGCTGCCGTTCACGTGTTGTCCTGCAGAGCCAACGTAAGCACGCGCTCAGGTGACAGGACAGGAGACCACGCCCGGTGCTTACTCAGCTGAAGACGCAGTGGATACAGAAGAAAAGCAGGTAGTTCATTTAGATACCTCAACAAGTGCCCGTCCCTCTCCTCCTTTTCACAACGGTAAGAGTACTACATTTGTTTCACCTTTTCTTTTGTCGTGTTTAATACAAAAGCCTACCCGAATAATAGCTGTAAGTGCCTTTGATGCCTCTTTATCAATCATAATTGCACTCTACTTTAGTATTTTGCTGTGATTCGATAGCTAGGTGTTAAAAGTAGTACAATTGTATCCAGTTTGATACCGCGATTGATCCCTTTTATGTTTGCCTTTAATTCTCTACTAAACGAATCCTTTTTGGATTTGTTCATGTGTTTCTTAATGTGCACGTGAACTATGTAAAATGTAGTTTTGTCAAATACAATATGTGCATGTCTTAAAAGCAAATGAGGTATGACAGATTACAGACATGATCAATTAACAGAAGAGAAAAAAAACAATTACACCCAGGGTAGTTTTTATTGCATGTGGATTTAGTAGCCTAGTTAATTTCAGAAAATCCTGTATTTCTTCACACGGAATTCTATCATGGATTATTTAATTTGAAGAACATATTAGGACGGGCGATAAGGATTTATGAGACTATATCATACAACATGGATTTATAGAAAGCCTTATCAATTTCTAGTGTACAGTAGTTTGAAACGGGAGAACACTTGCCTTACGTTCAGAAAAACGACTTCCACCAATGACTTTAACATAATTAAATTGCATATATTGTAGATTTTATATATCAAAGACTGATAAGCGACTAAGAGGTAACAATGCATGTTGGTCATGGTTAGTTACTGTTTGGTGTTTAGTCACATAGCACAGTTTACTAGCATGTCCTCCATTTTCAGAATGATAAATTGACCCAGTTTGATAGTGTCAGAGACTGGTAATCTGTTTCCCAAATTGTCTCAAGGAAGGGGATGATGGACCCGAATGGAAAAAGTAGCAAGATCCCTAATCCTGCATGCCTTTGGGCCTTTTGTAACTGATAGGTACAAACAAGCTTAGAACAACTAGTACTGACCCCCTTATTGGACATGAAACCTTTTTATATTAGATCAACTGATTTGAGGACATTACCTTAAAAGTATTTGGTATACTTCTCTTGTGTCCCTCCTAATAAATGAATAAAATGTTTCTAAACGAGACACAAGCTGTGACCTCAAAGTAAATTTACTTTGACCTACCAATGTGTCTCTACCTATATGTCAGCAAGCAAAGAAAAGTAAATTAAGTGTGTGTGTTATCTTCAGGATTTCAAAGCCATCATGGGGCGTAAAGAAATCACCTGCAGTTGGAAGAAAAGTGCAAACAACATCAAAGACGTGTTTGACTTCAAAGGAACCCTAGGATCGTAAGTCTTCCTTTTATTACTTCTGCAATTGTGATTTGTACCTACTTTCTATAACAGCCTGAATGAATTTCCTTGACAGATACCACCCACTCAATTAAGGCTAAAGGCAGAACCTGATATTGGAAAACACATTTGTATCATAATATTGAAACATTTTGACCACAAATGTAAAGCCATAACATTCAGGCGTGGCAGCCATTGTATTTGAGCCTGACTAGCAATTTCTAGTGACTAGCGGCTCTTCTTAATTTAGGGTGAAGTACCATTACTGGATTAAGTGGATTATGAAGAGACCAACTTTAACTGTTCCCTGCAATTGAGACCAGTTTGGCAACGCTGCTGAGATAATCCCTGATCACAGCCCAAAGTTTGTTCTTGAATGAGCTGAGACACACAGGAACCTTCTTCATAACCAGAGTTTATCACAAATGTATTTGAGGCCTCCATACACTTAAAGAAAGTTCATACCTGACTTGAGTTTGGAAAGAGGGTATTGAGTTGAAACAACACAAAAGACAGAGGTCATTTCATAGGGTTATATCGGTGAAGTGGATTCGGTAGTCTTGTTGAATTAGCTCACGTACACACTCTAGTCGTAATTACCTTCTGCTGGACATGCAACATTTTGTTTAAGAACACTTATTTGGAGAACACAACCCTAAAATAATTTGGTATACTTGTATTTAGTTTTTGATCCTGCCAATATATAAAAATATGCCTCTATATGAGATCCACACAAACACACATACATAAACACTTCTACATACAGTTTTCAGACACCTACCTTTATGACCCCTCCTCACAAACACACACACAGACACATTCTTGCCAGGCCTCTAATCCCTTAATTGAAGAGGATGTACCCTCGCTGCTGTGAATGACGTCAGTGCTAAGCAGCCTGGCCTACACACACACACGGTTGTGCCATGCCCATCTAACCAGCAGTGCAGTGAGAGATGTAAGCAGCTTGGGATGAGGGGATCGGGATCTATGGGGATGGATGCTCAGACAAGACTAAAGGCCGCAGTATGCTTCTGCGTCTCCGTTTACGGATGGGCGGGCGCACGGATACGCACGGATACGGACGGATAGACTGCGTTTATGGTTCTCCGTAGGCTGTGGGTGCTGAAAACAATTCACCGCCAGAAGAGTAGGTGGCGCAACGTTTTTTTGTAAATCGTCGTGGAGTGTTTATTTACCTAGGTTATCGAGAAGTCGGAGCAAATGTACAAATTAGCCGTTTCATCAATAAAATACGCACATTTCAGCAACTACACTGCCCATTTCTCGTCACATTTTAATTCAGATGCTGATTTACATGTACTGTTTAGCTGAAATATGAATTGTGAAAACTTACAGCAATGGCGGTCAAAGGATTCTGTTCGTCCTGTTTATCCCGGCAACCCCGCCCCCACCCCTGACTCAAGCGATTCTTAATACTGACCAATCACAGCCAAGGGGGTCTCCGTAGCTCTCCGTCGCTCACGACGGATAGTTAGAAAATTCAGGAGGTGCACGTCGAGCTCTCCGGGGCTCTCCGAGGGCTGACGGAGAGCTCGTAGAGGGCGTTCCTCGGAGGAGAGGGCGTTCCCATGTATCCGTTTTTCGAAAAACGCAGAAGCATATATAAGCCTTAATAAGCCGGGTTTTATCATCACATCAGTAGAACAGATTACCACATTTTCAGCCTCCAAGGATCACAGGAGAGTTCCATTCCAAGATTAAGGGATATCAGCACCTCTATACAACACTTCTTCCTGGATCTCATAGTCTGTCTGGGGCACTGGAAGTGTGTGGGGGATGGAGGGTTCTGGAAGCTGATCAAACTTAATTTAGCACGTGGTACCAGCTTGACTGGAACTTGAAATTACTAATTCACAGAAGTATGGCTCTGTTAAGTAAAACTTAACATTTGAGTTTTTGTTACTGTTCCACAACATAATTTGTTCTTAAGTATATTAAGCACATTCTCAAATTATAAGTGCAGGCTGAATTTGTTGTATTGCCTATTACACATTATTGACTTATTACTTGTTCTTAGTAACTGCAATTGCACTGTAACAAGGATGCTTAATGTAAAGTTGAACCCATTGGAATTATGAGGAATTGTAAAGCAGCTGTCTAAATTTGTATTATCTAAGCATTAGATATTTTTTAAGTCACCCAAGTTAACTTTGCATAGCTCCGGAGGAGAGTTTGGGAGGAGGAGCATTATATGCATTATAGAGCATATGTATATTCATAACATAATTAATTTTCAAAACCACAATTTGAATAGGCCTATAAGGCAGTCAACAAAGCACATACCGGTATATGACATACTTGATATACACTACTTTGTATGTGAATGACCATAAATGCCATTATTAGCCTACCATATAAGCATGAAGTAGGCAAGTTATGTCAAAACATTTATTAAGATAAAGCAATTGATCAACTTTTAGTTTTACGTCAACAGAAATTTTCCAATATAGGAAATATATTGTAGATGCATTTCTAAATATAGCAATGTTGGGGCTGTTAAGCATCTCCATAGATCTTTTCTTAATATATACAAATATATACACCTCTACATTGGCAAACTTCAATCAGCCTCACAAATCTAGGTTGTAATCTTTGTATAGTTACTCACATCTTTTCACACAACCCCACATTTTGTTCTGTAGGACACCTGATTACCTGGTTATAGGCACCAGTTATTCCAACCACATGGTGGAGCAGGTCTCACCGATTTCTGGATTAATTGCGGGAACAAGATACCAAATTATTTTAAGTTGGCGAGCGTTAGACAATAGTGTTAGACTATACACCAGTACCTTAGCTGGTACCCCAGAGCCTTTGCATTTCCATGGTTACACCCTGGGTCTTAATCCAGTCTTATTTTGGAAAAAATCACCAGTATGTTTTTTTTTTTTTATACTTTTGGTGTCACTCGGCTAATTTAAGAATATCTACGTATATACTGTATATAAATGTTATGAGGGACCAAACAGGAAATAAATATGTCAGTCAATATAAATATAAGTCTCAATACATACATTTAATTCCTGAATATAATAAATTCATCTGAAAAATATATAGAATTCCTGAATATATAAATGTAACTCCTAAAATGAATGATGTAAGTCAGAATCTAATGTAACTATAAATATAAAAATGTAACTCAGAATATATACATGTAAGTCTGAATTTATAAATGTAGATCTGAATATATGAATGTTACTCTGAAAATATTAAAACATATTTTCTACTCAGCCATATCACAAGACTTTCTGGTCACAAAAATGGACGTGGTTGCAGCTATTGTAAATTTCCTTTACAAGTGTAACATCAGCATCAGTCACATTTTAAAGTACAATCAAAGATAATCACATTACATTAGAGTGTCCTTATTTTCTTGGTATTTAGAGTTTTGTAGTGTGTGCCAAAATTCACAGGGAATGGCTCAGCTAGTGAAGTATTAAATTATATCTTAACCAATGGGTTAAGGGGGTTTCATAAAGTTTCTTGCTGCAGCATAGGACTGAAGCAGAGGAAGACTGCGTAATGGCTCAATGCCAAGTTCCAATGCACACCAAACTATGGAGGAAGTAGTCTGCATGCTATTTCGCAGAGTCTTTCAATCAGGCTGTTGAGAAACCTTTTAAGAGCTATCATAAAAGCAAAAAGGATATGATACGGTCCTCAATATGTCTTGAGGTTGTTTTAAATATATTTACATTTGTTTGGTCATTGCCAAAGTAAAGAAAATCATCTAATTCTGATCCAAAATGCCATAATTCCGCTGTGTGCCTAATGTACCAAAATGCTGTAACTGTGGCAATTAAAATGGTTTTGGAGCCAACAGATGATGTGTCTGATTTAAGACCTCAACATGATATTCAAAGATATTCCTTGAGACAAAAGTTCTACATTTGTATATACAGTACATATACACACAATAAAGTTCCAGGTCACAATAGCCAGGTCAATACCCATTTTGTTGTCTTTTGCAGGTTACATGTAGTTTATAACTAGCCTGGCTCTGCCCTCCTACGTACTTCCGCTCAATTTTTATTTTGCTTCTGTACTAGGTCTGGCCATGAGGTACGTAAGTCAGATGTCTCCGGTAGATTTTCTACCGGCGAATCAGCGAACAGAGGGAGTGGCTGAGAACAATGACGTTGATGTCGTGCGCTAGTTTGTGTTGTAGTTCGGTAATGGCGGCGGAGAAAGATACGAGCGAAGCCATTCGTTCCGTTGTGGCAACACTGCCAAATATCTATAAACTAAAGCCGGAGCAAGAACAAGTTTTGCTGAGTTTTGTTGGTGGCCATGATGTTGTGGCCCTCCTCCCCACGGGGTTCGGGAACAGTTTGATTTTCCAGCTATGGCAGCTAGCTCTGTTACAGTAGTGGTGAAGGAATTGGCGAACGCTAGCGATTGTTTATGGCAGATCAGAGTGGCTCTGGCCAGATCCAATAGTTTTAAACTTCAACAGAGTACCCGCCTACAAGGAAGTCAACGCTTGTCAATGGAGCGAGGCCTGACTCTCTATACAAATGAAATGTATGAGAGTCTGGTTAGGACCAGGCTAGTTTATAACAGGCTTGAGACCTAATCCTTATGGCACTGTAGCTATTCCCAGGCTCATGGGTTAAGACAAAGCAGGCTCAGAGAACACACACACACATGAAGGCACACGAGTCCTTCCACTCAACATGTCATAAATACATGCATACACTGCCAACCATTCTGCTTTCTCATTCAATGCGTTCACGTTTTTATTTTGTTTTATAGTGTCTGTCTCAACATTGAGCTTTAATATGAGTCACTGTTTTCAACAAATAATCAAATATACAGCCTGTATTTAATGATGATATATTTACAGAAATATGAATCAGGTTTAATCATGTTAATATGCTCAATGTCTCATAAACATTTTGTACTCTCTGTCTCTCTCCCATTACCCTCTCTTTACTCTCACCCTTTATCTCTATATTTCGACTTTTCACCCTCTATTTGTGTGTGTGTTTAGGGGGGCATTTTCAGAGGTCTACATGGTGAGAGAGAAGACGACAGGGAACCTTTATGCTCTGAAGTGTCTGAAGAAAAAACACCTCGCCCACAGTAACCTGGAGAACGAGATCTCTGTACTAAGGAGGTGAGACTCACCAACACACAGAATCACACCATTCACACATCCTCATTCACACAGTCATTTACATTTAGTCATTTAGTCATTTTAGCAGACGCTCTTACATTTACATTTACATTTTAGTCATTTAGCAGACGCTCTTATCCAGAGCGACTTACAGTAAGTACAGGGACATTCCCCCGAGGCAAGTAGGGTGAAGTGCCTTGCCCAAGGACACAACGTCATTTTGCACGGCCAGGAATAAGCCATCTGACCCCCCTGCTCTTCAGTCATAAACCTAGTCATTCATCTCACTTGTCTATCATACAAGTTAATGTAACTAATGTTGACAAATGTTTCATCCATCTCAGGATAAAGCATGAAAATGTTGTGGGACTGGAGGACTTTTATGAGACCCGGACTCACTACTACCTTGTCATGCAGCTGTGAGTTGTAACAATAATATGGTATAGGAATTCTAAGAACTCTAGAAAGATTGCTGAGAATGTGCTCGCATTTAGGTTTTTTTTTACAATAATGTCTACTGATGATAGGGATGAAGAATGCAGTGACGTTTACTGTTGTGATGATGCCAGTAACCGTGGGTGTGTGCTTGTGTGGGTGTCTGTCTCCAGGGTGTCAGGGGGAGAGCTGTTTGACCGCATCCTAGATCGGGGGGTGTACACAGAGAAGGACGCCAGCCAAGTGATCAGTCAAGTATTGAAGGCAGTCAGTTACCTCCATGAGAACAGCATCGTACACAGGGACCTCAAGGTACAACACATGTGAAGAATGCGCAAAGCAAGAAATGCATGTAGACACACACAGACATACACCCCTATACATAATACATACATTTACACATTTTATACAGTTTTTTTTTTTAAGGGTCAGAAAATCACCCCAGGTCTACTTTCTCTGCATCTCTCTTTTTCTCTCTCTCTCTGAGCAGCCAGAGAACCTGCTGTACTACAACCAGGATGAGAACGCAAAGATCATGATCAGTGACTTTGGACTTTCTAAGATGGCCGACCACGGAATCATGTCCACAGCCTGTGGAACGCCAGGATATGTTGGTCAGTTGCATTGCAAAAGTTAAGGTCATCAAACCAAGGAAGATGGATCACTCAATCCTCACATCTACTCTTTTTCCACAGCTCCTGAAGTTCTAGCCCAGAAACCTTACAGCAAAGCTGTGGACTGCTGGTCCATCGGAGTCATCACATACATCCTGTGAGTATGAATAACTTAAACAAACAATACCAAACAGTATGTGGAAAGATGTGATAGATTGAAGTCATGAATGGTGTGGTATATCATACCCGCTCAATGTTTTATAGATTTTACACTACAGATACATCAGAGGAAAACTTTAAAACCAATCATTTCAGTGTGTTTCAGAAGTCAGTTAAACAGCAGGTTATTAGCTAGCTGGTTAGCCCTGCCATTTTTGCATATGAGCTGCTGCCTATTCCGAACGAACAGTGACATAGTAATAATAAAATAGAACTACGAAGAGGTTGTACCTGTGAAATAGCATGAACGTGAACATAAAATACTAGGAAATTAGGTCATACATGACTGTATTCTAGCTATGGCTGTGTCTCCCTGACAGATTGTGCGGCTACCCTCCATTCTTCGAGGACAATGAGACGCGTCTCTTCTCCAAGATCATGAGAGCAGACTACGCCTTCCACGCCCCCTTCTGGGATGACATCTCAGAGTCCGGTGAGTCACAAGGCCATCTAACACCATGAAGAGTTCATTGGTAGTCAGGAAAACCAGTAGAAAACGAAAAGAAACACAGTCCTAGAAACATTTTTGACATTTTACATTAACTTACATTTGGTGGGGACAAATTTACGGCTTATGGTTCCCAGGTGACATCATTTTAAGATTGAGACTAGCGGTTGACCTACATGGACTTAAATAAACATCTTTAGTGAGGTCATGAGCTTTGATTTAGGGAGCCAGAATACTTGGTAATCCTATTTTAGTCCCACCCTTTCAGAATAAACGTTCAGATATAAATAGTAATATAAATAATAATAAAATGTAATGAATTGCATTGTTTGGAAGGTTGATTTATTGATAATAATATAATCACTTAAATACAAAATACAAATTATATAAGATGGATAACAAATAGAAGAAGGTGTATTTTCACTTAAAGGTTCATATCAGTATTCTCAGAGCTACAGTATAGAACCATTTTATGAATCTTGGTAACATCTTTACATAACCAGCACCATGTAATTGCATTGCTTCTGCCTTTTGTTTTCCTCATAGCAAAAGACTTCATAAGGAACATGATGGAGAAAAACCCTACTAAGCGCTACACCACAGAACAGGCTCTCAGACACCCCTGGTGAGTCTGACCCCTTAGACACACATAACAATAATGTCAGAAGTGATGTTCCCATAGCCTGAGCGCAATAATCAAACACTTACCATCAGCGAGATAGCTTAATTAACATTTTCTGTCTCTCAAGGAAGTAGAAAATAAATTGATAGTCGCAGGTTGTGCAAGGGTAAGAATAACAGTGTTATTTCCGATAGGATTATTGGGAAGACGGCGAGTAGCCAGGACATCTACAGCTCAGTCAGTGAGCAGATCCAGAGGAACTTTGTCAAGTCCAAATGGAGGGTAAGAAACATTGTGCCTTCCCTCAAATGAACCATATTGGATCCGAATGCTCAATC
Organism: Osmerus mordax; assembly: GCF_038355195.1. Lineage (NCBI taxonomy): Eukaryota > Metazoa > Chordata > Actinopteri > Osmeriformes > Osmeridae > Osmerus > Osmerus mordax. The sequence continues at coordinate 3,523,324 of NC_090050.1, read as the reverse complement.
CTAGCGTTGAAGGCACTCAAACAAGCTTTGTCTAACTGGATCAGGTAACAGTCAATGCCTCATTTGTGTTATGGTGTCCTGTAATGTTGAACTTTGTGTGTGTGTATGTCACAGCAAGCCTTCAACGCCACAACAGCAGTCAACCATATGATGAAACTGCAGCTCTCTCATGCCGCTCCCTCAGCAGCTCCCCCAACTGTACCCAACATTGCTGTAGTCAACGCCTTCCAGAATCCCCTGTGTGGTCTCAGCAACCTAACAGACCTGGACAGCAACGGAAACCTTCCCATCCCGACAGACCACTCAACTCCAACTGCCAATCCCGAGCAGTGTAGGGGCCCGCCCCTGAGAGCCAGTCACAGCGAGCCCATGCACTGCCCCTCTGTCACAGAGAATGGAAGGGGTGCCCACGCCTACCACTCAGAGAGTGGATTTGCAGCAGTTAGCAGGTGAGCATCCCAACTAGATGAAACCACATTTTGTATAATGCCCAGTGAGGTTGCACCTTTATAATACAGTGTACCCAAACAGCTATTGGAGATACTGGAGCTCAATACCGGGTTAGGAGGGGGAAGAGGCGAAAGCTTTTATTTTAGATCAGGTTTTATATATATAACCAAAAAAAGCACCTAACCCCAACCTTAACGCCAAACTTAATCCAACTAATCCAATTTATCAATGCAGAAGCATTCCACTTGACTTTCCTGATTGAGAAAATAAATCTAAACGTCACCTGCACAATTAATTTTGGATATCAACTTATTATCATGAAAGAACATAGAGATGCAGCAACTAATTTCCAATTATGATAATTTCTTTATTGTCTGTGCAGTTTGTCTCTTTGTCAAGCGAGTTTGTATTCTTGTTTGCAGCTGTGAGGCCATAGACAGAGGGACCAATAGAAAAGGCCAGAACCTACAGACCGGGGTGTGTTCCATCATGTGATTGGATAAAGAACCCCTTAAGGTATAATCTCTAAACATAATATTGTTTCACCCAATGTAGATTTACATTTTGTTCACTTAGCAGACACCTAAAACAAAATACAAATTGTGCATACAGTAAGTATTTCAGGGGTTTAGAGTCATGGAACAGTCTGTGTTTTACCAAGCACAGTGCAAAAATAACAACATCTCAACTACCAGGCACAGTGTAAAAATACCTAAATCGCCACTACAGTGCAACAACAACATTGCAAGTACAATATTACAGTGCAACAGAAACAGCATCATATGTTAAGGGCAACATTGACAATTGTGTGGATGCAGTCTGTTGTGAGACAGTGCTACCACAGGATCACAAATACAGCGACACAAAATGTACAGAATTCTTAATCAATGAAATTGGTTTAAATCTCACTGCTTATTATTTCTTCTATTTTTTCCTTTTTCTCTCTCCCAGTTATTCTTGGTGAGCTGTTCAGCTTTTGCAGTCTGAAGACTTCCTGTAGAATTGTGCAGGTGCTGCACCCTGCTGTTTGAATCATGCAGTGCTTCACTGGGACTTGAAGACCAAAAATTGGTCAGATTCTTAACCCTGAGGAAAACAGGAATGTCATTGCAGTAAACCCACCCACCCTTACACTTTGAATGATCTGAGGCAGGCCGCTGAAGAGGCATCAGCAGAGTAAAATACTGCATTATATTCTAAGACATCAGATATTTTACATATACATGTATACAACATAACGTAAACAAATTATTTACTGGGAATATAATTGCAGGAATTTATGTCAGCTGGGATGGCAGGGAATTTGCTGTTAAATTCCATGTGACCAATAGACGGTGTTGGAATCAGGAAAAGTGTTTTGGGGAAATGGCATTTCAAGTTGTCGTCTATCAAGGTGACATATCAGAGTGTATTTTTGTATCTTCTCTAAAACCTTTTGTATCTTATATCTTCTGTCATCCTGCAATATTAGCATTTCGACTCCTCTGAAACTTGCCGACATGTATTGTTTCTGTGTTCTTTGCTGTTATTATGTACCACACCATAGGCCAAGATTTCTCTGTGACAGAAAATACCATTACAAAGAAATATCAATTTAGCCATGTGACTACACAAAATGACAACCATAGAAGTATAATTCTAATTCTATGGCTGTAACCTTCTTGTTTTATTTTTGTTTGATTGCTGCAGGAAGTTGCTGAGAAATTTGTGTTGGCTGTTGAATTGTTTAATTGACCTTTTCATGGGTCTCATGCAACAACTCATACTGTGTAAAGCCATTGGACATAAGATGTTTTTTGTCTGGCTTTTAAGACCACTATCGGTAGAGTTTATATGTGCCACTTTTATGCCATACACGCTATAAAGTTATACTAGTATCATCATCAATAGACTTTGAAATATTGTATGTAAAATGTATGAACTTGTTTGCTTCTTGTCTTTTCTCAATAAACATTTGAATCACAATATACTTTGCATAAGCTCACACTCCCCCCAACCCCCATTATGTGACTGGTGAACAACAAACAAGGCTAAAAGGCTGTGAAAACTAGTGAATAATCTGTTTATTGAGAAAAAGATTTGTGGGTATTTGACCAAGTTTTATGCTTACTGTGAGTACACACAAAAAATATGCAACATCTCTCTGAATAGCAAATCTTTAACCATCAGTTGAATACTTTAAACTTTAAAACTTTACATTTTACTAGGAATGTCATGCCATAATGTGTTCTAACAGTACATTGCTGACAATTAGTATGTAAGTAACCTTCTGGAAAACTTGAAGTTATCCATCTTCAAGTTTTCCAGAAGGTTCCATGAAATCGTCACATGTTTTGTTGGTAACATCCAAAACATTATAAACTCCTATTTTTTTAATAAAAAAAATAAAGTGTAATTGAGCATATTTTACTATAATCTCTAGGATCAGGAACATTAGATTGTAACACTGCTGAACAGTAATTATGTACATGTAAGTGGACTGGACTGCACATTAAAAGCATTAGGTTGCAATTCATATAATTAAATATGTAAATCATTTAGATGAACACATTTGGCCCCATATTGGCTCCAAGTATTACATTACTACCTTGTTACGGTAAATAAAAAAATAACAATAATTCAATTGAATACTGAGAATTTGTTATGGCTGTCAGTGTAATACAATTTCCACTGGTGACAACTATTTGAAGTGCAGTGCCAACCAGTGGAAGTATGTTGTAGGTGTTTGAGATGCGTCTTTTGACCCCTCATCCCTGGCAAGTGGACAGGATGGTAACCTTCTCACGGAGGTCAGCCAATATTTCCTGCAGCTTGGCATCCAGGCCACTCAGCCTCTCCGACTTCTGGAGGACCTGGTTCTGCAGATCACGCAGGGAGTCGGCTTTGCCTGAAAAGAGGGTTGTAAACAAAAAATTGTTGATAAATTCGAAAGCAAACTTTAAAATGACAACATTTGACAAGTACTTAGTATTTTGTTTTGTTATTTGTTACTAAGGTTCTTATCCAACAGATCAGATGGGTTCAACATACTTTTTATTTTTTAATGTCCTGGACTTTACTGCCTAAATGTTCTTATGTTTGTGATTCATAATATGCTCTGATTTGACTATGTTTTCCTGGAATTCATCTTTACCTGCAAGAGCCTTCATCATGTCTCCTGTGTCCTGGGCCAAGGACCCACCCTCTTTCTGCAACATCTGGAGACGATTGCCTGCTGACCCCACCGCATCACCATCCCCGTTGGCCTTTGCTGCAGCCTGCAGCTTTTTGAGTTGCTTCTCCAGGGTCACCAGATCCTACACACACACACACACAGGTAGATGTGAGCAGATCATTACCTAAAAAAACAATCTCTTAGCAAAACATTAATAAATTCATCGATCACACAGACAAACATGCTGTACACAGACACATTCCTGTAGGTCTTGTTGCTGTGGCTATATGTGTGGCGGCCTGCGGAAACCCGTCGGATGTCGCGGCCGCTCATTGTTGGCTATAAGCCATAAAAGATCGAAAATAGTTTTCTGTCAAAATTGAGATTTTTGATGTTTTGTATAGTTAACACCCTAAACTTCATTGTAATGTACAAAAAGTATATGATTACTAATGAAAAACTGTTAATTTCAACAGTTTTTGGACATGTCAGCTAGCAAGATTTTCAAGCCATGTCAAATCAAATGCTCAGTTTGCCTGCTCTTTTGAGTGCTGCAGCAGCCCCAAACAACTGATCAATTAAGTCAGGTTGTTAAACTTAAAAATAACTTGCTGAGAAGTTATTAATGTAGACTATAGTTAAACTGACATTTACATTCTCAACGTGATTACGAACAAAAGGATTTCCTTTCCATATTCGCCACAGTAAAGTAGAATGAAACGGAGTGGAATCTTTGAATGCAGTTTTCTCCCTTATCACTTTTTGACACAGGTCAACTTTAAAATGATGTAACTTCAGTTGTGATAAAGATATCTGAGTGATTTAAACATATTTGTATTCAGGAGAGTTTGTAGTTTCTAAATATGTATAATACCCAGAAAGGTATTCAGTTTCCCCAGGCCGCCACACATATTCATGTAAAACTCTGAAATTAAAGTGTACACAATTACCTCAGCTGCAGCATCTGCTTCTCTCTTGGCTTTCCCAGCCTCTCCTGTTGCATTCTGGGCCAATTGGCCTCCAGAGTTCAGCAGGGCCTTGAGCCCCTCTAGTTGAGGCTTCATGCCATTGTTCAGGGCAGTCACCTCTCCCAGGGCCTTAACCGCTGGGTCCATTTGAGCCTGAGCCTGGGGAGGAGAGGGATTGAAAGAATGGAAAGAGGGAGATGTTATAGAGAATAAATAGGAAAAGGTATGTAAAATAAGAACTATTACTTTCATCCATTATGTTGAATATTTGAACATAACAAACTAAACTTGTTGGGGGTTTGAATAATTATTATTTTACACAAAATAGTTACACATTCTATGCAAATCTATTTTCTAACTTTTACTTCCGTCTTTTTCCCCAAAGGTTTCCCAACATTCCTTCTGTTCTGCCTATTGGCAAATGCCATTGACCAAGAACTTGGGTCATTGGGCTCAAATTCAACAAAGCTGGGGTGCTTTGCCACTACACTTTATTGGAATGTCCATTTAAAATTAGCAAGGAAAAGTGACAAAATCTGAAAAAAAAAAAATTAACAGCGCATAGATATTGACAATTATGTAATGTTTGCATTGGGGCTGCCAATGAACCTAGTGTCTGCAAAAACGACTTGTACACTATTGCCCACAACCACGCATCCATCCAGCAGCCGTACCTGCCTCTCCTTCATCTACCTCTTTCTCTCCCTCTCTTTCTTACCTCAACAAGGTTGTTCTGTAGGTTTTCTAAAAGGTCCGTGCTGCCTTGCAGTTTGTCCTCCAGGCCAGAGAGAGAGCCTTCCACTGAACGGAAGCCGTCCAACAACCTGTCAGCCTCATCCTTCACCCCCAGTGCTGCATCCCTGATTTTCAGCAACATAAGACACCATGCAACTGTGTTACTTAGTGAAAAGGGAGAAGTCATCCAACTGAAGTTTACTTTTAGCCGAGTCAGTATCCCTTCAAGTTGGTATTTTAAGTAGTTTTTTTAATCCTCAAAAGAAAATAAACGTAATCATGAGTTGTAATTTCTCTCATTTTTGACCAGAGTTTCATTAACAGGAGTTATAGCAGCACACCTGGAATCCTGGGCCTCCTTTAGCAACCGTCTGGCTGTGGCTAGCTGTGGCATGGTCTGGTCCAGTAAGGAAGTGCTGTCTGGTAGCCCTGCAGCCAGGTCCTTCAACTTCTGAAGCTTCTTCTTCAGATCGGCAAGGCTGAAGGGCAGCTTGGCGTTCAAGATCCACTCACTCACCTCCTGAATGTGGGTCAGGTTGGAGGTCGGGTCTGTGGAACAGAAGGGGAAGCGAGGCGTAGAAAAGGAGGTAAAAGAGGTTCTGTGTTTTGTTAATCGACAATAATGATCCATTTGTGTATTCTATCCATCTATCTTCTAAAGATATTCAATGGTGCTTCGATGACTCACCTGACAGGAAGTCCTTCAGCTCTTTCACAAAGTCACGTGTTTCCCTGAGATCTCCTTCCAGGTCGTCCCGAGCCTTCCTCATCTGATTCGTCAGCTCGTCTGTTGACTTCCTCACCTTATTGGCCATATCTTGTGTTTCCTGGATCTATGAAACAGGAAATGTGAGGAGTCAAATATTATCACATGGTCAACAGGAGAGAACCTAAAATCATTAGAATTTTGACATTATTGCTTGGATTTTGTGAAACAAATTGTATATGTAATTTACCCCTGGTATTCATGATCATTTTCCTCTTAAAATATACATAGTTTTAATTGTCACTCACTCAAGTCAGAATTATGTTTAAAAAAAAAAGCTTTCTTTTAATAGTCTGAATTGTTCCCTAGAAAAATCTCCAATCAAGTATCTCCATAATACTTCACAAACTGTAGTCTACATACAGGCTGACAGGTATAGCTATTCTCCTGGCTAATGTATGTCTGCTACATGTTAGCCTGTGTGACATTAACTCACCTTTGCCTCTGTCTGTGTGATCTTCCTGCTGAGTTGCTGCAACCTCTTCTTTACCTCCTCTGCATCACTCACAGCTCTGGTCCCCAGTGGCAGAGCTCCCACACAAGTCTCCCCACGGCCACATGGGGGTGCTCCTTCAGCAGGGCACAGCTGCCCCACGCACTGTAGAGGGGTGCAGGGGGCCGAGCGGTCACCGCCACAGACCTAACAACGGAGGATGGTGAATCTAAATTCAAATCAACTCAAACAAACCATGGTTAAATAAACTGACCATGTGGAGATGATAGTCTTCCCCTAATATAAACAATGATTCAGACAGAAGGTTTTAAAAAGTACTTTACTTAAAGGGATGGGGGTGGGTGGGGGGAGGATAAAAAATGCTATACATTTTGATTAGGTAATTGACTTCACAGAAGTGATGACCTAACTTTCTGGTCAAGGTTACCTGTTTAGCTGCAGGAGTGAGGTTAGGCTTTGTGGCCAACTTGTCTTTCAGTTTTTCCAGGTCTCTAATATTTGCCAGTTGAAACTGGTTCTGAAGGTCAAGAGCATCCCCTCTGACCCCTGTTGACTGCTCGACTGTCTTACTGCTGGCGCCAATACTTTTTCCCGCATCCATTGATTCATCATAGGCCTTCTTTATGGCAGCAATAGCACCTGGTAGACAAGACACGGGTAGATTTTGAGGTTTATATTGATTGTGACAGTCAGTTCTATGGTTAAGTACTTCAGACCAACGTTTTACTTTCTGTTCAGTTTTAACCAATAGCCATGTTACAACTGCAGGTTACCAAAGAAGTATCTCTCTCTTCCTCTTTCTTTCCCTCTTCCTTTATGTCTTTCTCTCCCCTTCTATTTATCTCCTTCTTACCTGCGTGGTTGGAGCTAACTGCGTTTCTGACTGCGTCTTTCGTGATGTTGTACTCCAGGCCGAGACTGTTCAGGAGTGCCTGGAGATCATCTAGCTGCGAGCCCAGATTGGACACTCGATCCTGGGGTAACAAGTTCCCATCCACCTGTATCATCTTGTCTCTGGAGGATTACCACCAATAAATAAAACAATGAGTCAAGTTAATAGGTTAGGTGACTGTAACAACATCAACATCAACCTGGTGTCCACCCACCTGAGTTTGCTCAGCTGGAAAAGAGCTTGGTTGACCTGGCTGACAGAAGTAGGCGGGAGAGGCAGGGAGTCACATATCTGCATAAGCTGGGTCTCCAGGGTTTGAATACGTGGGCCCACATTGTAAGAGCCTGTAACTTCGGTGAGAGAGGGTAAGTTGTGGGAGAACTTCATCAGTCCCAGGGTGAGGTTCTGGAGCTGGGCGTCCATGGAGAAGAAGCAAGATGGGCAGACATCACAAGTGGGGAAACTACTGCAGTGACCACGGCTGCAGGCATCGCAGCGGACACCTGTGATGCCCAGGCGACAGTGACAGACCCCTGTACGCTTGTCACACCCTCCATGTACCGTTGCACCAACAGCACATTCACATGCTGTGGAGAGAGGGAATGAAAGAAAGGGGGGTAAAAAAGAAAGAAAGGAGGAGTGTTACAGATTCATATTAGAATAAAGACCGGTAAAAACCAGTTTATGACTAGATGGGACAGGAGACAATTACGTTTGCAGCCTCTGAGAGGGTCTCCATAAGAGTTGTCGGGGCATTCTGTACAGGTTCTTCCTCCGAACCCTGATCTGCACTCACACTGACCAGTTACCTAGAGAAAACAGAGAAAATAATCAAATGGATGGCCAAAATGCACCACAGAGTTATTTCATCAGCTACTGTACAATGGGAAAAACAGGTTTTTGCTATATAGCCTTCAACATTCAACTGACATATCTACCGGTAATTGAGTCCATATTTATTTCAAGCTGCATTGTTTAAATGCATGCAAACTTATGATATCTCAGAAGTCATATTGTTTCACAAATTGTGAAAAACGTCTCTAAGAAAATATGTTGAAAACTGTGAAATGTCCCTACAAGTTTCATTGAATTGGGTTGGTGTGACAGGTTGGGTTACACTGAGTGCTTACTGCGTTACAAGTGTTGCCGTGAGAGTTTGTGAGGCTACAGCGACAGGGCTCACAGCCGCCAGATAAGGAGGTGCTCCAGTAACCCTGGGAACACAAGGTGCAGGTCAAGCCTTGGTAGTTGGGTCTGCAAGGACACTGCCCAGTCAGGAGGTCGCACACAGTGGACCGAGAGCCATCAATAGAGCAAGAGCATTCTGAGATAGAAAGAGGGAGAGAGAGGGTTAGGCTGAGACATGCAGAAGTGTTCACAAAAATGCTAAAAATGAGCACCACACACACTACATACATCTCTCTAAACAACGATAATAAATAATGACTTTGTGAGGCTTTGTTGAAATGCAAAAGTTTAAAAGTCACCCACTAGTGCAGCCCAGTGGGTTTGATGCTGTCAGACCATAGTAGCCCATCCTACAGCGGTCACAGTGTGGTCCCTCCACGTTGGCCTTGCAACGACAAGACCCTCTGGTATCATCACACTGACCGCCATTCTCCGCCCCCTCTGTACTGCAATGACACCCTGTTTCATATAAGAAGAAAATGTACAGTTTCATAGTTTGATTAATACAAAAATGTCACCTCGAGTATCTTAGATTTCAATAGTGTTGAGATTTAGTAAACTGAATGGTGAGATTGCATTCAGAAAATCCTTTCTGATTCTTTTGGTTGGAAGATGAAAGGATATAATATTTTTTGCTATTGGAAGTCAATAGTGCAAATACAGTTATTTTAATGGATGATGTGAAGTTGTTCTTGGATCTTATTTTTATTATTCTATAATGGTTCACAAAATATAATTGTAAACCATCACAGAAGTACGGAACTTTCATTTTAACTTTACTAAGATGATAACCAGTGATTGGGAAACATTGTCTGCAAACAAACACAAAGAACCCAAATGGGTCTCGGAGCGTATCCTGCCACGCGGAGGGATACCATATTGGAGTGGTCCATTGCTACATTGCCGCTTAACATGGCAGCTAAACATATATTTATTTCTAGCAAACAGCTCATCCAAACAACTGCGACATTGCAGGTTCTTGGGCCTTGATCAATACACCTGCCGATTTCAAACAATGCCCGGTTCTGGTTATAATAAAGCCACAGATACACTGACACACACATCGTAATCTGGGCCTGGCACATGAAAGTGATGTGAACACAGACAGATAATATCCTACCTTCTGAAATACTTTTTTGGATGACGGGTAAACGAAAGGTATGTTTATAAGACACCAGAAATCAGAGGAGATGCAGTTTAGACGATGAACTAACATAATCTTGAGCTGAAGGAGGTGATGCATGGAAAGGCGGTACCAAACTCTCGTCAACAGGATCAAGTGTTGCAACTGGAGAACCTTCAACTAAGGTTCAGGAGAGTCGGAGAATGTAAGGCTTGGTGTCACCCTGTCCCCCACCCAGTGACGGCTGGTGGTGATATTGGGTGTGTGGGCTATAAAAGTGTAGGCTATTATCCATTAATCAATAGTTCACACTGCAGCAAATGCATGATTACATCCGAGATACCAAGTTACAACAACAATAGTTTAACAGAAAAGCGAATTCTTAGCTCTACACTTGCCGCTAGCCAAAAAGTCAACGGCCTGTGTGGGCTGAATGAATTTAGGCCAAATGGGCAACAAATCAAGAGGGTGTGCCAGACACCTGTCACTCACAAGTCCCCACTCTTGTACAGTAGCGCCCCCAGCAAAAAAAAGTAACACCCCCGGCTGTCAGTGGCCTGTGGGCTAGTGGGGTAATTTAGCCCTAACCAGCAGCAAATCAAAGGGTGCTGCCTCAAAATCTGTCACACACTATGAAGATTAGATTTAAAACCTAAAACAAGTTTGCTTTGTAATTGATTCAATTCATTTGCAATGTTATTAAATATCTATTTTGTTTAACTTACTTTGACCATTCTTGCATTGATTTAACCCAATAACTGTAATTCCAGCATATTTGGTTCATATTAATACACTGTTCAGTTTCTCCTTATTTCTTTAAACCGTAAAATAGGGGAATAGTTTTGGTTGTCGGCCAATATTAGAACCCCCTGACAATAAAGCCTAATAGCTCTTTAGTGTCAAGAACTTGAATTGCCCCAGCAATAAACTGACACCCTCAAGAATCCCTGTGTTCAACTACCCTGTCTAACTCGTACTGTTTAAGCAACAGTGCAAGAACAAGGGCATCATCGCAATGGTGCAGCCTCAAAAAACGCAGAAAGTCTGTGAACGTTATTGTAACAGCTTGGTCTTGAAGATCAATTAACTAATACGCAAACTGGAGAACGTGATCCTCTGGTAGATCTTCTGAAGAGAAATATTGGGTGGTCTGGAGAACAGGTCAAGGAAATTGTGTGAACAAAAAAGGTCCACCATACCCTGGATTAACTAAAATCAGTGTGACACAGTGTGAACATTTTGTAGGTTTAAATTCAGAAGGTTAGTCAGTTTCTTCAAAATAATCCAATTCAATCAATTTTCAAACAAAAAAGAAAGCTGAAATGTGTGTGCATAGTTCAGGTTGCTTACGTATGCAGGCATCCGGGCGGTCCATGCTGCTCCTGGGGTTGGGTTGGTATCCTGGAGCACAGCGGTCACACTTTGGTCCAGTGGTTTGGTGCATACAGCCCTCACACACACCACCACTCCTCCGTCCACTCAGCTCGTACACAGCACGGTCAAAATGACAGCGTTGGGCATGGTTGTTACATTCGCATCCTGAAGGGGGCGGTAATGAAGGGTAAAGTATAAGGCAGAAGTTTAAGAGTTTATGCTCACATTACAGGTTAATTATAACAATGTATCCAGAACCATCTCAGGTCTTGGTAGTGAGAGATTGTGGTAGGTGTTGCATACGTTTGCAGGTGTGGGTGTTTCCTTCTTCGGCTGGTCTCCAAGGCAAGTCGTTGTAGAGGTCTGCACAGCGCTCACAGTTCAACCCTGCTGTGTTGTGGTGGCACTCACACTGAGCACTGACCTGTAAACACACACATTCACAAGTTTACATGTGACACAAGCATTCATACACAGAGAGAGACATACGCACGTTGTGAGTTCCTACCACACACACAGACAAACACACACCTGCATACTGGGTGGCTGGTTGGAAGAGGTATCTGGTAGGCAGCGGTTTGCATGGCCATGGCACATGCAGCTGCCAATAACCTTCATCTCACTGAGGGCGTAGAACTGACTTGCGGCTCGGCCTTGGAGACGGGGCACAGGCCCCAGTTCTGTCAACCTAACCCTTAGTCCTGTCAATCCAGACACCTCTGTGGATGGAGACTACTGTCAGTTTCTAGGCAAGGCATTTGATTAGACAACAAGAATGTCAATAAAGAGTGAGTGGTTTCTTATTAACCTTCGATCTTCTGCCAATTGGGAACTCTAACAGCAGAAAACTGACGCAAAGGACTGAACTGGATCTGGAGGAAAAGTTTTCAGTCAATAAAATGCACAGAAGAAAACTACAAACACATGTTTTTAAAATGCTAATCTTTTAGATAACAAAATCACAACATCTTTTAGGAGTTGTAGTTCCAATCTCTAAAGGTAGTGACCACCTCACCATCTGGTCCTGGTAGGGGTTTGGTGACACTGGAGACATAGAGTAGCAATAGGTCTGGTCCAATGTGCGAGGTGCTGTAGTGGTGACATCAGGAAATGCTGAACGGCAGTTGCTGGCCATGTAGAGGGCCGGTTGCCATGTTTGTCCGTTATCTAAAGTCCGTTCCACAACAAGAGCGCTGGGACGAGGACCCTTTAAACACAAGCCAAACAAGGTCAATAATTTGTAAGTCCATTTAATATTGCTGTTGACAAGGGTTTTTCCAAAAACTTCAGAAAAATGGCAACATTGTATCAATACATTCTGTGAAGTTACTTTTACCTTGAAGGTCAGAACCAAGGTCTCCAGCTGAAAAAGGTTCTTAAGGTCCAACTGAAGCGTTACTGGGTTTGCATCTACAGAAAGTTTGAGTAGTTGATTAGTTAGTCTCAGTTAATTATTCATTAATCATTCACTCCTACCCTCTCTAATGAATTCCTCATCCTCTTTTCTCTTACCTTTCTTAGATTGCCACCAGCGTTTGGGTCCTGCAGTGGACAGAACGTTCTGCACAGTGTGGGCCAGACTACCCAAAGAGTTGCGAGAGTCACATGGACAGCACTTCATTTTCCACTGAGAAAAAGAGAGAATAAGCAACGTCATTAGAGTCATTAGCCTATTCATTATATTATATTCATGGAAAGACATTAGCACAGGAAGAGTTGATAATATGGCAACCTTGTACTGTACTGGACACACAAATAAAGCAGAGATATTGAGTGACAGATAAAAGTTAATGGGTTTGTGTTTGTTTGAGAGAGATCGCAGAGAGAAAAATATAAAGCACAATGCGGATTACCTTAGTCAAGTGAAATATCAGTCTTCCTTTTAAGTCTTTCAAAAACACAAAATCACGTGTGTGTGTCTTGTATGTGTGTGTGTTACAGTGCTGTGTGCTTGACCTGTGTTTGGACATAAGCACATAGTGAGGGGATTCCCAGTGTTACACAGTCATGCAATCGTGGAATATGGATTTAGCCAACCTCCATCACCTTGGTGACATGAAACCTGATCAGCAGAGAATCATTGGGATGTTTAGGTCTGGGTTATCTATTGTGTGTGTCTATGTGTTTGATTATCTGAAAGTGATCCCATATCTTTAGCCAAAATCCACATGTGCGTACATGGAATTGTACATTGGTCACTTGTATTGAGTTGGAAGAGGGATTGAGGCAGTGCCACACACACAAACACATAGAGGAGTGTCATCGCTCCAATATTTACTCCTTACTTCTTCTTTCCCATTTCAAACTCCTCTCTTCCTTCTTGCCACCTCTGTTCTATTCATCTGCATTTCCTTGCCTCCATATTTTCTAGATTTTACCTTTTCCCCCAATCCCCTTTCCTTGCTCCTTACTCCCCCTTCCCCTTTTCCCGTCCTTTCTCTGCCCCTCCATCTGCTTGTGTCCGAGGGGAGCAGCAGGTTTAGGATGGTCTGAGTCCTGCTGACCCCTCTGCTCAGAGGACACTGTGCTTCTGCCTTCTCCCCAGTGGGTAAAAAGTCTTGCTGCACTGGTTGTTTCAATGAGGGCCAAGGTTACTGTCCATCTGGAAACTCTCGTTATCTCTCTCTCTTTGCTCTCTCCCTGTATCATGTAATTTTCTACCCTCTCCCTTCCTTTTATTGTGTCTTTCTTTCTTTTATTTCAACACTATCTAACCCCACTCATTTCTCCATTTATCTTTGACTCAACTCAAGTCTACAAGAAACCACACAGACATCCACACACATACAAAACCATATAATCTTCCATCCATGTCTTCTATACTTTTACAAATCTTACCCATTGACATCAATGACTTGATCGCATTTTCCTCATGTTTGCTGGCATTTGTGAAAAGGGAATTATGTGATCTTCAGTGTTGTGTAAAGTCTATGCTCTAATCAAATTGTACGGTGGGTTTATGAAGTAATGTGACTAAGCCTGCATGATTGAAAGGAGAAATGTCCGTTGTTAAATTATATGCATAACAGTGTACAACATTTGATTAATCATCCCAAGATGATTGGGCCCCAAGATGAAACCTAAACACAAACAAAAAAACTTATTTGAGCGAGAAGGCCAAGAACTGACTGTAAAAGGGGTTCTGTAAGAATAAAATCATGTGCTGCACTATCTTTTCTGAAACAATGTAGGTACACAGTGTCACTTGCACTGACCTTGCAGTCTCTTTAGTCCTTTCAATTGTCAAAAAGCTAACACTCCAGTCATTTGATATTATTCATGTTGCCTCAGCATAGGAGGTTTGAAGTCGCTTGATCAAGTTATGGGAGAGTTAGAAGGAAGTGTTGGGAGAAGTGCCGTAAGAGCTGTGGAAGTACATATGAAATTGCCTAGACCCGTGTTTTTCAACTGGTGGGTCCCGACCCAAAAGTGGGTCGCAAGCTGGTGTGGAGAGGATCGCAGACATGTGCTTTTATTTTAAAAAGTTACCGAACTTACGATGGTGCGCTTTTAGTTTGAAAGGTGCATAGGCTCACAAGGTGCCGCCCGCATTCAACTGAAATTAATTATAATGGTTTGGAAATGAAATTATATTTGGGTCGTGACTTAAGGACAAATGTGGCTCCTAAGGTTAAACCAGTTGAAAACCACTGGCCGAGACGATATAACAAAACATAAGATGTAGCAATTTTTGACAGCTGTACAATGTGTCTATGTTTTTATATAAGACTGGTGGAGACAAAAAAAAGGGGGAATGCCTCTTTCCAAAATCATTTAACTATTCCAACCATTTGAACTAGTTCCATCGACTTTTGCGCTAGCGCAATTTACCGTCCATTTCCAGTACCATTTGTTACATAATAATAGTGTTTAGACAATACCCCATCACCTCCTTTGTTTCCAATATCTAGTCCTCTGTCACCATCAGGAGTTACACTCACTGGAAAAGTGACCAAAGAAGAATGGCATGTTTTACAGAATACTGATACAAGTTGAACAGTAATATGGTTGTCTGTCTGTCTGTCTGTCCATCCATTTGATTAGTGCCCATAAACCACAAAGACTGTGCGTGTGTGTGTGTATGTGTGTGTCTGTGTGTGTGTGCCAGTGATAGAGGATGATAGACAGATGGTTCATCCAATCACCTGCCAAGTATTTTTGCCAAGTGCCTGCAGTTTCCAAGGACGACATTCCAGATGGTTATATGTAACAAACACATTACACGTGTAACAAACGCATTATCATCTGGATGGTTATGTGTAACAAACACAAAACCATTTGGTTTGTTACAGGTTAGAGACAGTTGGCTTGAGGGCGATTTCAGGCAGACATCATCGAACATACTAAATAAAGTTTAGAAGACAATTTTAAGAACCACAGACAAACTAGAAAATAAAATTGTTTTGGACAGCCGACTAGAATGTAGTTGGATGGGCCCTGATAAACCTTCTCATTGGCTAAAGGCCTCTCTGTCTCATAGGATTCGGGAACAGCCCTGCCTATCTACTCTCGGATTGGTCCTTCATGAGACCAGAGGAGGCCTCTTGGGGAAGCCATTTTGGCAGCAGGCTAACTCTAACAACTCTCCTACTGCCATGGGCAGGTCAAGGTTAGAGGATAATGTTGCGCAAGTTACGTTTGACTGTGTGGTTAATTCAACCTCTTTGGGTTTACTTTGTCAAACGAATAATGTAATGTAAGTCGCTCTGGATAAGAGCGTCTGCTAAATGACTAAATAATGTCCTACTGTCCAATCTCAGCACTCTCCCTTGATCCCTCTCCCCCCCCCTCTCATGTTCCCCATTCCAGTTCTTCTACCTACTGTATATCCCTCTGCAATCTCTCAAGACTCACACATTTACATTTTAGTGTGTGGACTAGTTGTGGATTTTCTCAAATGTACAGGTTGAGCATTATCTATTCTTGTACACATGCTTACATTATAGAAACCAAAAACAAAGAAATTATTCTATTTCTATCTCCAAGCTGTTCCTTCCGTCAAAGAAGGTCAGCAGTGTGTGTGGCAATTTGTATACTGTCTGGACCGAGTATGTCTTTCATTTAACATCATGTAACAACAAAATACCATGATTATGTTTTTCTCACAAACACAGAGGCAGACTGGCAGTCACTATGTCACCCTGTTTTTAAAACAAATGCTCAACTTCCACCACTTCAAGCTGAAGCTTGGCACATTTAAACTAAAGAACTTTGTCATATACAGTATTTATTCAGTGAGAGGTTTGAAAATAATGGAACTGACTTAAGTGTCTTTTCCAAACTAGGAACCAAGGCCAAACTAAATATACTGTATAGTGTAGGAAATGCATTAGACCAAATGACACACATTGACATTCAAACACACACACGCATGCACACACACACATACGTACATACAGCCTTGCTTGTCCTAGACTAATCCACAAGGCAGTAGGTCTGTGACGACTGCCAGGGTATGACCACAAAAAGATGGGCCTACACACACGCACACACACTGTCTCACTTGAGCTGAGTAAAGTCTGTGTCAGACTTTACAACTCCACCCTACGGACATGATTCACGCTCAAATAAGCACATACACTTGTGCAAACGCACACACACACACCAATCGTCGAGACAAGGGGTCCCAACTCTGTTCCTGGTGAGTCTGTAGTGTACCTGTAGACTTTGATTGTAATAATTAACTGGGTGGTCAGGTAACTAGTGTTGAATCAGGTCAAAAAAACTGTGGTTGGAGCAAAAACAGGCAGGTAGCTCTCTAGGAACAGGGTTGGAGACCCCTGGTCTAGACACTCCCAGGCCAAATTTACCACATTAAACATAATTAATGATGTATACTGTCACCCTCAGCTAAATCACTAAATGCGTGTGGGCTTATCAAAACACAAAAATGCTGAGATTTATGATCTCAGCGCTTTAGTTTAACCAATACCATTAACAGAAAAAAAGTGAACCACAGTTATCAATCCCACACACTGTAGCTCTATCTTAGGTCTTATGATCTAAATGATTAATTCTCATAAACATGTATACAATGTCTGATCATAGAGAGAGAGGGTGAAGAACAAGTTAAATGGACATTTTGGGCTCCATTTAGAATGAGATATCTACTACTTTGGAATGAGTGAGACAAGATCAGACTGGTATATGATGACATGGCAAACAGGAAGTATTCGATGGTCTACGGGAATGTTCAGATTCATTGTGTGGGTGTGTGTGCTCGAGCATGCCTGTGTGTGAGGGAATGTGGGTGTGTCTGTCTAGTCTCAGACATGCTCATACAGTTTTTGTCTCTTCAGTGTAACATTTCCTTGCCCCTCCCAGACTGACAGAGATGTGGCTCAGGTAAAAAGTTAAATAAACTGAGTGACACTGACAGGAAACATTTGTCCATAAACTATGGAAAGTGTAAGCATTGTGTAGTGTTATGGATAATATTGTTTATGTATCTAAAATGCCCAAAGGAGAATATTTAATACTGTAAAGACCATTATTGTGTGACATTTCTTAATCAAAGATCTGTTTGATTTGGTTGGATTATGCAAATGTTCTGGTTTTGTATAATCACTGTGGACAATATATTTTCTTCTCAACACAGCAAATCTGATCTGGATGCTCTTCTTCAGCATTTTTTGTCAGACAGCGGTCAAAGACTACAGTTGCAACATGTGTCCAGCCCTGGGTGTCTTTGGCACTTAACCTAGACGATTTCACACACCAGACAGGCAGCCAGGAAACTAGTAAACCAGACAAACAGCCAGTGAGACAGCCAACCAATAAACCAACCCATGCCTAATGGATCCACTGTCCACCAAGCGGCCAAGCTGGACAAGAATGTGTGTCTGTGTGAACATACCAGTAAACGCATGCACACGTATAGGAGAAGAAGAAACCTACCAGTTGAAAGGGAGAGCAGAAGACTTCACTGCCCGTCAGACCGCAGGTGGAGGAGGCGTGAAGCAGCTGGCCGCGGCCCAGGAGCAGGTCACCTGTAGGGGGGTAGCAGGCCCCCCTGGAGCAGTCTGTCTGGGCATACGCCACAGCAGCCAGGGCTATGGGGGAGGGAGGGGTCAGTACAAAATATGGGATGACCACTGTTGGTTTGCTTGCCTGCCTGTCATTCATAAATAGGTAGCGTCCAACAGATCGTATTTCATCATACATTCTTCACAAAAGCACTAAAATTACAGCATAAGTATGGACAGTGGAGGGATGAAGAAATAAATGAGTCAAGTAAACACTGAATAAAAAGTATTTCATACATGAAGAGAGGAAGATAAATATATTGTAAACAGATCAAATAAGTTTGCATAAATATTGAAAACATACCTGCTAAATGGAGTGCAATCCAAATCTTCATTTACTCCTGTCTTTATAAATATTCTTACTAAAGATAAAAAATTGAATATGTGAACATCAAATGCAAAATCACAAAAATCTGAATATTTCAGAAAGGCAAGATACTCCAAACCAAGAAAAGCTACGAAAGCTTTAAGAAAAGTGACAAAACAAGAGAAGACAACATTTAAATCCAATGTATAACCACATCAAATGTATGTATTTATTCTTCTCAAAGCTCACCAGTTGTAGTTCTGTGTCCTGTTCAGTAAGTCTTTCAACATGTGTGTGTCTGTCTTTTAAATACTGTCTCACCTCTTCGCTATGATGCAGTGTGTGTCAAAAAGGTAACTCTGACAACCTCCACTCCACTGCCACACCCTACATGACACACATACACACACACCAACATCACAAGCCATGGCAAGGCTTAACTCTATATCCCTCTCGACATAAAGTAAACCTCAATATAATCACAACCAAATAAACAGTGAGCGATACACAATCAAAACCCCACACACACACTTTCTGTACATTCACTGTGTAGCAGCCTCTGATGAAACAGAACTGTGTCTGAGATAGTCTTTGTCAAGAAATATGCCACACTTTTCACATCATGTTGCTATGCCAGGCTTCTGACTTTATCCCTTAAAATATAAAGAAATTCACAACTTCAATAAATACACAACTTGCACAAGTCTTGCTGATTTCTTCTTAAATAAATAAACTATCATTTTGGTGGTGAGCTAAAAAGAATTCTCTAGTAAATTCACACATACACATAAACCCAGAAGGTGTAACCTCAAGGCATGTTCCAGGTTGCCAACCTTTGTGTGGTCAACACATGTGCCCTGAGGGGGTACTCTTGTGTTGGCATATAGGTGGTACGTGGATCGTCACCTGTGTGTAATTAAACGTAGCCTCAGGCCCCGTTTTGTTTTTCTTCATTGTGCATTTGACTAAGGACAAGGGTGTGTTCTCTGACTCACCTGTTGCAGCACACACGCACACACATCATCAGACGGGTGTGGTCTCGTCTGATGGGCTTCCACTGCCAATCAATAACTTAACTATGGCAGTTGGTCAATCACTGTTGCTGTAGGCTGTACTGTACTTTTCCGAGGGTTTTATTCTACATTTACATTACATTTAGTCATTTAGCAGACGCTCTTATCCAGAGCGACTTACAGTAAGTACAGGGACATTCTCCCTGAGGCAAGTAGGGGGAAGTGCCTTGCCCAAGGACACAACGTCATTTGGCACGGCCGGGAATCGAAGCAGCTTTGGAGAGTGTGTTGGGGACATTAGGGACAGTGCGGGGTAAAGCTCAGAGGGTGTTACCAATGGACCGTGGAGAAGAGGGGTTCCAATGGTCCTTGGTGACTGGGCAGCATGCAGTATAGCCTTGAGTGGGCCCACAGATTACTGATTGCTAATATTTAAGGAATTGTTGATCACTTGTATATATCTATACTTGTATGGATGTCACATAACTTTCTTCAGCTCAACCAAGATAAAACAGAGATATTAGTTATTGGTGAAAAAAACTAAACAAAAGAGAAAGACTATCTGCACATTTAAAAACACTGGCACTTAACACCAAGTGCCAGGTTTGAAACCTAGGGTTAATTTTGAAACTCATATAAACTCATCCCAAAAATATAACTATGTTATAAAAAAAATCTGATATTCCGATATATCGGCCGATATATCGGCCGAATAGTGCCATCTGGTGGACAAACTATGCAACACCAACACTCATAACATGGTTGAAGGGCGTTTTGTCAGTAAAAAATATGTATAATTATATATTCATTTATCGGCCATTATAAATGCCGATACTGCTAGTTTGGAAAATGCCTAATATTGGCCGATAATATCGGCCCGCCGATAAATCGGTCGGGCTCTAATGAATATACATCTCTTTGGTGGAATCAGAATACAGGTGGTCCTCGCGACGGAGGAGCTAATCTGGAGTGATTAGTGCCAGGTGTCTCCTTCACCTCCAGGGTCCTTGTGCTCGCAGGGTTAGTGGAGTGGGGGCTTGGTTGAGCACTGGCGCGGCGCAGACACCACCCATACCACTGTGTGGAGAGTAAAAAACTTTTTATATCTACTTTCAATATGCTTCCAGTTAAGATTATATATGGTGTATCCTGGTGCATCACTATGCAACACAGATCACATTGCTGCAGACAAAACCTCTTTGTGCTTACTGAAAATGTTACTTTTTGTCCTGCTTCTGCTTTGCAGACCAGTTGAAAGACCATAAGAAGAGCAAGTTCTACAGCTTTTCATTGCATTAAAAAGTATTTTCTTTTGTTCTCTTCAAATTCATAGTCATAACTCTCAAACAAGTCCAAATGATTAGTCAAATTTATAGCCATATTGTAACCTTGTTTAATCCGGTTTAGAAAAATCCAGACATTTTTCTTTATTGATCTTTTCTTTATTCAAATGAAACTCTGAGTTGTATTTTGAGAAGATGGTTACCATATGAAACAATATTGTATTTAGTTTATGGTAAGCAATTCTTCCTTCAGCTCAAGATGGTAAAGCAAAGTTCAGCCCTGTCAGCTAAGCTGTTCACCAGAGAGGTCATATCTGGACATATTCATAGCAGTGGACTCCTGATGACAACTCACCATTTCACATGGACCCTGAAGGTGTCAGTGGGTCATCCTGAGGTGAGATGGTCAGTGAGATAGAAGACATTACAACTAGCGAGCTTTCAACAGTATAGTCGGCTAAAATGTGGCCAAAGATGTGGTTGAACACAGACTTTTGGAAGGTCAGAAATGCGGGGGGAAAGTATGTGTGTGTGTGTGTGTGGGGGGGGGGGGGGGGTGCTTATGTCTGTGTGTTGACTGCTGCACACCAGTGACCAATCCCACAGTAGTACATGATGCGTTTTGTCATGTCCCTGGGCTGGACCTGCCCTCTTCGTTTTCTGTCTGTTCTTTGTCTGTCTGTCCCTTTTGTTTTCAATTACAGGGTCCAGCATTCCTGTCCACACACTCCATCTACCCTGTTAACTAATCACATCTGCGGCCCATCGGCCCATCAACTCAACTCATCCGTCCGACTCCGTCCGTCTGTACGTAACGGAGTTGGAGTAGTATAATTCGGCCTTTATACTACTCCGTTTTCACGGAGACGGACACAGAGAACGCCTTCTCCGATGTGGAATGCCCTCTCCGAGCCTCTCGGAGAGCTCTACGTGCACCTCCTGATAAAGACCGAATTATACTTCTCCGACTCCGTTAAGGCCGAATTATACTTCTCCGTTTCCGTTACGGACAGACGGACGGAGTCGGACGGATTGGTTGAATTTATAGCCCCCGCCCCTGACGCAAGCGGTTCTTAATACGGACCAATCACAGCCAAGGGGTCTCCGTAAAATGACGGACGGACGGATAGTCAGGAAAATCAGGAGGTGCACGTAGAGCTCTCCGAGGGGCTCGGAGAGGGCACGGAGAGGGAGTTCCTCATCGGAGAGGGCGTTCCCTGTGTCCGTCTTCGTAAAAATGGAGAAGTATAAATTGGCCTTTACGGACAGACGGACGGACGGAGTCGGACGGATTGGTTGAATTTATAGTACTCCGAAGGCTGTGGGTGCTGAAAACAATTCACTGCCAGAAGAGTAGGGGGCGCTGCACTGCGATGCTAGCTAGGTTATCGAAAAGTCAGAGCAAATTTACAAATTAGCCATTTCATCAATAAAATAAGCACATTTTCAGCAACTACACTGCCCATTTCTCGTCACATTTTTATTCAGATGCTGATTTACATGTACTGTTTAGCTGAAATATGAATTGTAAACTTACAGCAATGGCGGTCAAAGGATTCTGTTCATCTTGTTGGTCACGGCAACCCCGCCCCCGCCCCTGACGCAAGCGGTTCTTAATACGGACCAATCACAGCCACGGGGTATGTGACGAGAAATGGGCAGTGTAGTTGCTGAAAATGTGCTTATTTTATTGATGAAACTGATAATTTGTCAATTTGCTCCGACTTTTCGATAACCTAGCTAGCATCGCAGTGCAGCGCCACTTATTCTTTTCTGGCAGTGAATTGTTTTCAGCACCCACAGCCTTCGGAGTATTATAAATTTAATGAATCCGTCCAACTACGTCCGTCTGTCTGTCTGTAACGGAGTCGGAGTAGTATAAATCGGCCTTTAGGAGCTATTTACTACCCCTAACTTTTCACAGATTTAGCAGCTGGTTCTTTATTTTTAAGAGTTTCTCCTGAATCAGCAAGTTAGGAGCTACTTTAAGGCTTAAGATGTTTTGTGAATATGGCAACTGATCAATTTTTATTTAATTTAATATATTATTACTGACAAAAAGCCATAAATCACATGCAAAATAATGTTTCAGTAGGCCTACTATTTACAGAGGCATTGTAAATATTGAAATTAGTTAGGGAAAGTTAAAGCGGTGGATATTAGAAAAGGAATAGGATGATTTGTAATGGCTTGTGTGATCAGCTGTACCATCCTGCTGTCATTAGTCACTGTTTGTAACTATGTGTGTCTGTCTCAGAGTTCACAGACTGACATACATGACAGAAGTGGAGACTGGGTTTGAGTCTGGTTCAAACTATTGATTTTTTCCAGGAAGATTGGGGACTACAATAGATCAAATGGATGTTAGAAAGCTATCAAGTTGACATGACTTAGGTCCACAAATTTCCGATGACGACAATTAATTCATAATAAATGGGTGTTTTAATGAAATTATCTATTTTCAGTCATCCACTTAATAGAAAGTCTGTCAAAGCCCGATAATTTGGTTTGCCCGAAGGTCTTTTGTTTCAGCTCTTAACGCATCACTCACACAAACACGCCTCACCAAGCGTTGACAATAACTCTGGCAAACTGCGGATTCATCACGTAGCTCACGTTCAATTGATCTTGGCTTTATTTTGACTTTACTTGTGCGTGGGGGACTCGTGTTTGTCTTCTCTTTCAATAAACGTCAGAGAATGGGCGGCAACCCGTAAAGCTTCATTTAAAAGGCCCCTTCATCCGTGCGCATTGTGACCAAACCAAGCTTCGCCAAAGGTTCGGATATCCCAAGTCTTCCAAGAAGAAACAGATTAAATAACACAATTCAAGTAAGTAGCAGTCTTTGAACGGTAAATTGTGCATTTAAATATAGAAATGCTTGTCAATTGTCTTTAAGCTGAGCGATATTTTGAAAGATAATCTGCTGTAGCCTATATGTAAAAAAGGGACCGACAACAATAACTCGATGTCTCTCGACAGAAATGGAAACCATACACGAAATCATCCCCTTTGCTAAGGAGATGCTAAGGCAGAAACCTAACCGAAGTATGCTGAAGTTGTACCTGATCGGCTCGGTGGTGGCTACCCTGGGAACAGTCCTTGGTCTTATGGACACGGTTTGCAACCTATTTTCCTTCAACGAACCATTAGATGCCGAGCTGGCACAGCTGATGGTCAGGGAGCAGAAGTTGCTGGAGACTGAGGAGAAACAGAGAAAGACAGAATTGGAAGTTGGGAGACAGGGGGGAGTAGCCAAAGAGGTCACTCAACCCAAGGAGCAGAAGGAGACGGTGGTGCAGAGAAACGCAGCCAACCGCCTCCACGCATCTTAAAGTTCCAAGTGTCTTTCGCTGTTACATTGCGCAGCTTTTATAACTCATTGGTGCGCGTCAATAGCTACTGAAAATGCTTGACGAGAGCGAATGCAAACACAGTCAACTGTAACGTTATTTGAGTCTGACTGCTGAGCTGCGCTACGCTGCCTTGTGTGACCTGACGCAAAGTTGAATGACCCTTGTCGACTTTTCTCCACGAAGGGAAGGTTAGAAGGTCTTGCTGATAGACGTGTAACGAAAAAGAGCAGGGTCGC
The DNA here is from genome assembly GCF_038355195.1 of Osmerus mordax. Lineage (NCBI taxonomy): Eukaryota > Metazoa > Chordata > Actinopteri > Osmeriformes > Osmeridae > Osmerus > Osmerus mordax. The sequence continues at coordinate 3,499,000 of NC_090050.1, read as the reverse complement.
TGCTGTGCAGTCTCCCAAGTTACATTTGCTACAGTGGTGCCAAAGAACGTTACGTTGCTACGTGACAATCCTGTAAATGTATGATCTCTTTTTGCAACTTAATAAAGAAATATTTGTATTCAACATGCTGAAGGAATATGTTGCACGTAATGAAGTGAGCTTTCTGTTTGAGAAATATCCAACAATTGGATATTTAGAGTGTAACTATCCTAAATCTTCTTTCTGGTGAAAAGTTGTGGGTGGGGATTTTCTCATGAATGATCATTTATGGGGTCAATGAAATGTAAGTGACACTGACGTACCCGTATTATGTTAATAATGCTAGATTATATTTAAAAATAGAAATTCTGGAGAGCAATGCTAAAACACTGTAGCCTGAGTCTGTAAAATCAAATGCAACGTCTGCAAGTGAAAGGTCATGCAATGTTGAGGATTTCTCCCCACTTGACTTCCCTGTCATTGGCTATTGCACAGACAGACTGCACCTGTTTCAGTAAAACCTGTCAGCAAGGCTGGGACAGGTGAAGCCGAAGCTATGGAAGGAGAGATGATGAAAAGGTAAGCTAGGCTATCTGAATAGTACTAGATGAGACCGGAGCATTTTTCTTCCTGGGGCTAACGTTTCACAAATCCTAATACCACCAGTTGCTAAAGCACTCCTGCGGGAAATGGGACATGCACAGATGCATTCCCTCCGTTTTGGCAGGCAAATTGATTCTGATACCATTGCTGTGCCAGGGCGCAATTCTGCAGTAGCCTAAACCATACAATCTGTTATATTCTACTCTTGCAAAAGAAAATAAAGTATTAGTCATAGACAGTGACACACTCAAGAGGGGAGAGGGGGGGCAGGGGCGGCACCCCCCCTGCCCCCCCTACTTTGTTACTCGGTGTAGAATGATGGTATTTTGGTGAAATGGTAGCTAATGTGTTAGAAGTAGCTTAGTTGGAGAGCTCACTGTCTGCTGTCTCTGGTGTCCATTTTTACTGTTACAGCTCAGGGGAACATTTCATTTATATGCATCTGTATGTTTCACTCATTGACATAGCGTCCATTATCTGGGTCGGAGGTAGGCACTAGGCAGCGAGGGGCGGAGCTTCAGCTCCTTCAGGCGACACGCCCCCCCAGTCTCAAGAAGAGAAGACTGCTGATTTTTTCACGATTTCAAAGCCTAATTTAACATACTTGTCGGTGTTATTTTTTCATTAGAATTTGGGTAGTTAATAACACATTATTCTGTGGTGTGGCAAACTTAAAACTTGTTTCCAGGTCCACTTTACAGGATCTTTAAATGTGATTTTGAGCAATATAGGTGCCCTGGGATAAACGACAGGCCCTACAATTTCCCCTACAATGTTCCCTCTAGGGTATGCTTTCCTTAAGTGAGTCCTGTGACAACACTAGTGTTTTTGCAAGGGGGTCGATAAATTAGGCTAGTATCTGCACAGTCCCTTTTTTTCAATACATGTACCCTTTAGGTTAGGTTATATTATATTAGGTTAACTGTATTTGATAGTTTAACTAATTAAATTTGGTTGTCAAATGTGACACAATAAAGGAAAATAAAATACTAATTCATTGTTGTGCTGGTGGGGCCCCATGGTAAAGAATATAGGTTCCTTTAAAAATGTTCTCCCCTGCCCTTCAGAGAGATGTGCAACTGTCCTTCTAGGGCGTCAAATTTGAGTCAAAAGTCTATAGGGCACTGAATCACATTTTCTTCACTGGGATTGTTTTCTCTCTATTGCAAGGCACTTCAACATGTTTTCTCACTTGGAAGGGCATCTAAGAGGGCACTTCATGAGCTTTTTCATCAGCAAAGCACCTGTAGGAAACCTCAAGTTTAGTCCATTGTATGCCACCTGCATGGCACCACATCACACATTGGAGGGGTTTCCTTTAGGACACTTACATTTACATTTACATTTATTCATTTAGCAGACGCTTTTATCCAAAGCGACTTCCAAGAGAGAGCTTTACAAAGTGCATAGGTCACTGATCATAACAACAAGATAGCCAAAAAACATTGCGAGTAGCCAAAACATGAAGCACACATTGTGAACAACCAAAGTAAGTGCCAAAGGGAAGAACCATAAGAGCATGTAGTTAAACAAGTTACAATTAAACAACATGAACCGCTATAAGTGCAAGTGTACCTGTGGAAAAAAGCAAGCAACAGTAATAAAACAATATATCACAGCGAGAACAAAAATTTAAATCAGTTATCACTAACCACAAGAGCAACAAGTCTCTAAGCAAGAGTCATTGTGATCCTTGAGGAAACTAACATCGGGTCAAGCGAACCGTTCCTAAGTACTTACCCACATTTTCACACATGTAGGGACACCCTTTACAGCACTGCATCACATTTTATCCACTTAAGGAGCTCTTCTCCATTAGATGAGCACCTAATTGGGCACTTCATGTTTTTTCTCACCAGTAAGAGGACTCTATGCAGCACTGCATCCCATTTTCTCTACTGGCAAGTGCACCCTATGGGACACGTCATGTAGGAGCAGCATAGACAGCACTTCATAATGACAGTCTTTTTCCATTGGAGGGAAGGGCACTAATATGGAATGTCATGTTTAGACCAATGAAAGGGAATCTTAGAGGGCACTGCATCACATTTTCTACACAGAACAGCACTCATGAAGACATGTCATGAAATGTTCTTCCTCTAGAGGGCACATCATCATAATTTCTTGCATGAAAGGGAATCCTGGAGGACACCAATCATTGTTTTCCCATGTGAAGGACAGCCAGAATGACACTTGTTCTCCCAGTTCAACTGAGCACATCTTCAAACTCCTACATTAAGCACGTGACCTGAAGCCACTTACTTAGCACTTATGTACCTTCCTTCTCATGGTATCTTTGAATCTCTTTTCTACGGTGGACGACATGTGCAAACGCGCTGCAAATTAAGAAAACACGTGCAAATAGACAAAACACAAGCAAATTAAGAAAACATCTTCATGAATTTCACAACACATGCGCAGCATTCAGCAAAAACGCTGCAAATACATAAACGCGTTGCAAAAAACGAAAGCACGCAAAACAAAAACGCTGCAAATACATAAACGCGTTGCAAAAAACTAAAGCACGCAAACCAAAAACGCTGCATCCAGTTTTCACAACGGAAGTTTTCCAGGCCTCTAAATGGAACAGCTTGATTTTCGGCCCCACGGAGCGAAAGAGAGTTTGGACCAACATCAAAGTAAAGAGGCGACATAGAAAGGTTATTTTCATTTTAAATGCGGCCCTCCTCTTTTACAGTTTTTCAAAAGAGAAACTTCGATTTTGGTCCCATTTCCAAAAAAAACTTCTCATATGTCTCTCTCGCTCCGTGGGGCCGAAAATCAAGCTGTTGTATGGTTGTGTTGTGTGTATTTGCAGCGCGTTTGCTGAATGCTGCGCATGTGTTGTGAAATTCATGAAGACGTTTTCTTAATTTGCTTGTGTTTTGTCTATTTGCATGTGTTTTCTTAATTTGCAGCGCGTTTGCACATGTCGGCCACCGTACTTTTCTGCATGATATACAGTTAGGTCTATATATATTTGGACACTGACAGACACAATTCTTTTTATTTTGGCTGTTTACCAAAATATATTGAAGTTACAGTTCAACAATGAATATGGACTTAAAATGCAATCTCTCATCTTTAATTTGAGGGTATCCACATCCAATTTCAAGGAACGTCCACGCTTGGACGTCCACGGAAGACGACAGTGGTGGATGATCACAGGATCCTTTCCATTGTGAAGAAAAAACACATCACAACTTCCAGCCAAGTGAAGAACACTCTCCAGGAGGTAGGCATATCATTATGCAAGTCTACCACAAGGAGAAGTCTTCACAAGAGCAAATACAGAGGGTTCACCACAAGATGCAAACCATTCATAAGCGGCAAGTTTAGACTTTGCGGGGGGGAAAGCCAGTCCAGTTCTGGAACAGCATTTTTTGGACAGATGAAACTAAGATCAACCTGTACCAGAATGATGGTAAGAATAAAGTATGGAGAAGGCTTGGAATGGCTCATGATCCAAAGCATACCACATCATCTGTAAAACACGACGCTGTGTGATGGCATGGGCATGAATGGCTTCCAATGGCACTGGGTCACTAGTGTTCATTGATTAGACAGAATACAGAAGCAGCCAGGTTGATTCATCTGCTCTCAACCCAATCGAGGATGCATACTGCATGCATACGGAAGACAGCTGCAGTAAAGGCCTGGAAAAGTATCAGAAAGGACATCGTCTGGTGATGTCCATGGCTTCCATACTTAAAGCAGTTATTGCCTGCAAAGGATTCTTGACAAAGTATTAAGAATTAACCTTTTATACATTATTATGGTTATTTGTCCAATTACATTTGAGGCCCTGAAATAAGGGGAACTGTGTATACAAATGGTTCTAATTCCTAGATGTTTCATACAATATTCTTGTTCAACCCCTTGAATTAAAGCTGAAAGTCTGCACTTCAAATACATTGTGTTTGTTTAATTTCAAATACATTGTGGTGGCATACAGAGCAAAAAAATAAAAAATGGTGTCACTGTCTTAACCTATCTTTTTACCAAAGCATTTAACTAATTTTATCTCAGAAGGGTTTTACTACTTTTATTAGTTTTATTATTGTTTTATTATTGCATTTTATTATTGCATCTAGTCTGGGTTGTTATATGTTTTGGAAACTGCAAAGGCAGCTCGAGTCTAAGACGGATTCGAGATACCTCAAAGACTGCGGCTTATGTGTTTTGATTCACGCAAAAACTGCGGCTTGTATTTTGTTGAGTTACATTTTAATTTTTATTCTTATTTTGTATTTATTTTTATTACTTTTATCACTTGTATTATTGTTTTTATTGATTTTATGTAAAGCACATTGAGCTGCAATTCTTGTATGAAATGTGCTATATAAATAAAGTCTTATTATTATTATTATTACTGTCTCAACTGTATTTTAGATTTGTAGCACTGTCTTGTATCACAGACTGCACCTGGGACAATTTACAATGTTGTACCTGACGTGATTTTTTTGTCTTATCTGTGGAACTATGCAATATCTCAATCAAGATTATGTTATTGTTTGAACCAATTAATGCCAAATTGGTCATACGGTTATCCTGAAGGTAACTAGCCCTCCTCTGAGACGATATGCATTCAATCAAAGCTTTTAAAACTGACATGGCCAGGTTAGCAGTGCTGACTGCTGGCATATAAATCAGATGTTGTCAATGGGTTTTCTTTATGGATGAAATGCTGGCTAGCTAACAGAACAATAACATAAAGTGGATACATTCAGTATAGATCAGTGAATTTTGTTACATAAATTAACGTGTTTACTGATGTCAAAACTGCCTGCACATTGCAAATATGCTATGACATTATTATCACCAGCTGCATCACGGACATGGGCACAATTCCTACCACTTGAGCCTCCTTGGCCGTTTTCTTGAGGCATGGATATAGTGACAGGAACAATGTTCGTACAAATATAGTATTTATGTAAATGTGATACAGAAAATACAAGTAAACAAATACAATATGCATTGCATCGCACAAAGGAAAAAATACAAACGTTTCTGTAAACATAGCAAACACCTCTTAGGCAGAACTGTACATGCAAGTGCTGTATGATGAATTAGGCCTACAATTATGAAAACTGGCTCAACCATTGTACATGTTATGACTTCTGTTATGACTGAATGTCTAGATATTTGTGGTGGTAAGAGACTACAGTAGATGATGTGGAGATTGAACAAGTTTCCCACTTCAGAGAGGCCTGAGAATTTCAATTATGATCTGAGAAATATAGGTACCAAACTCAATGAGAAGAACTGTCATCACCAGCTGCATCACGAGCACTGCACAATCAGTCTATAATTCCAGAAATCTTTGTGTGTAACCTACATCATCACAGGCACTGTGCCCTATTTATAATTCAAGTGATCTGTATTTGTTTGTTTCACTGACATCTTAATCACCAACTGCATCACGGGCACTGTGCGATTTTTGATGTTGTGACCATGCAGGCCATTAACAGGGCGTGGTATAAAGCCAGGGCCTCCTGGAAACTGGATTTCCTTTACTTCCTCTCCACAGCCTGTAGCACCATATTGTCTGAGAAGAGAGACTCTGTGAGCTCTGATCCAGAGGGCAATGGCTGTGCCAGTTTGCAGACAGAAAGACGAGAGATTTTTGAGAATCCAGATTGGGAGAATCAAGAGTTAAAAATGCATGTTGCAGTGTCTGCAGGCATGATGCAGACATGCTTTTTATGCAAGTAAATACATAATGTGGCTTCATTCTGAAACTGCAAAGTTGAAAATGTAACTGTGGTCAATTTACAACTTTTGGCAAATGTTGATATAACTATTTATGAATGGAAACCATTGCAATTGTTGTGAGCTATAAATAACTGTGTGCATTGTGTGTGAATTGGTTTTGAACAACTAAATGGTTTGTCTATGGAACTGGTTATCATAATAGCATAAGAAAGAGAATTTTGGTTGTACACGTAGGCTACCGGCCATATTTATTTTTATTATATATAATATTGCTATTTGTATAATGTTTTTTTATTATTATTAAATTACTGTTTGCTAAAAAAAAAAATCCATTATTTTGAAAAGGATACAAATGAGAATTCTGTTACAAAAAAATCACGAGTAGATCTTGTCCTAAGCAACACATTGCCCCAGTATAAATGTTCGTGTTTTACAGATACATCATTATACTTGGGACCTGGTACACACCTCAACATTTCTATTTCATGGTTTAGGAAGACTAGAATTAAGTTATCTTCTCTTCCTGCAACCAAAAGATATAGTACCATTGTCTTTGGTTGTGTGTTTACCTTTACACCACAAAAGCGGATGAGTGATGTCTGACCTGGTTTAATAGGGTCAGCACCCATGGCTCAGTCAGTCATAGATGAAGCATCCGGAGGCTTGGGACACAGAGATACCAAGCAGACAATGTTAAACCATTGTGTCAAAATAGGGTAGCAAACACATGTTGAGTAAACAACAAGAAATCAACTTCCACATGTAGTAAGATAAGTCTAAAAATAGTTTGTGTGTGTTTGCGTTTATATGTTTGTTAGTGTACGTGTCTTTTTTGTTGTTTTAGTTTTTACATATGTTAATGTCATGTACATATGTTAAGTCTCACTGACATTAAATATGCTAAATGTCAGGATAACCAAGAACAGACAACAATACAGATAATAGTATTTGAGAATGTACAGTTTGTACAGTTTCCTCTCGCTTTCTTTTACCCAAGTACCCACAAATTCTTGTGACTGCATTCCATTGTCAAGTATTTTTAAATATTCTATGAATTTATGGATTGAAAAAGACACAAACAAGTATAGGCATAGACTCAAAGCTAGATAATTCTCTTAATAAAAAGTGGTAGATTTGACCTGAAAGGTTGCCGGTGGTTACAGAGACAACAGACATAGTGAGTGGCTTCGAGAGACTTTGCCAAGCCCTTCCTATTGTCAACATGGCTCTCATTGGTGATCAACCATCTAAGAAGTATATATTTTACCAATACTTTTTACCTCCTTGTTTTATCTATTAAAGGATATGTACATAATATTCTGAAATAATATTTTGTTCTTCCATAGACCAACCATTACAATGCTAAACAACAGAAACTGATGTAAAATGGTTTAACCATTAAAAGTAATCAACTTTTTTATTTTGTGATTTTTACATTCAAATATCAAATGGTACACAAAGTGATGACTTATCAATTTTGAAATTCAAATAATGAGATAACAATTCATGTGTTGCAGATTGATACAAACTTTGTCTTTGAATATGCACTTTGCAACAGACGCACAAGTTAGTGCTAGTAATCTGAAGTAAGAACTAAAATCACTGACAACCGACTTGTATCTCACTCTCACTCACTATGATTTAGATTTTCTTCACGTAATGCAGTGACTATTTGGGCCCTGATACAAGGGCTGACTGCCATGCCATACATAATTATTTCAAAACCCCAGCGTTAAAACACTTTATACATCCTGCTCAATCCCGGACTTGACGCAAAATGGCGCATCCGGGTGATTTGACCAGTGTGTGTGTGTGTGTGTGTATGGCGCATGTGAGTAAGCTTGTGAGTGCATCTATGTGCACATTCTTGTTCAAGAGAGACCAAGATAGAAAGAGGGAGCATACTCAGCTATGCAGCCCAGCAACCCAGAGGGTAGAAACAGCATTCCTGTACGCAGCCAGGGGGTCACCGCTCAAAATCCCTCAAAAGAGAGTGGCGGGGTACTGTGTAATCTGGTTACACAACAGCCACAGATGGAAAACCAGGAAAGGTTATTTAGCTACTCGATCAAGATCCTAATGAACGTTTGTATGGAAGACATGAGAACTGTATGTGTGATTTCCCTTGTACCAATGACCTAGCCAAGTGAAAACAATAGCGGTAAAGTAGGATCCACTTTGCTGAAATATTTCCCTTCTGGCCCACACCGGGGGGGACCCCACTGCTAAAGGGGCTCATGTGGGAAATGAAACAACAAGTCAGTTTCAGTAAGTCGGAGGAGATGGAAAGTTGGGGGGAATCAGTGGAGATCAGAGCAGCTGTAGACAACAGGGGGCTTATTTTCCTAGATTTTTTGGGCCAGGTCACCATCAGAAAACCCTAACACCTAACACTAACCCTTATTGAAACGTATTGTAGTTACAAAAGCTAATCTAATCCTAAATTTTTTATAATATATAGAATAGTTCAAAACAATATGAAAGTCAAACAGACTTATTTGGTATCTGCACAGTACATGTCTAATGTTTCACTACGCAGTAACTCTTCCCATATGGTACCCTGCATCGTTCCTTCTGGCTACTGTAACATTCTTTATGACATAGTGAAAAGATAAGTCTCATCATGTTCTTATAAAGTCATAAAATAGGATGGAGAGTAAGACATAGGTTTGAACCACACCACACTGTTTAAGACATTCAATTCAATTCACTTTGGCCTCCATCTCTCTACATTGTTGTAGCCAATGCTACCTCCATGCAGTCTGGATTTAGGATTAGCATGTTCATCTCCAAACCACTGTAGCTAGCCATGCTATGCTACACTGCCACAGTGTTAGCATTAGCATTGGCATTAGCCATGGCTGAGGTGAGCACTCCCATGGAAGTGCTGTTGATTGGTCCTTGTGGGGTAACTTTAGCCGGGCGGTGATCCTTTTTGTGGGCACAGCTGCGGGCGCACAGGTGACAGGAGGCACAAGTGGAGTTGCAGCATGGCAAGAAGCGACAGACACTAACCCTCCAGAGAAACCAGCCAGGTGACCAGCAGCACCAACAAAGGAGCAACCCACCAGCTATCACACCCAGGACGATGTAAAGGGCCAGCAGAGACACATGGGAAGGGGAGTCTGGGGAAAGGTAAAGGAAGTCTGTGAGTAGTCAATCATAGAAATATCATGTATTGCATTATAACTGTATACTGGGCATATTTGTGAAATATGATAAAAGAGGTGTGATATAAGAACACACTGTTTGTCTGTTTGTCTGCCTACAAGTTGAAGGGTTGCAGATCTTTCTAAATTGATCTGTCCCTTTAGCTTTTGTTTTGTCTGTTCAACAAAAACATGCTCATCAATTTACAAATCTACCTCAACCAGCCTTAGAATTGAGGCTAAAAGTGGCCTATTCAAAGTGGATCAGCTTTATAAATGACTGACAATTTCCATAGTCATCTAGTTTCTAGTTTTTTTCCTGACCGGGTATCTTATTGGCTTGGCACAGACAAAAGAAATCCAAGGCTAACAGCCAGTCACTAACGTATCTATTTGCACCTTGACTGAGAGGAAAAGAAACAATAGTGACAGGTCACTCAAAGGACCACATTCACCACTGAGTATCCATCACAGTTTATGGGTTTACGACAAGTGCCAACATTAAATGAACAACTATGAGCACCACAGTTAGCTTTATGTCCTCTGTCATAGATAGCTGTGCTTTGCATTTGAATGGGCCTCTAGTTTATTTGTACCCACAAAATAGTTTTCAGATACTAACGTTCCCCTTTCTCCAGCTTCATCCTTGCTTACCAAGAACTAACTCAAAACAGTGGGCTATGAAAATTGAACCGGCCATTCACCTGTCACAGAGTCATGATTGGGTATGCTGTCTGGTGTACCACAGTTCCTGTGAGTAGATACTGCCACAGTGGGCGGGTTGAAGATAGGTGGTGGCGGAACAGTTACAACTGGGGATGGGGGTTGCACTGGAGACAACTGGCCTGCTGAGAAGGGAACGGGAGAGGTTCAGTTCTATTGGTCATTGGAATTTATATTGCAACTTGTGCTCAACTTACATTTAGTCATTTAGCAGACGCTCTTATCCAGAACAACTTACAGTAAGTACAGGGACATTCTCCCCGAGGCAAGTAGGGTGAAGTGCCTTGCCTCGGGCCTACTCACCCTACTGCCCAACCTTCAGATTACTAGCCCGCTTCCCTAACCGCTCAGCCACCTGACTCCCATACTTATCCCTGTGGACCACCTGAATTGCATCCTGTGGGCAGGTGGTCTTCCAAGTCACTTCCATCCCCACAGTTGTCGATTCCCTTGTCATCACAGACCAGACTCATGGGGATACACTTCCCATTCCGGCATGAGAAGTAAGGCTCCCCACTGCACTCTGATTGGTTAAAACCTACAGATAGACAAGGAACAATGCATCTGAGTGAGTAATGAACAAATTAACTAACTAACTAATTTAAAAGGAAATGCTACTTAACAGTTTACTACCTTCAGGCCCTGACTATACACTCCAACACAACTCTTATGCAACAGTGGTATTTGACACGACAGCAACAAAAGTTTGAGACTACAGTCAACCATGCCTTCATCTCTCACCCAGTCTAAAGGAAGTGAAGTCTCCCACAAAGTCCACTCTGGGCTGCGTACCCCGGGTCACCAGGCGCAGGGTCAGATAGTTGCCCGTGGAGAGCACGGGTCTCGGTGGACTCTTCCCACATAATGGTGGCCCAATGGTAGGCGAGCTCTTATCCCGCCCGTCATGGAACTGGATGTAGGATCCTGCGTGGCATGGGTCGCCTGGACCCTCCCCTGGTGTGGGCTCCAAACGTGGAGCAAGTGCGGAGGAGCCTCGAGGGGACTCTGGAAAGAGTGGGGCTGGGCTGAGGGGTGCAACGCGCAGCAGACTGTAAACCAGGAAGAAACGGAAATGGAACTGGACCTTGTCCTTGGGAGACGCTGCTTGCATGGTTAGATGGCAGTCTGTGCCCATGGTGACAAAGTAGTACTTCTTGGACTCCAGGTGTGAGTTCACAATCATACCATCTCCCCGGATGATCTGTCCACAGAAGTCCACTACATTCACTACAAGAAACAAATAGGGGGACTGTCAAATGGGAATATATTTCAATTGACCACATATGGCAGACACAGTTTTTCTTGTAGTCTACGTAGGACACGCTTCATTTTAATAAAAAAAAGTATAAACTTAAAAGAGATACTATGTTCTCAAATGGGTACGTGCTTATATTTTCATCAAGCGTTAGGGTCTGAGAAATAGTCATTATATCATCATCCTCATCAATGTAACAACTGACAAATTGTCTGTGAGGGCAAGATGGAGCCAGATGATTTGCCCTCACATTCCCCTATATTGGCAGTAAGCCAAATAATGAGGAGATTTATGTCCACCCCTTGAGTTTATTAGCTCCGTTTCCTGGGGCGACTGCTCAATCCTCCTGCACTGACCTCCGGGAATGTTCACAAGAAGGGGAGGAAAACCAGCCATTTCTGAAATGTTCCAGTGCAAGTCGACATAATGCCACACAATAGTTGTTAAAAACAACAGCATAACATTGGTTCTCCAGTGATTTAGTCAGATTTGTGTTAGACTGTGGAATGCTGTCTAACATTGAGGCTTTAATTGCCTTACGAAACATACACTGAGAAAATGAGTGTGTAATGTAAACATAACATTTTAAACACTTTAAACCTAAAGTTTTCAGTCTTCAAAATAAAATGAATATTTGAAAAAAGATAACAGCTCCTGATTGCACACGTAGTGAGAGATGAACAGGGCAACTGGCCCCATGGTACAAACATTAACACAATACTGTAGCCGTCAATGACTCACCAAAAGTAAACAAACCTAAACTAATCAAAGGCTAAGAAAAAAGACGTTTTCAAAATGACCTGAAATATTTAGCGGGGCTTATTTAAGGTAAACTATAGCAGACAGCGTGTTAGGTGTGTGTATATCCTGACGTTATCGTTAAATTACGTTATGATAATGCATAACTGTCCGTTCCATACGCGCTCCTCTAGTTTATCTAGATCAAGGTTTAAAGGGTTACATGTACACAGCAAGAAGAAAAAAACTAAATATGCTTTATTAAAGCGAAGACAATAGCATGTTATCGGTGGTCTAGACGACAGTAGCTCCAAGTGCATTGAAGCGTCAGCAGTCACAAATAAATTACTTGCACGGGGCAGTGCGTCAGCCCGATGGCAACAAGTGGCTGGCAAATGAATCAGCCATGGAATCAATCTTAAAAAATGATCTTCCATCTCCTTACCCGTCTCAATAGCACAGGTCGTGAGTGTCATTAAGCTGAGAAGAACAAACGATTTTGACAGGCGTTGAAATTGGTTCTCTTTGTCCATCTCCATCTCCATCTCAAGGTCTATACGTATTCCCAATTGTGTTCTTCAAGACTCCCACCCGAAAAAGCTGTTATGTTTCAAAACCTGTGTGTCTGTTTCCGTGTAAATCTCTGCTACACGTGAAAAGTTATCATCTGGCTAAATAAACTGTCTGGCCATGCGAAGACTTGTGCGCCCCGAGAGAAGCCAACGATGACGACGCGCAAGGAATATTCCCTTTTCTGGATAATTACTCTTCATCATACTGGCTTTTGTTCCTTTTAACCCCCTCTTTGATGAATCTATCTACGTGTTCTGTCATTCCCATGACAACGGAGGGGCAGTCGGCCCCTCAATCCGCCTCCATTCAATCTCTAGAACACATTCAAATGGGCCGGTGGACGCGGGACAAGCCATCTGTTTCCTTATACTTCTTGAATATAAAGTATAGGTATACTTTGTCTCGCGCTTTTGGGAAAAAGAAGGGACTGCACAGGCTCGGCTACAGAATGAATCAGTTGGGGGGGGGGGAGGGGGGGGGCATTAGGTTTCCACAAGGGGGCATTATATGCTCTCTTATAGAAACGTATCGCTGGGGGGGGGGGGGGGGGGGTGCTTTTTTGATTCAGCCCAAAAAGCTAAATTGCCATGTTAAACAATAGTTAATTCATACATTTGCCTCACAGTGATGCACAGGTTATTACCCGACCTGACAATTTACACCAGACCTAAGTATGACACCAGTGAGCAAGGTCATGGGTCAGGAGAATCTTGTTAAAAGGTTCCCTGCAATGATTTAGTGAAACTATAGAGGCTTTTCCGCACCGTCACCAGATTTATTGACAGTAAATGTAAGCTGTTTTCTGACATGATTTAAGAATCAACAAACAAGCTAAACAATATAATTTCATCCATTTATGGGTTTAAAATAATAACACATTTAGTCGGAACTCATTATTCTGCCAATAGTCTGACCTGCACAAATGAGAACAAAACCATGTACTGTTTTATATTTTGAATTAGATGAAGATGCTGTAAATGTAAGATGTTAGAAATACTGGCTGAGTAGGGCGGCGAGAAGCGCATCTTAGTCAGACTAAACTGTAATTATCTTCTTGGTGGTAGAATAATTTAATAAAGGTTGGTTAGCGCTATTGTCAGTGCGCATTCACGTAACATTGGTGGAGATAAAACTGAACCAATCACAAATGTGTGCGCTTTTACGTGCAACAAGCACAGCCGGCAGGAAAGACGTGTTGTACGCCAAGGAAAACCCGTACGTCACGCCGCGTAGCTTTGAAACTGAAGGAGGAAATATTTATTTAAAATCTGACGCAAGGGCGCTAAATCTAAAACAAATTGTAAATAAAATGTAAAAAATAAATAAAAAACTATTTTACTGAAGCAGCTGCACATTCAGAAGTTTGTGATACACGCACAAAAGGTTCGAATAAACATTTCGTTCAAAATAATTCTATGTAATGATTTTGCTAATGAATGTTAGCTTGTTAGCTTGCTAGCTATAGCTTGAACGCTACCGTAGCTAGCTACGCACTTGTCTGTTGCTGTTGTTGCTAGCTTGTTATGGAAAAAAACGTCTGCCCACTTAGCATTGCGACTTCTAGCTAGCGTTAGCAAGCACTGTAGCTAGCGACTCGTCAGATAGATTTTAATAGTAATCTAAATAATCTAAATCGTGCTTTTCGAAGGTTTCAAATCCGAACAGCAAAAATGCACGTGACATGAAAAACTGCAATTTGAGATTTGCTAGCCAGCTAAGGTCCGATAACGTTAAGATAAAGTAAGGTAACGTTTACCAGTACCAACAATGACTTGTGATATATCCTATGCCATATTGGCTAGGTAGGGTTATCTAGGCCGCAGCAGCCTCGACCTCTACTAGCCAAAGGGCTCATTTTTGCGTCCTGTCTCTTGCAGAATGGCACCGCGCTTGCAGCTAGAGAAGGCAGCCTGGCGCTGGGTCGAATCGGTGAGACCGGAGGACATTAAACGGGAGCACATTGAGCTGGCGTACCGGATCGGTGTACCGGCGTGTAAGAGAGGTACTTGCAGGTATAGCGCTCACACGTTATCACTCTGCAATATTCATCTCCAGCTCTGACAAATTCAACTAACATGCCACTATCAGCTAGCTAGAGCTAGCTTACTAAAATGTCCGTTTATGGCTACATCGAGATAGGCTAATAGATGTGGCAGACTGTAAATAGTTATTCTATGTCTAAGTGCGTTGCTTTATTGTTATATTTCAGTCACGAACCCCAGATATGTGCAAGATGTAGGAATTGCGTGACCTGACTTTCCTCTTATACAGGCGGAATTGTAAAGGAAACCCTAATTGCCTTGTGGGCATTGGTGAACATGCCTGGTTGGGGGAGATTGATGAAAATACTTTCCACAACATTGATGACCCCAACTCAGAGCGTAGAGATAAGGTATCTTAATTTGCGATGAAAAGGTTCACACTTTAGAACAAACTCACAATCACCTTCCAATTTGAATATTGATGTTTGTCTTGTTTCCTCTCTGTCCATTGTTCTGTCAGAACACCTTTGTGGGACTGACCAACCTAGGTGCCACATGCTACGTCAACACCTTCTTGCAGGTGTGGTTCCACAACCTGGAGCTCCGCAAGACCCTTTATCTTTGTCAGAATGCCCGGGCTGAAGAGCACAACATGGACTCAGGTAAAAGCTCATATATGTAATCAACAAATATTAGAAACGTTCACATTCAAAGAATTTACTGTGTGTTCAATTGCTGTCAGCGGTGGTATTATTGGACAATTATGCGTATTTGCTTAAAGGGGTTCAGTTAAGTGTATTTGTACCCGTAGGTAGGTAGATTTTAGGGGTGGTGGTGGGGGGGGGGGGGGGGGGGGTTAATCAATAGCATCATATTTGATGCTTGTCTTCTAACGTGATTGTTTTATCCTAGGTCTGGCCACTAGATACACTTTTGTTTGTAACTGGAAAATGCAGTTTGACATGGATAATCCACCCAAAACGTAACTGTTTTTCAAATACTTGGCATACCATGTCATTTCATTTGATAGAATAATTCTGTTTTTTCTCTCAGACTATGAGCCTCAGACTATCTGTGAGCACTTGCAGTACCTGTTTGCACTGCTGCAGAACAGTAACAGAAGGTACATTGACCCCTCGGGGCTGGTCAAAGCACTTGGGTTGGATACAGGACAACAGCAGGTAAATTCTATACTCTAAAGCCAGGCTGTGACAAGATAAGTCTTAGCTTGATCAAAATGAAAGTATTTTTTCTTGTATCTCAACCCATCCTTGCTTTTTTTTTGTGGTTTTCTTCTTTCTTTTACAGGATGCCCAGGAGTTCTCCAAACTCTTCCTATCGCTGCTAGAGGACACCCTGTCCAAACAGAAGAACCCCAGCCTGCAGAACATCATCCAGCAGCAGTTCTGTGGACAGTTCTCCTACGTCACTGTGTAAGATAACTAGATTAGCAGTATTATCTTTGGCCCATCAAATAAAATCCTCCTTGCATCAGACCACTCACTTAATCCAGATAAAGAAGTGTTAACAAATCTAATGTTTTTTATATTGGAGGTGTAAGGATTAAAAAGGGTATAAACTTAATTGTTTTGTTGCCTCTAAGATGGAGTCTTTGGGTTGCTCCTGGATAGAGTTCCTGCCATTCGGTTGTTGTTTTCGGTTTTTGTTTACACTTTTGATGTGTCAAAGTGTAGGGGGGTTCTCTCCGTTTATCCGTGACTATGCTAGTTGTAAAAGCGTCTGAGATTAACAGGCATTTATTCCTGTTGTGAAGACAAAAAAAAAAAAATGCCTGAGTCATTATTACTGGACAATCCTGACACTTCATTTGGTTTTCATTAGATTTGACGTCAAGCGTGTGAGGGATATTGCTTTTATCCAAGCCAGGCTTTGGCCATCTATGGTCTTGGATCAAGAATAATTGTACACCTCTTTTTTAGAGGTGTACAATAACCACACTAGGCATGCAATACTCCAACGATAAAAATGGGTCAATATCTAATCAAATGAGCACTACTGCTAACAACCATTAGCGTGAAAATGTCCAGTATTAATTACAAATAATTTTCGGAGTTTGTGATATAATGTGCTCAGGTGTAACCAGTGTGGCCGTGCGTCCCCCTTGCCCTCCCGCTTCTACGAGCTGGAGCTCAACATCCAGGGCCACAAGAACCTCACAGAATGCATCACAGAGTTCCTCAAGGTAATGTTGCACCATGACGTCACACAGTTTCCCTAGAAAGCTTATCATCGAGTTTCCTTAGGTAGGAACCTATTATGATTTCACAGCGTTCCTCAAGGTAATGTTGGAAATAATGCAACGGTCGCATGTGGTGGAAAGTATGTGCGACCAGCTAATTGGAGGGAGTCTCTACTCTTCGAAAATAAGGATATAGTTCAAGCACACGGTGAGAGTAGCAAAGTCTTTCTGAGGCTTGAAGGTTAGAGGACAGTGTTTATAGTGAATAAGAAAAAAACAAGTACTACATCATAGACCTGTGACTGTCATCACAATATAGGTTACCGTAGGAACACATATATGAATGAATAAAAAGACAATACATGAACAGATAATAAGGTAATAG
This sequence comes from Osmerus mordax, assembly GCF_038355195.1. NCBI lineage: Eukaryota > Metazoa > Chordata > Actinopteri > Osmeriformes > Osmeridae > Osmerus > Osmerus mordax. Next base: position 3,481,698 of record NC_090050.1, on the reverse strand, counting down.
CTGGTCTACTGATTGTGATTAACATACTTGTTATGTATCACGTAGTGTCTACTTAGTTTTAATGGATACGCCATTACAATTATTTTTCTGAGAAACAAATAAATGTATCATGACATCCATTACGCCTTGTTACCTCATAATCCCCCCCACCTCTCCTTTTAAAATATCTATTTTAAGTGAACCTTAAATCAATGCTCTTCCAAATTGATCCGCACCCATTGTCTGTAGGAGGAGAAGCTGGAAGGGGATAACCGCTACTACTGCGAGAGCTGCCAGAGCAAACAGAACGCCACACGGCGCATAAGACTCCACAGCTTGCCGCGCACCCTCAACCTCCAGCTTATGCGCTTCATCTTCGATAGGTGAGCGGTACAGCTTTAGCATTAGCCACATCCTCTGATTGAAGTTAGTGCTACTTACTTACTGTCCGTGATTGACTCGCCTATACAGGAGACATTTCTTGATATAAACTCTTTGAGAGGAACGATGTGGTAATTCTAGGCTGAATTGCTGTTGTTATTCCAGACAAACAGGCCACAAGAAGAAGCTCAACACCTTCATTAGTTTCCCTGAGCAGCTGGACATGGGCCCCTTCCTGGAGGGCAAAGGTATCGCCAAGCTCTCAATGGTTCAACCAGCCGTATCAATATGACAGTGGACACTGTTTGGAAGGATCCCATTTTTCCAAAGTTCAGTTTTCAATAAATTGCCGCGTTTGCCCAGAACTACTTTTCAAGGAACTAGAATGTTCATGCAGACATTGTTAGCTGCGTTTCTACAGCAGGAACTTTCCCCAGAAGATTAGGCAAATGAGTCTGCTTATGTATGTACTGTACGCAACTATCCAGGCAGTCAAATCACTTGCTGATGTCAATATCGGTTGATAGACTCTTCAGTACTCAACCAATCAGATATATTAAACACTGCCACCCCCCCAAGCCCCCCCCCCCCCCCCCCCCCCCCCCCAAGGTTCCTGTATTTTGGAAGGTACAGTCCGAGGAGCTAGGAAACCAATACCCTAAGCAGTAGGGATGCGTATTGATAAGATTTTAACGATTCCGACTCTTTATCAATTCCTGCTTATCGATTAGATTCCTTATCGATTCTCTTATCGATTCTCCCCTCTACAGCCAACTAGGTCTGTGCGTCCCCCCACACACACACTCGTTCTAAACGAATTTCTCAAACTGGCTTTGACTGGCTCTGAAATTAGCTAATACCTACCACCTCTAGGCCTCTTCAGGCCTCTGTTTTCAAAACAAAATCTAGTCGGAGATAGAAACTTTCAGTTTCCTTGTGTTCAAGCTTCTATTACTCAACACCAGTAGGACTTACAGGGGTCCTAACAACAGGGTAAATAACTTCAGTGTCACCTTTCAAAAGAGACCATTTACATGCATGTACTCCAAATGGTTCAACAACAGCTTTCAATGTACTTTGGGTATGTTGTTTAGGCGTTTTCAGGCACATTTAACAGGACTATTAAAAGGTTAAACAATTAAAATGCTAAGTTTAATAATGGATTAAAAATCGATATGCTCAGTTTAATAATGTTTGCTGATAACACACGCTGCCCCGATAACGCGAAATGATCAATAAGATCTATACTAATGGGAGACGAATGCCGGAGCTAAAATGTATGCTTCAAACGACGGGACAGAAGATAACTAGATCGACTACACACAATAAAGGCAAATTGCTTCACACAGTAACAAGTGGTTGTGATCACTTTTGAGCAGTTTAGCTCTACCTTAGATAGTTAGAGATGAAGCGCGAACGTTAGATGCGCTGCATCGAACACATGACGTTCCAGTAACTTCATCCCATGCTGTGTGTTCAAATGCTTCTTCATATTTGTAGTATTTCTTCCCTTCGACAAAATAGACTTTTTACACACGTTACAAGTGGCGTTGTTGTCATTTTGTCGTGTGAAATACAACCAAACTTTAGAACGCTTCTTCCTAGTTGCCATGTTTGCTGCAGTCTGTCTGAATAAACTATAAAAGTTTGCGCATGCGCAACGGCACAGAGAATCGTTAACAGAATCGTTAAGGAATTTTGCTAACGATTCCAAGGAATCGATTCACTGGGAACCGGTTCTAAACAAGAACTGGTTCTCGATACCCATCCCTACTAAGCAGTAATGTATGGTTCTTTCAAAATATTTTACCATGGCCTACTTAGTTTTTACCTTTCAAAAAGTCACAATATAGCAATGACCAATGTGGTAACATATATCACAAGGAAAGTTGGTTAGTCTGTTGTTTGTGTGTGTATGTGTGTGTGTTTTGGCTCCCGTGGGTGGTGTACCCCAGACGAGAAGTGTGTGTACGAGCTGAGCGCCGTGCTAATCCACCGTGGTGTCAGTGCCTACTCCGGCCACTACATCGCACATGCCAGGGACGCCCGCACCAGCGACTGGTACAAGTTCAACGATGAGGAGATCGAGAAAATGGAAGGCAAGAAGCTGCAGCTAGGCATCGAGGAGGACATTGGTGAGGCCACTGTACTCTCTCTCTCCTCACTCTAACTGAATAAAAATGCTTTGTTCACTCTTTGGAACAACGTAGGCTTCTCAAGTGTATACCCAGTGTCAATCCTCACATTCTAACCTTTGTATCTTGCTCTCTACACTCAACATAGTATGAACAAGCAAACAGACAAAGTTTTTACAGAATGTTTATTCCAGAAGATTTGAAAATCCAGTCTTGAGTAAAAAAAAATAATACAAACCTCTAATCCTAAACCCTTCTTTAGCGAGTCCAAAAATGTTTTGTAACAATAGGTGTGTTCGACTTCATGCAGCGCCGACAGCCGGCTACAGTTGGCTGACTTGAAACAGTGAATTATGGTTAGACCTTTTGTCCGACTTGAGACGGCGCCGAGGCTATGTCACTGTGACGTATCCATCAAAGTACCGTGAGATCGATTGATGTGTGTTTTGTATTTATTCTGACACCTTCAGTTTCTCCAATGCTCAAATCCAGAACAAACAGTACAATTTAATTAAATATTTGCCTTTATTGACAGAGTGCGATAGCCTACTATTGTTGAAGAAAGGGTTTTAGTCCGCCTCTTCACAAACGGAAAGACTACATTTAATTGAGTTCTGGTTGTACTATCAGTCTGCAGATTGGAGAAAGAGTTTAACATATACATAATACATAAAATGGCAAATTTCAGTGCACTGGTTTCTAATGCGAAAACAATTAAATTCTCGACCATGCAGTTTGTCAACGATAAAGTACGCAAACAGCGCTTGATCGGCCATGACTGACGTGACGTCAACGTAGCAAACCACGAGAATCTGGAATGTATAACTTTACGGACCTGTTTTTAACTGCTCCCCAACAGCAAGCGGCAACTCTCGCCGGTCGTTTCATGCAGCCGCAGTTTTTCTTATCCATTCTTTCCCCCTTCTCCCTCTCTCTCTTTTTCTCCCCGCTCCCCCAGCCGAGACAGTGAAGACTCAAGCACGCAAGCCCAAGTGCAGCAAAGGCTACCACTGCTCCAGAAACGCCTACATGCTGGTGTACAAGTGTCAGGAGGAGGAAGTCACCGATCCCTCACAGACCATCGTCCAGGTGCCAGGTGAGCAGGGCCTCCTTAAAGGGATAGTTTACCCACATATCCACCTGAAGGGCTTATTTTAGTAGCGGTTGTTATACAGTAGGTTTAGGTCCATGCTTGTGAACCTTTTATCCACCAATTTATCACAAGGCCGTTTGTTTGACTGTTGCTGACGAACGCTTGTGAATAGAACGTTCAGAGTTGACCGTAACCCCCCAGCAAAGCATGTGTGACGTGACAAGAAAACCCTCTGTCTGTGGTGGCAGCTATTTTGCAGAGGCTGGTGGACCTGGACAACCGTAAGTTTGAGGAGTGGTGCTGTGAGATGGCGGACATGCGGAGGCAGAGCGTGGATAAGGGCAAGGCAAAGCACGAGGAGGTGAAAGAACTCTACGAGCTTTTACCCGCGGACGACGGTTGGTAACCCCCACACCACTCTAATTCCAACACCGGGTTCATGATGACTAATTATTTTTTGTCACAGTCAGTGTGGTGTTTTGTTGTGTGAGAGTAAAAAAAGTTAATGTGGTAACCTTAATGTTGAAAAAGGCTTGTATGGAAACCACTGCAGCGTTCAAAAAAATATTTTAATCACAGGATTTTCCATAAAGAAATGTAAAAAATTATGTTTGATGCAAAACGTTTAAATAAAAGGAATATCCCTTATCACGGAACAAAGAAAAAAATGTACTTCAACGATCACCAGATCAAATGATCATCGTGTTAACTGAATGACGACTGCAACAACACGCCGGTTCCCTCCCTCTCTGCCTCGCAGGTGAGCCGTACGAGTTTGTCCCTCTGGAATGGCTGAAGAAGTGGCTGGACGACTCCACGGCCACCAAGGAGATGGACAACTCGCACTTCCTGTGCTCACATGGCAAGCTCCACCCCGACAAGGTGGGCGAGGCCAAGAGGATCTCGCAGCGCGCCGCCCAAATCCTACACGAGCGCTACGGGGGTGGACCCCGACTTGACCGTAAGAGTTCCAACTGCCATTTTAGTGTAGCCTCCAGACATTCGTGGTCGTTCGAGCTATGAGGAGTTGAACCTGGCATTTGATGGTCAATGACCGGAGCACTCATCCTGCAAATGTCACAACTTGCTTGTGTGTGTGTTCACCCGTGTGTCCAGACACGTCTCTGTGCGAGGAGTGTGTTAGCCAGCGCTGCCGGGTGCTCCGTCTGAAGAACCAGCTCCATGAGGACTACAGGGAGGTTTCCAACCTGGTCAAAAGCAACACCAAGAGGTAGTGTGTGGACATACGCATGCTTGTGTGTGTGTGTGTGTGTGTGTTTACCAACCCTTCTCTCCTGTGGCTGCAGCGATGTGGGCTACTGGGTGAGCAAGGCGTCCCTGCGTGTCTGGAGGGTGCTGGCGCTGGAGCAGCTGGACGAGGACGAGGAGGAGACCCGACACAGCAACGGCAAGACCAACGGAGAGGGACCGGAAATCAGCGCCATGAAAGGTAACCAGGCCCGCAAGGCTATCCCGCCGCTACCGCTAGGTGGATCAACCCACACAGGGTGTCCAAACTGTGCCTTTTTATCTAGAGGTCAAACATCCTGTGATGCCAAGGTCATTCCAATTCCAATTTAAGGAGCTGTTGCAGATGTGTCTCCTAACCTGTGTGTGTTTTTTACCCAGAGTATGAACCCGAGCCTCAGGAGGGGGGCGGCGACGAAGAGATGAAGACTTTTAACGAGGACATCCTCTGTTGTCACGGTAACAGCCCCTGAACTGGACCACTGCTGCTCTGAGCTGTAGAGTCGATACAGTATGTAACACTAGCCACCAGTCTGAATCCCAGCACTAACTCAGTGCTGGAGTTCAAGGTATTTGTTTGGTAAAACAAATACCCTAGATCAAGGATGGAAGACATTAGTTTTTTTCAGAAGTTAGATGGATGTCGACTGGGGGGTTTTGGTGATTAAAATGATGGTTATTTTGACGTTAATGACTGCTTTCTGGCTGTGCTGTGGGCCCATGCAGGAGGTCTGAGTATCCTGGAGACGGAGCGGCGCCTGGTGACGGCGGAGGTGTGGTCCAAGTTGAGGGCGTACTTCCCCAAGGCACCCCAGTTCACCCAGCAACAGGAGCCATGCCAACAGTGCCTGGTGAGGATTGGCTGGCACAAGCGGAGGGGGATGGACTGTGTGTGTGTGTGTGTGTGTGTGTGTTGATAGATGGCATGGAACTTTTAACGCAACTTGCTTGTGTGTGTGCGCGAATGCTCACCAGACATTGGTACTGCTGATGCCACAACAGAAACCATACTCAACCATTTCCTCAGGTTGAACTATCTGATTACTGTATGCAATGGAACATTAGCAAAGTAGTAGGTTTACATGAGTGCACATTGTTGTTATTTGAGTTATTGTTGAAAATGGTAGTGAGCATCTCTAACAGTTTCCCTCCTTTCTCTCCACACACACACAGAGGCTGGAGCGTGAGGGGAAAGAGAACGAGGCCCTTAACAGGATGATGGCATCGGATCAGAAGAGCTCCTTGCTCAACCTCTTCCAAGAGAAGAACAGGCCCGTGCTGACCAAGTGGCCTCAGGTACCAGCTGAGCGTCCCATCTCCAGGGCCTTCTCACAGCCGGTGTGGAAAACACCCTTAGGGAATAGTTTAGTGGTTTAGGAAGACATGATTGGAATTATCGGTATGAATATCTTTAAGTGAAGTACACTTATAGTCTGCTGGGAATCTCTGGATTCTGGTGATGTGATGGCAGGTACCAAGACTGGGGCAAACCTAGACTATCTTTGTATGGTTTAATAAGCACAAACAGAATATATTATAGCTGAGGAACAGCCTTCAAAGCACTGAATACCTCTCATCTGTATTTACACAATGAGAAGATCTTAGAGGAGAACTTCCTCCTTGCACAATTCCGCTGTCACACGTATACTAACTGCACAGGTTTACCCCAAGTGCTACCTATCTCCTACACATGTAAAGGAACATGTTGAAATGTACAGCCCCTGTTTGTCCAGCATACTCAGGGCTCTATGTCACTGTGTCTGATGCAAACCGGTTTCTGTTTTAGGATACGGACACGCTTTATGTGGTTTCTATGTTCTTTGTGGACGAGTGGAAGAAATTCATAAGGTAAGGTCCTCTCCCTTGCATATTATGCATTCTATACTATTAGAGAGTACTTAAGTGTATATTGCTTGAGAATATAACATCTGCAAGAAATGGATAAATGTGTCAATTTTTCTTTTTTTCCTTTTCCATTTCTTCTTCTCTGGTTCTGTCTCGCTTTAGGAGGCCTGCAAAGACCACACCAGTGTCCAGTGTGGGGAACAGCCTGCTGCTTTGTCCTCATGGGGGGTTCATGTTTACCTACGACTCCATGTTGAAAGGAGACGCCCAGCAGTGAGTGCCTCCTGTCTCATGTCCAGTCCTTGAACAGGAATAAAAGTGATCACATCTGTAACAAAAAGCAAGTCACAAGGCAAGACTTCATTTCAAATAAGCACAATTAAAAATAAGTAAGGTCACTAGCCTACAGACACTGAGCAGTATGCCTACAAACTACAAAAAAACTACAAAATGACTACAATAAAGATATATTGTCAGCCACCAAATCAAACTAAGACCTATTCTCTTGTATATCAGCGGTACTTGCAAAGTTGCCTGGCTAGCAAGACAAACTACAAATGTAGGCTGTATGTCATCTTAGTATTTGCTAGTTATACTAAACATTATAGGCATTACCACAGTAAAATAATCCAACTTTAAACAAACAAATGTGTGTGACCTTTATAGTCCTCAATAGATGCTAAGAACTTAAGTGTAGGAAATAATAGTTCATTAGATGGAAGCATGTAGTTTATTAAATTATACTCAGTTCACTGTGCTTCAAATATAATTTATTCATAAAAATTCAACTAAATTAAAGTTTACTGTTTCATACCTTGCTGATTGAGTCATTTTCCTAATACTTAACAACCTGTCTCTTTCATATATTGGAATTGTTGATTTACACAAGTCTTGTAGAATATTTGTAGTGAAGGAGAGAGGAAGGCCGGCGACGGACGCTCTCATGTTGTGTGCGGCTCTCTCTGCACAGTATAGCTCTTCTCTGGCCCAGCGAGTGGGAGGTGATCAGCAGACTCTTCCTGGTAGACCAGCCAATCTCCATCTGCCGCCTCAGCCAAACCACGCCATCTGGCCCCATTGTGGAGTACACCACTCAGCCTGGTAAAGGGGGTATGGGAGTGGGATGTACGTAGTGTGTGGAGGTATACAACGTGTCACTTTTTAACCCCCGCTTTTGTGTCCACGCGTGCCGACGTACAGAGCTGTGTAGGGAGTGCCGAGACGGCTTCATCTTCCAGCAGCAGAGAGACCTGAGGGAGTATGCCCAGGCCACCGTCTATGTCCGCAAGGTCGTCGATGACAAGAGGGTAAGACTCTCTCTTTCTCAGTGTGCGATCTCACACTCCTGCGTTGTCCCGCCGCCAGCCTGTTAGTTCGCAGTCATTCAGGATAACAGCAGTAAACACCTGTGTTTAGATGATAAAGGACACGGCTCCTGAGATGAATGTGAGCGGATCTGAGGCAGAGGAGGAGAGGGAGGAGCCCACCAAAGTAGACGGAGAAAGGGACCCAGACTTCAGCCAGGTAAGAGGTCTTTATTAGACGAAAGACCCTGCCATGCGCTGCTCTCGCTTCCCGCTCACGTGACCACGTCTCGTCCAGTCAGAAGATGGGGCCAAGCGTCTGAAACTGAGCGATGACGTCGCAGCCGGAGCCTCCCCAAGCCCCGCCCCCATCTCCAGCACCAGCAAGGCAGGCAGCATCAGGCGGAGCACGCGTCACAGGAAATTGCGGGGGGAGAAAGCTCTTATTGTCTCAGCCAATCAGACACTCAAGGAGCTGAAGATACAGGTAGGGACTCAATATCTGTCCAAATCTTGTCCCTCACTGGGAGGAAACAATATAATAAGATCCGTGTGCCAAGGTTGAGGACCGTTTATGATTCTTATTATATTATAGTAACTTAAACGAATAGTTTATAAAATACTCGTATGTGTTAGGTATGTCTTGTCCCTAATCTCTATGAAGACATGGGGCTGGAGCTGGCAGGATTAGCCAAATTTAGCTTCTAATCTACATTGATGATTGTCATGATATGATGACTTATGAGAACTTGGTTGTAGGAAGTGACGAGTTCCATGAGTCCTCAAGCATTTACAGCTTCTCCCATGTAATCCGAGCTTTCACATTGTGATGATGTCGTTGTCTCAACCTTGATATATGTGTGGCGGTCTGCAGAAACCCGTCGGATGTCGCGGCCGCTCATTTTTTGGCTATAAGCCATAAAAGATCGAAAACTTTTTCTGTCCAAATTGAGATTTTTGATGTTTTATATAGTTAACACCCTACACTTCATTGTAATGTACAAAAAATATATGATTACTTATGAAAAACAGTTACTTTCAACAGTTTTTGGACATGTCAGCTAGCAAGATTTTCAAGCCATGTCAAATCAAATGCTCAGTTTGCCTGCTCTTTTGAGTGCTGCAGCAGCCCCAAACAACTGATCAATTAAGTCAGGCTGTTAAACTTAAAAATAACTTGCTGAGAAGTTATTAATGTAGCCTATAGTTAAACTGACATTTACATTCACAACGTGATTACGAACAAAAGGATTTCCTTTCCATATTCGCCACAGTAAACTAGAATGAAACGGAGTGGAATCTTTGAATGCAGTTTTCTCCCTTATCACTTTTTGACACAAGTCAACTTTAAAATGATGTAACTTCAGTTGTGATAAAGATATATGAGTGATTTTGTATTCAGGGGAGTTTGTAGTTTCCAAATATGTATAATACACAGAAAGTCACATTTTCACCATGTAAAGGGTTTCCCCAGACCGCCACACATATTCAACTTAGTGCACTCATAGCCTTCATATATTTCAGTAACTAGCAAAGGGTCTAGTACTCCTATTATCATGATCTTTTTTTTTTTTTACTACAGTAAAGCTATACATGGTCATGATCATATCTTAATGTAACTACCTCAACCTGAAAAATCACTACTCCTGTATATAGAGAGTAGAGTAGAGTAGTACTTAATTGATTCCAGGAAGAAAATATTGGCCATACAGGGGAGGGAAAAGGGGTTCATGCTTTTAATGTTTGAGTGGAAGTCCCCTCAATGACCAAACTGTGTACCTCCACGAGAACTTTTCTGCACCATCTGCTGTTGCCCCTCAGATCATGCACGCCTTCTCGGTGGCTCCGTTCGACCAGAATCTATCCATCGACGGGCGGTGTCTAACAGATGATTCGGCCACGCTGGGAAGTCTAGGCGTCATCCCAGATAGCATCATCTGCCTTAAGGTAAACACCCGCCATCTTTAGAAGCATGCAACTGAATCATCCTCAAACTTTTATTTTGTTATTTTTGTCTCTATCTTACTTTCATTGGATGATATATTTGCAGGCCGATGAACCCATAGCAGATTATGCAGCAATGGACGATGTTTATCAGGGTACGTGCTCATTCATATTCTGCTGAACATGTTACTCCAGTTTATCGTTGGTTTGTAGTTGTAGTTCAACTACAAACTACAAGTAGTTGAGAAATGTAGCATGCACAAAACTTCAACAATAATCAATTGAGGGTTTTTTTTCCCAGTTGGTATGCCTGAAGAAGGATTTAAAGGTAAGCACAGCTCATTAAATTCCTGTTGTCACATAGGAACACTACTTTGGTATGTAGACAACTTTGGCTTGAATTGAAATAGTTTTCTATCTAACCACTATTGTCTTGTATGTCTTTTTAGGCACTGGGCTTCTTGGACACTGAGAAAAACACTGCTGAAGATGCCCTTGATAGACTAAAGTCAGAAGAAAATCTAAAGCTTGAATTTGTCAAGTGTCCATACTTGGATTTAAGTGCTTTAATTTGGTTCTGTTTTTTGTTTGTTTTGTTCTTTTTTAAACTGTGACTATGTTGCAAACCTTTTTCGTTTACCTGTGTTCAAAATTATTGCTGGCTTTTAATATTTAAAGACGCTTATGCATTCTCTGAGACTGTGTTTGTGCTCTTACCCCGGACTGTGATTGGGTGTAGAAAGTTCAGTAACATTTTCCAGTGCTCTCCAATGCCATTTGTAGCAGAGGCTTTGCATCCTTCATTGTAGGATGCAAAGTTACCCTGAAAGTTACCCTTCCAAGAAACATCTTTACGTTTGATAGAAGCCTGTGGTGTCACTGCAATTTTCTTCACACACATTTAAAGAATGCATGAGCAACTGTTAAATATTGGAATCATAACTATTTGGTGGATAAACGTGAATTACCTCAACAATAAATAAAATATGATAACCCCCTATGAAATTTAGAAGAGATAGCAATGATATCTGTATATTTCTTAAAAACATTTTGAAGTTAGATAAGGTTTGTGCTGCAGCCAGAGCAAGAAAGCAGGCATTGGTGTGAATTGTTTTTTTTTCTCTTTTATTTCATATTGGGCAATAAAGTAATTGTTTCTTCTATTTTACAGCAGTTTTTCCATAAAATTATTATGAAATAGGTTTTTGTTACTGTCACTGGAGAACAGCGCTTATCACTTGCAGAGTGCAATAGAGAACAGTTATCTCTGTTTATTCAGTTACAAGCCTGTTAAGTACATTGGTGTTTTTCGTCAAGCGTATACTCTTGTATCGGTCTTTTGTCTTTGGCCAGACATGCTGCCTGTAGGCATGCGCAGTTGGTAGGTTTTCTGACGTGAAAGTCGCCATAGAATCGCCATTTTTCAAAACGCCGAAGCTTTATTGCGCTGTGAAAACACAGTTGTTTGTCGTTTGAGTTTAAATAAAGAGACGGATAATTTGAATTACGTTAAAGGTAAAGAAAGCGATGCTTGCATGTGGAACTGCAGTGCAGAATTTCAGTGAAATATGGTCTCTCACGAACACTTCAATTACCTTATTCTTTGAGGTTAGCTCCTGTGCTAGTTTGTCAGCTAATGTTGGAAAATGTTAGCAAGGTATGTCATCGTCAGTAGCTACCTGCATTTACTTGGATTGCCAACCAGCTATTAGTCATTGTAAATTACCATTTTCCCCTTTCGACCAAAAGCAACGCTTTATATGCTATAAGATTCTATTGAACAAGTCTCTTCACTCTGATTTATCTCACCTAAATTACGCTAAAGAGGTTCCAGAGTTCATAGTCCAGGGGGTCCAGAAATTTATTCGCCGAACCTCGGAATGCAACACTTGGCTCATTGTCTCGGTGCAAGCTTGACGACCTTTGTCATAGACATACCACATATACAAAACTCACTTTGCGTTGTCTTATTCATTTCCCCTCTCAGACGGCTTACAGAGAGCCATGGAACTTCCTAACTACAGCAGACAGCTGATGCAGCAGTTGCTCTCCCTGAGGAAAGAGGGACAGTTTTGTGACTGCACCATCATGGTGGGAGACAACCCCCACCAAGCCCACAAACTGGTCCTGGCTGCTGCCAGTCTACTCTTCAGGTTCCTATGAGCTGTTTGACAAAGGAATTAAAAGTTTGCATTTGTGTTGATAAAAGTTGGCAATTTAAAAACAACCCAACCTTGATTTGTACATGCACAGGTTACTGTTTTTTGTAAATGCTAAAACAAGTAATTTAGTGCAACAGATTGATAATTCACCAAAGGTGTTTTATTCCCGCGTTTGAACAGAACACCTGAACAGCCTAACCCTCTAGAACAAACACCTTCACTTTCCTTCTTGTAGGTCTCTATTGGAGGGCTCTGACAGCATTTCCATAGACACAACTGTGGTCTCGACCCAGGAGTTCTCCTGCCTCCTGGACATGGTGTACACCGGTAAACTGCCTCCGGGAAAACACAACTTCACCCGCATCATCGCAGCCGCAGACAGCCTGCAGATGTTTGATGTAGCGGTGGGCTGCAAGAACATCCTCACCAGTCTGATGAAGCGGTCAACTACCACCTCACCCTCAACCACGTCTGTCACCATCCAGCCACAAGCTACGAATCTCCAGAGCCAGGGAGCTGAGATGATAACCTCTTCTAAAAAGGTTGCCCCTTCCCTAGCTAAGGATGAGGCCACGGTTGGCCCCTCTGGAGCTCAGGTGAAAAGGGAGCAGGAGAAAGTGGAGGAAGGTGGGGCTTCAGTCGGGGGAGTAGATAAGGACCCTCAGGAGGTGGCCAAGAAAGAAAATGATGTATCCGCTTGTAAAAGACCTCGACTACAACTCCCAGAATGCACAGGTAGGTTTCAATAATTTAAGAAATCCATTCAAACTAGCAGTCAAACATTTTATTCTGATGCTTACGCTACACAAATCAAAATAATGTACACATTCAAAAAAGAAGATTGCATCTTACACTTCGTTATGACTCGCAGGATCTGACGACTCAAATGCCCAGAGCAGCGTATCTCCAGTTGGGGAGACCAGTTTGAGTGAGTCTGTAGAGGAGAAGGTCAAGCCGAGTGTGTCGGCAGGGGATGGGAATGTATCCAGCATCTTTCTGGAGCGCAACTTTGAGCTGATGGAGCTTCTCACTGAGCTGCCTTCCATCGCTGGGCTACTGAACCAGGCAGCCAGGACCTGTCTGGGGGAAGACGAGAGAGAAGTACGGACAGACACCTACATGGGACGACACGTGTGTTGTCTCCATACATATACATGTATAGATTTGGCATTGTTGATTCTCCTTTGTTCTTGTTGGTATCTTGCTGGCCAAAGCCCCAAGCACAAATACACAAATCCTCTAATTGTGCTAATATAATGCCATTACTGCTACTGTATTTTGTATGGTTTACAGGTAGTGTGTAAGTGCTGTGAGATTGGAGACCCGGGCCTGACTGTACAGATGCTGATGGGGCAGGTCAAAGAGGGGGCTGTGAGTGAGGAGGGCCTGGAGTCCCTGCTCTACACCGTCCAGGAGATAGCCCCCACTCCTTCCCTCCGACTGAGCCAGCTGCTGGAGGGGAGAGCTGGCGCACTGGACGCTGGAGGTAATGTATCATCCAGGGTATTTTTGGGTGTGTTTTGTATGCTTTCACGTACAGTACAGTGTTGGTCATCCATCCATTCACAGTGATAAAAATAAATAAAAAATCTAATAAACAGTGACAGTGTCACCTGGACAACCACAATTCTTAAGATGAGGCTGTGGGAGCAGTTATTTAATAAATCTTAGATTAAATAAAGAGTAAAAAAATATTTAAAATAAAATTGAGGAACAGTGCAATTAGTAGTGCAAAGAAAACTAAAACAAAAAACATTCGGTTATAATGTCCAAATGGCTTAGTAAAGTGAGTCAAGTGGCCTGGACGTGGAGGCCACGCTGAACTGCCGGTTCTGTGTTCTGCTCTAACCATGTCTACCTTTTCAACAAACTATTCATCTGGAATTCAATCTTGCTGGCGGGGCCTCCCAGGCTCAGAGGCGGGATCACAGGAGACCCAACCCTGCTCCTCCAGCCCTGCAGACGATCACACCATCGAGGAAGAGGAAGGCAAGGAGAACAAAGCAGAAGACAGTGTTGATGAGAGAGACCATGGGGAACCGGCAGATGACGAGGATGACGGAGTGAGGAAAACCAAGGCCAAAGCGAAAGCCGCCTCCTCCCAGCCCTACTCCTGTCGCTGGTGCTCCAAGGCCTTCGCCTACAAGTGTCGTCTGTCGGCCCACACCAAGAGCTGCTCCCTGAACCAGGAGGCCAAACAGCGATGCCCGCGCTGCCCAGAGGTGCTGCCCACTGTGCGGGCACTGCAGCGCCACAGCGCCCACGCTCACCCCGAGGCCGCCCGTGCCAAGAGGAAGGTGGTGTGTGACCTGTGTGGCAGGACCTTCGCCCACCCCTCAGGTGAGATGTCAGTGAGCTTCACTAATGCAGTGCTTGGACTGAAAGCGCTTTGTGTATGTGCTGCCCAATGAATGTGGAACTATTCATTATTAAAAGTCCCTTGTCCTAAATAAATACTCCCATGTCCAGTGACTGCTGTTCTGTTTTTTGTTTTAGGCATGCTTTACCACAAGCGCACAGAACACTTTGAGGAGAAGCCGTTTGCGTGCGAGGAGTGCGGGGCCAAGTTTGCCGCCAACTCCTCTCTGAAGAACCATATGCGTCTGCACACGGGGGAGAAACCCTACCACTGCAAACACTGCGACATGAGCTTCAGTGTGGCCGCAGCACTAGCGTACCACACCAAGAAGAAGCACTCCGAAGGTTCAGCTCTCTCACGACACACATTTACACGCCCGCATTATACACATACTTTCACACTAATGCCGAACTACATCATGCACACACACAATACACAAAACCAGCTGCCCAAAAAGCTATTTGTGTGCCCTGATGTGTGTGTGTGTGTTTGTAGGTAAGATGTATTCGTGTCAGTACTGTGAGGCTGTCTTTGCCCAGTCTATTGAGCTAACGCGTCATGTGCGAACACACACTGGAGACAAACCGTACGTGTGCCGCGAGTGTGGTAAAGGCTTCAGTCAGGCCAACGGGCTCTCTGTCCACCTGCAGACCTTCCACAGTGAGTCCCACATACACCCACACCCTCACACTGGAGACAGCTGAACGTTTTGTGTCTTTCACCTGCTCTGAGTTTTCTTTGATGTCTTAGATAAAACACAACAGACATATTTAACCAAAGCACACAGTGCATATAGCAAGTACAGCAAATAGAAGTGCATCATTCTAACAGTATATAGTGACTAATGCCTAGGAACGGTCTATATTTTACAAAATAGTGCTGTTGCACTATCATCTCAACTACAATACCGCATGATTCCGTAGACTCAACGGACAATAATATCTCGAGTCAGTTTTACAAGACATATAACTTGCACAAGACATTTCATTTCACTATTACCACGTGAAGTAATGTACAGGTTAGTGCTGCGCAAACTGACCTTTAGGTCAAGTGATTAGTCCAGGTGGAGTTTCTGTTTTTTCATTTGTGACACTGATGTGTCTTGTTTGGTTCTTCTGACGGTCTTCTGTCCTCTTCTTGTTTGTTTTTCACTTATGTTCTCTCTCTCACTCAAACTTGATTACTCTTCCTTGTGCACTCTTTTTTGTTCTAACACTCTTGTCACTCTTCCCTTGTCATCCCTCCATCTCTTCCTCCTTCCTTCCCTCGCCAACTAACCTCTCCATCTACCCTCTCACCCTTCTTTTTTTCCACCCTCTCATTCCATCCCTTTTTCCATTTCTCACCCTCTCTCCCTCCCTCCCACCCTCTCCCTTCCTCCAACTCAGACATCACAGAGCCCCATGACTGTCAGAAGTGTCGTCTGAGCTTCCCCTCTCTGGAGGATCACAGGAAGCACATCCAGGAGAGCCACCCTAAGGAGTTCCACCAGTGTCTCCTCTGCCAGAAGACATTCAGTAGCGCCGCCCTGCTGGACAAACACAAGGCCAGCCACACGGGCAGCAAACCTTTCAGCTGCAAAATCTGCCAGAAGTCCTACCAGGTAAGGGTACGATTTTTCCGTTCTTCATTTTATTTATCATGTTTTGTGTGACCAAACCCACACACTGATCCCTCCGTTCTCTCTCATCACAGCAACTGTCAGGCCTGTGGTACCACAACAGGACCACTCACCCGGAGGTGTTTGCGGGTCAGAGCCACAAGCAGCTGAAGACGCTGGTCCAGTGCAGCACCTGCCCCCGCTTCTTCCCCAGCCCGGGCAGCCTGGCCAAACATACGAGGGCCGATCACCCAGGTGAGGCCAACCACACTCCCACACAACCCCAGGAAAGGCTGTTTACAAGTTCAACAAACAAACTAGCCTAGTTCTTCAGTTTGAAAAACTGCACTTGAGCACAAAATGTCAGTATGTTGTGATGAAATTCATTCAGCCCATTTGAAGTATAGAGCTCCGGGAGTTGACGTCACGCAATCCCAGCATGCACCGGACATCGCCATTTTGGCAGTAAAGTGGAGAGCCAAGTGGAGCGCCAGAGTGTACATACATATATACTTACATACATATTATACATAGTTTAATTTGCTGCCTATTTCAGTAAACGTTGATTTAACATGGTGGATAGCTGCTGTGCGCCGGGATGCCTGAACCATCGGGGAAAAGATAAAGGGAGAGCATTTTATAGGATTCCTAAGATCCAGAGAGAAGAACCCTATAATTCCTGATAACCACCCATGGCTTCAACTGAGGATCATTCAGTCTCTTGGAATGATTTATCTGTAATAAATGTTATGGCATTTTTGTGATGAAAAGTGCACTGATATAATGAACGTTAGCCAAAGTTAGTAGCTAACCGTTGACGAACGTTACAGACTAGCTAACACTAGCTAGCTATAGAAGTTATAAAACTGACTGCATTAGCTAACGTTACACATAGCAATTTGTAGCCGGTAGACTTCAAAGCTGAATATTCATCACTAATCCCGCTGATTGCGTCCATTTATATCCCTCCAGGCTTTTGTAGGCTTTCAAAGACTCCAGAGTAGGACGAATGAAAGTTGATAGAGAGTTGTAAATATCTGGATACAGAAGGTCATGGAAGCCTTCCGTTTCACTCGTAAAGGTGGTAAAAATAACTCCGGGAGCATTATATGGATCACTAATGTTTAATCGATCAAGTTTTGCTTTATAGTTGCCTATGTCTTTTGAATTAAAGTGCGCAGTGAACTCGGACAGCTTGAAATGCCTGCTGGCGCCGTTCATTTTTGCCAGTACTTTCCTGCCAAAATGGCGACATAAACAGTAAAGTCACGTGACGTCCGGAGCTCTATTTGTTTTGTCTTTCGGAGGAAAATTCAAAACAGAACTTTCAGTGTGAAATGTTTTTAGTTTTAAAATCATTTAGATAATAAAATCCTGTCAAAAATACTTATGCATTTCAAAAGGCATGACTGAAGCTGACGGGCTGGTGATTGGATGTGACTTATCTTCAGGTGAGGGTTGGAATGTCCTACTGATATCACAAGTCTTTGACAATCTTAATATTAATCATGTGTTGGATATACATTAATTAGTGCTGTCAGTTAAACGCGTTATTAACGGCGTTAACGCAAACCCATTTTAACGGCGTGAAGTTTTTTTCACATGCTGCAAAAAAAAACTACAACACCACACCGGATCTAGCTAGACCGGAAACAAAACAACAGTCACGGCGCACAAACTTGTTTGGGCTTGCGAGCTGGCTAAAGAGTAGTAGGCTAACGTTACGTTTTGAGTGGATAGCGAGCGCGAGACGCCGAAATGGATGCCAATAAGATTCTGAATGGAAAGGTTACTTTTTAAAAGTTGCAAAATGGTTCCATTGACAAGACCAAATTAATCTGTGTGTTTTGTCGTTGTGAACTGAGCTATCATCGCAGCACGTCCAGTCTGAAATACCACTTGATGGCCAAGCACACAGCTGATGCGAATTCTCCACCCCCTTGTCAAAGCCAGGCAATGTTGTTAAAAAAAACAAAAAACATTTGCACTAACTAAGCAATCCAATCCACTTTTCCATGTTGATAAGAGCATTAAAATGAGAAAAAATAATGGGACAAAAAGAAATTAAGGGACATTTAGAATAGATAAAAATGGCGATTAATTGTGATTAATCGCGAGTTAACTGACATTAATGCGATTAATCGAGATTAAATATTTTAATCGTTTGACAGCACTAACATTAATAGATAGTTTGTCCATTAAAACATTTAACATGCATGTTAAATACTAATCATTAATCCAAGCTTATCCTATGTGATAACAAAAAAAAACATAGGCTCATCATATTGTATCAATAATTTGTATTAACACATGATATTGATAAATATACTCATATATAAACCTTGAACATCCTTTTGATTTATTGTGAATCTGTGTCTCTACATATAATTCACCCGACGTGTTCCTTCTCCAGACTCCAGCGCGGTGAAGTGCCCGTACTGCCCTGCATTGTTCCCCAGCGAGGAGGAGATGCAGGAGCACGCCAGCAGTGAACACTTCAGCCAGGAGGGGGCAGCATTTGGCTGCTCTCTGTGCCCTCTGGTGTGCCCCTCTCAGCTGCAGCTCCAGGAGCACTTCCTCTCCTGCCACATAGGGGCGCTACAGGACGGAGAAGAGGAGGCCTCCACATCCCAGACAGTAAAGCTTCTCAAGTTTTTTCTTAGCAATGTATCGCAGGCTACTTTGGAAACAGTGTAAGATTATGGAATGATTTCCAATGAGAGGCAACATTTAGGGATGGACACATTGTAAATAATGGCCTTGGAGTCTTTAGACAGAAAAGGTACATGACCCTGGATTTAGAGAATGTTCTTACTATGAATACTAATGCATTCATTTAGCAGACACTTCTGTCCAAAGTGACATACAGTACATGGGAGAATTTGAGCCTGTGACCTTTTGGTCTGCAGTCCAGTGGTTTAAGCACTGAGCCATGCCCTTCATTGCTCCCTATACTAAAAATGTATAATTTGTCGTCCATAATCATTCAGACAAAAGAGCGGGAAGATGATACTGAGCAGCAGGTGATCTCTTTAGACCAATCCCAGATGGGCGGGTCCCAGCAGCAGGTGTACGTTGCCCTGGGAGACGGGGAGGGTGGCGAGACCCAAACAGAGGTGCTGGCTGTCAATGTGGAGGACCTGCTCAATGGAACAGTCACTTTCATCTGCAGGGATGGCCAGTGACCCTTGAACTTTGACCCTAACCTCTGACTGAACAGTGTTTGTCGTCAGAGACACGTGCCCCATCACAATCCTCATGGGAGAGTTCCTTCCTTGAGATCACCACAGATATCATGAATGGATCGGTGGAATCCTGCTTGAATACACAGCTTTTACCAAGCCACTGATACCTCTTTGGTTATTTTCCTAAGGAAATATAAACCAATCTGAGAACATTTGACCACTGACAGTTGCTATTACAAGAATAACCTCCTTCAATCTTTCAGACAGCATTGTACAGTATTTATGAAGCTATGGTATTATGTGAGAGTGAAGCATGTGTGTCTAATAAGCTTGATGATATTTCTAAAACACTGCTGGGTGCTGTACTAGTTAGCATCCTAAATTTGGATTTTGGAAGATACAGCAATAATTCACTGTGTAAAGCATATTGCGACCCACTGATCTGCTGAAATCTACTTTGATCAAATTATCGTATTTTCAGATGATAGTCATGTTATTAGAGTCCCCAAATCAAAATGTACAACCACACAGCTACTATGACTTTATTGAAATATTAATTTTAACTGACTCACTTCACCATATATCCTGCCCACAACTGGCTGATCTCCCCTCCTAAATACTCAGCTTGTCAAATCATGAAAAAGTTTATAGATTCAGCCCTGAGTAGAACCAAACTGAAGGATATGCATGCTTAAACATAAATAGTACTTTATACTGATTATCCTTGCAGGTCAAGTATAGCCAGGTTAGCCACATTTGTATGAATCAGTCCACAAATAAACTGCAGTAGTTCATATGAGGACAAATGCAAACATACCCCAAAAAAACTGGTCTTGATATGTCTTCCATCCCATCAGCAACATTGTCAAAGGTACAAGTCCATAGATATACACTTTGTGTGCAATTTGAAAGCAATGCCATATTTAGATATTTGACCGATAACAGAAGGGATTATGAATACAAAAATGTGTAAATCCTAACAATGACAGTTATTGAATGATTGAAATATCCCGCTTTCTAAAATAACTACCACAGGCATGATCGACAAAGACAAGATTTCATTGGAAACCTCTTAATAACATTTTTGTGTTTTGACCTTACTTTCCTTTTACAGCCATGGATAATTAGTGGCCCCTTTAAGGAACAACATGTATTAACCGTTGGGCTGTCTCAGACCCCCCACATTGCAAAGGTTAAAAGAAAATGCTATTTATTTGTTTTTGTATTGAGTAAAATTGGGTAAACACAACGATGGTTCGTTGTGGACCTTTGGGTCATGTGACCCGAAGGCAACACAAGGGTTAAGGTATTTGTGTTAAACATTTTGGGAATAGACGCTGGCAAAGTGATCTTCATGACCACATGTTGCATACTTTCTGAGACAGCAAGGGGTGATAGAAAGAACAAATAAGAAAAATAGACATGAGAGAGAAACCAAGGTGTTGTGCTGACAGCTCATAGGCACAATACATCCAATAGATCCTAGTGCAAGAGGCGAGGGATTTCTTAGTTATAAAAATAGGTCTGGCTAAGGATACGTCTTTGCTGGGAGAAGGCTAATACCTGACAGTGTTGGTTGTCACAAAGAATAAAATGTTTACAAAGAAAAGTGGTAGCTAGTTTAAAGTAGACTTGGGCACCCACTAAATATTTTGGGATAAAGGACATATTTATCTGCTTAATAGAGCCTGTGGGTGTCTAGCTCCTTTAGCTCGGGTGGCTAAATTACTCTTCTGCTAATCTCTGGAAAGACATTTGCAGTTGACTCCAAGTCCACATTTTAAAGACACACACACTAAAAAACACTGGTAATCTCTGTTTTCCCCAGAGATTCAAACTGAAAACATAACGCCCTGTTTTAGGGAAAACCAGTCTTGTTACTGTATACAGTGCCCCTCTTTTGTTTGCTTGAATTGTGCAAAATGGCCTCTGAGGTAACAGGTGGAGCAGAAGACTTGACTTCAGTTACAATTCAATGTGTTCCAGTGCATATTTTTCTATGACCTCATAGGACAAGTTAGCCATACAAGTTCCTCTGGATCCCCACACCCTGGTATTTATGTAGAAGTGCATCCAGAGCCAGCTACAGCTTTTTGTTTAGTACACTATGTACTGTGTGCAGGTGTGTGTGTGTAACAGGCTGTATGTTAGCTTTTTTGTAAATGTCAGAGCTGCCTTAAATGTGTGTACACATGGTGCGTCTGAGTTGCAAGTATGAATTTTTCAACAAACTTCTGCAACTAAGTCATCATTCATCCTTTTTAACAGAAGTAGTTGCCTATATCACCATCCACTTCAAAATATAGTGACTGATGTCTCTTCCCAAGGTGTCCTCCTATGTAGTGATCTTCTTGCGAGGCAGATAAGCATTCGTAATCTGATTCATCACCACCAGTCCTGGAAATAGCGGGAGCAGCACAAAGGCATACCACACCAACCCTTTCACCGTGGCCTGGAACCAATCAGTGAACACTGCTGCGACCACAGTAACCGTCGCCAGGAGATACACCACCAATCCACAGGTGGCATGGTAGAGCTTCAGCCTGGGTGGAGACGCTACCCTGAGTTTAGGTAAGAGAAGGCAGATGCCACAGGCGGCTTGGAGCAAGGTGGCCGCCAGTGTCCCCACCCCCAGAAGGCTATGCCAGGTGGCCAGATGGGGGCGCTCTGAGACGTTCTTGCTGGCGATCATGAAGCCCACACCCGTGGTGGCTGCCACCAGGACCAGGGCTTGGAGAAACCAGTGCAGGCGGACTTTGCCCTTGCGTGACTTGAAACAGAAGGTGTTTCCTTCGGCTGAGAAGAGGAGGATGCCCTCGGTCATGCACAGACAGTACTTGGGGGAGGAGAGGAGAGAGGTTAGCACACTCAAACATACAAGGTGTGTAGCTGTGTGTAAGGATACTGTAATCCTGAATACTATATACCCAGACAAAGAGGCCATGAGCCTTGTTGTTTATTTGGGTTGCGAGTGTGTCCGTTTTGTGGGGGAAGCAAGCGACCGATAGACAAAGGTGCATGGAAGACATGGATCATTTTAACATGCAGAATCAGAAAACAAAACTTTATATTCACTGCTGCTATATAGTGTTACCCCTTTCAAATATATCAGCCCCTATGTATGCACCCAAAATATTCTGGGTCACGTGTAATGGAATATCTGAGGATGACATAATTAGCCATGGGCAATGGGTGAACCTGCCTTTATTCCTTCTGTTCCTATCTATTATTCACAAAGGAGAGAAACAGAGGAGTGGAAAGAAAGAGAAAAGGGAGGAGATGGGACAGAGAAAGGGAGGGTGGTGTAGAGAGGAAGGGAAGCTAGAGAGGATAAGACTGATACATAATTTATGTCATAGGTCTAGGATACCTGGGCCAGAATCTACACTCCTAGAAGAAGCATCGATCTTATTTCATTTCGGTCAACATCTGAACAACTCGTGGATAACAGTGTATACTCACAGCGATGGACATGCACACTGGATGCCATGAGAAGAGACCTGCAATACAAATGCAATGAACTATGGTTTTGTACTCAGTAAGGGGATGTATACCAATTAATAAGTGTTCTCAATGCCAGTTGGGGCTGCGATGACATCCAACATTTCTAACCCTATGCAGCTTTTGACCTAACACCAAACACAACTGAATACAATGCGTATTCAAAAATTCATCAGATGTTGGTACTGAGAGCGAGTGCAATTACAGTTTGAGTCTCTGTCAAGGTCTGCACTGCGATAAAGCGGGCAGGATGTTGACCATGCTCGTTAAACATGCTTATGCTACAAAGACCAGTAGCACATACGTAAAATAAAACTCACTTGTTCCAGGACGGGACAGTAGCGAAATCAGAATGGTCAGACCCAAGGCAATGACATGCGCAGCGATGACCGAGACTCTTCGCATCCACACGTAAAGCCAGAACTCGCTCATGACCAGCCCCTCGCCAACCGGGCTGTACTCGATATCGACCGGCATCGCCTCTGTTGCTCAGGCTACCTCAAGTGTATCCTTGCAGGCTTTGCGATGGTTGAGCCGAACGCATTGATAGTATTGCAGTGTTGCAGATACAGATACATAATTTTTAAAAGTGCATTTGTTAAATGTATTTAAATGCAGTCTATGGTAATATTAACATCAAACATAATTCGGTGGGAAATTTGTCAAAACTAAATATTAGATGGGACACCGTAATCATTTACGATTCAAAACGATTATATCGGATGGTGGATAGTATATTCACTGGATTAGTCGGCAATGAAAATCCTTTACGGTTCCGAGATTAGGCTATCCGACGACAGCAAGTGTTCTGCTCCTGACCTGCACAGAGCCTAAATAGAACGCGTAGACTGAATTAGATATATCCACAAATCTCGGGCTATACCGCAGAGAACGAAACCAGCAAACTCTGGTTGTCTTCATTCATCCTGTGTACGAAATCTGATATTGTTTCAAGATCAGGTGGGCCGTTGACTTTACTTCCGGGATTGTAAAAGGAGTCTTCAGAGGCGCGTTTAGAAAATGGCAACGTCACTGACTCCCGTCAGATTAGGCAGACATCTATTAACGATTTTAGTCGCATCATATACGATTGTTCACGCGGAAAGCGACTTCACCCAGCACACGCCCTACCGCCGATTGACGTAGCCTACTTTAAGGACATTCTTGCCATTTATCCTAGGTGTCATTTCGGGTATCACTTATGTTGGCAGTACTTTATATTTATTTTATTCGACATACCTGTCCCCTTAGTATTAGTTCATTATACTTTGCACCTTTTGTACAGTAGGCCTATAGTTAGACTTGCTTAAACTTACACCACTTATTTAAGATTTACTCCTATATGTTGAATGTATGCACCCTCCTGCCAAAGTAAATTCCTTGTCTGTGCAAAACTTCATGGCGTTTAAAACCATTTCTGATTCTGAACAATTGTGAGTTGTGTAGCGTAGCCTACATAAAGTAATCTAGAATTCTTTGATTTGGCACGAACAAAGTCATTCAATAAGCAAAACTCCCTGTTGCAGCTATGCAACAGGTCAACCGTGGTTACCATTTACTTAGGCTATACTACTATAGCATGATTCACACTACAAGATAATACACCACAATATATGGAATCCTGGACAAAAAGGTATCCACATTTTATGTACATATTACTTAAATGTAATTAATATTTCTTGAGATGACATCCCCTCCCACATTTGAGACAAGTATTATGACAAGTAGTCTGATATCTGCAAGTTTCTGTATAGCCTAGAAAGAGCGTCTGCTAAATGACTAAAAATGTAAATAGCCTATATGCCTGTTACAATAGGAAAAAAAGTGATCTTCAAGTGTAAAGGATACTTTTAATCCGTTTTTTTTTTTAACAAACATTCATTTAGCAGCATAACCAGAAGGTCTTGAGGTATTTCTAAATGCATACACAAAAATTCACTTGTCCACTTTCTCGCCCCCCTCCCCACTCACTCACACATACCATTGCAAAGTCAGTGACACACATACCAACATTTGATTCAGACACTGAACTCCATATTCTGGAACGCATACTGTATTGATTGTGCGCATATGCACGCACACATCCACAAGACGCATACACTCACATATAGGCTTCAACAGACATCTGAAGGCATACATACACAATGTTGTTCTCAGAACCATGACACCAAACACACACTCACACATTCTCTCCAGTCCTGTTGCCACAGTCAGAGGCAAGGTGTGGGACTATGCAGAGCTGGCTCCCTTAGTGGCTTGTAAGGCAGGCACACTTAATGGTGCAATTTTGGCTGTTGGGAAGAGGAGAGATGGAAGTCAGCAAGAAGCTCTTCTATAGTGTGAACAATGGAAAGGACCAAAAATTAAAACTGAATGTTCCTTAAATTCTACACTTAAACGTTCCTTTTGTTTGTTGTGTGAATAGGCAGAAGAAAAAACGTGGTCAAGACAGACAAAACTGCCCTATTCTTTTCAATGAAAGCCAACTATTGAGGCAGAATCTATGCAAAGACTCGTACATCATAGATCTTATTGTCTCTAGTCTCAACTACTTCCAGGACAAATAATGCTTTAAGAAAAACTGAGGTATGCTGAACTATGCTTTGGTGGCCTCCTACCCCTTCAGACCCACCTTCTGTGTACCCAGTTTCTTCTCCACCCCTCCGGGCAGCACCCCCCCTTTACTGTCTTTCCAGGGGTAGAAGTTGGAGCGAGGAGAGGTGGAAGAGGAGGAGGGTGGGCGGTGCGAGGGCTTGGCAGGGGGCGAGGGCTCACCGTTGTTGCCCCCCTTGCGTTTTTTGACCAGTCCCCTGTGCTCGTAGCCCCCGCCTCCCCCCCGCACGTGCAGTCCTGAGTCCCCTCCTCCCGGCCCTGCTCGGCTGTGGGAGTTAGTCGGGGTGGCCTCAGGAGGCGAGGAGTGAGTCGACGAGGCGGAGGAGTGTGTCCTTTTGAAGGCCCAAGCCGCCGCAGACGGTGAGTGAGATTCCGAGGGGGAGGGCTGGGGGCGGAGCTTTCCCCCTTGGGAAAGCGTGCCGTTGGTCTGGCCGTGAGGAATGGTGGAGGGGGCGGCGGCCTTGGGGGTCACCGAGGACGACGAAGAAAGGGGCCTGCCTCGGTCTTGAGGGATGATGCAGTTCCTGTCGGGTCCCGAGTGCTCGTCTTCCTGCGATGACGCCTTGCGCTTGCGGAGCGCGGCGGCTGCAGCGGCGGCGGCCTCCTCTCGGAGGCGGAGCATCTGTTTGCTGGGGCGTCCCACCGGGTTCTTGGGCCTTCCAGGACCTGTCTGACGCACAGCTGGTGTCACGGGGGCCACAAGCTGGCCACTAGAACTACCAGAGTTTTCTGATTGACTAAGGGTAGTGGTGGAGAGATGACCACGTGGTTCCCTCACTGGTCCGAGAGAGATGGAAGTCCTAAGGGACGAACTCATGTGACTTCCTGTCCTGACTTTAGAATGCAGAGAAGACAAACAGGAAGAGGAGGGAGAAGAGGAGGGAAGGGTCTTGGTCGAGGGGCTGTGGGACTGGAGGTCTGTGGCTTGAGGTATTTTCCTAACAGGAACAAAATAAAAGATCTCAATTAAAGAGGAATACACTTTTTTTCTGCTAGATTACATTGTAATCAACTTCCTTAGGAAACACTTCCTTATCAGACAATTTTTGTTGTTGTTGACCAATAGTAGTCTTACTTCCAGAGATGGCCACTGAGGTGTTGCTCCACCATGTTGTTGAGCGCTGACCGCAGGTGGTGCAGTCTCCGGTCGAAGGTGTACACGCCATGGCCCAGTGCACGACTGCCAAAAGAGCAACACTGGAGAGAGGAAAATGCAGGTTGTAACACGTAGTTTATACCACACATAGGGATTGGCCAATGGGGTTCCCTGACACAATAAAGACCCGTTTGTAATATGAGCACTCCGGTATTGTAACTGTGGCATTTTAAACTAAATTTCTTAAATGTGTTATCCATGCCTCCTCCCCATTGACCTCTACTGTGAGGAGTGAGGTTATTAAAAGTAAAGCACACGACTTAAGAATCAATGTAGAGATAGCCTAGCCTGGCTCTTCCCTCCTACGTACTTCCACTCAATTTGGATTTTGCTTCTGTACTAGGTCTGGGATTTCAGTGCATCAGTCGGTTTTCAGAAAAAACATTTTTGTAGGTCCAATCAGCGAACAGAGGGAGTGGCTGAGAACGATGACGTTGATGTTGTTTACTAGTTTGAGTTGTAGTTCAGTAATGGCGGCGGAGAAAGATGCGAGCGAAGCTATTCTGTGGTTGTGGCAATGCTGCCGAATATCCATAAGTTAAAGCCGGAGCAAGAACAATCGTTGCCGAGTTTTGTTGGTGGTCATGATGTTGTGGCCCTCCTCCCCACGGGGCTCGCGAGTTTGATTTTTCAGCTATGGCAGCTAGCTCCGTGGTGAGGGAGTTGGCTAAGGCGAACGCTAGCGATTGGTTATGGCAGATCAGAGTGGCTCTGGGCAGATCCAATAGTTTTAAACTTCAACAGAGTACCCGCCTTCAAGGAAGTCAACGCTTGTCAATGGAGCGATCCCAGACCCTCTGTACAAATGAAATGTACGAGGGTCTGGTTAGGACCAGGCTAGAGATAGCCTAGTTCTACAAGGATTTTTCAATGATATTGCACAAGTGTCGCCTTACCGCCAGTGGTTTGGGGTGCGTGGCAGAAGACGGATACTCGGCAAGCTCGTCGGAACCGTCTGCGTCACTCTCGTCACTGGAAATGCGTCCGTAGGTGAGGGGCGACAGGGCACGGACACCGCTCTCTTCCTGCCTAGGCTTGTCTTCCTCCAGGGCGCTCTCTGAAGATGTCCTGGATCGACTAACACACACACACACAATGTAGTGTTCATCACTGTTCCTGAAAATGGGTCCTGGTTATTAGGAATTCTATCTTATGGGATGGATCACCCTAAACTATGCATTATGAGTTCCCCTACCTGAAGGCAGGGCAGTTGGTAAGGGGTCTCCTGCAGTGTGGGGCTCCTGCATAGTCCCTGTCCCTGGGTGTCTCCGGGCTGGGAGAGCGCCCCCTGCCCCCCCCATCCGAGACAGGACCGCCCCTCTCACGGATCCTGGCCCCCGTCTTCAGCTCAGCGACCAGCTGGTTAAAGTTCTTACTCCGGCCAACCACCTTCCTACGCTGGTGGATGGAGTGAATCTGTGGAGGGCAGATGAGACAGGAAGAAAGGGTGAGCAGAAGCTCAATAATCTTAGAACACTGGAGATATGGCAACATTCTAAAGAGAGTTAACCAAACTAAAACCTTCCAATTCCACAAAATGGAAGATGGAACACTAATAGCTTATTAGTGCTCATAAAAATCAAGTCAATTACCGAATGGAAGTACATCAAGTTTAACAGTGGGAGTAATACTGTCCACTAAACTCCTCGTCACATCTGATGCACAGATGGGTCTCAACACAACGTGGGATTTCATTAGCATGTTAATAGTGCCACTACAGACACACATAAGCCAAGCAAAATCTGCTCTGCTCTACAGAAGCCTACATAGCAGCTAAAGGCTAGACAAGCAACAATTAAAATTGCATTATTTGTACCAAGGCTGGAAGCATAAGAAGTTGTTGCCTACACGTTTAACGTAGCTTTTAATGAACTTCTCAGCACATGGAGGGAATTGGCCCACTTTGTACCTTTTGTTTGTACAAACATAGTACCCACAGCCAACTACAATGAGACGTGAAGTAAGAAAATGAACAAGAACACTTTGTACAACTCTAGGCATCAATACACACGCGTGAGGGATGCTCTTTTCTTCTTGTACTTCCTTTCCTCCTACCATTTCCTGTGGTTCAGAGTCCATCCTGTCTGTCCACAGCTGTACGTCGTCTTTCACTTTCAGACGTACACACGTTCCTGCCGCTCTACTACTCTACAGATGCTCAACGACTTGTCACCCTAACATATGAATCAACACAGTGTTTAGTCATGTTACCATGGTAAGAAAAAGGACTGGAGTGTAGCTAGTCAAATGCAGGAGTTTAGGACAAAGAAAGTATTAAAAATTGGGGATGTGACTCAGGTGCAGGTCAAGCAAAAAGCAAGCACTCCACAATTGTCACCCCTTTCATCAAAAGTGCCTTTGTGTTGTGGATTAAAAAATACTTGAATTAGCAGTGTTTTCTAAAGGGATAGTCTGACATTTTATCATCACTTGCAGCCTTGGGTCTGGGACCAGTGGCCCTGCTACAGTTCTGTTAGTAACAGGAGGAGGGTAAGGAGGAAAGCCTGATGGCCAGATGAGAGGAGCTTACATTGCAGGTCAGCAGACGTGTGCAGACTTTCTTCCTCTCGGGGTCCAGGACTCCACAGTGCTTGTCTAGGTCACATTCTCTCCCTGAGGGAGGGAGTGGGGGGGGGGGGGGAGAGAGACAACAACCAGGGAGAGTCAGGACTGATTTGGGTGTCTCAGAAATGACATGTCACAAGTCAAGTCGTTTTATCTTATTGCAACATCTCTGTCTGGGTCAAATAAGGGCATGGTTTTACTGGTAAGGGCAGGAATTACCAGGGAAAGTAACAGGAAGTAACTGTTTGAACTCACACCACTATTCATCCACATGTAATGTGGGCTCAAATTCAAAAGCTCATTTTTATTCTATGGCCATTTGTACTCACTGGATGCCACTTTGTTGTAGGGTCTGGGGACTCGGTGATGCCCTTGGAGGGAAGGGGCCGAGGTGGACTCCTTTCTTTGGGAGGGGACCCTGTCGCTGGGAGAGGGTCGTCCAGGCGGAGTGCCCCCGTGTGGCCAGGGAGGGTCTCTGAGGGAGGGGGGCGGGGTGCTTAGCGGGGGCTCAAGAGGCGGGGGCTGCTTGAAGATGGGGGACTCCGATTGGCTGCCGTGGGAGGACTTGTCCAGAGGGGAGTGGCTAAGAAGGGCAAAAAAGAAGAGGTTGAAATACCTGGCAAATCTAGGACGGTCACATGAAACTTTCAACCTTGCGATACCCCCCTTCCTCCTTCACAGTACTTTACTGTACATACTCCTCATCACTTCTTCTCTCTATTGTCTCCCTCCACCACATCCCTCTATTCAATCCCTACAATCCATTTGTCATTTCACCCATCTTACCGAACTCCCTCCTTGCCAGTCTTGGAGTGTCTGTATTGAGGGGGGGTAGACGGGGAGGGCGGAGCTGCCCGAGGCGGCCCCGACCCCTGGTTCCGCCCGTCCCAGGAAGAGGAGGAGGCCGAGTTGGTGTGGGCGGACGACGGGGAGTGGCCATGACGGGGCCGCTGCTGTTGGGCTGGCGGCGGGGAGCGGAGACGAGCGTAGAGCTTGCCCAGGTGTCCGTGTCGCCTCTCACAGTGCTTCTCAAAGGCCTGGGGCTTGACCACCTGGCCACAGTGGCTGCACATCACCAGGTAGAAATCGTCCTGACCCGGATAGTGGCCAAAAATGGACATGTCTGATAGGACGAGAGGTATGATGAAATGAGTTAAGTGAAGAGGAGGATGAATGGGCTATGGGAGGAGGATATACAGTATAACAGACTTGAGGCACACATGCTGTAGGTTAGGGCAGGTGTACAGGTTTGATGTGCAGGTTAGTGTAGGAGTATTCAAGCACACATGCACAACAATGCTGTGCAGACAATGAGTACATCCCTTTAAATAATTAGCCTGTCCAATCTGACAAACACAAATGCACACACCAGGGAGCGTCTGTCTGACAGATGCTGCTGCAGACTGCCAGCCTGGTTGCCAGAGGGCACCTAGGCACAACAGTCTCCAGGCTTAAACACGCCCCCCCCCCCCCCCCCCCCACACACACACACATTCCCTTCCCCTGTGCACACCCTTCCTCAGCCCTGTCTAAGAGCTCCGCATTTGCCACTCTCGCCTGGGAACGCTAACGAGAGGAGTCTGAGCTAGGGTTACTCTTAATTATAGTCAATCAATCCATCTCTCACACACAAACACACAGAGACACTGTTGTGGCAAGCATATGCACATGTATATGTACCAAAGTCAGGTTTGTAGAGAACTGAAAGAAAAAAACTGTACAACATATCAGATTGATTTTAGATTACAAATAATGGAATGTGTGGCCTCAGCAGTCTACCATAACTTACCCTCCTTCCGGAGTGACATGGCCTCGGCAGCTTTCTTTCCATTCTTGTTGCAGTCTTCCACTTCGTGCCCTAGAACACACATACACACAAAACGCCTATTGGACAAAACAATAACCAGACTAAAATCCAAGTCCTTTGTCTCATTTGTCTTCAGTGGATACGCATCTCCTTTCTATTAGGGGTGCTGATGTGACACACCTGCTCCTTGAGGAGGTCAGGATAACAAGGGAAGGAAGCTACATGTGGATGGACCCAAGGTAGGCCCCAGAAGGAACCTAGACTGTTTCTACATCACTTTCGATAATGAGAACTTGATACAGCCTTAAAGACAGGCTAATGAGTCATGGCTTAACAATAGCTCTGGGGCACATTATAACTGGTTAAAAGGAGGACCACATATGCAACTTGTTTAAGAAAATGTGGCTGTCCCTCGTGATCCTGGACATAAAGTGCGCCTGTACAGGCTGCATCTGTATCCTATGAGGGTTATAGAGAGTTTATATTAAAAGTTAA
This sequence comes from Osmerus mordax, assembly GCF_038355195.1. NCBI lineage: Eukaryota > Metazoa > Chordata > Actinopteri > Osmeriformes > Osmeridae > Osmerus > Osmerus mordax. Next base: position 3,450,326 of record NC_090050.1, on the reverse strand, counting down.
GTGAAGAGTGCCACTTGGATAGACGCCAGACAATGAGTGCGTGCACACACTTGGAGCGTGATGGGGAAACAGTGTCGTTTTAAAATACAAAGATATGAGTATTTGTTCTTTTAATTCGATGTTTTGTAAGCATATATTGTATTCGTAGACGACGCAAGCATTAGCATACCTAATACACCTCACACACCCCGAATTGAGATCAAAAGCTAGGCTAGCATTTACATGATGGTAACAGCATCAGACTCCTCCTCCGTCGCCGGTGTCTGTATCCTGCTGTTAGCATTACTAGCTAGCTTGCTAGCTCTCCATGGCAAGAAGTTGCTCGACCAACCATCCCCATGTATAAGCCGCCTTCCGCTTTCGGGCCACAAACTGTTTAGCTAAATACATTGCTATATAAGCATAACTAGATGATGCCATTACATTTCTTACATACATTTCATTAGGAGACAATATAGGCCGTAAAAACAATTTTATTACTTATTTTTGTAAAGACACCGTATGCGCTAGGACCTGGGAGAGTGAGCAACATGTTATCCACCCAGCGCTAGGACCCAGCAGGGTCTTTGTTTGGGTAACATGGTTAGCGCTGCCATCCGTTTCCACGAAAATAAACCTCTACCTTTCGGTTAATTTGCGCGATCTCGCGCAATATCGATGACATAATACTCCCTTACCTTCCGATGCGGTCACACCGGCTCTTTCGGCCCAGGCACTCCAGCTTTGCCCCACGAAATCATCGAGACTAGGCACCCGCCGTTCCAGAGCAGCCATTACTTTTACTGCGCGTTCACGTACCGCCATCATCACTGCGCGGCAAGTGACTTACGTCATATCTCGCGCTCCCGACAGGATGGGAACGGAAAGGAAGTACCTGCGTGCGCGTTCAAGGAGCACCCACAAGCGCAGCGTGAGGAAGGGGAAATGCTGATTTGCATAAGTGCAAGACAGAACAGGACACATTATATTTCGTTATTTTGTAGAATACATTTTTTGTTAAATATCTGGAATTTTGTATTGATTGTGTTTTAAAGATGACCCAAATCATGTCTTCATGTGAGCAGTAGAAAAAAGTTGAGACAGCTTGTACTTTTTGTTCAGCTGATAAAGACAACCCTCCCCATACTGTACTTTACCACTTCCGGCTTTAGTAAGTCAGTTATTTCTGTGATGACCTGATACTCACTACTTATGATCCATAACATGTTCCAACAAGGCTAATTGTGACCATACATTAAGGACCTTTCTGATATTTTTTTTGTTTCTGTATGAATCTGTATGGTATCACAGGCTGGATAGGGACCTATTAGGACATTATTATCTATTTTATTCAACCCCAACAATGATTGATCTGAACAAGAGGATTGTTTAATAGGTTACAAATGCAATAGAGAAGCCATGTTGTCACAGTAGAATCCTGGATATACTTCAAGGAAAATTAGTCAACTGCACCACCTGCTGGACAAAACTGTCCAGATGTATATTAGTTGACTGGCTTATATACTTGAGTTGACTGGTACTGAACCTTCCAGAGGTCAGAAAATAAACTTCCATTTCAACTACAGTACAACAGTATAGTAAGAAGACCAGTGCACTCTTATTTTTTAATGCTTGTCAGATGTAAAGACACGCACTTATCATTTCTATTTTCAGAAACAAGGCACAACATACAAAAGACAGTCAAATGCCAGAGATACAGTTTGAAAACAGAAAACAAACATAAGTCTACCCTAAATAATGAAATTATTGTTTAAAAAATCAATGTGGCACAATTAGTCTAACTCAAAAGACTGTGATTTAAGCTTGCTCTTTGTAAATCACTACATACTAAGATTATACAGAACAGTTGCAGTTTCCCTCAACATTAGAACCATCTTACATATTATAAGACTTGGTTAACTGACACTCTTAGTGCAAAGAAAAATGCTCAAACAAGTTCCGTTATTTTCCCTACAGTGAGGCTGACGTAGATCACATGAACTACAAAGAAAAATGACATGCATGGCCAACGATTTGATTAAATTAAATAGCAGTACAAATGAAGAAATACAGCAGGATTAATTTATTTGGCACTAATACTTTGCTAAATGTTTTTGCTGCTCACTTTATTAAACCTAAATTCACGACGACTCCTGCAGCTTGCCCAGTGGTATGACAATACAACAGCAAAAAGGAAATCACAACCACAATGTCCAACAAATTACTCAGAGAAGCCACACAAACACATTTACTTTAGGGAAACGCATTAAAGACCAAAATGTAAAATACCAAAACAACAAAAAACAACTGCATAAATAACAACATCTAAATTGCTATTCAAACAAATATTTCAAGAGGAAAAGTCACAAACAGAGGAAACTTACTGCTGTTGAAACTTAATAACTGAACATGGTAAGCTCTGTTTTGGAAGCTAAGTTAAACATAGTGTACCAATGGATACTGACACCCATGAACATCTAAATTTGGCAGCGTCTAGCATTGTGTCTAGCTCAACTTAAATCAGTCAACATAAATTGTTGTATTTTAGGATGCCCAGCTGGGCTGAGCTACTGCTATTTTTGGTGGTAATTACCTAGGCACTCTGCATGTCAATACCAGTAAGAAATAAAATACAAGCTATATCTCGCATAATGAACATGTTTATGCATGAGCATGAGGCACCGTTGTGTGTTCAAGTAGCCACCACAGTTTAGGTTGGTGCTTTTCTCCACCCACTCATTAAGTCTTTTTCAAAACATATAGAAGTAGTATACAAGGGAAGTTAAGCTAAAATGCAAAACAAAAGTTATTCTTACTTTACTACTCAAATCCTGGTTCATAGTCATAGGTTTAATGTACAGCAGGTGTGTTAAAGTTGTATATGTCTGTCTCCTCTATCTTGCACATTGATTGGTTTTAGTGTACGACAGCAAGTTACTGAATTTCTTAACATCTACTTAGTAATAATACTAAAAAAAAGTTTACAGAATTATTCATGTAGACCTGAATGCACCTGCTCACTGGGAGACAAGCAATATTTTGAATATTATAGATGGACAGTTTCTTATCAAAGTATTCAGCTCAAGGCATGCTTACAGTATCTAACTACATTTCATGTAAGGTAAAGGCACTTTGTATTGGCATCATCATTTAAAAGGGTCTCAAAAAGGCACTTATTTTCACCTCAGAAGGGGTAGAACTGATTGGAGTAGGCCTGTAAATCAGATAAACTGATCAATGTGAAATAAAAGTAAATGTAACTTAAGATTGAACTTGAGCTGAACACCTGTAATGATGAAAGTGACCTGTGAGATTAGTGTAGTAAAAAAAAAGAAGCATTGTTTTCCTTGGTGATTTAGTTGTATTATCTAACGGCGTTACACAAGAACCAGTGTGGGACCCCAAGCATTGTTGTGATATTGTAGGTTTGGGTAGCAAGGGGGCCTTCAGGAGTGAATTAGGTTCCGGTGACTTTGCCCTCCTCCATAGTGGCAGGTGGGTTAGGATCCTTGTGGAAAGGAGTCTCCTTATATATAAACCAACAGTTTCCTCCCCAAAGGATCAGATTCAGGAACCCAAAAATCTAGTTATGGGAAGGGCAACACAGAAAGGCATTTATTACTAAACTAAATATAGATCACTGAGTAACTTAGTCAAATTCTGTTATTTTATGTGTAAATCAAACTAGCTGGAGGACAAATTGCAGCTTGATTAGAATGTCTGCTAAACAGTCTTAAGGGTAATTTGTTATCACTGTTTGCACTTTTTTCAACTGAAAGAAGAGTTTAGCATGGCTATGAGTGCTACCTCTTCCCTCTCAGATGTCTACTGCCTTGTAATATCTTTATTATTATACTAATTATGAAACCATTTAAAAACCACAATATAAATAGAAACTATAAAAAAACATTTTAATAACTATCATATAATTTTAATTAATATTTTAAACACTGTGCACCAGTGCATATGATGATACTGTGCTATAAAAACCTGTCCTCACCACTGAAGCATTGAGGCGTCCCATGGGTGGGAAGGCCCCGGGGATGCAGAGTGGGGTGCAGCTCTTTGCTAAGTTCTCAGGGTTGGTGGCCCATTTCACGTCGGTCAGGCCTTTCCCCCAGGCCGAGGACGACACCAGCCACAGGAAGGCAAAGGCTGCAGTCACAAACAGGTCCTGAGGGGCAGGAAAGAGCGCAGTAACATTGTTTACTGGAGAATTCTATCTATAAAGTACAAATGTTACTTTACTGCACCAAATGTTTTTATTTAAATATTGAAGCACGAGAGTGGAGTAACTACATGCTACTCTGCAGTACAGATGTTGGATTAAGATTTTGACTGCCCAACCCTCTGATAGGGGCTACAACTGAACCAAAAATATTCCAATGAGAACGGCATATGATGGCGCACACATCTAGCCCCATACTACAGTGACCGTGAGCCTAGAGCTGATCTTGGTAGTAGTTGAACTAGAAGATTTGGTAATTTAAGCTTTAACTTTACTACAAATATAATACTACTACAGTTTGACGAGCAATATATAACATCAAACATAGTGTTGTTTCAGACCATCACAGGCTAATCTGATAGTTTGAAAAAGGGAAAAAAAGGGAAAAAGTCGTTCTGCTACATAGTAGATTCTGCTTTCTAGTTACCCGGAAATACCCCTCATGTTGTCACAATAATGGGTCTGAGGCTGCTGTTGCAGCTAGCATGTGGGTGGCCACAGTTGCCACAAACTCGAAACACACACAGGTACTCACTACGATGGGTCCACGGCTGGTCTCACGGTAGATATGTTGGTATCCCAGGTACAGCACCAGGGTTGCTGTGCAGTAGAGGAAGCCAAACACACCCACACACACGAAGAACTCTGCTGAGGAGGAATAGTCACCCATAAGGTAGGTTTGGTTGGCACTGCCACCGATGCATGTTGGCACAAAGTACGGAGTGCTCGGCATCCTAAAAAAATAAGACGAAAGTGTGTTTACAGGGTGTCTGATTGTTTGGTTGAAATGAAGATCAAGCACGTTAATTTAAGCACAGGACATTTTTGTTAGAAAAGAAAGACTTATTCCCAAGAAACTGTCCCCCTGAAGAGGTTCTGAATAGTTTGTCAAGGAGTGTCAGAGCGAGGTCTCCTTTCTAGACTATCTGAATGGAAATGTTCAACATAGAGGGAGAGAATACATTTAAGGAGTCGGATAGCCCATCATATATGAAAAATATATATATAAAGTTCTGCCCGGAAATGGATAACAAAATTAGCATTATCACCTTAAGAAAAAGTTGTCAACAACTCTTACATACCCTATACAGTACTCTGATGGAAAAAATGACATTAAACCACTGACAAGTGTAAGTGAACTCATGCATAAAAACATAAAAAAGGCGGTATTGATCAATTACCTGAAGGGGTAACCGAATGTAGCCGGTACATCCACCACGCTGGCATTACATTTACTAGTGATGTGGGAGGTCCCAGTGTAACCCCCTGTGGTGGCAAAGGCAAAGATGGTGAACACCTGTCCAGCGAGAGGAGAAGGGACCATAGCTTAGCGTTATTTTATATCTTATTATCTTAGTGACATTTTCACAATTGAGATCTCCTGGTTCAGGGCCTGCTAGCTTCACAAACTAGTATTCACATGTATATTCACATTCACCTGGTCACAGACTGTGAAAAACACAAATATTTTGGTAGCTCAAAGGAGCTTGAATGGGGTTTCAGTTGCAAGCATGAACTTTCTTTAAAGGGGTCAATGACTGTTTTTTGGGGGTATTTCACACTGTTCCTTAAGGTCTTCGAATAGGGTATGTAACATTGGTTGGGCTGAAAATGGCCCGGGTGCTGTTCTATGAGCCCTGATGCATCCTGTGAAATAGCCCTGGGAAAAAAACAAGAGGTTTTCTCGTTTTATGGTATGCTCATGAATATATAGATGAGCTGCGCGCTGATTGGTTGGTTTAGAATGAGTGAAGCCGCGGAGCAAAGACACAACACGGCCAACAGCACTCACTGAAACATCGAAGGTGGAGACTTGAAATAAAAACGTACAAATAAATCTATTGTGTCTACACAACACTGTTTTCAACAGATTGACTAGATATCATTTGAAATGATAATGTTAGTTGTTTCCACTTCTGTTGTCGAAGCAAACAAGATCAACTTAGGTGGGTAACGTTAGCACTACAGCTTAGCAAACAAACTATCGTGATTCAACTCAGCTTCAGTTAGCTCTAGCTATCTTGCTGGAAAAATAGATCTGGACAAACATGCATCTTGAATTGTAGATTTACATGACAACACGGTTTTCGTTTATTTATTTGAATGAAACACAGTCAGGAACATGAAATAACGTTTGCCCCATTGCCAAGAAACTAAATCATCACACATTCTACCGATGCTGGATACAGGCAGGATACGTTAGCATTGCTAACAACTGTTAGCGACAACATCATACTACAGCTTGCGGTTGTGATGAACATAAGGTCGGAACAGCACCTCTTTTCAGCAACAGCTTCATGGCAAATGCTGCTTTACATTGTCCCAGGTTTTCAAAACTGTCCTTGGTGAAATGGTTCGAGCAAATGTGTAATTGAGGGTCGAACTGCACAGGGATCTTCTTATAGACAAACATCACAGCCCATCGAGTGTTTGGTTCCTTAGGAAGACTCTGAAAAGTGTCAGCATTCCCTGTACAGCCTGGAACACTGCATTTACGATGGTCCATTTTCAATATCCTTTAAAAACTTCCAAACGTTCTGCTTTGTAATTCCCGTGGAAGAACACAGAGCAGCGCACAGCTAAACTAGTGGCTGAGATACTGGGCCAGAGCACCAGAGGGCTGGTCTGTATGTAAATGTTGGGGCGTGACAAAGGTGATGCTACATTAGTGACGACACAAATTCAGCTTTTTCGAAACCGATCGTTTTACATCTGCAGTTTCAATTTGTGAAATTTAGATAGGAAAGAGGTGTCAATGGACTTTGAGGTTCACTGTATGTCCATTTTACCCACTGAACTGTCGTTATTCAACTATGACAAGGTAAAATCGGTTTTGCACCCCTTTAAGCATTCTGCACATGCTCAACTGAATGCAGCCCTAATCCATTTGTCTTAAAGGCAGGGTCGGTAACCTTTGCCAACCTAGCAATCTTGGCTTGAGTTCGAAAGGATTCAAACCAAAATATCCCACCCCCTTCCTTTAAAACCACTTCCCCAAAACACATGAATGTGCTGCCTGACGACTGCCGGGAGGTAGGTAGACAGACAGATAAGTAGCCCATCCAAACATTGCATTCGGTCCGAATGCCTTCCAATCATTAAGTTCAGTCCAAACTAAATGATTGGTCTTGTTTATTACAGTCCTGCAATGCCAACAGATATCGGATATATTTCATTTTACTGTCAAACCTTTAGATGTATTGGTTGCTATCAGGATGTGAAGTTCTTTTCAGAATGACAAAAAGTGCATCTACCTTTATCTTTAACAGTGCATCAGTTTATAAAGCATGTAACTCTTGAAGATTGACATTTAGAAATATGTGGATCTCCGCAACTCCCCTACTGCTTGCCTTTAACGTTATTTAAACCAAACAGTGATTTGTTGTTTTCCCAAGCTTGGGATGTGCAGCTGATCAATGTGGGCAGGTGTCCCTGATGCTGCACATATAGGAGGATTGTTCAGAGCAGTCAGACCACCTTGGTGACTCAGCAAGCTCAGGTTCAAGTACAACGCCTGACTGGAACCAGGGTTAAACAGGAAGAGGCCCCTCGGATGCTGTGGCTAACTTGTTAGCCTCTCTAGCGCTCTGTGTTGTGTTGCTGACAGGACAAGAGTAGCCACACACCACTTCATTCACTTTGAGCAGAGGAGAAAGACCCGCCCAATGATGTTCCTCAACTTCCCCTTCCAACATCCTTTTTCCACACAGGAAGCTCTCTCCCTCCTGGCCTGAGCTTAGAGTGCACACTGCTAATGCTAAAATGATGAACAGTGCAGCAGAGTGGCTACTGTTCCCTGTCCTACAGAGTAAACGCTGAAGGGCTGTCACTGATGCTAACAAGAAGAAGGTCAAAAAAAGTAAACTACATTCTCTGCTTTTTGCATGATCCTTCCCTCTGGCCTTTTAATATGAGTGGCTGAACAACTTGTCAACTTAGTCGTCGTTGTATGATAACTCTTCTATACGATAACTTCTTTCAAGTTTGTGAATCAATGGTTTGGAAGAGAGGGTTAGTCAATCCTTCTCACACATTATTGAAGTAGTTTGCATACAGTTTATGCCTGCATATGATTGCCTGCTTCAAAAATATTATCTTGGACTGAACGACTTTGTTACTGTCTGAAATATGGCCAATGCCAAGTCTAAAATGTAGGCCTAAACAATCAATCGTTTAGTGTCTGGGTTAGTGTTAGAGTGGGAGCCTTGTGAGGAAACCCTTCCTCCAATTATAACAGTTGAAAGGGGCGTGTGGCGTGTCCGGACTTACTCTCCAGAATAATGCCCTTTGTTCCGCTTGTTCCGCCCACATAAGGTTAAGCTTGTCCCCACATGGTCATAATGCACACCATTTACATAGCAGTTAAATTGTCAAGTCCCATGGAGGAAGAGGTGGGCCACAAGTTCAATGCACACACAAACACTCACACTGCACAAGTATGTGAAAACACACACAAAAATACATGTCAGTGAAATAATAGGGCAGCAATCTATTTCATAACCATTCAATCGCATCTATGCTACTGTTTTTAAGTCTCCGGAAGACTACCGATTGTAGGTCAAATCCCTAGAACACTGGTTTACAGCTCACCCTGTTTGAACTCCATACAATATTTCACAACCCTCATACAAAATGCAGCGAGATGGGTGGCTTAACCCCTTGGATCAGTCGTCTACATGTGTGAGTGTGTTGAGTAACCCTGGCCCCTGGAAAGACACTTTGAGAATGTGGTTGCACAGCCATGCGCAGGATTCCCAGAACATTTCCTGGTAAATGCTGCACCCCCCCACCCCATTGCTGGAGAGGTATGTCGTTGACACAAACAAACAGGAGAGGGGTTTATGATTCACAAAATACACCGAAGATGATTCTTAATGGTGCTATAAGGATGCATGGACTTTGAAATGTTGCCGATGTGCAAATGTTTTCTATGTTCACAGATACAGATGTACCTATGTTCAAATGAGTTGCTACTGAAGAATTCTGGCACAGATGTCAATTGGAACCATGCTTTATGTTCCTTGTGCAACTACAGATTATTATTATTTTTATACAGAAATTAAAACCTTGAAATTAAAAAACCTGAACATAGATATCAAATATCTGTAAATGTGCATTTGCGATAGTTAACTATATTCAAAGACCTTCACTTTGCAGACAAATTACATCTCCATTTGTCTAAAACCAAGCATAACTAAACAGCAAAAAGACAGTAAGTAGGCCAACATATGTTGTGGATTCAGTATGGCTAGATGTGAACTGCTTAGGGCTATAGTCACACAAACAGACTTCAGCAGGATTCAAACTCCAACCTGTAAGATAAGGCTATGTTAATTACCCAAAGCAGGGTGGACTGTTTTAACAGTTACAGTCCACACCTTGAGCATACAGACAGAGCTATCCAAGCCATGTCAGCCTAGCAAGTTACAGGCAAAACCCTAAATGCTGAAAGTCACATTTAGCTTGTAGTTAAATGTGAAAAAAGTGGGGCATACAATCCAAGCTATCTGTGTTGAAGCTTCTTGCATTCTTCAATAAAGCAAGCAAGCAACATCCCACTATAAAAATTACAAAACATCTGACTTTGGCTAATTAGCAACACTACCAGGCCTAGTGTTAAGACCCTGTAATGTCCTGACAGTTGGGCATATTCACCATCTGTCTCATGGCAAATCCCACTGCAAATGTAAACAACTATGTTATGGTAGTAGTTGCAAAGGCATGCATGCTGTCGCTAAAATATACAATGGTATGATTTATCAACATCAGAAGTGGCCCACTTTGTTGTAATGCTGATCACAGGTATTGCTGCTACCAACTATGCACTCTCACTACGGAGACAACAATGCACAGAAGTCCCTTATTAGGAAATCAGTAGCCAAGATGAATGTATTCTATATCTCTAGTGCAGCCTCAATGTTCTTAGACACAATTTAACTACTGAAGGTCAAATGCCAAGGAGAGAATCGTAAATCATCCTCATATCACACAGATGTAATTCATAAATATGCAAAAGTTGTTATTAAAGGGAGTCAGGTGGCTGAGCGGTGAGGGAATCGGGCTAGTAATCCGAAGGTTGCCCGTTCGATTCCCGGTCATGCCAACTGACGTTGTGTCCTTGGGCAAGGCACTTCACCCTACTTGCCTCGGGGGAATGTCCCTGTACTTACTGTAAGTCGCTCTGGATAAGAGCGTCTGCTAAATGACTAAAATGTAAATTAAAATAACAATGCACTGCTGAATTCCAACTGAGAAGTCACATTGACAACTACTAAAAAGGGTGCAGCCCAACATGCTGGCAACATAAATAAATACAAATAAGTGTCGGCCTACGGTACCCTTACTTAGATTCACAGATGGAAACAGATGTGAGAAATAAAAGCAACTGAATGTTGCGCATTATGTCCAGCATTTTGTTTTTATAGACAGGCCTAACTACCAAACTATGAAATAAAAGAAATGGCTAACTTACCCACTCTAATACCCGAATAAACCCCAAAGGTTCTTTGAGCGGTCCCAGATCCAGACTGAATCCAGATAGCAGCCTCTGATGATTTAAAAAAAGACGGGGAGAAAATACCTGAATCATTGAAAGGTAGTTAGATCGCTAGAGAATAGTTACAGTAATAATGCTAGTAGTGCTAACTACAGTATTATCGTTTCTTCCAGAACAGCTGATTACCAGATACGTAGACTATATGGCTGGCTTATTAAAATTATGTAAACGTAACCCTTGTTGAATTACAACCATCAAAATGTGTAATGTTCCTGCTACTTATGCTACAGTAGCTTGCTAACGTTAGCTAAAGTTAGTTAGCACTTGCGTCTATCGTCTATCTTTAGCTCGTGTGTCCTACCTGAAAAACATCCATGGTGACTTTAAACAGCTAACAGTAACTTTACGTATTCATAAAATGTATAAACTATGTCAAGGGTAACTTATCCGTTACATTCGGCAAAATTATGAATTAGTTATCTAAAAACTAGCATTGACGTAAAGTAGCAGGCTGACGTTGTAAACCCTGTTGCTGCTGTCAACTTTCTGAACTAGTCTAGTACACGTGACTGTAAACTTACTCTTAAGGAGACCACGCATATTTATTTGAAATCTGGGGCGTGGCCTTCACAAATTCACATTGACTGCAACACAGTCCAGTACGTTACATTGTATTTACTTTGTAGATGCTTTTATTCACATAGTGCATAGAAATTAGCCTACAACAGAATATCAATGATCAGAAGTGCATAGTTCTACAGCATTTCAGTGGTTAGAGTCAAGGAAAAGTATGTATTTACTTGCCACATTGAAAAGTAACTAGGCAAAATCTCAGCTAGCAGGTGAAAATAACCAAAATAAAGAATAGGTATACTACATTGCAACTATAACATTTAAATTGCTTAACTGTAGCACAACTATATGTTGTGTCTCGATCACAATAGCTAGCTGATTGATGTCTGGTGAACAAAAATAATAATACTACAGTGTAATGACAACATCCTAATACCTCAGCTATAGTCTTGCAACAACATCTCAATAGTTAGCATTTGTGTCTAGTACAGTTTAATTCCTAATACAGTGCAATGTCAACTACTCATGGGTGCAGTTTCTTGCCAGACAGTGTAATAACAGGATCTTGAAGTGTATGGAAAGGAAAAAGTTGCTGGTATCACAAGAAGCGATGAATTGTTAAGTGCTGCTTCCGGTGGCCTTAAGCCGAGCAAAACAGAAGTTTGAGTGTAAGAGAAGCTTGTAGAGAAGCGTCTTGAGACCACGGTGGAAGGTTTGTTAAATGGGAAGGTCATTCCACCTCTGTGTGTGAGTACGGGAAAGAGTAGTGTGCTATTCACATGTTCCCAGGGTCCTATATCCCAAATGTCCTATCTTTCCCAGCTCTAGCATATAATGGGAATTTGAAAAATATTGGGTTTTCTGTTGCCCAGTACTGCCATATGGCTCTCAATATAGTAAGATACACTAGGCCAATAGACCACTATACGCGATTTGGAATTTATCCACCCACCCCTATCATTGCATGAACTGCAGCTATCATGGTGGCAACTTGTTTGAATATTTAGCTCATCCAAACAACTTAACACGTGACACTGCTGGTCCTTGGGTCCTGGGCAATACACTGACTAATTTTCAACTTTATACAGCGCTAGGGCTGTCACGATAACTACTTTTTGTTGTGCGATATATTGCACCAAAATTAATTGCGATAAACGATATTATTGTAATTTTCAGACCGTTTTATGCCACTGATTACATAATGACAGGGCTGGGGTATCTGGTCTCTAAACACTTTGACTGCAGAGTCCAGTCAGCAGTTATGAAGTGTATGGCCATGCTCATATAAGGCGTCATATTTGAGCTTGACCACATATCTGTAGTGGCAGAGTAAAAGGAGATGTCCTTTATCTCCTTCAGAATGTCGTCTTTTACTTTATTGTACAAGGATGGAATGGCAGTTTGGGAGATGTACGTTTTCTTTGGCAGTTTGTACTGTTTGTCAAAGGTTTGCAGCATATTTGTAAATGCTGGTTTTTCGACCGTGGCTGCATCTCTTTGGCTCTATAGCGAGTTACGCTATCCGTGAGTGTGCGCCATTTTGCGCTGTCACGTTTATATTTGCACTGTCGGGAAAAGGCATCTGGAACAGATAACTGTATGGAAGACCCCTTTCTGGCTTCAGCTGCAGTTGTTGTTCCCAGGTTGAAAAACTGGGTGGGATGGTTATGTTTTAGGTGAGGTTTTAAAGATCCCATGACATGCTGTTTTTGGATGCTTTTATATAGGCCTTAGTGGTCCCCTAATACTGTATCTGAAGTCTCTTTCCCGAAATTCAGCCTTGGTGCAGAATTACAGCCACTACGAGCAGTCCCACAATGAGCTTTCCTCAGAACGAGCTTTTTCGGTGTCTGTAGCTTTAAATGCTATGAGGAAGAAAGAGGCGGAGCTAACTGCCATGCTTCAGGCGTTTGCAAGCCAAAAACCAATGTCACGCTAGCACAGTCTTAGCTCATTTTGTCATTGTTGGGCCATATTCTCTGCGCGGGCAAAGCAGAAAAAGGGGAGGTCACCATCCTCCTTTCCGCCGCAACCTCCGCTCCCTATCCCCCTCCCATTTCTCCTCCATTGTAACATCCTCCCTCCCTCCCATTAACGAGTTCATGTCCCACCCCACTGACCCTGCCACCAACACCCTGTTATCCACATTAACTGCAACACTGGACACTCTGTCCCTTGTCAACCAGGCCTGCACGATCTTCTCCCTCCTGCCCGTGGCTCACGGATGTTGTTCGTGAAGAACGGTCCATCCTTCGGGCAGCTGAGAGGAGATGGCGCAAGTCCAAAGACGGTCTGGACCTTGATAAGTATCACTCCCTCCCTCCCTCTGCCCGCATAACTGATGCTAAAACCCACTACTTCCTGAACAAAATTAACTCTGTCTCAAACCCTCACAAACTTTTCTCTACCTTCTCCACCCTTCTTAACCCACCTTCATCCTCTGCCAGGAACCTCGGGGTGACCATGGATGACAAGCTCTCCCTCACAGCCAACATTGCGGTCTCCCGGTCGTGTAGATTCACCCTCTACAACAGGGTTCCCCAATCCTGGTCCTCGAGGGCCATGTTAGATGTTTCCCTGCTCCAGCACACCTGATTCAAATGAATGGTCACTACCTGGCTTCCACAGAGCTTGATGACAACCCATTCATTTGAAACAGGTGTGGTGGAGCAGGAAAACATCAAAAACATGCAGGACAGCGGCCCTCGAGGACCAGGATTGGAGAACCTTGCTCTACAATATCCGGAAGATCAGGAGATACCTGTCTGAGCATTCCACCCAGCTGCTAGTCCAAGAACTTGTCCTCTCAAAGTTGGACTACTGCAACTCGCTGCTCGCCGGTCTCCCAGCATGCGCAACCCGCCCTCTCCAGAGGATTCAGAATGCGGCGGCCCGTCTGGTCTTCAATCTACCCAGATGCTCCCATGTTACCCCGCTCCTCATCTCCCTCCACTGGCTTCCCATCACGGCCCGTATCAGATTCAAGACTCTGGTACTGACCTTCCGAGCGGTGAACGGGACTGCACTCGACTACATCAAGTCTCTCCTCCATCCTTACACCCCCAACCGCCACCTACGGTCTTCTTCTGACAACCGTCTGGTGGTCCCACCGCTCAAGAGCGCCCGGTCCCAACACAAGCTCTTCTCCTGTCTGGCCCCCCAATGATGGAATCAACTTCCCACCTCCATCAGGGACACTGACTGTCTTCCCACCTTCAAGAAAAGGCTCAAGACGCACTTGTTCCGGGAGTACAACGGCACTTAGGAATGCTTGGCTGGACCTGATGTTATTTTCCTCCTGATGTTAGTTTCCTCCAGGATCACAATGACTCTTATTGAGAGACTTGTTGCTCTTGTAGGTTAGTTGTAACGGATTTAAATTATTGTACTCGCTGTGAAATATTTTACTGTTATTTTTTTTTCTACAGGTACACTCTTGCACTTTTTGAGTTTCATGTTGTTTAATTGTGACTTGTTTAACTGCATGCTCTTATGGTTCTTCCCTTTGGCACTTATTTGGTTTTTCACAATGTATGCTTCATGTTTTGGCTGCTCGCAATGTTGGGGCTATCTCGTTGTTATGATCAGTGACTTATGCACTTTTGTAAAGCTCTCTCGTGGAAGTCGTTGTGTCCTTGGGCAAGGCACTTCACCCTACTTGCCTCGGGGGGAATGTCCCTGTACTTACTGTAAGTCGCTCTGGATAAGAGCGTCTGCTAAAATGACTAAATGTAAATGTAAATGTAAGTCGCTTTGGATAAAAGCGTCTGCTAAATGCATAAATGTAAATGTAATGTGACGTCCCAAGGAGAGGATTTTAAAAACCGAGCGTTTGAGCTTTCATTTTCTCAAAGGCGGAGAAGAATACTAAGGTCTTGGTTTACACCTATCGACATTTCTAGCCACTGGGGGACCAAAGGCAGGTTAGGGGAACTCATAATAATGTTAAATAACCTCCTAAAGTTAAGTTTTCATGTCATGGGACCTTTAAGTTAGTTGTGTTGCCTCTTTTCGTTGCCACTGTTTTTAAACAAAGTCGACATACTGGCTTGTTCACGTTAATTGGCTCTCATCTCATTCGGCTTAAAGCCAAAATGTTCCCGCACTGGAGCTGAAGATTGCGGCTTTGAAACCAAGACCATTTGGACTTGTTCTTCCTAACTAGCTGTAGATGTTACAAAACAGAACACTTTATAACACAGTGGGTTCACGCTTTCTCTTCACCTGTTGGTGTCCGCTCTGTGTGGATGTGTGTGGAGACGCTAGACGCGTCATCTTGTCTGCCAGAAAGCAGACAAGATGACAGAGGCAGCTAGCCTGGTCCTAACCAGACTCTCGTACATTTCATTTGTACAGAGAGTCTGGGATCGCTCCATTGACAAGCGTTAACTATTGGATCTGCTCAGAGCCACTCTGATCTGCCATAACCAATCGCTAGTGTTCGCCTTAGCCAACTCCTTCACCACTACTGTAACAGAGCTAGCTGCCGTAGCTGGAAAATCAAACTTTTCCCGAACCCCGTGGGGAGGAGGGCCTCAACATCATGGCCACCAACAAAACTCAGCAAGGATTGTTCTTGCTCTGGATATTCGGCAGCGTTGCCACAACGGACCGAATAGCTTCGCTCGCATCTTTCTCCGCCGCCATTACGGAACTACAACACAAACTAGCGCACGACATCAACATCATCGTTCTCAGCCACTCCCTCTGTTCGCTGATTGGACAGGTAGAAAGTTAACCTGAGACATCTGATTTACATACCTCAAGCCCAGACGCATACAGAAGCAAAATCTAAATTGAGCGGAAGTACATAGGAGGGCAGAGCCAGGCTAAGAGGCAGCGGGATCGACAAAAAAGTTGGTGACATTCGTTTTTATGTAAAAATGAATATAATAATTATTTTATCAAAATGATCAGTTGCAATATATCGCAGCACCAAAAATGATTGCGCTCATTTCCATATATCGTGCGATAAGTCAATATATTGACTATCGCGACAGGCTTATACAGCGCCAGTTTTTTGGGATAATCAAGCCACTGACACAGTCTGCCTTTATTGTTACATCAGGTTAGTGTAGATCTTGAAGCACTTGCTACTTGCGAGGTGCGCTGGAGAGATTTTTGAAGGGGGGGGCACATTTTTCTCCATTAAAATAACTTTCTGTCTTTCTGGAAGGGACATATGCATGAATGTAACTCATGTACAGATGTACATGTTCTTAATAAAAGAGCTTTGAAATAAAAAACAACAAAAATCTGTGTTTAGTTATTTATTCTTCATTTAATCATCAAGGCATTGGGATAGAGAAATAATTTTGGTTTATAGCAGTGCATTCACTCTACGATGTATAGTTAGGAAACAGGGAGAACAAAAAGACAACAGGAAATGGTGTATATTTGGCGTTTGAGTGGACTACAGCTCATTTGAGGTGCTGGCACACCACTAATCCATCACAGGCCCTCTACTGGACCCCCTGCAGTTTGCCAACATAGCCAACAGGTCTGTGGACGACGCAGCTAACATGGCCCTCCGCTTCACCCTACAGCACCTGGACTCCCCAGCATCCTACGCCAGGATCCTGTTTGTGGACTTCAGCTCTACCTTCAACACCATCATCCACGCCCTGCTTCAGGACAAGCTCTCCCAGCTGAACGTGCCTGACTCCACCTGCAGGTGGACCACAGACTTCCTGTCTGACAGGAAGCAGTGCGTTAAGCTGGGAATACAAGTCTCTGACTCCCGGTCTATCAGCACCAGATCTCCTCAGGGCTGCGTCCTTTCCCCTCTGCTCTTCTCCCTGTACACCAACAGCTCCACCTCCAGTCACACGTCCGTGAAACTCTTGAAGTTTGCGGATGCCACCACCCTCATTGGGCTCATCTCTGGTGGGGATGAGTCTGAGGTGGGAAGCTGACAACCTGGTGACCTGATGTAGCCAGAACAACTTAGAACTCAACGCTCTTAAGACAGTGGAGATAGTTGTGGACTTCAGAAAGAATACAGCCCCACTCACTTTAATCATTTTCTGCACAATGACACCTTGCCATATTGCAATTTGCACTGTTACACTATTTGTATTTTTTTATTGTTTGTATTTTTGGTACTATTTGTATGTTTATGTACAGTATCCCCACCTGTACATACATACACCGAACATAGACGTAAATCCTTACACTGTTGGTCTTGTTGTCTTCCCCCACATTCTACTATCTCCATCATTCAGCATTTGCTTCCTGTCCTCACCTCTTCCTCAGACTTTTTTCTCCTGCTTTCTCTCACTGGCTTCCTCCATTATCATTGGTTCTACTTTTGCCTTGGCCTTGATCTTTTTTCCTTTGCCAGCTTTCTTTGTCTCATCATCCAGAGAGTAGAACACATACATGATTAATAAACTTATAGGCACTTAACTAAGAAAGTGTATGGGGGGGTGGTCAGATGGCTGAGATGTTAGGGAATCGGGCTATTAATCAGAGGTTCGCCGGTTCGATTCCCGGCCGTGCAAATGACGTTGTGTCCTTGGGCAAGGCACTTCACCCTACTTGCTTCGGGGGAATGTCCCTGTACTTACTGTAAGTCTCTCTGGATAAGAGCGTCTGTTAAATGACTAAATTTAATGTAAATGTATGGCTACTAAAAAAACTAAACAGAATTCATAGCTCAGAACAAACCAAAAAGGGAAAATATATATTACTCAGGCCTGGAAGGACTCAAAGACCCTCAACAGTGACAAGTAAATAAATGCCCATAAAAAAGGTACTATAATGATTAATACATCAGTTGTTGGAAAGACACGATTTGTGTTCTTGGCATTTTGCAAGTGTTGCTAGTGTAGTATGCTTTTTGGTTCCTTGGCAAATCATTCACCTTTAGTTATCTCTTTCTCTTGCAGTTTTTTTGCAATCAATTCTGCAATACCTGTAATCTACTGGATGTCTTTTCATACTTTCAAAATGTCCGTCTGGCACCGCCTTTTCTGCCTCACTTGCTGTGTTTTTGTTGATCTTCCTTCCCAATCGGTTTCCTACAACCCACTTGATAACTTGCTCCATTATTTTTTTGAATTCTCTGTCTTATCTGTTTTGACATTGCTATTACTCTTTTTAGCTTAGTCTTTACACTATCTTAGTTTTTCTCTCTTAAATTCTCTGTCCCTTTAGTCAAATTGTATAACCTTTCTCCCCTTCTTATTGTCTCTATACAGAATTCAATTACTTCCTCACTCTCTGCACGGGCAATGCCCAAACTCCTAAGCCCCTCCTAGCAGCTCTTGGTCTCCCATGATATGTCACATCCTGATAGTTCCAGATTTCTTTTGAGTGAGTATTGTACATTGTTGTTACAATGGCATTATGGTTAATTGCATTATTTAATGTAAATTGTATTCTGTATATTTTTTTTTTACATTTTGTGGTAAAAACGTTTTCTTTTTCCATTCAAATAATAAAAAACATACGGTCTCAACCTTTTATTTTGAAGAATTTTGAACAAATCTACCGGAAATTGTATTTTCTGAGCCTGGCTTCACCTTGCTACGTCACGTATAAACAACATCGTTCTTCTTCTGGTTATGTGGATGTATGCACAATACCAGAGCCTGTCTATTAGACATTCTCTGAGAATACCTTTATGTTGAAGTTAAACATTTTACGTTGCGTAAAGTACCTGGAAATTGAATGCTTTTATCTGGCCATTTAGCTAGTTACAGTCTATTGCTTGATACAATGAGCTAATGTGTCGTCCTTTTTAACAATTAGAAATGCTAGCTAGTTAGTTTAGCTAGAGATAGCTAAGTAACGTTAGCTACCCAGCTAGCTAGGCTAGCTAACTTGGTACAGTGATATCGTTCCTGCTAACATTTGAAGATGTATACTTTACTATCTGGCCTGTATAAGTACATGTTCCAAAAGGACGAATACTGTATATTAATACTTGGGTTGGACAATGCAGGGAAAACGGTAAGTGAGACGTTTGTCTTTTAAATTGAAAAGCTATAGCCTAGGGACCATAGGCTACCATAGTATGGTACTACCGACTGTATAGGTTAAATGGCATACAGTTGTATTGTTTGGGAGACTGAAATCTTTCTTTACTCATACACCAGTCAAAGTTGTACGTTGTATTTATTCCAGTGACTTAATTGTAATTCTATTCTCAACTCTTCAGACCTTTCTGGAACAGACCAAGACCAGGTTCAGCAAGAATTACAAAGGAATGAATCTCTCCAAAATCACTACGACAGTTGGTCTGAACAGTAAGTCCTTTCACATTATGTATGTATGCATGCACCGATTTTCAATAAAGGTAATCTATTTGTGTTCTGCTCATCTGTTTTCCTAGTTGGGACAATCGATGTAGGAAAAGCTCGTTTGATGTTTTGGGATCTTGGAGGGCAAGAGGAACTGCAGTCTCTATGGGACAAAGTCAGCACGTTTGTACAATAGTATTATTGGGTCTAATGTAAAGATCACCATATTAATTGAGAAGCACTCACACCCATGACTTGAACTTCCAACAGTACTATGCAGAATCCCATGGAGTGATCTATGTGATAGACTCAACTGATGAGGAGCGACTGTCAGAATCAAAAGATGCTTTTGGTGAGTGTATAACTTAGCCCAATGCTACAAGGGCTACGTTGGTCTTCATTTTGAGTATCTTCAACTAAAACATGTCAATGGGTATCTGCTATTTGAACTTACTATTGAATTATTCAGTATACACTATTTTATCCCAGACTAAGAATGTGTATAAGCACTGGCCCAAATTATCGATTATCCTCCCAATTAGATTACATTTTGGTATTCTTTATTACTATTTAGCATTTCCTTTTCCTCTTTCAGAGAAAATGATCAGCAGTGAGGTTTTGGAAGGTGTTCCACTCCTTGTGCTGGCTAACAAGCAGGATGTAGAGGTATGGATAGTGTCAAACACTGAGTCAGCTGAGACAAAGTACTAGTAAACCCTGTTATGAAGAAACCTTGTTTTTCAATTTGGTGTGTCTAATAAGTTATTGGATGTAATTCTTTAATTTATATTATTGTCCTTGGAAAGATTCATTAAGTTTATTTTGATTGTGATAGTTATAAGGTATCATGGTGTCATCTCTGTTTTTAGTTTATCATATATATTTAAATACATGTTTTGATAATGTTAGCACTTTTAGTACATACTCCCAACAATAGTCGATAAACATCATGTACAGGAAAAATTTATACTTGGCCACATAGCCTTAGCATTTAGTGACTGCCTGAAGCCGGTGACACAGACTTCACAAGGCACTGAGTATCTTTTGTTGTGTTGCTTTTCCATTCCTGTACTACGGCTTGTCTTATGTATCTGCATGTAAAATACATGCTTAGTTGGATTCAACACAACTAGAACTTCTCATCTGTGCTGATCCCTCCTTGACCTGTCTGCCTTTGACGTGGTCAACCAGCTTCTCATCTCCATGGTGGCTTAAATGGGCATTGCCGGAACTGCCCTCTGCTAGGTCATGTCTTACCCATTTGGTAGGACCTCCCAGGTCCCCTTCAGCACCCCACTCCTTCACTACTGGTGTCCCGCATGGACCAGTGCTGGTACCTCTTCTCTACACCAGATTGGTCATCGAATCACATCTTCTCTTATCACTGCTATGCTGACGCCACTCAGCTTAGTCTCTCGGCCCCACCACGGGTCAACAAAAGAATTTGGCTAACGTACTGGTACTCTCCACATCACAAGGGGATCCATCCATTTCTCCACCGTACTCCACCCAGCTGCTCCGTCCAGGCCACACAACTCTCCCATCTTGATTACTTTAACTTTAACTAGTAGGGAGTCAGGTGGCTGAGCGGTGAGGGAGTCGGGCTAGTAATCTGAAGGTTGCCAGTTCGATTCCCAGCCGTGCCAAAAGACGTTGTGTCCTTGGGCAAGGCACTTCACCCTACTTGCTTCGGGGGGGAAGGTCCCTGTACTTACTGTAAGTCGCTCTGGATAAGAGCGTCTGCTAAATGACTAAATGTAAATGTAACTTCCTCCCTACGACTATTATTATTGTCATTACCTGCGAGTCGGTCCCTTCTCTGAACGCTGTGTTTTAGGTTCCTTTTGTTCAACTGCTAATCATCTTCTCATCGTAGAGTGGGACTCATCTACATGGGAACACTGTTTCTGACCTATTCCTCTGCCTAATAGCCTCAAATTAAAGCAAGCTGCCTTATGTTTACTTGTGTTATGTTGACCTTAAGGTGACTGTACAAAGTTGTCTGAACTTAATTTCTGAATCTTCTTCTCCTAGAACTGTATGTCGGTGCCAGACATTAAAACAGCTTTTAGCGACTGTGCTCCTAAAATCGGGAAAAGAGATTGTTTGGTGCAGCCGTGTACTGCCCTAACAGGGTGAGCTAACATTTCGGACCCATAAACTATAATCTCCTGTTACAATTATGGTACATTGTTGGCATGTATGACAGAATTACATATGTATTGTTTAATTTATGTATTATATTGGCTTGTTTTAATATTAGCTATATAGCATGAGTATGTACTAAAGAGCAACATTTATTTTCTTGTACTACGTCTGTAAATACAAAACATTTGTCTTCCAAATCATTGAGGCAAATTCCAGGTGTAGTCTGAGAATAAATTCTTATATTTCATTTCTCAGGGATGGTGTGAATGAAGGTATTGAGTGGATGGTGAAGTGTGTCGTCAGAAACATCCACCGGCCACCAAGACAGAAGGACATCACATAAAGCAAGCAACAACTGTCCACCGCCAGCCAATATAGAACTCTTATACCAGACGGTCACTTTGCTACTGAGTGACAAAATGCAAAGAAAGACATTCAAATTATACTCCGGTGTCAAACTTTTCCCCCTTTGTCATTTTTGGAGTGGATGCAGATAAACAATGTTATCTCTCACCTAAGTTTGCATTATAATTTACACACCTACAGTATATGAGAGTTTCATAGTGTTTTTTATTGTGACTTGGGTGAGAGGCAAGTAGTACGTGAAGTTCACTGCTTTTCGTGAAACTAGTTGTTCTTTTCATGGACAGTTTCTCTCTACAAGTATTCTGTCTGATCATGTGGTACCAGTTGATAGATGGAGGACCAGCAGCAGTGATCTGGCCGACGGTTCCCAAATCTGTCATTGGGAACAACATTATTCCATTTAAAACTATTGTTGAATTTGATATTCAGATGTAAACTATTAGATGGGTGGTGTTAGGCAATATGTGAGGATACTTGGAATGAAGTTTCATGTACTTGGGACTGTACCTTGTAGGGGCTTCCCCATCTCGTAGGGAACATGTTGAAAGACACATTTTATATTGGTATTCAAATCTGATTGTAGTGAATATATTTCTACACTGCCTAACTTGACTTATGTCAATTAAGAACGTATATGATGACAACAAATTATTAAAGTGAATTAAGCAAATTAAGTATTAAACCAAAATTTCTTGTTTTGCTCCACGCATTTATTGTTTTTGTGAGATCTATTTCACCAGGCTCGGTTCTAGAACAAATCGGATGGGCAGACATTTGGTTTCCACAAGGTGGAATTTTGTGTATAGCTCTCTTATAGGTAAAATAATGGGGGGTAACAGCATTGCATTTGGGGAGGCATTTCCCGTCGGTGGATGGAAATAGGATTGGTTATAAGGGGTGGAATGAAAAACGAGTCAAAGTATTGTTTTTGCCATATACATGAACTTTTATCAACAAAAATATTTGTAATGTATTACAAACATAATATATAATTATATATATTATGTATAAATTATGTTATTATATAACATAATTTGTTATATAAAGATTAAGTGATGTGAGTGCAAGAGGCAAGTCTTGTAGACTGGAAAGCATGACTGCTCTGACTTGAAAGCATTTAGATGTAGGATATGTTTAATTACTTTATTTGTAACATTTCTGCTAAGACCCAAACTCAGTATGGTATCGAATAAGGCCTCTAGAACAATTTTCACATTGGCACTTGTGAAGGGTGCTGTAGTAAAATAATGATTGAGTGCCCTCCGGGATGCCTTTTCATGCAAGAAATTATGTGCCTTTTTTGGGCATTTAAAAAAAATGTGTCCTCATGAGTGCCTTTCAAGTGCAGAAAACATTATGCAGTACCCTATAATATAAAGTTCCCTAAACATGATATTGTGATGGTGGGTGCTCTTCCCTCCAATGGAAAAAGGTGCCCATACATGACAGTTGTGAAAAGGATGCCCTTTCCAGTACAAAAACATGGTATGCAGTGCTGCATAGGGTATCTCTACAGGTGAGAGAATGTGGGGAAGTTTCCTAAAGGAAGCCCCTCCAGTGGAGAAAATGTGATGTGGGGCAGTATAAGTGCCCTTACAATAGGCTAAACTTGAGGTTTCCTACAGGTTAGTGATGGGAAGTGTGGTGTTTCAACCTTAGCGCTAGGTGGCGCTGTGCGCAATGAATCCAGTTTAAAGTATAAGTGAATGTAGTAGAAGAGCAAAGAAGAAGAGGTGGCCCGGATCAGGGTTAGACAAGTTTTTGAGCCGTTTCCGCTCTACTTCCTAAACTCCTCCCTTCGATGCAATCCACTTCCGTTCTGGCGGGCTGGGTTTGTTTTGCTAGCTAGCTCCGTTGTGCCGACAAAGGACTGATATCGCAGTGACAAAGAGGATATACAATTTACAACATGAAGAAGTAGTAGGTAGTTGGTTTCAAACACTCGAGAAAGCACGAGTGGTTAGCTATAGGGGAGTCAGGTGGCTGAGCGGTTAGGGAGTCGGGCTAGTAATCTGAAGGTTACCGGTTCGATTCCCGGCTCTGCCAAATGAAGTTGTGACCTTGGGCAAGGCACTTCACCCTACTTGCCTCGGGGGAATGTCCCTGTACTTACTGTAAGTCGCTCTGGATAAGAGCGTCTGCTAAATGTTACTGCCTGTTACAGTTATACTACAGTAGTATGCTTATTGTTTGGAGGCTATTCACATTTTGTCGGTGTTACTTTGTCCTATTGTTGCAGTGGATTTAATAATTATACATTGATATGTGGATATAATAATTCAAACCTTTCAAAGTGCCAATACACACATCTGTAAAAGCCCGGCATGAAGTGTGTAGCCAACCGGTGCTTGTTTAAAGCAGTCATAACCGGGTTCATAGGAAGAATAGATAGATAAGTAGGCACTTCAGGCAGTGACAAGCCACTAAAATAAGGATAACAGTGTACTGCCTGTCTTAACTTCTGAAGTTGTTAAATTGAATAAGCTGAACATCAACATGTAACATCAATAGCCTAGAAATTCCAAACGAATTAGCTTTCAATGTTATGTATGCCTAGGCTACTTGGACCGTGTCCTGGCAATAAATAAAGAACATTATGCTACATGTTTTGCCAGGATAACTGGCAAGACCATTGAATGTTCATGATGTTCCTGTGTGTTTATTCCTTTGACTGGGTACAACAACGCGATCAGTCAACCGACTATAAATGTTTTTAATTTCGGGCTACGAATTTATAGAACAACTTCTGTCTTATACGTGTGGCATCCTTTAGCCAAATAATTAGCCTACATTTTGCTGAGAGATTGAAGAGCTAGACAACAAATGTTCTAATGAATCACCGACTAAAGTCATCTTCTGACATTGCCTTTGCTCCATGTTAAAAGCTCCAAAATGATGGACTGGCAAAAGCTTTATAACTATAAATCTACTCTAAAATGTACTTAAAAGTATGGCGACGACGTTGGAAACTTATCCAGTAGTAAATGTCAAACGACAAGTATGTCAAAGTAGTAGAACCGTGATCCCAAGCTAGCATCGACATCGCTGTGTTTACACCGGCAGACGCTTTGCAAACCACTTCCGGCGGAAATTAAGTGCATTTGTGTAGAGTTATGGCGGCCCCCTGGGATTTGGCGCGTAAACTTGTCTGATAGACACATGTATGCAGACCTTAGACATAATAAAGAGTAGACGTGGCATCAACTACGGTGGCCCTGAAGTGCAAATCACAACAGCAAATCATAAAACACAATGCAAAATAGGAAAACACAACGCCAAATCGGAAAACACAACGCCAAATAGGAAAACACAACGCAAAATCAAAAAGCACAACATTAACTTCTGACGGAAAAGGTAGGGCCTATCTAGCAGAGGACAGACCCTCCTGATTGGACAGACGGACTGTCTGTCTTTTAACAGGAAGGATCATTTTAAGAATGATGCCTTCAAAATCATTCTTAAAAATAGTGATTGGATGACAACATATCAACTATCACGTATACAACGTGATAGTTGATAATCACAACATCAGGATGAGTATAAGCACTTGATGTCACGTTTGTCAAATTATTTCTAGTTATTGGTGTTCGTTGGCATACAAAGTTAGTCTTCGCTTATTAGCGTAGTTAGTGATTAGAGCTAGCAACAATGAATTGCAGAATAAGGGTTCTTATCGTCCAGCTAGCTCTCAACGCTCGGCAGAAATTTCAGGTCCACTCACTAAAAACAATGACCCTCTCACTGGACATATTGTATAATAAAATGTTTTAATTAATGCAATTGGTTGCCTTGTATATTCTGTTCTATTTACCAAACTCCTTTCTTGTCTTAAATTGAGCAGTTGCTGGTGTGATTGCTATCTAGATTAGATTCAACTTGCATCAGGTAGGCTACTACAAATATAAATGTTCAAGTTCAAGTCTTTTATTGTCAGGTGCACAGAACAACACAGAGTCCGACTGGGCACGGAAATTCTTAGAACAAGAAGCAAACAACCTGGCATAACATATAAGTACACAGAACATAACACATGTTGTTAACGTGGTAAATTGTAAGTGGGCTGATGAATAAAAAAACGTGTTTAACAAGTCCCATTTACTTCAACAGTCGAAAGTTAAATGTTCAGTAGAACAATAGTCCTCAATCATTAGGCTACAGTACGCAGCTAGCATAGCCATTTCTAGCTCTGCTTCACAATATGGCTGCTGAAGAATTGTATTTCTTTGTGTCTATTCCAATATGTAATGATGGTATTCAATGACACAAGTCTGTGTTCTAGAAAGAGTGGTCTGGAGTCGCAGAGGTCCGATAATATCAGCTTTAATGCAGCAGTTAGAAATAAACACGTCCAGAGCTCTGGGGTTGTCTACATTTCCCTACCCGCAACAGAGTTTGGGTTGGTTCA
This sequence comes from Osmerus mordax, assembly GCF_038355195.1. Lineage (NCBI taxonomy): Eukaryota > Metazoa > Chordata > Actinopteri > Osmeriformes > Osmeridae > Osmerus > Osmerus mordax. Next base: position 3,423,885 of record NC_090050.1, on the reverse strand, counting down.
CGAAGTCCAACTGGTTATCTGTCCCTCCTCAGCATATATTTATACAGTGCAATTAAAACAGAAAGATGAAAAGAGGGTTGAGCTTGTTCTCTCGTGCATCAGGGAGTTGTTCTTGCCTACGCGTCTCACCTGCTCGGGTGCCGTCTCCACCCGGTTTCAAGGTTGTTTCTGAAAATGAAGAGATAGAGACACAAAGAACAGCCTGCTTCCCACACCCTGTGTGAGACACCATGTTTAAGCCTGAGCACACTTCTCAGATCATAAGACAGAACTTTAATAAGCACAATATATTCTTTACTGCCTATTGTTATAGGTTAATCATGTAATACATGAATGTTAATAAAGTATGAGACATATACATGATGCAACACACCAGTAACCAATTGATATTATGTGTAGGCAGGGGCGCCGCCAGGAATTTCGAGATGGGTATGGCTGCAGCCTGCAGCCTCCTGTCTCATGCCCTCCCGTCTCATGCCCTCCCGTCTCATGCCCTCCCGTCTCATGCCCTCCCGTCTCATGCCCTCCCGTCTCATGCCCAGGCTGTCCAACGGTAAGTTCAGAGAGTCAAAAATACTAAATCGCGAATTATTTTACGGATAGAGTTAAAGGTAAGTCCGTGAGCACGTTTGTTGCAATAAATTGAAAAACTTGAAATTGAAAAATGTTATCCATATAGTTTGCTGATTTCTGGATGTTATTGTTCTGTCCCTGATCTTAACGTATATTTGATGAAACCTGCGATGACCTTCATTTAAAACTGCATCAGCTTTTTATGTTGACATTTGTTAGCGAATATTGTGCCTAACCTTAACCTCAACCTCTGTGCTCTTACTTGACTCTGCTTGCTGACCTTAACCTCTCTCCTCTGCTACGACTCCTGGCCTTAAACTAATCCTAACCTCAACCGTCGTTGTGACGCCTAAACTCAACCGGGCCTCCCAGGCTGCAGCCGTAGAATGGATTTTTAGTTTGTAGTCTAGCTAAAAAAACAACACGTACAACAAAGTAGGAAGGAGAAATAGCGGACCAGACGAGCTTTTATTTTGAAAAGTAGAAGCATGAGACGGGAGGGCATGAGACGGGAGGGCATGAGACGGGAGGGCATGACGCCTGGGACACACTGCCTGCAATCGGCTGTGATCTGCTGCGACGCACCTGGAAGCGCCTCCTTTTTTCTTTTGGCGCCCATGTTATCAAATGGGAACGACCACACTGGCTGCGAAGCGCCGAGATCACCTGCGATCTGCAGCGATCGTTTCGGCAGCTGGTCGAATTCTTTCGCAAGACGCTTGCGAAATCGGCTGCAGGATGATGAAATACACCATATTAGTTATTAGATATATTTGAATAAAAAAACATGTTATTAAGATTTTACTCAATTAATTGTAGACTACGGTGAACATTTGTAAAGTTGTAGACTTTATAATTACACAATGTTGGTAACGAACGTCCTTTACATGTGGTTACCCTGATGAAAACGAATGATTGATCCGTTGAGCTAGCATGCCCGTAGTCGTTTTGTTTGAGAGAAACGAGTTGTCACGCGTTGCACACAACACACACGCAGACATAGCCTACCGAGAGAGAACCCCCAAGTTGATTTCTAAAATCAGCATCAAATGAATTCTAGAAGTTGAAAAGCACAGGGAGTTGTTGTATGTCAGCAACAATTTTACAAGGACAACGTAGATAAGGATCAATGCTGGGATATAGCCAATGCCATGTTTATGTACCATGTCAGCGTAAAGGAAAGCTCAGAGTAGCTGAAAGGCTTGGTGACCGGCGCAGAGAAATGCGCGTCTGGTGTGAACAGCTTTTGCTCAGTCGTAGCCGATCGTAGCCGACCGTGGCGCGGCGCTGCGCGGCGCGTCCAGGCGCTTCGCAGCCAGTGTGTCCCAGGCGTGAGGCTGTAGCCATATACTCTTGGGAATTTCGGGCCCCATGGCAAAAATTCTATGTGCCCCCCCCCTGTTAGTTTAGCTAACAAAATGACGTCCCCAGGACCTCCCTTGTTAGCTGGGTAGCTAGATAGCTTATATGGACATTAAACCAACAGGTTAATACCACTCACAGATTGGCTACCCACCTTTCTTGGTAAAAAACTGGGTTACTGATTGAAACCCTCTCTTTTGTCTATCCTCTCTTTCTTTTTTCTCTGATCTTTTCTGAAACCCTGATTTGTGTTTACGGCCTGGCATTCTAGCGACTAGCGCATCTACTGACTGCAACTAAACACCGTCACGATAAGTGCGCTAAGGCAGGATCAAACCATTTCATGCAGATACAGGGGGATGGTCGGTCAATATGGATGTTTACTTTTTGGTCAGTAGGGATATTTAACCTTTATTGCCAAACACAAGTAAAAACAAAGAGATTGTATTATTATATTTTAAATGTATTATATACTCGATGATGGTTTATATAATTTTATATTACTTTTTGCCTATTTTTTGGGGCCCCTGTCAGTCAGGGGCCCTTAGAATCGTCCTAACTTTTCTCCCCTATACGGCGCCCCTGTGTGTAGGTGCTGCTGTCTGTCCCGTCGAAAACCATTCAAACAGGTGCTGTTCGTGTTTTTTACCGCTCCTTCCTGTTAAAAGACAGACAGTCCGTCTGTCCAATCAGGAGGGTCCGTCTTCTGCTAGATAGGCCCTACCTTTTCCGTCAGAATTTAATGTCGTTGTGTTTTCCTATTTGCCGTTGTGTTTTCCTATTCACCGTTGTGTTTTCCTATTCGCCATTGTGTTTTCCTATTTGCCGTTGTGTTTTCCTATTTGCCGTTGTGTTTTGCACTTCAGGGCCACCGTAATCGACCGCTACTGCCTACTGGCGCTGAAAAGCTGTGGGGCCGCCATCTTGGAACGGGCAACTGCTCCACTCAGGGCCTCATGTACTAACGCTTTTGCGCCCACTTCAGGCGTATTTGTTTCGCAATTTGCGCGTAAAAGCATGGCGAGGTATGTACAAACATGCCGCACTGAGGGAAAAGCGCAGACTGCCTGTTGCGGGAACTAAAAATGGCAAATTGCGCTTTTCCGAGTCATGCATATGCATTCACAGGAGGGTCAAGGGGAAAGTGGGAGTTCCCATGAAGAGATGGGAGGAGATGCGTAAAGTGCGCCTAATTATGTATTCCGCGGTATGTACAGAAACCGCCCCGTGAAAGCGTGCTTCCATTTTGCGGTGAAAATGATACGCCTTTTAAAAGCAGGCGTAAACCAGGATGCGGGTTTACTCACTTATGCTTCCTGGTGAAATGGCAGCAGTAATCCGAGCCAGACGGCGACATAGGCAAAGGAGACGAGCTGAAAGGATTTTTGGCACAAGGATCACACTTTTTGAGTTGAGTGAACACGAAATCATTACGTGTTACAGATTAAGCAGCCATGCAATATTACAGTTACTGGAACAAATCAAAGATTACATCAAATCTCCGACTCAGCGTTCACATTCCATTCCAGCAGTTGTTAAACTCGCTACATTACAATTTTTGTCATCAGGATCATTTCAATCAGTCATAGCATCAGCAGTGGGAATATCGCAGTCTGCACTCAGCCGTATCATAGCACAAGTACTCAACGCTTTGCTACAGCGCACTAGGGAATACATTCATTTCCCCACCACTAATGCCGAAATAACACGCATCAAGCAGGACTTTTTTGACATCGGCAACTTTCGGAACGTCATAGGAACCATTGATTGCACCCACATACCAACTGTCCCCCCGTCACTCCAGGAACACGTTTACAGAAACAGAAAACATACATATTCCATGAATGTGCAAGTTGTATGTGACGCAAACATGCTGATCACAAACGTTGTGACCAAATTCCCTGGGTCTGTCCATGACAGCTTCATATTCCGCAATAGTGCCATCTATCAAAGATTGTGCAACCAGGCTTTTGAAGAGACGTGGCTACTTGGTAAGCATTGTTTTTTTTGTTTGGTATGGGGATGTTTCACATGCAGTAAACCTAACATCTATTTATCTAGCCATCTGCAGTATCTGCACACATTATCAAACACCTCATGCATTAATACCACATGTTAATTTATCTTCAATATCTTTTAATTATGTTCTATATTTTGCTGCAAGTGATGGTGGGTATGCCCAACAACCATGGCTAATGACCCCATTACACAACCCAACAACAGCAGCTCAGAGAAATTATAACCGGGCACACATTCAGACGAAGGGGGTGATTGAGCGCACATTTTGGGCTCTTGAAAAACCTGATGCGCTGCTTGGACCGTACAGGTGGAGCGCTTCTGTACACACCAGAAAAAGTGTGCAAAATCGTCGTCGCTTGTTGCATTGTGCACAATATCGCCATTCGCCACGGCATGCCCCTGGACGTTCCAGAGGACATGGAGGAGCCACCAGAAGACATGGATGCATTGGGTGGGGTACACCCACAACATGAGATGGCTGAAGGCAGACGTCTGCGAGAAGATATTGTCCAGAGATATTTCACCTAATGTGAAATAATGCCTTGTTGACATGAGTTGTATAACCCACTGAACCATGTACAAATTAAAATGGAGGATAACAATCTTACAAATAACCCAGACAAATGATTGCGTTTTTCAAAATTTTGTATTTATTATTTCCTTTTAGTAGCTGCTTTAACTGACTGTGTTTGTTCAGACTTGATTTTTCTTTTTCTCAGACAACGCGTCGGTACAGTTGATGGCACAGGGCTGGGTGGTGCAGGTTGAGATGGCACAGGGCTTGGTGGTGCAGGTTGAGATGGCACAGGGCTTGGTGGTGCAGGTTGACATGGCACAGGGCTTGGTGGTGCAGGTTGACATGGCACAGGGCTGGGTGGTGCAGGTTGAGATGGCACAGGGCAAGGTGGTGCAGGGTTGGAGGTTACGGTCACAGCTGCTATGATTGCCTTGAGGCAGTTGTTAGTCTCCTGCTGCTGGCGACATAACTTTGTGACAGCTCGCGTCATCCCATTCACTGCAATCACAAGATCTTTAACTTGCCGACTGTCGCGCCTCATATCCCTGATGTGAATGCCCATCTGCTGCACATCTAAAGAAATATTTTGCAGTGCCTTCGTTTGGCCCCTTTGCTCAGTCAAGAGCATTTTATCCAGGTCATCCACCATGTGTGCGGGTGCAGAGGGTCGAGACGAGGTTTCACAGGATGCCGCAGTAGCACCAACATTTGAAGATGTGCTTGCTAAAGGGGAACAATGAAATGTTTGCCTATAGATATCAATAAAAAATATAAAAACAGTCCATTTACAATCACCACTACTTATCTTAATCTTAATCAGACTCACCTTAATTTTCTAATGTGGTCTCAGCAGAATCAATGCCTTCCACGCCTTCCACCTGTTCAGCAGCGAGGGTTTGCTGTACAACCTCTTCAAACGTTGTAAATTCCTGTACTTCGGGGGGACCTGCACCAGTTTTCCTTGCCTGTGATCTGTTGAAAGCTACTTTTTCTTTAGTTTGACGTTTAATATCCTGCCACCTCTTTTTCACATCTTCCACTTGCCTGCGTGTTGATGATATTGATTTTTTATTTTTTTTATTTCTATCCATATGGCATTTTTTGGTGTTGGTGTTGAATTCCGGCCTTGTATGACATTTAAGTTTTCTGTTACCTCGTGAACAAGAATATCCACTTCGTTGTCACTGAATTTTGCTTTTCGCTGTTTGGACTTTGGCTGATCCATGACAGAAAGCGAGAAGGAGGCCCATTCAATTGCGCGTTTAAATGCTCGCAATGTACGGTATAGTGGGTGGAGAAAGGCGCTGATGACCTGCAGGTTTCGTAAATACGACGTAAACTGAAGTATCACAGCGTGCGCAATCTGCGGGTTGGCCATGGCGCTAATAACGCTACGTTTGCGAATGTACGTACATGAGGCCCTCAGTGTCATCTGTTTGGCTGGGGCAATGAGCTGTCAGCGCATAATTAATTATTTTCACGCGGTTTGCTTTGCTGCAAAGGTCATACATGTAGCTATGATACAGGACATAGTTATTACAATCAATAGTATGGTAATGTTAAATCTTACTTGTGAAAAGTAATCCCCCAAAGTCTGTTTGCGATTGTCCGCCGATTTGAGCAGGAATATGCTGCATTTCTCGCGCCCAGCAGCCAAAGCGGCGTCTACTCTTTATTATGTCTATGATGCAGACGCTACCTGTTCATGTTGGTGGAAATAAAGTAAAGTGAATAAGTCAAAAAGTGAATAGTGCAAAAATATATTTCAAGGACAGTTCAGCATCCTGAAGGCATGTGGGTAAAAACTATCTCTGTGTCTGCTGGTACGGGACCTTATGCTCTTGTATCGCCTTCCAGAAGGCAAGAGGGAGAAAAGACTGTGGCAGGGATGACTAGGGTCAGAAATGATCCTCTTGGCCTTTCTCCTGCAGCGCTGGCTGTAAAGGTCCTGAATGAATGGTAATGCAGTCCTTGTAATACGTTGTGCAGATTTGACCACTCTTTGTAGTGTATTCCTGTCCTGGGCAGTGTTGTTGCCAAACCATGTTGTAATGCCACCAGTCAGTATGCTCTCAATGGTGCAGCGGTAAAAATTGGTCAGTATGGTGCAGTCCATGCCAAATTTCCGCAGTCGCCGCAGAAAAAAGAGCCTCTGTTTCGCTGTCCTTGTAACCACACCAATATGGTGTGTCCAGCTCAGATCCTCGCTGATGTTGATACCAAGAAATCTGAAACTTTTGACTTCACAGCTGTGCCCCCGATGTGAATGGGTGCATGTTCTCCCTGCAGCCGCCTGTAGTCCACTATCAACTCCTTGGTTTTTGCTACATTAAGCAGCAGGCTGTTATCCTGACACCAGGATGTCATTGTTGCCACCTCTGCTCTGTAGGCAGACTCATCACCATTCTTGATGTAGCCGATAATGGTTTTGTCATCAGCAAACTTAAAGGCGGAGCTGAAGTCGATGAAGAGCATCCGCACGTACGTGTTGTTCTGATCCAGGTGAGAGAGAGCAGTGTTCAAGGCCAAAGCTCCAGCATCATCTGTAGACCTGTTCGGCCTATATGCAAACTGGAGTGGGTCTAATGCAGGTGACAGGCAGGATGTAATATGGTCTTTGACTAACCTCTCAAAGCATTTCATCACAACAGAGGTGAGTGCGACAGGGCGGTAATCATTGAGACAGCTCACTGATGGTTTCTTAGGGACTGGGATGATGGTGGCCCTCTTGAAGCTATTGGGGATGACAGACTGGGACAGGGAGAGGTTAAATATGTCAGTGAACACCTCTGCCAGATCAGGAGCACAGACCTTGAGAACACAGCCAGCGATGTTGTCAGGTCCTGGAGCTTTATGCACATTCACTCTCCTGAATGACTTGCACACATCAGTCACAGATACCTGGAGAGGGCAGCTGTCTTGCTCCAGCAGTACCTCTGACCTGGTGTGAGACTCAAATTGAGCATAAAAGGTGTTCAGCTCTTCTCCAAGAGAAACAGAGACCTCTGCTTGATGGCTCTTTCCTTTATAATCTGTGATATTCTTCAACCCACTCCACGTCTCTGGTGTTGGATCCTGTGTAATAAGACTCCACTTTCTCTCTGTACAGTCTACTCTCAGCACAGTCTACAGGTGTCTGCTCATCCCCTTTAGACTTAACGGACTCGTACCCAACAGATCCATACCTTTTTAGAAATAAGACTCTTGCCACCAGCACAATAAGAATGTTTTATCAAATGTTTTTGCTAAAACATGGGCCATGTCAGTCAGGACTGAATGACGAATACAATGACTTCCCATTTAATTCGGACAACAGACGATTTAAAACAGTGTGGTACAAACGCACCGTGGTTTGTTCGTCTATCAACATACAGTGGCTGGTGTATTCCCCAAAAGGGCAAACTGCGCATTGCTTTTGCTGCTGGCTGTTCTCCAAAGCGGGTGGTAAGTGGGCAGATCCATGCAGTGGCTTTTCAAATTATAGAAAAGGCATTGAAAAAATAGAAATGCACGAAAAGAGCACCACACACCGCCAAGCCGAAAAGGAGTTCCTCATGACCATGTATCGTATAAATCAGGACCGCACTGTTGTGGCAGAACTCCTCAATGCAGAGCGAGAACTGATTGATAAGAATCGAAAGATTCTTGTCAGATTGATTGACACTGCGCATTTATTGGCGAGACAGGGGTTGCCTTTCAGAGGCCACAGAGAATACGCTGGTCTTGGTGCCCCTACTACCAATGAGGGAAATTTCCTTGAGACACTTAAATATCTAGCGTGCTATGATGCAATTACGGAGCAGCACCTGATAAATCCTGGTAGCCGGGTCACTTATTTAAGTCACCACTCACAGAATGAGTTTATCTCTGGACTGGCAAGCGAAACATTGTCCACTATTACCAAGAATGTCAAAGCTGCCAGACATTTTTCGGTGATAGTTGATTCAACTATTGACATTTCAAACATTGACCAAATGTCTCTGTCTTTGAGATATGTGGATGAAGCGGGTGCGCCTATGGAGCGCTTCATCAAATTCGCGGAGCTTCCTGACGGTTCGGCAGAATAATTTTTGGACATCCTGACCAACACACTCTCAAATTTTTGAGAGCGCTTTATGTGCACTGCTGTGCGCACAATTTGAATTGAATCCTTATGGATGCTGTGAGCTTGTTGAACAGTGTGAAGGAACAGCAGAAAATGCTGGACGGAACTGTTCTGACTTTAAAGAGACTGTCTGACACACGGTGGGCCTCTAAAAAGCATGCGACCGATGCAGTCATACAAAGCTTGCCTGCCATTGAAGAGGCCTTGGATCGTATAAGGGTGCATCGAGGTAGTTCTCCAAAAGCTGCTGCATCCGAAGCAGACGGTCTTCTGAAAAAAGTGTGCACGTTTGAGTTTAAGCTAATGCTCACGTTTTGGAACACACTTCTAAAGAAAACATTTGCACTGTCTAATTACCTACAACAGGAAGCATTAGATGTAAACACAGCCATCCAGCTTATTGATGCATGCATGCTACAGATCACAGAGTTGCGGTCACAGGAGGCGTTTGTAGCCATGGAGAACACGGCCAGAGATTTGGCGACACTGTGTAAGGGAACGACTGACTATCTGCAGGACAGGGTGAGCAAGAAAAAACATTTCTATCCGGACGAGAACGAGGATGAAATTATAGAGGATAGTAGAGACCGTTTCAGAGTCTTCTGCTACATACTTGATGTATTCGTTTCGCAGTTTGAGCATTGCTTTGCTGATTTCAGGAGAATGGCTGAGAAATTAGCTGTGATGAATCCAAAACATTTTTGTCACCCTGATGCTGCTCGGAAAGCGGAGCGCTTGCGAAGTTCTATTCGGAGGATCTGTCTAAGGCCGATGATGTGGTTGACGAATTAGTTACATGTACCGTGAGCTGAGCATGGAAAAACATGAACTAAACACACACAGCATCCTACCATTTCTCATTGACAACGACATGGACCGTGCTTTCCCCAAGCTTGCCATTCTTTATCATATTTACTTGACAATTCCGATAAGCAGTGCTAAGGCAGAGAGGACTTTCAGCCGTCTGTAATTGATCAAGAGTTTCTTGCGATCAAGCATGGGAGAGGAGCGGCTGTCCAACTTAGCGCTGCTGTGCATCGAGAGGGACATCGAGATTGACATTAACAAAGTAATCGCCAGATTTGCTAAAGATAAGAACAGACAGATGATGATTTAAATAGGGCATTTGTTGTGGCCTATGTTTCATGTCTGCATAGCCTCGTTTTTTTTCATGGGAGCTTAGTTCGCGTGTAGCTCGACCCAAATTGTTGCTGAAAGAATTGTTATAGGATGACTATAGGCTACTGTCTTTAACTTCATTTTGGGGGGCTTTTGACCTCTTTGTTGAATTTGAATGTAATGTATTTGGTAAATGGACAGATCATGAAACCCATTTTATGCATGGATTTGTGTAGGCCTCCTGTGTGTGAGAGATTCTAATGAATGCTGAATGCGAGGCTACTGGCCTACATTTTGTTTGCACATTACATTTACATTTACATTTAGTCATTTAGCAGACGCTCTTATCCAGAGCGACTTACAGTAAGAACAGGGACATTCCCCCGAGGCAAGTAGGGTGAAGTGCCTTGCCCAAGGACACAATGTCAGTTGGCATGACCGGGAATCGAACTGGCAACCTTCAGATTACTAGCCCGACTCCCTCACCGCTCAGCCATTTGACTCCCTTTAAGGGCTATGATGACTGAACATTTATTATAGGCTAATATGTGCTGTTCACAATAGAGGTTTCCATTGGTTACTTTTTATTGTTATATTTACTCAAGTAAAAGTATAAAAGTACTGGTTTCAAAACTACTTAAAGTATAAAAGTAAAAGTAGTAATGTAAGGGGGAAAAAATGCCATTAAGGATAAAAGCTTAGGCCGCACCACAGGGGCCTATAATGCACGACCCCACCTCCCCCCAAAAACTTTTTTCTAAGGGCCATAATGACTATAATGTTATATTGAAATGTTAATGTTGACAAATTTGGGCTGCACCTGTTTATGCCAATTGAAAATGACCGCATTTTAGTACAATGCAAATACATTAAAGAACCATATATGTGTACTACTTAGCATTAACATGTGTTTCATGGAGCAGAAGATATGACTAGTGGCCTATAAGTATTGTAATGGTGCAAAAAGTCAAACTTAAGAGGCATGTTATCAATAGCCTTTATTCAAATTAGACGGCAAGTTTTTGAAAGCCATTAGCTCGTGGTAGCCTACTTGGGTTTGCAGAGCTTGCAGCCCATTCGAACGTTGTTTTTTCATTCAACCATTTCGAAAAATTCTTCCAGGTACGGCCATGGATGTAGAAGGGTTGGCTGGTCTTCCTGGCTACCAACCTCCTCGCTGGTGCTTGGTTGGGACATTTTGCTCGAGTTCTCTTGAGTCTCTGCCACGGACGTCTTAAGCAGCTTGCACACTGCCCCAACAAACTCCAACAAATCCCAACATTCTAAAGTTGGCAGTTGTTGGTGACTGTCTTTGAAAACCAATGCCAGCTCCACACTGCTCAGACAGTAACAGACTTTTGGCTACATACCTCTGCTATTTCCTTGCAGGAATATGACATGATTTGCGTCATGTGCAGGTGCGATGGATCACGTACAAACCAATAGGGTGTCGGAATGGTATATGTTTATACTTCTCATCCAACCACAATCAAATTCACTCTGTCCGGATGGCGCGATTTATCTGGATAAATCGCTTATTTTTTGGTGAGTGTTTTTTTGGTGAGTGTTTTTTTGAACGATGACAAGCCGGGATGAAAACAAGACTAACTGAAATTGGAGTAACAAGGCTATTTTTAAAATGTGTAAGGAGTAGAAAGTACAGACAATTGCGTGAAAATGTAAGGAGTAGAAGTAGAAAGTCGTCTGAAAAATAATTACTTCAGTAAGGTATAGATACCCCAAATTTCTACTTAAGTAAGGTAACAAAGTATTTGTACTTCGTTACTTGACACCTCTGTTATTATTATTAATCAAAAGATAGAGACATAACATTCAAGATGACATAGCATGTGATGTGTTTGTTGTGTTTCTATATCAGTCATTTGTCATCTCACCTGACAAGTGAAGCTCTTCCATGCTTTCATGAACTGTGTTAAGTGGCCCCTTCGGATCACTTGTGCTTTGGTCTTCGCTGGTGTCCACTCTCTGACCAACATCAATGTTCCCTTCCGCTTCAGAGTTCAGGAAAACTTCATTCTGGACCTTTAACATGTTTATGGAACCCCCACATAGGAGTCCCAACTCTTTCTGCATCTCTACATAATTTTTGTGAGTTGTTATGGCCATTTTGCTCAGCCTTTCAAACACTGCTTTTTTCGCCCCACCCTAATGTAGTATACTACATAGGTAGTATGCAAAGGCTGACAGGCGTGCTTTTCTCCCTCTCAAAGCAATGGAAGCTGCTGCACAAGTTGCATTTTTAGAGTGGTTGGTGACAGTTGTGAGAATTGAGAAAAGGAATGGTGAAAAACATTTTAGGTCTGCCTCTAAGCTGGTAAATGAAAAGGCTGTCTCCTTTAAGGTCAGGGTAGGCAATGGTGCAGTGGTCAGGAGACATGTGGATCAAATACTTACCCGGAGTCAGGAATGTACAGGGGAGAGTCAAATGGAGGCTAAGCTCCACTGAACCAACGGTGTCTGGGGTTCACCACCCAGAAACAGAGACTGTTCAAGCAGAAACTCTTTATCAGGAAGTAGTAACACAGTCAGACACCTTTAGCAGCTTCAGAAGACGTACAGCTTTGGACATGTCCAGAAAAGGTGGGTTAAGGATCCGTCAGCAGCTTCACATCGATCACACAATGGGGAGACAGTAGGATATATTCTATGTAGTTTGGTTTTCGAATAATGGAGTCTATGCATAACCTTAAACTGGATTAAGTGATGTCTGGCATTAATAGAACAATATTGGATTCTGCTGAGACCCTCCTGCCAAACAATGTCATCAATCTGGAGACCCAGTTCCTCCTCCCAAGCCTTTTTCAAAGAATGGGTGGCATAGTTCACTTATTGAGAGAATACCCTGACAAAGTTTGAAATCAAGCCTTTTGAATCCGGCGGGCCATGCCAGAAACTATAAATCCTACTTTCGTCAGGGAGAGATTCAAATTTAGTCAGGTTTTGACGGACATAGTTTCTAACCTGAAGGTATCTAAAGAAGTATGTTGGCGGAAGGGCAAATTTGTCTTTTAGTTGAGTAAATGAGGCAAAATGTTTGTCAATGTAAAAATCTTTTAAAACTACGATGCCTTTTTGTCTCCAACTATAAAAAGTGGCATCTGAGAGAGCAGGGGGAAATGCATGATTATGACACACTGGAGCATAGATAGAGGTACCAGGTAACTTGCAGCACTTCTTAATTTGCTGCCATATTTTCAAACAATTAATAATTATTCGATTTTTCACTTTTCTGTTGGGCAGTCCAGGTGTTGAAAAAAGAAGAGCTGGGAGTGAACTGTCTTTGACGTCTTTCTTTTCAATGGCTACCCATGCAGGGGTGTTTGTTGAAATCTCCAGGTTGTAGCCATCACCCCAGAAGGCAAGAGCTCTAAGATTTGCTTCCCAGTAGTAATGCTGAAAGCATGGAAGCCCAAATCCACCTTTCTCTCTGGGTTTTTGTAAATGAGTTTTTGATATTCTATGAGCTTTAAAACCCCAGATAAAAGGCATGATTATTGAGTCTAGTAACTTAAAGAATGACTTTGTGAGGAAAATAGGAAGGTTCTGAAAGAGGTATAGGAATCTTGCCAGTGAAACCATCTTGATAGCATTTATACGACCCACCATAGAGAGCGGGAGCGTGCGCCACTTGCCAATATCTCCTTTAAGTTTTTCCACCTTTTCATGGAAATTCAGTTTAAATATTAATTTAGGATCCTTTGTAAGGGTAACCCCTAGGTACTTCAGCTTGTCTGTAACTTTAAATGGGAGTTTATGCAGAAATTCTGCTTCATGGTTATCCCCAAGAGGCATAAATTCACTTTTTTGCCAATTAATTGTGTATCCAGAAACTTCCTCAAACGACTTTATGAGGTCTAACAGAATGGGAATAGACTGTTGAGGCTGTGACATGAAGATTGCAACATCATCTGCATATAAGGATAGATGGTGGTCCACATCTCCCAGGTGAATGGGTTCAAGAGAGCTGTGCTGCCTGATACTAATAGCAAGGTGTTCAATACCAATCGCAAAGAGGATCGGGCTAAGGGGGCAGCCCTGGTGCGTCCCACGATGTAATGGAAATGGAGGTGACCTTTCTTGATTTGTTAGAATGGAAGAGGAAGGGTGGGCGTATAACATTTTAATCCATGAGACAAAACAGTCACCAAATCCAAATTCCTCCAATACCCTCCACATATATGCCCACTCTATCTGATCAAACATTTTCTCCGCAGCTAAGCAGCGGACTGCCACCTTCTGATCCTTACTGTAGTCATGGTACATTATGTTCATTAATCTTCTAACATTAAAAAAGGAGAACCTAGCAGGAATGAAACCAGTTTGGTCTCCATGAATAATGGAGGCGATGTGTTTGTTTAACCTATTTGCCATCAATTTTGTAAAAATTTTCATATCAGAGTTCAGCAATGCAATTGGACGATAGGATGAGGTTTCAGTCACATCTCTCCCTTCTTTTAGAATAAGGGAGATGTTGGCTTCATACAAGGAGTTTGGAAATTTTTGGGTTTCAAATGCGTGGTTAAACATCCTGAGCAAGAGTGGAGTCAGCTGTTCAGGGAATTTCTTATATAGTTTGATTCCAAACCCATCTGGGCCAGCACTTTTACCATTGGGAAAGGATTTTATAGCATCCAGAATCTCTTGAGCAGTAATGTCGGCGTTAAGCGCTGCTAGCCTGGAAACCTGTCAGCAATCGAGCTAGTAGCTTCTGAACAATTTGAACAAGTTCTCCTCCTTGAGCCTTTTACGAACCTCATCAAAAGCTTGTCGCTGTTTTATCAGCTCCACTGGCAGATCGGGGAAGAAATGGATCGCCGCTCCGTTGTACGTCAGGGGGAACTGTTGGCGAGAAAGCTGTAGTATCTTCTCCTTGATTTGGAAGAGATGAATCCTGGCTATCATTGCGCGCGGTCTTGCATCCTCTACCGCAGACTGCTTCCCTAGACGGTGTGCTCGGTCCACAACAACCTGGCTGGAAAAGTTGCCAGCACCCAGCAGTTCAGGGATCAACTTTTCCAGAAACTCAACAGGGCGGTTTTTCTCGATCCTTTCAGGAAGGCCAACAGTTTTAATATTCTGACGCCTAGAGCGAGCTTCCAGGTCAATCACTTTTGAGCGGAGTGCATGGTTTTCCGTCTGCATTTTCATACAGGTTTGTTCAACTTGTGAGAGGCGGATGTCGTAGCTGGAATTGGCTTCCTCAAGTTCAGTCATACGGTTTCCAAGACTCACCAAAGACGCTTGAGTGGATGCCAGGGTTGCCTCTAATGCATCAAATCGACCAGCCATCGCTTTGTTCATGTTCTCTATTGCCAGAAGAATGCTGCTCGACTCTGGATCAGTGTCCTTGCTAGCCTCACAGTCCGTCATGACTGATGCTAGTGCTAGCCCTAGCTCCGGTGAGGGCTGAGTTTCAGTCTTGATTGGGCTTTTATCTTGCGGTTTTCCACGTTCAATCTTCGCTTTTCGTATCTTCCAGGTTTTAGTGATTGAATCAACAACAGATCGGGTAAGCTGGTGAATTTGAAATTAAATACCAAATTATGTTATAGCATGGAGAGGAGCTCAAGAAAAACATGTGTACTCCATCTGGTGTTCACTAGCGCCCCCCCCCCCCCCCCCCCCCCGTACTAGGCTACCATGAAAGTCCACAGGATGGTGTAGGTGAAAATGGTGCCTCTAGAGCGGGGGTACTCAATAGCCGGGGTCCGGTCCGGATCCGGATGTAATACAACTGCACCGAAGCCAAAATCAACATTCTAATTGAGTCATGATACAACCGAGTTTTCATTGGTGCGTGATTTGTTTCATTCTTCTTCCTCCAAACATACCGCTGATCCACTGGGCCACAGAACAGAATCCTAAAACCTCTGTGGCTTGTCTACAGTAAATAAATAAGGTTTTGGGATTCTGTTTTGTGGAGCGATGAAACAGAACTTTTTGGCCCAATGGATCAGCGGTATGTCTGGAGGAAGAAGAATGAAGCATACGCTGAAAAGAACACTTAACTGCCTACAGTTAAGAATGGTGGTGACTCGGTGATGCTCTGGGGCTGCTTTGCATTAACTGGCACTGGAAACCTGCAGTATGTGGAAGGCAGGATGGATTCATTGAAATATCAGGAAATCCTAGGAGAAAACGTCATGCCTTCAAGCTGAAGATGGGGTGTCATTGGACCTTCCAACAGGACAATGATCCCAAGCATACCTCAAATTCCACCAAGGCTTGGTTGCAGAAGACGTCCTGGAAGATTCTACAGTGGCCATCACAGTCACCTGACTTGAACCCTATAGAACATCTCTGGTGGGATTTGAATAAGGTGGTTGCAGCACGCAGACCAAAGAACATTACTGAACTGGAGGCCATTTCTCAAGAGGAATGGGCTAAGATTCCTCAGCAATGCTGCCATAAGCAGGTGTCTGGCTATGCATCTCGTTTACAGCAAGTCATAACAGCAAAAGGGTGCACCACTAAGTACTAAACATGCTTGCCATGAAGGGGTTGAATCATTTTGAGACTGGAGAAGTCCTTATAAGTTGCATTTTCAGTTGAATTTGGGGAAACCACTTGAAGCATTTGTGGTGTTGAGCTATTTCAATTGCCTTTGTTTGATTTGTTCATTATGAAAAGCTCACCATCTGTAAATTTTGACAATAAACCTGGTTATCAATGGGGGTTGAATAAGTTTGATTGCACTGTATATTTTATGGTGTATGTATACAGCTGTAGGCAGGGGCAGACTTACCCATTAGGCAAAGTAGGCAACCGCCTGGGGCCCCCAGCTGCCAGGGGCCCCTTGAAAGACTCCATAAAAATACTATATGATCAATAATAACAATAATAAAAATCGATTAAAAGTCATAACCTTCCCCAAAAGTATCAACAAAGATTCCAACAGAGCGTGTATTCTATTTGTATCAACGCAGAATTCCCCTCCCAACCGATACTACTGTGGACTATTCCATCGATTGCAGCAACTGCGCAGCAAAGCACGTCATATCAGTTGGTTAATATGAAACAGTAGAAGAGTAAATTTAATGCAAAAAACAATTTGCTAAATGAAACGCAACTCCCCGAGCGGAGCACAAAAGAGAAAAAAAGTTGCCAAACTGAAACTGCAGAAGGAATCGTCCTTTTTCTCTCCACTGGTATCAAGTAATGCGGCAGCTAGCACAAGTGCTGCTCAGTGAAGTTTGGCTAACAACAGCAGCTAGGCTAGCTTGCTCGTAGCACAATTTACCGGGGTCAGCTTCTCCACGCAGGGCTCTAGACTGAGACCAAATTTGGCATTGTTACTGTCAATGATCGCTTCCAGCAAACTTCTTTTTGAATTAGCCATTTCCCCCTAAATAAATGTCAAGTTTATTTACGTTTTTGGGGGCATATTTTCAGTTAGCAGATGGTAGGCCTACTGTTTGAATCGCGATTCCATCTGAAATATTGCCGGTGACAATGTTGTTACAATAGCTTGTTTCAAAGGGGGTTCTTAAAATGAATTAATGCAATATGAGTAGGCTAAATGCTTGAAAATATCACGAGAAGGGAAAAACGTTGGGGACATAGAGTCATAGAGGTTAGGACCGTTTTACACCGGATTGCCCAATATCTTCGTTTGATACAACTTTTCAACTGAGGCTGCTATAGCTTATCAATATCTTCATAAATAGTACGTATTTTTATATAAAATACACAGAAATATCAGTTGTAAAAATTACAATTAGTAAACGGACCCATCTGCAACCAATGGGAGTCAGATGGCTGAGTGGTGAGGGAGTCGGGCTAGTAATCTGAAGGTTGCCAGTTCGATTCCCAGCCATGCCAAATGACGTTGTGTCCTTGGGCAAGGCACTTCACCCTACTTGCCTCGGGGGAATGTCCCTGTACTTACTGTAAGTCGCTCTGGATAAGAGCGTCTGCTAAATGACTAAATGTAAATGTAACCAACGCTAGCAAGCACACCCTACAATTTCCCCCAAAATTGTACCCTCTCTTGTTATTGGATGTGCTCAAGCCTATGGCGAGAGCACAACCATTGTTCCCTCTCATATATTATTATTGTTTCTTTTCCCACCCCTAAGGATCCCTCAATATTTTAAATACACAGACAACGTCGGTGTCAAAAGGTTCGTCTTGGTAGCGATTGCGTCGCTTCTATTTTTATTTATGTTCCGTTGCATGGTTTAAGTTGAAATCAAGTTTTTGTGGCGAAAAGTGAAGCTAACGGTGGCTAACTTGCTAGCCACAGTCACTGACGTTACTAATGTCACGAAAACACGCGTGACTACCTATAGCAGAACATTAGTTTAGCAGCTTGTTAACTTCTGGGAGATAGCTAGGCTAACTGGCTTTACCAAAAACGGCAAGACAGCTGCAGAAACGCCACTTGCAAAGAGGCCAGGGTGATAACTATTTTCGGTTTTCAATCGTTAAAATAAACATTCCTTACATATAAATGTTTGTTTTTAGATTTATTATGACATTAGATTACAAGTAAGCCTAACAATTTTTTGGTTAAATAATCATTACCTGTAGTTGTAAACCAGTGTAGCTCACTTCAACGCTGTACGTGAGACACTGGTAAGAAACATTTCCAACGCGGTTTAACCTAGGAAGCCAAACAGCGACAGAACATTTTTTGCGCTCCCCTTGCCTAAATCAAAAGTCCCAGATTCGTTTTTCATTTGGTGAGACTATTAGACTACTAACCTCAACATCTGTTCTGTTATCGTAGGAAACGTGGTTGAAATGCAAAACTAGGCTGTGGTAGCTCTACTTAGCCTACCTATTTCCCACTCTTAAAACTCTGTCAATGTATGCACTACATACAATGTTGGTGCCAAACATATATGTACATGAGCAGCAACAAATGTATGCTTTAAATCTATGCAATCTTCGTAAATAATAAGTATGCATTTTTATATACAGGAATAACTAACCCATCTGCAACCGACGCAAGCACACCTCACAATTTCCCCAGAAATTGTACCCTCGCTAGTTATTATTATATTAATAATTATTATATGGATTGAAAAGAATTAGAATATGTGTTAAGTCACTAAATCCGCCACTGACTGTAGGTATAATATCGTCATACTTTTTTTTTCTCTTTTTATTCCTACTGTGAAGATTAAGTTGAAGACCATTGAAGACTTTCTTTTTTTACAGAAATTAAAGGCTTTGATGGCGTTTTTATTATAACATTGGCACACTGTGTGGCAAATGAGCTAAGTTTTGCTTGACCTTTTTGCGCAGTTCACATTATTTGTCACGTGAAGTAATAAACAGCTGCGCAATTGGTGTATTCATCACAACAGTGTTTCGATCTACGTCCACACATTTAAAAGCATCAGAACCTTTTAGTATCGGGTCACCACCTGTTCTGGTGTATTGGCTGCAATTCAAAGATACAATGAGTATTGAACCCCACAATTTTGGTAAGCATCAACACTCTCAGTCATACATTGACAAGCACAGCAAATACAAATCTATTTTTTACCTCTCTTTAGTGTCTGTGATTTTGACTTGGCCGCCTCCTAGGATTTTGGGATCTTTTTCCTCTTCCCCTTATTCTTCTTGTGCTCATCAGGTGACTCAAAAGAGGATGTGTCAGAGGAAGAATCACTTGAAGACTAAATTAACTCTTTACTGGTATCGGATGTGTGGAGTGCCAGGATGTCATCTTTTTGGGGTTTTCCTTAAAGAGCTGTTAAAACACAATGTATGTTTATTATATTGGTTTTGTAACAATGCAGAGTAGTTTCAGCATTAGTAAGGACAGGTAAGGGTGCTGAACCAAAACTTTGGGAAGGCGGGGCGCAGCCAAAGATTTGTCAGTTGACATTAGTAAACAGCTGGAGACTGCAGACAGTTGGGGTGGCTGCAACCACACTATACAATTTCCCCAGAAATGTTACCGCTCTCTAATTTTACCCCTCTAACAGTATATTCTGAGACAATTTACAACTGTAATTATAAATTGTATAAACTTTTTGGTTTGTATTTAAAAAAAATATTTACCAGATGCCAGTTAGTCCTTTAGGTAATCCCTCTCTTTGGTCAACTCACTGATTTTGTCCTGGTGAAATTCTATTTTTAGCTTTGCCTTCTCCATCTCATGTACCATTTTTTGGTTAGCAACCAAAGCAGTTGGGGCCTGGGATGTACCTATGGAAAGTACAGTATAGTAAATTGTCAAATGTTAACCTTGTTCAATTAGCTAACTTACATATTTCCAGAAACACAATTACAATCGCTTCTTGTAATATATTCTTGTCTAAAAGAAACGTGACAACTTCCCAAATAACTATAGGTAAACTAGCCACATAATATATTGATGAATTGTACGAGAAATCACAGTTCAGCAAGTTTATGTGGTGCTAGCTAGCAATGTTTGAAACTTACAGCATATAACTTTTATGGAGACAGCACTAGCTAGCAAAATGTTAGCAAATATTTACCTGTACTGTCAGGTTTGCCCTTTTCTCCAGAGGTATCCATCTGTCAGTGATTCTTTCGGGACCGCGTACGAATGTTAAGTGATGCTTTGTTAGGTTCCATCTTTTCTTGTTTCAGCTTCAATGATTTGCATCAAATAAATTATGTCTGTCGGTAATTAACTAACCATTTATTTTCGCACAGGGTAGACTACATAACCTACATGAATACATTCAAGTGGCTTATTGATAGGACATCCTCAGGGAGGAATGCACGGAAGCTCCTCAGGTGGCTGCAGAAGAGGAAACTATAAAAGAAAAAAGTTAAATGCAGAATTTGCATTAGTGCCATGAAGCTAAAGAAAAGCAGAAAAGGTGTTGATCACTACACTTGGTATGAATATATTGCATACCCGATACTGCAAACGTCACAGTTTTGATTAAAAATGTTACGTGCATTTATCAAACCAGAAATGTGTTTTAATAGGATATGTCGAGCAAGTGCTCATGGAAGAAAGGTGAAGAATATCTATCAGGCACAAGTCAATCTTCAAATCATTCTAAGGTGTCTCTCAGTGACTGGATGCGATTCATCTACAGGTAGGACCTAGTAATAACAATAATTGCATAAATTGAATGCTATTGATAGTTATCATAGGTTAACTATAATGTCATTTTTTTCTGTCATGCATAAACAAGCGGAGCTGGTTCATGCAGGGGACGCGAGACATAGCACGTCACTAGCAACGCGTGCTATCACGCTGCAGGGCACACCTTCCTAATAGGGCAGGGTATATAGCAGGGTATCCCTGCATATGCATTGCTAGTGCGACACAGACGTCAGACATCCTGCTGATGTGGAGTGAGGGAGTCGCTATGTACGATCAGTCCGGTTCCGATTTGGAAGAGTGCAATGTTGATTCGTTGGTTGGCGGTGGACCTTGCGATGGAGCAGAAATTCCTTCAGCCGGAGGATCTGAACCCCGTCGGAGTTCTCGCCCGGCATTGAGGCAGCCGGTGCCGATCGAGGAATGGCCTATTCCTCGCCTTCTGGATGGCTTCTATGACAGGGGAATCACGCCTCCGGTCGGGCTGTCTCATGAAGATTTATTCCTCCAGTTCATGGACGTTTGCGAGGAGGAGCCGGCGGATCCCGTCCCCCGCAAAGCTCCGGGAAGAGCAAGCGGGGTTCCGCCGCGGTTGCTAGCGTGGCGAAGAAGCCCAGGCGGGGGTCCGCGGCCGGCCCTGTCGGACAACAGCCTGATCCCATGCTGGCGACTTTGATCGATATGTGGGGCATGCTCGCTGCCATGGATGCCCGCATTCAGCACCTCGAGGGAGCCGGGTGAAAATCCTGCTGTGGGGGCCTGAATCGTTCGAAAGCCGCTTGGTGGAGTGTGGGAACGTGGCTGTGTTTCGCCGAGACGCCGATCCCCGTCTAACCAAGACTCTGACGATGTCTGAATTCGTTGTGGCTTTTGGGGTTTTCCGTGACGTCAAGGCCATGAAATAAACACCCTTCTACCCCTGTTGACATTGGTCGTCTGTCTGAAGCCCTGACCCCACGCGATGTCTTGTGAACTATCTCCTCACTGGGTTGCGGGAGGGATTTATGGCTGGGGTGGAATGTGTGCCCACTGTCACTCGTTTGTAACAACTTGCAATCGGCGCTCAAGGAGCCCGACGTGGTTGACGCGTTGCTAGCTAAGGAATCCGGCAAGGGGTATTCGTCAAGTCGCCGTTTCCCAAGTTTCACGTCAGTCCCATTGGCGTGGCTACCCACAAATATTCGGGCAAGAAACGTTTGATTGTCCGCCCCACGCGATACTCTGGTCCATAGCATTAACAGCCTGATTCCGCCCGAGCCTTATTCTCTGTATTACGCTAACATCGATCACGCAATTCAGTTAATCAAACGGGCAGGCGTGAGTGCCTGGCTCGGGAAGGCAAACATCACAGACGCGTTTAAAGTGATGCCCCTTCACCCATCGCAGTGGCACCTGTTCGGCATTAAATGGTGTTCTCGGATGTACTTTTACGCTCGCCTGGCTTTTGGCTGAAGCAGCAGTCCGCACATTTTTTATACTCTGTCCGAGGCTCTGTGTTGGGTTTTGCTGAACGTGCATAGGTTACCGTTCATGCTGCACCTGCTGGATGACTTTCTGGTGATCGATTTTCAGTCCTCGCCACCGGCTCGGTGCATTTCAGTAGTGAAGGCAACTTTTGGGCATACCACTATCGGAGGAGAAGACGCAGGGGCCTCTCACGTCCATCGAGTTTTTGGGCATCCAGCTGGACAGCCTGTTGATGCGTGCGTCTCTCCCAGAGGAGAAGCTCGAGCGGTTGCGCGTTGTCCTGGCTTTGGCGGCTGTGTCGGGCGTTGACATGACTAAATGTAACCCAGGTTAAAATATAATATTCATGGGTTTGTTTTACACTGTTTGTTTTTGATGTTAGCCTAAATTGGAGTGATGGTTTGATTTTGTTTTAAAAGAAAATAAATAAAAATACTTATTTTATATATTATTTTCCAATTGGTTAACCTAAGTTAGTAGAGCTAATCAGAAACCGCCAATTCAACAACCAATCAGAGACAGGTGCCTAATAAAACTTGCGTTAATTTAGAAAAAACATTCAAACAACAGTTAAAGAATAAATTTCACATTGTTGGTTTCTACCGAATTGAAGATTGAGAGTATCGTGGAGATTCTGCAGTCGAGATTTTGTACCGCATTGGTCAGGTTTTTTGAGGAGTTTGAGTTTGAGTTGATCCTGGATTGGATTCGATGGCGAGCTACAACCCAACGGAGAACTGAGTGATGAACTGCTGGCGGTGGTGTATGGTCCAGGTGCGACCGGAGGATGAACGGCCGGGGGGGCGATGCTCGGTACGGCTCCGCGCTGCAAGAGAAGCCGTGTGTTGGTGAACCCCGTCTATCTCTGGTCCATGTTAAAACTGTCCGCCGTGAAATGGTCAGTGGCGCAGAGGCGGCTGTTGGAGTTTATCCGAAGCTTTCCATGAGCGTGGCTCTTCACAAAATCTATCCACCTATTTTTCCTTTCATTATCAACAGGGAACTTAAATGGCATTGCAGCGCAGCTTGAGTTCTTGCATCCAGGGAAGATGCAGTTGCGGGTGGTGGGAGACATCCTGAAGCTAGCTAGCTAGCTGATGTAAGCTACAATAACAGTACAGCAGGAGGAGCCATTCAGTGATCTGACGTAGATGGGGCGAAATGACGTAGATAGGGCATTTTTTGGCTCCGCCCATTAAAACCTGATCTGAAAACGGAAGAGAAACTGTTCTTCGGTCTAACTCCATATTTCAGTGCGACAAAGTTTTAGCGCTTTGCACATGCTTTCAGGAACTCATTTCACACGTATATAATGTACTTAGAAGCAAAACATGGAATTTACTTTACAGGATCTTTAATAATTACTATATAAAACTAAACAGTTAATAAGGAACTGATAGTCAATACTTGAGTATATTTTGACTTTTCATTTTATTTCCATCTTCTAAGTAATAAAAAGGACTGTGAATCCCAAAAAAATATTATTGGTGTGTTGTGATTCTGGGTATTACTGTCTATGCTAGACTCCATAGCCGAACTTAGACTTCTGTCAATCTAGTCCTAATAAATACACCACACATACTTGAGTAACTTATCAATAAGGGATACATAAACGTGATCTTTTATCGTTCCTCGGGCATCTGAATTTTGCTATGCGCATTATTCCCCCACGGTCGGTCTTTCGTTTCCCGTCTGCTGGCCGTGGCTAAGTCGGTTCTGGCACTGCACAACGTTGTGCGTTTGGATGAGGGTTGCCAGTCCGATTTGCGTTTTTGGGCCGTGCTCTGTGCGAGAATTGGAACGGTTTGTCGTTCTTTTACAACGACGAGGTGGAAACCTCTAGGTCCCTGGCTTTGTACACCGATGCGGCGTTGTCCATTGGGTTTTTTATTTATTTATGCAAACGAAGGGTTTAGCGAGTCGTGGCCCGTTGAACTGGAGCTTCTGGCGTGCGATTGCAAATCCACAGCACTGTTCGAACTGTATCCCATCGTTCTAGCTTTCAGGAATTCCGAGCATTGTGTCCGGAGGCGCAGCCGGACGGCTTGGTGTGCCCAGCCTTTCAGGAGGCTCTGTTAGCTTAGACAAGACGCTAGAGGGCTACATGAAGGTTGCCGCTCATTACATGCGAACAGACATGAGCAAGTGTAAATAAAAATCATATGATTGTGATTGGATGTATTACTGTTCTTTCTGCCACGCACTCAACACACCCCATCAACCAGTAAGCTTGCCTATCGTATGCGCATACGTCGTTCACTGCTTCACCTCCCGGAAGCTCCAGCCGTCGACGATCAAGGCAGTTGTAGCTGGGATTCAGTTTCATCTCCAATGTCTGGACCCGTCTGCGCAGAGCCTGTTGGGGAACCCATCAGTTCGGCTGCTATTCATCGGCCTGTGGAAAGAGCGACCGCAAGGCAATGACAGGCGACTTCCCATTACCCTTCCTATACTACATCACCTGGTGTCAGTTTTGCGGTCGGGATGCTTTAATGCTCCCACTGATGTCATGTTAGAAGCTGCGTGTCTCATGGCTTTTTATGGGTTTCCGCGGTGTGACGAATTCACGTGTCGGTCAAGCACATTTCAACCTATGCACGATCTCACCCTCGGCGACTTAACCTTAGGTACGTGCATGTACATAGTGGTGCTGAAACACAGCAAGAGCAAGAAAGCTGGGGCCTGTACTACGAATCAAGATTTGGCGTTAGCGTGGTAACTTCAGGTTCAACCCAGGGTTTTCTGTACTACGACGGAGGATCACTTGTTACCGGGGTAGATCGCCATGGTAACACATGCTGAACGGCTAACCTGGTCGGGAGCAGGTTAAGTTTGAGATTAGAGATCAACAGATATAAAAACCCCACCCACTAACTCATTCTTGAGAGGATAATGGCGTCACCGTTCGTAGAAGACCCCGTGGAGCTTGGTGCGCGGATAGTGAGAGGTGCGCTCAGAAGAGCCAGAACTTTTAGAGACCGGCAAAACCCGTTGGCATTCCATGATGACCATCTTTATGAAAGATATCGATTTTCAGCTGAGGGAATGACCTATCTTTGCAAGCTTCTTGAGCCGTATGTTGCCAATGTGACTCATCGAAGCCGTGCGCTCACAGTCCCACAGACTGTATGCGTAGCGTTGCGTTACTTCGCTACGGGTGTTTTTATGTACAGTGTGGGTGATGCGGAGAACCTGAGCAAGAACACCGTCTGCCGCGCAATTCGGAAGGTGGTGCTTGCTCTAGCACAGCTCTTGAACACATTTGTTGTGTTCCCAGGGCACCTTCCCATGCAGGCAATTAAAGAGGGATTTTATGACATAGCAGGTAAATATTCACTTAAATTGAAACTTCATCTATAAATAATCTAGGCCCCATGATGTTCACTGTTGCATATGAAATTCATCATACTCCTTAGGCTTCCCGAGGGTGATTGGTGCCATTGATTGCACCCATATCCCCATTGCTGCATCGCTGGGGGAGAATGAAGGCGATTACATTAATCGCAGGTCATTCATTCAACACATGTTTGGTCATACTGGTAAAGTAGGAGTCCTTCTAATGCACATTGATGTATCCCTCACGTTAATGCTGTTATGTGTATCCAAGCACTTGTCCTCTCCAAGTTGGACTATTGCAACTCGCTGCTCGCTGGTCTCCCAGCATGTGCAACCCGCCCTCTTCAGAGGATTCAGAATGCAGCGGCCCGCCTGGTCTACAATCTACCCAGACGCTCCCATGTTACCCCGCTCCTCATCTCTCTCCACTGGCTACCTATCATGGCCCGTATCAGATTCAAGACCCTGGTATTGACCTTCCGAGCAGTGAACGGGACTGCACCCGTCTACATCAAGTCTCTCCTGCAGCCTTACACCCCCACCCGTCACCTACGGTCTTCTTCAGACAACCGCCTGGTGGTCCCACCGCTCAAGACCGCCCGGTCCCAACACAAGCTCTTCTCCTGTCTGGCCCCCCAGTGGTGGAATCAACTCCCCACCTCCATCAGAGATACTGACTGTCTCTCCACCTTCAAGAAAAGGCTCAAGACGCACTTGTTCCGGGAGTACAACGGTACTTAGGAATGGTTCGCTTGACCCGATGTTAGTTTCCTCAAGGATCACAATGACTCTTGCTTAGAGACTTGTTGCTCTTGTGGTTAGTGGTAACTGTTTTAAATTTTTGTTCTCGCTGTGATATATTGTTTTTATTACTGTTGCTTGCTTTTTTCCACAGGTACACTTGCACTTATAGCGGTTCATGTTGTTTAATTGTAACTTGTTTAACTACATGCTCTTATGGTTCTTCCCTTTGGCACTTACTTTGGTTGTTCACAATGTGTGCTTCATGTTTTGGCTACTCGCGATGTTTTTTGGCTATCTTGTTGTTATGATCAGTGACTTATGCACTTTGTAAAGCTCTCTCTTGGAAGTCGCTTTGGATAAAAGCGTCTGCTAAATGAATACATGTAAATGTAAATGTAACAAGTTGCCTAATTAGCCTGTAGCCTATGCCATGTTTATGTACCATGTCAGCTTTACATGTATAAAAGGAAAGCTCAGAGAAGGTGAAAGGCTTGGTGATCGGCGTGGATAAATGCGCGTCTAGTGCGAACATCATTGTCATTCGTAGCAGATTGTGGCGCTTCGCAGCCAGTGTGTCCCAGCTAGCTAGATTGAATCTATGGCTCTGGATTGATTGCAATGTCTGAACGTCAGTTTCCACGCCTACTATACTGGCCTCCTCTCATTATCATATTGGGAACAACGAATGAATGAATGAATAAATGAATGAATAAATGAATAAATCAATCAATAAATCAATCAATAAATGAATAAATAAATGAATACAAAAATAAATACATACATAAAAGTAAAATATATGTAACTATTGATTGACAATTGTGCATTAATTAATACATATATTCGTTTATTTCTGTCTAAATGCATGGATGTGGACATTTATTCATTCATTCATTTGTAAATATGGCAGGTTTGGTCCTCCATACACATCAACCGCAGTCACGCCCTTGAAACCCTCGTGCTGCCTTCGGGTCACATGACCCAAAGGTTCATAACGAACCAGCATTGTGTTTACCCAATTTTACCCAATACAAAAACAAATAAAAATAATTTTCTTTTAACCATTCCAATGCGGGGGGTCTGAGACAGCCCGACAGTTAAAAGAAAATGCTTCACTTTGTTTTTGTATGAGCTAAATTTGTCGCAATACGACGGTGGGTCACAATGACTGATGGGTCAGAATGACCCGAAGATAACACAAGGGTTAAGAAAGAGGTTTGTTCTCGTCCTACGCTGCGTGTGTTTTATTGGCGCTTTGGAGTCTCCTCAGCCTCGTGTCTTTATACAAATATACATGTACAAATCAATGTATTAAGGAAATCCCGTTTTCATGCCAATCCGTGGTGTTAATTTATATCAAAAGTAATACCTTATTTTGGCAATACATTTTCCCACTTATGTTAAAAACCAAATTGATTATTTGGGGGGATTGGAACGGAACTGAGCGATTCGTGCAATCACGACGTAATTTCCCCTCTCGACAGGGTTGTGACTAAAATGATTGATGAGCTGTTCTCCAATGAACAGAGACTTGACAGAGCCGTTCTGTGTTTCGATTGGTGGATGTTTTCCTACATATTCTGTTCCGTTCAGTTTGGAAGTCTCTTTCTTTCACGCGACCTTACAGTGAGGTAAGATATATCTCCACTGAGGCATCTTTTCTTCACGCTGTTTATTTAAACCAGGTTCACTGCTAATACGTTGCATACCTACCTCAAGATTTTAAGTGTAATGTGATTTCAGCTACATTGACTTAAGTTAGCCGAATATGTCTAAATTATCGTTGAGGCCTGTTAGCCATTTGGCTAGCCGTGGCTGCGCACCGCGTGTTCTTTTGGGAGCTACATTACATTTAGTCATTTATGTAGAGCTAGTAATAACAGCAAAGAAACGACTATGGAAACTGTACCAAGCTCATTAGACAACACGTATAGCGTGCTGGTGGAAGTATTAAAAATTTAATTTGTTAACCGTATTGCGATTTACGTCGTTAATTGTAGATTCGGTGAGTTGGCTAGCTAGGTGTTGGGTCAGGATACCATGGCTAGCAAGATAATGTCAATGCAATTAAGGTGGCGGAAATGTGCAAGTGTATACCGATATTATACCTCCGCTAGTTATACCTTTTTCATTTTAGAAACTACCACCTTGTCTTTAAACCGGCTGTTAAGCGATCCTTGGAAGCACTGCAAAGATGCCCAGGGAAGACAGGGCCACGTGGAAGTCCAACTATTTTTTGAAAATTATTGTAAGTATGGCTTAGTTTTAGAATCGCATTCTTAACGTAAGCAAAGTAGCCAGTGGTAATTTGCTTTAAAATCAACTTGGGAGTTATTCATTTCAGCAATAACATGTCTTTTTAAATTCTGAATAGTAACTCATGTATTTACCTGTTTGACTGCAGCAATTGTTGGATGACTATCCAAAATGCTTCATTGTGGGTGCAGACAATGTGGGCTCCAAGCAGATGCAGACCATCCGTCTGTCTCTGCGTGGGAAGGCTGTGGTTCTCATGGGTAAAAACACCATGATGCGTAAAGCCATCCGTGGCCACCTGGAAAACAACCCAGCCCTTGAGAAGTAAGTTCTGATCTGGTTTATAAACTGCTGACCTGGTTAAGGTCATGCAATTTCAAACTAACTGGCCTTGGAAAAAGGGAACGAAATGTAGGTTTTCTCCCATGAACTGCAATGCACTGGTGTATGCAGCAGGACATAGAATATGGGTGACTACACAACACCATTGGTGTCAATGTTAAAATCTAGCTTCGTCTTGTGGTCTGCTCCTATAGTCTGTTTCAAAGATGAGAATGTTATCCAAGTAAGACTGGTTAGAGTATGGTCTGGTGGTTCATTGTGGGAGAATGTTGCAGGATAAGTTACAGAGCAGCTTGTGTAGTGCTGTACTGTCGTTCCCCCTGCACACAGTAACCTGTTACCTACTATCCCTGTCTGTCTGCATCCCACGACTGGCAGGGACGCTGGTCTCAGACACTTGTTTGTTTCAAAGTAATTTGTTTTATGGTTTTGCATAAAGGCTGAGCATGTCCATCTCCATAGGTTGCTGCCGCACATTAAGGGTAATGTGGGCTTTGTCTTCACTAAGGAGGACCTGGCTGAGATCAGGGACCTGCTGCTGGCCAACAAGGTGAGTTCATAGTCTTTATGGGGACATGCCTTTTGAATCCATAGAAGAATCAATCTGGCAAACTTCAGAACGCTAAATTAAAATCTTGCCATTTACCTAACTAATTGGGCATCGCAGGATAAGTTACAGAGCAGCTTGTGTAGTGCTGTACTGTCGTTCCCCCTGCACACAGTAACCTGTTACCCGCTATCCCTGTCTGTCTGCATCCCACGACTGGCAGGGACACTGGTTTCAGACACTTGCAGCCCATCTGTTCTATTGAATTACATGATTGTTAACAAGAGCTAGAAACCCTTTAGTCTAACTTAACTCTGCCTTCAGGTGCCAGCTGCAGCCCGTGCTGGTGCCGTAGCCCCCTGTGAGGTCACTGTGCCTGCTCAAAACACAGGTCTGGGCCCTGAGAAGACGTCCTTCTTTCAGGCTTTAGGCATCACCACAAAAATCTCCAGAGGAACTATTGAAATCCTGGTAAGTTGCTAAAGCAGTGTCACCTTTTTTTATACTGAAATTGCCATTTCAACACATGCATGGTCACAAAATGTAAGAAATAAGCAAAAAATCAGCTACCAGTTATAGCTATTTGACTTGACTAAATGGGTTTAAGCGTCATGTACGGCAACTCCATTCAGACTGAGCTGTTTGCCTCAAGTCTGAACAAAATAACTGGGTAGTGACTATTTAGAATCAACTTTGTACCATATAGCAAATGCACTGGTATGAGTTATGGCAGTTGCTGGTTCTAGGAGCAAAACCTGAGATTGGAAATGGTCATGTTATGAGAAGACCACCTATAATGTTGTTCAAAGGTTATAATTAAGGCTGAAAAGCCAGCAGTGTTGATGTATGATGTGACGCTAAATGAATGACATGAAATTTCTCTTTCTGGCACCCAGAGCGATGTGCAGCTCATCAAGCCTGGCGACAAAGTGGGCGCCAGCGAGGCAACCCTTCTCAACATGCTGAACATCTCCCCCTTCTCGTACGGACTGGGCATCCAGCAGGTGTATGACAATGGCAGTGTGTACAGCCCTGAGGTGCTTGACATCACAGAAACTGCACTCCAAGCCAGGTTCCTGGAGGTGAGCTTCCCTCCCTGTGCTCAGACCCTGACAAGGGGTCACTAGTAAATATTAATCACTCCCTAAACTGAGTCAAAATTATAATTCTTTCATTGAATACCTACATACGTTGCAGGATAAGTTACAGAGCAGCTTGTGTAGTGCTGTACTGTCGTTCCCCCTGCACACAGTAACCTGTTACCTACTATCCCTGTCTGTCTGCATCCCACGACTAGCAGGGACGCTGGTCTCAGACAAGTACACTTCATGCCTCATTCACAGGCAGTGACTTTTTTTTAACCTTGCCCGATGTGTGCTGTTTGTGGACTCGCTTGTCATGGGAAGGTAGTGAAACCTCTACTGACACTATATCCTCAGGCTAATTTGACCTTCTGTTTAGGGTGTGAGGAACATTGCTAGTGTGTGTCTGGAGATTGGCTACCCCACCCTGGCTTCCATCCCCCACTCCATTATCAATGGCTACAAGAGAGTTCTGGCTGTTGCTGTGGAAACAGACTACTCCTTCCCTCTGGCAGACAAGGTATAACTCGTATGGTGGAGTCAGTTTGGTAGAAAAAGGCTGTGTGCTTGGTCAAATCCTGTGTTCCCTAAAAAGCTCATGGGTTCTTGAGATGATGATGACCATCTCTCTCCCTGCAGGTGAAGGCCTTCCTGGCTGACCCTTCTGCCTTCGCTGTGGCAGCCCCGGTGGCTGCGGCCGAGGTGGCTGCTGCTCCAGCTGCTGCCAAGGAAGAAGTAAAGGAGGAGTCTGAGGAGTCTGATGACGACATGGGCTTTGGGCTGTTTGACTAGATTGCATTTTTGCAGAGTTGAAAATAAACAATTCAATAGAGTTGTCTTTTGGTTTTTGTCTGGTTGTAAGGCAGAACTTAAAAAAAAATGGATGACTGCAAATCCTGTGAAGTTGTAACATAAACAAACGAATACTGTACCCACAACTAGCCTACAGGTTATGTCTGGATAATGGTCTGAATGGGCTTGCCATCAATGTAGACCTGTGTCCAAAGACACTGTCAGGGAAGGGGTAACTACTCTCAATCTCAAGCAAATCTTGGTAACTGCCTATTTAGCCTGCAATTACATACCGGGTAAGTGTCGGATCATGTCAGTTTGTGGGTTAAGCTGTGGTAATGGATCAGTGGGAGAATTTCTTAATGCCACTATTACTTTCTGCAGCCCATGAAATGGTGTTGATCTGTGGACCAGAGGAATTCAGTATTGACTTAGACATGTACTGGTGGTAGTGGTACAGAAATGGATAGTACTACCTGTAGTATACATTAAATATTCCACTGAGGTTAAATAAATTACTAATTAGATTGAATTGACTCAGATACTCAACCATTTCACTGAATTGTATTGAGCAAAAATGTCATCTAATTTGGTGTATGGTGTAATGGATTATCTATCCAATAATTACAAGACGGACTATCACATTTCTGTAACTTTTTAAATGATGGAGTGGGGTACCACTTGAACCACAATGTCCTGCGTATTCAATTCGTAGTGGGTAACTGAACTGAGGAGATCTGAAATATGGGTTGGGGGGGGCGATGTCAGTCGGTCTACCATTAGTGATTTATGAGTTACAACGTTTTCCCTTGTCATCATTGTAAATAAATATTCTAGTCCTTGGTGCTTTAGTTTCCGCTGTATGTCATATATGATCAGGTTCCGCTGTGCGTCTAATCTGTTGACACAGGATATATTTACTTACCTTTCTAACAAGTTTATTAAATCACAGCCGCCGACTCTCTAGGGGCACTGTTACGCTTACACGTCGAAATATTGCTATGATATTAGCACGCTGGTTTGTCAACGCTGCCTGAAGTATTTTCACTGACGAATTTAGCGCTAGCTAGTCAGAGCCAGCCATAGATTAGACGGTGAGAAAAGTATAGTGTAACGTCTTAAATTTGATTTGTGGTTGACTCATCCGCGAGATTTAGCTTAGATGTCATGCGAGGTAGCTAGCTAGTGAGGCTTGCCCTGTAGCTTAGCAAATCAAAAAAGATTCTCAATTCGGCTAAAATAGGGCAGTTTTAATTAGTATAGCTAGCACTTGCCAGACTCACTTTTTAAACGTTGCCAGAATTAGAGATACCTTGTAGACACATTAATTTAGCCACGCTGGCATACAGCAACAGCTATCAATAATATTTATTCTGGTCACCCTGGCGTTTCCTAGCTTTAGTGGTGTTTATCTTCCAAAGCAAGAAAATGAATTTGTGCACACAGTCTTGGACGAACTGGAAAATTTCATACAGAGAGATAACCAGAAAAGGTGCGTCTCTATTGGTCTGTACATCACCGGGAACTGTCGTCAGTTTAAACTATTTAATATAGTGCTGTACCGGTAACAGTGATGCAGCTATGTTGTAAACTATAATATTGTGTCCCCAGTGTGGTACTCTTCCCCGCTCTACCAAACAGACTGCGCTACCTGATCCACAAAACCACTGAGAACTACCCCAGTTTGGCAACTTTCTCAGTAGGGGAGAGCTGGTGCAGGAGGGTTGTGGTTTGCTTCCATCAGCTCAGGTATAGAATGCCATGTGATATTACTTTGTTAGGTAGCTCCAGCAAAAGTTAATACATTATAGTGAATCAGGGCAGGTGTTCTTCTCGCACTTAAATGTTTATGGGGAAACAGAACTTGTCTGTAAATGGGTGATATCATTGTTTTTTTGTGTGCCTTTTTTTGGTAGGGTTGAGCTGGAGGAGTACAGTGACAGTGAAAGCAACAGTAGTTTGTATGAAGAGCCTTACAGACGGGGAGTAGGGGTGGATAACAAGCTGTCAATGCAGGCCAGACCTACCCGTACCTCCCTTAGGAACCAAGGGCCTAAGCGCCCAGACAAGGCCATCTATGTCCCTCGCGCCGCCAGGGAGAGACTTCCGCTTTCTCCTCCGGATTCCCCTTTGACGACAATAGACGTGGGTTTGCCCAACCTTGGTCCTTCAGGTAGCACCCAATCAGTCACCAGTGCCTCTTCCCTATGCTCCAGCTCTGAAACCACAGAAGGAACATTATCATTTGCTCCCAACCAGAACAGCTCAACTGACAGCTTGGCAGAATCTACAGCAAACAATTCTGATCAGCTTCTGGGTAAGCAGAAGGATATGTTTGTGCAGCTCAATGGTGCCAACTCCAGTCCTTGGCCTCCTGCTTTGGACCAAGTAGTGTCCTACTTCATGGCTGTGACCCTGGAGGACTCGGAAGAGGACATGCATGGGCAGGAGAACCTGAAAGATGACAGACAGGAGCTGAACATCTCAGAAATACCAGCAAAAACCACAGAGGATGCTAGCAGCTTCTCTGAAGAGGAAGAGGTAAACCTGCTTGCTTCTGTAGATTCCACATACATTGCTGTTCAACTGTTGGTCATAGCTTACATTTTTCTTGTCAGATCATGGTACACTTGAAAGACACCAACGTATCAATTCAGCATGCCCACAATGACTACTCCTGCTATGAGGCCCTTTGGATTAACCAAGAGGAGTTTTCCCATGTGATTGAGATCTACAACTTTCCTCCCATGTTCAAAACAGAAGACATTCAAGATGCCTTCACAGAATACAGGTGAGATTTCCAATCAGGCATTTCACAAAGACCACTTGACACTCGGATGCATACAGTACACCATGATGCATACAGTACACCATGATGCATACAGTACACTATGATGATATGTGTATGAAGTCCACCCTCCTTCAGTAACATACTTGATGGAGAAAGGATAAATGGCACAGAAACAGCCATCTAGAGATTACAGCTCTAGGAAAGTCTGGCTGCTGTGTATTAGATTTAGGTTGATCTGATTGCAAGTACCAAAAATTTAGTGATTAACAAAAACACATGTGCATAGAGAGGAGAATCCTGCCGTTGCCTCATAGCTCTCCTAAGAAGTGAGGCCTCATCTTTAACCTGAGATATTTATACAATGCTAAAACCTCATAGAAGAAGGTTGTTAATGGGTTTAATAAGTGTCAAGTGCCCTGTAGTGGCATGTTATTACAATCACATTTATACTAATCTTAGAACACAGAAGTCCCTTTTTCCCCCAAAACAATCTTCTGGGAAGAACGCTACTCATACCTGCGTCGGACACACAAAGTGGTAATCTCAGGTTCCAAGCCCAACTTTTTCCTGGATGTGTTTCATGTTAGTCTGAGTATTATCACTTGTACTTGTTGCCTAGTGGTCAACATCCCCATGAGGTTTGTTTTCAGGGGGAATTGTGTACACTAGTGCACAGTTCCCAGGATACAGTCGGTGATTAGGATGTCAGTTAAACACACATACAGATTCCTTGACTCGCATTGTACATTTGTTTTTGAGCTGGCGACCTTATGTCAGTCACCATAATCTAACACTCTCTTTGTAATTCAGCTCTGGTGGTATGAAGATTAAGTGGGTGGACGACACTCATGCTCTAGGTGTGTTCTCAAGCCAATCTGCAGGTATGATTAACTTTGAAAGATTATGTACTACAGAGGATATTATTGTAAAAATGAACATGTAACAATGTGTTATTGTTTCCTTTGTCTCATTATTTGGCTATTTGTGTAGCATCCCATGCTTTGTCTCTGCATCACCCACTTCTGAAGACACGCACGCTGTCTGAAGGGAGCAGGAAGTCCAAATGCAAAGCCGTGAGACAAGCAGGTATCTATTAACAGTATTTCTGTTTCTGTATAGTTACATTTAGTCATTTAGCAGACGCTCTTATCCAGAGCTAGATAGTTAGTTGACTTCACAAGACTAGGATGTAGAAATGTAGAGATTCAGTGTTGCTTTACCTTTGTATATCTCCAGAGTTTATTCAGCCAGTGAAAGAGCGACCCCGCACTGACTCTGCGGTGGCTCGGAGGATGGTGACCAGGGCTCTGGGACTGCAGAAAGCTGAAGCACGGGTACAGCATTACTAGGTATGCATCACTAGTACAGCAGGGACAAGCACAGCAGGGCTGCTGGCCTATCGAAGGATTCAATATTAGGATGTCACTACCTGCTTTGTACTCTCAGAAAGGGTCCTTTCTGTTCTGAAGTACAGTAACAGATTACATGTATTTTTATTTTGAATTTCTTCACGCAATTTATAGCACTAAACATACACAAATGCTTATGGTTAGATAATAAAAAGTTCTTTACTTAAAACGGCCCCCTTCAAAGCAAATCAAATCAAAATGTGTTTGTATAGCCATTTTTACAAGCAATGTCACAGGGGGCTTCACATACGCCCATAGAACTGCCCCTCAACCAACCTAAACCCTCAAGGAAGACAAGGAAAAACTCACTAGAGGAGGAAAAAATTGGAGGGATCCCCTCCAGAGACGGTTGGTGAAAGAGAGGTGCAGAACACAGGCTAAACATAGTCATACAGCAGGGAAGTGTCAATGGGTGTTGTTGAAACACCAAAATCAAATTGAAATTGGGCCAGGTAGCCACAGGGCCGGGCAGTGTTTCCCACACATAGACTAATTCGTGGCGGTGCGCCACAGAATCAACACCGGCAGCCACATATTGTGTTTTGTTATTTTTTTAACGCTATTTAAAACACGCAGCATATTCGTTCAGCTGCATTTCCTTTCCCTGCTCTCCCTCCGTCTCTCTGTCACTCACGCGTCTCTCACACACACACACACACAGTCACAACATCAGCACACGTATACACCGTTCTAGTAAGACAGACAGCATTAATCTGCTAAACAAGTGGGTTCCCCTTCGTTCTTTTGGTGAGCAGTCTCACAAGCCCTACTTACCCGGTGTTATGGAGCCGACCAGCTAAATTGTAATTTAGCACTAGCGTTGCTACCTGCATATATGCAGAAATTGTTTACAATATTTTCAGGCTTCAACCAGTGCTACTCAAGCAGAAAGACAGGGTCAGGGAGAGAAAGAGATAGATTCGTTAGGCATTGAAGAAAGAGTAGGACAGCATCCAACATGCTGCTGTGAGAGAGCCAGCTGAAGCAACAGGTGAGGTGGACAAACAGATGTAGAAACAGGCAGGTAAGAAAGCAGGTCTCAGCAAGGGTGTAGGTTTGGTCTCAGCTTTGGTAGGGACACTTGTTTGTTCAGATTTAAAAATATATATATATGTAGGTAATTGGTTCAGGTTTTATGGAGCTGTACTAGGCCTACATCATCTGTACTGGACTTCTGAGCAATTAAATCATATATGATGCATACATTTGGGCATCCCAATTTATAGCACCTTTTTACTATCTACAAGTATAAGTGTGAATGATAACATTCATGGGTAACATTGTCTAAACATCCCTTAAAAAACTGCAATTTAGTGCAATCTTTACCAAAATGGACAATTCAACTTCTCACCTGAACCCCTGATGCTGATTCATCACCAACCTGCTCTACATCTCTATCTTCAGGGTGCTGTTTTTCCTGCACAGTAATTCATCAATTTAATACAGACACTAACCATGCTTAGTTGACTGCTGACATTGGTCGAGATTACATGGATAGGCATATTACTATCCAAGGGATCATATAGGCCTACTTATTATCAGTTAGTATCACTTTTGAGTTGCTAGCCTGCTGGTACTAGGCTAAACTAGCACGGTCCCATTATGTGGGTAGGTTAGCTTTATCATTCTGGCTTCAACAAGAACCAGGGCTCCAGACCAACTTGTTGCCTTGGTTGCACTGGTGCGCCTAACTTTTTTATTTAGGTGCACCAGCACAAAATTTAGGTGCACCCAAAAAGCACAATCATACTGTATATAATTTTTTTTTTATTTTAAGTGCTTCACTGAGCTACCAAACTAAAACATTTTAAGCAAAATAAAACATTTCAAAATAGAAAGTGCTACTGTTTAAAAGTGCTTCCCTGAACTGAGACCTAACATTTCATGGCTCAAAGTCTTATAGCGGGTCCCACCTTGCTGTCGCATGCCCTTCAGATGGCCAACACCTGTAATTTGGCCTTCTTGCCCTATGGCCTTGGCTAAATCATCTTGCCACACTCTCGCTAGCATCAAAATCCTAGCTCCATGGGTTAGCTCCATGGCCCAGCTGCGTAACTCAGGGGTCCGCAATTCATTTTTACAAGGGGCCACATGAGAAACCTGAAATGTGTTTGAGGGCCTCATCAATTTGCTCACTATTCATTTTCTCCCATTGTAAAAAGCAGTAAAGTATATATTTTGATTAGCTGCTACTGGTTATCAGAAGAATAAGGATATTCTGTAAATATTTATATAAATATTTTTGGTGTAGGTCAAATAGGAAAGATTATAGAAGTAATAAACAGTATAAACAACAACAGTGTTTCATTTTATTTGTAACCAGTTAATCTTCACAAACACTGAAAAGTTGTTTTGCAGTATGTTAAAGATGTGGAATTGATCAACTTTATACAAAAAGCGTTTTTTCAGTTCATTTTGTTCTGTGAGAGAAATCCAGTGGGCTTGAACAAGTGCATCGAAATCTGTCTGAATGTCTGAGGTGGATATGCGAGAGACAGCTGACAGGTAATGATCAGGGTCTGCAGTTCAACTAGCAAACCATCAGCCCGCGCCCACTGTATCAGTCAAGTTCTTATTATGTCCGCGTTCGTTTTTTTTCTTCACAGCTTTCACTTTGACCTCAGTAAACAGATACTTAGAAGTCCATGTCTTGTTAAAAGTTAATCAGTGGCAAAGTTTTTCATTTTCGAGGGCTAACCAACAGCTAACTCTCCTGTCGGTGAGGTTGCGCAAGCGCACATATGTAAATCGCCTGATCACTGTAGTCTTTCAGGACTACATATTTACTACCGCTCAACACATTTATTTATTTTAAATTTTTGATTTACCTCACGCGGGCCGGATTGAGACAGCCTGTGGCCGGTTATGCCCCGCGGGCCATACAATGCCAGGTCTGCTAAACTGACTCTGGTGCTCAGGTCGTAATTTCAATCACACAGCACGGAGCTACAGGAATATCTGGACCACAGCCAATCAGAGGCAAAGACCCGCCGCATCTCTGTCTCTGATTGGTTTAGACCACGATATGATCCAACCATGAGTGTCAGTTCCGTTTTAGGATAACAAACGCTTCGTTTGTGGAGAGACTGCGGATGCGAGGAGGTTAGGTGCACCGGTGCGACCTAGGAAAAAATGTAGTCGCACCCGTACACATTTCGGTCTACAGCCCTGAGAACACACAGGTCGAAAGATTGCAGACGCTAGGGATAGATTTAATACAAGCAAAAGTTACATGCTCTAGTCACTAATAACTTTGTAAACATGTTTCCATTGTACAATGGGTGGCGATGTAAGGCTAGCAGGTTTGCACTGTGTGTGTAGTTTTCCTACTAGCTAACTAACAACGACTTTCTTTATAACTAGCTACTTACTGTACTCTGGGTGGTGAAAAAACTTCTGATATCTCTTATTTTTGGGTGACATTTTCCTATCTATAAAGCACAAAAGGGTCAAAAATATCAATGCTGAGACCAAACGAAATACTAATATGAGGATTTATGATTTCCTGACTTACTGCCAGCTCTCTTTCTGCAAGTCACGATTCACGTAGTGTTTCTGACTGCCACTTCAGCCAATTAACTTAAATGACATAATCTTGTCTCGCAGGCTCGAGGGCGCATTGGTTAACTTGGAAATTTATTTTTCACTTTTCTCGGCGACGAACATAGTATAGATAATAATACGAATGAGTTTTGAAAATAGATATATTTTTCGAAAATTAACAAAATATTGGTGGGGACGATTGTGTTTCCCAAACTTGGGTCGTGAATGCAAACCTACGCCCTTGGGTCTCAGGACAAGGGAACTCATTTCTATTCTTCGGTTTCTGGCAGATAGGACTTGAATGGGGTGTGAATTTTGTATACAGGGCTCTCAAGTGTCACGCATTGAGTGTGACAGACAGTCACTCATTTCGGTCTTTTGTCACGCACTCCCGCCACACATCGTATTTCTCACGCGAAAAAACTATAATATATTTAATATGCCGCAATTTCTCTGGCCGCGCCTCTCTCACTATGGAACCGGCAGGAATCAAGCGCGTCTCCCTTGGAGTTCTTAGTCGAGCCTGCCACTTATCACCCAATCAATAAAAGAAAAGGTCTCAATACAACAATACAAACAATATCTAATCAGAAAATAGCACTATTGCTCAAGCAGCCCTAAATTTAATCTCAGCACCCCTAAAAATAATAATTAAAAAGTTCATGAAGAAAGGGACATCTTTAGTTTTTTCATTCATTCAATATTTTGCATAATAATACATAAATGTATGAATTGTTATCCAGTGAAATTAGGGATTTATAGGCGTGCAAACTCCTCACCTTTTTGAATAACCTACGTTCGTGGCCGTGGCCAACACAGTATTTTACCCGTGCTTCCCAACTTTACAACTGGCTCTGGAACCAATAATATACAAAAAATGTCTTTATGGTTAAAAGAACATGACATTGTTTACAAGAGCACAAATTCTACATAGATCTAGCCTCTTAATTTTTCTCTCAAAGTGCACCAGATTCATGCGTTTAACTTTAAAATGTAATACATTTTCTTCCGGGGGAGCATGCCCCCGGACCCCCCTAGAGGGTCGGGGGTTCACCGTATCCTTTTCACCTTTTTCACCCTTGACCTGTTTGCATGCCTGTTATTAGCAAGGGGGTTTTGCACTTTTGCAAGGCACCGTATTCATGTCACATTGTCATTGGGGGCTGAGCACCCCTAAAGGTCTGATCCTAGAATTGCCCCTGAGTCTAGGCCTAGTCATATTTTCGTGATCACACGATGACTGACATATTGTCACATTATAAACATGTTTTTCAAAATAGGCTTAATAATTTAACCCTAAGCACTAAATATATTGAAGTGTTTTGCATAGTCGATGTTATAGGTCACTTTTAAAATCATGTCATACTTTATCATTATATCCTGCCCATGGATGCATTAATCATTGCTGCCTTTCAAAAATGTCAGGTAAAAAGCAATTAATTCATAAATTAATTTTGAGGGGGGGGGCTGGGGGAGGGGAAATGTCACTCTTGCCTGTCTTCAAAACTTGAGAGCCCTGCTGTATAGGGTGTTAAATGTGTGGATTTGGGGTTGGGCGTGGGGATTTTGTGAAGGTGTGAATCATTTTTTATTAATATTTAGTTCAAGTTCAAGTCTTTTATTGTCAGATGCACAACAACACAACACAGGGTCAGACTGGGCACTGAAATTCTTAGGACAAGACAGTACAAAGCAACCTGGCATAACCTAACATGTAAGTACACAGAAATTGATTACATCTATGATAAGCAAAGATATAGCAAACCTCCTAATATACAGTATTCAATACAGTATACTAAACCTCTAAATACACATAATACACATAATAACTTACACTAACCTAAGACACATGAAGTACAATAGTGCAATATTGCTGACTGTGCAACCAGTAGCTGAAATAACCTAACCTTACTAACCTTAAAAACCTATGCTAACCTAAGACAAGTGTAGTACAATAGTGCAATATCGCTTATTCCATATAATAAAGTTTGTGTAACAAATTATTAACCAAGGAATTACCCCACCCCCCATCACCACCACAAATGGCTTTCTAATCTGTGGGAAACACTGCTGGGGACGCTGCTCAGCGCTGCATCACAGGCAGGGAGATGAGGCAAGGGACCGGAAACTCGCTGTTGTCCGTCAGGGAGACTGGTGTCCACTTGGCGACTAGATCCAGCTTGGGCAGACTGTCACAGATCGATGTCCACTTGCGACCAGGTCCAGCGTTGGCAGACCGATGACCAGGCAGATGCTGACAGCTCAAACCCCCCACACCAAAGGGGAGGTGTGGAGGGGGGACAGAGAGAGGAGAACAGGAATTAGAGAATGCCAGGGGCCACTAACAGTTACAATAATATTAGAACGAGGTCCCCACGGTCTAGTGTGGACTAGTGCAGCAATTTAGCAGACCAAAAAGGGTATTTGATCCAGCATAGACACTAAGACAGCGCCAGCCCCCCTCGGTTGGAACATAAAATCTGTTCCACGGAAGAGAAACTCTAAAATAAGAATGCCCCGTCCCCCGTCGTCTCCAACTAGCAACAGACACAATAATGGTAACAATATACAGTAACAGGTTATGACTGTTATTGGCCATATACAAATGCCAGTATAATGATCTAAGGAAACATTCACATTTGTAGGATCTCAGTTGTCATTAATGTCAGACCGGACGAAAGTCAAGACGCAAAAAACGGACGCACGCAAGAAGACTCAATCGACATTAAAGAGACAATGGTCGTAAGAGAAGCCACACTACAAGACTGTTCCTAAAATCTTCAGACATAATTTAATTGGAGGACATTTTTTGTCACAACGGTCATTAATCGGCTGTCGAGGAACATGTCAAACTACATTTAGTCATTTAGCAGACACTCTTATCCAGAGCGACTTACAGTAAGTACAGGACATTACCCCTGAGGCAGGTAGGGTGATGTGCCTTGGCCAAGGACACAACGTCAAACTAGTAATCAAAGACTACAGATTTTGGCCTTGGATTATAGGAATCTTTTAGCATTCTCAAAATGAGTCTCAGATGACAAAATCGTACGGTGTGCAGCCGGCTTTACTCACACAAACTGACATCTCATGTCAATGAAACTTTTATTATGCAGTGATATACAGATGGATATGACAAGAAAAATAAACACGTTTTGCATTAAATTATTTTACAATTTACCAGCTAACACATTTATAATAGTAATTATGAATGAGGTTGTATTTGGGAATCCCTCTTTCAATGTGACATTTTGTACCAATACCTTTTGTAAAAGTGACACTACGAAAGCTTCTGCTGTTCCATTTGCTTGTTGAGATTTTGACGTTGGCTGGAATATTGATAGAATATTTTTTTACAGTAAATTACCCAATTCAAATATGCCTCTTAAACAGGCGTCAGGTTTAAATTGTTTAATCAGTTGTTGAGGTTACAGGCCATTATCTGGCCCTGAAGGGTAGGTAACAGAGCCCGTTGCATCTTCCAGTGGTTAGCGGTTTCACCCCAGTCTTGATGGTATTTCTCAACCAGTCCTCCTCCAGGTCTTTTGACAGTTTGTTGTTAGTTTCACCTCAGCTGGTTGTTCTGAAGCCCAGGGAAGCCTACTTCAGTTTCCGAGCTCAATGAACCCCCTATGAAAGACAGATAAGTAGGGCATGTGATTAGCCTTACAATTTTAAATAGAAAATTACCATTCAAATTTGTTTTTATTCTTATTGTCTATCAATACTTTCACTTAAGAGAAACATGTATTCTTCATTTTGTCTGGGGGTTCTCAATGGCAAAAGTGTTACAAACAAATATGATATATACGTAAATTGATGAATCTCTATTTCATGTTCAACAGAGAAAGCAACCCAAGCACCAAAACTCCACCTGTCATAACTGCAAATCCTCGAGACGTTCAACATTCATGATCAGTTCATTCATCCATAAATGTTCCAAGATCATTAGACTGCTGCTCTTCAGACTGTTCAAGTTTTTAAGTGTTTCAACGGTTAATTTGTCTGTAGCTTTGTAGGAAATGGAAACTGTGT
The DNA here is from genome assembly GCF_038355195.1 of Osmerus mordax. Taxonomy (NCBI): domain Eukaryota; kingdom Metazoa; phylum Chordata; class Actinopteri; order Osmeriformes; family Osmeridae; genus Osmerus; species Osmerus mordax. Next base: position 3,380,787 of record NC_090050.1, on the reverse strand, counting down.
TTCTGTAATAAGGTACATTTTTACTGTCCACAATGCCTGTTTTGAAGTTGTAATTTAATACTTTTGTCAACTGCTCCATCCGTTAATATTGAATATGTCCATTGGCTGTATGTATGTAATGTACACAGACATAATCGATCAACAGGACTTTTTAGCAAAGACAAAAACATTTTAACGACTCATAACAATTCCAGGAAGTGGCTACAGTTATGTTTTGTGAATTCAAATTATTTTTAAGAATCGTTTTAAGCATAAAAAAATCTGCATACGGCATCTATATATTCCCCAGTTTATTGAATTGCTAGTTGAATTAATACTATCATCTACAGTAGTAAATCTTTACCTTCCTTGTGTTCTTGAAAAAAATCTTAATAAAAATCGTTTACCATTGGTATAATTTTGTTTTATGAGGGAGAAGTAATCAAGATGTTGAGTAACTAACTATTTTTTTGGGGGGGAAAAAACCCAAAGCATAGCATAATTGTTTAAAGGAAATATTTTGTGAATATATACAAGTTTGATTTGAAAAGTATTATAATAATCCTAAAGGATTTTGTTAGATAATCATCACTTGCATTAAATAGGCAGTCTTGACTGTTCTTTATGAATATCTTACTACATTAATGCTAATGGTGGTTGGTTTGAAGCCACATTTTAAGACTGTTTTTCAAAATATGATAAATATGTGTACGTATATGTTTGTTTTAAAATTATGTAGGTCACACATAAGCATATTTAATTGATAATCACAGTCATCACAACCACAGCTATCAGTTTGAGTCTTGTCATCAACTATTCATTACACGTTGGTGCCCAAATGGGAACATTGATGTGGTTTATTTCGCTAAGACATTAGGAAAGTTGCATTCTTGTATGGAAGGCTAATCTGTCAAGAAGGATGGGGATGTACACCTACGGTACTGAGCTCCCTTAACCCTCGTGCTGCCTTCGGGTCACATGACCCAAAGGTTCATAACGAACCATCATTGTGTTTACCCAATTTTACCCAATACAAAAACAAATAAAAATAATTTTCTTTTAACCATTCCAATGTGGGGGGTCTGAGACAGCCAGACAGTTAAAAGAAAATGCTTCACTTTGTTTTTGTATGAGGTAAATTTGTCGCAATACGACGGTGGGTCACAATGACTGATGGGTCAGAATGACCCGAAGATAACACAAGGGTTAAGAGTGTTCCCCAACCAGAACCAGGTGCAGGTGATTTGGGTTCTTCATCCCCTCACAATCTCTGATACATGCAGTACAAGACACTGAGTCTCAAAATATTTGTACAGGTGGACAGGATGTTCTGTAAAACTGGTTACCTTTTCACATCAGGTTTAGAGTTTACAAATTGTAACTTTTACATGAATGTTTACCTATTTGCCTGGGTACAAAAATACAACAAACTATTAAATGTCAGACCATAATTTAAGTCACCTATATGACAGTTGTATGTCCATATACGATGCCCATCATAACGACATTTGCACTTCATTATGTTGTTGGTGTAATCTGATTCTGCAACCTCATAGTTGGGATTGATCACAACCTGTAAGAGAAAAACAGAAAGTACACTAAATGCAATGTTGACAATATGTCAACTGGGTAAATCATAGTACCAGGACCACCAATAATGCTATGTTTACTGCCTTATAGTTTTAGAATTTAGTTAAATTATACATAACTAGTGCACAATACCTGTGATTAGGGCTGTCCCCGACTAAGATTTTCTTTGGTCGACCAAGACTCAGCTAAAACGACTGAAAATCGACTAATCGAAATTTGAAATACTTTTTTTTTCACACCAAAAAAAACTTACAAACATTTTCACGATCTGACTCAATGGCTGCTGGACATTGCAGATTCAGCCACTAATAGCCTACTATTAAAAGACTCGTATCACCAGTACTGTTGTAACCGAATGCCGTTGGTATTTATTATCTCTTACAATGTACTACAAATTAAAAATATTGTTTGTTTAACATGCAAATCATCAGAGCGCGCTTATCACTGCCTGAACTTGCAGCATGCGAACTTACGTAGAAGCTGAGTGGGGAACGGTGCAACAGAGAAAGATGTTGTCTTGCCGGAGAAGATAATGTAATTCGTGTTGGATGTGATTCTTATAATAGGCATATTCATTTTTTAACCCAGCGCGTTAGCATGAGCGAAGTAGGGCTAGGCCAACTTACGTTTTTCTGGTGGTAGGCTACGTCATATTCGACGTTGAACTATGAAAAATAAACCGTTGTTGGCAGAGTTTGCATTCGCCCGGTACTTTGTAAATGTACTTTAATGAAATGCTGCGATACCACAGATTTTCTTTGCCATTTTGACTAATAACACCGACAAAGTAGGCAATGGCAGAGTTTGTAGTTCGGCAGCCAATTGTGCTCGTGCCGTGTGCAAAATACCGAAGCAAAACAAAGCGCAGATTAACAAAAGGGAAAACAGTAACACCTTTTCTTTTAAATTATATATTTTTAGAGTTGCTTTGTTTGTCTTAAATAATGTAATCTACAATTTCTATAGAACATTTCGTTAATTCAGCAATGACGACACAAGCGAGAATCAGATCTCACACTGCCATATGGCAGCTCGACTAAAAAAACTTAGTCGACCAAGAGCATATCGACCAGAAAATCAACTAGTCGACTGACTGGGGACAGCCCTACCTGTGATGCAGTTGGTGATTAAGATGTAAGTGAAACACACAAATACAGTTTACTTGAACTATAGATGGTGCACAGTGCTCGTGATCAAATTGGTGGCACACACACACAGATTCCTGTAGTTATAAATAGGGCACAGTTCTAGCGATGATGTCGGTGACACACTGATTTTTGGAATTGCAGTTCCCGTGATGGAGCTGGTGATGACAGTTCTTTTCATTGATTTTGGTACTTATATTTCTCAGATCACAATTTAAATTCTCTGTCATCTGTAAAGTATTTGTTCAACCTCCACATCATCCATTCCAGTCACTTAAGCAATATCATATAAGCAATTACTCAATATTTTAAATAAATTGCCAATACTGTGGTACATTCATGCAAATTATTATGTAGCCTTTATTTGTTTGCTGTTTCCTACGTTATAAATTATAAATATTAGTTCATAACAGAAGTCATTACATGCACAATGGTTGAGCCAGTTGTCATAATTCTAGGCCTAATTCACCATACAGTGCTTGCATGTACAGTTCTGCCTAAGGGGTGTTTGCCATCTTTACATTAACGTCTGTATTTTTTTCCTTTGTGCTATGCAATGCTGTAAAATTGTCTTTTATTTTCTGTATCGCATTCAAAAAAGACACAATAACTGACCAAATACATTGTTCCTGTTGTATGCCCATTTGTGGATTGCTATATCCATGCCTCAAGAAACCGACCAAGGAGGCAAAAGTGGTAGGAATAGTGCCCATGCCTGTGATGCAGCTGGTGGTTATAATGTCGTAGTTGATTTTGTGTTGAGTTTGTGCACATTTCATGCAAATGAACTGATCTATAGGCTACTGAAAGTATCAATTTTATATTTTTAGCTAGCCAGCATTTCATCCATAAAGGAAACCCTTTGAAAGCAGCTGATTCTGTGCCAGCACTGCTAACCTGGCCATATCAGTTGTAAAAGCCAATTCGCTTCTAAATAACATTTGGCTATAGGATACCCAAAAAACGTATTTGTGAAATTGCCAATTGAAAGGCCTTTCAATTGTCCTGTTTCCATCTATCTCTATTCATATATTTTCGGCTCGCGAGAGCCAGCTTAGTGCAGCTCAGTCAACTCAACATGGCTGTGAGTCGAGAGCGGAGAGAGCTCTGGTGTGTTTCATTTAATTGCGAATGCCTTCGTTAATTGCATTAGCTCATTAACAAAACTAAATTCACTGAAGTTATCATACAGCTTCCTACCTCTGGTGCACATTAGTGTCCAAGTGCTTAGTGAAGCGTATAGTGCGAACTCCACATGGCTGAAAAAGATGAATCGCGAAACTGGCATCAAATTATTAGTGCTGTCAGTTAAACGCGTTATTAACGGCGTTAACGCAAAATTTTTAAATAGTGAAATTAACGTTCTTTTTGGCCTAGCAAACTTGTTTTTTTCACGTGCTGTTGCAAGGACTACTGACGTTAGAAAAACTACAACACCACACCGGATCTAGCTAGACCGGAAACAAAACAACAGGCACGCCGCACACACTTGTTTGGGCTTGCGAGCCGGCTAAAGAGTAGTAGCAGAGAATGTCTAATGTAGGGAGAACTTAGCCTGGCTCTGCCCTCCTACGTACTTCCGCTCATTTTTTATTTAAGTTCTGTACTAGGTCTGGGATTTCAGTGTATTAGCTGGTTTCCAGAAACAATTTTTTTGTAGGTCCAATCAGCGAACAGAGGGAGTGGCTGAGAACGATGACGTTGATGTCGTGCACTAGTTTGAGTTGTAGTTCAGTAATGGCGGCCGAAAAAGATGCGAGCGAAGCTATTCTGCGGTTGTGGCAATGCTGCCGAATATCCAGAAGTTGAAGCCGGAGCAAGAACAATCCTTGCTGAGTTTTGTTGGTGGCCATGATGTTGTGGCCAGCTACGGCAGCTAGCTCCATTACAGTGTTGAAGGAGTTGGCTAAGGCGAACGCTAGCGATTGGTTATGGCAGATCAGAGTGGCTCTGCCAGATCCAATAGTTTTAAACTTCAACAGAGTACCCGCCTTCAAGGAAGTTAAAGCTTGTCAATGGAGCGATCCCAGACCCTCTGTACAAATGAAATGTACGAGGGTCTGGTTAGGACCAGGCTAGGGAGAACTGCCACTCTCGGGTAACTTCCGGGTTCAGAACTGGTTGCAGTTCCATGTCAGGGCGCTAACAAGCGAGTGCAGAATGAATGGAGGTCTATGGAGCTATACCCCTCAAAATCCACTTTTCTCTGGATATAATTTTTTGTTTAGTAATTTGAATTCTGAATTCGAAAGAGGAGGCAAAAAAACACTGCTAGCTGTTCGATTTTTAAAAAGTCGTCTTTCTATTCTAAAAAGCCTTTGAAAATGTCATTGACGTCATACACATGGTACGACCAGAGCAACTGGTTTACGGCAAGCTCTGGTCACTTCCTTTTTTCTCTCAAGGCATCAACAACACAGCTGACAGTTAGGCTGCATGATGGCTGAGCGGTTAGGGAGTCAGGCTATTAATCAGAAGGTTGTTGGTTTGATTCCCGGCCGTGCCAAATGATGTTGTGTCCTTGAGCAAGGCACTTCACCCTACTTGCCTCGGGGAGAATGTCCCTGTACTTACTGTAAGTTGGTCTGGATAAGAGCGTCTGCTAAATGACTAAATGTAAAAACTACAATCAAATCGGAGATTTCTCAACGACAATCAGACGAAAGAGACAAATTTAACTGTTTACCTCCATAGACTCCCATTCAACATGCACTCGCTTGCGATCACCCCCAGTGGAACTCTGGTGGAACTGCAACCAAATTCGGTACAATGGGGCTTAATAGGGAGTGGCAAGGCTCTCCTTAAACAGGCTCTGGTAGTAGGCTAACGTTACGTTTTGAGTGGATAGCGAGCGCGAAATGGATGCCAATAAGATTCTGAATGGAAAGGTTACTTTTAAAAAGTTGCCAAATGGTTCCATTGACAAGACCAAATTGATCTGTGTGTTTTGTCGTTGTGAACTGAGCTATCATCGCAGCACGTCCAGTCTGAAATACCATTTGATGGCAAAGCATAAAGCTGATGCGAATTCTCCGCCCCCTCGTCAAATCAGGCAATGTTGCAATGTTGTTTTCCCCCCAAAAAATACTAACATTTGCACTAACTAAGCAATCCAATCCACTTTTCCATGTTGATAAGAGCATTAAAATTAGAAAAAATAATGGGACGAAAAGAAATCGAGGGACATTTAGAATAGATAAAAATGTGCGATTAATTGCGATTAATCGCGATGAAATATTTTAATCGTTTGACAGCCCTACAAATTATTTTTGGGAAATGTTGAAAGCCAAACAACAACAAACTCTGCTCTCCATTGGATTATAAAAAGGACACCTGCAAAATATGAATTTTGCAGAGTGCCCAGTTCTCGAGATAATCGTGGGAAACTCACTTTCATAAAATGCAAACAGACACACACACATATTCCTGCCAATATTAAAGAGATTTAAATGGAACTAACATGACTGGCCCCCTTACTTTGATGAATAGTCATAGTTCACCCCTTTTAAAATATAAAGCAGAACAGGGCAGTTAACCTGAAAGATGTAGTCTCCTGGATGAACATCTGTGACATCAATCCACTGGCAGTCAATGTCGTGTCTGTAGGTATCCCAGCAGCCAATACTGATGCCCTGTTCACCAAAATTGGCACACGCGTATCTCTTTTCAATACCTGTCAATTACAAAACAGTTAGGCTACAGCCATCATACAGACATCATATAAAATCCTGATATTATGTATGTAAAATGAATCAAATTACAATTAAAATATTACAATAAATCCACTATACATATATATACCTACCTATATTAACAGCTTGGTATTAAGGTATGCGAAAGCTTACAAATGCTTTACAAAAGAGCCGTAAGGCCGGCTATTACCTTCATCACATTGAGTATCCTCTAGACAGAAGCTGGCCTTATGTCCCTCTGCCACCTTGGTGCCGTTGAGAGTGAACAGATCATAGTGTGTGAAGACCTCCATACTATGGTAGTGCCTGATCAGGACAGGGGACACACATCCAAATTGAAATGGATTTGATAAGAAGGTATTAATCCATGACTAGCCTTACATCAAGCACAATTATTATGAGTTACTGATCTGTCCTTTTCCTTCCTGACATGAACTGTCTTTTGGTAGCAATGCAAAGTGTAATATAATTTATGTGGGTTTCAAGAGTGATTTAAATGACAATGGTTTTATGTCTATTGTGAATAAAGTGAATACCAACAGAAGAATATCATCTGAATTTCCATTTGTTTGAGGCTTTTTAGGAACCCTAAACCATCATCTAAATGTTTCTACAATGTATTAATTGTATTATTACGTCTGGATAGAGCAACACACGGGCCTATAGAAAACACCTGTGACACTCATGCCAAATCCAGGAGTGGCGGCCAGCCCTGGGGCGGAAGTCTGACTGGCCGTTGTTGTGGATCTGAGAGGAGAAGCGGAGGAGTCGGCGGTAAGAGGAGGGGGTGGCTGCGGCAGCGCTGGAGGACAGACACTGCTCCTCGTGGGCACACTGCAGCACATACATGGGCCGGTCCTCTAGGTACATGGTGTGTTCTACCACCTGGGCATTCAGAACCAGGTCTGGGGCAGCTGGAGGAAAACAGAACACAAAAATTATATTTACATTTGAATTCAACAGAAACATGGCTTCTCAGACAAGGACAATTTTCTTGTACAAGAAAGTGTTTTTTAATTAGTCTTATTAATCAACGTAAAGAAGATGGTGTTTTTAGTCTATATTATAAATGTAATATTTATATCAGCTACAGGTAATTTTTAAATGGGCAAATATATGTGTAACTGTAAGAGACAAGATGTTATGATTACTCTGAGTGCAGGAGACCCCGGCTGCGTAGCGCCCCCCTCCTCTGGGACAGTGAAGGTGTTTTCCATGGTGGAGACAATGATCAAGAGTCATCTCAGTGCCCGAGCACCTGACCCCACTGACAACCACATCATCTGCTGTCACATCACCAGACCAGTACCACGTCTCCTTTCAGGACACAACACACATTTCAACAAGTATTAGACTCAACACTTGCATTTTTCAAGTTTACATTTTTGGAATTTTACAACAAGCTAGATTGATCCTTAATGCTAAGAACATTACTACTGTATAACTGCCAAATGTGTTCACCCAGCCCTAGCCCAGGCCTGAATAGTTATGATACATTATGATAAAGGAATAACCATTTTCTACGTAAAGAATGTTTACATTGTTTAAAAGTGATGTACAAGGACCTTGATCTGCATTCAAATGCTTTACCACTGAGCTGTACCCTATACCCATATACCAAACGTTTACATTCATACCAAACACCTGTAGCAAATAGGGATGGGGATCGATACCCGGTTCTGTAAGGACCCGGTTCCAAATTTCTCAAAACACGAAGATCAATAAGGTCCGAGCTTATCGATACCGCTATCGAGACTTCTGGTAGGCTAATATAATGTAACTTATGTCTCGAGAGATAAGTCTTATCATTTAAATCAAATCACTGGTGCACAAACATACATCGATTGTCTAAAATTACTCAATTCAATTGAATGGCCTGCCAACCGCCGTTAAACTAAAAGAAGAAGAATTGTATTGGCTCACGCACTTTGCTTAATTTCTCATTTTGTTGCTAGGTACGATGGATAAACGTAGCCTACTAGCGGTCAAAGGCTTGGCGACGTGTAATATATGTTCGAAGATAATTTCTTGTAAGGAGGGGTAACACTACTCCTCAACGTTGTGCATCAGCTAAAGGTAAAATGCATTTGACTCTTCGAGAAGCAACGGTGCCAACTCCAGCTGCCGGACAATCCTCCTCCTCCACCCAAGGTATGCATGGTGACCGCAGTCAGCGCACCCCAACTTCGTATCCATAGTTGACAATAATAATCCTCAATAATAAGAGCCAGGGCTACAGACTGCAGTGCAACTATTTCACTCGCATATATGCCCCTGAAATTTGATGCGTGCGCAAACCGGATTTCTTTTTTTTAAAAAGAGCATAGTCAGTGTGAGTCAAGTTAGCCTCCCCCGCCCCGCTGCTGATCATTCAAAACATAGTCACCGGGAGCATGGCTCTGTGGGCTGCTTAAGCATCTTGTTAAACAATAACAGAGACAGAATAAAATAGGGATGAGATCAGGAAGGTTTGGTCTGGTCATTTAGATATCAGGTGTATTTTGTTGAAACGTGTTAAACTTTTCATAAAGTCTTGAACAATGACGGCTTGTCAATGTCACTTTTTGTCAACCAACCAATCACAGTCATACTAGTTACTCATCCAGGTTGTGGATAGTACATCTGTAGTGGACAATTTTAGTTTTAGCCAGAGCCATGATCCATTGTGCCAATATGTGCTCCTTTTATCCAGCCTCCTCCTGAGAGCAACACATTCCCCTTGTTCTATTTGACATCTGTTTTACTTAAGTTATTGTTATAAATGTTGTTCAGTAATCTTGTTTACATAAAGTGTGGCGTGGGTTGTGTGGGTGCTGCTATATGTTTAACATTTGCCAAATTCATTCATTTAGATGGTGGTTAGCTCAAGCACAGTCTCGAAAATGGTATCGATATCGATAAAAATGAACCATACCCCATCCCTAGTAGCAAATAAGTTATGCTCTTGGGTATAACAATCTATAAAACAATTCAGACACTTTTTGAGTTGCCAATGTTATTAGCCAGTTCTCCACTTTAATTGGCTTCTTGCTGTAACCATCATACCTCCCACCCTGAGATCATGCAACCTGAATTGTTTACTTTTTACTTTTAGTAGATACTGCAGCTGCCCTTTCATAGTACATACATTTGCATGCAGTATACATATAATTGGGACATACTATATGTATAACATCTAACCGCGCCTTGACCTGGCACAGACAAGTTTGTATCAGTCCGTTGTTGTACCAGACTTGCAAACACATTACTGAGATAGCTGTGCCCAAGATGTATGAAGTGAAGCAAGAAGTAAAAACATCTTGGCTCAGCAGAAAGAGTGGCCCTTACATGCGATGGTTGGACATCAAGAGCCACTGAATCTTATGTTACAATTACGGCGCACCACATCAGTGAGGACTGGGTACTGATGAGGACAATGCATGAGAGCCATACTGACGGTCAGTGGCAGCCTTAGCTTGTGTGGCTCCCTGGGCGAACCCACCCCCCAGCGCCCCCCCCCCCCCCTTAATTTGAGTGTAAAATAGTAACATTACGTCAGACTCATACTGTATTATATGTCAAAAATGAAACCCACATTTTTATTTGATAGATTCCCCCGCTCCCCCCTCGGGCTTTCAGTTGGGAGACCTGAGTTAAACTTTCCCCCGCCCCCATCTCATGCTTATGAGTGGGAGACCTTTCCAGCCCAGTCAGTAGTCTGCCTAGTTCACAAACAAGAATCAGGGTGCCCAGTCCATCAAGGTGACAGTATAGGCTATCATTTAGGTGACCTGCAAATTGTCGATAGAGACTGATCGCACGAATGTCACCATTCAGATGGGCGGCTGCCCTTGTCGCCCATAATTAAGTCTGCCCCTACTGGCAGTAACAAATCGCAGAGCTGTTGAAAGGCGCATTAGCGGAATGGGACCTAAAAAGCAAGGACCCCGATATAGTTAAAGACAACGCATCAAACATGACGCATCAAGCAGACACATGCCAATAACATTTGAGTTGTACTACATTATGTTTACAGTTTATTTACATCATATTGACTATTTTAGTTTTATGGATTTTGTTTATAATACTTAATAGGCCTATGTATGCATAGTTTTACTCATGCATTTCAGTTCTTTGTGTTCAGTGACAATAAAAAGTACATGAGCTTATGCACTTTACTTTCATGTTTTCATTATCAGTGTGTGCACTGTTAAAGTACAAGTTGACAACATTTTGTTATGGCAGCTAAAAAATAAGTTTGAAACTAAATGTTGAATTATATTGTTTTAACTAAATTTGTCTTCTTATTTATCATTGTGATGTATTAAGACTACCCAGATCGTACACAATAACTGGTTTTCCAGCTCTGTTTTAAGATTTCCAGTAAACTGTGCAATATCGCATTATATCGCAATATGTATCGTATCGAGATGTAATCGTATCATGATGCGTATCTATAGTGAAGTCCTTGCCAATACCCACCCCTACTATGTATTGTGGCATACTACATAGTATGGGTATTGGGATGCAGCCATAGTCACCTGTGTTGATTCAGATACATTTATACCTTCATTCTGGTCCTTCTGCAAAGTTCTGCTATTGCTAGTTTTGCAGTTTTCTTAATTGCCCTTGTCTGCCCAGTTATTGATCCCTACCTGTGTCACATGCCTATTCTGAAATAAGCCCCCACCTGAATGCTATGCTACTCTGGTCTGTGTCTTTCATCATTACACCCTCTGTGTACTATAGTTACTTGTAATTACAAAGTTATTTAAATGCATCAACATTTGTCAACAAGATCATGAAAACAACGTTTTTGCATTATTCCCTTCTTTTGAGAGGCATGGAATGCCTATTTGACATTTTGACTTCAGTGTTTGAATAGTAGAAAAGAGTGAATAGCATGTATTCAGCTTCAGATTTTTTTTAGATGTAATTAATAAAACTGTTCTTTACCTGAAAAGCATTGCTGGCAAATCCCAGGCCAAGCTGTCTGCAAACGACCATAGCCTCCCTGGTTCCCCAGCTGTCACTGCACACAGTGCCCCACACCAAGGAGTTGTTCCGGTCTGCCAGCACCTCCACGCGTCCTTCAAAGGCGTTGCGTCCGCCACTAAGACGCAGCTGTTTGAAACAAATACAAAACAAATTGGACAACACTAAAGAATGAGCTGGCTACATTTCATTGAAGGGTTTTACTGTTGGCAACAATAAAAGTTGTCAAGTAATACAATGATAAATATAAAAATGACATACATTCAGACAACATCAATGACCTTCAGCCTTTATTTTTTTCAGGGCCACCATAGACCATCTTTGTGCATTCACAATAATATTCAACAGGTAGGTTTGTGAGAATGTAAAAATGTAGTCATTGACAAAATGCCTCAATGGTTTGGTGACCGACTCACTCTATTATGAAAGCCCATGGCAGGAATGTTACACCTCACAGCTGCATCTTCCTCATGGCTGCAGCCCAGTTCATCTCTGTTAAAGAAGCAGTCTGTAAGAGACTTCTCAAACCCAGAGCACTCCACCTCATTCATATGGACTGGGCCCATCCCTGATGATGAGAAACACATAGTAGCAAGCTCAACTAATTAGGTTCATGATGGAGTATTCTTTCATTATGTACAGAATACAAAATACAGTAATAAACATTGAATGGATTAGGATAAGGATTGCTAGTTTGTGTATATGTAGTCTGTAAGGAATTGGTTTGCTACAAGAGAGTTGTACAATTTCCTACTGCTGTGCCATCTGCACACTATGCTCCAAACCCTGGCTGAGGCCATCTTTTTCCCTTGTAAAGTCGAAACAGTCCATAATAATGTTTGTTTGCTACCTTCCTGCTTTGTGTCTCAAAGTTTAATCTGAAATAACATCCAGAGTCTGTGACACATAAATAACTCAATGAAATACATCCACTGCACATTATCACCACATGGAGCCGCTCTAATATTCCTTAAATTTGTAGTATGCTGATAGTAAACACCACGTTACAATGAACTAGAGGTGTGCTTTCGTCGGTTGCAGCTGCGGCTGTTATCTTTTTTTACTATATCACCTGCAAACCTATTGTTTAAGATAGTATCCAACATACAAACATTTGGTGTATGCATACTTATTATGTAGATAGATTAAATACAATACATTTGTTGCTGCTCATTTACATTTCAAAATACTAAGAGTGTAGTGTAGAATGAAAGTGCAAGAGGGAATGGTGATACGCTATATGGCAGCCTCACATAGTTGAAACAGTTGCATCAAAACAAAGAAATTGGGCAATCCTGTGTAGAAATTGTCCTAACCTATGACTTAAATGTCCCCTTTAGTTTTTCCCTTCTAGTAATATTTTAAAGAATTCACTTGATTCATTCATTAATAAAGAACCCCATTTGAAACAAGCTTTTTCCATCTGCATGTGATACAAATGATAGTTTTAGCTTTGAAGTAAAGTTGCACTAGTTCAGCACAGGGGCGTAGCCAGAATAATCTTTTTGGGTAGGCCTAGTAAAATATGGATAGGCATCTTTTCATTTTTTTTTTACGTATTTACTTTGCAATGTGCACCCGGTCCATAATATTTTGGAGATATTTTCGTTTTTGGGTAGGCCTTAGAACAAATTGGGTAGGCCTGTGCCTGCCCAGGCCTACCCGTGGCTACGCCCCTGGTTCAGCATGAATCAAATTGTGTTATCATCAGATGGATGCCTCTGTAGATCACAAGCATCACCAGTTCGATCCCTGTGTCTGGCAAAAGTATTCAATGGCAATAGCTTCAAATGGTTGAACTTACACATCTAGCAAACGAATACCATTACCATTGACAGTAAATCAGACGGCCAGTGAAAGATCCTGACTGAGGCGAACGGCAATACAGTGCTGTCCAACTGAGCTCTTCAGTCCAAAATACTATTTAAACACACCCCATGCAAGAAATCAGAGATGTTAACTAGATGCAGCATGCTCATATCTACTAAAGGCAATGATCCTGGATGTTTTTGGTGTAGTATCGAGTGAAATATTACATTGTAAAGAGACTACTAGTACTCAACCAAATACTGACTGAAGCTAACGGCAATAAATCAAAATACAACTTTTACACACCCCAGGCAAGAAATGCAGGATGGTGACTAGATGCAGCATAGTCATATCTGTAAAACACAATCCTCCTGGATATTATTGGTGTAGTGAGTAAACTAGACTTTCGCTTTGTGGATTAGATAGCCCATCTCCCAGCGGCTAAAGTGATGTTCTACTATAGGTAATCACGAACGGGTTTGTGATGTTGTGACGTCCTGATGTTTCTGAAGGCGGCTAGCTAGTTAGCTACCGTTATCTTTACTTTTAGCCACGAAAACTTTCAATATGCCTAAACCATCAAACTGAACATTCGTGGAGATAGAAGTAACGGAATCGAGACCAAGACAAACATTTTGACACCGAAATTGTCTATGTAGTGCAAAAATAACACTGGTTTTACGGCGGGAAATTAATAATAATAATAAATAATAAACATAGGGCCTATATATATCTCAGATAATAAAGGTTGTGCATTGCCAAAGGCAAGGGAAAGCTAATTTAAGGCTATTTTGCTCATGTTTTGGTTTAATTGCACATTCTCCAATTTTTGCCCTTGCCTTTCAAGGCTGACATTTGCCTTTCTATCAGCAGATGTCACAAGGGTTCCCTTGCACAAGTCTGTCATTCAGACAAAGGTTATATACCCTAAATAAGGTATGTCAGCAAAATATATATAGTTTATATATAGTCTATAATAATGTGCAAAACGTTGACAAAAATGGAAGTGAATTCTATTAAGTGCATTTGCTTCACATGGGCGTTTGTGGGTTGACTGATAAGTGCAATTCTTATGTCATGTCATGTCTTATGTCATATTGCGGGAACAATAATTGTAATTGTAAAATGCATTTTCACACTTGAGCGAAATAAATCATATCACATTACTTTGATAGTTTGCAACTATTTGCTAATGGTAGGCTAAACCATTTAATGATATTTATTTTTGAGCTGTAAGTAGGCCTATCAGGATGGAATACTTGGAATGTTGGGTAGCTGGATTTGAGTTAGATAGACAACATTGAAAGGAACTGCTGAGACCAAAATCCTCAAAAATCCTGAAAGATGCCTTCACGGTTTACCAGCTAAAACAACAAGAAATCCTGTGCACAATGCAATACTGGAGTTTAGCCTATTTATTCTATTTAGTCCGTAGATGTAAAGGGAACAAAACCTAGGCTATATATAAAAGTCGATGTAATCAAGAAGGGAAGTGATGAGTGCAGATAAAGTGAATATAAACTGACACTAGATCTGAGGGAAACACAATGGAGTCCAACCTTGTCCAAGTCTGCCTCCAGAGAGGGCCTCCTTAGCGCTGCCAAATCCAAGCTCCCGACAAACCACAGTGGCAGCCCTGGTGTTCCAGTTGTCATCACAGATGGTGCCCCATGCGCCATTCTTTAGCACCTCTACTCTTCCCTCTCCTATCATGGCTCCTCCTCTCAGACGCACCAGTGGTTGCTGTGGAACCAAGGTTAATGGATAAACACTTAATATGTGTTGGCAAACTTATTACAGAGACATTATTATTGACATATTAAGACATTTACAAAAGGATGTGTTTATGCACTCTGTAAATAGTGTACCATTTTCACTTAGCATTCTTTACCTATTATTTTCCCCACATGGATTTTGGAGTCAGAAAAATGGTGACAAGTGGTGCCGGAGGACCATAATCCTAAAGGTTTCCTGGATGACAAACCTGAATTTTGCAAGGTGGTGATCACCCACTTGATGTCTGGTGATCACCATCAAGGGAGTATATTATATAATGGATGTCTGGTTAACCCATTTCTGTCACATTTGTGTCTGGGTTTATGCTGTAGTGTTTTTTGCTAATGCACCACAGTGTAGACACAGTTCACTAAACAAGGAGGAGACAACGTAAACTTTTCCACCCTCAAAAGTCACTTTTATTAGTGCCCAGTCCAGACTACAGCAAGGTACTCCTACTCCATGGTAGATTGTCATTTTTAAGGGGGCTGAACACTTGACTTTCTCCTTACCAGATACATGTTCCTGTTCCAAACCGCCCACAGACTGGGATTTATTTGACAGAGGCTCATGTTGGGCCAAGACATGAGGGGAGGTCAGATACCTCTTTAAAGCATCAAATGAGTGTAGGTGTGCCAGACCCTTAGGTGTGAAGGACTTCAGACCTCTCCAGACTTCTTTAACACATTCATAGAGGTGGGCACAGGAAACTCCTTGGCAGCTGCTATTTGTGCA
Source organism: Osmerus mordax (assembly GCF_038355195.1). Classification (NCBI taxonomy): domain Eukaryota; kingdom Metazoa; phylum Chordata; class Actinopteri; order Osmeriformes; family Osmeridae; genus Osmerus; species Osmerus mordax. The sequence continues at coordinate 3,365,087 of NC_090050.1, read as the reverse complement.
AGATTTTCATGGATACCATGGTATCAAAAACATAAACCCTAATCGAGACTTGCAGAAGTTGCATTACTGTAGGTTGATGGTCAAGCCTGGAGTCTCCAAATTATCCAACACCTGTTGGATGTCTTGGAGATGATGAGTGACAGAGGGCGAGTAGATGATGGTCTTGTGACCCTATTAATTTGGAGAGAGTGAGAAGTATTCACTTTGCAATAGGCCTAGAAATTTGATTAATGAAAGAAACTAGCATTAAAGAAGTTCAAATGATACACATCTTTTGATAACATTCAGCTGAACACTGTTAATCCTTATTGGGTGTGCTCACGCCTTCGGCGAGCACAACCATTGTTCTCTCACACATATATTATTATTATTATTTATTTCCCCACCCTTAAGGATCTGTCAATATTTGGACTACATAGACAACGTTGATGTCAAAAGATTTGTCTTGCTAGCCATTGAGTTGCTTGTATTTTTATGTACGTTCCGTTGCATTGTTTAAGTTGAAATTACGTTTTTGTGGCAAAAAGTGCCTTCTGTCAACAAAGGGTACTCAGTGCTAGCCTACGTCACAACATCAGCACACATTAGCAACGACGCACACGTTAGCAACAACGTGATAGAGACGTTCTAGCACGCAAGTTTGAGCTGGAGCTTGGATTGAGTGAAAAATGCCACCCCAAAAAATTCCCAACCATTGGGCTTTGTTGAGAAAGTGATTTTGAGTGGAACTGCAATCTCGGATTTTTGATTTAGGTCGTGAAAGTCTTTGTAATTTGAGCTAGTGCGGGTCGCCCAAGAGGCCTAGTCTTAGGCGGCAGCCATGCTAGAAAGCGTCATAGTAGTATTTTCGTAATTTTATAGTTCGGTCAATTCTACACCAAAAAACAGAAGGATGGCAATGTTATGACGATATGACTATTGTGAAGACTGCCAGGTGGTGAGATTTTAATGTAGGTTGCTGTAAAAACTTTGATTGGTTTGCTACGTGAGAGCCCCGTCAGCCTCCGTTGACGATTGCGGCAGCTGTTGTCGATCTGCGTCTGATGAATATTTTCTTAATTTCGTACCAGGGTCAATTCTACACCAAAAATCATAAGGAGGACAGTGTTTTAAAGATATGGCAATTGCAAAGACAGTCAGCGGGTCAGCATATATTTGTGATTTGTGTAAAACATGGAATTTGAGTGAGACCGCATTTTGTTTTGACGTTAGCCTCAGACAACTTTATGTCAAAAGAAACATTCTAATTTCCGGCGCTTTCAAACAATCAGTGAAGTGTGGCTAGCAACAGCAGCTAGCTTGCCTCTAGCAAACTTCTTTTGAATTAGTCATTTTCTCCTAAATTAATGTCAAACTTATTTACGTTTTGGGGGGAATATTTTCAGTTAGCAGACGGTACTGTTTGAATCGCGATTCCATCTGATATACTGCCAGTGACAACGTTGTTACAGTAGCTTGTTTCAAAGGGGGTTCGCTTGTTTCAAAGGGGGTTTGCTTGTTTCAAAGGGGGTTCTTAATGAATTATACAATATGAGTAGGCTAAATGCTTGAAAATATCACTAGAAGGGAAAAACTTAAGGGGACGGACCCACCTGCAACCGACGCAAGCAAGCACACCCTACAATTTCCCCAGAAATTGTACCCTCTCTAGTTTAGTGCTTTTATTTATATTGTTGTATTGATACTTATTGTTATTATTACTACCAACTTCAGAGAAAAACACGCCGGCAGTTAAAACTTATTTAATGGTCTGTTTATTTCTGTATCTCCATTACTGTAACTCTACTACCTAACCCCTCCCAAAATCTTAGTTTTCTTTACATCAAAGACGGCATAGACCAATCATTAAGCCAAGAGCACGACAAACCACTCTACTGTGCAAGACTAGACGTTCCAGAAGTTCAACATGGCGCTCACCTTATCTCGGTTTATGCAAGCTTCAATGTGCCACTGAGCACTTGCCATATAAACTAACAAGGACAACATCTTTAATCCCCTTTGAGGCTTGGTCTAACTTAATAACAGGTCTATGGGTAAATCAGACCAGAATCAACATTAATTCCATTACCCTTTGGAAGTAAGTTCAACCCAAACGGCATGAACTTAAAGGAATACAAACCTGTGGGCAAACATTTGATCTGATGCATGGCGACCGGCTCCTATTCAGGTTCAGTGTGGTAAAAATGTGGATCTGGCCATGAAGTTCATAATGTCTGTGATGGTAGATCTTATCATTATCATGGTGTTCAAAACGCTTCCTTTCTTTATAGGGATAAGAACTACCGATAAGGCCAAACCAGAAAGTTTTCAACAATGCCTTCTAACATCTGTTCAGACATACCTGTATCCTGTAGGCCTCCATAAAGCCTGTGGTGATGTCATTTGCGAAGTCTCGTCCAGGGACACAGCTCACCACCACAGGCATACCCTTCTCACAGGTTTTGTTGCCCTTCAGCTCCAGCGGATGACCAAGCTTACAGTCTAACAGATGAGCCTCATTGCCTGTGCAATTGACTGAGAAACCCCAGTAGTTCTTTTTTCGACGTTTCGAAAGCATCCTGCAAGGAGAAACATCTGTGTGTGACACCAGTGACAAGTTGTCTTATTTTTTCTTTGACAAGTATGGACCTGAGTCAGATTTGCTACGTTGATTGTGTGTTGTGAAAACACAAGTACAACTTGTTATCTCAATCCCCACCATTTAAAACTCTATCACCAGTAAACATGTATAGGGAAGTTAAGAGAATGGTATACTAAACTTGTAAAGTGTTGTTACACAGCTATTTTATCTGAAACAAGCAGACATGTGGACAAAAAGTGGAAGATTTAATATGTCTTTTAGAATAGGATATATACAAAAACGTATATGTATAAAAAACTATTCACTTTGAACTTTAACTTTTTACTTTCCATTGGCTGCAACAACAATCCTCACCATGAGTTTATGATGATGCAATGATGTATGCATAAGATGAACTGTACTCCTTCACCATTGCCACCTTTGTTGTGTTTTAAAAACACAACTCCCAGGCATGTTTAGGTTTATGTTTACTAAGGAGGTGCGTGAAGCCACTTAAAAGCCTTTAAAGCCTGATTGATGGACTGCCGCAGAGATGGATTTGTTTCTGGCAGGTTCTCCCATCTTTGCAGAGGAACTCTTAAGTTCTGTTTTGTTGTTGGAGGCCGTTGGGCACTCGGTCATCTCCCCGACCTAGTTGTCTTTCATCCAACCGGTGTACATGAGGGAGATTTGAACCTGCAACCTCTTGAGTTGCAGACAAATACTTTACTAATGAGTGATAACTGCCTACTAATCAGGTTGATCAGTTGTATCTGCTTTGTTTAATGCTTAATGCACTTTTAATACAAGTGATGTGAATTCTTGTTTGAAATGAATCCCCTTTTTTGCTTACTTACCTGTAGGCCCTGCTGTTGTAGCCTTTCTCTCCAGGGAAGCCATACATGCCACAGATGACTCGGCTGTTCATTTCACTCCATCCGTTGTCACAGATCTGTCGCCACTTGCCTCCATCCTTCACCTCTATGAAGCCTTCGGTGATGGGAATGCGTTTACGATGGGAGTATGTAGCCCGAATTCTCACATCCTCCACCTGGACATTAAAACTCTGTGGAGGGGCCAGGACTGTTATGAATATTAATACAAACATTGATATATCCTTAGCAGAAGAAATGTATGCATAACCCAATCCAATGTCCAGTGCACTTCTTGTGATAAAAAATAAGATTAATGCAAACATATTTCAGTTTATGGAAATGTGCAGTTTACGGAAATGTGCATGATGACATTTACATTAATTTACCGGACACAATAAAAGTGTCTGGGAAATTAATGTTAATGTGTTCATGGGGATCACCTGATAAGTTAGCCTATAACTGAGACTGCCCTGTTAAGATATGCAACATGCTAGGTTACTTATGAATTTATATATAAGTAATGTAATCCAAATCTTAAGAACTGCATATTGCGCTGGTCATAAATGTATGCTTTTGAGACTATCCCTAAATTGTGCATGATATGCATTTGACATTAACTTTAATAGTCTAATGGAAAGTGCAATTTCTCATAGGCTACAAAAACAGCCTCATTTAATGTAGTAAATTGTAGCATCAATAGTTTTTTATTATTATTGTATGTTATAATCTCCCTTCAGAGCTAAAATTGGCATGAGCTCATTTAGCAGTAGTCGTTGGGGCCCATGTGTCATGTCCCCGGCCCAGGCCAGACCGGGTGTTAGTCCGTTTCTTCCAGGTCCAGTCATCCATTCCGCTTCTTCACTCCCTCCCGGTACTCACCTCACCTGCGGCTCATTCCCTCATCACCACCACAGCTCTTAAACCCCGGATTGTCACCCACTACTCGCCAGTTTGTTGAATCACCGACCCCCACGTCTGTATTGCTGGCTTTCCGTGTTTTGGACCAGTCTATGCCTGTTTTTGTGCTGACCTTTGTTCTTGTTCCACCACCAGATCACCGCTTCCAGTCCTCCAGTCCTACCGGTACCCCGCTCCACCATCCACCAGTTACCCTCAACCGTCCTCCCCATCCTTCTCTCAATAAAAGTCTGCGCACGTCCTAAACCTTGTGTGTCGTGCGTTTGGGTCCTCAGTACAGCCGTGACACCATGTGCTGCAGAGATGGATGATCTCTGGTCTGATGATCTCCACAATTCCATGTTTCCTTCTCTCCTCCCTCAATCTCCTATTAGATGTTTATTATTATTTAATCAATCAAGTGGTAGTTACCAAGGAACAGAGCAATATCTCACGCCAAAGTCAAAACTAAAAAATGCAAAGTCTTACTGTCTGTAAAGGTCTTTCTGAATTTCTTTCTGCTGTAGAAAATCAGTGAAATTATCAAAGCTCGAATTTGTAGACTCATTACTTAGTACATTTATTTTCCATCTCAAATTACTGGATGTATTTTTTCATTGAATGGTATCACAGTTCTACTTTATTTTCAGTCCAATCACCATACAAACACTAGCAAACCCAGGTATCTCTCTGTCTCTTTAGGAGCAGAAAATCATGCTTCATCAGTGGATTTTATCAACACCCCACCTGGCAATAATTTTTTCCTTCAAGATCTTGGTGAGACGATGAGTCATGGTGTCCTTTAGGAGGGAACATCTCCCCCATATGGAATATCCATTAACCAACCACCAACAAAAAAGATTTCCCTCTCATGTTGCAAGCTCCACCCTCAGGGTATTCCCTGGTTCTTTGAGCACTGTGGATTGGAACAAGGCGGATAACTTTTTGTTGTCTTTAGTGTTTTTAGCCTTCCTAGATTCCACCCCAGAGGATTTTCATGGAATGCAGCTAAGCTACTTTCTTGGAGGTCTGACAGAAGTAGAAGTTAAGGAGAGAAACATGGATAAGCAAGCCACTGAATAACAATGTGACTTTGCTCATAATTATAGCACACTGTAGGGATCTATGAAGATGTATTCACAGTTTGTGCAGTGAAGTAGCTGGTGAAAGTCGGTATTTTGTTGGAGACAGAATTATTCCAAGAAAAAATTAAACTATGTTTTTTAGATACCTTTGCTAACCTCAAGTCTGATTAGCCAGACACAAAGCAAACTAACTTAAAGCAGCACCTATGACAAGGAATACAATGAATGTCAATATCCACACTGCTAAAACTTCGAATCCCCTAAATTATTGTATTAAAGGTTTTTCCTGAAATGGAGAAAGAGTTTATAGTGTCCTTAAATACCCCAAAATGTATTAAGAAAGAACAAATAACTAAGCAAAGACATAAGTCTGAAGGTTCTTCCCTTCCTCTTGTAAATTCTCTCACCACAATGGGGAGAAAGGAAAGAATATTTTATTTCATAATTGAAATCCTGCTGATCCCAGAATTACTTTACTGTCGGGGCAGCAGAGCAAGAGAAAGGTGGTCCTGACCAGAAGGCCATCAATAAACCTTGGAGATGTTCAGTTGGTGATCTCTCTCGTGTAAATACGTAGAGGATTGGAATGTTGGTGTTTCGGTTTGGGGTTTTACTCTTAAATCCATAATAGGAAACCAAAGTGCTGAGTCTTTAGGTTGAAAAGGGTCCACAAGATCCATTGCCGAGACTAGTCCACCCATTTCCTTTCAGCTAGACCACCAGACATAACATCAGCATGACACAGTTTGCGTAAGGTTTACCTAAAATGTACACTTTGTTATTTTTATGTTTGAAAGGCCTGAAAGAAACTTTCCCAAAACTTCAAAATAAGCGCAGAATGAGAGCACAGTTTTGATGTACAAATGCCCCTTTATACCACCTATTAAACCTAAAATGGCATGCCAAGTTCAGAAAACTGAGCTGCATGTTGTGCGCAATGAAACTATTGCATAAAACTGATAACTACAATATATTTTTGGCAATTTGTTTTGGTTAACAAATTAAGTTAATAAGTAAAATGTTAAGGTAAAATGACATATTATAGAACAGTCATTCATCCATATTTATTTCAATGTATGAAATCAATATTCTCCAATTGTATTATTCCCTGATTATAAAATTATAATATAATAAAAATATAATAAAAAGTATTGTTTTTGTCTATTGTTTCTGCCAAACTTCAAATCTTTTCCTAAGTCCCTTTCAGAGTGTCTTATTGCTTAACAACTTTCATGTGGCCATGTGAAATAAACCAGACTGCTTTTGTAAATGTTTCCCATCACAAGATTGATGTGTGAGGCCTCTCCAGGGATGGACTAAAACCGCATTTCAGTCCTCTGATTCACCTCTGAATTTCTGACTCACCGTTACAGTAAGGTCACACATTCTTCCCACCTCTCACTAAAGATGAGTTGAAATGTATCCTAATCATGCAAAAGTCAGAGACAAGTTTATTTTTTAAATTACTTCATTTTTTTTTTACTTTACCCTATCCCAGTCGTTCTAACTGACTGGAACAAAATAAAACATGCTGCTGGCACAGTGTGCGTGTGTGTGTTTGGCATCTGGAGTCTTTATGTTCTTGTATGAATATGCTTAAAGGACAAAAGGTTAAAGAAGACTGTAAAGACTAGTTACATGGCCAGACGAGATTCCCACATGGACAATCCCAGCAGGAGCAAGTTCCATCAGAACTACAAGCAGACAAACCATTTCCTGTATCTAATGACTGAAACACACCAACCCAAGAGTTGGCAGAGTGCCTTTGAATGTTCCTGACCATGCATTGGTCAAACTTGGTTTGACTCTATACTTACATAGGAACGTAAAGTAAAACATTGCATGGGGGATGGGGGCATGTCATGGGAATTTCTGGCCTGCTGTTATAGTTAGGAATGTGGAGAGTCTGATGGACACTATTGTTGGCTTTCTGTAGAAGGATCATAATACTGTTATAACAAGTGGTGTCTGACCATGCAGGATCTCTAGAATGTAAATAAAACGTTTTGATTTACCAGACATTTGGTTATATATTCAGTTTATCTGACATTTTCTTTCTTTTTTGTTTGTTTACTACTGGCCTTTACCAATCCTAACTCCACCTGACATTTAGGTCCTTGATATGAAATGTGAACTTTATTGGGATAACTTACACCACTTATTTAAGATTTACTCCTATATGTTGAATGTATGCACCTTCCTGCCAAAGTAAATTCCTTGTCTGTGCAAACTTTCATGGCGATTAAACCCTTTCTGATTCTGATATTAAATTATGTTTCAATGATGTTCATCAACACTCAATTTGACTCTACAAAGGTGAAATGCCAAGAACTTGATTATTACTATTATGCAGGATAAAGTTTATATATATATATATTTGTATTACTCTGCTTTTATGTAAGAGGATATTTAGACAAACCACAGTTACACCTAAAATGCAGAATGATCTACAATTTGGTTGGATTCAGTATGCCATGAAATGAATGGAACTAGGGGATATTAACTTTAAGATGTGCATTCTTTCCATCTGACCATGAACACCAGACTCTGTGGTGACTGTTACTTCATGCAGCATGCCATTCCTATGTGCACATAAACACCATGTGAGCGTTGTTGAACTTAGCATTAACTGATGATAAACAAAGTTTCCTTCTACACTTTTTAAATAACAATTGGATGACTTAATTTGTTAAATACTTTGGAAAGACCAATCTGCGGAGAACAATCCCATACGTTCTAAAACAACATAGGGACAAGAAGTTGGTTGGAGGCTTCCTCTTCCATTCCTCTTATATATGATCGAATTCGACATCCACACAGATACACTAGGAGTTTTTGTCCTAAGGATTTGTGTTAATATTAAAACACTGGCAGAAAATGTCACTTGAAGAATTCCAAACCTAGTAGAGTACCTACCAGGACAGTCAATAGCGTTAAAATCATATTGATTTCCTGCACTGTTATTTCAAATTACACTAAGGGAAACTCCTAGTCATGCTGTCCTCTACTATGTGGGCATGAGTTTTAGATTAGTGTTGCATTCCAGCTTCGGAAGGAATTCCCTCCTGTTCGTCCTCCTCCCTTTATGTCTCTCAACCCCAAAGAGATTCTCCATTCTGTACAAAGCGACTCTCAACATCACGACTGGATGGTATTTCCAGTGTGTGCGTACATGTGTGTGTATGTGTGTGTGTGAGTGAGTCAGTTAGTGTGTAACCTCATCAGTATCTAAAGTGGTAAAATAAATGGTCTGCAGAAATGTTTAGTGTGGATTCCCAATGATAACCTTCCAGGATTCTGTTTGTCTGACATCTTCCACTTCGTAAAATCATAACTTTCTTGTCTGTGCTAAGAGAGTTACTAAGACATTTTTAGTACCCCTCCGATCTGTCACTACAGACCTAAAATAACATTCTAATTCAGTCTGATATTATGTGTGTGTCAGTAAAGTCTAGCACATAAAGGTCAACTTTTCATCAATCATCTAGGTGTGTGAAGGCGATTTGCAGAGGTGGAAAGTAACCAAATACATTTACTCAAGTTACTGTATTCAAGTTACAGTAGTTTTGTGTGTATTTTGTATTTTTCAAGTAGTTTTTAAAATCGGTAATTAAAAATCTACTTGATTACGTTTTGAGTAAAGTATTGTATTTCGCTACATTAGGATCATTCGCCACTATAGTGACGAATGATCGGTTTTACGTAGCTCAAGTTGCTACAGCCAGCAGCTAACACAACCTTGCAGCTACAGCGCTACACTCTGGGGTTGAACATAGTGGAGGCTCATGAACATGCCCCCAGAGTGTAGCGCTGTAGCTGCCTGGCTGTGTTAGCTGTTGGCTGTAGCAATTTTACAAGTTAGAAGTTTATTTTACGTGTTTTATCATAAGACATTAAGCGCCCAGCCTGCCATCATAGTATTTAGCTTTTTTTTTTTATGTCCCTGACACTGAGATTTTAGTTATATTTTTGTCATTTATGGAGTCAAACACTTGATTTGGCCTTGATGTGCTTATTAACTGTTGTGTATGTTTGTGAAGAAAAGAAGGATGGCCCTCAGAACTAACAATATATGGTACTTTCACTTTCAATTGATTGTTTGAAAATGTGGATGTTCTGTACTAAAATTGCACATTATACATTTATAAGGGTCTTACATGTCATATGTGACATGTTTTAAGTTGTTATTGCATTTGTATAGATTTCTATCATTTGTTATAGATTTTTCTTTAATTAAAAACAAAATAGTTTTGGATTTATGACCCCATGTCCTATTTTCACTACATGGGAGAGATGCCCCCGCCCCGTTTTACATTTTTTTAGTAAGTAACTTTTACTTAAAGTACATTTTAAATGAACTACTTATTACTTTTACTTGAGTATATTTTCAGATAGGTAATTTCACTTGTTCTTGAGTAATATTTCATCAAAGTATTGGTACTTTTACTTGAGTACAATATTTTAGTACTTTTTCCACCTCTGGCAATTTGATACACCTAAGCTAATTGGTATTATAAAAGGGTAATACAAAGGGTTGTGGTATTAGAAAGGGAGTGGATACTTATCCAAGTTATTTCTGTTTGCATTAAAAAGATATACGGGAGTCAGATGGCTGAGCGGTGAGGGGAGTCGGGCTAGTAATCCGAAGGTTGCCAGTTCGATTCCCGGTCATGCAGACTGACGTTGTGTCCTTGGGCAAGGCACTTCACCCTACTTGCCTCGGGGGAATGTCCCTGTACTTACTGTAAGTCGCTCTGGATAAGAGCGTCTGCTAAATGACTAAATGTAAATATATGTAATTGTGTGTAAAAATTACATAGAAATGTTTATCACTTGGAAGTTGTGTAGGATGTCTAGATTAATATAAAAAATATAGCAAACCACTTCTGTATCACCAAAGAAGAGAGGTTTCATATGACTAATGTGGCATCTCTTTCAGGAATGCACAGACAAAAAGGAGGGAAGACCTGGAAGTGTCTGGAATCCAACCCCTCCTCTCACACATACAGGCACACACCATCTCCCTCAATGGCTTCAGGAGTGTGGAAATAGTTTTTTAACCACATTTATCTTCACATTGTGCTTAGCATTTGAGCATTTACTGCACTTCCACCAAATCAGTTTCATTATGTATTGTGTTCTTAACAGACATACAGTACACAAACCCAAAGCAATGTCCATGGACAATATACATTACTGTCTAAAAGACATATGTGTGCTTTTTTATGTACCTCCACATTATTGACGCTGATAAACTTGAAGCCTGGAATGCGTTTCTGGCTGCAGACCACCCCGACATCCTCTGTGTGTTTACAGTCTGACACTCCAAAGCCATTGGACTCGCATTGAACCAGACTTTCCTCTCTCCCGGTACAGTGGACATTGTCCAGCCAGATTTGACCTGGAATGAGGAAGCACAGCAAACTCATTTGAGATGATGACTGGGAGATGAATGACTGACTTTGTGAATAAACCCTTACTCTGCCGATGCACAAACAAGGTTAATTCCAGTACACAACTATTAGACTTGTTCTTGCACTGTGTGTCAACTGTACTGCAATCGCCATAAATCATAAAACATATTGTTTGTGCATTGGTAGAGTTAAGGTTATGGTGATCATTTGAATTTCCTTTCTCTTGAGGTTTTTTACAAACCATACTGCATAAAACGTTTGTTTTTAATGTAGACTGAGGTATGACTTTTAAGGGATGCTCAGCTCACAAATGATCAGTTATATAAAAAAAATTACATTAAAGTGTAACTGAACACATTCAGGCTAAGCCCGCCACTTCAAAAAGGGATTTCCGGTGACATTTTTGGTCTGGGGATTTTCTCCTGAATATTCATTTATCCAGATTCAATGCTCCAAGTGACACTTTGACATGCCCTCTTTTTTGGCAGCCAAATATATTTCAGAACAATGTAGCCATTGCTATGTCATAGCGCGATTCTGCGAGAACCTATGTAGTCCGCAACTGCCTTCGCAATTTTGAGCCTCACATTTACCATTAGCCATTTAGCAACACTTTACACTAACGTTACATTAACTACCATGTAACTACATGGCAGTACCTTCAGTAAAAACTAATGGTAGTTTGTGTTAATGTTATAGGTTATTACAAAGAGTAAAGATGGTTGTTACCAGAACTAGATTAATGTTGACATTTTACTGTGTGTTGCAAACCATTCTAAATAAATGTAATTTAATCATCTGAGGCCTAGTCCACACGTACATGGGTATTTTATGATGAAGCATTTTCTATGCCTTTTGGCCTTTCGTCCAAAAGCAAAGCGTTTTAGATCACGGAAAACCGACCTTTTGTAGAACTCCTTCCGGGATGAAGATGATCAGTTTTCAGTGTTGATGTGTAGAAAAAAAAACGGAGCTTTTGGCTTGTTATGTTAGAGTGTGCATTGTTATCTTTGTTTATGTGTGGCAATTTTGTGCTATGTCTGACAAAATAGTGCTAACTTTAACCCTGCTAAAAGGACTTTTTACATGTTTACACATAAATGTACAGTTACTATCCTACTATACTGAGGAAAAGAGGCGCCAGAGTGCATTAGCGTTTTGCAAACTTTATATTCTAGTGTAATTCTGGGAGATAACTACGCTTCACCATCAGTCCACACATATGATTCCCCCATAGATCTATTATTAAGTACTCCAAGCATCAAAGCAATCAAAACTTTCAAAAGCTATATTCGTTTTTACGGAAGGTGCTTAGTGGTGCATTGAGGCAAAAGAAAACGGAACACGGTCACTTTCAACTTCCTGCACAGAAAAGCAGCTTGCCGTGCTCCTGCACAGTAGTGTCTTGCCGTGCTCCTGGCTTCATCATCGGTATATGCTGTCTTTGATGTAAGCAAAAAATGGGGTGTTAGTTTCCCCATTTCGAGTTTGATTCAAAAACATAGCTGAAAGAAATTCAGCTATGAAAAAGCTTGTATTTTGAGCCAGGTTCGAGAATGGAAGAACATTATTGGGAAGATAGTTTTGGATATTGTGACTTCATAAGGGTTAAAATAATAAAATCACTGTATCAAGTCGGTTGCCAAAACGAGAAACAGAAGATCCATCAGGGCCTTTGCTTCAACCCGAGGAGCTGGGAGTGGGGGCTTGGATTCCCCCCATCCTCAATACACCATTGTTGTTATCCTACCGTAATCGGGAATAAAAAATGTCATGCTTATGATTGGCCAACATAGCTTTTTTGTATTTAAAAATAAAATCAGTTCAGGATTGTTTTGAAAATACTAATGTTTGTGTGGACTACAAAAATAGCTAAGTAACTGATTACTACACTAACGCTCTTCTGAACTCCCACAAAATCACCTGTAATTATAGATTAGCCTAGGGAAGTTACCTGCTAGCACATCTTTGGGGAGGGTATTTAAGACAACATTGTAGTGCCACATACTGATAGGCTACGGTGCAGGAGTTTTGAAACATCTGTATTCTGATTGGTCTTACACAAGGTCCGCAAAAAATGTACGGTGTGTAATGAACTGCACTGACATGCACCGCAGTCAGTAAAAAAAACACAAAAGCAATTTTTACGTCTATAATCTTTGGTGTTCCATAGACCATTTAATATGCTAAGGATTACATCAATTGCCGTTTGTTAAAACACAGACTTAGTACTACATAGATAATTATGAAGATTAACTTACTCTATTTCAAATAACATACCAGCTACCAAAAGGACGTAGAAATGTGGGGGCCCTTCGTATATCTTAATGACATTATATAGTAACATTATAAAAGTTGCTTCAACACACACACAATGACATCTTCTATTGGTACTTTAAGTAACGTTATGAGGATGACCTCAAAGAAAATGTTCATGATGTACAATAAACGTACCGGAAACATTTGTAATGTTCACCTAACGTCTTTCAGAGGTACTGATTGTCACAGCCTGACGTTATAGGTACATTCATAACGTTCCCGTTCACACATTATGAATGTACTTATGATGTCCTGAAAAGGTGCCATTCAGTACCTCTGAAAGACCTTAGGTGAAGGTCACAAATGTTGCAGTTACGTTTCTTAGCCCGAGAAATGTAACTACTGGAAATGTTTAAATATACTTTTGAAACAAAAGTACCTATAAAATATGACCCCTGCCTCCTTACCTTCTCCTTGTCCATACTTGGAAGAAGGTGACCAGGACACAGCATCCAGATACCCTAGCTCCTTGCACACCACACGTGCTGCGTAGATGGAGAAGTCGTCATCGCAGACTGTGCCCCAGACTCCATTGTAATATACCTCCACTCTGCCCTCATAGTGCTTTCTCTTGTCTCCTGCCAGACGAAGCTGGATGAGTGTGGAGTCACGGGGCAGATGATGGCCCAGCTGGGCATGGCACAGTGCCCACAAACACAGCAGAGAGGCCAGATGACAGTGGAGGGAACTGGGAGACATCATGGCTCGAGACAGACAGGAAACCAAACAAAGCAGATGGCAGGTCATCTGGAGGAATCAATGAAACCAATGAAATTGGATAGATCACCTAGCATGGTTTATGGTACATGTCATTGAATGAAGTAATATTTCATTCAATAAAATATTGGATGAAATAATATGATGGATTGTGTTAATGTAGACAGTTTAGTTGAGCTATTTGATAGACTATAGTAAAGAACACGCATATAATACTGTACCCTGTATTTGTTTTTTTGTAATTGACTACTTGCACAGATCCTGTAAAAAAAACTAAAAATGGCATACCCAAAGTAAATTTAAAGCTGTTCTTGAACCATTTGGAGTACATGCAAGATTGTGGTCTATTTTGAAATGTGACACTGAAGTTCTTTCCCCTGTTGTCAGGACCCCTGTAAGTCCTACTGGTTTTGAGTAATAGAAGCTTGAACACAATGAAATTGAACGTTTTAATTTCTGCCTGGATTTTGTTTTGAAAACACATGCCTGAGGAGGCCTAGAGGTGGTAGGTATTAGCTGGAAGACACAATTGGACCACAGCATGAAGCCTTACCTAATTCAAGTCAAAAGTCAAATATAATACCACAATATATTCATATTTTACACGTTTTTCTAAGAGTACATCCAGGCGTTTTCTTTTGGAGACTCCAAAAGGTAACCAAGGTCAAATACTTAGGATAAAAGGGTATTATTTTTATAATTGTTATCTGTAATGAAAGGTGGTACTTAGAACTATCATATATTATAGCTAAATCCCACATTAGTATTGCTGAACACATTGGAGTGCTTTATCTGATTCACCAGGATTGACGCATAAAGAACTCTGCTTCTGTCAGCCATTTTGCGCCTGGATTTTTATTTTGAAGGTTCCAAAGATACCCATAAAAATGGCTATTGGTGCCTGCAGAATTGCATTAGCTACAACCCCCCTGTGTTCCTTGTTGTGTTCATCGGAGATGGCTTTTCTGTATTATATATATATTTTTATATATCGCCTGATTATAAATATTTTGTTATTCTTTTAGGTGGGCGGGCAGTCTTATCGGGGGGGGGGGGGGGGGCAGGCCGCCCTTCCAAAACAATGCGAAGGGAAACACTGATGACCTTTTGGCATAACATTGTAAATTGTTATTATTTGTTGGTAAATCCTGTCTCTTTATGCTCCTACTCGGCAAATTAGGGACAGGCCTAATCACTCAATTATTCAATATATGGGGGGAGTTATGGTTAACGCAAGGAATTTTTAAGGGAAGGAGAAGCTACTTAAAAACAACGTAACATTTTCCTTACAAGAGACTGCCAAGTTCAAGTAAAACATTTTTTATAAAAAAACAATTTGAGAAATATGTATAGCCCACTGACGCCATTCCTTCAGGACAATTCTCATGCAAGTAGTCTTTTGCAGTCCTTTGTGAATTAATGTGCTACTAAGTAAATTGCCAACACTAGGATTTTTGTTTGCGTTTGGAGGCCATAGAGAGACACACTGTGTATGTACCACAATTGGAGACTTTCCAAGAGAATTTAAGCTCTGTGAACTGACGAGTGTTACAGGACTGCAGTCATTACAATTATATCAGGACGATATATTGGCCCATGCAGTCTTTCAACTGTTCTGATACGTATACTACTATACGATATACTGTTCCTATAGTTCCTCGAACATTTCCAAAAACATAACATGGAAATTAAAAGTATTTTTTCACATTGTAATTTGGCCTTATACCAAGCCACAAAACCATCAATTTTAGGCTATTATTGTCAGCCTCTATGAAGAAGAACATCTTATGCCTCTCAAAAGAACACAATTTCAACATAGATCAGTTGATAGTTGATCATTTGTGATGAAATATGGAAGTTGCCATGTATTCCTACTTAAAATGTACACCATATTAACACAGGGATCTTTAAAAGAGGAAAAAATAGTAAAATACACTCACTTTTTGAACATTGTAGTCTGGAACACAACGCCTCAGAGAATAGAATAGATTCTGACTGATTCCAAATGCAGTAACATCCCTTAAATGTTGATGTTTTCAAGACTCCCACCTCTGCTCCAGTCATGTACCGCTCTCAGTCCAATGTTTCCTCAAACTTTCTCCACCTCCTGCTACACTGGTGGAAGTGGATCAATCAGTGACGTCATCCCTGGTACTCCTGCAAAATGCCCTGTGGGTTATGAAAATACGAAACTATACAACA
This sequence comes from Osmerus mordax, assembly GCF_038355195.1. Taxonomy (NCBI): domain Eukaryota; kingdom Metazoa; phylum Chordata; class Actinopteri; order Osmeriformes; family Osmeridae; genus Osmerus; species Osmerus mordax. The sequence continues at coordinate 3,349,018 of NC_090050.1, read as the reverse complement.
GCTTGAGAATAACTTGGCTTGCTCAAAAGCAAGACCATTAACCATTTCTTGACCATTAACCGTATTTCCTTCTTGTTAGGAAATTGCCAAACTGTTATTTAAAACTTTGTGTGGGTGAACTTTGCACGTTTTAATTTTAATTCAACTAACCACAGTAACATTGAATGAAGAATGATCTAGTTACCTGAAACAAAATGTAGATCCTCAAACTCCTATCACTGTAAAGTAAGCCCTGTTATTTTCAAAACAATGCCAACAAACCTAAAAATGTGTGTTTGTAGCATTTCTGTTTGTGTTCCAATATTGTCAATGGCACAGCCTAGTGGTAAGTAGAGGGTGAGCAAGTATGAGCTGTACTGGGGCGTATTCCAGGTAGCGGGTTTAACAAACTCTGAGATTAACCCTGAAATCAGAGTTGAGTTACTCTAACATGGAAAACTCCGAAAATTCGGTTCCAGAACACCTGATATGAATTAGTTAATTCGACTCGGAGTACGTCAACTCTGAGTTTAGCGCGTGCACGAGTTCTACTAAAAGCCAACATCTATGGAGCTCCGATACTAGGATTCACCATGGAAAAAGGCGACAAAAAAGGGCTTCCTATTTCACCGCAATGGAATTGGAAATTTTAATCCGTGCGTATGGCGAGTCCGAGCACATATTTCAGAAAAAAAGTAATAAGGCTGTTGCTGCGAAGGACAGAAGAATTGCTGATCGAGTCAATGCGTAATTTTGAATTTAGTCCATCAATCGAACATTTAATGTCCGTTAATATTACAGGTGAAAAAGTGTTGGAATTGTAATTTAATCAAATACAATGTTCATATAGGTGCAATCCCACAGGCGTGAAGCACACTTGGCAACAACTGAAAATGAAATATAAAAACGTAATACAAATAGGTAAGGCATATTTAGCCTTTTGGCCTATGATGGGGATGTGGGTGCCATCAATGCAGCCAATCACATTGGGAAATCCTGCAAAATGGAAAGGATTGGGACACTGTTTCTTGTCCTGATGGCAACCACCCACTCCCTGATGTTTTCTGTCTCTGACACACAGTGCTGAATCCTTACAAGCGGTGATCTTCCAGTCAGGTAGTCTGTCTTCCAGGAAACTAAGGGACACCCATCTACTCGCATCTTCCATAGCTCGTTTCCCAAACGCTGGGGGTAGATGGTGTTGAATGCACTGGAGAAATAAAAAATATCATGATCCTCACTGTGCTACCAGCTTTGTCCAGGAGGGAGTGTGTTCTGTGTATAAGGTAAGATGATGGAGTCATCCACTCCTCCAGGTCTTCCCTCACCAGGACTGCCCTTACCAGGGATCTGAAATGGGCACTATAGGTGCTGGTGTTAAAATATGGTGAATAAAGCCCTTCTGCTCTTTCAGCAAGAGCTGTAATATCTCCAATCCCAGGCAGAAGCTTGCTTTGCCTTTCAAAGTAATTGGTTCTGTTGACAGACAAATCTATCAGTATATAATCAGTATTGGCAAACAATTCATTTGATTTGATTGATTGGGAAGAATACAGCGAGAGCTACTTCTGCCTTGAGCCCAATGTCTTCTAACTTTGGTCCTGACTCAACAGTATCAATGCAGGGTTAGATTTCATTGAGAGCTCTGAGTCTGGATGAGCCAGTAAATAATTTAATTGTAACCCTTGCAGCTTGAACTGGGCACACACACCATAGTAGGAAAATAATGAGGCCTGCTCCTGATCACAGGGGAGAGAAATTAAGTGTCTCTGCAGCAGGCCTCATTCTTTTCCTACTATGGTGTGTGTGCCCAGGCCAAGCTTCCACCTGAGAGGGGTTACCGTTACAAAACCAGTGTCGTTGACTGCTGATAGAGCACCAATACATATTTCCTGTTTGGGAGCTTTTACCTGTTTTTTTTTAGGGTTTAGCTTGGTTATAGGTGCTGTGGGCATCTGTGAAGCCCTCTGACATTGCTTATAGGGGCCATACACTTTTTAAATTTGTATTTGATTTGATCAAAGGACTGCCTCCAAATTTGGAAAGTTCTTCTGTATCCAAGACACAATAATACATGATTGGTTCTAGAATTATCTTTACTTGCCTAGTTGATGGTAACGTAAAAAAATAAATAATACAATAATGCTTTGAAGTCATATTATTTTTAAGGTTACTGAACATTATGAATTACTGTGAGACATTTGCAGTCTGTTCATCAGTATGTAAACACATTCCTTAAAACTCAAAGCACAAAGACCTGCTGCAATAACTTTATTTTGGGTGATTAATTTCCCCAAAATGCATATACAGTATTGTGTATTATCAAACAGCATTGGATCTGGGCATGTTTCTTTCTTCCACTCATATACACATAAAAAAAAAGAAAATACTTTAATATGGTATAAAATGTACCCTTACATAGCAATACATTTGCCCACATCATACAAATTTTTGTGAATGCTGTCTTTTGAAAACCTTTTAATTTGACTCAATCATAACATTTGTCAGTTAATCAAACATGATCAGGTTTCCCCCACCCTGTGCTACTTTTTATGCAAGCACCCAAGTTGGTTGAGTCAAAAAAAAAAACATTTTGAATATTGATGTGATACACCAGTTATAAAAGCATCAAGTACATTTTGTAATCATATGAACTAAACTGTGCACAATCAAACATTTTATGAGTTTTTTTCCCTAGGATTGTTACATGTTGTTTAATTGTAACTTGTTTAACTGCATGCTCTTATGGTTCTTCCCTTTGGCACTTATTTGGTTTTTCACAATGTATGCTTCATGTTTTGGCTGCTCGCAATGTTTGGGGCTATCTCGTTGTTATGATCAGTGACCTATGCTCTTTTGTAAAGCTCTCTCTTGGTAGTCGCTTTGGATAAAAGCGTCTGCTAAATGCATAAATGTAAATGGTGTACAGTATACAGCAGCTCACTTCTGCAAACGTTTGGAGTAGTTATTGGGTTTGGAGTAGTTGTGGGGCTTGAAGGTGATAAGGTTTGAGAACCCTTGCATGAAGTACATTAAACTGTTCTGTATTTAAAATTTTTAAATGTCATATTTGTAATACGTTCATCTTGCTTTCACAGCAGATATGTAATGCACAGTAACAATATGTAAAAATGACAGAGGATTGTGATAAGTCCAGTTATAAATGTGTTCATGACCATCAACCTACTATACTGATTGACTAGTAAAGCCAGTCTTGCTAGATTTAAGTGAGGAAAACATAGCTATGCATTTGTAAAGAGATTTTTAGAAGTCAAGCAAAATCCAAGAATAATAGAGGAAAAGCACATTGTATCCACTTGAACCAAATATTTCAACGGTCTTGCAACTCATTTATAAATGACAGACATTGCTGTTGATTCACATCATTGATATTACAAAAGAATACCAAAACAGCACAGACACATAACATGAGTACAGTATTGTATAGTGGAAAATAAAATTACATTAATTTGCATGATATTTAATCTTTGGCACACAAATGACAAGCAAGATGTTTCTTTGCTTGTGGCAAAGGATAAACAGTGTGTTACAGTATTAAATGTATTGAGTTTTCCACTGTGAAATGCAACTGTTACCTTCTATCTTCAACACAGTTGAAGGTAGAATTAAACACTATGTACTTTAGCTGTCTTCTTGATTGTCTTTTCTTAAACAATTGGAAAATGTAAGTTTTGTAGGATATACTTGTCTGAGGCCTTCAACAGATTTTCAACAGATTCTTAACATTTCGACAAGAAGGGTGCATTTCTACACCTTTTACCGTTTACTTAAAATTTAGGGTAGAGTGCAACGTCACAGGGTGGGGAGGGACATTAACATTACAGTCCAAATTACAGTTCAAATATTTTGTAGAAACTGTAGATAGCAATGATTCATATGTACAACAATACAGTCTGTAAGCTTTGGTGAAATTGGGAAACACTGCTTTTACACAAAGCTTAGGGAGAATGTAAAAGGAACAGTATACAGAAGTGTTCAGTCTGATGTTCCAAACTTTGCAATAAGTTCATCGCATATTTTGGTAAGCTCCTCGATTTCTTGATTCTAAGAAGAATTTGAAAAGAAAAGAATATGACTAATTTGATTATACATTCAATACCATCACAGTCCTAAACTATAAACGGTATGTACTATTTATTACAGTTGTTTTATTTGTCTCAATATTGTACCCTGCACAACTATAGTTACTGCATTATCATTCCTATTGATACTTGTCATTACCTTATGTCTGTACACTTGTCATGGTAGGTATGCTGACTGTCATACACATAAACATAACACACAAATATTAAATGTTGCTTCGTGTTACCTTTTGATTCAAGGCTCTCTCCATGGACTCTGCCTTCATCTGCTCCATTCTAAGACTGGCATTTAGAGCAATACTCTCTGCGTTTGCCTTGGAGCGTACCTGGGCAATGTCTGCATTTGCCCTGCAAAAGGTAAACAAGACAAGAAGTAGGTCAAATATAAGAAACAGAATAAACCTGAGAGAATGAAAGAAATAGTATATTGCAATAAGTGTTAAATATAAAGCATCTCATTCACGGAAACCATGTTAATTTTTAACATCTATTTCATCAGGTGAGTCTCTCATATATATATGATTGAATATATATACTAAATGGTTAGATATTCACAAGACACCAAATAGTTGTAAAATGACACCCTGACTGTATTTTATTTTTTACAAATGTGATGTTAATGTTAAAGTAATGTAATGTTGAATATAATGTTTTTTTTTTCTTCTTTTTTTATTTATTTTATTTTTTACAAATGTTAAAATCCATAAAGTCTTTACTGTAGGTTTTTATTCATAATAGATCGCCAGGCACAATACGCTTACTTGTCCAGTTTTTCTTCTGCGTGGATCTTGAGTGTGTGGTACCGCTGCTCCTCTTGTCTTACCCTGACCAGGTATTCTTGGGCACACTTTTTCAAAACCTCTTCATTCTGAATGAAAAACACAGAAAGGTCTTAGAATAGTGGAATTCTGACCTAAACAACTGGTAAACTCATGATATTGTACACTTAATCCCAGACAGTCTCAGCCACATGAACACAGACACTTTCAGAAGCAAAATGTAGTCTATTGCAGTTTCTTAAAATAGTCATGCTCCGAGCATTTGATATTTTTCATGCCACCCAACGTGCATTTGTTTACATTCTGTAAAAAATGACAGAAAGTAGGCATTAAAAGTTTAGGGTGTGTCGGGACGAAGAGCGGGGCATTAAAGCAGTGCTGCTCCTCATTCGAACATGCCTTTTTATCATAGACTTATTTATTATAATTTATTTGTACCAATTAGAAAGGAACTGATTGGTTATAGGCACTAGCCACCTACTCAATTATGCAATTATTCCACCCATATTGTGTAATTTTGCAAGCATTAATCCAGTGCCTTAGCTTGTACTGCTGTTCCTATGTGGTTCCTTGCTTGCACCCAATAAATGATGTCCCAATGTTTGTTTGGTGCCACTGACCTTTTTGAAGCCCTCCAGGACCTTCTTCATGTTCTCATATCTCCTGAACATATCCGAAAGGGAGCTCTCCACAGAGTTGAGGTCTGCCATGGCCTGGTCTCTATCCAGTATCAACTGCTGCACACTCTTGTGGGAGTCCATGGTTTTGTGCTGTTCATCCTCTGGAAGTTTTGCATAGCCATAGAAACAACAAAAACGTTTATTTTTCTCCATCGTAACTAGACACAAGGCCAGATTGAGAAAATATTATCATTATCGTAGCAAGAACTTACCAATCATTAGTGCAATGGTTTTTTCATACTCTGCAACAATTTTTCTATAAATAAATAAAACAATGTCAGTCCTCTAGCCCCATGATCTTGTTGACATTTATGGTACAACAATGACTGAAATATAATACCTCATCTCCATAACTTCCATTCGGCTTTCCTCATATTTTCTCTTCCACTGATTGGCTTCTATCTCTTTAATGATAATCTGTTTGTAAGTAAACAGGTAAAAAATCTGAATAACAGTCTGATAATTTTTTACTTGATGGGTGTCTTATCGGACATTTGTTATAAAGTTACAAAGACAGTCAGATACCTCCTCTCTGATCTGGGTTAGCTCAGCTGCTTTGTCCATTTCACTGAGCGGCATGCTGTCCAGGGAGAGACTTCCTTTGTCTGGGTCCTTGCTTCCCAATCCCTTAGAAGCTTGGCTAACTGATAGTTCTTTATTCTAAAAAGACAGAAGCAGATCTTGAAAGGCCTGGTTGGGCAACAGGTTGCCAACGATGGTTGGCAGGCAAGAGATTGTCATGCTATGTAATAGCTAGCTATTATTTCAGAATATAAGGTCCTCTCCCATTACATGTGTGTAAAGTCAAAGTCACATTCATTTCTATGGCAGATTTGAAAACAACCAGACTTAGCCAAAGTGCTGTACAATTAGCTAAGGCTAAATAAGGCACCAAAATCACTGACATTTATCACAAGGACACATGCACACATAGGATAACATTACTGTACATACATAGTTTCATAAACTATGGATAATAGGTGGGTCTTAATATATTATTTAGGGGAACAGGATCTAACATGGAGCAGAAGACTACAATTAATATTGTAACAATTATTGTATCCTAATTAAATAATATATTTTACTAGAACCTTATATCCAGAAATCCATAACCGATTTAGGCTATACGACTTTTATTAATGTGTACCTCTACTGTACTTTGTACTTACTAGACTGCAAGTATCCTCCTCCAGTGAATCTTGTATCCAAGGCATTGCAGGAGATAGAACAACTTCATCCAGAATACCTAGAAAATGATTTAATACCAACTATATTAGAATGTGACCAAAATAATAAACTTATCTAATTTACAAGAAATTCTGCATGTGGTTTACAATACTTTAAACTAAGTTGTGTTTGAAAAAGGCTGTGCAGATTGGGATAAATGTGATAGAAAGCTATATTATTTCAAATAGGCTTTGGTGTGAGGTTTACATTTCATGTAGTGTTGTATTGTTTATGAATGGCAGGGCCTTGTTGAACAAAAGTGTGTGCTTTGCACGATCCAAAACGTGTCTATATTGTACATATTTTCCTGTTCGTGAACCTTTATCTATGTTATATTTATATAAGTCTAGAACATAAACATTTTAAGTCAACATGTTTATGAAAAAACAAAACGCTAACAAAGGCAGTCAATTGACTGCTACACATTTAAAGTAATTAAATGTACAGCTCTGAAAAAAATGAGAGCCCACTGCACATTTTTGTTTCATAAAAAAAGAAAAGTTGAGAAGGACAATCTTGATTGAGGAACAGAAGGGTACGAAGAGGCCACTGCAAATTTTACCCTTCTGTTCCTTACTCAAAAGAGGTTCAGTGGTCTCTACATTTTTTCCAGAGATTTATATATAAAATGATTAGCAACAAATGCTCTCATCCACTCAACTATATTAGTTTTTAACTGGCCCCAAAAGTCAAATGTTTTTACAATGTGTTAGCAATGTTTATGTCAATACATACAGTGTGTGCCTGTGTCAGTGCAATTTATAGTAATAATGGAATAGTAGCATTGTCATAGTAATTTCTAGCACATGATGTCACATTTCATTACACCCTGTTGATATAGCATACCTGCATTTGTTTTGCTTTTAGATAATCCTGTAAAACACTCTGAGACATGTTTCTCTTCCTTTGACTCGGCTTGCTGGGTCATGATATCATTGGATGCCAGCTTTTCCTCATCTGTAGCATATTGCACATGGTGGGTGATCTCTGGGACCTGGGATACCACACCATCCTTTTCCTATAAACAAACAAACAAGCTATGAGCTCTACTCTCAAGCACTACTGCCAGTATTACCCTAACACTTACACTAACCAAACCACACACCTAGAGGAATATCTGTCATGAAACAGCAAATTATTTTCTTTGGTGTTACTGACAGTTATTAATTCAGCAAATGTTTTTCATTTGAATCAAAATTGATGTATAGTACAGTAAGTACATCTCATACAGTAACAGTTAAATAAAGAATTAATATAAAGAATAACATAAATAATTAGGGTTAGAAAACAAGGATTTTCGTAAAGCATTTTGAGGTAAAGACAAACTCAGTAGTGGGATTTCTTTATAGTAATGAAATATAATATAGTTGGTTTTATGATTTTTTGGGGGTATATTTGATGATGACCTTAGTGTGATGGATGCCAATTGATGAATCATTGTATCTCTGCAAGGCTGGGAAGAGAAGACAGTAATGCACATCTCCACATGAGGAAAGATTCTGCATATGACACCATTGCATACCTGACTGCAGATGTCCAGAACCAAGGATTGTTTTTCATGCTTCTTAGTATTTTTAAATTTTCTACAGGGAAGCATAAGAAGATTGCATGTTAGGACAAACAAAGATCAAAATGTGTACAGTCAGGTTGCACAGTCTACTGTATGCAAAGACTGTTTGGACTGACTGACTGACTGCAGGACAGGAAGTTTCCATTTCCAATTTTATATCTTCCCTTCAGTTCATTAGCCACAGGGATCTACCATGTGGCAAATTTGGTGGCTGTTCCTAACCAAAGGTCACTTTTACAGTGGGTGTACTGAGCATATCGCGATTTTTAACTTAGAAAGGGGCTTGGAGCTTGGAGTGTAATAAAAAAAAATTTACTTCTAGGTGTTGAAATTTAACCCTGACATATTTGTTCATAAAGATTTTGGTTGAATGGTATTGATGTCAAACTATGTTGAATTGTATTATTATATAGAGCAGTGTTTCTCAACTGGTGGTTGCGAGCTGATGTGGAGAGGGTCATGTGCTTTGGCTCATAAAATAAAAAATAGAACTTAATATAAATTACCGAACTTCCAATGATGTGCTTTTATTTTGAAAGGTGCTCAAGTCTCACGCATTCACTGTGAGAGACTAGACACCTACAAGCCAATCAGAACCCCTCCCCCCCGGTCGTGACTCAATGACCAAGGGCAAAATGTGGATCCTGAGGTTAGCCCAGTTGAGAAACACTGATATAGAGCTACCTATACTACCAACCTCAAAATCTGATTGGCTAAGAGCCATGGTACATTGGTGATATGCCATGTGTGAAAAAAGATGTAGACTTTCTATTGGTATCACAGCATTAAAGTAAAAAAGTGTAATATGTATGTTAAGTGATTGATGTGCCTACACAGTAGTTATGTTTGTTACTTTTGATTCAATTGATAGTCAATCTGTGATTATTTGTTGACTTACGTAGTAATCTTGTCCTTGCGTTTCTTTGGGCATGCTTTAATCTCTTCTGGGGGGTGTATCACAGGCCTCTCTTGTGAATGGGGGGCCTTGGAGGAGACTTCATTATCTAAGGTCTTCGATGGCTTAAATGGGTCTATAGATTCATCAAAGCTTTCTGGATCAAAGCTGTAAGACCCCTTGGGTGGCATTGGGGAGCTGTTCACTTTATTGCTTCCTCCAAATGGATTAAAATTAGGGTCATCCCACTGACTGGGGTCACAATTATAGCTGGACTTCTGAATAGGAATATCGTTCAAACTTTGAGACACGGACAACTCCGAAACCTGCACTGTAATAGATTCTGATGTTGGTTTTGAGGTTCGGGTCATCTGTTTCTTTGATGGGAGCTTGCTCAGTGGCTTTTTACCGAACCTCTTTGGCAGTGGTTTACTGGCTCCATCATTGCCAAGCCCATTCTCACTGATAACAGGGTTGAGCTCAACCTCACTACATGGTTTGACCTCCACATCTATTCCAGGAACAACACTAGCCTCACATGTTGGCAGGGAGCTAAGTGGACACTCTAATTTGGACAGGGAACTGGCAAAGCAAGATGGAGGGGAGTTTTGGATCTTGGAATCGCCACTAGTGAAGAGGTTGAAGCTGTCATCAATCTGGTGAAGGTTGATAACCTCAGGGACTAGTTTATCATGGTCCTTGACTTCATGTGGAGCCTCATTTAGGTCCCCTTTTATCTTTGGTAAAGGTGAGTTCACTTTTGTAGGTTTTACTTTCAGTGTAAAAGAGGTTTGATTAGGTTGTCCACTATTAAGCGTCTCTGAATTTGTGTGAGCCAGAAGGCGGTCCTCTTGAAAGTCTGTTGCCATGCTGATTGGTGCAGTAGTAGCTTGATCTCTGTCTCCTTCAGGGTGCTGACACTCTGGTGCTTGTGTTGTGGGATGTGATGTCACAGCAGGGTGCTGACACTCTGGTGCTTGTGTTGTGGGATGTGATGTCACAGCAGGGTGCTGACACTCTGGTGCTTGTGTTGTGGGATGTGATGTCACAGCAGGGTGCTGACACTCTGGTGCTTGTGCTGTGGGATGTGATGTCACAGGCCCATTTTGGTCCACTGGGTTCTTCATGGGGCCCAGAAAGTTTTTGAGCTGAACCATGGCTGGATTTTTAGGGACACCAAGAGCTCCAACAGAACTTTCAATCATTAATTGTTCATCTTCTTCATGGCCTTGATCTGGCAAAGCCATGGGAGACAAATGGAATCAAAGAGAAAAGTTAAGAGTTCAAATACAACTCAAACACAAGAAGATCAAACATTGCATGAGAAAGGAAGTCTCCACTTTATATGTAACTACATTGTTAAAAGCCTGTGTTTTGAAACTAAACCTAGTGGCAACTGAGATGTAATCAATTTAACTTTGCTGGAAAACATAACAAATATCTGTGAAGGTTATGAAACATGTTCTCAATATTTACAGTATTACAAGTACCACAAATGCATTCAGCAACCCATACTTTCAACAAGATACATTTGATTTAAGATAATGATGTGTGTTAACACCACCATCTCAGTCTCTACCCTAGGTTTTGTATTTGCTGTGTCTGTCAGGGGGGAATTATGGATTTTGTAGTTCTACACAACTGATGTTGAGACAAAGTCTCCACTTCGTTCTCTCGTGCAGAGCCGTTATGAAGCAGAACTACCAAGGAGTAGTGTCTGTAGGTTACTCAGTCAACATACATGTTAAACTAAGTCTTCCTGTCTGCTGGAACTGACTATTGGTAGAGAAATTATCCAATAAGCAATCTTCTCTTCCTAGCATGTGTTATGTAGCTGACATCCTGCTGTCGTGTGTAAATCTTGGCCATCGATCCATACGATTTGTGATATATGCCTTTTTAATCACACACAATTTAGGTTGTGGATAATTAGCTTTGTTTAAGAATCTTTGAGGAAGCCATAACATTTATTGTAGACTGTAGGCGCAGACCGTGGGTTACACATAGTAAGAGTAACTAAAATTGGGATGTGTAATTACAAGAATAGTGTAACAGACATATAATCAATAATTTAAATGCAGTTTAAAAGTTAATCCTAGTTGAAAACTGTGTTGAGAAGTCAGACAACCATATGGTGGGGATGCTGCTATTGTTGATTTTGCAAGTCTGCCCTGGGCAAGGGAACAGCAATAGCAGACCATGTCTGTCATCCACATAACATTCATGCAACAGTATGTTGCTAGGAGACAAGGGAAGGTCTAGTTTAGTTATGTACAGTGGCAAGGAGTGATTCATCTTCTAGACAAAGCTTTGTTACATTGTTGTCATGTTTTTTCTATAAAAAATAAGCCAACAAATGGTCTTTCCATTACATCAATTGAACATGGTGTATTGTGTGTGTGTAATAGAGAGAGAGATGGAATGTGTGTGTGTGTGTTTTGCAAAGGCTAAAGATAAATCAAAGCCATGCCCAAGCAGAATAATTGTTTATTTAAATCACATTTAAATGTATTAAATGAGAGTACACAATATTATTTCTTAATTATTAATTAAATATTATGACAATATATTATCATAATATTTACATTTTATTACACAATTGGAAGGGGTCTTAAAAAGTACAGATTTTGTATGATCACAAGTATGTTTGCACTTTGTAAGAATACTTTAATAAGTATAATATAATTTTGTTTGGGTGAGCTCTGTCACACACAGATAAACACCTTTACTCTCTACCGGATGCCCCTACATCTACAATTGAGTCTCACCTGCTATGGTCAGGGCTAACTCCAGGTCTTCTGGCACTGTTAGCAGAGAGTGCACCGGGGTTTCTGCCTCAGGGGTCTCAAAATGGCTCTCAGAGTCAGAGCTGTAAGTGAGAGAGACAAGTAGAAGGCGAGAGATTAGCTTGGTTATTTTGACAGTACCTTTATTTTTATAGTCCTGTGTTACAATAAAAGCAAAATGACAGTTAATGATAACACAAAGTGGTACAGTGCCTTTGTACTGTCGCCTCACAGTTAAAAGGCCCTGGGTTTGATTCCCCCTTGGGGCACAGTCTTCTCCCATTGCTCACAAGGGCTTCCTTTGCAAATAACCCCAATAAAAACGCACAGATCAGATTGCTCTCCTGCCCAATATTCCTGGCCAGGCATGAGGCGAGCACTTGGACTCTGTCCCCGGTCGCCTTGATGTGGCTGATCACTGCTCCTGGCTGCCTTCGGTGGAAGGACAGCAGGATGGGGAAAAGCAGAGAATACGTTTCTACGGCGGACACTCCCTGTATGCGTGTGTGTGTTCTGGGTGTCACCATTCCCTGTGTGCATGTGTGTCATGCTGACAGACAAATAAACATTCCTTCTTTCGTCTTCCAAAGTAAAAACAAACTTGAGTAATAATGTATTAGAGGTATAGATCGTTCTGATGTCTTCCAATTCAAAGTCAAGGTACACAAAGGGAAAGGAAGAGTTGTTTATCATACAGTACATGTATGAAATACATGTGGTTGGGTAATTGTTTTGGTGTTTTTTTCTACCATTATGCAACCCCATTCCAGCACTCTGAGGTACTGGGTACTGTTCATGTTATCTTTCTAAATGTCATATGTATAGTAAAACAAACAAAAAACTAGTTAAAGCCTATGACGTTTTCCTCATATTAGTACAAATATGTTTTGACAAGTAACATGCCTTATATCTAGGACACATTGTACAGACAGGTGTTGGTATTCATGCTTGTAGTTGGATGTATATGAGTACATGCACATCAGCTCAACTTGTGGTTGCTAATATCAATAAGATGCAATAATGCTTTCTCCTTATCACTAGGACACATTGTTTTTGAGTGTTGTTGCAGTCTTATGTACAGTATGAGCTTGCTATATCAGTGACCATAGCTGGATTCCATTTTTCTACTAAATCCTCCTTGCTTGGTTCCGAGGGTTGTGTATGTTTCCTCCTCATTAGTAGCATTTTCATTGTCTTTCTCAATCTCCCTTTTCGGCCACATGCCTATTCCCAACCCACTGGGACATAACTCATGTTTACAAACTCTAAAGATCTGATCAACTCAAAGATCACTTTCCTTTTGAGGTCAACAGTGCCTCAAGTGATAATGCTATCAGAAACAGGACAGGACAGATACAGTGTGTGGCTTATGCGATTACATTTGTACCTGTCTGCACGTGCTTTTCTCAGCCATACATTACTAAGGTACCAAAAATAATTATAGCTATTCTCATTTAAACCAAAACACCATCTTGTGTAATTATGTATGTAATGGTGTTAAAATGCAACAAGCAAAATCACCTGCTGTGGAGCCCAGAGAAAGAATCTGTCCTCCAGCTGACCAGTGGCTGCCACAGGTAGAAAAACTGCTGCTTTCATCTTCTCCCCCTTCTCATTCCCTTTATAACATACACACATTGTACTCTACCTCCTCGTCTCCCTCACAATCTGCTCTGATCTCTAGACTCTGCTGTTCACAACACACTCGCCTGAAGCCTTGAGACCTCTCTTCGTCCTCCTCCAAATCCTCCCTGCGCAGTCCTTCCTCCTCCCTGGCCTCCTGGCCCTCTTCATCCTCCTGACCCTCCTCTGCTCCTCGCACTGTAGTCCAAGTCCACTTGGCCCATGAGGCGGGTGACAACCAAGACATCCTCTTCAGTTTGAATATGTTTTTCCAAGCAATAAATAACTATTCCAGTTTGACAATTGGTAGATTAGTTTATGACTGATTAAAAATTTAAACGGTGACCTGTTGCAGGTTACATATCTTCATGTGCCACCTCCAGATTGTTTACTTCTTCACATAGTAGCCACCAAATTCATTAATAGATAAGAAACATGTATTTAACCTGATTAACCTTTAACCTTGACCAAATATAAATGCTACAACCTGCTTTCTCTTTGTCGAGCTTATTTCCTCTTCCTTTTTTCTCTACCGAATTGCTTTCTTTTTTTCGCTGTCTGTCACGCTCTCACTCTCTGGCTGAATACCACAGAAGTGATCAGCTGGTTTCTAGAACTGCTTGCTCTGACTCTGCCTCCCCCACCAACCTCAACTTCACGACCATTCCATTGTGAGGAAACACAGGGGGAGACAGCAACTTGCAGCTTCAAAGGCTCTCTGAGCCAGCTCATTTTTCAGCCCCTATTTCAGCCCCAGTGAATGGTAGAGTCCTACCACCCTCACGCTGAAGGGAGAAGAGAGGAAAGCAAACCCAGACAGGGGAGGATCGAAGCCATCTGGAAGAGCTCCCTGTTTCACAGCACATAGGGTTATGGAATGTAGAAGCACAGCTTCATACTGCCCGCCCAAGGTATTTTGGTTCAACCGTTTAACTGTCACCCTCCTTGCTCAGTTCAAGATATGATCAGTAAACAAACCTGTTCTGTGACATAAACAACAGAAGAGCTTCAATAGGTGCAGAAGGCACCCCCCCCCCCCCCCCCCCCAGCACCCATACAGGTAAATTATCACCAGCAGAATAAAAAGGCTAATTACTTACTGTAAAACTGTACAATGCTTTATTTCACTAGCCATTTCCACCCATAGTAATCTAGCCCATGTGATGTATTCCATTACCACATTATGATTAGTTTTGCCTAATTCATTTTAAGTGGGCCAGTTGTAATTTTGACATGATGTCTTCTGCCGTTTAGTCCATGGCAACTGTAAGACATTGACTGTCAGTCACATAGACTTGCTATAGCTGCTTAAAAGATGTATAAAACTAGTGCTTAAGAATAAAAAAAGAATTAATACACAACAGCAGCAAACAGGCCATGCAGCATTCTACCGAAGTAAAAACGTATCTGCAGTGTAGCAGGGCCAAAGAGTACATGTCTTATCTTGCTTTGCTAAAGGCATATTAAAGTGAAAATACATGCTAATGTTCAGTATAGTTCCCAATTGTCACGCCCCCTCACAGTCAACAGCCGGGTAGATAGCAGTGCTCTAGCTCTCCAGATTATTGACTCTGTCTTATTTGATTGATTACTGTGCACCTCCATCTGTGTTAGTACTTATACCACTCATTTCTCCATGGTCTTTGCAAAGTCTTGTTGTGTCTAATGTTAAGAACAAACCGAGCAATTCTCTTGGATTACCCTCTGTTGCCTTGTTTGATACCTTGTTTCAATAAACTCTGCTCTTGGATCTACTCACTGTTGTGTGGCTCGTTACACCAATGAGATACAGACAAAGCTGAATTGAAACATTTGACTGAAGATCAAGAGGTTGCAGGTTCACATCCCTCTGTAAGTTGCTATGGATAAAAGTGTCAGCTAATTGAACACATTATAAAACATTTTGAAATGGGGTCTGAAAGATGAGAAGTATCAATGACTAACTTTAATTTACAATGAGCTTAGGGAAGTATAGACCACACTGGAAAACAGACACGGCTGTGATTTTTCTGTATGTCGAACAGAACAGAACACTTAAATTTGACCATCAGTCATGACAGCAAAATAGATTTTGGTAAAGGCCAGCAAACTCAGGCACCTGACTGGATGCTCTGTGTCGGTGTGTATACATTTTACATTACATTACATTTAGTCATTTAGCAGACGCTCTTATCCAGAGCGACTTACAGTAAGTACAGGGACATTCCCCCGAGGCAAGTAGGGTGAAGTGCCTTGCCCAAGGACACAACGTCAGTTGGCTTGACCGGGAATCGAACTGGCAACCTTCGGATTACTAGCCCGATTCCCTCACCGCTCAGCCACCTGACTCACCTATAATGTATAATGTTACGCCAGTGACACAGACTCTTGGGCTTGGAAAATGAGGGTTTTGTGAACTTCACTACAAACCTTTACAATTGGGGACAGTATAAAGACATTTGGATTTATTTGTTGATGATCTAAATTTTCAATGCAAATACTACTTTGAACACAACAAATTTCACCCAATTAAAATTGCTCTCATAAATCTTTGGCTGTAATGAGGTGTTTTTTTCCAGGTTCATTCAAGTAATTCATGCAAAACCCGACCAAAGGAAAATCAGCATCACTTCAATAAACTGTATCTAGGGGCTCAGATGTACCGAAACACTTGCACTTGGGTAACACTTGACATTGAGTGTTACTTGACAAGGTTTTTAACTGGTTAAATTATGGTTGAAAAGTAATTTACAAATATTGTGATGATTCAGTGATAAGTAACTATTACAAGAATAATAAAACAGCTTTGTCTTTTTTACTTACATACTTCATTTATAAGATACATGCACCTTGTGCTTATTTTTTATTTATTGTTGTCTATATGCCATGTTGGGAAAAAACGTACACTACAGAATATATCAATGCTGATGAAAAATTACTTTAGTCTTTGACCTACTGTATTACACAATGGGTAATTTAACAAACATGTGAATGATATGAAGTATGGAAGTCATTTAATAAATCAATATTAATGGAATGTATTATCATAAATCATTTACTATTCAGTAAATGCTTTTAATGTCGGTATTACATGTATAATTAGTCGGTGAAAAACGTCCTACACTTTGGATTTCCTATGAGACTTATTAAATCCATGTTGAAATAATTGCTTATCAGTGAAATACATCAGTGGTGTTGCAGATGTAGTTTTCAAGTACTTTTTTTTAACCATGAGTAAACCCTTTACAACAATCCCCTACCCCACGGATAATTTTATATTGATGAAAACAATCACTAATCACTAACATCACTATTATGTAAGCAGCCCCAAATCCAAGTGTGTCATCATGTATGTCAGTAACATTCAATTATAAATGAGTAACATCAACCTGGTCAAGCAAGTGGGCCCACTACCTTTAAACAAGCCAAGAGGCAGGTCCTTGTAAGCACAAGAGCAAAGTGTTTCCAAGATAATTTAGTAATTTGGCATGAGATGTAATAATTTAAACATGGGGGGTCAGATGGCTGAGTGGTTAGGGAGTCGGGCTATTAATCAGAAGGTTGTTGGTTCGATTCCTGGCCGTGACAAAATGACGTTGTGTCCTTGGGAAAGGCAATTCACCCTACTTGCCTCAGGGAGATTGTCCCTGTACTTACTGTAAGTCGCTCTGGATAAGAGCATCTGCTAAATGACTAAATGTAAATATGTATTCATCACAGTGTACACATAATGATAAGACTGTTAATCTGCTCACTTCTCAACTCAAAGGTTTAGACTACCCTTCCAACCAATCAAAGATAAACAAAGTGAATTTAATGACTGGTTAAGCCATGGTGGGAAAGAATTTAAGGTGAAAAGAAATTGCTGCATGGAAATATTATTCTTATTAATCATACATAGAACATAATAGGATTCATATTTTCATAGGGGGAGGAAAGAAGAATCTAAGGAAATAGTTTAAAGCCTAGAATTTAAACTTGTTTAAGACCTGGGACACAATTTTGTTTCTGAACAGAGTGCCCAAACAGTTGCTGAATGTTGCGAGCATGTGAATATTTTCACAAGTGTGCAAGTTGACTTTTGGACCCTTTTGGAGTCTCTCCATTCACACTTAAGCATGAAACCAATATGGATGAAAACAGACTGTCGGACAATATCATCCAAACCAATACTATTCTATTTTGAACATATTAACAAATACAAATGTGTAGAAACAAAAAGTTGACCTTGACAAAAAACACCGAAGAGTATTGCACTTTATTTAAATGTTTACTTTGGTTATTACCTACGTTTAAAATACATAATTCAAAGTTCCCACACATTTAATCTCATTGAACACCATCAATTTAACTGCTGTACATGCAGGAATAAATAACTCCAGGTTGATTTACTTACATTCTATTTATTTTCTGTTGTGACGAGTTGGAATCCCTGCTGGTCCTTTTCTGTTGGCTGTGAGAACCACCCATGATATCAGTCTCCCTTCCAAAGGGGCCTGAAACCGGTTTCGGTTATGTTGTCAGTATCAGGTGTGCTTCCAAGACTAGTGAATGTTCCATTTTTTACACTGATACAACAAACCTCCACTCCTGTCCCTCCCTCCACTCCTCTCCCTCTATGTTTCTGTTTGTCATACTTGTACTGCCTCCTACCCAACTCTTTGCCCCTCCTTTTCATCCTCACTAAACATACACACACCCACAAAGGAAATAGACTGGTAAACATTCAAAGGTGGGTATTGTATAGCAGTAAAACTAGATAGGGCAGTGTGAATCCTGGATAGGATTAACCATTTGTGACATCAGCAATGTTTTGTTTTCTTTTTGCAGTATAACTATAGCTTCCAGGTTGACAGATACTTCTGTCGAACTCTATTACTTTCAAGTCAAGTTTTACATCTAACTATAATTCCAGGAATCTTGTGTGTCTGTGTGTGTCTGGATTAGTGAGTCGAGAATAGTATTAAATTGGAAGTCGGCAGGTGTCTTGCTCCGGACCCACGGATGTGCAGTGCTGCGTGTGATGTTGCTTGGATGTGCTGTTTGCGTTTGGGAAAAATAAAGAGGCTTACATATATATAAATGCATTGCCCACTTTTTAAACGTTGTCTACAGCTTCAAATAATTTTTCAGACCAGTCGGTGGCGCTCTTGGTCAACAATAATTAGTTTCAGTTGGTGCTCCACATACCCACTCATTAACATTTGCATAAATATTTTATTTAAAAGATTGTATGGTTGTGCTTTCAACCTCATTAACAGTGTAGCTATACATTCGTTCCAGACTAATATGATTAACAGAAGCATGTGTTTTACTTAATATATGATTCATTTTATATCACTTTAATATAGCAAAATAAATACATTTGTATTCGCTTTCTTTTAGCCTGCTAGCTAACAAGTTAGTCTAGTGTCATTTTCTGCTCCACTGCCATCTTTTTAAGATTAAGATTATAAAAGATAATTGTCATTATCTGCCCTACTTATCAATTCACCTTCATTTTCCTTTATTGACTGTCATTTCAAACTTTTCAAGTTTGTCAAACTTAAATAATAAATGTTAAAACGCCCGATGTCAGCTCTTGGGGACCACCTAACAGGCAGTGGCCTCAATTGCCTGTTCAAAAGCTGCACCTTTTATCCTCAAATATAGTGTATTTGTTGCGTCCAAACAACTTCATGCACTTTACTGCACATCCTTCGGTCCTGAGCAATACACCTGTAGCATGGTTTGCGAGATAATCAAGCTACACACACCCACACACACGCAGATAGATTCTTGGCATTGCAGTATGATGATTATGAAAAATTTCAGGAGTCTCTCTGTGTCTGACTCGATTATTTCACGAACTGGGCACGAGCTGTTGGCGTTCGCGAAAAATAAAAAGGCCTAAAAGGTCATGTGTTGAATCACAGGCAATTTATGTAAAAACTCTGTATTACAGTTTTTTGACACTAATTTCGGAACCTTGATGTCCTTTTTCAAAACTCTAGACACAAAACACATTATGATCAAAATGCAAACTTTTCAAAATGCTAACACAATTTTCAATTGCTTGGATACAATACACATTCACCTTAGATCATTTGTTCATTGAACTATATTCATCTGTTCAAAATGACACAACTAAACATCAAAGTATCACCATTTTAAAATGAAATTCACCCATAACATCTGAAATTTCTGTCATTTCCTTACATTACAATGATCTAACTGTCATTTGATACTACTGCTCAAAATGATAAGTAACTGCTGCATTACTCTTAATGCAAAGTTGTACTTGTACTTGCCCCCATACTCTCCCTTCCTCAACCCTATTGAGGAATTGTTCTTCACATGGAGGTGTACGATAGGCACCCTCATGAACAAGTTGCTCTTCTCCAGGCCATGGATGACTGATACAATTATATCACGGCAGACCAGTGTCAGACCTGGATTCGCCATGCCTGGAGATTCTTTCAGTGATGTTTGTCAAATGAAAACATCTATTGCGATGTGGATGAAAACTTGTGGGCAAATCCACAAGAAAGGGTTAATGGAAATGTAGGAGCGTAATCAATCCTTTCTTTTGCTTTGTTTGTTTGCTTTTTGAGCCAGGTGTGGAAGACTGCAGTACATGTTCACATACTGTAGCATTGTTTTGTAGCTAATTATGTTTGCTTTGATACAAAAAAAAACAAAGACATTTTGTAATTTGATTGTTTTTTATCAATACATTTCTGATTTTTCTCAATGATTCCACTGTCTGTCGTATTCTCTCTTAGTCCAAGGAAGAAATGTTCACTCGAGACTTGGCTTGACAGCTCTATCCCAGAGGCGGCTATAGAGCTAGCAGGCCGCACCGCCTACAGAGCCGACCGGACTGCGGACTCTGGTAAGAAGACCGGCGGGGGGCTATGCATCTACATAAAGAACTCATGGTGCACCAACGTCACGGTAATGGATAAGCTGTGTAGTCCAGAGGTGGAACTCATGCTGCTAAAGTGTCGGACGTTTTATCTCCCCAGGGAATTCACTGCTGTTTACATCTGTGCTCTGTATATTCCACCGGAAGCTAACGCTAAGCTAGCGCTGGCACAGGTTTACAACAGCATAAACAACAGCCTAGTAGCACACCCAGACAATGTCTTTATAGCAGCTGGAGACTTCAATCACGCAGATTTAAAATCAGTTCTTCACAAATTACATCGAAACGTGAAGTGTGCGACTAGAGGAGATAAAACCCTGGATCAGGTCTATACTAATGTAGCAGACGCATATCGAGCCCAGGCCTACCCCCATCTAGGTCTATCAGACCACCTCTCTTGCTACACCCGCGTTATACACCCAGGATCAGGAGTACGGGGACTACAGTCAGAACAGTGAGAACATGGCCAGAGGACGCTATCCCTCGGCTCCAAGACTGTTTCCACCACACAGACTGGGATGTATTGAAAGGGCACGGACACTCGTGACACCTTGGATAACCACACCTCCGCTGTCTTGGATTACATCTCCTTCTGTGTGGACAATGTAACATGCTGGAGACAATTCTGTGTGTTCCCAAACAGACAACCTTGGATGACAAACGGAGTGCAACAACTAATACGGGCTAGGAATAGTGCTTTTAGCTCTGGAGACCCGGAGGCGTACGGTGCAGCCAGGACTGCTTTAAGGAGGGGCATCAGTACTGCCAAAGAACAACACAAGAGGCGTATTGAAGCCAGATTCCACACTGCCACAAATCCTAGGCAGGTCTGGGAGGGTATCAGGGCCATCACGGACTATAAGAGGAAAACTCCACCTCCCTCAGCTGACTGTCCCACCTTAGCTGAGGACCTAAACCTCTTTTATGCCCGTTTTGACAGGGAAAACACAGACTCTGTCCTGCCCCCCCCTACCCCCCACGGACTCCGCCCCGGTCCTGAGCACACATGAGGTGAGATGTGTCATCCGCAGAATCAACATCAGGAAAGCTTGTGCTAAGTGCTAAGAGACTGTGCAGCGGAGCTGGCGGACGTCTTTTCCGGCATATACAACATGTCGCTGGCTATATCATGGGTCCCAGCCTGCTTCAAGGCTGCTATAATAGTCCCCATACCCAAACAGTCTAAGGTCACATGTCTAAATGACTACAGACCTGTGGCACTCACCTCCATTCCTGCAAAATGCCTAGAGAGACTAGTCATCAAACATATTAAAGCAGCTATCTCACCATCACTTGATCCATATCAATTTGCATACAGGGAGAACAGATCAACTGAGGATGCCATTGCCATGGTGCTCCACACACTACTGGAGCACCTTGAGCAGAAGAACACCTATGCAAGGCTCCTCTTTGTGGACTACTCTTCGGCTTTTAACACCATCCGGCCATTCAAACTCCGGACCAAGTTAAATTATCTTGGATTAGACACCACACTGTGCAACTGGATTGCTGACTTTTTATTTTTCATTAACACCGGGCCCCCCAAGGGTGAGTGCTGAGCCCCCTGCTCTATACTCTGTACACGCATGACTGCCTTGCCTCTTCCTCCTCCTCCAATCTCATTGTCAAATTTGCCGATGACACCACAGTGCTCGGTCTCATTAACAACAACAATGAGACTGCCTACAGGGATGAGGTGCAACAACTGGCGTCGTGGTGCCACTGCAATAACCTGGTCTTGAACATCAAGAAGACCAAGGAGATCATTGTAGATTTCCGCAAATGCGGACAAAATAACCATCAGACACTCTCTATTGGCACAGAGGAGGTAGAGAGGGTGCCCAACTTTAAGTTCCTGGGGGTGACCATGACTGAAGACCTGTCCTGGGGTACTCACATTGCCTTAGGTGTGGGAAAGGCCCAACAACGCCTCTACTATCTGAGGAAACTCAGGAGCGCCAAAATCCCGAAACCACTGATGGCAAACTTCTACAACTGTGCCATCAGCAGCGTTTTAACCTATGGTTTCTTAGTGTGGTTTTCCAGCTGCACTAAGGCTGAACAGCAGGCACTCCAACGGGTGGTAAAAACCGCGGGGAGAATCATTGGGACGACTCTCCCTGAGATCAGTACCGTCTACGCCACCCACTGTCTGAGGAGAGTGCACAACATCCTGCGGGACCGTCACCACCCAGCTCACCATCTGTTCCACCTGCTACCCTCAGGTAGAAGGTACACGTCCATACGGGCCAGAACATCCAGACTGACCAACAGTCTGTACCCACAGGCTGTGAGGCTTCTGAACAGTGCCCCCCCCCCCCCTCCCCCCCCTTCTGCCTCCCTCTCATGGACAGTAACTACACCCACCAATTACAATAAAAATGAACTGGACTTTGCATTGTTGCACAAATAACAAAATACTCCACATATCTTGACTGTTCCGCCCTTGTTATGTTTCTGTTAGGTCGTCCATGTTGTTAAAAGCCCTTCACGATGCTGCCAATACTGAATATTATTATTGTTACTGTTACATTTACATTTAGTCATTTAGCAGACGCTCTTATCCAGAGCGACTTACAGTAAGTACAGGGACATTCCCCCGAGGCAAGTAGGGTGAAGTGCCTTGCCCAAGGACACAACGTCAGTTGGCATGACCGGGAATCGAACTGGCAACCTTCGGATTACTAGCCCGACTCCCTCACCGCTCAGCCAACTGACTCCCTTACGTGTAACGATTGTGCTAATGTTTACACAGGGGTTATTTATGGGAAGTTTATTGGAGGGATATTGCACTTTGTATTGCACTTTGTATGTCAAACTATGCAGTGTTTTGAGTGCTCTAAACAGAATTTCGTTGTTTTCTATGACAATGACAAATAAATATATTGAATTGAATTGATTGAACGTTCACTTTGGCCACACAGGTTTTCTTTTTATGTATTTTGTATTATTATAAAATCCTCATTGTGCACCAACACCTTTGTTAAATCTGTGATGTTTTTCTTCTTTGGTTTGAGTTGTGCCCACGAGGTCAACACCATGGGCAGCGACCATTACACACTCTGGTCAGGTGGGGGCACACCGGAAGCAGGGCAGCTGTTGAATTGGAAATGTTTGGTGTACTCAGAATAAATATGAAAGACAAAATACTACATAGTTAAAGGCAGGGTAGGCAATGTTGTAACTTGTTGAGTAGCACTTTTTGACATATTTGCTGAAATAAACATCACATCCTGATAGCAACCAATACATCTAAAGGTTTGACAGTAAAATAATTCCGGTATCTGTGGGCATTGCAGGAATGTGATAAACACGACCAATCATTAAGGTTGAATTGGCACTAATGATTGGATGGCATTCGGACCAAATGCGATGATGACGGACTATTTGTCTGTCTGCCTCCCGGCAGTAGTCAGGAGTTGTGTCATGGAGGAGTGGCTTTTAAGGGAGGGTAGGGATATTTTGGTTTGAATCCTTTCAAATTCAAGTAAAAAATGTATGGGTTCGCAAAACTTGCCTATCCTGCCTTTAATAGAAAGAAATACCAGTGTTACAGTTCACTTCTCAACAAGGTTGTTAGGGATTGGCCATATTAGTGTCCCTTTATTTATGTCCAGTGTGTGACATCCTTCTATAGCAGTATTTCTCTGTACCCTTTTTGAGAGTCCACTCATTCTCTTGCTAACCTTCTCTGCGCTAGACCTGTTCACAGAGGCTTCTGGGGGATTTTGGTTGCTAGAACTTTGTTTGTTGCACCTTCCAACACACCAAACACTTCATGTGTTTGACTCACACACTTCTAACACGACTGATTCTACTATGGACATACCACGTTTGAATCTTAGTTAGCCATTGAAATACAAATACATTTGTTTTACCTCTTTGAAACCCCCTGACTCCCTTTTTGACACTGAGCCAGTGGTAAAAAGTGACAAACATATAAACATATTGACATGAACCAAACTCCCATTCGTGCATACATTATTTTATTAAAGAAAAATCATAAATATGTTTTTGGTTCACTGAATGCTGAAAGAACATACCAGCAAAGATCACAGGCATTACATTCATATTACAATATATAATTTAGTTACTTTATTGAATCAAGATTTTCCATGAAAACCCAATTATTAGGGTTAGGGATAAAAAAGAAAAAAAGAATGAATGAACAAAAAAGAATGCAAGATGCAAAAAATTGATTCCAGTTGCAACAGAACTGTCATTTGCACAATCGAATGTACGAGTGGATTGAAATGTTGCAACAACCCATCTTCCCCAGTCTACCACCTTTCCTTTTCCTGACTTCTGATGTACCAAAAACACACTTCATCATTCAAGACTGCTTTTAAGTGATGAGTTGTGTCATTCAAGTCAGCTTTAGAGGGATGAGTTATGTTCATTGAGCTGTTTCGTCTGAGTCCCTTCATAAATTTCCCTCAAAACAAGCAGAGCTGTGTCATGGGATTCCCTGGGAAAATACCACAACAGGTTTAAACATTTAGTAATTTTTTTAAACTTTGATTAAGCAATGCCAACCCACACCAACTTATTTTTTTACCAGTAGCATAGATGACTTTGAATGGCGAATAGGTACTCATTGAAGCTCTCAAAGGGTTTCTCCTGAAGGACATAATCATATCGGCGTCCGCCATTCAACATTCCAACATTAGTGTTCCTTGTTTCGTTTTTGTCTGTAAAAGAGACTGGTGAGTCTGCCCTTGCATCTAGAATAGAAATGGTATCAGAATACAATAATGATTGTTATATGTTCACACCGCATAAATACTATAACAGTAAATTCACACTTCATTTACAGTTTGTCCTGAGTTTGAACACCCACAGCATGATTGAAACCAGCTGGAAAGTACAATTTCAACAAGAAGATTAGTACGGAAGCTTGATGGGCAGGCAAAATCAAAAACATGTCAGAATTGCAACTTTTCTTTTATCATTTTAGATTTCACTAAGGCCTGTGGGAACCCAGCAGAACAGTATTCACTGTTCATGGTCTGACTCTGAACTGTAACATTCTGGCTGCTAGGTCTACACAATTTCTGCCCTCCACCAATAGGTGCCACCTGGTGGTTGTGTTGGCAAAATTCACCCCCAAATAATTATGTTAAGAAAAAAAAGAAGCATTACTTAACTCTTCATGCCATGTTGAGCCAAGAAACTTCTACGTGATGATCAAATTAAGATCATAACATCTATACATATGTAAATATGAGTGTAAGATAATTAGGATCAACATGGTTAGGTGGGGGTCTGTTTTATGGGATACCTAGTAATCTGAGAATTTCAATTGAATCATGTTTCCTAAAGTCAGGGCACAAAATCTGTTACTAAAAATAACTTGTGGTTTAGAGATTCCTAAACAGAAATGTTGTTTTCTGTTTTCTTCTATGTGTACTAAAAGGCTTGGAGCCGTGTCTCACCTTCAGAATCATCAAGAGGCCCTGACACAGTTTTTTCCTCCTGTTCCAGTTGCAGTAAAGTACTGGGCACTTGAGTGAGAGTTTGCCACACACTACGAAGAGCTCCAAATGATGCAAGAAGGTCTGAACTCACTCTTGTCAAGTTGTCTTTCATCTCTGTGGAAATAGATATTTTCAGGATTTAGGTGAATAAAAGACTAAACAAAATGAATCGAATATTTGAGTAAATAAATGTGTAAGCAAGCATCATCTTCACATCATAATTCCATCAAAATAATTCTCCCACAGCATTAGTAATAAAATATGATATTAGTAATGAAAGATTATATTTAAAGAGAAACATCCAAGTCAAGACCTATAGTTAGAATATAGAATAAATTGAGGTACTAGTCATAGAAAGAGTACTACTAAATACTTTTGTAAATGCTATATTTACAAAACACTGTGCTACTACATGTATTGCAACTGTATGCTTACTTCAGTTGAAAAATTACCCTCTGAAATATTCTTAAAAGTCTAATATCTTTTTGCATGCATGACATCTCACCTAGATGCATCCTTTTCCTGCCTTTGTGATGTGGAATCAACATGGGAGGTAGTTCCTGCCCTGGACTGAGCACCATGGGCTCAATCCTGTAGGCCACAGGGTCAAACTGTATGGACACATGCAACTTCATAAAAAATCTGTTTTCTTTGCATTCAACACTAGTCCACACTGGGCCATTGCCAAAGGCAAGAATACCCAATAAAACATACTAAGCCAGATCACTGTCTGATAGCAGGCTATTGCAATTTACTAACATTTTGGGACTGGTCAAGTTTGGGCATAAAAGGCTTATGTTTTGCTGGAAAATGTTAAGCAAATGTTCATACTGTACTGCAACCATGAGTAAGTTATGAATTATAACTAGACTTTTTGACTGTCCATACCTATGAACTTCTTAACCCCACAATAAACTATACATTTTCCCACACAAACATATTAATATTCCACATAGCTTTATTACAATTTAGGCAAACTATGTTCTAAAAACTTTAAACACATAATCAGGCATGCAAACAGGTCAGGGGTGAAAAAGGTGAGAACGATACGATGAACCCCCGGCCCTCTAGGGGGGTCCGGGGGCATGCACCCCCGGAAGAAGATTTCTTAAATTTTAAAGTGAAACGCATCAATCTGTGCACTTTGAGAGCATAATTAAAAGGCTAGATCAATGTAGAAAACCTCTCCCACTCTGCCCCTGATTGGCTGTGAGGTTTATGTTATGTTGAAATTACTGAAAATGCATAGGGCCTACATGTTATCAAAGTTTAGCGTCTCACAAATCACCCACAAAAGAATCAGTGAAAATAAACGTTCAAAACTGTTAAAAAACCTTGTCCCAAAATAGTTTATTTAGCCCGGAATTTTCAAAGACTGTGGAGCTAGCGTGGCTGATCACGTTTTAATCACAGTCGGTCATGGCATGCACAGCAATGGTGTCTATAAAAGTATCATGTCACTAATTTTTCCAATTTGTACATGACATCTGTTTTTGGATAAGTTTATTCGTTTTAACCTTTAGATGCGTGAGTTCTAAATATTTCCGACGCTTCCACCAGTTATTTTTCCAAAACGGCAGCTAGGTAGCTTTAATTAGCTTCCGTTACCTAACAACCTAGCATAATACTCATAGCAATGCTACTACCTGCTAGTGTTACTTGTTAGCCTACTAATTGTAAATTTTGAAGCCATACTATAGCGTTTGTCATATATTTTTTGTCTATCGGAAAACAGTCGGTTGGAATGTTCAGAATCACACATGTGCGACGCTACGATGTGGGGCCCTGCTTTTGAACGATCACATATGTGCAATGCTACTCCTTTTATATCAATATGCAATAACTATGTACATAAACTACATTCCATTTTCATTTCTGTACAGATTATCCTACCACCGTCACACGGCCTAGCACTGTGTCCCTGGGAAATGATGGTAAAGTAATGAATGACCGTTTAAAACAGTGACAATAATTGTATGAGCCATGGCAACCTAAAGGCTATGTTTTGAAGCAAAAGCATGACTTAAAACTTTTGCATCACCAGATTCCATACCCCTAGATGTCAACTCTGGTCTGGTGGAGGTGAACCAATTGGGGGCCCAGGAAAACAGCTGGCAGCCAGGAAAGTGCAAATATAAGACACTCAAAAAAATATATGCTTTGTATACAACCATTCAAGGTAACATTTGTTATTTACATCAATGTTACAGCTAATCTAGAAGAACCACAATGTATGCCAATCATGCTAACTCTTGTAAACTTGTTTTACTTGTCTTTAATGACAGACACATTACAGGTTATGCTCCGGAAGATGGAGACATTGGAAGAGAACCAGCGAGAGGCTCTCCTATTCAGGCGACTACAGGGCAGACACACTGAAGAGGTGCCAGTGATGGACCTACAGGTGGCCCAAACACAGGCTGAATTCCAAGACCTTGAGGAGCGCCTTAAGGTGCTGGAGTTGCGAAAGAGAGTGGTAAGTGTTTGGAGATGCCATGAACTATGGCTTACACGCAGCGTTCAACGTTCCATTGGTGCTGACAATAAGTTCATGACTTCTAATTCCAGACACTGTGATGAAGTGGAAGACGGAACTGGGAGAGAAAGCTGTGGAGCTCCTCATAGAGACACTCAAACACACCCCGGCAGCCCATTCAAAACAAGCCAGGTGAATGAATCAAGATTGCAGCTTCCATATCCAACCTTTCACATGGCTATGTGACAAAAATCTAGAATCACATATTTTTTTGATGATGTATATTATTTTAGATGTGATTTATGATTTGTATAGCGCCTTTTTACACGTGCAATTATGTTGATAGAACACTAACTTATTTTGTGCTTCATTGTCAGGGCCAACAGACAGGACCTGTAGCGGGGACTGGCAGAAGATTTTAATTCACTGTTTGGCACTTTATTTGAAATAAAATGACAATGTTACATGGAAATGCTGCCTTGTTTATGATTAGCTGGAGTTAGGCTACACATCACACAAACATAATCCTCCTAAAGTTGGCTACCATGTAGCCTATTATACAAGAACAAGTAGCATTTTGGGCAAATGAGGTCTGCATATGAACCGCCCCAATATAAGCAGTAGAACTGAGAAATATAGGTTACTTAGTTAACGTTGCAGTTACGGACTGGCAACGTCACAAAATTACGTTGCTAGGAGGTCGCGGTTACGGACTGGCAACGTCGGAAAATTACGTTGCTAGGAGATCGCGGTTACAGACTGGCAACGTCGGAAAATAACGTTGCCACGACATCGCGGTTACGGACTGGCAACGTCACAAGATTACGTTGCAGTTACGTTCTGGCGTCCCACAGATGCACGGTCCCGCAACGTCGCCAAAGACGTTGCGGCAACTTTGCTTGTGGCGTTTCTGCAGCTGCCTTGCAGTAAAGCTATAGTTAGCCTAGCTATCCCCCAAGTTAACAGACGTGAAACGAATGTTCTGCTACAGGTAGTCACGCGTGTTTTCGTGACGTTAGTAACGTCAGTGACTGTGGCTAGCAAATTAGCCACCGTTAGCTTCACTTTTCACCACAAAAACGCAATTTCTACTTAAACCATGCAACGGAACGTAAATAAAAATACAACCAACACAATCGCTACCAAGACGAACCTTTTGACACCGCCGTTGTGTATGTAGTCCAAATATTGACTGATCCTTAGGGGGGCGAAAATAAACAATAAATAATATATATGTGAGAGAACAAAGGTTGTGCCCTTGCCGAAGGCAAAGCACACCCAATGATTACTTTATTACTTTTATACTGTTTGAAATGCTCTTAATATAATAAACAATGTTTGATCTATACCATGCTATATTAAGCTCATGAGCACATAACCCTTGGTTATGTCCAGGAGAGACATATGCCTATCTATGAATTAGGTTTCTTGTATCATTGATAAACTGTCATTATGCTGTTTTCTTATGCCTGCATAGCCATAAGTTAGTTTTTTGTAAGGTGTGACTAGGAAAGGCCTGGACACTAGTGTAGGTCAGAGGTCACAATGTTACCAAAGTGTATAACGCCATGCAACTTTGAACGAGGAAAATAGAAGGAACGTCAAGGCCATTTCTAGGAACCTTATCTAAAGACCTAAACAAAAGCTATCTAGCATGCAGTGTCCTTTTTCTGTGCTTGTGAAGGCTATGCTAATCGTCTCGTATCCTCCCATATTGTGATACTATTTACATTTAGTCATATTTAACTCCCTTGATTTCCTGTATTCATTGATCAAATTGAGTGTATCAGACACCTGCACCTTACATATGTGTTATAAATATATTGATTTTGTCTTGAACTTTTACTTAGCTAGATTCAATTCATTGACTTGGTACTTTCACAGCAATTGGATACTATCTAATCTTCAAGGTACAATGCCCTCTGCAGATACATTTGGACTATAGTCTTGGGACTTGTACTATAGTTTAATGTCAGGAACTATTTTTGATCACTAGGAGTTTCATCCTAGTATTGCCGTAGATTAAATAAAATACTGAACATACTAATTGAACTTACTGGATGAAAGATGTTGTAGAAGCTCTTGCACGTAGGGAGGCTGTAGTTGGGATCAATCCTTTTAAGGCCGCGCACAGTAAGAAACATCCCAATAGGCGATCCCAAGGCAAAGAAGGCTTGAGGTTCAAAGGCCAGCTCAGGGTAGTTGATGGACACCTACATGTGCAGTCACAGTACAATGTTCATTCAGAATTCTTATTTATCAGATTATCTTAGTAAAAAAAATTCTAACAATGTATCATTTGTAACATTGGGTAATTTACATTTTATATTCAAGCCACACTAACATATTAGAATTAAAATATTCAGTGCCTTTCAAAGTAGTTAAACCCCTTATAATTTCTCTGTACTTGTACAAAGGTACAATACATTTTTGTTCTATATGACAATTTATTAGAAAACACAAACTCTTTTGTAAGACACAATGGTTTTATGTTGGTTATATTAAACATTTAAATGAATACTTCTCAACTAATTTTCTGATATATTTTTAAATATATCAGAAAATTAGTTGAGAAGTATTCATTTAAATGTATTCAATTATAATGCATTGACAATTTCTTCCTATCCGCTGTTGGCCTCTTCAACAAGGCCAAGAGCTCGCACTGACTTAATTCACAATCTGCACAATGACACCTTGTCACATTGAAATTGCACTATATTACACTATTTGTATATTTTGTACTATTTGTATCTCTTGTACTATTTGTATTTTCTATATTTTTATATTGTTCATTATTTGGCTACTTTATATTTTATTTTATATTTCTTATTAGTATTAGGCAGCTTGTACCTTTAGTATAGTTAGACCACATATTTAAGTTTGAGGATTCCTATATGTTTAATGTATGCACCTTCCTGCCAAAGTAAATTCCTTGTCTGTGCAAACTTTCATGGCGAATAAAACCCTTTCTGTTTCTGATTCTAATTAGGGAAAGGTTACACCCAATCTAAATTGTATTAGTTAGCCACTGTAGTCGAGATGTTGTTGTTGCACTTGCAATTGAGTTGAATTGGTTGAATTCACTCCTCAGTGTAAATACTGACCACCAGTCAATCTATCAAAAGCACTGCATAACACTGGCCTGTATGAAGGGTGGCAAGAAAAAAGCAATTTCTTAGGAGTCAGAATGCATAAGTGACCCAGCTGCCATGTGGCTATGTGGTCAGATGAGAACAAGATAGAGTTTGAGTTTTGGCCAAAAATACCTAAAGACACACCATCCCTACAGTAAAGTATGGTGGTGGAAGCATCATGCTTTGGAGATGCTTTGCATAAACAGGGACTAGTCTTCTTGTTCAAATTTAAGAGAGAATGGGTGAGTGTGTCTGTGTCTTTCCAGTTGCAGGTCGATGCTGTAAATGCTATGTTCTCTGTAGACTCTTAAACTACTATATAAAAATGAAATTAACAAAAACAATTCATAGTTCTACCAGGGGTGTGACAGGATTGGCTAATGATTATATTGATTGCAGATTTTTTGGGGGATTTTGATTTTACAATAACACTGTTGTTGTGGCTGGAAGAAGACTGTTGTTCTACTGTGTTTTTTTACCTGTCCAATACCAACATCACAATACTTGTAATCCACAGTGCTGGTGGAGGATACTTGAGGCTGTATTATTTCGAGGGCTTCGGCTTGGGAAACTGCTTCCTCTTGGCACAACAATGCAGCAGAAACTGGGAGTACAATTCCTGTCCTGGATTCCTGCTGAGAGAAAGTAAGAAAGAATAGTTCCATTAGGAATCCAAACAATATGGATGGTTGGACTGTTTTTGTTTTAGCTTTGCACCAACAGTATTTAGGTTGTATTAGGGTAGATACTATAGTATAGCTTTACAATGCAGAAGTCTTCTAGAATGTCTGGTCAAGAAATCTGAATTGCCACATAGCAGCACTCTAGCACTCTACTGAATTGTTTGTAGTAGTAAATTATCTTGTAGGAATTCGGTATTATTGGTCCTTATAGACATGTTGTTATTAGTAGTCCCAGGGTAACTATGTTCTGCACTATGCACAAATAAAAATGAAATGCCCCATCTTCAGATACAGCAGCAGTAATTTAGCCATGAAGGGACACAGTAAAAAAGATTTTTACTGTGGTAAAAAAACTTGGTACTGTTTGAACCAAGCAAATTGAAGCTAAAAGAGAAAAAGTTGATTCTCAAGGCAGGGAAAGCTCTTATTTCACATTTCTCCCCGGCATTCAAATTGTCAAATTGTCAGTTTCAGCATGTTAAATCTGCTGTTGGCCCTAGATCTCTGTTGACTGTGTAACACTGAGAGAAACATCTACTTTGATTCAACAGAATAGCAACAATTTATTTGTATTTTGAATGCAGCAAATGTTCTCAGTGTGTGTTATCTGTGTCCCTGATTTACTTAACAAACAGGTCATGGCTTATGTGGCTCATATATTATATTCACTTGACATCAGTAACAGTTATTCCAGTGGTAGGATAAAGAGGCAAATTAGATCTCAACTGTGATTCATGAGAAAATATTGTTTCGCTTTTTTTTTAAAGGTTCATACCTCTGTGACTTGCAATTTTCCCATCAAGTACAGGATCTTCTTGCGAGGACCCAAAGGTATTCCTAATTCTTTGAAGTCAGTCTCCGAACACAGTGCCTAGTAACAAAATCCACACACCCCACAAATCCACACATTGATAAAGGCTTCCAAAAAATTATAATACACAATGTTAACAAGTGTTCAGTGATTTTACTATTGTTCCTTACCAGTGATTCCACATCCATCTGCTTCTCTTTAATCGTGTTGGCATACTCGCCCAGTCCTTCATTCCTAAGAATGTCTTCAAAGCTCTCAGAGTGGATAGTACTTTTGACAGGGCTCTGTTTCTAAGGACATTCCCAAGATTTACAGGTATAATATGTAAAAAATAAATGCACCGACAGACAGCAGAGAATCAGGATAAACCTATAATAATAATAATAATAAAAGAGGAACTAAACTTAATGCAATAACTAATGTATTCATTGCAGGAGTGGATCTAGACTGGGTGGCAAGATACTACTGATACTACAAAATACAATAAAATGTCAATTTGTTTGATGATCCTGATGAATTGTCCCTTCAATAGAGGACAGCAAATAAGTATATTTGCCTATTTTAGGTGTGGTAAAACAGCAATGTAATTTCTAGTTGACACATTTTAGGTGTGAATTAAACAGCACTGTAATGTGTAGTTGAGACATTTTAGCTGTGGTAAAATAGCAAGGTAATGAGTAAGTGATTAATTTGGATGTTAAGTTAAATAATTAACAATGTAATGATGAGTTGCAAAATTGGTACATTTATTAACGAGAGTTGTTTGGTTATTGGTAGTTATTACACTTTTGGCTCCTTCAAGGCCTACAAGAGATGCTGTTGAGGTGTTATCTTTATGTATATATTATTCTTGCAAAGTACTATAAATAGGCAAATACTGGTAACACAAAGTATCGCAGATAGATTGCGGCTAGTCTGGTTTGTTGTATGTTTTGGAAACTGCAAAGGCAGCTCGAGTCTAAGATGGATTCGAGAGACCGCAGATAGATTGCGGCTAGTCTGGGTTGTTGTATGTTTTTATTTTTATTTATATATATTGGGAAACCACAAAGACTGTGGCTCGAGATACCGCAAAGACTGCGGCTTATGTGTATTGGATTCCCGCAAAGACTGCGGCCTGTATTTTGTTGAGTTACATTATTTTTTTTAAATTGTTATTACTTTTATCACTTGTATTATTGTTTTTGGATTTTATGTAAAGCACATTGAGCTGCAATTCTTGTATGAAATGTGCTATATAAAAAGTATTATTATTAGTATTAAAGTATGTTAGCCATAATTTACATGTTTTTGTTGCATGCTCAGTACTGCACACGCTCAGTTGCATGCTACTGTGTATTCATATAATTTACAGTAGATGCATGATAATCAACATCCCATTTGAAAAACTATAAGGACTAGGATGTCCTTCTGCTGAGCATTAACACTTAACTTTTACTTTTTATCATTACTACTATTATTTCATCATACTTACTGTTGCTTCATCTGTGTAATATTTCTTTTGATTTGTAAGAAGGTCAAATAAGATCAGAGAACCTAGAAGAATAGACAGAAGGAATTCAAGTGGAGGTCACTGTTTTAAACCTAATCTTAAACTCAGAATCAGCTGGGAAGTCTGTGCATTTTAGTCTTATGTCTCAAATAACACATTTCATTTCTGGGTGATAAGTATTACTGAATTTACGTCCCCTATAAACATGAGTTTTGTCCAAATATGGCCAAAGTTGCACCAGAAGTAAAATGCTTTTGTGAGTGTAATGTTATCAATTAATACAAACCCAGACTGTGTCCAGCCAGTGACACAGCCCCAATGAATTGTGGGTGGCGCTGGAGAAAGAGGCGATGGAGGCGATTGATCTCAGAGGCAACGGTGTTTGCAATGGTCTGGCAGTAGGTGGGGCTGTTGTAAAAGAAGAGGTCCAACACTGTGCTATTGCTGAATTGACGTAGGCGACTGATACTGGGCAGGGTAATTCTCTGGATATCCCTGTTGAGAGTATGGAAGAGTAATTATATATGTATACATACAGATCATTTTTATGTTCAAAATGAAACATTCAGGTGAAATTATATTCAAAGTCTATTTAAAAAACAGATCAAAGTAAATCCTCTATTAAATCAAGCCCCGTACGTGTCCACTCCAGTTGCATCTCCATGTAACACTTTATGCCAGTTTATTGGCAAAAACTCTACCCGGCCAATGTCTTGTCCTGTCTCCTTGAAGTGAGTGCTCAGTAAATTAAGAGAGATACTCCGGAAGTCATTCACTACAGGAGAGAGAGAATGATCAATTTCAACAAATTACTTACACTGTATGTTCAGCACTGTGTGTTTTGCTTAAGCATTAGATAAGATGTCCAGCCAGAAATGGTTCAGTGTGGAAAAGCTTGACCTCAACCCCATCAAACACCTTTGGGATGAATTTTAACACCATCTACCAGCCAGGTCGAATCACTCAACATCCGTGCCCAACTTCACTAATGCCCTTGTGGCTGAATGTCAGTCAATATTTTTGGCCATATGAAGATCATAACACCATGTTTTTGCCATTTGCATCTACACTGGTATGCGCTGGTGTCAACATCTGAAGGTAATATAAAGTTTTAAGCAAGTGAAAGGTTGTCATACCACACTGAACAATTCCACGCATCTGAAGGTCACATGTTGCCCCAATTCCATGAACCATCATAACCAGGTGATCCACTTTGTCAGGTTCACCTGGGTGACAACAGCACATCAATTACATGGATGCTGGAAATGTTTTCTTACTATTTGCATGAAAAACTAATAAATGGACATATCATCAGTGACTTATACTGCACAGTTAACTGTTTACCAAAGATATGTTCTGTAGCTACGTACATCCTACATACAAAACTAACACCATAAACATTTTTGTTAGGCTTCTCTTAAAAAGAAAGCAAGAAAGTGTGACAAGAATTGTAATAGTTTGTTTGATGACAAGGTGGTACTGAAATGAATATCTCACGGTAATGCTAGATACAAAAGGCTGTTTGGAGACTCACCTGCGGGTATATCAACTGCTACATTCTCAAGACCCCTTTTAACTGTCCTAGGCCGGGGTTGATCAGAGGACGAGAGAGATGTACGGCCAGACTTGGTCAAGTCAGGTGGGTGATGTGTCATTCGCTAGGGTTAAAAAGCATTTAGACACTTGGTTCATTTATGTTTTACATGGATGGGCAAACCTGGTTTGACCTTTTAATAATGTAGATTTAACAAGTATGAGACAACAAACCAATGCCATGCAATATTTCAATCTTTATCATCACAATGCTCCCACACAGGGGCACCGCCAGGAATTTCGGGCCCCATGGCAAAAATTCCAAGTGGGCCCCCCCACCCCCCCCCACCCACACGGCGCAAATCGGACATATGACGTGTCGCGGTTGGCGCCCTCTGCTGGTAGTGCGGGAGGGTTAATTAATGGATTGCTTCTTGGAGTTCGATAGTAATGGGGAGACTGGGGTGCTGCTGACTCATCTGTAGTTAAGTCTGTTAAAAGGGGCATGGATTCGGGACAATGATTTAATCTGAATATCTTGCTAAATGTTTCCCTGCACTGATTAAATGTAGGCTAACACTGTACCCAGCTAACAAAATGACGTCCCCAGGACATCCCTTGTTAGCTGGGTAGCTAGATAGCTTATATGGACATTAAACCAACAGGTTAATACCACTCACAGATTGGCTACCCACCTTTCTTGGTAAAAAACTGGGTTACTGATTGAAACCCTCTCTTTTGTCTATCCTCTCTTTTTTCTCTGATCTTTCCAAAACCCTGATTTGTGTTTACGGCCCGGCATTCTAGCGACTAGCGCATCTACTGACTGCAACTAAACACCGTCACCGATAAGTGCGCTAAGGCAGGATCAAACCATTTCATGCAGATACAGGGGGATGGTCGGTCAATACTTTTTTTTACTTTTTGGTCAATAGGGATATTTAACCTTTATTGCCAAACACAAGTAAAAACAAAGAGATCATTCATTGTATTATTATATGTTAAATGTATTATATACTCGATGATGGTTTATATAATACAATTTTATATTACTTTTTGCCTATTTTTTGGGGGCCCCTGTCAGTCAGGGGCCCTTAGAATCGTCCTAACCTTTCCCCCCTATATGGCGCCCCTGCTCCCACATCACACTAGATATTAGTAACTGCATAATCCTATGCAAGCTGGTCAGATTTTGTGTCACTACTGGCATAAAAAGTTTCCAGGATGTCTTGCTGCTAGTTCTCTAGCCATAATATTTCCCTGAGCCTTTACTGCAATATTCTTACAACTGTGCCAAATATTTCATTTAGCACTGCTTATCATTGAACTGGCAATGAAATTGTGCATAGGGTTATGCAATTACTGATAATCAATGTAAGTAACTGTTACTGTAGCTACCTGTAGACTAGCTATCGCTAACTTGCTACACTGTAGCAACAGACATGCAACTACCAACAGATATAGTTGAGATATATCATTCCAGACCAGACTGTGTCTGATCAAGACAGAATTAATTGTAATCAGATTGCCATAACAGGTTCTTTATAGCAGATGTTCCTTCTATGATTTTTCGATCACGATCGATAGGAAAAGGGTTTGCTCGGGTTAGGGTTAGGAAAATGGTGCTACTTTAGAACCATGCAGACTTGCTTTAGTCAAGTAAGTATTCTAACCAGTGCCGGTCCTAGCACATTTCGTGCTCTAGGCAAGGTTTACCTACACCCCATCCCTGTTCATTTCTATGGAAAGCGCTCAGTGGCACAGTGAGGCAAGCGAGAGCGAGAAATGGACTGCACTATCTTTCAAGTTCCTGGCTTGTCCAGTTTTGCGCAGAACAGTGGCTTGACATGCTCCTAGCTCACAGGCTCGTGCGAGCTCACAACCAGCTGTACATGTCATACAACCAGTCGCGAGCGTGTAAGGCGTGTAGAGTCAGAAAACTGTCAGAATGGGGTACAAGTCTGATTAAGAAGCAGATACATGACGCGGACAAAAATACGAAATATGAAAAACTATGCTATCACTGTATAGTATTCCTTTCCAGGCATATTCTAGATGGAACTCACCAAATAAGTAGTTTTTTATTTGTGATTTGAGTATGATTGTCAACCAGGGCCGGGATGGGTAATCGGGAGAATCGGGAGAGCTCCCGGTGGGCCGCTTCACTTTTGGGCCGGTGGGCCGCTTCACTAATGGGCCGGTCGAGGATTTTTTTGTTGTTGACATTCGTCACGTTAGTCTATCTTCTCTTAAAGTAGGCTACGCACGTTCCGCATTCTGACACCTCAGCCTCTGCATGGGTTGTACCATGTGAGGGAGTTCTCCCCTCCCAGATAGAGTTGGTTGGGTCCATAGCCCGACTTTTCCAAAAAGATTTCTCAGATCAGCTACCGATAGCTGGGACGGGCGGCCCTACCGTAACGATACGCGTCAGGGAGGATGGATGGGAGCATGGCCGTAGTGATGGCATCACTAGACAAGGTTTTACCAATTGAAAAACGTCTGTTTATTTTACATAAAGCTCAAAAAACTATTTTGCGCTCAAATAATGGCCAAAAACTTTAGCACGCGCGCAATGCGTGCTCGGATTAGGTGTAGAAGTCCATATCTTGCATCACATCAAACCCATACGTCCTAAATTGGGGCTCCGAATGTTTACAACGTCTGGCTCCGTGCCTGATTAACACTCGGATCATTAAGTAGTCTCAAAAATGGTATCAATATAAAAAATAATACGATCCCTTTCTGTAATCATGATACCCCCCAGAAAAGTTCACTGCACCCCCAGTCAAAGCAGGCTGCATCCGGCCCTGTTTGGTATACAAAAAAAAGGAGAGGCAGTTAGAACCGAAACTTTACTGTACTGTAGCTAGCTGTACGTGCCAGTGGAGCGAGTGGTACGTGACAGTAGCTAGTGGTACATGCCAGTGCCTCTACTGGCACCTAGTGGTACGTGACAGTGCCTCCACTGGTACATGACAGTTACTGTTCTGTTGATAGTGGTATGCAAGTGTCATGTGGCAGTTGCATTGGGTGTCTTGCAGCTTTTGTTTACTGTCATGTAGCCTAACTGCCCCGCGGCCATTTTAGAATAGAATTGTTTAAGTATGTGTGGCGGCCTGCGGAAACCCGTGGATGTCACGGCCGCTCATTGTTGGCTATAAGCCATAAAAGATCGAAAATCGTTTTCGGTCAAAATTGAGATTTTTGATGTTTTGTATCGTTAACACCCTAAACTTCATTGTAATGTACAAAAAGTATATGATTACTTATGAAAAACTAATAATTTCAACGGTTCTTGGACATGTCAGCTAGCAAGATTTTCTAGCCATGTCAAATAAAATGCTTAGTTTGCCTGCTCTTTTGAGTGCTGCAGCAGCCCATAACAACTGATCAATGAAATAACTTGCTGAGAAGTTATTAATGTAGCCTATACTTAAACTGACATTTACATTCACAACGTCATTATGAACAAAAGGATTTTCTCCCATATCACGTTTTGACACAGGTCGACTTTAAAATGATGTAACTTTTGTGATAAAGATATCTGAGTGATTTAAACAGATTTGTATCCAGGAGAGTTTGTAGTTTCCAATATGTATAGGGTGTCATTAATTGACAAGGTTCTTCATATGAAAATAGTGAACTATTATTAACAACTATATTTACTCAGAGTATCGAAATGCAAATGTAGGCTACCTATATTGACTTCAGTTATTACAATTAATGATATACGCCACTAGGAGGCGCTGATAACAACACAACGATGTGCATTAGAGACGAGAGTCTACAACGGTGGCTCATGTGCACGCTTAAATTCAGTTACTGTGAGTAAAATAATTTGTTACTAATTCATTACGTGTGTACAAGTCTGCTTTACATTACAGTCACACCATTACACTATATGCAATATAATGTTTAAATCGACTACTTTGTATGGTGAGTTTGTAGTGAGACATCAAAAGTATGGTTTGGAGTCTGTTAGCATAAAACTTTATTTTTTATTTTTAAATATAGCCTGTTCTCCTATTCTAAAATGGCCGCGGGGCAGTTAAACGACAGTAAACAAAAGCTGCAAGATACCCAATGCAACTGCCACGACACACTTGAATACCACTATCAACAGAACAGTAACTGTCATGTACCAGTGGAGGCGCTGTCACGTACCAATAGCTACTGTCATGTACCAGCGGAGGCACTGGCATGTACCACTAGCTACTGTCACGTACCACTCGCTCCACTGTCACGTACCACTCGCTACAGTACAGTACAGTTTCGGTTTTAACCGCTACTGAAAAAAAGAGCCGGTCTTGGGCCTGAAACTCCCGGGCTGAAAAGTGCCCCCACTCCGGCCCTGTTGTCAACGCATTGTATCGGATTAAATAAACTGTAAACTTGAATACATCGTTTGTACATACTCCGTTGTTGTTCTCGCCCGGCAAAGCACACTAAATAGTTATATATGTTACTATTATGATGATGACGAGCATTGCTTAATTATTACTAGCTTACTGTTATTATTAATGCCATCATTGTGGTGTTAACTGACATAACGTTGCATAACCATAACAAT
Organism: Osmerus mordax; assembly: GCF_038355195.1. Classification (NCBI taxonomy): domain Eukaryota; kingdom Metazoa; phylum Chordata; class Actinopteri; order Osmeriformes; family Osmeridae; genus Osmerus; species Osmerus mordax. Next base: position 3,308,311 of record NC_090050.1, on the reverse strand, counting down.
ATTGTGGTTATCAGACAATTTATTAATCTTCGTCTTTGATCCAGATGAACATGTCAACAATCTATAATGACATATTCCACAATGTCACAAATGATGATATAATTACTGTCATGTCACATTACACAATTGTAAAATCTTCTTTAAAACAACGGGAATAAACTCTATACAGGGCAGGCAACCGTGGATCATCAAGCCCTTTCTCCCTGTTCCCCTCCCTGTGCTTATTCAGCTCCAGGTAAATCAGCGATCAGCTAATGTTACCTTTTGTGCTTGTACCTTGTTCGTACCCGCGAGCACAGTTCCAGGCAACATTTCTTGACATAAGCAAACAAATGGGGTGCTAGTTTACCCATTTGGGATTGGTTTCAAACTTAGCTTAACAACAAATATTCTATAAATATAGCTAGTAGTATGAGCCAGATTCGTGAGTAGAAAAATATTGAGGGAGATAGTTTTGGATATGTTGACTTGAGTTACAGTAATAGAATAAAATAGATTGGACGAGCCAGGTACCTAATTGGAAAAGCAATACCAGCAACATCCACCTGCCTCAAGACGGGGAGCGAGGGGTGAGGGCTTGCCTCAGTCGTTTGAAGCCAAAGGTGTGGGATGACATGATCCGCCTGTCCTCAAGGTAGCCTACATAAGACATTGCAGTTGACCAGGCCAACATTAAAGAGTAATTTGCCGTAATCAGTGCTATTGACTGCACACATGTTACAAATTGGGCACAATGGTTTGATTAATTAATTTTATGTAAATCGAGAAGGTTAGAACCTAATCAAATACCGGTTAATAATGTTCAATGTAGGGCTGTATGATATGACAGTATACCTTTTGGACGCCATAAACATTTATTCTGATGGATATTTTACTCGTAATATTTTATACGCTATAGTCTGGTTTGCAATTGTGGTCACAGAACTGTGTGACCCTTACCCGATGCATGCTCGAGTGACAACAAAAACCATGGAGGCCTCTCTGTGACCCATAAAGCGAAACTCGTATGCTACAGTTGTATTTAGGTTTTTCTGTGTAATTGGAGCCAGCTATTTCCAAGAATTTCTTTTATGAGGCTGAGGTACATAGCTTAACATTCCCCTCATCTGGTTGCAGAAGGTTTGAGAGACCACACCACTTTTCACTTGCAAGCAATATCACTGCCTGCCGCCGCCAAGTTTAAGTCCGCTATCCAAATAAGTTATTTAAGTTTAGAGGAAGACCGGAAGTAAACTCCTCACCAAAGTTATGGCAAGCAGAACATATTTTAATTGCTTGTACTAAATAAAATAACAAATTATGTCATTAACCGGTTACCATTATTCAAATAAATGTTTGTGTTCCAGAACAAAAACACTAAAAGGTTTTGTTTTTGTTCCTAACAAAATGTCATAAAATTATTGTTCCTTGAACCGGTTCAAAGCCTGGAATTAGAATGATGTAAAACACTCAGTACCTTCCTACCTAGCTGCTGGAATGTTACCCTATATTACCCACAGCTAATCATTGATGTCACAGACACAAAAGTAGAGTTAGACAGAAAGCAAAATAACATAAGAGATGTGTGGTAAAAAAAGACATTTGTGATGTCTAGTTGCTGTCCGAATTTTACACTACTGACTCACTCACTAGTCTGTTTATGGGTACACTACCCATTCGTGATTAGATATCAACTGAACAGCGCTTGAATGCACTGCTTATCAGAACACTGTTGCTTCATGGCTACTTCATCACATGGATACTTCTAACAGGTGTGTCATGTTGCAAAGAACATATTATCAATAAAATTCTTCCACAAATATGACATTGAAAGAACCACCATATACCGTAGCATGCAATCCACAGACTTAATCTGAAGCAGCATTGTCACATTGGCTATGCTGAATAAACACAGAGTAAACACTCTTAACATTTGATAAAAATTTGATTTCTGTATTTATTTTTGTGAAAATACTTTGTCTTATGTTTTATGTACAGACAGTGTTATATTTCATATTTAATCTAATCAAATTAAAGGGCCCCTACTCAAAACTTTTTTTTGCTTATGTTTATCTTACCTAAAAAGTCTGACCTTGACTAAACTGACTGTATCCGAGTAAAGTTTCTCAATAGAAAGGTTTTTCTTGCATTAATCTATGGAAATTGGGGGCTGTCTGTTTATTAAGTAGACCAAGTATCAAAGCTGTTTAAAGGCAGGCTAGGTAATGTTGTTGAGAAGCACTTTTTGACATATTTTCTGAGATAAACTTCACATCCTGATAGCAACCAATACATCTAAAGGTTTTACAGTAAAATGAAATAAATCCGATATCTGTGGGCATTGCAGGACTCCAATAAACACAATTTAGACTACTTAAGGTGTTTACAAGTAAATAGTAACTTTCCATACCTTTGGGTCATGTAATACCACCGTTTCTCCAGTGGGGAACTGTAATCTTCTCTGCCAGTCATTCAATGTTGCTGATATCATGTAGGCATCCTGTCAATACAGACACATTTCGACATTTTCGAAAATCCCTAGTGCTTTTGCAATATGTCTGTGATTACCAACATACAGTAGCTTTGAGAACTGTATTTTATAGATAGCAGAATCTGACACTGGGGTCACACAAGTAACTTACTTTTTGTTAAAGTTACACTACATGTAACATGTTCTACAAGTACATGAATTGCTGTCTATTAAAGCACTTTTTTGTACATGTACCTCCAGGATAAGGCTGATGTCCTCTGGGTAAGGTACGTAGGTAGTCTCTTTGTCGCCCCTATGGAACCACGAGCATCGTCGTACCTCCAAGGGCGGCTGCTCCCAGTAGGCCGCGTGGCGCCTCCTCTCTTTCAGACGGACATCAAAACGCCTGCCCTCTGTGGCTACAATAACCTCCTCCTGCTCCCCTTCATCCACACTATTCTCCTTAACTGAAACATTATATTTGTCACTTTAACACACTGGGTCTAATAACACACAGTAAACATAAATTATTTTGACGCCAACTTTTAGCGTCTGCTAAAATGCCGTTATGTCTACCTTTTGTAGACATAACATGTAAATACCGATTCCCTTTTTAATCAGATAGTATTTCATTCTTACAGGGTTAAACAGTACATAAAATACATTTTACATGTTAGCACTATGTAAAGTAGCCATGTTTTGTCTTAGCCTTTACTGGTTTACTAGGTGTACACATTCAAATCCGATTAAAATATGGTTTTGGGAGTCCTACCTTGCCAAGGGCATAGGTTTGTTTTCAAATGTGGATGGGACATATTTTTTATAACTGAGGATGCTGCCGTTCAATATAATGTGGGTGGGTCGAATTTGCAGTTTTCACAAAGAAACTTATGCCCCTGTTGGTTACAATTCTCAGAAGACGCAGATTTGGGTAAAGGGAGATTGCTCAGGAAGTATGACTGGATTTCTAGATCCAGTGGCTAGTCAGAACTGATCAAATTAGAGCACTTTCCTTCAATTTAGTTGCAAAATGTTTTAATGTTTTATTAAAAAGCTTTTTAACAACGTTTTTTAAAAGTCCTACAACCACTTCCATATTTTCCACATTATATAATATCCTAATGTTAATGAAATTGGCAATGGTGACAGTTGGTCAGTGTAATTTTAGAATCTAATTATTGTTAAATTGTCATTATAATATATATTATTGGGTGTGCTTGCCTCTTTGGTAAGGCACAACCTATATTCTCTCTCATATATATTATTATTTATTAGTGTGTTTGCTGAAAGCAAAGATTTTTTAGGGGCAGAAATACGGCAGAGGGGATGCAAAGAAACGTGGGAAGGTAAATTTGCCGGCTTTTGCTGCATCTCAACGGTGTGAGCTGCTATCGCCAGAAGATTTCTGCCATCCAGGTCACCGCGGGTGTCACGTGACTGAAAACTGAATAAAGACCATCTGTTCTCAGTTCATATATGATTTTCTCTATCACTCTTGCGAACGATCTGTGACTTAGGTAGCATGTCCTTCGTGACTGATCACAAAGTACTTTTAATTACTTTTAACTTTTAATTCTATATTTGTACAAACTAAATAAATTGTATTGACACCGGCATTCTTGACTGATCGTATTACACAGGGCCACTAGAATTTTCCATTACAGGAGCCGTTTTTAACTCCTCCCCGACTGCAAGCGGCAACGTTCACCGGTCGTTTCATGCAGTCGATGTTGAACGCACCTATAGTTTTTTCCTTGACATACATCATGGCTTGCAAACGACCGAAGCATGGCAGTTAGCCCCGTCTCTCTCCTCCTCATAGCATTTAAAGCTACAGACACAGAAACGGCACATCCTCAGGAAAGCTCATTGTGGGACTGCTCGTAGTGGCTGTAATTCTGCACCAAGGCTGAATTTGGGGAAAGAGACTTCAGATACAGTATTAGGGGACCACTAAGTTCTAGATTAAAACATCCAAAAACAGCATGCCATGGGACCTTTAAATACTTTCATCACTTTTCTCACCTACATACTTTCACACTGGTTAAGCAAAAAAAAAGCTTAGCTCTCAAATCCATTCAAACATCTATTGACAGCTGTCAAACTCTTATAAAATCAATGAAAGATAGTCTTTTCATCACCATATGTCTAACCTTTTCAAGCTATAGACCTATAAACACTGTTCAAACCTTATTGCATATCATTAAGTACTTGAATAACATTTTCTCACCTACACACTGTCACACTGTTTAAGCCAAAAATTACTTTCCTAATTTAATTGATAAACTGTAGGGGTGTAACAATTCACTCAGCTCACGATTTGATACATATCACGATACTGGGTTCACGATAGGATACGTATTGAGATATGTTGAACCCCCTCCAAAAATTCAAGAATGTGCAATATGTCTGGATTTTATTTTTTACTTCTGTTTGTTAAGTTTGTGTGTTCATTTGTTTGTCACTGAACAACAAAAATGATGTTTTACATGAAATTAGAAGACAGAACTTAAACCTTTAGCTGCGTGAGTTCTAAATATTTCCAACAATACCCACAGTGTTAGTTATTTTTTTGTTAATTAATTATTAATTCGTTTTTGTCTATCGGAAAATATTCAATTGGAATGTTCGAAACCACATATTTGTGAATTCTATTGATATTTGGGCTAAAATGTTACTGTAAAAAAAAAACTGGCACACACAACGTCAAACACTTAGGGCCCTATTTAAACGATCTGAAACGCAAGTATAAAATTTGCTTTGTCCTTATATAGGCCCTACATGTGTCTTGCCACTATTGGTCAAACCGGTTTGATCCGTCATTACTGCAATTAGCCTGAAAAATTTGGGTAAAAGTGTACGCAGTGGCGTAACTAAAGGGAGTGCAGCTGCACTAGGGCCCGTGGCGAAAGGGGGCTCGTCCTCGATCTCATCGTAAAAGTGAGACAACCTGACCGGGCCCCTTGCTCCGCTCTAAACACCGTAAGTAGTAGCCTACATATGATCCAGTCCCATCAATTCGCAAACATTTCTCAATTATGGTGTCAGTTATTGGGTGTGCTTTGCCTTCGGCAAGGGCACAACCTTTGTGCTCTCACATATATATTATTATTATTATTATTATTCTTTTTGCCCCCCTAAAACTCAGTCAATATTTGGCCTACATAGACAAAGTAGGTGTCAAAAGTTTCGTCTTGGTAGCGATTGAGTTGCTTCTATTGGAATTTACGTTCCGTTGCATGGTTTAGGCTGAAGTTAAGTTTTTGTGGCGAAAAGTGAAGCTAACAGTGGCTAATTTGCTAGCCACAGTCACTGACGTTACTAACGTCACTAACGTCACGAAAACACGCGTGACTACCTTTGGCAGAACATTCGTTTCGCATCTGTTAACTTGGGGGATAGCTAGGCTAACTATAGCTTTACTGCAAGGCAGCTGCAGAAACGCCACAAGAAAAGAGGCCAGGGTGATAACTATTTACTCATTTTACTTTGTGATATGACACACAATTGTGATGTGTAATGTACAATATAAGCTGATATTATTAAGGAAGTACATCTACTTTCGGAAACAGTAGTCTACTATTTCACTGAAGTATTAGCATCATGACATTAGCCTGTGTTGCCCGGGCAACACATACTACAGTGGTCTATGATGTAGCGTTATCTGTTTTCAATCGTTAAAATAAACATTCCTCACATATACATTTTCGTTGTAGGATTTATTCTGACACTAGTAAACGATTTGGTGAAATTACCATTACCTGTCGTTTTAAACCAGTGTAGCTCACTGCAACGCTGTAGCTTACGCGAGACACACTACAAAAACTTCTACACTACACAGCTGTTTAGGAAGTCAAACAGCGACAGAACATGTTCGGCACTCTCCTTACTTAAATCAAAAGTCTATCTAACTACTAACCTGAACTTCATTGCCACAGCCTAAACGTTGTCAATCTGTTCATGAAAATAATTAATTTCAGCCTAAACCGTACAACGGAACGTTAAATCCAATTCAACCAACGCAATCGCTACCAAGACGAACACAGCAGTAGTCTAGTACTGTACCGTAGTAGTACAATTTACCGGGGCAGCTTCTCCACACAGGGCTATATCGCATTTTGCGTTGTTACTGACAATGGTCGCTACCAGTGAGCTTTTTATGAATGAGCGATTTTCCACTAAATAAATGTCAAGCTTATTTACGTTTTGGGGGGCATATTTTCAGTTAGCAGATGGTACTGTTTGAATCGCGATTCAATCTTCTACTGCCGGTAACATCGTAGAATAATCTTCAAAGGGGGTTCTTTATTCATGAATGAATGCAATATGAGTAGGCTAAATGCTTGAAAATATCACGAGAAGGGAAAAACTTAAAAGGACGTTTAAGTCATAGAGATTAGGTAAATTTTTACACCGGTCTGCCAAATTTATTCGTTTTGATTCAACGATGAGGCTGCCTCTTGCAGGGGAAATGAGAAGACATCTATTTCATTCTACACTTCACTCGTATTTTCAGTTGTAAATGAGCAGCAAAAAAAATATGCTTTTAAATCTATGTAATCTTTATAAATAATAAGTATGCATTTTTATATAACATATACAGAAATATCAGTTGTAAAAATGTCATTCAAAAACGGACCCCTGTGCAACCGACGCAAGCAAGCACACCCTACAATTTCCCCAGAAATTGTACCCTCTCTAGTTCATAATTATTAGCTATCACCTGCCTAATACACATTGGGCAGGTGCCCAACAAACAGTCAGTCTTAACAACAGCAAATAATTCATTTTTCCTCATTTGCTGAATTAAACAAATCTTGTTTTTATTAAGTAATATTGCCATCGAAAAATAGCAAGAATGTCTGGGTAATATTGTTGTCAAAGATTCCCGCCCACCCACACACGATTGTTCCCATCCTGTTGTTGGAATACCACAGTTGTTGTTGGGATACTACAGTTGTGTTGCATTTGCGTTTTGAAGCGAAGTAGGCAACCCATGCCCTTCAAACATAAAAGTGGCTCCAAAAAGCGGCAGGAACGAAAAGAGCAAAATGTAAGTTGTTGTAATGTTTACTTTCTGGTATAGCCTAATTGAATGCATTTAGACATGGCTATTAAACGTCATAAAATGCACATATAGGCCTAGGCTAAGGCAGCAGCCAGGTTAGATATTGTAAACTATGTGCAGGAGGATTTAGTCGGAAAATACCTAAAGCTAGATAGACTAAACGTAAGCTAGCATATCTAGCCGACGTCGGCAAGACGTGTGCTATCTTGGTATTCACTAGCAATTTCCTGTTGCAGGCCTAATGAGTCGGACAGAGAGGATTGCAGTGAGTCAGTTGTGGTCAGTGATCGTCAAACCGAAGCAGGAGTTGCCAGTGATCAGGAGGACCATGTTGAGGAGATGCCAGTCAGTGCAGAACAGGATCAGACCAGAGCAAGATCAGGAGGACTGTCTTGTTACCCCACAGACAGGGGGAGTTTTGATGAAAATATCTTGGACGCTTCATTTAAAAGATATATACTTACTACTGGCTCTTGCAAACCTAAAGGTCCTTTCCCTAGGAATCAATTCAATCGTTGCTTTTCAGAGTCATTTTATCACATCACAACAAAGGCCGGTATCAAACTGCCCCATGGTTGGCTTTGCTACTCAACAAAATTGTATTGTGCCTACTGTGAACCGTGCTGGCTGTTTGGGGATCACAGTTCACCTCATTATAACAACACGTGGGTGAAGGGGGTTAGAGACTGGAGGCATTTAGCAGAGAAAATAGAACGTCACAAATCCTCTCAATCTCATGTCACAGCATGTGTTGTCTTTGAGCAATGGAAACTTAATGGCACCATAGATGCGCAGTTGGAGAGGGATGTTAGAAATGCAGCACTCTTTTGGAGACAGGTGCTGGAGCGCATTGTTAATGTAACGCTGACCCTGGCTTGCTGTACATTTACATTTAGCAGACGCTCTTATCCAGAGCGACTTACAGTAAGTACAGGGACATTCCCCCCGAGGCAAGTAGGGTGAAGTGCCTTGCCCAAGGACACAACTTCATTCAGCAGAGCCAGGAATCGAACCGGTAACCTTCAGATTACTAGCCCGACACCCTAACCGCTCAGCCACCTGACTCCCTGTAACATTTCTTTCAGGGGCCATAGGGAGGTATTGGGGCAGCCAAACAGGGGGAATTTCCTTGCTATAATCGAGCTCTTGGCAGGCTATGATCCTGTGCTCGGGTCGACTAAGTAGCTTAGCCCCGCCATCAAGAACAAACTTATTTACATTTTGTCTCAGCGAGTCCAACAGGACATCGTAGCTGATATAAATAAAGCAACGTTCTTTTCTGTAGTTATGGACACTTCGCAGGATCTGGCAAAGCGTGACCAACTCAGCCAAGTGTACAGATATGTGACAATAGTTGGAGATGCTATGGATAAAGCCGTCGACATAAAAGTAATGGAGTCTTTTTTGGGGTTTGTGGAGACGGCGGATACATCTGCTTGCGAATTAGCAAATAAGGTGCTGGACAGCATAACCAGAAATTCACTTGACTTGTCGAAATGCCGTGGGCAGGGCTATGACGGAGCAGCCAACATGAGTGGTCTTTATTCAGGGGTACAAGCCAGAATAAGTGAGATGGAACCGCTAGCGACCTATGTTCATTGTGCAGCGCACAATTTGAACTTGGTGCTTAATGACGCTGTGAAAAACATTCCCGAGATGGAACGTTTTTACAATACAATAGAGCACATCTACGTTTTCTTTGCACAAAGTATTAAAAGATGGGCCATGCTCACCAACTCTACACAGTCCTCAGCTCACCCAAACGTGACTCTGAAGCGACTATGTCCTACTCGCTGGTCTTCGAGATACGAGGCACTATGTGCCATACGGTACAGGTATGTCGATGTATTGAAAATACTGACAAAAATCGTACTGACGGGTGAGAAAAGGGATGAGTGCAACTTAGCTGCTGGGTTGAGGAGATCAATGGAGAAATTTAGTTTAATTTGTCTTATGGTTCTCCAGACAAAGGTGTTAGAAAGTGTAAATGCAGTGTCCAAAGTACTCCAAAAAACAGATGTAGACTTGCATAAAGCAATGGAATTGCTGGATAATATTATTCAGATCTTATCTGACTACCGGGGTGATTTTGACCAGGTCAAGGCTACAGCCCAGACACTCGCAAACAAATGGGGGGCTAAATGGGGAGTCAGGTGGCTGAGCGGTGAGGGAGTCGGGCTAGTAATCCGAAGGTCGCCAGTTCGATTCCCGGTCATGCCAACTGACGTTGTGTCCTTGGGCAAGGCACTTCACCCTACTTGCCTCGGGGGAATGTCCCTGTACTTGCTGTAAGTCGCTCTGGATAAGAGCGTCTGCTAAATGACTAAATGACTAAAGATATATTTGAAAAGCGTCACTTTGACGAGCTCTCAGAAGATATGCGTTTGTCGGATGCAGAAACATATTTCAGAGTGCACATTTTCAATGCTAATCTTGACATCATAATCAGACAGCTTTACCAACAATTCAGTAGTATGCGAGCAACCTGTCATGTCTTTGATGCTTTACACCCCAGTACCCTTCAACTCGCAGGAGATGATGAGCTGTTTGGAAAGGCAAAAGTTTTGTCTGCCCACTATGACAGGGATATTGCGCCCACGTTTCCAGCGCAACTCCTATCATTCAGGTCCTGCTTTAAAGTAGCGATCTCTCAGCAGTCATCAGTGCAACAGATAGCAAAAATGCTGATTGTTGATAACCACTCTGTTACATCAGCATTTGGGGAGGTGTGCACAGCTCTGGTATTGTTTCTTACAGTACCTGTGACCGTAGCCACAGCAGAGAGATCATTTTCTAAACTAAAGATGATTAAGACTTACTTAAGGAGCAGCATGGGGCAGGAGAGACTGAGTGGATTAGCTACCCTCTCCATCGAAAGCATCCGAGCCAGGGAGTTGAACATTTCTGAAATTATTGAGGAATTTGCTCAACGCAAGGCTCGTAGGATGCCATTCTAAACGGCATGTTACGTTTTTTTCATACGAATAATGCTAGCCTACTTGAAATGTATTTTTTCGCTTCAATGTCGTAATAAGAATAAGTTACTTTGCGCATAAGCCTAATATTGTTGGAGGAAGTTTTTTTGTTATTGGTTGCAGCAGATGAGGCGCTGACTGTGGATCCGCTGTCGAGTGTCTGTTCCCATAAATCCATGCAAATGTTAGTAATTCACAATTAGTTTGATTACCCCCTGAAGAAGATGTATGAATGTTTTCCCATGTGTTTGTCTATCTGCTCATTAAATACTGTTTCTCCGAAATCAGTTTGATCGATGAAATACTGTGTTCATTGGTGTTGTCATTAAAACATAGCAACCCTTGTAGCAACCCTTAATTGTAGCCTACATCATAAGTATATTTCCCTGCACATCGCTATGCTCAACACTCAATAATTTCGCCTGACGATAGGTCGGTAAGGGGCCCGTTGGTGAGATCTGCACTCGGGCCCGCCAAGTCATTGTCACACCGCTGAGTGTACGCTAGATTTATGCCTTTTTTTCACATCTTCATGATGACAATGATTTCCCTTATGTGGTAATATTTTGCCTTGTAATTATGTATGGTTTGCAAAAATGGGAACTGCTGCGTCTGTGTAGATGAGAGAAGCAAAGTGTATGCGTGTTATGCACACGCTACATTATGGTCAAGCATGCACCCTTAAAACAGCATCTGAATAACCCGCCACTGACTTTAGACGTTTTTCCTGGTCTGTGGCGGAATTGTTTTCTGAAACTGCAAAATAGCACCAGGGAATGTTTGCGCCCGGAACTAGCCTCTTCTTTTCGCTGAACCGCCCCCGGGAGCGCAATTCATTCCCTGATTTACCGGCGTGCGTATGTGGGAGAGGTTGCGTGCTGTGCATGTGTGACACATGTGCAAGAGGTTACGTGTTGGTAGCTCAACCAGTAGGATAAAACGGATGGCATATCTAAAAGAGTATCGCCATGACTCTACGATACATATTGTTACATTTATGCACCGCGATGTATCGTACCACGATATATTGTTCCACCCCGAATAAACTGACATGCTTTTTGGGAGAAAAAAAACGGAAATGGTTTTAAAGGCACAAATGTACTTACTTACCTGCTGCAAGCTACATTTCTAAGCTACCAATTCCATTCATACATCAATTATGTTCAAGCTGTCCATCTGTTTACTGCTGTAAAACTCTATATTTTAAATGTTGCATGCTTTAAAATCAATGGAAGTCAATTGCATTTACTCTTCATCACCCTTATTTTCTACTAATAATAATATATTTTATTTGTAATGCACTTTACATTTGAAGCAAATCTTCAAGCTATAGGCGTATGTGAATTCAAGATATCAAAACAAAATAGTTTCAACTGCTTTGAGCAAACACACAAATCTTCTTCAGAAAATGTTACTTTTTTAGTTTTATTAGTGAGTTAGTGGAGACCGACTCAGTGAATAATTGAAGTAGATACCCGCGAGGTGTTTTTCCCAATGTGGAGACCCAGTCACATGACCCCCTACTAACAGTCTCTTTACAATTTAATATCACTCAATACTACACCAAAAACGTCTAGGATCGTCAGATTTCTTGCAGAAATAGTTTATTGATAATGTGAGCTCAGTTGGACAGTACTGTATTGCCATTCGCCTCAGTCAGGCTCTTTCACTGGCAGTCTTGATTCATTATTTACTGTCTCCCTGTACACCACCTCGCTTGGACCAATCATCACCTCCCATGGCTTCTCCTACCACTGCTACACTGACGACACGCAGCTTTACCTGTCGTTCCCCCCGACTGATCCAGGGATCTCAGCTAGGATCGAGGTCTACCTCACAGACATCTCCGCCTGGATGACCAAGCACCACCTCCAGCTGAACCTCGCCAAAACAGAACTCCTCATCATCCCGGCCAAACCCTCCATCTCTCACAATCTCTCAATCACCCTGGGATCTGCGACGGTGACCCCTTCATCCTCTGCCAGGAACCTCGGGGTGACCATGGATGATGAGCTCTCCCTCACAGCCCACATTGCTGCCGTCTCCCGGTCGTGTAGATTCACCCTCTACAACATCCGGAAGATCAGGAGATACCTGTCTGAGCATTCCACCCAGCTGCTAGTCCAAGCACTTGTCCTCTCAAAGTTGGACTACTGAAACTCGCTGCTCGCCGGTCTCCCAGCATGCGCAACCCGCCCTCTCCAAAGGATTCAGAGGCCCGTCTGGTCTTCAATCTACCCAGACGCTCCCATGTTACCCCGCTCCTCATCTCCCTCCACTGACTTCCCATCACGGCCCGTATCAGATCCAAGACTGCACCCGACTACATCAAGTCTATGCTCCAGCCTTACACCCCCACCCGCCACCTACGGTCTTCTTCTGACAACCGTCTGGTGGTTCCACTACTCGGGAGCGCCCGGTCCCAACACAAGCTCTTCTCCTGTCTGGCCCTCCAATGGTGGAATCAACTCCCCACCTCCATCAGAGACACTGACTGTCTCCCCACTTTCAAGAAAAGGCTTAAGACACACTTATTCCGGGAGTACAACGCTACTTAGGAATGATTGGCTGGACCTGATGTTTCCTCCTGGATCACAATAACTCTTATTGAGAGACTTGTTGCTCTTGTTGGTTAATTGTAACTGACTTAAAACTAATGTACTCGCTGTGAAATATATTTTTGTTGCTTGCTTTTTTCCACAGGTACACCATTGCACTTTTTGAGGTTCATGTTGTTTAATTGTAACTTGTTTAACAACATGCTCTTATGGTTCTTCCCTTTGGGACTTATTTGGTTTTCACAATGTATGCTTCATGTTTTGGCTGCCCGCAATGTTTTTGGGGTCTCATTGTTTATGATCATTGACCTTTTTGATTCACTTTTGTAATGCTCTCTTGGAAGTCGCTTTGGATAAAAGCATCTGCTAAATGAATAAATGTAAATGTAGTATTTTTAAGTGGCCAGGGAGAGGGAAGTCTGGGCCTCCCTGCTTAGGTTGCTGCCCCCGCGACCCAACCCCCGGACAAGCGGCAGATGACGACGACGACGACGTATTTTTAAGTGTAAATGAGCAGCAACAAATGTATGCTTTTTAATCTATGCAATCTTCCTACATAAGTATGAGTACTTATTTGAAATATACAGAAATATCAGTTAAGTACACCCATGAAAATGTTTGGATGTTAGATATTAGTTTTTAACAATTGGTTTGGAGGTATAGTAAAAAAGGAAAGAAAACTGCCCCAGCTGCACCTCACCTTTCCCCCCAAAAATGTATTTTACTCCACCCCTTTCCCCATTTTTTATTTTAGGATTGTTTTGATGTTGTCAAACTATTAACACAATAACAGTAGAGACCAGTGACCAGACAGGTCTTCCCTACATCCATTTTCAAATACAAAATAAACCACCTTGTGCCAAATTCCAACAGATGAGGCAACGAGTTTAGAGGTTGCTGCTGTTTCAATGCATGATTGTGGAGTTGGCGACCTTTGGGATTAGTAAATATATTTCCATTTATCCTGCTTAATTAGGTACAGTGCACCACGATGCATTGCAAGAATCCTGCACCTACCGTGACAAAATGCTTCTTCGAGTCTCTGGGAGTCCACCACACTGAATGGTATCCATGAGTCCTTAGAGTCTGCCTGCTGGCAGTAGAACCAATGGTGTTGCACTGGCTCATAGATTAATGCTGCACCATCCATGGCAACAAAGCAATAAACTAGAAAAGGGTAGAAAGGGTTGGAATTACAGTGGAATTAGGTTGAGTATTGTAGATGTAGTCATCTGAACGGTTAAGGTTATATTTTTCCTAAAGGAACTTCATTGGTAATGACATACGGTCTACGTTTAATGACATAATGCATTTTAAGGAATCATACTGAAAGAACTTAATATGACTCACAACTCACGAGTATGTACTTTTAAGAAATACAATTTGTTGGTAGTGGTAGTAGTTCACTTAACTTCTAACTACAGTACCCTTTCTGAAGATGTTGTAGAGACTTGCCAGCACGAGTTGAGCGACCCAGTGATCAGTTGCTCTCAGATGTTCCTTAGGACCCCTTTACTTTTGTTAAATATTACCTCAAAAGTGATTACACGTCAACAAGGTTCATGTTTGAGTGATGCCCTATTTCACAGCTAACTTTATTTATTCAACTCATGAAAATTGAGTCAGACTATTTGGTTACTTTTGTTTCCACGATATGCTATTCTTTTCCACTTTATATGCCCAAATTATGTGGCTGTTGCTGTGTAAAAATAAGACATTTTTGTATAGTTGAAGCTGTTTATTCATGAACATAGTCCCAGGGTAGATGCAGTTAAAGAGTATCAATGAGAGGGTGACAATAAAAACCTTTCATGGGTAGAATAACAGATTGGGCACATCACCAAACAGCAGAAGAGTGTTAAGAAGAGCAAAATACTGCTAGTGCTGAGGCATCAAACCGACACTGGGAGTATACAGTAGGCTGTATCTTTGTATATTACACAGCACAAACAATGTAAGATTCGGTAGGAAGTAGGATTCAGATATATTTATGAAACGTAATTACCTTTACACAGCTTTAGGCATAAAATGAGTGTGCCTGTCACAAAATCAGTTGTTAAAATGACAGAGAATTAATCCAAAAATGTTTCAAATAGGATCTTGAAATGGTAACGAAACATAGTTTCATGACATTGCATCCAAGGTACTTTCCATTTATGGTGCTAAGAGCTTATCTCAACCATTGTGATGTTTTCATTTTTATGGTCTCATGCCAATGACATCATCAGGGTCAACGGTCAGTTTCCACAGCCACAAAGTTGTGGGGAAATACCTACAGTACATAACAACGCCGACATTAGATTTTGATTACAAACAGATATTTGACAAGACAAAAAACATATATATAATGAAAGCAGTGTAGCAAAAACCTATACTACTACCAGTAATATTCTACTGTAAAAAGCTTTGGTTGAAAGGCTGAAGATTTAACATTTTATAACAGTTTTACAAGTTAAGTAGGCCTTATAACTATTACATATTTTATATCCATATGTACAGTATTGGATGTGCATGGCAGTTGGCAGATTTTCTTACAAATGTTCTTGTCCTTTAGCACACAGTGTTGCAATCCTGAAACACACTGTTGTACAACATGAACCACTAAAAGATAGCTTACCCTACATAGATTGCATGGGCAAAGTTCCCTGGTCAACAAACATAATTTAAATAATTGTTTAACAGGTCATATAGACAATGTAAAGAAAGACTCAGTACACTGATACCCCTTTCAAACTTAGACAGTTGTCTTTCTTATTGTCCTTTGCATCATCTTAGACGCAGGAGGTGACCTCCTGCCTCTAACCAACCAACCTGAACCTTGGGGGGTTTAGGTTGGTTGAGGGGCAATTCTATAGGCGTATGTGAAGCCCTCTGTGACAATGCTTGTAAAAATGGCTATACAAATACATTTGATTTGATTAGGTGAGGTCCAAAGTGCTGGGGCACTTTGTTCACTTAAGTATTATGAGTATGGACGTCTTCATCCCCACTACACTGTATTAGACTGAACTGACAACAGTGTCATAATGATATAAGGTGACACAAATTGACTGAACGAATACAGAACAAAATACTGTAATTGTACAATATGTTCTTCTAAGAAGAAGAATTTGAAGGCCGTCAATGTATGACCTGGCACGGGCAATACCCGTTTTAAGGAAAAGATATTTCAAGCTTAGGTTTCTGACAACACATATCATATTTTAATCATCTACATAATGTTTTGGAGGCGTTTGCCATGGCCTCTGTTGATTGACAGGATTTAATTTATGGTGTCTCTGCGGCCTTCAATTAGTGAAGCTGGTTAAACTAGCTCCTGTGCCCCGTCACTATGAGAATGACTTGAATGTCAGATTACTTGTACTGTATATTTTGTCTACATAGGTTTGGGAGAAATTTGCTAAGCATGTCCATGAACAATATTTAGAAATTTGCTGTTTGTAATTTTGTTTCAGTGTATTTATTTATTTGTGTCAGTGTGGTGCTGTTGCCTTCCTGGTGATTGTGAAATAAAGACTAAAGATTTGTGCTTTCCTTCTTTTCCAAAACCACAATTCAAGTAACGATCACCAATCAAATAATCAAGCACATCTAATAGGGGTGTGACGATACACTCAGATCATGAAATGAGACGATACACAATATTTGGTTCACGAGAATGAGACACCATGATATTTTACACTATTTGTAAGAAAACGTCAATGACAAAACACATGACTGGAAAAATTGCTTTTTATTTGACTTAAAGTCACAAAATGCTAAAACATCCAGGTGCATTTTTCATCTTGTAATGAATGTCATTTCAGTTCTACTTTCTGAGTATGAATTATCATAATGAAGTTAAACTCAGAACAATATGCAAGCACTGTAAAAGGTTTTGCCACAAACTTGACTGACTGGCTTCTTTCCTGTATGATTTATCATGAGTCTCTTCAGACCTTATAACCAGGCCCGCCCATAAGGGGGGAAAGGTTTCTGGGGCCCAGCCGCGGTGCCATCAATAATCATGTTCATCCTTAATATTTCGCGAGCGCAGAATTCCGCCAAACCCGCAGAATTTCAAATAGAATGCATTGGTCTGAGGCAACATTTAAATAAACTTGTCAACTCATTATGTCTCTATTCTTTTGAAATATATTTTACCTGTAAACAGAGCCCATTGCCACCAGTGTAGGTAGGTCTGTGATAGCAATCGAAGGAAGTCTGTCAACCCATAAACTGATACAGTAACGTTACGTTAGACTAGCTACTGTAGCCAATGTTAAAAATCCCAAGATTCAGCCCTGAAGATAATTGACACAGAAAGACTTATCAACCAAATTACGGCAAATTAGGGAGTTTTCAGGTGATCCTTATGAGGATGGATCAATACTTTTTTGCAAAGTCGGTCAACATTCAATCATCAAATGTTTCTTCAAATATGATTTAGAGCTTAGAGATGGTTACACTACGGAAAATTGCCTCACATCAGCTGCAATGAAAACGCTGATGTGTATCATTATTGCCTTGGCTTTAACATTCGACTGTGGAAATTGAGGTGCAAAGGCATTTATCAGCGTTGTCTGGCCTTTCAGTGTTTTCTTCCCAGGCACGGTTGATTTTAGTAGAGAGCTGTGGTGGTTCTGTACGTGTCTTTGCATAGTACTTGTGTTAGCAGCATTGCACGTAATTATTTTCTTACGGTGCTTGTTCTCATCTTGTCTGTCACTCTGTTGCCATTTATTGTTTCCACCGGGTACCCAAAATGTTGCCACACAAACGATTCTGTGTGGCGGGGGCATCTTCTATGCTTATTTTGTCAGACTACTTCATCACTCTACTGGTTGCCACTTGGATATTACAAAGGAGACACTGAAGGACTGTAGGCAATGTGATGAAGAGCTACAGTTGATGAGCCTGTGGAAAATGACCAGGGGTCTCATTTATAAAGCTTGCGTACGCACAAAACGGGGCTGAAAATGTGCGTACGCCACTTTCCACGCAAAGGTTGTGATTTATAAAAAACAAACTTGACGGGAGAATGTGCGGTCCTCCACACAAACTCTGACCCTCCCGTAGGCCTACGCACATTTTGGAAACAGTTGGAATTGGCGACGCAGATGACCGTACTGTAGTCAGACTGCAGAAAGTAAATGTGGGAAGAACGATTACTCGTAATATTTATATATTTTGTTTTCCTCACACACTTTTTTCACTCGATTTCATCATTATCATGAAGATTTAATCCAGCAGTATTAGTTTAGCTTGTACTGAGTGATAATTGTTCCATAAACACCTTGTACTGGCCACTCCACAGAGACTGCCCTCCTTTCAGTCACCACTGCCCTCCAGTCTTCCAGAGCGGCTTCCAGGTCATCCGTTATCATTCTGCTGGACCTTTCTGCAGCGTTTGATACGGTTAACCACCAGATCCTGCTCGCCAGACTTTCTGAGATGGGCATCACTGGCACTGCACTCCAGTGGATCTCATCCTACCTGTCGGGAAGATCCTACCAGGTTTCCTGGGGAGGCAAACTGTCAGGCCCTCGCCAGCTCTCCACTGGTGTCCCACAGGGCTCCGTCCTTGGACCCCTCCTCTTCTCTCTGTACACCACCTCACTTGGACCAATCATCACCTCCCATGGCTTCTCCTACCACTGCTACGCTGACGACACGCAGCTGTACCTGTCGTTCCCCCCGACCGATCCGGGGATCTCAGCTAGGATTGAGGCCTGCCTCACAGACATCTCCGCCTGGATGACCGAGCACCACCTCCAGCTGAACCTCGCCAAAACAGAACTTCTCATCATCCCGGCTAAACCCTCCATCTCCCACGATCTCTCAATCACCCTGGGATCTGCGACAGTGACCCCTTCATCCTCTGCCAGGAACCTTGGGGTTACCATGGACGACGAGCTCTCCCTCACGGCCCACATTGCTGCGGTCTCCCGGTCGTGTAGATTCACCCTCTACAACATCCGGAAGATCAGGAGATACCTGTCTGAGCACTCCACCCAGCTGCTAGTCCAAGCACTCGTCCTCTCCAAGTTGGACTATTGCAACTCGCTGCTCGCTGGTCTCCCAGCATGTGCAACCCGCCCTCTTCAGAGGATTCAGAACGCGGCGGCCCGCCTGGTCTACAATCTACCCAGACGCTCCCATGTTACCCCGCTCCTCATCTCTCTCCACTGGCTACCTATCATGGCCCGTATCAGATTCAAGACCCTGGTATTGACCTTCCGAGCAGTGAACGGGACTGCACCCGTCTACATCAAGTCTCTCCTGCAGCCTTACACCCGCACCCGTCACCTACGGTCTTCTTCAGACAACCGCCTGGTGGTCCCACCGCTCAAGACCGCCCGGTCCCAACACAAGCTCTTCTCCTGTCTGGCCCCCCAGTGGTGGAATCAACTCCCCACCTCCATCAGAGACACTGACTGTCTCTCCACCTTCAAGAAAAGGCTCAAGACGCACTTGTTCCGGGAGTACAACGGTACTTAGGAACGGTTCGCTTGACCCGATGTTAGTTTCCTCAAGGATCACAATGACTCTTGCTTAGAGACTTGTTGCTCTTGTGGTTAGTGGTAACTGATTTAAATTTTTGTTCTCGCTGTGATATATTGTTTTATTACTGTTGCTTGCTTTTTTCCACAGGTACACTTGCACTTATAGCTGTTCATGTTGTTTAATTGTAACTTGTTTAACTACATGCTCTTATGGTTCTTCCCTTTGGCACTTACTTTGGTTGTTCACAATGTGTGCTTCATGTTTTGGCTACTCGCGATGTTTTTTGGCTATCTTGTTGTTATGATCAGTGACCTATGCACTTTGTAAAGCTCTCTCTTGGAAGTCGCTTTGGATAAAAGCGTCTGCTAAATGAATAAATGTAAATGTACAATCAACTCAAATTTTAAATCAAATTCAGCGTTGTCTCACCATCATATTGTCCACTACCGGAGTGCAGGAGGGGGAAATGCCCGACTGCATGGAATGCAGATAACATCACATATCCTACCTTTAAATAACTGCAGAATACAGTGTATAACTAAATATATTTATTTAATACTGTGCATATATAATCATATGTCAAAAACTGGAAATACAGTCGTTAAGCTCCCGTGCAATCGCTACACTCCACGTCATCAGTCCAGACTTTAATAGATTACTGTTCATAACAAAACGCTTTTGTTTTCAAATTGTATCTCGACTCGCGGTATCACTGGCACAGTTGACGCCACTCGCACAGTTTTTGTAATTGGTGATCTACCGGCCACCACATTTTCGGAGTTTTCGGGCTCCACCAATAGGCTAACAGTGTCTGAGAAGTTGTCATGCACTATGATTCACCGTAAAGAACAATCGCATGCTAGGGTCATGATGAGATACTAGATTAGCATTCATGAGGTGCTTTGCATTGACTATTTATGGTTAAAAATGGACGTGTTCAGGGCGGGGTACAATGCTGATTCACGTACGCACACTTGTGGGTAATCTGTGATTTATAAAGGGAACATTGCGTACAGGTGTGCGTACGCACGGTTTTATAAATCTGAATTTTTATGAGCGTACGCCATTTTAGGCTTTTGGGCGTACGTACACTTTTAGTAAGAATCCTACGCACAGTTTTATAAATGAGACCCGAGGGCATTGCACCCACAGCATGGGCAAACAGGGACTGTTTCCTTACTTATAGCCCCATATACTTTATACACATTCAGTACTGTGCAAAAGTCTTAGGTACAATTAAAAATAAATCTAATTCATAAAAGTAAAGCAAAAACGGTGCCAATGTGCACTTTTATACTGCTGCATAAATACAGAACACAAAATAAATATTCTTATAAAATATCTTGGGAAGTCTGGGACTTCTGCACAGTACTGTACATAATTTCCAACAACATTATTTCTGACCCCCAATCCATTCCTGACAACCAAACGTCACATTCACTATTTTCTACTAATATGCTCTGCCCATGTCATTCAAACCTTATCCTCAGGAATATAAACCCTCCCACCCTCTCCCAATTCCTTCCATACAACCTCAAGTAAAAATCTTCTTCCCTTCTTGTAATCATCACCCAAAAAGAGAATCCTTTGTCTAATCCGTCCCCTACCCCTATTTTATGCAGCTTGATAAGTAGGTCTTGCACATCTTCTCTTCATCAAAGGGAGGGAGTCAGGTGGCTGAGCGGTGAGGGAATCGGGCTAGTAATCAGAAGGTTGCTAGTTCGATTCCCGGCCGTGTCAAATGACGTTGTGTCACTACTTGCCTCGGGGGGAATGTCCCTGTACTTACTGTAAGTCGCTCTGGATAAGAGCGTCTGCTAAATGACTAAATGTAAATCAAAGAAAATAGCTACCACCACCTCCTTATTTGCTTGTACCTTCCATATCTCTGACTCAAAGTGAAGCACAGGACCAATCGTTTCCCTGCTTTTCCTAAATCCATTTTGATCTGGTGACATTAGATTTCTACTATAAAGGAAGTGAGTCAGCCTTTCCATTAACATCCTTTCCATAAATGTACATGAGAAGTCAACGCTATTGACCTATAGTTTGTAAAACTGGTAGGGTATTTCCAAGGCTTCCGTATTGGCACCACTAGCACCTGTTTCCAACTTCCAGACTTTCCCACAGCTTGTAGGGTCCCACAACTCTCCCCATAGCAGTCACTGACATAATCCATCAAATCAAATGTATGTGTATCGCTCTTTTTACTAGCAATGTCACAGAGGGATTCACATATGCCCATAGAACTGCCCCTCAGCCAACCTCAAGGATTTTGAAACGTATGCAATGGTAGTAGTAGTTAATAAGGGCCCTTATTACCAATTTTTCAAAGTATATGCATACCCTATTTTTCTGAAAATAAGTCGCACCCCACCGGAATGGGAGCTTCGTGTTTGTAAATCGGAGTACAGGCGGCACTGGAATATAGTCTGCACTTTAAACGGGAACAACGATACCGTAGCGTCGGCTAGCGTTGAGCGGAACAATGCTCACGACTGTTTATTTCCCCAAAGTGTTGGTGTTGGTTTTGCATGTGTTTCCCCATATCTCCATACCGTAAGTTAAGTATGGAACTATGAGAGTACTATACAGTGTATTATAGTGAGTTCTGATTCAAGATATATTTGATTTTGTATAGTATTGCAATGGTTTTAGAAATTTGTTTTTACATTATTCATGTGTGGTTTCCAACATAATTTATTATCAATTATCACACCCAGAAATTTATTTTCATACACTCTTTATATTTCAACATTACTGACCATCATTTTAACTTGATTATTGATTTGTCGATTACCAAATATTATAAACTTTATTTAAGCGTCAAAATGACTTGAAAACTATTCAGGATGTATGCATTCATGTTGCATAGCCATAGCTGAATGCAGAATGTTATATTTCAAACTTCAATAACTTTTTTGGCATGCGCCCTATAACCGTTAAATTCATTTCAGAATGTTCTATGACTATGTATAAATGTTGCACAGACTTTAGTTTTTCCATTTTCATCTCACACAATTTTCATCTAACCCTAACCCTTTTGAATATTTCACATTTCAATAGCTTTTTGGTCATGTGACCTATAAACCTCAAAGTACTTTCAGAATGTTCAGTGGCTATGCTTACGTGTTGCACAGTCTTTAGTTTGTTCATTTTCATCGCATGCTATTTTACTAAAATTCCTCCTACCGGAGAAACACTAATGAGCAGCATGAGTGGTCAACATAGTGCAATCAGATACTGGGTTAAATAATGAATGAATGTCAATGGGAGTCCTTGGCCTTGTTGAAGAGGCCAGTAGCAGATGGAAAGAAACTGTTCTTCTTATGGCGTGAGGTTTTGGTCCTGATGGACCGCAGCCTTCTGCCGGAGGGGAGTAGCTGGAACAGGGAGTGGCCAGGGTGGGAGGGGTCGGCCACAATCCTCACCTCAGGGTCCGCGAGGTATGCAGGTCCTCGAGGGTAGGCAGATTGCAGCCGATCACCTTCTCAGCA
The DNA here is from genome assembly GCF_038355195.1 of Osmerus mordax. Taxonomy (NCBI): domain Eukaryota; kingdom Metazoa; phylum Chordata; class Actinopteri; order Osmeriformes; family Osmeridae; genus Osmerus; species Osmerus mordax. The sequence continues at coordinate 3,285,278 of NC_090050.1, read as the reverse complement.
GTGCGGATGATACGCTGCAGTCTACTCTTGTCCTTGGCAGTGGCAGCAGCGTACCAGATGGTGATGGAAGAGGTGAGGATGGACTCAATGATGGCTGTGTAGAAGTGCACCATCATTGTCTTCGGCAGGTTGAATTTCTTCAGCTGCCGTAGGAAGTACATCCTCTGTTGTGCTTTCTTGGTGAGGGAGCTGATGTTCAGTTCCCACTTGAGGTCCTGGGAGAGGATGGTGCCCAGGAAGCGGAAGGACTCCACAGTGTTGACTGGGGAGTCGCAAAGGGTGATGGGGGTGAGTGGGGCTGTATTCTTCCTGAAGTCCACAACCATCTCCACTGTCTTAAGAGCATTGAGCTCTAAGTTGTTCTGGCTGCACCAGGTCACCAGGTTGTCAGCTTCCCACCTATAATCAGACTCGTTCCCGTCAGAGATGAGCCCAATGAGCGTGGTGTCGTCCGCAAACTTCAGAAGTTTGACAGACGGATGAAAACAGAGCGCACCTAGCAACCGAGGCATCCATCATCGGCGCCATCTTGTCAATTGTCATCTTATCATGTGAACAACACACACTGCAGTGTCTTTGAATGTCGTATAATACTATTATTTTGTATGTTGTGTTCTTACTATGAACTGTGAAATGTATATACTGTATGTACTGCCATACAACTGAGGTTATTTCACACTGTAGTGTAGTCAAGTATGTGTTGTTATTATTATTGTTATTATTATTAAGACTAAGAAATGCACCCCTTTATTTATGATACATGTATAGAAACAAAAGTACATTATAATATCAACAATAATGATTACATTTTAAAAGGTAGGAGATTTTTGTCATCATTAGAGGAACCAGTATGTAATCAAGATAAGGCAGCACAGCATTAGTTTTATTAACTCCATAGGAATAGATTTTAAGACATATAAAAACATCTGTTTTACTCTTTTATCTCAGTGAGTCCTTTTCCTGGTTAAATAAAGTTTACAAAACTAAACTAGAAAAAGAAACACACAGATCTGAAAACAAATACTTCATTATAAAAAATAATTTCTATAGAAAAGACTAGATCAAAGGACAAACAATCAGAGATTTGAGCAAGAACATTGCAATTGAAATGTTAATGGCCGTGAGGTTTAGTACATAGGCTTATAGGTACACCATTAGTGAAGGCTTGTTCTAACTGGGCAACACTGACTGAACAGGCAAGGTGAAGTGACCGTGGGAGACAAAGCCTCAGGTCCTGGTCAACGCTCTGGCCATCTACAACCTCTGCCACCAGGCAGCCCCCAAGACCAGGCTTGGCCAGACGTGGTGGATAAACTTCAGGGAGCGGCACCATCATCGCCTGACTTCCTGGACCCCAGACATAATTGACCGTGGGAGAGCATCTTGCGCCAAGAGGGGGCCAGTAGAGGAATACTTTAAGCTCCTCACCACCACCATGGAGGAGCACGGGTTGAGGGAGAAACCCCGTCAGGTTTACAACTGTGACGAGACGGGGTTTCAGCTGGATGCTACCAGAAGGAAGGTCATTGTGCCCCGGGGGACAAAACATGCTTACAGGCAGGCCCAGGGAACCAGGGACCACATCACCGTCCTGGCCTGCCTCAATGCGGCTGGGGAGGATGTCCCCCCTTTCATAATCTACAAGGGGGGATATCCAGGGGGGCCCTACAATAAAGAGGGGGTTCCCAATGCCCTCTACGGGAAGTCGCCAGCAGGGTACATGGACAGTAAGCTGTTCAGGAAGTGGTTTGTCGAGCACTTCCTGAAGTTTGCTACTCAGGAGCGCCCGCTGCTGCTCATACTGGATGGACATCAGTCCCACCTGGATCCAGAGCTGGTCCGGACGGCACAGAGGGAGGGTGTCATTCTCCTATGCCTGCCACCACACACTTCTCACATCCTTCAGCCTTTGGATGCGAGTTTCACTGGTCACGGGTCATGCCGTCCGGGCCGCGGTGTGGGACCTCCTCACAACCTCCGCCAACCCCATCGGCATCTTCCTGGGCTGCGCCTGATGTTGCCCTTCCCTCCCAACCCAATCCCCCTTTCCCAGCCCAACCCCCACCTGCCTCTCCTCCTCCCCCTACCCCAAATCCTTACCTCACCCATCCCCTGGTAACATCAGGCCGGATTTCAGTTGACCTGGCCCACCTCCTGACCGAAATCAAGTACAACACTGGTAAGGTCAGGAGGAATGTCACCAAGGCCAGGTTACTGACAGCCGAGGAGATGTCCGACGTCATCGAGGAGGCGGAGGACCGAGCTGCGAGGAGGGAAGCACAAGCTCTGGCCAGAGCAGACAGTGAGCAGCAGCGGGCCAAAGACGGGTGCTCGGCAGCCACTTCCTCCACCCTGTCTGGCAGCTCCCGCCCCAGCCGCAGAAGGCAGGTGTCCCTCGGGGCTCCTTCCGCCTCCAGCTCCGGACTTACCATCGCCGGTCCCTCAACCCACTCTGCCCTCTCTTGTGCCTCCCACGGTCCCTGGCTGCCTGCCAGCACAACATCTCTCCAGAGCCTGCCTGCTGAGGAACACGGCCACCTTCCTCCATCTCCTGGTCAGCACACACCTATTTACCATTTTAATTTGCGTATAGATTTCAATGCATTAACTATTGTGACAGTTACACATGAGTATGTATTTTAGTATTGTTATAATAAAATATGATTATTTTTTAGAGCCTTCAACAACGTTCCTCTCCCTCCCACTGTAAATGCTTTATGTAACCTGAAAAAATACAATATTATAACATGATGGTGACATTAGACTTGTTGAAGACTGAACAAAACATGGTTATGCTTTTTCTGTTATTCATACAGCCTCCAAACCTGCAGACGCCGGACCATCATCCAGCTCCTCGTCTGCTGGACCCACGACATCCACCAGTAGTGTACTTCATGTTAACTTTCTTTGAATTCCAACCCATAAAAATCTTTTTTTTTTTTTTAAGTTGTTTTTTATTCTGTGAATAGGTCACACTCCTGAAGACGTGGAGGCAACAGTTTGGGAGTGTGGCCGGTGCCTGACCCTCCCGAGAGCGTGGAGGGATTGGTGTCGTGGGTCCAGTGTGACAGCTGCCACACATGGTACCACGCCATGTGTGTGGGTTGGGACGAGGAGCTGGATGACGAGGAGGATTTTAAATGTTATTTGTGTCCCTAGTGATTTTGTATTTTCTTTTTGTCTTTTGTATTTAAATAAATGTTCATATTTTCAAAGATTTGCACAAGTCATTTGTCTTTTGCTAACCGTCCTGTTATCTTTGATCCCATTCAATGTTTGAGGTCTCTAAATACATGATTGACTATTGCTTCATATTTAATGACTTTCGAATTTAATGGGGACAACTGAATTAACATGATATGTTTTCAATGTTCTGTACACATGCAGTACGCATCGGTGTTCTTTGGATAAAAAAGTTTGTAGGTTTTGCAAGGGACTGTCATGAGAAGAGTTCAACAAAACATCCAGCAGGTGGTGGTATACAGTCAAATTGAGCTTTTATCGCATAGTTGGAGATGTTGAAGCGTGATATATTATTGTGAAGGACATAACTACGTCCCCGGGTATGTTGACATCATGGATGGTAAGTTTGGTGACCCTGGATCAAGTTAATATCCCCGGAAAAACAGCAGCGGCGAGTGTTTACTACGAGGATAGAAGTGCGGTCGGGTTTGGACAAGGGTAGCGCACGGCTAATTTACCAGCGCCAGTAAAGGCTAAGCTAACTCAATTTTTTAACAATATTTATCTCGAAAGGTAAGAAGTTAAAGCTTAACGTGAAGTCAGTAAATCAGCTGAAAACGTGATACGATCATTTTTATCAATATTTGAAGTGGCATTTTATCAGAATGTTAGCTAAAAACCGGTCGGGATTGGACACAGTGACGTTAGCATAGCTATGGCGACCTAGCCACCTGCGCTACCAATTAACAAAACAGTTCCCAAATTCAAATGAAACATCTCACAAATATAATACATATCTTAACATCTCACAAATATAAATACATATCTTAACAAAACATTGTTCGAGTGACATACATAGCACAGCCAAGTTATCACTTACAATACTAGCAACGGCATTTCTTACCAATGCGGTACAAAATCTCGACTGCAGAATCCCCACAACTCGCAATCTTCAATTCGGTAGAACCCGACAATGTGAAGCTTATTCTTTAACTGTTTTAATGTTTTTTCTAAATTAATCTCTGTTCCGACAATGTGAAGCTTATTCTTTAACTGTTTGAATGTTTTTTCTAAATTAATCTCTGTTCGTCAGCGTGGCTGCTCTCATCCTCGTCTTGGTATGAAAGAAAGAAGAACGAGCACAGGCGAGTTTTATTAGGCACCTGTCTGATTGGTTGTTGAATTGGGGTTTCTGATTAGCTCTACTAACTTAGGTTAACCAATTTAAAAAAAATATATATATATAAAATAAGTATTTTTATTTATTTATTTTAAAACAAAATCAAACCATCACTCCACTTTAGGCTAACATCAAAAACAAAGTGTAAAACAAATATTATATTTTAACCTGGGTTACACAGAGGCGATTCTAGGTTTTAAAACTGGGGGTGCAAAGGGTAGTGAATTATTAATTTTTACTTACAATAACATGCTCAAAATTAATACTAGATCTAAAAATGTAAAATGTATCATTAGAGTACAACAAACCACTATAGAGCATACAACTCTGACATTACTTAAAAATGTCAATATTTTTACAATAATTTGAAAATGTAAATGTTTTCATCCCAACAGTAGTTCAGTCAAGACACTCACGTATTAGATTTGAGCATTTATTGATAACCATGACATGGAAATAGGTTTGACTTTGGTGGAGTGGATGATCTAAGCGCTCAGTGCCTTCTCGATGCAACACATACATACATGACATATGAGGCAGGGAGCAATAGAGATATAATCCCCCAACACGCCACCACTCCGCCAGACTGTGAAGAGCGGAGCGCCGCTGCTCCTGAGCCACAGGAGGACCACCTGACATCCCACTATGTACTAGTGGCGAAAAACAAGGTGTTTTCTGGATGCGTGGGTCATGCTAGCATTAACGATGACTAAGACTATGTGTGCATATCCGTCGTGTTGCATACCATCTGATGTGCGGATTACCGAGCCATCCCACACGCACATCCTGTCCAGACCCGGTGGTGGATGGAAGATGAACCTTATACACCAAATACACCGACCATCTCCCCGGTACCCTTCTCATCCGCCATCGGGCAGATAGCTACCTCTAGAGAGCTGCCCCTCTTGCGCCCGTCATGGAGCCCATCAGGATGTACACAAAGGCAGCACGTACGCTGGAACACAAAGATATGTTATCTAGTGAGAATGACTTAGTGTCAGCAGGGCACCTGCTGTTCCCTGGCCGGTATCCAGGGTATCTCCGCAGATATTTGACTCGGACGCTGGATTCTGATCGATTGCTGCCGAATCAGAGCACGTCTGCGGATCACCAGTGCTGAGCCAAGATCTTACGGAGACATTCTACCATGATCGTGATCCGGTATCCTTTTCATCCATACAGGGCAGATTTACAGTTACCTCTAGAGCAGTGGTTCTCAACCTTTTTTCAGTGATGTACCCTCTGTGAAATGTTTTCAACCAAGTACCCCCTGACCAGCGCAGAGCATTTTTGATTGAAAAAAATATGTAATACACTGCGCTATTGTGACAAGTATGTAACAGACGTGGTCTTGCAAGTTCCGTCAGAGTTTTCCGGACCGTGTTCATCCTTCACCGAGGATCGAACACGCCATCTCTGACTTCCCAAGCGCCACCACTACCAGCTACGCCAAAGAAAAGCTAGCTATAAAAAAAATAAATGCTGGTGTCTTTTCCCTGCAGAGACATATTCAGTTTGTTCAGTTTGCTAAATATGTCTGCCAGGTAGCACACCTTTGCAAGCCAGTCTGTGTCCTGGAACAAGGTGGCATGGGGAGATCTGTGCTCAATCAGAAATGTGTGTACTTCAGATCGTAATTCCAACAGCCGGTTGAGTATTTTCCCTTGAGAGAGCCAGCGCACTTCTGTGTGCAGCAGCAGTTCTGTGTGTTCAGCCCCCATGTTTTCACAGAGGCGTCGAAACAGGCGTGCGTTACGTGGCCTTGACTTTATGACGTTGATCACTTTGATGCAGTCGTTCAAAACGACATGTAACACAGGGCTCATTCTCTTTGACGCCAATGCTTCCCTGTGTATGACACAGTGAGTCCACTTCACGTCGGGATTGTCTTTTTTAATACGCGCTATGAGTCCTCGCATGCTGCCCGTCATTGATGCTGCTGCAGGATTTCCAGCTCATGCCGTTTTCACAGAAGGTGTTGACAACATCAAAAATGTCCTCCTGTTGTTTTCCCCTCCAATGCAGAATAGAACGTTCTCATAAATGTCGTCAGTATTGATGTATCTTACAAAAGCAACAAGTTGAGCATTCCCACTGTGGATTCATCCAGCTGAAGAGAAAAATAGTCGCTAAGTTTTCCCACAACTTGCTCGACAATGTCTGTTCCCATTTTATCTATTCTGCGGCACACAGTCATTTGACAAAGGCACAGTCTTTAATTTATCTGCTGCGATTGTGTCCAGCATGGTCTCAGCCAGTACAATGGCGGCAGGAAGGAGCAGGTCTTCGGCTATAGTGAACGGTTTCTTGGCTTTAGCTATGAGCAAAGACACCGCAAATGAGGCCTCCAGGGCTTAGGCTGATGTCGTGGACGTGTAAGCTTTCCGCATCGTGTCTTGAGATGACCTGAACTCAAAAAGCTTCCTGTTAAAAAACTCAAGTGTCTTAACAACATGACCTGCATGTTTTGTGTTGAGATGCCGCTGAAGATGTGCTGGCTTCATGATGCTGAAACACAAAGCCTTGGGTGGATGGCAACTCGTTGACGTAAGTCCCATTAAAGCATTCTTCTGAATACTGACCGAATTTTTCTGGCTCTAGTTTGGCCTTCTTTGGCGCGACTCCCTTCGTGTTTTCAGCAGCACTGCTGCTACACGTCAACCACAACTTCATTGTTAAACCCTTTCCTGCCGGACCATTCAAATATGGGAATTCAAATTCCCATGATTCCCGCCTTAATATCTTTGCCATCTAATCACCGATTTATTTCTGAAAACTACTAGATACGCATGACAACTTAAGCTCAAAGCACATATCATTGGTTAAGGGGTCACTGGCAGTGAAAAATAAATGTATGGTCAGCAACGGCCGCCATTTGTTTGCTGAGGTGCAGCCAGAGCGGATACCATGGGAGAATGCCTACACAGTGTTAGATTTACTAGCTTCGAATTGAAATCGGAGACGATATTATGAGTAAAGACAAGTTTCTTAATATGTGTTGTCAATATTGTCAATTAAAAGTCTAAACGTTTTACTTACGAAGAATTTGTTTGTGGGAGTGAGGTGAGTTATTTCAGGAAAGAATTACGTGACCGGTTTGGCCGTTCGTGACAGGCAGCTATGACAGTTAGGAGCACTGTTTAGCCTCGATTTTAGCAGATTTCTGTGTAGATTCCACATTGTGTATTCCGTGCGTATTCCACCTGTTGTGTATTCTACATCTGGGACAGGGAGGGATGTATGCTGAGGTGCAATGGGACATTGTTCCTTAGTTTATTTATTCTATTTAGCATAGGCCCTGGCCCAGACGATCAATACACATGGCTGGCACACACACACACGAGAGCAATAGTAGGCCTAATATCAATTTATATCAGCGCAAACGCTCACAGGCACACACGCACGAACGTAGGTCTACGGAAATTAATACAAATATCCTGCTTATTATACGGTTACTTGCCAAAACCATAGAAGACATTGCTCCAAAATGCCTATGTTTAATGATTGTGTTGCCATTTCGTGATTTCCGCTAAGAAAAAATTGTTCTTCACGCAAATGTGTAGCAACCCACCTTCTGACTTCAAGTTTCAATGACTTTCCGTTACGTTAAATGAGCGGACTACTTGCGGAATGATATGAAAGATGTGAATTAGAAGCACAAAACCCATTGCCAATGACAGCGGTCATAAACTTTTCGCAGCAGTGAATATCAAGAAATTACAGACCTGCGAACGCAGACATTTAACCCACATATGGCCCATACAAATCAACAGAACTTTTTGGAACATTCTGAAGAGCCGTATAATAACTATTTTTAAAGGATTTTTGAATGGATGCTAATTTGTAATATATCTTTAAAAAATCTCACGTACCCCCTGGACTGCCTTCACGTACCCCCAGGGGTACGCGTACCCCCGGTTGAGAACCATTGCTCTAGAGACCTCTCCCTCAAGGACGTCCCCAAGGCAGTACGCGAAGGCGCATGTGCATGAACCATCAATGTTACTATGTGAGAATGAATAAAACAAATGTGTAAGCAGAGCACTCGCCGTTCCCTGGAGTCCAGGGCATCTATAGAGATATCTCGATTTAGACACTATGGATTCTGATTGATAGCTACCAGATCAGAGCACGTCTGTGGATCACCACGTATAAACCGAGATCTAAAGAGATATTCTACCGTTATGGGTTAACAACCATGAGCCGACCCAGCCACCATCTGCAATGCAGGCTTGTGTATTGACATACATACAACATACATTTTTACCCGCCTCAGAAAAACAGTAGCCTAGTGGAGTGTCAGAGTGATGTTTCTTCAGGCTCCGCAGCCCGGCCAAGTGCCAGGGAAAGCACCAAAAACAAATAACCTTGTTACAACAGCATCATACGAGTTAAAAAGGGAAAGAACAATTGTGAACAGCTGGAGAAATGAATTCAACTGGGTGCATTACGAAGAAGGATCAATATTCTGAGGCGTCTGCCGGGGGCAACCCAACTTGGCTGACAACTAAGTGACGTTAGCTAGCTAGCGTCGGCAGCTGTGTACCTAGCAAGCATTAGCAGCATTTGTATCGGTTAAATGTACGTAGTTAAATATCAGCTAATATTCAACTGTAAAGTAGCTACACCTTTTAAAGGATCCCTTGGTAAATCAGCCTCTGCCGGGTAGAAAGTGAAATTGTTGAAAAAAAAAGTTAACACCAACATTTAGTGGCAAAATCCATTGTTATGTCAACAAAATTATGTTATATATAGTATACGTTTAGCTAGCTTGAAAATACTGAGAATAGCCTACCTAATTTGAGTAAGCCAATGTCGTTAGCGATGCTAGCTAGTCTAACGTTAGCTTGCTAGATGTATATAACATTTCACTGGGTCTTGCAGCTGTTTGATTTACTGAAATTATTATGAAATGTTATGTTCTACTAGCCATTTGCCTACTTTAGCAAGTCACCATATTTCCAAGCCCTGTTGGGGCTCAGTTACACTATCCCTGATAGTGTAACTGAGAGGACACAGTAGAAATAATTCCTCTTTCAAGTAATAAGCCCCCGTTCAAGTGTTGAGCATTAAATTAGCTGCACGGTCTGTAGAGATCTTGGGACGAAGCTGCAATACAGTACATAGCAGAAATTGTGTAAATGTTTTATGTAACAAATATTTTTTTTTATAACACCTCAATTTCTACCTATATTTAGGGCTTGACATTGGCACCCGCCAAATGTGGGTAGAATTTGGCTGTGGCGGGTAAAGCAGTCAGTCTTACAAGCCACGGGTTCGGTGGGTGGAATTATTTATATCTCTATCTATATATTTTTTATTGAAGTCTTCTCAAAACACATCTAAAATAATAAACTCATTGAACAGGGTTCTCAAGTCTCACGCATTGACCGTGACACAGACACACGCATTTCAACCAGCACGTATTTTTCCCTGTGTTAAACAGTCTCGGCCTCCATACGTTCGTTACTAAGCAACATAGACGCGCGAACACACGCTTTAAAACCTGAGGACCCTGCTCAGTGCAAGGCAAGGATGTGGCAGCACATAGCAGATGTAGGAAAACCAGGAGCATAAACAAAAGAGAAATACGCTTGAAACCGAAAATGAAGAGACAAAGAAAAATAAAAGACTGTTCAACGAAAAGTGGAGGTCCAGTCGAGAGTGGCTGGTTTAGGATCCAGCCAAGAACATAATGTATTGCACTGATTGTACGGGAGTGAAAACAGTCATTCTCTGCAAACGACTCTGCTTCTGTCTGGAGAGGGCTCAGGCAGATTACCAACTTCAAGCCCAGAGCCCCCCACTCCACTAACGATTCCCGCCTGTCCAATGACCTGAATGAGTTCTACTGCAGATTTGAAAGACAATTGGACAGTCCTGAACTACCCCTTCCCACCCAGGAGGCCTCCCACCTCCCCCCCTCTACAGTGACGACTCTGCATTCAGGAGGGTGAAGTTAACAGAATTTTCAAGAGGCAGAATCCCCGCAAAGCAGCTGGGCCGGACTCTGTCTCTCCAGCCACCCTCAAGCACTGTGCTGACCAGCTGTCTCCGGTGTTTACCTACATCTTTAACACCTCCCTTGAGATATGCCATGTGCCAGCCTGTCTCAAGTCCTTCACCATCATCCCTGTGCCCAAAAAGCCAAGGCCAACAGGACATAATGACTACAGACCCGTCGCCCTGACCTCTGTGGTAATGAAGTCTTTTGAGCGCCTGGTGCTGGCACACCTTAAATCCATCACAGACCCTCTACTGGACCCCCTGCAGTTTGCCTACAGAGCCAACAGGTCTGGACGATGCAGTTAACATGGCCCTCCACTTCACCCTACAGCACCTGGACTCCCCAGCATCCTATGCCAGGATCCTGTTTGTGGACTGCTCTGCCTTCAATACCATCATCCCCGCCCTGCTTCAGGACAAGCTCTCCCAGCTGAACGTGCCTGATTCCACCTGCAGGTGGATCACAGACTTCCTGTCTGACAGGAAGCAGTGCGTTAAGCTGGGAACACAAGTCTCTGACTCCCGGTCCATCAGCACTGGATCACCCCAGGGCTGCGTCCTTTCTCCTCTGCTCTTCTCCCTGTACACCAACAGCTGCACCTCTAGTCATCCGTCCGTCAAACTCCTGAAGTTTGCGGACGACACCACCCTCATTGGGCTCATCTCTGGTGGAGACGAGTCTGATTATAGGTGGGAAGCGGCCAACCTGGTGACCTGGTGCAGCCAGAACAACCTAGAGCTCAATGCTCTTAACCCTTGTGCTGCCTTCGGGTCACATGACCCAAAGCTTCATAACGAACCACCGTTGTGTTTACCCAATTTTACCCAATACAAAAACAAATAAAAATAATTTTCTTTTAACCTTCACAATGTGGGGGGTCTGAGACAGCCCGATGGTTAAAAGAAAATGCTTCACTTTGTTTTTGTATGCAGTAAAGTTGTCTTAATACGACGGTCGGTAACAATGACTGATGCGTCAGAATGACCCGAAGAGAACACAAGGGTTAAGACAGTGGAGATGGTTGTGGACTTCAGGAAGAATACAGCCCCACTCACCCCCATCACCCTGTGTGACTCCCCAGTCAACACTGTGGAGTCCTTCCGCTTCCTGGGCACTATCCTCTCCCAGGACCTCAAGTGGGAACTGAACATCAGCTCCCTCACCAAGAAAGCACAACAGAGGATGTACTTCCTACGGCAGCTGAAGAAATTCAACCTGCCAAAGACAATGATGGTGCACTTCTACACAGCCATCATTGAGTCCATCCTCACCTCCTCCATCACCGTCTGGTATGCTTCTGCCACTGCCAAAGACAAGAGCACTGCTGAGAAGGTGATTGGCTGCAATCTGCCTGCCCCTCGAGGACCTGCACACCTCGAGGACCCTGAGGCAAGCGAGGAAGATTGTGGCCGACTCCTCCCACCCTGGTCACTCCCTGTTTCAGTCACTCCCTTCCGGCAGAAGGCTGCGGTCCATCAGGACCAATACCACACGCCACAAAAAGTTTCTTCCCTTCCGCTGTTGGCCTCTTCAACAAGGCCAAGGGTTCACACTGACTTCATGACTCAATGCCCTTAAAACACACTGCTTTTGGCAGTGGGACGTGGGAAAAATGTGTTTGCTAGTTTGTAGCTATCACAGGCATGCATCTTGCTATATGGGGTTTACGGAAGTTGTTACTTGCTAACGGATAAAGAAGAACGTGAATGAACATGGGCCAATTAGAACTTTGTGTGTGAGCGAGCGCTAGTGAGCAAGAGACTGAGAGTGTTCATGTCCGAGTTTTTATTTTCCATATGCAAATACTGTAACCTAGATTATAGACAGTACCTCGTTTAGGGAGGGAAAACTTTTCAATTAACTGTTGAAATGATGCAAAAGTGTTGTCAATATATAGGTCTTTAAATGTTTTAATACCTTGGTTAAATGCACCATCTACTAGGGATGGGGGGAAAGTATGGTTCGCAATTATTGGGGCAGCTGTAGAAAACGTTTGCAGACCAAAATACTTTCTGAACTGATCCATATTCTCAAGGATGATTTAACAATTGCATTCTTAGTGTACGAACCAGTAGAACTCTTAGTAGGAGAGTGAGCTAATGCTGAAAGGGACACCGGCCCACAGAAAGCAGCTTCCATTTTAAGCCAGACAGGTGGGGAGCTGCACGAGTCAAAACGTAGCCAGAAATGTATTATTCTGATATTGGCCGCCCAGTAATAAAATCCAAAATTTGGTAGCGCCATTCCCCCCAACGCTCTCGGCCTCTGTAAGAACTGCTTGCGTATATTTTACGAAAGAATGTAAATGGAAGAAAAATGGGTATGCACTGAAAGAAATATAAGAATTTAGGGAGGATGTTCATCTTGACAGAATTAATTTGGGCAGCCAAAGACAGATTCAACACCGACCTTCTGTCAAAATCCTTTTGTACACAGGTTAGAAGTGGGTCAAAGTTATCTGTATAAAGGTTCTTAAATTTATCAGTCACCTGAATTCCAAGGTAAGTAAAGCTATGTTTTGCAGTTTTTCTTTTTTGGTTACACACATTTTCTGAATGCATACCTCATACTCTCAGAACTCTACACACAAATCAAAAAAAAACACACACAATGGGCAAAACCCCTCACTTCTGCAAAATTAAACTTAACATTCAAAACATTGTTATTTAATCTCAAAATGGTATTTTGTTTTCAAATGACCATCATATGAATAGACATTTATAAGAACCATTTGAACACTGATGTGCTCAATGTAAAACACTATGCTGAATGGAAAACACTTCTTCTTCATTCATCATAGTGAGTTGGGCCTTTTTTTGTTCAGTGTTACATTTACTACAGACAGTACATACATAAGTGTGTTTTTGTACTCAGAACACAGAAATACAGGTAACAAATATATTTTACGTATTTTTCCCAGAAAAACAATGTACACAGTGTACATCCCAACCAACACAAAGTTGCACATACAGTGGTCTACATACAAAACAACAGAATAATTTACTGTATAGTGTATACAGTTACATTATTATTATTTTTCTTTGTATTTGCCGTAATGTTATGGCGTTATTTTCTAGGACCATGTTCATGATTTCAGTTTCCTGTTCAGAAGACAGAAGACGTTCCCGACCACCTTGTGTTGGTAATCTTTCAGTTCTGCCAAACAAATAGTAAAATACTGTAAATACTGTGTAGGAATACAAAGTAGGAATACATTTTCCAAATACTTGAAACATACTTTATTTTTACAGTCCTACAGAACAGTCCACTGGCAATACTGTACTACTGTACTCATTGAGTACTGTATTGATATGCAGTAGGCCTACTGCAATTTTGTAGTGAGAGTAGATTTCTTACCTATTCTCATTTTGGAAAGTCTGGATGATGGATGCTACAGTGTACCTGCTCAAATTTGGCTGTTCTCTTTGCCCAGCCTCCCTCATTGTTAGACCATGGTTGACTACATGGTCAACCAAAGCGGCTCAGATCTCATCAGAGATTATGGTCCTTGGCCTTCCTCCTCCTCTTACTCTCACTCCTCTGCCTCTGTTTCCAATGTTGGCATCCATTGCTCAAAAACAGAGGTCACCTGTTGCCCTTTTATGCTAAAGCTCTGATTGCTAATTGTAAACTGTGTGACAGTGTGACAGGTGTTTGTCCATGCGATGAGTCAGTGTGCGTATTTGAATGGCAGTGTGTTCCCTGTGAAAACATATTGTCAAATTATATTTATGGTTTGTCAACCGTACACAATGTTCTTGTCTATGAATCTTGCTAGCATAACTTAGCTTTCTGGCTAATAGCTCAGTCCTCCGCTGCACGTAAACGGGCGGGGCCCCCTACAAGACGGGGCCCATGGGCTGGACCCCGGTCAAGCCCAATGGTAAGTCCGGCCCTGGTCACGAGTGAATTTGTATTTTTATTTTTTCATAGTCACGAACTGAATGAGGTTACCGGACCACACTCCGGGGGCCAGTCCAAAGCTGCTCGGGGGCCGGATTCGGCCCGCGGGCCGCCTATTGAAGAGCCCTGGACTAAAGGGACTTGAAGCGACTCAAAAAAATTGATGAAGTCCTGCGTGTCACTGTTGGAGTCAGATGTATATAGAGAAGTGTAATAGTCCTTGAATTCGTCATTAATCTTTTTATGGTCAATTGTAGTACCTGAAAGTGTCAGAATTTGGGGGATTTGGTGGGAGGATGCAGTTTGTCGTAATTGATGTGCCAATAACTTGCCAGCTTTGTCTCCTTGTTCATAATAATTACTTCTGGATTTAAGCAGTAATTCCGGGCATGGTCTGTAGTCAGTGTGTTAAACTCTGATTGTAAAGAGAGGCGCTCCCTATACACTTCCGGAGTTGGTGAGGTGGAGTAGAGGTCATCTAACTGAGCAATACGCCGTGTTAGGAGTCTTTTGAACAATTTATAACAGAGCTGAAGTTACTGGTGAAAGACTGTGGATACCCTAACGATGCTAGTGACGAAATGGTCAGGGACCGCATCGTGTTCGCCACCAGCTCGCCCCAGGTAAGGGAAAAACTTTTATGCCAGGGAGCTGACCTGACGCTGGAGAGAGCCATAGACATAGCTCGTTCATACGAATTAGCCCAGCAGCAGTTGAAGTCTATGGGCCAGAGTAGCAAAGCACACGAAACAGTGCACAAAATTATCCGGAAAGCTAACGCCAGCTACAGACGTCTAGAGACGTAGCACATACGCCACCGAACACTAACTTTAAGCGTGAAAGTTACGTTAGCAGTGCCACTAAGGTATGTAGCTACTTTGGAGGGCTGCATGGCACTAATAACATAAAGGCAAGCAATGCATCAAACGCAAGAAGCTGAACCATTTTGCTGAAGTTTGCAAATCTAGCTTCCAAGCACAGACAAGGTATTACCGCGGCACAGTGCATGCCGTAGGAGAAAACGCAAGACCTCACGGAGGAAACAGATCTGTACTTTGATAACATCTCAATAGAGACGGGGAAGAACAACGAATAGACAGAGCTGTACCTAGACACCGTCACCGTCGAGAACAATGGGAAAAGCAACGAGCAGGCCTCTGTAGAGGTGGGGATAGGCACACCTCCACAAAAGCTGAAATTCAAGCTTGACACTGGGGCGCAAGCCAACATCATTCCCACCAGCATGTTTCAGGCAATGTTCAGGGACGTGCCACTGAAACCAGCAACAGACAGACTCACAGAGTATGGTGGAGGAGCACTGAGCGTGAGAGGTATGTGCAAGCTCAGATGCGTATACAGGGACATTGCACTTATGTTGGACTTTTATGTGATTGACACAAACGCCCCACCAGTCATGGCTATGAAAACATGCCGTGACGGAAAACATGACGAAGGATCCCCATCGCCCTGCGCAGCAAACTGAAAGATGAGCTCGACAGCATGGAGAAACAGAACATCATATGCAAGCTAACTGAACCCACGGAATGGGTGAATGCACTCGGCGTAGTTGAAAAACCAAAGACTGGAAAACTCAGAATATGCTTAGACCCCAGAGCTCTCAACAAAGCAATACAGCGACCTCACTACCCCCTCCCTACACTGGAGGATGCCACCACAAAACTTGCAGGAGCACAATATTTTAGCGTATTAGACGCAAGGTCAGGCTATTAAACTTAGCACTGAATCATCATTATTAACAACATTCAACACAGTTTTCGGAAGATATTCTTTTCTCAGACTCCCTTTTGGAATTGTGTCTGCCCAAGACGAGTTCCAGAGGCGTGTGGACGAAACATATGAAGGGCTGGATGGTGTAACGGCCATAGTGGACGACATACTGGTCTTTGGCCAGACCAGGGCCGAACATGACCAGCGCCTTAACCCTATCTAGCCGGCCCATTCAAATATGGGTCAAAAAAGACCCATAAGACCCGCCTTAATATCTTTGCCGTCCAATCACCGATTTTATTTCTGAAAACTGCCAGATACTCATGACAAGTTAAGCTCAAAGTACATATCATTGGTTAAGGGGTTACTGGGAGGGGGAAATAAATGTATCGTCTGCAACGGCAGCCATTGTTTTTCGAGGCGGAGCCAGAGCGGAGACCATGGGAGATTGCCTACAGTGTTAGATTTACAGCTTCGAATTGAAATCTGAGACGATATTCTGAGTAAAGACAAGTTTATTAATATGTGTTGTCAATATTGTCAATTAAAAGTCTAAACTTTTTACATACGAAGAATTTGTTTGTGGGAGTGATGCGAGTTTTTTCCAGAAAAAAACTCGCGTTCTGCCGTGTCCGGCAGGACAGGCAGTAATGACGTTAGTAGCACTGTTTAGCCTCGATTTGAGCAGATTTCTAAAAAACTTAGAAAAACAACATTAACTAGCTAGATTATATACACTGTAAGCTAAATGTACATGCCTTGTTTGGCCAATTCGGTCGATTGTGGAAGAAACTCCAACGTTTTTTAGTTATCGAGAGGAGTATCCAGCCATAGCGCTAGCTACTTTTGGGGCAGAGAAATGTAGGTTTCCCCCATGTTTCCACGTGTTTCCATGTAGTCACTAGAATGGTCATAACTTTTAATCAAAATATGATATTTCTAATCTGTCTTCTGTTCCACATTGCCCACAGATGTGTGGATATTCCACCTGCTCAAAGTTTTCCTCCATCTTGTAATTAAAGTGGTTAAAAATGAAGTTGTCTGATGAGGTATGGTGGATGGAGAAGTTTTTGTAAAAAATGGCTGCCTGAAATCACCTTGATAAAATATGATTTGCCTTAAGTAATCATATATTTATTCACATCATAAAAATCCCCTAGTTCTGTTCTTCAATATGGTGTCAACAGTTAAGGTGTATGATTTAATATGCAAATTCATAAAATTTGCATATTAATATGAATATCATATTTCAACAGCATATGGAATGTTTGGAATGTTGGCTATGCTGGACCGCACATGGGAACGAGGGGTGAGGCTCAACCACGACAAGTGCTGCATAGGCTTGACCGAGGTAAGCTACTTCAAGGACACACTTTCACAAGACGGCATCAAACCAGATCCTCACAAGGTAAAGGCGATCAGGGAGATGCAACCCCCGCAGAGCAAGGCAGAGTTGGAGACGGTCCTTGGCATGATTAACTACCTCTTCAGATTCGCTTCACATCTCTCACAGGTAAACTTACCCCTCAGGCAGTTTCTGAAACAAGACAGCGAGTTTGCATGGGACACAAACTATGATAAAGCATTCCAAGACATGAAGAACCTCATCACACAGCACCCAGGCCCAGTCCTGTCGTACTTTGACCCACAGAAGGAGCTACGACTCCAAGTCGACACCTCGAAAAGAGGCCTAGGGGCTGTTATGCTCCAGGAAGGAAAACCAATCGCATACGAATCCAAATCACTGAACAGCACGGAATAAAACTATGCACAGATAAAGAAGGAGCTCTACGCTGTGGTGTCTGGATGCAAGCACTTCCATGAATACATGTACGGGAGGAGAGTGATCGTGGAATCAGACCACAAGCCCCTGGAGGCAATACTGAAGAAGCCGCTGGCGGCAGCATGATTCTCCAGCTACAAAAATATGACATCCACATCCCACACCACATCTAACGCATATAACGCATCTGGTGTGTGCTAAATGACTGAAAATATCCGACGCCATCACCCAGGTGTGCCCATCACTGGAAATAGACAAAAAAAAACACATGTAAAAAATACTTTTTTACATGTGTAGAGAGTGTTTGAACTGGTGTCCATGGAAAGGCCCCATGAATGCATTTTCGTTGATGAAGCAGGTTAAATCTAGCAAAGAGGAGAGGGAGATTGGCTGGACCTGATGTTAGTTTCCTCCAGGATCACAATGTCTCTTACTGAGAGACTTGTTGCTTTTGTTGGTTTGTTGTAACTGTCTTTAAATTATTGTACTCGCCGTGAAATATATTGTTGCTTGCTTTGGTTTTCTTTTCCACAGGTACACTCTTGCACTTTTGAGGTTCTTGCTGTTTAATTGTAACTTGTCTAACTACATGCTCTTATTGTTCTTCCCTTTGGGACTTATTTGGTTTTCACAATGTATGCATCATGTTTGGCTACCCGCAATGTTTGGGGCTATCTCGTTGTTATGATCAGTGACCAATGCACTTTTGTAAAACTCTCTTGTAAGTCGCTTTGGATAAAAGCGTCTGCTAAATGCATAAATTTAAATGTAATGTAAATGTAATGTAATGAGAGGCAGGAACATAATTGGCCAACATGCCATCGTGGGAGTCCGTGGCCAGCATGATGGCAATGTCACCCTTTGTGCAGCCATAAGTAACCGTGGGGTTCTCCACCATCATGCAACCCTGGGGCCATACAACACTGAACATCTTTTAACCTTTCTGGGAGGTCTTTGGGATATTTTGCTTGAGCGTGAGCACCAGGATCATCAGCAGGCAGTGCATCCTGTGTATGTGGTGGTTTGAGACAATGTCAGCTTTCACCGTAGTGTCCATGTAGGTGAATGGTTCAATATAAACCAGCAATTCTTAAATGTTTTCCTTTCACCATACAGCCCTTTTCTAAACCCAATCTAAACCCTTTAAAATGGGGTAAGTCTTCTAGAGGCTATGGAATTGGCCTATGGTGACATCGGAGTGGAATGTTGTCAAGGCTGTATCCAGCACACCGGATCCAGCTTTGAAACAAGAGTTTTTCCCCCGTTGCCTGCCAAGGGACAACATTGCCTGTGAGGTGGATAAAGTCCTCTGGCCAGACCCAGCACGAAGACGCGACGCTGAGGCAGAATGAATTGTGTAAAACATTGACTTTTCAGTTGCACAACATTTGAGTTTATTTTGCTTTTCATTTAAAATTTTCTTTGACAGTACTAAGTGATGGTTACTGTAATATTTTCTTTATTGCAAATTGCATTTACATACTGTGTGTACAGTAATAAACACAATATTCTTTATCTACATGCCCTGGATGCTGTGTTTTCAATTATTTTGTGTAAAGTCTAATGATTGCTCCATAGTGTTTATATATTGATGTGCTGTGTTTATGATCTGAAAGCATTGTTTGATTTTGAGCACAAGTGAAATGGTTTAGGGGCAAGTGTTTGATTTTGCCAGAAGAGTCAGAGGTTTTGGAAATTGAGTTTGAATATTTGGTTTTGTGTTTACAGTTTTGAGAAAATGGTTGACTGTTTCAAGAAATGTGTTTTAGCAATCGAGAAAAACTGTAACTGTGCACAAGTGTTTTCACTTTAAATATCATTATGATATTGGAATGCACAAAGCAATTGACAAGTAAGCCTGATTTGGTTGCAACTTCCTTAATCTAGAGGGGTTTGTTTTTGCAATGCAATATCTATGTTTTCATGTTTACATAAATAATTATCTTTTTTTGTAGATTGTATGTGATAGTTACTCTGTCCACCTTGCCCATTTTGAGAACATGGCAAGCATGGAAAGGAGCCCCAAACCATCACCAGCAAAACAAGTCACTGGGTATCTCAAGAACCTGCACCATTTAATCTTCCTACACTTCATGTGTGACACACTTGATCATCTCGCTCTTTTGAGCAAAGAGTTCCAGAAAGACAACAACACGGTGTGTCAAGCGGTTGAAAGCCTGGAGACATGTTACTACAACCTGACAGCACTCAAGACAGAAATGGATCCACAGATGGCCAAAGTCTACGAGGCAGTGAAGACCAATGGAGAATACAGAGGAGTGCAGTTCCAGGTTCGACATGCATCTTTCACTTAGAGAAGTTGAGGGACCTTCAAAGGGTCAGTCCAGTCAGTAAATTTAAGGCCTTTGATCCCTCTTGCTGGCCCAAATGGGATAGGTCAGACGGCAGCAGTGTCGGACTGGCCATCGGGAGATTTCCCGAACTGACGGTCAAACTAACGGACGGTCAAATCCACGGCACTATGCAAAAAAAAGATATAGCCTAATAGTTTACATTCACTTTGAGGAGGGCCTGAACACCAAGTAACTGTTTAACTGGAGCGATCCAAAGGGTGGGGGGGTGGGGATTCCCCCCTTGTAAAGTTGAACGGTGCACTTGTCCGTCCTGTTTACAGATCACGATTGGTCAAAAATCTATAGTTTTCCGGGTACGGCCAATTCGTTGGAGTGGGTGGAAGCATGAGATTGCGTGCAGTGTTTTAAAATCGTTTGCAACCAAGACATATTTAGCAATTGCTAAAAACATTGTTGTTTCTATTGCAAAAAAAATTAAAGGGAAATAAAAGGAGAAAAGGGTGGCACGGAAAAAGCAAGAGACAAAAAACAACGGACACTCCTGCAAAATGTTAAAACATTGAACAATTGTTTAGACCGCCAAAATCCAAGCTAAGTGAGGGAGAGTCTGCAGCCCGAAGATGCGGCAGTACCAGTAATAATTGTATTTGGATTAAATATGCACGCGTAAAATAATAATGATATATTCTTAGTCATGCTGATCAATTTTAAATGACTGTTCTGCCAAGCAAAGTGTGCCACAGTTTTGGTCACCTTCTGATCTGAAGTCGGTGCTGGATCTGTGCAATACTAGTTATTTCAGTGAATCCCCATTTTAGTCATGGTTATCTTTCCCTTTTATCTTAAAGCTCAGCATTTAGCCTATCAGTTAATAAATGCGTGTGGCAAAGTTATTTTGAAGTAATTTATTAATTTTGTTCAAGATGTGAAGACAAAAACATTATTAGCCCACATCAAGTGCAATTAACCATGGCCTTCTTCAGTGTTTTGAATTTTATCCTACAATTTTCAATTACTGCCATGTTCTTTTTTGGGCTATTATTCTCAATCTCCTGTTGAGAATATTGGCCATAGGCTAGCCTACTGTCAGAACGGTTTGAGACAGCTCATCAAATTACGCTACTTATCAGTAGGCCTAAATGCATATGTTAAGTAGATTTGGTAGGTCTACAATTTACGCATTTTAACAGTCGTAATGGTTTGACAAGTTGTCTACCTTGCCATGTTAATTGTGCCTTTATTGCCCTTTTTTGGGGACAACTACCAAAAAACTAAAAAAATCAATTTACGCTGCTGAAACAACACCACTCTGCTGGTTTACGCTTTGCTTTTTGCGACATAACTCCTCTTTTCGACGATCGCCTGATCTGGGCTGCACAGTCTAAGCTTATTGAGGTCTAGCTTGAACTAGCGTTGCCTGTTAGTGGAACGGAACGTTAGTGGAACAGCTTGAGGCTTAAGTCTAAGGTGACATTTACCCAAGTGAGACTTATTCGTGTTAGCGCGACTTGCGTTAGCGACGTTGATGGAACACCCCCCTGATCCTTGCCAGTGTGTTGCCTTGTTCAGACAGCACCGCTGTCACAAGGTACACAGGTAATACTGCAGGGAATAGTAATGGGGGCGAAAGCAGTATCGTTACATTGGGTGAATTTAGAATCTGACATTGTTTTTGGTTGTTTTCGAGTCGGAGTGGTGGAAAAACTACCAATTAAAGGTGTGTCTTTGCTTCTTGGCAATGACATTGTGGGTGGTACTGTAAAACCGGTGTTGGAAGTGGTGGAAAAACCAAACACCGGGTCAGACAACGATGAGTTGTCTTCTGAGTTTCCACGTGTTTCCAGCTTGTGTTGTCACCCGAGCACAAAGCAGGAAGTTGGGAGACCTAGTGAATCTAGGTGATTCTGTGTTAGAGTACATTCAGGTGCCCAAGGAGAGCGAGGCACCTACAAAGGCTGCCAGGGTAGAGAGCACCCACTTAGGGGATATTTGTTTTTCCACTATGACCCCAAACGTGGTTGAGGCCCAGAAGGGGGATGGTAGTTTGGCGACATGTTTTCAATCAGTAGTTTTCCTTGAGGAAGCAAAAGCCAGTAAGAGAGCGTACTATGTGGACAATGGTGCTAATGTGTGCTAATGCGCAAATGGAAAGGGCATGACATAGATGGCGACTGGAGCACTGTGTCACAGGCGGTGCTTCCCACTTCGTATAGACAGCTGGTCCTGTCTGTGGCTCATGATCCGCCATGGTCTGGCCACTTGGGGATATCGAAAACGTACGACCGAATAATCCAACACTTTCTGGCCTGGGTTAAGATCGGATGTTGTAGAGTACTGCAAAACATGTCAGGTGTGCCAGATCATGGGTAAGCCCAACCAAACCGTTCCCTGCGCTCCTCTTTGTCCAAACCCAGTGTTGGGGGAACCATTTGACAGGATCATTGTTGATTGTGTGGGCCCATTACCTAAAACAAGGTCAGGAAACCAGTTTCTGTTGACCATAATGTGCTCTGCTACTTGTGTCCCTGAAGCAGTTCCACTACGGAATATCACCGCGAAGACAGTGACCAAATTTCCTTTGGAAGACCAAACGTCGTAAAGACGTTTGGTCTTCCAAAGGAAATCCAAACTGATCAGGGAAGCAATTTCATGTCCAAGCTGCTGTCACATGTATTGCGTAACCTCTCTATCCGCCACCAGAGTCCTTATCATCCAGAAAGCCAAGGTGCGTTAGAGCGCTGGCACCAAACGCTCAAATCAATGCTGCGCAAGTATTGTCTGGAAACGGAAGGTGGTTGGGACGAGGGAGTACCGTATGTAGTGTTTGCTGTTAGGGAGACAGTACAGGAGTCTTTGGGTTTCAGTCCTGCCGATTTAGTGTTCGGACATACCCCGAGGGGTCAATTGAAAATACCTAAGGAAAACATCCTTTCGTTCAAATCACCAAAGACTGTGCCAAAGAACGTGTACGACTATGTGCGTGAGATGCGTAACCGTCTCCATGACTGATGTGAACTGGCACACAAATCTCTCTTGTCAGTCCAGAAAAAAATTAAGAACCGTTACGACAAGAAGGCTAAATGGCGTGAGTTTAAGGAAGGAGAGCAGGTCTTGGTGTTATTGCCGGTACAGGGCTTGTCTCTGTCCGCTCGGTATACCGGTCCACACGTGGTGGAGGGAAAGGTTAGTGACACTAATTACATTGTGAAAACTCCAGAGAGAAGGCGCTCATCAAGGTTGTGTCATGTGAACATGCTAAGAGAGTATCATGTGCGTAAACCACCTCTGTTGCCAAGTATCCAGGATCCGGCTGCCGTTGTCACTGTGGTGCTGCGTTCGGACACCCTGGAAGACCAGGAGGATGGGTTGGAGCTAAAGACCGCTCATGTGCAAGGTGAACATTTGAGTAATTTGGAAAGTCTTGCCGTCCATAATGCCACATTTAGACCACAGTAAACAACACAAACTAGTAGCCTTAATCTGCAACTTTCCTGAGATCTTTAAGGATGTTCCTACCCGTACCACGGTGCTGGCGCACGGCGTGGATGTAGGGGGTGCTGCTCCAATTCCACAGCACCCATATAGAGTCAACGCCCGTAAGCGGGAGCTGATGAGGAAAGAGACAGGGTACTTTTTGGAGAAAGACATGGCAGAACCCAGCAGCAGCCCATGGAGTTCTCCCTGCATCATAGTGCCAAAGCCAGACGGCACAGCCAGACTGTGTACAGACTACAGACGTGTCAATGCGGTCAACGTGCCCGACTTTCCCGATGCCGCGCATCGATGACTGCGTTGACACAATTGGTTCTGCTACTTATGTGAGTAAACTGGACATGCTGAAAGGTTACTGGCAGGTTCCTTTAACTGAACATGCCTCGAAAATCTCGGCGTTTGTTACGCCAGACATGTTTCTGCAGTACAAGATCATGGCATTCGGTATGCGTAACGCGCCAGCTACATTTCAGAGGTTGGTAAATAAGGTACTTGCTGGGGTGACAAACTGTACTGCTTACCTGGATGATTTAGTGGTCCACTCCTCTACTTGGGATGAACATGTCTCCACTTTGCAGGTGGTGTTTGAGTGGCTACAGGCTGCTTCCTTAACTGTGAATTTGGCCAGGTGTGAATTTGGCAAAACGACTGTGACCTATCTGGGAAAGGAGGTGGGTCGTGGACAGGTGCGTCCTGTGGCAAGGCAAGTCGAGGCTATCACTCAGTACCCAGTGCCCACTTCCCGTCGCCAGCTACGCCGGTTCTTGGGCATGGTGGGTTATTACAGAACGTTTTGCAAAAACTTTTCGTCCTTAGTAGCCCCACTGACTGCTTTGATCAGCCCAAAGGTGCCCTTTAAGTGGACGGCTGAAAGCCAGAGTGTCTTTGAAATGGCTAAGTTATTGTTGTGCTCTGCTTCAGTTCTGGCAGCTCCGAACTTTGATAAACCTTTCAAACTGGAGGTGGATGCCTGTGTGGTTCTCCTACAGGAGGACGATGAAGGCGTTGATCGTCCTGTGTGTTTTTTCTCCCGCAAGTTTAACCCTTGTCAGGCTGGATATTCTACTGTCGAACAGGAGACCTTGGCGTTACTGTTAGCACTACAGTTCTTTGAGGTGTACGTTGGTTCTACGGCCATACCTGTCGAAGTGTATACTGACCATAACCCCTTGGTTTTTCTGAGCCGGATGTACAATCACAACCGCCGCCTCATGCGGTGGGCTTTGGTTGTACAGGGCTACAACATTAATATCAAGGGTACTGACAACGTGGTGGCTGACGCCCTGTCGCGGGTGTGGGAGACGCCTTAGACTAGGGTCTGTTGTGTTAGTATTCACATTAACCTTATGGTTTGTGTTCTTTTGGTGGGGGCGTGTTACAACCCCCAGTCTGTTGGTGTTCTGTGTTTGTGTTCTGTGTGAGTTTTTTGTGTGTGTGGCGCTAATCATCTCAGCCCAATCAACACCTATGCGTGACTCCTCCCCTCCATAATCCGGTTCACCTGGTTCCTGTCATCAATCATCCTTCCACCAGTATATAATGTGCCATTCTTTGTTTGTTTGGGGGGGTAATAAGTCAGTGGCTTTTGGTAAGCAGTGTGTTGTGTATGGGTTAGGCCCACTTCTGTGTACAGGGGGGTATTCCAAGTAGCGGGTTTAGTGAAAACTTTGAGTTGTTTAACCCTGAAAAGAGGCATACTCCGAGTTCCACGTTCCAGAAAGAGAGGTAACGAAACCTTTTGGTAAGTTGCCATGGTAACTTACGCTGTGAAACTAACCTGCTCGCTAGCAGGTTTTCTATGAAAAACTCTGCGTTTTCCTAGCAATCCCCACCCACTTTCGGATTTTGAAACAGTTTGTAGACATGAGGTGTCCTTTCCTGGGTTGGCCGATCGATTACGAGCAAAATATAATTCGCATAGCCTTACGCCAGGAGAGGATTTTAAGACCGCGATTGGATGCACTTTCATTCCCCGATGAATACCTACGCGAACGTTACCGTTTTTCATCAGATTCAATAATTTATCTCACCAACATTCTCCATCCATACATTGCTAATGTAACACACCGTGGACGTGCTCTCAGAACAGACCAAATGATATGCGTTGCTCTCCGTTTCTTTGCCAACGGGAGTTTCCTATACAACATTGGCGATGCAGAACATCTTGGAAAAGCAACAGTCTGCCGAGCCATAAGAAAAGTGGCCCTGGCACTGAAAGGCCTACTGCAGACCTACGTAGTCTTTCCTGGGCACAAACCTCTAAGGACCATCAAAGAGGAATTTCACATGATTTCAGGTGACTGATGTAGCACACATTCAGTTTAAGTCAATGAAGAAATTTGAAATCATGTGAATGACAATGTTGCAATCTCAGACTGGGATGAGTAAATCCTTTCCATTTTGCAGGATTTCCCAATGTGATTGGCTGCATTGATGGCACCCACATCCCCATCATAGCTCCATCCATTAATGAAGGAGACTATGTGAATAGGAAGTCATTCCACAGCATTAATGTGCAGGTAGATTTACTGTCTTACAATAATAAAGACTACAGCACAACTTTAAAATATTGCAGCTAATATCTCTTCTCTGCACTGGCAAGATTATATGTGATGCAGCACATTTGATATCAAATGTGGAGGCCAAATGGCCTGGCTCGGTACATGACTCAAGGATATAACGCGAGTCTACCCTGAGCAACAGAGTTGCAAATGGTAAGTTAAGCTTTGAACAAATAACATTCCCTTGTCTGCCTCTTCTACCACACTCACAATGTACCCACTATATACTTACAGGAGAGTTTCATGGCCACCTGCTTGGTGACAGAGGGTACCCATGCCAGCCCACTCTGATGACCCCTTATCATGACCCTGAGCCGGACCCTCAGCAGTGGTACAATGTGTCCCACTGCAGGACTAGAGCACGGGTGGAGATGACCATAGGCATTCTCAAAGCCCGGTTCCAGTGCCTATGTAGACTGAGGGTAAAACCAGAGAGGGCATGTGATATTATTGTGGCATGTGTTGTTCTTCATAATATTGCCACTATTAGAGGAGAGCAACACCCTGCCGTACAAAACGACCCTGAGGACGACCATCCCCTCCAACCTGCATATGTCCAAAATGGGAGAGAAGTCAGAGACATACTGTGCCGCACACACTTCCACCAACCCTGACACTGAAATAAACACATGATTGCCATTTCATTTTGTCTTCTTTATTGCCTACAAATAGAAATGCAACAATTAATATTAATATATTGTTCTGACAATTAACTCACTCACCTGTGACCATGCACCCACCTGCAGCTGGTGTTCTAGCAATTCAATTTCTAGATCCGTCTTCTTTATCTTCCGCCCCAAATACACCATCTCTTGGTCAGTTTTCTCCATTTGTTTTAACAAATGGAGTTTGTACAAGTCCTTAACTGGTAACTGGGAATACATTAGGATGAAATTAAATCCCAGTTCTACACACAGAATTCACCTGCCATTTACTGAACATCTCACTGTCTGTAGCTGTGCTTTGGAGGTTGATGGACCCCTCTCCTGGCAAGGCTCATCCATGCTCTGTTCAACAGGATCAGACTGTGCATTTAGTTTTTACATTCATTACTCTCATCACTTCAGTGTACATTTTAAACTGACAATTACACCCAATACTGTAAATAAAGTACATGGATAGAGAACTATCATATATGTAGCTACCATATATGTAGGCCTCTCTGCAACCCCGTCTGTGGCAGCAGTCAATGTGTCATCATCATCATCCAGTGATGAAAGGTATTGTTTCAGGATAGTCACCACTACTATGCATAATGGAGTATTGAGTGGCCTACTAACAAGTGGTACCGTTGTGCAAAGGCTTGCAGGAGGCTCAACCACTCGGATTACACCATCAGTGACTAGAAGTGGACCAGAGTGGAAAATGAAAACACATTCACACACATACTCGCACACATACTCGCACATCTTATCTTACATCTTATGTAGGCACTTGTGTCCTGTGGGGTGATTGGCTCTGATGAGCTTCCTCCAGGGATGCCTTCAGCCACTGGACGGCCAATGTTGTGGCTCAGAGCCAGCTCTTCTGCAGAGGTCAGAGGTGCTGGTGGTGGCCCTCCACCCGTTTTGCGTGCCTCTGCCTTCTTTCTATTTGCTGAATTGAACTCAGTGTTAATTTAAGCAAGATATCAGGCGACAGGACATTGTGTGTTTCCTCCACTACAGGATAAAATAGGCAATGAGGATATTCACTTTGTATGTCAAATATGATACCAAAGTGATGGAAGCTACAATCATGAACCTATAGGCCAAAAGGCTAAATATGCATACCTATTTGTATTACGTTTTTATATTTCATTTTCAATTGTTGCCAAGTGCGTTTCACGCCTGTGGGATTGCACCTATATGAACATTGTATTTGATTACATTACAATTCCAACACTTTTTCACCTGTAATATTAACGGACATTAAATGTTCGATTTATGGACTAAATGCAAATTTACGCATTGACTCGATCAGCAATTCTTTCCCACGCCAATTGTCTGTCCTTCGCAGCTACAGCCGTATTACTTTTTGTCCGAAATATGTGCTCGGACTCGCCATACGCACGGATTAAAATTTCCAATTCCATTGCGGTGAAATAGGAAGCCCTTTTTTTGTCGCCTTTTTCCATGGTGAATCCTAGTATCGGAGCTCCATAGATGTTGGCTTTTAGTAGAACTCGTGCACGCGCTAAACTCAGAGTTGACGTACTCTGAGTCGAATTAACTAATTCATATCAGGTGTTCTGGAACCGAATTTTCGGAGTTTCCCATGTTAGAGTAACTCAACTCTGAGTTCAGGGTTAATCTCAGAGTTTGTTAAACCCGCTACCTGGAATACCCCCCAGGACTGTTTTTGAATTCCCCTCTGTGTTAACTGTTTAACCATTGACCTTGTGACTTGTTTTCTTTTGTCTTGTTGTGTTGAGTTGCTTCGTTTGTAGTGTTAACTGTTGTCTAGGATTGTTTTCTTGTTCTTTTGTTCAGGGGCTGGGAGTAGTTTAGAGCTGCCCCGGGGTATACATCACCCGTAGGGATTACTCACTGTCTGAATACACTAGCTAGACCTGGGCAGACCACTCTTGCACTTTTGGTTAGGACACCTCATTCGTGTGTCAGTTGCTTTAGTTTTTGGGAACTTTATGTTGATTTCTTTCCTTTGGTCCTGTCCAGCCCTCCCCTTGTCCCCGCTTATTATTATTATTATCATTGTTATTATTTACTGTACCGTGGTGGCAAAATAAAGCCCTAGTTGTTCCAACGGTACCAACTGTTTCTGTGTCCTCGCTCGCACTCCTTGCTCCACGCACCTTTCACTGGCCTCTGAGAGTCCCTGAGCGGTGGGAGAGTTCAGGTTCCCTCTGTTATAGGCGTAGACATATAACAATTATTCTGACAACCCCTGAATGTTTTCCTGTCATCGAGGCTGCCCCATCCGTTGTCACACCAACACACTTTGACCAGGAGATTCCCACTGAGTTTAGGTTTGTGTCCATTGCATAAAAAATCTCTGCTGCAGTTGTTGATGTTGGAAAATCTGCATTAAATAAGAACTGCTCTTCAAAGTCACCATTCTGCACATACCACACATAAACCAAGAGAATGGCACAGCTTGCCACGTCTGTGGATTCATCCAGTTGTAAGGCGAAATAGTCTCAAGCGCAGAGACGTTCAGTGAGCTGCTGCTCAACATCATTGGACATGTCACATATCCTCCTATGAATAGTGTCGTTTGACAGGGGAATTGTCTTCAATTTTGCTGCTTCTTTTTCACCTATGAGTGCAGTGCACATATCGATGGCACAGGGGAGTATAAGCTCTTCTGCAACCGTATGGGCCTTTTTAAATGTAGCTAGCCGGTAGGAGACCAGATAGGATGCACGTAGTGCCTGCTCCTGAACAGTGATGGCACGTTCAAATGTTTTTTGGGATGCCTCGAGGTTTTGTCTCATACGATTGAAAAAATCCAAATCTTTGTCTTTATAACTGGCGTGCTTTGTTATCAAATGTCTCTGTAATTTAGAAGGCTTCAGGCTTTCGTTAGCTAGCAGCTCATTGCATAGCACACACAACGGCTTTTGCTTACCATTCTTCACGCAATATGTGAAACCATATTTAACCCTCGTGCTGCCTTCGGGTCACATGACCCAAAGGTTCATAACGAACCATCGTTGTGTTTACCAAATTTTACCCAATACAAAAACAAATAAAAATAATTTTCTTTCAACCATTCCAATGTGGGGGGTCTGAGACAGCCCGAGAGTTAAAAGAAAATGCTTCACTTTGTTTTTGTATGAGGTAAATTTGTCGCAATACGACGGTGGGTCACAATGACTGATGGGTCAGAATGACCCGAAGATAACACAAGGGTTAAGAAATATCGGGTTGTACACGCATTCACATATTTCTTCTTTGGTTCTTCAGAAAAAGACGTATCTGAGCTGGTACTCGATTTACACTCAGATTTTCTTTTGACTGTTAGAAAAAGACTAAAAAAAATTTTACTCTCGACTCTTTACTTTTCTCTGGTCATTTCAGTGTAAATCATCGCGCAGTACAGTGATGTTTTACATGTTGATACCTTTGAAATATCTTATATGCATTTAGTCATTTAGTCATATGCAAATGTGATGTGTTCGAACATGTTATTGTAAGATAGGCCTACATGCAGAACCAGTGCCGGCTTATGTAATTTAATGTCAGAACTGGGGGCAGGGATTCCCTAATGGACAAAGGGAGCATGGCTAGTGGAAAAAAAGGTTAACATTTAGAATTTGTCTCGTGACCCTTTCAGAAACTCGCACGACCCAAATTCAGGTCATGACCCAAGGGTTGAGAAACGCTGGTGTAGAGGCACTGGCACACAACACATTTCCATGTCCTGTAAGATTACCTGTGACCCGCAGTAGGACCAATCAGACCAGGATAAAGCTTCCAGCAGGATTAGGAACTGTGCAGCGCCTGTATCCAGTAGGATATTGACTGGACGCTGTTCCTCAGTCTTACCAGTCAATGAAACAAATCCCTTAAAAATGCAATGAACATAGCTGGGATCGGGTTCTATAGACAGACAGAAGCAAACAAGTGGGCACCTGCTCCTTACCTAGTGTTCTTCAATAAATGGGTTTCAACGACCAAAGGGTAAATTAGATACGCAAAAAGAGATCCGAATTGGTGAGTGGATAAGTGAGGGGACTATGGAGCTAGAAAGCTGACAAAAGTATCTGAATTTGAATATGAAAGATCTGAAATATTTGTATGTCGAATTTCATAAAACAGAAATATTTTGCTGTTGAATATATAATATCTGAATTAGGTGAATGCCAAATTTAATTTGCAGAATTTCCGTAGTCGATGCGTTTTGCAAAAGAAAATCTAACATTTTTTTTAACGTTAGCCAACTCTGATATTTCTAGTCTGCTCAACTCATAGAACCAACACCGGCTTTCCTTTGGATGAGCTATTAGCCCGAAAGCTAACGTTATTGATAGTAAGATTAAAAGGCAATAACATTGTGTACGGTTGACAAACAGTAAATATAATTTTACAGTATGTTTGATAAGAAGATTTGCTAGCTAACCAGCCATGTCACTGTCCCAAAATCAATATCAAGATTTTCACAAACAAGGTATCGGCCATACTAGTACTAGGCTACAGTACGGCCGCAGCCTGTGGAGCGAGTTGAATCGAAAATGGATGTGAGATGACCGCATCAAAGTTGACATATTCTCCAAACAGTAATTATAATTTTACAGTATGTTTAACAACAAGACTAGCCAGCTATCGAGCCATGTCATTGTCCCCAAATAAAACCAAGACTTTTAAGAAGAAAATAATCGGCCATGTGTTGAGTTGCTGCTACTGTCGTGTTGGCTGCAGCCTGTCTGCAGTAACTAGATTGACTAGCGAGGTTAGCGAATGGGATGTGAGATGAGCGGTTACGTGACACTGACACACTACATTCAGAAAATGTAGTGACAAGTGTTCAAATAGGTTAAAATAAATATCACTCATTGTTGTAAATACAAGTTAGCTTGTTAAAGTCTTTCAAAATTGTAAATGGAGGCTTTGACTCCGTCCCCGTTGTTATGGTTACTTATTTCAGACACATTATACAGGCTCATACTATGTAGCCAGCGGAATAATTTAGAACGGTGAAAAGACAGTTTTGCTGCAATGACGCAGTAGGTGTCCGTTATCACCCGATAATGGACACCCCTGCAGCCAATCAGAATCGAGTCACCCAGACTATGGTATAAGCTAAGTTAATCAATTGTCCCTTTAGCCCGTTAACATTAGCGAGATGAGTGAGAACAGCTAATATCGGTTCGTCAACGGCTGATCCGCATCCAAATCATGTGGTTAATTTCAATCAGGCTAAACTTATCAGGGAAATTGCACATGCACGTCCTACTTCAAAAGGCAGGAAAGGTCGATCACTAAAACCGTGATTTTCTAACAGTATGATGGCGGAAAATACAAAAGAGAGAGCGGTGATAGGCTATTCTCGCCATCCGAGCAAACTATTATAATGAGTCTCTACGTAGACAATAAGCATATTATCATGGTTAAGTCAAACACCGCAGCTGCCAGAGCAAGACAAGCAGCTTGGCAAAAAATTGCCGATAAGCTATAAATGCGAAAGTTTTGGGGAAATGTATAGGCTCATCTTAAGTGCCTCATTACCCCAATCAATCAGATCACATTTCTTTAAATGAGCCTGCTGGCAGTAGGCTTAATGGAAATTAATAATCGAACGAGATCTTGCTAGCGAAAATAATGATCTCAACTCTTTCAGAATAAGTAGGCTAGATAAAAACAAGGCCAAAGAGTATCTAATTGATACGAATTCATAGACACTTATGAGGATATATGTAGGTTACTGCGTTTATATCATGTACTATATATGTGTATATGCATGTAGGCCTTTGTGTAAATCCCTCTTTGATTTCATTGACTGGGACATGGCCAGGGAATATGATGAATTGATTCATCAGCTGGTTAAGCGGCAAGTACACTTTTCTTACAGCAACGCATGTTACGGCTTTGCCAATGTTTTCTGCATCGCCTATACTGTATAAAAATGTAGCCTATACCTGACGTAAAAAAGCTCAAGGCTATGCAGAGTCTGAAGCACAGTTAAAGTTTCAAGTAGCTTTATTGTCAATTTCTTCACATGTCAAGACATAAAAAGGAATCGATATGACGTTTCCCACTCTCCCACAGTGAAACATATAAAAAGCACAGGCACAACAGATAAGACAAGACATTTCGTAAAACATAGCGTTACATATTCACATACAGCAGCATAAGCTCATAATAAAGCATAAAGCTTGCTGCGGCGTGTGATATTTGCAATGTACGGCCCGAGAAGGTCTTTCAAATAAATGAGTCCATGTCGGCTGAATCGATATCGCTCAAACAAAAACTCATCCGTGTGAAATAAAGGATCTTGGCAATCGCGAAGAACTCTATTGGTATGGAAAGCTAATCGAACTAAAATATAGCTCCTTGGTCAACTGGGTCTCTCAAAAAGGGATCTGCCATGTTATTTTCCGGGGGTGTGGCAAGCTTATCCAGCTACACTTACGTTAGCCTGCTCTGGAGCAGGTTAATGCTAATTGATATGTTACTATGGTGATTTATCGAAAGTTGCTTCTACGAACCAAAAAGAGGGGTGTTTTTTATCTTAGCCTGAAAATTTGCTCGCTAAACCGCTTAGCGAGCTACGACGAATACCCCCCAGATAGGTTCCCATCCTTATCCTGGGGGAAAAAAACAGACCCTGTACATTTTCATTTACTCTCAATTACATTAAAAGTATTTTGTACATTCCCTGTGTTGGATATTACTTGTATATTGCCATGGGTATTACGTGTTTTATTTCTTGAATAAGGCTACTCTGTGTACTGTCCAGCTGTCTTCAACCCTGTGTATTCCTAACCTGTTTTATTGTAATGTTATTTTGCTTGCTGTTGCGCCACAATTTATCCTTGGGTATACCCATCACATTGACCAGAGGCTCTGCCCTTACTATTTGTGCACTCACACTGCCATCTAGTGTGCATTTTAACAAACTTAAATGTATACCTTTTTCGAAATGTGAATATGATATAGTATACAAACGTAATAATTTTTCAGTAGCTTACAAAGTAGCCTACAGTTGTTGATAATGTCACTGCCAATTTATATTAGCCTATTTCTTAACCTTAATCCAATCAAGATTGGTTGAGTGTGGACAGGTTTTCTCTCTTGCAATGATCGTTATCTGGTTTCCCCTTAGAAACAAATGAAGTGGTAGCACCCAATTTTAAACGTGTACAGACGTTAAAAACGGCCACGTCTGTACACGAACAACAATTCAGACGTTTTGGCACAGTTGGCGTTCGATACAAACCTAGTGTGAACACACTAACGCACTACCTTTTTTTATGCCAGCAGAGGGCGCCAACCACAGAAATTCTGGAAAATGCCGCCCCTCTCGCCCGTGCCTAGAACCGCTACTGCCCCCACCCCTAGCGAACATGTAGTTAACACTGGCTGTGTGAATATCTTAACTTCAAACTAACTGTAACGGTCTGGTACCGAAAGGCTGAAAGTAACAGGCTACTGTGCATTCAGCGTTCAATGAAGAAGTATGTTGGATAATTTTGA
Source organism: Osmerus mordax (assembly GCF_038355195.1). Taxonomy (NCBI): domain Eukaryota; kingdom Metazoa; phylum Chordata; class Actinopteri; order Osmeriformes; family Osmeridae; genus Osmerus; species Osmerus mordax. The sequence continues at coordinate 3,250,988 of NC_090050.1, read as the reverse complement.
ACCGCCACTGCAAGAAACGATGTATTCTTCAAGTACGTGAGCATCAACAGTTGTCCACATTTTACATCGGTTAAACTGTACTTCCCAACGAAGTACGGACAGTCAGAAGAAACATTTCAGGCTGCAAATTGGTCACACGCTTCCTCTAGGAAAGGGCTTGCACATGCAGGCGGAGCCTGGGTCCCGTGGCCAAGTAGGATATTTAACCATTCTTGTAAACTCCAATCCAAAAGTGCTAAATACATTTGCAGGTACGAAGTACCTTTGATATGCCAATTTAAAAGCCGTTCTCGCCAATCTAAAGAAGTGGACTATCCAATCTTTTTTCGTCTGACCGGGATCTAAAGTTGTCTGCTCAGGTAACCTTATATCCATCGCTTTCTTCTTTTAATTTAAAGTCGGTTACTCTAACGGGTCGCAACTTTTGTTGTCTTACAAAGGTGAGTTCTCCTGACGTTAGTGAACGACATAACTCGCTGGTATATCACTGTATTTGCCTCTTGCAAACATGCAATAAAGCATACAACATGAATATAACTCATTATTCAAATAGAATACTCAAACAGAGTGATTTACAGTATAGAAAATGCAGTAGAATATTCAAATATTACTGTTTCTGTTTCAATTTTTACAAAGGGAAATTAATTTCGGTGATAGGGGAGGAAGGATCCAGCTACCATAAGACCAAAACACATACACGTCTCAAAGCACAATCAGTCTCGGTTGAAAACACTGAAACACTCCGGATTTATACAGGCCTTGACTGGTTTGACATCAATAACTTGTTGGTGAACCTTGTCTTGTCAATTTAACCTGAATGCTAGAATTATCATCTGTTAGACGTTATGAATCATATGAGCGCCACTCACAACGTGGTTGAAGCTGTTAAATCGTTACGTTTATTATATGCTTTCAAAAAGCACAAATGATTAATTATAAAAATGTGTGCAACCCTTAGATACATGGTATAGGATAATTTGTGTACTGTAGACTATTAAATAATATGACTTGAAATATTCTGTGACACATCAATAGTGCCTTGGGAACTTTTTTTGGCCCCTTCACATTTTGCTGAGTAGATTAACTATAAAATATATTTCATGTCTATTTGCCAAAAAATCTACAATACATAAGGACAAATTATTTTATAAATGTTTAGAATTTTACTAAGAGAAATATCTTACTTTCATATTCAGATCCTTTTTTTCAATACTTTCTCGGAAAGTATCTTGGAGTCTTCTTGTAAGCCTCTATGAGCTCCTGAGTTTGGGACATTTTTCTTATTATTTCTTGCAAATGCTCTCAAGGTCAGGTTGGTTACCTGTAACCTTAAGATCTTTTTGGGGGTGGTTCTGAGTTTTAGTAACTGTCAAATCTTGTACAGACAGGTTTGTGTCTTTTTAGATATGTAATTTGTCTAATCGCCAAATGTTATGCCACCGTTGACTCAAATCAAGTTCTTGAGACATCTCAAGGATGATGCAGTTAAACTCAGTTTGCAGGGTCATGAATACCTATGTAAATAAGAAAGTTCACTTATTTTTTTAAAGTGAATTACAAAACATTGACTAAACAGCCTCACAAATCCGGGATCCTGTCATGTGGGGTTAAACTACTGTTTATGAAGCACCCATTTAGCAATTGGCCATACAGTCACAATTTATTTTTACCTATATACATTCTGGTCTTTTAGGTTTAGCATAACTTTGCAAGTCAGAATGACTTGGCAAATATTGCAAGGTATTGTACAATCTACACTTCTCCTTATGATTATGATTACAAATACATGAAATATGCTAACAAAACCCACCAACAAAAGGAAGTTGTATGTTGCCAAACATCTGTGCAGTCTAACTATTAAAGTGAGACGAATTACCCCAATGATTGCTAACTTTGACTGGCCTCTGAGTGATGTATGTCAGTGCTAAATCAGGCAAGTGTCTCTCTTCCAATCTAGATATATAGGAAAGGTGCCATGAAATCAAGTAAAAGCAATTGAATGCATGTTCTAAGAGGGGAACATCTTAAGCAGGCTCAAAGTAAAATAAAGTACAATTATATTTCCTATTTCCTAGTCTGTGTTGTAGTTGGTGCCGTCTGTGAAAAACCATTGCTTCATCTCATGTTTAGGTTTATGTGTGCATGGCCCTCTCAATTTCCCAGCTACATCAACTTAGACTTGGCTTTGAATATGTTTCTAAACCAGAGGCCTGACCTATCTGTATGCAGGGGATCTTTCATCAGCTTTCTGAAAAAATTGCATAGAATGGCAAGCAGGCTAAGCAGAGAAACGGAACGAGACAGAACTGAGCATGCTGGCTGGTTAAAGGTAAAAGACGATGTGAGTTGGAATTAGGGCACACAATTACATTGTAATCATACTACTTCAATGGATACAGACATCTGTCAAATTATTTGTTTGTCTCACATAACCAAACCTAAAGTGGTCAATATAACTAAATCCTTGCTAATGTTCATACAGCAAAATAACTGTAGTGTGTTAGGAATACAGGTTTAAAGGTTTGTCTCCAAGGCAAAATTAAGTCCATAATTACCTTTGTGCTGCTCTTTGAGGATAGTGCATGTCATTGAGGTGATGCACTCAGCATTATGATGGACATTTCCTTGCCTTTTGCAAAGTCATGCAAGTACATTTGGAATTAATGAATCAGTTATAATTTTTTTTCTCGTAATTAGTTGTCTAACAGTTAAAAGGGCAGAGGATTTCTAATTGAAAATAAGGCCTTCATTAATCTTAGATTTAAAGCTTAAGTGTTGCCTGTATTTAGAGCTTTTATTTTAATTGGTGGGTTTGCCTTCGGCAATATGTGACACGGTCCAGTGAAAAGGCATGCATTGTCGGCATTCTCTATTGCCCGCTTGAAGCTGAAAAGTTTTTTTTTTTTTTACAGTTTACATTTTCATGCATATTACAGAAGTTAATGTATTGAATAAGTCACTCAAATCTAATAAACAACAGGTTTAGGATCACTAAATACTAATTTGTTCTGGTTTACCTAAGCTTTCAGTTGAGTTGTGGGCACGTCATGCGTGATGTGATTGAATTTCCGTAGGCTACTTATAGCGCAGTGGGGTAGGCCTACTAGCTGTCATGTTTTGTATGTAGGCTGTGTTTGTCTGTACAAAGTAAGATCCCATCCCCCCTCCTAATCAAGTAGTGAATCGGCAGATTTGGTCACGAGTCAAGTACCCTTAAATATAATGTTTCACAAGTAGTTATGTCAACTTTCAAGCATGCCTTCTGCGTGTTCGGCGTACATTTTTGTCATTTGTTTTAGCCTACATCCATGGACTAAATAGAATGAATAGGCTAATCTCGGGCATTGTGCACAGGATATTTTTCGTTGTTGGACCTGGTAAACCGTGAATACATCGTTCAGGCTGTTTTCGGAAAATGAGATTTGCACCAACAACTTAACCATGCTGACTTAACACATCTTAACTTGAACCATAATTGGGCCAGGTACAGTGCAATGTAGTCAGTACAAAAATACCGGGTGATAAAACATATCTAGGATAAATCAACAATACAGGACCCTGGAAATTTGATTGAGTGCGAATGTTTACATTTACATTTAGTCATTTAGCAGACGCTCTTATCCAGAGCGACTTACAGTAAGTACAGGGACATTCTCCCCGAGGCAAGTAGGGTGAAGTGCCTTGCCCAAGGACACAACGTCATTTGACACGGACGGAAATCAAACTGGCAACTTTCCGATTACTAGCCCGCTTCCCTAACCGCTCAGCCACCTGACTGAATGTTGTTTTCTTTTTCTTTTCTTCACTGCGATGAAATAACCGGCGCTCGACGCATCTAATGATTAACACAAAACAATCATACCTCTCTTAAGGCGTGAAAAGGTCTAAAATATTTGAAGCCAAATATCTGGGCTAGAACGTTCCAGGTTTACCAACATTCAGATACGCATATCTTCAACTATTTTCAGATTTCAATGTATGAAACATAATATATAAAAGCTTAAAATCTGCACTTTCACAATCTGTAAAAAATTTAGAAATAACTTTGGCCGACAACGTCCCTTTTGTATCAGATTGTGTCACATATTCTCTCTCGTATATACAGTACTGTATATTATTTTATTATTATTTTCAGACCCTTAAAACAAAAAAAACAAAAACTGCACTACATAGACAATGTTGGTGTCAAAATGTTCGTCTTGGTCCCAAAAGCGTTGCTTGTATTGGATGGAAGATACCGTTGCTCAGTTTAGGCATCATTTAAGTTTTGTGGAGAAAAGTGAAGCCAACAGTGGCAACAGTGTGGTCAACTAGCCACAGTCACAAAGGTCACAAATGTCACTAACATCAGAAACCCGGCGGCGATTACCTATAGAAGAACATCAGTTTCGTAGCTCATTAACTTCTGGGCGATAGTTAGCTACCTAAAACGACAAAATAGCAGTAGAAACGCCACAGACAAAAGCCAGGGTGGTAACAAGTAGTTAACTATGTTTCCAGGCTGTGATATCAAGATCCTGTATTCTTGTACGCCCTTCCCATAGGAATGCATAGGAATCTGAACGTTCTACTGAGAAATATTTTTGTTTTTCCTTACACTTTTGTAAATAATAACGACGGACACTTCCTGTAAAGATAGATTTTGTAGTAAAACATAATCTGTGTAATTTTGAGTTTTTCCCTGTCATATGTGCTTTGAGCTCAGCTCTTAAGTGGCACGAGACCACATCTTAGGAGTGAATAAGGGTTCTAAGCAGCGTTACTTTGCGCGCTTCTCTGTAACAATTTTTTTTTTTTACACAGCACTATGACACGGTTCCTGAGACATTTTACAGCTGTGGGCGATGATCATGGTGTGAACTGGGATGAAGAACTGCATGAGGCCAGTGAGGAGCTGGGCACAGCTACGGGACCATTTCAAGGACTTACCTTCCAAGATTCAATGCGAAGACTGTACAGCTCCAATCATTTCCAGGTAACATTCATTGCTACATAAACACATCACCACCAAGACCGATTATAGATATTCTAATATTCAAGCTACGGTACAATTAATTCCTACTGGACACCTCAGTGTCCCAACCTAAACATAATTTGAGCAGTTTGATGCCAAACTGGGACAGAGTAAAGAACAAAAGCTATTGAGATCAAATAAGTTACAACAAATCCTGTAGATACATTTAACAAAGGACTTTCAGAATGGCTTTTGCAAAAAGATATTGCATTTTATGAATACAACTAGAGAGGGTTCAATTTCTGGGGAAATTGTAGGGTGTGCTTGCTTGCATCGGTTGCAGATGGGTCCGTTTATTAACTGTAATTTTTACAACTGATATTTCTGTAAATTTTATATAAAAATGCCTACTTATTATTTATGAAGATTGCATAGATTTAAAAGCATAGCCTACATTTGTTGCTGCTCATGTACAATTCAAAATAAAAAAAAGTGAAGTGTAGCATGTAGGGCTGTCCCCACTCAGTCGACTAGTCGATTTTCTGGTCAATATGCTCTTGGTCGACTAAGATTTTTTTAGTTGAGCTGCTGTCTGACAGTGTGAGATCTGATTCCCGCTTGTGTCATCACTGCTGAATTAACGAAATGTTCTACAGAAATTGTAGATTATATTATTTAAGACAAATAAAACAACTCTAAAATATATTATGGTGTTAATGTTTTCCCTTTCGTTAATCTGCGCTTTGTTTTGGGGTTTTTTGCACACGGCACGAGCACAATTGGCTGCCGAACTACAAACTCTGCCATAGCCTACTTTGTCGGTGTTATTAGTCAAAATAGGCCGTAAGGTGAACCCTGTTATCATTTCAACCCGCTCCACAGTCTGGCATCTACATAATCTTTAGCTCATAAAAAAGAACGAGTCCTGCTAAGCTACCAAAAAAAAGTTTGTCGCTGAAATTCCAGTCGATTGTCGATGCGTCTATGTTTTATGCAGAACTAGTTTCTTCAGAGCGTAATAGGATTTTGGTGGCACGGTTCGACACGTGATCCTTCTACACCAATAAGGTAGCTTCTTTTTGTCAACATGGATGGATATGGTTGTCAACTAGAGGATGGGACTTTGCACGTTACAGTGTTTCCTCTATGTTTATTTTGCCGTGGCATTTATAGAAAAAAAACATTAGTCGATTTTCAAAAGTGTTTAGTCGAGTCTTGGTCGACCAAAGAAAATCTTACTCGGGGACAGCCCTAGTAGCATGTCCCTGTACTTACTGTATGTCGCTCTGGATACGGGCGTCTGCTAAATGACTGTAAATGTAGAATGAACCTAACCTATGTGACTTAAACGTCACCTTAAGTTTTTCCCTTGTACAGTAGTGATATTCATTCATTAAGAACAACCTTTGAAACAAGCTATTCTAAGTAACAACGTTGTCACCGGCAATGATCCCGATTGAAACAGTACAGTACCATCTGCTAACTGCTAACTGAAAATATGCCCACAGAAAACGTAAATAAGCTTGACATTTATTTAGGGGTTAATGGCTAATTCAAAGTTTTCTGGAAGCGATCATTGTCAGTAACAATGCCAAATACGACCATTTGATGACCTGGGTAAATTGTGCTACGAGCAAGCTAGCCTAGCTGCTGTTGATAGCCAAACTTAAGGGGATTGTTTGAATGCGCCGGAAAGGAAAAGCGACACACCACACAAGCTTGAGTTTAAATACATTATTTAATGTGAAATTACTTACTGTACATGCAAGTCTTGAATTACCTAAATGTATAATGCTGCCAGTACTGTGCGCAGTCTTACTACATCTATGCACGTCGTAGTTACGCCTGGGACACACTGCCTGCGATCGGCTGCGTTCTGTTGCAATGCGCCTGGAAGCACCTCCTTTTTCTTTCGGCGCCCATGTTATCAAATGGGACCGACCACACTGGCTGCGATGCGCCGCGATTGCCTGCGATCGCTTGCAATCTGCAGCGATCGTTTCGGCAGCTGGTCGAATTTTTTCGCAAGACGCTTGCGAAATCGGCTGCAGGATGATGAAATACACCATATTAGTTTATATATTTGAATAAAAAAACATGTTATTAAGATTTTACTCCATTAATTGTAGACTACGGTACACATTTGTAAAGTTGTAGACTTTATAATTACACAATGTTGGTAACGAACGTCCTTTACATGTGGTTACCCTGATGAAAACGAATGAAAATAAAGGATTGATCCGTTGAGCTAGCATGCCCATAGTTGTTTTGTTTGTTTGAGAGAAACGAGTTGTCACGCGTTGTACACAACACACAGGCAGACATAGCCTACTGAGAGAGAACCCCCAAGTCGATTTTTAAAATCAGCATCAAATGAATTCTCGAAGTTGAAAAGCACAGGGAGTTGTTGTATGTCAGCAACAATTTTACAAGGACAACGTAGATAAGGATCAATGCTGGGATATAGCCATGTTTATGTACCATGTCAGCATAAAGGAAAGCTCAGCGTAGCTGAAAGGCTTGGTGACCGGTGCAGAGAAATGCGTGTCTGGTGTGAACAGCTTTTGCTCAGTCGTAGCCGATCGTGGCGCTGCGTGGCGCGTCCAGGAGCTTTGCAGCCAGTGTGTCCCAGGCGTTATGCGTCGTTGCTAACGTGTGCTGACGTTGTGATGTTGGGCTTGCACTGATTTCCTTTGGCGACAAAAGGCACTTTTCGCCTCAAAAACTTAATTTCAACTTAAACCGTGCAACGGAACTTAAATACAAATACAAGCACCACAATCGCAAACAACACAAACCTTTTGACACTGGCGTTGTCTATGTAGTGCAAATTTTGAGGGATCCTTAGGGGTGGGAAAAGAATAAAAACTAAAGAGGGTACAATTTCTGGGGAAATTGTAGGGTGTGCTCGCTTGCGTCGGTTGCACAGGAGTCAGTTTTTTAATGCCATTTTTACAACTGATATTTCTATATATTTTATATAAAAATGCATACTTATTATTTATAAAGATTACATAGATTTAAAAGTATATATTTTTTGCTGCTCATTTACAACTCAAAATACGAGTGAAGTGTAGAATGAAGTAGATGTCTTCTCATTTCCTCTGCAAGAGGCAGCCTCATAGTTGAATCAAAACGAATACATTTGGCAGAAAATTGACCTAATCTCTATGACTTAAACGTCCTTTTAAGTTTTTCCCTTCTCGTGATATTTTCAGGCATTTAGCCTACTCATATTGCATTCATTCATTAATAAAGAACCCCCTTTGAAGATTATTGTACGACGTTACCCGATAGTAGAAGATGGAATCGCGATTCAAACAGTACCATCTGCTAACTGAAAATATGCCCCCAAAAACGTAAATAAGCTTGACATTTATTTAGTGGAAAATCGCTCATTCATAAAAAGCTCACTGGTAGCGATCGTTGTCAGTACCAACGCAAAATGCGATATAGCCCTGTGTGGAGAAGCTGCCCCGGTAAATTGTACTAGCTACTACAGTACAGTACTAGACTACTGCTGTGTTCGTCTTGGTAGCTATTGCATTGGTTGAATTGGATTTAACGTTCCGTTGTACGGTTTAGGCTGAAATTAATTATTTTCATGAACAGATTGACAAAGTTTAGGCTGTGGCAATGAAGTTCAGGTTAGTAGTTAGATAGACTTTTGATTTAAGTAAGGGGAGTGCCGAACATGTTCTGTCGCCGTTTGACTTCCTAAACAGCTGTGGAGATGTTTTTGTTAGCTACTCACTAGTGTCTCGGGTAGGCCTGTCTCGGAATAATCCTAAATAAATTTGGTGTAATTTTAAAACACCAAAGACTAACTTTCATATTGTTTAATATATAGGCCTAAACGCTGTAGTCTGAATCATTTCATCTGCGCTGTATGGTCTGTGACCTTCCAATCAATGCGTTGCGGCTGCGGCGGCGACACCAATCAGGATCCACGAAGAAGGCTACACACATACACGTTGTGGATTAGTCTACCTGTTCGGAATGGATTAAAGACAGGGCCGGGGTGGGTAATCGGGAGAGTTCCCGGTGGGCCGCTTCACTTTTGGTCCGGTGGGCCGCTTCACTAATGGGCCGGTTGAGGAATTTTTTTGTTGTTGACATTTGTCACGTTAGTCTATCTTCTCTTAAAGTAGGCTACGCACGTTCCACATTCTGACACCTCAGCCTCTGCATGGGTTGTACCATGTGAGGGAGTTCTCCCCTCCCAAATAGAATTGGTTGGGTCCATAGCCCGACTTTTCCAAAAAGTTTTCTCAGATCGGCTACTGATACGCATCAGGGAGGATGGATGGGAGCATGGCCGTAGTGATGGCATCACTAGACAAGGTTTTACCAATTGAAAAACGTCTGTTTATTTTACATAAAGCTCAAAAAACTATTTTGCGCTCAAATAATGGCCCAAAAATTTCGCTCACGCGCTATGCACCCTCGGATTAAGTGTAGAAGTCCATATCTTGCATCACATCAAACCCATACGTCCTAAATTGGGGCTCCGAATGTTTACAGCGTCTGGCTCCGTGCCTGATTAACACTCGGATCGTTAAGCAGTCTCAAAAATGGTATCAATATAAAAAATAATACGATCCCTTTCTGTAATCATGATACCCCCCAGAAAAGTTCACTGCACCCCCAGTCAAAGCAGGCTGCATCCGGCCCTGTTTGGTATACAAAAAAAGGTCCGGTCTTGGGCCTGAAACTCCCGGGCTGAAAAGTGCCCCCACTCCGGCCCTGATTAAAGATCCTGTAAAGTGGAATTAAAAACGAGTTTCAAGTTCACCACACCACAGAATAATGTGTTATTAACTACCCATCCAAATTCGAATGAAAAAAAAACACCGACAAGTATGTTAAATTAGGCTTTGAAATCGTAAGAAAATCAGCAGTCTTCTCTGTTCGAGACTGGGGGGCGTGTCGCCTGAAGGAGCTGAAGCTCGGCCCCCTCGCTGGAAGGCGCCGCCTCTCTCAAGTAAGCTACCTACGACCCAGATAATGGACGCTACTTCAAGCCGAACAAAACAGTATAGAATTATAATGTATTTGTTCAATGAGTGAAACATACAAATGCATATAAATGAAATATTCCCCTGAGCACAGGAGTAAACATTTACAGCAGACAGTGAGCTCTCCAACTACTTCTAGCACATTAGCTACCTTTTCACCAAAATACCATCATTCTACACCGAGTAGCCTAATATCAAGTTAGCGGTTTGCACTAATTATAGCAGAGATACCTCTGGAAAAGTTATCTAGTACAATTATAACAAGCACACAGAACTGAGTGATGAACTGCTGGCGGCGGTGGGAAGGTGCGACCGGAGGATGAACGCTGCAAGAGAAGCCGTGTGTTGGTGAACCCTGTCTGTCTCTGGTCCATGTTAAAACTGTCCGCCGTGAAATGGTCAGTGGCGCAGAGGCGGCTGTTGGAGTTTATCCGAGGCTTTCCATGAGCGTGGCTCTTCACAAAATCTATCCACCTATTTTTCCTTTCATTATCAACAGGGAACTTAAATGGCGTTGCAGCGCAGCTGGAGTTCTTGCATCCAGGGAAGATGCAGTTGCGGGTGGTGGGAGACATCCTGAAGCTAGCTAGCTAGCTGATGTAAGCTACAATAACAGTACAGCATGAGGAGCCATTCAGTGATCTGACGTAGATTGGGCGAAATGACGTAGATAGGGCATTTTTTGGCTCCGCCCATTAAAACCTGATCTGAAAACGGAAGAGAAACAGTTCTTCGGTCTAACTCCACATTTCAGTGCGACAAAGTTTTAGCGCTTTGCACATGCTTTCAGGAACTCATTTCACACGTATATAATGTACTTAGAGCTACGTTATAGACAAACATCAGCCATGCCCGTCGAGTCAATGTTAGCTAGACTCTAGCTCATCTGCTTTTTATTAACGCTGATATGCAAGGAATGCAAGAACAGCTAGATAGCGAAAACACCTAGACTGTAGGCATGTAAGTATGGAACGCCAACTGTGCCAAAACGTCTGAATTCTCGTTTGTGTACAGACGTTACATTTTAACGTGTACAGACGTCAATTTTTGATCTAAGGCGAATCTGCTCGCGAGTCATTTCGTCCGCCATTATTTTAGAAATGAAATGAAAAGCTGCCGAAAGGGCTCCTCCTCTTCCGCTACGTAGCCAATATGGCGCCCATTTAGGGCGAGTAGTGTCCACTGCATGTTTTGACCATTTGCAGTGCGTCATCCGGGTACTTTCAGTGCACCGAATTCTGCTGGTTCTGTCAGTGTAAGCGCCCTAAGCACTGAAAGTCAGTGCTCGAAGTGCACAAGTGTGCGGTAGTAGACACAGCCTAGGTCAAAATTGGGGGTGGCTATGTTGGTCCCAACCAATAGCATGGAAGCATAGATGGTCCAAACGTGTACAGACATCAAAAACGGCCGTGTACAGACGTCAAAACGTGTACAGACGTCAACAACGGCCAAATTCAAATGTAACATCTGTACACAAACTAGAATTCAGACGTTTTGGCACAGCGTTCCATATGTAAACTAGTTTAGCTTGCTAACGCAAGAGCATAGGTAGAATGTGTGATGATTTAGTTTATTGGCAATGGGGCTAACGTTATTTCATGTTCCTGACTGTGTTTCATTCGAATAAATAACCCGTAAATGTAAATCTACAATTCACGTTTGTCCAGATCTTTGTCAGGTTATTTTTTATCTAGCTGACTGAAGTTGAGTTGAATCACGATATAGTTTGGTTGCTAAGCTGTAACGTTCTACCCACCTAAGTCGAGTTCAGTTTGCTTCCACAACAGATGATATCTAGTCAATCTGTTGAAAACAGTGTTGTGTAGACACAATTGGTTTATTTGTACGTTTTTGTTTCAAGTCTCCACCTTCGTTGTTTCAGTGAGTGCTGTTGGCCGTGTTGCGTCTTTGCTCCACAGCTTCACTCCAGAGCCATAGAAAAAGAGAGTTGCGACACTTCCATAGACTCCTATTGTTATCGAGGAATGCGGAAGTAAAGCGTGTCACATGCAACCTGTAGTTCCAAACATTGCATTTTCCACCGTTCAACCCCATTCATTTTCAGTGTCTCAGAAGCAAGTTAGCTGGTAAATTGATGAAAATCCTTCATTTTTTCATATTTTTACCACCACATATCAATTGTTATTAGTAGTATTTCATATAGGTAGCTTTAGATAAAGTTTATCGTAAGATTATAGCTTGTTTGATTCGAAACGCAGTTAGAGCTAGACTGTAGGTCTAGCTAGTATCTAACATAAGCAACACTTTTACTGAAGCTAGCTAGTGAGCACGTGTATCATAACCAGAATTCAGTTGGCTTATAGTCTGTCAAATTAGTTCTAATTATTGGTGTTCGTTGGCATACAAAGTAAGTCTTCTATATATAGCTCTTATTAGCCTAGTTAGTAGAGCTAGCAACAATGAATTGCAAATTAAGTGGTCCGAAGCAAGTTAGCTGGTAAATTCACGAAAATCCTGCACTTTTTCATATTTCGACCACCACATATCAATTGTTATTAGTAGTATTTTATATAGCCAGCTTTAGTTAAGTTTATCGTAAGCTTGTTAGATTCTAAATGCAGTTGGAGCTAGACTGTAGGTCTACGTAAGCAACACTTTTACTCTAGCTAGCTGTACATGTATCAAAGCCAGAAGATCGCCGGATCACTACAAACAAAAGGAGTGGAAGAACACAGGACATATTGTACAATATTTTTTTTTATTGAATGCAGTTGGTTGCCTTGTTTATTATGTTCTATTTACCAAACTCCTTTCTTGTCTTAAATTGAGCAGTTGCTGGTGATAATGGTTAGATTCAACTTGTATCAAGTACTACAAATATAAGTGTTGTTAATGTGGTAGGCTAAATTGTAAGTGGGCTGATGAATAAAAAAAACGTTTAACAACAATACCTATAACAATACCTATATAGTCAATACAATATAGTCCTCATTAGGCTACTGTTTGGTATGTACAGTATGGTACAGTACGTACAGTATGGTAGCTAGCATAGCCATTTCTAGCTCTGCTTCACAATATTGCGTTATGTATAAGTTCATGTAATACATACATGTTAATAAAGTATCAGACATACATGATACAACACACCAGTAACCAATTGACATTGTGTTAATATACCGAAAATGTCCGTGAATCGAGATGGTGCTGCTGTCTGTCCCGCCGAAAACCATTCAAACAGGTTGACAGCAGTGGGGGTTTTGTTTAACTACACGGAGCTACCGGAACTACGTGACAAAAAAGCTCTAGCTTTTTTCCTGTGTTTCACTGGCAGTGAGTGTTCACAATGTTGTATTTCACTCCATTCTACACCAAACACGTCAGGGATGACTGCCTTTTGTAGATACAAGTCTGCTGAAGATAGCCAGACTATCGTATTTCTTCAACCGAGCCTGTTTCATTCATCATTTGCCTGAGAAAGCGACTTCCGTTGGCCAGCTTCATTGAAAACCATTCAAACCGGTTGACAGCAGTGGGGATTTTTGGAACTACAGCGAGCTACATGAACCATGTGATCACGTGTCGGCGAGATCAAAGCGTGTCGCAACTCTCTTTTTCTATGGCTCTGCTTCACTCGTTGTAAACCAACCAATCAGCGCGCAGCTCATCTATATATTCATGAGTGTAACCCCCCTTTACCGTCTGACACTTGCGTTGTGAATGATTGTACAGACAACTTCTCTGGCGGTGTGAGAGTTTATTTGTACCCTCAAAAAGTCTGGACAGAAATACAAAATGTGGCACAATGAGCAGGCTTCTCCAACGCAGCTCGCTCAGAAAGTCTCCGCACAGACTGAGGCTAACCATTACCAATAACAGATTAGCAAAATGTAACAAGATAAACAGCATTACATACAAAAGTGACATTACCTGGACAGAAATACAAAATGTGGCACAATGAGCAGGCTTCTCCAACGCAGCTAGCTAAATGCAAGAGGGGGAGGGGAGAACAAAGAGAAGAGTAACGTTTCACACCGACACTCCGTGCAGTTAAGCTAGTTCAAGGTCCAGCTAGCCCCCCAAAAAGTACTCGTCCACATTACATTATATTCCTGTCTACAGTCCCTTCAACAACAATAACATTTCAACAGCACTAAACAAAATGTAACTATTAACCAAACAGATTTGTGACCTTTTCAAACAATACAATTAAAATTTTTCCCACAGTTGCGCTCCTGAGCACGCCTCACCTCAGAAAGTCTCCGCGCAGACTGAGGCAAGATCGCACCACGCACCCTGATGACGTCATCGACAGAACGCCAAAATACATTCTATAAAGCTCTTTAAAGTATACACAAAACGTATAATTAAATAAAACAAACAGCAGTACAATAATGGCAATAAAATGGAGAGGGATTTTATGTGAAAAACAAATGATTATTCATATCTGTTACATTCACCCCTCCTGAATTTCACTAAAATCCTGGCCATATACCCACAGGATAAATAAAAAAACAGGGACAATTGACACACTCAAAACTGGAACGGGGATCACATAAAGAACATTGTCTTTACACACAAGCTACTGCCTATCTGAAAAAAACAGATTAAGAGAAAACAAAGGGTGATCAAGCCTCAGAACCTCCTAGAATAATATGATGATACACCATACCACAACCCCAGCCTACCACGTCCCAGCAAATACATACAAGGTAGAATACCAAACATCAATTGGCACTAACCCAACACAAAAGGAAAATAAAAGACGCCCTAGATTTCATTTTCTTAAAACAGGGTGAGAAGCGATTGAGATTTCTTACTAACAGTGGATGCAAACCTCTGAAAGCTTAACGGCTTCTGAACCATGGACTCTATGAGACGGTTGACGCTTTTGACTACTCTACCCGTACGAGTTCTGAACGCACTGTGTGTATCAGCAGATGTATGTGCCTGTTCGTTCTGCCCTGTGTCATTATCTGCATCATCTGATGAGACAATGTCTGGAGTCACTGAAACCTCAGAATCAAGATTTACAGCTAGACTGTCAAAATCATTGAGTCTGTCCACGGGAACCTGAGAGCTCTGAGCTTCACTGGAGTCATCACATCGCTCTTGACAGCTGGACTCCGGTACGCCTTGACTTGACTGATCTTGCTCTGTAGCTTCTCCATCCAAAGACTCTTGACTGACGGTTTCTCCTGACCCACCTAGCATCCACCCATTTATCCTATCCTCCGAATCCTCCTCCAAGGAATCCATGAGATCCACTATGTCACCCTCACTCTCCAAATCCATGACATTGGAGAGAGACCCTCTCCTTTCCACATCCTCAGGCGACTCAACCGGTAGGAAGCTGATATCAAGGATGAGGTTACGATGTACAACTTTGTTGTTTCCTTCGTCATCTTCCAGTTTGTATACATGTGTACGTGGATTCCTGTCCACGATTGTGTAGACTGTTGCTTCCCACTTGTCCGCTAACTTCCTCTTGCCTCTCTCACCTTTGTTAGCGACAAGCACTCTGTCACCCCTGTTCAGGTGAGTGCCCTTGACCTTTTTGTTGTAACCTTGGGCTTGCTTGGCCTGTTCTTTGATGGTGTGCTGCTGAGCGATGTTCGCTGCTTCATGAAGATGGGACACCAGTGTTTTCACGTAGGTGCCATGATCCACAACTACTGGGTCCTGCAGCACCTGCTTGAACATTACATCAACCGGTAGTCTTGGAATGCGACCAAACATCAGGTTTGTATTTGCTCAACCCACTTCTGTTTTTCTCTGAGTGGCAATGACCGCAGCATACTTCCAAGCGTTCTGTTGAACCTCTCGGTTCCCCCATTGCCCATGGGATGATAAGCAGTGGTATGTGACTTAGAAACCCCAGATAACTTGAGCAGTTCTGCTATGAGCCCACTCTCGAAATTGGCTCCTTGATCAGTGTGTATTCGTTCCGGAAATCCATACACGCAAAACACCTGATCCCACAGTTTCCTAGCAACCTGTTTCGCTGTTTGGTTAGGGCATGGAAAGGCATGGGCCAATTTCGTAAAGTGATCAGTCAGAACAAGCACGTCCACTGAACGTTGTTTGCTGTCCTCTGCACTCCAGAAATCCAAGCAGACTAACTCCATAGGAGCGGATGTACTGATACTTTCAAGTGGGGCCCTGGCAGATGGCTCTGGTGTCTTGGCCAATATGCACCTCTTGCAGCACTTGACATATTCTTTAACATCCTGCTCCATCTTAGGCCAAAAGAAGCGCTGTCTGGTTAGGTGTAGCGTCCTTGCCTGCCCCTGATGTCCTGCGAGATCATGCACCTCACGAAGAGCCTTCTCCCTCAGGTTCTGAGGCAGTACAAACTGGTGTCTTCTCTTTTTGCTACAAACGTCCTTGACAACCCGATACAACACTCCGTCTTCGACTTTCAGTCTCTCCCATTGCTTGATGAGCACCAGCGCTCTTGAATCCAGACCATCCCTCTCACGTCTTGAGGGCCTCCTCTTCCGATTTACAAACGGAATGACCTTTGATATGGCATGATCGGATTCTTGACTCTGCTGGAGCTCCTCCATGGTGAGCACAGGCAATGAGTCTTTGCCCAGTAACCCCTGTCGCCTAACAGACTGTACAAACTGCGTAGCCCTGGACTCAGCAGCTGCATCCCATGAAGCATGGGCATCCAAGAGTGCCTTCACAGTAGTACTGTTGCTCGACATAGAGAGGGAATCAGGTTGAGTCCCAAGAGTTGGTTTCTCAGCCACATGACACTCAACTTTCAGACGGAAAGTGTCCTGAACTCCATCCTCGCCCACGCCCTCAGCTTCAGTGAGCAACTTGTCGTAGCGCTAAGTAATGAGTCTATGGCCAACGATTCTGGGAAACAGGTCTCGGCTGAGTGCATCAGCTACTATGTTCTTCTTCCCCGCAATATGCTTCAGGTCGAATGTGTAAGGGGCAAGCTTTGAGACCCAACGCTGCTCACATGCGTCAAGTTTGGGCTTTGTCATAATATACGTGAGTGGGTTGTTATCTGTCCACACGGTAAAAGGGTGCACTCCATTTTAAAGCCAAAAACTCGAGTCTGTGTGCAGGGTACCTCTCCTGGGACTTGCTCAGTGTCTTGCTTGCAAAAGCAATGGGCCTTGCCTTCTCTTCACCTGCTGGTATCTGTGATAGTACGGCACCAAGTCCGTCTAGAGAAGCATTAATTGACAAGATCAGAGGACGTGTGAAGTCAGGATGGGCAAGGACTACACAATCCAACAAATTCCTCTTCAGACTGAGGAGAGCGTGATCACATTCTAGAGTCCAATCGGTAGGTTTAAGGCTCCTGTAAGCTCCTGCATTCCCCTTAAGTCGACTTTTTCCTCTCCTCTTCTGGCCAGCTGTGAGGCCAAAAAGTGGCCTGGCAATAGCAGAGCAGTTTGGGATGAAATGTTGGTAGTAGAAAACCATTCCGAGAAAGGATCTGATTCTTCGCACCGAGGGAGTGCATCAGTCATCTTCCATGAGATCAGCTTTTGACATCTTTGATATGACCTACACCTTTTATGGATCCATGCCAACACCTGTCGCCATCTATGATATGGCCCAAGAACTTGACAGATGCTCGCATTAGGTGGCATTTCTTTGGTCGTAATTTGAGATTGTGGAGCCTCAGTCGCTGAAAAACGACCTCCAGCCTCTCCATGGCCTCCGTCTCCGTAGATGCGAACACAAGCAAGTCATCTAGATAACACAGTAGACTGCTGAAGTTGAGGTCACCAAAAATGCTAAGCATCATCCGCATGAATGAGGCTGGGCTATTACACATCCCCTGTGGCATCCTGTTGTACTCGTGCAAGCCCAGCGGGGTTGTGAATGCAGTGTACTTCTTGTGCTCTTCAGCCATGGGGATGTTGTAGAAACCGGATGTCAAGTCCATCGTACATGTTTCCACCCAAGGCTGCCAAGCAGTCAGACTGATGGGGAAGTGGATGAGCATCCTTTTGCGTCCTTGCATTCAGCCACCGAAAATCGGTGCAAATCCTCAAACTCCCATCCTTCTTCCACATCAACACCAGTGGTGAGGCATACTCACTCACAGACTTCCTAATAATCCCCTGTTCCTCCATTTCTGTAAGAGTTTGCCGCAACTTCTGGTAATGGGCAGGTGGTACTCTTCGGGCAGCCAGAAAGGCCGATCGTCGGTAAGCCGAATGTGATGAACAAATCCTTTGGCTTCACCACAATCTAAAGCATGCTTGGAAAATACATCATTGTAGTTTTCGAGTAACTGGACTAACTTCTCCTTTCCTCTATAGTCAGTATGGCAGGAGTCAAGATCTATGTCGCCGAGACCAACAACTTGCAACCTCTGCCTCAGATCTGTCGGACTGGCAGCTGTAGGTTGCTTGGCAAGGGTGACCTCTTTTACATAATTAGCACTATGGAAGATCTCAAAATCCTCTACAGCCAGACATGGGGACACATCTGCCAGTTTACAGTTCCTCTTAAGAGTGACTGGCTTGTCAGACAGGTTGGTCACCTTCATTGGTACCCATCTATCACCCCACATAGGCGTAACGACCCGGCCAACCATGATGTTACGTGGCATACACTTAGATGAGGTAGGTTCAACTATCACTGTACTTCCTGAGGACACATGGGCATCACTTGGGAGCTTACCCCAAACAAGGTGTTCTTGTCTTGCTAGCAGTGTGACTGACTGCCTGAGCTTTACTGAGCCAATCTTCTCTGGCAACTCCTCGCCCCTCCAACGGGATGTATTTGCCATGAGATCTAAGAACTGTTCACATTCTGGGGATGACTGTACACTGCCATTGGAAATGAGACGCCAGTAATCATCACTATTTTTTAACTGATGCATGAGGAACTTGATCACATTTGTGCCGATGATAAGGTCATCTCTTTGACCAGGCACTACAAGGATGGGAACAATTCATAGATGCCACTTACGTCACTTCCAAACAGACCGCCGCCATATGCACTACCGATCTCGCCCAGTATGTCCGCCCACACTGCCGATTTCAATGAGAAAGTGAGCCAGAGATATGTCGGAAAAAAATCAATTTGAAGCTCCGATCCTTAGCCTATTTGTTACCCCCATTTTTCTTTGGTTCCTTATTATCTGCCCCAGGCTTGTCCCAATTGGCTTTCCATGACAGAGCTAGCTATAAACACTTACCTTTTACATAACCCTCCCCATACAGTGGGGATTGCTTGAAGGCTTTCAAGAGTACAGATGTTTATCAGTATGCTGTGGCTGGATGGGTGAATGACGTGAAAGTGCGGCACATGGCCACCAAGGACTTATATTTAATCATGGGAAAGTTATTTATTATTTGAATGAAATCAAATGTATGTTTTTGGGTGTAGATTACTCTGACTAGGTAGCGAGTTGTTAGCTAAGTGGCTAAGAGCTAGCTAGCACTCATCTTAGTGCCACTTAACCCTCGTGCTGCCTTCGGGTCACATGACTAATATACTAATATTACTAATACAAATACTAATTCTATGCAAAAAAGTCATTTGTCCGAAACCTTTAAATAGCCTGACCTAGTGAAACGGTCAAAACTAGCCTGGCTAACGGAGGTCGCTTTCTCAGGCAAATGACGAATGAAACAGGCTCGGTTAAAGAAATCCAATATTCTGGCGGTAGGCTCGTATCTACCAAAAGCAGTCCTCCCTGACGTTTGTGGTGTAGAATGGAGTGAAATACAACATTGTGAACACTGCCAGTGAGTGCCAGAGTCTGACTCTGAGGCTAACGTCAAAACCGGGGGACCAAGGCATGGCTGCCGCCTACTACTATGCGGGCGACGCATTCTCACTGAAATTGCAAGACTTTCGTGACCCAAATCAAAATTCTGATGCGACAGATCAATGGGGAATCACGTTCTCTCTTAAAGGCTGTCCTCCTCGACCTGAGCAGAATTCACCAAGATGAACTTCACCGAAACAGAGGGAAAAAGCAGGCATATTGCAGGCATTTCTAAGGCCGAGTAGGTAGGTAAGATGGCGGCTCAAAGCTACAGTGACGTCATGTGAATCAAATCAATACATTTCTCCCCATACACTTTCAACTCGACCTCATACATGCACTTCGGTTTTGTCAGTTTTCCTCCAAGCACAATTTCCTGAGTCATGGGTTTTGGGTCTGAGAGTACTTTTTCTTCTAGCATTTTCTGCTCAGCTTCCTCACTGAAAATACAAGCCATTGAACCTGAGTCCAACATTCCCTGTGTTTGGAAAACATTGTTTACATTGACCGGAGCGTAAAACAGCTCATCATATGGTCCTACTCTCTGTGTATTCTGCGCTATCACTTTTGCACCAGCTGGTGCTACTGCACATGCTTCCACATAACACTGCTCAAGAACGTTGTCACATTTGAGGTTTTGCTTGTCAGAATCAGAATCAGAAAGGGATTTATTCGCCATGAAAGTTTGCACAGACAAGGAATTTGCAATTCTTTGTGGAATTTAAATATGTGGACTAACTATACTAAGGGTACATAAACTAGCAGTACTAAGTGGGATTAGAATATGATTAAATATACAATAAAATATAAGTTGCCGTAAATTACAATATAAAAATACAAAAATACAAATATTACAAAAAATACAAATGTACAAGATACCATGTTGTAATGCAGTGCAAAAAGCAGAGTGTTTTAAGCAAGAAGTCATTTGAGTCAGTGTGGTCCCTTGGCCTTGTTGAAGAGGCCAACAGCGGAAGGGAAGAAACTGTTTTTGTGGCGTGAGGTATTGGTCCTGATAGACCGCAGCCTTCTGCCGGAGGGGAGTGACTGAAACAGGGAGTGTCCAGGGTGGGAGGAGTCGACCACAATCTTCCTCGCTCGCCTCAGGGTCCTCGAGGTGTGCAGGTCCTCGAGGGTAGGCAGATTGTAGCCAATCACCTTCTCAGCAGTACGGATGATACGCTGCAGTCTGCTCTTGTCCTTGGCAGTGGCAGCAGCGTACCAGACGGTGATGGAGGAGGTGAGGATGATGGCTGTGTAGAAGTGCACCATCATTGTCTTTGGCAGGTTGAACTTCTTCAGCTGCCGAAGGAAGTACATCCTCTGTTGTGCTTTCTTGATGAGGGAGCTGATGTTCAGTTCCCACTTGAGGTCCTGGGAGAGGATAGTGCCCAGGAAGCGGAAGGACTCCACAGTGTTGACTGGGGAGTCACACAGGGTGATGGGGGTGAGTGGGGCTGTGTTCCTCCTGAAGTCCACAACCATCTCCACTATCTTAACCTGTTTTTCGTCCGGGCCCGCCCGCGGGACCGAAAACACTGCCCCCTACCCCCCCCTGTTACTACGCACTAAATGTTAATAAATAAATTTTTTAGACTACTACACATGTTATACATCTTTGGAAAGCTACGATTCTTGTGCTTGTAGATATGTAAACCATTTCAAGATCGAGTCACAACAACAAGTTTAGTCAACGTCTTTGTCCAGTCACCACTTTGGTGTTGTTTACAAAGCCAAACGTCTCTACTTACCCTCAAAGGTTCTGTGTCGTCCAGGTATGCAAACAACACATCAAAACTTGATCTGCGTACATTCCCAAGGGTTCAAAGTATCTAACCATGTAAAGTAATTCGTCCAAATACAATGTTTTACATTCATGAATAGCCATTATCCTTTGTTTCATTATGCAACTTAGCCGACGGAAGAAACAACTTGTTCACATAAATGTGTTCTCTTCTCCGGTTAGCAACGGAGTATTTACGATATGAAGGCATCAAAATGTCCGTTGAACCCTCCCCTTTTGATTGACACCTTGTTTGACCCAATAGGAGCTTCCATGCCCCGTTGACAGCCCTCTAAAGCCAACTAGGTCTGTGCGTCCTGCCCCCCCCCCCGCCCCCCCCCCCCCCCACACTCGTTCTAAACTAATTTCTCGAATTGGCTTCGACTGGCTCTGAAATTAGCTCGTTAGCCTTGTAGCTGACAGCTAGCTGACAATGCCAATACCTCATTTGTATGCGTCTGTGGAGCCTTCAAAATAAGAGTCGATTGCGCAATATGGTTGACAGAATCAGTTTTCTTTGTGCGCCAATCCTGGGAATCAGATAAAGCACTCCAATGTGTTCATGCTTCAATTTTTGTGTTTCAGTAATACTAATTAGGGATTTAACTATTATATATGATAGTTATAAGTACCACCTTTCATTAGAGATAACAATTATGAAAAATAATACCTTTTATCCTGAGTATTTGACCTTGGTTACAAAGGGTCATTTTGGAGTCTCCAAAAGGCCCTTTTAGAAAATGCCTGGATGTACTCTTATAAAAACATGTGTCAAATATGAATATATTGTGGTATTATGTTTGACTTTTGATTTGAATTGGGTAAGGCTTCAACCTGTGGTCCAATTTAGTCTTCCAGCTAATACCTACCACCTCTAGGCCTCTTCAGGCCTCTGTTTTCAAAACAAAATCTAGGCGGAAATAGAAATTTTCACTTTCCTTGTGTTCAAGCTTCTATTAATCAACACTAGTAGGACTGACAGGGGTCCTGACAACAGGGGACATAACTTCAGAGTGTCAGCTTTCAAAAGAGATCATTTACATGCATGTACTCCAAATGGTTCAAGAACAGCTTCCAATTTACTTTGGGTATGCTGTTTAGGCGTTTTCAGGCAAATTTAACAGGACAATGAAAAGGTTAAGAGCATTGAGCTCTAAGTTGTTCTGGCTGCACCAGGTCACCAGGTTGGCCGCTTCCCACCTATAATCAGACTCGTCTCCACCAGATATGAGCCCAATAAGGGTGGTGTCGTCCGCAAACTTCAGGAGTTTGACGGACGGATGACTGGAGGTGCAACTGTTGGTGTACAGGGAGAAGAGCAGAGGAGAAAGGACGCAGCCCTGAGGTGATCCGGTGCTGATGGACCGGGAGTCAGAGACTTGTGTTCCCAGCTTAACGCACTGCTTCCTGTCAGACAGGAAGTCTGTGATCCACCTGCAGGTGGAATCAGGCACGTTCAGCTGGGAGAGCTTGTCCTGAAGCAGGGCGGGGATGATGGTATTGAAGGCAGAGCTGAAGTCCACAAACAGGGTCCTGGCATAGGATGTTGGGGAGTCCAGGTGCTGTAGGGTGAAGTGGAGGGCCATGTTAACTGCATCGTCCACAGACCTGTTGGCTCTGTAGGCAAACTGCAGGGGGTCCAGTAGAGGGTCAGTGATGGATTTAAGGTGTGCCAGCACCAGGCGCTCGAAAGACTTCATTACCACAGAGGTCAGGGCGACGGGTCTGTAGTCATTATGTCCTGTTGGCCTTGGCTTTTTGGGCACAGGGATGATGGTGGAGGACTTGAGACAGGCTGGCACATGGCATGTCTCAAGGGAGGTGTTAAAGATGTAGGTAAACACCGGAGACAGCTGGTCAGCGCAGTGCTTGAGGGTGGCTGGAGAGACAGAGTCCGGCCCAGCTGCTTTGCGGGGATTCTGCCTCTTGAAAAGTCTGTTAACTTCACCCTCCTGAATGGAGAGAGTCGTCACTGAGAGTCGTCACTGTAGAGGGGGGGAGGTGGTCGCCCACACGTACCCTCTCCCCACACGTACCCTCTCCCCGTGTGGGCCAGCTAGTTTAACGGCTGTGGCCGCTGATGTGACTGTGTGGGCAGTTGCCATTTCCTGGATTGGGAGTTTGGACAATGTCTCTTAATATGGCCTGGCTCAAAGCAAGTTAAGCACAAACGCTCCTGCATACAATGAGCAAGGACTTGCATAACTTACAGGGTTTCTTCTGTGACTGGTCAGGTGGGCGCTGTCTGGCTGCTGCTTGGTTGTTTTTAGCAAGTGCATGGTTGAGCAGGCTGATAAGGGTCTTCATACAGTTACCATCAAGCTGAGGAGTTGAAGTGACGTTCACCTCAGCCTGCTGAACAATAGGACTTACTGGATGGCTGAGTGTCATCAGGTCACCTGACACTGTTGACTGGCCATGAACTGTCACATCCTTCACTGGATTACGATGTCCTAGTCAGCGTCTGCCCTCTTTACTCAATCTGGTACCGGTCAACATGTTCCTGTATTTCTCCTGCCGTCTATTTCTCTGGTGCTTTAAACTTCAAAACTGCAGCAAGAGAGGGATCTGGACAATGTTTGACAAACATCAGTGTTACCTCTCTGCAGGGGTCCTCGATGTTACGACCGAGTCTCCTCAAGCCCTCCTCAGCAGCGTCAACGGCCTTGTTAAGGCGGACCCAGAAATCCACAGGGCTTTCCCCTGGTACGGGCACTGTACCATAGAAATCGGCCAGCGGCATACATGAATACGTCATCTCACTGAAATGGTGTTTCAGTATGTCCATGATTACTTTTGGGTTCTCGTGAGGCTTCAGTGTGGGGCTACTGCAAAGTGCAATCTTTACAATGTCCCTAGCTTTGCCCATTAATTTAGTCATTATCTCTTGGTAATGGTCTTCCAGTGGTATACATCTCTTTCTCAGATAAGTGTTCATAAACTCTTCCCAGTCATGGACTGAGTGTTTATCTGACTCATCGCCCCAAAAAAGGGGGGCTCTCTCACATCAGACTGCATAACTAACCTGACACCTGTAAGGTTAAGTGGAGCAGTACCTGAAAACGACTGACCTGCACCAGTACTCTCATTGTGGGTGCCACTGCTCATCTCCTCACCCACCCCCTTCAACTTAGCTGACATCATAGTCTGGCCTACTTGCTGAGCGATATGTGTAATTAGATTGTTCAAGGCTGGGTCTTTTAAATCTGAAATAACTGTAGAGGAAAGGGCCGAAGCTGCACTACCCGGGGTGTGTGTGGGAGAGACAGGACCAAGTAACCGGGTAGAACAAAAAGCAGGTGAGCTAACATTATAAGCACCTCTAGCTGGAGTGGACAGTCTCGGATCTAAATATCTTCCCCTTCCGTGCCCAAAACCAGACACATAATCATCCTTAGAGACACATTCCTCTTCCCTCATAACAAAAGTCATTTTAGCGTATACCAAACACACTTCAGTTGAGTAAAAAAGAAATTTTAAACCAGACTGAAAGTAAACCCGACAAAAACTTTTGTATTCCTACTGTCACAGTTTCTTTTGCTATAACAAAGTTTTACTGTGATCGATAAATCACGTTCCCCTCAACACAAAAAAAAAGAACCTTAGTTTAACCTGCAGCAACCTCCGGTGACCAAACTGATGCTGATCCACGCCGTTGAGATCCAAGTGGACTGATCTGAAGTGGCGAGAATCCGGGTCACGGCACCATTGTAACCCGCCTTTACCGTCTGACACTTGCGTTGTGAATGATTGTACAGACAACTTCTCTGGCGGTGTGAGAGTTTATTTGTACCCTCAAAAAGTCTGGACAGAAATACAAAATACAAAATGTGGCACAATGAGCAGGCTTCTCCAACGCAGCTAGCTAAATGCAAGAGGGGGAGGGGAGGACAAAGAGAAGAGTAACGTTACACACAGACGCTCCGTGCAGTTAAGCTAGTTCAAGGTCCAGCTAGCCCACCAAAAAGTACTCGTCCACATTGCATTATATTCCCGTCTACAGTCCCTTCAACAACAATAACATTTCAACAGCACTAAACAAAATGTAACTATCAACCAAACAGATTTCTGACCTTTTCAAACAATACAATTATAATTTTTCCCACAGTTGCGCTCCCGAGCACGCCTCACCTCAGAAAGTCTCCGCACAGACTAAGGCAAGATCGCACCACGCACCCCGATGACGTCATCGACAGAACGACAAAATACATTCTATAAAGCTCTTTAAAGTATACACAAAACGTATAATTAAATAAAACAAACAGCAGTACAATAATGGCAATAAAATGGAGAGGGAATTTATGTGAAAAACAAATGATTATTCATATCTGTTACATTAGCATACCATAAAAGGAGAAAACCTAGCATTTTTCCCGGGAATATTCCAGAGGATGTATCAGGGGGCATAGAACAGCACCCGGGCCATTTTCAGACAAACCAATGTTACATACCCTATTTGGAGACCTTAAGGAACAGTGTGAAATACCCAAAAAATACAGTTTTCACAGTAATTTATTGGGCTAGTCTTAGACATTCAATTTAGCTTAAACATAAAGATAGGCTTGTAACTTTCAATAAAAATACATATTTTTCTCTTGGCTTAATTGGTTTCAAATGGTTAGCTTAGTTACACCCTTCTCCATTTCTAACCTAACAGTTGGTATAGTTTTTCTTCCTCAACTAACATTTTCGTAGAATGACAAAGAACATTTAGTCATTTAGCAGACGCTCTTATCCAGAAATACTATATATTTAAATATCCACAACTCATCACGGACATTTGTTACCATCTTCAGATCTACTTTATCATAATGATTTAAATTTTACATGTAGATTTTCTTTGTGGTAAAAGTATTTATATTAACATGGACATTCGAATCCCCAAGTAATCTTGTATACTCACTTTATAAAGTAATTCATATTTTAGCATCTCTATGGTTACTCTGGATCTCAAAATTTTGTGAAAAGTTTCAACATGATGAATTTCCTTTATTTGACATTTTAAAGCCACTGTTATTTCACAGATAGTTGTGGTGTGCCTTGTCATCCTGGATGCAATATTTGTCATGGCCGAACTGCTGATTGACTTATCAATCATCAGATTGGAACATGGGCACTTAGCCCCTGAGGTAAGAAGAGAAAGCAATTTGTTTCCAAATCTAATAAATCAATAATTGTACTTCATTGCTATTGTATAACTTAATATTATTAATTCCCACACTAAGAATGTCTGATTGCCATATTTCATTACATGTGATTTAAGTTTGATAACTTTAACTTGAAAAATGCACTTTACTCCAGTAAAACAACAAAACAACTGTTTATCAGGTATTTCACTACTTGAGTCTGGCTCTGCTCACCTTCTTCATGGTGGAGCTAGCTGGGAAGATCTTTGCCTACCGCCTGGAGTTCTTCATGCACAAGTTTGAGATCTTTGATGGGCTGGTGGTGATAGTGTCATTTGTGCTGGACATAGTGTTCATCTCCCATGAGGATGTGTCTGACGGGATGGGGCTTCTCATTCTCCTTAGACTCTGGAGAGTTGCAAGGATTGTTAATGGTGAGAAATTGATTGGCATTCATCTAAGGACACAAATTATTACTTTTAGAATATTTAAGAATGTAGTTACTGAGAGGACACAACTATTATCTATGGACTGTGATCACTGGCACATTTGTACAATTCTCAAAAGGAATATTCTAAGATATTTTACAAACAAAACACAATTTCCAAAGCATAATAATCAGACTGATTGTATCTATACTCTATAGGTATTTGTCTAGGTATATAAAAAGGATGGAACATTTTAGGGGCCGTTTTCTTGCTAATGCTGAGTTCAAACCAGTTGTTGACCTCAGAGTAGAGCCTTGAACTTGCCACTTGATCGTGACATTGGTTAGATCTTTTGAGTAAGGGCTGTATTCTGTAAACATTGTGTGTATACGCTGTATGAAATGGATTATTTTACAAAAAAATATTTTTCAAACATACATGTCGTCTCTAGAATTCAAAGTAAAATGAGAGCTGCATTGTATGATAAATATACAAAGTAATCTATGAGAAAAATACCTTTTTGTGCATATGGAAAATTTCTGGGATCTTTTGTTTCAGCACATGTAACATGAGACAAAAATATTTACATTTTACATTTTATTTAATTTACGATTTATTGTTCATTGGACATACCTTTTAGACATCTACTCTGTCATGTCTTCACAGGGATCCTTGTATCTGTGAAAAACCGTGCTGATCACAAAGTTCACAAGCTGAAGGAGAGCAATGACCATCTTGTCCAACGTGTTGGTGAACTACAAGAGTGCAATCTCAAAATGGTGAGTCAAAGTAACTAATTATATTTTATTCAACTATTATTCAAACACCCAGAGCTTTCAGATAAGAGCTTCCTACAGGAGTTTCAGAACATTTACAGTCAGGTCCATAAATATTTGGACATTGACAAAATTTTCATCATTTTGGCTCTGTATACAATGGATGAAATGAAACAATCAAGATGTGCTTTAATTGCAGACTTTCAGCTTTAATTTCAGGGTATTTACATCCAAATCAGGTGAACGGTGTAGGAATGACAACACATTTTATATGTGCCCCCCCCCCCCTTTTTAAGGGACCAAAAATAATTGGACAAACTAACATAATCATAAATCTAATTGTCACTTTTAATACTTGGTTGCAAATCCTTTGCAGTCAATGACAGCCTGAAGTCTGGAACCCATAGACATCACCAGACGCTGGGTTTCGTCCCTGGTGATGCTCTGCCAGGCCTCTACTGCAACTGTCTTCAGTTCCTGCTTGTTCTTGGGGCATTTTCCCTTCAGTTTTGTCTTTAGCAAGTGAAATGCATGCTCAATTGGATTTAGGTCAGGTGATTGACTTGGCCATTGCAGAACATTCCACTTCTTTGCCTTAAAAAACTCTTTGGTTGCTTTTGCAGTATGCATTATTTTGCAGTATCTTGGTCTCATCTGTCCATAGGATGTTGTTCCAGAACTGTTCAGGCTCTTTTAGATGTTTTTTGGCAAACTCTAATCTGGTCTTCCTGTTTTTGAGACTCACCAATGGTTTACATCTTGTGGTGAACCCTCTGTATTTACTCTGGTGAAGTCTTCTCTTAATTGTTGACTTTGACACAGATACGCCTACCTCCTGGAGAGTGTTCTTGATCTGGCCAACTGTTGTGAAGGGGTTTTTCTTCACCAGGGAAACAATTCTTCTGTCATCCACCACAGTTGTTTTCCGTGGTCTTCCGGGTCTTTTGGTGTTGCTGAGCTCACCAGTGCGTTCTTTCTTTTTAAGAATGTACCAAACAGTTGATTTGGCCACACCTAATGTTTTTGCTATCTCTCTGATAGGTTTGTTTTGATTTTTCAGCCTAACGATGGCTTGCTTCACTGATGGTGACAGCTCTTTGGACTTCATATTGAGAGTTGACAGCAACAGATTCCAAACACAAATACCATACTTGGAATGAACTCTAGACCTTTTATCTGCTCCTTGTCAATGAAATAACGAACTCCCTTTATGAGGGAATAACATACACCTGGCCATGGAACAGCTGAGCAGCCAATTGTCCAATTACTTTTGGTCCCTTAAAAGGGGGGGGGCCACATATCAAATGTGTTGTAATTCCTACACCGTTCACCTGATTTGGATGTAAAGCTGAAAGTCTGCACTTAAAGCACATCTTGATTGTTTCATTTCAAATCCATTGTGGTGGTATACAGAGCCAAAATGATGAAACTTGTGTCAATGTCCAAATATTTATGGACCTGACTGTGTGTTTGTTGGACCAGTGAGAACATTTTTACAAATAGCAACAAAAATATTTCATTTGATTCTGAGTCCAGTACAACAAACATAAGGTGATGTGCTACAACCGAAAACTACCCAACAGATGTGGATAATATTTAGCAGCAACTGGGTATTTACAATGTGAGTTGATGTAGCAGAGGGCTTTACAATTGGTTGTGATACAGCAGAAATATTAGCAATTATTTTGAAGGGGATATTTATTGGAAGTGACCCAACCCAAAGTAACTCTGGATGCGCCATGTCCATAATGTGTGTAAAGGTAAGATTGTGTTATTTTAAAAAGAAAAGAGAGTCCAGTCTAACAACACAGAGTCCCGTTTTACAGACTTGTTCAACTGAGCTTATGGACGGATGTCTCTAACAAATACTGAGAAATGTAAAAAAAGAAGGTTATGACAATAGTTGATTGTGCTATTTCTTGTACCAACCACCATCCACTATCCAGTTTATAACATTTTGATCCTGAATTACAACTCTGAAATCTGTTTTCCTTTTCTTTATAGGAACAGGAAAACTCTAAATTTCGAGCTCTCCTGAGACAGCACAACATTGAATTCTAAGTTTGGGAAAACCCACATTTGGATTTGGTTGTATTCATTTTTTTTATGAACCAGTTTGAATAAAAGGCGTGTGTGGCGAAACGTTTAATTCATAAAATGCGACACAATGTAATTTTTTTTACGATGCCTTCTATGTTTTGCTAAGAATGCCTAACGTTTATAAAAGGAAGTGTGCTAAATAGACCAACCCTTTTTGGAAGTAAAACGTTTTTTTTATGACAAGAACAATCCTGTCACTGGGGAGACTTTAAGTGATTCATAAATACATATAATAAATACAGTTACAAGAAAAGATTTGGCAACACTTTAATAATTCACCTTTTTCAACCTCACATTTTGAATTATTATTAACAAGCTGGAAACTTTGTTAATAAAAACCTTACATGTCAGGAACTGTTGTAGTCACACTTTATGGTTTATTGGTGCATTTGTTACACGGTCTGGTGAAAAGGGGCGTTGTCTGCCAATGTAATTTCTAGTGTTTTTACAGATTGTGAATGTGCAGGTTGTAAACTTTCAAATGATGTGTCATACATTAAAATCTGAAAATAGTTGAAGAAGATACGCATTTCTGAATGTTGATAAACCTGGATAGCTCTAGCCCAGATATTCGT
Organism: Osmerus mordax; assembly: GCF_038355195.1. Taxonomy (NCBI): domain Eukaryota; kingdom Metazoa; phylum Chordata; class Actinopteri; order Osmeriformes; family Osmeridae; genus Osmerus; species Osmerus mordax. Next base: position 3,220,510 of record NC_090050.1, on the reverse strand, counting down.
CTTCAAAGATTTTAGACCTTTTCCAACTTAACCCTTGTGTTATCTTCGGGTCTTGCCTGAAGGCAGCACAAGGGTTAACACAAAACAATCACAACTCTCTTAATCATTAGAAGGTGATTTCATTGCAGTGAAGAAAAGAAAAAGAAAACAACATTCACACTCAATCAAATTCCAGGATCCTGCATTCTTGACTTGTCCTAGATATGTTTTAACACCCAGTATTTTCGTCCAATTATGGTTCAAGTTACTGTATGTAAGTCAGCATGGTTAATTTGTTGGTGCAAATTGCATCTTCCGAAAACAGCCTGAAAGATGTATTCATGGTTTACCAGATCCAACAAAGAAAAAAATCGTGTGCACAATGCAATGCCCGAGATTAGCCTATTCATTCTATTTAGTCCGTGGATGTAGACTAAAACGAACATATGACAAAAATGTACGCCGAACACGCAGAAGGCATGCTTGAAATTTGACACAACTACTTTACATTACATTTAAGGGTACTTGTCTCGTGACCAAATCTTCAACACTTGATTAGGAGGGGGGGTGGGATCTTACTTTGTACAGACAAACACAGCCTACATACAAAACATTACAGGTAGTAGGCCTACCCCCATGCTATAAGTACCCTAGGGAAAAACTGGCTACACCGTGATGCAAATCCAATCACATCACGTATGACGCACCCACAACTCAACTGGCCACAACTCAACTGGAAGCTTGCGTAAACAAGAAGAAAAATAATTATGAGTATTTAGTGATCCAAAACTTGTTGTTCATTGTATTGAGTGGCTTATTCAACACTATAACTTTTGTAAAATGCAGAAAATGAAACCCAAAACAATGTTTTGGGCTTCTAGCGGACAATACGGAATGCCGACAAGAGCCCCTTTTGACTGGACCGTGTCACATTTTAATAGTTGGTATGGGGGAGGTTGGGCTTTCAAGGGGAAAGGGAATGTTAAGATTGATCTTGTTTTAGGAACACAACCTTCAACCAACCCTTAACAACATCCAGTCATCCACCATAATGTGCCTTTTAACATTTGTTATAACCTACACTTTTAACGCTTAGTACCATTTCATTATATAGTCATTCCTATGTCACACTACCGACAATGTTTTTAGGTATTGGAATCCATAGGTATTGGATGGTAGTTACATGATAGTTAATGTAATCGTGCCAAACCTTTTAGACTAATGTTTTTTATGGATGTGCAAATTCATTTCAAGTATTGGCTCATACTATGTGTGTGTGTGTGTATATATATGTGTGTGCTACCCTATAACGAAGCCATTGCCATTTTATGTAGCATATTTTTTTAGATACCTTTTGTTTTAAAACGTGTTTTAATTTTATCCTATTGACAACAGTTGCTGCTTTTAACGATTGCATGAATCTATGTTGAAGTTAACAGGGAAAAGAGTAACAATGTGGAATAAGTTGTGCATCGTCAGACTAACTATTTCAACAATAAAAAAAATTCTGATATCAGTCTTCAATTTATCGTTGAACAATCGAACTGCCAGGTTGACAAAACTACAAACACTTCAAAGTTGGTAAAGGTTTTTGTCAACCTGTGTTATGGTCTATTTGCAAAGACCTTCAAACCCTTTGCATGTCAACAATTCTAACATGAAAAGATGAAAACTGGTAACTATGTTCCAACTAGGAAAGGTCAAGCAAGGACCTTTTGAGAGCTATTATGAACGCTATTTGTTTATAGAACTATCATTAGGACATTCTAACTAGCATTTAAATTAGTGCTGTCAGTTAAACGTGTTATTAACGGCGTTCATTTTTTTATCGCGAGATTAACGTTCTTTTTGGCCGAGCAAACTTTGTAGGTTTTTTCACATGCTGTTGCAACGACTACTGACGTTAGAAAAACTACAACACCACACCGAATCTAGCTAGACCGGAAACAAAACAACAGGCAAGCCGGCTAAAGAGTAGTGGGCTAACGTTACGTTTTGAGTGGATAGCGAGCGCGAAACGCCAAAATGGATGCCAATTACATTCTGAATGGAAAGGTTACTTTTAAAAAGTTGACAAATGGTTCCATTGACAAGACCAAATTGATCTTTGTGTTGTCGTTGTGAACTGAGCTATCATCGCAGCACGTCCAGTCTGAAATACCACTTGATGGCCAAGCACTAATTGAAATACCTTCAAATCACTGCCACTTGAAAAGTTTAGAGGATAGATAAAACCTTGACGTCTAGTGTAATATGTGAAACTGGACAATTTATTGCATTTGTGATCTATGTTGGTCACAACAAGCTGTCAGAACTCTCCTAGACAGCTTTTTAAAATGTATTACAGTTTTTCTCAATTGCTAAGACACATTTCTTGAATGTGTACTGTGTTTTCTCCAAACTCTAAACACACATCTTCATACTTACACTGTTTTGGCCTAACCCTTGACTTTTGACCCAAAATCAAACACTGTAGTCAAAACCATATTATCTGTCGTATAAACCTAACTTAGCATTCAAAATACACACAAAGCCCTCAAATAAATTCAACCTTCTGAATACCCTTTAGACACTGCTGGGAGGAATTGAAAACACTATTATAAAAAGGTTTTCAAGAACCATTGACTATAACGTGTCACTGAATTTTAGATATGTTCCACCTCATGAGTTTTACATGATGTAAATCATAAAACTCACAATTACTGCAATTGTCCTTCTTACAGGCTGTTTATTTTCTATTATACAGCAATTGCATTTTGAGCTCTTGTTACTGTAGTAGTCACAGTATACAAATAGTAGTACTGTTAGTCAACAACACAAATGTATTGCTGTAAATTGTAATTTGGGGAACAAAGGCTAAGAAAACAAGGAAATAAACGAATCATCATAGGGATTTCTGTCATAGTGTGGCATGGATCTCATTTGAGATTGTTGTTCTTCTTCCTCTTCCTCTGCCTCTTCCTCTCCCTTGTCCACCTCCTCTCATTTGGACAATTCTTCCTTTTCTTCTGATAGCTCATCCAGACTATTGGTAGCAGTCGTGAACATGTCCCAGTCAGTGCAGTCCAAGCACGCCCGCAGATCCTCCATAGCTTCACTGGTCCACTGTTTCGATGTCCTCACAGCAGGCTGTCAGAGAAATTTAGAATGTAAGGTTATATTCTGAAAATACTGGTGCTAGCATTCCTTTGTCAGTAGAGAGCCCTCTCCCCACATGATCTATACATGACACTAGGCTTACGTAAACAAAATGACCTAGGTTGACCATTATCATACTAGAGGTGCAATAAACCTTATCTCTGTTGAGTGAATCATATGGTCAAGCCTAGGGTCAGAGAACTCTAAGTTTCCATGTGCACGCGCACTCTGTCTCTGGGATCGATCATATTGACAGCTGATATGCTGAGGAGGGGACTTCTCACTAATAAATGGTCTTACCTGAAGACTGGGGAGCTAGACAAACTTTGTATTGCGATCAGACTTTGTCTCCTTGCCGGCAAGCATTAAACTATTGTACTTTCTTTGAATCCAATCCAATAGCAAGTCGAACTTATTCCCGGTGAGGGTTGGACTCCGCCAGGGCTGCCCTTTGTCACCGATTCTGTTCATAACTTATATGGACAGAATTTCTAGGCGCAGCCAGGGCGTTGAGGGGGTCCGGTTCGGTGACCTCAGGATCGGGTCGCTGCTTTTTGCAGATGATGTGGTCCTGTTGACTTCATCGGGCCGTGACCTTCAGCTCTCACTGGAGCTGTTCGCAACCGAATGCGAAGCGGCTGGGATGGGAATCAGCACCTCCAAATCTGAGGCCATGGTTATCGACCGGAAAAGGGTGGAGTGCAATCTCCGGGTCGGGGAGGAGATCTTGTCCCAAGCGGAGGAGTTCAAGTATCTCGGGGTCTTGTTCACGAGTGAGGGAAGGATGGAGCGTGAGATCGACAGGCGGATCGGTGCGGCGTCCGCAGTGATGCATCGGTCTGTCGTGGTGAAGAACGAGCTGAGTTGAAAGGCGAAGCTCTCTATTTTCCAGTCGATCTACGTTCCTATCCTCACCTATGGTCACGAACTGTGGGTAGTGACCGAAAGAACGTGATCGCGAATACAAGCGGCCGAAATGAGTTTTCTCCGCAGGGTATCCGGGCTCTCCCTTAGAGATAGGGTGAGAAGCTCGGTCATCCGGGAGGGGCTCAGAGTAGAACCGCTGCTCCTCCGCGTCGAGAGGGGCCAGTTGAGGTGGCTCGGGCATCTGATAAGGATGCCTCCTGGACGCCTCCCTGGTGATGTGTTCTGGGCACGTCCCACTGGGAAGAGGCCCCGGGGAAGACCCAGGACACGCTGCAGGGACTATGTCTCTCGGCTGGCCTGGGAACGCCTCGGGGTCCCCCAGGAAGAGCTGGTGGAAGTGGCCGGGGAGAGGGAAGTCTGGGCCTCCCTGCTTAGGTTGCTGCCCCCGCGACCCGACCCCCGGATAAGCGGAAGATGATGGGGATGGGAAACAAGACAAAGAAGAGCGCACCTAACGACCGAGGCAGCCTTCATCGGCGCCATCTTGGAGTTATGGTTACTATAAGCTTGAACACCCATGTCAAGGTTTGTGCCTATGGGAGAAGCATCAGTCAGTTTGGGGTTTCACACTGATTTCTAAGTAAGATGTCACATTATACTGCTAATCACACTTACATTTAGTCATTTAGCAGACGCTCTTATCCAGAGCGACTTAGAGTAAGTACAGGGACATTCCCCCGAGGCAAGTAGGGTGAAGTGCCTTGCCCAAGGACACAGCGTAATTTTGCATGAACGGGAATCGAACTGGCAACCTTCAGATCACTAGCCCGAGTCCCTAACCGCTCAGCCACCTGACGCCCCACACTTGGGGCCCTATCTTGCACCCAGCACAATTGACTTTGTACAGCGACGCATGTATCATTCCTATTTTGCACTCAACGCACAGCGGACTTTTCCCTCCACAGACGCACGTCAGTAAATTAGGGAATTAACTTGCGCTCCCGGGGGCGGTTCAGCGAAAAGAGGAGGCGTGTTCCAGCGCAAACGTTCCCTGGTGCTATTTTGCAGTTTCAGAAAACAATTCCGCCACAGACCTGGGGGGTGTTCCATCAACGTCGCTAACGCAAGTCGCGCTTACATGAATAAGTCTCACTTGGGTAAACGTCAACTTAGACTTAAGCCTCAAGCCGTTCCACTAACGTTCCGTTCCACTAACAATCAACGCTAACACAAACCAGACTTGCATAATCTCAAACTGTGGACGCGCACGTAGTATTTAACCCTTGTGTTCTCTTCGGGTCGTTCTGACCCATCAGTCATTACCCACCGTCGTATTGCGACAACTTTACCGCATACAAAAACAAAGTGAAGCATTTTCTTTTAACCGTCGGGCTGTCTCAGACCCCCCACATTGCGAAGGTTAAAAGAAAATTATTTTTATTTGTTTTTGTATTGGGTAAAATTGGGTAAACACAACGATGGTTCGTTATGAACCTTTGGGTCATGTGACCCGAAGGCAGCACGAGGGTTAAGCAGCCCAGAACAGGCGATCGTCAAAAGAAGAGAAATGGTGAAAAGAACGGCAGACAGCCCGAACTGATGTTTTTTCCATTGCGGAGCAGACATTTTTTATGCAACTATATCAGGATTATTGAGACGTCATTGTCAAAAAGGGTAATAAGGCAATTATTAATAAAGCAAGGGAGGTGGCTTGTCAAACCATTGCTGACCGACTTGCTGTAGGCCTAATTATTGGGCTATTCTCAACAGGGAGTCTGTAAGGGAGTTGGCTGAGTGGTGAGGGAATCGGGCTAGTAATCCGAAGGTTGCCAGTTCGATTCCCGGTCATTCCAACTGACGTTGTGTCCTTGGGCAAGGCACTTCACCCAACTTGCCTCGGGGGAATGTCCCTGTACTTACTGTAAGTCGCTCTGGATAAGAGCGTCTGCTAAATGACTAAATGTAAATGTAAATGGAACAGCAGCCACCTGAACACTCAAAAAAGGACTTGGCAGCAAGTCAAAACTAAATAAAAGAACATTTTCCAGAGTGGTAAGTATAAGTAGCCTAGTAAATTCAAATGTTAGTGTAAAGTGTTCTGTAAAATTGCACCCTTTATAGCCACTAAAAAGATGGGTGCCACTATTGCGACTGGTGGGGGACCACCTTCAGAGAGCCTCACACCTGCGGAGGAGCTGGCCTTAAGCCTCAACCGAGGGCGCCCTCTAGTAGAGGGAATAGAGGGTGGGACCTCTTCCGACGTCCTTCCCCAAGGTGTTCGGGAGAAATATGTTCAAGGTATTTTGACTGCTATACCTTTCCTCAAAAGGTATCAGTCTCTCTATGGTAAAATTAACAGGCCTATCTTTCAGTGACTGGAGATAAAATATCCCTTTTGGATCCCACTGAAGGGGCCCAAGGCCATTACATTGATCCCGTAAGTAGTCCTTTCATAAAGGCTGTGCATGATTACATTATTATTTGCCTTTTTAACTGCTGTGCTCCATTTGCAGGGAGACGGTACTAGCATGTGTATGGCCCTTGATGAAGAGACCATTTCTGCCATGACAGAAATGCCAGAGGTAAGAATGCCAGAGGTAAGACCAAATAATGTTATTGGATGTCTATTTTCTTTTAAATTATGTTTAACCATACACCTTGCAGCAGGAAATGGCAAGAACATTGGCAAGGAGCGAAGTAGGTAACTATTAATATTGCTATTGACGACATAATCGGCTACTTTGACGATCTTCTTTTTCACAGGATGTCCGGGCAATATACAAGAGGCATTTGCTTCTTGACATTGAGAGCAAAAAACTCGACATGGAGTACAGAAGATAAAAAAAAAAAAATATTCAGTTGGAGATAGAGAAACTGGAGAAGGATGTATATATACATTTAAAACACTGCAGAAGGTCATGTTTGGACTTTTTAATAACTTTTCTTTTTTGTCTTCACAGCTTGATGAAAATGGATGAATAAATAAAATGAAATTGCAATGTCACAGAGGCCTTTACATATGCCCATAGAACTGCACCTAAAACCCCCCTAAACCCTCAAGGAAGACAAGGACAAACTTCCCTCTTAAATGAATTCAAACCAATTTAACTGAAATTCTGAGCTTTGAAATAAATAAATAAATAGTTAAAACTAATTCAAACAAAGGTGACCGTGACTAAAATGGGTTAACTGAAATAAGTATTCTTGTAAAGATCCCGCACGGTTCTTCCATCTCTGTCCTGAAGGGTTGGGTTCAATTCTTCCCATTGCTCCTCTGGCAACACTCTGGCTCTCACAGCGTAGGGTGGCGATGTTGTGCAAGACTGCACAGGCAACTGTTATGTAAGCCCTATAGTAACAGCATGCTCTTGCCTTGTGCAAACCTCTGTGAAAGAGATGATGCTCGAAATATTGGGAATCATGGACAGAGCCGGGCCATTTTGCCTCAATGTTGGAGATCAGGCAACTTGCATTGCAGCTCATCTGACAAGATAAGTGTGTTCAATTATGGGGCACACTGCTTTAAAGAACGTTAATTTGAAATCGCTAGGCATGCCTATACAAATACATAATTAGCTCTATTGTAGAAGGGCACATTTCATCCAATCTAATTAATACTTTTTTTCCCCTCAAGTGTATGGACAATTGTCCTCGGCTGGTACATACCTGTACATTTAGGCTATGGAAAGATTTCCGATTGACAATAGTCTGCCTCCACAGGTCCAGATGGGTCTTGGATTCGCACATGTGTACAGGAGAGGAGTCAATTAATGCTTGTCAACCTGCAGACTTCTTGAAAAATAATACTGTCACATACCTGCAATTGAATAAAAAGTCTCTTTGACTCGTATCTCACGATGACCAGGAAAACAGACGTAGATATTCAGGTACCGCTTTAGAGCAAGGTATACCGTTCTTATTTCCCGGCATACAGTTGCCTTTGCAAGACGTTCTGTGTCCCCAACACTGTACAAGAATGTCCCACAAGCAAAGAAACGCAGAGCTATGCAGAAGACTGGACAGTGGTCAAAGCCTGGCTGCTGTGTTTTTTTTTCTTTATGTGCAGCTCCAGCAGACTACATAGGTAAACTATGCTGGGCCTGCTGAACCGATACCTCTCCCACAGATAGTCGTCAGGGAAGCACAGTGGATTGTTTCTGTTTCTGAAGACCCGTGGGGCTGGTTGGGTTACTGCTCTTTGAATGATCTGTGTACCTTCGTCCACAGGGTTGTCGATGAATGGACACGCCATGATGGGTCATATTAATAAATTATATTTTGATGCACTGCTTTTATAGTTTAGGCTTATGTCAATTATCCAATGACTTTTGAAAACGGTTTAAGTGACATCATTTCTTAAGTGGTTTATTTTGATCAGCCTAATAATATATCATTATTTATTAAAAGATGAGAGAAACACGGCAATTAGCCTAATTCATACTGGGTCATTATGAGAAAAAAAGGTTTAAACTTCCATTTAGTCGATTTAGCAGACGCTCTTATCCAGAGCGACACAGTAAGTACAGGGACATTCCCCCCAAGGCAAGTAGGGTGAAGTGCCTTGCCCTTGACGTCATTTTGCACAGCCAGGAATCGAACTGGCAACCTTCAGATTACTAGCCCGATTCCCTAACCGCTCAGCCACCTGACCCCCTTATGTATCCGAACACGGACGGAACAAAAATGCTCGGAAGGCTGAAATTCCCTTGGCGGAACTATCTTTTGAGATTCTGTTTCCGCCTGTTTGAAATTATTTGCAACACATTTTAGTTTAGCTTGACCAGAGAATGTCTAATATTGGAAGAACTGCCACTCTCAGGAAACTTCCGGGTTCAGAACTGGTTGCAGTTCCATGTGAGGGCGCTAGGTTTAATACCTGGTCGTCTACTTAAATATCCGTATACATATTTACATTAAAAAACTATTCAACTTACTACGACATTAATTTATACTGTTAAGAGTGTGCTAACCGAATAATCTTTAAATGTTGCATTAAAGATACATGCCCATGGATATTTTGAACTACTTACCAAATGACTCGCCATTGAAATCATCAGCATTCTAGTTTTGTTCTTATTCGCTGACGTTCTTTGTGTGATAGACAGACGAAAATGTCCAATGATACTAGACACAGAAATGGCTATATTTGATTGGCTTAGATGGTTTTGGGAGCATTGTTCCCGCCTTCTTCTACGGAGACACAAAACTTTTTTTACAAGTACACAAATCTTTTTCTTCTACGGAGACACAAAACTTTTTTTTAAAGTACACAAAACTTTTTTGCAAGTTACAAATCTGTTTTGCAAGTACACAAATCTTACCTTCTTCTACGGAGACACAAAACTTTTTTTTGCAAGTACACGAATCATTTTCTACAGAGACACAAATCTTTTTTGCAAGTTACAAATCGTTTTTACAGAGCTCGCTCTCCTGGCACTAATTTCACGCCATAGCAAAGCCGCAGCATGCGTTGCTGTAAGAAAAGTGTACTTGGCGCTTAACCAGCTGATGAATCAATTCATCATATTCCCTGGCCATGTCCCAGTCAATGACATCAAAGAGGGATTTACACATATGCCTACATGCATATACACATATATAGTACATGATATAAGCGCAGTAGCCTACATATATCCTCATAATTGTCTATGAATTCGTATCAATTAGATACTGTTTGGCCTTGTTTTTATCTAGCCTACTTATTCTGAAAGAGTTGAATCATTATTTTCGCTAGCAAGATCTCATTCGATTATTAATTTCCATTAAGCCTATACCAGCAGGCACAATTAAAGAAATGTGATCTGATTGATTGGGGTAATGAGGCACTTAAGATGAGCCTATACATTTCCCCAAAACTTTCGCATTTAGCTTATTGGCAATTTTTTCCCAAGCTGCTTGTCTTGCTCTGGCAGCGGTGGCGGTGTTTGACTTAGCCATGATAATATGATTATTGTCTTCTTAGAGACTCATAATAATAGTTATGTGCTCGGATGGCGAGAATAGCCTATCATCGCTCTCTCTTTCGTCTTTTCCGCCATCATACCGTTAGAAAATCGCGGTTTTTGTGATCGACCTTTCCTGCCTTTTGAAGTAGGACGTGCACGTGCAATTTCCCTGATAAGTTTAGCCTGATTGAAATTAACAACATGATTTGGATGCGGATCAGCCGTTGACGAACCGATATTTGCTGTTCTCACTCATCTCGCTAATGTTAACGGGATAAAGGGACAATTGATTAACTTAGCTTCAACCCTTACGACGAACGGGGCCCAGCTGACAGGTTAGGCTCTCCCTGTCAATACATATGCTAGAAAGAGTTTTGGCTTGCTAATGTTGTTGCTAATGTTGCTAATGCTCTGACATTCTGATTCAGCATCGGATGCCATCAAGCGGAAGCTCTGGTCGTAGTCAGTCCTTCACTAACCAATCAGCATTCATTAGCAGAATGCTAGCGTGTTATAGGCAACAACAATTCACCCTGTAAGAAATCAAAAGGACATAAGTACTCGTTCATTCAACTTTCGACCAATAATCCATGTTGAACATGCAAAAACTACAATCAAATCGGAGATTTCTCAACGACAATCAGGCGAAAGAGACAAATTTAGCCGTTTAGCTCCATAGACTCCCATTCAACATGCACTCGCTCGCGATCACCCCCAGTGGAACTCTGGTGGAACTGCAAACAAATTCGGTACAATGGGGCTTAACCCTTGTGTTATCTTCGGGTCATTCTGACCCATCAGTCATTGTGACCCACCGTCATATTGCGACAAATTTACCTCATACAAAAACAAAGTGAAGCATTTTCTTTTAACTGTCGGGCTGTCTTAGACCCCCACATTGGAATGGTTAAAAGAAAATTATTTTTATTTGTTTTTGTACTGGGTAAAATTGGGTAAACACAACGATGGTTCGTTATGAACCTTTGGGTCATGTGTCCCGAAGGCAGCACGAGGGTTAATATGGAGTGGCAAGGCTCTCCCTAAACAGGCTCTGGCTTGACTTTTAGCCTGACACGGATCAGGCTAGTTCCGAAGTATAAGTTACCTTGGTTACGTAGCTAGAACTAGAATAAGCCACCTTAATGGAACGGAACTCTCGCTAACGTAAGTGAGACTTAGTGAAATAAGTCTCGCTTTTCCTTAATCGACGTTGATGGAACACCCCCCCCCAGGAAAAACGTAGTCAAAAGTTGGTGACGCGTTATTCAGATGCTATTTTAAGGGTGCATGCTTGGCCCGTGCGCACTGCTGGCGAGGCCAGGGTCTTCTTCCTGCGAAGCTGAGTTACATTGTTTTGATTTATTGTATGGCTGTGTTACATTTCTTTAATGTCAATGATTAAAAAGATTTTCATGAGAAATCTCTATGTACAGTCAGGTCCATAAATATTTGGACATTGACACAATTTATCACTTTGGCTCTGTATACCACCACAATGGATTTGAAATGAAACAATCAAGATGTGCTTTAAGTGCAGACTTTCAGCTTTAATTTCAGGGTATTTACATCCAAATCAGGTGAACGGTGTAGGAATTACAACACATTTTATATGTGCCCCCCCCCCCCTTTTTAAAGGACCAAAAATAATTTGACAAACTAACATAATCATAAATCTAATTGTCACTTTTAATACTTGGTTGCAAATCCTTTGCAGTCAATGACAGCCTGAAGTCTGGAACCCATAGACATCACCAGACGCTGGGTTTCGTCCCTGGTGATGCTCTGCCAGGCCTCTACTGCAACTGTCTTCAGTTCCTGCTTGTTCTTGGGGCATTTTCCCTTCAGTTTTGTCTTTAGCAAGTGAAATGCATGCTCAATTGGATTTAGGTCAGGTGATTGACTTGGCCATTGCAAAACATTCCACTTCTTTGCCTTAAAAAAACTCTTTGGTTGCTTTCGCAGTATGCTTCGGGTCATTGTCCATCTGCACTGTGAAGCGCCGTCCTAGGAGTTCTGAAGCATTTGGCTGAATCTGAGCAGATAATATTGCCCGAAACACTTCAGAATTCATCGTACTGCTTTTGTCAGCAGTCACATCATCGATAAATACAAGGGAACCAGTTCCATTGGCAGCCATACATGCCCACGCCATAACACTACCTCCACCATGCTTCACTGATGAGGTGGTATGCTTTGGATCATGAGCAGTTCCTTCCCTTCTCCATACTCTTCTCTTCCCATCATTCTGGTACAAGTTGATCTTGGTCTCATCTGTCCATAGGATGTTGTTCCAGAACTGTACAGGCTCTTTTAGATGTTTTTTGGCAAACTCTAATCTGGTCTTCCTGTTTTTGAGACTCACCAATGGTTTACATCTTGTGGTGAACCCTCTGTATTTACTCTGGTGAAGTCTTCTCTTAATTGTTGACCGTTATTGCGTGCAAAGAATATGAATAAGTGTTAAACTTGATTACTTAATTGTTTCCTGTGGTTTTCTTGTCACCAGATACAAATGTTTCTAGAACAATACATTGCAATCAGCATCAATGTTTACATCCAGAACATACAGTATGTCCCAAAAATATGTAAATAAATTGGATAGACACATAAAATCAACAACAACAAACAAACCTTGATCCCTTTAAATCTAATTTTATTCATAAAACATTTTTGGCAAGCAGTGTGACTTCACAGATGCCTAAAATGTGCTTAAACCAACCTAAATAGTTATACATTTTATGTTAATCTTGCAAAACTATTCTGGATTATATTTTTGCAGCACTGAGTATTTACTGCATTCACATAGAATGTTTAATGATTTTTTGGGTTTGTTATAACAACCCTTGTGTTATCTTCGGGTCATTCTGACCCATCAGTGATTGTGACCCACCGTTGTATTGCAACAACTTTACCGCATACAAAAACAAAGTGAAGCATTTTCTTTTAACCGTTGGGCTGTCTCAGACCCCCCACATTGCAAAGGTTAAAACAAAATGCTTTTTATTTGTTTTTGTATTGGGTAAACACAACGATGGTTCGTTGTGAACCTTTGGGTCATGTGACCCGAAGGCAGCACAAGGGTTAAAAGATTATACACTGCCATCACAGTTAGGCTCGACTATAAGCTCTCACGAACACACTGTGATGTGTGCCTTAGGTTGGCCTGCCATCATCCTGTAGGCCAGGTGCACTGGCTCCGTAAGGTTGGCCTTGAAGGTGTACATGTGAGTCTTCCCACTGCAAGGGCTCACATGGTAGAAGCTCAGTCTCTTGGTCTTGAAGCTGAGCCTGATCTCCATCCTGCGCAGCATTGTGGTCCTCTTCAGTGGAACATCATTGCCTTGCTCAAAGGCTCTGAGCAGGTTATCAACCCACATCAGGCACCAGGAACTGCGGCTGCTCTCCAGGGCACTAGCTAGCCCGCTACGTGCCAGCTTACTGCTGTAACACACACCTACAATCCAGGGGGCACCGTCTAGTTCCACCTCCCAACAATGCTCGCCTCCATAAAAGCTCTGGGAGCTGAGCACCTGGAGGAAACTGCTGAATCTTTGTTGCAGGAGTGGGTAGGCCTGTTTCACTGCACTATAGGTCACCGTCTTAAGGTCTTCTGATAGCACGAGGTTGGGATGAGCCGTTTCAAGGTCAAAGGTCAACTCTGAGGGGTTGAGGATGTTTCGTATAGAGCGCTGAGCCGCCCCAAGTCCGATCCTCAACTCAACATTTTTCCGTTCCAGCTCAGAACAAACCCGGTCTGGGTTGATTTGGGATTCAAGATTACCATCCCAGTTTTTCAATGGCTGAGCCATGAGCTCCGCGATGCGTGGCAATACCATCCGGAGTTCAGTGTTAAACACAGTTTCATCTTTCTCAGTCAATAAGGATTCAGCCTGGAAGTGTGCTTCGCTCAGATGCTTGGTTACCTCTACTGCTTGCTTGCTGCGACTTTCCATACCCTCCTCAATGGGTTTAAGTTCTACCTCAATCAAATTTGTCACCCCCTCGCTGTAGTTTAGCATTAACTCCATTATCTGCTCCAGCTGCCTGGCTGTCCTCCTTCTCAACTGGCTGTTGTGGGCCTTCACCTCCATCTCCCTAACCTCTTCCTTCTTCAGATGCTCCTCTGACATTTGTAATTTGTGTGTCAGCTCTGCCAATTGGGATGCTAGTTTGTCTTTTAGTTCATCCATTTCTGTTTTGGCTTTGGGATTATCTAGTTCATTATTTAAGGAGGAGCTGGATAATGGACCAGCAATATGAAAAGCCTGTTTGCCCCCCAGGTCTGAATCCTGTTGCCTTTTTTCAGGACACCCTGAGCTATCAAAATTGGTCGGGTTAGTTGCTACCGCCACCTGGTGGACCACCTGAGGTGTAACTGTGTAGTCAGTGTCAGACATGGGTTCAATATTTGTAGGACGGCTTCCTGCTGTGGCTTTGTATCTCTCAATGATGCTACACATCTTGAAGTTCTTCATCAGGTCCTTGGTTCCTTGATATTCTGTCTGGCACTCAGGGCAGCGATGGTGGTCTGCATCCACTGCCTTCTGCAGGCAGGCCATGCAGTAGATGTGGCCACAGGGTAAAGACACTGGTTCCAAGAATAACTGCAGGCAGATAGGACAGCTCAGCTCCAATGCCAGAGGCCCGTCCATCTCACAATGTGACATGGTGGCTGATTGTGAGAAAAACAATTAAATGTTATTAAAAAAAATACAATTAAAAGATCTGTATACTATCTATTAAAAGTAACCAACTGTGCGTGATAAAAAACAAATTTGTAACGTTAAAAAAAATTGAACTGTAACACACTTAATCGCTGTTGATTTGTCCCTGTCATTTTAGCTCCATCTTTTCTGATGGTAATCTTATATTTTTTCATTATTTACAACTGGTTGGAAAATATAAATAGTATCATAACAGGTCTGCTCCAGCTCGTGTTTACTCGACAAAGGAAACTGTTGCCGCGGTACGGTGTTCATTTTAAGACATCCTCAGATCTCAGACTCAATTCTCAAAACAAAATTCTTCAGACTCAGGAGTAACGGCTTCAGTCTCAGAAAAACCTTCGTCATTCTCAGACAAAACGCTGTCAAACCAAACGGCGTCAGAAAAACCTCTGTCATTCTCATTCAAAACGCTGTCAAATCAAACGGCGTCAGAAAAACCTCTGTCATTCTCAGACAAAACGCTGTCAAACCAATCAAGCAGATAATGTGACAACAAGAAAACTTTTTTATGCTGTTTGGTTTGACGCCGTTTGGTTTGACGTCGTTTTGTATGAGTCTGAGATCTGAGGATGTCCTAAAATGAACAGTAGGGTGTTCATTTTAGGACATGGTGAAGTTTGTTTGTAGTATCCATGGCAACCGAAACTAGCTTGCAGAAAATAACTATTTCATATTATATCAAAAGTAAGTTGTTTTGCTAATTTTGTTTGAGAAAGATGTTTGGTTTTTTTACGTTTTGGTTTTTCTGATGCCGTTAGGTTTGACGGCGTTTTGTCTGAGAATGACAAAGGTTTTTCTGAGACTGAAGCCGTTTCGCCTGAGTCTGACGACTTTTGGTCTGAGACCTGACGCCTTTTCGTTTGAGAATGGAGTCTGAGATCTGAGGATGTCCTAAAATGAACACCGTACCGAGGCTACGGCTCATTTTTGATGAGTCATGGAACGAAGTCCAAGAGACGATAAATGTGGGCGTTACTGTTGGTAACTTTCGATTTCCTTATAAATTACAGCTATTAAATATATACACGTACCTTTACAAAAGTTACAAATCTTTGACGTTAGCTGTCCCGGGCGCTTGAAAAGGTAAATTCCCCCCAATTACATTTTGGTTACAGAAGCATATAGCAAGGTGCGCACCTGTCTCGAAAGTTGGGCGTATGTAGGACTAACGCTATGATTCCAAAAGTAGCCTTCAAGATCGAAAACAGCACAATGTTATGGCGTCACAAATATATTTTTAAAGTTTTTACAGCGATGTACTACAATTACAGCGATGAACTACACATTTTGAAACACCTGTTACATAGCTACCTACAGTCTTGAAACAGCGTAGACAATGGTTCCTGTTCAAATATTGGCAGCTAGCATCACCCGAATCACATGATCTGGAAACGAAGAGCCATAAAAGTCAGAAGTCCTATATCGCCGCATAATTAACATTCCAGTTGCTCTTATTAAATTATATAAATGATCTATCCGCATGGTAATGGACGCAGTAATATACACACTTTCCACAGATGTGCGTGTCCTGTAAGTGTAATTTACAAGCGAAAGACACAATGTTAACACTTTTATTTATTAACCACTGAAAACATAGGACGCCGTGTTGTGGATTAGCGTTTCACTTTATGTTTGGAGAAATAAGATAAAAACACATACAGTAACAGTCACAACAGTGGTCCTCGTCCAATGCATGTTTAAAAAAATATATATAATTCATGCCATCACTTTAGATGAGATAACAAATCTTAAGAAAAGTAAATAAATAAAATATTCAATATTACCACAAAAGGCACCATGTCAGACCCAACTATAACCAATTCAGTTTCCAAAAGAGTTATGTTAGCTCCGTTCTGGAATGTATATGAATCCAAACCACTCGATCACATGCACGAGTCTTCATCCTTACTGTAGTGCAGTACCTCCAAGACTGTAGACTGCAGAACTTTTATCTAGTAAGATTCAACACACATTCAACAATCAGATCCTCTTGCAATCCACACTTCTCTTACAATAAAACACAGGAGCTAATGCTTGGTAAGCATTGTCCTTTTCCATTAAACAACCGTGTTCAAACCTAGTCATAAATGCTCCACAATTTCACTCCGCATACTGCTCTGCTCAAAGCTACCTGGGAGTAGCTTTAGTTACTCCAGGTAGGTTCTCATAAAACAAAAAGGCTTTGTGAACCATCAAGTTCATCAAACATTGACATACTTTTTTTCATTTTGTGGCCATTGGAATGCTACTTCTAATACAGGTATTATATCTTTGCCTAGCTGCATGTGCAATTATTGTGATTGATTGCCAACATAGGGATGCTGACAGTCACCCAAAATAAATGAGGCATAAGGTTCCCTTGGACAATCAGGGTTTAGGTGTGAACACCATTATATAAAGTCTTTGAAAGCATATACATTCGTTTTTGGTTCATGTCACAATGCTACAGTGTGGTAATAATAAATCAATATTGAGGGTGGAACATATATCTACCACCTGCAGTTTCAGATAGTCAGAGAAAACAAAATTTTCCTTTCTCCAGTTGTGTAGCCTATGCCTTTTTGCAATTTTACTAGTAGTGTTGAAGTATACAAATGAAAATACTTATCACTTCCATTCATGATACCCAACTGCATGTCAAACATTGCACTATACAAGTATACACAGTATGTGCTTGTGCAGTTATCGCCATACTCTTGTAGCCTTTAATCACATTTCTAATCTAGCCTTTAGATCCAATTGGATATCGATTGCCTATACAAAATTTTTTGAATTAATTCTTGAAGTTGCTTGAAAAGAAAAGATATTTGACAGAGCAGGAAGTTGAGTGTTGAGCTAGAGGAGGGATGACAGGTCCAGTGGAGGGAGAGGGGCTCTCCAGAAGGAGAAGTGGCTGAACTCTGGGCAGTCAAAAGAACATGACGATCCTTCTGTATGGACCACCGGGAAGAAGTGCTCCACTAACTCGCTAAGTTGAGCATACCTGGAAAACACACACACAGTACATGTGGTTACATATACTAGTGCACAGTGCAGTGTTTCCCCTAGGTTTACAGTTTTGTGGGTGGGGTGGGGTGGCGACCATGTAGACAGAAATGACATGCCGTTGTGTAAATAAGATAAATAACATAAGGCCATTTAGTTTGTTTAATAAAAGAGCAAGCTATAGACCTGTTTTATAGGAAAGGTAACCTTAAATGACTTATGTTGTGATCTGGTGCTATATAAAAAAATAATATAAAAAAAAGATTTTTTAAAATTATTTTTTATGAACTTGATCTTCCAGGGGGGGGCGGGGGGTGCCGTTGGGAGGGCGGGGTGCCCCCCTAATATAAATGGTAGGGGAAACACTGCAGCGCCGGTAATACATTTGGTGAATAAGATGTCAGTGAAACACACAAATACAGATTACTTGAACTATAGTGTATATGGTGCCCATGAGAAAATTAGTGGCGCGCGCACAGTGCCAGCGATGATGTCGGTGACACACACAGATTTCTGGAATTATAGTGTAGTGCCCGTGATGTAGCTGGTGATAAAAATGTTGAAATGCTGATCCGAACAACGTCGATCGTGGCACTGCACTCCGTTGGATTATAAAAAGGACACCTGCGACATTTCAAACTTTGCAGAGCGCCCGGTTCTCCAGATAATCATTGGAAACTAAATGCGTACACACACACAGCCTGGAATTAATAGAGAGATACACATACACAAACCTTCTTAAACATTCAAACACAAAACGCCTGTAGTGCATTCTCACAGACCAATCACACGCACACAGACCAATCACAAGCAGGAACACGAGTCTCTCGGCTGGCTACGTACGATGACTTGTTCCCTCTGGTGTTCTCCTGGATCAGCTCCCCTCTGGGGTTCACAGTGAAGATCCTAGTGTCAGCAACACCCACCTGCTTGTAGGCATATGCATCCTGCAGATGAAGGAGACACAACACCACTCAGAACCATCAGGCTGTATCTTGAAGATCTTTGTTTTTTATCATTAGCATAAAACATAGTATAACACAATAACAAGTAAATAAGCATTGTAGTATAGGTTACATTGGTCCTGTTGCCGAAAGCTGCATAGAAGGGCTGTCTTTGGGGATTGAAAAGGTCCCTGATGTCAGTCAGGCAGGCAATCTTGAACACCTCTGGTTTCTTCTCTATCACCTCTCTGGCATGGGTCAGTGAAGGACACAAAGTAAAAGGTTGGACAGTACAGTACACCCAAACATCTAGGTAGGTGACAGCAGACCAGTGAAGCCATTTTCCCGTGGTGTCAGGATAGTGTGGGGACTCTGTACCTGTGCAGGGCAGAGAAGAGGCTGCTGGGAGCCAGCAGCACAGGGCCCTTGGGGAGGACAGTGCCCTTGTCATTCACCCACTGCAGGTAGCCCTTGGTGATGTCAGCCATGCCGATGGCCCTAGCCGAGCAGTACAAGAACTTGTATCCATTTCTAGAGGGGCAAGTCAGAGGCAGAAAGCAGCACTAGACTGTTGGTTCCAATTAGATTTGAGTGTCAACTTGTTTTATTTAAATTAGTCTAAAACAGTTTGGAGATTTTTTTTTCAAGATTACTCAAATGGAGATGTACCGCTAATAGATAATGTTAGGTAGTATCAGTTAGCTTTCTGTCATGGTAACAAAGTTTCAGAAATATTTTTACTTACTGGTGGATTTTGTGATAGAGTTTGGCAATCCCATGATGTGTCCAGTCTTTACCCAACTGTGGAAGAATATGTCCCAAGGCATCGGATCTGAATAAATCCAGAAAGAAATGACATATATACTCAGTACATGTACTCAGATAGTTGATGGCTTTGCATACACAACAGCCATCCACTACCCCCTGAAAGGAAACACACATCCCACGCAATTAAATGCCCTCCAGTGACAGAACAGAGGTTTGGGTTAGTTCTGGTTCTGTACTCCCAACACATTGGATTTGAAATGTGCACAAGCTGATACTATACATTTCAATGTGGCTCCGTGAGAATTTAGCTGCAGAATAGACTCTTAAATATTCTGAGACAGTATAGAAACACAATTTCAGAAGTTGGGTGATTCTAAGGAGTCACTCTCACAATCTCAAAAGGATATGCAAGTATATAATTATACTAAAAATAGGACTTGCTACTTAATGTTAATCCGCTAATTTATATTCACAACAAACCAATTCACTAAATGGAAAAATCTATATAAAATCTGCCCATCAACCTTTAAAGTTGCAATAGGCAATGTTATAAAATGAATTAAAACATGATAAATTAAAATGAGCACCCTACAATTTTTGCCTGAACTTCCTCAAAACAACTCTCAGATGGCTTCATGTGTATAGGGGCCCAAAAGTTATTTTTATTTAGTATTTTTATTTTATTTATCCAAATGTACTATTGTACACAGCCTAAACAACAATACTTGTGTCAGTGTGTGGACACTACTAAAATGTCCCATTATAAACTATATTAGACAATGTCACATACACAAACACTTACTTAGTGATGGTGCCGTCAATATCAGAGATGACAACACTGTCATCCCAGTTCCAAAGGTAGATGGCGGCCTCACAGCGACATGTGCCCTGGTACTGAGTGGTCACGCTGAACACAACCTTGTTGGCCCCCTCACGAAGGTTCAACCGCTCCTGAACAACACAACCATAATGGTCTGTGCTCATTCACACGATCAAGATGTCTCCACTTTTGTTTTGATTGAGGAATTTAAGATGTAGGCACTGGCATTTGCAGTCAATATGTACAAGATAAAGAAGAATGTTTATGATCTTGGGAACCCATGTTTCAACACATAATTTTTAACCAACATCAGATGTCTGTGGCACATAGTGTGCTCTGAGGTGAAAGGTGTGTTTTAGCTTGTGTGTAAAACTCACAATCTGTTCAGAGGTGAGGCGAAGGGACTTTCTGTACATCTGGCTGATGCACTGAGCTGTGGTCATGGTCTCTGTTGATAGGCTGGCTTGTCTACCCAGACCCGCCTCCTCATCGCTGGACAAATCATCGAGAGTGGCCCTAAAGAGCAAAACATAGCAACACATTTTCATCACAAAGTACAGTATGTTGCTACCATACTGTGTGTGTAGGTGGTAACTCACTTTACAGTCGTAGAAATAGACACAGAGCAGGAGGCTTCCGTCTGAGGTTCCTCAGGGCTCTGCTTTGAATTGGCCTGCAGAAAGTCAGGGTCAAGGCTTGTAAGCAAGCACATATAATTACTTTTCCATTATGTTAAATTGTATCAATTAATTGCCCTACTGTTCATGTCCATGTGTCTGTAACACTACTGCTAGCCCTAACCCTGTGGTGATGGGCCGGTCTACCTGATTGGCGTCCATGTCCTTCCTCCTCCAGGAGAACCACCAGCGCCCAGACTTCTTGGGCATCTTGACCTTTACAAGCTCCTCTATGGTGTTCTACTCAGACAGGGTCAGAGGCAACACAAAAACCATTATCACTTTGTCTGCCTGATGAGAACAGTGGCATGCGGAATTGAAAGTATTCATCCGTAAGTTCTGTCAGTCAAAGTGGTTTATTTGTCCCATGCACTGAATAACCCAGCGTCATCAGGATGGTAAAATTCTCGCGACCTGGCATCTACGCAGTAGCATCACACACACAAAAAAAAACTTAAAGAATATATATGTATGTAGTATACAGCATCAAAACAAATATACAAAGAAGGGTAGAATTCTGTCCTAGGGTTTGAGATCTAAGGCAGATAACTGAGAGGAGGCAAAGCTGTCCTTATGAAACAGGAAATACCTTTGGCAGGTTCTTCTGGAAGGCTTGCATTGCCAGGACCATGGGGGCTGCCACCGCCCAGTTATAATACCTGAGTGAACAATCACAAGGAGGGACCTTAGGACTGTTGAGCCAATGATAAGCCAATGATAACAGTACCTGGCAAAAATAATCTTAAACCATGACAAATGCTCTTGGCAAAATAACCACAAGTTTATATTTTTCTTGTGCAATTTACGTCAGTGGATGTGTTCATCATATGGGTGGAATCATTAAATGGTCCTCTGGTGCATCATATGGACAGCAATTGGCCAGAGAGATGTTTCAGCTTTCAATTTTCAAACTAAGTTGGCACATTGATCTAAACACATTAAGTTCTGGTAATTGAACTTGAGCTTGTAAAAAAAAAAAACATACATTTCTTGTTTCAACAAATACTGGCAAGGTACTTTAAGGTACAGTTTAAAACTGTTTAATTAATAAGTATAAATTAATTAATTATTATTATTTCTTATTAATAATAAGAAATTTACTATCCTAGGTCTACCTGTGTGTTATTATATACAGCTCTGGATTCATAAAAAAGTAAAATTTTGAGTGAGGAACACTCAACATTGAAAGGTAAATTTAACTTTTAACTTAAATTTGACAACTTCTGTTCCTCACACAAAATTGTCCTTCTCAACTTCTTTTTTTTATGAAAGAAAAATGTGCAGTGGTCTTTTCCAGAGCTGTATAACTTCACAAACACTCTCAATGCAAATTTGATCCAGAACCAGCATTACTTATAACATGAAAATTCAAATGGCCACTACAACACCCCCAAAGTGTAATGAAATTGAACATGATGAAATGATGAATTGCTTCTCTGCTGTACTTACTTTGAGTTAATGCAGATTACCAGGTTTGGATCATCAATGATTCCAGGGTTGTTCACAAAATCCTGATATGTCACAATGTGTTCCATGAACTTATCTGAATTGAAAGGCAATGAGATAATTTTATGACTGAATAAACAACTAGTAGAATGAGCCTCAAATTATGTGCAGACAAATGGTTAATTTCATTCTGATTTAAACTATCGACCTTCTCTATATGTACATTATTCGGCCAAAAGTATAGTATGTGTGGACACACTCCTTTAAATCAGTGCTGAAGTGCTTAGCTCTCAAACATCGTCTTCGGTTGCAACAATCACTACAGTAGCCTACAGTAGTAAACACAAGTTCGAAATGACCTCTGGAAGTAAAGTAGGTACAAGAAGTTTGTCGGGAGCTTCCTGACACGATCCCCTAGACACCGCAAAGCATCTGCTGGAGTAATGCAAGTTTATTAAGACTCAGAAGTCTTTCAGCATACAATTACATTCTATACTATTTAATGCTTTAAACTTTGGGGCAACAGTTGGGGGAAGTGCACAAAGTGAGGTCCATACTGAAATTATCTGTCGAGATGAGAGCTGTGGAAGAACTTGACTGGCATCCACCTTTGATAACATTTTAACGTCAATGCAAGCTAGGCCTAATTTCTCCACATTGATGTCCCGACCTCACTAATGCTTTTCGGTCTTAAAAGTAAGTAAATCCATCGTCAATGCAATCTATTTGATAGTAGCATTTCATAACAAATACATATTTTTGGAATGAGATGTTCGACAATCAGGTGTCCGAATAGGCTTCTTAGTAAGTCCACAGACTTTTGACCATGTTGTGTATGTGAGCAAAAGTCAATTTCCTCCCCTTTCCACCTGGGCATGTCGCATTACAAACTGACCAAAAAACACAAGCCGAGCACACAGAAACACACACCTTTGTTGATGAGGCTGGTGTCAGAGACGCGTCCGCAGAGGGACATGCTGGCGTCCATGGTGTCAGACATGGAGTCGGACAGATACTCTGTGCCGCTGTCCATGGCCCCGCTGCCCACAGACTGCGGGGACTGGGTCCCCGACGTGGAGCCCTGTTCCGGGCCCGGCCGCGGCAAGCCCTCCGTCTCACTGGAGAGATGAAAACCCTCCTGTGAGATGCTGAACACATCACACCATTTATCTACCAAACGTGCTCCAAATACAGGTAGTTTGTTAAGCTCAACTCGACTGTGGATACATTTTTACACATGGTCCTTTGAAACGTCAGTGACTGTACTGAAACGGCTTCAGAATAGACGGACAACACTGGACAACAACCCCTCACTGGTATTCACTGGCACAAAGGGCTAGAGTGGTGTTTATGAAAGGCGATCAGGTGCATCTGGGAGTCAGGAGACTCCAGAGAGGACACGGGTAGGAAGAGCAAATGTGGCTCTAACTTGTGACAATAGCATACTACCATGGCAACTACCAAGTCAGGCACAGGTACATTCTATGCAATATGCTTGTGTGTAGATAAAGCATAGTACTTTTTTTTAAAGGTTAGGTGTCACCCCAGAGTGACCTTTCAACAGTGAAATATGGTCAAATGGTAAGTAAGTAAGACTTTATTTATATAGCACATTTCATTCAAGAATTGTAGCTCAAGGTGCTTTACATAAAATCAATAAAAACAATAATACAAGTGATAAACAATTCAAACAAAAATAAAAATCCCAATAAGATCTCTGTTCAAGAGAGAAAACAACTTTAGTAAAAATAGCAAGTCAAATAATGACCCAAATTTACTAAACCAAGATTCTACAATAATATAACTAATAAAAGTAGGAAAACCCTTGAGATAAAATTACTTAAATGCTTCGGTAAAAAGGTAGGTTTTAAGCTGTCTTTTAAAAATGTCTAGAGTGTTTGCTTCCCTAATATTTATGGGTAATTTGTTCCATAGTTTTGGGGCGTAATTGACAAAGGCTGAATCACCAATCTTCTTATGACTGCTTCTGGTGACCTCTAATAGGCCTGCATTTGATGATCGCAGTGTTCTAGCTGGTGTGTAGTTTATAAAGGAGTTAGCAATGTAGCTAGGTCCTTGTCCGTGTAGAGCTTTGTATGTGAGGAAAAGGACCTTAAAGTCAATTCTGAAGGTAACAGGGAGCCAGTGTAAAGTAGCTAGGACAGGACTAATGTGTTCTCTCCTTTTAGTTTTGGTTAATAATCTAGCTGCAGAATTTTGAATGAGCTGTAGTCTTTCAGTGGTTTTCTTGGGAAGACCAGTGAAAAGTGCGTTACAGTAGTCCAGCCGGCTGGATATGAAAGCATGAATTAACTTCTCTGCATCATTTTGGTTTATGAATGGTCGTACCTTTGCTATATTCCTCAGGTGAAAGAAAGCTGTTTTGGTCACTTTATTAATGTGAGAGTTGAAATTCAAATCTGAGTCCAGGATTACACCGAGACTCGTCACCTCTGGTTTAAGACAGGGGGTTAAGCCTCCAAGATTCTTAATAAGCATCTCTCTTTTGGATTTGGGGCCACATAGTAGGACGCCAGTTCTAGGGGATGTGTTTATAATCTCTAGCACCGGACCTGAGACACTATCAAACACTCGCTTAAAGAATGTTGTGGGTATAGGATCAATATCTGAGGTTGTGGAGTTACATTCGCTGACAATTTTGGAAAGTTCACTAAGTGTGATACAGGTAAATGTGCTCATGGTTATGTTGCAGAATCTACTGATGTCAGTTTCGACCCCACTATTAATAATACTCGCTCTGATCATTCGTCAAAGTCGTTATTTTGTTCTTGAAGAACAAAGCAAGCTCTTCACATTTAACTGCTGAGGATGGAGGTGGGGCAGGGACAGTGTTTAGCAGCTGGTCAATGGTGGAGAAAAGAACTCTGGAATTTCTGGCATTTTCTGTAATAATGTTGGAGAAATATTCTCTCCTTGCTAGACGGATGGTTTTGTTATAGGTGGTTAGTGTATCTTTGTAGATATTGTAGTGGATAGTGATCTTTGTTTTCCTCCATTTTCTCTCTGCTGCACGGCATTTTCTTTTCGTTTCACTAACATTTTTATTTCTCAGCCATGGGGAGGTTCTGCTTGTGCACTTCTTTTTGGTTTTCAGTGGTGCAACAGAGTCTAACACAGATAATAGTGCATCATTGAGGTTCTCTACCATTTCATTCAGAGAGCAATCATGGTTAGTCGGCTCATATAGAGCAAATTGTTCAGAAAATGTCATCATAGCTGTATCGTCTAAATATCTTCTATGGACTAAGAATTCTTTTTTGTTAGGATAATTTCCACATTAAAAAGTATATAATGATGGTCTGAGAGGGGTAGATCAGTTATTGAAATATTATTGATATTTAGTCCAGTTGTTATCACTAGATCTAGTGTGTTTCCGTGCCAGTGTGTTGGGTCTGTTATGTGTTGAGTTAGATTGAAACTGTCAAGGAGATTTAAGAGCTCAATAGTTCTTGGGTCTGCTTTTTTATTTACTTGGATATTTAAGTCTCCGTTTAAAACTACTTCATATCTAGTGACACATAGTGATAATAGTTCAGAGAATTCTTGTATGAATATTGGCGAGTGCTTGGGTGGCCGATATATAATAACAAAAAGTATTGATTCGGTTTTGAGCTCTATAGCAAGATATTCATATGATGTGAATTCACCTAGCTCAGTGATTTTGAACAACAGTTGGTCACACTTGAGCAAATTAAGAAATAAAGTCAAAAGTAGAAACTGATTCTGGTACTCTCATCCAAGTACTGCCGTATGAGTGTCTGGTCACTGTCCTATCCAGGCAGGGACAAATATTTTAAGATTACTCAAATGGAGATGTACCGCTAATAGATAATCTTAGGTAGTATCAGTTAGCTTTCTGTCATGGTTACAAAGTTTCAGAAATATTTTTTAAGGATCTTATACATCCTTGTGTGCAAATGTTTTAAGGAAAGCAGACACCCCTAGGTACATTTTATAAGGCATTAAACCTAGATCAGTCCTCTACTTCCTCTGTGGCACAGATAAGATAAGCCAACATTCTAACAACTACTTGGAAAAAGTGAGGGAAAGATCTATCTTGCTACATTTAATGCACTGTAATCCTTGACAGTACAGTAACTGATTACTCAGGACCATGTCATGATATAAATAGGAGAGGCCAAACATTTCAGGTAACCAAATATACATTCAACACATTACAAATGCACCACATAGATTCACTGTTGTTTTTGAACATTTCATGGAGGTTAAATCGACTTTTGTCTTCAATTGCCATTGACAGAGGGATTTTAGTTTCATGCATCTTTGCCTGATGACAATGTACCACTTGCCATCTGTTGTACATTTAAAATTCTACATAAAGCCTAGAGTTCCCATTTCCAAACATGTAATTGTGTGTCAGATGCTAGTGTTTTCAGTTTTTTAGGCCAACATGACACTAACAGTACTTTACATTTTGTGTACTTGCACACATTTTCAGTTATATAATCATTATCGGTGGATCATTGTTTTGGGAATATTTCTTTTTTAATAAAAGACTCCTGAAAGTGGTCTGGTAACATCTGGTAACATTTTAACTACAGTATCAATCAGGACATATTGTTCCATTCTCGTTTTCAAATTTTCAGATGTTTAAATTAACGGATGCTAAAGGGTCACCATGTTTACTCGAAATGGCCGTAATCCAGTTAAAATAAAGGGGCAAGAATGCTGTTTAATTCTAAGACAACGGTACTATGATGTTTATGCCCAACAGTTTAGCAGTGGAAGTGACTGAGATAATTTCCTGTGTTACCTTTTAGGGAAGTAGAGAGCTGCCACTTTAGGGTTGAGGTTGGACAGATCATCCAAATAGATGTCAGAAGGTCCCAGGTGCTGGCTGCGTTTTCCTGCATTCCAACACAAAGCACTGAATGAGTACAGCACAACCATAACAATGGCCAAACTCTGAATTTGATAGTTGAAGAGATGATGACTCAGATATAACATTTTAACTATTGAGATTTACTGTTACTTACAATTACAAGAATCATTAAAATGATGAGAATTATAAAATAACCATGTACTTTTTATAATATGTACTGTATGTAAAGATGTCTTCACCTTTAGTCTTATCCTGCTGTTCAGATTTTAAGGTTCCCTCTACCGACCGGTCCTCCCCTCCGGTTTCATTGGCCAGCTCGGTCACCCCAAAGCTCTCTGCAGTCTGGTTGGTCAGTGTGGCCTCGGTAGTCATGTCAATCCCTGCCACTTCCTTGTTTTGGTTACATTCCCCAGTGCAGGGTTCATTCCTTCTGTCCGCCTCAGTCAAAACAACTCCTTTCGTGAGCCCTTGATGGTTTGGCTCCAGTAAAGCACTCTGCTGCTCAACGAGTGACTCTGAGTTAACGGAACTAGCTGCATTAGCTAAGTCAGCAGTACTAGGTGATCTAATGGTCTTTGCTAAAGAGGTTGTGTTCGATCTTTGTGTCTCTTTAGCTAAATAAGCAGTATTGGTTATGCTAGCTGTGTCAGATAGGCGACTGACATCCTTACTGTCGGTACATTCTTCGATAACTAGACTCGTAGCATTCTCACTATACACAACACAAACTGATTTGCCAATGACATTCGGGGACTCCTCAACCTCTAGGTTGGATGGGGTTTGCTTGACTAGTTTCAGCCCTGTCTGTGAATAATCTACCCAGGTTTGTTCAAGCACCTGGATCCTATCTAAGCTACCCATTGCTAATGATGCTAATGTAGGTGGATCTTTTGTACTGGAGTGGAATGACTGAGGTCCGTCATCAAGAGTGAAAGGGATCCTTTCAATATACGGATGTTCTGAATCTGAAGACAGTATCCTGGGTTGGGGTCTAACCATGATCACCCGGTCTATGCGACCGCAGATGACCGTGGCCTCGGAGTCCATGTCGAAAGAGTCCTGCCTGTGGATGGTGCGGAAGTGAGAGCTGCCTGAGGCGCGCTGCACTTCGGAAGGGGTTCTCTCCAACTGATAGGGGGAAAGGACAGAGTGTATTTTGTGATCAACAGTAAGTGTGAGCTCTAAATCTTGATATAGGTGCCTACGTGCGCCTGCGTGTGTACCTTGGGGAAGCCTCCCCAGCTCCACTGCATCTGTGGTCTGGAGGACTCCTGCTGTTTCACAAGCAGCTCAGAGTCACTCTTGGGAGAGGATGGGCGACTGTAGAACACAGTGCTTGAAGACAGAGAGAGAAAAATGTATAAAAAAGGGTATTAAGAGTCCGAACACGACAAGGGTATTCGTAACATGAGACCATTTCATGGTTAAACTTGAGAAAGTAAGTATCAGTTGAGAACAGGAAGTGAGAGAGAATCTGTCGAGGGGCTCTCACCTCTCTGAAGGAGACCACTCTCCATCTGAGTGGGGGTGAACGTCTCGGCTCTGTGTCTCACCCACTTCAAACGGCTCCTCAGCCAGAGAGTAGTACACCGACTTACTGATAAGATGAAGGACATTTTACAGATGTTATTTACTGATCCCTCCAACCACAAAGGTGTATTGGCTTTAAAGCAGCAAGTTCAACCATTTGCGACACAAATGGGTATTGAACTGCACTCCCCAAATTCTGACATGGCTTTAAGTGAAAAATGACGATGTAGAGTCCTAATGGCTGAAGATTACCATTTCAATATAAGAAGTAGTAATGCACAGGAATAGCCCTCTAATAGGTTCAGCTCTGACCTGGCTAGTATGCTCAGAGTGGGCACTTTGGTAGGGCTCTCCAGGTCTGCCTGCTCCCTCTCTCTCTCCCTCTCCCTCTCCCGCTCCTCAGATGAGGAGCTGCCGTCCTCCCACAAGTGTGTGTCTGAGCGCATGCGTTTGCGGCGGCGTTTTTTCCGACGCCAGCTTCCCCCCACGCTAGCCAGAACCTCGGCAGTGTCCTCGCTTCCCTTTGGGAGTTCCATGGGGATTGGGGAGGTGCAGAGGTGTGCTGGCACTCTCGACTAGAGGGAAGGAGATATTCGATGAAAACGTGTTGAGTCTTGGGCAATAAGTCTTCAGCTGCTGTAAAGGCAGTATGTTTGAACCCAATGTGCCTCACCCCTACCTCCAAATCCTCATTTTCCTCCACAAAGAAAGCTTCTCCATTGTCCCCTAGCTTCATGTGCAACTGAACGGGTTCCCCATTGATCTCGATGTCCACCTGCAACACAAAGCAGCTATTAGTACTTGAGAAATGCCTCGAGTAAGTATGTGTGTGTAAAAGTATGCTCACCACTTTCTCCTTGGACCGCAGCACACCTAATTTCCCAAAACGCACATGGAAGGGGGAGCACTGGAGTGAACCATCAGGCTGGCGAACCACAATGACATCAATCCCCCCGGTGAGTGTGGCGGGATTGAGCCCACGGTACAGCTCCTTCACCGTCACAAACACCGTCTCCGCCAGCTGACCCACGTAGTTCATGGTCTGAGACTGGAGGGAGACAAAGGAGAGACAAAAACACCTCGTCACTTTCCCAGCCTCATTAGTGTATTACAAACTTGCTCAGTATGAATTAGGAAATTCTAAAATGGATATGGGAATCATGATGACAACCATTGTGACTGTGCACAGTTCAGAGAGGGTGGAGATTTGGAAGGCAGATCACAGTCTTCCTTGTATTGGAAAATCCCTAGTCTCACTAGCCAAAAACAACTTCACTGGCGAAATCAACACATTGGCCAACTGCCATCAATAAGGGCAGGCCATTTGATAATTTAGCTTTTAACCTGCCTTTTTCAATAACAGAACCAAGTAATACAAGCTAAAAAAGCATATACAAATAAGTATCCATACTCAAGAAGGTTGACAGTCTTACCAGGATGTGTCTTGCTATTCTTGAAACGTCTTGTCACCCTAAGCTGAGCTGTATGTTATAAACAACCTTTATTGATCTTTGGAACGAGTCATGATGAAAATTATCTGTTTAGGGGCCAGATCAATGGCTTTGTAGGGAGATCAAGGTCTAAAGTTTCTTTTTAGCCCCTCATTACAAAACCTAAACCTCATTGCCCCACGTGAGGTAAAAATCAAGCCTAGAATTGAAGAGGGGTTTCCCTCACTTCATCTCAGCCAGGGACAAAACCAAGACTTTAGGACACACCTTGTCAACACTGGAAAATAACACGCCTTGCTCACCTGGTTGGTTTTTCTAATGCAGAAAATTGGGATGTTCCTGTTGGCTATTCTCTGCATAGCTAGCACCCAAATTCAAGGTACTTATTAATACTGCCCTTATACTGATGACCTTAGGAAAGGCCTGATTTATGCCTTTCCAACTAATTTCACAGTGCTTTATTTCCTCAGCAATGGAAATAGTGCCTTTCTAATGAACACAGTTTCTACCAGCTACAGTGCCAAGAAACTGGTGCGTGTTGACCGTTTCAAACTTTAACTACAAGCTCAAGTATACTTAGTAAGCACAAAGCTTCAGAGTACTAAGGACAGGAAAAAGAAAACAGACAAAGCCCTTAAGTTGTAGGCTAACAAACATGCTAAAGGCCCAGAGTCTTAGAGAAGAGTTTAGCTCTTACCCACAAAGAAGGGTGAAGGTGTCCCTTCCCTAAAAAGTCTTGTTCCCTCGACCCCCCCGCCATCAGCTGCCCAAATGTCTTTCATTCCCCAGAATCCTCTGCACTCTTCATTGGAGTAGGTCCACTTTACCCACACACATAAGGCTACATTTTAAGCAGTTGTAGTAGGCTAAAATTAATTAGCAAGGAAAGTTCCAAATAAATTATCTGAAGTCTACTCAATCAGGTACACCTGCTCAACTGTTTTGGCAGTAGTAGGCGAATACTTAGTCTCTAATACTTATGTGTGGACCTGTGTGTTCTGAGCTGGGTAGGGCTACAGCACTACTCATTTACGCTCGACACTGCTCCCTCAATCACTTACACATACATTAAAGGCACATTCACACTCAACCCACTCTCACACACCCATCAAATTCACACTTCTCCACTCGTGCTGCACATGACAGCCAGGCCAGCAGTTTCTGAAAGGCTGAGGTTGTTCTATTATTCACCAATGCTTTGCACGGGTATGCATACGCACACACACACACACAAATCAACTAGTCACCTAACAGCTTCTGGGCTTCACCACAGTTCACTTTTCATTCAAAGATGGAGGACATTGCTGTGACCATCAACACCATATTTACATTGGAAAACAGTCTGGATGACACACTTTTAAGGACATTGAGGAAAAGAACAAACCTCTTGAAGGTAAAGTAATGTTGGCAACAATACATGCTGAACACAAGATTTGTCTAGCACTTGACTTTCAGGGATAGCCTCTACAGACCTACATTGATGGTCAAATGAAGAGTTCTAACTGTTTTACTGGAATCTGGTCAGATCAGGAGAACTAGTCTATCTACTGTAATGGGCCACTGGAAAGGTCCTGGTGCGCATTGACTAGTGTGTAATTGTTTCTTTCTTTGCTCAGTCAGGATTTTCCAGACTAGATGCAGTTGATTTGTATTTGGGGAAGGGAAAAGGCTCCACTATTTTGTAATGGAATCTGCAAGGTCAGCAGTTTTTTAAACTGAGCACAAAGCCTACAGTAGACAATGTGGGCCAGCGTACTGAGACAAAAACTAAAGAGATTTGGACTGTGGGAAAGGATGGGAGGCTTATTAAGTGGGGTGATGAAGGTTGAGACTAAATTAAGAATTTGTCTTAATTTGAATCTAAAGAGAAAGGGTAAACCCTAACCTACATAGTGTTTCGTAACACTCAGCTCTGTCTTGGTTATGTCGGAAGCTGTGTGCCAACTGTACTATGGTAACAATATTTCATAACTGCACTGAAGAATCAGCCAAGTATGTTCACAAGTGCCTTTACCGTGATGGGAGAGTAGGGTTAGATTAGCAGTAACTTTTGTGGTAAATAGAGTATTTTACCTCATCTGGGGGGGCAAGTAACAGACTGACTTGAAGTAATTATTCTATAGTTGATTTATGCTGGCTTGTGTCATTTTTCCAGTTGGGTGTCAAGTAGTGAGATGGAGTCTTGAGCAAATTAAACCAGTGATAAGACAGATTCAGTCAAGAAAGCCCAAACGCCAAGGACGTTTTATAATATTCAACGTCAAGCTTATGCATCTTTGGCGTTAAAGCTTGGTCTGATGTCGACAATAATAACAAAGCGCATTTGTTTGTCTAGAGCTGATCGAGGATCTTTATGTTAACTAATATTAATAATATTAACGCTCCAATCTTGTGTCTACCTAGTCATTTTTACTTATCTTAACATATGGTACAAAACACATTTGGTTTCAGTTGCACTGTCTGTGTTGTTACTGAACAACTACATATCGCTTCAAAGTTAGGCTAACATTTTAGCGATGTAACCAATCGAGGAAATCACTATAGCTAGGCTAGCTAGATCTCGCAACATTGTTTCGCGTTCAGTAACAGCTCGAAAAGAGCATCGAACACAATAGGCCATTGAAATGACAAAATCACACATTTTCTATATGGCATAGCTAACAAGGTAGGCTAGCACTAACATGCTTAAAAATGTTTGCAAGCTGCTAGCTCACTGTAGGCTATGTCAGAAATCCTCAGTATGGAATACTTAATGCTAACTTCAAGTCATCCTATTTATTTGGCGACGTGGCTGGGAATACATAACAAAACAGTAGCGAAAATACCTCTACACACCACCTGCCACGTATTTGCATATCTACATAAACAAGATAATAAAACGAAGAAGTTAGTTCAA
The DNA here is from genome assembly GCF_038355195.1 of Osmerus mordax. Lineage (NCBI taxonomy): Eukaryota > Metazoa > Chordata > Actinopteri > Osmeriformes > Osmeridae > Osmerus > Osmerus mordax. The sequence goes on along the minus strand of NC_090050.1, from coordinate 3,187,473 downwards.
ACACCATTTGGGAACTTTTATTGTTCTCACCTTGTTGATGAAGTTACCCAAAATTATTCAAAGATGCTTCTTCTAGCTAACATCCTGCGCTTGCGCCGCAAACTGAACAAGAGGCACGTCACACAGCATTTTGACAAATGAGAACACAAGGAAGCAAAAACATGCGTCTTGTTTGTTATGTGTTCGCAAAGTGATTCTCGATTACAAATAATAAAGTTAGGCCTATAGGCCTACATATATATAATTTAGCGTTTGGGTTTCTGAAAAGTCTCCGACAAAGGCCATACATTTTCTTATTTTTAATTGAAACCACACAAAAAACGACACCTTCACATCCATAGATAGATGGTGAATTAAACAACATTTAAATTAATCTAACCTACTGAAAGTTAAATGAAGGCCAAAATACCCGTATTTTATTTGTAAACCTAAGGTGAAGTATTTAAATATGTATAAGAGAATAAAAAGCTTATTGAGTCCATCCATCAAGTAGCCTCATGAGAATATAATTTTACCAACAGAGGGCATACTTTAACTACTAACGGCATTATGAAGTTGTCCTATAGGCCAGGGCGTGATGTAATTGCGAAATACAATTCTATAATTATAAATATTATATATGTATTAATGATATATAATTCATAAAATATAACCTACCTAATAATTTTCCTTAAAATCTCAAGTTTTTCAGGATTAGGGAATCATATTTGATATATTTGAAATGATTCTGAGATCATTTCAGCACTGCAATAGCACAGCTATTGATTTACATTAAGAATTACATTTACGAATACAAGCTATGATTATGAATGATAACATATGGAGTATCACTTACATCTCTCATATAGTAATAAGGAGTCTGTGTACCTCTGGAAACACATTCCTTTTCAACTTGATATTTGGATATATAGATGATATTTGTCTCGGTACCATGAAAAATATAATGGAAATGTTTAAATACTAATCAAGCAAATAATACTTTATTATATTTTATACTAAAAACAACTCTTTACAAAAATAAATTATTGACAGGCATTTTTTATGGAATTCCTCATACTAAATTCTAAAAGGTTCTGGAGATTATTACCAAAACCCAATAATGTATGACCAGAAACATTTAAATGGTGGTTGTAACTAGTACACCTACATTGATTGAAAGGAAATACAGTCTGCTTATTTTGTTTAAATATATTATGGCAGATAATTAGTTTATGACCATACAACTGATGCTGCAACCTTGACATAGCAAAATAAGTTCCCTTAGACTCAGACACTAGTCAGTCAGAGCAAATTTCCTTTTTAAGCAGTCCCTTCAAGCTTCATAAACAAGCAGGGAGCTCCGGCTTTAAAACACACCAGCCACTGGTATCGCCTCCATCCACTCCATCCTGAGAAGCAAACAAGAGAAAGCTCCTTTGAACGGCCAGGCCCTTCCGATATTTCACTAAATAAGGCAGGCTTATCGGAGTTCCTGTCATTTCATTCTCCTTCCCAAACATCCCGAGCTGTGCTGTGGCAGTTGCAAGCCTCAGCCTGCACATTCTTTTCCCTTGTATGGGTAAATGCCTTGAACTGGGACGGCTCTGTTTGGGACAGCCTGGTGAGGTGATTGGCTGCAGCAGAAAAGGGAGGGGCATTCACAGGCTGATGCTTTGAACAACTTTTCAGTGGGACTGCATGCATCTTCCTTCTGTAGTGAAAGACCAAGAGAAAAGGTTTGTAAAGGAACCCCAAATACAATTACCTGAAGCCAAGGTGAGATGGATTAATATTATTGTTTGTCTTTTGTAGTACTTTAGAGGAAGAGAAAAAGCACTGCGTTAAAAAAATAACTTTAGGTAGTCAGAGTCTTGCAAGTGAGTCAGTAGTGAGTGGCAAAGGAGAGATGATGGAGTTAAATAGTTCACCCTCCTCTAAGCAATACCCAAAGTCACCACCCCTGGCCTTAGAATCAGCTGCTGATCAAGGTAGGGCTCCAGGATTCTTAAAATGTGGGTGGGAAATTAAGGCTACACTCAAACTCTTATCATGGTAGATTAGACAGGGGTATTTTACCCATTCAGATACATTTTATTTTGCTCTCTTTCTCTTGTTTGCAATCACACATTCTGAATCCTCAATTGTAATTCACTTGTCATTATGTAAGCTTTTTGTTTTATTGAAAGAAGTAATTACATTTTAGTGTTTGGTTTTGGCATTCTTTGGGTTTGGCTCTGGAGTGTGCGGAGTGTTGATGCGTGGTCAGAGGTTAGGGTCAATAGTGATGTTCTGATGACATAGGTCTATGTGCACTTATGTGTGTGTCTGAACCCTAGCTGACAGAAGGAAGGATATACAGCTTTCAAACGGATACAAATCAGGCAAAGTACAAGTCATGGTATTTACGAGCCAAATGTTCAATTGAGTGATACCAAATCGAGTTCACATTTAAACATGAATCACTGGTCAGCCAAGGACAGTACATTTCACACCAGGAGCTTGAGTTACTAAAAATACAGCAGTAGCTGTCAGAGTGAGATTATGTCTTATCTCTGGAAACACATACTCTAAACATTCACAAAAATAATGATATTTTATGAGAGAACAATACATGAAGGTAGACTATGTAGACATGAACTGTAATTATAGTGAGTTTCTAGATAAAAGCATGGAGCGTATGAAAGGGGCCAGGGGACACATTAACAGATCTCTTAAAGAGAGACTCAAACAGTCAATGGTAAACAAATACAAATGACAAAGAACTAGCAAGTGAAGCAAATGACAACTCTGCCATTGCAGACATTAAAAGAACAAGTATCCGCCTGGTGTAGATATATATTTATAGCCTTACATTATGGGTGGAGGACATCAGCGCAATGTTGTACAATATGGAAATTGTCATCTCCGTTCTTTTTGAATGCACATAAAAAAATTGTTCTAAGGTTTCACACTTTGTGGCTTTATTCTTTAATGTCTTACGGTACAGTTTAGTAGCTGATAACTCTAGACACTGGACTGCTTTGCATTGGAGATAGACCTAGGTGGAATTGTGGCCTTGTATTGAAGTAGACGTTTGATACTTAATTTGACGGATAGCACATGGAGAAAGACTGGCCCTTTCAAACAAACCTGATAAAGAACCATTAGTCAAACAAGCTTGCACATATTTACTTTAGGTACAGCATGTGAATCTTTGTAATATCAAGAAGACCCTAACCATTATTATTTGGCAGAGGATCAGTCCACAAAAGATGGTTTATACACTGGAAATAAACCTTTACCGTGTAAATAATAATACTGACTATTATTCAGTTGGAACAAAGTGGGTAGACAGAGCTTTCCATTTGTAAAGGGAGGTAAACCATTAAATCACCCAGTACAACTATATTATCATTTGCCTGAGAAACCATATTTTTGTCTTCTATACTGAAGCAATACAGTGTGGACACAGAATTTGCTATGATTGAGGTTATTTAACTGTGAATAACATGATAACCAAGAAATCGGTAACTACCAGAAGGGGCAAAAATACATTTATTGCAATTGTTTTGTATTTCCTTACATACATGCAGAATTACAGTACATTTATCTATCCACAAAACATATTTAGCTGTGTGTGTAAAGGTCCCTCCAAGTGGATGCTCTAGATCACCAATGCGACAGTAACTTGTTATGAATGATATCATACTTTGTAATTGCTCTTTTTAGAACTCCAAATGACTCAACTGTAATTATAGTTCCGATGTATTCTGTCCGTCATCACTGAGAGAGCCTGAAGCTACGTAACACTGGGCACTCACATAGTTACTCAGTGACATGAGATCCAAATTTGAGTGACAAGCCTAATTTTGGCAGGTTCTTAAAGAAATACAGTAATGTTTTTACTTACTGTAGGTAACAGTTTCTACCAGATGTAGCCTGTCTTCAGTATATTGCTGAAGCAGGCTGAAGATCTAGCTATCGAAGTCTGGAAACAATACCAGAGTGAGAGAGATAAGCAATTTAATTTGTGGTGTAATATATAGTCTCATGACAAAATAGATACTATTTCTAATCATTAGATACTTACTTACATAAGTGATATGATGCTGTGTATACTATTAATCACTTTGTACTTTCAATCTCATCAGCAGTTAAAGCATCTGTGACATGCTACATGAAATGTTATTTTATGTCAGAGTTGACTAACTGAAATACCAATTAACTGTATTTGTTCAGAATTAGGCTTAATAACATCCTTAATACTGGGTAAATAAACACACACAAAGTATCCATTTGATAAGTTTGAAATACCTCAAACGAAATGGCTCAGCTGTGAATGCAGGTAGAGAGGAGTCTCAGGTGATTCATACATACATGTTATCACCAATAACATCATCCCAGAAAAAGTTTTTTATTGTATTATAGTATTGTGCACAGGTATGTATGGGTGTTCAATCTTGCTTAAATGAACAAGTCCAGAAATAGATCAGCATCAGGTTTAAAGTACGCAGCTGTATTTCCTGACTTGAGCCCGTTTATATTTTGGAGTGAATACTGATAAGTCACACATGCACTTACTGTAATTCGTGTGCACAGTTGAATAATGAGTTTCATCTCACAATCGCTCTCTCCACCTATCCTTTCCTCTTTCACTCAGACACAGTGACAGAAACACACTAGCAAATATGGACCAAATATTATATATCAATAACACAAATAAATCATAATACATTTTTGTCAAATCATTTGAAATGTAATCTAGTGTATGAAGTACAAATCCTAAAACGATAAATTTTATAACTGAAGATGAGTAACATGGTTGAACATACTTATTTGGAGAGCAATATTTAATAATTTGTGGTTTGATTATAAACACGAGGCAGACTGTTGACATGAGTTGTTCCTACATTTCTAACAGTAGAAAGATTAACTAAATGTGTTGTTTTATGTAATCGCTCATACTCAAAGGCACTTTTCCTTGTTGTGACACAAATTCTCCTTGTTATAACTCCTGAATGCAGACTGTATTACACATCAAGTTAACGTGAGGTAAGAAAAGAATGTCTAAGCCTGGAAAAGTCATGAAGATTTTTTTGCCTTGCATATTTTAGGAATGCCTTAAATAGGAGTCTTTCTGTAACATTGAGTATCAGTATGTCCCATTGTTGAGTGATTTCTTTGTGATGTTTGGCATATTTTGAAATAAGTATTTTAATCGCTACTGTAACTAGCCAGTCCCTCGACAATTTTCACTGACTGTCCTAACTTTCAATATTATCTGACCTCTAACCTTTGTCAACAGATCCATCCAAACCGCCACCATGTCGAGCAAACGCGCCAAGGGAAAGACCACAAAGAAGCGCCCGCAGAGGGCCACCTCAAACGTCTTTGCCATGTTTGACCAGTCCCAGATCCAGGAGTTCAAAGAGGCCTTTAACATGATCGACCAGAACCGTGACGGCTTTATCGACAAGGAGGATCTGCATGATATGCTGGCCTCTCTGGGTAAGGCACATGTCAAGGGGCTCCTATTCACCCTATTGACTTCACGAAAGTAAGCAATTGGTTAGTGTAGTAGAATCACCACAGGAAGTAATACAATCTTCCACACTAATAATACAGAACATCCTGCTGTAAAAAAATATTATTCATACTTTCATTGTTGGTCAACATGAGCACCAAGACTGAACTATCAGACTAACTACTCAACACCACATGGGGTTCTTCATAGGCAAGAACCCTTCGGATGAGTACTTGGAGGGGATGATGAGTGAAGCACCGGGGCCAATCAACTTCACCATGTTCCTCACCATGTTTGGAGAACGACTCAACGGAACTGACCCAGAAGATGTCATCCGTAATGCCTTTGCCTGCTTCGATGAGGAAGGATCAGGTGAAATACACTCACAAATCCAAGTCTACATCTAGTTTATAGAATATCTTTGTCATTGTACAATGTACAATGAAATATAAGGCAATCCTCCTCAGGTGCACTGAATAAATACACAAGTTTATAAAATAAGATAAACATGTAAAAATATTTGTGCAGTTAATGATCTGAGTAGAAAAGTGGGCAACCACTAAACAGGAAAGTTGCATGTTACTCTTTAAAAAAAGAGAGTACACTAAGAAGGGAAGGCTGTATTTCAAAACAATTTGCAGAGGGTGGTGGATCAGGAGGCTGACAGCTTTGCATGCTCCGCAGGTGTGATCCACGAGGACCACCTGCGAGAGCTGCTGACCACCATGGGAGACCGCTTCACCGACGAGGAGGTGGACGAGCTGTTCCGTGAAGCTCCCATCGACAAGAAGGGCAATTTCAACTACGCAGAGTTCACCCGCATCCTCAAGCACGGCGCTAAGGACAAGGACGACATGTAGAGGACACATCTCTGACAGCTTCACATACGTGAGCAGCTGTGACCCTAACCTCTTGAGTATAGACTCGGGGTCAGGTAATATCGGAAATTAGTCTGGTTTATCCTGGTCAGACAGGAGGACTGTCAGGGGTTCTACTTCTGACAGTATTCCATCATGCCAGGCAAACTCAGTGAATTGTATAAGAAAATATTTTAAATTGCCTTTTTAGTTTCGCTAAAATGTACAAAGTGTGGTCTATTGAAGCGTGGTGCATCATGTCTTAACATTTAGGTGCATTCCCACAACATAAAAACAAATAGCTTTTATGTATTCAAATATGCGTGACATTATGTGCCAAGGAAGCCAAGTTGTCTATTGAAATACATCCAGAACCTGTATGTGGACATCAGTGGCTACTACTAATAAACAGACCTGCAATCACAAATTCTCCCTCTGCATCTATTATTGAGCTATATCATGTTGAGAAAACACCTATACATATGTATAATGTTTTGACGAAGCAGGTAATGCCATAATTTACCTTAATTGTGTGTATCCTTTCACTCTACTAAAATATGACTGTATGAAGTTTCTCTATAATTTGTGAGATGCAGAATGATTAAGTACATTGACCAATAAGTAATATTATGAAGGAAATCAAACAGTATTTTGTAAAGTCTGTTCATTTTCAACATTGGACCCATAAGAGACAATTAACAGGTGTGAGACCAACATGGGCCAGCTCCTCACTTCATTCCAGATGTTTGTGTATATCCTGAAATATTCATGCATTCAGTACAACTGTCAAACTTTTATAATCCATGAAAGAAAATAAATATTTCCAATATGAAGTACTTCTGTATGTTTCAGATAATACAAACACTTGTCTTCAGGATGTCCTCCAAAAAATCAGAATAGTTTGAGGACTTAAAAACATTCAAGCTACAAAGCAACAAGACATGTTAAGATTTGTAAAATTGTTTCCAGAGCTGTAAAATTGTGAAGGCCACCCACACTTAGTCTAAAATGGCAACAGCACCCTAGCTTTACCTTCTTTGCAAATACTTCAAGGTGTCTAAAAGGGTTTGATAACACAAAAAGCAGGTGATCCTTGAGACTTGCTATGTGCAACATCACAATATTGTGAAGTGCCTTCTATTTTTTCCATTCATCTGGTGGGTGGGTTCTAGTCATGACAGTATAGCTTAATGTAGTTTTGTATCTGTCTACAGTAGAATAAAAGAAAACAAGTGGATAGACCCTTACTATGAAAAAACAGAACTTTTATTTCTCTGAAATGCATGTACAAAACACATTTAAAGTTTAAGGCATATATTGCACAGACTAATCAAATTCTATGTAGAGGGGGTATGCTCCCTTAATCCCCGGTTTAAGGCACAATAGCCAGTTATACTGTCCAAAGCACATCAGCCATGATTCATACAACCAAATGTCTAAATACTTTAGAATGCATTTGGTCTTAGAGATGCTATATATTGCATTTTCCAAGACATTCATGCAAAAAAACAAAAATAGCGTGACCTTGATATTTACATGCGTTTTCACATTGGCATCTATGCCCCCGAGTTTTATTCTGCATCTAAAATATGTTTCAAACCCTGCCTTTTCTAAATATTATTTCACCTTTCCAGTCTAGTCACAGTGGCGTACATGGTACTGAAAACAGTTGATTGGATTGTTTGTGTTCTATACAGTATCTACCTAACATTTACAAACATTCTCTGCTTCGTGTACAGTATGACCCAAGCCCGAACCGTCCTTTCCTAACCATGTGAACATTGAGGTATATAAAGCACGTCTAATACTGAGTACCTGTGAGACCAGGCTTCCTCCTTATGAACAAAGGACTGCTCAATATCAAGACATGAAAATCAAATATGAATGAATATCTGCCTTCAGTCATTGAGGACAAGGTGATCCATGCTCGTTGTCTAGCTAGACAAAACGTTACACAGGATTCCACCTTTCCCTCTAGTTTTACCAAGCATTAGATAATAAAAACGAATAAAAATGGGCCATGGTTGTCAACAACATGTATGGCACTGGTAAACAATACAGGTGAGATAGGATTGCAAGTTAAAGCTATTTTGACTGGCCTATAACGACAACATAAGAATCACAGCATCAATACAGTATACAGATCATGTCATACCTGGGCCTCCAACTGCAGATCAACGTAACCACTTGTGTGCACCTGAAGTATTGACATGTTATGTGGTGTGTAACCTTGAATATACTTTTTATATACTGTTAAAAGGGATGGTTGGGATTCTGAATGAAATGGCCTAATTACTTTAGATATAGTGGGCTCTCAAGGTTCCATTCCTTCAATACATAGGCTGTGTGAACAAAGTTTGTCAAGACACTCGACATATCCAAAACAACACCTATAGGCATTTCCTTAAGACATTGCGGTTTAAATCAAAATGAACAAATCATATGGTTCCAATGTTCAACAACGGGGAAAGTTGGGGACTGAATTGTTAGTAATTGGGTTGCATCCCTAGAGGAAATGACACTGAGGTCACTTCACAGCAAATCCCTAGATCGTAGCCAAGTGTTTTTCCCCCCCGTTGCCACTGAACTGATTTCTGCAACAGCAGCAATGTGACCTTTTACTTTATCACACACACACTCTCACAAATACAGAGTCCACATTATACATCCACATTAAATACACCCTGGAAAATCATACACAATGCATTAAGACAGCACAGAGTAACATATATAAAACATTCCTTTTTCATATATACATTGAGAATACTGCTTACCTGCTAATAAACCGTTTTGGAAATGGGAATGGATAACAAAACCACCAAGGTAGATTGTTGTCAAATATACAAGTGGGGTTTTTCTGAATCCATCAAATTCAGAATCCATGCAGGCTCCTGAATCAGAGTAGCTTTAAGGCAAACAGAGAGGAAAGTCATAAAAATGGAGAGAGATCACAGACACTGGAGTTCACCTGTGCAGTGAGGCTAACTACAGTACAGCCAATTTCCCTTCCGCACGCCTCTGCCACACAATGAGAAGATGGTGTGGGGAATAGGGTGGCTGTGGAATGCTTGCAATTTAAAGCCAGGCCAACGAAAAAAGAAAATCTAAAGTGCACAACTGTACAGGAGCATGGCTCTGGAGTGTCAAATAGAAAATGTTCACAACTTCTGCTGCAGGCCACCTTTTTAGCCTTGAAGGGAATGGTTGACAGTCTTGTAAATTGTCCCCACTCTATTTAACCAAGTCCGATCCTGCTACTGAAGACGCTTCCTCTGCTGGTGGTGGCTTCTAGACAGACCAACTGTACATAAAAAGAAAGTGTTTGAAAAGTGGAATTTAAAAACCATCAAAAGACTTGTTGTATATACCATGTGTCGTACATCCTGGAACGCTACTTGATAAATCATGTTTTAATGTTTTACACAGGAGTAGCCTCCTTGGTAAAGTCCTGATAAAATATGGCCAAAAAGTCCTCAAAACACAGTCCTCAAATCAAATGTTTTCAGTTTTGAGTTGTTGATTTAGGAACAGTTTGCCAGAATTCCGATCGCAGGCACAAGGTTTAGCCAGTAGACAATTGTAGTCAATCTGCCTCAGTTGACCGTTTCGCTGACAGCCCGTATGGTGTGCTGTGGCCCCCACACCGTAGAGATTGGCATCTGGACAGCTTGGGGGGGCTGTCGGACATCATTGTGGACCACGCTCCACACACTGGGGATGACCGGAGGGGGCCTCTGGCCGCTGCTGCTCGGCAAGGGAGCCAGGGGCTGAAGGGCAGCAGGAAGCTGGGGGGCCAGCCCCCGGAAAGGAGCAAATGCTGGAGCTGGAAACCTGGACGAGGCATCATGGGCTGAACTTAAGATGGGGACTGCTGCTGGGGTACAGGTGGAAACGTGCACTGGAGCTAGGGTTTGGGTCAGGGCCACTGTAGGAGCAGAGACTGGGCTTGTGGCTACAGTGGAGACTATGCTTTGTAACGCATCTTGGTCCAGGGTTGAAACGGAACATGTAGCTGGCAATGTGGCAAGGGATGCACTTGAAGCCGGGATTAACACTGGTAACATGGAGCTACAAGTTGTTGCATGGACAATGGTTGGGGTAGGGGATTGTATCTGACCCAAGACAGACATTGTAGTTGGCAATACAGCTGGCACTTGGGCAGTGTTCAGTTGCATCTGGTTCATGCATGAAATAGCCTTTTTCACTGGACTCCATAAGACTTCACTGAAGGGGATTGGAGACAGTGATTGTAGTGGTGTAACCAAGGCTGATCCTGGAGACTCTTTCACTGGAACTGAAACTGGCACCAGAAAAGCTTTCTCTGAAGAACTTGATTCTCTGGGAGAGTTGGTCCCTTTATTACTGTCCTCTGGCGGGGGTGTTAGTCCCATGTCACTGCCATCCACGACCTGACTGGCTCTCGAAGCTCCTTCTGTAGCCGTGCTCTGGCTCTCCTGGAGCCTCTTCACGTTCTCCTGCTCTGCGGCCCTCTGCAGCGCAGCATCCACCAGCAACCTCAGGTCACTGAAGTCGTGCGTAGGGAAGAGTTCTGGAGGAGTAGGGGGAGGGGTATTAAAGAGCCCTCCCGGGTGGTTAGCTCCAGTCACCCCTTCACCTTCATTATTCAGCAGGACTTGCGTATCCATCCGCATCAGCGCTTGGACCGACCCTTCTGGGCCAGGGTAGCCTGCTCCTGTTAGGATGGCCGTGGCAGTGCTGCCCAGCAGACTCAAGTCCAACATGGGGCCAGGGCAGATGACAGACGGGCGGGGCGGTGGAGGGGCAGAGGACGGGCTTCCAGGTAAACTGGCTTCGCTGGCTCCTCCTGTGGATGGACGCCCCTCACCCCTGGAGGCTCGTCTAGAGATGGTGAACTGGGTGGGGTCCTTGCCGTCCTTACGGAGAAGGTCAGGAAGGAGGCGCCGCCGGGCATTTATAAACCAGTTACAGATCTGAAGGAAACAGGAAGGTTTAAAGATTGTCGTTGGTAAACATATCAACTGCATTTAATGAGGCTATCTGATAAGAATTAACCCCCCCAAGTTATTAATCATTTGCATAAATAATTTAATGGAAGAAAGTAGTACATTATGAAGCCAATCCTTAAATTTGAATTAACACAACACACATTTTCTCTGCCTGAGCAAATTAGGAGTGCTGTAAACAACATCAGATCTCATCAGTTTTCTGTTTAGCCATGTCAAGACACTAGTAATTAGCAGGGCCAATCACATAACTAAGGGTTAAAACCATTTTCATTTAAGGCTAGATTTCTAACAGCTTCCACCCGCACAGATCACCATCGACTGCACTGGCTACATCTCTGCCTGTCCTGCAAGGGGAAATCACGTCCATTCTGTGTGTGTGTGTGTGTGTAAAGGACAAAATAGAAAATTACTAAATGTGGTGTGAAACGGGAAGGCTGGGGAAATATCATACTCAACTGTACAGTGAAGAGTAGTTCATGATATTTGAACACAGTTTTGTTCCTCGGGACAGCCTAAAGCTGAGATTTTATGGGAATCTTATGACATATCTCAATACATTTTCTTCCTAGTAGCAGATGTTTCTGCCAATTCAGGTAGAAAATATGACTTGCCAAGTCAGTCAGGCTGATGAAAATGTATATCCTATACACTGGAATAATGTAGCTCAGTCTGGGGAAATGTTTTGGCTATGAGCACATGTTCTGCCAGCTTTCATAAGGGTTGTCCCCATAAAAAGTTCCACTGTAACTAGCAAACCTTGTGTTTTGATTTATCCCTGTTGATGCACTTCAGTGAACTAGACTAAAATATGTACTATGAAAGTATTTAAAACAAATTACCAGATAATATACCACATAAGCCCAGCATCGAAATATAAACATGGTCCACTGGGCCAGACGCAGTACTAGTGCAGCTTCCTATACTGAAGTACCGTACAAGAGGGAGGCTGAGTGCTCGTCTCACCTGGAGCACAGAGAGGCTAGTCTGGCCTGACAGGCTGACCTTCTCCTGCTCTGAGGGATAGGCGTTGAAGCGGTGCTCGTACAGCCAGCTGCGCAGCACCTGTACCGCCTCCTTGGGCAGGTTGCCGCGACGACGGCGCTTGGCAGAGCCCCTTGCTCCTGATAGGTCGAGGGGAAAGCCATCGTCCTCAAAGGGGTCGCTGTCCGACATGGTCCAGGAGAACTCCTGCTCTCGAAGACGCTCTTCCTCCAGAGCTGAAGGGGGAGATGACAGTGTGAGTAACTGCTGAATTAAATGATTCTCTGTAGATAATATACAACTGCCTGATATAATGACCACCATAGATCGCACCATCCAACTATAGCCTAAGCAACAGCCATTCCAAAGATTTATGCTGTACAACTCAGATTAAAATAAGAAAATCTTGTTTGGGTTGGAATTGAAGCAAAAGGTGCAATATCTTCTTGTCTAGAACTTTGGTAAATTCAAAATGGAGCATGCATCCTGGGGGGGCAGGCCAGGCTGTAGAATGCAGCAAATGTATTTTCCCTTGGGTGAAATCTGACCCCTGGGGCAGCCCCTGGTCGCACAAAGGAGATTGTGTGCAAATCACCCATCTCTTGCAGTCGGCCTTAGGAGTCTTGACCATGCAAGAGGGCTGTTTTCACATTGTTGGGGTCATTTAGCTCAGACATTATGGATATAATATAAGTATAAACAATGTATTCTTAGTTGGATCATTAATGTGATCATGTTTTTCCACAGTAATTATGATATTAAGTTTAGCTATGAAAGTAATGTTCTGCACATACTTCCACATGTGACCAGTTTGTCCTGCTGGGATAAGAGTTCCTGTTACACATGCAAATCCAATTGAAAATGTAACTGCATATAATCTTGTTTCTATGAGAAATGATTGCCTACATTTTACACCTACTGAGCATCTTAAAAGGAGGCAAGTTCATTTCTCTAGTAGCAATTATCTTGGATTGCTAGATAGACTGACAAAAAATGATTTGTTTTGCGCGATCAAGAAAGAGAAAATATAGTGCTATGTTTCTGGGGGAAAAAAGCTATACTTAGCTAAAAGATCGCCATGCGTTGACACTCGTCAACCAAAGTTCTGCTTACTAAAAGTACTTTTCTGGATAAAGCTCAATCATATTGTGGATACTGTGGTTACCCCTAAATCACCATGATGGCTCGACGTGGTAAGTAGCTATAACCAACTGGCTCTGAACAAAAGTAATGACCAACCTCAAACTTAAAACAAGGCTAGCTAGCTAGCTAGCCAACACACAATGGCTCGAAATTCGAATCAAATTTCGACTCAACATTCTTTTCAGTTTCGCCTTGTGGTTTTCCGTGTACAACCTCGTTTTTTCCCACGGTATATTCATTCTGATTGATTAGCAAACAACAACAAAAAAGCCGCTATTATAACACCAAGTTGGGTTGCTGAAGTTCTGCAAGCAAAATCTTGAGTTCACATCGTGTTTGCAAGCATACAAAGAAACCCTGAACGCACGCCCTTGCACATGCATGACTGTTCTCTGTCGCTCCGCCAGATGGACACCATGCTTCCAAAGATAACTAGCTGGTTAGCTGTCCCTCCAAATTCAAAGACAAACACACGCTGCATTTGCTCGTAACGAAAACCACATTCCATTTAAAAACAACAGTCAGACACACTAGGCTCAGAGACAGGCTATGGCACAGCGATTATAAACCTCATAATTTAAAGCACTGCTAAATTTAAATATACCTCGTTTGATAGGTTTCATTCTTTGTTGATGGCTTGGTTGAAAACACGCAGCTGTCGAAGTTCCTTGTACAATGTGTGCCCCCTGGGCCAAACGTTGACACAACGGGATTTTATTTCCAGATTATCTAGGTATTGCACGCGGAGTTATATTTTCACTACTTCAGTTCCTCTTTCTTGTAGCATACATGTGATGTTGTTTGGTGGAGCAATTTCTTCCCATTGCGTTCCCTTTGTGGTCACATAAAATTATTTGTGTGTCGCTCGGCTCTTTACCTGCACGCAGCAACACAAACTCTTTGCCAATCTGACAGTCGAAACTGGATTGATCCCGCCTCCGGTTCACTCGCTAGCCAATGACGACGTTTTATTCCCAGTAGATGGGGTTGTGTCATCATTGCTGGTTGACTGACAGGAGAAGCATTTCATTCAAAATTCACTGCAACACTTGACTGAAGAATGTTAGTTTTCCGACATTGCAGAAATTCCAGGTTTAGACATCCGCGCTTTTGTTTTGACAACGTTTAAGGTTGACCATGTAAATCGTGTCATTTAATCTTCGTGGTCTAGTCGGCAAATGCGTTTATGTAACGGATACTGTATTGTTACATAAATGGAATAGAATACGAGCCATCAGAAAACGATTGTGGTGGATTACTTAATTAAATGTTACGGTAAATGGTAAATGCTCAAAAAATAGGGGAGCCCCAATGTGTTTTCGCACGGTCGTTCATTCTTCTGATATATGCATTCTCTTTCTTATGCAGGAATTTACTCTTTAAAAAGAAGTGCCTGTGGGGGAGACCGCTTGTTCGGGTCTCAATGCATGAGACTGTATGCCCAGAAAACATTGTAAATGCACCATAAATCATGGCTACTATAAGAAAATGGCTTGCAGCCAAACAATCTACCATCATCACATGTCATGGAAAGTCCCTGAGAGTAAAATGTGCCTAGCAAAGGCAATGATTTCAAGCAATGACCATGATAAACATCTTGAGAAAGTATTATGTGCATTTTATTGAATGATACTTCTCTTGATCATACATGATGTACATATTTGAACAAACAAGCTCTCAGAAATTGTATAAATAAATCTACAGTATTGTAAAAGATTAATTCTTGTCATTTGCATTTTGTTCTATTTAAAGCAGATTATTTTGATGAGAATGTAGGGAATTAGGCTACATTTTTGCAAAATGTTCATGTTAATCCTAATAACATACCAGTTTACTAAACTTTTGTATTGCATGATATGAGTTTAATGTAACCAGAGTAGATATTGACTGGAACCATCATGATTTTAGGAACAAAACATCCATTCATTCATATCTATCTCAACATTCTATACTTAACTGAAAACCCAGACACACAGTTTATTGATTCTTTTTACAACATTATCAATTGCAGATAAATCAATTAATCATCAGTAAAATATGTGCTTGTTTCATAAAATATTAATTATTATAGTCATTTTTGCTACATTTTATATCATGTGGTAAGAACATTGGTGCTCCTGCACCATTTCCCAAACATAATTGACATTATAGAGAAAGGCAGACAATACAGTGAAAAGAGACATCTTTTAACTAATCAAGCCAATGGACCAGGAACTCAGATGAATTGTTACCAATTAACAGATTTTTCTTCGGGTACATTACATATTAGACAACCCAACAAGTCACTTGACTTGGGCTAGCCGTCAGTTTGATGTACAATAGATCAATACAAATTCTCTTGTAATTGATTTACTTTCAAAAACTCCATATCAAGAACAAGTAAGAACTAATATTGGTTGCCCCTGTGTGAGTATGATAATTTAGATAAAATTGAAAAAGTAAAATTCAAGAAACACTAAATAACTATGTGGCTGATGGTTTGCCACATTAAACCTAATCGTCATCACATAATGAATCGGCAGAACCTTGGAGTTAAATCTGTTCTGCTACAAATTAAAGATAGCAGTGTTTTTACACATCAAAAGAGTAGTAAGACTAGTTAATGTTTCTGCATAGATATGAGACTTACAATATGGAGAGTTATGGGACATATATTTTGACTCTAACATACCTTTACACCTCACAAAGCATAATGTATATCTAAATTCGAATTCAATACAGAAAACTGACAACCTTTTTTAAATTATTGCAACAGAAACTGATACTACTGATAGTTAAATTGTGACACTAAACCAGGTTAGACTTGGATGCTAAGGCTTTAGAGGAGTCAGCCAGTCACACCACTTACATGTCCTTCTAGTTAGTTTCCGAGCCAGTGACATGGTTCAAACCAAGGCTACGGACTAATTTGTTTAGATTGAGCTAAATAATCAAGGACTTAAAATTAAGTTCCAGTGCAGGTACAAGAGATGTGCAATATCAGGAATGTGTTTACCACTTTCTCCACTGCTTTAATGTTCACCATGTCAAGTATCTTGATTCCTGGTAAGGAATCACATCAACATCAAGCTGCAATCCTACAACAGCCACGCCAGCCACAGTCTCAAATGGTGGATGGAAGATGAAGATTCAGAGAGAGGGGCAAGAAACAACCCCACCATTAGCAGCAACAGCAAGGACCATTCTCTTGCAGGCAAACACAACAGCAGACAATAGACAGCAATCAAGAGACGGCTATCACGTGTAAGGAGAGAATGGTGACCTATAGGCCCACTGGGCCAAACCTCTCTATTACAAAGGAAAGTGTTTGGTGTAAATTAAAGGTGCACTATAATAACAAAGGGTCTTATTTGCAGGAGCAAAGTCAGTCAGGTTCAAGCAATTCAAGTCAAGCAAAGCAATACTTAGAATACAGTGGTTATATAAATGCCCTAACTGATCTCTGAAATTGTATGGAAATTGTATGGATTGTAGGAAGAACTTCCTTAGCCCTGACATGCTCTTATAATATTGTTGTGATACTGTTGCAACATGAGTTGCCTGAAATAAACTGGTCCTTAAAGAACCTTTGCTCTCATTGGTTCTGTTCAAATTAGAATTCAGAAGGATACATATTCTGATCAACATTTTTTGTGGAAACTGTTGACACTGTTTTCTCTGCTTCAAGGTAATTACTAAACAAAAAGGATTTCCCCGGAGTATAAATTAATGTCACGTAAACAAATAAATTATATACTGCTACTACTATTTCAAACATTGTTTCAATTGCTCAGCTATTTCGTTTTTGTAAATTCGAGCCCCCAAGGTGCTTTGTCAGTAAACATATATATATTTTTTTTAAACAGAAATGTTGGAGGAGTCAGAGACATAGTATGTAAACAAACAATTTATAAAATGTGAGTCACGATGCGGAATCAATTGGTCTTGCAGGAAAATTTCCATATGTGATATCAATAATGTATTTGAAACACAACAAAGACACTTTTCACTTAAATTTTCCCTCAAACAATATTGAATTTACCGGCACTAATTGTACATGAGCACCCACTAGTGGTGAATGAAGATACATGTTTCTGTGTATCTGAGATAATTCTGTGTTCCAAGCAGCCTGATTTTCTGCTCACTAAATACATGTGCACCATCTCTGGAATGGTATGCTCTAGAAACATTTTGTTGTTGTGCTGTTCCAACTAACAACTAATTGTCTCAAAAAAATGAAAAGAGGTGTAATGCAGTATAGACCTATTGTTTTTGAATTACTTCTTATGAATTTAACTGTGAATTTAGCAATGAAAAGGAGCATATTGTGTTTTTACTTGCAAAACCAAAGAAGAGAAATTTGAATCAACAACGTGCATGATTTTAGTTGATATAACTGATAATGTTGCAATTGCCACACGCACAAGCTTAGTGTAAGGTGAAGTACTGTGTTTTACTTTGAATGAAGCCGTTCCCTCACCTCTCCTTAAGTTGGCCATACCACACCAGTTTTGATTGTAGGGAGAACTTCTTTAGCCCCTGACATGCACTTATAATATTGCTGTGATACTGTTTCAACGTAAGGAGATTGTCTGAAATAAACTGGTTTGTTATAAAGAATCATTGCGCTCAATTGTGTAGGGTAGTCAGGTGGCTGAGCGGTGAGGGAGTCGGGCTAGTAATCCGAAGGTCGCCAGTTCGATTCCCAGTCATGCCAACTAACGTTGTGTCATTGGGCAAGGCACTTCACCCTACTTGCCTCGGGGGAATGTCCCTGTACTTACTGTAAGTCGCTCTGGATAAGGGCGTCTGCTAAATGACTAAATGTAAATGTAAATTGTACTGTGCATATCCCAACTGATTTAACTCTAATACAAATGTGTTCTGATCTTAAATGATGGGGGAAATGCTGCTCAAAATTAGTTTTTTGTGTGTAATTATTAAAATAACTATTAAACATAAGCTGCAGTCAATATACATGTGTGAAAGGGCAGACAGTGGCTTAGTGGTGTGACATGACTTCCTATCCTGATCTTATTCTAAAACCCAGAGTTTAACCTCTCATGTAAAAGCAATTAAGGTTAGTAAAAGAGTGTAGGATTTATGCTCATTGCCCATCCGTCAGTCGGGCGTTTGTACTCTATATAAAGGGTAAATATATATATTTTTTAGGTTACCTCAATTTGGCCATAGACAATCAATGAAATGTTGTTGCTTGTCAAAGGATTATTGAATTGGTAGACTTTCTGAAATAAAATAAATGAAAACAATGTTTCTTGTCTAGATGCTCATTTAAGAAATACATGAAAAAAGAATCTGCTTCTGCGTGCAAGCATTTCAGCATTTTTACATCATACAATGTAAAAAAAAAAGAAAGAAAATAATTTGACTTAACAAACATAAAGGATTGGGAAGACATTGATAGCTGAGAATATGTAGTTTGTATTGTGTGTGTATGTGTGTATATGTGCAAGTGCTTCTCTGAGTAAATGTGTAAAACTTTGCGATGGCCCCAAAGTGGCGTTGTGCAAACTAGTCTATCAGGAAGAAGGTTAAGCACGAACGCTTTTAAACTCGGTCCGCTTATTAGAAGATCTCTTATAGCCATGATACAGGAATATCTAAAACAGTCTTTATATATATTCTTTAACAGATAATGATAACAATATTGTTCTCAATAGTAATTTCATAATTTTAATAATCAAGAATAGTAACAATTTATAACCAAGTTCATTATCTGTGGTTTTCAATGGCCGCCTGAAGAGTTTTCCCGCATATTCGTCTACACCCCCAAAGTACTTTGTTCATTTCTCTCACTTTATTTTACTATCAATGTTCCCACCAGGACAGCCTATACCTGCATATGTAACCATGACACCCTTCGCCACCCATGTTCTGAGAAACCTTGCTGGTGGTCTCCTTCTCAACTTTCTCTGCCTCCTTGTAACCATCTATTGCTTGCACTGAGATGAGAATCCCTACTCTTTCCATTTTCCCTACGTCAATCACAAGGATAGTTCTCGCTCGGTCACTCTATGTCTCCTTCTCTCAGAGGCGCGTCTGAGCCTCAGGGACGTAGATCTCGATGCTGTCTGCACTCTCTGTGGCGGAGTTCTGACGGACAGAGGCGGCTCTCTTGGCGGCCAGCAGCCGCTTGCGAGCATCCTGTCGCTGCTTCTCGGCTGAGGCCGACGAGGAGGTGGAGACAGAGTCGGCGCTCTTCTCACGGCCCAGCACTGGCCTCCCTTTACCAGGCTTCTTTGGCACTGGAGGAACCTGCTTTTGGTCGTCCTGTTAGGTTGCAGCAGAACAGCCAGACCACAAGGGGGTGGTAGAGGGTGAGAAAGAGCAAAGGGGTAGAGAGGGAAAGAGATGAGAAAGTGAGAGGATGCAAGGGAGTGTAGTAATAAGAAGCTTTTGTTAATAAAATTGGAAGATGCAGGACAATAACGGTATGTTAATGGTGATGATTGGTGCTAAGCCTTTTACTCATTTGGCTTAAAGTGTGAAAAACATGGCAGACAACATAGATACAAACAAACATATAGAAACATACATTCATACATACATACAAAAGACTGTAAATGACCACATGTTAGAGCAGATGTTGAAATAAAACTGAGAATGCCAATACACAAGACAAATCTCACAACCAAGACAGAAAGCCAGCGAATATTCCATTCCATGAGGCTATATATCTTTGCCATTCTCCACTGCAAACCAACATCTTGTACCACTGCATGCATGTCCGAAGTGGGGTTTCTAACCCCAAAAAAGACACTACACAAACTTCTATGCATGCGTAAGGAGGAACTGGTTCTGTCCAGATGCCCTCTTTACGTTGAGGTACAAAGCCCTTAAAGGGCTCACCACACAAGGAGGTGGTGAGTTGGGCAGGGGGGAGGTATGAAAAAGAAGGAATTGGTGGGGGGGAGAGAGGCCGGTTTCGACGGCTTTCCTACCCCAGCCAGGGCACTGGGCAGCAGAGGTGGGCAGTACCTTCCGCTCTGGGGACGAGTGGGCAGCGGCCGAGGAGGTAGGCGCAGGCTGCCAGTCATTGGACTTGAGGTGGTACAACTCGTCAAATTTGAGGCTGATGTCCTCGATAGAGAGCTGCAGCAGGTCCCAGAAACCGGCCAGGTCCTGAGCCGTGGCCCGAGGGTTGGCATTCACATTCTGCAGGGGGAGGTTGAGAGAGAGAGGGAGATATGGGGGAGCAAAACCAAGTTTTTATAATGCTCATTCAAACTCTCAAGATCAAAGATCATAGTTTGCACCCAAAATATTACACTGAAATCATGTTGTGTTTTCAGCGGTGAGGGTATAGTACAGTTAGGTCCATAAAAATTTGGACACTGATACAAGTTTTATTATTTTGTCTGTTTGTCAAAATATATTCAAGTTACAGTTAAATAATGAATATAGGCTTAGAGTGCAGTCTCTAAGCTTCAATTTGAGGGTATTCACATCCAAATTGGAGGAGGGTTTAGGACTAACAGCTCTATAATTTGTATCCCCCTTTTTTCAAGGGAAAGTAATTGGACAACTGACTCAAAAGCTGTTACAAGGACAGATGTGGGCTATTCTTTGTTATTTCTTCATCAATTAGGGAGGGTACAGTTTCTGGGGAAATTGTGAGGTGTGTTTGCGTCTGTTGCAGATACGTAGGTCTGATTTTTAAAATTGTTTTACAACAAATATTTATGTATATATTGAATAAGTATGCATACTTATTATTTATGAAGATTGCATAGATTAAAAAGCATATATTGTTGCTGCTCATTTACACTTCGAATGAAACAGGGTTCTCCTCTCATTTCCCTTGGTGCAAGAGGGAATGGTGACAGGCTATGTGGCAGCCTCACATATTTGAAACAGTTTCATCAAAATGAAGAAATTGGGCAATCCTGTGTAAAAATGGTCCTGACCTATATAATGACTTAAACTTCCTCTCACGTTTTTTCTTGCATTTACTCATATTGCATTTCATTACTTCAGAACCCCCTTTGAAACAAGAGGATTCTAATAATGTTGTCACTGGCAGTATCTTAGCTGGAATCGCGATTCAAACAGTACCATCTGAAAACTGAAAATACGCCCCCCAAAACGTAAATTAGCTTGAAATGCATTTCTGGAAAACTGGATAATATAACAAGTTTACTAGAAGTGATCATAATGTGTCACTAACAACCAGTGGCGTTGTTAGACATAAAACTGTACTGGGGCACAGGCCCCTATTCATATCCCATATCTTCCAAGCGTGTTGCGCATAATGCACTATTAGGCTATAGAAACTCCCCTTGCTTAACCCACTATGTAACAGTTCAGGGACGCATGTTTGATATCAGCTTTGGCAGGGACATCCA
This sequence comes from Osmerus mordax, assembly GCF_038355195.1. Classification (NCBI taxonomy): domain Eukaryota; kingdom Metazoa; phylum Chordata; class Actinopteri; order Osmeriformes; family Osmeridae; genus Osmerus; species Osmerus mordax. Next base: position 3,165,677 of record NC_090050.1, on the reverse strand, counting down.
TAGTTAATGCAAGCATACAATTTTTTTTTGCTTCATGTAATATTGTTTTTATGTTTTAGTAAAAATAAGATGATCAGTAGGCCTATCATTTAGAAACTTTCTTTCGTTTTGTTATGTTTTTTTTTGCCTACCTCAATTCTGACTTGTGTGCCGAGTCCGACACCTGGACTTCTGTGTGCGTGCTGCAATGGTTATTTGGCAAGCTCAGAAGAGCTCGCTGACATTTACACGATTTATACGAGTCATTGTGATCCTGGAGGGAACATCAGGTCCAGCCAAACATTCCTAAGTGCCGTTGTACTCCCGGAACAAGTGCGTCTTGAGCCTTTTTTTGAAGGTGGGGAGACAGTCAGTGTCCCTGATGGAGGTGGGTAGTTGATTCCACCATTGGGGGGCCAGACAGGAGAAGAGCTTGTGTTGGGACCGGGCGCTCTTTAGCTCTTGACAACCAGACGGTTGTCAGAAGAAGACAGTAGGTGGCCGGGGGGGGGGGGGGGGGGGGGGGGGGGGTGTAAGGCTGGAGGAGAGACTTGATGTAGTCGGGTGCAGTCCCGTTCACATGACATGCATCGGTTTGTGTTTTCGGTTAAACTGCTTTCATTTTACAAGCGATGAGATACTGCGGAAATTTTCCGGGATTATCAACCTAATTAATGCACTGACTAATAAAGTAAATTGTTAAAACTCACACTTTTGATTTTACTGGGGCACAGCAGATTTATACTGGGGCATGTGCCCCAGTAAAAAGGGTCTAATGACGCCCCTGCTAACAACATACCTGTCTGAAGACTAGGGGGACATGTGACCAGCTATCCGTGCTGTAAGCTTGGAAAACCGCCTTGCGCTTATCCACTCCAATCATTCGTATATTGAATGGCATCGATTTCTCTAAAGGACTTATGATCATCATTTGATTTACATTTACATTTAGTCATTTAGCAGACACTCTTATCCAGAGCGACTTACAGTAAGTACAGGGACATTCCCCCCGAGGCAAGTAGGGTGAAGTGCCTTGCCCAAGGACACAACGTAATTTGACACGGCCAGGAATCGAACCAGCAACCTTCTGATTACCAGCTCTATTCTCTAACTGCTCAGCCACCTGACTCCCTTGATACCCCTCTCATGGTTAATTGCTTTAATAATCTATCAGTCCTACCACAATACTAGCTCAACAGCGCAAATACAGGGAAAACAAAGTTGACTAAGTATTAGGTAACTGGTTGGTAGCTAGTACTGTAGCGGACTAACACGGATTGAGCACACCCAATTAACCCTTGTGCTGCCTTCGGGTCACATGACCCAAAGGTTCATAACGAACCATTGTTGTGTTTACCCAATTTGACCCAATTCAAAAACAAATACAAATTATTTTCTTTTAACTTTCGCAATGTGGGGGGTCTGAGACAGCCCAACGGTTAAAAGAAAAAGCTTCACTTTGTTTTTCTATGTGGTAAATTTGTCTCAATAAGACGGTGGGTCACAATGACTGATGGGTCAGAATGACCCGAAGATAACACAAAGGTTAAGCTACATGCTCAACTCCAGACGTTTTACATAAACGTCTGGAGTTGATTCCAGGTGTGGTATTTGCATTGGGAAAGCTGTTGCTATGAACCCACAACATGCGATCAAAGGAGCTCTCAATGCAAGTGAAATTGTCCATCATTAGGCTGCAAAAATAAATCCATCAGAGAGATAGCAGGAACATTAGGACTGCCAAATCGACAGTTTGGTACATTCTGAGAAAAAAGAATGCACTGGTGAGCTTGGCAACAAAAAAAGGACTGGACATCCAAGCAAGACAACAGTGGTGGATGATTGCAGGATCCAGAGGCGTACAACACGCCCTCGCAGCCCCTGCAGTGCGTGGGGGCCCACAAAGATGTAAGGGCTATGTTGCGTCTTTGCTCCACAGCTTCGCTCGTTGTAAACCAACCAATCAGCGCACAGCTTTTCTAAATATTTATGAGCATACCATAAAAGGGAGAAAACCTCTCGCTTTATTCTAGGGCTATTTCACAGGGTTGAATTAGGGCGCATAGAACAGCACCCGGGCCATTTTCAGCCCAACCAATGTTACATACCCTATTCGAAGACCTTAAGGAACACTGTGAAATACCCTATAAAATCAGTCAATGACCCCTTTAAGGCAGAAAGACCCACAAACAAACACCCGAAGACAGCTGCAGTAAAGGCCTGGCAAAACATCAAAAAGGAAAGAAACCCAACATCTGGTGATGTCCATGGGTTCCATACTTCAATCAGTTATTGGATGCAAAGGATTCTCAACAAAGTATTAAAAATGAAAATCTTATTTTGGATTATGTTAATTACTTTATTTTTGTACTTAATTAATATTGAACCCCTGAAATAAGGGGATAGTGTATAAAAAGGATTGCAATTCCTAAATGTTTCATGCAATATTTTTTTCAACCCCTTGAATTAAAGATGAAAGTCTGCAGTTTAATTGCATCTCGGTTATTTCATTTCAAATCCATTGCGTGGCATACAGAGCCAAAATAATGAAAATTGTGTCACTGTCCAAAAATGTATGGAACTAACTATACTGGTTTTCCATGTATGTATCTATGATTATAAATTGATTTAACCAAGATCCAACCACAGTAGTGTGGGAGAAATTGAAGGATTTATCATTTGCATATCTTAATCCTAATCATTGTATCAAATATTTTATTACCATTACCATTATTTTACATTCTAATATCCATTGTTTCTACATATTGCAATGTTGAATTAAAGTATTTATTATTTTGCAGTTTTGAAGGTAGGTCCCTTTTTACACAGTGTGTATTATCCATGTCAGGACCATATATGAAATATTACACTGTTATATAATACAAGGGCTGCGTTTAGTATTCATCCACCTTCTTTTCTGTACACTAACACTGTTGTTATTTTTGAGTTCCCACGGGTGTTCCTCTCTATCTCTGAATGGTGTAAACAGTATTTACACAATTCTGACACAGAGCCACCACTTACATAGAACATTTCACACTACACTTAACCAGCATGCACATAACATCAGACTGACATCATATTCTATTTTGGTCCTGATATCCTAAAAATCTTATATTTAACGTCTTCACAACTTATTTAAACAATGATTGCACCACAGTGCGATTTATGTTTTGATTTAAACAAGATTAGTGGACTAAAGTCAATTTCACTGTATTGACTGTATTAGACAAAATCTGTCATTTGCTTTTAAGAGATTGGATTTTTGTGGGTGGAAGCCAGGTAATGCCAGGTACATCTAATGTAAAGGCCTATTGCACGACTACTGCAAATTAAACCGACCTCCTGTTTCAATCAGGGAGGTTGACACTGTCAATCTTTTAACAAAGGTTTGGCAAAGTAATCTAACTACTTTTCTAGTAATCTAGAAAGTGGTTAATCTGGAAGTGTATAATAAATGAGTATTATTGCTGTTTATGAAAATCATAACATTTGGATTATATTCTACACCAGTAACTTTTTTATTATCTAATTATAATAATAATAATAAAAAACTCATAATAATAAGATTACTTGTTTTAAAGCAATTTGAAGTCAACACATAATCAAATTGCTCGTCATGTAAACATATTGAATATTGGCTATTGACAAATGTCTTCATATATCAGTATCGCCATGAACCTTGAAATACACATCTAACAGTAGTTACTACAAACATAATTTGTGCGTGTATCAGCTGTCAAGTTTTGTCAGATTCTATGCATAGATTTGTTGTAAATGGTTTGGTTTTATTGTGAAGGAATGTTTTTGTACTGAAGTTCATGTGATGTATCTTCTGATGTGATGATGAATGTGCTGGGATGTGGTAGCTGGTCCTTACCAAGTTTTGCTCACACAGTCCTCTAAACTGTTGGAACTTCTGGGACATGAGGAGCTGAGCGCTGCCTACGGCACTGCGGACCTTTCCCAACACTGCAAGTTACAAAACACACATGAGAAGACGCCAGCAAAACTGAAACACAGACACACATGCTTTACAACACTACAACACTAGGAAACACTATACAGTAAACTGCATACATCAACTCTCCTACAAACAGCAAGCTGATGTAACAGCAATTATGTAAAAGGTGTAGTTCACTACATGTAAAGTAGGCACAAATACTAATGTCAAGTAATGTACAGATACTAAATAAAATGTACAGTAACACACTTTTTATATACAATATACTGCATATGTACTATAAGCAAACAGCTATAATTATTAAGATATTTTATGTACCTGCCAGTTGGTGTTGATGTGTTTTATTTGAACTTTAGTCCAGACCACATTGTTGACCTACTGCCGTCAAGCCAAAGTTACCAAGTGGTCTACACTGGGCATGCAACTAGCACACCAGACAAGGATCTTTTAGTTCCGAAGAGGTAGATTTAACACTTTGTGCTTGACACAAGCAAAAAAACTAAAACAAAGCTATGATGTCTAGACAAGAGATAGACGATTTGGCTTTTCCACTGCCTGGTCATAAGGACTCCACTGGGTGGCACTCAAGGGGATTACAGTATAATGGACAGCAATATCCTCTTAAAATGCATCTGAGCCTACAGATGATGTATCTATTTAGGGTTTTCAGACAAACGTTTCACTGGGATTTTGGCTTTACGGCAATCATATTATGGGGTAGTAAAATAAATGTAAATGTAAATGAATAAATGTAAATGTAGTGAAATAAGGTGTTTCGGTAGCTCTATGTCAATTAGATTTTTTGAAGACCTGTTTTACAAATATATACAGTCTTAAAATGAATCCATGCACAGTTAACATTCTATCACACACATTCTGGCAAAGACAGTACCAGCACGATTATGTTCTTGGTCTAGATTTTCTGATACGATCATACTTTGCGGGCCTGCATGTTAGAGTATGTGTGTATGCGCATGGGTGTGTGTGTGTGTACAGTGTGCTCTGCTGTCTGACTTGTCAGTCTTATGTTAAAGCACTCATCTAATCTGATGGTTTAATCAGGTCCAGACTAGATTAGTGTACAGTAATGCAAAAGATTAGGCCTGCTTGTGTGCTAACCCCATATATGAATGCCTCTTCCAACAAATTGTGGGTGATTGTGTGAAGAGAGTCTACAGAGAATAAACCTATTTTCAAACCCTTTAAACCTACTGATCAGGCCAACATTTTGTATGTAACATACTTGATTATATGAGCAAACCAACTTCTTCAACATAAATACCCCTTGTTTGACTGTATGAATGTCCAGTAAGGGATGGCCCACAGTATTTCTGTCTCACCCTCCTCTGAAAGTTGATTGTCTTTGGTCTCCTGCTCCATCTGCTGGCACCACCCTTCCATGCGACCCGTCTCCGCTTGCAGCAGCTTCAGGAACCAGTGGCCGTCCCTCCGACAGGGCGGTCCTCCACCACCCTGAGAGGCAACGCAGGGTCCCGCACTAGATCCACTCCCGTTTCCACTTTCCAGCCAGGGATCGGGAGGGGGCAGGCAGGAGGGGTCCAGTGCCGGATCAAGGCTCTCCGAGAATGAAGATGAGCTACTCCGTGTTGTTGAGCGGTTGAGGATCTGCCGAGGGGGAGGTGGTGGTGAGGATTCATGGGAAGAATCCCTGTTGTTGAGGGGACTCTGGCCCACTGGTGAGTCCATGGATTGGCTGGCACTGTTGACCATGACTTTCTTCTCTGGGAGCTTGGAGGTGATGGAGTTGGTCTGGAAGGAAGTGCTGGGGATGTCATTTGTGTCTGAGTCGGTTTCCTGCTTGGATGCCATGCTACTGGAGCGACTGAGCCTGAAGATGCAAACAAGACAACATAGAGCGTCGAGATGACAATTTCAGTATTCATTCAATAATACAGGCAGAGCTAATTAAATATTTGTTAATTAAATGACTATGCATTTGTGTGTAAACTAGCAGATTTAGATGCATTCAAATTAATGGGAGATTTATAATACCTAGCTGCAGACTATTGTGCATGCAAAAGCGATGTTTGAAAATGAGGAAAATAAGGAAGGGATGTTATGTGTGGCATGAAGGACTTCCTGGCATTCAAAACATCTTTGAAGAAGTTATTCTGCAATGAGTAACTCTAATGAAAATCTTATCGTATAGTAATTATGTATATTATAATTATAGATGGTCTATTCATACTTACTGCCACCCGTCCTCCACCTGCACTCCGATTGACTGGAATCTGGCCAATGGTGGTGTCTCCTCTCGCTGAACTTCCTGAATACAATCAACCTAACAAACAATCGTAAAGTGCCAAAACATGAAATGATATTTAATGTTTAAAAATAAACTAATAATAATTTGGAAAATTTGGAAACTAAATGCTGCATAAAAGTTATGTTCTATCATGTGGGGCATCAGAAATTTTGATTCAATGTATTTATTAAAGTAGTTTAGAAGTGCAAATTCTTCATTTACATCAAGGTTAAGGTTAGGTAACCCATACGTTGCAAGGAACCCACATTAACAACCACTATATCTGAAAAGACAGACATTGGTGTTGGTCAACGCTGGTGTTAATGGGTTCATGAGATATGGATTGTTATCTATAGTTACTGATACACTGATGTTTACTGGAACATTGTTATGTCATTAATTCTAGCAGCTTACAGTTTTCTATAGATCTATAATCAAATTCACAAAAACAGTGTTGTTTGTTTTTGTCTGGGTCTGTTGTTGCACCACACTGTAACAGGTCTGAATTCTCTTTGAGTTGTACTTAAAATGTATATTAGTGATAGTATACAGCCTTACAGACTACCTTGTAATGGTACTGACACCCTTATTGGCTTACCGAACCAGGACTGACCACAACCACCTCACCTGAATGCCAATGGAGGAGAGCTTCCTCCGGGGTACCGAGTCCACTAGGAGATCCTCTGAGGCCAAATTGAGCTTGCCTATGCTCGTCTTCAGTGGCTCGTGCCCGACATCAGATGTGTCTGTGGAAGTGCTGGTTGTGACGGTGGGGACAAGGTGGTCCCGGGGAGTGGCCATGGGCACAGGGATGATCTGTGGGGCACGGGAGATGCCCCTCGCCAGGCTGTTGGCACGGGTGCTGTCGAGGCTGTCGGACGAGTTGCTGTGAGCGTGGCTGGATTGGCTGTTGACCTCGCTGTGCCGGTCCAGGTAGTTGTCCTGGGCCGATTCGGTACTGCTCTGCACCGTCACAGAGATGTAGGGCTTGGAGGTGGTGCGGGGGGGCACTGGCGGGGGCGCTGCCTTCTTACAAGTCGTTATGCATGTTGAGACTACAGGAAAGAAAAAGACGACAGGAGACAAGAGGATATATTTGTTTTGTTATTGTCTTTAACACAGAGATAGCTAGTTTTTCGACCAAAATTGTTACACAGAGAGATAGCAAAAATTATGTAGTCTAGATTTAGCTACCAAACTAGGTAATTTTTTCAAACTTGTTTAAAATATGTCAACCATATGTTGCAACAATACATTATATATTCTTGCTGGAAAGATGAACACCCACATATTCAGGAAAGTATAGTAACTTTGCAATAATTCTATGTTAGCCGAGAGCCTACTTTGTGTTTACTGTTACCAGAATCCATAGAGTAGGTGGTGTCTTTTGATGAACCCACATTGAGATTCATCAATATCCACAGGCTACAAAGGCCTCAGCAGAACAGAGTTTGATGTTGGGACTTTCCAGAGTAAACAGGCACATTGAGTGGGATGTTGCCATTTCATTGTTAAAATTTAAACTTTGACACATCATTGGATACCCTTCTGGAAATCTAATTTGACTTGGTGCTACAGAGGGATGCATGGAATTTTAAGCCTAAGCAATGGTCAGGAATGCCTGCCGAAATGCCATTGCCTCTTAACAAGAAAGTCACCTGACACCAACACTTTCACATCCTACCATGAAGTTCATCACCAACAAGACATAGCAGTTTGGTTTACATTTACATTTATTCATTTAGCAGACGCTTTTATCCAAAGTGACTTCCAAGACTTCCATGGTTGAAATGGACCTCATACTACTCGATTAACACAGGTAATTTGGTAAATCCTTACAAATGTAAAATAAATATTTATCAAAAAAAATGGTCATACATTTTGTCTCATCTTGTCTATTGTTCCATATATCTTTGCCCATAGCCCACTGCTTGCCTGAGAGCTGTAGCCTGGCCTCGCTAGACCAATTTGGAAATTAATATTTGGTCTGGAATCTCTCTGATTATGTTCAATTCTAAGGGCCGTTATCAACGGGTGCAGACCAAAATTCCTCTGGACACAATTGGATTGATACACCCAATCCGAGCAACAAAACATAATATTAGTTATTTACCTAAATGCCTCAAAGGCGCTCCTCTGTACAGTCTTTGTATTAAACCCGTCCCCTCTCAGATAAACGAGATTGTGATTGGACGGACCAGATTCAAGTCGGATGGAAATCTATTTTGAATGGGAGGATTGCCAGACCCATTTGCCAGAGCAAATAAAGCCTGAGCTTGAAGATATGTCTGGTTCCCAGGCAATGAGAACTGCATACATTACACATTGTTAACTGACTCTGGGTTATTTGACAGTTGGCTTCGCAGCAACAGAGGACAGATGTTTACCGTGTGGACCATTCTCTGAGCTTTGATGCAAGAAGGTTTAATCATGTTCCACTCCTTACAAAAATGAGGTGTGCAGGCTATGGATACGGCCCAATCACACTTGGGGGGGCTCCAAGTAGATTGGACAGAAGGCCAAATATACCATAGGACAGAAGCACATAAATGTGTCCAGAGGAATGCAACCAGAGAAAATGCTCGACATGGTCAGCTGATTTTATTTGATTCTTTCCTATGAAAAGTCAGTATGATGTACTTGAATGTACAACTATAATGTAGCTGTGCTATCAGGTAACACAGACTGCATCTGTGAAATTATGCAATGACATATTATGTTGTTTCAAAGTCTGTATCTATCAAAACACAGACTGTTCCTTGACACAAACCACTATTTGAACTGTGCACTTACTAAATGCTGCACATTGCTGAGGATACAAATATGACCAAAAATAGACACACATTTAAATACATAAGGACAACCCAAATAAAGTATGTATTCATTTGGTTGTAAATCCCATCCCCTGACTGAGATTTTGAAATGCCTTGAATTACAAAAATGTGAGCTTGGAGTCTGTAAACAAAAGAGTTGTGTGTCTAAAATGTCCCTTCACCTTAGCTCCTGTAATTAAGTGTGTGAGTGTGCTTTTTTTCATGACAAAGTCACATAAGCTCATTCAAGCGACTTGCTAAATGTCATCTTGCTTGCTCTTGCTTAATTTCTTAATTACATAATAAAAACATGATAAAAGTACAGTAAATGTCAGAATATGAAGCCTCAGTTGTCTCCCTGACACTGTTAGCATTTTCAGTTAAAAAAGGGACGTTTCTCCTCTCAATGTGACCTCAGATTATGTGGAGGTCACCCAACAGCATTTGTCATTTTTTAAGGTATTTAGCAGTCAACACAGGGAATACTTTGCACCTGGAACCCAGTTGTTTTAGGGGCATGTATTTTTAAAGACATGTCATATTTTACAGATCATTTTACATTTCAGCTTTTTAATTCAATTATTTCCCCATTAAACTGTGTTGCAACGTATGTAACTGCTGTTGGACTATGAATCTGCAAAACTATTTAGTGGCATATATACACATAGGCCCATATATCATTCCTATCCGTAAAACATGATTGCTAAAAAGTGTACTTTTATGATACAGTATATATGTATTTTTCTTATTATTTATGGTGGCCACATGCCATTTTGGCCCCATTGTGGCATATGTGGTTCAACAGAAGGTCTTTGGTAACGTCCAAGCACGTCCAGACCCTGCTGGTAAAGGTTCCTGCTTGCTCCCTATAATGATGGATTTTTGGAGTTTTGAGAGGCCTGTCATCACAATGACAGTTATGTGACATGCTGTCTCTGGTCCAGCATTCCTGTCTACGGTGGTGGGCCAAACCTGTTGCCTAACAAGGCCAACACGCCAGGCTCACAAGGCCAACAGGCCAGGCCAACAGGCTTGTGTTTTTTTTTTGTGTGTTTTTCTATCATCACCCTGCCCCTTGCAATGGAAGGAGATGCATTTCAGATATGCAGGACTATATATTTTTCTGAATTTAATTCAGCTTGTTGGCATGTCCAATTATTGCTCATAATTTTGTAGACTTGTAGTCTAAAGGTTTACGACCATGCCAGGCCCTCCTCTTCCCTCTATGCATGTCTCCCCCCTTGTTTTTATAACAATCCCTATCTCTCATCATTCCAAAAATATTTTATGAAGTATTTCACTTTATTAATGCTTCTTATAGTGGTTATGGAATTGGACCGCTTTATTGGGTATAGACTTACCACTGTGCAGAAGCAATATTTTCTGGTCAAAACTGGTTCAAAGTACTCCAAGCTGCCTCAAGATGGCAGGGACTTAAACCTTGATCCACTGACTGAAAGTCCAACCCCAGCCATCAGCAAAACAAACACCATTTTAGTCTGGGCTACAGAATGTGTCCTAGTACAATAACAAACAACCAAACAAAGAATTTCCAGCCAATTCATGGGAAATGTTCTCCAATAAGAAATAGGATTATCTGATTCAGGACCATGAATAGATGAGCTGCCTGCCAGAAAACCTGGTTGGAGGTTGGTTGAGGCTGGGGAGGGTGGTATTATAGATGGGTTTGGTCTCCTGAATTGCAGCTTTGCTTACAGCTGATGTCTCAGCTAACATTTAAGCACCCTGTCGTGGTTTGAGCTCATTCATGACAACACTAATTTCCACACTGCATGTGTTCAGTCAAATGCTGCTTACCATAACTAAATGCAATGTACTGTAGCACAACCACAAGGGCCTAAAGTATAAATCTGGTACCAAGGGAAGCATCATACCTTTGCGATTGAGACTATAGTCAGAAATAGTTTGGGTCCAGAGTCAGAGAAACAGAATCTTTTTATTAAATGTTAGTATCCATCTTCAGATGTTCAGTACCATTGGAAAGCTTAGAGTGTCTCATGTAATTACAAATGCATATGTGGATTTAGCACATGATGAAACTAATTGTCAAATAAACTATTTATATAAAGCCTGTTTTATTCATGCTCATCCACTCGTTACACCAGTTGAGACATTTCACCAGGAGGGCTGTTGACCCTTGACCTTGATCTGGGTACAACTACAGTGCATGCTAGTGTGCACAAAAATGAGCATAACTTGTGGTAGAAATAAAGTATTTTGGAGTACTGAGAGAGTCCTTTCTAAATCTCCACAGTTCAGTTTGAAATTATACAGGACAAAGGTGTAATGGCTCATTTAATGTACCTTACAACATATTTTCAATTAATTCCACATTAGATAGCGCTTTCCAACAATTCAAGGGCTGAACAGTATTCATTGTCCTTGGGAGTAGACATATTGCTGCAGAGAGGAGTAGACTAAAAGAGAATGGAGGGGGTAATAGTGAAAAACGATTTCCCCTCTCTTTTCTCTAATCAACGGTTTCCACCCTGTTGCCAAGTGGCCCATTGCCTCTCCTGCTGACCCGCTTGTGTCATTTAATCTAATAACAACCACAATACACTGACAGCCTTGACCATCCCTCTTATGGTGCTCTCTGGCTGCCTAAAACATCAGATCAGACATCTGCCAAAATGGTTAGCTTTCAGAATAAAAAAGGCTTGAATAATTCTTTCAAAAAACTAAAATGTTATAGCCCTTTTTACAAGCAATGTCACAGCGGGCTTCACAGATGCTCACAGATCAACCTATAACCAACCTAAACAATCAGCAACACATTCCATTCCTAATACCACAGCAATAGAGATGCAGTGGGCCGCTTGGCAACAGGGAGGAAACCGTTGATTAGAGAAAGGGAATCTTTTTTTCCTCCCTCCATTCTCTATTCCTTTACTCCTCTTTGCAGTAAAAGTCAGAGACTACTGTACTGTCTTACAGTAACAAAGCAACGTATGTGTCATAGTAGACGGCAGGGCAGTAGTTGTGCATACAAATGGGCACATGTGTTTCTGCTGTCAACACCAGAAAGCCCTGTGGTAAGAGGGAGATCCTTCCAGCAGATCTTGCCACCAATCAAAAACATTATTATTTTAATAGTGGAGGAGTGAGAAGAGAATGCTGGATGGAAGAGCTGTTGCAACATGCTATAGATAAAACTAAAAATGGGTAGTAAATCAAATGATCAAATTGTCAGGTCATAAGTTACTTCCTATGTGAAACTATGACAGTGACATTGTCCATGAAACAATCTTCTATACTAATATTTGAATAGTTAATATACCATATTACATAATTCAATTGACTAAAGTTGTCTTTTCCCTGTATTGATTGCTAATAGGCTATACAGTTCTAAGCATATTCAATCTCTGGGAGTAACAAAGAAATTTGAGCATATGCTATTGTACATGATCTTGCAAACTTGACTGTGTTAGTCGGAGACTTAATACACAAAAGCAGATTTTAACAAAGCTGACGCTAACTGTACCTACTACATTTGTTACACCGATTATGTGTCTCAGAATATAGCCAATATAAATTAAAACACAGAATCTACGTGACAATAATTCCTACAATATTACACTGATGTACATCAGAAAACAACTATAAAACATAACTGTAAAACATATACAGTATAAAGCCGTCAAGAGGTAAGGCAAGACAGATTCAGAAAGCGTGAACACTCACCCTGTAAGAGAACAAAATAAAGCATCGATATGGCGTGACTAGCTTGAAACACCTGAGCATTTGAAAACAACCCGGGTCGACACAGCGTCTTTCCATAACAAGATCAGCTGATTTTGCCTTTGTTTTGCCTACAGAACGGTCAATTTAAACCGACGCGACAAGGATGGAGGCGTGGCGACTCATGCTGAGTGGCGCCACTGTCTGGATGTAAAACAATATTTCAGAGCACGTGCGCGTATGAGACTATTTGTAACTTTGTAGCTCCTTTTGAATTAAATTGCCAGTACGGGTCAAAGATGCACGGCTCAGACAGAATCTAACTTCTAGGACATTGCTTTTGCAAAGGATACTATAAGAAAAATAACCGTGGCGACAGGGCGTCAGTCATACATTTGGAATCTATTCCAGCATTTAGTTAAGAATCACGCTTCTAATAGATTTACTTTTTGGTAAAGCAATGCGCACAATCACTGATCTTGGACATAAAGATTAGACTTCTGAAAGGAAATAATACACCCCATGAAATAGCTCATTGACAGCACTAACCCCACAATTAAACAGCCTTAGATTTTAAATATGAAAACGAAATATTTTAAGATGCTAAAAGTAAATAATGAAATATGAGATAAAATTAATCAGTGAATGTATAACATTTACATTAAGTTAAATTAATTTATCAGTTTAACCAATACAATTTTACATCGCCCGTGTTTGCATGTGCATGAGGGAAAGAGAGATAGATAGATAGATAGTGGGAACCAACTACCCACACCCACTCTTCACTCACTAATGCAACAAGAGAGGTTAGTCAGATGTGACTTAACCCTTGTGTTATCTTCGGGTCATTCTGACCCATCAGTCATTGTGACCCACCGTCGTATTGCGACAAATTTACCTCATACAAAAACAAAGTGAAGCATTTTCTTTTAACTGTCGGGCTGTCTCAGACCCCCCACATAGGAATGGTTAAAAGAAAATTATTTGTATTTGTTTTTGTTTTGGGTAAAATTGGGTTCGTTATGAACCTTTGGGTCATGTGACCCGAAGGCAGCACGAGGGTTAACCATATCCAGGGTGCATGAAGAATAAGGAATCTGGTACTACTCTATCAGCCTATTCAATGACCATTTCATGTTACAATGGCAGATAAAGTAATCAGTCTAAAATAAAAATTTCATTAGCTTTCATATTGTTCTAAATATTACTATCCAACAACAACAGAAATCCCCAAATACTTACAATACTTGAGCTTTCAAGAGGGCAGCACATGAAATCTGTGTTGAACCATTCACATGGTTTGGTGTATAAAACATGTATTCAATCACCATCTTCTGTGTTTGTCTTCTGAGTCTTATTCTTGGCCAGTCGATCAACCATAAAACTGTTCACTTCTTCTCTGTCTTGCTGGTGAATAAAAGCAATCTTCTTAAGTTCCAGAAGTAAAAAAAAAAACTACTTTAGTTTGTAAAGTATTACAGTATATTTGCCTACAGGAGTGCCTGGAGGCCAGACAGAAAATAGTTTGGAATGTTATTATATATATCTTATTAAGCTCTTGACAGCTTTATACAGTATGGAAGTATTCCCACGATTATATCTGGCTTTATGGTAGAATTTCACATTGTGAAAAGCAAACAGCAGTTATACTCATACTTTTGACAAAGAAGACAGAGAGTTGCGTCAATAGTGCCATTTACTTTTGGCCAAATGAATTTCTTCAAAGTGTATTGCACTACGCAAATTGAATGCTTACAAGAGAAGTGTGTGTGTGTGGAGGGGGAGGGGGGGCGGCGGGGGGGGGGGGGGGGGGCGGATTCAACACAAGTTGTTCAACACAAGTTGTTACTTTGTTACCTGGGAGAGTGGCAAAGATGCGCTGTCCCTCCGCCCCCAAACGTTGAAGGAAAATTGCAAGCTGTTTCTCCTTTGGGGCTTTATCCAATCCGGAAGCTATCAGGTAAGAGCCAAACTGTTCTTTCCATATCTTCCATGGGAGGGGAAGGTCTCCTAGCGCGGGTGAAAAAGGCTGCATTGGAGCCAAAAATCCCTGATCTGCTCAGTTTTGAGCGCTGTGGCTGACAAACATAGTCAGTTCCGTATAAAAACGTGCCGCCACTTGAAGGAGTGTGATTAGAACAACGAACCACAACTTGGTGGGGAGGGCTACTTCGTCAATTCTTTTGAATTCCATCCAACGGGGAGACAATTTTCAAAATAAAGTGTGTGTAGAATGTAACATCAAGATAGTCTAGGTAAGTGTATTACTTCCCGACATAGCACTGCTCGCTTAGTTATTTCATGATTACCACCCTTCTTTAACAGTCCTAGCCTACCTAACCAGGGTCAAATACATATCCTTTTCAAATATGTGAAATGCTGTTGTGCTGTGGTGCTGTTTTCCTTCCAGGAAAAATCTAATATATTTTGTATTCCCACAAGTAGAACATAGCACAATTTAAACATTTCAAATATTTTGAAAACATAATGGCTTTAACTAAGTCTATTGTTGGAGTACTTACCAGTGCTAGTACTATAGGTGCGAACTGTGGTGGCGGTGGGCGGGGGCGAGTCTGAGTCCACAGAAGCAGTGTCGTCGTCCTGGGAGCAGCCAGCCTGAATGGCCCTCAGGTAGCTATGGCTGCGGGAGCGGAAGCACGTGGGGGTGGGCAGATCCGGTGGGTCGATGTTGTCCTGGGAATGCGACCGGGAATCTCTAAATGCAGGTTCAGAGCAGTGCTCCTCGTAGCGATTGCTCATCTCCAAGTCTCGTAGCTGGAACGAGGAGAGAGGCAGGTTGGCAGGATGGCTTGAGGGGCAAAGAATTACACAGTATTGCATGGCTGTTCTAAGTAAGGCAAGATAGGGAAGGTTTATCCTGTCAGTGGTTTGGGGTTCACACAGGAGCAGTACAGCTGAGGGTCTGGTAAATGGTTAGCCACATCTAGGTGACAGTCAAGGTTCAGATGGTTACTCAGGGCAATAAAGTGGATCCAAAAGTACACTGCAGTGAATTGAGCTACAGACACTAAGAAATGTTTTTCTGGACAAAATGCAAATATGAGACTGTAACCCATTCAGAAAATAACATGATAAAATAAGTCTATTTGTATCCTAACAATCCTACGAATTGTATTCTGAATCTTAAGGCATTCACTTTAAAGCCGATTGCATCACACTTGTATGAAGTTGTCAAACAAACAAAGAAATTTGATTAAACTTATTTTGAAAAATTGTGCTATTCATTCATATTTTAAGAACCATAGTCACTCCATAGACTGATCAAAATGTCTTGTTAACTGAATAATTCACATAGCCCTTTAGGACAAAAGAAGCATGAGCGTAGGCTACAGTGTAGGCATAATGTATTAAGGTGAATTTTCTCATTCATTAGAGTACTGTCCATCGCAAAAGACAGCAGTGAAAAGCACCCAGTCAAGTATAGTTTGAATTGGATTCAACTGTTTGATTGTACCTGTATGTGTGTTCACTTGGTCACTCAGAGGAATGTCTCCAATATGCTAAATATGAATCCCCTCTCATTTTCCAAATTAAATTACAATTCCCCATGACCTGTAACATGTACTATAAGACAAGTGGTAGCTAATTTGACAAGCCCCTTGTGAAAGAAAGGGGACAGAATTCTGAATGTGAATCCTCGTTATTCTAGTGACCTTGTCACTGGGTTAACTTTATGTAATGGAATTAATTGGAAGCATATTTGCTGGGGTCTCCGTGTCCAAATGTGTAGTATTTCATAAAGACAGATTATTTAGAGATCAACTTTACGTCGTCTTATGAGCTGGGTGAGGTTCAATATATGGCTGCATAAACTTACTGCTGTAATATCAGAATACCATTTATTACCTTTAGTATGATTTTTGTTGAAAACCAAAAATAGGGACATAAAATCAGACAAAAACCTCAAATGAAAGGAAAGGAAATCAACTTCAAGTGTTAGACCTTGACCCTATCCCACCTGCTGATGACCTCTGACCTGCCCCATGCAGCTGCTCCTTCCCAGCGTGCTGCAGGCCTGACTGAAGTCCTCTTCATCCCAGTGGTTGAATGGAGAGCCCCCTGAACTCACAATACAATCCAGGTTGTCCAGGCTACGGTTGTTGGAGAGCTCCCTCAAAGAAGGCAGACAGCTGGATGAGGGAAGAAGAGAAAAAGGTCCAAGGGTAGAGGAGAATTACCAGAAATCAAGGACATTATTATCACATTTATATCACATTTAAGTTAATAACTTCATTAACGTATTCATGAACACCTGTCGTCAGGTCCTGAAGTCTATGAATCTCTCTTACATTTCATTACAGCATTCCCCCGTACTGCCCCAAGCGTGCAAAGCTGATGATTCCTGGTGAAGCGTTCTGATGTTCAGGTCCATATGATAATCATGAGAGCGTTAGGTAAAAAACTAATCCTAAATCCATTAACAGTGAAATAGTGAAAGACGTCTCTGCTAAAGAGCTATCTGGCACAAAGAGATAATCATATGACCCCATTCTGTCCTGTCAGAATCCTCGACATATATGGCTGAATCCCATTTCTCTGTCTTACCCCTACCCCTTACCCCTTCCACTTCGTTTACCCCTAGCCTTTGTCCCTCGAAACCGAGTGTAAGGGCTATGGGTGAATACCCCTATGAAGTGAGACACCACTTGGTTACGGTTACATCATCTAGCACGTATCGATGTCTCCAAAGCAAGTAGTGTCATGCACTGATATCAAACTAAATTAGCTGCGAATGGAGTTTAGTTAAAACTCTAGACATGCATGGAGTCCATTCAAGACTAGTCAGAGAAATGCGGGACTGTTGTGCAAATCAGCAATGTACCGTTAGCGTAGCAAACTAGCGATTTTTTAACATGGTTGCAAATATATGTACAGGACTGTGTAGAGCACAAAACAAGTCAAATTTTTTAATCGATTCGTTAAGACGAAAATACATTTATGGGACTCTTGGTGATCTGGCCGTCATTGTTGCCGGTTGCGCAGTGTATTCTGGGTATCTCCTGGTTTCAAGTAAGCTCCCGAAAATGCTTGGTTTTAAGGGGTATCTACCCCTTCCCCTTAGCCCTAACCCTCGATCAAAACGAGAATTGGGATAGCCCTTACTCTCACGTGAACACACAAAACTAAGGGTAAGGGGTAAGGGGTAGGGGTAAGACAGAGAAATGGGATTCGGCCATAGACTGGACCATTTGCTTTTTGAGTCATCTAGGGGTAGGAAAAGCACATGGGTGGATAGAGCTTCGAGTAGGCAGAAGATTACATGACATTTGGCATGGCATTGTTCAGGGGCAAAGACAAATGTCTGATTGATTTATTTATTCAGTAATTGGTTGATCAATTGAACATCATCCAATTAGATGCAAGCGTAAGCAGGCCCCCTTGTGGTGACTGGCTAGTCTTGCACTGACCTGCCCAGCTGGTGGAGGGAGGACACACTCTGGAGAGGAGCCCACAGAGCCTCCAGCTCCCCCTGCCGCATGGCGTAATCCAGGGCTCTGCTGCTCATGCCAACCAGGGTGGGGCATGCCATGGAGGGATAGCAGCAGTGGACGTTTGGGGTTTTAGCAGGGAAAGTAGGGTTAATGTCGAATTTGATTCACTGAAATAGTTTGAATTAGATTTTTGAAATTTGCTTGCTCCCCTGCACTTCCCATTTATTTAAAAAAAATTATGGATTAGGGCTGTGTTTGCTTTTGCTGATGCTGCCTCCTTGTACTAAATTACTTATTGGTATCTCACTTCTGCTGTTTGTGGTGGAGGTCCCTAATAAACCTTCATTGCCCGAAACACATTTGAAATTTACATTTAAAGAAGAATGAACAGGTGGTAATGTGGCTTGAATTCTTCATTGATATCATCCAACGGTGAGGTCAACACAGTTTACATATGCATCCTTCTGATAGCATGTCATTGAAAGACAAAGGGACAAAAACCTAGTAATTTGAAGGAGATTTGGCAAGTTTGTAGTGATTCAATGTCTATGCTTCAGCAGAAGGCAGTGTCACATGGTGGAATCTGTAATCGGGGTGTCTGCATCATTCCAGCCAAGCAGTTACGTTGCAGGAAAAGGATTGTAGAGGAAACCATATCGTTGAGAATGTGGGGAGTCTGACAGTGCTTAATCCCACGCATGAGAGAGCGCAGCTTGCCTGACTGTGTGTGTAGTCATTATGCTGTGCAGGGGACTGCTCATTAGCATGCCAAGAGATAAAGCCTGGCAGTCTCCCCTCTTTATGTCACACCTCTACTTGGAATAGTGCCTTTGGCTTTGCTGTGTGTATGTCTAAAGGGGAAGGGTGCCATTCTCTATCCTTCCTTCTTTCCTTTAATCCTTTGTAACTGTATTCATAGATCTGTATTTTAAATTGAGCTCATTATTTCACATGGATGGTGATGTACATTACCCTGTGCGTAGCTTTGTATATGTATGCGTACCAATTAAAATCTGAGACTGATTGAACAGTTGACAGATTCATGACTTACTTGCGTGGGGGTAGCTGGTCACTCAGAGATTGTTGAGTAGCCCTTAGGTAGCTCTGCCGACGAGCTGCACTTTTTGGCGAGGGTTTGGGACTTCCCTCTGAGTCATCGCTGTCCTCCAGGTCGCCCATGGCCTTCACGTAGCTGCCACTCCGCATCCGCCGACATGGAATTTCATTGGCTCCGCTGCTACGACCCAATGTGCTGCTCCAGTCTCCCTAAAGGCACCAGATGGCATGTATTGGCCACTGTTTACTTCAACGGTAAAATGGATGGAGGGTCCAAATACCTTACAAGACACGGCCTAAAAATGTGTTATGTCTAACTTGCAAACGGACTACTCTATACTGTTACTTACTCCTTTAATTTTAATAGTACTTGGGTTAGAGTGGTCTAGATCTAATGCAGGGATCTACAACTCTGGTCCTGATGAGCTACCTTACTTTGGTTCTTGCTCCAATCCCAGTTGTAACAGAACCTGATTCAACACTTTAATCAGTTAATTAAGTGTGTTATACTGGTAGCGAAAACTTCCACGAAGGTAGCTTTTCTGGAAAAAGTAAGGAATCAAATTTCCCAAAAAGAGTGTTACTATTTATTTATCTAATTATTTATAATTTTTGTACTTTATTATCCCCTCTTTGAAAGAATAACTGAAGCACAATAACAAGCTCAAGCAAAATAGATCATAACATTTATAATTTGAGTAATCATAACATTTTTGGTGCCAACCTTTCTACGTGGTACTCACCCTCCTCTGCACCTGCAGGTACTGGCAAGCTAGATCCTGCTGGCAGGACTTGGACTTGAGTAGGGACCTGTCCAGGGTTGCTGACCCCTTTTGGAGAACCTGTCTAGGCTGGCCCATGGTCAGAGTGGACCAGGAGTTTCCCTTCATAAAGTCACTATTCACAGTCATGCTTCCCCCATATCCTCCCCCACCAACACCCCCACCCCCACTTCCTCCCCCAGGTCCTGGCAAGGCCTGGTACTTCATCTCAACATTGCTCCTCGAAGAACTGATAGTGTTGTAGGCACCGTGGATGTTGTACCTTTCCTGCCCTGCACCCTGGGTGTCTGGACCAGTGGATCGCCCCAGGGTCATCATGGCCATGGGGTTACGGTAGTTGCTTAAGTCGCTGCTGTCCAAGTCATCAGAGCTCCAGTATCCAGACATGTTGGATCGAGGCCGCCGTTTGGCGGTTCCGTCCGACTTGGCAGTGACCCGATCTTTGCTTTTGCTCCGACGACTTTGTTTCCCACTGTCCTCGGTTCCAGACGATGTACCACTGTTGGCGGAGCGTCCATTGACACTACCTTTCATATTATGGCTCTCCAGGGATTGTGACTTGGCAAAAAGTTTCTGGACCGAGTGAAGCATGTAGCGGATACGCCCTGGGCTGTCGGTCCGCTGTTTGGCAGTGGCCACAGCAGACGACCGGTGAAACTGTAATGTGCTGAAACCATCGCGACCTCCTGGGAGCTGCTTCTCAAACTGGTCCAGGAGGTTTGGTGGCAACCGATTCTTTGAACCGTGTGAGATGGTTGCCGAACCACTGGTAATCATGGTCGGACCACGTCCACTCAACCCAGCCATGCCCATCCCCATGGACATAGACGTGCCCATAGTGCCAGTAGTGATGCCCCCGATGCTGTCCCCTCCCGGTGGGGAGAAGTCGGATTCGTCAAAATGTGAGTTGTAGTGGATCCTGGGGAAAGTGCTGCTGTTGGAAAGTTGGTTGTTGAGAGGCAACATGTAGTCGGGAGGTAGGGGGCCCTGGTTAGGGCCTTGGTACTGGTGTAGATCCATGGTTCCGTAGTGGTCCATAGGACTACGGAGGTAGGGGCTCTTTGATGGAGAGGTGGCCCTATGGGGGTAGAGGGATTCTGGGAGTCCTGAGGTGGGCTCACAGGAGTCTGACAAGTGACGATTGCGATTGGCTCCCAAGCCTTTCATGATGTTCGGAGAAAGGAGGAGCCCCCTCCTTCTATAAGACTCCCCAGCCAGGGACAGACAAGTTGCCTAGAAGGTGACTCCTGTGGGAGAGAGAGAGAAGTTTACTTTGCACATTAACACATATACACACATATGTTGCACACAAACAATAAAACGTTCAAACTTCCCACCAAAATGGATGGAACAACAAAAACGTCCCTTTTCAGTCTATGATCAAACTATGGGCTCATTTTTGTGCATGACTATGTTGCAAAAGAGAAAGGATAAAATATGACTGTCGCCTTTGTGGATTTCACCATCAAAACCAGATCAGCTCTGACAGAACCTCTTTTGCTAGCAAAGTAGCAACTAAGCCCCACTGCATCGCACCTGAGGTATTGGATAGAACACATAACCAGCACCATCTCTCCAGGAGGCCCCAGAAAAGCCTCCCCCCAAGTTATTTTCTTTCCATCTGTCTCTCTTTCTCTCTTTTACTAATGTGCACATGCATGCCAACCTGGCATCCGGCAGGTGAATAAAGAGGATTGGGTCAGCAGGTGCCAGTGTCGCTCCTCCCTGTTGCCCAGACTGTCTGTGCTAGTGCCCTCCCTGGTAAAGTGGCATGACAGTTACAAATTGCAATGTAAATGAATAATATTGAGAAATGATTTGATTGTACACTCAACAATATATTTATTGACTCTGTGTAAAAAAGAATTTGATAATCTCTCTTTAGCAAGGTATGCTAATATAGTCGTTACATTAGCTATATGATGTAATGGATAATAACAATGAAAAATGTGATCCATTTGACACATTTTCTCCTGGACAACTAACAGTGTAGAGTGTTATTGTCAAATGTGGAAAAATGCCCTTGGATGTACAAGGCATTTGTGTAACAAAGATTTATTGTTTCCAATAACGGTGTAATTTCAGGCTAGGTTCTGGAGTTTATACTACCAGCTGAGTGGAGAAAGAGTAACACCAGACAAGAATAGGAATCAAGTATAATGACTAGATAAAGACATGGAAATGGACTGCTGCTAAGTCTCTCTGATGCATGAAGATTGGAGAGAAGATTTTTATGGAGAACACAGAAAAACAGAGATAAAACACAACTGGTGTACAGAAATTCAGGCTAATGAATACAAAAGGGCAGTCCTTGAATATAATGTCATATACGGTACTGAAAGATTTCTTTCGGGTCACAGGCCAGAACATGGGAAACATGTACTTGGTAAAAAGGGGAATCAATATCACTTAGTAATCTGAAGAAACAATATAATTATATTAGGATAGAAAAACAATAATATGAAGATAACAATCGGCATTATAAAGTAAGATTCAATAAGGTCATATAAGGCAAGACTTGATTGAATGATTAAAACAGTATATGCCAATGGTAAATCATTCATTTTCTCCCACACAAAACTTCCCTAGTAATGTTTAAACACTGCTTGTCTACAGAAAAAAATAATAATGAAAGGAGGCTTGAAGCATTTTTCTGGAACCCTGCTGTGGCAATGCTTGAGACGGAAACTGAGGAGATGCCTCCAGTCTCTGTAGTCTCATGAAATAAACATGGGGGTGTTGAAGAGGTGTGCAGGATGAAAGCATTTGAGGAATCACAAGGTCAGATTGAAGTACAAACTCTGACTTTTACCTTGAGGCAAAGCTGTGGTAACTATTTTCGACCAACGTTACTAAGCAATTCAATATTTCATGTGTCATCCGCAGAGGTGTCAACCACTGTAACTTAACAACAGTGTTAAGACCCAGTTGGTTGGCTACAATACTGGCATTGTCAAGTTTGTTAAATGACTAAATGTAATTTACTACTTTATTGAAAGCCAGGGCCAGGTTGCCATCACAACACAGTTAGTTTGTTATCTTACTGTATTTCATTGTAAGTCACCCACAAGACTCCCCGAATGCTGTCCTGTTGTCATTGACAAATATTAGGCTCAATTGTATAATAACAATTTGTAGTAGACTGTTAAGTTAGTCTGTTGAGAGAATCGTCTAATACATTAGTACTGTATGTATACTTTGTTCATTTGAATCATTCCTTAGTGTTGCCCAACATGAGGTAAGGAAATTATAATAAATTCATGAAACATTTTTTATTGTTGAATATAACATTGTTGTATGCAAGCCTGATTCAAGACCTGTTCAATTACAGTTTTCTCATGCTAAGACACGCTTAATGAAACTGGGATTCACTTGATCTTCATCATCACCTTCTTAGCACAGCAGAAGTCTTCTCTTGCAAATGTTTTGCACACCTTTAAATTTATTTTACACATTTTTACACTATTGGTGACAACAGTTACCACAGATCTAATTGAAAGACCCCAAACTCTATTGGGTTAACAGTGTTGATCAAAAAGAAAACATCTATTCACAGCTGAGAGAAAGTACTTGCATAATTACAAATCTCTAATGCACCTGTGTGAAACTTGTTTGTACAACTCTTCAATCAGCAATCAGGGCCACTGTTACAGTGCCAAGTCAAAGGAGCGATAATATGACCATGTGTGCTGCCATCTCCAATGATGGTGTCCTTTGCCACATACCAACTATCGTCCCAAACAATACAGAACACCTCATCACATTTCTTAATGCACTGAATGAATCTGAATGAAAGACTGGCTCCACCTGAAGAGAGAGGGCTGTTGAGGCCCTGGCGTGACTGTTATGTCATCATTCGGGACAATGTGGCCTTCCAACACTCTCGCCTTGTGAATGAATGGTTTGCAGCATGGCCCCGTATGATGATACAATTCCTCCCTGCATACTCTCCATTTCTGAACCCAACTGAGGAGTTCTTCTCTGCTTGGAGATGGAAGGTGTATGATCACCGGCCATATGAGCAGATGTCCCTCCTGGAGGCAATGAATGCTGGTTGCCTGGCAATAGGTGAAGAGGACTGCCAGGGATGAATACACCATGCAAGGAAGCATTTCACTTGGTGCATTGCAAGGGAAAACATCCAGTGTGATGTTGATGAGAACCTATGGAATAATAGTCAGGAACGAATGGACTAAATCTAAAGTTCTGAGTATAAAAAAAAAGGTTGATTTTCTTTTGGTTAATTTTTTAAGAACACTATTAGCATTTCTGAGTTTGTATCATATATTTCATATTGATAGCTGTATTTTGGTTTTTGTTGTCGATTGTGTAATGTTTGTTTGAAAGAATATAATAAATGTCACCATAAGTTGTGGTGTTTGATGGAAATATTTGTTTTTGTTACATGTTATAAATGTTTTGTGAGTGTAACAGACATTTTGGCCTTTGAGCTTCAGTTTTAGCCTGAATGTTATCTGTTTTGAAAATGTGAGAGTGGACAACTTTGTTTAAGCAATCGAGAAAAACTGTAAATGTGTTTTGTGTATTACAAATATTCACATGAAAACATACTGACGCAGAGGCAGTAGTTGTAGAAAATTGTTTTGATTGGGTGGTTTAGTAGGTTTCTATTTATGATGAGCCACTGAGAAGTGAGGTCAATATGGTCTGAATGTACTTTTTAGTAGACTTCAGTAACTAAGGGGAGAATCAGCAAGACTGAGATTATCTACCACAATTATCCTCTCCTCTTTTTGTCCTTCTCTGAAGGGTGAACACAACAAAGCCAGAAGACAGTACTTGATCCTGGTTGCTTTGTGATACACTTTATGTAACCTGGCCTTGTCTATGCATGTTAATGCATTCACAACCCCCTTTAATTTCAGACTTTGCATGTTAGTGTCCCTGTGTGTGTTTGTGTGTCTTTCTCTGTGTGTGTCTACACCCTGCTTTGAGCTTATGGGGGCAGAAGAACCCTCCCTTGTGCACTGGGGAGCTGCCATCTGCTTGTCCAATGGGGAGAAGAGTTTGGGATGGTGTCCAGTCCTTGATCATCATCCTTTCATCCACGACCACCGGGACAGGAAAATAAAATCCTTTCAGCCATTGGGGGGTGCTAGGTTCCAAACAGAAATACTGACCTATGTACAGTATGAAAAATAATGGTGTTGCCTCTGGACACAACTACCCATGCCTCACACCCATAGTTGTTTTGCTCTTTATTCACCCTCACGATAGAAGAGGGGCACACGGACAGTGTAAGAACAGCTCTGATCTTTCCAGGTGTAGGATTCAAATCCAGTGTCTTCAGAGGCAGCAGAATGTGCTCATCAACCGTTTTGTGTTTTTCCTCTTCCGGAGACATAAGAAAGCTGATGATGGTGTCGCAGAGTTGTACCTGAAGATGATCGAACAGCAACTGTGCACTTTGAAAGTACTGTTGAACTGACCGTACATACAGTACCGCTTGCTATGTTTCTTATCCAGATGCCCTGCTAGAGCAGTACACAATTGGTTGCCAGGTGAAGATAACAAGCCCATGGGTTGCACACTACAAACCTCTAGTGTGCCAAATCCACACTGTGGATCTCTATGTTGTCTGCTCTTGACTGCTAGCTTCTGGGTTGTCAGATGCAGATAAAAAGGACTGTGTATGTCATGATAAACAGCACAGCCCTAGAAGGGCAAAGTCACATCTGAACAATACTGCACAACCAGAGAAGTTTGTCAGAACACATCTCAGTGACCGAGCTCAGAACCCATCTGTTTTATAAGCTTTGAGGACCATGGTGGCAGAGGAGAAAGATGGAGAGATTGTGTGCATGTGTGTGTGAGGGAGTGAGTGAGGAAAAAAGTGTGAGTAAAGGGGGATGGCGCCATGTGCGTGTGAGAGGTGGAGTGTGTGGAGTTGAAGGCGTGTATGTGCATGAAGGATATGAAGAAACTCACTACATAACAGAGAAACTGGTACCATGAAAATGATAGAGAGGTGGGGGAGTAACACATAAAATGTGTGGGGCGCAATGCTGGTGAAAATGAGACAGATCTAAAGGGAGGTAGGAGTGTGAAAATGTACAACACATGTTGTTTACCCATGTGTGTACCACTAAAGACAAGTGAGAGGTTTAGAATGATAGGGAGAAAAATGAAGAGACAGGAAGAGAAAATAAGGAGGGTCGCAATAAGAGGAATTAAGATGATAAGTTGATGAGAAGATGCATACAATAATGCCACCAAATGTTTTGGGAAAAGTAAATGTATGATTTTGGGAGAATTTGTCTTGTGCTGACTGAAGTGGACACAAAACATAAAGGTGCTGATGTATGCTATGTATGTGTTTTAAGAAGTGTGAGGATGTAAAAGTGTGAGGATAAAAAAATTGAAAGGGATACTACACAATATGTGCTCCTCTGTGTGGAGTCTGAAGTAATGGAACTTGCACGATCGGTTTTGAAGTCATTTAACCCTATTTCATGTAGACCCACATAAACTAACATGGGTGACACATAAGTCAATCAGCACATTGGTACAGAAGGCGTTCCCTTCATTGGTACAGTATTAAAGAGCATCTGTTGCTGCTGCCAGGTTACAAACAACTTATCTCGATTGTCCTTATTTTTCGTTTGAAGCACTCCCATGAGCAACATTGAGGACACAGATATTTGGAGGGAGGGAGGGAGGGAGGGAGGGAGGGAGGGAGGGAGGGAGGGAGGGAGGGAGGGAGGGAAGGAAGAATTCATTTAGCTAATAGTCTAAAGGGACATCAGCCTCTAAGGATAAGGTTGACATAATCCCAATCATTTCTGCCAAAACACTGGTGAAAATGCTATGTGTGTCTGAGGCTAGCACAAGTTAACCTTGGCCTAATTAAACTACTCTCTTTCTTTAGTACTTGGCTCTGCCCTATTTTCAAAGTGATAAATGTACCACTTTTTCCTCGGTTGTGATAGATGCCCCACTCATTTTAGCCAATCTCTGAAGACCACAAGGCTGAGAGGAAGTCACTGAGAGACAGAGCCACTGGCAGGACACACCTCCCTGTGCCCTCAAAAAACAAAATTCTCTAAATAAAATGGTGTGACGTTGACATACAATCTCAATAGTGTTTCCATGTGTGATTAAAGTTCCTTTGGAGTTATCAGATGAAGATAATACGGCTCAGCTAACTATTGAACCTTTCTGCTTGTCAAGTGATTGAAAAAGTACATGCAATGTTGCTGGACAGTCATTATTCCATACTGATAAAGTGCTATACAATAGGTTAATTTTGCAACAGTGTTCAAATGTTTAGTTTGGACACCATATAGTGTCATCAATACAAATTCTATGTATTTCTGTAGGAATACTGTGTTGCAAATGTGTCAACATTTCGTCGAACATGACAACAAGCTCAAAACTGGATCAGTTGCAAACACACATGACCGCCTCCTGGAGATACCAATCTTACATCCATGGCACCAAAACGCCAGCAATTACATGCCTGTGATTTATACTTCTCTGTTTTTACGGAGACGGACACAGGGAACGCCCTCTCCAACGGGGAACTCCCTGTCCGTGCCCTCTCCGAGCCCCTCGGAGAGCTCTACGTGCACCTCCTGATTTTCCTGACTATACGTCCGTCCGTCATTTTACGGATACCTCTTGGCTGTGATTGGTCTGTATTAAGAATCGCTTGCGTCAGGGGCGGGGGCGTGGTTGCCGTGACCAACAAGATGTAACAGAATCCTTTCACCGCCATTGCTGTAATTTACAATTAATATTTCAGCTAAACAGTACATGTAAATCAGCATCTGAATTAAAATGTGACGAGAAATGGCCAGTGTAGTTGCTGAAAATTTGCTTATTTTATTGAGGAAACGGCTAATTTGTAAATTTGCTCCGACTTTTCGATAACCTAGCAGTGCAGCGCCACCTACTCTCCTGGCAGTTAAGTGTTTTCAGCACACACAGCCTTCGGAGTACTATAAATTCAACCAATCCATCCGACTCCGTCCGTCCGTCTGTCCGTAACGGAGTCGGAGAAGTATAATTCGGCCTTAATCCGTTTTCACAGAGACAGAGTAAGTTTGCCGCCATTGCTGTAAATTTGCCGCCATTGCTATAAGTTTTTACAATTCATATTTAAGCTAAACAGTACATGTAAATCAGCATCTGAATTCAAATGTGACGAGAAATGGGAAATGTAGTTGCTGAAAATGTGCTTTATTGATGAAATGGCTAATTTGTAAATTAATTTTACTTTTATTAAGAAGTATCTGTCACAAAACAAAATTAAGAAGATAAAATATATTAATATAGAGTTAGGTTCCTGGTTTGGGGTTCGCTCCACATGTCTTCATTCAACAGTAGCACCCTGTACGTACAATAAGGCATTTCTTCCTCATCCTATGCCGCAAAATGGAGCATCTCAATAAGACAGCCATGGCACCATAACCTAGCCTTGTGCTATTTTACTTTCAGGCTTCCTCCTGGTAAAACTGTGTGATCCTCTGCATATATTCAGAGGTTATTTATATGGGGAGCAGAGAAAAAAGATGCAGGCAGCAATTCCTGTGTGTCCCAGAGTGCTGTGCGCAAACCGTTGTGGGCTACAGCTGTGGCCGCTATCTCTAGATCCAGGGCAGATAAGAAAGTCTAATATAAACAGACACGCAGGGTTGTGACATGCACACACATGCGCGTCTGCAAACACAACAAAACGAAGGCATAAAAATGGACATGAACACATGAGTATATACATGTACAGTACAAGCACATCAAGCCTAGCAAACAGGCATAAACACTGACATGCAAGTACACAGACAAACACATAATCTTAATCAGATTTACTCAAATGATTGAGTTTGTGTGTATACCCAGTGTGACACACACACAACACACACATACACTGCAGAAAGACCACATTTGTAGCCTAAACTGACACTTTTTAAGTACTTGGTGCTTTGGCAGGACTACAATGCACTGTACAGAATATCCCATCTGTGATAGATAACGACTACCATGACATCCATTCTGAACTAGAACAACCCAAAAGTCTATTGCATTGTTAACATGACATAAGAGTCATCCATGCATTTGCAAAACTGTTTATCTCTGAATCAACCTGCTACATAAGGTTGTCCAGTCATGTACAAACAACTAGACCTGGGTCAAATACAACTTGTAAACACCATTAGTTAAGTATTAATTTAGTATTAAAGTACTCTTAGTTTAATGAAGACAATGAAAAAATCCCTATAGTCTGAGGAAAATTATACTTTCAGGTATTTGACATTTGTATTTAACCAAGGTTGATTCAGAGATGTGCATTAGAGCATTAAGCCCCTTTCAAACGCATAGCTTGACCTTAAACAGCCAGAGGTTGTTCCAATGGCTATAAAATATTCATTCATATGAACATGACCTTATTGTGAAAATGTAAACCAATGCAGCTTCCTGCTTTGACAGGAAGGGGTCAAGGAGCCCTTCCTATTTGGGGAGTGGTGGTGACATGGAGTGTAGGAGCATAACACCAAGACAGGGTCCCAAAGTAGGTCAAATTCACAAGGCAGCCTTCTCAATCCCCAAGTGATGTTAATATAATACTCTAATGGCCCTCTGTCAATCTATCAAAATGTCAGTGATGTAGAATGAGCTGTTGTCATGGCAACTTTAGTCAAGAGAGTGAGATAGATGTAGATGATATACAGCATGTACTCTATACAATGTACAGTACATATCTCAACAACAGTTTGAGAAATCAACACCAAACTTGGTACCTGGACTCGTGGTGTCATGTGACCACTGGTAGGGGCCGCAGGAAGCAAAAATGTGTTTTGGCCAATAACTGTTGAGTTGTTTGCCTTATTTAAGTGTTTCCTTTGTCTCGTGATATCTTGGGAGATCCCATATCTGACATGTTAACTTGACGTGATATCAGCCATATTGATGCGGCCGCCATTTTGAATTCATGAAAGAAAGATCTTCACCAAATTTGCCGTACAGTGCCAAACCAAACCAAGCCTCACAAAAGTTGTCACATGTTTTTTTGATTTTCGAAACCGTTTGTTCAGTAAAGCCATTCAATTTAGGCAACAGAGCCACTAAACAGGAAGTTGGGTCATTTCTCAGCAAATCTTTGATGGATTCACACAACACTTGCTATATTTACATTTACATTTAGTCATTTAGCAGACGCTCTTATCCAGAGCGACTTACAGTAAGTACAGGGACATTCCCCCAAGGCAAGTAGGGTGAAGTGCCTTGCCCAAGGACACAATGTCATTTGGCAGAGCCGGGAATCGAACCGGTAACCTTCAGATTACTAGCCCGACTCCCTAACCGCTCAGCCACCTGACTCCCTATATCCCTGCTATATGTACTCATCACCTTGTTCTGAAGATGTCTAAATGTTTTTTGGGGTCATTTGATCTGCTTTGCCCCCTCATTGCTGCTTGCAGATATATTTGTAATTTCATTTTATTTAAACCCAGGGAGAAACATTATTTTTCAAGGTAGACCACAGAAGTGCAAGACTAAACATCACAGTGATCAAAAGCTGACCTGTTATGTGAAAAACAACGTAGTTTACTGTGTTTTGGATAGTTTTTGATCATCTTCAAACTATCTGGATCTATTTGGATGCTTAGCATCTCTGAATGAACAACAACTTGTTGTATGTGTAAGTAAGGAACTTTGTTTTGGCTGAAGATGTGGGGATCCACAGTAATGAAAATGGAGCGAGAAAGGCAGAAGAAAGGGAACAATCAGCATACTCCCCTGGAGTAAACAGTCAAGACAGATATGAGCAGACATGTGCATCAAACAAATTCAGTTTGGACTTTATTCACAGGGCACGCTGAGCTTGTTCCAATACAAAAATATTACACCCATCCTTGTCTCTTTGTTTGAAGGAAAGGTTAGTCTGATGAATGATGTACAGAATCCAAGAACTGTTAAATCAAGTTGTGTTATATCAATCCCCATGACAGGAAGAAAGCAAGGAAGGAAGTAAGGATGTGATGCTGTATGAATTTACAGTCAGACAGATATACATTGAAAAAGACAGAAACTCCTGTCATCGTAGAACAAAAAGAAAAGTGACCAACCAAGTCAACTTTCTCCTACTGAGCTAGCCATTCAATTGACAAAAATATTCACATTTTACACTGATCTTCCTTCAGTACTCTTCATCATACAATAGAATATGAGTAGTTTTGGGTCACACCAGTCCACTCTCCATCTTATAAAGAAGCCATCCTAAGGGTGTTGAGGTTACTACTCAGATGGGGCACATGTGTGGAGCATCTTATCTCCGCACAACAGCATGGCTGGCAGGAGTCTGGGTCTGTGATGAGATGGCTGTATGTCTGTGTGTGTGTGTGTATTGGTGCATGTGTGAAGAAAACTATTCTGGAGCCTACTGTGCATAGAAAACTGTAGGAAGCCAACAGAGGAAGAAAATCATGATGCACTTGATTTGTTTTGGGTCCGACTGTAGCATTTAATCTTTATATCTGCAACAGGAATAGATTTATGAAAAACAGGAGCGATGGATTAAGATTTCTGCCATTCACAAGATTCTCTTCACGGTCATCCAGGGTACTGTAGAATGTGTTTAGGCTACTTAGTAGAAACTATAATGTGTCCTCCTGAAAGCTGTCTGTGCTGTAGTATGTGCCCCATATATATGAAGCATTATCTGTGAGTTTCTATATACATCTATATGTATCTATATGTCAGGGACATTCCAATTGCATTGCTATAACCTTGTGTAAAAAGGGCAAAACACCAATAAAAGTCTCCACTGGAAAGATATTTCCGGTAACACAGCCGCCACAAGCTTTCATAACAAGATTCAGACGGACAGCTCTGTAAGGGAAGGACTGGATGCAGTGCAGTTCCTTGAAAATCTGCTAAGCCAGCTTATCAATCATGTATGTTGTTTTGGCACATTTTACTGTATGAAGGATGACAGACTCAGAAGAATGTGCCAATCAAAAGTAAATAACTGAACTTTTATTTGTATGTCCTTAGAGAGAGCTCCACTCAAATCTTTCTTGTGTTAACAAGGGTTAATGGTTACTAACAACAAATTCATGACAAATGCATTATGAGCGTGAAGATTGGGTTCTTTGGTTAGGAACCAAGACTTTCAAGTTAGATCATGTATTTGGTGGTTTGGCACAACTAAAATCAAACCATCTATTTCAATAGATTCCCATACTACCAAGATTCAACCAACCAAAGGAACAACATATATTAGCCGTATAAATCTTAGCCTATCAACTTACATTGGTAGATTATTTTCTGGGAAGCAGTATCCTGATAAATTGAGTGTTCTGGGGAAAGAGAAGAAAACAAAAATGAGCCTTCATTGTTGACCAAATACAGTTACTAGAATAGCAATATTTTCCTTCTCACACAAGCCAAGCAAAAAAAACAGCTCTACCCTGCAATATACTGTAACATTTTGTGGCCTACTTTCATGACAATCTCTCTTTAGACCGTCTATCTCCCCTTCCCTGTCTCCACCTGACAGAGCAGGTTACATCCTCATCAAATTCAACAGCCTTGACATTCTATAGAGGTTATTTCAAATATTACATTATAAGATCTCAAGAGGAATCTCAAATTACAAGCCACCATGTGTCCAAATGATACACAGGCATTTGAGGATCGTTCTGTTGCATTATGCGTGTGATTTTGTGTGTATGTGTGGGTATACAAAAAAAAAAAAAAAAAATGTTAGTGTGTGTTGGTGAGTGTGTATGTCAGAATTAACAAATTGCTCTATGCAGAGAGTGGGGCAGTTTTGTTTCAAGCGACAGTGGAGATTCAATGTCCAGTATCTTCCATTGTCTTACACATAGCAGAGGTTTGTACCTCGTCCATTGACAAGTGTGAATGTGTTTTTGTAATATTCCTTTCTTTTACATTTTGTTCACTAGTGCACAGTGCCCGTGATTAAGATGTCAGTGAAACACACAAATATAGATTCCTGGAATTATAGACAGGGCACAGTGCCCGCGATGATGTAAGTGACACGTACAGATTGCTCGAATTATAGATAGTGCAGTGCCCGTGATGCAGCTGGTGATGACATTTCTTCTCAGTAGCTGTGGTATCTATTTCTCATGATTTTAAACAAATTGCCAATGCTCTGGTACATTCATGCAAATGATTATATAACCAAAGGGGTGTTTGCATTAATTACATGTAGTCATTTAGCAGGAGCTCTTATCCAGAGCAACTTACAGTTAGTACAGGGACTTGCCCAAGGACACAACATCATTTCGCACGGCCGAGAATCAAACCGGCAACCTTCTGATTACTAGCCTGACTCCCTAACCGCTCAGCCATCTGAATGTTTGTATTTTTTCCTTTATGCTATCCAATGCTGGAAAATAGTCTTGTATTTTCTGTATTGCATTTGCATAAATAAAGACACGACAACTGGCCGAGGAGACTAAATTTGTACAAACATTGTTCCTGTCGTACGCCTGTTTGTGGATCGATATATCCATGCCTCAAGAAATCGACCAAGGAGGCTAAAATGGTAGGAACACCTAGAGGACCCTGAGGCAGCGAGGAAGATTGGAGGAAGATTGTGGCCGACTCCTCCCACCCTGGACACACTCTGTTTCAGCCACTCCCCTCCGGCAGAAGGCTGCGGTCCATCAGGACCAATACCACACGCCACAAAAACAGTTTCTTCCCATCCAC
Source organism: Osmerus mordax (assembly GCF_038355195.1). Taxonomy (NCBI): domain Eukaryota; kingdom Metazoa; phylum Chordata; class Actinopteri; order Osmeriformes; family Osmeridae; genus Osmerus; species Osmerus mordax. The sequence goes on along the minus strand of NC_090050.1, from coordinate 3,131,958 downwards.
TGTTTGCATCTTTAACAAGGCCAAGGGCTCACACTGACTTCAATGAGTTTAAACACATTGCAATTTGCAGTATATTACAATATTTGTATTTTTTGTATTTTTATATTGTAAATTATGGCTACTTTATAGTTTATTGTATATTTTATTTTAATTCTAAATCCACTTAGTATTTGCTGGACTATGTACACATACAAGTTTTTAAGATTCCTATATGTTTAATGTATGCACCTTCCTGCCAAAGTAAAGTCCTTGTCTGTGCAAACTTTCATGGTGATTAAAACCCTTTCTGATTCTGAATTACAGTTATTTGACTCTATGGGTTAAATCAGAGCAAGAATGGTCAAAGTAAGGTTAAATAAAATAAACATTTAATGACATTGCAAATGAATGAAATCAATTACAAGGCAAACATATTACAAAATGAAGGTTAACTCTTACCTACTCTACCATGATTATTGTAAGCCAGAGATAGAAAGCAAGAGGTGAGGAAGGAGGAGTAGGACAAGCCAGAGGAGAAGGTCTCAGGAGATTAAGAATCCACAGAACAATGCTTCACAATTCGTTTTATACCCAAGAACAACCAATCACACCACAATCTTGACCCTTATCAACATATGACTAGGAATGCTACAGTAGGTTACACAATGAGGTGTGAGAGCCATCAAGTTGAGACTCCATCCAGTAACTCCAGATTTTAGCCTATGAGAGGTGGGGACAAGATCAGCCTTTATTCTTCTGCCTTAAGTACACCATCTCTTGGTCAGTTTTTGGCACTTGCTTCATGAGATACAGTTTGTAAAACTCCTTTACTGGTAACTGGGAATACATGAGATTACATTAAATTCCACAGTTCCTCATGCAGAATTCACCTGCCATTAAATGAACATCTGTGTACAGCATCCATGCTCTGTTCAACAGGATCAGAATGTGCAAATCATTTTCTATTCATTATTCTCATCTTTTCAGTGTAACTGAAAATTCCACACAAGCCTGTAAATAAAAGTAGGCTACATGGGGAGAGAACTACCATAGTTAGGCATCTCTGCATCCATCTCTGCGGCAGCAGTAAACGTCTCTTCATCATAATCATCATCATCATGGTAAAAAGCATTCTGTTGGGGGTTACGGCTACTACAAGTTGAAATAGGCACCAACTGATATTTACTTTGTATCATGTTGAAAAATGATTAAAACCAAGGTGACGTATAGGTTACAATCACAAACTTATAGGCCTAAGCAAAATATGCCTTACCTGTTCGTAATATGTTTTTATATTTAATATAACATTGAACATGCTATTTTAAGTCCACCACTTTTTCACCTGTAATATTAACAGACAGTGTGGTTAAATGTTCAATGTATGGACTGGCTACTGCATTCAAATGTATGCATTGACTCGGCCAGCAATTGTCTCCCATGCTGCTACAGCCATATTGCTTTTTTCCGGAATATGTGCTCAGATTCACCATAAACACATATTAACACTTCCATCTGAAGTGTTGTGAAGTAGGATAACGTTTTTTGTCGGCAGGTGCTATAGTGAATCCTAGTATAGGAGCTCCATTGATGTTGGCTTTCAATAGTTCTCATGCCCACGTTTAACTCAGTGGACGTACTCCGAGTTGATTTAACAAATTAAAATCAGCTTTTCTGGAACCGAAAAGTCGGAGTTTCCGATTTTAAATTGAGTGATTTTAGAGTAAATCAACTCAAAGTTCAGGGTTAGGTTCACAGTTTGTTGAACCCGCTTTCTGGAATACCCCCCAGCACAGTACTTAAACCCTCACATGTTGTGTGTGTATATCTGACCTCTTCTCTGAAAGGGTAACTCTGGTGGAGATACCTACCCCAGTGCAACTAAGACATTAGCTTCCTGCCCTTTGTTCATGCCCACACAACCTCCCAAAACTCTAGTTATGGCTGGGCACTATGGGACTATGACAGCCCCAAAGAAGATGTTTTCAACTGTAACTAAAGGTTCTTATTGCGGGTAGATCAGCCTAAGTCTATGTGCTACTGTATATCACAAATTCTACTAACACTGCAGCCTTGATTTACCATGATATATTCCAATTCCAAAAGACAGCAACTGTGAAATAGACTCCCATAACCATGCCATACATGTTTGAGGTAGTGATTTATCCTGATGTGTCCCCTGCATGCTCCCAGCTGTGTGTATACTGTAAACACATGCACACAGACACACACACTCACATGAACGCACACACACACAATTTTTTATCCCGTAAAAAGATTATAATTGAGCAGCAGAATATTACATAGAAGATCACATTCTACAACCTAAATGGATTAAACAATGTGGAACAACACAAGAGTGGTTATATATTACATGGAATTTCAGTTACTGCCTGGGTGAGGTTTTAGTACACACACTGTTAAAGTCCTGTGTTGACATGACACATGAACACAAATAAAGCTTAAGGCAACTTTTAAAGGAAATTAGTTGATTAAATCATTTCTACTAGCGAATAAACCATGTTTTTTTTATTATTTTGTATATTTAGGAGGATTATTATATGCTTATCATAGGTGTAATCTATGTTATATGTTATGTTATGCCAGGTTGCTTTGCGTTGTCTTGTCCTAAGAATTTCAGTGCCCAGTCTGACTTTGTGTTGTTCTGTGCATCTGACAATAAAAGACGAACTTGAACTTGAAGTTTTAACCTATAACTGGATAGAGGAAAGGAAATTATAACCAAAAGTCTGCACATTATAAAAGAACAGCGTACAAATGTAGTATACTTAAGAATCTTCTGGACTTCAACAAGCTTTTCATACACAGAGCAAAAATATAGTACAGTGGGTCAGACATCCGTTGAGAAATACTGGTGTACCATTCATGAGTGTTTCAATAAAATGAATGTTGAAAGTCATTTACTCACTTTGCCACCAGATTTTCAAAGTTTTGGAACTGTGTAACTCCTGGCCCTTATCTTATAAGTGAATCGTAATGGGACGTACAGAGATACATACCCCCTGAGTTGGCAGACAAATTCCCATTCCCAAATTCCCATAAGATGTAATTACAACTCATTGGGTCAAATTGCTGAGATTCTGCTATTTGCAATTGCTCTTGCAACTTCAAAATGTAATTCCGTTTTGTAAGATTCAACTAATTCAAATGTTAGAAAGTATATAATAACTGGGAAATCTACAACTGAGGACAATACTGATGGTCTTCTAAAGTTCTCCAGCTCCTACAGTAATTGACGTATAGTCACCTGCTTTAGAGGTTAGCCTAGAGGTGTTACTAGTTAGTAGCCTGGTCCTTACCAGACTCTCTACATTGCATTTGTACAGAGAGTCTGGCCTCGCTCCATTGACAAGCGTTGACTTCCTTGTAGGCAGGTACTCGAAGTTTAAAACTATTGGATCTGCCCAGAGCCTCTCTGATCTGCCATAGCTAATAGCTAGCGTTCGCCTTAGCCAATTCCTTCACCACTACTGTAACAGAGCTAGCTGCCATAGCTGGAAAATCAAACTTTTCCCGAACCCCGTGGGGAGGAGGGCCACAACATCATGGCCACCAACAAAACTTTAGGCTTTAGCTGTTGGATATTCGGCAGCGTTGCCACAACGGACCGAATGGCTTTGCTCGCATCTTTCTCCGCCGCCATTACGGAACTACAACACAAACTAGCGCACAACATCAACGTCATCGTTCTCAGCCACTCCCGCTGTTCGCTGATTCACCGGTAGAAAATCAACCTGAAAAATCTGACTTATGTACCTCATGGCCAGACCTATGTACAGAAGCAAAAATAAAATTGAGCGGAAGTACGTAGGAGGGCAGAGCCAGGCTAACTAGTTAGCACATCTCCAGGGAAAGTACTTCAGACAATATTGTTAGAGACATTAAGGATGTAACGTTTATACTGCATAAAAGAATCAGCATTCTTTGCGTGCAGAAAGAGGAACCCCCCAAATGACCGGTCTCCCGGTCGTGTAGATTCACCCTCTACAACATCCGGAAGATCAGGAGATACCTGTCTGAGCATTCCACCCAGCTGCTAGTCCAAGCACTTGTCCTCTCAAAGTTGGACTACTGCAACTCGCTGCTCGCCGGTCTCCCAGCATGCTTAACCCGTCCTCTCCAGAGGATTCAGAACGCAGCGGCCCGTCTGGTCTTCAATCTACCCAGACGTTCCCATGTTACCCCGCTCCTCATCTCCCTCCACTGGCTTCCCATCACGGCCCATATCAGATTCAAGACTCTGGTACTGACCTTCCGAGCGGTGAATGGGACTGCACCCGACTACATCAAGTCTCTCCTCCAGCCTTACACCCCCACCCGCCACCTACGGTCTTCTTCTGACAACCGTCTGGTGGTCCCACCGCTCAAGAGCGCCCGGTCCCAACACAAGCTCTTCTCCTGTCTGGCCCCCCAATGGTGGAATCAACTCCCCACCTCCTTCAGGGACACTGACTGTCTCCCCACCTTCAAGAAAAGGCTCAAGACGCACTTGTTCCGGGAGTACAACGGCACTTAGGAATGCTTGGCTGGACCTGATGTTAGTTTCCTCCAGGATCACAATGACTCTTATTGAGAGACTTGTTGCTCTTGTTGGTTAGTTGTAACGGATTTAAATTCTTGTACTCGCTGTGAAATATTTTACTGTTGATTGTTTTTTCTACAGGTACACTCTTGCACTTTTGAGGTTCATGTTGTTTAATTGTAACTTGTTTAACTGCATGCTCTTATGGTTCTTCCCTTTGGCACTTATTTGTTTTTTCACAATGTATGCTTCATGTTTTGGCTGCTCGCAACGTTTGGGGCTATCTCGTTGTTATGATCAGTGACCTATACACTTTTGTAAAGCTCTCTCTTGGAAGTTGCTTTGGATAAAAGGGTCTGCTAAATGAATAAATGTAAACGTATGCCTATATGGTAGTTTGTAATTTCAAATGTTTAGGCATCACACATTATCTTTTATCTTAGCTACATAATTGTTAACAGTAGCCTACAATTGCAAAATGAACCTAACCTGTTTTTTCTTTATCAATGAAGTAAAGGTCTATAAAAAAGGACCTCGACCTACGTAGCCTATCGTTCACGTCAATCATGGCATGTCATTTTATTTTGATGAAGTGGTGGATGAGGGAGCTGCTTAAATGGAACGTTCTTTCTGGAAGAAGTCACGTGGCCGTGTGCATTGCTTTTTGCCGTGGTGGATCGATATAATCCATGTTCTACCTCTCGGGCTGTTTAAGAATAGGGGGCACGCGCACATAGCTTGACTACTTAAATCTGACTTGAATTAGTAGGATTGCGTGAGCTGAAATTGGCCTTTATGTAACTACTTTAGCCCCGCTTGACTTGTTAAGCTAATTCAAGTCAGGTTTGGGATTTTAAGTCCAGCTTTTTTGAGCAGCCTTTATGGAACAGGCCTCTGGTGGCCAAGTACAAGAAATGTCTGTAACATCTGTGATTGCCAACAAGGGTTTTTCCACCAAGTACTAAGTCATGTTTTGCAGAGGAGTCAAATACTTATTTCACTCATTAAAATGCAATTTTGACATGCGTTTTTCTGGATTTTTTTGGTTATTCTGTCTTTAACTGTTCGAATAAACCTACCATTAAAATTATAGACTGTTCATTTATTTGTCCATGGGCAAACTTTCAAAATCAGCAGGGGATTAAAAAAAAATCCCTCACTGTATGCACCCACCAAAAGAAACTGCCATGTTCCTTCCATATTGGGAACACAATAAGTAATTTTAAGGCCCAAATTAAGGTTGCATTCTCTGTTTACTTATTTTTACATTTAGTCATTTAGCAGATGCTCTTATCCAGATCTTATCCCCAAGGCAAGTAGGGTGAAGTGCCTTGCCCAAGGAAATAACATCATTTGGCATGGATGGGAATCGAACCAACAACCTTCTGATTAATAGCCCGACTCCCTAACCGCTCAGCCATGAGACTCCCATTTTTGTTTATTTGTATGTTTTGGTAGGCTAATCTAGAATTCTTTGTTAGAAATCAACAGTTTATTTTTCACAGTCAGTTCTTGCGGTACACAGTTACAAGTCTGCCAAGCTTTGTGTAGCTGCTTCTTATGGTTTATATGGTTGACATGTTAACAGATGCCCACAACAACCTCACTTTTGTGCAGTCATATGAAGACTTGGTTCAGAATGTACAATCAGACAGAAATCGATGAAATAATTATGCCATTTAGTTCTGTCAGGGTCTTACTGATCACTCCACAGAAGGCAACTTCACAGAGCACTGACTCTACAAAAGGAGATCCCATTAAGTCCTGACAAGTCCACTATTCATTCAAAAATGGTTTGGCGTCTATTTCTACTGGTCTGGATCAGTCTCTTTGTAGCTGGTTTGAAAATGATCTGGTCTGAACAGGAACAGACAGAGCTCAATGTGTGTCTCAGGAGTCAAATCAGACTTTCAAACTGAAAGGGAGTTTTGCAGAGTATATTTGAGTAATATACGGTTGAATGTAGTCTTTTTTATCATTCTTTTCCCCCTTTTAATTTGCCATTGTTGTACTGTTAAAGGCTTAAAAGACCAGTGAACGTGTAGGTTTTGTACCTCATGTACGGAGATCTGTTGCAAATGTTTCACTTATGATAACTACAAATCGATCCAAACCGATCTATAGTATATATAATACAGTGTCTGTCTGCAGTGTACATCTTTATTGTTTAAGTCACATAACAAAAGAAGAATTTTGCAGTTGGAGACACCAGATGGCAATTGTTGAACTGAAGCTAAGTGTTTTAGTCATGAACTAGTTATCTTTCTTCACGCTCTCTCACTTGGGCTCTCTCTTTCTATGCCTATTTTTCTCTGTTCTTCTCTCTCACAACTGACATTTGTAGGACAACGTATCCTGCACCGAACTCTCAGAATAGACTTTGACTAAGAAACAAACAGCACATTCATGCACAGCAAAAAAGCCCTCAGAAGAAAAAAAGTGGAATGGATTGATAGTACACTTCTAGTATTCAAAATAAAGTAAGGTGGTTTTTCAATTGTCAGCTGAGGATAGCAAGAGTTCTTGCAAAACAGCATGTAATGATCAAAGTAAAAAATAAAAAGGGTTACTATCCCTAAAAAGCCACATTTTCTATGTTCTCTCCAGCGAACAGTAACGAGATTCCTCTGAAGCACAGCATTTTTTTGCAGAAGTGTGAACCTCCTCTTTGCTATTTTGCCTGAGCCAGGAGGAAGAGTTGAGGGAGAGCATAATAATATAATATGATAAAGAAGCCTACTCAAACAAACCAAGTATCCTTTGGCCTCAGAAGAGCAGCAATAAAAGATGTATTGATATTAACCTTTAATAGAAAGAAGGTTTATAGCACACCACCTCTGGTACTCATCTAGATATACACAGACTAGAAACAGTTATTTGCCTGCCCTTCATAGCCATGGGTGTTGAGCAGATACATATTAGACACACTGACATACAGCTACTTCTTGTTAGGAGTCATGCAAAGTTCTATTCCCACTCTGAGAGGGTAGTTTCAAAACAAAGTGGATTTGTGAACAATCACTACTTAATCGTTACTTAAAAGTGAAAACAGACAGGATGTGATATATAATAACGCATATAATTAAACAATGCCATGCACAAAGTGTCGCTATAATAATAGGTGTCTGAAAATAATGTTAGGCCATGACACAACATGTGTGTTTAAATAGAGAAACTAATAACTTTGGCCATCTGATTTTGTACTCCCTTAGTGAATTAGTGATTAGGTTTATGGATAATACCGTATTTTTGGGGAAATAAGCCGTGTTTTCTATAAACTGCACCCCACCAGAATGGGAGCTTTGTGTTTGTAAATCTGACTATAAACCGCACTGGAATATATGCTGCACTTGATACGGGAACAATGATACCAAGCAATGCACGAGTACAGGCTATCTTACAGCATGCCGTTGCGACACACTTAAAAAACGAAAGTGCGTAATGTATGTTTTCTATTGCCCGGGAATTAACTAATATTTCCGACGATCCAATGGCATTGCAAAGCAAGACATTAGGACCCATTGGCTATGTAAATGTGGTCTTTCAAAAAAAGAGAGCTAAAGGATGTTGTAATTTTAAACCGGCTCTTACAGGGACCAGCCTCTAGCCTGGCTCTGCCCTCCTACGTACTTCCGCTCAATTTTGATTTTGCTTATGTACTAGGTCTGGGAATTCGACACATAAGTCGGTTTTCTCAAATCAATTTTTTGTAGGGCCAATCAGCGAACAGAGGGAGTGGCTGAGAACGATGACGTTGATGTTGTGTGCTAGTTTGAAATGTAGTTCAGTAATGGCAGCGGAGAAAGATGCGAGCGAAGCCATTCATTCGGTCCGTTGTGGCAACGCTGCCGAATATCCAAAAGTTAAAGCCGGAGCAAGAACAATCTTTGCTAAGTTTTGTTGGTGGCCATGATGTTGTGGCCCTCCTCCCCACGGGGTTCGGGAAAAGTTTGATTTTCCAGCTACGGCAGCTAGCTCCGTTACAGTAGTGGTGAAGGAGCTGGTTAAGGCGAACGCTAGCGATTGGTTATGGCAGATCAGAGTGGCTCTGGGCAGATCCAATAGTTTTAAACTTCATCAGAGTACCCGCCTTCAAGGATGTTAACGCTTGTCAATGGAGCGATCCCAGACCCCTTTGCACAAATGGAATGTACCAGGGTCTGGTTAGGACCAGGCTAACAAGCCTCACCACCACAAGAAAAATGTAAAATCGGGGTATAAGGGGTGCTTTTCAGAAAGTAAATGTTGGGTTGACCACTAAACTGCTCAATTGACAGACACAAAAGAGAGTTCTCCAACACATACACACGTAAGCATTTACGAGGCAGTGTGTGTTTGTAGTTATTTCAGGGTGAAAGCCTGTGGATCCTTTTTGTAGGGAGGGCATTCTCCCTCAAAAATATTATATTTCTTACATTTCTTCACAGGGTAAGATACTGTTCTGAAAGGTCATTTATTAAGGGTAACAAACCAACAGATGTATGCAATAACAAATAAAAACTGTTCATTGGCAGAGCCATACCCACAAATTACATTGCCAAAGGCTTGTTCTTCTATTCTGTAACTTGACAGTGGCTAGCAATGCAGTAGCAGTTTACAGCTTCTGCTCTGAAGCCACTATGAGGGGATACAGGAGACGTATAGCACAAAGTCAACACAAGAATCCATTCTGGAAGCCATTTTCTCCTGCATGGAAGCAAGGTTGTTTCTATGAATGGTGTTGTTCTAAGTACTGACTCCCTTGTTAAATCCCATACCCCCTAGGCTCCAGCCCATTAATATTATACTGGATTACATACAGTACACCAAATCAGTTTATGTTCACAAGTAGCCATGACTAACATATACACAGTGTTTATTGATCTGTTCCTAACCTTACTTGCCTGTGTGCAACTGTTAGCGTAGAATGAATGTGAAGTCCAGCTTAAGTGACTGAAGTGTTTATCAATTCTAATTGATTAATTAGAAGAAATAAAGGAGATGGAGGAGAGCAAAAGAAGGCGTTGTTATCCTTGTAGTTGATATGCTACAGTATCTCATTATATAATTATTTGTAGTTATTATTTATATTAGTTATTAGCATTATTAGTGAGTAAAACTCTAAAATTATTCCAAAATATTAGGCTGATATGCTATTCTAATCCCACTTAGTACTTCTAGTTTATGTACCCTTAGTATAGATAGTCCACATATTAAAATTTTAGGTATATGTTTATTGTATGCACCTTCCTGCCAAAGCAAATTCCTTGTCTGTGCAAACTTTCATGGCGAATAAATCCCATTCTGATTCTGATTCATTCTAACGGTAAACAGGCTTGAAGAAGACATCTGGACTGTCCTCAAGTGCAAGCCGTAACATCTGTTCATGCTTTCTGTTTATGTTCAACAAGGTTGTTTGTGAATGGCACAAGGCTATTCTGTACCAATGAGCAGGTGTTCCTTCAAGGCCTGCTTAATTACAAGCTTGCAGTTGATGTAATCACTTAACCCTTGTGTTATCTTTGGGTCATTCTGACCCATCAGTCAGTGACCCACCGTCGTATTGCGACAAATTTACCGCATACAAAAACAAAGTGAAGCATTTTCTTTTAACCGTTGTGCTGTCTCAGACCCCCCACATTACAAAGGTTAAAATAAAATAATTTTTATTTGTTTTTGTATTGAGTAAAATTGGGTAAACACAACGATGGTTTGTTAGGGGTCATGTGACCCGAAGGCTTAACTTGTCTAAACTGAGGGGGAAATAAAGTTGGCAAAGAATTTCAGGCGTTTGATTGATACTGTGATTTAGATTAAAATAATTTCATGAGATACACTGTTTTCACTTTCAATTTCTGAAGTCAGAGTATCTTTTTATTCTATCATATGAGTCATTTGGATTGCTTGTTTGTATATAAGTTATGTGTGGAGCATAATTTGGGGCTCTTCACTAAATGTATTTGCATTGACTGTAAATTTTGATGGTGAGACTGCTCAGGTAACATTACTTTGATATGCTGAATGAATCAATCACTGTATTTGTGTAGGGTACAGGCATCAAATGTAATTTAGTAAATGTTAGACTGAGGCCATGTCCACACTAATAGCCTACATTTCTGTTTGAAAACGCATTCTCTCCATTTTGGGCTGCCGTACACACTGAGATGGCGTTTTTGTCCACGAAATCTGAGTTTTTTGAAAACGCAATCCATAGTGGATACATTTGAAAACATAGTCTTTGCGCTGTAGTGTGGATTGTGAAAATGATGCATTTTTATGCTGCGTTCCATTTGTCATAGGAAGTCTCAACTCAGAACTGGGAATTATCACACCCGAGTTTACCCGAGTTGATCGTGTTCCAGAATCCCAGTCGAATCCAAGTCGTAAAACAATATGGTGTAACATGTATTACCATTATAGTAGCTACATGTTCGTAAAATTCCTGACGAGTCAAGAGCTAGCCGGAGGACATACATCACTGCAAGCATTTTTTTGCGACACCAGTTGATAAAAATGAATTACGCTGTATTTCATGCATACTAACACTGTAGCAACATGTCCACAAACACAAGTTAGACAGTATTTGTACTTACGACAATTGTTATGAGACACAAATATACAGAATTGCTCAAATAAACAGTCAAACTACATCTTCTACTACTGTTTATATGCGGTGATGCCATCTTGGATTTTGAACTCTTGCAACGGTCTTGCAAGACCGCGAGGACGGAGAACGAATTGAGATGCGTGTATTCTTGGCTATTATCTTGCAATGACTTGTGGGATATCAGATGCATTCTCGCTGGCCAAGTCACCAACCGATGCATCCTCGATAAAAGGGGCGGATCAAGAACACTTCTGGGTATTTTTTGCGTTCTTGGTGATTTGTGTTATCTGGATTGGAACCGTACTTGGGCAATGAAAGATGACATCAAACAAGTTCGCAAGGACACAAGAACAGAAAAGAACTTGGATTGATAAACAGCCTCAGTTTCCAATTGTATCTACTTTGGAGTGTGTTTTCAAAAAGCAGCTTCCACCTGAGGGGCCGTTCCATTTGTCACTTCCCAGAAGTCATTGCATTGCAATAGCTAAGAACTCACGCATCTCAAATCGTTCAAAGATTGTTCTCGCAAGGACGCTTGACAAAAACGTTCTTCTCAAGAACACAAGTAGGCTTACGTTCTTAGCATTCTTTGGATTGATAAACAGGCTGTGTTTTCCATTTTACTCATATGAGGGTAAGGAGAATTCTGTTCACAACTACAAACATGTGGTACCCTCTAATATAAAGTCTTTGTCAAGGGAAAATCCATGTGTCTCGTTCATGAAGCATACTGTATGGGCCAGTGTGTCCACTAACAAGCAGCTTAATAAGTTTTGACTTAAAACTGCATATTTTCTATCCAGGGTTCCCTTCATTTCTCTCTCTTTACTCAAGCATAACCTTTCAGCTTTATTTTCTCCCTTCATCCGCCTTGTGGATCCAATCCTTTCTGTCTTTTTACTCTTGTTTTCAGACTTGGTTTTACAAAGTGCTGTCCTCCACTTTCTCCCCCATCTCTTTCTCCAGCCTGATGATTCTTACTAGCCCCCCCCCCCCCCCCCTCCCTCCATCTCTCTCTGCCTTTCCCTCGCTGGCTGTTCAAAGAGCTTTAAAGATGCCCAAGGGCTTAACCACTTTGACATTATTACAGTAGCCTCACTCAAACCAAGCCAAAGCCAATGAGCAGCTTACATCTTTGTCACAGAGGCTTTTCCAGGAAGAGATGCTCCTTCAATGATATCAAAGGACCAATATTTAGATTTAATTTTCTAGACCAAACAGTCAGTGTCACACAAGTAAAAAGCACATTTTTTACTTCTTGACCATTGCATTGTAATGATCACTGTAATGTTTTATTGTAGGCTACGTAAACATAACATTTTGACCATAAACATTAGCCTGACGTTGTCATACTCATAATTCTAGTCAGAATATGAGTCTGATACTGCTCCATTGGGCTGTGAAAAAAATCCCTCTTCACTCAATTGGATAGACCTACAACCAATCAGAGCCGAATACTGGATCGTGTTTCTCTGTTCCTCTTTCAAAATTAATGCGCTGTCGATGTCTTCTAAAACAGACTTGATGGCAGAATCTACACATCTCAGCTCTCCAGTGGCAGCCATGTTTGTTGAAAACAAATTCAACCCAAGCGCTCTTTGGTGACGTGGTTGATTACGTTACTGTTGATCATCTGTCCATCATCGTATGAAGCCCGCCCTGACAATTTGATTGGTACGAAAAGCTCTTGTTCGGGCATAGTTCTTCCCCAACGGAGCAATGCCAGACCAAACTTCCTGACCTAAAATTTTGTGGGCGGGTCTAAGTTTGGTTGGCACCCAGGCTACATAAACATTTTAAAGGGTTGAAAACTGTCATGATTGTAATCTTATGCAATCTTTACCTAGGTAAGTGCTGCATGCTGTTGTCATAAAATCTGATTGGATTAGATCAATTCACTTGTCACAATGGAAGACATACGACTCACAACATGACACAATACAACACAGCCTCACTCATGGTTGTTTGGACAATATTTAACCCCCTACAGCATCATACTCAAAAAACTTGAGTCTGTAATTGCTGCAAAGGTGCTTTAACAAAGTATTGAGCAAAGGCTGTGAACAGGCCCGGTTCTAGCCCTCTTTAGTAGGAGGGGGCAATGAGACATTTTGGGGAGCCAATTTTTCAAAATCATTTTAGCAGTTTAAATCTTCAATATAATACAAACGAAGAAACTTTGAGTACAATGTATTTGATCTTTGTATGGTTAGTCTGTATTGTTGCTTATCCTCCTTAATGACTGACAAGAAAAAAATATATAAGGTGTGGCATTTCAATCCGAAAATAGTGGTGAAAATATGTACATAAGTATTCACAGCCAGGCCCTGTGCTAAGGGGGGGCTGAGGGGTGCACTGCCCCCCCCCCCCTCCCCCAGATGTTCCTTGTCCCCCCCTAGCAAAATGATTTCAAATTAATGGGAAACATGACAGTAATCCAATATCCATTGCAGCAACACAAAAATGTGGTAAACTAAATTCACTAATTGTTGTTACAGTTTGTAACCTGCACTCTTCATTTAATGTCTTGATTTGATTTGGTCTTGATTTTTAGGACATTATTTGATTTGACTACACTGACACATTCACAAAGCCAGATGTGTGTTTGTGTCTGTGTGTGTGTCTGTGTGCCCTAAATTCCTGTGAGTGATATTGCTCTTTAGGAAGGTGTGCTGTTGGAGAATTCTAGACTTTTTTTCAGTCAAGGAGCTGTGTTACCAAGTCAGGCCCAGTGACTCATGTCAGTTGAGGAACAATGCTCAGTTCATGGAAAATACACACATACATACACACAGTTTAACAGCTGCATGTGTACATGTGTACATATGATGCAATATCCATATAAGCTAAATATAATCAGAATGCATAAGCAGGAGTTCTTATGATATAACTTTCAACATGGGGATGTGTTGTAATCTGAATGCTATAACCACGTCTATAAGCCAAGCTATTACTTCATGAGCTGCTTACCTACTGTATACTTCACAAAACTGAGAAACATTTGACGTGTACTACACAAGTAACTGCACAGGAAGTTGCTGTTCAATGTTTTTAATAATGAACCTTACTTTATGTAGTTTCCTGAGTTGTGTGTATGTGTGTGTGTAAATTACAAATTGTCTTAACACAGTGCTAACCAGATCAGCATGCTAGTAAGACATTTGTCAATAAAATGTCTTACTATGGTCAAGAGACATAATATTTTTAAATCAGTTTGCCTTTAAGAGATTATTGATTTTGTGGACTGTTGTTGAAGTGTATTAGAGGTAGGAATTTGATTAATTTGATTGGAAGAATTAGATGATAATATGTGGAAAATACATTCAAATGAAAGATTATCGCTTATCAATAACATTTAACAGCAACAGGATGGATTGTGATATGAATCTATCAAAAACACTGAGTGCCCAGTGCCTAAGCAGATATAGATCTTTAAAAAAAAATGTTGCTTTACTATATATGGAGAGACAGAACCATTAGAGCTGACATTGGCTGTTTATGCTGTAATCGGTGACCTGAAAACTGACCAACTAGGAAATATACAGGGATATACAGATAAAAACCATTGCCACGATATGACTTTAGGGCAACATAGTCCTCTTATTGTCTCATGACATACAGTAGGCCTGCTCTATATTTAGCTTTAGGTTGTTTTCCTAAGTGTCCTAAATCAGATACTAAAAGTTCTACATTCCTTACATTTATGGGACTTTACTTTTTGTACACTTGCATGTACTATAACACAATCAATAATAAATCTGACTTGATCAGTGACAAAGAACATAATTGGTGCCACACAGTAAACAAAATAAATCATATCTAATACATCTGGTCACCAAAACCACACTCAGATTGGAAATACTCAAATACACAACACCAAACACCATCTAAAATCAATCAAAAACCACAGTAGCTCCCACTCAAGCAAGAATAAACTTCTGCTCTCATTTCTAGAAGTCACATTTCACTTGACCTGTCAGCTTGATTATCACTCTCGCCCTTGAAACCCAAACAAAAGGCACCAGTCTTTTGAGAACATAAAACATTTGTCGACAAACGGAGATGTGCAAGAGCAACAGCAAGAAAGAAGAATTGTGTGGTATCAAAGTACAACATGAATCTAAATGTAAACTGGAAATGCTTTTCATAAGAAATCTACTGCCAGTGTAAACTCAAACTGAGTCAAGGCTGGAAAGAAGCAGTTTGCCGTTGACAGCAGCTTAAATCTGAGATGAGGACCAAATAAGGAGCACTTCATCTTTAACGTTCCATCAAGAGAAATTACTCTGGCACTGTAATTTACCCAGTCACCACTGATAATTATAGAGGATTATTCCTCCAAGCTGTTTGACCCACTGTCTAAATTGACTTATAATCTACAAATCTAAAGCCTTCATTGACATAATTATGTCAGCAGCGTGCAGGAATGCACAGGTCAATGACTACTTATTCCAAAAGTAAACAAAAACATACATTATTGCAAGTCATTAAATTACTATGCTAACCCATTTTCCACAATGTCAAGTGTTAGGCGTCACAAGAGTATTTTACTCTCCACTAATCATTTCACTCCTGTTTAGTAAAGTGAAGGATACGCAGTTCTGGCTAAGAGTGGGTAGTGATCTATATACATGTATGTTGAAAAATGATTGTGTGGAATATCAACTGTATAAATAGATACAGCTGTGTGTGTGTTTCTGCATACTTTATTCCACAACTAATGATGCCTGAGGTATTAGCAGTAGTACAGTGGACAACTAATATTTTGCATGTTACTCACACATTAATGAATAGTCATTACCGTATATGTGTTATGTAGTACTGTATGTGTGCTGTGTGTGTGTGTGGTATGTTGTATGTATGTTTTTTTTCTTCACATGCATTGTAGAAGCACCGTGTGTGTACGTGTTTATGGTTCAATGAAAACATTCTCTCTCTTGCATGTGTGTTTGTGTGCTTGTATGCACTGAAGACTGTCACGACTATGACGTGCAAGAGGCGGATCTGTATGTGTGGTGGGTGTGGTGTGTGTGAGAAAGAAGTGTGTGTGTATCCATGTAAGTGCATTAGAGAGCAAACAACCATGCATGTGTCCCTCTAGGTCTTTTTGAGCCTCCTGCAGTAAGCGCCTCCAGTCACTAACACTGTTCAACCAGATGGGAGGCTGAACGCACAGCAGATGTGATCCTTTCCAGAGTCCCCCACAGGAGGTCACGGTCAGCTGTGGCTCAACAACAAAAATAAATAAACTTTAACTTAACCATCCACTCCATCATCCAGCCTTTTATCAACATCCCTCCATCCAGATTTAGCGTAGACAGCAGGTGTTCCAAATACTAAACCCAGACCGGAATCACCAGGATCCAAAAAGGCTTAAAGAAGGAAATTGTACAGTAACAAAGGGCCATTTAGTGGATGAACAAATGGGTTAGAGTGGGAGCACAAATGGGCTTGGAGAGGGACATACTGTATATAAGGGTGAAAGGGTAGGGGATATGTTAGTATGAGTGTCTGTGTGATACTGTTAGTATTTGTGCGATGATGAGTGGTAAAGAGAGTCAAACTTTTCAGTCATTTCAGACATGATAAAGGTGCTTTGAGTTCAGCTGTTGTTTTTTTTTTCTTCACTTCATTCCATTTTATTCAATCTTTACACTGTCATGGACCAGCAATACCTTTTTTTGAGGTGTATGAAAGAGAGGAGTTTCTTTTATCTTCTGTATATAAGCAAACGTTTGACAAAAATCACATGCTTCCATGTTGATTGGAACACGATACAGTGAAACCAGGATAAATGGAGAGCAGGTCTACAGTACATAGATAAATATAGATACAAATATATTCTGACGGCAGCATCCCTGATGGTGCTGGCAGAGTGATTAGGTGAGTGTGCATCCTAGCACACACAGTGTGTGTGAGTTTATGTGTAGCAGGATGTGGGAAATCTGGGCAGTCATGTTTTAATAAGGCTTTGCGTGTCAACTGCTTGACATTCAGACATCCAGTTGTGACATGATGGCGGTACTAAAGCTAGGGCTAGCGATGGCCTTAATCTAATTCACTCAGTCAGTGGGGCTTAAGGCCGGTTTATACTGGCCACAAAGAGAACAACGGGCGGAGTTGAGCTTTGAGAGAATGCATGATTCCTTGAATTCTTTCTCATCTGGTCCTGCGGGCACTAGACCTCAACATAAAAATCACATTGAGGATAGATGCTAGTAGCCCTCTCAGCATCAAAAGGGAAGGTGGTTTGTAGAACACAGATCAAGTACTCCACAGACAAATCTTCCCAAAGTTCCATCTGGTTGTAAGGCAAGGCATTGTGCATTCCCTGCTTAAAAAGGACCATGTAATCAGCTCTCCATGAAAACTCTACTTGGACTCAGCTGTGCTGTATTTTGTGATAGACAAAGGCTTTCGAAAAACTAAGGGCACAATAAGAATAATGTACCTCAGTACCAAAATTGGTATAATAATTAAAAAGTGACTTCGTCACAGGCAGGGTTTAACTAAACACATCACGCTGACCATCACATGCTAGATTTAAAGGCTTCAGGCAACAGACTCACTAGGGTTACACACTAGCTAGCATGAGTGACAGCTACCTGCTACCCACTATAATCACGTTTTCCCTTGGGAGTGCTAATGAGCTGTACACTTGGTAACATCTGGAACCTGACAACCTCCCAATGATAATCACATTATTCTACATCCTCATCAAAACAGGTAAGTACACTTAATGCATAATATCTCCACTCTATTTTAAGGTAAGAAACAAAGTCTCCAAACTGCGCAATTCTTTGTTCAAAAAAGATTATAATACTCTCTCTTATTGCCTGAATTGAATGAGAGCTGTAAAGCATTCTTTTGTGGGGTTTTTGCAGCTATTTTGGTGTGTCATGGGAATTTCTTAGGTGGCATTCAGAGGTAAGTAAGGTCATACTAACCAAAAAGGTTCAAGGACACTAGGAAGAGAGCAGCCGCATTCACGGAGAAGTGCTCTGAAGTTTCAATCTTTTGGATAGTTTTTGATGATATTACTCAGAATCAAGTACTTCTGATTGGGGCAAAGTGGATCGACCACAACCACAAAAAGGTACAACCTGAGGGACTGAAGCCCAAGGAGAACAGAAGTATTTTTGGCCGCTCTCCCAGACTGACCACAGGCAAACAAGCTAAAGCTTGTTCCCTGTGGAACTATGGCTTGCAACGACTGCAAAATACGTACCAGAGGATAGCCGAACTGGATCTAAGAGTCAGAACCCTCTTAGATATCAGAGAGACCGAAGACTTTATAGATTCCATGCTACCTTCCATGCTACCTAGCCCGGAGGCTAAGCTACCGGCTAATGAGCCACCCTTGGAACCTGCTTTCTCTCCACCGGCCGGTGGACCAGATGAGTCATGGGCCTGCTCTCGGCATTAAACCAGAGGCCTAGCGTCGCTTCTACCTTCATCGGAGAAGGGACTGGCACCAAAGATAAAAAGCAAAAAAAAAAGCTAGGCAGAAACTCTTCCCGCATCACCTCTCCTCCTGTCCCGCTCAGAAATAGATTAGAACCACTGGGAACTCTCTCTCCCTTGTGTGTGGAATCCAAGGCGAAGAGGCACAGGAGTGCTAGCCACGCAGCTGACAAACATGAAGGGCCCAGATCGCCGACACACCATGATGGTAGCTACTACACAAATGCAAATCCAACACCGACACAACATCGTCTGCTGCGACCGGGAGTCCCCCATTTCACTCCAAGCCCCTCTCGGACCACTCGGGGCGCTATTCGACCCCCTATCAAGTCTAATCAGACAACAATACCACAGGATTATCAAGAACTAAGGTATGCTAAGGCTACCCACTAGGGCTGTCCCCACTCAGTCGTCGATATGCTCTTGGTCGACTAAGATTTTTTTAATCGAGCTGCCGTATGGCAATGTGAGATCTGATTCCCGCTTGTGTCACCATTGCTGAATTAAAGAGATGTTCTACAGAAATTGTAGGTTATATTATTTAAGACAAATAAAGTTTGTTTTGTTTTTTTGCACACGGCACGATTAGTCGATTATTTCGATTTTCAGAAGTGTTTAGTCAAGTCTTGGTCGACCAAAGAAAATCTTAGTCGGGGAGAGCCCTACTACCCACAGCCCATTAGCACAAGGTGCTATTATTGCTAACCCAAATAACCTAAGAACTGGTTCCGTAGCTACTGATAAGGCAAATGTTGGAAATGCCACAGATGGCCACTATCTTGATCGGAGATGTCATGACAGCACATGTTAAACTGGCAAAGACAGAAAATATTTGTCTTAGCAACACATCTGTTGAGGAACTGTCGTCAGAGGTACAAACAATCCTCAACAATAAACCAAACAACCCCAAGATTATCATCCACACTGGCTCGTTTGATATCCTGCACAAAAAACCTGGCACTGAAATACTTTAAAAAAAACATTTCACCCAGCTACTGAACACACTCATCAGATATCAAGATGTATTCATCAGTGAACCGATGAAACTGGCTCTTCTAAATGTTAGATCACTAAATAACAAAACATTTCTAGTTAATGATCTGGTCAAAGAAAACAACTTAGACTGCATCTGTCCAACAGAAACCTGGCTAAACAATGACACGGCAACAGAAACATTGATAGAAGCGTGTCCGCCCGATTACAGCTTTCACCAAGTTTCTAGGAAATCAAAAAGAGGTGGAGGAGTCGCAGCTATTTTCTCATTAAAACTGTTGTTCAAAATCACTGAGCTAGGTGAATTTACATTTACATGACATTTAGTCATTTAGCAGACGCTCTTATCTAGAGCGACTTACAGTAAGTACAAGGACATTCTCCCCGAGGCAAGTAGGGTGAAGTGCCTTGCCCAAGGACACAACGTCATTTTGCACAGCCGCGAATCGAACCAAAAACCTTCTGATTACTAGCCCGACACCCTAACCGCTCAGCCATCTGACCCTAATTTGCATCAATTGAATATCTTGCTATAGAGCTCAAAACCGAACCGTTTTAAACAGAGACTTAAATATCCAAGTAAATAAAAAAGCAGACCCAAGAACTATTGAGCTCTTAAATCTCCTCGACAGTTTCGATCTAACTTAACACATAACAGATCTGTGTTAGACTCTGTTGCACCACTGGACCAAACCAAAAGGAAGTCTACAAGCAGAACCTCCCCATGGCTGAGAAATAAAAATGTTAGTGAAACGAAAAGAAAATGGAGGAAAACAAAGAACACTATCCACTACAATATCGACAAAGATACACTAATCACCAATAACAAAACCATCCGTCTAGCAAGGAAAGAATATTTTTCCAACATTATTACAGAAAATGCCAAGAATTCCAGAGTTCTCTTCTCCACCATTGACCAGCTGCTAAACACTGGCCCTGCCCCCCCTACATCCTCAGCAGTTAAATGTGAAGCGCTTACTTTGTTCTTCAAGAACAAAGTAACTTAGACAGGAGCTAGTATCATTAATAGTGGAGGTGAAACTGACATCGGTAGATCCTGCAACATAAACATTTGCACATTTAAATGTATCACACTAAGTGAACTTTCCAAAATCGTCAGCGAATGTAACTCCACAACCTCAGATATTGATCCTATACCCACAACATTCTTTAAGCGAGTGTTTGATGGTGCCTCAAGTCCGGTGCTAGAGATTATAAACACATCCCTTAGAACTGGCGTCTTCCCAGATGCCTTCAAAACAGCTGTTGTAAAGCCCCTATTAAAGAAACCCAAACTGGATAACAGTATACTTGCAAATTACAGACCAATATCAAACCTTCCATTTATTAGTAAAGTACTGGAAATATAGTAGTAGTCCAATTAAATTATTTTCTTGAAGAAAACAACATCCTGGAAGTCTCACAGTCAGGTTTCAGGAAATATCACAGTACTGAAGCTGCTCTCACCAAAATAATTAGCGACCTCAGACTAAAGTCTCTATTATAAACTGCAAGTGGCAGCTCGGATCTAAGACGGATTCGAGAGACTGCAGATAGAGTGCGGCTAGTTTGGTTTGTTGTATGTTTTAGATCAACACTTGTATTACTGTTTTTGTTGATTTTATGTAAAGCACTTTGAGCTGCAATTCTTGTATGAAAAGTGCTATATAAATAAAGTCTTACTTACTTACTTACTATCCTTATCCTGTTAGATCTCAGTGCAGCATTTGATACCATTGATCACGACATCCTAATTAGTAGACTGGAAAAGCTTATTGGGTTCACGGATAGTGTATTGAACTGGATGAAATCTTATATCAGAGGAAGGAAGTTTTATGTTAGTTTAGGAGACCATAGGTCTAAGAAACATGAGAACTGCTACGGGGTTGCTCAAGGAAGCTGCTTAGGTCCATTACTTTTTTCTCTTTATATGTTACCACTCAGCAACATAATCAGAGAATATAACATAGATTTCCATAGCTATGCGGATGACACACAACTATATATATATCCACTGAACCAAACAATGCAACAGCCATAAATGCCATTACCAACTGCTTGTCGGCAATAAACAAATGGATGAATGATAACTTTCTTAAATTAAATGAAGACGAAACAGAAGTCCTACTATGTGGCCCCAAATCCAAAAGAGAGATGCTAACTTAGAATCTAGGAAGTTAACCCCCTGGCTTCACCAGAGGTGACAAGTCTCGGTGTAATCCTGGACTCAGATTTTTATAGACCAAAAAGCTGTCTTTCACCTGAGGAATATAGCAAAGGTACAACCATTCATAAACCAAAATGATGCAGAGAAGTTAATTCATGCTTTTATATCCAGCCGGCTGGACTACTGTAACACACTTTTCGCTGGTCTTCCCAAGAAAGCTACTGAAAAACTACAGCTCATTCAAAATTCAGCAGCTAGATTATTAACCAAAACTAAAAGGAGAGAACACATTAGTCCTGTCCTAGCTACTTTACACTGGCTCCCTGTTACCTTCAGAATTGACTTTAAGGTCCTTTTCCTCACATACAAAGCTCTAAACGGACCTAGCTACATTGTTAACTCTCTTATAAACTACACACCAGCTAGAACACTGCGATCATCAAATGCAGGCCTATTAGAGGTCACTAGAAGCATTCATAAGAAGATTGGTGACAAATTACCCATAAATATTAGGGAAGCAAACACGCTAGACATTTTCAAAAGACAGCTTAAAACCTATCTTTTTACCAAAGCAACCAACTAATTTTATCTCAGAAGGGTTTTACTACTTTTTTTAGTTTTATATAGTTTATATTGTTCTCTCACATATCTTATTTTTATTATTTATTTATTTTTGCCCCCCTAAGGATCCGTCAATATTTGGACTACATAGACAACGTCGGTGTCAAAAGTTTCGTCTTGTTAGCGATTGAGTTGCTTGTATATTTATTTACGTTGCGTTGCATGGTTTAGACTGAAATTCAATTTTTGTGGCAAAAAGTGCCTTATGTCTCAAAGGGTACTCTGTGCCTCAGTGTTAGCAACGACGCATGGATACAACATGCATAGATGTGCTGTTGCTCAGCGAGTATCGTGCTGTGGTGTACTAGCAGCATCATACATCGAAA
The DNA here is from genome assembly GCF_038355195.1 of Osmerus mordax. Taxonomy (NCBI): domain Eukaryota; kingdom Metazoa; phylum Chordata; class Actinopteri; order Osmeriformes; family Osmeridae; genus Osmerus; species Osmerus mordax. The sequence continues at coordinate 3,109,282 of NC_090050.1, read as the reverse complement.
GCAAATCAAGACTTGCATGTACAGTAAGTAATGTCATATTAAATAATGTATTATATATATTTAAACTAGTGGTGGGCCGTTATCGGCGTTAACGCGCTGCGACTCTTATCGGCGATAACAAAAATCGTTAATCTATTCTCAAAGTTGGGTTGGGAGCTGGGTCTATACTACGCAAGCTATGATGACTTTCACCTTGATATTTTAGCGCGGATGTATACCTAGCCTAATTGCACTGTACTCGAGAACGAGTCTTCGAACCTGTGTGTATGCCTTGTGTATGAAATTATCACATCAAACGTGACGTGCTAACATGGATGCAGCTATGAAGCCGCCTGGTTTGCTTCAGGGAAAATGTATTTTTAAGAAGCTTCCCAATGGAAACCTCGACAAGACTAAGGTTGTTTGCACCTTGTGCTATGCGGAATTAGTTTACTGTAGGAGTTCTTCCAGTCTCAAATACCACCTAAACGCAAAGCATCCCTTAGCTAATGCGGAAGATGCCGGGCCAAGCACTGATGTAGCGCAGGGGAAGAGTCGTCGTTAAACTACGATGTTTGAGTGAAACCGAGGCAAGCTCGTCAGCACAGCTCTATCAGCCAAGCTAACTAATCTAATAAACAACTAGAGAGGGTACAATTTCTGGGGAATTTGTGGGGTGTGCTTGCTTGCGTCGGTTGCTCAGGGGTCCGTTTTTGAATGACATTTTTACAACTGATATTTCTGTATATTTTATATAAAAATACATACTTATTATTTATAAAGATGACATAGATTTAAAAGCATCTTTTTTTTTGCTGCTCATTTACAACTCAAAATACGAGTGAAGTGTAGAATGAAATAGATGTCTTCTCATTTCCCCTGCAAGAGGCAGCCTCATAGCTGAATCAAAACGAATACATTTGGCAGACCGGTGTAAAAATTGACCTAATCTCTATGACTTTAACGTCCTTTTAAGTTTTTCCCTTCTCATGATATTTTCAGGCATTTAGCCTACTCATATTGCATTCATTCATGACTAAACAACCCCTTTGAAGATTATTCTACGACGTTACCCGGCAGTAGAAGATGGAATCGCGATTCAACAGTACCATCTGCTAACTGAAAATATTCCCCCCAAAACGTAAATAAGCTTGACATTTATTTAGAGGAAAATCGCTCATTCATAAAAAGCTCACTGGTAGCGATCATTGTCAGTAACAACGCAAAATGCTATATACCCTGTGTGGAGAAGCTGCCCCGGTAAATTGTACTACTACGGTACAGTAGTAGACTACTGCTGTGTTCGTCTTGGTAGCGATTGCGTTGGTTGAATTGGATTTAACGTTCCGTTGTACGGGTTAGGCTGAAATTAATTATTTTCATGAACAGATTGACAACGTTTAGGCTGTGGCAATGAAGTTCAGGTTAGTAGTTAGATAGACTTTTGATTTAAGTAAGGGGAGTGCCGAACATTTTCTGTCGCCGTTTGACTTCCTAAACAGCTGTGTACTGTAGCTAGATGTTTTTGTAGTGTGTCTCGCGTAAGCTACAGCGTTGCAGTGAGCTACACTGGTTTGAAACCACAGGTAATGGTAATTTCACCAACAAATCGTTTACTAATGTCAGAATAAATCCTACAACAAAAATGTATAGGTGAGGAATGTTTATTTTAACGATTGAAAACAGATACATCATAGACCACTGTAGTATGTGTTGCCCGGGCAACACAGGCTAATGTCATGATGCTAATACTTCAGTGAAATAGTAGACTACTGTTTCCGAAAGTAGATGTACTTCCTTAATAATATCAGCTTATATTGTATATTACACATCACAATTGTGTGTCATATCACAAAGTAAAATGAGTAAATAGTTATCACCCTGGCCTCTTTTCTTGTGGCGTTTCTGCAGCTGCCTTGCAGTAAAGCTATAGTTAGCCTAGCTATCCCCCAAGTTAACAGATGCGAAACAAATGTTCTGCCAAAGGTAGTCACGCGTGTTTTCGTGACGCAGTGACGTTAGTAACGTCAGTGACTGTGGCTAGCAAATTAGCCACCGTTAGCTTCACTTTTCGCCACAAAAACTTAAATTAAGCCTAAACCATGCAACAGAACGTAAATTCCAATAGAAGCAACTCAATCGCTACCAAGACAAAACTTTTGACACCTACGTTGTCTATGTAGGCCAAATATTGACTGAGTTTTAGGGGGGCAAAAATAAAAAAAAAATAATAATATATATGTGAGAGAACAAAGGTTGTGCTCTCGCCGAAGGCTTGAGCACACCCAATAATAATAATATATATGTGAGAGAACAAAGGTTGTGCCCTTGCCGAAGGCAAAGCACACCCAATTAATAAACACAAGTACATCTTATTGAACATAATTTATTCTCATCACCAAAGTAGAACAGCCTTCTCAAGCAGTTTGTGATGCATTTTGGAAACAGGAGATGAGCTCCTGGTCGCCACCTGGCTTGAGAAACCCGTTCTCAAAGACTTACTTTTAGTCATTATTTGGGTAGCACACATATTCTGAATGCCTTCAGCGGAATTCAAATGAGCCATTTTAATCTAGATTAATCTAGATTAACGCCAAGATTACAGTGAGATTAATCTAGATTAAAAAAATTAATCTATGCCCACCACTTATTTAAACTCAAGCTTGTGTGGTGCCTCGCTGGCTTCAATGCCACCGCTTAAACTTTATGTCAAAAGAAACATTCTCATTTCCGGCGCTTTCAAACAATCCCCTCACTCAGTGAAGTTTGGCTAGCCACAGCAACTAGTTTGGTCGTAGCAAACCTCTTTTGAATTAGCCATTTCCCCCTAAATAGATGTCAAGTTTATTTACGTTTTTGGGGGCATATTATATATTATTTTCAGGTAGCAGATGGTACTGTTTGAACTGCGATTCCATCTGAAATACTGCCGGTAACAACGTTGTTACAGTAGCTTGTTTCAAAGGGGGTTCTTAATGAATTATGCAATATGAGTAGGCTAAATGCATGAAAATATCACTAGAAGGGAAAAACTTAAGGGGACGGACCCACGCTTGAGTCTAAGACGGACTTGAGAGACCGCAGATAGATTGCGGCTAGTCTGGGTTGTTATATGTTTTGGAAACTGCAAAGGCAGCTCGAGTCTAACGCCTGGGACACACTGCCTGCGATCGGCTGTGATCTGCTGCGACGTGCCTGGAAGCGCCGCCTTTTTTCTTTCGGCGCCCATGTTATCAAATGGGACCGACCACACTGGCTGCGAAGCGCCGAGATCGCCTGCGATCGCCTGCGATCTGCAGCGATCGTTTCGGCAGCTGGTCGAATTCTTTCGCGAGACGCTTGCGAAATCGGCTTCAGGATGATGAAATACACCCTATTAGTTGATATATTTGAATATATACATTAATTGTAGACTACGGTAAACATTTGTAATGTTGTAGACTTTATAATTACACAATGTTGGTAACGAACGTCCTTTACATGTGGTTACCCTGATGAAAACGAATGAAAATAAACGGATTGATCTGTTGAGCTAGCATGCCCGTAGTTGTTTTGTTTGTTTGAGAGAAACGAGTTGTCACGCATTGCACACAACACACACGCGTGCAGACATAGCCTATCGAGAGAGAACCCCCAAGTCGATTTCTAAAATCAGCATCAAATGAATTCTCGAAGTTGAAAAGCACAAGGAGTTGTTGTATGACCCCCAGCAACAATTTTACAAGGACAACGTAGATAAGGATCAATGCTGGGATATAGCCAATGCCATGTTTATGTACCATATCAGCGTAAAGTGTAGCTGAAAGGCTTGGTAGAAATGCGCGTCTGGTGTGAACAGCTTTTGCTCAGTCGTAGCCGAAAGTGGTGCTGCGCGGCGCGTCCAGGCGCTTCGCAGCCAGTGTGTCCCAGGCGTAAGACGGACTCGAGAGACCGCAGATAGATTGCGGCTAGTCTGTGTTATATGTTTTGGAAACTGCAAAGGCAGCTCGAGTCTAAGATGGATTCGAGATACCCCAAAGACTGCAGCTTATGTGTTTTGATTCCCGCAAAGACTGCGACTTGTATTTTGTTGAGTTACATTTTAATTTTAATTCTTATTTTTTATTTATTTTGATTACTTTTATCACTTGTATTATTGTTTTTATTGATTTTATGTAAAGGACATTGAGCTGCAATTCTTGTATGAAATGTGCTATATAAATAAAGTCTTATTATTATACTCATATGTAATATAATTGAGACACAATCACTGTGCAATTGTCAGGCAAGAGTTGACCTTCCCTTATATTTACAATTTGCATGTATTCTTATGCATGATATTTGAAGTCCTTCCAAGTTGAAAGTGACAATATAACAGTAGTACCCAACCTCTTGATAAATAAATTATTCTATGGAGCTGCTCACAAAATGACTATGATCCTGTTTCTGATGTCTTAAATCGACCTGAATGTTACAGCCCAGATTACGATTCTCAATGTTTGTTAGATATTATTTTCTCTATAAATGATGTTGTGGTTGACATTATGACTATGTTTATATAGGCAAAGTGACAAACAACATGTGGACTTAAAGGCCATGGCTTCCTAATTGTACAAATATACTTTTCTGGGCCATAATTCATCATCCAATTGCTATTGGCCAAACAGGGAAAACAAAAAGAGGAGGAGAATTTCCATGATTTTGTGAAAAAGTGTGAACGAGCACACAGTAAGGAACATGTTGAGAGGTTGAAATTATTATTTCAATTTGTTGCTTGCTCAACAGTATGTGGAAACGTGGTTTGAGAAAAAAGTATCTTCTTGGGCCAACATTTGAATGCATTTAACCCGAACTGGTCATTTAGAGATTGAGATTATAATTAGTTTTGGTGCACACAGATAATCAGTAGGATTATTCTTACTCTTTGTGTTTTCAATAGGAAGTAGCTAGTCAAGCTAAGTTAGCAAATCATACATTTGCTGGAATACTTTTCATTTGGAAAGTCACAAAAGAGATTAATGAAGTAAATAGTTTCAACATAGCTTAATATCAAGCGTACTCTGAAGTGGACAGAGTGCAGTTTTAAAGAAGTACCAGTACAGCAGAGTTATGTAATGAACTTTCATAATGAGGAGGATCCTGTATGCTCATGGCTCAGAAGCTATATGAATGGATTAATTTGTGGGTGGGCTGACATTGGGGAACTGTGATCGAAAGGAGATTTGACGGTAGAAGAGTGAGACTACAGAATGACATACTCACATAGAGCATAGTCAAAACAGGGAGGGAATCACTACCTCTAATAATGCACTCATTTGTGTATTTAAACTTCCATACTTCCTTTCAAGTTTCTCAATTCAGCGGCACTCTTCTCTAAATGTATTTTTTATGCATGGTTTGTTTCGCTCATTTGCACAAGTATACGTATGGCTGCGTATTTTAATGCAGGATGATCATTAAATGATATACTGCATATATATATTTCTCTATGTTTAAATTTTTCTGCTCCAGAATAATACTCTGTTCATACCCTCTTTTTCAATCTCATCCTCATCTCTCCTCAAATGATTTGTCAGTGTAGGCTGTGTCTGCTCCCCTCCTATTCTGTACTTTGTTCTGTCTTGAATTTATTGTTTGAATAAGAAGTTGGTTCCCTCATTTAACCAGCATGAAGTGTATAGGAGTCATTTTGAGGCATGTCTATGTGGTGTGTTTTCTGTACACTGTGTAGTAACCCTCTTAGCTGGAGGGTTGTAGGTAGACACGTGTATTTAGGCAGGAGACAAGGAAGGTGGCTGGAAGGGTTCTCACCGCTTACTGTGTGTTATTGAATGCAACCCCTATCGCTTATGGGATACTGGATATCGAAAGTTAATGCACATTGAAAGCTAACGTATGTTGAATTCTGACACATATCGAATGCTAATGTATATTGCAAGTTACTGTTATTGATATTACGCGCTGCATCTACAATACACAACAGGATATAACAATCATCACCATAAATCTGCCGAGTACTAAATTTCAAACTGACATATTCTACAATGAACAGGACACCATCCTACATAGACAAAGTGTGGACATCAGTTTATGTGCATACTGTCATGTTTTCCAATGACTAAAACTGAGGCTGATGGATAATTACTACAAAGTATGTCTGCAAAACAAAACTGACAGTAATAATCAGCGACTATGAAGTTAAAATGAGATTTTCTTTACGACTTACATAATGTATCCAGTGTATAACTTGGGATCTGCATGGATGCGGTCCCTAAAGGCAGTGTTGAATTCCAAATTTTAAAATCTATTTGCCAACATATTTATACACAATTTCTAAATGTTGGAGATGTGCTATTGATTCACATTTCAAGTCCCCTGGAAACAATCAGAGAGTTGGGGTCTACGCAATTTCCATATAATGCAATTGGTTTAAAGCATTGTATAGCTAGTAAAAATAGAAACAAAACATATTTGTTTTGGATTGGAATTTGCTGCCAAAGTGGCTCAATGTCCAGATCTATTGTGAAGTTAAAGTTTACTTATCTATTCCAAATGAAGGGTTTAAGTAAGGTATTACTTTTTACTTTTTGTAAAGATTGTTTCAGGTCTGAGCAGAGTTTACTTAGTTTTAACAGTCACATGTTATTGTTACAAATTCTAGTACCTGTGAAGCCTAGATGCAGGTAGAGTTTAAAGTCTGCAACTGTACTGTTTGTGACCAGAAAGTGAACCAAAGTTTTAACCCTAATTTGAGGGTTAAAATATCGTTGACTAAACCTTGACCCTAAACCCTAAACCTTGACTAAATCTTTTGAGTAGATAGTAAAAATGATCAAACAAAAATGTGAGTTAGCTACGTATGTACAGTATTTTCATCAAATTATCAACAAAAGCTACAATTGCTCCCACAATTAAGACATTTTCAAGGTTTCTAAATTTAAGATTGCCTTACTCAACAAAAAATAAAGCTGTCCATTAGGATCTCAGTTTTTGTGAGATTATGCCAGGGGACAAAACAAGCAACTAAATGCACCACATCCTTGACAGCTGTCATCTATTTACATAATTAATTTAAGCCTCTCTCAATCAAAACAGACATTTTCCACTAATGAAATGTACCCAGAGTGTTATACAGTTGAAATATTCTGACCACAGATTTTCCGTTCTGTGGCCAAAGGCAGTGGAAAAGGGTTAGAGTTAGGGTTAGGCAACAGTTTGTAATGCATACTTTTTTGTATATTTAGATCAATGGACTTACCCTGAAAAATACACTGTTGGGAAAAGCTTTTCCCAAATTCCACATCATCACCATGGAAAACAACAGTGAAGTGAACAGTTCAACCAAAGTGGAGTAAACATTGTATTTGTCTGAAATTCAGTCTTTTAATCTTGTCAAATGGATGCCGAACAGAGAGATTCAACAAACAGATGAAGGGCTGAGGATATGAGACCAGATGGCATTGCAGCTTTTAGAGGAAAACACTGAGCATTAGCTAGAATCAGAAAGGGAGAGAGTGACACCATGAGTGTACACACACTGAGGGAAGAATAGGAGAGTTGGAGTGAGAGAAAGAGCACATTACAGTATTAACTCAGGAGAGTGGGAGAGGGAATGCATGAACAAAAATGAGACAGTGTGAATGTGAGGAAGAGACAAAACGTCAGTGAAACTGCAGGAATAATTCTGTTTCTGCTGTTCCGGAGGAGGATGATCCCTAACAGAAAGGCCTGCTAAGTTACTCTCATTATTATGTTAAACAATGTCACTGGATAGCTGTAAGTCTACATAGCCAGACTTTAAACAGGTGTTGTTAAAACAAAATGGTCTTTGAGAATACACATTTTATCAACATTTGTCTTTAACCGGTTTCTTGCACCTTTTGCATTATCAACTGTCCGGAGAAAAGAATTCGGTCCTGAATTGCAGTCCTAATTTTTTCTGCTCTTATTAACAAAATAATAGAATTGGACCAGAAGCAAGGTATTGCATGAACAACTACAGTATATTGCCATCTTTCCACACCAGCCATCTTTCTTTCTTTACATGCATGTTGCTCATTTGATTATTCGTACCTTTAAAAAAGGGGACGATTAAGGGCAAACCTATGGTAAACAAAGGCAAGACAAAAAATGCTAGACTTGCAGCGGACCTCATCTGACCTCACAAATGAGCTGGCAGAAGTATTGATGCAGTCCTCATATGAACTCCCCCAGGTTCAAGCAAAACCTAGGCTCTGCATAGTACGCAATTATTCAAACAACAATACTCTCCACAAGCACCGGTGAATCATACATTGCAGATGTTGCCAAGAGTCCTGACATTCCCTTATTCCCTTACCAAGGGTTAGGGAAGTAGATATCACCGATGTTTGTAACAGTGTTGCTAACAATGCAGTCGTGCAGTGCAGTGTGTGACAACGTTTGGATGAGCTGTTTGCGAAAAATGAATATGCTTACAAAGTCACACAAGTTGAATCCCCGGCACTTTATGCAAAAACAAAGCCCTTTCTCACCGATGTGCCGCCAGAACCAGTTGTTGATCAGTTTTTAATTCAGCAAATCACTTCAGTTATTATAAGGGAGGGAGGTACACAACAATTCTCAGAACATCCATTTGTTTTTAAGGATACAATTTAGCCCTATAGTACAGGGATTTGATTTCCATTGCTTTGCTAGGCATTGTTAAATGAGAACGCTTGATTTGGCAATTCCAAAATATGTATTTTGGGCATACTGTCATTTAGAAGCAAATTTTTTTGCTATTTCAGCGCAGATACGGCCAGATGAGCAGTACTGGCAACGTTTGCACAGTAGTTTGAATCAACTTCTTTTCTTTCATTTTTCTTTATGCAAGAAATGCTGTCAACTTAACTAACAGCAATACATTATAAAGTTGACACTTTACATATAAGGAATCTCAAACATCTGAAATTATCACCACATTACCTGTCTGGGTGAAATGTTTGACCCACAGATGCACCGGGTTACCGTCTAATGCACCAGGGTATAATCTAACTCACCATGGTACCATCTAACTCACTAGGGTATAGTCTAACTCACCAGGGTATATTCTGACTCAAAGGGAATAGTCTAATTCATCAGTGTATGTCTAACTCACCAGGGTGCTGTCTTACTCACCAGGGTACCATCTAACTCACCAGGACACCGTCTAACTCACCAGGGTGTAGTCTAACTCACCAGGACATAGTCTAGCTCACCAGGACATAGTCTAACTCACCAGGGTACAGTCTAACTCACCAGGGTACATTCTAACTCACCAGGGTATAGTCTAACACTCTAGGCAAAATTAAAATACCTTGGTGTCATTTTCAGGAAATGTATCTGGAAGTCAGTGAGACCGGCTGGGTGGAATAATTTAATTATTGTGTAATTTGGCTGGTCTCTATAACCAATCAGATGCTGGATGGTCCATAACCATCTCTACATTGGTGAACTTCTACTGCCTGGGAAATTTAGTTTTTCTTTCACACAACCCTCAGTAGAAGTTCACCAATGTAGAGATGGTTATGGAGACGTCCAACATCCTGTTACGTCTAGAATTGCATGTAAGGATTTAGCAATGGCTGTCTGTGCATCGTAGTCTGGGGTCTTAAGAATACCTGAGAAATTTAAAGATAGGTTCAATTAGAGTTTGTAGCATCTAGTACCTCATGTATGTACTGTACCGACAATATATTTGTTATATTGTAAATCTTCTGTCGATGTAAAACTATTAAACAATATATATATATAGTTCCCTGGTGTGTCACATGATGGTTTTCCTCTACTCAGTTTTACATTTACATTTACATTTACTCATTTAGCAGACGCTCTTATCCAGAGCGACTTACAGTAAGTACAGGGACATTCCCCCGAGGCAAGTAGGGTGAAGTGCCTTGCCCAAGGACACAACATCAGTTGGCATGACCGGGAATCGAACTGGCAACCTTCAGATTACTAGTCCGACTCCCTTACCGCTCAGCCACCTGACTCCCTTTTGTTTTGGAGATAAGTTTCTCCTTCCACTACCCTGTTTACATTGGGTCCCAAACCTTTGTTTGGACAGCAGTCTTTTGCACTTAGACAAGCAGTTAAATGTTTTGGATAATAAAATTGAGCACAACGACATATTACTCTTCCAATCTGGCCTTATCAATAAGAAGGGGTAATGACCTGGCACTGAGTCTAGAGGAGCGCAGTTTTAGAGGGCCAGTGTGGCTACTCAGGGTTAGAGGAGAGGGGAGGGGGAGCGGGTAGAAATGAAAAGGCAGGAGCTTTAGAAGCTTTAGAAAGGATTTGTGTTCAATAAGCCATCCAGAGGATTAAGGCATGTTAATGTAATGCCTACACCAACTTGACAAACAGCTAACGAACATAGTAGTGAGAGGAGAGAGAGAAAGTGCTATTGTCACTATACATGTAGCCACATACGTTTGTTTACAGCAACATAACATTATTCCACACTGGGACTTCAATTTTGTTGTTCTATCAGCACAGAAATTTACACACAACCACACACTTACTCAGAAGCATATACTGTACATGTGGATATACAATTCTCAGCAGCAAAGGATCAGCATCATGATCTGGGTAGAACTACAGTATACTTCATTAGAACCAGTTACATTTCTCACTCTATGGGCATCCTATGGGACATGTAATCTCTATGGAAAAGCTAAAACTGTACCAGTAACAGCTGTTCTTGATACACCTTAGTAAATCATACACTAGAAAGGCATCCAGTTACATTACAACAACAACTAGAGAGGGTACAATTTCTGGGGAAATTGTAGGGTGTGCTGTGCTTGCTTGCGTCGGTTGCACAGGGGTCCGTTTTTACAACTGATATTTCTGTATATTTTATATAAAAATGCATACTTATTATTTATAAAGATTACATAGATTTAAAAGCTTTTTTTTTTTGCTGCTCATTTACAACTGAAAATACGAGTGAAGTGTAGAATGAAATAGATGTCTTCTCATTTCCCCTGCAAGAGGCTGCCTCATCGTTGAATCAAAACGAATACATTTGGCAGACCGGTGTAAAAATTGACCTAACCTCTATGACTTAAACGTCCTTTTAAGTTTTCCCTTCTCGTGATATTTTCAGGCATTTAGCCTACTCATTGCATTCATTCATGAATAAAGAACCCCCTTTGAAGATTTTTCCATCTGCTAACTGAAAATATGCCCCCCAAAACGTAAATAAGCTTGACATTTATTTAGTGGAAAATCGCTCATTCATAAAAAGCTCACTGGTAGCGATCATTGTCAGTAACAACGCCAAATGCGATATAGCCCTGTGTGGAAAAGCTGCCCCGGTAAATTGTACTACTACAGTACAGTTCTAGACTACTGCTGTGTTCGTCTTGGTAGCGATTGCGTTGGTTGAATTGGATTTAATGTTCCGTTGTACGGTTTAGGCTCAAATTAATTATTTTCATGAACAGATTGACAACGTTTAGGCTGTGGCAATGAAGTTCAGGTTAGTAGTTAGATAGACTTGATTTAAGTAAGGGGATTGCCGAACATGTTCTGTCGCTGTTTGACTTCCTAAACAGCTGTGTACTGTAGATGTTTTTGTAGTGTGTCTCGCGTAAGCTACAGCGTTGCAGTGAGCTACACTGGTTTGAAACCACAGGTAATGGTAATTTCACCAACAAATCGTTTACTAATGTCAGAATAAATCCTACAACGAAAATGTATATGTGAGGAATGTTTATTTTAACGATTGAAAACAGATAACGCTACATCATAGACCACTGTAGTATGTGTTGCCCGGGCAACACAGGCTAATGTCATGATGCTAATACTTCAGTGAAATAGTAGACTACTGTTTCCGAAAGTAGATGTACTTCCTTAATAATATCAGCTTATATTGTACATTACACATCACAATTGTGTGTCATATCACAAAGTAAAATGAGTAAATAGTTATCACCCTGGCCTCTTTTCTTGTGGCGTTTCTGCAGCTGCCTTGCAGTAAAGCTATAGTTAGCCTAGCTATCCCCCAAGTTAACAGATGCGAAACGAATGTTCTGCCAAAGGTAGTCACGCGTGTTTTCGTGACGTTAGTGACGTTAGTAACGTCAGTGACTGTGGCTAGCAAATTAGCCACCGTTAGCTTCACTTTTCGCCACAAAAACTTAACTTGAGCCTAAACCATGCAACGGAACGTAAATCCCAATAGAAGCAACTCAATCGCTACAAAGACGAAACCTTTGACACCTAGGTTGTCTATGTAGGCCAAATATTGACTGAGTTTTAGGGGGGCGAAAATAAACAATAATAACATTTACATTTAGCAGACGCGTCTATCCAGAGCGACTTACAGTAAGTACAGGGAAATTCCCCCTGAGGCAAGTAGGACGAGGTGCCTTGCCCAAGGACACAATGTCGTTTATGGCACGGCTAGGAATCGAACCAACAACCTTCTGATTACTAGCCCGACTCCCTAACCGCTCAGCCATCTGACCCCCCAATAAATATATTAAATATAAATAAATATATATGTAATAAATATATCTAATAAATATATATGTGAGAGAACAAAGGTTGTGCTCTCGCCGAAGGCTTGAGCACACCCAATGAAAAGACACTCAAGAGCAAAAGACTATCTTGTCAGATTTAATAAATAGACATTTACTGAATGAAGACTGAAAGTTTTTGAGGGCGAGCAATACATGCGCTTATGCACCATGGATGAGTAAGGCATTTATGCATGATTTCATATAGACTAAGGCAGAACCTAAAGGCATGCAGTGCTTCAGACTGGTCTGTTACATGCGATTTCCCACATTTAAATGGATGCACATCCTATATGTAGGCAGCAATTTGCCTTTGTGCTTATTGGTAAATGATGTCAAGCTTCTAGCAGGATGTGCCATTTCTCTGACTTTTCAGTTTTTGATTCCACACAGCTTCAAATATGTTGAGGTTGGAACCAGGGGTGTAGGCACAGGCCTACCCAATTTGTTCTAAGGCCTACCCAAAAACGAAAATATCTCAGAAGAATTATGCACCGGGTGCACATCGCAAAGTAAATAAGTAAAAAACACTGAAAAGATGTCTATCCATATTTTTCTAGGCTTACCCAAAAATATTATTCTGGCAACGCCCCTGGTTGGAACTCTGGGGTCACTAACTTTGCAGAGGGAAGTAGACTGTGTAAACTAAAACTTAAGGCAAGTCTAACTCAAGTTAGCAAGGTCACCAGTAAATCAAAGAGTAAGCAAGCTTCAATGTGCATTTTATTTAATTATATATTTTATTCTTGCTAACGGTGTAATCCTAATGTAATTAATGTAATTAATGAAATTCCCATATAGTATCTCTTGGTGTTACAAATCAGTTAGCCTTCAAAAGGTGTGAATTGAAGCTACTTCAGAGATTAAATAAATTGATACGAACTTTAGCTAACATAATGCATAAACATCAGAAAGAACAATAGTATTTGCAACGACTATCTCTCTACAGTATCAATAATATCATATATTAAATAGTTGACAGCATTCTAAGAGTAGTGTCCTTAAGTACTGAAAGGGTCTTTCTTGAAATATTACTACTTGCTTTAACTCACAATCTCTTTAAATAGATTTGCATGTGACATTATGTTAAACACACTATCACTTATTCTGTTTCATACATATTGTGGTCATGGATAGATAAGGCCTGCAGGTTCACAGACTAACATCACCATCCTAATCAAATGAATAAACAATTGATGCAAGTCAAGTTTTACTTGCACTGTAATATGTATATACTTGTGTTAAAACATGGTAGATGTTAAGATCAAAGCTCAATGAAGCACAAGAGATATGAGGCAAACTTCATGCTCTATGTTTTCGTGATTGAGTGCCATCATGAAGGCTTGACCCAAGGACTTGTTAAACCATACATGAGCTGGCGCAACATTGGGATTTCATGTAGTCTCAGTGTTCCAGGGCATGGTTCTGTCATGGTTCTGTCAACTCTAATCCTAACAACAGGGTCTGGAAGCGGCTGAACAGTGGTGCGGAGATATTATCCTGATGTATAGGCCTGGCTCTTCACTGACATACATTCTTCTACCATGATGAGGCCATCTGAGCTAACCACTCAGTTCACCCTGAGTTCACTCTGATAATTCAAGACAAGTGAAATGTATTTCTATAGCACATGTTAAAGCAACCAGTGTTATCCAAAAGTGCTGTACAATCTGCTAAGATAAAATAAGGTACCAAAATAAAGAGATGTTATCACCAGAACACATACAGTACACAAACATTATAGGAAAATATGTACTGTATAGGCTAGGCGGGAGTATAAGTCGGTTTAATCTCCGGGACCCCCCCCCCATCCCCACTTGTGCCATTTCTAGTTATCTATTGTATTTTTCCCATTATTTCTACAGTATCTACACCATCTCTACTGTTCATCATTTATGACAGACAAAGCCCCACTTGAGGGGGGGAGGCATCAATAACCTCCATCATGTTCTTTTCTCTTCCTGTCCTCTTCTCAAATCATTGAGAGAAAATAACGAGCGGCTGCTACTCTGTTGGGAGTTTGTTGTGAATTGATCTATTTCCAGAAAAATAAACAACTTATTATTAAATCTAATACATTATTTGTCTTTGTCTTTGAATCACAAATACACACTTCCCTATCTCTGCTCATCTTTAGCTCTTTTTCCTTCACCCTTCTATCCTCCCAAAGGCTGTCTCAGCAGTGATGCAACTCAAGCAATGCACCATGGGAGATACGCCACCATAATCAGTTTTGTATGGAGGGATATAGCCATTGTCCTCCCTTTCACGGTTAATAAAGAAGCCTATATCCTAGGGAAGGTTAGTCAGAAGTAACCAGTAAGAGCAGTGTGGGGACAGTTCACAGTGTCAGGACAGTATTGAAATCATGAACTAAGTATGTAATAAAGAGACTGACCTTGTGTCACAAATGTGTGTGTGTGGGGGGGGGGGGTTGAAATGTTAGCCCTTTCTTGCTGTAATTGCAAGTTAACAATAACGATGCACATCTCAAGAATATGTATAGTATATGATCTCCCATGGTTGAGTTTGAGGTAAAGAAACCTACAACAATTAAGTTATATGGTCCTAGACCTGAGTTAACTGCTTACATTAATATGATTAATCTCAATGAAGTCCAGTCTAAGAATATACCATTTGCATTACAGGTCATGACCTTAAATTCAGGCCCTTTCTGTTTTGATAAGAAATAATTAGTCAGCACCCCAGTGTACTGTGACTTCCTGGCCATTGATACAGTGTAACACTATATGCAGCATGGAGAACACTGTGCTGTGCTTTGTTCTAGATGAGTGCTACTCCTGCTCTACTTCTTGCTCTAGTTCTTGTCCCTCTAAATTCTTCGCTCTTATTTGTCGTCTAAACTGGTCCATAGCAGCTATTTTATACAACCAATAGGATTACGTTGAAATGAACAAGCACAAACATGATAATAATGTGAGCTCATAGAATAGCATTTTGTGCCATATATTATAAATGCTGGTAGTGGTTAGTAATGTTTCTACACTTTTAGTACACACTTACGGACCTTAACCCCTTTGTTTTAAAAGTGTTTCCAATAAATAACAAAGGGACAATTGGTCTATCTCTTCATCTAGATAAATACTCACTATGTAGCCTACCAATTCCACATCTGTGACCTTGCCATTGAAACCCATGTTGTAGCAACAGCCATAGTGACAGTGACAGTTGGCTATCTCACAAAGAGAGGAAGGGAGGGGACAGGGGCGATAGCCCACAGCTCTCAATCATCAAAGTATCCCACAGTGTCTGGCACAACTTTACCTCCTTCCATCTCCTCAATATCTGTCCATCCATCACTCACTCCCTGCTCCATGTTAGAGCTTTATCTTGACTTCTTTTCTCCCTTTTCTTTCATTACAACATGTCCCAAATCTTTTTTCAATATAACAAGTGAACATTTTCTGTTCTTTTCTCTTTCTTTCACTCTTTCTGTGTATTTGTGTGTGTCAGTCTGTCTCTTCTCATTTCATATTAATATTCTATCATGCTTCACAGAAAAGGGTGCAATAACAGTGTTATCAAAGCAAAAAGTAACTCAACCAAAAATAATATGGTTACAGAAAATGACATACTCATTCCCCTTTGTCGTACATCTTTTCTATGGCTATTTTTCTCCTCCTTTCATTCTCCCTGTGCTTCATCTGTTACTCACTTTGCCATTTTCTCAGTTGCACATCCTCTCCACTCCTCACTACTTTGCTCACTTTTCTTTCTTTTATTTCAGCCCTCCCTTCCCTTCTTACCATCTTTGCTTCCTCAACATTTTTCTAACCAACCTATCCAGCCTCTCATGAGGTTGCAGTGAGGTTGCAGTAGTGGCTCCCCCGGAGAGAGGAACAAAGTGAAATATTTATGGTCCAAGGCAGAGGGCACCTCCAGGACACTCTGTGGGGGGTGGGTCAGTGAGTGAGGAAGCCAGGGGTGAACTTGAGTGAGAAGGATGAGAACATTGTGTGTCATAAACTGAGTGTGAAGAGGAGGGGTGAACATGAGCGCGATTAGAGAGAGAATGTGTGTGTGTGTGCCTGCATGCTACGTACAAGCCTGTTCTGGTTATGCAACCCCCGTGAAGAAATAGCACTGTACAACATGGGAATCCCAAACAAATACATTTCCTAGTACACGAAAACAAACACTACTAGCACCAGCCCATTTATGAGTGTGCTTTTGGATTATGCATCCTAATTGTTAACCTTGTTAGCATCCTGATGGCTACGAACCACTTGCCAGCTGGCCAACCGCAAATCCACTGTCTTGCTTCCAGCTCATATGGCACCTACAAAGAGCTTTGTTCAAACTTGCTATTACCTTCTCTCACATATAGTGGCCTAATAAAGTGTGGTTTCATTTCTATCCTCGTCCCCTTTCATAGCTCAGTTCTCACTCTCCCTCTCTCAGCTGTTGTACTGGGTGTCACTCAAGCAGAGGTGACCTTGGTGGAAAGCAGAGAGAAGCCTCCAGCTATTGCCATGGAAACTGCATCTAGTGACACACTAGGCTATGGTTAGGGAGGACAGAATATTTCATAAAGCCTTTCTACCATAATGTGTCACTACCACGAAGTATCAAAATGACAAAGAGAAATGGATAAAACAGACGAAGGCAGAGCTCTCTGGCGCAGGCAGCCTCACAACAGAGCATCCGCTGTTGATGCTCAGCCCCATCTATTTTAGATTACTATAATTCTGCAAACCCCCTCCCCCCTCCACACACACACAGACACACACACATCCAAACTCTTGGACACATGGCACCTTTTTAAGATCTGAATTAATATGATCACTGTTTGCTCATCCCTATTCGCAGAATACAGTGTACTTGTGCTGCAGTAAATAGCAACCAACCATTTCTCTCCACTTCACTTTACCTGTACTGTACTTACAATATAGAGAAATTACTGAACTGAAGAGACAAGGAAAGTATTTTAAAGTATTTATGGATTAATTATAAGACGTTTGCCAAGCCCTGATTGAGAAAAAAAAGTTTGTGTGAGGATACCTTAACTGTCTCTATAGAAACCATGTTTATAAGCTCAAAAGACAGAGTGCTAACTTAATATTTAAGAAATTAGTGCATACAGTCATCCCATTGGTGAGACTCAGGTCAGAATTAGGCGAAGTATGGATAAACAGGCTGTCTGATGACATGAAGTAGTGCAGGAAAGCAGACTGGGCATTGGGCACACACTTGCATACAACGTAGTCCACACCAATGGAGATAAGGGATTGGGGACAAAACCTTATAGCCTTTACTTCAGAGCACTTCTCTTGCCTATTGTTCCCAACATTGGCTATTGGTTACATTCTAGAAAAAAATGCAAGGCAGTGTGTGCTCTGGCAGGTTGGCGTCAAGGTGCTTATATTAATTGGGATGCCTCAAATGAAGGGACTGTCTGTCTGTGTTTATTGGGGTCAGATGGCTGAGCGGTTACGGAATCTGGCTATTCATCAGAAGGTTGCCGGTTCGATTCCTGGCTGTGCAAAATGACATAGTGTCCTTGGGCAAGGCACTTCACCCTACTTGCCTCGGGGGGAATGTCCCTGTACTTACTGTAAGTTGCTCTGGATAAGAGTGTCTGCGAAATGACCAAGTTTTCAAATGTGTTTCACCATCAGCACCTACCCGAGTCAGAATGAGACCAGAAGGGTGAAATTAAGTTTGGAATTGGAACAGACGAAGAGTCGAGAGAACCTAGAGTAGTGAGAACAGGAGGTGGAGCAATGCTGCAAGCCTCTTACCTACACTTCACCGGAGCATTAGAGGGCACCTGCAGTCCATCGGGGAAAAGAGAGAGAGAAGGCAGCAGAAAGAAACAGAGTCAAGAGGGTGGGACATAAGGGGCTGGATGAGAGGTAGATGGAAAATAAGTGAGGAAGAGGGCATAATACATATTTGAAAGCAGTATTCTATCCGGTCAAGTTTGGGCCCCAAACTGTACAACAATGTACTGTATGGTAAAGACATCCCTTTAAACCTCTAGTGTCACTTCTCATTCCCCTCAGTGAACATTCTACTGAAAAATTCCACAAATGCAAAGGAAGATGGAAAATTGTGCTTTGGGTGGATTGTGCTTTGGGTGGGACTCCCACCCAGTCTGCTGCAGGCCACAGCTCCATCTCAGCCACTCCAGGTCAGCACCAGAGACAGAGCCCCTGGGGCTGTGCAGCAGGAAGAGGCCTGCCAACCAGGAGCTGCACCATGGACAGCAACCCTGCTGTCCACCTCTCCAAGCTCGTTCTCCAATTAGCCACCAAAGCGATGCCCAACTGTGGCCATTTGCCAATCAGGGCCACTATAAAGAAGCCCAGAGAGCCAGAGGAAAGGAGGGAAGAAATAGGAATAGGAAGCTTGTGCACTCTACCCTCCAGACAACTACCCAGACTATCCTCCGACCGCATGGCCAGTCCCGACACCTGCATCTAGTGATGGGAAGTTCGGATCATTTTACTGATTCGGTTCTTTGAATCTCGTTCAAAGAACGAAGGGGGGGGGGGGGGGGGGGGGGGATGATACGTGTTTGCGTCCACTGCAAACACGTATCATATTCTCATGTAGGTTAGTGCATGACATGTGCACCAGCAGATACTATTTTTAAAGAAATTCCTGCATTAAAATAATGTATCATGACAGTTTGTATGATTTGGTCATTTATTATCACACTAGCATTTAATTATCACGGCAAACAATTACACTGCAATAAACTGTAAGTGTAAATGTAAAGTGAAAATAACAAAACCAGTCAGTATGATGACTTGAGCGAATATCATTCACGTCTTACTAAAACAGCGGCCACGCGAAAGGGAATGAGGAAACTGTTTCCTCTACTAAAAAATACAAAGCAGGTCACGTGAAAAATGATCCAAAGACTCATAGAAAGACCGAGTCGGGAAATGAACGAATCGTTTGTTTCCTCTATACCAGTACAGAGCCTATGCAGGTCACGTGAAAAATGATCCAAAGACTCGTAGAAAGACCGAGTCGGGAAATGAACGAATCATATGTTTCCTCTTGCTACCAGTACAGAGCCAATGCAGGTCACGTGAAAAATTATCCAAAGACTCGTACCCGAAGACCGAGTCGGGAAATGAACGAATAATTTCTGTTTACTTGGACGAGCCTATGCAACAGTCCCGATGCGCGGCCACGAGAAAATGAACGAATCACTCTTTGAGAGGACTTGTTACTCCCGAGTCCTTGTAAGGATTCCTTCAAAATGAACGAATCGTTCACGAACGACACATCACTACCTGCATCCCAAGTCCAGCGGGGAGGCAACCTGAACTCCTGGCATTGTCTCACTTTTTCTTTTCCCGTAAGCTTTTAATAAACACCCCTTGGGGCTGAACAATGTTCTGATTGTCAGCCTTTGTGTTCTCCTTGTCACAATGCTTACAGAGCAAAAGCTAAAACTATTACATTTTGGATCCATGAAAGTCAAGAAGAGCTACCACAATGATGTACGCTGAACCCATGTCAACGGTCCCCTGAATCTGTACATAACCAAGCTTATGTACTTAACCTGCTTCAATGAAACCTATAACAGTAAATCAAACACGTCTTTCAAAAAACTTGACTTTATAAACCAGAAATATGATAGCCCAATTTTTATATATACAATATAATAAAGGGATTGTTTTCAGCTGTGGTGCAGATAAAAACACAGGGATACATTTGTATCCAAACGAGCAATACAAATTGATTTGTTCATCCAATACCCAAATATAATTTTAACCAAAAGGATGATGCATGCAATACATGTACATAATCTCCACATTCATGTGTGACGTGTATATTTATTTTACACACACGCTTGTTAAACAGTTTCTCCCAAAGTAAGATAAGCTTACATTTTCCCAATGTGATTAATAACATCACTTTTGGGACAATTTGCATTGAGAGCAGAAATTGGGCCCTAAGGGCCAAACAGATCACAGTTAAATGTAATGGTGCTTTGCTAGTTCCTGCAGTCAGCACAGGCATCTGTGCTTCAGGACATAAATCTGCTGCTCACCTGCTGATACATTAGCATGCAGTCTCCATTTGTCAGTTCACGTCAAGGAATCTCTGTCTCTCTGTCTGTGTGGTTTCATAATGGTATTTTAGGGCAACAAATGTCCAATTATTATCTCGAGAACCGGGCACTGTACAATGTTGTAATTTAGCAGGTGTCCGTTACAGAACTGTTTCGCTTCCTGTGAAAAAAGAATGAAAGAATACTCCACAAAAGATTATGAACGTCAATATGGCCAGATGACCAAGGGTTTTGTTTTGGGTGAAAAGCTGTCTAGCTAACTAAGAGAAAGAAAATGTTTAAAGTGGATCTGGAAAGTTATCAGCACAATTATATGAAAGCAAATAGGGGACTATATTCAATGGATAATGCATTTCTGAAATGGCATTATCATTTTCAATATATGTGTTATTTGAGACAATATTCAAATGAAAATGCTATAATCCAAATTGCATTTGCATTGTCACATGTCATATGGGCATTCTATGACAATATTAAAACTAGAGAGGGTACAATTTCTCGGGAAATTGGAGGGTGTGCTTGCTTGCGTCGGTTGCAGATGGATCCGTCCCCTTAAGTTTTTCCTTTCTAGTGATATTTTCAAGCATTTAGCCTACTCATATTGCATAATTCATTAAGAACCCCCTTTGAAACAAGCTGAACCCCCTTTGAAACAAGCTATTGTAACAACGTTGTCACCAGCAGTATTTCAGATGGAATCGCGATTCAAACAGTACCATCTGCTGACTGAAAATATTAAATTAAATACATTACTAAATGTGACATTACTTACTGGACATGCATGTCTTGATTTGCTTAAATGTACATGTGCTTCTAGTACATACGGCACGATACGATACTCGCTGTGCAACAGTCTTACTAGCACATCTATGCATGTTGTATCTATGCGTCGTTGCTAACGTGTGCTGACGTAGTGACTTATGCTAGCACTGAGTTCCCTTTGTTGACACAAGGCACTTTTTGCCACAAAAACTTAATTTCAGCCTAAACCATGCGACGGAATGTAAATAAAAATACAAGCAACTCAATCGCTACCAAGACAAAACTTTTGACACCAACATTGTCTATGTAGTCCAAATATTGAGGGATAATTAGGGGGGCAAAAATAAATAATAAAAAATAAATATATATGTGAGAGAACAATTGTTGTGCTAGCCAAAGGCGTGAGCACACCCAATTAAAATGGAATAACGGTTTGACATTTCATTTTCAAAGACGTACCCCTCTTTACATTAAAACGTCACATTCTCTCTGTAGATAGGACACCATAGGCAACCTACCTAAACCTGACTTTCGCGATCATTGCATGATGGCAAAGTCTGTATCGCAAATGCAATTTGGATTATAGCATTTTCATTTGAATATTGTCTCAAATAACACTTCCATATATTGACAATTATAATGCCATTTCAGAAATGCATTATCCTTAATATAGTATAGTCCTATATGGGCTTCCATATAATTGCACGAAAATCAGGTTCGGGTAGGTTTCTTCAGGTGTTCACTCTACAGAGAAAATGTGACGTTTTAACTGAAGACCCGCCTTTGTGAGAGGTCTGACAGGGCGCACTGTTTAGCTTTTGAAAAATGGAATATTGTCCACTACACATTCGAGTCTTTGAAAATGAGATGTCAAATGCCATTTTCATTTCCATTTTCAAATTGTTAGAAAGTGCATCTCCAACTAAACCAACACCAAATCAACTAATCAATGTTATAATCACAAGCTGTATCATGACAATGGTGTGAAGTAAACTTTTGGCTTATGTGTGTAAAAGGAATGTGTCTTAAATAAGGTTTGAATTATAAGCTTCTATGTTCATTGGTAAGAGACGTTTGCTACAGGAAGGGGAGATCATTAAGTTGAGTTCAAAGGAATGCGAGGTGCTGAGCGCTCTGTGGGGTGGTTTACTCTGGAGGATGGGTGTAGCATTATATGTCCTTCTGTCCTCTATAGTCATAGAGTAAGGAGCTATTGAAGCAGCTGTTTGACCTTTTGATATAGAGACCTTTTCCTGTTTCATTGTTTGTATTTAATTAACTCTTGTTTGCCTGGTCAACGTCCGGAGTTATATGATCTCCTGACCTGGAGAGACTTTCTGACCTGGAGAGTTATCACCTGGGGAGAGGAGCTTTGGACATCAGGTTCTGAGGCTCTGTTGTTTCGACTGTCACTGTCTTGTGTTAGAAGAATGTGACAGACGTTTATATTGATACATTGTATTCTTTTAGGGAGTGAGCCAATCACAGAAGAGACATGAGACAGCTACATTGATGATGATTGATTGAATGATTGTCTTGTGATGGCCATATGTTATAAGTTTATAAAAGACTCTGTTTCGTGCTGTAATATTCAAAAAATAATTTGGAACCTGGAAAATCGTATCAATCTAGAAATACTAAATGCTAAATTTAGTACTAAATGCTAAAATGACAGTGTCGTCGGAAAACTTCCTTTACAATGGACACTGCACTATATTCCAGGAATCTCTGTTTGAGTCTGTGTACCACCGAATCAACAAAGCGACAAATGTAATGGCTGCATCACGGGCATTGCACAGAGTTTGTTACTTGATGATTCAGGCCTGCTCCTCGGTGGGTTGTCAGTGTCAAAACAAGTCACAACGGGTATAGAACAAGAACACGATTAGTGTTCTTCTTTAGTCGATAAGATTTATAACTGAATAAAATGTATTATCATTATTGTTATTAATGATGCCATATACATGGACACATTATGCTTTTTTAATTGGAAAACAGATGACTTCCTTGAACTCATTTGAGCAAGTTGGCAAAGAAAAATCTGTGGGATTTGTGGCATTCTGATAACTGATGTTTAGTAAGTGGTAAAGTACAAGCCAGCCGGAGACAGATGTGCTACCACTATAGTGACGGGTTATCCCATTTAAATGTAAAGCAATGCAAAATTAATAGATACACCCAGTCCGTAATTGTTGGGACTGTTGTAGTAAGAATAGAGTCAGGTGGCTGAGCGGTGAGGGAATCGGACTAGTAATCCGAAGGTTGCCAGTTCGATTCCAGGTCATGCCAACTGACGTTGTGTCCTTGGGCAAGGCACTTCACCCCACTTGCCTCGGGGGAATGTCCCTGTACTTACTGTAAGTCGCTCTGGATAAGAGCGTCTGCTAAATGACTAAAATGTAAAATGTAAATGTAAGAAATTGCTTGTGAAAGTGTTCTTCCAAACGAAGGTTAGACCTTTTTTATAGAGTAAAGTTTTTGATCAATTGATAATGACTTTCCAGGTCACCCAACAACTAAAAACAGAATTTTATTTTAGCATAGCCAATCTTAATCATAAATGCTTTACCAGAACAAGTGATCCAGTGATTTTTATGTCATCATGGAATCTGCATACA
The DNA here is from genome assembly GCF_038355195.1 of Osmerus mordax. NCBI lineage: Eukaryota > Metazoa > Chordata > Actinopteri > Osmeriformes > Osmeridae > Osmerus > Osmerus mordax. The sequence continues at coordinate 3,085,361 of NC_090050.1, read as the reverse complement.
TTTCTTGGTTTTATAACCACCCATACATGCACATGTTGTTGGTGAAAAGAGTTCTGTTTTTAATAACTAAGCAGTTCATACTTATTTCCCTTTAAAATATTAATTTTGCCGGCCAATCACAGAGCGATTTCAAACTGACATATTAATAACAATCTCCTTTTGACATGTTCCTAGTATCACAAATGAGTTCAAGTGCTTTCTAATAGTTCTTTTTCACACCCCCACAATTATCACTTAACCAACAGTTAACATTGAATGCTCCAGTCTTCACCAGTTTTACAAACCTTACAAAACTCTCAGTGGAGATTAAATGAAATAACTTGTTCCATAACTTGAAATAGTGTTTCCCTTTACTTCCCTAGTCAATTCCTACGAGGGAAGCAACATGTACTGTACTGGGTCATTGTTCAGCAACATCTTTGAGGTGTGTGTGTGTGTTTGCTTATTGTCTTATGTGTGCATGTGGTACAATGGCCTTGATGGTCATCCCTCCTCCTTACTGACTTCTCACTTTGCTTATTTCTGTTCACCAACCATCCCTGCTCCTCCTCTCTTTCCCTTGCATCTTTCTCTACCCTTACTCCTTCCCCAACCACACTTCTCTAAAACCCTCACCTCTCCTCCTTCATCCACTTCCTCCCCTTTCTCCCATCCCTTGTCCTCTCCTATTAACCTCCCCTCCCCCTATCCTCTCCTCCCCTCATCTGAGTACCAGTTCCATTTCCACTGACAGCTGCAGTACTGGCAATTAGGTCAGCCGTTGGCCTATTTAAAGCATCCTTGAGGAAAAAAAACTAGGGCCCTAGATTTGCTTCAGTACGTACAAAAACAGCAGTAAGATCAGATAAAGAAATGTATGGACACAAGTATGGAGTGCATCAAATATACAGTGGAAAAAACAATGTTTTCGTATGCCCTTGAATAACCATGATATGCATCATCTGCATGAGTTTGTATTAGGTGGCTGAGCGGTTAGGGAAGCGGGCTTGTAATCAGAAGGTTGCCAGTTCGATTCCCGGCCGTGCCAGATGACGTTGTGTCCTTGGGCAAGGCACTTCACCCTACTTGCCTCGGGGAGAATGTCCCTGTACTTACTGTAAGTCGCTCTGGATAAGAGCGTCTGCTAAATGACTAAATGTAATGTAAATGTAATGTATTAGCAGTGTTAGTTACTTTCCAGAATTCCAGACTTTCCAGTTTAAGGTTGGATTATTGGGTACCTGAATGATTGTAACTACTTTCTCATGGAATACAAAGACTTGTAATGGTTTGCACCTTGATGACGATACCAACTAGTTCCTTTTTTCCATGGGGCCAATTTAATTAAACTAGGGTGACCAGACGTCCTCTTTTACCCGGACATGTCCTCTTTTCGAGACCTAAAAAATGCGTCCGGCAGGGATTCAAAAATTGTCCGGGATTTTGCCTTGTTGGATATTTGTGTTTCTCTGGGTCTTTCACAAACTATTACGCCCTTACAAGTTTTGGAAAGGGTATTTCCCTTACCTTCCACCTTCTTGCGCGAGCTCTGACTGTAGAGAGAACTGTCATTTTGCTCAGATAGTGTGGCATGCAATACACGACCAGCACCGCCCTTGTGGTTGTACGGCTTATATTTCGAAGCGGCTTATAGCCCGGTTTTAGAACAAAAAAGTGGCTTCGTCCCAAGATCTCTACAGACCATGCAGATAATTTAATGCTCAACACTTGAACGGGGGCTTAATAAGCCCCCGTTCAAGTGTTGAGCATTAAAGAGGAATTATTTCTACTGTGTCGTCTCAGTTACACTATCAGGGCTTGGAAATACAGTGACTTACTAAAGTAGGCAAATGGCTAGTAGAACATAACAATCATTTCTGTAAATCAAACAGCTGCAAGACCCAGTGAAATGTTATATACAGCTAGCAAACTAACGCTAGCATCGCTAACGACTAATTCAACTTCGGTAGTGTAACCGAGCTCTTTGTAGGTTCGTTTTAGATTAAATTTTATATGGTCGTGTGGACAATAAGACACGGACGTCTCTTTTCACAACTTGTATTTTCCCCACTGCTCTTCTTGACATCGCCATTCGAACAGCCCTCACTGACTTCACGTAATGCTTATGTCAGCATCACACTTACAACAAGTCCCGAGGGACAAAACACCCTTGTCCGTTGAACATAGAAAGGTCTGCTACAGTAGGCTATCCTCAGGATTTGCAAGCTATCTAAACTTATACTATATTTAAAATAATTTTGTCGACATAACAATGGATTTTTGCCACTAAATGTGTGACTTGGCTTTATTTCTTGACATACTATCCACAACCGAAGTGTGTTACACAATGCCTATACTCGTGCATTGCTTGGTATTGTAGTGACAATGCTCTTGGTACCCAGAATGCCCCGCGGCAAGCTGAAAAGCTACGAAGTTAAGGGCATTTGCTTCATAGACGTATATATGTCTATGATTAGCTTAGTTAGATAAGCATTGTTTGGAGTTCTATTGTTGTGTTCGTTCAGTTTTGATATGGGTAATGCTATGGTCTGTAGTTTGGATAATTTGAGTGTTCACCCTGATTGGGAATGTTGTCTAGTTAGATGGCTATCCAAGCTGTCCAAAGTCAAAGTGTTTCTGGGTAAACAGTTGTGAGCTTTAGTTCACTCAACGCTAGCCGGCGCTATGGTATCGTTGTTCCCGTTTAAAGTGCGGCCTGTATCCCAGTGCGGCCTATACTCTGATTTACAAACACAAAGTTTCTATTCTGGTGGGGTGCGGTTTATGGAAAATGCGTCTTATTTTCCGAAAAATGTGGTAGGCACTATTCATGGAGTTCTTGCCTAATAAGCAATTGTGTCCAATAAACAAATTATGAGTATTTAGTGATCGTAAACATGTTGTTTATTATATTGAACGGCTTCTTCAACACTTTAACCCTTGTGCTGCCTTCGGGTCACATGACCCAAAGGTTCATAACGAACCATCGTTGTGTTTACCCAATTTTACCCAATACAAAAACAAATAAAATTATTTTTCTTTTAACCTTTACAATGTGGGGGGTCTGAGAGAGCCCAACGGTTAAAAGAAAATGCTTCACTTTGTTTTTGTATGCGGTAAATTTGTCGCAATACGACGGTGGGTCACAATGACTGATGGGTCAGAATGACCCGAAGATAACACAAGGGTTAACTTGTGTAATATGCATTCCACCCAGCTGCTAGTCCAAGCACTTCTCCAAGTTGGACTACTGCAACTTGCTGCTCACCGGTCTCCCAGCATGAGCAACCCGCACTCTCCAGAGGATTCAGAACGCAGCGGCCTGCCTGGTCTTCAATCTACCCAGATGCTCCCATGTTACCCCGCTCATCATCTCCCTCCACTGGGTTCCCATCACGGCCCGTATCAGTTTCAAGACCCTGGTACTGACCCGCCGAGCGGTGAACGGGACTGCACCCGACTACATCAAGTCACTCCTCCAGCCTTACACCCCCACCCGCCACCTACGGTCTTCTTCTGACAACCTTCTGGTGGTCCCACCGCTCAAGAGTGCCCGGTCCCAACACAATCTCTTCTCCTGTCTGGCCCCCCAATGGTTGAATCAACTCCCCACCTCCATCAGAGACACTGACTGTCTCCCCACCTTCAAGAAAAGGCTCAAGACGCACTTTTTCCGGGAGTACAACGGTACTTAGGGATGATTTGCTGGACCTGATTTGACCAGTTTCCTCCAGGATCACAAATGACTCTTATTGAGAGACTTGTTGCTCTTGTTGGTTAGTTGTAACTGATTTAAAATTATTGTATCATTGTTATGATCAGTGACCTATGCACTTTGTAAAGCTCTCTCTTGGAAGTCGCTTTGGATAAAAGCGTCTGCTAAATGAATAAATGTAAAAATTGAAATAGAAATTGTCCCCTTTTGACTGGACCGTGTCACATATGTCCATAGGTCTGTATAATGTTTAACAATAGTTAACTTGAGTCCAATGTCATAGCCTACTTCTTTTGTTGTATCAATTAAATTACAAACACCAAACTTTGTTAAAAAAAAATTGTTGTGACACATGGTATAATGGTTCGTTATTGTCTGGTGTCATTTTGGTCAAGTCACCACCCATAAACAAAAGCCATGTGTTCGTTGCCAATGTCTTTTTAATATGAGGTTGTACTCATGGCGGATGCTAATTACACAAAACTAATTATTAATGGCCACAACAAATGTTTTATTAATAGCCACCACAATTATCGCTGCTGGAAAGACAATCGACGATGGAAATCTAATACTTGTTTATCTTGGAGTACATGCATGATTGAAACTAGAGAAGGTACAATTTCTGGGGAAATTGTGAGGTGTGCTTGTGTCAGTTGCAGCTGGAGCATCACCTCCAAACCTTTTGTTTAAACTGATATCAAACATCCAAACATTTAGAGGTTAAAACGTAAATATTACATCTGATATTTCTGTACATTTTAAATAAGTATGCATACTTAGTATTTATGAAGATTGCATAGATTAAAAAGTGTTGCTGCTCATTTAACATTAAAAATACCACATTTACATTCAGTCATTTAGCATTTAAGAGTTAAGTGTAGAATGAAACAGGGTTATCTTCTCATTTCCCTTAGCGCAAGAGGGAATGATGATATGTGGCAGCCTCACATAGTTGAAACAGTTGCATTAAAACGATGAAATTAGGCAAAAAATAATGTTCTTTCCCTTCTAAGTGATATTTTTTAAGCATGTATTCATATTGCATTTCTTTAATAAAGAAACCCCTTTGAAACAAGCTGATTCTAACAACGTTGTCACTCTAGCAGTATCTTATCTTAGTATAGCGATTCAAACAGTACCATCTGCAAACTGAAGATTTGCCCCTAAAAAACGTAAACAAGCTAAATTCATTTTGGGGAAACTGGCTAATATAATAAGTTGACTGGAAATATGGTTTGAACTGGTACCAATTGAACTGTTGTTTATCAAGTAATTTAAACAGGAACGTTCATTCACACATACCTACTCATATCAACCTACATATGAGACATTATCACCCTGGCCTGTGCCTGTGGCTTTTGTTCTGTAACTAGCATTGTCGATTTAAAGTTCTAGCCAGCTAGCTAGCCTGCTGCAGTACCTCCGGAAGCTAACTAGCTATAGCTGACAAAAACTGAGAAATGTCTGCAAAACAAACAGGACAACACTGCAAATGTAGCCAACTATGTTTTCTGCGATAACACCACCCTGGGCTGTATTTTCTGTCAGCTGTAGCTAGCTATGCAAGTAGAAAAATGAATAAACTGAATTAAAGGCAAATCATTGTAATTGTATTCTTCATTGCTTACAAATAGAAATCCAACAATGAGTATATATATATATATATATATATATAGGCTGTTCCTACAATTAACATATTCACCTGTGACCATGCACAATAGGCAACCTACCCAAACCTGACTTTTGCGATCGTTGCGTGATGGTGAAGTCTGTATCGCAAATGCAATTTGGATTATAGCATTTTCATTTGAATATTGTCTCAAATAACACTGACATATATGTGTCGCCTGAAGGAGCTGAATCTCTGCCCCCTCAAATTTATTGAATTTAGCAACAACAGCAACACTAGCTAAATCCATTGCAGATATCAGAACAGAACTACCTGCAGTCTCTGAGTGTTTTATGTATTAATTACTTTGTCTTTGCATCGTACCAGCTGAGTAACAGAATGCAACCGTCTGTAATCTGACGTAGATAGGTCGCTGTGACGTAGATCGGTCCGGTTTTGGCTCCGCCTATACAAAACCTGAGCTGAAAACGGAAGAGAAACTGTTCAACGGTCTAACTCCACATTTCAGTGCGACAAAGTTTTTGCGGTTTGCACATGCTTTCAGGAACTCATTTCACACGTATATAATGTACTGAGAAGCAAATCATGGAATTTGCTTTGCAGGATCTTCAGGTTTTCGCTCTACAGAGAAAATGTGACGTCTTAACGTCTGACGGAGTGCATTTTCATGATTGAATTTTGTCCCTAAAAGAGCGTGGTGACTTGAAAATGTAAGTGCAATTGACAGGGCACGCTGTTTAGCTTTTGAAAATTTTAATTAGTGGTGGGCCGTTATCGGCGTTAACGCGCTGCGTTAACGCGAGACTCTTATCGGGCGATAAAAAAAATATTGCCGTTAATCTATTCTCAACATTGGGTTGGGAGCTGGGTCTATACTACGCAAGCTATGATTACTTTCACCTTGATATTTTAGCGCGGATGTATACCTAGCCGAATTGCACTGTAGGGGGCGAGAACGAGTCTTCGAACCTGTGTGTATGCCTTGTGTATGAAATTATCACATCAAACGTGACTGCTAACATGGATGCAGCTATGAAGCCGCCTGGCTTGCTTCAGGGAAAATGTATTATTAAGAAACTTGCCAATGGAAACCTCGACAAGACTAAGGTTATTTGCACCTTGTGCTATGCGAAATTAGTTTACTGTAGGAGTTCTTCCAGTCTCAAATACCACCTAAACGCAAAGCATCCCTTAGCTAATGCGGAAGATGCCGGGCCAAGCACTGATGTAGCGCAGGGGAAGAGTCGTCGTTAAACTACGATGTTTGAGTGCAACCGAGGCAAGATCGTCAGCACAGCTCTATCAGCCAAGCTAACTAATCTAATAAACACAAGTACATTTTATTGAACATAATTTATTCTCATCACCAATTATCATAGTAGAACAGCTTTCTCAAGCAGTTTGTGATGGATTTTGGAAGCAAGAGATGAGCCCCTGGTCTAATGCGCCACCTGGCTTGAGAAACCCGTTCTCAAAGACTTACTTTTAGTCATTATTTGGGTAGCACACATATTCTGAATGCCTTCGGCAGAATTCAAATGAGCCATTTTAATCTAGATTAATCTAGATCTAGATTAATCTAGATTAACGCCAAGATTACAGTGAAATTAATCTAGATTAAAAAAAAAAATCTATGCCCACCACTAATTTAAATACAAGACCGCTGATATTCTACAGATTTTTCCATTGTTTTTAAACACCAAAGGACTTGTAGGTTGAGTGGTTTTCCCTTGCTGTGTTTCAAATTAGCAATGACTGAAATGTGCATTCTGAGTATTCAGGACTTTATTTTTACATGTTGGGATGACCTTGTTAAGCTAGTTGAGAACTGCTGGAAAGGTGGGAAACAACTTTCTAGCAGAAGATCATCAGTGAAGACATGTCCCTCACTTTGACTCCTGCTGTGTGTTTCCTTCTTCAGTCGGCAAGAAATGAGACAGTCAAGATTGCTCTAGTAAGAAATTCAAGTTGCTTATGTGTAGAACTTGGAACTTTGAACTTCTGTAACTAGTGTTCCAGCAAATCATACATGAGAATACATGAGGGAATACATGAGATTACATGAACATCTCACTGTGTACAGTATCCATGCTCTGTTCAACAGAATCAGAATTTGCAAATCGTTTTTCTATTCATTAATCTCATCATTTCAGTGTAACTAGCTAACAATTCCACACAAGCCTGTAAATAAAAGTACATGGGGAGAGAACTACCATACATAGGCATATCTGCATCCATCTCTGCGGCAGCAGTCAATGTCTCTTCATCATCTGAATCATCATCATCATCCTGTGATGAAAAGCATTCTGTTGCGGGTTACTGCTACTACAAGTTGAAATAGGCACCAACTGATATTTACTTTGTATCATGTCAAATATGATTAAAACCAAGGTGTCGTATAGGCTACAATCACGATCTTATAGGCCTAAGCAAAATATGCCTTACCTGTTCGTAGTATGTTTTTATACAGTACCAGTCAAAAGTTTGGACACATTTTCCCATGTGTCCAAACTTTTGACTGGTACTGTATTTAATATAACATTGAACATGCTATTTTAGTTGCTATCAAGTCCACCACTTTTTCACCTGTAATATTAATGGACAGTGTGGTTAAATGTTCAATGTATGGACTGGCTACTTCATTCAAATATATGCATTGACTCGGCCAGCAATTGTCTCCCATGCTGCTACAGCCATGTTGCTTTTTTCCAGGATATAAGCTCAGATTCACCATAAACACATATTAACAGTATCGGAGTTCCATTGATGTTGGCATTTAATAGTTCTCCTGCCCGCGCTTAACTCAGAGTGGACGCACTCCGAGTTTATTTAACTCATTCAAATGAGCTTTTCTGGAACCGAAAAGTCTGAGTTTCCCAATTTAGAGTAAATAAACTCAGAGTTCAGAGTTAGGTTCACAGTTTGTTGAACCCGCTTTCTGGTGGGAAAGCATGAAAAGGTTTTTTTATTATTCTGCTAGTTCATTTAAGGGGTACCAACATTCAAACAACCGTTTCTTTTACTAGGCTATATTCCGATATCAATGTATGATACATCATTTGAAAGCTTACAACCTGTTTGTCATGATCTGTAAAAAAAAGAAAGAAAAGAAAATGACTATGACCTACATACGGACCAAAATACCGGCACCTTTCATATATACCCTTTGGAATCTGATCATAATTTTCAAGAACTGCAAAAATAAATGTATCTGGTTATCAATACAAAACAAAATATGTTCATATGTAATCATGTATGTTTAATACTGTACCAATATATTTTTTATTGACACCATTATGCTTTCCCCTTTAGAATAGTTATTCTTATTTCACAACATGGAACAGCTTCTTTATGAACATCAACACCTCTATGTTAGCTCATGTATAGTAAAACAACAGCAGCATCCTAATCAAAAAGTCTCAGATTGTCTATCCTTAGACCTTAAATTGAGACAAATGCAGATTGTAAACAATTTTTGATGCAAAAGCATACAAATCGGTACTTAATTTCTAAACCAGTTTGAGCTGACTGTCTCATGGGCCCACATAAATGGGCCTTGTCACTCTGGGAGTGTCAGCTATGCATGTGGTAACTCACTCAGTTTCAGCTTAATTATGTCAGGTAGGATTTGTCAAGCAAACTATGTTTGTAGCAGTAGCTATTATCGGGAAATATGTTGGCTTTGTTGTTAACAATGCAGTACAGGCTGTTACCAACTTTACAGATATTTGTTTATTAAACGTTTCTGTCTTTATGGCACAGTACACACAGGAGGCAGTGGCGGCTGGGAAGCCCCCGCAGCCTCCGCAAGGCGGGGGGGCCCCACCCTGCATAGCAAAAAACAGACTATAGGCCTACATAAAAAATATATATATTTAAAAAAACTTTGAGGGCGCTGATTGGGAGCCCCAAGTTTCAACTACCGGGTAAAGGAATCCCGTAATGTAGGCAAAGTAACAGATCTTCATCCACTTCCATGGGCTAAATAGTCTCAAAATCCCTAAATCTGGCAACAATGGCTTTTGCGTAACTTACGTGCACTACGACGCCATTACGCCTCTTGAACGCGCACATTTAAAAATGCTAATCATTACGTTTTGCTAGATGACGGTAGAGACATAAGTAAAAGAAAATATGCAAGCGGTGCTCAAAGCGCAGCAATAAACTGTTTTCTGAACAAGCTCGAGCAAAACACCCAAAGATTACACACTTATTTAGACCAGCCAGAGAGGAAGCCACCATCAGCATCTCCACAGACGAAACACTACCGCAGAAGCAGGTAGCTATAGCACCACGTCTTCACCAGCAACCAATATACTTGCTTACTTATTGTCAAGAATAAATGTTTTCCTTTCCCTCCATTGATTGTGTGTTATTTCAGTGGCGGTGCTGAACTATCAGAAGGCTATAGCGCTGTCTTTGGTTTTGAACAATGACAAATAGGCTGCTGTTGTGCTGACGCAATTGTGCTTTTGTTATTTTTAAACTTTTTTATTTCTCTCTCACATTGCTAAATATATGCTATAGTTAAAGATAGACAGCAATCAGTTTATTGGCAGTGGTATAAGATAATAGATGGAGATACATTTTGAGTGGATTTACGGGAGGGGCCTCGAGCTCCGACTTTGCGGGGAGGCCTCGCAAAGTCCCAGCCGCCACTGACAGGAGGGTAGCAGTTTGCAGGTTGGTCTGCAGAAGGTGTAACAGACTTGGGACATTTGGGATTGGTTTTGGGAGTATTAATAGGGCTAATACAACACTGCTAACCTAAAGGGTTTTAAAAGATCAATATTGCCACTGATAACTCTACTTGTTTTGCACATGAGAGTGATTATTTGATCCAGGACTGCTAAACACTTAAAACGATCTCAAATTTGCACAAAAATTACACACGCAAATGCCCGCACACATGTATGGTGCTGAGATATTCATTGAGGCGCATTGTTTTACTATTCACTAATTATGGTGGTGTTCACTCTAACAACAAACATGCACAAAACAATTATGTATTGTAGCTTACCCTACATAAGGCTTAGCTGGTATTCACAGTGGCCGCTCCATCTAATGATAATAAAAGCATACTAAGAACTCTGACACACACAGATTTTAACATAGAGAACAGCTTACTTGCGTTAGTTTTCCCATTTTGTTGAGTGCAAACCACATAAGGCTTCATAATGGCTTTAAAGTACTGTCACACCTTCAGACAAATGCTGGATTAAGCCACATACAAATCCAAAACATATGTACTGATAACCCTGTATGTGACGTTTATAACTAGTATCTCATCACAAACTTGGTCATCCCTTACGACCAATAAAAGTAAAAGACTGCTAGCACAATGTTTGAGAGATCAGGTCAGCATAATCTGTACTGCCTGGGACAGCCTCATCTGGACGACAGTACGCAAGATACTAGTCACAGACAGTCAGTTAATTTAGTCTATTCACCTTAACTGAGAGATAATTACTCAAACACAACGGTCGCATAGCAGCTAAAAGATAACATATTTGTTAGTCCTTCTTTTAATTTCTTATCTTTCTACATACTAGGAGATGCATTACAATTAGGTCTTGTCGCACCAAATCTAGGATTACATTATAAAACGTTGTCTCTCTGTCTTAAATTGAGGATAAACTTTTACAATGTACCCTTAGTTGAACAACCACAATTCACCTGGCAACTCTACATTAACCACATTTGACCTTAACTGCTATGTTACCCAGGTAAAGACCTTTCAGTGTGATTTATAAAGGTTGTTTATCGACTAAGCTTTAGAGATACATCTGTCAAAAGCAGCCATTTTCTCTCCATTATATTTTGTGGGTTGTCATGGCTGCCAGAGGCTAGCTGTGAGGGCTATCATTCATTAATACAAGGGGCGAGGGGACTGAGGCCATTCATAGGAGGAGTAGATAGAGCTCAGGGTCTGCATCTTAATCTGGCCTGTACCATGAGAGTACAACAGACTAGACTGGTTATTTAGGGGCAGGAGGAGGGTGCAGATCAGAAAGAAAGGGATGAATAGAGAAGAGTGGCAAATAATATAATGAGAGAAGGAGAAAGAGGTGGAACGTGAGATGATATGACAAAAATAAAGAGCTCAAACAGCATGCAGATAGACTATTGAAAAAGAGTCAAATAAATCATGGTTATTTGTACATGTTATGGAAATGTGTACAGAGTCAGAGTTTGTGTTTACAATATTATGTTACTGTTATGGTACTGGTGATATTCTAGGAATTACAACACATGTCTCATCAATACAAATGCATTAAACAAACTAAGGATAGTATTATTATTATTATTATGTGGTCAGTAAACCTTTTCGCTCTCTACTTACTGAATGTGTGCCATGTAGGGGTGTAACGCAGGGCCAGCGTTTGCTATAGGCGAACTCGGCAGCCGCCTAGGGCGCCATGAAGAGAGGGGCGCCAAATTCCGAAGTGCGTCCATTAATTAACCGTCCCGCACCTCCAGCAGAGGGCGCCGAAGCGGGGTGGGGGGGCGTCTCTCCGATTTGCGCTCCCGGGGGGGGGGGGGCTGTTGTAACATCTTGCCTAGGGCGGCGAAGGTTCCAGTCACATACCCCATAACCAGTGACGTGCAGTGATGTCAGTAAGAGGCTAGGCACTTAAATGGGAAAATGTGTCCAAACTTTTGACTGGTACTGTAGCCTACATGTTGAAGAATACAGGATCGAAGTGCGCAAGTGAGTTTTTCGTTTGTCGTCCGCAGTGAACGGACAGTAAAAGCACTGCTTATTCTACAATTTTTTTGTATTTGATTATGCGTAACTGCTACATTAGTCATCGTAACGTCTAAACAATTGCAATAACACACATATTGCATATATAAATCACAAGAATAAACAGTAAAAATACAAATACAAGTTTATTAAATAAAATGATTTAATAAAAATATTTACGTTTGAATTTTGGCAGGGTAGGCAGTGCCTATACCTTGCCCACCCAGACCACGTCACTTCCCAGAACTGCTGAACAACGCCGACACACAGTGCTCGTCTTATCCAGCTACAGATTAGATGTCCCGAAAGAACACGAATATCTAACAGTAGTTCTGCATCACATTAATTAATTTGCACGCAAGTTTTATTTATTTTTATACCGTGTATTCTCTGTGTAATTTCATGCACCGAACCGTGACGCCCGTACGGTTCGGTACGAATACATGTACCGTTCCACCCCTAGTGCCATGACATTTATATAAATATCTGTCTGTGTTGCTCACCCAATGTCACAAATGTATCTTCTTTGTTTGGTCTTTGTATCCTTTCAATTAGTTTCACTGGTCCAGAAAATCTAATTTCTTGATCCAGTCATACACCTACCTTAATACAATGCTAAGAATTAATGGTTGCCATGCATGTGGATAACCAACTACACAATTAAGATATATGTTGTGTTGACATAGGCTACACACAGTTGGTGGGTGTAGTTTTATAGAAATAAAATAGCTCCTACATTAAACTGCTCCCAACAAGGTCTGTGGATTATCTTGAGTAACCGGGTCATGATTTCTGGAAAGACACATTGCGATTTTGTTTTTCAAATGTATTTATTTACCTTTTTATGACTGGCATATGAAAATCTTCCTCAAAATACAATCATTTTAAGCCTCTGGTACAATACTTTAACATTTCCCATCTGGCAATGCTGATGGAGAGATGCCTACAGCGTTTGTCCTTGGCTATGCCAAAGTTGTAAAAAGATATTAACTAAACATTTGCTAGCTATATGGCTGCTAGCTCAGCTGTAGACATACTGTAGTGGATTGATGATGTTTCCTTGATACCATCTAGTTTGTTGTACAACAGGATCCGGTTTGATTAATGGACAGGCTTTGTTGTCCAAGTAGGAAAAATTCACATACTGGATTCACAAGTGCATAGATACACATGAAGGAGTGTGGCTTATTATGACCACACCTCCTAGAAGGGTACAAATGCAGGTTACTCAGACTAATATTGCCATCATCCTCTGTTCACTATGTATGTCTTTGCTGCCAATGGCTTGATCGGTCTAGGTAACTAGCCCATAGGGTTCAATTTGTAACTTGACAAGCTACTATATATAGCTAAATTTAATAAGGTACTCCCTAATGTTGTTAATATGGTAAGAACAAAATATTATTTAAAAAGATTACATCCATTTAGACTTTTGTCTACACGTTTTTTCTTGCCACTGTATGTTGTAAATCTCCATCCAAGATGTTTCCCTCTCACTTCACTACAGTTGCAGTACAGTGGTTACAAAATAGTTACATGACAGAAGTTACCAAATTGTTACAGTGCAGTAGTTACAAAATAGTCACTGTGCATGTGTTGTAGTTACGCAACACCTGATCATACAGCAAGAATGTGCCCCCTCCACTTTCCTTTAGACTGGAATGTACACCTCCAACACTGCAGATATTCAATACAGGATGAGCTATACATAATGCATAGCCCTCTGCAATACACTTTTCGAATAAATAGAGTCGTTGCACAAATAGACTATGACTTGCCCTTCATGTACTGATAGCGTTGGGAGTTAAATTTGTAGTTATGTTTGCTATATAAATATATTGTTCATGGCAGATATATGGGTGTATATGAGTGGACATAATAGTTGAGTTGTTATGATATTTTAAGTTCTTATTGTAAATTAACAATAAACACGTGGTTAAAATGAGCAAAGAGATAATAAAAGATGAATAACTGATATTGATAATAACTGAGACAACAGAGGAAGATACTGAAAGATATGAGATATAAATTGGGATACAAATAACAGAACAGGCAATGTGTAAGCCATATTGCAACTATACCTTGGCAGGTCTTTTCAAAATGTTATGTTTTTCATTTCTGAGGTAAATTGAGGCCACTAATGCAGTTAGGCCAAGGTATTGAGGTCAATCCAAAAAATCAAAAGCTATTTTCAAAGTGTGGCACTAACTCCCATGCTATTCAATGGTGTGAAAGCCACAGTAGATCTGGCGTAACTAACATATATCCTATCTCTTTCCATGGTGATCTAAAGTAGTATAAGAGCCACGTACATGCTCCTATTCTTCATGTTATGTCCACTTGAGACAGTCTACAGTCGGCTTTAAGGCTAATGGACAAAAAGTGTAAGAGGTGGATTTTGCCTCTGATTGCTCATGATTAGCTAGACCTTATGCCCTTTGGAATAAGAGGTTGCACATAATTAATCATTACTGCTATTAAAGTCATACTCGTCACCATATTTTAAGTAGGCTACACTGTGCACTGAGTGTACTGCATGTCAAGTAGTATGATGAAGTAATTGGCATTCCTTCCTAAGGAAATACATTACAATAGTTTGTCTGTACATTCGACCAACACCCCTGATGTTGTAGAACCAAATTCAAATGTTTACTCTCCTCCCTGTGCCATTTGGCAGGCAACCCAGTTTTAAATTCTCTGCGTATGTATCAAGCAGGTTGGACATTCATTGTCAAGACATCTTGCTCTAGGCTTGTTAAAAACAGCATGACACGTTGGTAAAAATGCTCCCCATGAGTTTTTTGTTTCACAGCAACTGGATCGAAGCCTATTTATGTTTTATTGGCGTTCGTATAACCTACAATTAATTAATTAATTGAAAGATTGAAAGGAAAAATCTCGTCACTTTTTCCTCATCCATTCAAATTAGACATTCAAAGCGCTCTTGTAAATGAAAAATCTAATTGACATAAAACTATTGCCTTTCCTTTTTAGGCTGCCACTCTTAATTAAGCCTTAAACGAGCTCATGGGAAACATCACCGATAACGCAAACAGTCATGATGTAGCATCCTGTCTTTTTTTAAACCGGCAAGTACATTCTGAGTGAACATATTTGTCAACAAAGGAACTCGCACTTACTGCAGTCGAAGTAAAACGATTCAAGCTAATGATTTGTTAAGAGTCTGTCATGCTTCTATTATTTATCACTCGTCACCACTGAATAAGAATCGCTAAGCAATAACACATCAAATTCAACAGCTTCTTATTCATAACCTTACCTCTGGAGGAGCCCACGTATTGGTTATTAGAAGATTTATTATCGAATTAGTCTTGGGAAAACTGCAATGTATCCTCTTCTGGCTACTGCCGTCGATACGTTCCGAAAACCTTCCGGCTTCTGGAAAAACACGGATGATATGTTAATCAGTGACGGTACTCCTTGTATTTTTTATTATATGCCTGTTATTTGTCCGTTGTGTCTGTGTTTTTCCAGTGAGGAGAAATGCAAGCTCCCCTGTCCACTGCTGTCCCCATTACTGAGCAGTTCATTCACGTTTGAAAGCAGACAAGGCTATAGGCGAGTCAGACAGTGATGCTATACCGAACTGAGACCCAAGGGAAGAGAGAGAGAGAGATAATTCCAATCAGCACCACAGACAGCTCCTTGCCCGCCTAGACAAGTGCAGATCGTATAGTTTTGTTTCCCACGAGTCAGGCAAAATGGCCACAAAGGCATACACTTTCACCACTACGCACACACACACATTTCTATCTTATTGTCTGACAGACATACATTGTGCATGGTTGTAAGTCCTAAAATATTTACAGTAATGCAACCTGTGTGGAAGGTAAGCTTTTTTGAATATTTTAAGTAGGGGAGACCAGATATTATATAGATATATAATTGTCAGTTTCTCAGAAATTGATTGTTGTATTCTAATCAAATGTAATACAATATACATCTTTCCTTTAAAAAATGGATGTGGTTATGATATGTAGTATTATTGGTTGTAATTTGTCAAACTTCAAATGCATGGTGCTGTCTTAAATATAACTAGAGAGGGTACAATTTCTGGGGAAATTGTGGGGTGTGCTTAAGTCGGTTGCAGATGGGTATGTTTCCAGGATGTGAATATCAACACTGTATTTTTGTACGCCCTTCGACAGGTTAGCTCCTGCGATTCCCACACAGCAGAAGTGTAGTAGTTAGCTAGCTCTACAATTTACCGGGGCTAATTGTAAATATTATATGGCTTCTTCTCCAATTGGGCCTCGATGCAATACCATCTAATATTTTCTGCCCATTCTGCCCAGTTTTTGGGGACTTTCCACACCAGCACCCTTTGCCCAGTTCCTCTATTCTGCCCTAGTACGTGTTTTCCAACACCAGTTACAATCAACCCTGGGTTATAGCCCTTCACCGTTGCATGGTGCCATTCATTCTTTGCAGATCACACCCATAAAGTCAAAGCAAATAGTAACTGGTCCAACTCCATGGTATCTGTGGAGGAATACAGTCATCACACTTGTCAAACCCTCTGCACACAAGTCCAATGACTTTATAACTTTCGTGTAGGCCCAGCAGTTTGCAGACATACAGCACAGATAATACTCAGGAGAGTGAATTATAGATAATGGTAGTGGGAGGGTGTTGTACTTTCCTGCTTCTCTTTTTCGCCACTCCTAGGAAACATTTCTGGAGCGCCATTGCTTTTGCCTGTTAGTGCTTGCAATGTTGGGAAGAAAACTATATGACAACAATAGTGTTTAATGTAACTGGCCTTTCTAACAGTACAACTGGCCCCAGCTTGGCCCCCCATGGTCTAGAACATCCCCTAGTTGCAAATCAAATCAAGACAACAGCCTTTTCATAAGGCCCAGTGGCGGACTCATGCTGTCTGAGGCCATCAAATGTCAGCACTCATGGAATGCCTCTTGTCCGATGAAAGTAGACTTACTTGGTTGTATGTGGACAAAGCCGCCCTCCTTAGTGCATTCACCCTTGTTTCCATAGCTATTGTGGTCTCAAACTAGCATAACTACATATGTGGCCTACACATACATACCGTAAGTTAATTGGAGTCATGGTTCATAAGAAGATAATTGTAAGTTTTTCAAAATGTTCACCATACATGGCAGACTGTATGTGTCACCACTGTATGGTTTCCCATGATAAATAAGGCATGTATAGTTTCCGACATTTTAGACTCATGGAATGGAAATTACAATGTGAGAACTTTTTACCATTGCATGCAAAATCGGAAATGCAATTACACAAAGGTCCACAAGGTCCTATGCTAAAAACCAAGGAGTGAGGGTGGGGCCTTGGTCAGCCCACAATTTTCAGAAAGGATGTGTGTGCGTCTCGCCAAGCTTGCGCGTGTGTCATGGGGCACTGAGAGTCTGTGAGAATTTGGAGCGTGCGTGCTGTGGAGTAATTCAATTAAATTCTATCATATTTTGACATATTAAGGTGAAATTGCGTCTGGTACTTCAGAATGATGTAATCTTGAAGCCAATAAGGTTTGAAAAACCATCAGTCAAAATTATATTTGACTTATTGACACAAAGATATTGAGGCAATGTGGACATTTACATAAATACACCCCTTTCAGCCATTTATATTGCATTTCTTATTCCATTTCACCCTATATAAAGACACGTATTCTACACATCTGTAACAAATTTCATGAGGAGTATGGTTTTGAAGGTTGTACCAAATTTGGACAGTACAGCAAAATCTATCATGGCGGACCTTATGGGTCCTTGAGGCTTTTTTGTTCCCCATGAAAAATAAGGCATGTATACCAATTTCCAGGCATTTTGGAGTAATGGGGCGCTGGCTAAATCACTTAGACTTTGGCCGTGGCTTATAGCGCCACCTATGGGCGTACATGGGCCACTAGCCACCTGGGAGTAGTGAGTGACCTGTTTGGGCCAAATTTGAAAAATCGTGTCAAGGACTTTTTGAGCTATTGAGCCATTTCACAGAGAAATATAATAAGAAGAATACTAACAAAAACAATAGGTTCTCTCCTGCCGGAGGAACCCTAATAAAGAATAAATATATATGAGAGAGAACAATGGTTGTGCTCGCCGAAGGCTTGAGCACACCCAATTAGGTTTCCACTTAAGATATAAGCTAGATTCCTGTCCAGATAGTGGGGTATCTGATACAGAGCACCAGAGGTGGAAAAAGTAAAAAAATATTGTTCTCAAGTAAAAGTACCAATAATTTGATGAAATATTACTCAAGTACAAGTGAAATTACCTATCTGAAAAATTACTCAAGTAAAAGTAATAAGTAGTTCATTTAAAATGTACTTTAAGTAAAAGTTACTTAGTTACATAAAAAAACAAAACTGTTCAACGGGGCGGGGGGGGGGGGGGATCTCTTCCATGTAATGAAAATAGGACAAGGGGTCATAAATTGTTGTTAATTAAAGAAAAATCTATACAAATCTATACAAATGCAATAACAACATAAAACATGTCACATATGACATGTAAGACCCTTTTAAATGTATAATGTGTTTAGTACAGAACATCCCTTAAAACGTTTTCAGAACAATCAATTGAAAGTGAAAGTACCATACATTGTTAGTTCTGAGGGCCATCCTTCTTTTCTTCACAAACATAAACAACAGTTAATAAGTACATCAAGGCCAAATCAAGTGTTTGACTCAATAAATGACCAAAATATAACTAAAATCTCTGTGTCAGGGAAATTTTAGAAAAACAGCTAAATACTCTGATGGCAGGCTGGGTGCTTTATGTCTAATACTTGTAAAATTGCTACAGCCAACAGTTAACACAGCCAGGCAGCTACAGCGCTACACTCTGGGGGCATGTTCATGAGCCTCCATCATGTTCAACCCCAGAGTGTAGCGCTGTAGCTGCCAGGCTGCGTTAGCTGCTGGCTGTAACAACTCGAGCTACGTAAAACCGATTGTTTTCTGGCTTTTTGTCCGTAGGCCCTACCGCCAGATGATGATCATTCGTCACTGTAGTGGTTACAGGCGCAATTCTTTTTCTTCCTTTTGGTTTCGGCTTTTCGGTTTAGTCAAGTTTTTTTTTTTTTACTCAACAGATGGGATTTGTTAGCCTGGTCCTAACCAGACTCTCGTACATTTCATTTGTACAGAGAGTCTGGCCTCGCTCCATTGACAAGCGTTGACTTCCTTGTAGGCGGGTACTCTGTTGAAGTTTAAAACTATTGGATCTGCCCAGAGCCACTCTGATCTGCCATAACCAATCGCTAGCGTTCGCCTTAGCCAATTCCTTCACCACTACTGTAACAGAGCTAGCTGCCGTAGCTGGAAAATCTAACTGTTCCCGAACCCCGTGGGGAGGAGGGCCACAACATCACGGCCACCAACAAAACTCAGCAAAACTTGTTCTTGCTCCGGCGTTAGCGAATGGCTTTGCTCGCATCTTTCTCCGCCGCCATTACGGAACTACAACACAAACTAGCGCACGACATCAACATCATCGTTCTCAGCCACTCCCTCTGTTCGCTGATTCTCCGGTAGAAAATCAACCTGAAGAATCTGACTTACGTACCTCATGGCCAGACCTATGTACAGAAGCAAATACATTTGAGCGGAAGTACGTAGGAGGGCAGAGCCAGGCTAGGGATTTGTAGCCTAAGGTAGCAAAATACAATACTTCACTCAAAACGTAATCAAGTACATTTTAAATTACCGATTTTAAAAACTACTTGAAAAATTAAAAATACACAACAAACCCACTCAATACAGTAACGTGAGTAAATGTATTTCGTTACTTTCCACCTCTGCAGAGCACTCCATAGTTGGAGTGCTCCTTCAAATGTATCTGCAGCCACAGGCAACCAGCAGAGGGCAGTACAACTGCATCTATGCATGTTCTGCCTAGGTGGCTTTGTTACAATGGCCTAATTGTGTCTTGTGAAAGTCTTTCATTCTGGATGAAGCAAATCAGTCAACTGTTAAACCAATTAATTTTGCTTTCAAACTAACCCCCATTCTACACAAAATGTGAATAGTATGAAACATAATACAAACATTTTTACTGCACTATATGCACATTAGTCTCAAGTCCTCCACCATCATCCATGTGCCCAAAAAGCCAAGGCCAACAGGACTTAATGACTACAGACCCGTCGCCCTGACCTCTGTGGTAATGAAGTCTTTCGAGCGCCTGGTGAGCACCGGATCGCCTGGTGAGCACCGGAACTCCTCAGGGCTGCGTCCTTTCCCCTCTGCTCTTCTCCCTGTACACCAACAGCTGCACCTCCAGTCATCTGTCTGTCAAACTTCTGAAGTTTGCGGACGACACCACCCTCATTGGGCTCATCTCTGGTGGGGATAAGTCTGACTATAGGTGGGAAACGGACAACCTGGTGACCTGGTGCAGCCAGAACAACTTAGAGCTCAATCCTCTTAAGACAGTGGAGATGGTTGTGGACTTCAGGAAGAATACAGCCCCACTCACCCCCATCACCCTGTGCGACTCCCCAGTCAACACTGTGGAGTCCTTCCGCTTCCTGGGCACCATCCTCTCCCAGGACCTCAAGTGGGAACTGAACATCAGTTCCCTCACCAAAAAAGCACAACAGAGGATGTACTTCCTACGGCAGCTGAATAAATTCAACCTGCCAAAGACAATGATGGTGCACTTCTACACAGCCATCATTGAGTCCATCCTCACTTCCTCCATCACCATCTGGTACGCTGCCGCCACTGCCAAGGACAAGAGCAGACTGCAGCGTATCATCCGCACTGCTGAAAAGGTGATCGACTGCAATCTGCCTACCCTCGAGGACCTGCACACCTCAAGGACCCTGAGGCGAGCGAGGAAGATTGTGGCCGACGATTAAGCCCTCCCACCCTGGCCACTCCCTGTTCCAGCTACTCCCCTCCGGCAGAAGGCTGCGGTCCATCAGGACCAAAACTTCACACCATAAGAACAGTTTCTTTCCATCCGCTGTTGGCCTCTTCAACAAGGCCAAGGGCTCACACTGACTTTAAAGACTTAATCACAATCTGCACAATGACACCTTGCCACATTGCAATTTGCACTATTTGTACTATTTGTGTTTCTTGTACTATCTACATTTAGTCATTTTAGCAGACGCTCTTATCCAGAGCGACTTACAGTACTATCTGTATTTTTATATTGTAAATGATGGTTACTTTATATTGTATATTTATTTTATATCCCCTTAGTATTAGATTGACTTTGTTCCTTTTGTATAGTTAGACCACATATTTAAGTTTTAAGATGTTTTTTTTATGTTTAATGTATGCACCTTCCTGCCAAAGTAAATTCCTTGTCTGTGCAAACTTTCATGGCGATTAAAACCCTTTCTGATTCTGATTCTGATTACCTCATGCATTTAACAAAATCAGACCCATGGATTGATAAAGTAACCTAATGCACTCGTTGCCCAACTTAAAATGTTATAATGCCTCAACATCATGTTGTATTTGAACTAGATAGAGCCAGGTGTGACAATCAGGCCTCCAGTACTCAGGTGTACTTAAGCCAGTCACTCCCTTCACTCCTGGGGAAGTCTTGTTAATATTGTGCTGACAATTCCAAACAATTCTGACATTGATACTTTGTTATACCGATCTTGTTTTTTCACGCTACCTTGCCTCTGCTCTCCCTGTATTATACCTAGATGCTGTCATCCCGACCTTGCCTGTCCCATGGAACCTGAGCTTGCCCTGGCCTTCGTCAACCAATCCGCCCCCACCAGACTTGCACTTGTGACCTGACTACCCTGTCGGATCTCCTCTTTTGCTCTGATTATCTGTGTGACCTCTGCTTGTCTGACTATGCCTAATAAAACCTGCACCAGGATCCGGTACCCTCTGTCCTGAGAGTCTGTCCGTTACACCAGGGATGTCCCGACTACTACTAAATGTCATAATTGAATGTTTGATAACTTATATTGTGTGATGTGTGACAGTATACAACAGTTAAAGATCCTGTAAAGCAAATTCCCTGATTTGCTTCTCAGTACATTATATGCGTGTGAAATGAGTTCCTGAAAGCATGTGCAAAGCGCGAAAACTTAGACCGTTGAACAGTTTCTCCTCCATTTTCAGCTCAGGTTTTGTATTGGCGGCGCCAAAACCCGACCGATCTACGTCACAGCGACCGATTGAAACTAATTTTCAATTCCACTTTACAGGATCTTAAAAAAATGTGAATTTGATAACCACTGCACCATCACCAGGGATGTAAAAAATAAATCCAACTGGGATTAGTCTTTTATTCAAATGCAGCATGCAGACAAGGTTACAACAAAGGATCATTAGTAAATGTTGCCATAAATCTGTATCTTGTTGTACTATGTGTGTCTGTCAGTCCTGTTCTACACCTGGCTGCTGTGTGGTTCACAATAAGAGTAATGTATGTGTTTAAATGTACAATAGTTTGGCAGCATTTCCAATAGAAAATGACCACAAAAAATGGTGGACGTCTACATTTGTTCTTGCCTTTTAATGTCAGATTATAATGCCAGCAAGCCCCTTGTTGTTGCTCCTTCAAAAAACTATATTTGTCCATTTTTTTCAGGTTTCACAGTTTGGGATTTTGTATATAGAACAGCTAATTGTTTGACATTAATAAAGTATAAAACACAACAACCAATGGATAAGAATACTTAAATAATGTATGTTCATTTGATAATTTTTTTTTATCCTGGGTCACTCTGATGAGATCATGTGGGAAGCATCATCAACATCATGAGAAAGGTCCATGTGTCTATTGGTTGCATTTTCGAGCTTTTCACCAACTCTTAATTAATTAAATAACATACAAAATCAAGATACATTAGAGTACTTTATATTTATAAGGGCAGCTGAAAGTCAAGAATTTTACCTGATGTTTGCATCAAACTGCCACATAAGCTTATGCAATCATTCTGTTTGGTCTTCACTGCAGACTTTTTTGTTTTGTGTACAGGATGTGGTGTAGCAGCTTCCTGAGTAGCAGAGGTATGCAGGGCGCATTAAGTCGTTTGCCTTTCTGTCATGCTTCTGCATTGTACACACGCTAGAGTAGACTTCTGATAGTTTACTGGCATTCATTTCAGAGTTAGAGTATTAATATTAGGATTGGCTTTCGTGGATATGGCTGGATGGACAATAAAACTGTATTGGAGTAATCAATAGCCTAATTACTTGTCTGAGGATCAGTGTGGTCAGAGAAGACACTAAGGTTAAAGAGAAAGGGTAGGTACATGAAATGGCATCCATCATCATGCGCATCCTGCACTTGGGAGCTGAGAAAAAGAAGGTCAAATACTATGAGAACTTACAAAGGGACATTGACCCACGAGAGACATGGGAGACACAGGGAGAACTTGGAGATGGGGCCTTCGGGAAGGTCTATAAGGTAAGAATGCTGTAAATAGTGCCCCAATACTTAAGACCTCTATTTCATTAGAAAATCCCAAATGACTAAGCTGGTAAAGAATATAAAAACATATAAACAGAGATGAAAAAAGACAATTTTGAACAGTAAAACCTGAGGCGATGTCTTTCATCTATTAGTTGAATTTAGTCAGATGTACAGCCATTTATATTTTAGGGTTATGGCTAACTCTAATGTCTATAATTAAATCCATGATATTCCCTTTTCTTCACAGAATTACTTACTGTACATCAACCTTAGGTAAAAAGCTGATTATTTCAGTTCTGCCTGTACTGCATTATTACATTTGTATTTATAATACGTTTGTTATGAGAATGTCACCTTGCACCTCGATGCTATTTTTCACCTTGCCCACTGCTAAAAGCCATGTCTTAAAAAAAAAAATACAAACTTTTCTTATTTCAAGACCATCCCAGAAACACTTTTTTATCACACCAGTCTATAATCTGATAAATAAGCACTGCTTGAGCATTCCATTTACGGTAATTGGAAGTTGTGAGTGCTGTCATTTCAGCCTGGCACTGCCCGACCAACTCATAATTGTATATTAGTATGGAACCTCTCACTTCATTTTAGATTTCCAAGGGGCGTTATCAAGGGCTCAGACAAAAATACCTCTGGAGCATTGAATAGAATAGAATTGGATAGACACAGACAATCAAAGCAATAAAACGTGATCTTGGTTGTTTGCGAAAATACAATGTAATGTCTTTGTATTAAACCCACCCCACATCAGATAACCGTCTGTGATTGGCCCGGCACTTTTCATGGCAGAAAGAAATCAGTTTGAATGGGATGGTGGCCAGACCCATCTGCCAGAGCAAATAAACAATGAACTGGCAGATTAGTCTGCATCCAAGGCAACTGGGTGATATGAAAGCAGAATTGGGGTCAGGGCTCAAGGGGTCCTTCCCTTTAGGATTAGGGTGTGAAATGCTTATAACAACGTTATTAGGCTGTGTATTTAAATGGTAAAATTGTTGAAAGCAGTGACATATCATGTCACTGGGGTATCATGATTACGGAGAGGGATCATATTATTTTTTATATTTTATAACAACCCGAGGGTTAATGCAAAGTACTAACTTGTCAACAATCATAACCAGGGCCATTGCCAGACATTGTTAACATTTGGGGCTTAGCCCAAACCTAACATCGGACCTTGAGAATGCTTAATTTGACTTCAGCTCTGGAAATTACATTACATTTACATTACATTTATTCATTGAGCAGATGCTTTTATCCAAAGCGACTTCCAAGAGAGAGCTTTACAAAAGTGCATAGGTCACTGATCATAACAACGAGATAGCCCCAAAAACGTTGCGGGTAGCCAAAACATGAAGCATACATTGTGAAAAGCCAAATAAGTGCCAATGGGAAGAACCATAAGAGCATGCAATTAAACAATTACAATTAAACAACATGAACAAAGCAAATTCCTTGTCTGTGCAAACTTTCATGGCGAATAAATCCCTTTCTGATTCTGATTCTGATGAACCTCAAAAGTGCAAGAGTGTACCTGTAGAAAAGCAAGCAACAATAATATAATTCACAGCGAGTACAAGAAGTTACATCAGTTACAACTTACCAACAAGAGCAACAAGTCCCTCAATAAGAGTCATTGTGTAAATAAATATAATAATATAATAAAATAAATATAATCATATTATGAAAAAATAAATTAATTTGAGCACAAAATACAGTTTTTTGAGGTTTATGTAATATAAACAATACTTTAGACTCATTGTAATCATGAAATGCCAAATACAATTATATCATAAATCAAGAGGCAGTTTCAAAAGTTTCTTTATAAGCTAGATTCTTATCTTTACTCTTTTTTTAACTTTTCTCCTCTTTTGGAAAAATCCCCAAATATCCAGTAAATTTTGCCTATGTTCTGCCATTTCTCCTTCTGCTGACTCTTTTCCCGCTGTCACTGACAGTCACTCAGTGCGGACTATCAGACCCACATCCCCTCACACAGAGTTAGTTAAGAGCTAGAGACGTTTACTGACATGCTTGAGTCGAGACCTACGTTGCCCATACTCAACCAGCCAATCACTGGGGAATCATTAAAAAAAACGTTCAACATGTACATTTTTTGGCTGAAGTCAGAAGGAGCTGGGAGGCGATGGGGGGGGGGGGGTGCGTAGCCAACCTCTGCACCCCTCTGTATCCGGCCGCGATGTTAACCCTCAATATTCATGAGTCTAATGGATCTACAATATCATTGGGGTTTTCAAACAATAACACTTTCTATAAATGCACCGCCAATTAGCACCTGGCTGGGATGGAGTGGGAAAGAAGTTTCTTACATTGTATCTAAGTAATGTCTTGAATAATGTATATAGTAATGAGTGATAAAGAGTGGAACAAAAGCAGCATACATTCAGACATGCAAGGAGACAGACAAGCTCTTGGAGCTATGGAAGAGGAAGACAGAATGAAGGCACACAGTTTGCCACTTTTAACACACACACTTGTGTGTGTGTGTGTGTGGTGGTGGGGGGGGGGACAGGGGGTGCACAATGAACAGGAAAAAAATGCTGTCCCCGGACCCGAACGCCACACAAGGGTGAAGGGTAATCAGAGTACATTTATTCATTTAGCAGATGCTTTTATTCAAAGCGACTTCCAAGAGACAGCTTTACAAAAGTGCATAGGTCACTGATCATAACAACAAGATAGCCCCAAATATTGTGGGTAAGAGAGTAAGACTAGATAAATAGATAACGAATCAAATAACTGCCAATAAATGCCATATCTCCAGGTTAGTATTTAAAACTAAATGCATCCATCGAACATCCTAGACGCTTGAATGCCCAACATCAACAGTCTCCTGGCTGTTCCCATTGTCAGGCTGCACACCTGTCAAATTTACTTCAGCCATGAATGGAACTAAAAGAGGGTGCAGGGTCCAGGGATGGTGAGGCAAGGACAGCAAACCTGTCACAGAGGTTTAGATGAGGAGAGGATGGCAGTGGGAATAGACTGTGACAGATAATCACATTAACCTTTTGCCTGACCACTACACTAACAAGCCTTAAGCTCAAGGAGGTGGATAAAAGTGGCACAAGGGGTAAAAATGTCATGTGATTCCACTGACTTCAATTGGAGCTACTCCAGTAGGCAGTGGTGAGTACTTTACCTGGGAGGGGTAGGGGTAGCCCTGATTTGTTCAAATGGTGGTTTCAGGTGTTTCCTCCATGTTTGCGTTCATTTGGAACAGTGTACTCTCTTTAAAATATTCACGAAAACACTTTAAACTCAAAAAGATCGATGATTGTTTGAACATCATCAGTTCAATGATCAGTGCAGTCCCAGCCCAAGGGCTAACCTGATACATTATACAATTTTAAAACATTTAAAATGTTTTCCCACTAAACCCAGAGAGAAGTACAATGTGAACACACAAATAAACAACTATATTAACACAATATTTTACTGTGCCTTTTTCCTATTTGTCTTCATTGTATTGTCCAGATCCATTTAGTATGATATAACTGATAAGAATAGTGAAATTACACAGAATGTACAGTACACTGCTACACATCATTTTACTTAATGACATTACAGGATTAGACAGGCAGCTGCAGAGCCTGATCCATGCAAAAAGAGAATAATAAAGCACTTTTGGAAAGGATTTTGGATGTGACATTGCACTTAGCATCTAAAACCTGCTCTTTTTTGGGCATGCACAGAAGCTTTTCAATTGTGCACAATTTCCTCTGCACTCATGAGCTATAATGATCCACTTTTAAATGAGCAGTTACAAAAGAATATGAAGGTGGATTATCATTCATTTTCCATGGTTTAAGTGATTCCACCACATTTTGTTGAAATCCGTTTCATAGAGAAGTCTCTGGGAACTGTCTTTGTTGGGATTTAATGTTTGTGTGTGAGACATTACCTTTTAATATAAGATAGAATCATTATCTGTAGTGTAAACGAGAGTGAATACCAACAGAAGAATATTGTAGGGGATTTGGGCACATCTTTTTGGGGGCGCTACCCACACGGTTAGCTGTGTTGCTCATTCCACAAATGCACGATCCTTACAAGTTGTACCTCGTTGTAAAGGTGACTAATCAGGCTTTCCAATGATATAGAATACAATACAAATTGGATATTATTGAAGGGGAGGAATAATCAACCGAAATAACGTTTCCAACCTTTTTTTAAGGGGTTTATTATAAACAAATCCTCTATATTTTGAGCAGGGAATTCAGGCAGTTCTGCGCCATGCGAGCGATGCTTTTCTTGAAATCTTGAAAGGTTGTCATTGAGGATGAAGGCCAGGTTTCTTGGCAAGTGAGAGGCTGTCACAGAGATGCTGTCAATAGTGATGGAGGGCCATAGACGATCTGGTAGGGATGAAGAGTAGCTTTGTCTAGTCGGGATTGAGATTCAGGTTGTGGGAGGGCATTCATGAGGAGACAGAAAAGCCATGATTTTTTTTGTTGGTTCGAGGGGCGGAGGGTGAGAAGAAAAACAGTATTTTTCTTACAAAATGCATTACTTTTGTGTTTAATTTATTAAGAATTTTAAGACAAATATATGGAAGTTAATTAAATATGTTAATTAAGCGGTATATCCTCTCAAGGTTTCTTCCATTTTTATGTTAATCTATTTTCATGGATTAAAATGTTTTCATGTCTTCTTTGAAGATTTGGATTGGTTATAAGTGCTGACCAGTGGGCATCAGTTAAGCCCTCTGTGACATTATTTGAAAAAATAAATATTGATTTGTTTTGTTAGGGAAAAATAACTGAAGTCTAAAATCGTATCTTGGTGATACTGATTTAGAGTTATATGTATCTGTGGATTATGAACAGCACAACGTAGTATGGCAAATACATGTTTGTAATTATATCCTTACTTTGCATATGTATTGCATATTGCTGCGGTCTCCCGGTCGTGTAGATTCACCCTCTACAACATCCGGAAGATCAGGAGATACCTGTCTGAGCACTCCACCCAGCTGCTAGTCCAAGTACTTGTCCTCTCCAAGTTGGACTATTGCAACTCGCTGCTCGCTGGTCTCCCAGCATGTGCAACCCACCCTCTTCAGAGGATTCAGAACGCAGCGGCCCGCCTGGTCTACAATCTACCCAGACGCTCCCATGTTACCCCGCTCCTCGTCTCTCTCCACTGGCTACCTATCATGGCCCGTATCAGATTCAAGACCCTGGTATTGACCTTCCGAGCAGTGAACGGGACTGCACCCGTCTACATCAAGTCTCTCCTGCAGCCTTACACCCCCACCCGTCACCTACGGTCTTCTTCAGACAACCGCCTGGTGGTCCCACCGCTCAAGACCGCCCGGTCCCAACACAAGCTCTTCTCCTGTCTGGCCCCCCAGTGGTGGAATCAACTCCCCACCTCCATCAGAGATACTGACTGTCTCTCCACCTTCAAGAAAAGGCTCAAGACGCACTTGTTCCGGGAGTACAACGGTACTTAGGAATGGTTCGCTTGACCCGATGTTAGTTTCCTCAAGGATCACAATGACTCTTGCTTAGAGACTTGTTGCTCTTGTGGTTAGTGGTAACTGTTTTAAATTTTTGTTCTCGCTGTGATATATTGTTTTTATTACTGTTGCTTGCTTTTTTCCACAGGTACACTTGCACTTATAGCGGTTCATGTTGTTTAATTGTAACTTGTTTAACTACATGCTCTTATGGTTCTTCCCTTTGGCACTTACTTTGGTTGTTCACAATGTGTGCTTCATGTTTTGGCTACTCGCGATGTTTTTTGGCTATCTTGTTGTTATGATCAGTGACCTATGCACTTTGTAAAGCTCTCTCTTGGAAGTCGCTTTGGATAAAAGCGTCTGCTAAATGAATAAATGTAAATGTAAATATGTCTTAACCTACACACCAAGATCCTTAATACACTATTATGTAATAACTGTAAAATGATACTACTGACTACATTATCATGAATAAAGGAATATTTTTAAGGTATATGTTTTTTTTCCAAAAATATCTTCAGAAAGGCCTAGAATTCAGACCACTGTGACATGCCTTCTCCTTACTTATCTTCATTCCATTCCTTTGTGTCTAGGTGCAGAACAAGAAAAAAGGTACTGCAGCAGCTGCTAAAGTGATCAAGGTGCGCAATGAGGAGCAGCTTGAGGACCACATTACTGAAATTGACATCCTGGCAACCTGTCACCATGACAACGTTCTTGCATTTTTGGATGCCACCTTCTTTGAGGGTTGGTTATGGGTGAGGAATTTGTATATATGTTGGTCTTTGAATAGTAACTAACGAACATATTAGACAATAAACACATGTTCTAACATTACTTTATGGTTGGTAATCAAGTTTCAATGCTCAATGAGTGTGAATCTGTGCTTGTTCTCGTGAAATGTAGTTATCAGTCTAGTAAGTGAACCAAAATGTGTTTTGATGCTTTTAAGATGGTTAGACTCTGTGTTGAGTTGTCAATGTCAGTAGTCAATGTTTTGAAAGGCTAGTGTACAAAATAAAGTCTAATATTTATTAGTATTGGAACAAAAAACTTAAACACGTCCTTGTAGTTAAGTTGCCTATTAAATGCCATCTCAAACCAGTAGTGCCTTAATATAAAATTGAGTAAAGTTTGGCAGTGGAATTGATCAAACTTTCCAAGTTTAATGAAAGCGAAAGAGTTGTTCTTTCGCTTTGAAAATTGTTTTAGTTACTTTGTGTGGTAATTAATCATTATTAATAGAGATTATTTCTCTGTCCCAGATCATGGTAGAATTTTGTCCAGGGGGTGCACTGGATGACATTATACTGGGTAAGTGCATCAAACATTTATTATGAAATTTGACATATGTGTAGTAGGTGAAAAGTGGGAGTTAAATAGGTGACATTTTAATATGAAATCAAGAGTTTAAAAACACTCTCTCGAACATATACAATTTTGAATAAATACATTTTAAATATGTCTAAACACTTGTTTTCAAATGCTAAGGTCAGAATCAGAATCAGAAACTGATTTATTTGCCAAGTAAGTTTGCACAAACAAGGAATTTACTATGGCAGGAAGGTGCAGTATCTAACTCTAATTGTATACAATCTAAAATATGAAATATAGAAATATGAAATAAGATATAGAGAAGTGTGCAACATTGGTTGGTGCAAAAATTGCAATGTGCAGTAAAGTGAAAGATGGATTTCATGAAAATGCAAGTGACAGTTTGGAGTTTTGGGCATTATTGATGAGGCCAGCTGCAGACGGAAAGAAAATGTTCTTGTGGTGTGAGGTTTCGGTCCTGATGGACCGCAGCCGAGGGGAGTGGCTTCAACAGTGTGTGTCCAGGATGGGAGGAGTCAGACACAATATTTCTTGCTCGCTTTAGGGACCTAGAGGTGTGCAGGTCCTAGAGAGATAGCAGATTGCAGCCAATCACCTCCTCAGCAGTGCGGATGATACGCTGCAGTCTGCTCTTGTCCTTGGCAGTGGCAGCAGCGTACCAGATGGTGATGGAAGAGGTGAGGATGGACTCAATGATGGCTGTATAGAAGTGCACCATCATTGTCTTTGGCAGGTTGAACTTCTTCCGCTGCCCCAGGAAGTACATCCTCTGTTGTGCTTTCTTGGTGAGGGAGCTGATGTTCAGTTCCCATTTGAGGTTCTGGGAGAGGATAGTGCCCAGGAAGCAGAAGGACTCCACAGTGTTGACTGGGGAGTCGCACAGGGTGACGGGGCTGAGTGTCTCCACTGTCTTAATAGCATTGAGCTCTAAGTTGTTCTGGCTGCACCAGTTCACTAGGTTGTCAGCTTCCCACCTGTAGCCAGACTCATCCCCACCAGAGATGAGTCCAATGAGGGTAGTGTCATCCGCAAACTTCAGGAGTTTGATGGACTGATGGTTGGAGGTGCAGCTGTTGGTGTACAGGGAGAAGAGCAGGGGGGAAAGGACGCAGCCCTGAGGAGATCCAGTGCTGATGGACCGGGAGTCGGAGACGTGTTTCCCCATCTTCCCGCACTGCTTCCTGTCAGACAGGAAGTCAGTGATCCACCTGCAGGTGGAGTCAGGCACGTTTTGCTGGTAGAGCTAGTCCTGTAGCAGAGCTGGGATGATGGTTCTGAAGGCAGAGGTGAAGTCCAAACAGGATCCTAGCATAGGATGTGCCCCCACGGTGGTGGAGGGGGCCTCTGGGGTGGGTAGGTGTGGGTCAGGACAGACCAATTGTCTTTCAAATCGACAGTAGAACTCATTCAGGTCATTGGCCAGGTGAGAGTTGTTAATGGAGTGGGGGGGCTCTGGGCTTGTAGGTTGTTATTATACTATCGGCCAGCAAAGTACAGTAACAGAAATGATATAATGACAGCAAAAGGATCTGACAGGCAACTCAAACTTTTGATGATTTTTGGGGGGGCATTGCAGTTCTGCTAAATAAATAGGCGGGCCTACATAGAGGCAAGTACCATTACCTAAATGGTTAAACATTTTATTGGAGTGCATTTTCTGGCATTTGGGTGACTTTGCAGTCAAAGCTTGCCTGAAGCCAAAGAAAATGGATGAAATGTTTATATTAGGTATAGGCAAAACCATAGCATCTTAGGCTCCCTTACATGAGGCAGGGCTCTCAAGTGTCACGCATTGAGTGTGACAGTCACTCATTTCGGTCTTTTGTCACGCACTCCTGCCACACATCGTATTTCTCACGCGGAAAAACTTTTTATATTTAATATGCCGCAGCGCCCAACTGAAATTTCTCTGGCCGCGCCTCTCTCACTATGGAACCGGCAGGAATCAAGCGCGTCTCCCCTGGAGTTCTTAGTCGAGCCTGCCACTTATCACCCAATCAAAAAAAAGAAAAGGTCTACACAATAGCTAATCAGAAAATAGCACTATTGCTCAAGCAGCCCTAAATTTAATCTCAGCACCCCTAAAAATTCATTCAATATTTTGCATAATAATAAATAGGCCTAAATGTATGAATTGTTATCCTGTGAAATTAGGGATTTATAGGCATGCAAACTCCTCACCTTTTTGAAACCAAAATAACCTACGTTAGTGGCCGTGGCCAACACAGCATTTTACCCGTGCTTCCCAACTTTACAACTGGCTCTGGAACCAATGCTGTACAAAAAATGTCTTTATGGTTAAAAGAACATGACATTGTTTACAAGAGCACAGATTCTACATAGATCTAGCCTCTTAATTTTGCTTTCGAAGTGCACCATATTCATGCGTTTAACTTGTCCCCGGACCCCCTAGAGGGTCGGGGGTTCGCCGTATCCTTCTCACCTTTTTCACCCTTGACCTGTTTGCATGCCTGTTATTAGCAAGGGTGTTTTGCACTTTTGCAAGGCACTGTATTCATGTCACATTGTCATTGGGGGCTGATCACCCCTAAAGGTCTGATCCTAGAATCGCCCCTGAGTCTAGGCCTAGTCATATTTTCATATCACACGATGACTGACATATTGTCACATTATAAACATATTTTTCAAAATAGGCTTAATCATTTTATTAGCACAAAATACATTTAAGTGTTTTGCATAGTCGATGTTATAGGTCACTTTTAAAATCATGTCATACTTTATCATTATATCCTGGCCATGGATGCATTAATCATTGCTGCCTTTCAAAGATGTCAGGTAAAAAGCAATTAATTAATTAATTAATTTTGAGGGGTGGCTGGGGGAGGGGAAATGTCACTCTTGCATGTCTTCAAAACTTGAGAGCCCTGGTAAGGGATAATGCCCGACGAGGTGTACATTATCACCTGATAATGGACGATGCGGAGGCGTGAAAAGTCCGACGCGCAGCGGAGGTTTCTTATCAGGTGATAATGTATACCTCGAAGGGCATTATCCCGCTTATACCATAGTCACTTGGCCATTTTTTTTTATAAACATTAATTTATGTTTCATGCGTTTTGCACAAGAAATCTAACGCTTTTCAACGTTAGCCTACTCTGATATTTCTAGTCTGCTCAGCTTAGAACCAACACAGGCTTTCCTTTGGCTGAGCTATTAGCCCGAAAGCTAACGTTATGCTAGCAAGATTCAAAGGCAATAACATTGTGTACTGTTGACAAACAGTAAATATAATTGTACAGTATGTTTGACAATAAGACTAGCTAGCTAACCAGACATGTCACTGTCCCCAAATCAATATCAAGATTTTCAGAACAATTTGTTCTGAAAATCTTGATATTGATTTGAACAAAGGTAATTGTTCTGAATAAAGGCCATCGGCCATATACTAAGCTACAGTACGGCCGCAGCCTGTGGAGCGAGTTGAATAGCAAATGGATGTGAGATGACCGAATCAAAGTTGACATATTCTCCAAACAGTAATTATAATTTGACAATATGTTTAACAACAAGACTAGCCAGCTATCGAGCCATGTCATTGTCCCCAAATCAAATCAAGATTTCTATTAAGAAAATAATCGGCATGTCGTGTTGGCCGCAGCCTGTCTGAAGTACTGTAGATTGACTAGCGAGGTGAATAGTAGTGATGTGTCGTTCGTGAACGATTCGTTCATTTTGAACGAATCCTTACAAGGACTCGGGAGTAACGAGTCCTCTCAAAGAGTGATTCGTTCATTTTTTCATGGCCGCGCATCGGGACTGTTGCATAGGCTCGTCCAAGTAAACAGAAATGATTCGTTCATTTCCCGACTCGGTCTTCAGGTACGAGTCTTTGGATCATTTTTCACGTGACCTGCATAGGTTCTGTAGTGGTAGCTAGAGGAAACGAACGATTCATTCATTTCCCGACTCGGTCTTTCTACGAGTCTTTGGATCATTTTTCACGTGACCTGCATAGGCTCTGTAGTGGTAGCTAGAGGAAACGAACGATTCGTTCATTTCCCGACTCGGTCTTTCTACGAGTCTTTGGATCATTTTTCACGTGACCTGCATAGGCTCTGTACTGGTAGCTAGGGGAAACCAACGATTCGTTCATTTCCCAAATCGGTCTTTCTACGAGTCTTTGGATCCTTTTTTCACGTGACCCACATTGTATTTTTTAGTTGAGGAAACAGTTTCCTCATTCCCTTTCGCGTGGCCGCTGATTTAGTAAGACGTGAATGATATTCCCTCAAGTCATCATACTGACTGATTTTGTTATTTTCACTTAACATTTAGACTTACAGTTTAGTGCAGTGTAATTGTTTGCCGTGATAATTAAATGCTAGTGTGTTAATAAATGACCAAATCATACAAACTTTCATGATACATTATTTTAATGCAGGAATTTCTTTTAAAATAGTATCTGCTGGTGCACATGTCATGCACTAACCTACATGAGAATATGATACTTGTTTGCAGTGGACGGATAGGTGTGCATTTTCCTATTTCGGATTGCTCAAATGGGGTTGCACCAGTAGTTGCATGCGGAGTGGCTCTGTAGTTGTGCAAAAACTCGGTAACAGCCTCTTTCCATGGTCTGCAACTTATTTCTGTTGCCTGTATGCACTCTTTCAGTACTATGTTAAATTTCTCAACAGCACCATTTGCTTTTGGGTAGTACACACTAGATCTCAGGTGCTGTATCTCTCTCTCACAGAAAGTTTGCAAAGGCATGGGAAGTAAACTGACATCCATTATCTGAGACTAGGAATTTTGGATTACCCTCCCTACTGAACACAGTGGCTAAAAAGCAAATGACAGCATCTGAAGTGACAGTGGAGGAAAATGCAACCTCAGGCCATTTACTGTAGTAGTCTGTGAGTACAATGGCAAAATGATAGTCCCAAGTAGCGTTTTCAAAAGGTCCTGAAATGTCGATAGCAACTTTTTCCCATGGCCTACTTGGCAGGTCAACTGGTATAAGCGGTGCAGGAGCAGCAACAGCAACTTTATCACTGAACTGACAGTTAACACAGGAGGCAATGACAGAGTGTACTAGTTTGTCTTGTTGTGGCCACCAGTACAGCTCACGCAACCTCTGTTGGGTACGGACTATACCTTGGTGTCCCTCATGTGCCAAATCAACCAAGCGATCAGTCCCTCTCATAATGAGTGAATCGTGACTGACAGCTTGTCTCGTACCTGAAAATATGGTGTAATGTTCTCTGGTAGGCCTTTCTTGGATTTGGGCCAACCTTTCTCAATCTGCTGACGTAACAGTATCAGCTCTGGACAGCTTTCACAGGCAGAAGTGAACAGAAGTGAAAAGCGAAATGGCACACAGTGACTCTTTGAACACAGCAGCAATCATATCCGGTTCATCTGTGGCCTCGTTTGCAGCAGTCAGTGGCAGCCTAGAGAAGCAATCTGCAGTCACGTTCAGATGTCCTGGGCGGTAAGTGATGTCATAAGTGAAACAAAGCAGTCGGGCTGACCACCTGGCGACTCTAAGTCCAGCACGGTCAGAACCTTTCGAGGTGAGCCATGTTGTAAGTGCCTGATGATCTGTACGCAAGACAAAACGGCGTCCCCAGAGGTAGGTCCTCCACCTTTCAGCCCACACGCAAGTGCTTCACGTTCAACTGTAGAGTATTTGTGTTCGGCAGGGGAGAGTGTTCTGGACGCAAACGCTATAACTCTCTCACTTTGATCTGAACGCATTTGTGTCATTACCGCACCCAGTCCATAATCAGAAGCATCAGTACTAACGTAGGTCGGCAACTCAGGGTCATACAGAGCTAATGCAGGGCTATTAACTATTAGTCCTTTGAGTGCAGTAAAGCTAGTCTCTGCTTGAATTGACCACCTGAAGTTTAAATCAGTAGAGTCTCCGAGCACTGCACGTAGTGGCTCAGCAACTGTGGCAAAATCTGGAATGAACTTACTGTACCAGGATGCGAGACCAAGGAAAGATCTCAGGGAAGACGTATCATGTGGGGTAGGAGCAATGATCACTGCAGTAAGTCTGTCCTGGTCAGGGCGAAGTCCATCTTTTGAAATAGTGTGTCCCAGGTAGTTTACATTTACATTTATTCATTTAGCAGACGCTTTTATCCAAAGCGACTTCCAAGAGAGAGCTTTACAAAGTGCATAGGTCACTGATCATAACAACAAGATAGCCAAAAAACATCGCGAGTAGCCAAAACATGAAGCACACATTGTGAACAACCAAAGTAAGTGCCAAAGGGAAGAACCATAAGAGCATGTAGTTAAACAAGTCACAACCAAACAACATGAACAGCTATAAGCGCAAGTGTACCTGTGGAAAAAAGCAAGCAACAGTAATAAAACAATATATCACAGCGAGAACCAAAAATTTAAATCAGTTACCACTAACCACAAGAGCAACAAGTCTCTAAGCAAGAGTCATTGTGATCCTTGAGGAAACTAACATCGGGTCAAGCGAACCGTTCCTAAGTACCGTTGTACTCCCGGAACAAGTGCGTCTTGAGCCTTTTCTTGAAGGTGGAGAGACAGTCAGTGTCTCTGATGGAGGTGGGGAGTTGATTCCACCATTGGGGGGCCAGACAGGAGAAGAGCTTGTGTTGGGACCGGGCGGTCTTGAGCGGTGGGACCACCAGGCGGTTGTCTGAAGAAGACCGTAGGTGGCGGGTGGGGGTGTAAGGCTGCAGGAGAGACTTGATGTAGACGGGTGCAGTCCCGTTCACTGCTCGGAAGGTCAATACCAGGGTCTTGAATCTGATACGGGCCATGATAGGTAGCCAGTGGAGAGAGATGAGGAGCGGGGTAACATGGTTACCCCGCTCCTCCTAGTTCAGGGATGACTGGTTGAACTTGCATTTGTGCATGTTTAGTTTGAGTCCAGCATTGGTCAAGGCATGTAACACTTTGCGCAAGTTGTCATCATGGTCCTTTTGTGTGGCACCATAGCAGATGATGTCATCCAGGTACGCTTGTACACAGGCAAACCTGCAAGAACGATTAACATCCTTTTCTGAAAGGCTGATGGAGCCGAAGCTAAGCCAAATGGCACCCTGCAAAAAAAGTCCTTCATGAGTGATAAATGCAGTAATATCACGACTTTCAGGATGCAGTGGCAGTTGGTGGTAGGCAGAAGCTAGGTCAATAGTGGAGAAAACAGTAGCCCCTCTCAGGTTTGAGAACAGTTCATCCATGTGTGGTAAGGGATGACAGTCCGCAACAATAGCCTTGTTTGGCTCTCTCAGATCCACACACATGCGTGGTCTCCCGCCATCTCTCCTCTGTGTCACAACTATGGGAGAGACCCAAGGAGAAGCATCAATGCACTCTATTATCCCCTTGTCTTGAAGATCTTTTATCTCCTCTGAA
The DNA here is from genome assembly GCF_038355195.1 of Osmerus mordax. NCBI lineage: Eukaryota > Metazoa > Chordata > Actinopteri > Osmeriformes > Osmeridae > Osmerus > Osmerus mordax. The sequence continues at coordinate 3,047,678 of NC_090050.1, read as the reverse complement.
ACAGCTTGTCTCACTGAAAACGGGAGTCTCCTCAGTTTTTGATTAACAGGAGCAGCATTGGGCAGCATTTGCGCTTTGTGGACAATGCTTTTAGCACAGCCTATTTCCTGAACTACAACCTCTGGAGCATTATCTGTTTCAGTACTTGGCACAGTAGGCTCGCCCTGTAAAGTACCAGTAGTAGTAGGCATTTGAGACTGGTAATAAGGGACAGTAGTTACAACTCTCCTCCCTTGAAGTTTCATTCGCAATACCTCAAATAAGTCTAAGCCAAGGAGAGCTGCACCTGACTCAACCATAACCAGTGCCTACAGTAGAATGACCATCAAGTACAATAGTAGCTTTTAAGAACCCTTTAACAGTGATTTTGTCTTTAGCATAAGTAACAAGAACAAATGTAGGTTCAGTTAAGAAAAATTTCGGAAAGAGAGTGTAGCAAGTGCTCTGTGGAATAATAGAAACAGATGACCCTGTATCTACAATCAGCTCAATGTCCTTGCATTGTCCATGAACGGTCACTTCGACAATTGATTTTATCTTGCACAGCATTGTTCATGTGAAGAACTGTGGGCTCATTAATCACAACAAATCACACCAGCATGTAACTTTAACAGCAGGACAAGCAGGGTTGTTGGCAAGATGAGCAGTAGATCCACAACGAAAGCAGGAACGGTGGTTATCCGATTGTCGGACCTTGGCAGGAGCAGGAGTCACAGGCTTCTTGTCCCAGCGTCGACTTGAATTTGGCTGCTTCTATATAGCTCTCACCGGAGCAGCAGCTGCCGTAGCATTAGCATCGGAGAGGATATTAGCATCTCTATCCACTCTTGATTTGCAGTGTTAATGTAGTAGCTTTAGAAAGTGTTAGGTCCGGCTCAAGTAAAGGCCCTTGCACACTGAGTGCGAAATTTTCAAATGTGTTTTTTCGCAATCGTCAGCCTCAATATTCGGTGGCTCTGAATTGCCAAAAAAACTATCAAAATGCTGGCTATGGATGCGAATACGCAGAAAATCGAACCCTATCTGAACTTTTTTTTGATGGACGAAAGTTTCGGAGGCAGTGTGTAAGCGTGATTGACATAACGTTAGGTCGTATTTATTTTTTAACGTGCGAACATTTCGGATACGAATTTCAGACTCAGTGTGCACTGGCCTTAAAAGTCTGTCTCTTACGCGAGTATTTGCAACACGCTCGATTAGCTGGTCACGTAGCATTTGGTCCTCCATGTTGCCAAAATCACATGCTGCAGCTAACTCACGCAGTGAAGCTAGGAACTGATTTACCATCTCATCCGGTCTCTGGGCTCTTTGTCGAAACCTGTGTCGCTCAGCAATGACATTAACATTGGGCACAAAATGTCCTGTAAGTGCAGCAGTATACGTGGTTCCACTATCGGGTATTGTGTAGACCAATTATCACCTTACGTCACACGACTGTCAAGCATGCTCAACTGCGCATGTCGGATGCAAAAGACGAACTTCTCCCGGGTATAGTACACTTGGGAGTGTCGATCAGGTCATCATATATCTCTGGCCACTGGATTTCAGGGCTTGACATTAACTTTTTGAGGCACTTGTCCTTTGGACAAGTAAATTTACGTTTCATTTGTCCATGCACAAAAGTCACTTGACCCGATATCTTTAAATAGCCTGACCAAGTGATAGGGCAAAACTAGCCTGGCTAACGGAGGTCCCTTTCTCAGGCAAATGACGAATGGAACAGGATCGGTTAAAGAAATCCGAGATGCTGGCTATCTTCATCAGGCTCGTATCTACAAAAGGCAGTACTCCCTGACGTGTTTACTGTAGAATGGAGTGAACGGGCAAAACTAGGCTGGCTCGGGCAAAACTAGCCTGGTTAACGGAGGTCGCTTTCTCAGGCAAATGATGAATGAAACAGGATCGGTTAAAGAAATCCGAGATTCTGGCTATCTTCAGTAGGCTTGTATCTACAAAAGGCAGCCTCCCTGACGTTTATAGTGTAGAATGGAGTGAAATACAACATTGTGCACACTGCCAGTGAGCGACCCGAGTCTGACTGAGGCTAACAACGTCAAAACAGTGTAACGGGGACGCAGTTTCACTCAGATTGCCAGTTTTACACAAATCACAAAAATAATCGGACCAGCTAGCTAAAAGCAGAATTCCCATATCTCTTGAAAGCTGCCCTGCTCGACTTTTTAGGTGCAGATTGACTGTAAAACTGTAAAATTATGAACTTTGTGACATGACGTGAGGACATGGCTGCCGCCTAAGACTATGCTGTCTACCGGGTTAACAAACAAATAATAATGATAAAGTTGAGAAAATCTCAACTCGATCGCGTCACTACACACAATGCACCACGCAAGCGATTCGCCTGGCTCCATTGAAAATTAATGGAAAACATGTTGTCGCTCGCATCACGTCGCTGCAGTGTAAACGCACCGTAACACACAAAAAAAATGCTTAAAACCGCTGCCTTAAAAAAAAAAATTGCTACTTTATTAATTTAGGCAAAGTGACCATCCGGCTAACGCCTAATTTAGCTAGGTTTGATAGCGATTACGTTAGGTAGCTAACATTACCTGTAACATTAGCTAGCTAGCAGTTAGCTTAAATTTAGAGCCTAACAGGTTGTACAGCCGTGACAGCAATACATGTGACCCTGTCAAGTACCACGACAGGTAACGTTAGCTAGTTTAAATTAGCTAACGTAACCAACATATTTTTAAGGTAAGTAGGATTAGATAACCTTTCAACTCCGGCATTAGCTTGCATTCGGTTATTAGCTGGCTTGCTGAGAGACTGCCATTGAGTATCTAACAGCCTAGAGGCTACAAACCAAAATTCCTTGTCTTCACAGAAGCAAGCCGACAATACCATATAAATTTACAATTAAATATGATACACAGCAATCTGGTAAAAAGGGATCTTACCTTAAACCGAACAGCTAGACACTCCAGTATCCCACTAACGAAAGGATAGACCTTGGCGCCAAGAACCAGCGTTGACGCATGCACACAGTGTACTACAGACTAATCATCTTTGGGTAGATTTTATTATGTTTTTTTTAGGCTGCAATTGTTACTGTTGAAAAATAGGTGGTGTAGGTGTAAGTTACCCATAATGATATATTTGTTTGCTGACTTCCAGTAAAATGTAAACAATTTGCATGGGTTATAATTACCACCCTCCAAAATTATTTTTTCAAGTAATGCTTTACTTTACTAGATTACTCACTGGTGAAAGTAACTAGTTACATTACTAGTTACATTACTTTTGGATTACTCTGTAACATCACCTGAGATGCACTTGCCAAATATGTACCATATATATGCCCAAATCAACTCAAATTCTTATTATAATGAGGACATACACAATATATGTCTTTTATGCTTTTTAATACCACAAAGCTGACAAAAAAGTTGTGAACATCAACCTAAAAGTTGTCAAGCATAACAAGGCTACAGTATTGGCAGTAAGCAAAATGTCTCAAAATAAAATAATGCTTACAACTTTAAATGGCAACATTTCCTCTACTATGTATGCTGCTGTTGAAAGTCAAGTCGTGGCTGCTTGGCTGGTGTCGGCAACAACGGCAACGGCAACCTTTTATCGGCGTCAGTGTCACTCAGGGTCCGGGGATCTTTAGCTACTAGTCTTGAGTTAGCATATTGCCGTTGAAGATGCTTTGACAGATTAGAGGTTGTGTTGGCGGCGGCGGAGAGGTGTTTTTGGCCTGGGCACAATGTACATTCACGCTTTTGTCCTTTTCGTGCAACTAATACGAAGTAATGTGCATACCTTCATCCCTCAAAAGACGTCCTAAGCTCTGCTATTCTTGTTTCGCCTCTTGAACTCTGGAGCTAAGTCATGTGACGTGTTATGCAAACACACGTACTGTAAAGGGAGGTTTGATTTGTTGTTTTTTTCTCCTCCCGATATGCAGATCGCAGTTATGCAAGTAACGCAAGACATTTTTGTATTAGTAAAGGCCGAATTAAGGCCGAAATATACTACGGATTTGTTGAATTTATAGTACTCCGAAGGCTGTGGGTGCTGAAAGCAATTCACCGCCAGAAAAGTAAGTGGGGCAACGTTTTTTGAAGCCTGCCACGACGTCTTTGTGTGTGGAACCAATTGCGGACGAATCACAGCCAAGGGGTATCCGTAAAATGACGGACTAGCGAACGGATAGTCAGGATTCGTTGAATTTATAGTACTCCGAAGGCTGTGGGTACTGAAAACAATTCACCGCCAGAAGAGTAGGTGGCGCTGCACTGCGATGCTAGCTAGGTTATCGAAAAGTCGGAGAAAATTTACAAATTAGCCGTTTCATCAATAAAATAAGCACATTTTCAGCAACTACACTGCCCATTTCTCGTCACATTCTAATTCAGATGCTGATTTACATGTACTGTTTAGCTGAAATATGAATTGTAAAAACTTACGGCAAAGGCGGTCAAAGGATTCTGTCTGTCTTGTTGGTCACGGCAACCCTGCCCCTGACGCAAGCGGTTCTTAATACGGACCAATCACAGCCAAGGGGTATCCGTAAAATGACGGACTAGCGATCGGATAGTCAGGAAAATCAGGCGGTGCACGTAGAGCTCTCCAAGGGGCTCGGAGAGGCCGTTCCACATTGGAAAAGGCGTTCCCTGTGTCCGTGAAAGCGGAGTAGTATATTTCGGCCTTAACTGTAATGCGATTACTAAAGTTATCAACAGTAATGCGTTACATTACTGCGTTACAGACAAATGTTATCTGATTACCCCCAACACTGCTTTCGAGGTGTTTTTTGGTTTGTTTGAAGTGCTGCTTTTGGCATTCGATAGTATGTCGGTGCGCATGTCGGTGGCAAAAGACGAACTTCTCCCGGGTATACACTTGGAGTGTCGATCAGGTAATTATATATCTCTGGAAACTGGATTGCAGGGCTTGACAGGCACTTGTCATTTGGACAAGTACATTTACGTTTCACTTGTCCATGCACAAAAGTCACTTATCCCCCCAGACCTTTAAATAGCCTGACGAGTGAAACGGGAAAAACAAGCCTGGCAAACGGAGGTCGCTTTCTCAAGCAAATGATGAATGAAACAGGCTTGGTTAAAGACATCCGAGATGCTGGCTATCTTCAGCAGGCTCGTATCTACAAAAGGCAATCCTCCCTGATGTTTTTGGTGTAGAATGAATGAGTGAGCCAGTGAGCGTCCCGAGTCTGACTAACGTCAAAACAGTGTAATGGGGACGCAGTCTCACTCAGATTGCCAGTTTTACACAAATCACAAAAATAATCGGACCAGCTGGCTAAAAGCAGAATTCCCATATCTCTTGAAAGCTGCCTTGCTCGACTTTTTAAGTGTAGAATTGACTGTAAAACTGTAAAATTATGAACTTTGTGACATGAAGTGAAGACATGGCTGCTACCTAATACTATTGTGTTTGTCTGCGGTGTGAATCAAAGGCAAACAGTGGGCTACTGCGCCCAGGAAGTGTCGTTTCGGCAACAATCTGTTTATAAGGCTATTTTAGTCCTTTGTTGAGTTCATGCAGTAACTTGGACAATTAATGCAAGTTACTTAACCCTTGTGCTGCCTTTGGGTCTGAGACAGCCCAACGGTGAAAAACAAATGCTTCACTTTGTTTTTGAATGCGGTAAAGTTGTCGCAATACGACGGTGGGTCACAACGACTGATGGGTCAGAATGACCCGAAGATAACACAAGGGTTAAATAAGTAACTGTAATAATATTACTCAATGTCAAAAACTAACACGTTATATTACTTTGTTACTCACTTAAGTAATAATATTATGTAACACGTTGATATTGCACACAGTTGTTTTGCAATATTGTGTTATAATTGTGTTATTGTGCATGAGCAATCAAATATCAGGAGCATTCTAGGGAACAATGATGGATATCAATACACTGATTGCATTTTAATTTGACCTAAGATGTTTGCTCCTGAGGTTCTGTTGATGGTTCTGTAATTCGGTGAATGAGGAAAGACCATGATAAGGGACGAGGACATTCTTTTTGCAAGATGTTCCTTGGCTGAATTTCCGCTGAGCTTCTCTAAATCATCAGTTGACATTGCTCAAACATTATGCAATTACCAGAATATATGGTCTGGTTTATAATTTAATAAAAAGAGTTGGTGACCTCAGCAATGGCGACTAAGTAATTTAAACCCCAGAACTGTGGTAAAACAACTCAGAATACATTCACAGAAATCGGCTTTGATGGGTCAGAGAATACAATTTGTAGATAGCAATACCAGCAAAATATTATAACAGTCCATAACAGAAGGCCAGATTGCAATTGGCTGAAAAAAAGTTGTAGAGACCATAGTTTGGGCAAATAAAATAAACTAAGGTTCATAGATTACAGTACAGGGAAGACAACCATTAAAATATATTTCTTGGAGGAACTACTAATTTGTCTTTATTGATGATGTTACTGCAGATGGTTTTAACAGCAGTATTTAGTTATTTATTTAGCAGTGTTCTAAGTGACCGGTATGCATTTGTTTGGCCAGACACAGAATGTCTAAAAGTGTATCTTGTCTTTCTAAATACTTTTGACACCATAAAATGGGGGATGGATTGACAATAAACCTCCATAGTAATATTATCACTTCCAAATCCAGAGTATGAACAGGACTGAATTTGTGTAAATGTGTCACTGTCTAAATGTATGTATTTTTTATGTATGTATTTATGTATTTAGTATGTTTACACCTCCTCATCTTGACCCCAAATGATTAACTAACTATAATGAAGTTCTGTTTTGTGTGTGTATGCATGATTATGAAGGAGTATGCATTCACTGTTTTGAATGTTTTGAAACCAACCCAGAGCTAGAGCGGGGTCTATCAGAGCAACAGATCAGTGAAGTGTGCTACCAGACCTTGCAGGGTCTGTCTTACCTGCATCAACTCCACATCATCCACAGAGACCTAAAGGCAGGCAACATCCTCCTCATGTTTGATGGACAGGTCAAATTGGGTATAGCCATGCTCTCTATCCATCTATTCATTAATCCCTACCACCTATCCTGCTGATGATATGACAACTCTAGTTATCCCTTTTTCTTGTAGCGGACTTTGGAGTTTCTGTAAAAAACACGCACACCCTCCAGAAAAGGACCACATTCATTGGAACACCATACTGGTTTGTATCTACTTTATACAATAGACAGACATAAGTGAGTTGTCCATCATTAGATTTTAATCTAAATAACTGGTAACTGGCAGTTTGATAATTAATTTTTTACTGTTAATTTATCATGTATTTATATGCTTAATTTACATAATAATATACATGTGAAATGTACGTATATCTGTTTGTCTTCTTTAACTATCGACCCATCCAAGGATGGCTCCAGAGGTTATCCAGTGTGAGACATCCAAGGAGAACCCTTATGGCCCTGGGGCAGATATGTGGTCGCTGGGCATAACTCTTATTGAGGCAGCAGAGATGGAGCCTCCACACCACTCCCTTACTCCCATGAGGGTCCTGCTGAAGATCACCAAGTCACCACCACCCACTCTTAGAAACCCACACCTATGGTTAGACCACATACATACAGTACTGTGCAAAAGTCTTACGCACAATAAAAATAAAAAAGGTTAAGGAAAAATGCTTTAAGAAATAATGAAATTTAACAAAAAGTTTAGCAAAATTGCACCTTTATACTGCTGCACAAATAAAAAAAAATATATGACATATATTTCTTTGATTAAACGTTGCATTCAAATCTGATACACTTAAACGCCGCCCTCGAAAAAATGCAGCAACATTAAATTCGATTTACTATAATTGTAATTTATTTTTACTACAAATAGGTACGGTACAAAACTGCCTCCTTACCGACAAGACACCAGAGATGTCGCCTACTAATTAATAAACTGCTTTGCGCAATTCCTGTGTTGTTCTTAATTACGAATTAAAAAAGAATAATAAAAGCTGCCCTCGTGTACACACCGCCCTCATCGAAACATGTAATTCAAGAAAAGCTGTAGCATTTAATTGAAGAAATACAGTATAAGACATTATTTGTGTAAAAAATCTTGGGTGCCCAAGACTTGTGCACAGTACTGTACATATATTTTGATGCGGATTGTAGCCTGTTTTTATAAAAAACAACAACAGTAGAAACTGCTATTTAGCCCGTTAAGGAGTAGCATCGCACATATTTGATCATTTGAATGCGGGTCTCACAGCGTAACGTCGCATATATGCAATTTCAAACCTTCCAACTGAATATTTTCTGATGGACAAAAACTATGCCACAAACGCTTTAGTATGGCTTCAAAATGTACTAATGAGAAGGCTAACAAGTAACACTAGTATGGTAGTAGCATTGCTACGAGTATTATGCTAGCTAACTTAGCCCAGAAGCTAACTAAAGCTAGCTAGTAGGGGTGCAAAACCAAACCAAAATGTTTTAAATTGTTCAACACACAAACCACGGTTCGGTTTTTACATGTAAACTGCGTTTTTTTTTCAGATCTACGAGAAAACACAACCTAACACCCTTTGTCCTTCTCCTTTCCCGTAACCTTTCCCGGAGAGTAGCTGTCCAATTAACTGTCAGTATATCAATGATGAGTCCCGTACTGGAAGGAACTGGAGAGCAGTGTTGTCAACTTAGCGACTTTCTCGCTATATCTGGCAACTTTCTAAACCCTCCTGGCGACTTTTATTGTCAAAAGTGATTACCGACAAATCTATCGACTTTTACCGGTGTTGTTGGAGACTTGCTGGTGTTTTAGAGACTCAAAGACATTTTAGAGACGTGAAAGCACGGATCATTTTGCAGTAGGCAACTGTTCTCAACGAGCAGTGGGTGCTGCCGTGAGCTCCTCTGCCGTCCCAAAGCACTCACAGGCGGTCAGTCTCACTATAGCCTCGCGCAGCACTGCTACTTTCCTTACTGAGGAGATGGCAACACTGCTGGAGAGAGGCAAATCATACGAAGCTAGGCACCTGTAAAGTATGCTAACCAGGGCTGCCAACTCTCATGCATTGGCCGTGAGACACATGTATTTCAACCAGTTCACACGCTCTTACGCCACACCTTGTATTTCTTAAGCTGAGAAGGCAATGCCAACCAAGTAATCCTGCTAACGTTGTAAACAGTAATGGATGAAGCGCAGGCATACGGAGTGAAGCAACATAGGCGCGTGAAAACCCGTGAAAAGGGTTAGAGGGGGGTTAGAAAGCAGCAAAATATGGGTTGGCCCCACCAAATCTCACTCCAAGGTTTTTTTAAAAGTTGGCAGCCCTGTACTAACGGTAATACATCTAACATGATGGGGCGCATTTACGCCGGATATACAGAAAATACAGAGAAACACTGAAATGGTAATGTTTTTTTCTTCCCCCTTAGGTGATAAACAAACCGAAACTGTGAACCATAAAACCGAACCGAGGGCTTGTTGAATTGTTGCACCCTTACTAGCTAGACCGTCGGTCCCCACAGAATAGGCAGTCACTTTCTCAGTTATTTTACAATGGAAAGTAAAGTATACAGTAACCTAAAAGCAATGAATGAATAGCAATTTCAGAATAAATAGCTCCTTTCAAAACACAGTAGTGTGTCATGTGGTCTTATATTAGATTGATGGGGAAGTGGTTTTTGATAATCCTGGTTCAAAGTTCAGTAATGAGTAATCAAGAAATCATTATATATAGATAAATTAAATGGGAAGTTACAATACATGTCGGTTAAGTAGTAACATGTGGTGTATGTCCTTGTTTCTATGACTACTATGATACACATTTCTCCCTCTGTTAACTTGGGCCCTCAGGTCCCATCACTTCCAAGACTTTCTACAAAGAGTGCTACAGAAAAGCCCTGAGATGCGTTGGGGACTTCAGCAGCTCCTAAACCACCCTTTCCCTTCCACAGGACAGACAAACAGAGCCCTCAGAGAACTTATAGCTGAGGCTAAAGCTGATGTCATGGAGGAAGCTGCGGTAGGAAACACATTTTCAGTAAAGACTTTCATGGATGGCTATAATGTAAATGATGTCTTACATAAAAGTATATCATAAATAATTTGCACACTGAGGGCCTCATTTACTAACATTGCAACGCAGCTTAATCTGCGCCTTTGCCCAACCGCAAATAGCGCAGATGTACTGTATGTATACCATATCCACAAATACACAGGTTTAGGAAAACAATAACATGAGACTGAAAACAGCATCTGTGTAAGGCGATCAAGTTAGTGATTGGTGTTCAGAAAGCTGAATTATGTACGTTATGTATTTTGAAAGAAAAATACCACAGATCTTTGTGAAGCCATGCAGCTTCACCATATGTAGAAGCCACATTCCAGTCAATGTAGAAGCCACATGGTTTCTTCATACATAATCACCAAGAAGGCATAATACCCGCATACTGAACATGTTTTTCCTTTTCCTACTCTTTCCAGTCCATAACCGACTTCAGGGCTTCCCTTGATGAGGTCATGCAAGTGAAGAGCCCTGTAACAAAGACAAACTGCACTCAGCAGAAAGACATGGACATGGCACATATTTCCGAACAACCTTGCCCTGATTACTGTATAAATAATATTGCCACCCCAAACCAAAACCATCCTCTTACGCAAAGTAAACATGACAAAACTGTACAAATGAATGAAAATAACCATAACACAGAGGCAAAGACAAAAACTGCATTCTCCTCCCTTTTGGAATCTGGACATTGGGATAACACCAAAAATATGACAACCAATCAAAGACTAATGACTGGTTTGTCTGCTCAGACGGAGGCAATTGCAACAGAAGTGAGCAAATCAAAGGAGAACTTTGGCAAAACAAAAGACAATGCACATGATGATGAAGAAAATACTGAAAGAGTTGAATGGCAGCAAAAAGAGGGGCTAAAAGAAGCAGTGGACTGCAGATGCCGATACCTTTCCCTGAGTGAGGTTCCTAGACAAGGAGTACAGGCCAAAGAATACCCCCATTATAATATGAAAGAAAACAAAATACAAGTTGTGAATGACACTGTACACCCTCATCATCCCTTAGTGGAGATGTCATTCTGTCAACAGAGAGCATCCTGTGATACAAATAGTAAGGCTTCAGGTTGCATCTGTCACTTAATGAACACACACAGTCTATTGATTATTGCCTTGGCTTTGGAATTTCCAAGGTCACCAAAAAAGTGCCAAGGGGATTGGTGGCTTTCAATGCGAGACTGTGCTGATCTGAACTTCAATGGACTCGGAGCCAAGCACTGGAAAATGACCATGGGTAGGAAGTTTAAGGAGATGGAATCGAGTATCAAAGTGGAAACTACTGAAACAAGTCAAGAAAAAATGCAGGAGGAAAGTGGAAGGATGAAGGAAACTATAGACAAACTATTGTTGAAAGGTAAAGATATAAAGCACGAGGACAGAAAATGTGATGAGACAGATGAAAACCACTCAAATGATGAGATAAAGGTGGAACTAATGGAAAAGTGTAACTTTAGTGAACAAGACCAAGTCACAGAAATACCAATGAACCAAGGACTAGAAGAAGAGGACACACAAGTGTATAACAGGAGAGAAGACAAAACAGATATAATTACAGCAAAAACCCAGGTCAACTTTGTGTCAGACACACAGAAGAAAGAGACAGAAGATGCAAGTCTGATACTTTCCTCTGCTCAGACTACACACTCTGACACAAAACAGTCAAACACAGAATCAAATGAAAAATTCCACCAAATGACAGAGTGTAAAATCAAGAGGGCCACAGATGACAATATAACATCGAATAATGGAGTTTTAACAATGTCCCCACCTTGTAAGGTGAGTTATCATGTAGCACTGCAGAAAGGTATTCAATCCTATATGACAATGAAAGTTAGGATCTAGCCTATCTTGAAAAAAATCCCAGGGCCTGTAGAGTATATAATGTAATTAATAATTATAGATATTTGGTATTATGCTACATTCTATCTAGAATCAATCCAATACATTTGAGAAAGTCATTCAAAATAACATTCTGTGGGATAGGATCACTGATGTTTATAAGAACTTTGAAGATGACCAAATCCAGATAAACAGTTCTTTGTTACCATCCACTGGACAGGTTGAGGAACTACATGAAAATAGCACAACGCATTAGTTCCTCAATCTCAATCAGTTCATGCATACTGCAACTTTAATACAGTCATTGAAATCATTGTTATGTAACCTGGTACCAGGGAGTCAGGTGGCTGAGCGGTGAGGGAATCGGGCTAGTAATCCAAAGGTTGCCAGTTTGATTCCCGGTCATGCCAACTGATGTTGTGTCCTTGGGCAAGGCACTTCACCCTACTTGCCTCGGGGGAATGTCCCTGTACTTACTGTAAGTCGCTCTGGATAAGAGCGTCTGCTAAATGTAAATGTAAAATGTAACCTATTTCCTACATAACATTAATTGTGCATGCCTATTGTGTAGTTTTGGAAAGGCAGTACTGTATAGAATATTTACTGCAATTTTGAAGAAAAACTGCAATTGCTCTCTAAACCATTCAGCAAAATGCTTATTAAATCAATGTTGAGTTAAAAGTTTGAAGAATCTTCTTCAAATTGGTCATGACTACAGCTGTCATAAGGAACTGGTAAGAGGGCAGAGAGCACACTGAACCCAAGAACCACAGACGAAGTTGTAAGAGACAGTATTGGCACTTGGAAAATTAACACAATTCCTTACACAATACAGGACATTCTCTTACTATTGCCTCTTACTATTTCAACAGAGGAAAGTGAAAGAGTTTTCCGAAACAGACTGATTTGGACAGGATAAAAAAATGTTTGTTCTTGAGAACCTTATCTTTTCCCATGTCCCCTAGTAAAACTTAGCTCTTCAAATAGGGCCTTAGAGGGAATCCAGGAAATAGGACATACTATAGGATGTAAAACAGCAGGATGGAAGGTAAAATATCCAACTAAAAGATTGGATAGAGGTTAACAGTCAGCCATTCTTTTTTGTATTTCAGGAGTTAACCAACAATAGGGTGACTATAAAGAAGACTCGAACATTCATGGTGGATGGCCGGGAAGTTAGTATCACCACATCAAAAATTGTTTGTGAAAGCGACAACAAAGAGCAAATTAGGTCTGCCAGGTAACCATATTTCCTGAAAAAAATATGTTTTAGGTTGACACGTGATTAGTTTATTTTAGTTAAAATAATGTTCAAATGTTTTCCACATTGTCCATAAACAAAACAAAAATACATTTAGCAAAGATATAACTTATGTGCATGCCATCTTAATATTGGACAAAAAATACATATATGTGAATCCGACTGTATATTACAATTCCAAGTTTTTCTGGTTTTAACTACACAATTACAAAGAAACCTTCAGACACAGTTGACATAACTATCAGATTACATTAGTTTGCATCCATTTTAATCAAGCCTCTGATTAAATGTTTTGGTCAAAGTAAAAAAAACTTCATGCCACGATTCATACTCAAAACATGGTATACTGTAAGGCTACTGTAAATGATATACATAGTGTGAAACAGTCTTAATCCTGTTAAAACTCTTCTTTTGACTTTGGCAGCTTTTGTTCTTTAAACTGTACAACTGATCCAACACAAAAATTGCTTTCTTCTCTACTAGCTTTGCAAACAATCGTAATTAATTTCAACATGAAATATCTCATTAACTTATTTAAAAATTGTTGGATCAGCAGTGATGATTAGATATGCAAGCTAACCCATTCAGTGTTTCACTCGGGTACACTTTGAATGCAGGCGCCAGGAGCTGCAGGCCCTGAAAATCCTGCAGAGGGAGGAGCAGAGAGAGCATGCCCGGTTGGAGCAGCGACAGCATCAACAGAGACAGATGATGTTTCGACAAGTTGCACAGCAAATGACTGTGAGGAACTTTCCCTAAATGGAGTTTCATCTCATCTAGCATTTGGCAAAAAAGATACACTTAAAACATAGATTTTTTGGTTGTTGTATTAATTAGCAATGGGTCATTCCTGAGCGTTAGCAGTGATCAATTCACCCTTTAAGAAATGCATTTCCTTGGCAAACGCTGTCGTGGTTGTGGGAGTCCCCCTTCTTAATCCCAGCCTCTCATGCGCTCTACTTTAAAGAAGCAACACCAAAATATACTAAATTCTGTACGAAATAGGTAGGGTTAAGGCTAGGATAAGAAAGAAAGTATTTAAACAAAAGTTTAAATCACGTTCACATTTCTACACTGGTGAACCCAAAGCACCAACATTGACAGTTCATCTGCACCAAATGCAGACCCTTCATTTTGTGTACCGTTCCCGTTCTTCAACAGTTGACCTGCTATTCCTCTCTACTATACAGGGAAACTGCTGTAACTGCTACAGCTAAAAATGCATTCCTTATATGCCCATGTCCGTGATGCAGCTGGTGATTATAATGTGTAGTTGATTTGGTGTTAAGAGATTTTGCACATTTGGAATGTGCAGGCAGTTTGGACAGTGAACACATTAATTTGTGTAACAAAATTCCCTGATCTATACTTGAAGTATATCCACTTTATATTGTCGTTCTGTTAGCTAGCCAGCATTTCATCCATAAATAAACCCCTGTGAAAGCAGAGATTCAATGTTATGCCAGCAGTCAGCACTAACCTGGCCATATCGGTTGTAAAAGCAGATTTACAAATTTAACAAAATAACAATCAGAATTTCCTTATTTTTCTTACAGCAAACTTTGGTGCGTTACGCGCTTTGTTCCATTTAATTGTGAATTCCTTTGTTAATCGCATTAGTCCATTGACAAAACTAAATTCACTGAAGTTATACAGCTCCCGTTACAGCCTCCTAGTGCACACGCTAGTGAAGCGTTTAGTGGGAGGGATGACCAGAGGAACAATTGAGTGAAGGGGTTGTGGAGGCACATGAAAGATGGGTATTGTTTTTGGACATTTTGAAATGCTGATCCGAACAACGTGGCACTGCACTGTCTTTATAAAAAAAGACACCTGCTAAATTATGAAATTTGCAGAGTGCCCGTTTCTCCAGATAATCATTGACAACTAACACGGACACAAACACACAAACAAACAAATAGAGATTCCTGGCATTATTAGAGAGATAATATCAGGTTAACAATTGAAGTGTGTGAAAATCTGAAATCGTTTAAAAATGAATTTCAGAATATCTTAGTATTTATTGCCCTTTGTCCCACTATTGCTTTAAGGAAAGTGTGCACTTGAGCTGGCATGGACTCCACATGTTTGTGCAAAACCTGATCCAAGCATGATTTCAAAATTTTCCAAATAGCTTTGTGTGATGTCACAGAATTCTTGGCTTTCTCAGTCTTCAATTTCCCAATGATCATAAGGTTTGGGACTAGACCCTACAAATGGCAATCCCTACAATAAGAAGTAGTGCTGTCAGTTAAACGCGTTATTAACGGCGTTAACGCAAACCCATTTTAACGGCGTTAATTTTTTTATCGCGAGATTAACGTTCTTTTTGGCCTAGCAAACTTTTTAGTTCTTTTCACATGCTGTTGCAATGACTACTGACGTTACAAAAACTACAACACCACACCGGATCTAGCTAGACCGGAAACAAAACAACAGGCATGCCGCACACACTCTTAAAGGCCGATTTATACTACTCTGTTTTCACGGACACGTGGAACGCCCTCTCCGACGTATTTTAATCGTTTGACAGCACTAATAAAAAGACAAGAACCTGAAACTGTAAACGTAAAGGAATGAGTAAAACAAGTATATTGAGGCACTTTCCTCACTACTCTATGCCTGGAGTTTTGATTACTGCTCTGCACAATTTGGATTGGTTACAGTTTCCACTTGTGGGTTTTTATTGCATGTGTAGACTAAGAAGCAGTACTACGACGGTGAACTGGAGAAGGTGGAGAAACAGTACCTCCAGCAGAGTAGTCGGGTGGAGGCCGATCACACAGTCAGGTTAAGAGAAGATGCCCGCAGACTTAAAAGCCAGCAGGAGAAAGATATAGGCCGCCAGGCAGCAGCACTGAGGAATCAGCCCATGAAGGTAAACACATCCCAATGGGTGATACATGATGCTGCACACAGTCACAGGTTCTCATTTTTTCTATGTCCATATGAAAATAAATTATTACTTAATTCTGTAAGACCTTCTATTAGACTGTAACACCTTCATCTACATTTTCCCCCTTTACCAGGAACAAACATTCATACAGAAGCAACAGCAGGAGCTAAATGAGGCATTACAGAAGGTTGTTCAGGAACATAAAAGGAAGGTTGCCTTTATGGAGAAAGAATTCATGATCAAAACTCAGCAGCTTAAAAGAGGTATGGACATACTTATGCACACAAATATAATCACTGTCATCCCAACCATAAACAAAATGAATGAATTCTCCCTTTTGTGGAAAGATGAAAATATTTAATTAATGCTTGAATAGAACATACAAGTAGTAATTGCAGATAATCCTAAACCGAGTATTAAATAAATTGTAAAAAAAACTTTGTAGTTGAAAATCTTCAGTGGTCAGTATGTCCCAGTGCTTGAAGTGGGGAAAAAAGGTGCCGGTACTCTCTAGCATTGGCAAATCATTATGACAATTGTGATTTCTACAGTGAAAAACAAAACTTAGAGATATTGCTGGTATAACAACAACTTATTGTTATTTATTAACAACATAAATGTATGTATTTATTTAAACAAGTCGTGTGTGTGTGCGCGTGCGTGTGAAAACGGAACTCCAAGTCTGCAACGGTGCTGAGATTGGAACTGTACAATCCCTAGGGACACACACACACAACAGAGACGGGGAGCAGGGTTTATGCCAGACATAAAATTAGAGATTAGCTACACAGATGGCAGTGAATTCAGTATAGAGATATTCTGCTGTGATATTAACCAAATCAGCTATTCTAAATAAACAGTAGACAATTAAGTTAAATTATTTGATTGAATATTCGAAAGTAGCATACATTTATGGCATGAAAAAACATAATTATTTATTAATAATATATAGTTGTTCAAACTTACAGATTGGCAAAAGGATGTTATGGGGTTGTTCATCAGCTCATCAGTATCCCAGGAACATGGGGTTCATCAGCTTTTTTGGTGCCTTTGTGAGGCACAGGCTTTCAGAGATAGAACCAGAGGTAAAGGATTAGTTGGCAGTGTGGGGATGCATTTAGTGAGGAAGTTGCATTAAATAAATTGTAATCTATTGTGCTGACACATTCATTGCCAAAGACAGAGGAGGAAACCAAAGGTATCCTAAACAGAAGTATTTGGAATCTAAATTCTGTTCTACATTTAAAAGACAAAAATATGGTTTACCTACTTAAAAAAGGCTCCAGAAGGTCATGGGGTCATCTTCGTCCCTTTGCCAAACATGATCCTACATAATTGTGTGGACTAAACTGCTGTAATGGTGGTCCATTGCATTTCAGGAACACCAGGTTGGACAGTCTGTTAACAGCAAGGGAGTCCCTTTTGACTCTTAGAATATCATTCATGCAACTGAAGGCTCTTTCGCATTTACTGGTAGACACTGCAATTGTATGGACAGCTTAAGAAGAGGCTTCAGGGATGCTGGGGTCCGGGATGCCCTCAATTCCTTGTACTCCTGAACTCCCTAGATGCTCTCTCTTCTCTCTATTTTAAATGTGTCACATAACCGAAGGACCTCTGCTTCACCATGTTGTATGTCCAGATTTCCCTCTGGCCAAGTATCTGGTTGAAGAACCTTGAAGTCGGACATCAGTTTGCTTCCACCTCTATATGACGAACTTTCCTGTGTGTTGACATGAGAGGAAGTTGTTGTAGCTGTCCTGGTTCTAATATTTTCCACCATGCTGCGAAAGAACTGTCCTGCATTGATTTTTACAATCCTTTGATTGTCACACAGTGACACATTCTGGAGAGATTTCTCGGTTTCAGCTTGAAGAACAATCTGTGTGTGGGGGCCAGGTGTTGAAAACATGGACTCAAACACCCGGATCTCCCGAAACAGCAGCTTGTCTGCTTCAGGCAGTGCTGTGCCTCTCTTTTGCAGCATCCTTGAGAGATCACTCAGTTCTGGTAGGGCAAAGTACATAACTCCAAGATTACACACGAAAACACAGAGGTGAGAATGTCAAGGAGTCCCTTATATTTTGCTCTCTCTGTTGAATCCATGGTGACATCATGGGCAGCACTAGAAAAGTGTGTCTGAAGCGCTCTGTAATTCTCCCAAACAGCCTTTACAGTCCTCTCACTTGAAGCTACCCAACGGATTGACAAAACATGGCCCATGACAAGGAGACGCTGCCCAACACATGTTGATGCAATTCTCTTTGGTTTTTGGGTGAGGCATGATATAAATTGTATAGCTTATCAAAAAAAATCTTGAAGTGATTAAGACTACTGATCTCCTTGAGAACATCCCCAACATCCCTTTGACACTTATTTGGTTTTTCACAATGTATGCTTCATGTTTTGGCTGCTTGCAATGTTTGGGGCTATCTTGTTGTTATGATCAGGGACCTATGCTCTTTTGTAAAGCCCTCTCTTAGAAGTTGCTTTGGATAAAAGCGTCTGCTAAATGCATAAATTCAAATGTAAACTGCCAATTCTGATTTAAACAGTGCCACACAAACAAGTCTGGGAATCTGGCACAAAGTTGTGTAGCCACCCCTGCTTTTCTGGCAAGCATCACTGATGCTCCATCACATACAAAAGCCACAAAACACTCACTGAAAAAGTGGTCATTGAATCCGTATTTGTGGAGGCATAACAACAATGTCTCTGTGATAGCATTTGCTGTGGTCCCTTCCAACTCAAGCAGGTCCACACACAAAAAAAACGTGTCAGGTTCTGCGTCAGCAATAGCTGTCCGCAAACAGACATCCAACACAGTTTTCCCACTGATTGTCGTAGACTCGTCGATCGACAAGCACACTTTTTTTTTGTTTACAATGATGTCATCGACCATCTTTTTTTCATCTCCGTTGCAATAGGGAGTCAGGTGGCTGAGCGGTTAGAGAATCGGGCTAGTAACCAGAAGGTTGCTGGTTCGATTCCTGGCCCATGCAACATGACGTTGTGTCCTTGGGTAAGGCACTTCACACTACTTGCCTCGGGGGAATGTCCCTGTACTTACTGTAAGTCGCTCTGGATAAGAGCGTCTGCTAAATGACTAAATGTAAATGCAATATGGTCAATAATGTCGGCACATGTCTTGTCGGAGTGCACAACTCGGCCCATGTTCACTCTATTCAACTCTTGCAACATTACATCCATTCGCAAGTCTTTGAATGGACACCCATGCTTGCATTTTGTATGCAGTTCGTAACACCCGAGATGTAGTTTTGTGTTCAGCCCTGTGCATAGATTGAACTTGCCTGCTCAGTTCATTGCGGGATGCCATCTCCGCTATTTTGGCTGCCTTAAAGGCCATATGGCAGGTTAAACACGACTGTTGATTAATGGGTACATGAAGCACTCAAGATATGTATATCATTTAAAATATCTCCAAATGGTGTTAAAGATCAGCTTTTGTCGTTTTTGGTGTTAGCATTAGCATATTAGCGCAAATCGGCGATAACGTCACGTTGGGGAGTCATGGAGGAGAGAAGCCTCAGCCTAGTACTAGAACTATGGCGACTGACTGGGATGAAGAAGAGGTGGCAAAAAACACTAATGTGTAAGATGGCCCGCAGCCCTATAATTTCGAACCAAGTAGACATGAGAGGGCAAATGAGGAATTGCCGAGACCTGATGGCCGTCAAAGCCAATTAAATGGATGAAGTGTCCTGGTGAGTTGCTATCATTTAGCAACGCAGCAACGATCTCTGGAGCTAGTCTACGAACAGCAGTGCACATATACAATTTTTTTTTACTGTCAGTGAATAGCACCGAGTGAAAGTCAACGTTTATCTTTATATCTAGTGACAGTGATCATTCAGGGCCTGACATAACATTTTTGAGGCACTTGTCCTTTGGACAAGTAGCCCTACATTTACGTTTCACTTTTCCATGCACAAAAGTCACGTCCGGGTAAAGATTGTGCCTTTGACCAACGAAGATGAGCTGTAAAATTATACAAATGATAACAATTGAGGTGTTATAAAAAAAAGTATTTGTTACATTAAACATTTACACAATTTCTGCAGAATGAAACACTTTCTGTTATGTACTGTATTGCAGCTTCGTCCCAATATCTCTACAGACCGTGCAGCTAATTTAATGCTCAACACTTGAACGGGGGCTTATTACTTGAAAGAGTGTAACTGAGAAGACACAGTAATTCCTATCAGGGCTTGGAAATATTGTGAGTTGCAAAAGTAGGCAAATGGCTAGTAGACCATAACATTTCATAACAATTTCGGTCAATCAAACAGCTGCAAGACCCAGTGAAATGTTATATACAGCTAGCAAACTAATACTAAGACTACCGGTAAACTTAGATCTAGATCTAGAAAGAAGACATCGTGCTAGCTATGGGCTAGCTATGGGCTAACTTGCCAGTCCCACCTAGAAATCCCCCCAAGATCCCTACCAGGCCCTACAAGACTTCTGCTACTAAAAAGCCTAATGAACCTTTCCATATATAAGGGATTGGCTCTTTTTGACTCCACACTAAGCACTCCAAGATCACTGAGCCTTTCATTGTTCATGGTTGTGCTCAAATGATTTTTTATAAATTTCAATGCCGAAAAGCTACGTTCACATGCTGCTGTGCTTACAGGTAGAGCAATGGCAACTTTGCACAATCTGTACAGTTCATGAAATACCTCTCTGAATGGCTCCAAGAATACAGTGAACTTCAGCACTCTATCTGGACACTCCATTCCAGCTGCCTTCTTCCTCTCGAAAACCACTTGATAAAGCAAACTTTATTTGAAACTTGTTTCACTTGATAAAGCTCATGCTTAAGACCCTCTATGTCAGTGTTATAAATCTTGCCAAACAAAACCAGAGGAATCTCATCCAAAAAGCTGTTGCTTTTAGGATTGAATGCTTGAATGCCCTTCATTATGTCACAATTGTCTTTGGAAAATCGCCTCTCTAATTCAGCTTTCACAGTGTCCAAGATAGGATAGAAAATATTCCTACGAACACTATCCTGGCCGTCATTGCGGTTTCGCAGACCAATCGTGGATGTGACAACAGACCCATGAAGGGAAGAGCTGGTCTTTGGGTGTCTTTTGGTAACCTCAGAGTGAATATTGCAATGGTGAGCAGTGTCCAGCACTTCTGCCCACAACTCCCTAAAACACATGTCCTCTCTGTAGTGTACAATGGTGTCTTGTCACGCGTCAATTAGGTCAACCGCACTTGCTAAATCCAAGGATGGGGATTGGAGCATATCAGACAGATACTTTGTGCTACCAAGCACCCTTCGAAATGTAGCCAGTAGGCCAATGAAGACCAAATCAATTTGGCTAAGTAGACCACGTGCCTCTACAGACCTGTCTCCGCTATTCTCATGGTCAAGCTGGTGTAAGACACGAAGAACTGCAGGCAACCGGTCCATTAGGTTGCGGCATGCATAAAACTTACAAGCCCATCTGACGTCGCTTACCTTTGGTAGCTCTCGAGGCTGATCCTTGAACATCTCTTTCTGTACCTCCTGCCATCTCTGGTGAACATAAGAGCCAGACAAGAAGGTGTACAATCTCTGAAGTAAAGAGAAGAAGCAATGGGCCTCTGGCACAGATTTGACTGTGTCCACCAACACCAAGTTTAAGCAATGTGCATTGCAATGGACATAGAAGGCTTGTTTTGCTACAGACTTTATCCGTGCAGAGACACCCGAATGTCTCCCACTCATTACAGAGGCGCCGTCATATCCTTGGCCTACAAGGTGTTCACGGTACTGCAATCCATAGCGTTCAAGGTAATTTATTATCTTCTCCGTAAGACCAGCCGCATCAAGTTTGCTGAAATTGCAAAAAAACTTTCATGAACAGAGCCATTGTAGTAATACCTCAGCACCAAGGACATTTGTTCCTGTTTTTTCATGTCCTTAGTCTCATCAGCTAAAACACTAAACACCTCACTTTGTCTGACTTCTTGGACAATATCAGTCCTCACCATCTCTGCTAGCACCTCCAGAATTTCATTCTGAATAGTTGCTTTTTACACCCCTCTTATATTCAGCCCATGCCATCATGGCATTTATGTGGTGCTCTGCCTTGGTCTGCTTTGCAAAACCGCCATCTTTGTATAAGGCCTTTTTCCAGTTACAAAAACCATTAACTGATGAGAATGGTGTCTGAGGAACACAGGGGAGTGAAACATTTCTACATACAAAACAATGTGCAGAGTTCTGACTCTGGGAGTACTCAAGCCAAGTAAAGTCTTTGTACCACGCAGCAAAAAAAAGCTCTCCTCTTTCCACCTTGTCCTTCAGTTCTGGGGAATACCTTCATCACTGGTTGCACCGGGCCCACAGCTCTTGATTGCGAAATATCTACAAATACCAAGAGTAAAAAACAATTACTACTTGTTACATACTGCAATGGCTTAGGACTAGAGTAGACAGTTGTAAAGCATGCTGAGAGTTCAAAAATATCTTGTGATTCAATTCTATGGAGCTGCTGGTGAAAATCTTCTCACGCTAAATGAGCTGAGAAGTAGGCTAAAGTAGTGCAAAAGAATATGGACAGATTTCTTAAAAGAAAAGCTCCAGATGCTTCTGGACCGTCAACGTCCTCATGTAGCAGCAGTCCAGAGCGAAGAAGAAGAGACAGTATATCGACAATTACTTGTCATATGGCTTCATCTTTATCGGAGATCCATCATGTGCTCTTCCTCTGTGTCTGGTATGTGGGGACAAATTGGCGAATGAGTCAATGGTTCCTAGCAAACTGAAACGGCACCTGACAAAAAATCACCCATCTCTAGTGAGCAAGGATGCAGAATATTTTAGTCGACTGAAAATGCAACACGAAAAACAAGAAGAAATGATAACGAAGAGTGCAAAAGTGTCTGAGAAAGCATTAAAGGCAGGCTATCTTGTGGCTGAAATAGTAGCTAAGTCAACAAAAAAAACACACGATCGCTGAGACCGTTATCTTGACAGCATGCAAAGCCCTCGTTAACACCATGCTAGGCCCACAAGCAGCGAAAGAAATATCTAAGGTTCCCCTGTCAGATAATACAATTAGCAGGCGAATAGATGATATGTCTTCAGACATTGAAAGTGTGGTTTGGGAAAAAATCTGATCCAGCGGCAAATTTTCCTTGCAGCTGGACGAGTCAACTGACATAAGTGGGCACGCACAGCTCCCGGCAAATGTTAGATGGCGACAGTATCAGAGAAACTTTATTTTGTAAATCAATGCTCGACAAAACAACAGGAGAAGAAATATATCGTGTGGCAATGGAGTATCTTGAAGTTGAGTTGGAAGGACTGTCACAGTTTATGTACCGATGGGGCCACTGCCATGATGGGAAACACGAAGGAAAACCCTCATGTGAAAGCCACACTGCTTTTTACACAGGGAGGCACTGGTAGCAAAGACGCTCCCGAAGGAACTCTCTGATGTACTGGACAGAGCAGTAGATGTAGTTAATTTTATAAAGGCACGCCCACTGAAGAGCCGTCTGTTTTCGATTTTGTGCGAGGAAATGGGAGCGGAACATCAGAGTTTGTTGCTACATACGGCCGTTCGATGGCTGTCACGCAGCTCTATGAACTGAGGGAAGAGTTAAACACGTTCCTCAGTCAAGAGAAGTCAGAATATGCAGAGTTATTTGCAGACATGGAATGGTGTTCAAAACTTGCATATCTCGCCGATGTTTTTAAGCATCTCAATGACCTCAACACAAAAATGCAAGGCAAAGATGAAAATATTCTCACTTCTAGCGGGAAATTGCGAGGCTTCAGGTCCAAGCTCGCACTCTGGCGTTCTTTTGTTGAACAGGGCCAAGTTGACATATTTCCCTTGTGCAATGCACACTCAAACAGCAAACTCCCT
This sequence comes from Osmerus mordax, assembly GCF_038355195.1. Lineage (NCBI taxonomy): Eukaryota > Metazoa > Chordata > Actinopteri > Osmeriformes > Osmeridae > Osmerus > Osmerus mordax. Next base: position 3,023,768 of record NC_090050.1, on the reverse strand, counting down.
GGGCTTATCACCCAGCATCTGAAAGTCCTAGAGGAGAGGTTCAACTTTTATTTTCCAGCTGAGACTTATGCTGAGTTTGACTGGGTCCTTGATCCTTGGAGTTCATCAGGACTGGAAAGTTCAAAAGGCATGCCACAGCAAGTACAAGAACAACTCGCAGACCTAAGGGAAGATCGCAGTTTAAAAATGAAATTTCAAGACATGGCTTTGGACAGTTTTTGGATAACTGAAGAAAGAATATCCAGCTGTTGCAAATAGTGCCGTTGAAGTTCTGATTCCCTTTTCCACAACCTATTTGTGCGAACTGAGTTTTTCTAGCCTGACATACATCAAGAATAAGTACAGAGAACGTCTGAGAACGGTGGATCAGGACCTTCGTGTCTGTCTCTCATCCATTCCTGCCAGAATTGATAGGCTGTGTGCATCATCTCAGGCTCAGGTTTCCCACTGAAAGTAGGCCTAAGTCCTTTAAAAAAGGTGCACTGTAAAAAGTAGTAAAAAAAACAGGAACAATCTGTCAGCTGGGACACCAGAAAAAAACCCTGTTAAATTACAGTAGATTGATTAACATTAATTAGCCGTAAAATAATTGTATTTTTCCAGTACCGAATTTACAATATATATCTGCAGGGGAAAGAACCTTTACCGGCTTGCCAGTGATGAAGCCTGTAGTGCTTTTCAGATGAAAACATTTACAATAGCGGCACTGCATTTGGTTTTAAGCCTGAAAAAAATACCTGAAATACAAACAAAGACAAATGCATCAATAACTCATAAGTATGTGAAGAGAACAACCATATTAAACTAGAGAGGGTACAATTTCTGGGGAAATTGTAGGGTGTGCTTGCTTGCGTCGGTTGCACAGGGGTCTGTATATTTTATATAAAAATGCATAGGGCCTACTTATTATTTATAAAGATTACATAGATTTAAAAGCATCTTTTTTTTGCTGCTCATCTACAACTCAAAATACGAGTGAAGTGTAGAATGAAATATGATGTCTTCTCATTTCCCCTGCAAGAGGCAGCCTCATAGCTGAATCAAAACGAATAAATTTGGCAGACCGGTGTAAAAATTTACCTAATCTCTATGACTTTAAACGTCCTTTTAAGTTTTCCCTTCTCGTGATATTTTCAGGCATTTAGCCTACTCATATTGCATTCATTCATTAATAAAGAACCCCCTTTGAAGATTATTCTACGACGTTACCGGCAGAAGATAGAATCGCGATTCAAACAGTACCATCTGCTAACTGAAAATATGCCCCCACAAACGTAAATAAGCTTGACATTTATTTAGTGGAAAATCGCTCATTCATAAAAAGCTCACTGGTAGCGATCATTGTCAGTAGCAACGCAAAATGCGATATAGCCCTGTGTGGAAAAGCTCCCCCGGTAAATTCTACTACTACAGTACAGTACTAGACTACTGCTGTGTTCGTCTTGGTAGCGGTTGCGTTGGTTGAATTCGATTAAACGTTACGTTGTATGGTTTAGGCTGAAATTAATTATTTTCATGAACAGATTGACAAAGTTTAGGCTGTGGCAATGAAGTTCAGGTTAGTAGTCAGATAGTTTCACCTATTGAAAGACTTTTAATTTAAGTAAGGGGAGTGCCAAACATGTTCTGTCGCCGTTTGACTTCCTAAACAGCTGTGTAGATGTTTAGTAGTGTGTCTCGCGTAGGCTACAGCGTTGCAGTGAGCAACACTGGTTTGAAACCACAGGTAAGGATAATTTCACCAACAAATCGTTTACTTGTAATGTAATGTCATAATAAACACTGAAAGACTACAGCTCATTCAAAATTCTGCAGCTAGATTATTAACCAAAACTAAAAGGAGAGAACACATTAGTCCTGTCCTAGCTACTTTACGCTGGCTCCCTGTTACCTTCAGAATTGACTTTAAGGTCCTTTTCCTCACATACAAAGCTCTACATGGACAAGGACCTAGCTACATTGCTAACTCCTTTATAAACTACACACCAGCTAGAACACTGCGATCATCAAATGCAGGCCTATTAGAGGTCACCAGAAGCAGTCATAAGAAGATTGGTGATTCGGCCTTTGTCAATTACGCCCCAAAACTATGGAACAAATTACCCATAAATATTAGGGAAGCAAACACTCTAGACATTTTTAAAAGACAGCTTAAAACCTACCTTTTTACCGAAGCATTTAAGTAATTTTATCTCAAAAGGGTTTTCCTATTTTTAAAGTTGTTTTCTCTCTTGAACAGAGATCTTATTGGGATTTTTATTTTTGTTTGAATTGTTTATCACTTGTATTATTGTTTTTATTGATGTTATGTAAAGCACCTTGAGCTACAATTCTTGTATGAAATGTGCTATATAAATAAAGTCTTACTTACTGACTTACTTACTAATAAATCCTACAACGAAAATGTATTTGTGAGGAACGTTTATTTTAATGATTGAAAACAGATGCATCATAGACCACTGTAGTATGTGTTGCCCGGGTAACAGAGGCTAATGTCATGCTAATGCCTCAGTGAAATAGTAGACTACCATTTCCGAAAGTAGATGTGGGCCTACTTCCTTAATAATATCAGCTAATATTGTACATTACATTTTACAATTGTGTTTCACATCACAAAGTAAAATAAGTAAATAGTTATCACCCTTGCCTCTTTGCTTGTGGCGTTTCTGCAGCTGCCTTGCAGTAAAGCTATAGTTAGCCTAGCTATCCCCCAAGTTAACAGATGCGAAACGAATGTTCTGCTACAGGTAGTCACGCGTGTTTTCGTGACGTAGTGATGTTAGTAACGTCAGTGACTGTGGCTAGCAAATTAGCCACCGTTAGCTTCACTTTTCGCCACAAAAACGTAACTTGAGCCTAAACCATGCAACAGAACGTAAATCCCAATAGAAGCAACTCAATCGCTACCAAGACAAAACTTTTGACACCTAGGTTGTCAATGTAGGCCAAATATTGACAGAGTTTTAGGGGGGCAAAAAGAATAATAATAATAATATATATGTGAGAGAACAAAGGTTGTGCTCTCGCCGAAGGCTTGAGCACACCCAATGATGCTTACGTATTTTCAGGGCATTCTTAAACCTAACAATGGCGCACTAGCCATCATGCCTCTTCTAGGCTTAGTATAGCTGGGTACAGGGGGTTTGGTGAGGCAAATTGATTAGTAAATATATGTTAAACGGCTTAAAACTCCAGTAGCAGCTATTAGTTTTCATGTTTATTAGCAATACTGTTTATTTTTCGGACAGAAATGTTATTGCACTCTTGCAAAAGGAGGCTTTATAGAGTACTAGCTGCTAACACAAAGGCACATGTGCTTTGAATGTTAGCTAGAAGTGGCTAATCTGATCAGCCACTATGTGATTGCAAAGCGCTAGTTACCAAGACTAGCTGGCTGTAACAGAGTCAATTATCACATATCACACATATCATAAGCCAGAATGCAAATGGAATTTGAAAATTAAAAATGTAACCTTTAAAAATACTAACGGGGAACATGCCATGCAACGTAGCGCTACCTAACCGTTAGGGCCAATGTTAAACACGTGCCAGTTGGAAAGGAATGCTAAGCTGTAATAGTTTTGGCGCACTGCTCATCGCTGCAGGTACTGACAATATAGCTATTTCAAACTGTTGAAAATAGATATATACAATAGACAATATATATTCAGTGCGTTCACACTGCAGCAATGCAACAACATGCTCTTCATTCATTTTCAATGGAGCCAGGAGAATCGCTTGCGTGGTGAATTGTGGGTAGCGACGCGACCCAATCCAGTATCCATGCATATCCAGTCCTGTACGATACGTCTCTGTATTTGTACAAAGACATTAATAAAAAGAATGAGGCCTGGCGCAGGGTTGCCGATGTTGTCGGTGCTCCTGGTGGGTTTTTTGTACTTTCAAATTCAGTCTCTCGTCACATTACGTAACTTCTTTCTTTGGTAACTAGCTAGCTAGCCCGGATGGAACTCCCTGGTCGTATCGACAGATTAGCAGGCTTTGAATAATATAACAAAACGTTTTTACACATTTCAACGTGTATGTCTATTAAACATTTTTGTATTTTGTATAGGCTACAAGTTGTATTTTGATCGATATTGCGAGTATGTAAACCCAAGTCTGCACACTTTGCCATGACGTTATACGAACTACAACAGTGACTCTAGAGAACTACAACTCTACATTAATCTGTCTGACATGCCCCCAAGCGTGGTGCACTGTGGGAAGGCGAGCGATGGCAAGCGATTTGTGTCGCTGCAGTGTGAACGCACTGTTAACCTAAATTTGCTGATTACCTCGTAGCACAAAGACAGGGAGCTATCTTTGAAGCACTCACCACTTCAAACGATGTTGTGACTTGAGAGGAAAATTCCAGAAGCCTAGTAGAACTCCGTTGCGCATGCTCAGACAATTATCGCTGGTCCCTCTTGCTCGGCCAACATAATAATTTTTGTGCGATGCTAAAAGTTTGGTAAACACAATTATAGATGTTCTCTTGATGAACATTTTGTAGTTCAGTAATGAAAATCATGCAATCATTGACCAAACATATTTTTCTTTTTTGACACAACCATTATGTTGAGGAAACATGTATTTCCTCATTTGTACAACTTTTTGCATCAATAATTTTTTACAGTGTACCTACGAACATGTCTTAATCTGCTAGACAAGTGGGTTCCCCTTCGTTCTTTTGGCGGGCAGTCTCACAAGCCCTACGTACCCGGCGTCATGGAGCCGACCAACTAAATAGTTATTTAGCACTAGCGTTGCTATCTGCATATACCTATAGCTGGCAGCTGTGCTCTGTTTTGCTCCTAGATAAAGGGCGTACAAAAATACAGGGTGTTGATATTCACAGCCTGGAAACATACCCATCTGCAACTGACGCAAGCAGAAATTGTACCCTCTCTAGTTCATATACATTTATTTATATATAAGAGCAGAAGTACAGATTCTTCTGGCAGAGGAAAAAATCACTCTTTCCCAACTCTTTCCCAAACCAAAACCCGACTTGAGATCCGCCTCCTAAAAGGAGAGTTTGAACATTTAGCCTTTTTCTGATTTTGAAACGCATGTTCAAAATATTCACATTGTATTTGTGAATAATGTATATTTGTTTGTGGGTCAGATTATGGCTCTGACTGTTAGGATTGTTTTATTTTGACCTTTTCAGACTTTACAAATCAAAACACTTACTACATTGACCTACATTGTTATACGTAGCCCCATTTACAACACTGGGAATCTGAATTTAGTAATCTTGAAAAGTTTGTATCTGGATCAGGGTGATCCAATGTTAATTTGAAAAAACAGTACTAATGTAAAATGGAATACCTGATCCTGGATAGCAAAACATGGGATTTCAAAGTCCAGATAATTCTGATCCAGATTCAACTTTTTGAACAACTGGCCCCTGGTCTATGTAACCTGTTAGCATTTGTGGCTGCATCCAGGATCCAAATTCATTCTATTGAGTGTTTTAGTGAAAACATTTTTTTTTTCTCAAATAAATTACAATAAAGTTGATGACCTTTCATGGACCCAGGATGGGAAAGAATATTTTATACATTTGGCAAAACATGGTTTCTCAGTGCATAATTTCCATTTCTGATAAGGTGTATTTAGGTGGTATGTCAAGCCTGTTTTATGATTTATGCCACCTGGTGGTTTTGAGGTCCATTTGAAATTAATTCAGACAGACAGAGAGACATTTCAAATAATTCCATGTCAGATTTTGCTGCCGTACCAGGAAGAACATACAGTTGGCGTGGTCAAGGGTGTGTAAAAACTATCCATCACCAAAAAAAAATCACAATTAACTCAAATGAAGTGACTAACAGATTGAAATCTTTACTTAAATTACATTAATGCTGATGCATTGGATATAGGCTGGGTATGTTTACAAGTGTTGTTCCTTTAATTCAAGACTACTTAATTGTTACAAAATATGTAGACATTGTTCATTTTTGTACTCAAATATATATATATTATTTTTTTCACTGAATTGTTATACCTCTTCATATTGATCTTCAGCTAGAGAATCTGTGGTTTGGGAGATGGAGCAGCGTCATCTCCAAGAGAAGTATCATCTGTTTAAACAGCAGGTTAAGGAGCAGTTTTCTCTTCAAAGACAGCAGCTCATCAAAAGGCACAAAAAAGTGAGTCACACAATTTGACACAAACATTCAAAACACATGCACACACACAAGCCTAATAGTCTAGATGGAAACAGGGCTCCACGCGCACCCCCGGCTTTTTTTATGCCACCTGATTTTTTTAAATCCTTAAAGTGTCTATTTTCAGAATCTGCCAGGTACCAAGCTGAAATAATGTCCCCAAGGCTTCATTTTTAACCCTTTGCTGCATCCGACCGGAACCCGAAAAACCAAAAAGTGATGTAGAAAGTGGCATAACATTTGAAGTAAATAACATATAGAGACAAATGAAGACATTTTCCCATACAATTCTGACCCCAGGAATTTAATGGAATGGTTATGTTTGACATTTGACAACATATTGACCCTATTTCCGGACAAAAAAAAATGGCCAAAGATGTGTAAAAGATCAACTATGTTTTCGTTTTCTCAAGCGCATAGGGTGATTTTGTTTTCACAACCTGTTATTTCTTTATCATTCAAGTGTCTATTTTAAGATTAAATTGGGTATCAAGCTGAAATAATGTCCAAAATGCTTTATTTTGAACCCTTTGCACCAAACCTGAAAAATCTAAATATGATACAAAGTGGCATACCTTTTGATGCAAACAACTTACAGAGACAAATGGACAAATTTTTCTATACAATTCTGACCCAGGGAAATTGAATGGAATTCAATATTATTCAATATTAATGTTATTTTTGACATTTGACAACATATCGACTCTGTTTTCTTTAAGTTATGGCCAAAAAATAATAAATAATAAAAGTTGACCTAAACTACTCATCTTCCTCATCATCACTGAAGAGATCTTCTAAGTCTATTTCTTCCAGCACTTCATCCTCATCATTATGTTCATACTCTCCATCCTCTTCACCCACAGACAAGTAGTTGTTGTTGGAATCAGCTACCTTGTCAAGAGCTGCCTGCTCTTCTGACTCTGCTCTCTGAGCCAGTACTTCAACAAGAGAAGGAGGGAGGATGGGTCCAATTGTCCAAACAGGTTCCAACACCTCCTCCTCTCCCGTCTTCTCCCAGCCCATGCCTGGATCATATGGTTTGGGGCTTTCGATTATTGCCTCATCTGCTCTCTTATAGCAGGCAACTCTGTAGTTGGCTCTCTGTACATGTGGGATGAGACTCACTTTGGGGGGTGGCAGGCGTTCCAGGTCTACTTTTGACTTCAAGTCCAGTACTTTGTCAGCACCGACCATTTTTCTCAGCATCTTGGCTCGTACTGCGTCAACTGATGTCATCCGTGCTTGGCCATACATGATGCATGTGAAGCTCTCCATCTCCCGTTGAAGCTCATCTGTGACCAGCCAGTCTGCACCAAGCTGCCTGAAAGCACTGTTTAGGATTCTGCTGGAGCTTCTTCAGGGGATTCACCTTTCCTTTGCCTTTAAAAGCGCTAGTACAGTCCTCCCCAGTAAAGACATAGAATCCCAGCAGGGTGCTACAGTAGTCAGGGCCCAGTGATTCACAGAGTTCCGTCACATTTATGAGTGTGCGATGTTTTCCAGAGCCGTGGTCAAGGTAGATGGAGAGGTTGATGTTGCTGGCATGGTAGAGGAGGATCATCAGAATGTCTGTGTCAGGTGTCCTCACCACACAGGACTTGTATCCCCATTTGACAGCCTGATGGAGGTACAGGACAATGCGGCTGTCTGTCCTAGTTGGACCGCAGTGCAAAGATCTCAGAAGTCTGGACCTGTTACAAATAAAGAAACTGAATACTACTACACAATGTTACAATTAATACATAAGACAACAACTGCATGACTACAAATGTTAAAGTGCCCAAATATGGTCTGCAATCGTACATGTGTGAATTCTAGAATTCATAATTCCAGAGCCATTTGGTGTACATATCATTGTAGAACCTAAATATTTTTTTCAAAGGATTGTGTATAGGGTGATTGCTCAAGACTTTTGTCAACTTACCTTTCCATTTGTTGATGTTAGGTCATAGCATTTCCCGTTAACACACACCACTGCTTTCATACTCTTATGAATCCGGGATGCTGCCTCATTGCTCCCCCAGACCTTGAGAAGCAGGTCACATAGCTGCTTCTTGTTCAGTTCATTACCAAGGAATGACTTAAAGTCATAGGGCTTCCGGGTATTTGGACCATCAATGATATACTTCTCAGTAAAGCCACGCCTGAGCCTCTCCTGGGCTTTGATGGAATCTGGCTGGTAGCAATCTGTGGAGAACACAAAATTATGCTTGGCAACCATTAGGTCCAGGAGCTGCATGCAAATCTCTCCACAGGTTGGTGGTAGGTTGGACATCATGTGGAAGAGGGCATTGCCATCCTGTATGTAGAGGGCATCCTTGGGGTAAGGTACTTCTTCATCCCTGTCCTTCAGCAGATGGTGAAGGATGGTGGCCTTATTTGTTTTGGCAAAATAGCCATCAGGAGAGCCAAGGGCATGAGGAACAGGCGAGAGGGGATACCGCATGAGTTCCTCAAGGTTGATGGGCATCTCCATAATCTGTGACTTTACGAGTAGCTGATAGGCGAGGTTACTCTGCTCCTGGTACACAAAGAGCTGCAATGGAAAGTAAAGAAATGAGGAAGGCATAAATACAACAGACCTTAACAGAGTATATTTTGTGTAATGAAATGTGCAATTAGTATAAGTTAAATCAATATCCACCTTCCCCTGTGCAGATGTAAGTTTGACCCTCTTGATGCAGTGATCCATCGTCTTGAGCTTAAGTTTCTTGAGGCGGTCAAAGAACTCCTTCCTCTTGGAAACAAAGCGGTCTTGGATGAACTGCTCCTTGGCAGCCCTCCCTGCAGCCTCGGCCCGCAGCACGTCAACCTCAACCTCTGGATCGATTGGAGCCCCAGATGCTAGGGAGTACAGTCGGCTTTTGTCAGGGATTCTCCAAAGGTTTGTGAAGCCCTTGATGGCAGTGATGACTCTCTGCACCGCCTCTTCAGACTTTTTTATCTGGGCGGGCTCCAGCTCACGGTGCTTGCCTGCCCTCGGCATCTCAGGGTCGTCAATCATGTCGCACATCTTCAGAGTAAGTTCATAGAACTGAGCTCGGGCAGAGCTTGTGCGGCACCACTTCTGGTATGCGCCGCAGTTGTTGAAGAGACCGAGTAGACCACCTGCAATGTAAAGAGGAAGAAGTCTTAATTTTATCACAACAACCAACATGAGCCTGTAATTGCATATAGTGATTATGTTTGTGTTCACACATTGACATACCTGAAGACTTCGCAAACTTCATGAATGTCTCCTCCATGGTCTTGTCCACTGCTGCAAGGGCCCCTGGGATCAGAGATCTTGTGACTGATATGGCTCCGTGCTTGATGTAATCAAGAGGATCAGGATGAGAGAGGTCAATGTTTGTTAGAAAGGCCTCAAACCAGGTCAGGTACCTGTAGGAAATGAAGAATAAATAAAGTTTATACTTCGGATGAGCTCCCACTTACTTATTTTTATATTGTGTATTAAGGGAATGATTGCATAGATTACCTGGAGTAGTTGTGGCTATCGTATGCAAAGAAGACATCTGCCATAGCACCACTGCAGTGGTGGAAGAGCTCAAAGTTGTTGGTTTTCACTGCAAAATCCATCATGAAGACCAGCCTTGCATGATCCATCATGGAGAGCCAGAACATGCCTGTTTTTCCCAGATGGCCCTTGCGTACCTTGTCTTGGTATTGCTTGTACTGATTAATCAGGTTGATGAGTGAGGGATTCTTCAGAGTGGAGTCAAGGTTCTCGCAAGTGCAGCAGTGGATGAGGTTGATGAGTGTCTCATGTGGTATGTCTGGTTTCTCCTCCTCCAGGAAAACATTGATGAGTAACCGTTCGAGTGCCTCTGTGACCGCCCTCAGACTGAAGAGAGCCTTGGCGTATGATTTGCCGCTCAGAATGTTTTTCAGGCAACCACTGGTTGCGAGGCCAGCTTCCATGAGGATCTCAGCATAGCCAGCTCCAAGACACTTGCGCCCAGTGAGCAATGACTCTTGGTTGTCAGCAGGAGGGGTAAAGTTGGCATTTTTGGGGAATTTGGGGCCAGCTCTTTTGAGTGCCAGCCCTGGGAGCGTTTTGGGAGGCGTGATCTTTAGGCGTCTCATCTTGGATGTCCTGTCATAGAGAGAAAGGGTCCTCTTCTTGGTGCTCACATGGCTCTCCTTCACCTCTTGAATCATGATTCCCCCGGCGCTGTTTACAACATTTGAGCCATGAACATTGGTTGTGATTCTGTTCAGGTTGTCCCACTCGCTGTGAAAAACAGTGTTTCCCTCGCCGGTGATGATTTGAGGGGTCAGCTGGGTGGAAATGTCATCAAAAGCCTTGGCCATTGCTGTCTCAAGTTCCATACTGAAGTCATATGTTTCTGAGTGTCCTAGTCGTGAAAGGATGGTTGTGAGCTACAAAGACAGAAAAATGCTTTAGTAAATATCAAAATCAAATACCTGTAACAAAAAGAGTTCAGCATTGACAATATAGGACCTCGTAAGCAGTAAATTAACTTAGAACTCACCTGTTTGCTTCTATAGAGGTGTTGAAGTGTGGCACATAGGAGGATGTGCTTTGGGAGTTTCCACTTGCTGTTAGTTGCTGCTCGACACACATCTTGTGTAATCGAATACACCAGCCTTTGTGTCTTCTCGCACTTTTTGCCATCAAGTGTCCCAGTCACCACTGAGCTCAGAAATTGTACAAGATGCTCTGGAAGAAGCACGTCCATCTTCACAGCATCTAGCTCCTGTGCTGTCGGGGGCCATGATAGCTCCTTCGACTCTTTGAATGCCTTTATAATGTGAGAATGGAGGGTGAGCTGCTTCTTGAAGTTGGTCAGCTGTTCCAAGTTTGTACTCACATCCAACTGCTTCATCTACAGTAATGCTAGAGTTGTATATGAGGTTTGACTCAATACACCCACGGTGTTGCACCTTGGAGAATGAGAGTTCATGAGATATGTCTTTGTCTCCTTGTAACCGTCTTGCCAATTTCTCACTGCGGTATTCAGGATTAGGAAAACCTTGAATTTCCAATGTCTTTATGTACAAGTTGCACATGGATCTTAGCTGGACAACCTCTTTGCCTTCAATCACATTCCCAAGAATGTAATCCTTTACCACACAATACGACTTGTTATGTGCTGCTATCTTCTGGGCCTGCAGGCTGTCAATGTTGTCTGCTGCCTTTTCTGCCCTCTCCCTTCCACGCTCATGGGTTTGGTACTCTGTGTTGAAGTTGTTTCTGCATGATAGATGATACTTAACTTCCATTGCAAAAAGGTCCTTGCCCTGCACCTTGCGATAAAGAGCCTCTTTCTTTAATTCCTGTGCCCTAGGTTCAATAACTTTCCAGGCTGGTTCCTTGTGTTTCCAACTCTGAAACTTTGTAAGCTCTTCAGTCTTGCCCTTGAACTTGGATTTTGCTTTGTCACAGAAAATGCACTGATTGGGAAACAAAAAGGAACACCTTCTTGGAGCTCCTTCAGATTGAACTGATAGAGATTTGACATGGCGCAGAGAGTCCTTTTTCATTGATGATGATTCACCAGATTTACAAGCCTTTGACACTTGTAAACGATCTATTTTTCCTGTAAAGCTTTTATAGCAGTTTTGGTGATAGCCAATTGTATCCAAAGGCAGGTCCTCTAATGTTAATGGAATCTGTTCACAAATATCCATCATGCAGTATGTTGAACTGGCTGCTTCACAGAGTCTCATATCTCGGATACTGTGTAGATCAGGTACCAACTGCCAACTGCAAAGCCCCAACATTCCAAAACTGGCAGTTGATGCTCAGTCAACTTTTTGGACCTTTTTGGAATTCCTTCTTTCTGTTTTTTTGTTGTTGTTTTTTTTTAAGTCAATTTGCTTTGTTTTGTTTACTTCAAAAGTAAAGCTATTTTCAATTTCTTCAGGTTCAGGATAGGTGCAGTAAAATGTTAAAATAAACCCCATTTCAGGCTGCTATTAGTATAATAAAAACATTGTCAAATGAGCTTTTTTAGTTGTTTTTGACCATATATGGTCAATATATTGTAAAATATAACAAATAACAATTTCCCTGGGTCAGAATTGTATAGGAAAATGTGTCCATTTGTGTCTGTAAGTTGTTTGCATCAAAATGTATGCCACTTTGTATCATATTTAGATTTTTCAGGTTTGGTGCAAAGGGTTGAAAATAAAGCATTTTGGACATTATTTCAGCTTGATACCCAATTTAATCTTAAACTAGACACTTGAATGCTAAAGAAATAACAGGTTGTGAAAACAAAATCACCCTATGCGCTTGAGAAAACGAAAACATAGTTGATCTTTTACACATCTTTGGCCATTTTTTGCTATTTTTGTCCGGAAATAGGGTCAATATGTTGTCAAATGTCAAAAATAACCATTCCATTAAATTCCTGGGGTCAGAATTATATGGGAAAATGTGTTCACTTGTCTCTATATGTTATTTACTTCAAATGTTATGCCACTTTCTACATCACTTTTTGGTTTTTCGGGTTCCGGTCGGATGCAGCAAAGGGTTAAAAATGAAGCCTTGGGGACAAAAAAAAAATCAGGTGGCATAAAAAAAGCCGGGGGGTGCGCGTGGACCCCTGTTTCCATCTAGACTATAAATCTTCCAAAACAGGTAAACTACGATGGTTCTTGTTTACATATACATTTAGTCATTTAGCAGACGCTCTTATCCAGAGCGACTTACAGTAAGTACAGGGACATTCCCCCGAGGCAAGTAGGGTGAAGTGCCTTGCCCAAGGACACAACGTCAGTTGGCATGACCGGGAATCGAACTGGCAACCTTCGGATTACTAGCCCGATTCCCTCACCGCTCAGCCACCTGACTCCCATTGTTGGATATTACTGTATCTGAAATTGTTTTTCTGAACATATGTCTAGAATATTTAGGTTCCTCCGGTAGGAGGGAACCTATTGTTATTGTTGGTATTCTTATTATTAGGTTCCTCCGGTAAGAGGAAAAAAGTCCCTGGTCATAAATTTTCTAATTTGGCACATTGATACTACATCCAAGTGGGTACCCCCACACCAAATATGGGCCACATCGGACGATAGGGGGCGCCACAGGCCACGCCCAAAAGTCCGATTTTCAAAGTGATGGCATTTCCACCCCATTGCTCCAATTCTTCTGAAACGTGGTGTGCATGCCTCATTTTTCATGAGGAACAAAAAAGCCTCAAGGACCCATAAGGTCCGCCATGATGGATTTTCCTGTACTGTGATAATTTGGGAAAACCTTCAAAATTCCTCTTCTCTTGAACCAAAGGTGAAATTGACTTGAAATTTGGTACAGATATGTATCATTGACGTATTTAAAAGCGTTACTTAAGGCAATTGAATCAAGTACAAAATGGCTGAAATGGGTGTATTTATGTAAATGTCCACATTGCCTCAATATGTTTGTGTCACTAAATCAAATGTATTTTTGAAGGATGGTTCAAACCTAATAAGCTTTAAGGTGACATGCCTCTGAAGTACCATGCAAAGTTTCACCTTGATATGTCAAAATATGACTGAATTACAGCTGTTTGAACTTGGACCAAATCTGACAATGCTCGCCATTGGAGAAACAGCTTTTTTTAATTATCCAGTTATTGAAATTTGTGTATTCCATGCCTGGGAATGGCTCAATTGGCTGAGATGTTGTGCTGGTAATCAAGGTTCAATACCAGTCAGAGGCATAGTTTTTAATTTTTTATTCTGACCAAACGGTTTCTAGTCTCCCGATAAATCCTCTGGTTGTAAAACATAGCAATGCGTGTTTATTTGAGCCCATCACAACACATCTGTTTAGCGAGACTGTGTAAACCACTGCAACACAAGCCAGGTTCACCACAGTAGCTAGCTACACATGGTAGTGTTAGATTCACAACTGAGTTAGCTCTAATGAAGTATATTGATTATTGAGGTGGACCCCTTGCCTGTTGCGCAAATTATTTCAGTGACCTAAGCTAGGACACACGGCCACTGATGCTAGGCATCATTTGAAATTCTCTTCCATGACTTATGTTGAGTTATGGCACCCCAAACAACCTAATCTAAGCACTATGAGTAATATATTCTTTACAGCAGCAACCAGGTCTAGCCTGACGTTGTCATACTCATAATTCTAGTCAGAATATGAGTCTGAAAACTCTCCGTTGGGCTGTGACTACGGGGCCTGTTTCAACCGAACTCGTAAAACAAATGCCTCTTCGCTCAATTGGATAGACCTACAACCAATCAGAGCAACGTAATATGTTGTTTGTTGAAAACGAATTCAACCCAAGGGCTCTTTCGTGACGTTGTTGATTACGTTACTGTTGATCATCTGTCCATCATCGTATAAAGCCCGCCCTGGCAATTTCATTGGTCCGTCCAGATCCTGGTTTTATGTAGTTGTTCCCAATACGAGACCCTCCAGACCCAACTTCCCGACCAAATTCTTTTGTGGGCGGGGAGAAGTTGGGCTGGCAGCCAGGCTAAACCAGGTCATCCCCATGTCTTGTTTTGATAGGAAATGTACATATCTTGATTGTGGACAACTTTTTGTTCCCCAATGTCAATGAACAGCCAAATACAGCAACAGCATTGACATTGTTTAAAATTACCACAGTCATTTTCTCACTTGTTGTACTTCTAAACTCGCAGAATGAAATCAAAACAACCACTAACGCGGTGGTTTCATTCCACCTTAGATTTAATGAATGGTCACATTTATAATCTTTGAAATAATTTGATCAGTCTTCAAAATATTATAATTATATATGCATATGGAAAACGTTTCAACAACAATGATATGGTATGCAATGCCATAAATTAATTATACATTACATGTTTATAATATTTTGCCATTTTGCGGAGGAACCCGCATCGCTGCTTGCAGCTATATTTATGTTTATTCTCATATCTCTGCAGTGGCCTATACAAATTAAGTAAAAATATCAACTGAAAATATCTTGACAAAGATTTAACTTGGGTGCACACTGCGGTTTTTAATAGTCCTTTGTGACTGTTGGTTATCAAACTGTACATACATGACCCCTGCAAGGAGTAGGCGGATCGATCCTGAAGGATTCTCCTGTAAAAATATTGATACAAAGATGTTTGTTTCAGTGATTTTATTTATTTAGCATGAAATGTAATGTTTAAAATAAGTTTTGAGGCTAATAATACGCCACACACGTTGCTCCTCTTCCCCTGCTTAATTTTGAGGTTGTCCTGCCATCATGCGCTAGCAAGCGCAAGCCAATTAGCAGAGTAGACACTTTGGGCTGTACATGAGTGAGAGATGTCATGATGGCAGAAAGAAAGAGGAGCATAGTGTGGCATTATTTTTTGCAGGAAAAAAACTTGCAAACTGGGATGTGCATTTACATTACTGTGGCAACACCACCAACTCATACAAAAAGGAGAACTGCTAAATAAACGGAGAGGAAGAGGAAGGAAATCCACCTGGCAGTGCAGGCTATAAAACAAAAGTCACTAGCATAGGACTGTCCAATTTGAATAAAACGCCTAAATAAAGCATACCCAAAGTAAATTGAAAGCTGTATTTGAACAATTTGGAGGACATGCATAGATGTGGTCTGTTTTGAAAGGTGATGATCTTGAAAGGTTCTTTCCCCTATTGTCAGAATCCCTGTAAGTGCTACTGGTTTTGAGTAATAGAAGCTTTAACACAATGAAATAGAAAGTTTTTATTTACGCCTGAATTTTGTTTTGCATACAGATGCCTTAAAACCCTGTAAGATCCGATAAAAAATTTCAAAATCACCTTTAGCTCTCCAAAAAAACACATTTGCAAATAAGATTTTTTTTGGAACTACCACATTTACATTAGCAATGGGTCCTATTGTCTTGCAATGCTATTTGATACATTTGGTCTTTCAAAAAAAGACCAAACAGTTTGGTGAGAAGGTGATTCCAGCATTTTTTAGGGATCTTTATGGAACAGGCCTCTGGAGTTCCATAAAGACCACTAAAAAATGCTGGACTTAAAGTCCCAAACCTGACTTGAAGTAGCTTAACAAGTCAAGCGGGGCTAAAGCGGTTCCATAAAGGCCCATTTCAGCTCACGCAATCCTACTAATTCAAGTCAGATTTAAGTAGTCAAGCTAATTGCGAGTGCACCCTATTCTCAAGCAGCCCGAGGTAGTCAAGTCAAGTCAGTTTTATTTATAGAGCACATTTAAAAACAGCCAATGCTAACCAAAGAGCTGTACAAAATCATCTAATAGGGCAAAACAACAATAAATAATAACAACAAACAACACAATTACAGTAAGCACGAGTGACCCTAAAAAAAAGCCTGACTCGAAAGCCAAAGAATAAAAATTGGTTTTAAAACGAGACTTAAATGTCTCGGTGGTGGGGGGATGACCTGTTAAAAATTGGCAGTTTATTCCATAGAGTAGGGGCTACAGCTGAAAAGGCACGATCACCTTTTGTTTTCATCCGAGTCTGTGGAATGGCTAAAAGGAACTCGTTTGATGATCTAAGGCAGGGGTGGGGAACGTCCGGCCCGCCATTGCACTGCAGGAACCATATTATTAGGTGCATTATTCGTTGGCAGGAGCACTATTTTAATATGTGGAAGAGGACCGTGGAGGCGTGCAGCGTTGCGTACCAATGTACCAAAAAATTTCGCCTGCGCGCCCTGCGTGCTCGCATTAAGTGTGGAATTCCTTTATAGCAAATCAAACCCAGAATACGTTGATGGTTTGGGCTAAGCCCCGAATGTTTACAACATATGGCTCCGCGCCTGATTAACACTCAGATCGATAATGAAGGATCCAAAATCTTTGTGTCTATTCCAATATGTAATGATAGTATTCAATGACACAAATCTGTATTCTAGAAAGAGTGGTCTGGAGTCGCAGAGGTCCGATAATATCAGCTTTAATGCAGCAGTTGGAAATCAACAAGTACAGAGCTCTGGGGTTGTCTACGTTTCCCTACCCGCAACAGAGTTTGGGCTGGTTCACGAAGTCCAACTGGCTATCTTTCCCTGCCCCAGCATATAATATACAGTGCAAGTAAAACACAAGTATGAAAAGAGGGTTGAGCATGTTCTCTCGTGCATCAGGGAGTTGTTCTTGCCTACGCGTCCCACCTGCTCGGGTGCCATCTCCACCCGGTTTCAAGGTTGTTTCTGAAAATGCAGAGATAGAGACACAAAGAACAGCCTGCTTCCCACACTCAGTGTGAGACCCAATGTTTAAGCCTGAGCACACTTCTAAGTTCATAAGACAGAACCTTAATAAGCACAATGCACAACTTTACTAAGCACAATATATTCTATACCGGCCAGTTCCGGAGAGATGAGGAAAGACGGTCTTTTTCGGAGTCCTATAACAACGCCACAACCAAGGCACGAATCAAATCACCAAGTACATGGCTGGGTTATTCGGCAAAGCTGGATTGTTTGTGTTGTTCGCGTATTGTGAGCCTTGCTGGCTTTTTGGAAATTGGAGTGTCCCTTCATTTTCTGATGCCTTCGTGAATGGTGTAAGAGATTGGCTGGTGTCATCTAACATCCAACATATAATGTTACAAGACATCCAGCTTCATGTGGATGCCTGTTTAGTGTATGAGCAATGGAAGCTCAATGGCATTATTGACGCAGAAATGGAGAGAGGCGTGCGTAACGCAGCACATTTCTGGTGACAGGTGTCGGAACGGATAGTGTATGTCACTCTCACACTTGCATAATGCAGTCTGGCATTCAGAAGGCACTGTGAAAAGCAGGGGCAGCCCAACAGTGGGAATTTTCTCAGTATAGTCGAACTGCTGTCATTCTACAAACCCGTTCTGAAATAGCTTTTAGAACGGCCTGCAGGATCTGTTAATTATTTCAGTCCTCAAATCCAAAATGAGCTGTGTGACATTAAGGGAGAGATACTGGTAGCCCCATAGCCAAAGTTGACCAGCTGAGTCAAGTTTAGCGCTACATGAGTGATAAGGGATGCAAATAATGTCGCTATAGAGATTGCAGATATCAGCAGCTCAGCTTCAACATAAAATCCTGGACAGCAGGGATGGGCTGGATTGTTCAAAATGTCATGGGCAGGGATATGATGGAGCTGATAACATGAGCGGGGTCTACTCAGGTGTGCATGCCAGAATAGCAGAGAAAGAGCAGCTTGCTATGTACTATGTGCATTGCGCCGCGCACAATCTTAACCTGGCTCTCAACAACTCCGTCAAGAATGTGCCAGATATTTAACAATTTTACAAAACTGTTGAACTGTTCTACACGTTCTTTGGGAATAGCATTAAGAGATGGTCAAGGGGGATACTGGATGTTTCATCCGGGAAACTGCAACTCTGAAACAAATGTGTCCCACTTGCTGGTCATCAAGGTATGAGTCCCTTGCCGCCCTGAGATACAGATATATGGACATAATGAAAGCCCTCACAAAGATCGTGACAAGAAGGACAAGGTCGAAGATGCAGCAGCACTGAAAAAGAAAATGGAACAATATAGTTGTATTTTTTGTTGTTGTTCTGCAGACTAAGGTCTTAGAAACTGTGAACGTTGTCTCCAAAATTCTACAGGTCAAAAACGCAAACCTGCACAAAGCAGTAAGCCTACTCAGGGACATGATAGAGGTCCTTACCGGATTCCAACAACATTTGGAGGAAGCCAAAGTCACTGCGAAGACCCTTGCAGACAAATGGGGAGCTCAGAACGAATTTGAAGACACTCGGAAAAGGAAGACGAGGCATCATTTTGATAAGCTATGCAAGGACCAGCGACTGTCTGAAGGAGTCGTTTTAGAGTCAACTTCTTTAATGCAAACCTTGACATTGTGCTTCCCTTGTCACTGGAAAAAAAATACTTTTTGTGGCACAGTCTACTGGTCAACATGAGCTACTAAACCTAACACCGTTACAAATATCAGACGTGGAGCGATAAGGGCATATACTGTATTTTTATTTATTTATAGACGAATAAGCTTACACTCGAAAACTGCACATTGGTGCGCGTCACCCACGCGGACACACCACAATTCTTTTATATAACAAAACAACATACAACACCAAAATTGTGTCTTAATGGACTCCAATATATATGTAAGAACAGCGAAACGTAAGTTAAATTTATCACAAAGTGAATAGCAAATCCACAAGCAAGCAAGTGGCAGCAATGCAGAAACAGTGTGCACACATTCACAAGCAGGAGAGTTAGATTTAGGCATAGTGTGGATTTTTGGCACACCGGTACTGTTTGGTCTCATTTGCTAGCTGGCTGGTCTCAAAGCTCTCAGAAAGAGGCCGCTAACTGGATGTTGGTGCTGTATTATCAGTGGAAGATCTTGGCTTTTGAAAAAACATTGGGAACTTTTGCTACAGATTGTAATTTTTTTTATTTGTTAGGACTTTTCTGTGCCCCGCTCTGCCATTTTTTTTTCAATTTCAAGCGATCCAATCACTCAGCACACACTCACTTTTTAGACCTTTAAATTTGAGCGGAAAAAACTACTAATTAGCGTGAAGCCGGTCTCACACCAAAACTAAAATCAGCTCAACCTGTGGCATATGAGGGGCAGTGCGGAAAATACTTGTTTTGCTATTTTATATACGGGAATTTTTTTAAATATGATTTGAGATATGATTTTTATGGCATAAATGGGAAACATTATTATTATTATTGTCATTCCTTTTCTTTTTTTAAAGGTAGCACATCCTCATGACACAATTCTCAAACACCTTTCCCCTCATCACCTCCCCTTTGCAGGATACAGAGCGGACATGCCAATTTCACAGCATTCTGCTAGATGAGTTACAGTCTGAGCATGCACAGAAGAAAGGCGAGCTCCAACGAGCACACCGCATAGAGACCAAGGCCAAGCTCTCCCTCTTGAAGGAGGAGCTGAAAACACTGGGGTGGAGTGGTCCTGAGCAAAGACAGCGCCTAGCACTGGTGAGTGTATGAACCTCTTATATGTATGAGAATCTTTTATTTGAACAGTATCTCATAGTTCTGTCTGCTGTTTTATCCAAATTTCTTACTAAAGATTTGACAGAGTGTACTGTTGGCTAGGAGTAGACACCTGTTGAAGGATTGAGCCCTGGTCCTCTACTCTGTGGTTAATGAGCTCCAGACTGAAACACAACTTATTACTTCCTCTTAATACACCCAATGTTCATTCACAGACAACAATGTCATCATCCCACCCAACACCTGTAAATAATGAAATCTCTCTTTTCAGTTTGTTGCAGAGGAGGAGGTCAGACAAAAACAGATGAAGCAGAGTTTAGAGGCGGTCCAAGAGAGTCAGTTTCTGGATCTCCGGCAGCAGTGTGAAGCCAACATGGCAGAACTCCAACAACTACAGGTACAAGATGAATAATGCAACCGAACAAAAACCATAAATGCAATTAAGTTTAGAAAAGCATGTTACATTGCGGTACGTTGTGTTACCGTAAATTATTGGCAGATTAAATGTGAAACAGGTAGTATTCATGGAGATGGGATCAGACTTATTTACGGCATTTGAGTTTGTGAGAAATAATATCTATTCCTTGTCGCTGTTCTGGGTGTGTTATTATGCTATTGTGCATACATGCTTGTCTAAATGGGTGCATGTGTGTGTGTAGAAAGATAAATTGCAGTTGCTGGTGGACATGGAAAAGAAGAAGATCCGTGGTCTAGATGATGAACACAAACTGGAACACAATGAGTGGAAATACAAACTGTCTTTCAGGAAAGAGGTATGAGAGTAATGGAGGTTATAAAGGGAATAAAAGGTCACGCAAATTAATAATAAGTTATCTAGGAGGAAATTAGTAACAAAGTATCTAAATTAAGATTCTGTCAGTGTTTAATTGTTGTGCTAATACTACCCATAACTAACACCCATTCATTATCTATTGATTAACAATACAACCCAGATTCCCTAACACACAATCTGATTATGACGTTGCTTTATAATGAATTTTATTTAGTATTACATCACCTTTCTGGCAAGTAGAGCAGGGGCCTGTTCCATAAAGGCAGCTCAAATAAGTTGGACTTGAATTAGCTTAACAAGTCAAGCGGGGCTAAAGCGAGGCCAATTTCAGCTCACGCAGTCCTACTAATTCAAGTCAGATTTAAGTAGTCAAGCTAATTGTGCGTGCACCCTATTCTTAAGCAGCCAGAGAGGTAAAACATGGATCAAACAAGGGACTCTTATCTACATAAATATGCTTATTTGTCTGTTACATTAAGGCAACGTGTGAATTGTTTAATGCGTCGTTTAGTATTGTGGATTAAGATAATACAGAGGTGTCTGCTCTTTTCTAGGATAAGTTACAGAGGGGATACACATTATATCAGGCCGTTTTTTGACCTGATATAATGTGTACCCCCTCCCCTAACATGCAAAGTGTGTGCTATTTTCTGTGTTCTTTTGGTCACAATAAACAATTGTGAGATAATATGGAGATGCCAGCTATTTTCTAGGATAAGTTACAGAGGGGATACACTGATTGATCAACAATAGTTGATCACTGAGCCGTGGCCTACTGACAACTAATTATGAGATATTTTCTCGTAATTACGAGATCTTTTCTCTATTACGAGATAAGGTGTCTATTTTCTTTTCTATGGTGAATGCAATACGCTTCCGTATTTAAGTTATTACTACTGAAATAAAAAAAGCAATCTTTGTGTGCAGGTTTTAGAGGAGGACCTGACTCATCAAAGAAGGGAGAAGGACAGAACAAGGAGAGGTGACCATGAACAAGAGTCAAAATCTACAAATCGGAGAACATTTTTTTTTGCCAACCTCAACCTCTCTTAACCTTTTGAACAATCATAACCTATGGTGTGGCAGGCACATAAATTGGAGCATTACAGGAACAAATATTAATAATATTAAGTATTCCTTTAGCAGAGGCATTCATCCAAAGCGACATACACAGGACAATTTTAACTGCCGTGTCTTGATCTGCAGCCAAATGCTAAAACAAATACCTATACCCCCGCCGATCTAATTTACATTTTAGAATTTACAGTGACATATTTATCTACATTTATTGTTGGTTATTCTACTTGCAATCATTACATTTAATTGTAGTGTTTTACACTTACATTAACTTTTGCTTTTCCCTATTAAGGAACTGATGGTGAAGTTAACATTGTATGTTTTACTACAGAATTACTACAGCTATTGACAACAATGAATTTACTATAGGAATATTTTTAGATTTAAGTAAGGCGTTCGACACGGTAAACCATTCTATTCTTCTAAAAAAACTAAACAAATATGTGATCAACGACGCGGCACTTAAGTGGTTTAATAGCTATCTATCTGACAGGAAACAGTACGTTATCCTCAACGAGAATTCATCTTCATGCAAACCTATAACTTGTGGAGTGCCCCAGGGATCAATTCTGGGACCTCTATTATTTTTTATATATGTTAATGATCTTGCCGAAGCATCCAAAACTTTATTTTGTATCCTATCCTATTTGCTGATGACACAAATCTTTTCCTTTCACATGCAGATTTTGATTATTTAATACATCTAACCAACCAAGAATTAGATAAGGTCATTACTTGGTTCGAAGCCAACAAGTTATCAGTTAATATTAAAAAGACATTCTATCTTATCTTTTGCAGTAAAAACAAGACATGTAATAGGAAAAATGCTAATATATTCTTAAAGAACCTTCCACTTTCCCAGGAATGCCAGGCTAAATTCCTAGGAATATTAATCGCCGATCGATTAACATGTAAGTCTCACATTGCTATGACAGTAAATAAAAGTTCGAAAACTATTTGGATGATAGGGAAAATTAAACATCTTTTATCTAAGAAAACCTTTACAACCATATACAACAGTTTAATCTACCCATACCTTACATATTGCAATATTGTTTGGGGAAATGCCTACAAAACATCTTTACACCCTCGATTAATTCTACAGAAAAGATTTCTACGCATTGCCACTAGTTCCAGTTTATACACCCACTCTACACCATTATTTGAGAAACTTAGAATTTTGAACATTGATGATATTAACAGCTTTTTTTATAGCCCAATATATAAACCATAACAGGTAACCCTGTTACCTTTGACGGTTTCCTTAATTTTCGTTCTCAGATTCACAATTACCAAACTTGCCAATGCGCTAATTTACATATCCCCCTTCTCAGAACCTCTTCTGCCCAAATATCTGTCAAATTCAAGTGTGTCACAATATGGAACGATCTTCCCCCCTCTCTCAAGAATTGTACTTCCTCTTTTCTGACCTTCAAAAATGATCTTAAAACATACCTGTTAAAAAAATCCAACACGGTGGAGTTGTCTCTCAATCATTTATATACCATACCATTAATTATTGATTACCCTTTCCAGATAATTTTCATTTACTATGTATTACTTTATTATTTATTGTTGAATCAAAGCTTTAGTCATCTGTGTATCCGTATTGCATTTTTATTTCTATGTAATACTTTTTTATTATTGTAATCCAAACCATTCAATATACTTAATTACTTGATTATCCCCATTGTATTAATTCATTTTCTATGTATTAGTTTGCTTTAGCACTTATTTATTATTATACATTTTGTTTAGTTTAGAGGAGGAGGGCCTCGTATAAGCGTTTTACGCTTCTTCCCTCCTCCTGCACCTGTTTTACCCATTGTTTTTGTATTATGTTTTTATATAATATTTTGTGCAAATAAATAAAACAAACAAACTAGTACCTTGTGATAAAGCCACAAATAAAGCTATAATGCATTTTTGGAACCACTGTCTTGTTTTTAACTGTACTATCAGTACTAACAGTAACTTGATCAAAAAGTTGCATAATGTTTTACAACCTAGCTAATCTCAGTTGGCTACAGATAGTTGTGTGTGTTTGCCTTTGGCAAGGCACAACTTATATTCTCTGTCATATATATTTCTTATTTCCCAACGCTAACTTCTCCCTCAATATTTGCACTACATAGACAATTTCTGTGTCAAAATATTCATCTTGGTCCCGATTGCGTTGCTTGTATCTCCGCGAAGGTTAAGTTTTATGTTTAGGCATAATTTAAGTTTTTGTCGCCAAAAGTTAAGCTACTGGTAGCTAACTAGCGAGCCACAGTCACCAATGTCACAAAATGTCACCAATGTCACAATGTCCTCAATAACTGAACATCAGTTCAGTTATGGAGGACTAAAAGTGCCACAATTAATTAAATCTAAGGGGACACTCTCTGCCTTTGAGAATCTAGCATAGCACAAGTACATCCATTGACAAGACAGGGAGCATAGGATATAAATCCCCCAAAAAGAAAACCACACACACAGGAGAAATATTCTATGTGTAAAGGACCTTGCCATATCACTCTAGTTTAGCAGTGTTGAAACAAAGTGGTTTCTAGATATGTTCAAGGTAGTATTGTCTTACCTGCATCAAGTCTTTTCTCTTGATTATAAAAACTAGAAACTAACAGTCGCCGACTCTCCTCTGGATTGATTTGACTAGTGTCCGTACAACGCTGCTGTGAATCCGCTTCGACACACCGATAAAGTAAATGTGACTAGCTATATTAATCAATTCTGTGACATTGGATATGAAGTCATTTACATTTTGCATGTTTGATTGACTACATGTGAACTGACTAGTTCATCACGAGATTCAAGAATTGAAAATAAGGCTTGATTCTCTTATGTTGTTACATTTGTTAGCCCATTACAAATCTTACTAAACCAATAACAATCTCTATTACTGTTCATTATATTTCCATTTATTTCAATAAATCATTTTGTATAATTTTAACTCACGTAATCTATCCCCTTACATTATCTGATACTCTAGAATGCATTCCTTCAGACAACTGATTATTACATATTTAACCTAGGTTTCCTCGATGTCCTCCCCCCAATATTGAGGTGGTGTCCCATCAACAATAATAAATTATAGATCAAGTATTTCTATTCTTCAACGAACAAACCCCCGCTACACGTAACAACTTTCAAATTACGAATAGCATGTTAAAACTTAGTCTCTCATAACCTAATCTAAACCTCTACTACTTATACTACATTATTGAATTGGAACCCAATACAAATTCAAATTAGATTCCTTTCTCTTTTCTAACACATTTTGCCAAGTTGCCAGTAATTTTTCTCATACATAAAAAAGAATAATTGCTATTTCAATATTAATATAAATGCTTTTTTAGTATACTTCTCAAAGTAAATATTTTGTAGCCATAAACCAAACAACAATAGTTAATGGAGGTAACTCCAGTTCTATGAGCAGAGCCCCACTCATAGACCCTGTGTGAGCATCTGTCTCACACAGGTGCCCTATATAAGGGGGTGACAGCTATCACTCATCCTTGCAAAAGTATAAAGTATACATAGGTATACATAGGGCTGGGCCTACAGCCCTATGTGGCTCCGCTCTACTCATAGAACTGGAGTTACCTACATTACCTATTGTTCTATTTTGTGGAGCTCCACCCCATAGGGGAGCTCTGCTCCTATTGATTTAGGCGAGCGAGTGAGGCCAGATATTCCCCCAGCGAGACTACATCTTAAAAGACACAATCTCACAAGGCACCGAGGACACACCTTCTGGAGCCGAGTGCACCAGCTGGGCGTACGCCTGGGCATAACGCTACGTCCGAAATAGAACTCAAAGTTACGACCAACTTAAAGTTATGACTAGTGCACAAGTTAGACTCAAGCCCTTTATGTGTTGCACCTGGGTGTACATTTTACGCCTATTGAGGAGCAGGCGTAAGTTGGAAAGTCAGACTAATATCCATGGTAATTATAATGTACAACAGTTTGATCGCACAATACGCACAACGATGGCAGCCTGTCTTGTTTATCGGCAACATATGGAAAGGGCATGCAGGCAAGAAAGAATCGTCCGTGATCGCACAAATCCACTGGATATATATTCGGACAACAAGCTAATTGAGAGGTTTCGCTTCGGCAGGAATGATCTTTTTGAGCTAATTGAGGAGCTCTCCCCTCATCTCAAACATTCAACGGACAGAAACGCCGCGCTGTCCCCCGCCCTGCAGGTGCTGATTGCTCTCAGGTTTTTTCCAAACGGGGCCTTCCAAAATACTATGGGAGACATGATAAATGCACACAGAACGACTTCTTGTCGAGCAATTAGAAGAGTGTCGTTGGCCCTCCACTGCTGCTTGAGGCAATATACCAACTTACCCACCCTAGAAGAAGCATCAAAAAATCAGAAACAAAGCAGGACTTCTATTCGAAAGCTGGGATACCTGGTATTGTCAGGTGCATTGACAGTACCCATGTTCGTATTCAGGCCCCCACCGATCATGAATATTTGTATGTAAATAGAAAGGGTTACCATTCAATTAATGTGCAAATAGCATGCAACTCAGACATGTCCATTATCGACCTTGTGGCAAGATGGCCTGGGTCAACACATGATGCTCGCATCCTCCGAAAGAGTGCCCTCCATCAGGAATTTGAGGCAGGGAGAGGGAATGGCATTCTCCTTGGGGATAGTGGATACCCACTGAAACAGTGGTTAATGACACCGGTGATCGCAGCGAGAACTGCACAAGAGCAGAACTACAACAACAAGCACGCAGCAATAAGGAACATTGTTGAGCGCTGCATTGGAGTGCTCAAACGCAGGTTAGTAGCCCGGTTAACAGGCAAAAATGAATAGCCTACACATTTAGTAAAGGCCAGTAGGACCTGTAGGTGCATATTTTTCTCTGATAGCCTATATGGTGATTTTAGTTCTTGTTTCTTTTAGGTTTCACTGCCTCCACAGTGAAATGCGAATGCACCCTGAACCCTGTGTAATTATTGATGCTACTGCGGTGCTGCACAACAGCTGCGTTAAGAAGAGAATCCCCCTTACGCCTGGGACACACTGCCTGCGATCTGCTGCGACGCGCCTGGAAGCGCCTCCTTTTTTCTTTCGGCGCCCATGTTATCAAATGGGACCGACCACACTGGCTGCGAAGCGCCGCGATTGCCTGCGATTGTTTCGGCAGCTGGTCGAATTTTTTCACGAGACGCTTGCGAAATCAGCTGCAGGATGATGAAATACACCATATTAGTTGATATATTTGAATAAAAAAACATGTTATTAAGATTTTACTCCATTAATTGTAGACTATGGTGAACATTTGTAAAGTTGTAGACTTTATAATTACACAATGTTGGTAACGAACGTCCTTTACATGTGGTTACCCTGATGAAAACGAATGAAAATAAACGGATTGATCCGTTGAGCTAGCATGCCCGTAGTTGTTTTGTTTGTTTGAGAGAACCGAGTTGTCACTCGTTGCACACAACACGCACGCATACATAGCCTACTGAGAGAGAACCCCCAAGTCGATTTCTAAAATCAGCATCAAATGAATTCTCAAAGTTAAAAAGCACAGGGAGTTGTTGTATGTCAGCAACAATTTTACAATGACAATGTAGATAAGGATCAATGCTGGGATATAGCCAATGCCATGTTTATGTACCATGTCAGCGTAAAGGAAAGCTCAGAGTAGCTGAAAGGCTTGGTGACCGACGCGGAGAAATGTGCGTCTGGTGTCGTCTGGTGTGAACAGCTTTTGCTCAGTCGTAGCCGATCGTGGCGCTGCGTGTCCAGGCGCTTCGCAGCCAGTGTGTCCCAGGCGTAAGCCTATGCGGTCTCCTGGCGCATACCCAGCTAACACAGTTACGTTGCCCTTACGTGGGACCATGCATCTGTGGGACGCCAGAAGGTAACCGCAACGTAATCTTGTGACGTTGCCAGTCCGTAACCGCGACGTCCTGGCAACGTAAATTTTGTGACGTTGCCAGTCCGTAACCGCAACCTCCTAGCAACGTAAATTGTCACGTTGCCAGTCCGTAACCACGACCTCCTAGCAACGTAAATTGTGACGTTGCTAGTCCGTAACTGCGACGCTAATTAAGTAACCTATATTTCATATGCAGACCTCATTTGCCCAAAAGGCTACTTGTTTTGGTATAATAGGCTACATTTACATTTAGTCATTTAGCAGACGCTCTTATCCAGAGCGACTTACAGTAAGTACAGGGACATTCTCCCCGAGGCAAGTAGGGTGAAGTGCCTTGCCCAAGGACACAACGTCATTTGGCACAGCCGGGAATCGAACTGGCAACCTTCTGATTACTAGCCCGCTTCCCTAACCGCTCAGCCACCTGACTCCCCAGGCTACATGGTAGCCAACGTTAGGAGGATTATGTTTGTGTGATGTGTAGCCTAACTCAAGCTAATCATAAACAAGGCAGCATTTCAGAATCAGAAAGCGTTTTAAATCGCCATGAAAGTTTACACAGACAAGGAATTTACTTTGGCAGGAAGGTGTATACATTCAACATATAGGAATCTTAAATATGTGGTCTACCTATACTAAAGGGGAGTCAGATGGCTGAGAGGTTAGGGAATCAGGCTATTAATCAGAAGGCTGCCAAATGATGTTGTGTCCTTGGGCAAGGCACTTCACCCTACTTGCCTCCAGGGAATGTCCCTGTACTTACTGTAAGTTGCTCTGGATAAGAGCGTCTAGACAATGTCAATGTACAAAGTCTCACCCCTATGGGGCTTAAGTATGTAACATTTAGAATAAAAACTAAAATGGCCAAAATATATACATACTTGATATAAAGTGCCAAACAAAGTGCCAAACAAACACTGCAAAACAAAAGTGCCAAACAAACAAAGTGCAAAACTGAATTCAAATCGTCTGCCATTCCGCTACAGGTCCTGTCTGTTGGCCCTGACATTGAAGCACAAAATAAGTTAGTGTCCTATCAACATAATTGCACACGTGAAAGGGGCTAAACAAGTCATCAAAAAATCACATCTAAAATAACATACATCTTCAGAAAGATATCTGATTCTAGTTTGTCACATAGCAATGTGACAGATTGGATATGGAAGCTGCAATCATGAGTCATTCACCTGGCTTGTTTCAAATGGGCTGCCTATGAGGATTTCCACTGTCTTCTCCCCCAGTCCGGTCTGCCACTTCATCACAGCATCTGCAATTAGAAGTCATGAACTTATTGTCAGCACCAATTTGAACGTTGAACGCTGTTGCCAGCCAGGTAAGATACATATTTTCTATTCTTTTTTGCAATTCTAATATGACAATGATTTGAAAGTGTTACAATTATTTGTGTCAGATACGGAAATGAATGCATGGATTTCATCAATAACCAACCAGGATTAGCTAGCCAACTAGCTACATTACAGGTAGTTAACTACTGTGGGCCTACTTCACCACTAGCAAATCTAATCGGAATTCAAGTTGGTAATGGACGTGATAGTTATTTGCCTGTGATCTAATTACTTTTACGTAGCTTGTGGTTATGGGACATATGATATCACATAGATCCTTTTTAGAAACGAGTGGTTAGACTCACGTTTACGACGTTTTTACGATTTTACATGATTGGCATACACTGTGGTTCTTCTAGATTAGCTGTAACATTGATATATTTAACAAATGTTACCTTGAATTTTCTGAAATTTCTTCTCCCAAGATGGTACAGCTGAATGGGGTATAAAAAGCATTAGTATGACAACATGTGTTGTTTTGACAAATATGTTTCCCCCCGCCACGAACAGAACAACTTAGGTATGCCTTTTAATGAGTTGGCAATTATATTGAAAAGCTATTAGTATTTAGTATTTTTTTTGGAGTGTCTTATATTTGAACTTGCCGGGCTGCCAGCTGTTTTCTTGGGCCCCCAATGGGTTCTCCTCCACCACTCCAGAAATAACTCCTGGGTGTATGGCATCTGGTGATGCAAAAGTTCATGCTTTTGCTTCAAAACATAGCCTTTAGGGTTGCCATGGCTCATACGATTATACGGTCATTCATCACCTTACTATTATGTAACAGGGACCATGTGATGGTGGTAGGATAATCTGTAGAGAAATGAAAGTGGAATGTAGTAAGTAAGTAAGTAAGTAAAGTTTATTTGTATAGCACCTCTCGCAGATAAAATCACAGTGCTTCACAACAAAATGCAATATAACACTACAAATAAAGAATACAGAACATTTAAATAGAAACATGACAGACAACCATAAAAACCCCTCAACTAACTAAAAGCCTGCTTGATCCCCTCTAGTTTTAAAATGGGTACAGGGAACCACTAAAAGCTTCTGACCCAATGACCTCAAATTACGGGTGGGGGTATGAAGCTGTATTAAATCAGAAATGTAGGTTAAATTGTTAAATTGAATTCTGTACTGGACAGGTAACCAGTGAAGTGATGCTAAAACAGGTGTAATGTGTGCTCTTTTGTTAATGTGTGTTAAAAGCCTTGCAGCAGAGTTCTGAACGGCCTGGAGACGGTCGAGCTCCTTCTTGTTCAAACAGGTAAAAAGACTATTACAATAATCTAAACGAGAAGAAATAAAAGCATGAATAATCATCTCCAGTTCACCCTTGGACACTACTTTTCTTAATTTGGAAATATTCCTCAGTTGGAAAAAACAGTTTCTAACTAATTGTTTAGAGTGATGCCCCAAGGACATAGCTGAATCAAACACTACACCCAAGCTCCCGAGGCTCGGCTGGACAGATGAGCCTAAGTCACCAATATGCTGCTTTATCGGCGGGATTTTACATTAAGGGGCAATAATTAGAGTTTCTGTTTTATCTGAGTTTAAAAGCAAAAAGTTGTCCCCCAACCACTGTTTGATACTAGTCAAGCAATTGATTAAAGACGACAGTTTATAGAACTCAGTTTCCTTAAACGAGCAGTACAATTGAATATCATCCGCATACAGATGGTAAGATTTGTCGCCAAATTGACTAATAATCTGTCCTAGAGGAAATATATACAAGAGGAACAGAATAGGTCCTAAAACAGAACCCTGAGGTACCCCACACAACAATTCTGCGGTTTCAGACATTATCTGATTCACATAGACACTGAAACTTCTACCAGAAAGGTAGGATGAAAACCATTTAAAAACTGATCCAGACATCCCTACCAGATCACAAAGTCTTGATCATAATTTTATGATCAATAGTGCCAAAAGCAGATGAGAGGTCCAATAGGACCAAAACTGTATATTTCTTAGAGTCAGCTGATGTCATAATATCACTACAAACTTTAAGTAGTGCAGTCTCCGTAGAATGCTTTTTCCTGAAACCAGACTGGAATTTGTCGAACAGCTCGTGATTCTCTAGGAAAAGAGTGAGTTGCTCTACTACAACTTTTTCAAGGATTTTAGACATGAATGGAAGTTTGGAAATTGGCCTGTAGTTCTTAGGTTGTAATGGATCCAAACTGGGCTTTTTAAGTACAGGCTTAACGACAGCATGTAGTGTATGTACATAGTATTAGCATATTGATAGTACAACTATTGTGTTCAATTTTTTTATTACTGTTGAGTATTTAGATTATTGAATAACCTACGATGGGATGTTGTGGTTGTGGTGGAGTAGGTAAGGTAATCTCTGCACAGTTTAAGATGAGACTGAAATTATGTCATTTATACTAGTACAGTCTTTGACATAAACATTTAAAAAAAGATCCAACCTTTATGGGTCTTTTGGTTGCCCACGGTGGCATGGATATTTGGAACCGGGCCTTGTATAGAGAATACATGATGTTATATTACAGCGGCTGGCCACTTAGTGTTCTTTTGTAGCTGTCTTGTATTGCAATGACAAATGTACCTTTAATTCTTTCGCCTCTTCTCCATGACCCATGGTTGCTCCTCATCTAAACAGAACTGAAATGATGAAACACTGTTGCACAGGCCCATTATTTAATTTGTATATTATACTAAAACTAGAAAGGGTACAATTTCTGGGGAAATTGTAGGGTGTGCTTGCTTGCGTCGGTTGCACAGGGGTTTTGAATGAAATTTTTACAACTGATATTTCTGTATATTTTATATAAAAATGCATACTTATTATTTATAAAGATTACATAGATTTTTTTGCTGCTCATTTACAACTGAAAATACGAGTGAAGTGTAGAATGAAATAGATGTCTTCTCATTTCCCCTGCAAGAGGCAGCCTCATCGTTGAATCAAAACGAATACATTTGGCAGACCGGTGTAAAAATTGACCTAATCTCTATGACTTAAACGTCATTTTAAGTTTTTCCCTTCTCATGATATTTTCAGGCATTTAGCCTACTCATATTGCATTCATTCATGAATAAACAACCCCTTTGAAGATTATTCTACGACGTTACCCGGCAGTAGAAGATGGAATCGCGATTCAAACAGTACCATCTGCTAACTGAAAATATGCCCCCCAAAACGTAAATAAGCTTGACATTTATTTAGTGGAAAATCGCTCATTCATAAAAAGCTCACTGGTAGCGATCATTGTCAGTAACAATGCAAAATGCGATATAGCCCTGTGTGGAGAAGCTGCCCCGGTAAATTGTACTACTACGGTACAGTAGTAGACTACTGCTGTGTTCGTCTTGGTAGCGATTGCGTTGGTTGAATTGGATTTAACGTTCAGTTGTACGGTTTAGGCTGAAATTAATTATTTTCATGAACAGATTGACAACGTTTAGGCTGTGGCAATGAAGTTCAGGTTAGTAGTTAGATAGACTTTTGATTTAAGTAAGGAGAGTGCCGAACATGTTCTGTCGCTGTTTGACTTCCTAAACAGCTGTGTAGTGTAGATGTTTTTGTAGTGTGTCTCGCGTAAGCTACAGCGTTGCAGTTGAGGAACTTTGTCTATGTAGGCCAAATATTGACTGAGTTTTAGGGGGGCAAAAAGAATAATAATAATAATATATATGTGAGAGAACAAAGGTTGTGCCCTTGCCGATAGCAAAACACACCCAATAAACTTAATTATTAACGTAGATGTTTTAGTGCTACACACATTTATGTACCACAAAATACAACACATGGTGACATACCTCCACTACTGTCCACATATTTGTGCGGACGTTTGACTTGTCTTTTTTGTTCAGCTTCATCTTCCGTCTCAACGGCCGATTTGTATTCTGCAGTCTTGCTCCACCGCAAGGCTTTCTCAAAGTCTCCTACGTACGAAATGATAATGGCCGGGTTTCCCAGATACGTTAAGAAGAGCTTCTTAACGAATCTGGGAAACCCGGCCAATAGCAAATAGGTTCAATCAAAATAACACACGTTTTCAGAGATTTGAATAGGCATTCTAGGGTTCTGTTTTGTTTGTGAGTACATTGCCTGTTAACAAGTAACTGTAGTTGCAAACACCCGCACTTTCCTCGAGATCCATACTGCCGTATCGGGCATTTCATTAAGTTTGGCCCTCTTGGTTTGATGGACCGGCGGCCAATAACTGTATGTCTCCTGAAATAAAAACAAATAAACTTAACCCAGAAACAGATGTCATGCACAACTTGGAAGAATTAGTGACATGATATACGTACCCCATTGTCTTTAAATGTCCAGGATTGGGCTACAATCCCAACCAGCCCTTCCTCGGTGAATTCCACAATATTATACATCCTGTTATAGGAGGCAAATCAAGCTATTACAGTAAATTGGTATTGCATCGGTGTAAACCAGCGGTGGGCAATTCATTTTTACAAGGGACCACATGAGAAACCTGAAATGTGTTGGAGGGCCACATCAACGATAACTTGAACTTAATTCTGCTCACTATTCATGTTCTCCCGTTGTACAAGTATATATGTTGATTAGCTGCTACAAGTTCATAAGAATAAGGATATTCTGTAAATATATCAAATTGTGGTGTAGGTCAAATAGTAAAAGACCATAGAAGTAATAAACAGTAAAAACTAAAACAATTCCATAAGTGTTTCATTTTATTTGTAACTAGTTAATCTTCACAAACAATGAAAAGTTGTTTTGCAGTATGTTAAAGATATGCAATTGATCAACTTTATACAAAAAGCAATACATGTTTTTTTCCCCAGTTCATTTAGTTGTTTCAGTTCAGTGCGGTGAAATAGGCACTGCAATTACACACAAAATGTCAACATGATGCAATAAGTGAGCACACACACCCAAAACGGCATTGAGGTTCACAGCAATTAATCATTCTGGTCTAAGCATAGCTGGACATACATGCAAACTATCCAATCAGGGCCCTGGCCGTGTACCTGCAAGCGGCAATAATACATAGGCTACAACGATACAATAAAAACAGGGAATAGCGGAGGTGGAACGTTCACGCTAGTGAAGCGCACAATCAGTCCAATTAAAACCCCGGAAATGTTAAAAACAGATAACTGTATCAACCTTTGTTTTTCTGTACTGGTGTAAATAGTATTCCTCCAATTTAACACTCATATTTCATGAAGAATGGCCATGAAAATGTTTTTTTCACCCATGGGAATTCGAATTGCACCTCTGTGCAAGTTTTGGCTTGGGATCCATCTCAACGCTGTTTGTTTTCTTAAACTTAAGCACTCCAATTAATGTGGAGTCACAAGTTTCCAGAAAATTTGGTTCTGGGTGTTGATACAAACGGCACAGATGGTTTCCGTCCTTCTCCTCAATGACCTCACAACAGTCCTGGTTGTTCAGAATGAAGTTATTGAGGTTTGGATTTTGCCTTGACATTTGTATTGGCTGTAGTCGCTGCTCCTCAATTCGACATACAACTTGAGCTAGTGGGTATCTACCACTCCTCACCATCCTTTTGACTGTTTTCAGGTGGTTTTCAAACTTGAAAGCACTGCAGTTGTCCAGGCCATTGAAAGACACAGCATCCTCCACAATGTGCAGCATTGAATGAGTGTTGTACACCAGAAAATGGTGCCCATACAGCTCCCTACCTCTCTCAACAAAAAACTTAAGCAGGTCAGCTGCATACTGTGAGTACCGCTTAACAAGCACTAGACTAATGAGAGTACACATTGCCACACTGAAAGCCATAAAGTGGCCATAGAGATCATCTCTTAGAATCCCCTTCAGGACAATTTTGCCCGTGTATAGCATGAATTGCCTGAACTCTGTGGCTTTCCACCTCTCCAGCTCCTGCAGACCTCTTGGCTTTCTGGCAAAAATGGAGGGGATGTATGGTTTGAGATTAGCAAGCCTACTGCTGACCTCATCAATTTGTGATGCTGACATTCTGCAACCCTTTTCTCCCCTGCTCCAAATGAAGAGTAGCTTCTTCATGACCCCCAAGCATGCCTGGTGCATGTAGTCTACTGGGAAAGCTGTGACCATGTTGATTGGCAAATCCAACAGTGGAGTGCTGCCATGATGGAGTCTGTACGCAAGGTGAGTTCCTCTGTTTCTTGATAGGTGACCCTATTGTACCATACTCCCCTTTGGTCACACCTATCACAACCATAGTATCCCAAGCACAGCTTTACATTTTTCACGAAAGCTTGTGCTGGAGCATCACACACAATGCAATAGGGCTGGGCGGTATGACGGTATATACCGTGCGACGGTAGAAATGTGTCTACCGTGAGAGAGATTTGGCTATACCGTTTCAACTGCGGTATACTTTTATACTATATTTTTGTATTACACGTGTCAATTAAATGTCTGATTCTTGTATTGTATATAAGCCATCATATAAATCGCATTCTTGCGATATTTAGAATTGTAGTTTAACTTTGGTATGGTATGGTTATTTTGTACCATTTCTTAATTGAATTTACAGAACAATTACTATACCGTGATATATAAAATAACCGTGATATAAAATGACTCATACTGTGATAGAAGATTGTTGATGTCTGTGACCATATCATCCAGGAAGTGAAGATCATCTGGCTTTGAACCTCCATTTGTCAGTGTGATAGGAAAGACTGAGGTGGGCTTCAAGTGGACAGCACACAGGACGGGCCACATTGCTGTCTTTGAGCTCTTAAATAAAGGCAGGCCATCAATGTTAAAGGATAGGTCAACAGTGTTACAGTCAGAAACTTGTTCTGCGGGGTAGTGATGGGAAGTTCGGATCATTTCACTAATTCGGTTCTTTGAATCTCGTTCAGTAAAATGAACAAATCTTTTTTCAAGTCATTCGTTCATTTCAACGGGGGGGTGAGGGGGGGGGGGCTATCCGTCCACTGCAAACACGTATCATATTCTCATGTAGGTTAGTGCATGACATGTGCACCAGCAGATACTATTTTAAAAGAAATTCCTGCATTAAAATAATGTATCATGACAGTTTGTATGATTTGGTCATTTATTATCACACTAGCATTTAATTATCACGGCAAACAATTACACTGCACTAAACAAAGTGTAAATGTAAAGTGAAAATAACAAAACCAGTCAGTATGATGACTTGAGCAAATATCATTCACGTCTTACTAAAACAGCAGCCACGCAAAAGGGAATGAGGAAAATGTTTCCTCTACTAAAAAATACAATGCGGGTCACGTGAAAAAAGGATCCAAAGACTCGAAGAAAGACCGAGTCGGGAAATGAACAAATCGTTTGTTTCCTCTAGCTACCACTACAGAGCTTATGCATGTCACGTGAAAAATTATCCAAAGACTCGTAGAAAGACCGAGTCGGGAAATGAACGAATCATTCGTTTCCTCTAGCTACCACTACAGAGCCTATGCATGTCACGTGAAAAATGATCTAAAGACTCGTAGAAAGACCAAGTCGGTAAATGAACGAATCGTTCCCTCTAGCTACCACTACAGAGACTATGCAGGTCACGTGAAAAATGATCCAAAGACTCGTACCCTCTCTTTGAGAGGACTCGTTACTCCCGAGTCCTTGTAAGGATTCGTTCAAAATGAACGAATCGTTCACGAACGACACATCACTACTGCGGGGTACTTCAGCAGGTTGTCCCTCAATCACTCATTGAGAGGGAAATGCACATACTCCTTGCCGGATTTCTGTGCAGTCTTCACCTCCCTTGGTGTTTTTAAGAGTGTTCTAGAGGAGGATGGCAGTTCAGTTTGGCCGTAGCTTTTCATGTTTAACAAGTCATCAATAGCGTTGTGTTTGATCTGAAACTGGGATGCCCAGGTTGCCAGATCAGATGGGAGTGAATTGCACATGGTGACTTCCTGTTCAGATTTCTCCAGGTCATCTCCAAGGAGTCTTCCAGGTCATCCCCCAACGAGTCTTCCAGGTCATTTCCTAAGGTGTCTTTGTCTAAGCAGTCCTGGTCATCTTTGAATTCTACCTCCATGAGGTCATCCACATTGGCATACAATGGACCACCAGACTGTGGAATTTGATCCCTAAAGTCACTGGTATCATTCAAGTGGTCTTTCATGCTCTCAGATATCGTCTTTATGATACGTTTAGCTGACCTCCATGATCGCATGTACTGAGTTGCTTGTGCTCGCTTCTCTTCACTCATTCTGTTAAGAGAATGTGTATATACTGCATTCATTAAAGTTTGATAAACGCAAAATAACCCCATGTTTTTCTTGGATTTTTAAAGAGTAGCGTCGCACATGTGATTGTTTGAATGCGAGTCTCACAGCGTAACGTTGCATATATTATGTGATTTCGAACATTCCAACTGAATATTTTTCAATAGACAAAAACTATGCGACAAACGCTTTAGTATGGCTTCAAAATGTACTTAGGATAAGGCGAACAAGTAGCATGGTAGTATGGTAGCTAACTTAGCCCGGAAGCTAAATAAAGCTAGCTAACCAGCCGACCAAGGTACGACGTCGCGGCAACGTTGTCCATGGGACTAAAAATAACGTAACCAGCCGACCAAGGTACGACGTTGTGGCAACGTTGTCCATGGGTCTAAAAATATGGAACGCCAACTGTGCCAAAACGTCTGAATTGACGTTCGCGTACAGACATTAAATTTTTACGTGTACAGACGTCTGTACACGACCGTTTTTGACGTCTGTACATGGCCGTTTTTAATGTCTGTACACGTTTAAAATTGGGTTCTACCACTTCATTCGTTTCTGAGGGGAAACCAGATAACGATCATTGCAAGAGAGAAAACCTGTCCACACTCAACCGATCTTGATTGAATTAAGGTTAAGAAATAGGCTAATATAAATTGGCAGTGACATTATCAGTGACATTATCAACAACTGTAGGCTATTTTGTAAGGTACTGAAAAAATAACTATGTTTGTATACTATATCATTCACATTTCTAAAAAGGTATACATTTAAGTTTGCTAAAGTGCCCACTAGATGGCAGTGTGAGAGCACAAATAGTAAAGGCAGAGCCTCTGGTCAATGTGATGGGTATACCCAAGGATAAATTGTGGCGCAACAGCAAGCAAAATAACATTACAACCAAACAGGTTAGGAATACACAGGGTTGAAGACAGCTGGACAGTACACAGAGTAGCCTTATTCAAGAAATAAAACAAGTAATACCCATGGCAATATAGAGTAATATCCAACACAGGGAATGTACAAAATACTTTTTATGTAATTGAGAGTAAATGAAAATGTACAGGGTCTGTTTTTTTCCCCATGGATAGGGATGGGAACTTATCAGTAGTGGTTCCCAACCCTGGTCCTCAGGGCCTGCGTGTTTGAGATGTTTCCCTGCTCCGACACACCTGATTCAAATGAATTGTTATAAGCAGGCTTCTGCAGAGCTGGTTAACGACCCATTCATTTGAATCAGGTGTGTTGGAGCAGGGAAACATCTCAAACATGCAAGACAGGTCTATAGAGGATAGAGACCTGTGTTAAGATGGGTACACACAAATATTTTTTTAATCTTTTAAGATTTTTTAAATGTGAGAGACCACAAACATGAGGACAAGAAAATCCTATATTTAACCTTTTTGATCCTATAGTGTGTGGTGTTTGTCCTCGGGGTTCCCCCCACACATCATGATTTCGGAGCGGCCCGACGTTCTTCCGAGCAAATTTGGTCACTCTTAACACACCTCACATCAAGGGAAAATCTGATAAAATAATCTGTAGATAATCGGGACATAACCTAGGATTGTCGGGACATTACCTAGGATTGTCGGAAGGGGGAAATCGGCCCAAAATCGGCCCAATTATCTTGTGGTGTGTACCCAGCATTAGTCAGAGCATGTTTGAACAGAGTTGTAAATTAGTGAAGCAAGGAACAGAGTGCCATTAATTAAACCTGAGCAAGGAGCGCACATTATTAATGGCCCGGTTTCCCAGACATGGATTAAACCTGTAGTCCTAGTCCAAAAGTAAGAGAAAAATGACTAGGCTTAAACCATGTCTGGGAAACTGGGCTATATCGGCTGTAAGAACAAATACAGTATGTAACAAATGTGAACAGATTTAATCTCCATGCCGTAAATTGCATTGCCTGAGCAGCACCTTTGGCCAGATATCTGGTGCATTGCTTTGCCTATTTGGTAGGCTATTGAATGTTTGAATCCCCTCTGACCATACATGGGGCATAGCGCACACATTTCTTTTTTCACTCACACTTTGGTGGTTGTAAAGTTTCAGCATAATACTTTTTCATGCCAAAACAAATCTTTAATAAATGTGTATATGACCTTTCATCAATTATTTACAATCTCCTTGCATGCTCTGCGCTTGGAGTCATTATAGGCTATGGTTGCATTCATCCCTGTTCCCCAGTCGAGGTGCATCATTTTCGTAAAATGAATGACACTGAATAGTTGGGTGTGCTCAAGCCTTCGGCGAGAGCACAACTTTTGTTCTCTCACATATATATTATTATTATTATTTTTTTTATTTCTTTTTGCCCCCCTAAAACTCAGTAAATACTTGGCCTACATAGACAACGTAGGTGTCAAAAGTTTCGTCTTGGTAGCGATTGAGTTGCTTCTATTGGAATTTACGTTCCGTTGCATGGTTTAAGCGTAAGTTAAGTTTTTGTGGCGAAAAGTGAAGCTAACGGTGGCTAATTTGCTAGCCACAGTCACTGACGTTACTAACGTCACTGCGTCACTAACGTCACGAAAACACGCGTGACTACCTTTGCCAGAACATTCGTTTCACATATGTTAACTTGGGGGATAGCTAGGCTAACTATAGCTTTACTGCAAGGCAGCTGCAGAAACGCCACAAGAAAAGAGGCCAGGGTGATAACTATTTACTCATTTTACTTTGTGATATGACACACAATTGTGATGTGTAATGTACAATATAAGCTGATATTATTAAGGAAGTACATCTACTTTCGGAAACAGTAGTCTACTATTTCACTGAAGTATTAGCATCATGACATTAGCCTGTGTTTCCCGGGCAACACATACTACAGTGGTCTATGATGTAGCGTTATCTGTTTTCAATCGTTAAAATAAACATTCCTCACATATACATTTTCGTTGTAGGATTTATTCTGACATTAGAAAACGATTTGTTGGTGAAATTACCATTACCTGTGGTTTCAAACCAGTGTAGCTCACTGCAACGCTGTAGCTTACGCGAGACACACTACAAAAACATCTAGCTACAGTACACAGCTGTTTAGGAAGTCAAACGGCGACAGAACATGTTCGGCACTCCCCTTACTTAAATCAAAAGTCTATCTAACTACTAACCTGAACTTCATTGCCACAGCCTAAACGTTGTCAATCTGTTCATGAAAATAATTAATTTCAGCCTAAACCGTACAACGGAACGTTAAATCCAATTCAACCAACGCAATCGCTACCAAGACGAACACAGCAGTAGTCTAGTACTGTACTGTACCGTAGTAGTACAATTTACCGGGGCAGCTTCTCAACACAGGGCTATATCGCATTTTGCGTTGTTACTGACAATGATCGCTACCAGTGAGCTTTTTATGAATGAGCAATTTTCCACTAAATAAATGTCAAGCTTATTTACGTTTTGGGGGGCATATTTTCAGTTAGCAGATGGTACCGTTTGAATTGCGATTCCATCTTCTACTGCCGGGTAACGTCGTAGAATAATCTTCAAAGGGGTTGTTTATTCATGAATGAATGCAATATGAGTAGGCTAACTGCCTGAAAATATCATGAGAAGAGAAAAACTTAAAATGACGTTTAAATCATAGAGATTAGGTCAATTTTTACACCGGTCTGCAATAATGTCACAAAAACACGCGTGACTACCTTTGGCAGAACATTCGTTTCGCATCTGTTAACTTGGGGGATAGCTAGGCTAACTATAGCTTTACTGCAAGGCAGCTGCAGAAACGCCACAAGCAAAGAGGCCAGGGTGATAAATATTTACTCATTTTACTTTGTGATATGACACACAATTGTGATGTGTAATGTACAATATAAGCTGATATTATTAAGGAAGTACATCTACTTTCGGAAACAGTAGTCTACTATTTCACTGACATATTAGCATCATGACATTAGCCTGTGTTGCCCGGGCAACACATACTACAGTGGTCTATGATGTATCTGTTTTCAATCGTTAAAATAAACATTCCTCACATATACATTTTCGTTGTAGGATTTATTCTGACATTAGTAAACGATTTGTTGGTGAAATTACCATTACCTGTGGTTTCAAACCAGTGTAGCTCACTGCAACGCTGTAGCCTACTGTACCCGAGACACTAGTGTGAGTAGCTAACAACAACTCCTCAGCTGTTTAAGTCAAACGGCAACAGAACATGTTCGGCACTCCCCTTACTCAAAAGTCTTTCAGTAGGGAAACTATCTGACTACTAACCTGAACTTCATTGCCACAGCCTAAACTTTGTCAATCTGTTCATGAAAGTAATTAATTTCAGCCTAAACCGTACAACGGAACGTTTAATCGAATTCAACCAACGCAATCGCTATCAAGACGAACACAGCAGTAGTCTAGTACTGTACTGTAGTAGTAGAATTTACCGGGGCAGCTTCTCCACACAGGGCTATATCGCATTTTGAGTTGTTACTGACAATGGTCGCTACCAGTGAGCTTTTTATGAATGAGCTATTTTCCACTAAATAAATGTCAAGCTTATTTACGTTTTTGGGGGCATATTTTCAGTTAGCAGATGGTACTGTTTGAATCGCGATTCTATCTTCTGCCGGTAAAGTCGTAGAATAATCTTAAAAGGGGGTTCTTTATTAATGAATGAATGCAATATGAGTAGTCTAAATGCCTGAAAATATCACGAGAAGGGACAATTTAAAAGGACGTTTAAGTCATAGAGATTAGGTCCATTTGTACACCGGTCTGCCAAATGTATTCGTTTTGATTCAGCCTGTCAGCTGCCTCTTGCAGGGGAAATGAGAAGACATCATATTTCATTCTACACTTCACTCATATTTTGAGTTGTAAATGAGCAGCAAAAAAAAGATGCTTTTAAATCTATGTAATCTTTATAAATAAAAAGTAGGCCCGATGCATTTTTATATAAAATATACAGACCCCTGTGCAACCGACGCAAGCAAGCACACCCTACAATTTCCCCAGAAATTGTACCCTCTCGAGTTTGTCATGAAATGCTTGTCTTAAATTGTCTCAAATTGTAGGCCTATGTGTAGGCTACAGAGTCACATATATTTATGTATAAAGTTGAACATGTTGTTTATGAAATGTCTAAAGTTGGCCAATTTTGATTATGTAGGCCTAACTTAATATTCTAACCCAAGGGGGTTAGTATATTATGCAGTGTACATAATGCACTGTATATTTAAACATAAGTTCTCTGCTTTTTTCTAAACTGTCGGAGGCCGAACACACCACAAAACATAAGGCTACAGCAAAATATACGCTATTGACTTGACTAGGAATTAATTAGCCTACGCACTATAGAGGCTTAATTATTATTATTATTATTATAACAATGTATATTAAAGGGCAGTGAATGAAATCCCAAATCTTGGCTAGTGCTCTACAGTTTACATAAATAATCCTCCCATAACTTCCCTCTTAATATTATAACCTAAAGTAAATAGACAACCACTGAAAACGAAGACAATGGCCAAATATATATATATATATTAGAAAACAATTGCCTAATCATTAAAACTTTCCGCAGTGCCGCAAGACTCCGGGTCGCGGGTCACAGATCATTTGCTTCCGCTCAGACTATATATATAAGTCTATGGCTCCGACATTATGCTTTCTACCTGCCTCTCACACAGGTAACTGCAGGATTCGGCTACCGTTTTTAAAATGGACCGACAGCAAAGGCTACAAGCTTTGGCAAACCGATTTACAAACATTGTTGGTCGTTATAACTCTGGACAAACTGAAGAAGCCAGTGACAACCCTGCAAGTTCTGCGACACTGGTAGACAGGTTAGTGCAATATTTACTTCAATAGAACCACGATTGGGTAAATTCCAGCCACAAAGTGTAATGTTACATCTCGATAGTCGGCATACTGTAGGCCTATATCTAAAACTAACTTTATATGTACCCCATCCTCATTGTATCCCACTTTTGTTGTCATCACTAGCCAACCTGTTTGAATGTTGGACATTTACAGCCTTCGGAATAAGAAATCTAATAAGCATGGGACATGGGTCATTTTAGCATTCATTGATAGCCTAAGGCTTTGAAGGTCAGTCGTGGTATTGTGGGTCGTAGTAGTGTATGTGTTTTAGATGTTTTTAGATGTACCTCTTCCAAAACACCTGACCCCTCTTCCACAAAGCAAGTTTTGTGGAACAGGCCCCTTAGTTGAAATGAATGGGTCGTTATCAAGCTAAGCACAAGCCAAATTACACATTCAATTGTATCTGGTGTTGTGGAAGAGGCAAACATAGGATTGAGGAAGGTAGTTTAGTGCATAGACAATGGTTGCTTGTCTTCCAACATGCCCACCAGAACGTTCCATGAAAATCATCTGTCTGGCACCATGTGAAAAATGGACACAGGTTGAATGGTCTTTATTTTCAGATTTGCTCATTTGAGTGAGTTTGATTTTAGCGTTTATGTAATGATTCTTTTTCATAAAGACTTAGGAAGTTTAGGAGAGGTCAGGAGCCCAGGAGGACAAGACCAGCCAGACAGCAGATGACAACGATAAGGATGGCAGCTCTCCCAAATGGCAGAGACGCATTATATTTTCCGCTTAACCAAAACAAAGTATCTACAGACAAATTTAATAAAACGGTTTACCAATGGAGAGTAACAATCGTTTAGAACTATTCTTTGTCACTGTGAGTAGTAGTACATATGAGTAAGCTAATACAACATACTTTCCAATAAACAAGCTCTGTTGTTTTAAGTAACTCATTTTTTTTAATTGATAAAAGGATGTAAAAGAACCTATAAACAATTTCTGATCTTTGTGGTTTTCTCCTTTCCTCAGCAGGTTCAACCATAAAGAAAGTTGTGGTACCACTGTCCAGCCCGGGAAGGTGAATTTATTAATAAAATTAGATCAGAGTGTGAAAGGGGACTTCAGCCTTTGCTGAGTTGACAGACAGAGAAGGATCCATGTACTGGAGCTCTCCTCCATCTGTCCCTCTGCAATAAAAGCTGTTCTGTGCTGCAAAGATCAGCAGTCTACATCAGACCGAATGAGGTGAGTGCCTTTGATGTGCATCAGTGGTGTTCTGTGAAAAGAAAATGCAGCCAATATGTTACTTGATAAA
The DNA here is from genome assembly GCF_038355195.1 of Osmerus mordax. NCBI lineage: Eukaryota > Metazoa > Chordata > Actinopteri > Osmeriformes > Osmeridae > Osmerus > Osmerus mordax. Next base: position 2,979,230 of record NC_090050.1, on the reverse strand, counting down.
CTCCTTGTTTCACAAGGAAATCTATTAGCCATTTCCCTGGGCTGTTAGCCGATTTGGGTAGACTTCCTCGCTTTGGCAATACTTACTATCATTTAGTATGTAAAGTTGAATTAAATTGTAGGACCCTTCACATGCATGCTAACATTGTTTATTAATTAATTTCAGGGTATTATGTCAAACTCCTCCAGAGCACATAACCAAACGCCAGCTGCACTGCCAACCACAGTCCCAGCCTTTCCTTCTGCTACCATCTCAGCCCCTGGTCCCTCTGCTACCATCTCAGCCCCTGGTCCCTCTGCTACCATCTCAGCCCCCGGTCCCTCTGCTACCATCTCAGCCCCCGGTCCTTCTGCTACCATCTCAGCCCCCGGTCCCTCTGCTACCATCTCAGCCCCCGGTCCCTCTGCTACCATCTCAGCCCCCGGTCCTTCTGCTACCATCTCAGCCCCCGGTCCTTCTGCTACCATCTCAGCCCCCGGTCCCTCTGCTACCATCTCAGCCCCCGGTCCCTCTGCTACCATCTCAGCCCCCGGTCCCTCTGCTACCATCTCAGCCCCCGGTCCTTCTGCTACCATCTCAGCCCCTGGTCCTTCTGCTACCATCTCAGCCCCTGGTCCTTCTGCTACCATCTCAGCCCCTGGTCCTTCTGCTACCATCTCAGCCCCTGGTCCTTCTGCTACCATCTCAGCCCCTGGTCCTTCTGCTACCATCTCAGCCCCTGGTCCTTCTGCTACCATCTCAGCCCCTGGTCCCTCTGCTACCATCTCAGCCCCCGGTCCCTCTGCTACCATCTCAGCCCCCGGTCCTTCTGCTACCATCTCAGCCCCTGGTCCTTCTGCTACCATCTCAGCCCCTGGTCCTTCTGCTACCATCTCAGCCCCTGGTCCTTCTGCTACCATCTCAGCCCCTGGTCCTTCTGCTACCATCTCAGCCCCCGGTCCCTCTGCTACCATCTCAGCCCCCGGTCCTTCTGCTACCATCTCAGCCCCCGGTCCTTCTGCTACCATCTCAGCCCCCGGTCCCTCTGCTACCATCTCAGCCCATGGTCCTTCTGCTACCATCTCAGCCCCTGGTCCTTCTGCTACCATCTCAACCCCTGGTCCTTCTGCTACCATCTCAGCCCCTGCCTTTTCCCCTGTTACCTGTCCAGCTCAAAGTCCCACATACATCTCCTCCACTCCATCAACACCAGACCAGGAGGACTTTGAAGAGTAAGTGCTTTCATTTTCCTTAGACACCATGCCATTATTTTGGACAGGTATAGTACAAATAAATGCAATACATATAATGAAAATCACTAATAAATGCAATACATATAATGAAAATCACATTCTTACTATATTAATAGATTATTTTAATTTTTTTAATACAGTAAACAATACATTATGGGCTATAGTAGCGTGTGTTTTCAAATAACAATGCAGACCTTACATTTGTGTTAGTGACGTTACTCCTGCCCTTTATTCCTCTCTATACAGATTCATAGACATTGCTGCCATACTGCTGACTCTCAGGTCAAGGGTTAATGATCTTGCTCCCACAGCCAATCAGATCAACGTACTTCGTAATGAAGAGTTTGATGGTGCATTGTGAGCCTTCAGACGGCCCGCATTTGACCCTGAGTCAAAACTTGATGTCGTTTTTATTGATGAGGACGGTCAAGGGGAAGGGGCCATAGATGCAGGCGGGCCTACCAGGGAGTTTTGCAGGCTTCTGATGAGGCAGCTCCAAGAGCATCCAATATTTGAAGGGCCTCTAGAATCACGCACCCTGGCCCTTGACAGTGTTGGTATGTATAATTGAAAGGAACATAATTTATTTGTTACTCACTTAAAAGGCTGTAAAAAATTATTACATTTAAATTATTTCTTTCTAGCCCTTCACAACAAGATGTACAAAGTTGTGAGCCAAATGTTGTCTGTCTGCCTGGTCCAGGGGGGGTGTCACCAAACTTCTTTGCAAAAAGGCTTTTCAACCAAGTCTTTTGTGTACCATCTGGCCCGTTCACCATTGAGGAAGTTGAAGACCATAGTCTTAGGACTAAACTGGAGAAGGCAAGTTTCGAAATCATAACACATCTTTACAGATCATTCCATTATCATGGACTTACTTTTGTTTTGAAATACAAGGGAGTGTCCAGGCGTTTACATCATTTTGACCTAGTGTTGTTATATTTTGAGATAAGCTGTGCAGAGACGTTAGAAGATGCCAGACATGCCGTAAATGACATGACTGAAGAGTTGGCTCTGATGGGAGCTCTACGGCACCTCCGGTGCTTGGAGCACAGGAAGGAGCTGATGGAGGCGGTTCTTCAATTCTACTGTGAGGGACAAATAGTCAACCCTCCAACAGTAAGTTGTCTGTGCTTGTATTACAAGCATATAAAGTAAATTGACAACTGCAGCATAGCAAGTTTAAGTAACCTTGGTGTTCTAAATATCTATATATATATCTAGATCCATTAGTTGTCAATTTACTTTACTTGTGTGTGTGTGTACATATTCCACCTGCAGTTTATGTTTACATGATTGCAAATGTCTCCAAACGAATAACATTGAAGTACATCATGACAGTGTCAGTAACAGTACAGGTAATCTTGTACTTGTGTTCTTTGTGTCAGATTCAGAGAAGGACTGGCTGCTCTTGGTGTTCTGGAGGAAGTCACCACACATCCTCAAGCCTTTGAGAACATATTCCTCCAGGACACAACATCCCTAAACGCCAATGACATAGTGGGGCTTTTCCAGGCCAGTTATCGATCCTTTCCAGGATCAAACGAGGCGGTTGGAGGCAAGAACCATAGCCTTCTGGAAGGATTGGCTCCTGGAGGTAGAAGGTATGGGTCCCTGTGCCAATTAATCTGTTCTTGCTTAAAGTACTTGCTAGGCATGATGACAATATATCAAAGTATGCAAACATTATTCAAGAGCCATGCCATATAGTGGCCAAATGGATTTTATTTCTTAGTATCTACTACTGGCTATGATCCCATTGTTTGTCACTCTTATTCCAAAATATCTTTTTTCCCCCATTATACAGGTGGACTTGCCTTTCCAATTACGTTGGAGCATGTCTTAATTTTCAAAACAGGCCTGCGAAGAATCCCAGCAATGGGATTTCCGGTACAGCCAGAGCTCGCCTTTCTTTACCCTGAGGATAGACTGGCCAGGTTCCCAAAGGCCAACACATGCGCTCTGGTGCTCTACCTAACTGTGGGCCAGACATACGACGACTTCAAAAGAAACATGGAGCTTTGAGTATAGGTTCTGCAGATCAGTTTGGAGAAGGCTACATGTAGTCGTTATGAACACATGTATTTTGTTCTGTTCCAATGTATTTCAAAATCATCTTTGAATTTGTTATGCATGTGATCTGAATATTGTTCGTCCTACATGTTACATAATGCAATAACATTGAACACACACAATTGTATTTGGTCTGCTCATCTTTATTACATTAACATGATTGAGACTGTCAATAGGCCTTGGAATGAGTAAGCAATGTCAATAGGCAATGTGATTACAACAGATGATGCGTGTTTGTACTGTATTTAAGACAGGACATTGAGGACCTGTTCAAGAATATCAGTTCCCAAACTGTCTCCATCTCCACCCAAAGGATTTCTGTGTTGCCTGAGGTGTTCCAACTGTTCATCACTTGGTTGAAATTGGTTAAGGGGAACCACAACTCTTCGTAGCCAGTCAAAGGCAGTTGCAGCCGCCCCCTGGTCAGCAGCCGCCCCCTGGTCAGCAGCCGCCCCCTGGTCAGCAGCCGCCCCATGGTCAGCAGCCGCCCCCTGGTCAGCAGCCGCCCCCTGGTCAGCAGCCGCCCCCTGGTCAGCAGCCGCCCCCTGGTCAGCAGCCGCCCCCTGGTCGTCTGCTCCAAATACACCTTGGATACCAGTGTGATGTTGCAACTTGTGTCAGACAACCTTGCACAAAAATCTGATATGGTGACATGTATCTGGCAGTCCTCAGCCGGTGGTGATTCCATTGATTGCAAAACAATCCAAGGTCACAGTTTATACGAGGCAGGTAAACGAAGTGAAGAGCCCAAAGATGCCTTTCGTTGTTGGCAATAATGATTCCTTCGTTTTCGAGATATGTAAACAAGGAGTGGTAGACATTTGTCACGCCTCTCCAGACATCGCCCCACATTCTTTCAATGCGCTGATTATGAGTGCTCATCCCTCTTAAAGCACTCCCTCGGGTTGATCCCCGGAAGACATCCATGAAGAGACAAATGGCGTTGTTTTCCCCTCCACGGTAACATCTGACTCTGGATGGGACACCAAACTGCGCAACTGCTTCCGAAAACAGGTCCATTACAGTCTCACTTCTGTTGTTGTCTGAAGCTTTCAGGAAAACGACCAGTCGGCTGAACCCATCGATTCTCCATGGATTACAATCCTCCACCTAAATTATCAAGGAAGGGAAAAATAAAAGATTTCACTTGCATATCTAATTTTTTAAATAACAAATATAAATGGCTTGAATGCAGCTAAAATTATTTGTATACATTTCTGTGCTACATGTTGGGCATTTAATAGCAAGAAATGTCCTAACCACTATTGCATTCATGTGAAGTTGAAAATCTTATTTTCAATTGAAAAATAAATAATCAGCTTGTCATTGGCTAGGGACACAGTTAGGGCAAATGAACGAATCACAATAAAACAAGCCACTTACTTTATGAACTTGTGGTTGCCATCAACATGCTACAGCGAATTTGGCCCTGCCACTCGATATGTTCTCCTCCAAAGCCTGTGGGACATACTCTGAATTGCAGCCCCTTCAGGATTAGTCCTGATGACACTTTGCCTCACATGCCGTCTCTGGACTATGATGCCCTCACCTGACAGCTTCTGGTCCTATTTCATCATTGCCAGAGATGATATCCAGCACACGGTTATCAAGTGCATCATCTGTTAGATCCGTGTAGCGACACCTAAAAGAGAGATTGTACTGTCTATGGAAGACAAATGTATACATGAAATTACATTCATCCCGAGTAGAAGCTCTAAACAAAACAATGTGTTTAAAGATATGGGATATGAAATAGTTCTACAGTATATCGTTTTCTTTATAGAAAGGGTAATTCTGCAGTGTTTCATGTGCTTTGTAAATAAACGAAAGAATTGTGTAGGGCTCAGTGAGAAAGGGGTCACATTATTCAGATCTCTCCTGAACTAGTCGTTCAATTGACACATACCTTAACCGTCGGTTCACTGTTCTTCTTGAGACACCCAAGATCTCCGCAATCTGTTTAGCAGAGAAGTTAAAGGACAACAACATCTGCAACTGCTCTTGGTAAACCGGCCTTCCTCCAGTCTGTCCTCCCATTCGATGTATGGTGAAAACAGAAGCAACTGCAGTGCAAGAGAAAAATGTTAGAGGCATCGTTTTTTTAATCTTGCTTCTTGAGATTATGTTCAATATGACGAGTACATTACCAGGTTGTTGTTGTTGATCGTTGGCTTCTCGAATTAACTCGCTAATGAGCAAAAGCATCTCATCAACCACTTCAGATTGAAGCAGTCGCCCTCTGCTCCAGCGAACGCTCGTCGCCATGATCCCTAACCTGTTAGCATGACAACATATATTAGCGGTAGGCTAACTACAACAAAGCTTGTTTAAACAACTCTTTGAGATTGCTGGCTTCAGTAACATAACTGCATTCAATAACGCAATATTCAAAGCCTTATAGGGTCTAATTTAGCGGCGTTAATTTGATCTTGCTCATTATTAAAGAGTTAGCACTACAAGTGTGTTGACGAGAAGTCAGGAGCCCAGGGGCCCGTTCTCCGTACGTCGCTAACTCAGTTAGCTGGATTTGATTGTTGACGATTTGTCATCATCTTGGATTGTTCGGTTCTTCGAAGCTCATCCTGGACTTGCTGTCATAGCAACAGGTCCGTAAGCTTAAACCTGCTCGGGAGCAGATTTATTTTATGTAAACAGGATTTGATTGCGGCTTCATAAGCAGAGGTCATACAGGAAGTCTGTCACAGCCATGTCTTGCCCATTTTTACGAGAGGAACCTGTTGCGGAAGATGCAAGAATCATTAGAAGAGCTTTTCGAATTAATCCCGTATTGCGTGATAGACAGGATCCTTTAGCGCAGCGCAATGCCATACTTCATGAGAGATATCTATTTTCTCGTGAGGGTGTCATTTATTTGATCAATCTTTTGGAACCACAAATTAAATGTTCGACTCGTCGTAGTCGGGCTTTAACCACAGCACAAACTGTGTGCATTGCTCTGAGATTCTTCGCAAGTGGCACTTTCCTCTACACTATTGGAGATGCAGAGAACTTGGTGAAAAGTGCTGTCTGTCGTGCAATTCGCAAAGTGTACCTGGCGCTCAAGCATTTGCTAGGGGGTTTTGTGGTATTTCCAAGCCACTTAACGCCCCAGGTCGTAAAACAGAATTTTTACGCAATTGCAGGTAGCCCACATAAAATATTGTTAGGAAGATCATGCAATCATGACCCATGCCAATAAGTAGACTTGTGTCCCCAGGCTTCCCTAATGTGATTGGTGCCATAGACTGCACACACATCCCCATCAAGGCCCCAACAGGCACCAATGAAGGGGATTTTGTCAACCGAAAGGCGGTTCACAGTGCAGGTAAATTACTATTAGAATTCCTAATATTCCAGATTAGTAATATTTTATCAAATTCTAAAAAAGGACAAATATGCAGTTGACTGACTAAAATCCCTTAGATGGTGTGTGACTCTGTGCCACATCACCAATGTGGAAGCAAAATGGCCTGGATCTGTGCATGACTCCAGAATCTTCAGAGAGTCACATTTATGCACATCATTTGAACGTGGTAAGAATAAATAGACATGTCATGGTCATTGTATTACATACTCATGCTGCCCCTAACAGAATAGTGTTTTCCACTATACAGGTGACTATGACGGGCTCCTGCTTGGAGACAGGGGCTATGCCTGCAGGCAGTATTTTATGACGCCATTCCCTGACCCAAACCCCGGACCACAAACCCATTTCAATGCAGCTTTGAGCAAAACAAGGGCACGCATTGAAATGACCTTTGGCCTACTAAAGGCAAGATTTCAGTGCCTGAAAGGTCTTAGGGTTGCACCTGACAGGGCCTGCAACGTCATCGTTGCATGTGCTGTGTTGCACAACATAGCCACCATCAGAAAGGAGAGGACCCCTGTGGTGGAGGTGCAGCCAGATGATCACCTCCAGCCAGTGCACCTGGACCAACCCAGTGGCAGAGCTGCACGACACAGAATCGTGGAGTTGTTTTGGTTTTCAGGGAATAGTACTCAATCTGTACTTGGAGTTGACGTTTGTAAAGGGAACGGACGTCACCCTGTGCCAGTTATGGACCAAAGAGTGAATACATGCCTCTTGCAATACAAAAGAAAAATACAACACCTCACCTCTGTATGACTTTGTGTAGACTCTTCTGTGGGCCTTTCTGTGGATGTGGACCCCTGTAACTCACATATTGCAGTCAGAAATATGATAGGTGCATGAGTATATATTCAGTCAAGTTGATTATGCACTTACAGGTACTTCCTCAAAATGACCGACATCCGACAGGGTTTCTTCACTGTCCTGTGTAATGGAAACAAATGGGTATTACAAAGGGTTGCGCTTCCCTCTCTTTTGAAGTAAAACGTTAGAAAGTCTACTTACTGCATATGCTTCAGCCAGCACTTGATTGGGAACAGCAGGTAAAAGAATTGGCGTATTATGTACAACTGCAAGGGGGAAATAATTAGATCAATATGGCAACATTTTTACATGAACTCTAAATAAGTTAAAACATCACTAATATTTGACATAGTTAAAATTACTTTGACAGACATTTGGATTGTACCTAATTTAAAGCAGCAACTAATTATTGCACAGTGTGCTAAGAGAATTGAAAGCTCATTTACCAGTAACAAAGGTATTGCTGCTACTGGTCCCTTGATGTGGGTCTGAGGAGCTGCCCCCTGGGATGCCCTCCAGAATGGGTCGATTTACATTCAACCCAAGGGCCAGCTCTTCTGCCGGGGTATAAGGTGGGGGTGCAGGACCACCGCCAGTTCTTTTTTGTTCAGCCTTTTTCTTGGTTGCTGTTACAAACAGACAAACACATTCTGTAACAGTATATTTTTTAAAGATACTAAGAAAAGTAGGAGTGATACTCTACCATTTTGTAGAATGTTCTTGTACTTCACTTTTACTTGTTCCCATGATTGTGTGGGTCCCGTGGTGGCTCTGACATTAAGTTGAGAACATAATTATGAAATTCTTGAAATACAAAAATGTTACTGTCATGAGTGATTAAACATCTAACATGGGTCACCACTTACGCATTTAATTTGTCTGCTACCTTTTGCCAGCCGTCTCTCCTGGCTTTTGCAGACTTAGCAGTGTTCCCTTGCGTTTTAATTTCTCCCTCAAATTCTTGATAACCTTCGAGCAATAGCTCTTGCTCTACGGACGAGAAAAACTGGGCACGCACTTTAGCCATGGTAACCTCCAGCCAATAGCAGGGTTGCTGATCAAGGTTTCTACAATCGATGCATACCCACTTTTATACCAACGCATGAAGAGGCAGTTATCCCGGACAACTCAATCCAGCTATACTAATCATTGACAACAGGTGGGTTCGAAGAACCGAATTAGCCTGCTCATGATTAGCACGATAATGTCATCTTGGATGTGTCATTTGATCTCGGATGTAATAAGCGACGTACGGAGAACGGGCCCCAGGAGTCCGCAAATTTACATCTCCCCATTTCGGAGTCTGTTTCGCTGTGACATGTAGGGGGCGACACATCACCTAACCGTGCATTTCGCAAAATATATGACTCGCTGACCGAGCATGTCGTTGTTTATAATATGGGGAGGATAATACATATATTCAGGCACTTTTTGGAGTCAAACTCTTTGGACAAATCTTGAAAAAAATGTAATACCTCATTAAATCGGGATTAATACGTCCTAATACCTTTTAACCCTTGTGTTATCTTCAGGTCATTCTGACCCATCAGTCATTGTGACCCACTGTCATATTGCGACAAATTTACCTCATAAAAAAACAAAGTGAAGCATTTTTTTTAACCGTTGGGCTGTCTCAGACCCCCCACATTGCAAAGGTTAAAATAAAATTATTTTTATTTGTTTTTGTATTGGGTAAAATTGGGTAGACACAACGATGGTTCGTTATGAACCTTTGGGTCATGTGACCCGAAGGCAGCACAAGGGTTAAGGGCCTTAATTTTCCCAAAATGGATTTATCAACTTTTAATACTTTTTAAGACCCCGCGGATACCCTGATAAAATAAGCCTGCTCGCGAGCAGGTTTAACTTTACAGACCTGTTGCTATGACAGCAAGTCAGGGATGAGCTTCGAAGAACCGAACAATCCAAGATAATGACAATTTGTCAACAATCAAATCCAGATAACTGAGTTAGCTACCTACGGAGAATGGGCCCCAGACCTACATTTAGTCTCTGAGTGCCTCATTTACTAACAGGATTGCGCCCATTTCAGGTGTGAAATAGCGGATAAAGACATAACACCGTATTTACAAAGGCAGCGCACTTGAGTAAAAACGCAGATTACCGCTACTGGGAGGGTATAAGCAGGGATGTTGAAGGATTCAAAGTCTTTGTGTCTATTACAATATGTAATGATGGTATTCAATGACACAAATCTGTATTCTAGAAAGAGTGGTCTGGAGTCGCAGAGGTCCGATAATATCAGCTTTAATGCAGCAGTTGGAAATCAACAAGTACAGAGCTCTGGGGTTGTCTACGTTTCCCTACCCGCAACAGAGTTTGGGCTGGTTCACGAAGTCCAACTGGCTACCTTTCCCTGCCCCAGCATATCATATACAATGCAATTGAAAACACAAGTATCAAAAAAGGGTTGAGCTTGTTCTCTCGTGCATCAGGGAGTTGTTCTTGCCTACGCGTCCCACCTGCTCGGGTGCCATCTCCACCCAGATTCAAGGTTGTTTCTGAAAATAAAGAGATAGAGACACAAAGAACAGCCTGCTTCCCACACTCAGTGTGAGACCCTATGTTTAAGCCTGAGCACACTTCTAAGTTTCATAAGACATAACTTTAATAAGCACAATACATAACTTTAAGACATGCATCCTTCATAAATCCTGTTGTTATATTCACTCGTGCACAGTGCCCGTGATGCATTTAGTGATTAAAATGCCCCACATATTAATAACTGGGATTATAGTTAGTGCCGTGCCCGATATGCAGCTGGGGGGTATTCGTCGTAGCTCGCTAAGCGGTTTAGCGAGCTAATTTTCAGGCTAAGATAAAAAACTCCCCTCTTTTTGGTTCGTGGAAGAAACTTTCGATAAATCACCATAGTAACATATCAATTAGCACTAACCTGCTCCAGAGCAGGCTAACGTAAGTGTAGCTGGATAAGCTTGCCACACCCCCAGAAAATAACATGGCAGCTCCCTTTTTGAGAGACCCAGTTGACCAAGGAGCTATATTTTAGTTCGATTAACTTTCCATACCAATAGAGTTCTTCGCGATTGCCAATTAGATCCTTTATTTCACACGGATGAGTTCTTGTTTGAGCGATATCGATTCAGCCGACATGGACTCATTTGTTTGCAAGACCTTCTCGGGCCGTACATTGCAAATATCACACGCTGCAGCAAGCTTTATGCTTTATTATGAGCTTATGCTGCTGTATGTGAATATGTAACGCTATGTTTTACGAAATGTCTTGTCTTATTTGTTGTGCCTGTGCTTTTTATATGTTTCACTGTGGGAGAGTGGGAAACGTCATATCGATTCCTTTTTATGTCTTGACGTGAAGAAATTGACAATAAAGCTACTTGAAACTTGAACTGTGCTTCAGACTGCATAGCCTTGAGTTTTTTTTGCGTCAGGTAGGCTATAGGCTACATTTTTATACAGTATAGGCGATGCAGAAAACATTGGCAAAGCCGCAGCATGCGTTGCTGTAAGAAAAGTGTACTTGGCGCTTAACCAGCTGATGAATCAATTCATCATATTCCCTGGCCATGTCCCAGTCAATGACATCAAAGAGGGATTTACACATATGCCTACATGCATATACACATATATAGTACACGATATAAGCGCAGTAGCCTACATATATCCTCATAATTGTCTATGAATTCGTATCAATTAGATACTCTTGGCCTTGTTTTTATCTAGCCTACTTATTCTGAAAGAGTTGAGATCATTATTTTCGCTAGCAAGATCTCATTCGATTATTTATTTCCATTAAGCCTATACCAGCAGGCACAATTAAAGAAATGTGATCTGATAAATTGGGGTAATGAGGCACTTAAGATGAGCCTATACATTTGCCCAAAACTTTCGCATTTAGCTTATCGGTAATTTTTTCCCAAGCTGCTTGTCTTGCTCTGGCAGCAGTGGCGGTGTTTGACTTAGCCATGATAATATGCTTATTGTCTTATAGAGACTCGTTTATAATAGTTTGCTCGGATGGCGAGAATAGCCTATCACCGCTCTCTCTTTGGTCTTTTCCGCCATCATACCGTTAGAAAATCACGATTTTGGTGATCGACCTTTCCTGCCTTTTGAAGTAGGACGTGCACGTGCAATTTCCCTGATAAGTTTAGCCTGATTAAATTAACCACATGATTTTGATGCGGATCAGCCGTTGACGAACCGATATTTGCTGTTCTCACTCATCTCGCTAATGTTAACGGGCTAAAGGGACAATTGATTAACTTAGCTTCAACCCTTACGACGAACGGGGCCCTGGTGATTACAGTTCTAGAATATGTGTTGTAATGTATTAGTCTCTGAGTGCCTCATTTACTAACAGGATTGCGCCCATTTCAGGTGTGAAATAGCGGATAAAGACATAACACCGTATTTACAAAGGCAGCGCACTTGAGTAAAAACGCAGATTACCGCTACTGGGAGGGTATAAGCAGGGATGTTGAAGGATTCAAAGTCTTTGTGTCTATTACAATATGTAATGATGGTATTCAATGACACAAATCTGTATTCTAGAAAGAGTGGTCTGGAGTCGCAGAGGTCCGATAATATCAGCTTTAATGCAGCAGTTGGAAATTAACAAGTACAGAGCTCTGGGGTTGTCTACGTTTCCCTACCGGCAACAGAGTTTGGGCTGGTTCACGAAGTCCAAATGGCTATCTTTCCCTGCCCCAGCATATCATATACAATGCAATTGAAAACACAAGTATCAAAAAAGGGTTGAGCTTGTTCTCTCGTGCATCAGGGAGTTGTTCTTGCCTACGCGTCCCACCTGCTCGGGTGCCATCTCCACCCAGATTCAAGGTTGTTTCTGAAAATAAAGAGATAGAGACACAAAGAACAGCATGCCTCCCACACTCAGTGTGAGACACCATGTTTAAGCCTGAGCACACTTCTAAGTTTCATAAGACATAACTTTAATAAGCACAATACATAACTTTAAGACATGCATCCTTCATAAATCCTGTTGTTATATTCACTCGTGCACAGTGCCTGTGATGCATTCAGTGATTAAAATGCCACACATATTAATAACTGGGATTATAGTTAGTGCCGTGCCCGATATGCAGCTGGTGATTACAGTTCTAGAATATGTGTTGTAATGTATTATACATTCTTTAATGTAGTGGGGGCTAAACGCACGTAAACGCAGTTTATGCACCTCCCGAAATTCAGAAATAGTGTTTATCCACCTCTAAATTGCAGAAATTGCGTTTATCCACCTCTAAATAGCGTTTATGCACGTTTACGCACATCTAAGTTCCCTGCGCCTCGTATTCTGCCGTTGGAATAATCCAAAATAAATTTGGTGTAATTTTAAAACACCAAAGACTAAATTTCATATTGTTTAACATATAAACGCTGTAGTGCGGCGGCGACACTAATCAGGATCCACGAAGTATGTACACACACGTTGTGGATTAGTTTACCTGTTCGGAATGGATTAATTAGCCATGGATATCAGGCGATTTTTGAAGAGACCATCGAGTGCTCCCACTCCCACAGATGCCCGCAAAAGGCCTCAAGTACAGAGTGATCAATTCACGTTTGTAAACGTTGTTTTGGTTTGAACAACATCGCATTAAGACAGGGACAAACGGCTAGCCTACTATTATTAACGTTCTTTTAAGTACGATGATGCAGATACAAGCAAGGGGGGGGGTTGAAACAGACGTGAAAGGGGGGGGTACTAACCCAACTCATAGTTTACCCACCTCTATTTTTACCACTACACCACTGGGTATAAGGGAAAGTGGGTGTGTATATTTGTAGCTCCTGTTCGATGATCTTTTTTTTTTCTTTTCCTCGAATCACCCATGGTGGCAGTAACATGCAGGCGATTTTTCCCGTCTTTTAACGGCGCGCTAATTAACACTAATGGGCGCTGATTGACCGACGAGGATCTGGTTTGATAAATACCACGCAAAATGCGGAAATACACCGTCCGCTATTTGCGGTTGGGCAAAGGCGCAGATTAAGCTGCGGTCGCAATGTTAGTAAATGAGGCCCTGAGTGTTTTATGTGTTAATTACTTGGTCTTTGCATCGTACCAGCTGAGTTGCGGAATGCAACCGTCTGTGATCTGACGTAGATAGGTGGCTGTGATGTAGATAGGTTGGGTTTTGCCCGGCCTATATAACTCCATTTACATTTACATTAAGTCATTTAGCAGACGCTCTTATCCAGAGCGACTTACAGTAAGTACAGGGACATTCCCCCGAGGCAAGTAGGGTGAAGTGCCTTGCCCAAGGACACAATGTCAGTTGGCATGACCGGGAATCGAACTGGCAACCTTCAGATTACTAGCCCGACTCCCTCACCGCTCAGCCATTTGACTCCATTTCAGTGCAACAAAGTTTTAGACCTTTGCACATGCCTTCAGCAACTCATTTCACACATATATAATTTACTTGGAAGCAAATCATGGAATTTGTTTTACAGCGTCTTTATGCGTTGTCTGCTCAGACTGGAATTGTAGCTTTTTAGCATCCATGTCTTCGTGCGTGAGGAGTGCCTTAAAAAGTCGATCTTGTGGTGAGAGAAAGCGACAGTGTATCTTTTTACCTTTCCTAGCACAAAAAATCTTATCTAGCGACAAATCTAACGACTTTCCGTTACTTTGGCAATCTCCGTTTAAGTCGATGACCAGCAGCAAAATGACTAATTGTACGTCTATTGTCATTAGGGTTGCCAACTTCCTCAACCCCAAATCAGGGACACACTCTTCCAGGATAAAGAGGAGAACAACTTTTGTTGTTATTTGCAGATGTTGTTGCATTTCCACTCTGTAGTGGTTTGACAACTGACAAGATTCTGGGGAATCGAACAATCTTCTCGTTTTGGATAAGGATGGTGAAGAGGATTTTGGGAGGAAGAAAAGATTAAGATGTCAACAGAATAGCCATGTGCTCAAAGGTCAAAAAGAGGTTCAGGCAGGAGGACTCAGTATGACTTTACAAATACTTTATTTCCCACTATACAAAACACGATTGTACATTTGATTTGGCATTGTGGTTCTGCTCGCATCGGCTCCCTGCCGCATCCAACGAGACACCGTCTCGACCTCCGAGCAGAGAGCAGCGACGCATTCCCCCTGAAACAGGAAACAGAAAACAGAACCAAGGGTGGAGGCCGGGGAGGCGGAGGCAGCAGGAAGACTGAAGTCTATGTCGCACTAGCGATGCATATGCCGGGAACCCCTTATATACCCCGCCCTATTAGAAGGGAGTGCCCTGCGCATAAAATGACACGTTGCTAGTGGCGCGCTATGTCTCACGTCCTCCTTCATGAACCAGCTCCGCTTGTTTTTAGTGACTCCTATGTGTGTAAAGGGGAGGTGCATCGAAGGTTTTTCTATATATTTTGGCTTGTTTTCAATGGAGACACAGAGAAGGTCAGTGTGAGAATGATGGTTCACAAGAATTGACCAAGAAACAATAGATCCATTTGAAAAACATCATTTACTCAACACGACACAATAGTTTCTTCAGGACAAGTCGATCATTTATTCGACACCACTTTATCTTTGATGTGAAAACAGAAGAAAAGGCTAGTCACAATGATACATTTGTTGTGGTTTCTCAAGACATTCAATGTAGCAACAACAGTGCATTTTTTTGTGCACTATTCACACATTCACCGAATAGTCTTAATACAGTTTAGCGTACTCTTTGAATACAGTTTTAGTTTACTCTCTTTCCGGATATTTGATTGGCTCGAGCCGAAAACAACAGCAGCGTTTTTGTCAAACCCCACAGACGGTGACATTGTCAAAGCAGAAATACCCCCCACGCGATGACAACAAATACGAGCGTCTACACGACAGCATAAACCGTGGAAAATTACTTTAAATCTTCCAATTTTGTTACAAAGCAAACATTTACACCCCACACAGCATGCTGGGAATTGAAGAGACAGTCTGGAATACTTGTCATTCGACAGTTGGAAAGCTCGATCCGAGGTAAGTCTGGTGTCCGAAGGGTCCCGGACACGCGCAAGCCTCTACACCTCGTCAAGGTCTCGGATCTCGTAGAGGTGAAAGGCGGAAACCAAAGCAATAAAAAAAAAAAGAGAGAACTATTTACAAAGCGTCCAAGGCTCCCCAGGAGAGGCACACAGTGTCACTGTCACTTTGCCCCCTTGGGAGCAGCGTCTCTCTGCTCCGCCAGCCAAGCCTCGACGCTCTTCCCGCCGGAGGCCACCGAGCAGAACGAGTGCAAGCCGAAACGGCTGTGCCCGGTGTCCCGCCGCCTGGGCTGGCCGCACTCGCTGCATCGGTAGACCTTCCGGGGCTGCTTCTCTGGCACACCCGCCTCAGACCTCCGCCGTTTCCGCCAGGCCGTCCACCTGGACGGGTCCGCAGAGGGGGGGGGGGGGGGGAGAGGCTGGGTGACAAGGCCCGGCCCGGGAGCTGGAGCCAGGCCTTGAAGAAGGACTGCCCTCTCCCTCTGACACACGCTGTACTTGTAACAAAAACGCACACACACGCACGTCGTGTTAAAAATTTATTAAAATAAATAAAAAACGCACCGTTGAAGGGACTCTTTCCCGGCCACGCCGGGAAACTTGCCGCTCTTCGTTGCCTTAAAACTCCCCCTGACTAGCCTCTCCTGGTGTCTGGCAGGGTAGACCAGGCGACGCTTGCCAGAGCTCCGTCAGCCTGTCTACCCTGCTGTCGGTCAGCCTGCAAACGTGCTGGTACCCAGGCTGGCCGTCGGGGCCGTGGCACTCCCCCTGTACGAAGAGGAAAAGGAGAAGGAAAAAAAACACGTGAATACGAGGAGGCACAAACGCACGACAAAAACGCAAAACCAAATTCGTCTCTCACCTCAGAGTCTGAGGAGGAGCGCTGAGGTGCGTCTACCTTTGAGTCCGGGGCCTCAGGAGGGGCGATGTCGAGTCGAACCACCAGCCGGTCCCAGGTGTTGAAGAGGGCAGCTGTCTTTGATCCGCCGACGCTGGAGCAACACCCCGGCGAGTCGATACCGCCGCATTAGCCCGGCCGCCATGGGGACCAGGCCCTCACCCTCAGCGCTGGTCAGCACGCAGATGAGGACCTGGCCGTGCTCGTTGGCCACGTTGGTAGCCCAGGCGGCCGTGTTGGCGGCGGTACCGGCGAGCTTCTTGGTCACCTGGGAGGAGACGGAGACAGAGAGAGAGAGATGAAGTGACGACGTGTGCGATAATCACTATACCAAGTAGAGCCAAGTAAAGCCAGCAAACACACACACACACGTTACCTTCTTGGTTGAGTCCATCTTTAGGATGGACCCAAATATCGAGGTGACCCTGGCCTTCACCTCGTCCAGCCGCGACAGCAAGTCGATGCTGTAGACCGTCAGCAGCCAGACGGGTGTGGGCACCGGCGGCATGGGTGGTGGTGGTGGAAACTGACGGTGCCCAAGGCCAGAAAGTGCTTGCACTCGCCGAGATACTGCATTGTGCGCCGCATCCAGGCTTCGCTGTGGCTCTCGCACAGCTTGGTGTAGAGCTTAGTGGCGCTGTTTCCGAAAGCGCGCTCCCTCAGCATAGAGATGACCCGCAGGTCGCAGGACAACCTGAAAAGTTAGATGGGAAAAGAGCAGAGAGGCTTAATACACAGCGGGGATAAGGATTTTGGAGAAGATTTTGGCTCTTACTTGTATGTGAGGACAGCCGGAAAGAGGCAGCGGTGTTCGGCGTCCAGCTGCCTCACGATGCCCTGCGACCATGCCACCACCTTCTTCGTACACAGAGAGCACGCCAGGTACTCAGTGGCCATGAGGTACCAGGCGTCGATGTCTAAGACCTTCCGGATGGTCTTTGTGTACACCCCAGCCTTGTGCATGTTGCCTGTGCAGGCAGGCTGGGGGCATGTCAGCCAGTGGCTGTGGACCGGCCGGGGCTGCGGAGGCTCGTACCAGAGCTGGAGATCTGGACGAACCTCCGCTCGGTTGTTTTTCCAGACGAAGAGTACCCGGCCGATCCACTGCTGCTGGCCAGCGCTGAGCGTGCCCTGCCAGCCGGGGGGACACAACTGCGTGAGAGAGAGAGAGAAATTTGAGTTCACGTGCTAAACTTTCAACGAGCGATGCACAAAATAGCACACGACCAATCACGTACCTCAGCACTTTCCCTCGGCTCTGGGAGGAGGGGGGCTTTCAGAGGGAGGAGAGCCTCCTTCTCCTCCCACGTCGGGGCTGGGGACACCCTGGGCTTTGCGTCCGTGGGCTCACGGTGGTGGTGCAGCAGAGCTGGCCGCTGAGAGAGAGGGAAGAAGACGGCGTGAGACGGAGGTCGTTTTACACTTTGACCGCAAAAAAACGGTCCATCGATAGCTCACCTGGTGCTGCAGGCTTGATGACCTTCATCATTTTGGCCTGCAGCACCTGAGGACTCAGGGTGGACGGCTGCCCCAGGTATTGAGAGACGACCAAGCCCAGGAGCCTGTAAAAACACACGCGCGCAGAGTTTAACTCCGTTTTTTCAAGAGCAAACGGCCTTACCCGACTCTGTTCTCCTCCTTGGAGTCGTACAGGTCCTTGAGCAGCTTGTACCTATACTCCCCGAAGCCAACAAGGGATTCTCCGATCCCCCTCACCGCGGCGCACGCCTTGTGGAACCTGCGGAAGACGAGGAGGTTTAGTTTGCGTTTTTACTTCGGTTTCACGGAACAAACGCCGCCGATTTTCATCGGACTCACTTGAGCGCCTCCACCAGCTCAGGGAAGGCGTGCGCGTAGCGAGAGCGTCCTTGTTGGACATCAGGGGAGACTGGGAGCTGCTCCTCTCCCGCTCCTTCAGATGGGAAGCGAGGAGCGGGAGGGTGTAGCCCACGTCGTTCTCCAGCAGCCACTTGAAGGAACGACCCCAGTACTTCCCGAACTGCAGCCGGTGCTGGCTCAGCACCAGCCGGGCAGTACCGGGGTCTCCCCCCTGGGAGACCACGTGGGCTCGCGCCTCGGCCTCCTCCGCCGTGAGGACTCGGGCTCAGGGCCTCCGGGGTGGCCCTGAGCATCAGGTCCCCCTTGGGGGTTCTCCTGAAATCTGTTTTTTCCATCTAGAAGAGACAAAAACAGAGTGACCCTTTTTCAGCCGTCAATCAAAATGTCACCTTTTGCCCCTGTCGATCCCAAGGTCGCCGGTTCAATTCCCGCTCCTAGGTTAGAGTGTCGAACTTCAAAAGGTCAAACGTGTGTCACAAAAGGAGGGTGGACTCTTACCTACACCATCATGATTATTGTAAACCAGAGATGGAAAGCCAGAGGTGAGGAATTACAAGGACAAAGCCAGAGCTGAGGAGAAGGTCTCAGGAGATCGAGAATCCACAGAACAATGCTTCACAATTCCTTTTATGCCCAAGAACAACCCATAAGTCCACATCTTCACTTATGAACGTATGACTCGCAATGCTACAGTAAGTTACACAACGAGATGTGAGAGCCATCAAGTAGAGACTGCTGCGTCCAGCAACTCGAGATTTTAAGCATATGACTGGTGGGGGCATGATGACACCCGGCCTCTCACCTCACTCACCTCACTCACATTCACTCACCTCACTCACATTCACTCACCTCACTCACATTCACTCACCTCACCCACAGGGTTTCCCTTTGACACGCTTAGAAAGAGTGCACCGTTCCCCGGAGGAGCTGCGATACCGGGGCGATGCGCGGAGCGGACAGAGCGAGCCTTCGTTCCGGCTCCCTGTTTGCAAAAATCTGCTTAATAAGAACTGGTCGCCCCCGTGGGTGACCTATCAGATATTAAACTGACAAGAACAGAATTTTTTTTTTTTGAAAAATGTTTATTCACATCACACAAATATACAACTGGGGATACACACCCCACATACACCACAAAACACTACATACACCAAAACAAACAGCAGGGGGCAGAAAACCCCAACATAAACAAAGCACACACAAAACAAACAGCAGGGGGCAGAAAACCCCAACAAAAACAAAGCACACACAAAAACAAACAGCAGGGGGCATAAAACCCCAACAAAAACAAAGCACACACAAAACAAACAGCAGGGGGCAGAAAACCCCCACAAAAACAAAACACACACACCACAAACAACAGGGGGCGGAAAACCCCCACCCCACTAATACACACAAGGACAGGACAGGCCCCGCTCAAGGGAGCCAAAACAAAAAACACACACCGACAGTACAAGCCCCTCTCAAAGGGAGCCAAAACAAAAAAACACACAACGACAGTACAAGCCCCGCTCAAGGGAGCCAAAACAAAAAACACACATAAATACACACACAAAACCCCACACAGGGGGCTGCCACACTCCCCAACACCCACGCCACAGGCCCCACACAGGGAGCCAACCCTAAACCACCCGAAACCCCCGGAGCACCCACTCCTTCCTCCCCTGCCACAGGACCCGTTTGAAGAGGGAGATGATGAGCCACAAAATGAAGCGGTTCCTCCGCCCACCCGACCCCCCCACACCCCTCTCCACCCGTGCCCAAGTGACGTGAAAACCCCTCACCACCCTCCCCAGCAAAACCTCCGCCCTCGCCCACACTACACCGGCGAAAGTACAGTCCCACATGACGTGTCGTATGGACTCGTCACCGCTACAGGCGGCCCGCGGGCACACCGAGGTCCGTGCCAGGCCGTGCCGGTGCATGATCTCACGCACCGGCAGGCCCTTGTGGAGGCACAGCCAGTTCAGGTCCTTGAGCCCGTTGTCGAGGCCAGGCAGTTGCACAGACAGCCAGACCGTGGCAGGGAGCCCCACCACGGCCGGCGCACAGACTCCCTGCCTCAACTCCGCATACAGGGCCCTCTGGTCCAGGCCCAGCACCGGGTCTCTGGCCTCGGGGTGAGCACGGAGCCATTTGGCCGCGTGGCCAAAGTGCCAGGGCAACTGCTCAGCCCGGGGGCCCAGGTTGGACCACTCCAACAGATGCCTCGCCGGATACGAAATGAAAAACCGCAGGAAGTGCCCAGAAGGGTGCAAGACCGGTCTGGACAGCTCTCCCAAAAGAAAACAAACAAAGACACAGTCGAGCTTCAGCGGGAAGTGAGGCACGTCCCTCCCCCCCTGACTCACGGGGGCCAGCATACGACGCCTCGCCACGATCTCGTACCTCCCCCCCCAGAGGAAGCGGAAGACGAGCCGGGTCAGAGGACGCCGCATGCTGGCCGGCATGGGATACACGTAAGCCAGGAAGAGGAGAGTCGGCAACACCTCCATCTTCAGGACCAAGACCTTCCCCACGAATGTCAAAGTCCTGGCTTTCCACAGGGACAACTTCCGCCCGACCGCTTCCAGGCGCCTGGTCCAGTTGGCCGTGGCGCACTGGGCCGCCTCAAGGTGCACCCCCAAGATCCGCAAGGGTCCAGCACTGAGAGACAACCCCCCTGGTACATCCGTCCTGTCTTTCCAGCGCCCAAAGTACTTCACGGAAGACTTAGTGAGGTTCAGCACCGCACCAGAGGCCCTCGTGAAATCCTGGAAGATCTCCAAGGCTCGGATCAGAATAGCGTCGCTCCCCAGCAGCAGAGTGGTGTCGTCTGCGTACTGGGTCATCTTGACCCGTAGGCCCCCGCCACCTGGTACCAGTAACCCATCCACTCAAATCAAACCGCTTCCCCAAGTGCCCATTAATGGAAACAGTGCACCCCACGGCAGAGTACAAAGTACTAAGCCACCCGATGAAAACGTGCCCTAGACCTAGCCTCTCTAACACCCGAAACAAAAAGCCCCTGTGGACCCTATCGAAAGCCTTTGCCTGGTCGAGGCCGGCCACCATCAGAGGCAGCCCTCGGCCCAGGCTATGGCGTCCCGGAGCAGCTGGAGATTCCAGCGCACGGACCGACCCCCGACCCCACAGGTCTGGTCCTCGTGCACGACGTATGGGTGTGCCGTGCGCAGACGGTCGGCCAAGACCTTGGCCAACAACTTGTAGTCTGCGCACAGCATGGTCAACGGCCGCCAGTTCCCCAGATCCGTGCTGTCCCCACTCTTATACAAGAGGGACAGCACCCCGACGGCCATCGACCCTCCCAGGGATGCCGTGCGGAGGACCTCGGTGAGGACCTCTAGGACCGCCGGCCCGACCACACCCCAGAACCTGAGGTAGAAGTCAGCCGGCAGCCCGTCGAGGCCCGGCACCTTCCGCCGGCCCATGCGCCGCAGGGCCCCCTCCAGCTCCTCCAAGGACAGCGGTGCCTCCATTGCTTCCGCCACATCTGGAGGCGCCCGCCGGGTCAACCCACTGAGGAAGACCTCGCCAAAACCTGCGTCTACCTCCCTGTCGCTGAAAAACGCACGGTAGTGGTCGGTGGCGACCTCCACCATACGGGCAGGCTCCGCTACTATGCGGCCCTGCGGGTCCTTCACCCCCGAAAACACTGACCTCCCCTTCGCCTCCCTGACCGAGGCGAAGAACGAGGCTGAGCACGCCTCGTTCTGCTCCACGAACTTCTGACGCGCCCTCAGGAGGAAGGCGCGAGCTCGACGCTCGTGGATGGCCCTCAACAGGGCCCTGAGAGCGGCGCAACGCTGCACGTCGGGGGACACCCCCTGGTTTCCCCAGGAGTGCTCCAGCTCCAGCTCTTTCTGCAGCGCCGCGGTCTCCGCCCTCTGGGCCCTCGCCTCCCTCCTGCAGTGCCCCTGGATAAAGTCCCGCAAGTGGGCCTTAGCAGTCTCCCACCACTCGACCACCCCTGCGAAGAGGGGCTTAAGGCCCACGAGGCCCTGAAAGAAGTGGCCCACGGAGTCGCAGAAAGCCTGCTCCTCCAGGACCCCCAGGTTCAGGCGCCAGTACCCCGGGCCAAAGACCGGCACCCGGGCCCGGACAGTCAGCAGGACCCCATCGTGGTCGGAGAAGAAGACGGGGAGCACCCGCCCCGACACCGGCCCCAAGGACCTCGGCAAGAAGACGTAATCTAAACGCTTCTGGACCCCACGGGAATTACGCCACGTGGGACCATCCAAACGCGGGGTAGTGCGCCCACCCCCATCCACCAGCCCGTGCCCTTCAAACAACGCCCTCCATGCCCCTACACTACCCTCACCCGTGCCCCCTAACTCCAAGTTAAAATCCCCCCCCACCACCAGTGGCGCAATGGGGAGCCACACTCTCCACCAGCTCCTCCATCTCCACCCTCCCCTGAGGACCGTAAACACACATCACCCGCATTTTAAAATCCCCCACCGTGATGTCCGCCCCGATCCCCCTCCCCTGCATCACCGTAAAAGAACCCTCCACCCGGACCCCCCCCCACCCAAACAAAATCCCCACCCCCGAAGAATGAACCCCTCCCACGCTCCACACGGCCCCTCCCCTACCCCACTCCCGTGTGAAATCCCGAGCGTCCCCCCGGTCCCTCAAGTGCACCTCCTGCACAAAACAAAATGTGAAGTCCAAACCCCCCAAAAAAGAAAACACCCGGACGTTAAAAGTGCCCACAGTGACCGCCATTAAACACCCCAAAAAATAAAGAAACCCCAATACCACCCTTGTGAACCCTATAAGTGATATAGGTCCCCCTCCGACTCCGTCCCCTCCGACTCCTCAGCCTCCATAATTTCTGCCCAGGACGCCGGCATCGGGTTGGGGCCCCCCACCCCCTCCCCCACCCCCTCCTGCTCCAAAACCACCCCCCTCCCCAGCACCACCTCCACCGGGGTCCCGGGCCGCTCCTCCTCCTCCTCCACCACCTCCATCTCCCCTCCCTCCTCCCCCCCCCCCGACACCCCCTGCGAGGCCCCCTGTGTGGCCCTCCCGGTGCCCCGCACCTTCTTTGCGGACCCCCCCGCACCCGGAGTCCCCCTGGGGTCCCCCTCCAGGACCTCCGCCTTCCTCCGGCTCCTCGACGAGGACGCCGCACCCCCCCGGTCGACCTCGTCAAGCGCCCGCTGGAGGCGCCGCAGGGGCTCCAGCCCGCTCTGCTCCTCCGCCTCGACCCGCTCCACCGTGCCACCCTCCGCGGGCCCCGGTTGCCCAGAAAAGAGGGCCTCGAACACGCCCCCCAGGGGGCCGGGGGGGTCCTGCGCCGCCGGGACCTCGTCCAGGGCCGAGACCAGCGCCAACAGTCCCCCCCCGTCCTCCCCCGGAGCAGGAACCGCCGCCCCGACTACAGCTCCCAGGGCGCCCGACACGCCCGGGTCGGCCGGCACCTCCGACGTCCCCAGCTCCTCGACCTCCCGGGCCTCCGCCGCCGGGCCCGCTGCTGCTGCTCCTCCTCCGTGGCCCCCCCGGGCCCCCCTGCTGCGGCAGCGTACGACCGCGCCCTGGTCGGGCACCCCCGCCACACGTGCCCCCGCTCCCCACAGGCGTTGCAGGCCTTCGGGGCGGTGCAGTCCCGCAGCAGGTGGCCCTCCACCCCGCACCCCCTGCAGCGGGGCCCCGGGCAGGCGGACTCTGTGTGCCCCACCGCTCGGCACCTCCGGCAGTTGGGGGGCTGCCTGGGGTAATGGAGATACCCCCGGTCGGCCCCCACGGTGAAATAGGCCGGGGGGTGGCTGAGCCCGTCCACGCCCTCCGGATCCTCCCCCAGCTGGATCTGAAATTGCCTCCTGCCGACCCAGAACCCGAACACGTCCCTGACGTGCCTGGCCGCCGAGACGACCGTCCCGTACCTCGCCAGGGTGGCGACGATCGCCTGCTCAGGCACGTGGGGGCTAAACATGGTCACCGTGACCACCCGGAGGTTCTGCCTGGCCAGGTCCACCACATCGTAGTGGCTCAGGGGCTTCTGCTGCCCCAGAGCCCTGCACCTGGCCAGGACAGATGCAGCGATGGGCCCCGTCCTCAGGGTCAAATCGAACCCCCTCTCCGGAACGTTGTCTTGGAGACACAGGACCTCGGCCGGGGTGAGCCGCAACAGCCCCATCACCAACCCCTGGTGAAGTCATCCCTCACCAGCCTCTTTGTTGCAGGGTCTTTCTAGGTAAACCGGAGGGAATCCTTCATTCCCTGCTCTGGGCGACGCAGCCTCCTGGCCCCGTCCCCTCCGCCTGGCGCCCCGCTGCCACCGGGCACACCGCCGCCGCCTGGCGCCCCGCTGCCACCGGGCACACCTCCGCCGCCTGGCGCCCCGCTGCCACCGGGCACACCGCCGCCTGTTGCTCCGCCGCTCCGCTCCCCGGCGCGCCGCCGCCGCCGACCGCCGCTCCGCTCCCCGGTGCGTCTCCGACCGCCACTCCACCAACTGCTCCCGTCGCTCCCCTGCCGCCGGTACTGACGCCGGGTACCCCGACGCAGTCCGCCACGGACGTAACGCCAGCTGCGGGCGTCCCGCTGACCCCTGCAGCTCCGTCGACCCTTCCGCCCTGGGCCCCGCTCGCCTCTCCTCTCTCCTCCGCCAGTGACCGTGCCCCATACACCGCTCGGCCCCGATCACTGGCACCACCGACTCCGCCCTCCGACCCGCCACCGGCCATCACCGCCACACCGCTCTCCGCCACTCCGCCGCTCGCTGCCACCGCCGCACCACCGTCCTCGGCCACCGTCGTCTCACCGTCGCTTTTGATAAGAACAGAAACTACACTTGATCTGAGCCAAAAGGCCGAGAAGCGATGACCCCCATTACTCCACGATACCCGCGCACGGCCCCTCAGTACCCTTGCGCTGCTCCACGGTGACGGACGACAACGACGAGACTAGACTAGAGTAGGGGGTGTAGGGGTTAGCAGTAGGGGTAGAGGGGAGGGGTAGAGGGGATGGCGAGGGGGCCGGCCCTCGCGCTTCAACCCCGCCCCAAGACGACTCGACCAGTGACGTGCCGGATATATAGGGGTCGGTGCAGCTGCCAGTCTTGTGCTCGCTACGGCAGCACATCTAATAAAATTGGATCGATACAGAGAAGATTAGCATGGCCCCTGCGAAAGGATGACACGCAAATCCGTGAAGCGTTCCGAATTTTGGATCATCATCATCATTCCACCTTTTAGGGTTAGGGCTAGGGCTAGGGCTAGGGTTAGACCTTGACCGACGACCACCTAGTTGTAAACAAACAAACGATCCCCATTTTTTTTTTTGTTTTTTTGTTTTTTTTTAAGTAAAAGGGCGGGAAAACGGCAGGCCAAAGGAAAAGGGCTTCGCCTCACCGGCGTATTCCTTATTTTTGGGCATTTATTCACTAGTTTGTTTGTTGGTTACGTACGCACGCACGCACGCGCATGCACACTCCTCTAGGGGGGGTAAATATTGGCCAAACGACTGAAAATGATTCCCCTATGGTTTCAAGGAAGATGGGGAAACTGAGCAGTGTATTAACATGAACCGCCAAATGAGGCCAATACCAATGGAATTACACACTTGCTTATTTGACTCGATGGGTTCAATCAGAGCAAGAATGGTCAAGGTAAGTAAGTAAGTACGTTCAAATGAAACGTACATGAAATAACATGGCAAATGAATGAAATCAATTACAAGGCAAACGTGTGTGACAAAAGGAAGGTGGACTCTTAGGTGGACTCTTACCTACACCATCATGATTATTGTAAACCAGAGATGGAAAGCCAGAGGTGAGGAATTACAAGGACAAAGCCAGAGCTGAGGAGAAGGTCTCAGGAGACCGAGAATCCACAGAACAATGCTTGACAATTCCTCTTATGCCCAAGAACAACCCATAAGTCCACATCTTCACTTATGAACGTATGACTCGCAATGCTACAGTAAGTTACACAACGAGATGTGAGAGCCATCAAGTAGAGACTGCTGCGTCCAGCAACTCGAGATTTTAAGCATATGACTGGTGGGGGCATGATGACACCCGGCCTCTCACCTCACTCACCTCACTCACATTCACTCACCTCACTCACATTCACTCACCTCACTCACATTCACTCACCTCACTCACCTCACCCACAGGGTTTCCCTTTGACACGCTTAGAAAGAGTGCACCGTTCCCCGGAGGAGCTGCGATACCGGGGCGATGCGCGGAGCGGACGGAGCGAGCCCTCGTTCCGGCTCCCTGTTTGCAAAAATCTGCTTAATAAGAACTGGTCGCCCCCGTGGGTGACCTATCAGATATTAAACTGACAAGAACAGAAACTACACTTGATCTGAGCCAAAAGGCCGAGAAGCCATGACCCCCATTACTCCACGATACCCGCGCACGGCCCCTCAGTACCCTTGCGCTGCTCCACGGTGACGGACGACAACGACGAGACTAGACTAGAGTAGGGGGTGTAGGGGTTAGCAGTAGGGGTAGAGGGGAGGGGTAGAGGGGATGGCGAGGGGGCCGGCCCTCGCGCTTCAACCCCGCCCCAAGACGACTCGACCAGTGACGTGCCGGATATATAGGGGTCGGTGCAGCTGCCTGTCTTGTGCTCGCTACGGCAGCACATCTAATAAAATTGGATCGATACAGAGAAGATTAGCATGGCCCCTGCGAAAGGATGACACGCAAATCCGTGAAGCGTTCCGAATTTTGGATCATCATCATCATTCCACCTTTTAGGGTTAGGGCTAGGGCTAGGGCTAGGGTTAGACCTTGACCGACGACCACCTAGTTGTAAACAAACAAACGATCCCCAATTTTTTTTTTGTTTTTTTGTTTTTTTTTAAGTAAAAGGGCGGGAAAACGGCAGGCCAAAGGAAAAGGGCTTCGCCTCACCGGCGTATTCCTTATTTTTGGGCATTTATTCACTAGTTTGTTTGTTGGTTTGTTGGTTGGTTACGTACGCACGCACGCACGCGCATGCACACTCCTCTAGGGGGGGTAAATATTGGCCAAACGACTGAAAATGATTCCCCTATGGTTTCAAGGAAGATGGGGAAACTGAGCAGTGTATTAACATGAACCGCCAAATGAGGCCAATACCAATGGAATTACACACTTGCTTATTTGACTCGATGGGTTCAATCAGAGCAAGAATGGTCAAGGTAAGTAAGTAAGTACGTTCAAATGAAACGTACATGAAATAACATGGCAAATGAATGAAATCAATTACAAGGCAAACGTGTGTGACAAAAGGAAGGTGGACTCTTAGGTGGACTCTTACCTACACCATCATGATTATTGTAAACCAGAGATGGAAAGCCAGAGGTGAGGAATTACAAGGACAAAGCCAGAGCTGAGGAGAAGGTCTCAGGAGACCGAGAATCCACAGAACAATGCTTGACAATTCCTCTTATGCCCAAGAACAACCCATAAGTCCACATCTTCACTTATGAACGTATGACTCGCAATGCTACAGTAAGTTACACAACGAGATGTGAGAGCCATCCAGTAGAGAGTGCTGCGTCCAGCAACTCGAGATTTTAAGCATATGACTGGTGGGGGCATGATGACACCCGGCCTCTTACCTCACTCACATTCACTCACCTCACTCACATTCACTCACCTCACCCACAGGGTTTCCCTTTGACACGCTTAGAAAGAGTGCACCGTTCCCCGGAGGAGCTGCGATACCGGGGCGATGCGCGGAGCGGACGGAGCGAGCCCTCGTTCCGGCTCCCTGTTTGCAAAAATCTGCTTAATAAGAACTGGTCGCCCCCGTGGGTGACCTATCAGATATTAAACTGACAAGAACAGAAACTACACTTGATCTGAGCCAAAAGGCCGAGAAGCGATGACCCCCATTACTCCACGATACCCGCGCACGGCCCCTCAGTACCCTTGCGCTGCTCCACGGTGACGGACGACAACGACGAGACTAGACTAGAGTAGGGGGTGTAGGGGTTAGCAGTAGGGGTAGAGGGGAGGGGTAGAGGGGATGGCGAGGGGGCCGGCCCTCGCGCTTCAACCCCGCCCCAAGACGACTCGACCAGTGACGTGCCGGATATATAGGGGTCGGTGCAGCTGCCTGTCTTGTGCTCGCTACGGCAGCACATCTAATAAAATTGGATCGATACAGAGAAGATTAGCATGGCCCCTGCGAAAGGATGACACGCAAATCCGTGAAGCGTTCCGAATTTTGGATCATCATCATCATTCCACCTTTTAGGGTTAGGGCTAGGGCTAGGGCTAGGGTTAGACCTTGACCGACGACCACCTAGTTGTAAACAAACAAACGATCCCCATTTTTTTTTTTGTTTTTTTGTTTTTTTTTAAGTAAAAGGGCGGGAAAACGGCAGGCCAAAGGAAAAGGGCTTCGCCTCACCGGCGTATTCCTTATTTTTGGGCATTTATTCACTAGTTTGTTTGTTGGTTACGTACGCACGCACGCACGCGCATGCACACTCCTCTAGGGGGGGTAAATATTGGCCAAACGACTGAAAATGATTCCCCTATGGTTTCAAGGAAGATGGGGAAACTGAGCAGTGTATTAACATGAACCGCCAAATGAGGCCAATACCAATGGAATTACACACTTGCTTATTTGACTCGATGGGTTCAATCAGAGCAAGAATGGTCAAGGTAAGTAAGTAAGTACGTTCAAATGAAACGTACATGAAATAACATGGCAAATGAATGAAATCAATTACAAGGCAAACGTGTGTGACAAAAGGAAGGTGGACTCTTAGGTGGACTCTTACCTACACCATCATGATTATTGTAAACCAGAGATGGAAAGCCAGAGGTGAGGAATTACAAGGACAAAGCCAGAGCTGAGGAGAAGGTCTCAGGAGACCGAGAATCCACAGAACAATGCTTGACAATTCCTCTTATGCCCAAGAACAACCCATAAGTCCACATCTTCACTTATGAACGTATGACTCGCAATGCTACAGTAAGTTACACAACGAGATGTGAGAGCCATCAAGTAGAGACTGCTGCGTCCAGCAACTCGAGATTTTAAGCATATGACTGGTGGGGGCATGATGACACCCGGCCTCTCACCTCACTCACCTCACTCACATTCACTCACCTCACTCACATTCACTCACCTCACTCACATTCACTCACCTCACTCACCTCACCCACAGGGTTTCCCTTTGACACGCTTAGAAAGAGTGCACCGTTCCCCGGAGGAGCTGCGATACCGGGGCGATGCGCGGAGCGGACGGAGCGAGCCCTCGTTCCGGCTCCCTGTTTGCAAAAATCTGCTTAATAAGAACTGGTCGCCCCCGTGGGTGACCTATCAGATATTAAACTGACAAGAACAGAAACTACACTTGATCTGAGCCAAAAGGCCGAGAAGCCATGACCCCCATTACTCCACGATACCCGCGCACGGCCCCTCAGTACCCTTGCGCTGCTCCACGGTGACGGACGACAACGACGAGACTAGACTAGAGTAGGGGGTGTAGGGGTTAGCAGTAGGGGTAGAGGGGAGGGGTAGAGGGGATGGCGAGGGGGCCGGCCCTCGCGCTTCAACCCCGCCCCAAGACGACTCGACCAGTGACGTGCCGGATATATAGGGGTCGGTGCAGCTGCCTGTCTTGTGCTCGCTACGGCAGCACATCTAATAAAATTGGATCGATACAGAGAAGATTAGCATGGCCCCTGCGAAAGGATGACACGCAAATCCGTGAAGCGTTCCGAATTTTGGATCATCATCATCATTCCACCTTTTAGGGTTAGGGCTAGGGCTAGGGCTAGGGTTAGACCTTGACCGACGACCACCTAGTTGTAAACAAACAAACGATCCCCAATTTTTTTTTTGTTTTTTTGTTTTTTTTTAAGTAAAAGGGCGGGAAAACGGCAGGCCAAAGGAAAAGGGCTTCGCCTCACCGGCGTATTCCTTATTTTTGGGCATTTATTCACTAGTTTGTTTGTTGGTTTGTTGGTTGGTTACGTACGCACGCACGCACGCGCATGCACACTCCTCTAGGGGGGGTAAATATTGGCCAAACGACTGAAAATGATTCCCCTATGGTTTCAAGGAAGATGGGGAAACTGAGCAGTGTATTAACATGAACCGCCAAATGAGGCCAATACCAATGGAATTACACACTTGCTTATTTGACTCGATGGGTTCAATCAGAGCAAGAATGGTCAAGGTAAGTAAGTAAGTACGTTCAAATGAAACGTACATGAAATAACATGGCAAATGAATGAAATCAATTACAAGGCAAACGTGTGTGACAAAAGGAAGGTGGACTCTTAGGTGGACTCTTACCTACACCATCATGATTATTGTAAACCAGAGATGGAAAGCCAGAGGTGAGGAATTACAAGGACAAAGCCAGAGCTGAGGAGAAGGTCTCAGGAGACCGAGAATCCACAGAACAATGCTTGACAATTCCTCTTATGCCCAAGAACAACCCATAAGTCCACATCTTCACTTATGAACGTATGACTCGCAATGCTACAGTAAGTTACACAACGAGATGTGAGAGCCATCCAGTAGAGAGTGCTGCGTCCAGCAACTCGAGATTTTAAGCATATGACTGGTGGGGGCATGATGACACCCGGCCTCTTACCTCACTCACATTCACTCACCTCACTCACATTCACTCACCTCACCCACAGGGTTTCCCTTTGACACGCTTAGAAAGAGTGCACCGTTCCCCGGAGGAGCTGCGATACCGGGGCGATGCGCGGAGCGGACGGAGCGAGCCCTCGTTCCGGCTCCCTGTTTGCAAAAATCTGCTTAATAAGAACTGGTCGCCCCCGTGGGTGACCTATCAGATATTAAACTGACAAGAACAGAAACTACACTTGATCTGAGCCAAAAGGCCGAGAAGCGATGACCCCCATTACTCCACGATACCCGCGCACGGCCCCTCAGTACCCTTGCGCTGCTCCACGGTGACGGACGACAACGACGAGACTAGACTAGAGTAGGGGGTGTAGGGGTTAGCAGTAGGGGTAGAGGGGAGGGGTAGAGGGGATGGCGAGGGGGCCGGCCCTCGCGCTTCAACCCCGCCCCAAGACGACTCGACCAGTGACGTGCCGGATATATAGGGGTCGGTGCAGCTGCCTGTCTTGTGCTCGCTACGGCAGCACATCTAATAAAATTGGATCGATACAGAGAAGATTAGCATGGCCCCTGCGAAAGGATGACACGCAAATCCGTGAAGCGTTCCGAATTTTGGATCATCATCATCATTCCACCTTTTAGGGTTAGGGCTAGGGCTAGGGTTAGACCTTGACCGACGACCACCTAGTTGTAAACAAACAAACGATCCCCAATTTTTTTTTTTTTTTTTTTTTTTTTTTTAAGTAAAAGGGCGGGAAAACGGCAGGCCAAAGGAAAAGGGCTTCGCCTCACCGGCGTATTCCTTATTTTTGGGCATTTATTCACTAGTTTGTTTGTTGGTTTGTTGGTTGGTTACGTACGCACGCACGCACGCACGCGCATGCACACTCCTCTAGGGGGGGTAAATATTGGCCAAACGACTGAAAATGATTCCCCTATGGTTTCAAGGAAGATGGGGAAACTGAGCAGTGTATTAACATGAACCGCCAAATGAGGCCAATACCAATGGAATTACACACTTGCTTATTTGACTCGATGGGTTCAATCAGAGCAAGAATGGTCAAGGTAAGTAAGTAAGTACGTTCAAATGAAACGTACATGAAATAACATGGCAAATGAATGAAATCAATTACAAGGCAAACGTGTGTGACAAAAGGAAGGTGGACTCTTAGGTGGACTCTTACCTACACCATCATGATTATTGTAAACCAGAGATGGAAAGCCAGAGGTGAGGAATTACAAGGACAAAGCCAGAGCTGAGGAGAAGGTCTCAGGAGACCGAGAATCCACAGAACAATGCTTGACAATTCCTCTTATGCCCAAGAACAACCCATAAGTCCACATCTTCACTTATGAACGTATGACTCGCAATGCTACAGTAAGTTACACAACGAGATGTGAGAGCCATCCAGTAGAGAGTGCTGCGTCCAGCAACTCGAGATTTTAAGCATATGACTGGTGGGGGTATGATGACACCCGGCCTCTCACCTCACTCACCTCACCCACAGGGTTTCCCTTTGACACGCTTAGAAAGAGTGCACCGTTCCCCGGAGGAGCTGCGATACCGGGGCGATGCGCGGAGCGGACGGAGCGAGCCCTCGTTCCGGCTCCCTGTTTGCAAAAATCTGCTTAATAAGAACTGGTCGCCCCCGTGGGTGACCTATCAGATATTAAACTGACAAGAACAGAAACTACACTTGATCTGAGCCAAAAGGCCGAGAAGCCATGACCCCCATTACTCCACGATACCCGCGCACGGCCCCTCAGTACCCTTGCGCTGCTCCACGGTGACGGACGACAACGACGAGACTAGACTAGAGTAGGGGGTGTAGGGGTTAGCAGTAGGGGTAGAGGGGAGGGGTAGAGGGGATGGCGAGGGGGCCGGCCCTCGCGCTTCAACCCCGCCCCAAGACGACTCGACCAGTGACGTGCCGGATATATAGGGGTCGGTGCAGCTGCCTGTCTTGTGCTCGCTACGGCAGCACATCTAATAAAATTGGATCGATACAGAGAAGATTAGCATGGCCCCTGCGAAAGGATGACACGCAAATCCGTGAAGCGTTCCGAATTTTGGATCATCATCATCATTCCACCTTTTAGGGTTAGGGCTAGGGCTAGGGCTAGGGTTAGACCTTGACCGACGACCACCTAGTTGTAAACAAACAAACGATCCCCATTTTATTTTTTGTTTTTTTTTAAGTAAAAGGGCGGGAAAACGGCAGGCCAAAGGAAAAGGGCTTCGCCTCACCGGCGTATTCCTTATTTTTGGGCATTTATTCACTAGTTTGTTTGTTGGTTTGTTGGTTGGTTACGTACGCACGCACGCACGCACGCACGCGCATGCACACTCCTCTAGGGGGGGTAAATATTGGCCAAACGACTGAAAATGATTCCCCTATGGTTTCAAGGAAGATGGGGAAACTGAGCAGTGTATTAACATGAACCGCCAAATGAGGCCAATACCAATGGAATTACACACTTGCTTATTTGACTCGATGGGTTCAATCAGAGCAAGAATGGTCAAGGTAAGTAAGTAAGTACGTTCAAATGAAACGTACATGAAATAACATGGCAAATGAATGAAATCAATTACAAGGCAAACGTGTGTGACAAAAGGAAGGTGGACTCTTAGGTGGACTCTTACCTACACCATCATGATTATTGTAAACCAGAGATGGAAAGCCAGAGGTGAGGAATTACAAGGACAAAGCCAGAGCTGAGGAGAAGGTCTCAGGAGACCGAGAATCCACAGAACAATGCTTGACAATTCCTCTTATGCCCAAGAACAACCCATAAGTCCACATCTTCACTTATGAACGTATGACTCGCAATGCTACAGTAAGTTACACAACGAGATGTGAGAGCCATCAAGTAGAGACTGCTGCGTCCAGCAACTCGAGATTTTAAGCATATGACTGGTGGGGGCATGATGACACCCGGCCTCTCACCTCACTCACATTCACTCACCTCACTCACATTCACTCACCTCACTCACATTCACTCACCTCACCCACAGGGTTTCCCTTTGACACGCTTAGAAAGAGTGCACCGTTCCCCGGAGGAGCTGCGATACCGGGGCGATGCGCGGAGCGGACGGAGCGAGCCCTCGTTCCGGCTCCCTGTTTGCAAAAATCTGCTTAATAAGAACTGGTCGCCCCCGTGGGTGACCTATCAGATATTAAACTGACAAGAACAGAAACTACACTTGATCTGAGCCAAAAGGCCGAGAAGCGATGACCCCCATTACTCCACGATACCCGCGCACGGCCCCTCAGTACCCTTGCGCTGCTCCACGGTGACGGACGACAACGACGAGACTAGACTAGAGTAGGGGGTGTAGGGGTTAGCAGTAGGGGTAGAGGGGAGGGGTAGAGGGGATGGCGAGGGGGCCGGCCCTCGCGCTTCAACCCCGCCCCAAGACGACTCGACCAGTGACGTGCCGGATATATAGGGGTCGGTGCAGCTGCCTGTCTTGTGCTCGCTACGGCAGCACATCTAATAAAATTGGATCGATACAGAGAAGATTAGCATGGCCCCTGCGAAAGGATGACACGCAAATCCGTGAAGCGTTCCGAATTTTGGATCATCATCATCATTCCACCTTTTAGGGTTAGGGCTAGGGCTAGGGCTAGGGTTAGACCTTGACCGACGACCACCTAGTTGTAAACAAACAAACGATCCCCAATTTTTTTTTTGTTTTTTTGTTTTTTTTTAAGTAAAAGGGCGGGAAAACGGCAGGCCAAAGGAAAAGGGCTTCGCCTCACCGGCGTATTCCTTATTTTTGGGCATTTATTCACTAGTTTGTTTGTTGGTTTGTTGGTTGGTTACGTACGCACGCACGCACGCGCATGCACACTCCTCTAGGGGGGGTAAATATTGGCCAAACGACTGAAAATGATTCCCCTATGGTTTCAAGGAAGATGGGGAAACTGAGCAGTGTATTAACATGAACCGCCAAATGAGGCCAATACCAATGGAATTACACACTTGCTTATTTGACTCGATGGGTTCAATCAGAGCAAGAATGGTCAAGGTAAGTAAGTAAGTACGTTCAAATGAAACGTACATGAAATAACATGGCAAATGAATGAAATCAATTACAAGGCAAACGTGTGTGACAAAAGGAAGGTGGACTCTTAGGTGGACTCTTACCTACACCATCATGATTATTGTAAACCAGAGATGGAAAGCCAGAGGTGAGGAATTACAAGGACAAAGCCAGAGCTGAGGAGAAGGTCTCAGGAGACCGAGAATCCACAGAACAATGCTTGACAATTCCTCTTATGCCCAAGAACAACCCATAAGTCCACATCTTCACTTATGAACGTATGACTCGCAATGCTACAGTAAGTTACACAACGAGATGTGAGAGCCATCCAGTAGAGAGTGCTGCGTCCAGCAACTCGAGATTTTAAGCATATGACTGGTGGGGGTATGATGACACCCGGCCTCTCACCTCACTCACCTCACCCACAGGGTTTCCCTTTGACACGCTTAGAAAGAGTGCACCGTTCCCCGGAGGAGCTGCGATACCGGGGCGATGCGCGGAGCGGACGGAGCGAGCCCTCGTTCCGGCTCCCTGTTTGCAAAAATCTGCTTAATAAGAACTGGTCGCCCCCGTGGGTGACCTATCAGATATTAAACTGACAAGAACAGAAACTACACTTGATCTGAGCCAAAAGGCCGAGAAGCCATGACCCCCATTACTCCACGATACCCGCGCACGGCCCCTCAGTACCCTTGCGCTGCTCCACGGTGACGGACGACAACGACGAGACTAGACTAGAGTAGGGGGTGTAGGGGTTAGCAGTAGGGGTAGAGGGGAGGGGTAGAGGGGATGGCGAGGGGGCCGGCCCTCGCGCTTCAACCCCGCCCCAAGACGACTTGACCAGTGACGTGCCGGATATATAGGGGTCGGTGCAGCTGCCTGTCTTGTGCTCGCTACGGCAGCACATCTAATAAAATTGGATCGATACAGAGAAGATTAGCATGGCCCCTGCGAAAGGATGACACGCAAATCCGTGAAGCGTTCCGAATTTTGGATCATCATCATCATTCCACCTTTTAGGGTTAGGGCTAGGGCTAGGGCTAGGGTTAGACCTTGACCGACGACCACCTAGTTGTAAACAAACAAACGATCCCCAATTTTTTTTTTGTTTTTTTGTTTTTTTTTAAGTAAAAGGGCGGGAAAACGGCAGGCCAAAGGAAAAGGGCTTCGCCTCACCGGCGTATTCCTTATTTTTGGGCATTTATTCACTAGTTTGTTTGTTGGTTTGTTGGTTGGTTACGTACGCACGCACGCACGCGCATGCACACTCCTCTAGGGGGGGTAAATATTGGCCAAACGACTGAAAATGATTCCCCTATGGTTTCAAGGAAGATGGGGAAACTGAGCAGTGTATTAACATGAACCGCCAAATGAGGCCAATACCAATGGAATTACACACTTGCTTATTTGACTCGATGGGTTCAATCAGAGCAAGAATGGTCAAGGTAAGTAAGTAAGTACGTTCAAATGAAACGTACATGAAATAACATGGCAAATGAATGAAATCAATTACAAGGCAAACGTGTGTGACAAAAGGAAGGTGGACTCTTAGGTGGACTCTTACCTACACCATCATGATTATTGTAAACCAGAGATGGAAAGCCAGAGGTGAGGAATTACAAGGACAAAGCCAGAGCTGAGGAGAAGGTCTCAGGAGACCGAGAATCCACAGAACAATGCTTGACAATTCCTCTTATGCCCAAGAACAACCCATAAGTCCACATCTTCACTTATGAACGTATGACTCGCAATGCTACAGTAAGTTACACAACGAGATGTGAGAGCCATCAAGTAGAGACTGCTGCGTCCAGCAACTCGAGATTTTAAGCATATGACTGGTGGGGGCATGATGACACCCGGCCTCTCACCTCACTCACATTCACTCACCTCACTCACATTCACTCACCTCACTCACATTCACTCACCTCACCCACAGGGTTTCCCTTTGACACGCTTAGAAAGAGTGCACCGTTCCCCGGAGGAGCTGCGATACCGGGGCGATGCGCGGAGCGGACGGAGCGAGCCCTCGTTCCGGCTCCCTGTTTGCAAAAATCTGCTTAATAAGAACTGGTCGCCCCCGTGGGTGACCTATCAGATATTAAACTGACAAGAACAGAAACTACACTTGATCTGAGCCAAAAGGCCGAGAAGCGATGACCCCCATTACTCCACGATACCCGCGCACGGCCCCTCAGTACCCTTGCGCTGCTCCACGGTGACGGACGACAACGACGAGACTAGACTAGAGTAGGGGGTGTAGGGGTTAGCAGTAGGGGTAGAGGGGAGGGGTAGAGGGGATGGCGAGGGGGCCGGCCCTCGCGCTTCAACCCCGCCCCAAGACGACTCGACCAGTGACGTGCCGGATATATAGGGGTCGGTGCAGCTGCCTGTCTTGTGCTCGCTACGGCAGCACATCTAATAAAATTGGATCGATACAGAGAAGATTAGCATGGCCCCTGCGAAAGGATGACACGCAAATCCGTGAAGCGTTCCGAATTTTGGATCATCATCATCATTCCACCTTTTAGGGTTAGGGCTAGGGCTAGGGCTAGGGTTAGACCTTGACCGACGACCACCTAGTTGTAAACAAACAAACGATCCCCAATTTTTTTTTTTTTTTTTGTTTTTTTTTAAGTAAAAGGGCGGGAAAACGGCAGGCCAAAGGAAAAGGGCTTCGCCTCACCGGCGTATTCCTTATTTTTGGGCATTTATTCACTAGTTTGTTTGTTGGTTTGTTGGTTGGTTACGTACGCACGCACGCACGCACGCACGCGCATGCACACTCCTCTAGGGGGGGTAAATATTGGCCAAACGACTGAAAATGATTCCCCTATGGTTTCAAGGAAGATGGGGAAACTGAGCAGTGTATTAACATGAACCGCCAAATGAGGCCAATACCAATGGAATTACACACTTGCTTATTTGACTCGATGGGTTCAATCAGAGCAAGAATGGTCAAGGTAAGTAAGTAAGTACGTTCAAATGAAACGTACATGAAATAACATGGCAAATGAATGAAATCAATTACAAGGCAAACGTGTGTGACA
This sequence comes from Osmerus mordax, assembly GCF_038355195.1. Classification (NCBI taxonomy): domain Eukaryota; kingdom Metazoa; phylum Chordata; class Actinopteri; order Osmeriformes; family Osmeridae; genus Osmerus; species Osmerus mordax. The sequence continues at coordinate 2,941,349 of NC_090050.1, read as the reverse complement.
AAAGGAAGGTGGACTCTTAGGTGGACTCTTACCTACACCATCATGATTATTGTAAACCAGAGATGGAAAGCCAGAGGTGAGGAATTACAAGGACAAAGCCAGAGCTGAGGAGAAGGTCTCAGGAGACCGAGAATCCACAGAACAATGCTTGACAATTCCTCTTATGCCCAAGAACAACCCATAAGTCCACATCTTCACTTATGAACGTATGACTCGCAATGCTACAGTAAGTTACACAACGAGATGTGAGAGCCATCAAGTAGAGACTGCTGCGTCCAGCAACTCGAGATTTTAAGCATATGACTGGTGGGGGCATGATGACACCCGGCCTCTCACCTCACTCACATTCACTCACCTCACTCACATTCACTCACCTCACCCACAGGGTTTCCCTTTGACACGCTTAGAAAGAGTGCACCGTTCCCCGGAGGAGCTGCGATACCGGGGCGATGCGCGGAGCGGACGGAGCGAGCCCTCGTTCCGGCTCCCTGTTTGCAAAAATCTGCTTAATAAGAACTGGTCGCCCCCGTGGGTGACCTATCAGATATTAAACTGACAAGAACAGAAACTACACTTGATCTGAGCCAAAAGGCCGAGAAGCGATGACCCCCATTACTCCACGATACCCGCGCACGGCCCCTCAGTACCCTTGCGCTGCTCCACGGTGACGGACGACAACGACGAGACTAGACTAGAGTAGGGGGTGTAGGGGTTAGCAGTAGGGGTAGAGGGGAGGGGTAGAGGGGATGGCGAGGGGGCCGGCCCTCGCGCTTCAACCCCGCCCCAAGACGACTCGACCAGTGACGTGCCGGATATATAGGGGTCGGTGCAGCTGCCTGTCTTGTGCTCGCTACGGCAGCACATCTAATAAAATTGGATCGATACAGAGAAGATTAGCATGGCCCCTGCGAAAGGATGACACGCAAATCCGTGAAGCGTTCCGAATTTTGGATCATCATCATCATTCCACCTTTTAGGGTTAGGGCTAGGGCTAGGGCTAGGGTTAGACCTTGACCGACGACCACCTAGTTGTAAACAAACAAACGATCCCCATTTTATTTTTTGTTTTTTTTTAAGTAAAAGGGCGGGAAAACGGCAGGCCAAAGGAAAAGGGCTTCGCCTCACCGGCGTATTCCTTATTTTTGGGCATTTATTCACTAGTTTGTTTGTTGGTTTGTTGGTTGGTTACGTACGCACGCACGCACGCACGCACGCGCATGCACACTCCTCTAGGGGGGGTAAATATTGGCCAAACGACTGAAAATGATTCCCCTATGGTTTCAAGGAAGATGGGGAAACTGAGCAGTGTATTAACATGAACCGCCAAATGAGGCCAATACCAATGGAATTACACACTTGCTTATTTGACTCGATGGGTTCAATCAGAGCAAGAATGGTCAAGGTAAGTAAGTAAGTACGTTCAAATGAAACGTACATGAAATAACATGGCAAATGAATGAAATCAATTACAAGGCAAACGTGTGTGACAAAAGGAAGGTGGACTCTTAGGTGGACTCTTACCTACACCATCATGATTATTGTAAACCAGAGATGGAAAGCCAGAGGTGAGGAATTACAAGGACAAAGCCAGAGCTGAGGAGAAGGTCTCAGGAGACCGAGAATCCACAGAACAATGCTTGACAATTCCTCTTATGCCCAAGAACAACCCATAAGTCCACATCTTCACTTATGAACGTATGACTCGCAATGCTACAGTAAGTTACACAACGAGATGTGAGAGCCATCAAGTAGAGACTGCTGCGTCCAGCAACTCGAGATTTTAAGCATATGACTGGTGGGGGCATGATGACACCCGGCCTCTCACCTCACTCACCTCACTCACATTCACTCACCTCACTCACATTCACTCACCTCACTCACATTCACTCACCTCACTCACCTCACCCACAGGGTTTCCCTTTGACACGCTTAGAAAGAGTGCACCGTTCCCCGGAGGAGCTGCGATACCGGGGCGATGCGCGGAGCGGACGGAGCGAGCCCTCGTTCCGGCTCCCTGTTTGCAAAAATCTGCTTAATAAGAACTGGTCGCCCCCGTGGGTGACCTATCAGATATTAAACTGACAAGAACAGAAACTACACTTGATCTGAGCCAAAAGGCCGAGAAGCCATGACCCCCATTACTCCACGATACCCGCGCACGGCCCCTCAGTACCCTTGCGCTGCTCCACGGTGACGGACGACAACGACGAGACTAGACTAGAGTAGGGGGTGTAGGGGTTAGCAGTAGGGGTAGAGGGGAGGGGTAGAGGGGATGGCGAGGGGGCCGGCCCTCGCGCTTCAACCCCGCCCCAAGACGACTCGACCAGTGACGTGCCGGATATATAGGGGTCGGTGCAGCTGCCTGTCTTGTGCTCGCTACGGCAGCACATCTAATAAAATTGGATCGATACAGAGAAGATTAGCATGGCCCCTGCGAAAGGATGACACGCAAATCCGTGAAGCGTTCTGAATTTTGGATCATCATCATCATTCCACCTTTTAGGGTTAGGGCTAGGGCTAGGGCTAGGGTTAGACCTTGACCGACGACCACCTAGTTGTAATCAAACAAACGATCCCCATTTTATTTTTTGTTTTTTTTTAAGTAAAAGGGCGGGAAAACGGCAGGCCAAAGGAAAAGGGCTTCGCCTCACCGGCGTATTCCTTATTTTTGGGCATTTATTCACTAGTTTGTTTGTTGGTTTGTTGGTTGGTTACGTACGCACGCACGCACGCACGCGCATGCACACTCCTCTAGGGGGGGTAAATATTGGCCAAACGACTGAAAATGATTCCCCTATGGTTTCAAGGAAGATGGGGAAACTGAGCAGTGTATTAACATGAACCGCCAAATGAGGCCAATACCAATGGAATTACACACTTGCTTATTTGACTCGATGGGTTCAATCAGAGCAAGAATGGTCAAGGTAAGTAAGTAAGTACGTTCAAATGAAACGTACATGAAATAACATGGCAAATGAATGAAATCAATTACAAGGCAAACGTGTGTGACAAAAGGAAGGTGGACTCTTAGGTGGACTCTTACCTACACCATCATGATTATTGTAAACCAGAGATGGAAAGCCAGAGGTGAGGAATTACAAGGACAAAGCCAGAGCTGAGGAGAAGGTCTCAGGAGACCGAGAATCCACAGAACAATGCTTGACAATTCCTCTTATGCCCAAGAACAACCCATAAGTCCACATCTTCACTTATGAACGTATGACTCGCAATGCTACAGTAAGTTACACAACGAGATGTGAGAGCCATCAAGTAGAGACTGCTGCGTCCAGCAACTCGAGATTTTAAGCATATGACTGGTGGGGGCATGATGACACCCGGCCTCTCACCTCACTCACATTCACTCACCTCACTCACATTCACTCACCTCACCCACAGGGTTTCCCTTTGACACGCTTAGAAAGAGTGCACCGTTCCCCGGAGGAGCTGCGATACCGGGGCGATGCGCGGAGCGGACGGAGCGAGCCCTCGTTCCGGCTCCCTGTTTGCAAAAATCTGCTTAATAAGAACTGGTCGCCCCCGTGGGTGACCTATCAGATATTAAACTGACAAGAACAGAAACTACACTTGATCTGAGCCAAAAGGCCGAGAAGCGATGACCCCCATTACTCCACGATACCCGCGCACGGCCCCTCAGTACCCTTGCGCTGCTCCACGGTGACGGACGACAACGACGAGACTAGACTAGAGTAGGGGGTGTAGGGGTTAGCAGTAGGGGTAGAGGGGAGGGGTAGAGGGGATGGCGAGGGGGCCGGCCCTCGCGCTTCAACCCCGCCCCAAGACGACTCGACCAGTGACGTGCCGGATATATAGGGGTCGGTGCAGCTGCCTGTCTTGTGCTCGCTACGGCAGCACATCTAATAAAATTGGATCGATACAGAGAAGATTAGCATGGCCCCTGCGAAAGGATGACACGCAAATCCGTGAAGCGTTCCGAATTTTGGATCATCATCATCATTCCACCTTTTAGGGTTAGGGCTAGGGCTAGGGCTAGGGTTAGACCTTGACCGACGACCACCTAGTTGTAAACAAACAAACGATCCCCAATTTTTTTTTTGTTTTTTTGTTTTTTTTTAAGTAAAAGGGCGGGAAAACGGCAGGCCAAAGGAAAAGGGCTTCGCCTCACCGGCGTATTCCTTATTTTTGGGCATTTATTCACTAGTTTGTTTGTTGGTTTGTTGGTTGGTTACGTACGCACGCACGCACGCGCATGCACACTCCTCTAGGGGGGGTAAATATTGGCCAAACGACTGAAAATGATTCCCCTATGGTTTCAAGGAAGATGGGGAAACTGAGCAGTGTATTAACATGAACCGCCAAATGAGGCCAATACCAATGGAATTACACACTTGCTTATTTGACTCGATGGGTTCAATCAGAGCAAGAATGGTCAAGGTAAGTAAGTAAGTACGTTCAAATGAAACGTACATGAAATAACATGGCAAATGAATGAAATCAATTACAAGGCAAACGTGTGTGACAAAAGGAAGGTGGACTCTTAGGTGGACTCTTACCTACACCATCATGATTATTGTAAACCAGAGATGGAAAGCCAGAGGTGAGGAATTACAAGGACAAAGCCAGAGCTGAGGAGAAGGTCTCAGGAGACCGAGAATCCACAGAACAATGCTTGACAATTCCTCTTATGCCCAAGAACAACCCATAAGTCCACATCTTCACTTATGAACGTATGACTCGCAATGCTACAGTAAGTTACACAACGAGATGTGAGAGCCATCCAGTAGAGAGTGCTGCGTCCAGCAACTCGAGATTTTAAGCATATGACTGGTGGGGGTATGATGACACCCGGCCTCTCACCTCACTCACCTCACCCACAGGGTTTCCCTTTGACACGCTTAGAAAGAGTGCACCGTTCCCCGGAGGAGCTGCGATACCGGGGCGATGCGCGGAGCGGACGGAGCGAGCCCTCGTTCCGGCTCCCTGTTTGCAAAAATCTGCTTAATAAGAACTGGTCGCCCCCGTGGGTGACCTATCAGATATTAAACTGACAAGAACAGAAACTACACTTGATCTGAGCCAAAAGGCCGAGAAGCGATGACCCCCATTACTCCACGATACCCGCGCACGGCCCCTCAGTACCCTTGCGCTGCTCCACGGTGACGGACGACAACGACGAGACTAGACTAGAGTAGGGGGTGTAGGGGTTAGCAGTAGGGGTAGAGGGGAGGGGTAGAGGGGATGGCGAGGGGGCCGGCCCTCGCGCTTCAACCCCGCCCCAAGACGACTTGACCAGTGACGTGCCGGATATATAGGGGTCGGTGCAGCTGCCTGTCTTGTGCTCGCTACGGCAGCACATCTAATAAAATTGGATCGATACAGAGAAGATTAGCATGGCCCCTGCGAAAGGATGACACGCAAATCCGTGAAGCGTTCCGAATTTTGGATCATCATCATCATTCCACCTTTTAGGGTTAGGGCTAGGGCTAGGGCTAGGGTTAGACCTTGACCGACGACCACCTAGTTGTAAACAAACAAACGATCCCCAATTTTTTTTTTGTTTTTTTGTTTTTTTTTAAGTAAAAGGGCGGGAAAACGGCAGGCCAAAGGAAAAGGGCTTCGCCTCACCGGCGTATTCCTTATTTTTGGGCATTTATTCACTAGTTTGTTTGTTGGTTTGTTGGTTGGTTACGTACGCACGCACGCACGCGCATGCACACTCCTCTAGGGGGGGTAAATATTGGCCAAACGACTGAAAATGATTCCCCTATGGTTTCAAGGAAGATGGGGAAACTGAGCAGTGTATTAACATGAACCGCCAAATGAGGCCAATACCAATGGAATTACACACTTGCTTATTTGACTCGATGGGTTCAATCAGAGCAAGAATGGTCAAGGTAAGTAAGTAAGTACGTTCAAATGAAACGTACATGAAATAACATGGCAAATGAATGAAATCAATTACAAGGCAAACGTGTGTGACAAAAGGAAGGTGGACTCTTAGGTGGACTCTTACCTACACCATCATGATTATTGTAAACCAGAGATGGAAAGCCAGAGGTGAGGAATTACAAGGACAAAGCCAGAGCTGAGGAGAAGGTCTCAGGAGACCGAGAATCCACAGAACAATGCTTGACAATTCCTCTTATGCCCAAGAACAACCCATAAGTCCACATCTTCACTTATGAACGTATGACTCGCAATGCTACAGTAAGTTACACAACGAGATGTGAGAGCCATCAAGTAGAGACTGCTGCGTCCAGCAACTCGAGATTTTAAGCATATGACTGGTGGGGGCATGATGACACCCGGCCTCTCACCTCACTCACATTCACTCACCTCACTCACATTCACTCACCTCACTCACATTCACTCACCTCACCCACAGGGTTTCCCTTTGACACGCTTAGAAAGAGTGCACCGTTCCCCGGAGGAGCTGCGATACCGGGGCGATGCGCGGAGCGGACGGAGCGAGCCCTCGTTCCGGCTCCCTGTTTGCAAAAATCTGCTTAATAAGAACTGGTCGCCCCCGTGGGTGACCTATCAGATATTAAACTGACAAGAACAGAAACTACACTTGATCTGAGCCAAAAGGCCGAGAAGCGATGACCCCCATTACTCCACGATACCCGCGCACGGCCCCTCAGTACCCTTGCGCTGCTCCACGGTGACGGACGACAACGACGAGACTAGACTAGAGTAGGGGGTGTAGGGGTTAGCAGTAGGGGTAGAGGGGAGGGGTAGAGGGGATGGCGAGGGGGCCGGCCCTCGCGCTTCAACCCCGCCCCAAGACGACTCGACCAGTGACGTGCCGGATATATAGGGGTCGGTGCAGCTGCCTGTCTTGTGCTCGCTACGGCAGCACATCTAATAAAATTGGATCGATACAGAGAAGATTAGCATGGCCCCTGCGAAAGGATGACACGCAAATCCGTGAAGCGTTCCGAATTTTGGATCATCATCATCATTCCACCTTTTAGGGTTAGGGCTAGGGCTAGGGTTAGACCTTGACCGACGACCACCTAGTTGTAAACAAACAAACGATCCCCAATTTTTTTTTTGTTTTTTTGTTTTTTTTTAAGTAAAAGGGCGGGAAAACGGCAGGCCAAAGGAAAAGGGCTTCGCCTCACCGGCGTATTCCTTATTTTTGGGCATTTATTCACTAGTTTGTTTGTTGGTTTGTTGGTTGGTTACGTACGCACGCACGCACGCACGCGCATGCACACTCCTCTAGGGGGGGTAAATATTGGCCAAACGACTGAAAATGATTCCCCTATGGTTTCAAGGAAGATGGGGAAACTGAGCAGTGTATTAACATGAACCGCCAAATGAGGCCAATACCAATGGAATTACACACTTGCTTATTTGACTCGATGGGTTCAATCAGAGCAAGAATGGTCAAGGTAAGTAAGTAAGTACGTTCAAATGAAACGTACATGAAATAACATGGCAAATGAATGAAATCAATTACAAGGCAAACGTGTGTGACAAAAGGAAGGTGGACTCTTAGGTGGACTCTTACCTACACCATCATGATTATTGTAAACCAGAGATGGAAAGCCAGAGGTGAGGAATTACAAGGACAAAGCCAGAGCTGAGGAGAAGGTCTCAGGAGACCGAGAATCCACAGAACAATGCTTGACAATTCCTCTTATGCCCAAGAACAACCCATAAGTCCACATCTTCACTTATGAACGTATGACTCGCAATGCTACAGTAAGTTACACAACGAGATGTGAGAGCCATCAAGTAGAGACTGCTGCGTCCAGCAACTCGAGATTTTAAGCATATGACTGGTGGGGGCATGATGACACCCGGCCTCTCACCTCACTCACATTCACTCACCTCACTCACATTCACTCACCTCACTCACATTCACTCACCTCACCCACAGGGTTTCCCTTTGACACGCTTAGAAAGAGTGCACCGTTCCCCGGAGGAGCTGCGATACCGGGGCGATGCGCGGAGCGGACGGAGCGAGCCCTCGTTCCGGCTCCCTGTTTGCAAAAATCTGCTTAATAAGAACTGGTCGCCCCCGTGGGTGACCTATCAGATATTAAACTGACAAGAACAGAAACTACACTTGATCTGAGCCAAAAGGCCGAGAAGCGATGACCCCCATTACTCCACGATACCCGCGCACGGCCCCTCAGTACCCTTGCGCTGCTCCACGGTGACGGACGACAACGACGAGACTAGACTAGAGTAGGGGGTGTAGGGGTTAGCAGTAGGGGTAGAGGGGAGGGGTAGAGGGGATGGCGAGGGGGCCGGCCCTCGCGCTTCAACCCCGCCCCAAGACGACTCGACCAGTGACGTGCCGGATATATAGGGGTCGGTGCAGCTGCCTGTCTTGTGCTCGCTACGGCAGCACATCTAATAAAATTGGATCGATACAGAGAAGATTAGCATGGCCCCTGCGAAAGGATGACACGCAAATCCGTGAAGCGTTCCGAATTTTGGATCATCATCATCATTCCACCTTTTAGGGTTAGGGCTAGGGCTAGGGCTAGGGCTAGGGTTAGACCTTGACCGACGACCACCTAGTTGTAAACAAACAAACGATCCCCATTTTATTTTTTGTTTTTTTTTAAGTAAAAGGGCGGGAAAACGGCAGGCCAAAGGAAAAGGGCTTCGCCTCACCGGCGTATTCCTTATTTTTGGGCATTTATTCACTAGTTTGTTTGTTGGTTTGTTGGTTGGTTACGTACGCACGCACGCACGCGCATGCACACTCCTCTAGGGGGGGTAAATATTGGCCAAACGACTGAAAATGATTCCCCTATGGTTTCAAGGAAGATGGGGAAACTGAGCAGTGTATTAACATGAACCGCCAAATGAGGCCAATACCAATGGAATTACACACTTGCTTATTTGACTCGATGGGTTCAATCAGAGCAAGAATGGTCAAGGTAAGTAAGTAAGTACGTTCAAATGAAACGTACATGAAATAACATGGCAAATGAATGAAATCAATTACAAGGCAAACGTGTGTGACAAAAGGAAGGTGGACTCTTAGGTGGACTCTTACCTACACCATCATGATTATTGTAAACCAGAGATGGAAAGCCAGAGGTGAGGAATTACAAGGACAAAGCCAGAGCTGAGGAGAAGGTCTCAGGAGACCGAGAATCCACAGAACAATGCTTGACAATTCCTCTTATGCCCAAGAACAACCCATAAGTCCACATCTTCACTTATGAACGTATGACTCGCAATGCTACAGTAAGTTACACAACGAGATGTGAGAGCCATCAAGTAGAGACTGCTGCGTCCAGCAACTCGAGATTTTAAGCATATGACTGGTGGGGGCATGATGACACCCGGCCTCTCACCTCACTCACATTCACTCACCTCACTCACATTCACTCACCTCACCCACAGGGTTTCCCTTTGACACGCTTAGAAAGAGTGCACCGTTCCCCGGAGGAGCTGCGATACCGGGGCGATGCGCGGAGCGGACGGAGCGAGCCCTCGTTCCGGCTCCCTGTTTGCAAAAATCTGCTTAATAAGAACTGGTCGCCCCCGTGGGTGACCTATCAGATATTAAACTGACAAGAACAGAAACTACACTTGATCTGAGCCAAAAGGCCGAGAAGCGATGACCCCCATTACTCCACGATACCCGCGCACGGCCCCTCAGTACCCTTGCGCTGCTCCACGGTGACGGACGACAACGACGAGACTAGACTAGAGTAGGGGGTGTAGGGGTTAGCAGTAGGGGTAGAGGGGAGGGGTAGAGGGGATGGCGAGGGGGCCGGCCCTCGCGCTTCAACCCCGCCCCAAGACGACTCGACCAGTGACGTGCCGGATATATAGGGGTCGGTGCAGCTGCCTGTCTTGTGCTCGCTACGGCAGCACATCTAATAAAATTGGATCGATACAGAGAAGATTAGCATGGCCCCTGCGAAAGGATGACACGCAAATCCGTGAAGCGTTCCGAATTTTGGATCATCATCATCATTCCACCTTTTAGGGTTAGGGCTAGGGCTAGGGCTAGGGTTAGACCTTGACCGACGACCACCTAGTTGTAAACAAACAAACGATCCCCAATTTTTTTTTTGTTTTTTTGTTTTTTTTTAAGTAAAAGGGCGGGAAAACGGCAGGCCAAAGGAAAAGGGCTTCGCCTCACCGGCGTATTCCTTATTTTTGGGCATTTATTCACTAGTTTGTTTGTTGGTTTGTTGGTTGGTTACGTACGCACGCACGCACGCACGCACGCGCATGCACACTCCTCTAGGGGGGGTAAATATTGGCCAAACGACTGAAAATGATTCCCCTATGGTTTCAAGGAAGATGGGGAAACTGAGCAGTGTATTAACATGAACCGCCAAATGAGGCCAATACCAATGGAATTACACACTTGCTTATTTGACTCGATGGGTTCAATCAGAGCAAGAATGGTCAAGGTAAGTAAGTAAGTACGTTCAAATGAAACGTACATGAAATAACATGGCAAATGAATGAAATCAATTACAAGGCAAACGTGTGTGACAAAAGGAAGGTGGACTCTTAGGTGGACTCTTACCTACACCATCATGATTATTGTAAACCAGAGATGGAAAGCCAGAGGTGAGGAATTACAAGGACAAAGCCAGAGCTGAGGAGAAGGTCTCAGGAGACCGAGAATCCACAGAACAATGCTTGACAATTCCTCTTATGCCCAAGAACAACCCATAAGTCCACATCTTCACTTATGAACGTATGACTCGCAATGCTACAGTAAGTTACACAACGAGATGTGAGAGCCATCAAGTAGAGACTGCTGCGTCCAGCAACTCGAGATTTTAAGCATATGACTGGTGGGGGCATGATGACACCCGGCCTCTCACCTCACTCACATTCACTCACCTCACTCACATTCACTCACCTCACCCACAGGGTTTCCCTTTGACACGCTTAGAAAGAGTGCACCGTTCCCCGGAGGAGCTGCGATACCGGGGCGATGCGCGGAGCGGACGGAGCGAGCCCTCGTTCCGGCTCCCTGTTTGCAAAAATCTGCTTAATAAGAACTGGTCGCCCCCGTGGGTGACCTATCAGATATTAAACTGACAAGAACAGAATTTTTTTAGTTTTAAAAGTTTTATTCACAACAGACACAACACAAGAAAGGCGTGGGGCCTAAACCCCACTCACCCAACCGACACTGTCCGCACAAACCCCAATCCCCATATACACCCTCATAGACACCACAATAAACCCTCGCCCTTCCCAAAAACCCCCACACCCCCAGCCCCTTACACACACAAGTGAAATCCTTAAATAAAACAAATAATAGGAATAACAGGAAACAATAAACGCACCCCAACCACCCGTAGTGGCAATACACAAAATCTGAGGCTTCACACAGGGGCAGGGTACACAGGGACACAATCAGGACCTCACTGGGCCAAAGGCCACGCTCAGGGCCAATCCCAGCAAAACACAAAAAACACAGCCAGGGTGACCCTCCCACACAAAAACCAACACCACCCAAAAAAACCCCGCCCCTCACAGGAGGCCAAGACCCCCCTTCCACCTCTCTCTGGCCGCGTGCATCCCCCACCTCCTCACATCCACCCCCACCCTCACCCGTAGACTATCCTCCACCCTCTTAACACACCCCTCCACCCCCCAGTCCACCCCTCTCTGCACCCACTCCTTCCTCGCCTGCCACAACACCCGTTTAAAAAGGCTGATGATCAGCCACAGGAGGAAGCGATTACGCCTCCCCCCTGACCACCCCACACCCCTCTCCACCCTCACCCATGTGAGCCTAAACCCCGTGACCACCCTGCCCAGCAAAAACCCCGCCCTCGCCCACACTACCCCCGCAAAAGGACAGTCCCACATGACGTGTCTTATGGACTCGTCACCGCTACAGGTGGCCCGCGGGCACACCGAGGTCCGTGCCAGGCCGTGCCGGTGCATGATCTCCCGCACCGGCAGGCCCTTGTGAAGGCACAGCCAATTCAGGTCTTTGAGACCGTTGTCAAGACCGGGCAGTTGTACTGACGACCAGACCGCGGCGGGTATCCCCACCACGGCCGGCGCACAGACTCCCTGCACCAACTCGGCATACAGGGCCCTCTGACTCAGGCCCAGTACCGGGTCCCTGGCCGCAGGGTGCAGCTTCATCCACTTGGCCGCTTGGCCAAAGTGCCACGGCAGCTGCTCCGCCCGGGGGCCCAGGTTGGACCACTCTATCAAGTGCCTCGCCTGATACGAAAAGAAAAAACGTAGGAAGTGCCCAGAAGGGTGCAGCACCGGACTGGACAACTCTCCCAAAAGAAAACAAACGAACACGCAGTCAAGTTTCAGCGGGAAGTGTGGCACGTCCCTCCCCCCCTGACTCACGGGGGCCAGCATGCGGACCCTCGACACGATCTCGTATCTCCCCCCCCAGAGGAAGCGAAACACGAGCCGCGTCAAGGGCCGCCGCATGCCGGCCGGCATGGGATACACGTAAGCCAGGAAGAGGAGAGTCGGCAACACCTCCATCCTCAGGACCAGTACTTTCCCCACGAATGTCAAAGTCCTGGCCTTCCACAGGGACAACTTCCGCTCGACCGCGGTTAGGCGCCTGGTCCAGTTGGCCGTGGCGCACTGGGCCGCCTGAAAATGCACCCCCAAGATCCGCAGGGGCCCTGCACAGTGAGCCAGCCCCCCTGGTACATCCGTCCTTCCCCTCCAGCGCCCAAAGAACTTCACCGACGACTTGGTGAGGTTAAGCACCGCACCAGAGGCCTTCGTGAAATCTTGGAAGGTCTCCAAGGCTCGGATCAGGCTAGCGTCGCTCCCCAGCAGCAGAGTGGTGTCGTCTGCGTACTGAGTCATCTTGACCCGTAGGCCCCCGCTACCTGGTACCAGTATCCCATCAACACCGGGGTCGGCCCGAATGGCCGCCGCCAGGGGCTCCATATAAAGGATGAACAGCAGGGGTGAGAGCGGGCACCCTTGCCTAACCCCTGAGACCAAGTCAAACCTCTGTCCCAAGTGCCCATTGATAGAAACCGTGCACCCCACGGCCGAGTACAGAGTACTCAGCCACCCGATGAACACGTGCCCTATCCCTAGCCTCTCTAACACCTTAAACAAAAAACCTCTGTGGACCCTATCGAACGCCTTTGCCTGGTCGAGGCCGGCTACCATCAGAGGCAGCCCGCGGTCCCCGGCCCAGGCTATGACGTCCCGGAGCAGCTGGAGATTCCAGCGCACGGACCGGCCCCCTACGCCACAGGTCTGGTCCTCGTGCACGACGCCCGGGAGTGCTGTGCGCAGCCGGTCCGCCAAGACCTTGGCCAACAGTTTGTAGTCCACGCACAGCATGGTCAATGGCCGCCAGTTCCCCAGGTCGGTGCCGTCCCCTCCCTTCGACAGGAGGGACAGCACCCCGTCGGCCATCGACCCTCCCAGGGTCGCCGTGCCGAGGACCTCGGTGAGGACCTCGAGGACCGCCGGCCCGATCACATCCCAAAACTTGAGATAGAACTCGGCCGGCAGCCCATCGAGGCCCGGCACCTTCCGCCGGCCCATGCGCCTCAGTGCTCCCTCCAGCTCCCCAAGGGACAACGGCGCCTCCATGGCCGCCGCCACCTCTGGAGGCGCCCGCCGGGTCAACGCTCTAAGGAAGACCTCGCCATAACCCTCATCTACCTCCCTGGCACTAAACAAAACGCGGTAATAGTCGGTGGCGGCCTCCACCATACGGGCAGGCTCCGCTGCTACGTGGCCCTGGAGGTCCCTCACCCCCGCGAACACTGACCTCCTCTTCGCCGCTTTGACCGAGGCGAAGAAAGAGGCCGAGCACGTCTCATTCTCTTCCAAGAAATCCTGACGCGCCCTCAAGAGGTAGGCGCGAGCACGACGCTCATGGATGACCCTCAAACGGACCTTGAGAGCGGCACACCGCTGCAAGTCGGGGGACACTCCCAGGTTTCCCAAGGAATGCTCCAGCTCAAGTTGGTGCTGCAGCCGTGCGATCTCCGCCCTCAAAGCCTTCGCCTGCCTCCTGCAGTGCCCCTGGATAAAGTCCCTCAGTCGGGCCTTAACAGTCTCCCACCACTCGACCATCCCCGCGTAGAAGGGCTTAAGGCCCACGAGGCCCTGATAGAAGTGGGCCACGGAGTCGCAGAACTCCCGCTCCTCCAAGACCCCCAGGTTGAGGCGCCAGTACCCCCGGCCAAAGACCGGCACCCGGGCCCGCACCGTCAAGAGGACCCCATCATGGTCCGAGAAGAATACAGGGAGCACCCGGCCCGACACCGGTCCCAAAGACCGAGGCAAGAAAACGTAGTCTAAACGCTTCTGGACCCCACGGGAATTACGCCACGTGGGCCCGTCCAAATGAGGGGTAGTGCGCCTCCCCCCATCCACCAAACTATGCCCGCTAAACAAAACCCTCCACGCTGCGACACTCACCTCACCCGTGCCCCCTAACTCAACATTGAAATCCCCCCCTACCACCAACACCCTGTTTGTTGCACAGTGAGGGGCCACACACTCCACCAACTCCCCCCTTGCCACCCTCCCCTGTGGCCCATACACGCAAATCACCCGCATTTTCATTTCCCCCACACAAATATCAGCCCCCATGGCCCTCCCCTGTGATATCATAAAAGACCCCTCCACCCGAACCCCACCGCCCCCAAACAAAATCCCCACCCCTGATGAGTGCACCCCCCCCACACTCCATACAGACCCCCCCCTTCCCCACTCCCGCGTAAACCCCACCACATCACCCCTGTCCCTTAAGTGCACCTCCTGTACAAAACACACAGTGAAATTCAAACCCCCCAAAAACGAAAAAACAGCCGCCCTCTTCACCCTGTCCCTCAATCCCCGCAAATTAAAAGTACAAACAGTGAAAGACATGATACATACATAAAAGAAAAAAAAACCCCAAGACCCCAACCTATCACCCATACAAATCCTCCCCCACCCCACTCCCACTCCCCTCCCCCTCCTCCGTCTCCATCCTTTCCCCCCAGGAGGCCGGCACCGGGTTTGGCTCCCCCTCCTCCTCCCCGCCCTCTATAAAACCCCCACCTAACTCCACCGGGGTGTCGGGCATCGAACTGGGCAGAGTCCGCCCTTGCCCCCTCTCCCCGCTTCGTCTACCCTCCCTCCCCTTCCCCCTCTTACTCCCCGCCCCCCCTGCCACAAACCGCTCACCCTCAGCGAGCGCACTCGCCTTTCGGCGGGGGTTCCTCGACCCCCCCACCTCCCCCCCATCCACTCTGTCCAGGACCAGCTGCAGCTGCCCGAGCCCCGCCGGGCCCGACCCGCCGCCTCCAGCCCTCACCATACCATCCACCTCGCCACCCGACCCTAGCCTCGATTCCCCAGAATCTAGGGTCACCTCCGCCTGCGCCGTCAACTCCTCCAACACCCGCGTCAGCTGCCGCAACCCGTCCATGGTGAGGTCTTCCTCCGGAGAGGACGCGGTGACCTCTTCGTCCGCCGCCTCCCCCCTCTCCTCCGCCGTCTCTGGAGTGACCAGGGCGTCGGGGGCTACGTCCGGAACCTCCGGGGCCTCCTCTGGGGCGACAGGGGCCCCGCCCGGGGCACCAGGGGCGACGCCTGGGGTGACAGGGGCACCAGCCTCCCTTGCTGCGGCTCCCGCATAACTCCTCTCCCGGGCAGGGCACGACCTCATTAGGTGCCCCGCCGCACCACAGCGGTGGCAGGTCTTTGGCACGTGGCAGTTCCGTGCCACGTGCCCCTCCTCACCACACACCCCGCAGCGGGGCCCCCCACATGTCACCTCCGTGTGCCCCACCCGGCGACACCTCCTGCAGCAAGGGGGCTGGCGAGCATAGA
Organism: Osmerus mordax; assembly: GCF_038355195.1. Taxonomy (NCBI): domain Eukaryota; kingdom Metazoa; phylum Chordata; class Actinopteri; order Osmeriformes; family Osmeridae; genus Osmerus; species Osmerus mordax. Next base: position 2,925,575 of record NC_090050.1, on the reverse strand, counting down.
ACAAATAGCCCCTGTCACTCCCGATGGAAAAATAGGCCGGGGGGTGCTGTAGCCCGTCCATCCCCGCTCCGTCCTCACCCAGCAGCATCTGGTACTGGCGCCGCCCCGTCCAGTACCCCAACGAGTCCAGGACGTACCGGGCCCCTGACTTCACGTCCCCATAGCGGCTGAGAAACGCGGCCACCGCCTGCTCCGACACGTTCCCATTATATAAATGGACCGTCACCACCCTAAAATTCTGGCGGTCAAGGTCCACCACCTCATACGACCCAAGGGGCGCCACCGCCCTCTGGGCCCTCACCAAGCCCAGGACGGACGCCGCAATAGCCGCCGTCTTCAGGGTCACATCGAACCCCCTCTCCTGGACGTTGTCCTGTAGACACAGGACCTCCGCCGGCGTCAGTTTTAAAATGGCGATCACCACCTGCCGGGTGAACACCTCTCTCGACAGCCGCGGCACATCCGGGTCCCTCCATGAAAACCGGAGGGAGTTCTTCATACCCGTCCGCGGCCGTCCCATCGGCCTCCCGCCACCAGAGGCGCCACCACCGCCGCCAGCCGGCCCTCCACCACCGCCAAGCGCTCCGCCTCCCGACGCTCCTCCGCCCGGCGCTCCGCCTCCTGGCGCTCCTCCGCCAGGCGCTCCGCCACCTCCCGGTGCTCCGCCGCCAGCCAGCACTCCTCCGCCGCCAAGCGCTCCGCCGCCAGCCTGCACTCCTCCGCCGCCAAGCGCTCCGCCGCCAAGCGCTCCGCCGCCAAGCGCCCCGCCGCCAAGCGCTCCGCCGTCTCCCGACGCTCCTCCGCCAGGCGCTCCGCCGCCTCCCAGACCTTTGTCGCCGCCCGGACCTCCGGCCGCATTGGGGACTCCGCCTCCGTCCCCGGCTCCACCAGATCTGCCAGCCTCCGGCCCCGGAGCATGGGACACACCGTCCCCCCTGGCCTGCAGTCCGCCGGTCAGGGTCCTCCGCAGGATCCCCGCCGCGACCCCAGCCGCTCCCTCCGTGGTCGGGGCAAACCCTCCCACGGCACTCGGCCCAGCGACCATCCCCCCTAAGCACGGTACCGGTGCCCCATACATCGCTCGACTCCCGGTACCGCCAACCCTCCCCGCCCCAGACTCACCGCCGCAGTTCACGTCCGCCTCCAGAATGCCGACTCCAGGTCCACCGCCTCCCGCAATACCGCCGGTTGCCACTGTCGCCTCAATGGCGCTCGATCGCTTGATAAGGCCGCGATGCAGCTTTTGATCTTAGCCAAAAGGCCGAGAAGCGATGACCCCCATTACTCCACGATACCCGCGCACGGCCCCTCAGTACCCTTGCGCTGCTCCACGGTGACGGACGACAACGACGAGACTAGACTAGAGTAGGGGGTGTAGGGGTTAGCAGTAGGGGTAGAGGGGAGGGGTAGAGGGGATGGCGAGGGGGCCGGCCCTCGCGCTTCAACCCCGCCCCAAGACGACTCGACCAGTGACGTGCCGGATATATAGGGGTCGGTGCAGCTGCCTGTCTTGTGCTCGCTACGGCAGCACATCTAATAAAATTGGATCGATACAGAGAAGATTAGCATGGCCCCTGCGAAAGGATGACACGCAAATCCGTGAAGCGTTCCGAATTTTGGATCATCATCATCATTCCACCTTTTAGGGTTAGGGCTAGGGCTAGGGCTAGGGTTAGACCTTGACCGACGACCACCTAGTTGTAAACAAACAAACGATCCCCATTTTATTTTTTGTTTTTTTTTAAGTAAAAGGGCGGGAAAACGGCAGGCCAAAGGAAAAGGGCTTCGCCTCACCGGCGTATTCCTTATTTTTGGGCATTTATTCACTAGTTTGTTTGTTGGTTTGTTGGTTGGTTACGTACGCACGCACGCACGCACGCACGCGCATGCACACTCCTCTAGGGGGGGTAAATATTGGCCAAACGACTGAAAATGATTCCCCTATGGTTTCAAGGAAGATGGGGAAACTGAGCAGTGTATTAACATGAACCGCCAAATGAGGCCAATACCAATGGAATTACACACTTGCTTATTTGACTCGATGGGTTCAATCAGAGCAAGAATGGTCAAGGTAAGTAAGTAAGTACGTTCAAATGAAACGTACATGAAATAACATGGCAAATGAATGAAATCAATTACAAGGCAAACGTGTGTGACAAAAGGAAGGTGGACTCTTAGGTGGACTCTTACCTACACCATCATGATTATTGTAAACCAGAGATGGAAAGCCAGAGGTGAGGAATTACAAGGACAAAGCCAGAGCTGAGGAGAAGGTCTCAGGAGACCGAGAATCCACAGAACAATGCTTGACAATTCCTCTTATGCCCAAGAACAACCCATAAGTCCACATCTTCACTTATGAACGTATGACTCGCAATGCTACAGTAAGTTACACAACGAGATGTGAGAGCCATCAAGTAGAGACTGCTGCGTCCAGCAACTCGAGATTTTAAGCATATGACTGGTGGGGGCATGATGACACCCGGCCTCTCACCTCACTCACCTCACTCACATTCACTCACCTCACTCACATTCACTCACCTCACTCACATTCACTCACCTCACTCACCTCACCCACAGGGTTTCCCTTTGACACGCTTAGAAAGAGTGCACCGTTCCCCGGAGGAGCTGCGATACCGGGGCGATGCGCGGAGCGGACGGAGCGAGCCCTCGTTCCGGCTCCCTGTTTGCAAAAATCTGCTTAATAAGAACTGGTCGCCCCCGTGGGTGACCTATCAGATATTAAACTGACAAGAACAGAAACTACACTTGATCTGAGCCAAAAGGCCGAGAAGCCATGACCCCCATTACTCCACGATACCCGCGCACGGCCCCTCAGTACCCTTGCGCTGCTCCACGGTGACGGACGACAACGACGAGACTAGACTAGAGTAGGGGGTGTAGGGGTTAGCAGTAGGGGTAGAGGGGAGGGGTAGAGGGGATGGCGAGGGGGCCGGCCCTCGCGCTTCAACCCCGCCCCAAGACGACTCGACCAGTGACGTGCCGGATATATAGGGGTCGGTGCAGCTGCCTGTCTTGTGCTCGCTACGGCAGCACATCTAATAAAATTGGATCGATACAGAGAAGATTAGCATGGCCCCTGCGAAAGGATGACACGCAAATCCGTGAAGCGTTCTGAATTTTGGATCATCATCATCATTCCACCTTTTAGGGTTAGGGCTAGGGCTAGGGCTAGGGTTAGACCTTGACCGACGACCACCTAGTTGTAATCAAACAAACGATCCCCATTTTATTTTTTGTTTTTTTTTAAGTAAAAGGGCGGGAAAACGGCAGGCCAAAGGAAAAGGGCTTCGCCTCACCGGCGTATTCCTTATTTTTGGGCATTTATTCACTAGTTTGTTTGTTGGTTTGTTGGTTGGTTACGTACGCACGCACGCACGCACGCGCATGCACACTCCTCTAGGGGGGGTAAATATTGGCCAAACGACTGAAAATGATTCCCCTATGGTTTCAAGGAAGATGGGGAAACTGAGCAGTGTATTAACATGAACCGCCAAATGAGGCCAATACCAATGGAATTACACACTTGCTTATTTGACTCGATGGGTTCAATCAGAGCAAGAATGGTCAAGGTAAGTAAGTAAGTACGTTCAAATGAAACGTACATGAAATAACATGGCAAATGAATGAAATCAATTACAAGGCAAACGTGTGTGACAAAAGGAAGGTGGACTCTTAGGTGGACTCTTACCTACACCATCATGATTATTGTAAACCAGAGATGGAAAGCCAGAGGTGAGGAATTACAAGGACAAAGCCAGAGCTGAGGAGAAGGTCTCAGGAGACCGAGAATCCACAGAACAATGCTTGACAATTCCTCTTATGCCCAAGAACAACCCATAAGTCCACATCTTCACTTATGAACGTATGACTCGCAATGCTACAGTAAGTTACACAACGAGATGTGAGAGCCATCAAGTAGAGACTGCTGCGTCCAGCAACTCGAGATTTTAAGCATATGACTGGTGGGGGCATGATGACACCCGGCCTCTCACCTCACTCACATTCACTCACCTCACTCACATTCACTCACCTCACCCACAGGGTTTCCCTTTGACACGCTTAGAAAGAGTGCACCGTTCCCCGGAGGAGCTGCGATACCGGGGCGATGCGCGGAGCGGACGGAGCGAGCCCTCGTTCCGGCTCCCTGTTTGCAAAAATCTGCTTAATAAGAACTGGTCGCCCCCGTGGGTGACCTATCAGATATTAAACTGACAAGAACAGAAACTACACTTGATCTGAGCCAAAAGGCCGAGAAGCGATGACCCCCATTACTCCACGATACCCGCGCACGGCCCCTCAGTACCCTTGCGCTGCTCCACGGTGACGGACGACAACGACGAGACTAGACTAGAGTAGGGGGTGTAGGGGTTAGCAGTAGGGGTAGAGGGGAGGGGTAGAGGGGATGGCGAGGGGGCCGGCCCTCGCGCTTCAACCCCGCCCCAAGACGACTCGACCAGTGACGTGCCGGATATATAGGGGTCGGTGCAGCTGCCTGTCTTGTGCTCGCTACGGCAGCACATCTAATAAAATTGGATCGATACAGAGAAGATTAGCATGGCCCCTGCGAAAGGATGACACGCAAATCCGTGAAGCGTTCCGAATTTTGGATCATCATCATCATTCCACCTTTTAGGGTTAGGGCTAGGGCTAGGGCTAGGGTTAGACCTTGACCGACGACCACCTAGTTGTAAACAAACAAACGATCCCCAATTTTTTTTTTGTTTTTTTGTTTTTTTTTAAGTAAAAGGGCGGGAAAACGGCAGGCCAAAGGAAAAGGGCTTCGCCTCACCGGCGTATTCCTTATTTTTGGGCATTTATTCACTAGTTTGTTTGTTGGTTTGTTGGTTGGTTACGTACGCACGCACGCACGCGCATGCACACTCCTCTAGGGGGGGTAAATATTGGCCAAACGACTGAAAATGATTCCCCTATGGTTTCAAGGAAGATGGGGAAACTGAGCAGTGTATTAACATGAACCGCCAAATGAGGCCAATACCAATGGAATTACACACTTGCTTATTTGACTCGATGGGTTCAATCAGAGCAAGAATGGTCAAGGTAAGTAAGTAAGTACGTTCAAATGAAACGTACATGAAATAACATGGCAAATGAATGAAATCAATTACAAGGCAAACGTGTGTGACAAAAGGAAGGTGGACTCTTAGGTGGACTCTTACCTACACCATCATGATTATTGTAAACCAGAGATGGAAAGCCAGAGGTGAGGAATTACAAGGACAAAGCCAGAGCTGAGGAGAAGGTCTCAGGAGACCGAGAATCCACAGAACAATGCTTGACAATTCCTCTTATGCCCAAGAACAACCCATAAGTCCACATCTTCACTTATGAACGTATGACTCGCAATGCTACAGTAAGTTACACAACGAGATGTGAGAGCCATCCAGTAGAGAGTGCTGCGTCCAGCAACTCGAGATTTTAAGCATATGACTGGTGGGGGTATGATGACACCCGGCCTCTCACCTCACTCACCTCACCCACAGGGTTTCCCTTTGACACGCTTAGAAAGAGTGCACCGTTCCCCGGAGGAGCTGCGATACCGGGGCGATGCGCGGAGCGGACGGAGCGAGCCCTCGTTCCGGCTCCCTGTTTGCAAAAATCTGCTTAATAAGAACTGGTCGCCCCCGTGGGTGACCTATCAGATATTAAACTGACAAGAACAGAAACTACACTTGATCTGAGCCAAAAGGCCGAGAAGCGATGACCCCCATTACTCCACGATACCCGCGCACGGCCCCTCAGTACCCTTGCGCTGCTCCACGGTGACGGACGACAACGACGAGACTAGACTAGAGTAGGGGGTGTAGGGGTTAGCAGTAGGGGTAGAGGGGAGGGGTAGAGGGGATGGCGAGGGGGCCGGCCCTCGCGCTTCAACCCCGCCCCAAGACGACTTGACCAGTGACGTGCCGGATATATAGGGGTCGGTGCAGCTGCCTGTCTTGTGCTCGCTACGGCAGCACATCTAATAAAATTGGATCGATACAGAGAAGATTAGCATGGCCCCTGCGAAAGGATGACACGCAAATCCGTGAAGCGTTCCGAATTTTGGATCATCATCATCATTCCACCTTTTAGGGTTAGGGCTAGGGCTAGGGCTAGGGTTAGACCTTGACCGACGACCACCTAGTTGTAAACAAACAAACGATCCCCAATTTTTTTTTTGTTTTTTTGTTTTTTTTTAAGTAAAAGGGCGGGAAAACGGCAGGCCAAAGGAAAAGGGCTTCGCCTCACCGGCGTATTCCTTATTTTTGGGCATTTATTCACTAGTTTGTTTGTTGGTTTGTTGGTTGGTTACGTACGCACGCACGCACGCGCATGCACACTCCTCTAGGGGGGGTAAATATTGGCCAAACGACTGAAAATGATTCCCCTATGGTTTCAAGGAAGATGGGGAAACTGAGCAGTGTATTAACATGAACCGCCAAATGAGGCCAATACCAATGGAATTACACACTTGCTTATTTGACTCGATGGGTTCAATCAGAGCAAGAATGGTCAAGGTAAGTAAGTAAGTACGTTCAAATGAAACGTACATGAAATAACATGGCAAATGAATGAAATCAATTACAAGGCAAACGTGTGTGACAAAAGGAAGGTGGACTCTTAGGTGGACTCTTACCTACACCATCATGATTATTGTAAACCAGAGATGGAAAGCCAGAGGTGAGGAATTACAAGGACAAAGCCAGAGCTGAGGAGAAGGTCTCAGGAGACCGAGAATCCACAGAACAATGCTTGACAATTCCTCTTATGCCCAAGAACAACCCATAAGTCCACATCTTCACTTATGAACGTATGACTCGCAATGCTACAGTAAGTTACACAACGAGATGTGAGAGCCATCAAGTAGAGACTGCTGCGTCCAGCAACTCGAGATTTTAAGCATATGACTGGTGGGGGCATGATGACACCCGGCCTCTCACCTCACTCACCTCACTCACATTCACTCACCTCACTCACATTCACTCACCTCACTCACATTCACTCACCTCACTCACCTCACCCACAGGGTTTCCCTTTGACACGCTTAGAAAGAGTGCACCGTTCCCCGGAGGAGCTGCGATACCGGGGCGATGCGCGGAGCGGACGGAGCGAGCCCTCGTTCCGGCTCCCTGTTTGCAAAAATCTGCTTAATAAGAACTGGTCGCCCCCGTGGGTGACCTATCAGATATTAAACTGACAAGAACAGAAACTACACTTGATCTGAGCCAAAAGGCCGAGAAGCCATGACCCCCATTACTCCACGATACCCGCGCACGGCCCCTCAGTACCCTTGCGCTGCTCCACGGTGACGGACGACAACGACGAGACTAGACTAGAGTAGGGGGTGTAGGGGTTAGCAGTAGGGGTAGAGGGGAGGGGTAGAGGGGATGGCGAGGGGGCCGGCCCTCGCGCTTCAACCCCGCCCCAAGACGACTCGACCAGTGACGTGCCGGATATATAGGGGTCGGTGCAGCTGCCTGTCTTGTGCTCGCTACGGCAGCACATCTAATAAAATTGGATCGATACAGAGAAGATTAGCATGGCCCCTGCGAAAGGATGACACGCAAATCCGTGAAGCGTTCCGAATTTTGGATCATCATCATCATTCCACCTTTTAGGGTTAGGGCTAGGGCTAGGGCTAGGGTTAGACCTTGACCGACGACCACCTAGTTGTAAACAAACAAACGATCCCCAATTTTTTTTTTGTTTTTTTGTTTTTTTTTAAGTAAAAGGGCGGGAAAACGGCAGGCCAAAGGAAAAGGGCTTCGCCTCACCGGCGTATTCCTTATTTTTGGGCATTTATTCACTAGTTTGTTTGTTGGTTTGTTGGTTGGTTACGTACGCACGCACGCACGCGCATGCACACTCCTCTAGGGGGGGTAAATATTGGCCAAACGACTGAAAATGATTCCCCTATGGTTTCAAGGAAGATGGGGAAACTGAGCAGTGTATTAACATGAACCGCCAAATGAGGCCAATACCAATGGAATTACACACTTGCTTATTTGACTCGATGGGTTCAATCAGAGCAAGAATGGTCAAGGTAAGTAAGTAAGTACGTTCAAATGAAACGTACATGAAATAACATGGCAAATGAATGAAATCAATTACAAGGCAAACGTGTGTGACAAAAGGAAGGTGGACTCTTAGGTGGACTCTTACCTACACCATCATGATTATTGTAAACCAGAGATGGAAAGCCAGAGGTGAGGAATTACAAGGACAAAGCCAGAGCTGAGGAGAAGGTCTCAGGAGACCGAGAATCCACAGAACAATGCTTGACAATTCCTCTTATGCCCAAGAACAACCCATAAGTCCACATCTTCACTTATGAACGTATGACTCGCAATGCTACAGTAAGTTACACAACGAGATGTGAGAGCCATCAAGTAGAGACTGCTGCGTCCAGCAACTCGAGATTTTAAGCATATGACTGGTGGGGGCATGATGACACCCGGCCTCTCACCTCACTCACATTCACTCACCTCACTCACATTCACTCACCTCACTCACATTCACTCACCTCACCCACAGGGTTTCCCTTTGACACGCTTAGAAAGAGTGCACCGTTCCCCGGAGGAGCTGCGATACCGGGGCGATGCGCGGAGCGGACGGAGCGAGCCCTCGTTCCGGCTCCCTGTTTGCAAAAATCTGCTTAATAAGAACTGGTCGCCCCCGTGGGTGACCTATCAGATATTAAACTGACAAGAACAGAAACTACACTTGATCTGAGCCAAAAGGCCGAGAAGCGATGACCCCCATTACTCCACGATACCCGCGCACGGCCCCTCAGTACCCTTGCGCTGCTCCACGGTGACGGACGACAACGACGAGACTAGAGTAGGGGGTGTAGGGGTTAGCAGTAGGGGTAGAGGGGAGGGGTAGAGGGGATGGCGAGGGGGCCGGCCCTCGCGCTTCAACCCCGCCCCAAGACGACTCGACCAGTGACGTGCCGGATATATAGGGGTCGGTGCAGCTGCCTGTCTTGTGCTCGCTACGGCAGCACATCTAATAAAATTGGATCGATACAGAGAAGATTAGCATGGCCCCTGCGAAAGGATGACACGCAAATCCGTGAAGCGTTCCGAATTTTGGATCATCATCATCATTCCACCTTTTAGGGTTAGGGCTAGGGCTAGGGTTAGACCTTGACCGACGACCACCTAGTTGTAAACAAACAAACGATCCCCAATTTTTTTTTTGTTTTTTGTTTTTTTTTAAGTAAAAGGGCGGGAAAACGGCAGGCCAAAGGAAAAGGGCTTCGCCTCACCGGCGTATTCCTTATTTTTGGGCATTTATTCACTAGTTTGTTTGTTGGTTTGTTGGTTGGTTACGTACGCACGCACGCACGCACGCGCATGCACACTCCTCTAGGGGGGGTAAATATTGGCCAAACGACTGAAAATGATTCCCCTATGGTTTCAAGGAAGATGGGGAAACTGAGCAGTGTATTAACATGAACCGCCAAATGAGGCCAATACCAATGGAATTACACACTTGCTTATTTGACTCGATGGGTTCAATCAGAGCAAGAATGGTCAAGGTAAGTAAGTAAGTACGTTCAAATGAAACGTACATGAAATAACATGGCAAATGAATGAAATCAATTACAAGGCAAACGTGTGTGACAAAAGGAAGGTGGACTCTTAGGTGGACTCTTACCTACACCATCATGATTATTGTAAACCAGAGATGGAAAGCCAGAGGTGAGGAATTACAAGGACAAAGCCAGAGCTGAGGAGAAGGTCTCAGGAGACCGAGAATCCACAGAACAATGCTTGACAATTCCTCTTATGCCCAAGAACAACCCATAAGTCCACATCTTCACTTATGAACGTATGACTCGCAATGCTACAGTAAGTTACACAACGAGATGTGAGAGCCATCAAGTAGAGACTGCTGCGTCCAGCAACTCGAGATTTTAAGCATATGACTGGTGGGGGCATGATGACACCCGGCCTCTCACCTCACTCACATTCACTCACCTCACTCACATTCACTCACCTCACCCACAGGGTTTCCCTTTGACACGCTTAGAAAGAGTGCACCGTTCCCCGGAGGAGCTGCGATACCGGGGCGATGCGCGGAGCGGACGGAGCGAGCCCTCGTTCCGGCTCCCTGTTTGCAAAAATCTGCTTAATAAGAACTGGTCGCCCCCGTGGGTGACCTATCAGATATTAAACTGACAAGAACAGAAACTACACTTGATCTGAGCCAAAAGGCCGAGAAGCGATGACCCCCATTACTCCACGATACCCGCGCACGGCCCCTCAGTACCCTTGCGCTGCTCCACGGTGACGGACGACAACGACGAGACTAGACTAGAGTAGGGGGTGTAGGGGTTAGCAGTAGGGGTAGAGGGGAGGGGTAGAGGGGATGGCGAGGGGGCCGGCCCTCGCGCTTCAACCCCGCCCCAAGACGACTCGACCAGTGACGTGCCGGATATATAGGGGTCGGTGCAGCTGCCTGTCTTGTGCTCGCTACGGCAGCACATCTAATAAAATTGGATCGATACAGAGAAGATTAGCATGGCCCCTGCGAAAGGATGACACGCAAATCCGTGAAGCGTTCCGAATTTTGGATCATCATCATCATTCCACCTTTTAGGGTTAGGGCTAGGGCTAGGGCTAGGGCTAGGGTTAGACCTTGACCGACGACCACCTAGTTGTAAACAAACAAACGATCCCCATTTTATTTTTTGTTTTTTTTTAAGTAAAAGGGCGGGAAAACGGCAGGCCAAAGGAAAAGGGCTTCGCCTCACCGGCGTATTCCTTATTTTTGGGCATTTATTCACTAGTTTGTTTGTTGGTTTGTTGGTTGGTTACGTACGCACGCACGCACGCGCATGCACACTCCTCTAGGGGGGGTAAATATTGGCCAAACGACTGAAAATGATTCCCCTATGGTTTCAAGGAAGATGGGGAAACTGAGCAGTGTATTAACATGAACCGCCAAATGAGGCCAATACCAATGGAATTACACACTTGCTTATTTGACTCGATGGGTTCAATCAGAGCAAGAATGGTCAAGGTAAGTAAGTAAGTACGTTCAAATGAAACGTACATGAAATAACATGGCAAATGAATGAAATCAATTACAAGGCAAACGTGTGTGACAAAAGGAAGGTGGACTCTTAGGTGGACTCTTACCTACACCATCATGATTATTGTAAACCAGAGATGGAAAGCCAGAGGTGAGGAATTACAAGGACAAAGCCAGAGCTGAGGAGAAGGTCTCAGGAGACCGAGAATCCACAGAACAATGCTTGACAATTCCTCTTATGCCCAAGAACAACCCATAAGTCCACATCTTCACTTATGAACGTATGACTCGCAATGCTACAGTAAGTTACACAACGAGATGTGAGAGCCATCAAGTAGAGACTGCTGCGTCCAGCAACTCGAGATTTTAAGCATATGACTGGTGGGGGCATGATGACACCCGGCCTCTCACCTCACTCACATTCACTCACCTCACTCACATTCACTCACCTCACCCACAGGGTTTCCCTTTGACACGCTTAGAAAGAGTGCACCGTTCCCCGGAGGAGCTGCGATACCGGGGCGATGCGCGGAGCGGACGGAGCGAGCCCTCGTTCCGGCTCCCTGTTTGCAAAAATCTGCTTAATAAGAACTGGTCGCCCCCGTGGGTGACCTATCAGATATTAAACTGACAAGAACAGAAACTACACTTGATCTGAGCCAAAAGGCCGAGAAGCGATGACCCCCATTACTCCACGATACCCGCGCACGGCCCCTCAGTACCCTTGCGCTGCTCCACGGTGACGGACGACAACGACGAGACTAGACTAGAGTAGGGGGTGTAGGGGTTAGCAGTAGGGGTAGAGGGGAGGGGTAGAGGGGATGGCGAGGGGGCCGGCCCTCGCGCTTCAACCCCGCCCCAAGACGACTCGACCAGTGACGTGCCGGATATATAGGGGTCGGTGCAGCTGCCTGTCTTGTGCTCGCTACGGCAGCACATCTAATAAAATTGGATCGATACAGAGAAGATTAGCATGGCCCCTGCGAAAGGATGACACGCAAATCCGTGAAGCGTTCCGAATTTTGGATCATCATCATCATTCCACCTTTTAGGGTTAGGGCTAGGGCTAGGGTTAGACCTTGACCGACGACCACCTAGTTGTAAACAAACAAACGATCCCCAATTTTTTTTTTGTTTTTTTGTTTTTTTTTAAGTAAAAGGGCGGGAAAACGGCAGGCCAAAGGAAAAGGGCTTCGCCTCACCGGCGTATTCCTTATTTTTGGGCATTTATTCACTAGTTTGTTTGTTGGTTTGTTGGTTGGTTACGTACGCACGCACGCACGCACGCGCATGCACACTCCTCTAGGGGGGGTAAATATTGGCCAAACGACTGAAAATGATTCCCCTATGGTTTCAAGGAAGATGGGGAAACTGAGCAGTGTATTAACATGAACCGCCAAATGAGGCCAATACCAATGGAATTACACACTTGCTTATTTGACTCGATGGGTTCAATCAGAGCAAGAATGGTCAAGGTAAGTAAGTAAGTACGTTCAAATGAAACGTACATGAAATAACATGGCAAATGAATGAAATCAATTACAAGGCAAACGTGTGTGACAAAAGGAAGGTGGACTCTTAGGTGGACTCTTACCTACACCATCATGATTATTGTAAACCAGAGATGGAAAGCCAGAGGTGAGGAATTACAAGGACAAAGCCAGAGCTGAGGAGAAGGTCTCAGGAGACCGAGAATCCACAGAACAATGCTTGACAATTCCTCTTATGCCCAAGAACAACCCATAAGTCCACATCTTCACTTATGAACGTATGACTCGCAATGCTACAGTAAGTTACACAACGAGATGTGAGAGCCATCAAGTAGAGACTGCTGCGTCCAGCAACTCGAGATTTTAAGCATATGACTGGTGGGGGCATGATGACACCCGGCCTCTCACCTCACTCACATTCACTCACCTCACTCACATTCACTCACCTCACTCACATTCACTCACCTCACCCACAGGGTTTCCCTTTGACACGCTTAGAAAGAGTGCACCGTTCCCCGGAGGAGCTGCGATACCGGGGCGATGCGCGGAGCGGACGGAGCGAGCCCTCGTTCCGGCTCCCTGTTTGCAAAAATCTGCTTAATAAGAACTGGTCGCCCCCGTGGGTGACCTATCAGATATTAAACTGACAAGAACAGAAACTACACTTGATCTGAGCCAAAAGGCCGAGAAGCGATGACCCCCATTACTCCACGATACCCGCGCACGGCCCCTCAGTACCCTTGCGCTGCTCCACGGTGACGGACGACAACGACGAGACTAGACTAGAGTAGGGGGTGTAGGGGTTAGCAGTAGGGGTAGAGGGGAGGGGTAGAGGGGATGGCGAGGGGGCCGGCCCTCGCGCTTCAACCCCGCCCCAAGACGACTCGACCAGTGACGTGCCGGATATATAGGGGTCGGTGCAGCTGCCTGTCTTGTGCTCGCTACGGCAGCACATCTAATAAAATTGGATCGATACAGAGAAGATTAGCATGGCCCCTGCGAAAGGATGACACGCAAATCCGTGAAGCGTTCTGAATTTTGGATCATCATCATCATTCCACCTTTTAGGGTTAGGGCTAGGGCTAGGGTTAGACCTTGACCGACGACCACCTAGTTGTAAACAAACAAACGATCCCCATTTTTTTTTTTTTTTTTTGTTTTTTTTTAAGTAAAAGGGCGGGAAAACGGCAGGCCAAAGGAAAAGGGCTTCGCCTCACCGGCGTATTCCTTATTTTTGGGCATTTATTCACTAGTTTGTTTGTTGGTTTGTTGGTTGGTTACGTACGCACGCACGCACGCGCATGCACACTCCTCTAGGGGGGGTAAATATTGGCCAAACGACTGAAAATGATTCCCCTATGGTTTCAAGGAAGATGGGGAAACTGAGCAGTGTATTAACATGAACCGCCAAATGAGGCCAATACCAATGGAATTACACACTTGCTTATTTGACTCGATGGGTTCAATCAGAGCAAGAATGGTCAAGGTAAGTAAGTAAGTACGTTCAAATGAAACGTACATGAAATAACATGGCAAATGAATGAAATCAATTACAAGGCAAACGTGTGTGACAAAAGGAAGGTGGACTCTTAGGTGGACTCTTACCTACACCATCATGATTATTGTAAACCAGAGATGGAAAGCCAGAGGTGAGGAATTACAAGGACAAAGCCAGAGCTGAGGAGAAGGTCTCAGGAGACCGAGAATCCACAGAACAATGCTTGACAATTCCTCTTATGCCCAAGAACAACCCATAAGTCCACATCTTCACTTATGAACGTATGACTCGCAATGCTACAGTAAGTTACACAACGAGATGTGAGAGCCATCAAGTAGAGACTGCTGCGTCCAGCAACTCGAGATTTTAAGCATATGACTGGTGGGGGCATGATGACACCCGGCCTCTCACCTCACTCACATTCACTCACCTCACTCACATTCACTCACCTCACCCACAGGGTTTCCCTTTGACACGCTTAGAAAGAGTGCACCGTTCCCCGGAGGAGCTGCGATACCGGGGCGATGCGCGGAGCGGACGGAGCGAGCCCTCGTTCCGGCTCCCTGTTTGCAAAAATCTGCTTAATAAGAACTGGTCGCCCCCGTGGGTGACCTATCAGATATTAAACTGACAAGAACAGAAACTACACTTGATCTGAGCCAAAAGGCCGAGAAGCGATGACCCCCATTACTCCACGATACCCGCGCACGGCCCCTCAGTACCCTTGCGCTGCTCCACGGTGACGGACGACAACGACGAGACTAGACTAGAGTAGGGGGTGTAGGGGTTAGCAGTAGGGGTAGAGGGGAGGGGTAGAGGGGATGGCGAGGGGGCCGGCCCTCGCGCTTCAACCCCGCCCCAAGACGACTCGACCAGTGACGTGCCGGATATATAGGGGTCGGTGCAGCTGCCTGTCTTGTGCTCGCTACGGCAGCACATCTAATAAAATTGGATCGATACAGAGAAGATTAGCATGGCCCCTGCGAAAGGATGACACGCAAATCCGTGAAGCGTTCCGAATTTTGGATCATCATCATCATTCCACCTTTTAGGGTTAGGGCTAGGGCTAGGGCTAGGGTTAGACCTTGACCGACGACCACCTAGTTGTAAACAAACAAACGATCCCCAATTTTTTTTTTGTTTTTTTGTTTTTTTTTAAGTAAAAGGGCGGGAAAACGGCAGGCCAAAGGAAAAGGGCTTCGCCTCACCGGCGTATTCCTTATTTTTGGGCATTTATTCACTAGTTTGTTTGTTGGTTTGTTGGTTGGTTACGTACGCACGCACGCACGCACGCACGCGCATGCACACTCCTCTAGGGGGGGTAAATATTGGCCAAACGACTGAAAATGATTCCCCTATGGTTTCAAGGAAGATGGGGAAACTGAGCAGTGTATTAACATGAACCGCCAAATGAGGCCAATACCAATGGAATTACACACTTGCTTATTTGACTCGATGGGTTCAATCAGAGCAAGAATGGTCAAGGTAAGTAAGTAAGTACGTTCAAATGAAACGTACATGAAATAACATGGCAAATGAATGAAATCAATTACAAGGCAAACGTGTGTGACAAAAGGAAGGTGGACTCTTAGGTGGACTCTTACCTACACCATCATGATTATTGTAAACCAGAGATGGAAAGCCAGAGGTGAGGAATTACAAGGACAAAGCCAGAGCTGAGGAGAAGGTCTCAGGAGACCGAGAATCCACAGAACAATGCTTGACAATTCCTCTTATGCCCAAGAACAACCCATAAGTCCACATCTTCACTTATGAACGTATGACTCGCAATGCTACAGTAAGTTACACAACGAGATGTGAGAGCCATCAAGTAGAGACTGCTGCGTCCAGCAACTCGAGATTTTAAGCATATGACTGGTGGGGGCATGATGACACCCGGCCTCTCACCTCACTCACATTCACTCACCTCACTCACATTCACTCACCTCACCCACAGGGTTTCCCTTTGACACGCTTAGAAAGAGTGCACCGTTCCCCGGAGGAGCTGCGATACCGGGGCGATGCGCGGAGCGGACGGAGCGAGCCCTCGTTCCGGCTCCCTGTTTGCAAAAATCTGCTTAATAAGAACTGGTCGCCCCCGTGGGTGACCTATCAGATATTAAACTGACAAGAACAGAATTTTTTTAGTTTTAAAAGTTTTATTCACAACAGACACAACACAAGAAAGGCGTGGGGCCTAAACCCCACTCACCCAACCGACACTGTCCGCACAAACCCCAATCCCCATATACACCCTCATAGACACCACAATAAACCCTCGCCCTTCCCAAAAACCCCCACACCCCCAGCCCCTTACACACACAAGTGAAATCCTTAAATAAAACAAATAATAGGAATAACAGGAAACAATAAACGCACCCCAACCACCCGTAGTGGCAATACACAAAATCTGAGGCTTCACACAGGGGCAGGGTACACAGGGACACAATCAGGACCTCACTGGGCCAAAGGCCACGCTCAGGGCCAATCCCAGCAAAACACAAAAAACACAGCCAGGGTGACCCTCCCACACAAAAACCAACACCACCCAAAAAAACCCCGCCCCTCACAGGAGGCCAAGACCCCCCTTCCACCTCTCTCTGGCCGCGTGCATCCCCCACCTCCTCACATCCACCCCCACCCTCACCCGTAGACTATCCTCCACCCTCTTAACACACCCCTCCACCCCCCAGTCCACCCCTCTCTGCACCCACTCCTTCCTCGCCTGCCACAACACCCGTTTAAAAAGGCTGATGATCAGCCACAGGAGGAAGCGATTACGCCTCCCCCCTGACCACCCCACACCCCTCTCCACCCTCACCCATGTGAGCCTAAACCCCGTGACCACCCTGCCCAGCAAAAACCCCGCCCTCGCCCACACTACCCCCGCAAAAGGACAGTCCCACATGACGTGTCTTATGGACTCGTCACCGCTACAGGTGGCCCGCGGGCACACCGAGGTCCGTGCCAGGCCGTGCCGGTGCATGATCTCCCGCACCGGCAGGCCCTTGTGAAGGCACAGCCAATTCAGGTCTTTGAGACCGTTGTCAAGACCGGGCAGTTGTACTGACGACCAGACCGCGGCGGGTATCCCCACCACGGCCGGCGCACAGACTCCCTGCACCAACTCGGCATACAGGGCCCTCTGACTCAGGCCCAGTACCGGGTCCCTGGCCGCAGGGTGCAGCTTCATCCACTTGGCCGCTTGGCCAAAGTGCCACGGCAGCTGCTCCGCCCGGGGGCCCAGGTTGGACCACTCTATCAAGTGCCTCGCCTGATACGAAAAGAAAAAACGTAGGAAGTGCCCAGAAGGGTGCAGCACCGGACTGGACAACTCTCCCAAAAGAAAACAAACGAACACGCAGTCAAGTTTCAGCGGGAAGTGTGGCACGTCCCTCCCCCCCTGACTCACGGGGGCCAGCATGCGGACCCTCGACACGATCTCGTATCTCCCCCCCCAGAGGAAGCGAAACACGAGCCGCGTCAAGGGCCGCCGCATGCCGGCCGGCATGGGATACACGTAAGCCAGGAAGAGGAGAGTCGGCAACACCTCCATCCTCAGGACCAGTACTTTCCCCACGAATGTCAAAGTCCTGGCCTTCCACAGGGACAACTTCCGCTCGACCGCGGTTAGGCGCCTGGTCCAGTTGGCCGTGGCGCACTGGGCCGCCTGAAAATGCACCCCCAAGATCCGCAGGGGCCCTGCACAGTGAGCCAGCCCCCCTGGTACATCCGTCCTTCCCCTCCAGCGCCCAAAGAACTTCACCGACGACTTGGTGAGGTTAAGCACCGCACCAGAGGCCTTCGTGAAATCTTGGAAGGTCTCCAAGGCTCGGATCAGGCTAGCGTCGCTCCCCAGCAGCAGAGTGGTGTCGTCTGCGTACTGAGTCATCTTGACCCGTAGGCCCCCGCTACCTGGTACCAGTATCCCATCAACACCGGGGTCGGCCCGAATGGCCGCCGCCAGGGGCTCCATATAAAGGATGAACAGCAGGGGTGAGAGCGGGCACCCTTGCCTAACCCCTGAGACCAAGTCAAACCTCTGTCCCAAGTGCCCATTGATAGAAACCGTGCACCCCACGGCCGAGTACAGAGTACTCAGCCACCCGATGAACACGTGCCCTATCCCTAGCCTCTCTAACACCTTAAACAAAAAACCTCTGTGGACCCTATCGAACGCCTTTGCCTGGTCGAGGCCGGCTACCATCAGAGGCAGCCCGCGGTCCCCGGCCCAGGCTATGACGTCCCGGAGCAGCTGGAGATTCCAGCGCACGGACCGGCCCCCTACGCCACAGGTCTGGTCCTCGTGCACGACGCCCGGGAGTGCTGTGCGCAGCCGGTCCGCCAAGACCTTGGCCAACAGTTTGTAGTCCACGCACAGCATGGTCAATGGCCGCCAGTTCCCCAGGTCGGTGCCGTCCCCTCCCTTCGACAGGAGGGACAGCACCCCGTCGGCCATCGACCCTCCCAGGGTCGCCGTGCCGAGGACCTCGGTGAGGACCTCGAGGACCGCCGGCCCGATCACATCCCAAAACTTGAGATAGAACTCGGCCGGCAGCCCATCGAGGCCCGGCACCTTCCGCCGGCCCATGCGCCTCAGTGCTCCCTCCAGCTCCCCAAGGGACAACGGCGCCTCCATGGCCGCCGCCACCTCTGGAGGCGCCCGCCGGGTCAACGCTCTAAGGAAGACCTCGCCATAACCCTCATCTACCTCCCTGGCACTAAACAAAACGCGGTAATAGTCGGTGGCGGCCTCCACCATACGGGCAGGCTCCGCTGCTACGTGGCCCTGGAGGTCCCTCACCCCCGCGAACACTGACCTCCTCTTCGCCGCTTTGACCGAGGCGAAGAAAGAGGCCGAGCACGTCTCATTCTCTTCCAAGAAATCCTGACGCGCCCTCAAGAGGTAGGCGCGAGCACGACGCTCATGGATGACCCTCAAACGGACCTTGAGAGCGGCACACCGCTGCAAGTCGGGGGACACTCCCAGGTTTCCCAAGGAATGCTCCAGCTCAAGTTGGTGCTGCAGCCGTGCGATCTCCGCCCTCAAAGCCTTCGCCTGCCTCCTGCAGTGCCCCTGGATAAAGTCCCTCAGTCGGGCCTTAACAGTCTCCCACCACTCGACCATCCCCGCGTAGAAGGGCTTAAGGCCCACGAGGCCCTGATAGAAGTGGGCCACGGAGTCGCAGAACTCCCGCTCCTCCAAGACCCCCAGGTTGAGGCGCCAGTACCCCCGGCCAAAGACCGGCACCCGGGCCCGCACCGTCAAGAGGACCCCATCATGGTCCGAGAAGAATACAGGGAGCACCCGGCCCGACACCGGTCCCAAAGACCGAGGCAAGAAAACGTAGTCTAAACGCTTCTGGACCCCACGGGAATTACGCCACGTGGGCCCGTCCAAATGAGGGGTAGTGCGCCTCCCCCCATCCACCAAACTATGCCCGCTAAACAAAACCCTCCACGCTGCGACACTCACCTCACCCGTGCCCCCTAACTCAACATTGAAATCCCCCCCTACCACCAACACCCTGTTTGTTGCACAGTGAGGGGCCACACACTCCACCAACTCCCCCCTTGCCACCCTCCCCTGTGGCCCATACACGCAAATCACCCGCATTTTCATTTCCCCCACACAAATATCAGCCCCCATGGCCCTCCCCTGTGATATCATAAAAGACCCCTCCACCCGAACCCCACCGCCCCCAAACAAAATCCCCACCCCTGATGAGTGCACCCCCCCCACACTCCATACAGACCCCCCCCTTCCCCACTCCCGCGTAAACCCCACCACATCACCCCTGTCCCTTAAGTGCACCTCCTGTACAAAACACACAGTGAAATTCAAACCCCCCAAAAACGAAAAAACAGCCGCCCTCTTCACCCTGTCCCTCAATCCCCGCAAATTAAAAGTACAAACAGTGAAAGACATGATACATACATAAAAGAAAAAAAAACCCCAAGACCCCAACCTATCACCCATACAAATCCTCCCCCACCCCACTCCCACTCCCCTCCCCCTCCTCCGTCTCCATCCTTTCCCCCCAGGAGGCCGGCACCGGGTTTGGCTCCCCCTCCTCCTCCCCGCCCTCTATAAAACCCCCACCTAACTCCACCGGGGTGTCGGGCATCGAACTGGGCAGAGTCCGCCCTTGCCCCCTCTCCCCGCTTCGTCTACCCTCCCTCCCCTTCCCCCTCTTACTCCCCGCCCCCCCTGCCACAAACCGCTCACCCTCAGCGAGCGCACTCGCCTTTCGGCGGGGGTTCCTCGACCCCCCCACCTCCCCCCCATCCACTCTGTCCAGGACCAGCTGCAGCTGCCCGAGCCCCGCCGGGCCCGACCCGCCGCCTCCAGCCCTCACCATACCATCCACCTCGCCACCCGACCCTAGCCTCGATTCCCCAGAATCTAGGGTCACCTCCGCCTGCGCCGTCAACTCCTCCAACACCCGCGTCAGCTGCCGCAACCCGTCCATGGTGAGGTCTTCCTCCGGAGAGGACGCGGTGACCTCTTCGTCCGCCGCCTCCCCCCTCTCCTCCGCCGTCTCTGGAGTGACCAGGGCGTCGGGGGCTACGTCCGGAACCTCCGGGGCCTCCTCTGGGGCGACAGGGGCCCCGCCCGGGGCACCAGGGGCGACGCCTGGGGTGACAGGGGCACCAGCCTCCCTTGCTGCGGCTCCCGCATAACTCCTCTCCCGGGCAGGGCACGACCTCATTAGGTGCCCCGCCGCACCACAGCGGTGGCAGGTCTTTGGCACGTGGCAGTTCCGTGCCACGTGCCCCTCCTCACCACACACCCCGCAGCGGGGCCCCCCACATGTCACCTCCGTGTGCCCCACCCGGCGACACCTCCTGCAGCAAGGGGGCTGGCGAGCATAGAACAAATAGCCCCTGTCACTCCCGATGGAAAAATAGGCCGGGGGGTGCTGTAGCCCGTCCATCCCCGCTCCGTCCTCACCCAGCAGCATCTGGTACTGGCGCCGCCCCGTCCAGTACCCCAACGAGTCCAGGACGTACCGGGCCCCTGACTTCACGTCCCCATAGCGGCTGAGAAACGCGGCCACCGCCTGCTCCGACACGTTCCCATTATATAAATGGACCGTCACCACCCTAAAATTCTGGCGGTCAAGGTCCACCACCTCATACGACCCAAGGGGCGCCACCGCCCTCTGGGCCCTCACCAAGCCCAGGACGGACGCCGCAATAGCCGCCGTCTTCAGGGTCACATCGAACCCCCTCTCCTGGACGTTGTCCTGTAGACACAGGACCTCCGCCGGCGTCAGTTTTAAAATGGCGATCACCACCTGCCGGGTGAACACCTCTCTCGACAGCCGCGGCACATCCGGGTCCCTCCATGAAAACCGGAGGGAGTTCTTCATACCCGTCCGCGGCCGTCCCATCGGCCTCCCGCCACCAGAGGCGCCACCACCGCCGCCAGCCGGCCCTCCACCACCGCCAAGCGCTCCGCCTCCCGACGCTCCTCCGCCCGGCGCTCCGCCTCCTGGCGCTCCTCCGCCAGGCGCTCCGCCACCTCCCGGTGCTCCGCCGCCAGCCAGCACTCCTCCGCCGCCAAGCGCTCCGCCGCCAGCCTGCACTCCTCCGCCGCCAAGCGCTCCGCCGCCAAGCGCTCCGCCGCCAAGCGCCCCGCCGCCAAGCGCTCCGCCGTCTCCCGACGCTCCTCCGCCAGGCGCTCCGCCGCCTCCCAGACCTTTGTCGCCGCCCGGACCTCCGGCCGCATTGGGGACTCCGCCTCCGTCCCCGGCTCCACCAGATCTGCCAGCCTCCGGCCCCGGAGCATGGGACACACCGTCCCCCCTGGCCTGCAGTCCGCCGGTCAGGGTCCTCCGCAGGATCCCCGCCGCGACCCCAGCCGCTCCCTCCGTGGTCGGGGCAAACCCTCCCACGGCACTCGGCCCAGCGACCATCCCCCCTAAGCACGGTACCGGTGCCCCATACATCGCTCGACTCCCGGTACCGCCAACCCTCCCCGCCCCAGACTCACCGCCGCAGTTCACGTCCGCCTCCAGAATGCCGACTCCAGGTCCACCGCCTCCCGCAATACCGCCGGTTGCCACTGTCGCCTCAATGGCGCTCGATCGCTTGATAAGGCCGCGATGCAGCTTTTGATCTTAGCCAAAAGGCCGAGAAGCGATGACCCCCATTACTCCACGATACCCGCGCACGGCCCCTCAGTACCCTTGCGCTGCTCCACGGTGACGGACGACAACGACGAGACTAGACTAGAGTAGGGGGTGTAGGGGTTAGCAGTAGGGGTAGAGGGGAGGGGTAGAGGGGATGGCGAGGGGGCCGGCCCTCGCGCTTCAACCCCGCCCCAAGACGACTCGACCAGTGACGTGCCGGATATATAGGGGTCGGTGCAGCTGCCTGTCTTGTGCTCGCTACGGCAGCACATCTAATAAAATTGGATCGATACAGAGAAGATTAGCATGGCCCCTGCGAAAGGATGACACGCAAATCCGTGAAGCGTTCCGAATTTTGGATCATCATCATCATTCCACCTTTTAGGGTTAGGGCTAGGGCTAGGGCTAGGGTTAGACCTTGACCGACGACCACCTAGTTGTAAACAAACAAACGATCCCCATTTTATTTTTTGTTTTTTTTTAAGTAAAAGGGCGGGAAAACGGCAGGCCAAAGGAAAAGGGCTTCGCCTCACCGGCGTATTCCTTATTTTTGGGCATTTATTCACTAGTTTGTTTGTTGGTTTGTTGGTTGGTTACGTACGCACGCACGCACGCACGCACGCGCATGCACACTCCTCTAGGGGGGGTAAATATTGGCCAAACGACTGAAAATGATTCCCCTATGGTTTCAAGGAAGATGGGGAAACTGAGCAGTGTATTAACATGAACCGCCAAATGAGGCCAATACCAATGGAATTACACACTTGCTTATTTGACTCGATGGGTTCAATCAGAGCAAGAATGGTCAAGGTAAGTAAGTAAGTACGTTCAAATGAAACGTACATGAAATAACATGGCAAATGAATGAAATCAATTACAAGGCAAACGTGTGTGACAAAAGGAAGGTGGACTCTTAGGTGGACTCTTACCTACACCATCATGATTATTGTAAACCAGAGATGGAAAGCCAGAGGTGAGGAATTACAAGGACAAAGCCAGAGCTGAGGAGAAGGTCTCAGGAGACCGAGAATCCACAGAACAATGCTTGACAATTCCTCTTATGCCCAAGAACAACCCATAAGTCCACATCTTCACTTATGAACGTATGACTCGCAATGCTACAGTAAGTTACACAACGAGATGTGAGAGCCATCAAGTAGAGACTGCTGCGTCCAGCAACTCGAGATTTTAAGCATATGACTGGTGGGGGCATGATGACACCCGGCCTCTCACCTCACTCACCTCACTCACATTCACTCACCTCACTCACATTCACTCACCTCACTCACATTCACTCACCTCACTCACCTCACCCACAGGGTTTCCCTTTGACACGCTTAGAAAGAGTGCACCGTTCCCCGGAGGAGCTGCGATACCGGGGCGATGCGCGGAGCGGACGGAGCGAGCCCTCGTTCCGGCTCCCTGTTTGCAAAAATCTGCTTAATAAGAACTGGTCGCCCCCGTGGGTGACCTATCAGATATTAAACTGACAAGAACAGAAACTACACTTGATCTGAGCCAAAAGGCCGAGAAGCCATGACCCCCATTACTCCACGATACCCGCGCACGGCCCCTCAGTACCCTTGCGCTGCTCCACGGTGACGGACGACAACGACGAGACTAGACTAGAGTAGGGGGTGTAGGGGTTAGCAGTAGGGGTAGAGGGGAGGGGTAGAGGGGATGGCGAGGGGGCCGGCCCTCGCGCTTCAACCCCGCCCCAAGACGACTCGACCAGTGACGTGCCGGATATATAGGGGTCGGTGCAGCTGCCTGTCTTGTGCTCGCTACGGCAGCACATCTAATAAAATTGGATCGATACAGAGAAGATTAGCATGGCCCCTGCGAAAGGATGACACGCAAATCCGTGAAGCGTTCTGAATTTTGGATCATCATCATCATTCCACCTTTTAGGGTTAGGGCTAGGGCTAGGGCTAGGGTTAGACCTTGACCGACGACCACCTAGTTGTAATCAAACAAACGATCCCCATTTTATTTTTTGTTTTTTTTTAAGTAAAAGGGCGGGAAAACGGCAGGCCAAAGGAAAAGGGCTTCGCCTCACCGGCGTATTCCTTATTTTTGGGCATTTATTCACTAGTTTGTTTGTTGGTTTGTTGGTTGGTTACGTACGCACGCACGCACGCACGCGCATGCACACTCCTCTAGGGGGGGTAAATATTGGCCAAACGACTGAAAATGATTCCCCTATGGTTTCAAGGAAGATGGGGAAACTGAGCAGTGTATTAACATGAACCGCCAAATGAGGCCAATACCAATGGAATTACACACTTGCTTATTTGACTCGATGGGTTCAATCAGAGCAAGAATGGTCAAGGTAAGTAAGTAAGTACGTTCAAATGAAACGTACATGAAATAACATGGCAAATGAATGAAATCAATTACAAGGCAAACGTGTGTGACAAAAGGAAGGTGGACTCTTAGGTGGACTCTTACCTACACCATCATGATTATTGTAAACCAGAGATGGAAAGCCAGAGGTGAGGAATTACAAGGACAAAGCCAGAGCTGAGGAGAAGGTCTCAGGAGACCGAGAATCCACAGAACAATGCTTGACAATTCCTCTTATGCCCAAGAACAACCCATAAGTCCACATCTTCACTTATGAACGTATGACTCGCAATGCTACAGTAAGTTACACAACGAGATGTGAGAGCCATCAAGTAGAGACTGCTGCGTCCAGCAACTCGAGATTTTAAGCATATGACTGGTGGGGGCATGATGACACCCGGCCTCTCACCTCACTCACATTCACTCACCTCACTCACATTCACTCACCTCACCCACAGGGTTTCCCTTTGACACGCTTAGAAAGAGTGCACCGTTCCCCGGAGGAGCTGCGATACCGGGGCGATGCGCGGAGCGGACGGAGCGAGCCCTCGTTCCGGCTCCCTGTTTGCAAAAATCTGCTTAATAAGAACTGGTCGCCCCCGTGGGTGACCTATCAGATATTAAACTGACAAGAACAGAAACTACACTTGATCTGAGCCAAAAGGCCGAGAAGCGATGACCCCCATTACTCCACGATACCCGCGCACGGCCCCTCAGTACCCTTGCGCTGCTCCACGGTGACGGACGACAACGACGAGACTAGACTAGAGTAGGGGGTGTAGGGGTTAGCAGTAGGGGTAGAGGGGAGGGGTAGAGGGGATGGCGAGGGGGCCGGCCCTCGCGCTTCAACCCCGCCCCAAGACGACTCGACCAGTGACGTGCCGGATATATAGGGGTCGGTGCAGCTGCCTGTCTTGTGCTCGCTACGGCAGCACATCTAATAAAATTGGATCGATACAGAGAAGATTAGCATGGCCCCTGCGAAAGGATGACACGCAAATCCGTGAAGCGTTCCGAATTTTGGATCATCATCATCATTCCACCTTTTAGGGTTAGGGCTAGGGCTAGGGCTAGGGTTAGACCTTGACCGACGACCACCTAGTTGTAAACAAACAAACGATCCCCAATTTTTTTTTTGTTTTTTTGTTTTTTTTTAAGTAAAAGGGCGGGAAAACGGCAGGCCAAAGGAAAAGGGCTTCGCCTCACCGGCGTATTCCTTATTTTTGGGCATTTATTCACTAGTTTGTTTGTTGGTTTGTTGGTTGGTTACGTACGCACGCACGCACGCGCATGCACACTCCTCTAGGGGGGGTAAATATTGGCCAAACGACTGAAAATGATTCCCCTATGGTTTCAAGGAAGATGGGGAAACTGAGCAGTGTATTAACATGAACCGCCAAATGAGGCCAATACCAATGGAATTACACACTTGCTTATTTGACTCGATGGGTTCAATCAGAGCAAGAATGGTCAAGGTAAGTAAGTAAGTACGTTCAAATGAAACGTACATGAAATAACATGGCAAATGAATGAAATCAATTACAAGGCAAACGTGTGTGACAAAAGGAAGGTGGACTCTTAGGTGGACTCTTACCTACACCATCATGATTATTGTAAACCAGAGATGGAAAGCCAGAGGTGAGGAATTACAAGGACAAAGCCAGAGCTGAGGAGAAGGTCTCAGGAGACCGAGAATCCACAGAACAATGCTTGACAATTCCTCTTATGCCCAAGAACAACCCATAAGTCCACATCTTCACTTATGAACGTATGACTCGCAATGCTACAGTAAGTTACACAACGAGATGTGAGAGCCATCCAGTAGAGAGTGCTGCGTCCAGCAACTCGAGATTTTAAGCATATGACTGGTGGGGGTATGATGACACCCGGCCTCTCACCTCACTCACCTCACCCACAGGGTTTCCCTTTGACACGCTTAGAAAGAGTGCACCGTTCCCCGGAGGAGCTGCGATACCGGGGCGATGCGCGGAGCGGACGGAGCGAGCCCTCGTTCCGGCTCCCTGTTTGCAAAAATCTGCTTAATAAGAACTGGTCGCCCCCGTGGGTGACCTATCAGATATTAAACTGACAAGAACAGAAACTACACTTGATCTGAGCCAAAAGGCCGAGAAGCGATGACCCCCATTACTCCACGATACCCGCGCACGGCCCCTCAGTACCCTTGCGCTGCTCCACGGTGACGGACGACAACGACGAGACTAGACTAGAGTAGGGGGTGTAGGGGTTAGCAGTAGGGGTAGAGGGGAGGGGTAGAGGGGATGGCGAGGGGGCCGGCCCTCGCGCTTCAACCCCGCCCCAAGACGACTTGACCAGTGACGTGCCGGATATATAGGGGTCGGTGCAGCTGCCTGTCTTGTGCTCGCTACGGCAGCACATCTAATAAAATTGGATCGATACAGAGAAGATTAGCATGGCCCCTGCGAAAGGATGACACGCAAATCCGTGAAGCGTTCCGAATTTTGGATCATCATCATCATTCCACCTTTTAGGGTTAGGGCTAGGGCTAGGGCTAGGGTTAGACCTTGACCGACGACCACCTAGTTGTAAACAAACAAACGATCCCCAATTTTTTTTTTGTTTTTTTGTTTTTTTTTAAGTAAAAGGGCGGGAAAACGGCAGGCCAAAGGAAAAGGGCTTCGCCTCACCGGCGTATTCCTTATTTTTGGGCATTTATTCACTAGTTTGTTTGTTGGTTTGTTGGTTGGTTACGTACGCACGCACGCACGCGCATGCACACTCCTCTAGGGGGGGTAAATATTGGCCAAACGACTGAAAATGATTCCCCTATGGTTTCAAGGAAGATGGGGAAACTGAGCAGTGTATTAACATGAACCGCCAAATGAGGCCAATACCAATGGAATTACACACTTGCTTATTTGACTCGATGGGTTCAATCAGAGCAAGAATGGTCAAGGTAAGTAAGTAAGTACGTTCAAATGAAACGTACATGAAATAACATGGCAAATGAATGAAATCAATTACAAGGCAAACGTGTGTGACAAAAGGAAGGTGGACTCTTAGGTGGACTCTTACCTACACCATCATGATTATTGTAAACCAGAGATGGAAAGCCAGAGGTGAGGAATTACAAGGACAAAGCCAGAGCTGAGGAGAAGGTCTCAGGAGACCGAGAATCCACAGAACAATGCTTGACAATTCCTCTTATGCCCAAGAACAACCCATAAGTCCACATCTTCACTTATGAACGTATGACTCGCAATGCTACAGTAAGTTACACAACGAGATGTGAGAGCCATCAAGTAGAGACTGCTGCGTCCAGCAACTCGAGATTTTAAGCATATGACTGGTGGGGGCATGATGACACCCGGCCTCTCACCTCACTCACCTCACTCACATTCACTCACCTCACTCACATTCACTCACCTCACTCACATTCACTCACCTCACTCACCTCACCCACAGGGTTTCCCTTTGACACGCTTAGAAAGAGTGCACCGTTCCCCGGAGGAGCTGCGATACCGGGGCGATGCGCGGAGCGGACGGAGCGAGCCCTCGTTCCGGCTCCCTGTTTGCAAAAATCTGCTTAATAAGAACTGGTCGCCCCCGTGGGTGACCTATCAGATATTAAACTGACAAGAACAGAAACTACACTTGATCTGAGCCAAAAGGCCGAGAAGCCATGACCCCCATTACTCCACGATACCCGCGCACGGCCCCTCAGTACCCTTGCGCTGCTCCACGGTGACGGACGACAACGACGAGACTAGACTAGAGTAGGGGGTGTAGGGGTTAGCAGTAGGGGTAGAGGGGAGGGGTAGAGGGGATGGCGAGGGGGCCGGCCCTCGCGCTTCAACCCCGCCCCAAGACGACTCGACCAGTGACGTGCCGGATATATAGGGGTCGGTGCAGCTGCCTGTCTTGTGCTCGCTACGGCAGCACATCTAATAAAATTGGATCGATACAGAGAAGATTAGCATGGCCCCTGCGAAAGGATGACACGCAAATCCGTGAAGCGTTCCGAATTTTGGATCATCATCATCATTCCACCTTTTAGGGTTAGGGCTAGGGCTAGGGCTAGGGTTAGACCTTGACCGACGACCACCTAGTTGTAAACAAACAAACGATCCCCAATTTTTTTTTTGTTTTTTTGTTTTTTTTTAAGTAAAAGGGCGGGAAAACGGCAGGCCAAAGGAAAAGGGCTTCGCCTCACCGGCGTATTCCTTATTTTTGGGCATTTATTCACTAGTTTGTTTGTTGGTTTGTTGGTTGGTTACGTACGCACGCACGCACGCGCATGCACACTCCTCTAGGGGGGGTAAATATTGGCCAAACGACTGAAAATGATTCCCCTATGGTTTCAAGGAAGATGGGGAAACTGAGCAGTGTATTAACATGAACCGCCAAATGAGGCCAATACCAATGGAATTACACACTTGCTTATTTGACTCGATGGGTTCAATCAGAGCAAGAATGGTCAAGGTAAGTAAGTAAGTACGTTCAAATGAAACGTACATGAAATAACATGGCAAATGAATGAAATCAATTACAAGGCAAACGTGTGTGACAAAAGGAAGGTGGACTCTTAGGTGGACTCTTACCTACACCATCATGATTATTGTAAACCAGAGATGGAAAGCCAGAGGTGAGGAATTACAAGGACAAAGCCAGAGCTGAGGAGAAGGTCTCAGGAGACCGAGAATCCACAGAACAATGCTTGACAATTCCTCTTATGCCCAAGAACAACCCATAAGTCCACATCTTCACTTATGAACGTATGACTCGCAATGCTACAGTAAGTTACACAACGAGATGTGAGAGCCATCAAGTAGAGACTGCTGCGTCCAGCAACTCGAGATTTTAAGCATATGACTGGTGGGGGCATGATGACACCCGGCCTCTCACCTCACTCACATTCACTCACCTCACTCACATTCACTCACCTCACTCACATTCACTCACCTCACCCACAGGGTTTCCCTTTGACACGCTTAGAAAGAGTGCACCGTTCCCCGGAGGAGCTGCGATACCGGGGCGATGCGCGGAGCGGACGGAGCGAGCCCTCGTTCCGGCTCCCTGTTTGCAAAAATCTGCTTAATAAGAACTGGTCGCCCCCGTGGGTGACCTATCAGATATTAAACTGACAAGAACAGAAACTACACTTGATCTGAGCCAAAAGGCCGAGAAGCGATGACCCCCATTACTCCACGATACCCGCGCACGGCCCCTCAGTACCCTTGCGCTGCTCCACGGTGACGGACGACAACGACGAGACTAGAGTAGGGGGTGTAGGGGTTAGCAGTAGGGGTAGAGGGGAGGGGTAGAGGGGATGGCGAGGGGGCCGGCCCTCGCGCTTCAACCCCGCCCCAAGACGACTCGACCAGTGACGTGCCGGATATATAGGGGTCGGTGCAGCTGCCTGTCTTGTGCTCGCTACGGCAGCACATCTAATAAAATTGGATCGATACAGAGAAGATTAGCATGGCCCCTGCGAAAGGATGACACGCAAATCCGTGAAGCGTTCCGAATTTTGGATCATCATCATCATTCCACCTTTTAGGGTTAGGGCTAGGGCTAGGGTTAGACCTTGACCGACGACCACCTAGTTGTAAACAAACAAACGATCCCCAATTTTTTTTTTGTTTTTTGTTTTTTTTTAAGTAAAAGGGCGGGAAAACGGCAGGCCAAAGGAAAAGGGCTTCGCCTCACCGGCGTATTCCTTATTTTTGGGCATTTATTCACTAGTTTGTTTGTTGGTTTGTTGGTTGGTTACGTACGCACGCACGCACGCACGCGCATGCACACTCCTCTAGGGGGGGTAAATATTGGCCAAACGACTGAAAATGATTCCCCTATGGTTTCAAGGAAGATGGGGAAACTGAGCAGTGTATTAACATGAACCGCCAAATGAGGCCAATACCAATGGAATTACACACTTGCTTATTTGACTCGATGGGTTCAATCAGAGCAAGAATGGTCAAGGTAAGTAAGTAAGTACGTTCAAATGAAACGTACATGAAATAACATGGCAAATGAATGAAATCAATTACAAGGCAAACGTGTGTGACAAAAGGAAGGTGGACTCTTAGGTGGACTCTTACCTACACCATCATGATTATTGTAAACCAGAGATGGAAAGCCAGAGGTGAGGAATTACAAGGACAAAGCCAGAGCTGAGGAGAAGGTCTCAGGAGACCGAGAATCCACAGAACAATGCTTGACAATTCCTCTTATGCCCAAGAACAACCCATAAGTCCACATCTTCACTTATGAACGTATGACTCGCAATGCTACAGTAAGTTACACAACGAGATGTGAGAGCCATCAAGTAGAGACTGCTGCGTCCAGCAACTCGAGATTTTAAGCATATGACTGGTGGGGGCATGATGACACCCGGCCTCTCACCTCACTCACATTCACTCACCTCACTCACATTCACTCACCTCACCCACAGGGTTTCCCTTTGACACGCTTAGAAAGAGTGCACCGTTCCCCGGAGGAGCTGCGATACCGGGGCGATGCGCGGAGCGGACGGAGCGAGCCCTCGTTCCGGCTCCCTGTTTGCAAAAATCTGCTTAATAAGAACTGGTCGCCCCCGTGGGTGACCTATCAGATATTAAACTGACAAGAACAGAAACTACACTTGATCTGAGCCAAAAGGCCGAGAAGCGATGACCCCCATTACTCCACGATACCCGCGCACGGCCCCTCAGTACCCTTGCGCTGCTCCACGGTGACGGACGACAACGACGAGACTAGACTAGAGTAGGGGGTGTAGGGGTTAGCAGTAGGGGTAGAGGGGAGGGGTAGAGGGGATGGCGAGGGGGCCGGCCCTCGCGCTTCAACCCCGCCCCAAGACGACTCGACCAGTGACGTGCCGGATATATAGGGGTCGGTGCAGCTGCCTGTCTTGTGCTCGCTACGGCAGCACATCTAATAAAATTGGATCGATACAGAGAAGATTAGCATGGCCCCTGCGAAAGGATGACACGCAAATCCGTGAAGCGTTCCGAATTTTGGATCATCATCATCATTCCACCTTTTAGGGTTAGGGCTAGGGCTAGGGCTAGGGCTAGGGTTAGACCTTGACCGACGACCACCTAGTTGTAAACAAACAAACGATCCCCATTTTATTTTTTGTTTTTTTTTAAGTAAAAGGGCGGGAAAACGGCAGGCCAAAGGAAAAGGGCTTCGCCTCACCGGCGTATTCCTTATTTTTGGGCATTTATTCACTAGTTTGTTTGTTGGTTTGTTGGTTGGTTACGTACGCACGCACGCACGCGCATGCACACTCCTCTAGGGGGGGTAAATATTGGCCAAACGACTGAAAATGATTCCCCTATGGTTTCAAGGAAGATGGGGAAACTGAGCAGTGTATTAACATGAACCGCCAAATGAGGCCAATACCAATGGAATTACACACTTGCTTATTTGACTCGATGGGTTCAATCAGAGCAAGAATGGTCAAGGTAAGTAAGTAAGTACGTTCAAATGAAACGTACATGAAATAACATGGCAAATGAATGAAATCAATTACAAGGCAAACGTGTGTGACAAAAGGAAGGTGGACTCTTAGGTGGACTCTTACCTACACCATCATGATTATTGTAAACCAGAGATGGAAAGCCAGAGGTGAGGAATTACAAGGACAAAGCCAGAGCTGAGGAGAAGGTCTCAGGAGACCGAGAATCCACAGAACAATGCTTGACAATTCCTCTTATGCCCAAGAACAACCCATAAGTCCACATCTTCACTTATGAACGTATGACTCGCAATGCTACAGTAAGTTACACAACGAGATGTGAGAGCCATCAAGTAGAGACTGCTGCGTCCAGCAACTCGAGATTTTAAGCATATGACTGGTGGGGGCATGATGACACCCGGCCTCTCACCTCACTCACATTCACTCACCTCACTCACATTCACTCACCTCACCCACAGGGTTTCCCTTTGACACGCTTAGAAAGAGTGCACCGTTCCCCGGAGGAGCTGCGATACCGGGGCGATGCGCGGAGCGGACGGAGCGAGCCCTCGTTCCGGCTCCCTGTTTGCAAAAATCTGCTTAATAAGAACTGGTCGCCCCCGTGGGTGACCTATCAGATATTAAACTGACAAGAACAGAAACTACACTTGATCTGAGCCAAAAGGCCGAGAAGCGATGACCCCCATTACTCCACGATACCCGCGCACGGCCCCTCAGTACCCTTGCGCTGCTCCACGGTGACGGACGACAACGACGAGACTAGACTAGAGTAGGGGGTGTAGGGGTTAGCAGTAGGGGTAGAGGGGAGGGGTAGAGGGGATGGCGAGGGGGCCGGCCCTCGCGCTTCAACCCCGCCCCAAGACGACTCGACCAGTGACGTGCCGGATATATAGGGGTCGGTGCAGCTGCCTGTCTTGTGCTCGCTACGGCAGCACATCTAATAAAATTGGATCGATACAGAGAAGATTAGCATGGCCCCTGCGAAAGGATGACACGCAAATCCGTGAAGCGTTCCGAATTTTGGATCATCATCATCATTCCACCTTTTAGGGTTAGGGCTAGGGCTAGGGTTAGACCTTGACCGACGACCACCTAGTTGTAAACAAACAAACGATCCCCAATTTTTTTTTTGTTTTTTTGTTTTTTTTTAAGTAAAAGGGCGGGAAAACGGCAGGCCAAAGGAAAAGGGCTTCGCCTCACCGGCGTATTCCTTATTTTTGGGCATTTATTCACTAGTTTGTTTGTTGGTTTGTTGGTTGGTTACGTACGCACGCACGCACGCACGCGCATGCACACTCCTCTAGGGGGGGTAAATATTGGCCAAACGACTGAAAATGATTCCCCTATGGTTTCAAGGAAGATGGGGAAACTGAGCAGTGTATTAACATGAACCGCCAAATGAGGCCAATACCAATGGAATTACACACTTGCTTATTTGACTCGATGGGTTCAATCAGAGCAAGAATGGTCAAGGTAAGTAAGTAAGTACGTTCAAATGAAACGTACATGAAATAACATGGCAAATGAATGAAATCAATTACAAGGCAAACGTGTGTGACAAAAGGAAGGTGGACTCTTAGGTGGACTCTTACCTACACCATCATGATTATTGTAAACCAGAGATGGAAAGCCAGAGGTGAGGAATTACAAGGACAAAGCCAGAGCTGAGGAGAAGGTCTCAGGAGACCGAGAATCCACAGAACAATGCTTGACAATTCCTCTTATGCCCAAGAACAACCCATAAGTCCACATCTTCACTTATGAACG
The DNA here is from genome assembly GCF_038355195.1 of Osmerus mordax. Lineage (NCBI taxonomy): Eukaryota > Metazoa > Chordata > Actinopteri > Osmeriformes > Osmeridae > Osmerus > Osmerus mordax. The sequence continues at coordinate 2,891,807 of NC_090050.1, read as the reverse complement.
TATGACTCGCAATGCTACAGTAAGTTACACAACGAGATGTGAGAGCCATCAAGTAGAGACTGCTGCGTCCAGCAACTCGAGATTTTAAGCATATGACTGGTGGGGGCATGATGACACCCGGCCTCTCACCTCACTCACATTCACTCACCTCACTCACATTCACTCACCTCACTCACATTCACTCACCTCACCCACAGGGTTTCCCTTTGACACGCTTAGAAAGAGTGCACCGTTCCCCGGAGGAGCTGCGATACCGGGGCGATGCGCGGAGCGGACGGAGCGAGCCCTCGTTCCGGCTCCCTGTTTGCAAAAATCTGCTTAATAAGAACTGGTCGCCCCCGTGGGTGACCTATCAGATATTAAACTGACAAGAACAGAAACTACACTTGATCTGAGCCAAAAGGCCGAGAAGCGATGACCCCCATTACTCCACGATACCCGCGCACGGCCCCTCAGTACCCTTGCGCTGCTCCACGGTGACGGACGACAACGACGAGACTAGACTAGAGTAGGGGGTGTAGGGGTTAGCAGTAGGGGTAGAGGGGAGGGGTAGAGGGGATGGCGAGGGGGCCGGCCCTCGCGCTTCAACCCCGCCCCAAGACGACTCGACCAGTGACGTGCCGGATATATAGGGGTCGGTGCAGCTGCCTGTCTTGTGCTCGCTACGGCAGCACATCTAATAAAATTGGATCGATACAGAGAAGATTAGCATGGCCCCTGCGAAAGGATGACACGCAAATCCGTGAAGCGTTCTGAATTTTGGATCATCATCATCATTCCACCTTTTAGGGTTAGGGCTAGGGCTAGGGTTAGACCTTGACCGACGACCACCTAGTTGTAAACAAACAAACGATCCCCATTTTTTTTTTTTTTTTTTGTTTTTTTTTAAGTAAAAGGGCGGGAAAACGGCAGGCCAAAGGAAAAGGGCTTCGCCTCACCGGCGTATTCCTTATTTTTGGGCATTTATTCACTAGTTTGTTTGTTGGTTTGTTGGTTGGTTACGTACGCACGCACGCGCATGCACACTCCTCTAGGGGGGGTAAATATTGGCCAAACGACTGAAAATGATTCCCCTATGGTTTCAAGGAAGATGGGGAAACTGAGCAGTGTATTAACATGAACCGCCAAATGAGGCCAATACCAATGGAATTACACACTTGCTTATTTGACTCGATGGGTTCAATCAGAGCAAGAATGGTCAAGGTAAGTAAGTAAGTACGTTCAAATGAAACGTACATGAAATAACATGGCAAATGAATGAAATCAATTACAAGGCAAACGTGTGTGACAAAAGGAAGGTGGACTCTTAGGTGGACTCTTACCTACACCATCATGATTATTGTAAACCAGAGATGGAAAGCCAGAGGTGAGGAATTACAAGGACAAAGCCAGAGCTGAGGAGAAGGTCTCAGGAGACCGAGAATCCACAGAACAATGCTTGACAATTCCTCTTATGCCCAAGAACAACCCATAAGTCCACATCTTCACTTATGAACGTATGACTCGCAATGCTACAGTAAGTTACACAACGAGATGTGAGAGCCATCAAGTAGAGACTGCTGCGTCCAGCAACTCGAGATTTTAAGCATATGACTGGTGGGGGCATGATGACACCCGGCCTCTCACCTCACTCACATTCACTCACCTCACTCACATTCACTCACCTCACCCACAGGGTTTCCCTTTGACACGCTTAGAAAGAGTGCACCGTTCCCCGGAGGAGCTGCGATACCGGGGCGATGCGCGGAGCGGACGGAGCGAGCCCTCGTTCCGGCTCCCTGTTTGCAAAAATCTGCTTAATAAGAACTGGTCGCCCCCGTGGGTGACCTATCAGATATTAAACTGACAAGAACAGAAACTACACTTGATCTGAGCCAAAAGGCCGAGAAGCGATGACCCCCATTACTCCACGATACCCGCGCACGGCCCCTCAGTACCCTTGCGCTGCTCCACGGTGACGGACGACAACGACGAGACTAGACTAGAGTAGGGGGTGTAGGGGTTAGCAGTAGGGGTAGAGGGGAGGGGTAGAGGGGATGGCGAGGGGGCCGGCCCTCGCGCTTCAACCCCGCCCCAAGACGACTCGACCAGTGACGTGCCGGATATATAGGGGTCGGTGCAGCTGCCTGTCTTGTGCTCGCTACGGCAGCACATCTAATAAAATTGGATCGATACAGAGAAGATTAGCATGGCCCCTGCGAAAGGATGACACGCAAATCCGTGAAGCGTTCCGAATTTTGGATCATCATCATCATTCCACCTTTTAGGGTTAGGGCTAGGGCTAGGGTTAGACCTTGACCGACGACCACCTAGTTGTAAACAAACAAACGATCCCCATTTTATTTTTTGTTTTTTTTTAAGTAAAAGGGCGGGAAAACGGCAGGCCAAAGGAAAAGGGCTTCGCCTCACCGGCGTATTCCTTATTTTTGGGCATTTATTCACTAGTTTGTTTGTTGGTTTGTTGGTTGGTTACGTACGCACGCACGCACGCGCATGCACACTCCTCTAGGGGGGGTAAATATTGGCCAAACGACTGAAAATGATTCCCCTATGGTTTCAAGGAAGATGGGGAAACTGAGCAGTGTATTAACATGAACCGCCAAATGAGGCCAATACCAATGGAATTACACACTTGCTTATTTGACTCGATGGGTTCAATCAGAGCAAGAATGGTCAAGGTAAGTAAGTAAGTACGTTCAAATGAAACGTACATGAAATAACATGGCAAATGAATGAAATCAATTACAAGGCAAACGTGTGTGACAAAAGGAAGGTGGACTCTTAGGTGGACTCTTACCTACACCATCATGATTATTGTAAACCAGAGATGGAAAGCCAGAGGTGAGGAATTACAAGGACAAAGCCAGAGCTGAGGAGAAGGTCTCAGGAGACCGAGAATCCACAGAACAATGCTTGACAATTCCTCTTATGCCCAAGAACAACCCATAAGTCCACATCTTCACTTATGAACGTATGACTCGCAATGCTACAGTAAGTTACACAACGAGATGTGAGAGCCATCAAGTAGAGACTGCTGCGTCCAGCAACTCGAGATTTTAAGCATATGACTGGTGGGGGCATGATGACACCCGGCCTCTCACCTCACTCACATTCACTCACCTCACTCACATTCACTCACCTCACTCACATTCACTCACCTCACCCACAGGGTTTCCCTTTGACACGCTTAGAAAGAGTGCACCGTTCCCCGGAGGAGCTGCGATACCGGGGCGATGCGCGGAGCGGACGGAGCGAGCCCTCGTTCCGGCTCCCTGTTTGCAAAAATCTGCTTAATAAGAACTGGTCGCCCCCGTGGGTGACCTATCAGATATTAAACTGACAAGAACAGAAACTACACTTGATCTGAGCCAAAAGGCCGAGAAGCGATGACCCCCATTACTCCACGATACCCGCGCACGGCCCCTCAGTACCCTTGCGCTGCTCCACGGTGACGGACGACAACGACGAGACTAGACTAGAGTAGGGGGTGTAGGGGTTAGCAGTAGGGGTAGAGGGGAGGGGTAGAGGGGATGGCGAGGGGGCCGGCCCTCGCGCTTCAACCCCGCCCCAAGACGACTCGACCAGTGACGTGCCGGATATATAGGGGTCGGTGCAGCTGCCTGTCTTGTGCTCGCTACGGCAGCACATCTAATAAAATTGGATCGATACAGAGAAGATTAGCATGGCCCCTGCGAAAGGATGACACGCAAATCCGTGAAGCGTTCCGAATTTTGGATCATCATCATCATTCCACCTTTTAGGGTTAGGGCTAGGGCTAGGGTTAGACCTTGACCGACGACCACCTAGTTGTAAACAAACAAACGATCCCCAATTTTTTTTTTGTTTTTTTGTTTTTTTTTTAAGTAAAAGGGCGGGAAAACGGCAGGCCAAAGGAAAAGGGCTTCGCCTCACCGGCGTATTCCTTATTTTTGGGCATTTATTCACTAGTTTGTTTGTTGGTTTGTTGGTTGGTTACGTACGCACGCACGCACGCACGCGCATGCACACTCCTCTAGGGGGGGTAAATATTGGCCAAACGACTGAAAATGATTCCCCTATGGTTTCAAGGAAGATGGGGAAACTGAGCAGTGTATTAACATGAACCGCCAAATGAGGCCAATACCAATGGAATTACACACTTGCTTATTTGACTCGATGGGTTCAATCAGAGCAAGAATGGTCAAGGTAAGTAAGTAAGTACGTTCAAATGAAACGTACATGAAATAACATGGCAAATGAATGAAATCAATTACAAGGCAAACGTGTGTGACAAAAGGAAGGTGGACTCTTAGGTGGACTCTTACCTACACCATCATGATTATTGTAAACCAGAGATGGAAAGCCAGAGGTGAGGAATTACAAGGACAAAGCCAGAGCTGAGGAGAAGGTCTCAGGAGACCGAGAATCCACAGAACAATGCTTGACAATTCCTCTTATGCCCAAGAACAACCCATAAGTCCACATCTTCACTTATGAACGTATGACTCGCAATGCTACAGTAAGTTACACAACGAGATGTGAGAGCCATCAAGTAGAGACTGCTGCGTCCAGCAACTCGAGATTTTAAGCATATGACTGGTGGGGGCATGATGACACCCGGCCTCTCACCTCACTCACATTCACTCACCTCACTCACATTCACTCACCTCACTCACATTCACTCACCTCACCCACAGGGTTTCCCTTTGACACGCTTAGAAAGAGTGCACCGTTCCCCGGAGGAGCTGCGATACCGGGGCGATGCGCGGAGCGGACGGAGCGAGCCCTCGTTCCGGCTCCCTGTTTGCAAAAATCTGCTTAATAAGAACTGGTCGCCCCCGTGGGTGACCTATCAGATATTAAACTGACAAGAACAGAAACTACACTTGATCTGAGCCAAAAGGCCGAGAAGCGATGACCCCCATTACTCCACGATACCCGCGCACGGCCCCTCAGTACCCTTGCGCTGCTCCACGGTGACGGACGACAACGACGAGACTAGACTAGAGTAGGGGGTGTAGGGGTTAGCAGTAGGGGTAGAGGGGAGGGGTAGAGGGGATGGCGAGGGGGCCGGCCCTCGCGCTTCAACCCCGCCCCAAGACGACTCGACCAGTGACGTGCCGGATATATAGGGGTCGGTGCAGCTGCCTGTCTTGTGCTCGCTACGGCAGCACATCTAATAAAATTGGATCGATACAGAGAAGATTAGCATGGCCCCTGCGAAAGGATGACACGCAAATCCGTGAAGCGTTCCGAATTTTGGATCATCATCATCATTCCACCTTTTAGGGTTAGGGCTAGGGCTAGGGCTAGGGTTAGACCTTGACCGACGACCACCTAGTTGTAAACAAACAAACGATCCCCATTTTATTTTTTGTTTTTTTTTAAGTAAAAGGGCGGGAAAACGGCAGGCCAAAGGAAAAGGGCTTCGCCTCACCGGCGTATTCCTTATTTTTGGGCATTTATTCACTAGTTTGTTTGTTGGTTTGTTGGTTGGTTACGTACGCACGCACGCACGCGCATGCACACTCCTCTAGGGGGGGTAAATATTGGCCAAACGACTGAAAATGATTCCCCTATGGTTTCAAGGAAGATGGGGAAACTGAGCAGTGTATTAACATGAACCGCCAAATGAGGCCAATACCAATGGAATTACACACTTGCTTATTTGACTCGATGGGTTCAATCAGAGCAAGAATGGTCAAGGTAAGTAAGTAAGTACGTTCAAATGAAACGTACATGAAATAACATGGCAAATGAATGAAATCAATTACAAGGCAAACGTGTGTGACAAAAGGAAGGTGGACTCTTAGGTGGACTCTTACCTACACCATCATGATTATTGTAAACCAGAGATGGAAAGCCAGAGGTGAGGAATTACAAGGACAAAGCCAGAGCTGAGGAGAAGGTCTCAGGAGACCGAGAATCCACAGAACAATGCTTGACAATTCCTCTTATGCCCAAGAACAACCCATAAGTCCACATCTTCACTTATGAACGTATGACTCGCAATGCTACAGTAAGTTACACAACGAGATGTGAGAGCCATCAAGTAGAGACTGCTGCGTCCAGCAACTCGAGATTTTAAGCATATGACTGGTGGGGGCATGATGACACCCGGCCTCTCACCTCACTCACATTCACTCACCTCACTCACATTCACTCACCTCACCCACAGGGTTTCCCTTTGACACGCTTAGAAAGAGTGCACCGTTCCCCGGAGGAGCTGCGATACCGGGGCGATGCGCGGAGCGGACGGAGCGAGCCCTCGTTCCGGCTCCCTGTTTGCAAAAATCTGCTTAATAAGAACTGGTCGCCCCCGTGGGTGACCTATCAGATATTAAACTGACAAGAACAGAAACTACACTTGATCTGAGCCAAAAGGCCGAGAAGCGATGACCCCCATTACTCCACGATACCCGCGCACGGCCCCTCAGTACCCTTGCGCTGCTCCACGGTGACGGACGACAACGACGAGACTAGACTAGAGTAGGGGGTGTAGGGGTTAGCAGTAGGGGTAGAGGGGAGGGGTAGAGGGGATGGCGAGGGGGCCGGCCCTCGCGCTTCAACCCCGCCCCAAGACGACTCGACCAGTGACGTGCCGGATATATAGGGGTCGGTGCAGCTGCCTGTCTTGTGCTCGCTACGGCAGCACATCTAATAAAATTGGATCGATACAGAGAAGATTAGCATGGCCCCTGCGAAAGGATGACACGCAAATCCGTGAAGCGTTCCGAATTTTGGATCATCATCATCATTCCACCTTTTAGGGTTAGGGCTAGGGCTAGGGTTAGACCTTGACCGACGACCACCTAGTTGTAAACAAACAAACGATCCCCAATTTTTTTTTTTTTTTTTTGTTTTTTTTTAAGTAAAAGGGCGGGAAAACGGCAGGCCAAAGGAAAAGGGCTTCGCCTCACCGGCGTATTCCTTATTTTTGGGCATTTATTCACTAGTTTGTTTGTTGGTTTGTTGGTTGGTTACGTACGCACGCACGCACGCACGCGCATGCACACTCCTCTAGGGGGGGTAAATATTGGCCAAACGACTGAAAATGATTCCCCTATGGTTTCAAGGAAGATGGGGAAACTGAGCAGTGTATTAACATGAACCGCCAAATGAGGCCAATACCAATGGAATTACACACTTGCTTATTTGACTCGATGGGTTCAATCAGAGCAAGAATGGTCAAGGTAAGTAAGTAAGTACGTTCAAATGAAACGTACATGAAATAACATGGCAAATGAATGAAATCAATTACAAGGCAAACGTGTGTGACAAAAGGAAGGTGGACTCTTAGGTGGACTCTTACCTACACCATCATGATTATTGTAAACCAGAGATGGAAAGCCAGAGGTGAGGAATTACAAGGACAAAGCCAGAGCTGAGGAGAAGGTCTCAGGAGACCGAGAATCCACAGAACAATGCTTGACAATTCCTCTTATGCCCAAGAACAACCCATAAGTCCACATCTTCACTTATGAACGTATGACTCGCAATGCTACAGTAAGTTACACAACGAGATGTGAGAGCCATCAAGTAGAGACTGCTGCGTCCAGCAACTCGAGATTTTAAGCATATGACTGGTGGGGGCATGATGACACCCGGCCTCTCACCTCACTCACATTCACTCACCTCACTCACATTCACTCACCTCACCCACAGGGTTTCCCTTTGACACGCTTAGAAAGAGTGCACCGTTCCCCGGAGGAGCTGCGATACCGGGGCGATGCGCGGAGCGGACGGAGCGAGCCCTCGTTCCGGCTCCCTGTTTGCAAAAATCTGCTTAATAAGAACTGGTCGCCCCCGTGGGTGACCTATCAGATATTAAACTGACAAGAACAGAAACTACACTTGATCTGAGCCAAAAGGCCGAGAAGCGATGACCCCCATTACTCCACGATACCCGCGCACGGCCCCTCAGTACCCTTGCGCTGCTCCACGGTGACGGACGACAACGACGAGACTAGACTAGAGTAGGGGGTGTAGGGGTTAGCAGTAGGGGTAGAGGGGAGGGGTAGAGGGGATGGCGAGGGGGCCGGCCCTCGCGCTTCAACCCCGCCCCAAGACGACTCGACCAGTGACGTGCCGGATATATAGGGGTCGGTGCAGCTGCCTGTCTTGTGCTCGCTACGGCAGCACATCTAATAAAATTGGATCGATACAGAGAAGATTAGCATGGCCCCTGCGAAAGGATGACACGCAAATCCGTGAAGCGTTCCGAATTTTGGATCATCATCATCATTCCACCTTTTAGGGTTAGGGCTAGGGCTAGGGTTAGACCTTGACCGACGACCACCTAGTTGTAAACAAACAAACGATCCCCAATTTTTTTTTTTTTTTTTTGTTTTTTTTTAAGTAAAAGGGCGGGAAAACGGCAGGCCAAAGGAAAAGGGCTTCGCCTCACCGGCGTATTCCTTATTTTTGGGCATTTATTCACTAGTTTGTTTGTTGGTTTGTTGGTTGGTTACGTACGCACGCACGCACGCACGCGCATGCACACTCCTCTAGGGGGGGTAAATATTGGCCAAACGACTGAAAATGATTCCCCTATGGTTTCAAGGAAGATGGGGAAACTGAGCAGTGTATTAACATGAACCGCCAAATGAGGCCAATACCAATGGAATTACACACTTGCTTATTTGACTCGATGGGTTCAATCAGAGCAAGAATGGTCAAGGTAAGTAAGTAAGTACGTTCAAATGAAACGTACATGAAATAACATGGCAAATGAATGAAATCAATTACAAGGCAAACGTGTGTGACAAAAGGAAGGTGGACTCTTAGGTGGACTCTTACCTACACCATCATGATTATTGTAAACCAGAGATGGAAAGCCAGAGGTGAGGAATTACAAGGACAAAGCCAGAGCTGAGGAGAAGGTCTCAGGAGACCGAGAATCCACAGAACAATGCTTGACAATTCCTCTTATGCCCAAGAACAACCCATAAGTCCACATCTTCACTTATGAACGTATGACTCGCAATGCTACAGTAAGTTACACAACGAGATGTGAGAGCCATCAAGTAGAGACTGCTGCGTCCAGCAACTCGAGATTTTAAGCATATGACTGGTGGGGGCATGATGACACCCGGCCTCTCACCTCACTCACATTCACTCACCTCACTCACATTCACTCACCTCACTCACATTCACTCACCTCACCCACAGGGTTTCCCTTTGACACGCTTAGAAAGAGTGCACCGTTCCCCGGAGGAGCTGCGATACCGGGGCGATGCGCGGAGCGGACGGAGCGAGCCCTCGTTCCGGCTCCCTGTTTGCAAAAATCTGCTTAATAAGAACTGGTCGCCCCCGTGGGTGACCTATCAGATATTAAACTGACAAGAACAGAAACTACACTTGATCTGAGCCAAAAGGCCGAGAAGCGATGACCCCCATTACTCCACGATACCCGCGCACGGCCCCTCAGTACCCTTGCGCTGCTCCACGGTGACGGACGACAACGACGAGACTAGACTAGAGTAGGGGGTGTAGGGGTTAGCAGTAGGGGTAGAGGGGAGGGGTAGAGGGGATGGCGAGGGGGCCGGCCCTCGCGCTTCAACCCCGCCCCAAGACGACTCGACCAGTGACGTGCCGGATATATAGGGGTCGGTGCAGCTGCCTGTCTTGTGCTCGCTACGGCAGCACATCTAATAAAATTGGATCGATACAGAGAAGATTAGCATGGCCCCTGCGAAAGGATGACACGCAAATCCGTGAAGCGTTCCGAATTTTGGATCATCATCATCATTCCACCTTTTAGGGTTAGGGCTAGGGCTAGGGTTAGACCTTGACCGACGACCACCTAGTTGTAAACAAACAAACGATCCCCAATTTTTTTTTTGTTTTTTTGTTTTTTTTTAAGTAAAAGGGCGGGAAAACGGCAGGCCAAAGGAAAAGGGCTTCGCCTCACCGGCGTATTCCTTATTTTTGGGCATTTATTCACTAGTTTGTTTGTTGGTTTGTTGGTTGGTTACGTACGCACGCACGCACGCGCATGCACACTCCTCTAGGGGGGGTAAATATTGGCCAAACGACTGAAAATGATTCCCCTATGGTTTCAAGGAAGATGGGGAAACTGAGCAGTGTATTAACATGAACCGCCAAATGAGGCCAATACCAATGGAATTACACACTTGCTTATTTGACTCGATGGGTTCAATCAGAGCAAGAATGGTCAAGGTAAGTAAGTAAGTACGTTCAAATGAAACGTACATGAAATAACATGGCAAATGAATGAAATCAATTACAAGGCAAACGTGTGTGACAAAAGGAAGGTGGACTCTTAGGTGGACTCTTACCTACACCATCATGATTATTGTAAACCAGAGATGGAAAGCCAGAGGTGAGGAATTACAAGGACAAAGCCAGAGCTGAGGAGAAGGTCTCAGGAGACCGAGAATCCACAGAACAATGCTTGACAATTCCTCTTATGCCCAAGAACAACCCATAAGTCCACATCTTCACTTATGAACGTATGACTCGCAATGCTACAGTAAGTTACACAACGAGATGTGAGAGCCATCAAGTAGAGACTGCTGCGTCCAGCAACTCGAGATTTTAAGCATATGACTGGTGGGGGCATGATGACACCCGGCCTCTCACCTCACTCACATTCACTCACCTCACTCACATTCACTCACCTCACTCACATTCACTCACCTCACCCACAGGGTTTCCCTTTGACACGCTTAGAAAGAGTGCACCGTTCCCCGGAGGAGCTGCGATACCGGGGCGATGCGCGGAGCGGACGGAGCGAGCCCTCGTTCCGGCTCCCTGTTTGCAAAAATCTGCTTAATAAGAACTGGTCGCCCCCGTGGGTGACCTATCAGATATTAAACTGACAAGAACAGAAACTACACTTGATCTGAGCCAAAAGGCCGAGAAGCGATGACCCCCATTACTCCACGATACCCGCGCACGGCCCCTCAGTACCCTTGCGCTGCTCCACGGTGACGGACGACAACGACGAGACTAGACTAGAGTAGGGGGTGTAGGGGTTAGCAGTAGGGGTAGAGGGGAGGGGTAGAGGGGATGGCGAGGGGGCCGGCCCTCGCGCTTCAACCCCGCCCCAAGACGACTCGACCAGTGACGTGCCGGATATATAGGGGTCGGTGCAGCTGCCTGTCTTGTGCTCGCTACGGCAGCACATCTAATAAAATTGGATCGATACAGAGAAGATTAGCATGGCCCCTGCGAAAGGATGACACGCAAATCCGTGAAGCGTTCCGAATTTTGGATCATCATCATCATTCCACCTTTTAGGGTTAGGGCTAGGGCTAGGGTTAGACCTTGACCGACGACCACCTAGTTGTAAACAAACAAACGATCCCCAATTTTTTTTTTGTTTTTTTGTTTTTTTTTAAGTAAAAGGGCGGGAAAACGGCAGGCCAAAGGAAAAGGGCTTCGCCTCACCGGCGTATTCCTTATTTTTGGGCATTTATTCACTAGTTTGTTTGTTGGTTTGTTGGTTGGTTACGTACGCACGCACGCACGCACGCGCATGCACACTCCTCTAGGGGGGGTAAATATTGGCCAAACGACTGAAAATGATTCCCCTATGGTTTCAAGGAAGATGGGGAAACTGAGCAGTGTATTAACATGAACCGCCAAATGAGGCCAATACCAATGGAATTACACACTTGCTTATTTGACTCGATGGGTTCAATCAGAGCAAGAATGGTCAAGGTAAGTAAGTAAGTACGTTCAAATGAAACGTACATGAAATAACATGGCAAATGAATGAAATCAATTACAAGGCAAACGTGTGTGACAAAAGGAAGGTGGACTCTTAGGTGGACTCTTACCTACACCATCATGATTATTGTAAACCAGAGATGGAAAGCCAGAGGTGAGGAATTACAAGGACAAAGCCAGAGCTGAGGAGAAGGTCTCAGGAGACCGAGAATCCACAGAACAATGCTTGACAATTCCTCTTATGCCCAAGAACAACCCATAAGTCCACATCTTCACTTATGAACGTATGACTCGCAATGCTACAGTAAGTTACACAACGAGATGTGAGAGCCATCAAGTAGAGACTGCTGCGTCCAGCAACTCGAGATTTTAAGCATATGACTGGTGGGGGCATGATGACACCCGGCCTCTCACCTCACTCACATTCACTCACCTCACTCACATTCACTCACCTCACTCACATTCACTCACCTCACCCACAGGGTTTCCCTTTGACACGCTTAGAAAGAGTGCACCGTTCCCCGGAGGAGCTGCGATACCGGGGCGATGCGCGGAGCGGACGGAGCGAGCCCTCGTTCCGGCTCCCTGTTTGCAAAAATCTGCTTAATAAGAACTGGTCGCCCCCGTGGGTGACCTATCAGATATTAAACTGACAAGAACAGAAACTACACTTGATCTGAGCCAAAAGGCCGAGAAGCGATGACCCCCATTACTCCACGATACCCGCGCACGGCCCCTCAGTACCCTTGCGCTGCTCCACGGTGACGGACGACAACGACGAGACTAGACTAGAGTAGGGGGTGTAGGGGTTAGCAGTAGGGGTAGAGGGGAGGGGTAGAGGGGATGGCGAGGGGGCCGGCCCTCGCGCTTCAACCCCGCCCCAAGACGACTCGACCAGTGACGTGCCGGATATATAGGGGTCGGTGCAGCTGCCTGTCTTGTGCTCGCTACGGCAGCACATCTAATAAAATTGGATCGATACAGAGAAGATTAGCATGGCCCCTGCGAAAGGATGACACGCAAATCCGTGAAGCGTTCCGAATTTTGGATCATCATCATCATTCCACCTTTTAGGGTTAGGGCTAGGGCTAGGGCTAGGGTTAGACCTTGACCGACGACCACCTAGTTGTAAACAAACAAACGATCCCCAATTTTTTTTTTGTTTTTTTGTTTTTTTTTAAGTAAAAGGGCGGGAAAACGGCAGGCCAAAGGAAAAGGGCTTCGCCTCACCGGCGTATTCCTTATTTTTGGGCATTTATTCACTAGTTTGTTTGTTGGTTTGTTGGTTGGTTACGTACGCACGCACGCACGCGCATGCACACTCCTCTAGGGGGGGTAAATATTGGCCAAACGACTGAAAATGATTCCCCTATGGTTTCAAGGAAGATGGGGAAACTGAGCAGTGTATTAACATGAACCGCCAAATGAGGCCAATACCAATGGAATTACACACTTGCTTATTTGACTCGATGGGTTCAATCAGAGCAAGAATGGTCAAGGTAAGTAAGTAAGTACGTTCAAATGAAACGTACATGAAATAACATGGCAAATGAATGAAATCAATTACAAGGCAAACGTGTGTGACAAAAGGAAGGTGGACTCTTAGGTGGACTCTTACCTACACCATCATGATTATTGTAAACCAGAGATGGAAAGCCAGAGGTGAGGAATTACAAGGACAAAGCCAGAGCTGAGGAGAAGGTCTCAGGAGACCGAGAATCCACAGAACAATGCTTGACAATTCCTCTTATGCCCAAGAACAACCCATAAGTCCACATCTTCACTTATGAACGTATGACTCGCAATGCTACAGTAAGTTACACAACGAGATGTGAGAGCCATCAAGTAGAGACTGCTGCGTCCAGCAACTCGAGATTTTAAGCATATGACTGGTGGGGGCATGATGACACCCGGCCTCTCACCTCACTCACATTCACTCACCTCACTCACATTCACTCACCTCACTCACATTCACTCACCTCACCCACAGGGTTTCCCTTTGACACGCTTAGAAAGAGTGCACCGTTCCCCGGAGGAGCTGCGATACCGGGGCGATGCGCGGAGCGGACGGAGCGAGCCCTCGTTCCGGCTCCCTGTTTGCAAAAATCTGCTTAATAAGAACTGGTCGCCCCCGTGGGTGACCTATCAGATATTAAACTGACAAGAACAGAAACTACACTTGATCTGAGCCAAAAGGCCGAGAAGCGATGACCCCCATTACTCCACGATACCCGCGCACGGCCCCTCAGTACCCTTGCGCTGCTCCACGGTGACGGACGACAACGACGAGACTAGACTAGAGTAGGGGGTGTAGGGGTTAGCAGTAGGGGTAGAGGGGAGGGGTAGAGGGGATGGCGAGGGGGCCGGCCCTCGCGCTTCAACCCCGCCCCAAGACGACTCGACCAGTGACGTGCCGGATATATAGGGGTCGGTGCAGCTGCCTGTCTTGTGCTCGCTACGGCAGCACATCTAATAAAATTGGATCGATACAGAGAAGATTAGCATGGCCCCTGCGAAAGGATGACACGCAAATCCGTGAAGCGTTCCGAATTTTGGATCATCATCATCATTCCACCTTTTAGGGTTAGGGCTAGGGCTAGGGTTAGACCTTGACCGACGACCACCTAGTTGTAAACAAACAAACGATCCCCAATTTTTTTTTTGTTTTTTTGTTTTTTTTTAAGTAAAAGGGCGGGAAAACGGCAGGCCAAAGGAAAAGGGCTTCGCCTCACCGGCGTATTCCTTATTTTTGGGCATTTATTCACTAGTTTGTTTGTTGGTTTGTTGGTTGGTTACGTACGCACGCACGCACGCACGCGCATGCACACTCCTCTAGGGGGGGTAAATATTGGCCAAACGACTGAAAATGATTCCCCTATGGTTTCAAGGAAGATGGGGAAACTGAGCAGTGTATTAACATGAACCGCCAAATGAGGCCAATACCAATGGAATTACACACTTGCTTATTTGACTCGATGGGTTCAATCAGAGCAAGAATGGTCAAGGTAAGTAAGTAAGTACGTTCAAATGAAACGTACATGAAATAACATGGCAAATGAATGAAATCAATTACAAGGCAAACGTGTGTGACAAAAGGAAGGTGGACTCTTAGGTGGACTCTTACCTACACCATCATGATTATTGTAAACCAGAGATGGAAAGCCAGAGGTGAGGAATTACAAGGACAAAGCCAGAGCTGAGGAGAAGGTCTCAGGAGACCGAGAATCCACAGAACAATGCTTGACAATTCCTCTTATGCCCAAGAACAACCCATAAGTCCACATCTTCACTTATGAACGTATGACTCGCAATGCTACAGTAAGTTACACAACGAGATGTGAGAGCCATCAAGTAGAGACTGCTGCGTCCAGCAACTCGAGATTTTAAGCATATGACTGGTGGGGGCATGATGACACCCGGCCTCTCACCTCACTCACATTCACTCACCTCACTCACATTCACTCACCTCACTCACATTCACTCACCTCACCCACAGGGTTTCCCTTTGACACGCTTAGAAAGAGTGCACCGTTCCCCGGAGGAGCTGCGTTACCGGGGCGATGCGCGGAGCGGACGGAGCGAGCCCTCGTTCCGGCTCCCTGTTTGCAAAAATCTGCTTAATAAGAACTGGTCGCCCCCGTGGGTGACCTATCAGATATTAAACTGACAAGAACAGAAACTACACTTGATCTGAGCCAAAAGGCCGAGAAGCGATGACCCCCATTACTCCACGATACCCGCGCACGGCCCCTCAGTACCCTTGCGCTGCTCCACGGTGACGGACGACAACGACGAGACTAGACTAGAGTAGGGGGTGTAGGGGTTAGCAGTAGGGGTAGAGGGGAGGGGTAGAGGGGATGGCGAGGGGGCCGGCCCTCGCGCTTCAACCCCGCCCCAAGACGACTCGACCAGTGACGTGCCGGATATATAGGGGTCGGTGCAGCTGCCTGTCTTGTGCTCGCTACGGCAGCACATCTAATAAAATTGGATCGATACAGAGAAGATTAGCATGGCCCCTGCGAAAGGATGACACGCAAATCCGTGAAGCGTTCCGAATTTTGGATCATCATCATCATTCCACCTTTTAGGGTTAGGGCTAGGGCTAGGGCTAGGGCTAGGGTTAGACCTTGACCGACGACCACCTAGTTGTAAACAAACAAACGATCCCCATTTTATTTTTTGTTTTTTTTTAAGTAAAAGGGCGGGAAAACGGCAGGCCAAAGGAAAAGGGCTTCGCCTCACCGGCGTATTCCTTATTTTTGGGCATTTATTCACTAGTTTGTTTGTTGGTTTGTTGGTTGGTTACGTACGCACGCACGCACGCGCATGCACACTCCTCTAGGGGGGGTAAATATTGGCCAAACGACTGAAAATGATTCCCCTATGGTTTCAAGGAAGATGGGGAAACTGAGCAGTGTATTAACATGAACCGCCAAATGAGGCCAATACCAATGGAATTACACACTTGCTTATTTGACTCGATGGGTTCAATCAGAGCAAGAATGGTCAAGGTAAGTAAGTAAGTACGTTCAAATGAAACGTACATGAAATAACATGGCAAATGAATGAAATCAATTACAAGGCAAACGTGTGTGACAAAAGGAAGGTGGACTCTTAGGTGGACTCTTACCTACACCATCATGATTATTGTAAACCAGAGATGGAAAGCCAGAGGTGAGGAATTACAAGGACAAAGCCAGAGCTGAGGAGAAGGTCTCAGGAGACCGAGAATCCACAGAACAATGCTTGACAATTCCTCTTATGCCCAAGAACAACCCATAAGTCCACATCTTCACTTATGAACGTATGACTCGCAATGCTACAGTAAGTTACACAACGAGATGTGAGAGCCATCAAGTAGAGACTGCTGCGTCCAGCAACTCGAGATTTTAAGCATATGACTGGTGGGGGCATGATGACACCCGGCCTCTCACCTCACTCACATTCACTCACCTCACTCACATTCACTCACCTCACCCACAGGGTTTCCCTTTGACACGCTTAGAAAGAGTGCACCGTTCCCCGGAGGAGCTGCGATACCGGGGCGATGCGCGGAGCGGACGGAGCGAGCCCTCGTTCCGGCTCCCTGTTTGCAAAAATCTGCTTAATAAGAACTGGTCGCCCCCGTGGGTGACCTATCAGATATTAAACTGACAAGAACAGAAACTACACTTGATCTGAGCCAAAAGGCCGAGAAGCGATGACCCCCATTACTCCACGATACCCGCGCACGGCCCCTCAGTACCCTTGCGCTGCTCCACGGTGACGGACGACAACGACGAGACTAGACTAGAGTAGGGGGTGTAGGGGTTAGCAGTAGGGGTAGAGGGGAGGGGTAGAGGGGATGGCGAGGGGGCCGGCCCTCGCGCTTCAACCCCGCCCCAAGACGACTCGACCAGTGACGTGCCGGATATATAGGGGTCGGTGCAGCTGCCTGTCTTGTGCTCGCTACGGCAGCACATCTAATAAAATTGGATCGATACAGAGAAGATTAGCATGGCCCCTGCGAAAGGATGACACGCAAATCCGTGAAGCGTTCCGAATTTTGGATCATCATCATCATTCCACCTTTTAGGGTTAGGGCTAGGGCTAGGGTTAGACCTTGACCGACGACCACCTAGTTGTAAACAAACAAACGATCCCCATTTTATTTTTTGTTTTTTTTTAAGTAAAAGGGCGGGAAAACGGCAGGCCAAAGGAAAAGGGCTTCGCCTCACCGGCGTATTCCTTATTTTTGGGCATTTATTCACTAGTTTGTTTGTTGGTTTGTTGGTTGGTTACGTACGCACGCACGCACGCGCATGCACACTCCTCTAGGGGGGGTAAATATTGGCCAAACGACTGAAAATGATTCCCCTATGGTTTCAAGGAAGATGGGGAAACTGAGCAGTGTATTAACATGAACCGCCAAATGAGGCCAATACCAATGGAATTACACACTTGCTTATTTGACTCGATGGGTTCAATCAGAGCAAGAATGGTCAAGGTAAGTAAGTAAGTACGTTCAAATGAAACGTACATGAAATAACATGGCAAATGAATGAAATCAATTACAAGGCAAACGTGTGTGACAAAAGGAAGGTGGACTCTTAGGTGGACTCTTACCTACACCATCATGATTATTGTAAACCAGAGATGGAAAGCCAGAGGTGAGGAATTACAAGGACAAAGCCAGAGCTGAGGAGAAGGTCTCAGGAGACCGAGAATCCACAGAACAATGCTTGACAATTCCTCTTATGCCCAAGAACAACCCATAAGTCCACATCTTCACTTATGAACGTATGACTCGCAATGCTACAGTAAGTTACACAACGAGATGTGAGAGCCATCAAGTAGAGACTGCTGCGTCCAGCAACTCGAGATTTTAAGCATATGACTGGTGGGGGCATGATGACACCCGGCCTCTCACCTCACTCACATTCACTCACCTCACTCACATTCACTCACCTCACCCACAGGGTTTCCCTTTGACACGCTTAGAAAGAGTGCACCGTTCCCCGGAGGAGCTGCGATACCGGGGCGATGCGCGGAGCGGACGGAGCGAGCCCTCGTTCCGGCTCCCTGTTTGCAAAAATCTGCTTAATAAGAACTGGTCGCCCCCGTGGGTGACCTATCAGATATTAAACTGACAAGAACAGAAACTACACTTGATCTGAGCCAAAAGGCCGAGAAGCGATGACCCCCATTACTCCACGATACCCGCGCACGGCCCCTCAGTACCCTTGCGCTGCTCCACGGTGACGGACGACAACGACGAGACTAGACTAGAGTAGGGGGTGTAGGGGTTAGCAGTAGGGGTAGAGGGGAGGGGTAGAGGGGATGGCGAGGGGGCCGGCCCTCGCGCTTCAACCCCGCCCCAAGACGACTCGACCAGTGACGTGCCGGATATATAGGGGTCGGTGCAGCTGCCTGTCTTGTGCTCGCTACGGCAGCACATCTAATAAAATTGGATCGATACAGAGAAGATTAGCATGGCCCCTGCGAAAGGATGACACGCAAATCCGTGAAGCGTTCCGAATTTTGGATCATCATCATCATTCCACCTTTTAGGGTTAGGGCTAGGGCTAGGGTTAGACCTTGACCGACGACCACCTAGTTGTAAACAAACAAACGATCCCCATTTTATTTTTTGTTTTTTTTTAAGTAAAAGGGCGGGAAAACGGCAGGCCAAAGGAAAAGGGCTTCGCCTCACCGGCGTATTCCTTATTTTTGGGCATTTATTCACTAGTTTGTTTGTTGGTTTGTTGGTTGGTTACGTACGCACGCACGCACGCGCATGCACACTCCTCTAGGGGGGGTAAATATTGGCCAAACGACTGAAAATGATTCCCCTATGGTTTCAAGGAAGATGGGGAAACTGAGCAGTGTATTAACATGAACCGCCAAATGAGGCCAATACCAATGGAATTACACACTTGCTTATTTGACTCGATGGGTTCAATCAGAGCAAGAATGGTCAAGGTAAGTAAGTAAGTACGTTCAAATGAAACGTACATGAAATAACATGGCAAATGAATGAAATCAATTACAAGGCAAACGTGTGTGACAAAAGGAAGGTGGACTCTTAGGTGGACTCTTACCTACACCATCATGATTATTGTAAACCAGAGATGGAAAGCCAGAGGTGAGGAATTACAAGGACAAAGCCAGAGCTGAGGAGAAGGTCTCAGGAGACCGAGAATCCACAGAACAATGCTTGACAATTCCTCTTATGCCCAAGAACAACCCATAAGTCCACATCTTCACTTATGAACGTATGACTCGCAATGCTACAGTAAGTTACACAACGAGATGTGAGAGCCATCAAGTAGAGACTGCTGCGTCCAGCAACTCGAGATTTTAAGCATATGACTGGTGGGGGCATGATGACACCCGGCCTCTCACCTCACTCACATTCACTCACCTCACTCACATTCACTCACCTCACTCACATTCACTCACCTCACCCACAGGGTTTCCCTTTGACACGCTTAGAAAGAGTGCACCGTTCCCCGGAGGAGCTGCGATACCGGGGCGATGCGCGGAGCGGACGGAGCGAGCCCTCGTTCCGGCTCCCTGTTTGCAAAAATCTGCTTAATAAGAACTGGTCGCCCCCGTGGGTGACCTATCAGATATTAAACTGACAAGAACAGAAACTACACTTGATCTGAGCCAAAAGGCCGAGAAGCGATGACCCCCATTACTCCACGATACCCGCGCACGGCCCCTCAGTACCCTTGCGCTGCTCCACGGTGACGGACGACAACGACGAGACTAGACTAGAGTAGGGGGTGTAGGGGTTAGCAGTAGGGGTAGAGGGGAGGGGTAGAGGGGATGGCGAGGGGGCCGGCCCTCGCGCTTCAACCCCGCCCCAAGACGACTCGACCAGTGACGTGCCGGATATATAGGGGTCGGTGCAGCTGCCTGTCTTGTGCTCGCTACGGCAGCACATCTAATAAAATTGGATCGATACAGAGAAGATTAGCATGGCCCCTGCGAAAGGATGACACGCAAATCCGTGAAGCGTTCCGAATTTTGGATCATCATCATCATTCCACCTTTTAGGGTTAGGGCTAGGGCTAGGGTTAGACCTTGACCGACGACCACCTAGTTGTAAACAAACAAACGATCCCCAATTTTTTTTTTGTTTTTTTGTTTTTTTTTTAAGTAAAAGGGCGGGAAAACGGCAGGCCAAAGGAAAAGGGCTTCGCCTCACCGGCGTATTCCTTATTTTTGGGCATTTATTCACTAGTTTGTTTGTTGGTTTGTTGGTTGGTTACGTACGCACGCACGCACGCACGCGCATGCACACTCCTCTAGGGGGGGTAAATATTGGCCAAACGACTGAAAATGATTCCCCTATGGTTTCAAGGAAGATGGGGAAACTGAGCAGTGTATTAACATGAACCGCCAAATGAGGCCAATACCAATGGAATTACACACTTGCTTATTTGACTCGATGGGTTCAATCAGAGCAAGAATGGTCAAGGTAAGTAAGTAAGTACGTTCAAATGAAACGTACATGAAATAACATGGCAAATGAATGAAATCAATTACAAGGCAAACGTGTGTGACAAAAGGAAGGTGGACTCTTAGGTGGACTCTTACCTACACCATCATGATTATTGTAAACCAGAGATGGAAAGCCAGAGGTGAGGAATTACAAGGACAAAGCCAGAGCTGAGGAGAAGGTCTCAGGAGACCGAGAATCCACAGAACAATGCTTGACAATTCCTCTTATGCCCAAGAACAACCCATAAGTCCACATCTTCACTTATGAACGTATGACTCGCAATGCTACAGTAAGTTACACAACGAGATGTGAGAGCCATCAAGTAGAGACTGCTGCGTCCAGCAACTCGAGATTTTAAGCATATGACTGGTGGGGGCATGATGACACCCGGCCTCTCACCTCACTCACATTCACTCACCTCACTCACATTCACTCACCTCACTCACATTCACTCACCTCACCCACAGGGTTTCCCTTTGACACGCTTAGAAAGAGTGCACCGTTCCCCGGAGGAGCTGCGATACCGGGGCGATGCGCGGAGCGGACGGAGCGAGCCCTCGTTCCGGCTCCCTGTTTGCAAAAATCTGCTTAATAAGAACTGGTCGCCCCCGTGGGTGACCTATCAGATATTAAACTGACAAGAACAGAAACTACACTTGATCTGAGCCAAAAGGCCGAGAAGCGATGACCCCCATTACTCCACGATACCCGCGCACGGCCCCTCAGTACCCTTGCGCTGCTCCACGGTGACGGACGACAACGACGAGACTAGACTAGAGTAGGGGGTGTAGGGGTTAGCAGTAGGGGTAGAGGGGAGGGGTAGAGGGGATGGCGAGGGGGCCGGCCCTCGCGCTTCAACCCCGCCCCAAGACGACTCGACCAGTGACGTGCCGGATATATAGGGGTCGGTGCAGCTGCCTGTCTTGTGCTCGCTACGGCAGCACATCTAATAAAATTGGATCGATACAGAGAAGATTAGCATGGCCCCTGCGAAAGGATGACACGCAAATCCGTGAAGCGTTCCGAATTTTGGATCATCATCATCATTCCACCTTTTAGGGTTAGGGCTAGGGCTAGGGTTAGACCTTGACCGACGACCACCTAGTTGTAAACAAACAAACGATCCCCAATTTTTTTTTTGTTTTTTTGTTTTTTTTTAAGTAAAAGGGCGGGAAAACGGCAGGCCAAAGGAAAAGGGCTTCGCCTCACCGGCGTATTCCTTATTTTTGGGCATTTATTCACTAGTTTGTTTGTTGGTTTGTTGGTTGGTTACGTACGCACGCACGCACGCACGCGCATGCACACTCCTCTAGGGGGGGTAAATATTGGCCAAACGACTGAAAATGATTCCCCTATGGTTTCAAGGAAGATGGGGAAACTGAGCAGTGTATTAACATGAACCGCCAAATGAGGCCAATACCAATGGAATTACACACTTGCTTATTTGACTCGATGGGTTCAATCAGAGCAAGAATGGTCAAGGTAAGTAAGTAAGTACGTTCAAATGAAACGTACATGAAATAACATGGCAAATGAATGAAATCAATTACAAGGCAAACGTGTGTGACAAAAGGAAGGTGGACTCTTAGGTGGACTCTTACCTACACCATCATGATTATTGTAAACCAGAGATGGAAAGCCAGAGGTGAGGAATTACAAGGACAAAGCCAGAGCTGAGGAGAAGGTCTCAGGAGACCGAGAATCCACAGAACAATGCTTGACAATTCCTCTTATGCCCAAGAACAACCCATAAGTCCACATCTTCACTTATGAACGTATGACTCGCAATGCTACAGTAAGTTACACAACGAGATGTGAGAGCCATCAAGTAGAGACTGCTGCGTCCAGCAACTCGAGATTTTAAGCATATGACTGGTGGGGGCATGATGACACCCGGCCTCTCACCTCACTCACATTCACTCACCTCACTCACATTCACTCACCTCACTCACATTCACTCACCTCACCCACAGGGTTTCCCTTTGACACGCTTAGAAAGAGTGCACCGTTCCCCGGAGGAGCTGCGTTACCGGGGCGATGCGCGGAGCGGACGGAGCGAGCCCTCGTTCCGGCTCCCTGTTTGCAAAAATCTGCTTAATAAGAACTGGTCGCCCCCGTGGGTGACCTATCAGATATTAAACTGACAAGAACAGAAACTACACTTGATCTGAGCCAAAAGGCCGAGAAGCGATGACCCCCATTACTCCACGATACCCGCGCACGGCCCCTCAGTACCCTTGCGCTGCTCCACGGTGACGGACGACAACGACGAGACTAGACTAGAGTAGGGGGTGTAGGGGTTAGCAGTAGGGGTAGAGGGGAGGGGTAGAGGGGATGGCGAGGGGGCCGGCCCTCGCGCTTCAACCCCGCCCCAAGACGACTCGACCAGTGACGTGCCGGATATATAGGGGTCGGTGCAGCTGCCTGTCTTGTGCTCGCTACGGCAGCACATCTAATAAAATTGGATCGATACAGAGAAGATTAGCATGGCCCCTGCGAAAGGATGACACGCAAATCCGTGAAGCGTTCCGAATTTTGGATCATCATCATCATTCCACCTTTTAGGGTTAGGGCTAGGGCTAGGGCTAGGGCTAGGGTTAGACCTTGACCGACGACCACCTAGTTGTAAACAAACAAACGATCCCCATTTTATTTTTTGTTTTTTTTTAAGTAAAAGGGCGGGAAAACGGCAGGCCAAAGGAAAAGGGCTTCGCCTCACCGGCGTATTCCTTATTTTTGGGCATTTATTCACTAGTTTGTTTGTTGGTTTGTTGGTTGGTTACGTACGCACGCACGCACGCGCATGCACACTCCTCTAGGGGGGGTAAATATTGGCCAAACGACTGAAAATGATTCCCCTATGGTTTCAAGGAAGATGGGGAAACTGAGCAGTGTATTAACATGAACCGCCAAATGAGGCCAATACCAATGGAATTACACACTTGCTTATTTGACTCGATGGGTTCAATCAGAGCAAGAATGGTCAAGGTAAGTAAGTAAGTACGTTCAAATGAAACGTACATGAAATAACATGGCAAATGAATGAAATCAATTACAAGGCAAACGTGTGTGACAAAAGGAAGGTGGACTCTTAGGTGGACTCTTACCTACACCATCATGATTATTGTAAACCAGAGATGGAAAGCCAGAGGTGAGGAATTACAAGGACAAAGCCAGAGCTGAGGAGAAGGTCTCAGGAGACCGAGAATCCACAGAACAATGCTTGACAATTCCTCTTATGCCCAAGAACAACCCATAAGTCCACATCTTCACTTATGAACGTATGACTCGCAATGCTACAGTAAGTTACACAACGAGATGTGAGAGCCATCAAGTAGAGACTGCTGCGTCCAGCAACTCGAGATTTTAAGCATATGACTGGTGGGGGCATGATGACACCCGGCCTCTCACCTCACTCACATTCACTCACCTCACTCACATTCACTCACCTCACCCACAGGGTTTCCCTTTGACACGCTTAGAAAGAGTGCACCGTTCCCCGGAGGAGCTGCGATACCGGGGCGATGCGCGGAGCGGACGGAGCGAGCCCTCGTTCCGGCTCCCTGTTTGCAAAAATCTGCTTAATAAGAACTGGTCGCCCCCGTGGGTGACCTATCAGATATTAAACTGACAAGAACAGAAACTACACTTGATCTGAGCCAAAAGGCCGAGAAGCGATGACCCCCATTACTCCACGATACCCGCGCACGGCCCCTCAGTACCCTTGCGCTGCTCCACGGTGACGGACGACAACGACGAGACTAGACTAGAGTAGGGGGTGTAGGGGTTAGCAGTAGGGGTAGAGGGGAGGGGTAGAGGGGATGGCGAGGGGGCCGGCCCTCGCGCTTCAACCCCGCCCCAAGACGACTCGACCAGTGACGTGCCGGATATATAGGGGTCGGTGCAGCTGCCTGTCTTGTGCTCGCTACGGCAGCACATCTAATAAAATTGGATCGATACAGAGAAGATTAGCATGGCCCCTGCGAAAGGATGACACGCAAATCCGTGAAGCGTTCCGAATTTTGGATCATCATCATCATTCCACCTTTTAGGGTTAGGGCTAGGGCTAGGGTTAGACCTTGACCGACGACCACCTAGTTGTAAACAAACAAACGATCCCCATTTTATTTTTTGTTTTTTTTTAAGTAAAAGGGCGGGAAAACGGCAGGCCAAAGGAAAAGGGCTTCGCCTCACCGGCGTATTCCTTATTTTTGGGCATTTATTCACTAGTTTGTTTGTTGGTTTGTTGGTTGGTTACGTACGCACGCACGCACGCGCATGCACACTCCTCTAGGGGGGGTAAATATTGGCCAAACGACTGAAAATGATTCCCCTATGGTTTCAAGGAAGATGGGGAAACTGAGCAGTGTATTAACATGAACCGCCAAATGAGGCCAATACCAATGGAATTACACACTTGCTTATTTGACTCGATGGGTTCAATCAGAGCAAGAATGGTCAAGGTAAGTAAGTAAGTACGTTCAAATGAAACGTACATGAAATAACATGGCAAATGAATGAAATCAATTACAAGGCAAACGTGTGTGACAAAAGGAAGGTGGACTCTTAGGTGGACTCTTACCTACACCATCATGATTATTGTAAACCAGAGATGGAAAGCCAGAGGTGAGGAATTACAAGGACAAAGCCAGAGCTGAGGAGAAGGTCTCAGGAGACCGAGAATCCACAGAACAATGCTTGACAATTCCTCTTATGCCCAAGAACAACCCATAAGTCCACATCTTCACTTATGAACGTATGACTCGCAATGCTACAGTAAGTTACACAACGAGATGTGAGAGCCATCAAGTAGAGACTGCTGCGTCCAGCAACTCGAGATTTTAAGCATATGACTGGTGGGGGCATGATGACACCCGGCCTCTCACCTCACTCACATTCACTCACCTCACTCACATTCACTCACCTCACTCACATTCACTCACCTCACCCACAGGGTTTCCCTTTGACACGCTTAGAAAGAGTGCACCGTTCCCCGGAGGAGCTGCGATACCGGGGCGATGCGCGGAGCGGACGGAGCGAGCCCTCGTTCCGGCTCCCTGTTTGCAAAAATCTGCTTAATAAGAACTGGTCGCCCCCGTGGGTGACCTATCAGATATTAAACTGACAAGAACAGAAACTACACTTGATCTGAGCCAAAAGGCCGAGAAGCGATGACCCCCATTACTCCACGATACCCGCGCACGGCCCCTCAGTACCCTTGCGCTGCTCCACGGTGACGGACGACAACGACGAGACTAGACTAGAGTAGGGGGTGTAGGGGTTAGCAGTAGGGGTAGAGGGGAGGGGTAGAGGGGATGGCGAGGGGGCCGGCCCTCGCGCTTCAACCCCGCCCCAAGACGACTCGACCAGTGACGTGCCGGATATATAGGGGTCGGTGCAGCTGCCTGTCTTGTGCTCGCTACGGCAGCACATCTAATAAAATTGGATCGATACAGAGAAGATTAGCATGGCCCCTGCGAAAGGATGACACGCAAATCCGTGAAGCGTTCCGAATTTTGGATCATCATCATCATTCCACCTTTTAGGGTTAGGGCTAGGGCTAGGGTTAGACCTTGACCGACGACCACCTAGTTGTAAACAAACAAACGATCCCCAATTTTTTTTTTGTTTTTTTGTTTTTTTTTTAAGTAAAAGGGCGGGAAAACGGCAGGCCAAAGGAAAAGGGCTTCGCCTCACCGGCGTATTCCTTATTTTTGGGCATTTATTCACTAGTTTGTTTGTTGGTTTGTTGGTTGGTTACGTACGCACGCACGCACGCACGCGCATGCACACTCCTCTAGGGGGGGTAAATATTGGCCAAACGACTGAAAATGATTCCCCTATGGTTTCAAGGAAGATGGGGAAACTGAGCAGTGTATTAACATGAACCGCCAAATGAGGCCAATACCAATGGAATTACACACTTGCTTATTTGACTCGATGGGTTCAATCAGAGCAAGAATGGTCAAGGTAAGTAAGTAAGTACGTTCAAATGAAACGTACATGAAATAACATGGCAAATGAATGAAATCAATTACAAGGCAAACGTGTGTGACAAAAGGAAGGTGGACTCTTAGGTGGACTCTTACCTACACCATCATGATTATTGTAAACCAGAGATGGAAAGCCAGAGGTGAGGAATTACAAGGACAAAGCCAGAGCTGAGGAGAAGGTCTCAGGAGACCGAGAATCCACAGAACAATGCTTGACAATTCCTCTTATGCCCAAGAACAACCCATAAGTCCACATCTTCACTTATGAACGTATGACTCGCAATGCTACAGTAAGTTACACAACGAGATGTGAGAGCCATCAAGTAGAGACTGCTGCGTCCAGCAACTCGAGATTTTAAGCATATGACTGGTGGGGGCATGATGACACCCGGCCTCTCACCTCACTCACATTCACTCACCTCACTCACATTCACTCACCTCACTCACATTCACTCACCTCACCCACAGGGTTTCCCTTTGACACGCTTAGAAAGAGTGCACCGTTCCCCGGAGGAGCTGCGATACCGGGGCGATGCGCGGAGCGGACGGAGCGAGCCCTCGTTCCGGCTCCCTGTTTGCAAAAATCTGCTTAATAAGAACTGGTCGCCCCCGTGGGTGACCTATCAGATATTAAACTGACAAGAACAGAAACTACACTTGATCTGAGCCAAAAGGCCGAGAAGCGATGACCCCCATTACTCCACGATACCCGCGCACGGCCCCTCAGTACCCTTGCGCTGCTCCACGGTGACGGACGACAACGACGAGACTAGACTAGAGTAGGGGGTGTAGGGGTTAGCAGTAGGGGTAGAGGGGAGGGGTAGAGGGGATGGCGAGGGGGCCGGCCCTCGCGCTTCAACCCCGCCCCAAGACGACTCGACCAGTGACGTGCCGGATATATAGGGGTCGGTGCAGCTGCCTGTCTTGTGCTCGCTACGGCAGCACATCTAATAAAATTGGATCGATACAGAGAAGATTAGCATGGCCCCTGCGAAAGGATGACACGCAAATCCGTGAAGCGTTCCGAATTTTGGATCATCATCATCATTCCACCTTTTAGGGTTAGGGCTAGGGCTAGGGTTAGACCTTGACCGACGACCACCTAGTTGTAAACAAACAAACGATCCCCAATTTTTTTTTTGTTTTTTTGTTTTTTTTTTAAGTAAAAGGGCGGGAAAACGGCAGGCCAAAGGAAAAGGGCTTCGCCTCACCGGCGTATTCCTTATTTTTGGGCATTTATTCACTAGTTTGTTTGTTGGTTTGTTGGTTGGTTACGTACGCACGCACGCACGCACGCACGCGCATGCACACTCCTCTAGGGGGGGTAAATATTGGCCAAACGACTGAAAATGATTCCCCTATGGTTTCAAGGAAGATGGGGAAACTGAGCAGTGTATTAACATGAACCGCCAAATGAGGCCAATACCAATGGAATTACACACTTGCTTATTTGACTCGATGGGTTCAATCAGAGCAAGAATGGTCAAGGTAAGTAAGTAAGTACGTTCAAATGAAACGTACATGAAATAACATGGCAAATGAATGAAATCAATTACAAGGCAAACGTGTGTGACAAAAGGAAGGTGGACTCTTAGGTGGACTCTTACCTACACCATCATGATTATTGTAAACCAGAGATGGAAAGCCAGAGGTGAGGAATTACAAGGACAAAGCCAGAGCTGAGGAGAAGGTCTCAGGAGACCGAGAATCCACAGAACAATGCTTGACAATTCCTCTTATGCCCAAGAACAACCCATAAGTCCACATCTTCACTTATGAACGTATGACTCGCAATGCTACAGTAAGTTACACAACGAGATGTGAGAGCCATCAAGTAGAGACTGCTGCGTCCAGCAACTCGAGATTTTAAGCATATGACTGGTGGGGGCATGATGACACCCGGCCTCTCACCTCACTCACATTCACTCACCTCACTCACATTCACTCACCTCACTCACATTCACTCACCTCACCCACAGGGTTTCCCTTTGACACGCTTAGAAAGAGTGCACCGTTCCCCGGAGGAGCTGCGATACCGGGGCGATGCGCGGAGCGGACGGAGCGAGCCCTCGTTCCGGCTCCCTGTTTGCAAAAATCTGCTTAATAAGAACTGGTCGCCCCCGTGGGTGACCTATCAGATATTAAACTGACAAGAACAGAAACTACACTTGATCTGAGCCAAAAGGCCGAGAAGCGATGACCCCCATTACTCCACGATACCCGCGCACGGCCCCTCAGTACCCTTGCGCTGCTCCACGGTGACGGACGACAACGACGAGACTAGACTAGAGTAGGGGGTGTAGGGGTTAGCAGTAGGGGTAGAGGGGAGGGGTAGAGGGGATGGCGAGGGGGCCGGCCCTCGCGCTTCAACCCCGCCCCAAGACGACTCGACCAGTGACGTGCCGGATATATAGGGGTCGGTGCAGCTGCCTGTCTTGTGCTCGCTACGGCAGCACATCTAATAAAATTGGATCGATACAGAGAAGATTAGCATGGCCCCTGCGAAAGGATGACACGCAAATCCGTGAAGCGTTCCGAATTTTGGATCATCATCATCATTCCACCTTTTAGGGTTAGGGCTAGGGCTAGGGCTAGGGTTAGACCTTGACCGACGACCACCTAGTTGTAAACAAACAAACGATCCCCAATTTTTTTTTTGTTTTTTTGTTTTTTTTTAAGTAAAAGGGCGGGAAAACGGCAGGCCAAAGGAAAAGGGCTTCGCCTCACCGGCGTATTCCTTATTTTTGGGCATTTATTCACTAGTTTGTTTGTTGGTTTGTTGGTTGGTTACGTACGCACGCACGCACGCACGCACGCGCATGCACACTCCTCTAGGGGGGGTAAATATTGGCCAAACGACTGAAAATGATTCCCCTATGGTTTCAAGGAAGATGGGGAAACTGAGCAGTGTATTAACATGAACCGCCAAATGAGGCCAATACCAATGGAATTACACACTTGCTTATTTGACTCGATGGGTTCAATCAGAGCAAGAATGGTCAAGGTAAGTAAGTAAGTACGTTCAAATGAAACGTACATGAAATAACATGGCAAATGAATGAAATCAATTACAAGGCAAACGTGTGTGACAAAAGGAAGGTGGACTCTTAGGTGGACTCTTACCTACACCATCATGATTATTGTAAACCAGAGATGGAAAGCCAGAGGTGAGGAATTACAAGGACAAAGCCAGAGCTGAGGAGAAGGTCTCAGGAGACCGAGAATCCACAGAACAATGCTTGACAATTCCTCTTATGCCCAAGAACAACCCATAAGTCCACATCTTCACTTATGAACGTATGACTCGCAATGCTACAGTAAGTTACACAACGAGATGTGAGAGCCATCAAGTAGAGACTGCTGCGTCCAGCAACTCGAGATTTTAAGCATATGACTGGTGGGGGCATGATGACACCCGGCCTCTCACCTCACTCACATTCACTCACCTCACTCACATTCACTCACCTCACTCACATTCACTCACCTCACCCACAGGGTTTCCCTTTGACACGCTTAGAAAGAGTGCACCGTTCCCCGGAGGAGCTGCGATACCGGGGCGATGCGCGGAGCGGACGGAGCGAGCCCTCGTTCCGGCTCCCTGTTTGCAAAAATCTGCTTAATAAGAACTGGTCGCCCCCGTGGGTGACCTATCAGATATTAAACTGACAAGAACAGAAACTACACTTGATCTGAGCCAAAAGGCCGAGAAGCGATGACCCCCATTACTCCACGATACCCGCGCACGGCCCCTCAGTACCCTTGCGCTGCTCCACGGTGACGGACGACAACGACGAGACTAGACTAGAGTAGGGGGTGTAGGGGTTAGCAGTAGGGGTAGAGGGGAGGGGTAGAGGGGATGGCGAGGGGGCCGGCCCTCGCGCTTCAACCCCGCCCCAAGACGACTCGACCAGTGACGTGCCGGATATATAGGGGTCGGTGCAGCTGCCTGTCTTGTGCTCGCTACGGCAGCACATCTAATAAAATTGGATCGATACAGAGAAGATTAGCATGGCCCCTGCGAAAGGATGACACGCAAATCCGTGAAGCGTTCCGAATTTTGGATCATCATCATCATTCCACCTTTTAGGGTTAGGGCTAGGGCTAGGGTTAGACCTTGACCGACGACCACCTAGTTGTAAACAAACAAACGATCCCCAATTTTTTTTTTGTTTTTTTGTTTTTTTTTTAAGTAAAAGGGCGGGAAAACGGCAGGCCAAAGGAAAAGGGCTTCGCCTCACCGGCGTATTCCTTATTTTTGGGCATTTATTCACTAGTTTGTTTGTTGGTTTGTTGGTTGGTTACGTACGCACGCACGCACGCACGCGCATGCACACTCCTCTAGGGGGGGTAAATATTGGCCAAACGACTGAAAATGATTCCCCTATGGTTTCAAGGAAGATGGGGAAACTGAGCAGTGTATTAACATGAACCGCCAAATGAGGCCAATACCAATGGAATTACACACTTGCTTATTTGACTCGATGGGTTCAATCAGAGCAAGAATGGTCAAGGTAAGTAAGTAAGTACGTTCAAATGAAACGTACATGAAATAACATGGCAAATGAATGAAATCAATTACAAGGCAAACGTGTGTGACAAAAGGAAGGTGGACTCTTAGGTGGACTCTTACCTACACCATCATGATTATTGTAAACCAGAGATGGAAAGCCAGAGGTGAGGAATTACAAGGACAAAGCCAGAGCTGAGGAGAAGGTCTCAGGAGACCGAGAATCCACAGAACAATGCTTGACAATTCCTCTTATGCCCAAGAACAACCCATAAGTCCACATCTTCACTTATGAACGTATGACTCGCAATGCTACAGTAAGTTACACAACGAGATGTGAGAGCCATCAAGTAGAGACTGCTGCGTCCAGCAACTCGAGATTTTAAGCATATGACTGGTGGGGGCATGATGACACCCGGCCTCTCACCTCACTCACATTCACTCACCTCACTCACATTCACTCACCTCACCCACAGGGTTTCCCTTTGACACGCTTAGAAAGAGTGCACCGTTCCCCGGAGGAGCTGCGATACCGGGGCGATGCGCGGAGCGGACGGAGCGAGCCCTCGTTCCGGCTCCCTGTTTGCAAAAATCTGCTTAATAAGAACTGGTCGCCCCCGTGGGTGACCTATCAGATATTAAACTGACAAGAACAGAAACTACACTTGATCTGAGCCAAAAGGCCGAGAAGCGATGACCCCCATTACTCCACGATACCCGCGCACGGCCCCTCAGTACCCTTGCGCTGCTCCACGGTGACGGACGACAACGACGAGACTAGACTAGAGTAGGGGGTGTAGGGGTTAGCAGTAGGGGTAGAGGGGAGGGGTAGAGGGGATGGCGAGGGGGCCGGCCCTCGCGCTTCAACCCCGCCCCAAGACGACTCGACCAGTGACGTGCCGGATATATAGGGGTCGGTGCAGCTGCCTGTCTTGTGCTCGCTACGGCAGCACATCTAATAAAATTGGATCGATACAGAGAAGATTAGCATGGCCCCTGCGAAAGGATGACACGCAAATCCGTGAAGCGTTCCGAATTTTGGATCATCATCATCATTCCACCTTTTAGGGTTAGGGCTAGGGCTAGGGTTAGACCTTGACCGACGACCACCTAGTTGTAAACAAACAAACGATCCCCAATTTTTTTTTTGTTTTTTTGTTTTTTTTTTAAGTAAAAGGGCGGGAAAACGGCAGGCCAAAGGAAAAGGGCTTCGCCTCACCGGCGTATTCCTTATTTTTGGGCATTTATTCACTAGTTTGTTTGTTGGTTTGTTGGTTGGTTACGTACGCACGCACGCACGCACGCGCATGCACACTCCTCTAGGGGGGGTAAATATTGGCCAAACGACTGAAAATGATTCCCCTATGGTTTCAAGGAAGATGGGGAAACTGAGCAGTGTATTAACATGAACCGCCAAATGAGGCCAATACCAATGGAATTACACACTTGCTTATTTGACTCGATGGGTTCAATCAGAGCAAGAATGGTCAAGGTAAGTAAGTAAGTACGTTCAAATGAAACGTACATGAAATAACATGGCAAATGAATGAAATCAATTACAAGGCAAACGTGTGTGACAAAAGGAAGGTGGACTCTTAGGTGGACTCTTACCTACACCATCATGATTATTGTAAACCAGAGATGGAAAGCCAGAGGTGAGGAATTACAAGGACAAAGCCAGAGCTGAGGAGAAGGTCTCAGGAGACCGAGAATCCACAGAACAATGCTTGACAATTCCTCTTATGCCCAAGAACAACCCATAAGTCCACATCTTCACTTATGAACGTATGACTCGCAATGCTACAGTAAGTTACACAACGAGATGTGAGAGCCATCAAGTAGAGACTGCTGCGTCCAGCAACTCGAGATTTTAAGCATATGACTGGTGGGGGCATGATGACACCCGGCCTCTCACCTCACTCACATTCACTCACCTCACTCACATTCACTCACCTCACTCACATTCACTCACCTCACCCACAGGGTTTCCCTTTGACACGCTTAGAAAGAGTGCACCGTTCCCCGGAGGAGCTGCGATACCGGGGCGATGCGCGGAGCGGACGGAGCGAGCCCTCGTTCCGGCTCCCTGTTTGCAAAAATCTGCTTAATAAGAACTGGTCGCCCCCGTGGGTGACCTATCAGATATTAAACTGACAAGAACAGAAACTACACTTGATCTGAGCCAAAAGGCCGAGAAGCGATGACCCCCATTACTCCACGATACCCGCGCACGGCCCCTCAGTACCCTTGCGCTGCTCCACGGTGACGGACGACAACGACGAGACTAGACTAGAGTAGGGGGTGTAGGGGTTAGCAGTAGGGGTAGAGGGGAGGGGTAGAGGGGATGGCGAGGGGGCCGGCCCTCGCGCTTCAACCCCGCCCCAAGACGACTCGACCAGTGACGTGCCGGATATATAGGGGTCGGTGCAGCTGCCTGTCTTGTGCTCGCTACGGCAGCACATCTAATAAAATTGGATCGATACAGAGAAGATTAGCATGGCCCCTGCGAAAGGATGACACGCAAATCCGTGAAGCGTTCCGAATTTTGGATCATCATCATCATTCCACCTTTTAGGGTTAGGGCTAGGGCTAGGGTTAGACCTTGACCGACGACCACCTAGTTGTAAACAAACAAACGATCCCCAATTTTTTTTTTGTTTTTTTGTTTTTTTTTAAGTAAAAGGGCGGGAAAACGGCAGGCCAAAGGAAAAGGGCTTCGCCTCACCGGCGTATTCCTTATTTTTGGGCATTTATTCACTAGTTTGTTTGTTGGTTTGTTGGTTGGTTACGTACGCACGCACGCACGCACGCGCATGCACACTCCTCTAGGGGGGGTAAATATTGGCCAAACGACTGAAAATGATTCCCCTATGGTTTCAAGGAAGATGGGGAAACTGAGCAGTGTATTAACATGAACCGCCAAATGAGGCCAATACCAATGGAATTACACACTTGCTTATTTGACTCGATGGGTTCAATCAGAGCAAGAATGGTCAAGGTAAGTAAGTAAGTACGTTCAAATGAAACGTACATGAAATAACATGGCAAATGAATGAAATCAATTACAAGGCAAACGTGTGTGACAAAAGGAAGGTGGACTCTTAGGTGGACTCTTACCTACACCATCATGATTATTGTAAACCAGAGATGGAAAGCCAGAGGTGAGGAATTACAAGGACAAAGCCAGAGCTGAGGAGAAGGTCTCAGGAGACCGAGAATCCACAGAACAATGCTTGACAATTCCTCTTATGCCCAAGAACAACCCATAAGTCCACATCTTCACTTATGAACGTATGACTCGCAATGCTACAGTAAGTTACACAACGAGATGTGAGAGCCATCAAGTAGAGACTGCTGCGTCCAGCAACTCGAGATTTTAAGCATATGACTGGTGGGGGCATGATGACACCCGGCCTCTCACCTCACTCACATTCACTCACCTCACTCACATTCACTCACCTCACTCACATTCACTCACCTCACCCACAGGGTTTCCCTTTGACACGCTTAGAAAGAGTGCACCGTTCCCCGGAGGAGCTGCGATACCGGGGCGATGCGCGGAGCGGACGGAGCGAGCCCTCGTTCCGGCTCCCTGTTTGCAAAAATCTGCTTAATAAGAACTGGTCGCCCCCGTGGGTGACCTATCAGATATTAAACTGACAAGAACAGAAACTACACTTGATCTGAGCCAAAAGGCCGAGAAGCGATGACCCCCATTACTCCACGATACCCGCGCACGGCCCCTCAGTACCCTTGCGCTGCTCCACGGTGACGGACGACAACGACGAGACTAGACTAGAGTAGGGGGTGTAGGGGTTAGCAGTAGGGGTAGAGGGGAGGGGTAGAGGGGATGGCGAGGGGGCCGGCCCTCGCGCTTCAACCCCGCCCCAAGACGACTCGACCAGTGACGTGCCGGATATATAGGGGTCGGTGCAGCTGCCTGTCTTGTGCTCGCTACGGCAGCACATCTAATAAAATTGGATCGATACAGAGAAGATTAGCATGGCCCCTGCGAAAGGATGACACGCAAATCCGTGAAGCGTTCCGAATTTTGGATCATCATCATCATTCCACCTTTTAGGGTTAGGGCTAGGGCTAGGGCTAGGGTTAGACCTTGACCGACGACCACCTAGTTGTAAACAAACAAACGATCCCCAATTTTTTTTTTTGTTTTTTTTAAGTAAAAGGGCGGGAAAACGGCAGGCCAAAGGAAAAGGGCTTCGCCTCACCGGCGTATTCCTTATTTTTGGGCATTTATTCACTAGTTTGTTTGTTGGTTTGTTGGTTGGTTACGTACGCACGCACGCACGCGCATGCACACTCCTCTAGGGGGGGTAAATATTGGCCAAACGACTGAAAATGATTCCCCTATGGTTTCAAGGAAGATGGGGAAACTGAGCAGTGTATTAACATGAACCGCCAAATGAGGCCAATACCAATGGAATTACACACTTGCTTATTTGACTCGATGGGTTCAATCAGAGCAAGAATGGTCAAGGTAAGTAAGTAAGTACGTTCAAATGAAACGTACATGAAATAACATGGCAAATGAATGAAATCAATTACAAGGCAAACGTGTGTGACAAAAGGAAGGTGGACTCTTAGGTGGACTCTTACCTACACCATCATGATTATTGTAAACCAGAGATGGAAAGCCAGAGGTGAGGAATTACAAGGACAAAGCCAGAGCTGAGGAGAAGGTCTCAGGAGACCGAGAATCCACAGAACAATGCTTGACAATTCCTCTTATGCCCAAGAACAACCCATAAGTCCACATCTTCACTTATGAACGTATGACTCGCAATGCTACAGTAAGTTACACAACGAGATGTGAGAGCCATCAAGTAGAGACTGCTGCGTCCAGCAACTCGAGATTTTAAGCATATGACTGGTGGGGGCATGATGACACCCGGCCTCTCACCTCACTCACATTCACTCACCTCACTCACATTCACTCACCTCACTCACATTCACTCACCTCACCCACAGGGTTTCCCTTTGACACGCTTAGAAAGAGTGCACCGTTCCCCGGAGGAGCTGCGATACCGGGGCGATGCGCGGAGCGGACGGAGCGAGCCCTCGTTCCGGCTCCCTGTTTGCAAAAATCTGCTTAATAAGAACTGGTCGCCCCCGTGGGTGACCTATCAGATATTAAACTGACAAGAACAGAAACTACACTTGATCTGAGCCAAAAGGCCGAGAAGCGATGACCCCCATTACTCCACGATACCCGCGCACGGCCCCTCAGTACCCTTGCGCTGCTCCACGGTGACGGACGACAACGACGAGACTAGACTAGAGTAGGGGGTGTAGGGGTTAGCAGTAGGGGTAGAGGGGAGGGGTAGAGGGGATGGCGAGGGGGCCGGCCCTCGCGCTTCAACCCCGCCCCAAGACGACTCGACCAGTGACGTGCCGGATATATAGGGGTCGGTGCAGCTGCCTGTCTTGTGCTCGCTACGGCAGCACATCTAATAAAATTGGATCGATACAGAGAAGATTAGCATGGCCCCTGCGAAAGGATGACACGCAAATCCGTGAAGCGTTCCGAATTTTGGATCATCATCATCATTCCACCTTTTAGGGTTAGGGCTAGGGCTAGGGCTAGGGTTAGACCTTGACCGACGACCACCTAGTTGTAAACAAACAAACGATCCCCATTTTATTTTTTGTTTTTTTTTAAGTAAAAGGGCGGGAAAACGGCAGGCCAAAGGAAAAGGGCTTCGCCTCACCGGCGTATTCCTTATTTTTGGGCATTTATTCACTAGTTTGTTTGTTGGTTTGTTGGTTGGTTACGTACGCACGCACGCACGCGCATGCACACTCCTCTAGGGGGGGTAAATATTGGCCAAACGACTGAAAATGATTCCCCTATGGTTTCAAGGAAGATGGGGAAACTGAGCAGTGTATTAACATGAACCGCCAAATGAGGCCAATACCAATGGAATTACACACTTGCTTATTTGACTCGATGGGTTCAATCAGAGCAAGAATGGTCAAGGTAAGTAAGTAAGTACGTTCAAATGAAACGTACATGAAATAACATGGCAAATGAATGAAATCAATTACAAGGCAAACGTGTGTGACAAAAGGAAGGTGGACTCTTAGGTGGACTCTTACCTACACCATCATGATTATTGTAAACCAGAGATGGAAAGCCAGAGGTGAGGAATTACAAGGACAAAGCCAGAGCTGAGGAGAAGGTCTCAGGAGACCGAGAATCCACAGAACAATGCTTGACAATTCCTCTTATGCCCAAGAACAACCCATAAGTCCACATCTTCACTTATGAACGTATGACTCGCAATGCTACAGTAAGTTACACAACGAGATGTGAGAGCCATCAAGTAGAGACTGCTGCGTCCAGCAACTCGAGATTTTAAGCAT
The DNA here is from genome assembly GCF_038355195.1 of Osmerus mordax. NCBI lineage: Eukaryota > Metazoa > Chordata > Actinopteri > Osmeriformes > Osmeridae > Osmerus > Osmerus mordax. Next base: position 2,854,255 of record NC_090050.1, on the reverse strand, counting down.
ATGACTGGTGGGGGCATGATGACACCCGGCCTCTCACCTCACTCACATTCACTCACCTCACTCACATTCACTCACCTCACCCACAGGGTTTCCCTTTGACACGCTTAGAAAGAGTGCACCGTTCCCCGGAGGAGCTGCGATACCGGGGCGATGCGCGGAGCGGACGGAGCGAGCCCTCGTTCCGGCTCCCTGTTTGCAAAAATCTGCTTAATAAGAACTGGTCGCCCCCGTGGGTGACCTATCAGATATTAAACTGACAAGAACAGAAACTACACTTGATCTGAGCCAAAAGGCCGAGAAGCGATGACCCCCATTACTCCACGATACCCGCGCACGGCCCCTCAGTACCCTTGCGCTGCTCCACGGTGACGGACGACAACGACGAGACTAGACTAGAGTAGGGGGTGTAGGGGTTAGCAGTAGGGGTAGAGGGGAGGGGTAGAGGGGATGGCGAGGGGGCCGGCCCTCGCGCTTCAACCCCGCCCCAAGACGACTCGACCAGTGACGTGCCGGATATATAGGGGTCGGTGCAGCTGCCTGTCTTGTGCTCGCTACGGCAGCACATCTAATAAAATTGGATCGATACAGAGAAGATTAGCATGGCCCCTGCGAAAGGATGACACGCAAATCCGTGAAGCGTTCCGAATTTTGGATCATCATCATCATTCCACCTTTTAGGGTTAGGGCTAGGGTTAGACCTTGACCGACGACCACCTAGTTGTAAACAAACAAACGATCCCCATTTTATTTTTTGTTTTTTTTTAAGTAAAAGGGCGGGAAAACGGCAGGCCAAAGGAAAAGGGCTTCGCCTCACCGGCGTATTCCTTATTTTTGGGCATTTATTCACTAGTTTGTTTGTTGGTTTGTTGGTTGGTTACGTACGCACGCACGCACGCACGCGCATGCACACTCCTCTAGGGGGGGTAAATATTGGCCAAACGACTGAAAATGATTCCCCTATGGTTTCAAGGAAGATGGGGAAACTGAGCAGTGTATTAACATGAACCGCCAAATGAGGCCAATACCAATGGAATTACACACTTGCTTATTTGACTCGATGGGTTCAATCAGAGCAAGAATGGTCAAGGTAAGTAAGTAAGTACGTTCAAATGAAACGTACATGAAATAACATGGCAAATGAATGAAATCAATTACAAGGCAAACGTGTGTGACAAAAGGAAGGTGGACTCTTAGGTGGACTCTTACCTACACCATCATGATTATTGTAAACCAGAGATGGAAAGCCAGAGGTGAGGAATTACAAGGACAAAGCCAGAGCTGAGGAGAAGGTCTCAGGAGACCGAGAATCCACAGAACAATGCTTGACAATTCCTCTTATGCCCAAGAACAACCCATAAGTCCACATCTTCACTTATGAACGTATGACTCGCAATGCTACAGTAAGTTACACAACGAGATGTGAGAGCCATCAAGTAGAGACTGCTGCGTCCAGCAACTCGAGATTTTAAGCATATGACTGGTGGGGGCATGATGACACCCGGCCTCTCACCTCACTCACATTCACTCACCTCACTCACATTCACTCACCTCACCCACAGGGTTTCCCTTTGACACGCTTAGAAAGAGTGCACCGTTCCCCGGAGGAGCTGCGATACCGGGGCGATGCGCGGAGCGGACGGAGCGAGCCCTCGTTCCGGCTCCCTGTTTGCAAAAATCTGCTTAATAAGAACTGGTCGCCCCCGTGGGTGACCTATCAGATATTAAACTGACAAGAACAGAAACTACACTTGATCTGAGCCAAAAGGCCGAGAAGCGATGACCCCCATTACTCCACGATACCCGCGCACGGCCCCTCAGTACCCTTGCGCTGCTCCACGGTGACGGACGACAACGACGAGACTAGACTAGAGTAGGGGGTGTAGGGGTTAGCAGTAGGGGTAGAGGGGAGGGGTAGAGGGGATGGCGAGGGGGCCGGCCCTCGCGCTTCAACCCCGCCCCAAGACGACTCGACCAGTGACGTGCCGGATATATAGGGGTCGGTGCAGCTGCCTGTCTTGTGCTCGCTACGGCAGCACATCTAATAAAATTGGATCGATACAGAGAAGATTAGCATGGCCCCTGCGAAAGGATGACACGCAAATCCGTGAAGCGTTCCGAATTTTGGATCATCATCATCATTCCACCTTTTAGGGTTAGGGCTAGGGCTAGGGCTAGGGTTAGACCTTGACCGACGACCACCTAGTTGTAAACAAACAAACGATCCCCATTTTTTTTTTTGTTTTTTTGTTTTTTTTTAAGTAAAAGGGCGGGAAAACGGCAGGCCAAAGGAAAAGGGCTTCGCCTCACCGGCGTATTCCTTATTTTTGGGCATTTATTCACTAGTTTGTTTGTTGGTTTGTTGGTTGGTTACGTACGCACGCACGCACGCGCATGCACACTCCTCTAGGGGGGGTAAATATTGGCCAAACGACTGAAAATGATTCCCCTATGGTTTCAAGGAAGATGGGGAAACTGAGCAGTGTATTAACATGAACCGCCAAATGAGGCCAATACCAATGGAATTACACACTTGCTTATTTGACTCGATGGGTTCAATCAGAGCAAGAATGGTCAAGGTAAGTAAGTAAGTACGTTCAAATGAAACGTACATGAAATAACATGGCAAATGAATGAAATCAATTACAAGGCAAACGTGTGTGACAAAAGGAAGGTGGACTCTTAGGTGGACTCTTACCTACACCATCATGATTATTGTAAACCAGAGATGGAAAGCCAGAGGTGAGGAATTACAAGGACAAAGCCAGAGCTGAGGAGAAGGTCTCAGGAGACCGAGAATCCACAGAACAATGCTTGACAATTCCTCTTATGCCCAAGAACAACCCATAAGTCCACATCTTCACTTATGAACGTATGACTCGCAATGCTACAGTAAGTTACACAACGAGATGTGAGAGCCATCCAGTAGAGAGTGCTGCGTCCAGCAACTCGAGATTTTAAGCATATGACTGGTGGGGGTATGATGACACCCGGCCTCTCACCTCACTCACCTCACCCACAGGGTTTCCCTTTGACACGCTTAGAAAGAGTGCACCGTTCCCCGGAGGAGCTGCGATACCGGGGCGATGCGCGGAGCGGACGGAGCGAGCCCTCGTTCCGGCTCCCTGTTTGCAAAAATCTGCTTAATAAGAACTGGTCGCCCCCGTGGGTGACCTATCAGATATTAAACTGACAAGAACAGAAACTACACTTGATCTGAGCCAAAAGGCCGAGAAGCGATGACCCCCATTACTCCACGATACCCGCGCACGGCCCCTCAGTACCCTTGCGCTGCTCCACGGTGACGGACGACAACGACGAGACTAGACTAGAGTAGGGGGTGTAGGGGTTAGCAGTAGGGGTAGAGGGGAGGGGTAGAGGGGATGGCGAGGGGGCCGGCCCTCGCGCTTCAACCCCGCCCCAAGACGACTCGACCAGTGACGTGCCGGATATATAGGGGTCGGTGCAGCTGCCTGTCTTGTGCTCGCTACGGCAGCACATCTAATAAAATTGGATCGATACAGAGAAGATTAGCATGGCCCCTGCGAAAGGATGACACGCAAATCCGTGAAGCGTTCCGAATTTTGGATCATCATCATCATTCCACCTTTTAGGGTTAGGGCTAGGGCTAGGGTTAGACCTTGACCGACGACCACCTAGTTGTAAACAAACAAACGATCCCCATTTTATTTTTTGTTTTTTTTTAAGTAAAAGGGCGGGAAAACGGCAGGCCAAAGGAAAAGGGCTTCGCCTCACCGGCGTATTCCTTATTTTTGGGCATTTATTCACTAGTTTGTTTGTTGGTTTGTTGGTTGGTTACGTACGCACGCACGCACGCACGCGCATGCACACTCCTCTAGGGGGGGTAAATATTGGCCAAACGACTGAAAATGATTCCCCTATGGTTTCAAGGAAGATGGGGAAACTGAGCAGTGTATTAACATGAACCGCCAAATGAGGCCAATACCAATGGAATTACACACTTGCTTATTTGACTCGATGGGTTCAATCAGAGCAAGAATGGTCAAGGTAAGTAAGTAAGTACGTTCAAATGAAACGTACATGAAATAACATGGCAAATGAATGAAATCAATTACAAGGCAAACGTGTGTGACAAAAGGAAGGTGGACTCTTAGGTGGACTCTTACCTACACCATCATGATTATTGTAAACCAGAGATGGAAAGCCAGAGGTGAGGAATTACAAGGACAAAGCCAGAGCTGAGGAGAAGGTCTCAGGAGACCGAGAATCCACAGAACAATGCTTGACAATTCCTCTTATGCCCAAGAACAACCCATAAGTCCACATCTTCACTTATGAACGTATGACTCGCAATGCTACAGTAAGTTACACAACGAGATGTGAGAGCCATCAAGTAGAGACTGCTGCGTCCAGCAACTCGAGATTTTAAGCATATGACTGGTGGGGGCATGATGACACCCGGCCTCTCACCTCACTCACATTCACTCACCTCACTCACATTCACTCACCTCACCCACAGGGTTTCCCTTTGACACGCTTAGAAAGAGTGCACCGTTCCCCGGAGGAGCTGCGATACCGGGGCGATGCGCGGAGCGGACGGAGCGAGCCCTCGTTCCGGCTCCCTGTTTGCAAAAATCTGCTTAATAAGAACTGGTCGCCCCCGTGGGTGACCTATCAGATATTAAACTGACAAGAACAGAAACTACACTTGATCTGAGCCAAAAGGCCGAGAAGCGATGACCCCCATTACTCCACGATACCCGCGCACGGCCCCTCAGTACCCTTGCGCTGCTCCACGGTGACGGACGACAACGACGAGACTAGACTAGAGTAGGGGGTGTAGGGGTTAGCAGTAGGGGTAGAGGGGAGGGGTAGAGGGGATGGCGAGGGGGCCGGCCCTCGCGCTTCAACCCCGCCCCAAGACGACTCGACCAGTGACGTGCCGGATATATAGGGGTCGGTGCAGCTGCCTGTCTTGTGCTCGCTACGGCAGCACATCTAATAAAATTGGATCGATACAGAGAAGATTAGCATGGCCCCTGCGAAAGGATGACACGCAAATCCGTGAAGCGTTCCGAATTTTGGATCATCATCATCATTCCACCTTTTAGGGTTAGGGCTAGGGCTAGGGCTAGGGTTAGACCTTGACCGACGACCACCTAGTTGTAAACAAACAAACGATCCCCATTTTTTTTTTTTTTTTTTTGTTTTTTTTTAAGTAAAAGGGCGGGAAAACGGCAGGCCAAAGGAAAAGGGCTTCGCCTCACCGGCGTATTCCTTATTTTTGGGCATTTATTCACTAGTTTGTTTGTTGGTTTGTTGGTTGGTTACGTACGCACGCACGCACGCGCATGCACACTCCTCTAGGGGGGGTAAATATTGGCCAAACGACTGAAAATGATTCCCCTATGGTTTCAAGGAAGATGGGGAAACTGAGCAGTGTATTAACATGAACCGCCAAATGAGGCCAATACCAATGGAATTACACACTTGCTTATTTGACTCGATGGGTTCAATCAGAGCAAGAATGGTCAAGGTAAGTAAGTAAGTACGTTCAAATGAAACGTACATGAAATAACATGGCAAATGAATGAAATCAATTACAAGGCAAACGTGTGTGACAAAAGGAAGGTGGACTCTTAGGTGGACTCTTACCTACACCATCATGATTATTGTAAACCAGAGATGGAAAGCCAGAGGTGAGGAATTACAAGGACAAAGCCAGAGCTGAGGAGAAGGTCTCAGGAGACCGAGAATCCACAGAACAATGCTTGACAATTCCTCTTATGCCCAAGAACAACCCATAAGTCCACATCTTCACTTATGAACGTATGACTCGCAATGCTACAGTAAGTTACACAACGAGATGTGAGAGCCATCCAGTAGAGAGTGCTGCGTCCAGCAACTCGAGATTTTAAGCATATGACTGGTGGGGGTATGATGACACCCGGCCTCTCACCTCACTCACCTCACCCACAGGGTTTCCCTTTGACACGCTTAGAAAGAGTGCACCGTTCCCCGGAGGAGCTGCGATACCGGGGCGATGCGCGGAGCGGACGGAGCGAGCCCTCGTTCCGGCTCCCTGTTTGCAAAAATCTGCTTAATAAGAACTGGTCGCCCCCGTGGGTGACCTATCAGATATTAAACTGACAAGAACAGAATTTTTTAGTTTTAAAAGTTTTATTCACAACAGACACAACACAAGAAAGGCGTGGGGCCTAAACCCCACTCACCCAACCGACACTGTCCGCACAAACCCCAATCCCCATATACACCCTCATAGACACCACAATAAACCCTCGCCCTTCCCAAAAACCCCCACACCCCCAGCCCCTTACACACACAAGTGAAATCCTTAAATAAAACAAATAATAGGAATAACAGGAAACAATAAACGCACCCCAACCACCCGTAGTGGCAATACACAAAATCTGAGGCTTCACACAGGGGCAGGGTACACAGGGACACAATCAGGACCTCACTGGGCCAAAGGCCACGCTCAGGGCCAATCCCAGCAAAACACAAAAAACACAGCCAGGGTGACCCTCCCACACAAAAACCAACACCACCCAAAAAAACCCCGCCCCTCACAGGAGGCCAAGACCCCCCTTCCACCTCTCTCTGGCCGCGTGCATCCCCCACCTCCTCACATCCACCCCCACCCTCACCCGTAGACTATCCTCCACCCTCTTAACACACCCCTCCACCCCCCAGTCCACCCCTCTCTGCACCCACTCCTTCCTCGCCTGCCACAACACCCGTTTAAAAAGGCTGATGATCAGCCACAGGAGGAAGCGATTACGCCTCCCCCCTGACCACCCCACACCCCTCTCCACCCTCACCCATGTGAGCCTAAACCCCGTGACCACCCTGCCCAGCAAAAACCCCGCCCTCGCCCACACTACCCCCGCAAAAGGACAGTCCCACATGACGTGTCTTATGGACTCGTCACCGCTACAGGTGGCCCGCGGGCACACCGAGGTCCGTGCCAGGCCGTGCCGGTGCATGATCTCCCGCACCGGCAGGCCCTTGTGAAGGCACAGCCAATTCAGGTCTTTGAGACCGTTGTCAAGACCGGGCAGTTGTACTGACGACCAGACCGCGGCGGGTATCCCCACCACGGCCGGCGCACAGACTCCCTGCACCAACTCGGCATACAGGGCCCTCTGACTCAGGCCCAGTACCGGGTCCCTGGCCGCAGGGTGCAGCTTCATCCACTTGGCCGCTTGGCCAAAGTGCCACGGCAGCTGCTCCGCCCGGGGGCCCAGGTTGGACCACTCTATCAAGTGCCTCGCCTGATACGAAAAGAAAAAACGTAGGAAGTGCCCAGAAGGGTGCAGCACCGGACTGGACAACTCTCCCAAAAGAAAACAAACGAACACGCAGTCAAGTTTCAGCGGGAAGTGTGGCACGTCCCTCCCCCCCTGACTCACGGGGGCCAGCATGCGGACCCTCGACACGATCTCGTATCTCCCCCCCCAGAGGAAGCGAAACACGAGCCGCGTCAAGGGCCGCCGCATGCCGGCCGGCATGGGATACACGTAAGCCAGGAAGAGGAGAGTCGGCAACACCTCCATCCTCAGGACCAGTACTTTCCCCACGAATGTCAAAGTCCTGGCCTTCCACAGGGACAACTTCCGCTCGACCGCGGTTAGGCGCCTGGTCCAGTTGGCCGTGGCGCACTGGGCCGCCTGAAAATGCACCCCCAAGATCCGCAGGGGCCCTGCACAGTGAGCCAGCCCCCCTGGTACATCCGTCCTTCCCCTCCAGCGCCCAAAGAACTTCACCGACGACTTGGTGAGGTTAAGCACCGCACCAGAGGCCTTCGTGAAATCTTGGAAGGTCTCCAAGGCTCGGATCAGGCTAGCGTCGCTCCCCAGCAGCAGAGTGGTGTCGTCTGCGTACTGAGTCATCTTGACCCGTAGGCCCCCGCTACCTGGTACCAGTATCCCATCAACACCGGGGTCGGCCCGAATGGCCGCCGCCAGGGGCTCCATATAAAGGATGAACAGCAGGGGTGAGAGCGGGCACCCTTGCCTAACCCCTGAGACCAAGTCAAACCTCTGTCCCAAGTGCCCATTGATAGAAACCGTGCACCCCACGGCCGAGTACAGAGTACTCAGCCACCCGATGAACACGTGCCCTATCCCTAGCCTCTCTAACACCTTAAACAAAAAACCTCTGTGGACCCTATCGAACGCCTTTGCCTGGTCGAGGCCGGCTACCATCAGAGGCAGCCCGCGGTCCCCGGCCCAGGCTATGACGTCCCGGAGCAGCTGGAGATTCCAGCGCACGGACCGGCCCCCTACGCCACAGGTCTGGTCCTCGTGCACGACGCCCGGGAGTGCTGTGCGCAGCCGGTCCGCCAAGACCTTGGCCAACAGTTTGTAGTCCACGCACAGCATGGTCAATGGCCGCCAGTTCCCCAGGTCGGTGCCGTCCCCTCCCTTCGACAGGAGGGACAGCACCCCGTCGGCCATCGACCCTCCCAGGGTCGCCGTGCCGAGGACCTCGGTGAGGACCTCGAGGACCGCCGGCCCGATCACATCCCAAAACTTGAGATAGAACTCGGCCGGCAGCCCATCGAGGCCCGGCACCTTCCGCCGGCCCATGCGCCTCAGTGCTCCCTCCAGCTCCCCAAGGGACAACGGCGCCTCCATGGCCGCCGCCACCTCTGGAGGCGCCCGCCGGGTCAACGCTCTAAGGAAGACCTCGCCATAACCCTCATCTACCTCCCTGGCACTAAACAAAACGCGGTAATAGTCGGTGGCGGCCTCCACCATACGGGCAGGCTCCGCTGCTACGTGGCCCTGGAGGTCCCTCACCCCCGCGAACACTGACCTCCTCTTCGCCGCTTTGACCGAGGCGAAGAAAGAGGCCGAGCACGTCTCATTCTCTTCCAAGAAATCCTGACGCGCCCTCAAGAGGTAGGCGCGAGCACGACGCTCATGGATGACCCTCAAACGGACCTTGAGAGCGGCACACCGCTGCAAGTCGGGGGACACTCCCAGGTTTCCCAAGGAATGCTCCAGCTCAAGTTGGTGCTGCAGCCGTGCGATCTCCGCCCTCAAAGCCTTCGCCTGCCTCCTGCAGTGCCCCTGGATAAAGTCCCTCAGTCGGGCCTTAACAGTCTCCCACCACTCGACCATCCCCGCGTAGAAGGGCTTAAGGCCCACGAGGCCCTGATAGAAGTGGGCCACGGAGTCGCAGAACTCCCGCTCCTCCAAGACCCCCAGGTTGAGGCGCCAGTACCCCCGGCCAAAGACCGGCACCCGGGCCCGCACCGTCAAGAGGACCCCATCATGGTCCGAGAAGAATACAGGGAGCACCCGGCCCGACACCGGTCCCAAAGACCGAGGCAAGAAAACGTAGTCTAAACGCTTCTGGACCCCACGGGAATTACGCCACGTGGGCCCGTCCAAATGAGGGGTAGTGCGCCTCCCCCCATCCACCAAACTATGCCCGCTAAACAAAACCCTCCACGCTGCGACACTCACCTCACCCGTGCCCCCTAACTCAACATTGAAATCCCCCCCTACCACCAACACCCTGTTTGTTGCACAGTGAGGGGCCACACACTCCACCAACTCCCCCCTTGCCACCCTCCCCTGTGGCCCATACACGCAAATCACCCGCATTTTCATTTCCCCCACACAAATATCAGCCCCCATGGCCCTCCCCTGTGATATCATAAAAGACCCCTCCACCCGAACCCCACCGCCCCCAAACAAAATCCCCACCCCTGATGAGTGCACCCCCCCCACACTCCATACAGACCCCCCCCTTCCCCACTCCCGCGTAAACCCCACCACATCACCCCTGTCCCTTAAGTGCACCTCCTGTACAAAACACACAGTGAAATTCAAACCCCCCAAAAACGAAAAAACAGCCGCCCTCTTCACCCTGTCCCTCAATCCCCGCAAATTAAAAGTACAAACAGTGAAAGACATGATACATACATAAAAGAAAAAAAAACCCCAAGACCCCAACCTATCACCCATACAAATCCTCCCCCACCCCACTCCCACTCCCCTCCCCCTCCTCCGTCTCCATCCTTTCCCCCCAGGAGGCCGGCACCGGGTTTGGCTCCCCCTCCTCCTCCCCGCCCTCTATAAAACCCCCACCTAACTCCACCGGGGTGTCGGGCATCGAACTGGGCAGAGTCCGCCCTTGCCCCCTCTCCCCGCTTCGTCTACCCTCCCTCCCCTTCCCCCTCTTACTCCCCGCCCCCCCTGCCACAAACCGCTCACCCTCAGCGAGCGCACTCGCCTTTCGGCGGGGGTTCCTCGACCCCCCCACCTCCCCCCCATCCACTCTGTCCAGGACCAGCTGCAGCTGCCCGAGCCCCGCCGGGCCCGACCCGCCGCCTCCAGCCCTCACCATACCATCCACCTCGCCACCCGACCCTAGCCTCGATTCCCCAGAATCTAGGGTCACCTCCGCCTGCGCCGTCAACTCCTCCAACACCCGCGTCAGCTGCCGCAACCCGTCCATGGTGAGGTCTTCCTCCGGAGAGGACGCGGTGACCTCTTCGTCCGCCGCCTCCCCCCTCTCCTCCGCCGTCTCTGGAGTGACCAGGGCGTCGGGGGCTACGTCCGGAACCTCCGGGGCCTCCTCTGGGGCGACAGGGGCCCCGCCCGGGGCACCAGGGGCGACGCCTGGGGTGACAGGGGCACCAGCCTCCCTTGCTGCGGCTCCCGCATAACTCCTCTCCCGGGCAGGGCACGACCTCATTAGGTGCCCCGCCGCACCACAGCGGTGGCAGGTCTTTGGCACGTGGCAGTTCCGTGCCACGTGCCCCTCCTCACCACACACCCCGCAGCGGGGCCCCCCACATGTCACCTCCGTGTGCCCCACCCGGCGACACCTCCTGCAGCAAGGGGGCTGGCGAGCATAGAACAAATAGCCCCTGTCACTCCCGATGGAAAAATAGGCCGGGGGGTGCTGTAGCCCGTCCATCCCCGCTCCGTCCTCACCCAGCAGCATCTGGTACTGGCGCCGCCCCGTCCAGTACCCCAACGAGTCCAGGACGTACCGGGCCCCTGACTTCACGTCCCCATAGCGGCTGAGAAACGCGGCCACCGCCTGCTCCGACACGTTCCCATTATATAAATGGACCGTCACCACCCTAAAATTCTGGCGGTCAAGGTCCACCACCTCATACGACCCAAGGGGCGCCACCGCCCTCTGGGCCCTCACCAAGCCCAGGACGGACGCCGCAATAGCCGCCGTCTTCAGGGTCACATCGAACCCCCTCTCCTGGACGTTGTCCTGTAGACACAGGACCTCCGCCGGCGTCAGTTTTAAAATGGCGATCACCACCTGCCGGGTGAACACCTCTCTCGACAGCCGCGGCACATCCGGGTCCCTCCATGAAAACCGGAGGGAGTTCTTCATACCCGTCCGCGGCCGTCCCATCGGCCTCCCGCCACCAGAGGCGCCACCACCGCCGCCAGCCGGCCCTCCACCACCGCCAAGCGCTCCGCCTCCCGACGCTCCTCCGCCCGGCGCTCCGCCTCCTGGCGCTCCTCCGCCAGGCGCTCCGCCACCTCCCGGTGCTCCGCCGCCAGCCAGCACTCCTCCGCCGCCAAGCGCTCCGCCGCCAGCCTGCACTCCTCCGCCGCCAAGCGCTCCGCCGCCAAGCGCTCCGCCGCCAAGCGCCCCGCCGCCAAGCGCTCCGCCGTCTCCCGACGCTCCTCCGCCAGGCGCTCCGCCGCCTCCCAGACCTTTGTCGCCGCCCGGACCTCCGGCCGCATTGGGGACTCCGCCTCCGTCCCCGGCTCCACCAGATCTGCCAGCCTCCGGCCCCGGAGCATGGGACACACCGTCCCCCCTGGCCTGCAGTCCGCCGGTCAGGGTCCTCCGCAGGATCCCCGCCGCGACCCCAGCCGCTCCCTCCGTGGTCGGGGCAAACCCTCCCACGGCACTCGGCCCAGCGACCATCCCCCCTAAGCACGGTACCGGTGCCCCATACATCGCTCGACTCCCGGTACCGCCAACCCTCCCCGCCCCAGACTCACCGCCGCAGTTCACGTCCGCCTCCAGAATGCCGACTCCAGGTCCACCGCCTCCCGCAATACCGCCGGTTGCCACTGTCGCCTCAATGGCGCTCGATCGCTTGATAAGGCCGCGATGCAGCTTTTGATCTTAGCCAAAAGGCCGAGAAGCGATGACCCCCATTACTCCACGATACCCGCGCACGGCCCCTCAGTACCCTTGCGCTGCTCCACGGTGACGGACGACAACGACGAGACTAGACTAGAGTAGGGGGTGTAGGGGTTAGCAGTAGGGGTAGAGGGGAGGGGTAGAGGGGATGGCGAGGGGGCCGGCCCTCGCGCTTCAACCCCGCCCCAAGACGACTCGACCAGTGACGTGCCGGATATATAGGGGTCGGTGCAGCTGCCTGTCTTGTGCTCGCTACGGCAGCACATCTAATAAAATTGGATCGATACAGAGAAGATTAGCATGGCCCCTGCGAAAGGATGACACGCAAATCCGTGAAGCGTTCCGAATTTTGGATCATCATCATCATTCCACCTTTTAGGGTTAGGGCTAGGGCTAGGGTTAGACCTTGACCGACGACCACCTAGTTGTAAACAAACAAACGATCCCCAATTTTTTTTTTGTTTTTTTGTTTTTTTTTAAGTAAAAGGGCGGGAAAACGGCAGGCCAAAGGAAAAGGGCTTCGCCTCACCGGCGTATTCCTTATTTTTGGGCATTTATTCACTAGTTTGTTTGTTGGTTTGTTGGTTGGTTACGTACGCACGCACGCACGCACGCGCATGCACACTCCTCTAGGGGGGGTAAATATTGGCCAAACGACTGAAAATGATTCCCCTATGGTTTCAAGGAAGATGGGGAAACTGAGCAGTGTATTAACATGAACCGCCAAATGAGGCCAATACCAATGGAATTACACACTTGCTTATTTGACTCGATGGGTTCAATCAGAGCAAGAATGGTCAAGGTAAGTAAGTAAGTACGTTCAAATGAAACGTACATGAAATAACATGGCAAATGAATGAAATCAATTACAAGGCAAACGTGTGTGACAAAAGGAAGGTGGACTCTTAGGTGGACTCTTACCTACACCATCATGATTATTGTAAACCAGAGATGGAAAGCCAGAGGTGAGGAATTACAAGGACAAAGCCAGAGCTGAGGAGAAGGTCTCAGGAGACCGAGAATCCACAGAACAATGCTTGACAATTCCTCTTATGCCCAAGAACAACCCATAAGTCCACATCTTCACTTATGAACGTATGACTCGCAATGCTACAGTAAGTTACACAACGAGATGTGAGAGCCATCAAGTAGAGACTGCTGCGTCCAGCAACTCGAGATTTTAAGCATATGACTGGTGGGGGCATGATGACACCCGGCCTCTCACCTCACTCACATTCACTCACCTCACTCACATCACTCACATTCACTCACCTCACCCACAGGGTTTCCCTTTGACACGCTTAGAAAGAGTGCACCGTTCCCCGGAGGAGCTGCGATACCGGGGCGATGCGCGGAGCGGACGGAGCGAGCCCTCGTTCCGGCTCCCTGTTTGCAAAAATCTGCTTAATAAGAACTGGTCGCCCCCGTGGGTGACCTATCAGATATTAAACTGACAAGAACAGAAACTACACTTGATCTGAGCCAAAAGGCCGAGAAGCGATGACCCCCATTACTCCACGATACCCGCGCACGGCCCCTCAGTACCCTTGCGCTGCTCCACGGTGACGGACGACAACGACGAGACTAGACTAGAGTAGGGGGTGTAGGGGTTAGCAGTAGGGGTAGAGGGGAGGGGTAGAGGGGATGGCGAGGGGGCCGGCCCTCGCGCTTCAACCCCGCCCCAAGACGACTCGACCAGTGACGTGCCGGATATATAGGGGTCGGTGCAGCTGCCTGTCTTGTGCTCGCTACGGCAGCACATCTAATAAAATTGGATCGATACAGAGAAGATTAGCATGGCCCCTGCGAAAGGATGACACGCAAATCCGTGAAGCGTTCCGAATTTTGGATCATCATCATCATTCCACCTTTTAGGGTTAGGGCTAGGGCTAGGGCTAGGGTTAGACCTTGACCGACGACCACCTAGTTGTAAACAAACAAACGATCCCCAATTTTTTTTTTTGTTTTTTTTAAGTAAAAGGGCGGGAAAACGGCAGGCCAAAGGAAAAGGGCTTCGCCTCACCGGCGTATTCCTTATTTTTGGGCATTTATTCACTAGTTTGTTTGTTGGTTTGTTGGTTGGTTACGTACGCACGCACGCACGCGCGTGCACACTCCTCTAGGGGGGGTAAATATTGGCCAAACGACTGAAAATGATTCCCCTATGGTTTCAAGGAAGATGGGGAAACTGAGCAGTGTATTAACATGAACCGCCAAATGAGGCCAATACCAATTGAATTACACACTTGCTTATTTGACTCGATGGGTTCAATCAGAGCAAGAATGGTCAAGGTAAGTAAGTAAGTACGTTCAAATGAAACGTACATGAAATAACATGGCAAATGAATGAAATCAATTACAAGGCAAACGTGTGTGACAAAAGGAAGGTGGACTCTTAGGTGGACTCTTACCTACACCATCATGATTATTGTAAACCAGAGATGGAAAGCCAGAGGTGAGGAATTACAAGGACAAAGCCAGAGCTGAGGAGAAGGTCTCAGGAGACCGAGAATCCACAGAACAATGCTTGACAATTCCTCTTATGCCCAAGAACAACCCATAAGTCCACATCTTCACTTATGAACGTATGACTCGCAATGCTACAGTAAGTTACACAACGAGATGTGAGAGCCATCCAGTAGAGAGTGCTGCGTCCAGCAACTCGAGATTTTAAGCATATGACTGGTGGGGGTATGATGACACCCGGCCTCTCACCTCACTCACCTCACCCACAGGGTTTCCCTTTGACACGCTTAGAAAGAGTGCACCGTTCCCCGGAGGAGCTGCGATACCGGGGCGATGCGCGGAGCGGACGGAGCGAGCCCTCGTTCCGGCTCCCTGTTTGCAAAAATCTGCTTAATAAGAACTGGTCGCCCCCGTGGGTGACCTATCAGATATTAAACTGACAAGAACAGAAACTACACTTGATCTGAGCCAAAAGGCCGAGAAGCGATGACCCCCATTACTCCACGATACCCGCGCACGGCCCCTCAGTACCCTTGCGCTGCTCCACGGTGACGGACGACAACGACGAGACTAGACTAGAGTAGGGGGTGTAGGGGTTAGCAGTAGGGGTAGAGGGGAGGGGTAGAGGGGATGGCGAGGGGGCCGGCCCTCGCGCTTCAACCCCGCCCCAAGACGACTCGACCAGTGACGTGCCGGATATATAGGGGTCGGTGCAGCTGCCTGTCTTGTGCTCGCTACGGCAGCACATCTAATAAAATTGGATCGATACAGAGAAGATTAGCATGGCCCCTGCGAAAGGATGACACGCAAATCCGTGAAGCGTTCCGAATTTTGGATCATCATCATCATTCCACCTTTTAGGGTTAGGGCTAGGGCTAGGGTTAGACCTTGACCGACGACCACCTAGTTGTAAACAAACAAACGATCCCCAATTTTTTTTTTGTTTTTTTGTTTTTTTTTAAGTAAAAGGGCGGGAAAACGGCAGGCCAAAGGAAAAGGGCTTCGCCTCACCGGCGTATTCCTTATTTTTGGGCATTTATTCACTAGTTTGTTTGTTGGTTTGTTGGTTGGTTACGTACGCACGCACGCACGCACGCACGCGCATGCACACTCCTCTAGGGGGGGTAAATATTGGCCAAACGACTGAAAATGATTCCCCTATGGTTTCAAGGAAGATGGGGAAACTGAGCAGTGTATTAACATGAACCGCCAAATGAGGCCAATACCAATGGAATTACACACTTGCTTATTTGACTCGATGGGTTCAATCAGAGCAAGAATGGTCAAGGTAAGTAAGTAAGTACGTTCAAATGAAACGTACATGAAATAACATGGCAAATGAATGAAATCAATTACAAGGCAAACGTGTGTGACAAAAGGAAGGTGGACTCTTAGGTGGACTCTTACCTACACCATCATGATTATTGTAAACCAGAGATGGAAAGCCAGAGGTGAGGAATTACAAGGACAAAGCCAGAGCTGAGGAGAAGGTCTCAGGAGACCGAGAATCCACAGAACAATGCTTGACAATTCCTCTTATGCCCAAGAACAACCCATAAGTCCACATCTTCACTTATGAACGTATGACTCGCAATGCTACAGTAAGTTACACAACGAGATGTGAGAGCCATCAAGTAGAGACTGCTGCGTCCAGCAACTCGAGATTTTAAGCATATGACTGGTGGGGGCATGATGACACCCGGCCTCTCACCTCACTCACATTCACTCACCTCACTCACATCACTCACATTCACTCACCTCACCCACAGGGTTTCCCTTTGACACGCTTAGAAAGAGTGCACCGTTCCCCGGAGGAGCTGCGATACCGGGGCGATGCGCGGAGCGGACGGAGCGAGCCCTCGTTCCGGCTCCCTGTTTGCAAAAATCTGCTTAATAAGAACTGGTCGCCCCCGTGGGTGACCTATCAGATATTAAACTGACAAGAACAGAAACTACACTTGATCTGAGCCAAAAGGCCGAGAAGCGATGACCCCCATTACTCCACGATACCCGCGCACGGCCCCTCAGTACCCTTGCGCTGCTCCACGGTGACGGACGACAACGACGAGACTAGACTAGAGTAGGGGGTGTAGGGGTTAGCAGTAGGGGTAGAGGGGAGGGGTAGAGGGGATGGCGAGGGGGCCGGCCCTCGCGCTTCAACCCCGCCCCAAGACGACTCGACCAGTGACGTGCCGGATATATAGGGGTCGGTGCAGCTGCCTGTCTTGTGCTCGCTACGGCAGCACATCTAATAAAATTGGATCGATACAGAGAAGATTAGCATGGCCCCTGCGAAAGGATGACACGCAAATCCGTGAAGCGTTCCGAATTTTGGATCATCATCATCATTCCACCTTTTAGGGTTAGGGCTAGGGCTAGGGCTAGGGTTAGACCTTGACCGACGACCACCTAGTTGTAAACAAACAAACGATCCCCAATTTTTTTTTTTGTTTTTTTTAAGTAAAAGGGCGGGAAAACGGCAGGCCAAAGGAAAAGGGCTTCGCCTCACCGGCGTATTCCTTATTTTTGGGCATTTATTCACTAGTTTGTTTGTTGGTTTGTTGGTTGGTTACGTACGCACGCACGCACGCGCGTGCACACTCCTCTAGGGGGGGTAAATATTGGCCAAACGACTGAAAATGATTCCCCTATGGTTTCAAGGAAGATGGGGAAACTGAGCAGTGTATTAACATGAACCGCCAAATGAGGCCAATACCAATTGAATTACACACTTGCTTATTTGACTCGATGGGTTCAATCAGAGCAAGAATGGTCAAGGTAAGTAAGTAAGTACGTTCAAATGAAACGTACATGAAATAACATGGCAAATGAATGAAATCAATTAAAAGGCAAACGTGTGTGACAAAAGGAAGGTGGACTCTTAGGTGGACTCTTACCTACACCATCATGATTATTGTAAACCAGAGATGGAAAGCCAGAGGTGAGGAATTACAAGGACAAAGCCAGAGCTGAGGAGAAGGTCTCAGGAGACCGAGAATCCACAGAACAATGCTTGACAATTCCTCTTATGCCCAAGAACAACCCATAAGTCCACATCTTCACTTATGAACGTATGACTCGCAATGCTACAGTAAGTTACACAACGAGATGTGAGAGCCATCAAGTAGAGACTGCTGCGTCCAGCAACTCGAGATTTTAAGCATATGACTGGTGGGGGCATGATGACACCCGGCCTCTCACCTCACTCACATTCACTCACCTCACTCACATTCACTCACCTCACTCACATTCACTCACCTCACCCACAGGGTTTCCCTTTGACACGCTTAGAAAGAGTGCACCGTTCCCCGGAGGAGCTGCGATACCGGGGCGATGCGCGGAGCGGACGGAGCGAGCCCTCGTTCCGGCTCCCTGTTTGCAAAAATCTGCTTAATAAGAACTGGTCGCCCCCGTGGGTGACCTATCAGATATTAAACTGACAAGAACAGAAACTACACTTGATCTGAGCCAAAAGGCCGAGAAGCGATGACCCCCATTACTCCACGATACCCGCGCACGGCCCCTCAGTACCCTTGCGCTGCTCCACGGTGACGGACGACAACGACGAGACTAGACTAGAGTAGGGGGTGTAGGGGTTAGCAGTAGGGGTAGAGGGGAGGGGTAGAGGGGATGGCGAGGGGGCCGGCCCTCGCGCTTCAACCCCGCCCCAAGACGACTCGACCAGTGACGTGCCGGATATATAGGGGTCGGTGCAGCTGCCTGTCTTGTGCTCGCTACGGCAGCACATCTAATAAAATTGGATCGATACAGAGAAGATTAGCATGGCCCCTGCGAAAGGATGACACGCAAATCCGTGAAGCGTTCCGAATTTTGGATCATCATCATCATTCCACCTTTTAGGGTTAGGGCTAGGGCTAGGGCTAGGGCTAGGGTTAGACCTTGACCGACGACCACCTAGTTGTAAACAAACAAACGATCCCCATTTTATTTTTTGTTTTTTTTTAAGTAAAAGGGCGGGAAAACGGCAGGCCAAAGGAAAAGGGCTTCGCCTCACCGGCGTATTCCTTATTTTTGGGCATTTATTCACTAGTTTGTTTGTTGGTTTGTTGGTTGGTTACGTACGCACGCACGCACGCACGCACGCGCATGCACACTCCTCTAGGGGGGGTAAATATTGGCCAAACGACTGAAAATGATTCCCCTATGGTTTCAAGGAAGATGGGGAAACTGAGCAGTGTATTAACATGAACCGCCAAATGAGGCCAATACCAATGGAATTACACACTTGCTTATTTGACTCGATGGGTTCAATCAGAGCAAGAATGGTCAAGGTAAGTAAGTAAGTACGTTCAAATGAAACGTACATGAAATAACATGGCAAATGAATGAAATCAATTACAAGGCAAACGTGTGTGACAAAAGGAAGGTGGACTCTTAGGTGGACTCTTACCTACACCATCATGATTATTGTAAACCAGAGATGGAAAGCCAGAGGTGAGGAATTACAAGGACAAAGCCAGAGCTGAGGAGAAGGTCTCAGGAGACCGAGAATCCACAGAACAATGCTTGACAATTCCTCTTATGCCCAAGAACAACCCATAAGTCCACATCTTCACTTATGAACGTATGACTCGCAATGCTACAGTAAGTTACACAACGAGATGTGAGAGCCATCAAGTAGAGACTGCTGCGTCCAGCAACTCGAGATTTTAAGCATATGACTGGTGGGGGCATGATGACACCCGGCCTCTCACCTCACTCACATTCACTCACCTCACTCACATTCACTCACCTCACCCACAGGGTTTCCCTTTGACACGCTTAGAAAGAGTGCACCGTTCCCCGGAGGAGCTGCGATACCGGGGCGATGCGCGGAGCGGACGGAGCGAGCCCTCGTTCCGGCTCCCTGTTTGCAAAAATCTGCTTAATAAGAACTGGTCGCCCCCGTGGGTGACCTATCAGATATTAAACTGACAAGAACAGAATTTTTTAGTTTTAAAAGTTTTATTCACAACAGACACAACACAAGAAAGGCGTGGGGCCTAAACCCCACTCACCCAACCGACACTGTCCGCACAAACCCCAATCCCCATATACACCCTCATAGACACCACAATAAACCCTCGCCCTTCCCAAAAACCCCCACACCCCCAGCCCCTTACACACACAAGTGAAATCCTTAAATAAAACAAATAATAGGAATAACAGGAAACAATAAACGCACCCCAACCACCCGTAGTGGCAATACACAAAATCTGAGGCTTCACACAGGGGCAGGGTACACAGGGACACAATCAGGACCTCACTGGGCCAAAGGCCACGCTCAGGGCCAATCCCAGCAAAACACAAAAAACACAGACAGGGTGACCCTCCCACACAAAAACCAACACCACCCAAAAAAACCCCGCCCCTCACAGGAGGCCAAGACCCCCCTTCCACCTCTCTCTGGCCGCGTGCATCCCCCACCTCCTCACATCCACCCCCACCCTCACCCGTAGACTATCCTCCACCCTCTTAACACACCCCTCCACCCCCCAGTCCACCCCTCTCTGCACCCACTCCTTCCTCGCCTGCCACAACACCCGTTTAAAAAGGCTGATGATCAGCCACAGGAGGAAGCGATTACGCCTCCCCCCTGACCACCCCACACCCCTCTCCACCCTCACCCATGTGAGCCTAAACCCCGTGACCACCCTGCCCAGCAAAAACCCCGCCCTCGCCCACACTACCCCCGCAAAAGGACAGTCCCACATGACGTGTCTTATGGACTCGTCACCGCTACAGGTGGCCCGCGGGCACACCGAGGTCCGTGCCAGGCCGTGCCGGTGCATGATCTCCCGCACCGGCAGGCCCTTGTGAAGGCACAGCCAATTCAGGTCTTTGAGACCGTTGTCAAGACCGGGCAGTTGTACTGACGACCAGACCGCGGCGGGTATCCCCACCACGGCCGGCGCACAGACTCCCTGCACCAACTCGGCATACAGGGCCCTCTGACTCAGGCCCAGTACCGGGTCCCTGGCCGCAGGGTGCAGCTTCATCCACTTGGCCGCTTGGCCAAAGTGCCACGGCAGCTGCTCCGCCCGGGGGCCCAGGTTGGACCACTCTATCAAGTGCCTCGCCTGATACGAAAAGAAAAAACGTAGGAAGTGCCCAGAAGGGTGCAGCACCGGACTGGACAACTCTCCCAAAAGAAAACAAACGAACACGCAGTCAAGTTTCAGCGGGAAGTGCGGCACGTCCCTCCCCCCCTGACTCACGGGGGCCAGCATGCGGACCCTCGACACGATCTCGTATCTCCCCCCCCAGAGGAAGCGAAACACGAGCCGCGTCAAGGGCCGCCGCATGCCGGCCGGCATGGGATACACGTAAGCCAGGAAGAGGAGAGTCGGCAACACCTCCATCTTCAGGACCAGTACTTTCCCCACGAATGTCAAAGTCCTGGCCTTCCACAGGGACAACTTCCGCTCGACCGCGGTTAGGCGCCTGGTCCAGTTGGCCGTGGCGCACTGGGCTGCCTGAAAATGCACCCCCAAGATCCGCAGGGGCCCTGCACAGTGAGCCAGCCCCCCTGGTACATCCGTCCTTCCCCTCCAGCGCCCAAAGAACTTCACCGACGACTTGGTGAGGTTGAGCACCGCACCAGAGGCCTTCGTGAAATCTTGGAAGGTCTCCAAGGCTCGGATCAGGCTAGCGTCGCTCCCCAGCAGCAGAGTGGTGTCGTCTGCGTACTGAGTCATCTTGACCCGTAGGCCCCCGCTACCTGGTACCAGTATCCCATCAACACCGGGGTCGGCCCGAATGGCCGCCGCCAGGGGCTCCATATAAAGGATGAACAGCAGGGGTGAGAGCGGGCACCCTTGCCTAACCCCTGAGACCAAGTCAAACCTCTGTCCCAAGTGCCCATTGATAGAAACCGTGCACCCCACGGCCGAGTACAGAGTACTCAGCCACCCGATGAACACGTGCCCTATCCCTAGCCTCTCTAACACCTTAAACAAAAAACCTCTGTGGACCCTATCGAACGCCTTTGCCTGGTCGAGGCCGGCTACCATCAGAGGCAGCCCGCGGTCCCCGGCCCAGGCTATGACGTCCCGGAGCAGCTGGAGATTCCAGCGCACGGACCGGCCCCCTACGCCACAGGTCTGGTCCTCGTGCACGACGCCCGGGAGTGCTGTGCGCAGCCGGTCCGCCAAGACCTTGGCCAACAGTTTGTAGTCCACGCACAGCATGGTCAATGGCCGCCAGTTCCCCAGGTCGGTGCCGTCCCCTCCCTTCGACAGGAGGGACAGCACCCCGTCGGCCATCGACCCTCCCAGGGTCGCCGTGCCGAGGACCTCGGTGAGGACCTCGAGGACCGCCGGCCCGATCACATCCCAAAACTTGAGATAGAACTCGGCCGGCAGCCCATCGAGGCCCGGCACCTTCCGCCGGCCCATGCGCCTCAGTGCTCCCTCCAGCTCCCCAAGGGACAACGGCGCCTCCATGGCCGCCGCCACCTCTGGAGGCGCCCGCCGGGTCAACGCTCTAAGGAAGACCTCGCCATAACCCTCATCTACCTCCCTGGCACTAAACAAAACGCGGTAATAGTCGGTGGCGGCCTCCACCATACGGGCAGGCTCCGCTGCTACGTGGCCCTGGAGGTCCCTCACCCCCGCGAACACTGACCTCCTCTTCGCCGCTTTGACCGAGGCGAAGAAAGAGGCCGAGCACGTCTCATTCTCTTCCAAGAAATCCTGACGCGCCCTCAAGAGGTAGGCGCGAGCACGACGCTCATGGATGACCCTCAAACGGACCTTGAGAGCGGCACACCGCTGCAAGTCGGGGGACACTCCCAGGTTTCCCAAGGAATGCTCCAGCTCAAGTTGGTGCTGCAGCCGTGCGATCTCCGCCCTCAAAGCCTTCGCCTGCCTCCTGCAGTGCCCCTGGATAAAGTCCCTCAGTCGGGCCTTAACAGTCTCCCACCACTCGACCATCCCCGCGTAGAAGGGCTTAAGGCCCACGAGGCCCTGATAGAAGTGGGCCACGGAGTCGCAGAACTCCCGCTCCTCCAAGACCCCCAGGTTGAGGCGCCAGTACCCCCGGCCAAAGACCGGCACCCGGGCCCGCACCGTCAAGAGGACCCCATCATGGTCCGAGAAGAATACAGGGAGCACCCGGCCCGACACCGGTCCCAAAGACCGAGGCAAGAAAACGTAGTCTAAACGCTTCTGGACCCCACGGGAATTACGCCACGTGGGCCCGTCCAAATGAGGGGTAGTGCGCCTCCCCCCATCCACCAAACTATGCCCGCTAAACAAAACCCTCCACGCTGCGACACTCACCTCACCCGTGCCCCCTAACTCAACATTGAAATCCCCCCCTACCACCAACACCCTGTTTGTTGCACAGTGAGGGGCCACACACTCCACCAACTCCCCCCTTGCCACCCTCCCCTGTGGCCCATACACGCAAATCACCCGCATTTTCATTTCCCCCACACAAATATCAGCCCCCATGGCCCTCCCCTGTGATATCATAAAAGACCCCTCCACCCGAACCCCACCGCCCCCAAACAAAATCCCCACCCCTGATGAGTGCACCCCCCCCACACTCCATACAGACCCCCCCCTTCCCCACTCCCGCGTAAACCCCACCACATCACCCCTGTCCCTTAAGTGCACCTCCTGTACAAAACACACAGTGAAATTCAAACCCCCCAAAAACGAAAAAACAGCCGCCCTCTTCACCCTGTCCCTCAATCCCCGCAAATTAAAAGTACAAACAGTGAAAGACATGATACATACATAAAAGAAAAAAAAACCCCAAGACCCCAACCTATCACCCATACAAATCCTCCCCCACCCCACTCCCACTCCCCTCCCCCTCCTCCGTCTCCATCCTTTCCCCCCAGGAGGCCGGCACCGGGTTTGGCTCCCCCTCCTCCTCCCCGCCCTCTATAAAACCCCCACCTAACTCCACCGGGGTGTCGGGCATCGAACTGGGCAGAGTCCGCCCTTGCCCCCTCTCCCCGCTTCGTCTACCCTCCCTCCCCTTCCCCCTCTTACTCCCCGCCCCCCCTGCCACAAACCGCTCACCCTCAGCGAGCGCACTCGCCTTTCGGCGGGGGTTCCTCGACCCCCCCACCTCCCCCCCATCCACTCTGTCCAGGACCAGCTGCAGCTGCCCGAGCCCCGCCGGGCCCGACCCGCCGCCTCCAGCCCTCACCATACCATCCACCTCGCCACCCGACCCTAGCCTCGATTCCCCAGAATCTAGGGTCACCTCCGCCTGCGCCGTCAACTCCTCCAACACCCGCGTCAGCTGCCGCAACCCGTCCATGGTGAGGTCTTCCTCCGGAGAGGACGCGGTGACCTCTTCGTCCGCCGCCTCCCCCCTCTCCTCCGCCGTCTCTGGAGTGACCAGGGCGTCGGGGGCTACGTCCGGAACCTCCGGGGCCTCCTCTGGGGCGTCAGGGGCCCCGCCCGGGGCACCAGGGGCGACGCCTGGGGTGACAGGGGCACCAGCCTCCCTTGCTGCGGCTCCCGCATAACTCCTCTCCCGGGCAGGGCACGACCTCATTAGGTGCCCCGCCGCACCACAGCGGTGGCAGGTCTTTGGCACGTGGCAGTTCCGTGCCACGTGCCCCTCCTCACCACACACCCCGCAGCGGGGCCCCCCACATGTCACCTCCGTGTGCCCCACCCGGCGACACCTCCTGCAGCAAGGGGGCTGGCGAGCATAGAACAAATAGCCCCTGTCACTCCCGATGGAAAAATAGGCCGGGGGGTGCTGTAGCCCGTCCATCCCCGCTCCGTCCTCACCCAGCAGCATCTGGTACTGGCGCCGCCCCGTCCAGTACCCCAACGAGTCCAGGACGTACCGGGCCCCTGACTTCACGTCCCCATAGCGGCTGAGAAACGCGGCCACCGCCTGCTCCGACACGTTCCCATTATATAAATGGACCGTCACCACCCTAAAATTCTGGCGGTCAAGGTCCACCACCTCATACGACCCAAGGGGCGCCACCGCCCTCTGGGCCCTCACCAAGCCCAGGACGGACGCCGCAATAGCCGCCGTCTTCAGGGTCACATCGAACCCCCTCTCCTGGACGTTGTCCTGTAGACACAGGACCTCCGCCGGCGTCAGTTTTAAAATGGCGATCACCACCTGCCGGGTGAACACCTCTCTCGACAGCCGCGGCACATCCGGGTCCCTCCATGAAAACCGGAGGGAGTTCTTCATACCCGTCCGCGGCCGTCCCATCGGCCTCCCGCCACCAGAGGCGCCACCACCGCCGCCAGCCGGCCCTCCACCACCGCCAAGCGCTCCGCCTCCCGACGCTCCTCCGCCCGGCGCTCCGCCTCCTGGCGCTCCTCCGCCAGGCGCTCCGCCACCTCCCGGTGCTCCGCCGCCAGCCAGCACTCCTCCGCCGCCAAGCGCTCCGCCGCCAGCCTGCACTCCTCCGCCGCCAAGCGCTCCGCCGCCAAGCGCTCCGCCGCCAAGCGCCCCGCCGCCCAGCGCTCCGCCGTCTCCCGACGCTCCTCCGCCAGGCGCTCCGCCGCCTCCCAGACCTTTGTCGCCGCCCGGACCTCCGGCCGCATTGGGGACTCCGCCTCCGTCCCCGGCTCCACCAGATCTGCCAGCCTCCGGCCCCGGAGCATGGGACACACCGTCCCCCCTGGCCTGCAGTCCGCCGGTCAGGGTCCTCCGCAGGATCCCCGCCGCGACCCCAGCCGCTCCCTCCGTGGTCGGGGCAAACCCTCCCACGGCACTCGGCCCAGCGACCATCCCCCCTAAGCACGGTACCGGTGCCCCATACATCGCTCGACTCCCGGTACCGCCAACCCTCCCCGCCCCAGACTCACCGCCGCAGTTCACGTCCGCCTCCAGAATGCCGACTCCAGGTCCACCGCCTCCCGCAATACCGCCGGTTGCCACTGTCGCCTCAATGGCGCTCGATCGCTTGATAAGGCCGCGATGCAGCTTTTGATCTTAGCCAAAAGGCCGAGAAGCGATGACCCCCATTACTCCACGATACCCGCGCACGGCCCCTCAGTACCCTTGCGCTGCTCCACGGTGACGGACGACAACGACGAGACTAGACTAGAGTAGGGGGTGTAGGGGTTAGCAGTAGGGGTAGAGGGGAGGGGTAGAGGGGATGGCGAGGGGGCCGGCCCTCGCGCTTCAACCCCGCCCCAAGACGACTCGACCAGTGACGTGCCGGATATATAGGGGTCGGTGCAGCTGCCTGTCTTGTGCTCGCTACGGCAGCACATCTAATAAAATTGGATCGATACAGAGAAGATTAGCATGGCCCCTGCGAAAGGATGACACGCAAATCCGTGAAGCGTTCCGAATTTTGGATCATCATCATCATTCCACCTTTTAGGGTTAGGGCTAGGGCTAGGGTTAGACCTTGACCGACGACCACCTAGTTGTAAACAAACAAACGATCCCCAATTTTTTTTTTTGTTTTTTTTAAGTAAAAGGGCGGGAAAACGGCAGGCCAAAGGAAAAGGGCTTCGCCTCACCGGCGTATTCCTTATTTTTGGGCATTTATTCACTAGTTTGTTTGTTGGTTTGTTGGTTGGTTACGTACGCACGCACGCACGCGCGTGCACACTCCTCTAGGGGGGGTAAATATTGGCCAAACGACTGAAAATGATTCCCCTATGGTTTCAAGGAAGATGGGGAAACTGAGCAGTGTATTAACATGAACCGCCAAATGAGGCCAATACCAATTGAATTACACACTTGCTTATTTGACTCGATGGGTTCAATCAGAGCAAGAATGGTCAAGGTAAGTAAGTAAGTACGTTCAAATGAAACGTACATGAAATAACATGGCAAATGAATGAAATCAATTACAAGGCAAACGTGTGTGACAAAAGGAAGGTGGACTCTTAGGTGGACTCTTACCTACACCATCATGATTATTGTAAACCAGAGATGGAAAGCCAGAGGTGAGGAATTACAAGGACAAAGCCAGAGCTGAGGAGAAGGTCTCAGGAGACCGAGAATCCACAGAACAATGCTTGACAATTCCTCTTATGCCCAAGAACAACCCATAAGTCCACATCTTCACTTATGAACGTATGACTCGCAATGCTACAGTAAGTTACACAACGAGATGTGAGAGCCATCAAGTAGAGACTGCTGCGTCCAGCAACTCGAGATTTTAAGCATATGACTGGTGGGGGCATGATGACACCCGGCCTCTCACCTCACTCACATTCACTCACCTCACTCACATTCACTCACCTCACTCACATTCACTCACCTCACTCACATTCACTCACCTCACCCACAGGGTTTCCCTTTGACACGCTTAGAAAGAGTGCACCGTTCCCCGGAGGAGCTGCGATACCGGGGCGATGCGCGGAGCGGACGGAGCGAGCCCTCGTTCCGGCTCCCTGTTTGCAAAAATCTGCTTAATAAGAACTGGTCGCCCCCGTGGGTGACCTATCAGATATTAAACTGACAAGAACAGAAACTACACTTGATCTGAGCCAAAAGGCCGAGAAGCGATGACCCCCATTACTCCACGATACCCGCGCACGGCCCCTCAGTACCCTTGCGCTGCTCCACGGTGACGGACGACAACGACGAGACTAGACTAGAGTAGGGGGTGTAGGGGTTAGCAGTAGGGGTAGAGGGGAGGGGTAGAGGGGATGGCGAGGGGGCCGGCCCTCGCGCTTCAACCCCGCCCCAAGACGACTCGACCAGTGACGTGCCGGATATATAGGGGTCGGTGCAGCTGCCTGTCTTGTGCTCGCTACGGCAGCACATCTAATAAAATTGGATCGATACAGAGAAGATTAGCATGGCCCCTGCGAAAGGATGACACGCAAATCCGTGAAGCGTTCCGAATTTTGGATCATCATCATCATTCCACCTTTTAGGGTTAGGGCTAGGGCTAGGGTTAGACCTTGACCGACGACCACCTAGTTGTAAACAAACAAACGATCCCCAATTTTTTTTTTTTTTTTTTTTAAGTAAAAGGGCGGGAAAACGGCAGGCCAAAGGAAAAGGGCTTCGCCTCACCGGCGTATTCCTTATTTTTGGGCATTTATTCACTAGTTTGTTTGTTGGTTTGTTGGTTGGTTACGTACGCACGCACGCACGCGCGTGCACACTCCTCTAGGGGGGGTAAATATTGGCCAAACGACTGAAAATGATTCCCCTATGGTTTCAAGGAAGATGGGGAAACTGAGCAGTGTATTAACATGAACCGCCAAATGAGGCCAATACCAATTGAATTACACACTTGCTTATTTGACTCGATGGGTTCAATCAGAGCAAGAATGGTCAAGGTAAGTAAGTAAGTACGTTCAAATGAAACGTACATGAAATAACATGGCAAATGAATGAAATCAATTACAAGGCAAACGTGTGTGACAAAAGGAAGGTGGACTCTTAGGTGGACTCTTACCTACACCATCATGATTATTGTAAACCAGAGATGGAAAGCCAGAGGTGAGGAATTACAAGGACAAAGCCAGAGCTGAGGAGAAGGTCTCAGGAGACCGAGAATCCACAGAACAATGCTTGACAATTCCTCTTATGCCCAAGAACAACCCATAAGTCCACATCTTCACTTATGAACGTATGACTCGCAATGCTACAGTAAGTTACACAACGAGATGTGAGAGCCATCAAGTAGAGACTGCTGCGTCCAGCAACTCGAGATTTTAAGCATATGACTGGTGGGGGCATGATGACACCCGGCCTCTCACCTCACTCACATTCACTCACCTCACTCACATTCACTCACCTCACTCACATTCACTCACCTCACTCACATTCACTCACCTCACCCACAGGGTTTCCCTTTGACACGCTTAGAAAGAGTGCACCGTTCCCCGGAGGAGCTGCGATACCGGGGCGATGCGCGGAGCGGACGGAGCGAGCCCTCGTTCCGGCTCCCTGTTTGCAAAAATCTGCTTAATAAGAACTGGTCGCCCCCGTGGGTGACCTATCAGATATTAAACTGACAAGAACAGAAACTACACTTGATCTGAGCCAAAAGGCCGAGAAGCGATGACCCCCATTACTCCACGATACCCGCGCACGGCCCCTCAGTACCCTTGCGCTGCTCCACGGTGACGGACGACAACGACGAGACTAGACTAGAGTAGGGGGTGTAGGGGTTAGCAGTAGGGGTAGAGGGGAGGGGTAGAGGGGATGGCGAGGGGGCCGGCCCTCGCGCTTCAACCCCGCCCCAAGACGACTTGACCAGTGACGTGCCGGATATATAGGGGTCGGTGCAGCTGCCTGTCTTGTGCTCGCTACGGCAGCACATCTAATAAAATTGGATCGATACAGAGAAGATTAGCATGGCCCCTGCGAAAGGATGACACGCAAATCCGTGAAGCGTTCCGAATTTTGGATCATCATCATCATTCCACCTTTTAGGGTTAGGGCTAGGGCTAGGGCTAGGGTTAGACCTTGACCGACGACCACCTAGTTGTAAACAAACAAACGATCCCCAATTTTTTTTTTGTTTTTTTGTTTTTTTTTAAGTAAAAGGGCGGGAAAACGGCAGGCCAAAGGAAAAGGGCTTCGCCTCACCGGCGTATTCCTTATTTTTGGGCATTTATTCACTAGTTTGTTTGTTGGTTTGTTGGTTGGTTACGTACGCACGCACGCACGCACGCACGCGCATGCACACTCCTCTAGGGGGGGTAAATATTGGCCAAACGACTGAAAATGATTCCCCTATGGTTTCAAGGAAGATGGGGAAACTGAGCAGTGTATTAACATGAACCGCCAAATGAGGCCAATACCAATGGAATTACACACTTGCTTATTTGACTCGATGGGTTCAATCAGAGCAAGAATGGTCAAGGTAAGTAAGTAAGTACGTTCAAATGAAACGTACATGAAATAACATGGCAAATGAATGAAATCAATTACAAGGCAAACGTGTGTGACAAAAGGAAGGTGGACTCTTAGGTGGACTCTTACCTACACCATCATGATTATTGTAAACCAGAGATGGAAAGCCAGAGGTGAGGAATTACAAGGACAAAGCCAGAGCTGAGGAGAAGGTCTCAGGAGACCGAGAATCCACAGAACAATGCTTGACAATTCCTCTTATGCCCAAGAACAACCCATAAGTCCACATCTTCACTTATGAACGTATGACTCGCAATGCTACAGTAAGTTACACAACGAGATGTGAGAGCCATCAAGTAGAGACTGCTGCGTCCAGCAACTCGAGATTTTAAGCATATGACTGGTGGGGGCATGATGACACCCGGCCTCTCACCTCACTCACATTCACTCACCTCACTCACATTCACTCACCTCACTCACATTCACTCACCTCACCCACAGGGTTTCCCTTTGACACGCTTAGAAAGAGTGCACCGTTCCCCGGAGGAGCTGCGATACCGGGGCGATGCGCGGAGCGGACGGAGCGAGCCCTCGTTCCGGCTCCCTGTTTGCAAAAATCTGCTTAATAAGAACTGGTCGCCCCCGTGGGTGACCTATCAGATATTAAACTGACAAGAACAGAAACTACACTTGATCTGAGCCAAAAGGCCGAGAAGCGATGACCCCCATTACTCCACGATACCCGCGCACGGCCCCTCAGTACCCTTGCGCTGCTCCACGGTGACGGACGACAACGACGAGACTAGACTAGAGTAGGGGGTGTAGGGGTTAGCAGTAGGGGTAGAGGGGAGGGGTAGAGGGGATGGCGAGGGGGCCGGCCCTCGCGCTTCAACCCCGCCCCAAGACGACTCGACCAGTGACGTGCCGGATATATAGGGGTCGGTGCAGCTGCCTGTCTTGTGCTCGCTACGGCAGCACATCTAATAAAATTGGATCGATACAGAGAAGATTAGCATGGCCCCTGCGAAAGGATGACACGCAAATCCGTGAAGCGTTCCGAATTTTGGATCATCATCATCATTCCACCTTTTAGGGTTAGGGCTAGGGCTAGGGCTAGGGTTAGACCTTGACCGACGACCACCTAGTTGTAAACAAACAAACGATCCCCATTTTATTTTTTGTTTTTTTTTAAGTAAAAGGGCGGGAAAACGGCAGGCCAAAGGAAAAGGGCTTCGCCTCACCGGCGTATTCCTTATTTTTGGGCATTTATTCACTAGTTTGTTTGTTGGTTTGTTGGTTGGTTACGTACGCACGCACGCACGCGCATGCACACTCCTCTAGGGGGGGTAAATATTGGCCAAACGACTGAAAATGATTCCCCTATGGTTTCAAGGAAGATGGGGAAACTGAGCAGTGTATTAACATGAACCGCCAAATGAGGCCAATACCAATGGAATTACACACTTGCTTATTTGACTCGATGGGTTCAATCAGAGCAAGAATGGTCAAGGTAAGTAAGTAAGTACGTTCAAATGAAACGTACATGAAATAACATGGCAAATGAATGAAATCAATTACAAGGCAAACGTGTGTGACAAAAGGAAGGTGGACTCTTAGGTGGACTCTTACCTACACCATCATGATTATTGTAAACCAGAGATGGAAAGCCAGAGGTGAGGAATTACAAGGACAAAGCCAGAGCTGAGGAGAAGGTCTCAGGAGACCGAGAATCCACAGAACAATGCTTGACAATTCCTCTTATGCCCAAGAACAACCCATAAGTCCACATCTTCACTTATGAACGTATGACTCGCAATGCTACAGTAAGTTACACAACGAGATGTGAGAGCCATCAAGTAGAGACTGCTGCGTCCAGCAACTCGAGATTTTAAGCATATGACTGGTGGGGGCATGATGACACCCGGCCTCTCACCTCACTCACATTCACTCACCTCACTCACATTCACTCACCTCACCCACAGGGTTTCCCTTTGACACGCTTAGAAAGAGTGCACCGTTCCCCGGAGGAGCTGCGATACCGGGGCGATGCGCGGAGCGGACGGAGCGAGCCCTCGTTCCGGCTCCCTGTTTGCAAAAATCTGCTTAATAAGAACTGGTCGCCCCCGTGGGTGACCTATCAGATATTAAACTGACAAGAACAGAAACTACACTTGATCTGAGCCAAAAGGCCGAGAAGCGATGACCCCCATTACTCCACGATACCCGCGCACGGCCCCTCAGTACCCTTGCGCTGCTCCACGGTGACGGACGACAACGACGAGACTAGACTAGAGTAGGGGGTGTAGGGGTTAGCAGTAGGGGTAGAGGGGAGGGGTAGAGGGGATGGCGAGGGGGCCGGCCCTCGCGCTTCAACCCCGCCCCAAGACGACTCGACCAGTGACGTGCCGGATATATAGGGGTCGGTGCAGCTGCCTGTCTTGTGCTCGCTACGGCAGCACATCTAATAAAATTGGATCGATACAGAGAAGATTAGCATGGCCCCTGCGAAAGGATGACACGCAAATCCGTGAAGCGTTCCGAATTTTGGATCATCATCATCATTCCACCTTTTAGGGTTAGGGCTAGGGCTAGGGTTAGACCTTGACCGACGACCACCTAGTTGTAAACAAACAAACGATCCCCATTTTATTTTTTGTTTTTTTTTAAGTAAAAGGGCGGGAAAACGGCAGGCCAAAGGAAAAGGGCTTCGCCTCACCGGCGTATTCCTTATTTTTGGGCATTTATTCACTAGTTTGTTTGTTGGTTTGTTGGTTGGTTACGTACGCACGCACGCACGCACGCGCATGCACACTCCTCTAGGGGGGGTAAATATTGGCCAAACGACTGAAAATGATTCCCCTATGGTTTCAAGGAAGATGGGGAAACTGAGCAGTGTATTAACATGAACCGCCAAATGAGGCCAATACCAATTGAATTACACACTTGCTTATTTGACTCGATGGGTTCAATCAGAGCAAGAATGGTCAAGGTAAGTAAGTAAGTACGTTCAAATGAAACGTACATGAAATAACATGGCAAATGAATGAAATCAATTACAAGGCAAACGTGTGTGACAAAAGGAAGGTGGACTCTTAGGTGGACTCTTACCTACACCATCATGATTATTGTAAACCAGAGATGGAAAGCCAGAGGTGAGGAATTACAAGGACAAAGCCAGAGCTGAGGAGAAGGTCTCAGGAGACCGAGAATCCACAGAACAATGCTTGACAATTCCTCTTATGCCCAAGAACAACCCATAAGTCCACATCTTCACTTATGAACGTATGACTCGCAATGCTACAGTAAGTTACACAACGAGATGTGAGAGCCATCAAGTAGAGACTGCTGCGTCCAGCAACTCGAGATTTTAAGCATATGACTGGTGGGGGCATGATGACACCCGGCCTCTCACCTCACTCACATTCACTCACCTCACTCACATTCACTCACCTCACTCACATTCACTCACCTCACCCACAGGGTTTCCCTTTGACACGCTTAGAAAGAGTGCACCGTTCCCCGGAGGAGCTGCGATACCGGGGCGATGCGCGGAGCGGACGGAGCGAGCCCTCGTTCCGGCTCCCTGTTTGCAAAAATCTGCTTAATAAGAACTGGTCGCCCCCGTGGGTGACCTATCAGATATTAAACTGACAAGAACAGAAACTACACTTGATCTGAGCCAAAAGGCCGAGAAGCGATGACCCCCATTACTCCACGATACCCGCGCACGGCCCCTCAGTACCCTTGCGCTGCTCCACGGTGACGGACGACAACGACGAGACTAGACTAGAGTAGGGGGTGTAGGGGTTAGCAGTAGGGGTAGAGGGGAGGGGTAGAGGGGATGGCGAGGGGGCCGGCCCTCGCGCTTCAACCCCGCCCCAAGACGACTCGACCAGTGACGTGCCGGATATATAGGGGTCGGTGCAGCTGCCTGTCTTGTGCTCGCTACGGCAGCACATCTAATAAAATTGGATCGATACAGAGAAGATTAGCATGGCCCCTGCGAAAGGATGACACGCAAATCCGTGAAGCGTTCCGAATTTTGGATCATCATCATCATTCCACCTTTTAGGGTTAGGGCTAGGGCTAGGGTTAGACCTTGACCGACGACCACCTAGTTGTAAACAAACAAACGATCCCCAATTTTTTTTTTGTTTTTTTGTTTTTTTTTTAAGTAAAAGGGCGGGAAAACGGCAGGCCAAAGGAAAAGGGCTTCGCCTCACCGGCGTATTCCTTATTTTTGGGCATTTATTCACTAGTTTGTTTGTTGGTTTGTTGGTTGGTTACGTACGCACGCACGCACGCGCGTGCACACTCCTCTAGGGGGGGTAAATATTGGCCAAACGACTGAAAATGATTCCCCTATGGTTTCAAGGAAGATGGGGAAACTGAGCAGTGTATTAACATGAACCGCCAAATGAGGCCAATACCAATTGAATTACACACTTGCTTATTTGACTCGATGGGTTCAATCAGAGCAAGAATGGTCAAGGTAAGTAAGTAAGTACGTTCAAATGAAACGTACATGAAATAACATGGCAAATGAATGAAATCAATTAAAAGGCAAACGTGTGTGACAAAAGGAAGGTGGACTCTTAGGTGGACTCTTACCTACACCATCATGATTATTGTAAACCAGAGATGGAAAGCCAGAGGTGAGGAATTACAAGGACAAAGCCAGAGCTGAGGAGAAGGTCTCAGGAGACCGAGAATCCACAGAACAATGCTTGACAATTCCTCTTATGCCCAAGAACAACCCATAAGTCCACATCTTCACTTATGAACGTATGACTCGCAATGCTACAGTAAGTTACACAACGAGATGTGAGAGCCATCAAGTAGAGACTGCTGCGTCCAGCAACTCGAGATTTTAAGCATATGACTGGTGGGGGCATGATGACACCCGGCCTCTCACCTCACTCACATTCACTCACCTCACTCACATTCACTCACCTCACTCACATTCACTCACCTCACTCACATTCACTCACCTCACCCACAGGGTTTCCCTTTGACACGCTTAGAAAGAGTGCACCGTTCCCCGGAGGAGCTGCGATACCGGGGCGATGCGCGGAGCGGACGGAGCGAGCCCTCGTTCCGGCTCCCTGTTTGCAAAAATCTGCTTAATAAGAACTGGTCGCCCCCGTGGGTGACCTATCAGATATTAAACTGACAAGAACAGAAACTACACTTGATCTGAGCCAAAAGGCCGAGAAGCGATGACCCCCATTACTCCACGATACCCGCGCACGGCCCCTCAGTACCCTTGCGCTGCTCCACGGTGACGGACGACAACGACGAGACTAGACTAGAGTAGGGGGTGTAGGGGTTAGCAGTAGGGGTAGAGGGGAGGGGTAGAGGGGATGGCGAGGGGGCCGGCCCTCGCGCTTCAACCCCGCCCCAAGACGACTTGACCAGTGACGTGCCGGATATATAGGGGTCGGTGCAGCTGCCTGTCTTGTGCTCGCTACGGCAGCACATCTAATAAAATTGGATCGATACAGAGAAGATTAGCATGGCCCCTGCGAAAGGATGACACGCAAATCCGTGAAGCGTTCCGAATTTTGGATCATCATCATCATTCCACCTTTTAGGGTTAGGGCTAGGGCTAGGGCTAGGGTTAGACCTTGACCGACGACCACCTAGTTGTAAACAAACAAACGATCCCCAATTTTTTTTTTGTTTTTTTGTTTTTTTTTAAGTAAAAGGGCGGGAAAACGGCAGGCCAAAGGAAAAGGGCTTCGCCTCACCGGCGTATTCCTTATTTTTGGGCATTTATTCACTAGTTTGTTTGTTGGTTTGTTGGTTGGTTACGTACGCACGCACGCACGCACGCACGCGCATGCACACTCCTCTAGGGGGGGTAAATATTGGCCAAACGACTGAAAATGATTCCCCTATGGTTTCAAGGAAGATGGGGAAACTGAGCAGTGTATTAACATGAACCGCCAAATGAGGCCAATACCAATGGAATTACACACTTGCTTATTTGACTCGATGGGTTCAATCAGAGCAAGAATGGTCAAGGTAAGTAAGTAAGTACGTTCAAATGAAACGTACATGAAATAACATGGCAAATGAATGAAATCAATTACAAGGCAAACGTGTGTGACAAAAGGAAGGTGGACTCTTAGGTGGACTCTTACCTACACCATCATGATTATTGTAAACCAGAGATGGAAAGCCAGAGGTGAGGAATTACAAGGACAAAGCCAGAGCTGAGGAGAAGGTCTCAGGAGACCGAGAATCCACAGAACAATGCTTGACAATTCCTCTTATGCCCAAGAACAACCCATAAGTCCACATCTTCACTTATGAACGTATGACTCGCAATGCTACAGTAAGTTACACAACGAGATGTGAGAGCCATCAAGTAGAGACTGCTGCGTCCAGCAACTCGAGATTTTAAGCATATGACTGGTGGGGGCATGATGACACCCGGCCTCTCACCTCACTCACATTCACTCACCTCACTCACATTCACTCACCTCACTCACATTCACTCACCTCACCCACAGGGTTTCCCTTTGACACGCTTAGAAAGAGTGCACCGTTCCCCGGAGGAGCTGCGATACCGGGGCGATGCGCGGAGCGGACGGAGCGAGCCCTCGTTCCGGCTCCCTGTTTGCAAAAATCTGCTTAATAAGAACTGGTCGCCCCCGTGGGTGACCTATCAGATATTAAACTGACAAGAACAGAAACTACACTTGATCTGAGCCAAAAGGCCGAGAAGCGATGACCCCCATTACTCCACGATACCCGCGCACGGCCCCTCAGTACCCTTGCGCTGCTCCACGGTGACGGACGACAACGACGAGACTAGACTAGAGTAGGGGGTGTAGGGGTTAGCAGTAGGGGTAGAGGGGAGGGGTAGAGGGGATGGCGAGGGGGCCGGCCCTCGCGCTTCAACCCCGCCCCAAGACGACTCGACCAGTGACGTGCCGGATATATAGGGGTCGGTGCAGCTGCCTGTCTTGTGCTCGCTACGGCAGCACATCTAATAAAATTGGATCGATACAGAGAAGATTAGCATGGCCCCTGCGAAAGGATGACACGCAAATCCGTGAAGCGTTCCGAATTTTGGATCATCATCATCATTCCACCTTTTAGGGTTAGGGCTAGGGCTAGGGCTAGGGTTAGACCTTGACCGACGACCACCTAGTTGTAAACAAACAAACGATCCCCATTTTATTTTTTGTTTTTTTTTAAGTAAAAGGGCGGGAAAACGGCAGGCCAAAGGAAAAGGGCTTCGCCTCACCGGCGTATTCCTTATTTTTGGGCATTTATTCACTAGTTTGTTTGTTGGTTTGTTGGTTGGTTACGTACGCACGCACGCACGCGCATGCACACTCCTCTAGGGGGGGTAAATATTGGCCAAACGACTGAAAATGATTCCCCTATGGTTTCAAGGAAGATGGGGAAACTGAGCAGTGTATTAACATGAACCGCCAAATGAGGCCAATACCAATGGAATTACACACTTGCTTATTTGACTCGATGGGTTCAATCAGAGCAAGAATGGTCAAGGTAAGTAAGTAAGTACGTTCAAATGAAACGTACATGAAATAACATGGCAAATGAATGAAATCAATTACAAGGCAAACGTGTGTGACAAAAGGAAGGTGGACTCTTAGGTGGACTCTTACCTACACCATCATGATTATTGTAAACCAGAGATGGAAAGCCAGAGGTGAGGAATTACAAGGACAAAGCCAGAGCTGAGGAGAAGGTCTCAGGAGACCGAGAATCCACAGAACAATGCTTGACAATTCCTCTTATGCCCAAGAACAACCCATAAGTCCACATCTTCACTTATGAACGTATGACTCGCAATGCTACAGTAAGTTACACAACGAGATGTGAGAGCCATCAAGTAGAGACTGCTGCGTCCAGCAACTCGAGATTTTAAGCATATGACTGGTGGGGGCATGATGACACCCGGCCTCTCACCTCACTCACATTCACTCACCTCACTCACATTCACTCACCTCACCCACAGGGTTTCCCTTTGACACGCTTAGAAAGAGTGCACCGTTCCCCGGAGGAGCTGCGATACCGGGGCGATGCGCGGAGCGGACGGAGCGAGCCCTCGTTCCGGCTCCCTGTTTGCAAAAATCTGCTTAATAAGAACTGGTCGCCCCCGTGGGTGACCTATCAGATATTAAACTGACAAGAACAGAAACTACACTTGATCTGAGCCAAAAGGCCGAGAAGCGATGACCCCCATTACTCCACGATACCCGCGCACGGCCCCTCAGTACCCTTGCGCTGCTCCACGGTGACGGACGACAACGACGAGACTAGACTAGAGTAGGGGGTGTAGGGGTTAGCAGTAGGGGTAGAGGGGAGGGGTAGAGGGGATGGCGAGGGGGCCGGCCCTCGCGCTTCAACCCCGCCCCAAGACGACTCGACCAGTGACGTGCCGGATATATAGGGGTCGGTGCAGCTGCCTGTCTTGTGCTCGCTACGGCAGCACATCTAATAAAATTGGATCGATACAGAGAAGATTAGCATGGCCCCTGCGAAAGGATGACACGCAAATCCGTGAAGCGTTCCGAATTTTGGATCATCATCATCATTCCACCTTTTAGGGTTAGGGCTAGGGCTAGGGCTAGGGTTAGACCTTGACCGACGACCACCTAGTTGTAAACAAACAAACGATCCCCATTTTATTTTTTGTTTTTTTTTAAGTAAAAGGGCGGGAAAACGGCAGGCCAAAGGAAAAGGGCTTCGCCTCACCGGCGTATTCCTTATTTTTGGGCATTTATTCACTAGTTTGTTTGTTGGTTTGTTGGTTGGTTACGTACGCACGCACGCACGCGCATGCACACTCCTCTAGGGGGGGTAAATATTGGCCAAACGACTGAAAATGATTCCCCTATGGTTTCAAGGAAGATGGGGAAACTGAGCAGTGTATTAACATGAACCGCCAAATGAGGCCAATACCAATGGAATTACACACTTGCTTATTTGACTCGATGGGTTCAATCAGAGCAAGAATGGTCAAGGTAAGTAAGTAAGTACGTTCAAATGAAACGTACATGAAATAACATGGCAAATGAATGAAATCAATTACAAGGCAAACGTGTGTGACAAAAGGAAGGTGGACTCTTAGGTGGACTCTTACCTACACCATCATGATTATTGTAAACCAGAGATGGAAAGCCAGAGGTGAGGAATTACAAGGACAAAGCCAGAGCTGAGGAGAAGGTCTCAGGAGACCGAGAATCCACAGAACAATGCTTGACAATTCCTCTTATGCCCAAGAACAACCCATAAGTCCACATCTTCACTTATGAACGTATGACTCGCAATGCTACAGTAAGTTACACAACGAGATGTGAGAGCCATCAAGTAGAGACTGCTGCGTCCAGCAACTCGAGATTTTAAGCATATGACTGGTGGGGGCATGATGACACCCGGCCTCTCACCTCACTCACATTCACTCACCTCACTCACATTCACTCACCTCACCCACAGGGTTTCCCTTTGACACGCTTAGAAAGAGTGCACCGTTCCCCGGAGGAGCTGCGATACCGGGGCGATGCGCGGAGCGGACGGAGCGAGCCCTCGTTCCGGCTCCCTGTTTGCAAAAATCTGCTTAATAAGAACTGGTCGCCCCCGTGGGTGACCTATCAGATATTAAACTGACAAGAACAGAAACTACACTTGATCTGAGCCAAAAGGCCGAGAAGCGATGACCCCCATTACTCCACGATACCCGCGCACGGCCCCTCAGTACCCTTGCGCTGCTCCACGGTGACGGACGACAACGACGAGACTAGACTAGAGTAGGGGGTGTAGGGGTTAGCAGTAGGGGTAGAGGGGAGGGGTAGAGGGGATGGCGAGGGGGCCGGCCCTCGCGCTTCAACCCCGCCCCAAGACGACTCGACCAGTGACGTGCCGGATATATAGGGGTCGGTGCAGCTGCCTGTCTTGTGCTCGCTACGGCAGCACATCTAATAAAATTGGATCGATACAGAGAAGATTAGCATGGCCCCTGCGAAAGGATGACACGCAAATCCGTGAAGCGTTCCGAATTTTGGATCATCATCATCATTCCACCTTTTAGGGTTAGGGCTAGGGCTAGGGTTAGACCTTGACCGACGACCACCTAGTTGTAAACAAACAAACGATCCCCATTTTATTTTTTGTTTTTTTTTAAGTAAAAGGGCGGGAAAACGGCAGGCCAAAGGAAAAGGGCTTCGCCTCACCGGCGTATTCCTTATTTTTGGGCATTTATTCACTAGTTTGTTTGTTGGTTTGTTGGTTGGTTACGTACGCACGCACGCACGCGCATGCACACTCCTCTAGGGGGGGTAAATATTGGCCAAACGACTGAAAATGATTCCCCTATGGTTTCAAGGAAGATGGGGAAACTGAGCAGTGTATTAACATGAACCGCCAAATGAGGCCAATACCAATGGAATTACACACTTGCTTATTTGACTCGATGGGTTCAATCAGAGCAAGAATGGTCAAGGTAAGTAAGTAAGTACGTTCAAATGAAACGTACATGAAATAACATGGCAAATGAATGAAATCAATTACAAGGCAAACGTGTGTGACAAAAGGAAGGTGGACTCTTAGGTGGACTCTTACCTACACCATCATGATTATTGTAAACCAGAGATGGAAAGCCAGAGGTGAGGAATTACAAGGACAAAGCCAGAGCTGAGGAGAAGGTCTCAGGAGACCGAGAATCCACAGAACAATGCTTGACAATTCCTCTTATGCCCAAGAACAACCCATAAGTCCACATCTTCACTTATGAACGTATGACTCGCAATGCTACAGTAAGTTACACAACGAGATGTGAGAGCCATCAAGTAGAGACTGCTGCGTCCAGCAACTCGAGATTTTAAGCATATGACTGGTGGGGGCATGATGACACCCGGCCTCTCACCTCACTCACATTCACTCACCTCACTCACATTCACTCACCTCACTCACATTCACTCACCTCACCCACAGGGTTTCCCTTTGACACGCTTAGAAAGAGTGCACCGTTCCCCGGAGGAGCTGCGATACCGGGGCGATGCGCGGAGCGGACGGAGCGAGCCCTCGTTCCGGCTCCCTGTTTGCAAAAATCTGCTTAATAAGAACTGGTCGCCCCCGTGGGTGACCTATCAGATATTAAACTGACAAGAACAGAAACTACACTTGATCTGAGCCAAAAGGCCGAGAAGCGATGACCCCCATTACTCCACGATACCCGCGCACGGCCCCTCAGTACCCTTGCGCTGCTCCACGGTGACGGACGACAACGACGAGACTAGACTAGAGTAGGGGGTGTAGGGGTTAGCAGTAGGGGTAGAGGGGAGGGGTAGAGGGGATGGCGAGGGGGCCGGCCCTCGCGCTTCAACCCCGCCCCAAGACGACTCGACCAGTGACGTGCCGGATATATAGGGGTCGGTGCAGCTGCCTGTCTTGTGCTCGCTACGGCAGCACATCTAATAAAATTGGATCGATACAGAGAAGATTAGCATGGCCCCTGCGAAAGGATGACACGCAAATCCGTGAAGCGTTCCGAATTTTGGATCATCATCATCATTCCACCTTTTAGGGTTAGGGCTAGGGCTAGGGCTAGGGTTAGACCTTGACCGACGACCACCTAGTTGTAAACAAACAAACGATCCCCAATTTTTTTTTTGTTTTTTTGTTTTTTTTTAAGTAAAAGGGCGGGAAAACGGCAGGCCAAAGGAAAAGGGCTTCGCCTCACCGGCGTATTCCTTATTTTTGGGCATTTATTCACTAGTTTGTTTGTTGGTTTGTTGGTTGGTTACGTACGCACGCACGCACGCACGCGCATGCACACTCCTCTAGGGGGGGTAAATATTGGCCAAACGACTGAAAATGATTCCCCTATGGTTTCAAGGAAGATGGGGAAACTGAGCAGTGTATTAACATGAACCGCCAAATGAGGCCAATACCAATGGAATTACACACTTGCTTATTTGACTCGATGGGTTCAATCAGAGCAAGAATGGTCAAGGTAAGTAAGTAAGTACGTTCAAATGAAACGTACATGAAATAACATGGCAAATGAATGAAATCAATTACAAGGCAAACGTGTGTGACAAAAGGAAGGTGGACTCTTAGGTGGACTCTTACCTACACCATCATGATTATTGTAAACCAGAGATGGAAAGCCAGAGGTGAGGAATTACAAGGACAAAGCCAGAGCTGAGGAGAAGGTCTCAGGAGACCGAGAATCCACAGAACAATGCTTGACAATTCCTCTTATGCCCAAGAACAACCCATAAGTCCACATCTTCACTTATGAACGTATGACTCGCAATGCTACAGTAAGTTACACAACGAGATGTGAGAGCCATCAAGTAGAGACTGCTGCGTCCAGCAACTCGAGATTTTAAGCATATGACTGGTGGGGGCATGATGACACCCGGCCTCTCACCTCACTCACATTCACTCACCTCACTCACATTCACTCACCTCACTCACATTCACTCACCTCACCCACAGGGTTTCCCTTTGACACGCTTAGAAAGAGTGCACCGTTCCCCGGAGGAGCTGCGATACCGGGGCGATGCGCGGAGCGGACGGAGCGAGCCCTCGTTCCGGCTCCCTGTTTGCAAAAATCTGCTTAATAAGAACTGGTCGCCCCCGTGGGTGACCTATCAGATATTAAACTGACAAGAACAGAAACTACACTTGATCTGAGCCAAAAGGCCGAGAAGCGATGACCCCCATTACTCCACGATACCCGCGCACGGCCCCTCAGTACCCTTGCGCTGCTCCACGGTGACGGACGACAACGACGAGACTAGACTAGAGTAGGGGGTGTAGGGGTTAGCAGTAGGGGTAGAGGGGAGGGGTAGAGGGGATGGCGAGGGGGCCGGCCCTCGCGCTTCAACCCCGCCCCAAGACGACTCGACCAGTGACGTGCCGGATATATAGGGGTCGGTGCAGCTGCCTGTCTTGTGCTCGCTACGGCAGCACATCTAATAAAATTGGATCGATACAGAGAAGATTAGCATGGCCCCTGCGAAAGGATGACACGCAAATCCGTGAAGCGTTCCGAATTTTGGATCATCATCATCATTCCACCTTTTAGGGTTAGGGCTAGGGCTAGGGCTAGGGTTAGACCTTGACCGACGACCACCTAGTTGTAAACAAACAAACGATCCCCATTTTATTTTTTGTTTTTTTTTAAGTAAAAGGGCGGGAAAACGGCAGGCCAAAGGAAAAGGGCTTCGCCTCACCGGCGTATTCCTTATTTTTGGGCATTTATTCACTAGTTTGTTTGTTGGTTTGTTGGTTGGTTACGTACGCACGCACGCACGCGCATGCACACTCCTCTAGGGGGGGTAAATATTGGCCAAACGACTGAAAATGATTCCCCTATGGTTTCAAGGAAGATGGGGAAACTGAGCAGTGTATTAACATGAACCGCCAAATGAGGCCAATACCAATGGAATTACACACTTGCTTATTTGACTCGATGGGTTCAATCAGAGCAAGAATGGTCAAGGTAAGTAAGTAAGTACGTTCAAATGAAACGTACATGAAATAACATGGCAAATGAATGAAATCAATTACAAGGCAAACGTGTGTGACAAAAGGAAGGTGGACTCTTAGGTGGACTCTTACCTACACCATCATGATTATTGTAAACCAGAGATGGAAAGCCAGAGGTGAGGAATTACAAGGACAAAGCCAGAGCTGAGGAGAAGGTCTCAGGAGACCGAGAATCCACAGAACAATGCTTGACAATTCCTCTTATGCCCAAGAACAACCCATAAGTCCACATCTTCACTTATGAACGTATGACTCGCAATGCTACAGTAAGTTACACAACGAGATGTGAGAGCCATCAAGTAGAGACTGCTGCGTCCAGCAACTCGAGATTTTAAGCATATGACTGGTGGGGGCATGATGACACCCGGCCTCTCACCTCACTCACATTCACTCACCTCACTCACATTCACTCACCTCACCCACAGGGTTTCCCTTTGACACGCTTAGAAAGAGTGCACCGTTCCCCGGAGGAGCTGCGATACCGGGGCGATGCGCGGAGCGGACGGAGCGAGCCCTCGTTCCGGCTCCCTGTTTGCAAAAATCTGCTTAATAAGAACTGGTCGCCCCCGTGGGTGACCTATCAGATATTAAACTGACAAGAACAGAAACTACACTTGATCTGAGCCAAAAGGCCGAGAAGCGATGACCCCCATTACTCCACGATACCCGCGCACGGCCCCTCAGTACCCTTGCGCTGCTCCACGGTGACGGACGACAACGACGAGACTAGACTAGAGTAGGGGGTGTAGGGGTTAGCAGTAGGGGTAGAGGGGAGGGGTAGAGGGGATGGCGAGGGGGCCGGCCCTCGCGCTTCAACCCCGCCCCAAGACGACTCGACCAGTGACGTGCCGGATATATAGGGGTCGGTGCAGCTGCCTGTCTTGTGCTCGCTACGGCAGCACATCTAATAAAATTGGATCGATACAGAGAAGATTAGCATGGCCCCTGCGAAAGGATGACACGCAAATCCGTGAAGCGTTCCGAATTTTGGATCATCATCATCATTCCACCTTTTAGGGTTAGGGCTAGGGCTAGGGTTAGACCTTGACCGACGACCACCTAGTTGTAAACAAACAAACGATCCCCATTTTATTTTTTGTTTTTTTTTAAGTAAAAGGGCGGGAAAACGGCAGGCCAAAGGAAAAGGGCTTCGCCTCACCGGCGTATTCCTTATTTTTGGGCATTTATTCACTAGTTTGTTTGTTGGTTTGTTGGTTGGTTACGTACGCACGCACGCACGCACGCGCATGCACACTCCTCTAGGGGGGGTAAATATTGGCCAAACGACTGAAAATGATTCCCCTATGGTTTCAAGGAAGATGGGGAAACTGAGCAGTGTATTAACATGAACCGCCAAATGAGGCCAATACCAATGGAATTACACACTTGCTTATTTGACTCGATGGGTTCAATCAGAGCAAGAATGGTCAAGGTAAGTAAGTAAGTACGTTCAAATGAAACGTACATGAAATAACATGGCAAATGAATGAAATCAATTACAAGGCAAACGTGTGTGACAAAAGGAAGGTGGACTCTTAGGTGGACTCTTACCTACACCATCATGATTATTGTAAACCAGAGATGGAAAGCCAGAGGTGAGGAATTACAAGGACAAAGCCAGAGCTGAGGAGAAGGTCTCAGGAGACCGAGAATCCACAGAACAATGCTTGACAATTCCTCTTATGCCCAAGAACAACCCATAAGTCCACATCTTCACTTATGAACGTATGACTCGCAATGCTACAGTAAGTTACACAACGAGATGTGAGAGCCATCAAGTAGAGACTGCTGCGTCCAGCAACTCGAGATTTTAAGCATATGACTGGTGGGGGCATGATGACACCCGGCCTCTCACCTCACTCACATTCACTCACCTCACTCACATTCACTCACCTCACTCACATTCACTCACCTCACCCACAGGGTTTCCC
Organism: Osmerus mordax; assembly: GCF_038355195.1. Taxonomy (NCBI): domain Eukaryota; kingdom Metazoa; phylum Chordata; class Actinopteri; order Osmeriformes; family Osmeridae; genus Osmerus; species Osmerus mordax. The sequence goes on along the minus strand of NC_090050.1, from coordinate 2,809,394 downwards.
TTTGACACGCTTAGAAAGAGTGCACCGTTCCCCGGAGGAGCTGCGATACCGGGGCGATGCGCGGAGCGGACGGAGCGAGCCCTCGTTCCGGCTCCCTGTTTGCAAAAATCTGCTTAATAAGAACTGGTCGCCCCCGTGGGTGACCTATCAGATATTAAACTGACAAGAACAGAAACTACACTTGATCTGAGCCAAAAGGCCGAGAAGCGATGACCCCCATTACTCCACGATACCCGCGCACGGCCCCTCAGTACCCTTGCGCTGCTCCACGGTGACGGACGACAACGACGAGACTAGACTAGAGTAGGGGGTGTAGGGGTTAGCAGTAGGGGTAGAGGGGAGGGGTAGAGGGGATGGCGAGGGGGCCGGCCCTCGCGCTTCAACCCCGCCCCAAGACGACTCGACCAGTGACGTGCCGGATATATAGGGGTCGGTGCAGCTGCCTGTCTTGTGCTCGCTACGGCAGCACATCTAATAAAATTGGATCGATACAGAGAAGATTAGCATGGCCCCTGCGAAAGGATGACACGCAAATCCGTGAAGCGTTCCGAATTTTGGATCATCATCATCATTCCACCTTTTAGGGTTAGGGCTAGGGCTAGGGCTAGGGTTAGACCTTGACCGACGACCACCTAGTTGTAAACAAACAAACGATCCCCAATTTTTTTTTTTGTTTTTTTTAAGTAAAAGGGCGGGAAAACGGCAGGCCAAAGGAAAAGGGCTTCGCCTCACCGGCGTATTCCTTATTTTTGGGCATTTATTCACTAGTTTGTTTGTTGGTTTGTTGGTTGGTTACGTACGCACGCACGCACGCACGCGCGTGCACACTCCTCTAGGGGGGGTAAATATTGGCCAAACGACTGAAAATGATTCCCCTATGGTTTCAAGGAAGATGGGGAAACTGAGCAGTGTATTAACATGAACCGCCAAATGAGGCCAATACCAATGGAATTACACACTTGCTTATTTGACTCGATGGGTTCAATCAGAGCAAGAATGGTCAAGGTAAGTAAGTAAGTACGTTCAAATGAAACGTACATGAAATAACATGGCAAATGAATGAAATCAATTACAAGGCAAACGTGTGTGACAAAAGGAAGGTGGACTCTTAGGTGGACTCTTACCTACACCATCATGATTATTGTAAACCAGAGATGGAAAGCCAGAGGTGAGGAATTACAAGGACAAAGCCAGAGCTGAGGAGAAGGTCTCAGGAGACCGAGAATCCACAGAACAATGCTTGACAATTCCTCTTATGCCCAAGAACAACCCATAAGTCCACATCTTCACTTATGAACGTATGACTCGCAATGCTACAGTAAGTTACACAACGAGATGTGAGAGCCATCAAGTAGAGACTGCTGCGTCCAGCAACTCGAGATTTTAAGCATATGACTGGTGGGGGCATGATGACACCCGGCCTCTCACCTCACTCACATTCACTCACCTCACTCACATTCACTCACCTCACTCACATTCACTCACCTCACTCACATTCACTCACCTCACCCACAGGGTTTCCCTTTGACACGCTTAGAAAGAGTGCACCGTTCCCCGGAGGAGCTGCGATACCGGGGCGATGCGCGGAGCGGACGGAGCGAGCCCTCGTTCCGGCTCCCTGTTTGCAAAAATCTGCTTAATAAGAACTGGTCGCCCCCGTGGGTGACCTATCAGATATTAAACTGACAAGAACAGAAACTACACTTGATCTGAGCCAAAAGGCCGAGAAGCGATGACCCCCATTACTCCACGATACCCGCGCACGGCCCCTCAGTACCCTTGCGCTGCTCCACGGTGACGGACGACAACGACGAGACTAGACTAGAGTAGGGGGTGTAGGGGTTAGCAGTAGGGGTAGAGGGGAGGGGTAGAGGGGATGGCGAGGGGGCCGGCCCTCGCGCTTCAACCCCGCCCCAAGACGACTTGACCAGTGACGTGCCGGATATATAGGGGTCGGTGCAGCTGCCTGTCTTGTGCTCGCTACGGCAGCACATCTAATAAAATTGGATCGATACAGAGAAGATTAGCATGGCCCCTGCGAAAGGATGACACGCAAATCCGTGAAGCGTTCCGAATTTTGGATCATCATCATCATTCCACCTTTTAGGGTTAGGGCTAGGGCTAGGGCTAGGGTTAGACCTTGACCGACGACCACCTAGTTGTAAACAAACAAACGATCCCCAATTTTTTTTTTGTTTTTTTGTTTTTTTTTAAGTAAAAGGGCGGGAAAACGGCAGGCCAAAGGAAAAGGGCTTCGCCTCACCGGCGTATTCCTTATTTTTGGGCATTTATTCACTAGTTTGTTTGTTGGTTTGTTGGTTGGTTACGTACGCACGCACGCACGCACGCACGCGCATGCACACTCCTCTAGGGGGGGTAAATATTGGCCAAACGACTGAAAATGATTCCCCTATGGTTTCAAGGAAGATGGGGAAACTGAGCAGTGTATTAACATGAACCGCCAAATGAGGCCAATACCAATGGAATTACACACTTGCTTATTTGACTCGATGGGTTCAATCAGAGCAAGAATGGTCAAGGTAAGTAAGTAAGTACGTTCAAATGAAACGTACATGAAATAACATGGCAAATGAATGAAATCAATTACAAGGCAAACGTGTGTGACAAAAGGAAGGTGGACTCTTAGGTGGACTCTTACCTACACCATCATGATTATTGTAAACCAGAGATGGAAAGCCAGAGGTGAGGAATTACAAGGACAAAGCCAGAGCTGAGGAGAAGGTCTCAGGAGACCGAGAATCCACAGAACAATGCTTGACAATTCCTCTTATGCCCAAGAACAACCCATAAGTCCACATCTTCACTTATGAACGTATGACTCGCAATGCTACAGTAAGTTACACAACGAGATGTGAGAGCCATCAAGTAGAGACTGCTGCGTCCAGCAACTCGAGATTTTAAGCATATGACTGGTGGGGGCATGATGACACCCGGCCTCTCACCTCACTCACATTCACTCACCTCACTCACATTCACTCACCTCACTCACATTCACTCACCTCACCCACAGGGTTTCCCTTTGACACGCTTAGAAAGAGTGCACCGTTCCCCGGAGGAGCTGCGATACCGGGGCGATGCGCGGAGCGGACGGAGCGAGCCCTCGTTCCGGCTCCCTGTTTGCAAAAATCTGCTTAATAAGAACTGGTCGCCCCCGTGGGTGACCTATCAGATATTAAACTGACAAGAACAGAAACTACACTTGATCTGAGCCAAAAGGCCGAGAAGCGATGACCCCCATTACTCCACGATACCCGCGCACGGCCCCTCAGTACCCTTGCGCTGCTCCACGGTGACGGACGACAACGACGAGACTAGACTAGAGTAGGGGGTGTAGGGGTTAGCAGTAGGGGTAGAGGGGAGGGGTAGAGGGGATGGCGAGGGGGCCGGCCCTCGCGCTTCAACCCCGCCCCAAGACGACTCGACCAGTGACGTGCCGGATATATAGGGGTCGGTGCAGCTGCCCGTCTTGTGCTCGCTACGGCAGCACATCTAATAAAATTGGATCGATACAGAGAAGATTAGCATGGCCCCTGCGAAAGGATGACACGCAAATCCGTGAAGCGTTCCGAATTTTGGATCATCATCATCATTCCACCTTTTAGGGTTAGGGCTAGGGCTAGGGTTAGACCTTGACCGACGACCACCTAGTTGTAAACAAACAAACGATCCCCAATTTTTTTTTTTTTTTTTAAGTAAAAGGGCGGGAAAACGGCAGGCCAAAGGAAAAGGGCTTCGCCTCACCGGCGTATTCCTTATTTTTGGGCATTTATTCACTAGTTTGTTTGTTGGTTTGTTGGTTGGTTACGTACGCACGCACGCACGCGCGTGCACACTCCTCTAGGGGGGGTAAATATTGGCCAAACGACTGAAAATGATTCCCCTATGGTTTCAAGGAAGATGGGGAAACTGAGCAGTGTATTAACATGAACCGCCAAATGAGGCCAATACCAATTGAATTACACACTTGCTTATTTGACTCGATGGGTTCAATCAGAGCAAGAATGGTCAAGGTAAGTAAGTAAGTAAGTACGTTCAAATGAAACGTACATGAAATAACATGGCAAATGAATGAAATCAATTACAAGGCAAACGTGTGTGACAAAAGGAAGGTGGACTCTTAGGTGGACTCTTACCTACACCATCATGATTATTGTAAACCAGAGATGGAAAGCCAGAGGTGAGGAATTACAAGGACAAAGCCAGAGCTGAGGAGAAGGTCTCAGGAGACCGAGAATCCACAGAACAATGCTTGACAATTCCTCTTATGCCCAAGAACAACCCATAAGTCCACATCTTCACTTATGAACGTATGACTCGCAATGCTACAGTAAGTTACACAACGAGATGTGAGAGCCATCAAGTAGAGACTGCTGCGTCCAGCAACTCGAGATTTTAAGCATATGACTGGTGGGGGCATGATGACACCCGGCCTCTCACCTCACTCACATTCACTCACCTCACTCACATTCACTCACCTCACTCACATTCACTCACCTCACCCACAGGGTTTCCCTTTGACACGCTTAGAAAGAGTGCACCGTTCCCCGGAGGAGCTGCGATACCGGGGCGATGCGCGGAGCGGACGGAGCGAGCCCTCGTTCCGGCTCCCTGTTTGCAAAAATCTGCTTAATAAGAACTGGTCGCCCCCGTGGGTGACCTATCAGATATTAAACTGACAAGAACAGAAACTACACTTGATCTGAGCCAAAAGGCCGAGAAGCGATGACCCCCATTACTCCACGATACCCGCGCACGGCCCCTCAGTACCCTTGCGCTGCTCCACGGTGACGGACGACAACGACGAGACTAGACTAGAGTAGGGGGTGTAGGGGTTAGCAGTAGGGGTAGAGGGGAGGGGTAGAGGGGATGGCGAGGGGGCCGGCCCTCGCGCTTCAACCCCGCCCCAAGACGACTCGACCAGTGACGTGCCGGATATATAGGGGTCGGTGCAGCTGCCTGTCTTGTGCTCGCTACGGCAGCACATCTAATAAAATTGGATCGATACAGAGAAGATTAGCATGGCCCCTGCGAAAGGATGACACGCAAATCCGTGAAGCGTTCCGAATTTTGGATCATCATCATCATTCCACCTTTTAGGGTTAGGGCTAGGGCTAGGGCTAGGGTTAGACCTTGACCGACGACCACCTAGTTGTAAACAAACAAACGATCCCCAATTTTTTTTTTGTTTTTTTGTTTTTTTTTAAGTAAAAGGGCGGGAAAACGGCAGGCCAAAGGAAAAGGGCTTCGCCTCACCGGCGTATTCCTTATTTTTGGGCATTTATTCACTAGTTTGTTTGTTGGTTTGTTGGTTGGTTACGTACGCACGCACGCACGCACGCGCATGCACACTCCTCTAGGGGGGGTAAATATTGGCCAAACGACTGAAAATGATTCCCCTATGGTTTCAAGGAAGATGGGGAAACTGAGCAGTGTATTAACATGAACCGCCAAATGAGGCCAATACCAATGGAATTACACACTTGCTTATTTGACTCGATGGGTTCAATCAGAGCAAGAATGGTCAAGGTAAGTAAGTAAGTACGTTCAAATGAAACGTACATGAAATAACATGGCAAATGAATGAAATCAATTACAAGGCAAACGTGTGTGACAAAAGGAAGGTGGACTCTTAGGTGGACTCTTACCTACACCATCATGATTATTGTAAACCAGAGATGGAAAGCCAGAGGTGAGGAATTACAAGGACAAAGCCAGAGCTGAGGAGAAGGTCTCAGGAGACCGAGAATCCACAGAACAATGCTTGACAATTCCTCTTATGCCCAAGAACAACCCATAAGTCCACATCTTCACTTATGAACGTATGACTCGCAATGCTACAGTAAGTTACACAACGAGATGTGAGAGCCATCAAGTAGAGACTGCTGCGTCCAGCAACTCGAGATTTTAAGCATATGACTGGTGGGGGCATGATGACACCCGGCCTCTCACCTCACTCACATTCACTCACCTCACTCACATTCACTCACCTCACTCACATTCACTCACCTCACCCACAGGGTTTCCCTTTGACACGCTTAGAAAGAGTGCACCGTTCCCCGGAGGAGCTGCGATACCGGGGCGATGCGCGGAGCGGACGGAGCGAGCCCTCGTTCCGGCTCCCTGTTTGCAAAAATCTGCTTAATAAGAACTGGTCGCCCCCGTGGGTGACCTATCAGATATTAAACTGACAAGAACAGAAACTACACTTGATCTGAGCCAAAAGGCCGAGAAGCGATGACCCCCATTACTCCACGATACCCGCGCACGGCCCCTCAGTACCCTTGCGCTGCTCCACGGTGACGGACGACAACGACGAGACTAGACTAGAGTAGGGGGTGTAGGGGTTAGCAGTAGGGGTAGAGGGGAGGGGTAGAGGGGATGGCGAGGGGGCCGGCCCTCGCGCTTCAACCCCGCCCCAAGACGACTCGACCAGTGACGTGCCGGATATATAGGGGTCGGTGCAGCTGCCTGTCTTGTGCTCGCTACGGCAGCACATCTAATAAAATTGGATCGATACAGAGAAGATTAGCATGGCCCCTGCGAAAGGATGACACGCAAATCCGTGAAGCGTTCCGAATTTTGGATCATCATCATCATTCCACCTTTTAGGGTTAGGGCTAGGGCTAGGGCTAGGGTTAGACCTTGACCGACGACCACCTAGTTGTAAACAAACAAACGATCCCCAATTTTTTTTTTTGTTTTTTTTTAAGTAAAAGGGCGGGAAAACGGCAGGCCAAAGGAAAAGGGCTTCGCCTCACCGGCGTATTCCTTATTTTTGGGCATTTATTCACTAGTTTGTTTGTTGGTTTGTTGGTTGGTTACGTACGCACGCACGCACGCACGCGCGCACACTCCTCTAGGGGGGGTAAATATTGGCCAAACGACTGAAAATGATTCCCCTATGGTTTCAAGGAAGATGGGGAAACTGAGCAGTGTATTAACATGAACCGCCAAATGAGGCCAATACCAATGGAATTACACACTTGCTTATTTGACTCGATGGGTTCAATCAGAGCAAGAATGGTCAAGGTAAGTAAGTAAGTACGTTCAAATGAAACGTACATGAAATAACATGGCAAATGAATGAAATCAATTACAAGGCAAACGTGTGTGACAAAAGGAAGGTGGACTCTTAGGTGGACTCTTACCTACACCATCATGATTATTGTAAACCAGAGATGGAAAGCCAGAGGTGAGGAATTACAAGGACAAAGCCAGAGCTGAGGAGAAGGTCTCAGGAGACCGAGAATCCACAGAACAATGCTTGACAATTCCTCTTATGCCCAAGAACAACCCATAAGTCCACATCTTCACTTATGAACGTATGACTCGCAATGCTACAGTAAGTTACACAACGAGATGTGAGAGCCATCAAGTAGAGACTGCTGCGTCCAGCAACTCGAGATTTTAAGCATATGACTGGTGGGGGCATGATGACACCCGGCCTCTCACCTCACTCACATTCACTCACCTCACTCACATTCACTCACCTCACTCACATTCACTCACCTCACCCACAGGGTTTCCCTTTGACACGCTTAGAAAGAGTGCACCGTTCCCCGGAGGAGCTGCGATACCGGGGCGATGCGCGGAGCGGACGGAGCGAGCCCTCGTTCCGGCTCCCTGTTTGCAAAAATCTGCTTAATAAGAACTGGTCGCCCCCGTGGGTGACCTATCAGATATTAAACTGACAAGAACAGAAACTACACTTGATCTGAGCCAAAAGGCCGAGAAGCGATGACCCCCATTACTCCACGATACCCGCGCACGGCCCCTCAGTACCCTTGCGCTGCTCCACGGTGACGGACGACAACGACGAGACTAGACTAGAGTAGGGGGTGTAGGGGTTAGCAGTAGGGGTAGAGGGGAGGGGTAGAGGGGATGGCGAGGGGGCCGGCCCTCGCGCTTCAACCCCGCCCCAAGACGACTCGACCAGTGACGTGCCGGATATATAGGGGTCGGTGCAGCTGCCTGTCTTGTGCTCGCTACGGCAGCACATCTAATAAAATTGGATCGATACAGAGAAGATTAGCATGGCCCCTGCGAAAGGATGACACGCAAATCCGTGAAGCGTTCCGAATTTTGGATCATCATCATCATTCCACCTTTTAGGGTTAGGGCTAGGGCTAGGGCTAGGGTTAGACCTTGACCGACGACCACCTAGTTGTAAACAAACAAACGATCCCCAATTTTTTTTTTTGTTTTTTTTAAGTAAAAGGGCGGGAAAACGGCAGGCCAAAGGAAAAGGGCTTCGCCTCACCGGCGTATTCCTTATTTTTGGGCATTTATTCACTAGTTTGTTTGTTGGTTTGTTGGTTGGTTACGTACGCACGCACGCACGCGCGCGCACACTCCTCTAGGGGGGGTAAATATTGGCCAAACGACTGAAAATGATTCCCCTATGGTTTCAAGGAAGATGGGGAAACTGAGCAGTGTATTAACATGAACCGCCAAATGAGGACAATACCAATTGAATTACACACTTGCTTATTTGACTCGATGGGTTCAATCAGAGCAAGAATGGTCAAGGTAAGTAAGTAAGTACGTTCAAATGAAACGTACATGAAATAACATGGCAAATGAATGAAATCAATTACAAGGCAAACGTGTGTGACAAAAGGAAGGTGGACTCTTAGGTGGACTCTTACCTACACCATCATGATTATTGTAAACCAGAGATGGAAAGCCAGAGGTGAGGAATTACAAGGACAAAGCCAGAGCTGAGGAGAAGGTCTCAGGAGACCGAGAATCCACAGAACAATGCTTGACAATTCCTCTTATGCCCAAGAACAACCCATAAGTCCACATCTTCACTTATGAACGTATGACTCGCAATGCTACAGTAAGTTACACAACGAGATGTGAGAGCCATCAAGTAGAGACTGCTGCGTCCAGCAACTCGAGATTTTAAGCATATGACTGGTGGGGGCATGATGACACCCGGCCTCTCACCTCACTCACATTCACTCACCTCACCCACAGGGTTTCCCTTTGACACGCTTAGAAAGAGTGCACCGTTCCCCGGAGGAGCTGCGATACCGGGGCGATGCGCGGAGCGGACGGAGCGAGCCCTCGTTCCGGCTCCCTGTTTGCAAAAATCTGCTTAATAAGAACTGGTCGCCCCCGTGGGTGACCTATCAGATATTAAACTGACAAGAACAGAAACTACACTTGATCTGAGCCAAAAGGCCGAGAAGCGATGACCCCCATTACTCCACGATACCCGCGCACGGCCCCTCAGTACCCTTGCGCTGCTCCACGGTGACGGACGACAACGACGAGACTAGACTAGAGTAGGGGGTGTAGGGGTTAGCAGTAGGGGTAGAGGGGAGGGGTAGAGGGGATGGCGAGGGGGCCGGCCCTCGCGCTTCAACCCCGCCCCAAGACGACTCGACCAGTGACGTGCCGGATATATAGGGGTCGGTGCAGCTGCCTGTCTTGTGCTCGCTACGGCAGCACATCTAATAAAATTGGATCGATACAGAGAAGATTAGCATGGCCCCTGCGAAAGGATGAAACGCAAATCCGTGAAGCGTTCCGAATTTTGGATCATCATCATCATTCCACCTTTTAGGGTTAGGGCTAGGGCTAGGGCTAGGGTTAGACCTTGACCGACGACCACCTAGTTGTAAACAAACAAACGATCCCCAATTTTTTTTTTTGTTTTTTTTTAAGTAAAAGGGCGGGAAAACGGCAGGCCAAAGGAAAAGGGCTTCGCCTCACCGGCGTATTCCTTATTTTTGGGCATTTATTCACTAGTTTGTTTGTTGGTTTGTTGGTTGGTTACGTACGCACGCACGCACGCGCGTGCACACTCCTGTAGGGGGGGTAAATATTGGCCAAACGACTGAAAATGATTCCCCTATGGTTTCAAGGAAGATGGGGAAACTGAGCAGTGTATTAACATGAACCGCCAAATGAGGCCAATACCAATTGAATTACACACTTGCTTATTTGACTCGATGGGTTCAATCAGAGCAAGAATGGTCAAGGTAAGTAAGTAAGTACGTTCAAATGAAACGTACATGAAATAACATGGCAAATGAATGAAATCAATTAAAAGGCAAACGTGTGTGACAAAAGGAAGGTGGACTCTTAGGTGGACTCTTACCTACACCATCATGATTATTGTAAACCAGAGATGGAAAGCCAGAGGTGAGGAATTACAAGGACAAAGCCAGAGCTGAGGAGAAGGTCTCAGGAGACCGAGAATCCACAGAACAATGCTTGACAATTCCTCTTATGCCCAAGAACAACCCATAAGTCCACATCTTCACTTATGAACGTATGACTCGCAATGCTACAGTAAGTTACACAACGAGATGTGAGAGCCATCAAGTAGAGACTGCTGCGTCCAGCAACTCGAGATTTTAAGCATATGACTGGTGGGGGCATGATGACACCCGGCCTCTCACCTCACTCACATTCACTCACCTCACTCACATTCACTCACCTCACTCACATTCACTCACCTCACCCACAGGGTTTCCCTTTGACACGCTTAGAAAGAGTGCACCGTTCCCCGGAGGAGCTGCGATACCGGGGCGATGCGCGGAGCGGACGGAGCGAGCCCTCGTTCCGGCTCCCTGTTTGCAAAAATCTGCTTAATAAGAACTGGTCGCCCCCGTGGGTGACCTATCAGATATTAAACTGACAAGAACAGAAACTACACTTGATCTGAGCCAAAAGGCCGAGAAGCGATGACCCCCATTACTCCACGATACCCGCGCACGGCCCCTCAGTACCCTTGCGCTGCTCCACGGTGACGGACGACAACGACGAGACTAGACTAGAGTAGGGGGTGTAGGGGTTAGCAGTAGGGGTAGAGGGGAGGGGTAGAGGGGATGGCGAGGGGGCCGGCCCTCGCGCTTCAACCCCGCCCCAAGACGACTCGACCAGTGACGTGCCGGATATATAGGGGTCGGTGCAGCTGCCTGTCTTGTGCTCGCTACGGCAGCACATCTAATAAAATTGGATCGATACAGAGAAGATTAGCATGGCCCCTGCGAAAGGATGACACGCAAATCCGTGAAGCGTTCCGAATTTTGGATCATCATCATCATTCCACCTTTTAGGGTTAGGGCTAGGGCTAGGGCTAGGGTTAGACCTTGACCGACGACCACCTAGTTGTAAACAAACAAACGATCCCCAATTTTTTTTTTTTTTTTTTTTAAGTAAAAGGGCGGGAAAACGGCAGGCCAAAGGAAAAGGGCTTCGCCTCACCGGCGTATTCCTTATTTTTGGGCATTTATTCACTAGTTTGTTTGTTGGTTTGTTGGTTGGTTACGTACGCACGCACGCACGCGCGTGCACACTCCTCTAGGGGGGGTAAATATTGGCCAAACGACTGAAAATGATTCCCCTATGGTTTCAAGGAAGATGGGGAAACTGAGCAGTGTATTAACATGAACCGCCAAATGAGGCCAATACCAATGGAATTACACACTTGCTTATTTGACTCGATGGGTTCAATCAGAGCAAGAATGGTCAAGGTAAGTAAGTAAGTACGTTCAAATGAAACGTACATGAAATAACATGGCAAATGAATGAAATCAATTACAAGGCAAACGTGTGTGACAAAAGGAAGGTGGACTCTTAGGTGGACTCTTACCTACACCATCATGATTATTGTAAACCAGAGATGGAAAGCCAGAGGTGAGGAATTACAAGGACAAAGCCAGAGCTGAGGAGAAGGTCTCAGGAGACCGAGAATCCACAGAACAATGCTTGACAATTCCTCTTATGCCCAAGAACAACCCATAAGTCCACATCTTCACTTATGAACGTATGACTCGCAATGCTACAGTAAGTTACACAACGAGATGTGAGAGCCATCAAGTAGAGACTGCTGCGTCCAGCAACTCGAGATTTTAAGCATATGACTGGTGGGGGCATGATGACACCCGGCCTCTCACCTCACTCACATTCACTCACCTCACTCACATTCACTCACCTCACTCACATTCACTCACCTCACCCACAGGGTTTCCCTTTGACACGCTTAGAAAGAGTGCACCGTTCCCCGGAGGAGCTGCGATACCGGGGCGATGCGCGGAGCGGACGGAGCGAGCCCTCGTTCCGGCTCCCTGTTTGCAAAAATCTGCTTAATAAGAACTGGTCGCCCCCGTGGGTGACCTATCAGATATTAAACTGACAAGAACAGAAACTACACTTGATCTGAGCCAAAAGGCCGAGAAGCGATGACCCCCATTACTCCACGATACCCGCGCACGGCCCCTCAGTACCCTTGCGCTGCTCCACGGTGACGGACGACAACGACGAGACTAGACTAGAGTAGGGGGTGTAGGGGTTAGCAGTAGGGGTAGAGGGGAGGGGTAGAGGGGATGGCGAGGGGGCCGGCCCTCGCGCTTCAACCCCGCCCCAAGACGACTCGACCAGTGACGTGCCGGATATATAGGGGTCGGTGCAGCTGCCTGTCTTGTGCTCGCTACGGCAGCACATCTAATAAAATTGGATCGATACAGAGAAGATTAGCATGGCCCCTGCGAAAGGATGACACGCAAATCCGTGAAGCGTTCCGAATTTTGGATCATCATCATCATTCCACCTTTTAGGGTTAGGGCTAGGGCTAGGGCTAGGGTTAGACCTTGACCGACGACCACCTAGTTGTAAACAAACAAACGATCCCCAATTTTTTTTTTTGTTTTTTTTAAGTAAAAGGGCGGGAAAACGGCAGGCCAAAGGAAAAGGGCTTCGCCTCACCGGCGTATTCCTTATTTTTGGGCATTTATTCACTAGTTTGTTTGTTGGTTTGTTGGTTGGTTACGTACGCACGCACGCACGCGCGTGCACACTCCTCTAGGGGGGGTAAATATTGGCCAAACGACTGAAAATGATTCCCCTATGGTTTCAAGGAAGATGGGGAAACTGAGCAGTGTATTAACATGAACCGCCAAATGAGGCCAATACCAATTGAATTACACACTTGCTTATTTGACTCGATGGGTTCAATCAGAGCAAGAATGGTCAAGGTAAGTAAGTAAGTACGTTCAAATGAAACGTACATGAAATAACATGGCAAATGAATGAAATCAATTACAAGGCAAACGTGTGTGACAAAAGGAAGGTGGACTCTTAGGTGGACTCTTACCTACACCATCATGATTATTGTAAACCAGAGATGGAAAGCCAGAGGTGAGGAATTACAAGGACAAAGCCAGAGCTGAGGAGAAGGTCTCAGGAGACCGAGAATCCACAGAACAATGCTTGACAATTCCTCTTATGCCCAAGAACAACCCATAAGTCCACATCTTCACTTATGAACGTATGACTCGCAATGCTACAGTAAGTTACACAACGAGATGTGAGAGCCATCAAGTAGAGACTGCTGCGTCCAGCAACTCGAGATTTTAAGCATATGACTGGTGGGGGCATGATGACACCCGGCCTCTCACCTCACTCACATTCACTCACCTCACTCACATTCACTCACCTCACTCACATTCACTCACCTCACCCACAGGGTTTCCCTTTGACACGCTTAGAAAGAGTGCACCGTTCCCCGGAGGAGCTGCGATACCGGGGCGATGCGCGGAGCGGACGGAGCGAGCCCTCGTTCCGGCTCCCTGTTTGCAAAAATCTGCTTAATAAGAACTGGTCGCCCCCGTGGGTGACCTATCAGATATTAAACTGACAAGAACAGAAACTACACTTGATCTGAGCCAAACGGCCGAGAAGCGATGACCCCCATTACTCCACGATACCCGCGCACGGCCCCTCAGTACCCTTGCGCTGCTCCACGGTGACGGACGACAACGACGAGACTAGACTAGAGTAGGGGGTGTAGGGGTTAGCAGTAGGGGTAGAGGGGAGGGGTAGAGGGGATGGCGAGGGGGCCGGCCCTCGCGCTTCAACCCCGCCCCAAGACGACTCGACCAGTGACGTGCCGGATATATAGGGGTCGGTGCAGCTGCCTGTCTTGTGCTCGCTACGGCAGCACATCTAATAAAATTGGATCGATACAGAGAAGATTAGCATGGCCCCTGCGAAAGGATGACACGCAAATCCGTGAAGCGTTCCGAATTTTGGATCATCATCATCATTCCACCTTTTAGGGTTAGGGCTAGGGCTAGGGCTAGGGTTAGACCTTGACCGACGACCACCTAGTTGTAAACAAACAAACGATCCCCAATTTTTTTTTTTGTTTTTTTTAAGTAAAAGGGCGGGAAAACGGCAGGCCAAAGGAAAAGGGCTTCGCCTCACCGGCGTATTCCTTATTTTTGGGCATTTATTCACTAGTTTGTTTGTTGGTTTGTTGGTTGGTTACGTACGCACGCACGCACGCGCGTGCACACTCCTCTAGGGGGGGTAAATATTGGCCAAACGACTGAAAATGATTCCCCTATGGTTTCAAGGAAGATGGGGAAACTGAGCAGTGTATTAACATGAACCGCCAAATGAGGCCAATACCAATTGAATTACACACTTGCTTATTTGACTCGATGGGTTCAATCAGAGCAAGAATGGTCAAGGTAAGTAAGTAAGTACGTTCAAATGAAACGTACATGAAATAACATGGCAAATGAATGAAATCAATTACAAGGCAAACGTGTGTGACAAAAGGAAGGTGGACTCTTAGGTGGACTCTTACCTACACCATCATGATTATTGTAAACCAGAGATGGAAAGCCAGAGGTGAGGAATTACAAGGACAAAGCCAGAGCTGAGGAGAAGGTCTCAGGAGACCGAGAATCCACAGAACAATGCTTGACAATTCCTCTTATGCCCAAGAACAACCCATAAGTCCACATCTTCACTTATGAACGTATGACTCGCAATGCTACAGTAAGTTACACAACGAGATGTGAGAGCCATCAAGTAGAGACTGCTGCGTCCAGCAACTCGAGATTTTAAGCATATGACTGGTGGGGGCATGATGACACCCGGCCTCTCACCTCACTCACATTCACTCACCTCACTCACATTCACTCACCTCACTCACATTCACTCACCTCACCCACAGGGTTTCCCTTTGACACGCTTAGAAAGAGTGCACCGTTCCCCGGAGGAGCTGCGATACCGGGGCGATGCGCGGAGCGGACGGAGCGAGCCCTCGTTCCGGCTCCCTGTTTGCAAAAATCTGCTTAATAAGAACTGGTCGCCCCCGTGGGTGACCTATCAGATATTAAACTGACAAGAACAGAAACTACACTTGATCTGAGCCAAACGGCCGAGAAGCGATGACCCCCATTACTCCACGATACCCGCGCACGGCCCCTCAGTACCCTTGCGCTGCTCCACGGTGACGGACGACAACGACGAGACTAGACTAGAGTAGGGGGTGTAGGGGTTAGCAGTAGGGGTAGAGGGGAGGGGTAGAGGGGATGGCGAGGGGGCCGGCCCTCGCGCTTCAACCCCGCCCCAAGACGACTCGACCAGTGACGTGCCGGATATATAGGGGTCGGTGCAGCTGCCTGTCTTGTGCTCGCTACGGCAGCACATCTAATAAAATTGGATCGATACAGAGAAGATTAGCATGGCCCCTGCGAAAGGATGACACGCAAATCCGTGAAGCGTTCCGAATTTTGGATCATCATCATCATTCCACCTTTTAGGGTTAGGGCTAGGGCTAGGGCTAGGGTTAGACCTTGACCGACGACCACCTAGTTGTAAACAAACAAACGATCCCCAATTTTTTTTTTTGTTTTTTTTAAGTAAAAGGGCGGGAAAACGGCAGGCCAAAGGAAAAGGGCTTCGCCTCACCGGCGTATTCCTTATTTTTGGGCATTTATTCACTAGTTTGTTTGTTGGTTTGTTGGTTGGTTACGTACGCACGCACGCACGCGCGTGCACACTCCTCTAGGGGGGGTAAATATTGGCCAAACGACTGAAAATGATTCCCCTATGGTTTCAAGGAAGATGGGGAAACTGAGCAGTGTATTAACATGAACCGCCAAATGAGGCCAATACCAATTGAATTACACACTTGCTTATTTGACTCGATGGGTTCAATCAGAGCAAGAATGGTCAAGGTAAGTAAGTAAGTACGTTCAAATGAAACGTACATGAAATAACATGGCAAATGAATGAAATCAATTACAAGGCAAACGTGTGTGACAAAAGGAAGGTGGACTCTTAGGTGGACTCTTACCTACACCATCATGATTATTGTAAACCAGAGATGGAAAGCCAGAGGTGAGGAATTACAAGGACAAAGCCAGAGCTGAGGAGAAGGTCTCAGGAGACCGAGAATCCACAGAACAATGCTTGACAATTCCTCTTATGCCCAAGAACAACCCATAAGTCCACATCTTCACTTATGAACGTATGACTCGCAATGCTACAGTAAGTTACACAACGAGATGTGAGAGCCATCAAGTAGAGACTGCTGCGTCCAGCAACTCGAGATTTTAAGCATATGACTGGTGGGGGCATGATGACACCCGGCCTCTCACCTCACTCACATTCACTCACCTCACTCACATTCACTCACCTCACTCACATTCACTCACCTCACCCACAGGGTTTCCCTTTGACACGCTTAGAAAGAGTGCACCGTTCCCCGGAGGAGCTGCGATACCGGGGCGATGCGCGGAGCGGACGGAGCGAGCCCTCGTTCCGGCTCCCTGTTTGCAAAAATCTGCTTAATAAGAACTGGTCGCCCCCGTGGGTGACCTATCAGATATTAAACTGACAAGAACAGAAACTACACTTGATCTGAGCCAAAAGGCCGAGAAGCGATGACCCCCATTACTCCACGATACCCGCGCACGGCCCCTCAGTACCCTTGCGCTGCTCCACGGTGACGGACGACAACGACGAGACTAGACTAGAGTAGGGGGTGTAGGGGTTAGCAGTAGGGGTAGAGGGGAGGGGTAGAGGGGATGGCGAGGGGGCCGGCCCTCGCGCTTCAACCCCGCCCCAAGACGACTCGACCAGTGACGTGCCGGATATATAGGGGTCGGTGCAGCTGCCTGTCTTGTGCTCGCTACGGCAGCACATCTAATAAAATTGGATCGATACAGAGAAGATTAGCATGGCCCCTGCGAAAGGATGACACGCAAATCCGTGAAGCGTTCCGAATTTTGGATCATCATCATCATTCCACCTTTTAGGGTTAGGGCTAGGGCTAGGGCTAGGGTTAGACCTTGACCGACGACCACCTAGTTGTAAACAAACAAACGATCCCCAATTTTTTTTTTTGTTTTTTTTAAGTAAAAGGGCGGGAAAACGGCAGGCCAAAGGAAAAGGGCTTCGCCTCACCGGCGTATTCCTTATTTTTGGGCATTTATTCACTAGTTTGTTTGTTGGTTTGTTGGTTGGTTACGTACGCACGCACGCACGCGCGTGCACACTCCTCTAGGGGGGGTAAATATTGGCCAAACGACTGAAAATGATTCCCCTATGGTTTCAAGGAAGATGGGGAAACTGAGCAGTGTATTAACATGAACCGCCAAATGAGGCCAATACCAATTGAATTACACACTTGCTTATTTGACTCGATGGGTTCAATCAGAGCAAGAATGGTCAAGGTAAGTAAGTAAGTACGTTCAAATGAAACGTACATGAAATAACATGGCAAATGAATGAAATCAATTACAAGGCAAACGTGTGTGACAAAAGGAAGGTGGACTCTTAGGTGGACTCTTACCTACACCATCATGATTATTGTAAACCAGAGATGGAAAGCCAGAGGTGAGGAATTACAAGGACAAAGCCAGAGCTGAGGAGAAGGTCTCAGGAGACCGAGAATCCACAGAACAATGCTTGACAATTCCTCTTATGCCCAAGAACAACCCATAAGTCCACATCTTCACTTATGAACGTATGACTCGCAATGCTACAGTAAGTTACACAACGAGATGTGAGAGCCATCAAGTAGAGACTGCTGCGTCCAGCAACTCGAGATTTTAAGCATATGACTGGTGGGGGCATGATGACACCCGGCCTCTCACCTCACTCACATTCACTCACCTCACTCACATTCACTCACCTCACTCACATTCACTCACCTCACCCACAGGGTTTCCCTTTGACACGCTTAGAAAGAGTGCACCGTTCCCCGGAGGAGCTGCGATACCGGGGCGATGCGCGGAGCGGACGGAGCGAGCCCTCGTTCCGGCTCCCTGTTTGCAAAAATCTGCTTAATAAGAACTGGTCGCCCCCGTGGGTGACCTATCAGATATTAAACTGACAAGAACAGAAACTACACTTGATCTGAGCCAAAAGGCCGAGAAGCGATGACCCCCATTACTCCACGATACCCGCGCACGGCCCCTCAGTACCCTTGCGCTGCTCCACGGTGACGGACGACAACGACGAGACTAGACTAGAGTAGGGGGTGTAGGGGTTAGCAGTAGGGGTAGAGGGGAGGGGTAGAGGGGATGGCGAGGGGGCCGGCCCTCGCGCTTCAACCCCGCCCCAAGACGACTCGACCAGTGACGTGCCGGATATATAGGGGTCGGTGCAGCTGCCTGTCTTGTGCTCGCTACGGCAGCACATCTAATAAAATTGGATCGATACAGAGAAGATTAGCATGGCCCCTGCGAAAGGATGAAACGCAAATCCGTGAAGCGTTCCGAATTTTGGATCATCATCATCATTCCACCTTTTAGGGTTAGGGCTAGGGCTAGGGTTAGACCTTGACCGACGACCACCTAGTTGTAAACAAACAAACGATCCCCAATTTCTTTTTTGTTTTTTTGTTTTTTTTTTAAGTAAAAGGGCGGGAAAACGGCAGGCCAAAGGAAAAGGGCTTCGCCTCACCGGCGTATTCCTTATTTTTGGGCATTTATTCACTAGTTTGTTTGTTGGTTTGTTGGTTGGTTACGTACGCACGCACGCACGCACGCACGCGCATGCACACTCCTCTAGGGGGGGTAAATATTGGCCAAACGACTGAAAATGATTCCCCTATGGTTTCAAGGAAGATGGGGAAACTGAGCAGTGTATTAACATGAACCGCCAAATGAGGCCAATACCAATGGAATTACACACTTGCTTATTTGACTCGATGGGTTCAATCAGAGCAAGAATGGTCAAGGTAAGTAAGTAAGTACGTTCAAATGAAACGTACATGAAATAACATGGCAAATGAATGAAATCAATTACAAGGCAAACGTGTGTGACAAAAGGAAGGTGGACTCTTAGGTGGACTCTTACCTACACCATCATGATTATTGTAAACCAGAGATGGAAAGCCAGAGGTGAGGAATTACAAGGACAAAGCCAGAGCTGAGGAGAAGGTCTCAGGAGACCGAGAATCCACAGAACAATGCTTGACAATTCCTCTTATGCCCAAGAACAACCCATAAGTCCACATCTTCACTTATGAACGTATGACTCGCAATGCTACAGTAAGTTACACAACGAGATGTGAGAGCCATCAAGTAGAGACTGCTGCGTCCAGCAACTCGAGATTTTAAGCATATGACTGGTGGGGGCATGATGACACCCGGCCTCTCACCTCACTCACATTCACTCACCTCACTCACATTCACTCACCTCACCCACAGGGTTTCCCTTTGACACGCTTAGAAAGAGTGCACCGTTCCCCGGAGGAGCTGCGATACCGGGGCGATGCGCGGAGCGGACGGAGCGAGCCCTCGTTCCGGCTCCCTGTTTGCAAAAATCTGCTTAATAAGAACTGGTCGCCCCCGTGGGTGACCTATCAGATATTAAACTGACAAGAACAGAAACTACACTTGATCTGAGCCAAAAGGCCGAGAAGCGATGACCCCCATTACTCCACGATACCCGCGCACGGCCCCTCAGTACCCTTGCGCTGCTCCACGGTGACGGACGACAACGACGAGACTAGACTAGAGTAGGGGGTGTAGGGGTTAGCAGTAGGGGTAGAGGGGAGGGGTAGAGGGGATGGCGAGGGGGCCGGCCCTCGCGCTTCAACCCCGCCCCAAGACGACTCGACCAGTGACGTGCCGGATATATAGGGGTCGGTGCAGCTGCCTGTCTTGTGCTCGCTACGGCAGCACATCTAATAAAATTGGATCGATACAGAGAAGATTAGCATGGCCCCTGCGAAAGGATGAAACGCAAATCCGTGAAGCGTTCCGAATTTTGGATCATCATCATCATTCCACCTTTTAGGGTTAGGGCTAGGGCTAGGGTTAGACCTTGACCGACGACCACCTAGTTGTAAACAAACAAACGATCCCCAATTTCTTTTTTGTTTTTTTGTTTTTTTTTTAAGTAAAAGGGCGGGAAAACGGCAGGCCAAAGGAAAAGGGCTTCGCCTCACCGGCGTATTCCTTATTTTTGGGCATTTATTCACTAGTTTGTTTGTTGGTTTGTTGGTTGGTTACATACGCACGCACGCACGCGCATGCACACTCCTCTAGGGGGGGTAAATATTGGCCAAACGACTGAAAATGATTCCCCTATGGTTTCAAGGAAGATGGGGAAACTGAGCAGTGTATTAACATGAACCGCCAAATGAGGCCAATACCAATGGAATTACACACTTGCTTATTTGACTCGATGGGTTCAATCAGAGCAAGAATGGTCAAGGTAAGTAAGTAAGTACGTTCAAATGAAACGTACATGAAATAACATGGCAAATGAATGAAATCAATTACAAGGCAAACGTGTGTGACAAAAGGAAGGTGGACTCTTAGGTGGACTCTTACCTACACCATCATGATTATTGTAAACCAGAGATGGAAAGCCAGAGGTGAGGAATTACAAGGACAAAGCCAGAGCCGAGGAGAAGGTCTCAGGAGACCGAGAATCCACAGAACAATGCTTGACAATTCCTCTTATGCCCAAGAACAACCCATAAGTCCACATCTTCACTTATGAACGTATGACTCGCAATGCTACAGTAAGTTACACAACGAGATGTGAGAGCCATCAAGTAGAGACTGCTGCGTCCAGCAACTCGAGATTTTAAGCATATGACTGGTGGGGGCATGATGACACCTGGCCTCTCACCTCACTCACATTCACTCACCTCACTCACATTCACTCACCTCACCCACAGGGTTTCCCTTTGACACGCTTAGAAAGAGTGCACCGTTCCCCGGAGGAGCTGCGATACCGGGGCGATGCGCGGAGCGGACGGAGCGAGCCCTCGTTCCGGCTCCCTGTTTGCAAAAATCTGCTTAATAAGAACTGGTCGCCCCCGTGGGTGACCTATCAGATATTAAACTGACAAGAACAGAAACTACACTTGATCTGAGCCAAAAGGCCGAGAAGCGATGACCCCCATTACTCCACGATACCCGCGCACGGCCCCTCAGTACCCTTGCGCTGCTCCACGGTGACGGACGACAACGACGAGACTAGACTAGAGTAGGGGGTGTAGGGGTTAGCAGTAGGGGTAGAGGGGAGGGGTAGAGGGGATGGCGAGGGGGCCGGCCCTCGCGCTTCAACCCCGCCCCAAGACGACTCGACCAGTGACGTGCCGGATATATAGGGGTCGGTGCAGCTGCCTGTCTTGTGCTCGCTACGGCAGCACATCTAATAAAATTGGATCGATACAGAGAAGATTAGCATGGCCCCTGCGAAAGGATGACACGCAAATCCGTGAAGCGTTCCGAATTTTGGATCATCATCATCATTCCACCTTTTAGGGTTAGGGCTAGGGCTAGGGTTAGACCTTGACCGACGACCACCTAGTTGTAAACAAACAAACGATCCCCAATTTTTTTTTTGTTTTTTTGTTTTTTTTTAAGTAAAAGGGCGGGAAAACGGCAGGCCAAAGGAAAAGGGCTTCGCCTCACCGGCGTATTCCTTATTTTTGGGCATTTATTCACTAGTTTGTTTGTTGGTTTGTTGGTTGGTTACGTACGCACGCACGCACGCACGCGCATGCACACTCCTCTAGGGGGGGTAAATATTGGCCAAACGACTGAAAATGATTCCCCTATGGTTTCAAGGAAGATGGGGAAACTGAGCAGTGTATTAACATGAACCGCCAAATGAGGCCAATACCAATGGAATTACACACTTGCTTATTTGACTCGATGGGTTCAATCAGAGCAAGAATGGTCAAGGTAAGTAAGTAAGTACGTTCAAATGAAACGTACATGAAATAACATGGCAAATGAATGAAATCAATTACAAGGCAAACGTGTGTGACAAAAGGAAGGTGGACTCTTAGGTGGACTCTTACCTACACCATCATGATTATTGTAAACCAGAGATGGAAAGCCAGAGGTGAGGAATTACAAGGACAAAGCCAGAGCTGAGGAGAAGGTCTCAGGAGACCGAGAATCCACAGAACAATGCTTGACAATTCCTCTTATGCCCAAGAACAACCCATAAGTCCACATCTTCACTTATGAACGTATGACTCGCAATGCTACAGTAAGTTACACAACGAGATGTGAGAGCCATCCAGTAGAGAGTGCTGCGTCCAGCAACTCGAGATTTTAAGCATATGACTGGTGGGGGTATGATGACACCCGGCCTCTCACCTCACTCACCTCACCCACAGGGTTTCCCTTTGACACGCTTAGAAAGAGTGCACCGTTCCCCGGAGGAGCTGCGATACCGGGGCGATGCGCGGAGCGGACGGAGCGAGCCCTCGTTCCGGCTCCCTGTTTGCAAAAATCTGCTTAATAAGAACTGGTCGCCCCCGTGGGTGACCTATCAGATATTAAACTGACAAGAACAGAAACTACACTTGATCTGAGCCAAAAGGCCGAGAAGCGATGACCCCCATTACTCCACGATACCCGCGCACGGCCCCTCAGTACCCTTGCGCTGCTCCACGGTGACGGACGACAACGACGAGACTAGACTAGAGTAGGGGGTGTAGGGGTTAGCAGTAGGGGTAGAGGGGAGGGGTAGAGGGGATGGCGAGGGGGCCGGCCCTCGCGCTTCAACCCCGCCCCAAGACGACTCGACCAGTGACGTGCCGGATATATAGGGGTCGGTGCAGCTGCCTGTCTTGTGCTCGCTACGGCAGCACATCTAATAAAATTGGATCGATACAGAGAAGATTAGCATGGCCCCTGCGAAAGGATGACACGCAAATCCGTGAAGCGTTCCGAATTTTGGATCATCATCATCATTCCACCTTTTAGGGTTAGGGCTAGGGCTAGGGCTAGGGTTAGACCTTGACCGACGACCACCTAGTTGTAAACAAACAAACGATCCCCAATTTTTTTTTTTGTTTTTTTTAAGTAAAAGGGCGGGAAAACGGCAGGCCAAAGGAAAAGGGCTTCGCCTCACCGGCGTATTCCTTATTTTTGGGCATTTATTCACTAGTTTGTTTGTTGGTTTGTTGGTTGGTTACGTACGCACGCACGCACGCGCGTGCACACTCCTCTAGGGGGGGTAAATATTGGCCAAACGACTGAAAATGATTCCCCTATGGTTTCAAGGAAGATGGGGAAACTGAGCAGTGTATTAACATGAACCGCCAAATGAGGCCAATACCAATTGAATTACACACTTGCTTATTTGACTCGATGGGTTCAATCAGAGCAAGAATGGTCAAGGTAAGTAAGTAAGTACGTTCAAATGAAACGTACATGAAATAACATGGCAAATGAATGAAATCAATTACAAGGCAAACGTGTGTGACAAAAGGAAGGTGGACTCTTAGGTGGACTCTTACCTACACCATCATGATTATTGTAAACCAGAGATGGAAAGCCAGAGGTGAGGAATTACAAGGACAAAGCCAGAGCTGAGGAGAAGGTCTCAGGAGACCGAGAATCCACAGAACAATGCTTGACAATTCCTCTTATGCCCAAGAACAACCCATAAGTCCACATCTTCACTTATGAACGTATGACTCGCAATGCTACAGTAAGTTACACAACGAGATGTGAGAGCCATCAAGTAGAGACTGCTGCGTCCAGCAACTCGAGATTTTAAGCATATGACTGGTGGGGGCATGATGACACCCGGCCTCTCACCTCACTCACATTCACTCACCTCACTCACATTCACTCACCTCACTCACATTCACTCACCTCACCCACAGGGTTTCCCTTTGACACGCTTAGAAAGAGTGCACCGTTCCCCGGAGGAGCTGCGATACCGGGGCGATGCGCGGAGCGGACGGAGCGAGCCCTCGTTCCGGCTCCCTGTTTGCAAAAATCTGCTTAATAAGAACTGGTCGCCCCCGTGGGTGACCTATCAGATATTAAACTGACAAGAACAGAAACTACACTTGATCTGAGCCAAAAGGCCGAGAAGCGATGACCCCCATTACTCCACGATACCCGCGCACGGCCCCTCAGTACCCTTGCGCTGCTCCACGGTGACGGACGACAACGACGAGACTAGACTAGAGTAGGGGGTGTAGGGGTTAGCAGTAGGGGTAGAGGGGAGGGGTAGAGGGGATGGCGAGGGGGCCGGCCCTCGCGCTTCAACCCCGCCCCAAGACGACTCGACCAGTGACGTGCCGGATATATAGGGGTCGGTGCAGCTGCCTGTCTTGTGCTCGCTACGGCAGCACATCTAATAAAATTGGATCGATACAGAGAAGATTAGCATGGCCCCTGCGAAAGGATGAAACGCAAATCCGTGAAGCGTTCCGAATTTTGGATCATCATCATCATTCCACCTTTTAGGGTTAGGGCTAGGGCTAGGGTTAGACCTTGACCGACGACCACCTAGTTGTAAACAAACAAACGATCCCCAATTTCTTTTTTGTTTTTTTGTTTTTTTTTTAAGTAAAAGGGCGGGAAAACGGCAGGCCAAAGGAAAAGGGCTTCGCCTCACCGGCGTATTCCTTATTTTTGGGCATTTATTCACTAGTTTGTTTGTTGGTTTGTTGGTTGGTTACGTACGCACGCACGCACGCACGCACGCGCATGCACACTCCTCTAGGGGGGGTAAATATTGGCCAAACGACTGAAAATGATTCCCCTATGGTTTCAAGGAAGATGGGGAAACTGAGCAGTGTATTAACATGAACCGCCAAATGAGGCCAATACCAATGGAATTACACACTTGCTTATTTGACTCGATGGGTTCAATCAGAGCAAGAATGGTCAAGGTAAGTAAGTAAGTACGTTCAAATGAAACGTACATGAAATAACATGGCAAATGAATGAAATCAATTACAAGGCAAACGTGTGTGACAAAAGGAAGGTGGACTCTTAGGTGGACTCTTACCTACACCATCATGATTATTGTAAACCAGAGATGGAAAGCCAGAGGTGAGGAATTACAAGGACAAAGCCAGAGCTGAGGAGAAGGTCTCAGGAGACCGAGAATCCACAGAACAATGCTTGACAATTCCTCTTATGCCCAAGAACAACCCATAAGTCCACATCTTCACTTATGAACGTATGACTCGCAATGCTACAGTAAGTTACACAACGAGATGTGAGAGCCATCAAGTAGAGACTGCTGCGTCCAGCAACTCGAGATTTTAAGCATATGACTGGTGGGGGCATGATGACACCCGGCCTCTCACCTCACTCACATTCACTCACCTCACTCACATTCACTCACCTCACCCACAGGGTTTCCCTTTGACACGCTTAGAAAGAGTGCACCGTTCCCCGGAGGAGCTGCGATACCGGGGCGATGCGCGGAGCGGACGGAGCGAGCCCTCGTTCCGGCTCCCTGTTTGCAAAAATCTGCTTAATAAGAACTGGTCGCCCCCGTGGGTGACCTATCAGATATTAAACTGACAAGAACAGAAACTACACTTGATCTGAGCCAAAAGGCCGAGAAGCGATGACCCCCATTACTCCACGATACCCGCGCACGGCCCCTCAGTACCCTTGCGCTGCTCCACGGTGACGGACGACAACGACGAGACTAGACTAGAGTAGGGGGTGTAGGGGTTAGCAGTAGGGGTAGAGGGGAGGGGTAGAGGGGATGGCGAGGGGGCCGGCCCTCGCGCTTCAACCCCGCCCCAAGACGACTCGACCAGTGACGTGCCGGATATATAGGGGTCGGTGCAGCTGCCTGTCTTGTGCTCGCTACGGCAGCACATCTAATAAAATTGGATCGATACAGAGAAGATTAGCATGGCCCCTGCGAAAGGATGAAACGCAAATCCGTGAAGCGTTCCGAATTTTGGATCATCATCATCATTCCACCTTTTAGGGTTAGGGCTAGGGC
The DNA here is from genome assembly GCF_038355195.1 of Osmerus mordax. Lineage (NCBI taxonomy): Eukaryota > Metazoa > Chordata > Actinopteri > Osmeriformes > Osmeridae > Osmerus > Osmerus mordax. Next base: position 2,783,357 of record NC_090050.1, on the reverse strand, counting down.
TAGGGTTAGACCTTGACCGACGACCACCTAGTTGTAAACAAACAAACGATCCCCAATTTCTTTTTTGTTTTTTTGTTTTTTTTTTAAGTAAAAGGGCGGGAAAACGGCAGGCCAAAGGAAAAGGGCTTCGCCTCACCGGCGTATTCCTTATTTTTGGGCATTTATTCACTAGTTTGTTTGTTGGTTTGTTGGTTGGTTACATACGCACGCACGCACGCGCATGCACACTCCTCTAGGGGGGGTAAATATTGGCCAAACGACTGAAAATGATTCCCCTATGGTTTCAAGGAAGATGGGGAAACTGAGCAGTGTATTAACATGAACCGCCAAATGAGGCCAATACCAATGGAATTACACACTTGCTTATTTGACTCGATGGGTTCAATCAGAGCAAGAATGGTCAAGGTAAGTAAGTAAGTACGTTCAAATGAAACGTACATGAAATAACATGGCAAATGAATGAAATCAATTACAAGGCAAACGTGTGTGACAAAAGGAAGGTGGACTCTTAGGTGGACTCTTACCTACACCATCATGATTATTGTAAACCAGAGATGGAAAGCCAGAGGTGAGGAATTACAAGGACAAAGCCAGAGCCGAGGAGAAGGTCTCAGGAGACCGAGAATCCACAGAACAATGCTTGACAATTCCTCTTATGCCCAAGAACAACCCATAAGTCCACATCTTCACTTATGAACGTATGACTCGCAATGCTACAGTAAGTTACACAACGAGATGTGAGAGCCATCAAGTAGAGACTGCTGCGTCCAGCAACTCGAGATTTTAAGCATATGACTGGTGGGGGCATGATGACACCTGGCCTCTCACCTCACTCACATTCACTCACCTCACTCACATTCACTCACCTCACCCACAGGGTTTCCCTTTGACACGCTTAGAAAGAGTGCACCGTTCCCCGGAGGAGCTGCGATACCGGGGCGATGCGCGGAGCGGACGGAGCGAGCCCTCGTTCCGGCTCCCTGTTTGCAAAAATCTGCTTAATAAGAACTGGTCGCCCCCGTGGGTGACCTATCAGATATTAAACTGACAAGAACAGAAACTACACTTGATCTGAGCCAAAAGGCCGAGAAGCGATGACCCCCATTACTCCACGATACCCGCGCACGGCCCCTCAGTACCCTTGCGCTGCTCCACGGTGACGGACGACAACGACGAGACTAGACTAGAGTAGGGGGTGTAGGGGTTAGCAGTAGGGGTAGAGGGGAGGGGTAGAGGGGATGGCGAGGGGGCCGGCCCTCGCGCTTCAACCCCGCCCCAAGACGACTCGACCAGTGACGTGCCGGATATATAGGGGTCGGTGCAGCTGCCTGTCTTGTGCTCGCTACGGCAGCACATCTAATAAAATTGGATCGATACAGAGAAGATTAGCATGGCCCCTGCGAAAGGATGACACGCAAATCCGTGAAGCGTTCCGAATTTTGGATCATCATCATCATTCCACCTTTTAGGGTTAGGGCTAGGGCTAGGGTTAGACCTTGACCGACGACCACCTAGTTGTAAACAAACAAACGATCCCCAATTTTTTTTTTGTTTTTTTGTTTTTTTTTAAGTAAAAGGGCGGGAAAACGGCAGGCCAAAGGAAAAGGGCTTCGCCTCACCGGCGTATTCCTTATTTTTGGGCATTTATTCACTAGTTTGTTTGTTGGTTTGTTGGTTGGTTACGTACGCACGCACGCACGCACGCGCATGCACACTCCTCTAGGGGGGGTAAATATTGGCCAAACGACTGAAAATGATTCCCCTATGGTTTCAAGGAAGATGGGGAAACTGAGCAGTGTATTAACATGAACCGCCAAATGAGGCCAATACCAATGGAATTACACACTTGCTTATTTGACTCGATGGGTTCAATCAGAGCAAGAATGGTCAAGGTAAGTAAGTAAGTACGTTCAAATGAAACGTACATGAAATAACATGGCAAATGAATGAAATCAATTACAAGGCAAACGTGTGTGACAAAAGGAAGGTGGACTCTTAGGTGGACTCTTACCTACACCATCATGATTATTGTAAACCAGAGATGGAAAGCCAGAGGTGAGGAATTACAAGGACAAAGCCAGAGCTGAGGAGAAGGTCTCAGGAGACCGAGAATCCACAGAACAATGCTTGACAATTCCTCTTATGCCCAAGAACAACCCATAAGTCCACATCTTCACTTATGAACGTATGACTCGCAATGCTACAGTAAGTTACACAACGAGATGTGAGAGCCATCCAGTAGAGAGTGCTGCGTCCAGCAACTCGAGATTTTAAGCATATGACTGGTGGGGGTATGATGACACCCGGCCTCTCACCTCACTCACCTCACCCACAGGGTTTCCCTTTGACACGCTTAGAAAGAGTGCACCGTTCCCCGGAGGAGCTGCGATACCGGGGCGATGCGCGGAGCGGACGGAGCGAGCCCTCGTTCCGGCTCCCTGTTTGCAAAAATCTGCTTAATAAGAACTGGTCGCCCCCGTGGGTGACCTATCAGATATTAAACTGACAAGAACAGAAACTACACTTGATCTGAGCCAAAAGGCCGAGAAGCGATGACCCCCATTACTCCACGATACCCGCGCACGGCCCCTCAGTACCCTTGCGCTGCTCCACGGTGACGGACGACAACGACGAGACTAGACTAGAGTAGGGGGTGTAGGGGTTAGCAGTAGGGGTAGAGGGGAGGGGTAGAGGGGATGGCGAGGGGGCCGGCCCTCGCGCTTCAACCCCGCCCCAAGACGACTCGACCAGTGACGTGCCGGATATATAGGGGTCGGTGCAGCTGCCTGTCTTGTGCTCGCTACGGCAGCACATCTAATAAAATTGGATCGATACAGAGAAGATTAGCATGGCCCCTGCGAAAGGATGACACGCAAATCCGTGAAGCGTTCCGAATTTTGGATCATCATCATCATTCCACCTTTTAGGGTTAGGGCTAGGGCTAGGGCTAGGGTTAGACCTTGACCGACGACCACCTAGTTGTAAACAAACAAACGATCCCCAATTTTTTTTTTTGTTTTTTTTAAGTAAAAGGGCGGGAAAACGGCAGGCCAAAGGAAAAGGGCTTCGCCTCACCGGCGTATTCCTTATTTTTGGGCATTTATTCACTAGTTTGTTTGTTGGTTTGTTGGTTGGTTACGTACGCACGCACGCACGCGCGTGCACACTCCTCTAGGGGGGGTAAATATTGGCCAAACGACTGAAAATGATTCCCCTATGGTTTCAAGGAAGATGGGGAAACTGAGCAGTGTATTAACATGAACCGCCAAATGAGGCCAATACCAATTGAATTACACACTTGCTTATTTGACTCGATGGGTTCAATCAGAGCAAGAATGGTCAAGGTAAGTAAGTAAGTACGTTCAAATGAAACGTACATGAAATAACATGGCAAATGAATGAAATCAATTACAAGGCAAACGTGTGTGACAAAAGGAAGGTGGACTCTTAGGTGGACTCTTACCTACACCATCATGATTATTGTAAACCAGAGATGGAAAGCCAGAGGTGAGGAATTACAAGGACAAAGCCAGAGCTGAGGAGAAGGTCTCAGGAGACCGAGAATCCACAGAACAATGCTTGACAATTCCTCTTATGCCCAAGAACAACCCATAAGTCCACATCTTCACTTATGAACGTATGACTCGCAATGCTACAGTAAGTTACACAACGAGATGTGAGAGCCATCAAGTAGAGACTGCTGCGTCCAGCAACTCGAGATTTTAAGCATATGACTGGTGGGGGCATGATGACACCCGGCCTCTCACCTCACTCACATTCACTCACCTCACTCACATTCACTCACCTCACTCACATTCACTCACCTCACCCACAGGGTTTCCCTTTGACACGCTTAGAAAGAGTGCACCGTTCCCCGGAGGAGCTGCGATACCGGGGCGATGCGCGGAGCGGACGGAGCGAGCCCTCGTTCCGGCTCCCTGTTTGCAAAAATCTGCTTAATAAGAACTGGTCGCCCCCGTGGGTGACCTATCAGATATTAAACTGACAAGAACAGAAACTACACTTGATCTGAGCCAAAAGGCCGAGAAGCGATGACCCCCATTACTCCACGATACCCGCGCACGGCCCCTCAGTACCCTTGCGCTGCTCCACGGTGACGGACGACAACGACGAGACTAGACTAGAGTAGGGGGTGTAGGGGTTAGCAGTAGGGGTAGAGGGGAGGGGTAGAGGGGATGGCGAGGGGGCCGGCCCTCGCGCTTCAACCCCGCCCCAAGACGACTCGACCAGTGACGTGCCGGATATATAGGGGTCGGTGCAGCTGCCTGTCTTGTGCTCGCTACGGCAGCACATCTAATAAAATTGGATCGATACAGAGAAGATTAGCATGGCCCCTGCGAAAGGATGAAACGCAAATCCGTGAAGCGTTCCGAATTTTGGATCATCATCATCATTCCACCTTTTAGGGTTAGGGCTAGGGCTAGGGTTAGACCTTGACCGACGACCACCTAGTTGTAAACAAACAAACGATCCCCAATTTCTTTTTTGTTTTTTTGTTTTTTTTTTAAGTAAAAGGGCGGGAAAACGGCAGGCCAAAGGAAAAGGGCTTCGCCTCACCGGCGTATTCCTTATTTTTGGGCATTTATTCACTAGTTTGTTTGTTGGTTTGTTGGTTGGTTACATACGCACGCACGCACGCGCATGCACACTCCTCTAGGGGGGGTAAATATTGGCCAAACGACTGAAAATGATTCCCCTATGGTTTCAAGGAAGATGGGGAAACTGAGCAGTGTATTAACATGAACCGCCAAATGAGGCCAATACCAATGGAATTACACACTTGCTTATTTGACTCGATGGGTTCAATCAGAGCAAGAATGGTCAAGGTAAGTAAGTAAGTACGTTCAAATGAAACGTACATGAAATAACATGGCAAATGAATGAAATCAATTACAAGGCAAACGTGTGTGACAAAAGGAAGGTGGACTCTTAGGTGGACTCTTACCTACACCATCATGATTATTGTAAACCAGAGATGGAAAGCCAGAGGTGAGGAATTACAAGGACAAAGCCAGAGCCGAGGAGAAGGTCTCAGGAGACCGAGAATCCACAGAACAATGCTTGACAATTCCTCTTATGCCCAAGAACAACCCATAAGTCCACATCTTCACTTATGAACGTATGACTCGCAATGCTACAGTAAGTTACACAACGAGATGTGAGAGCCATCAAGTAGAGACTGCTGCGTCCAGCAACTCGAGATTTTAAGCATATGACTGGTGGGGGCATGATGACACCTGGCCTCTCACCTCACTCACATTCACTCACCTCACTCACATTCACTCACCTCACCCACAGGGTTTCCCTTTGACACGCTTAGAAAGAGTGCACCGTTCCCCGGAGGAGCTGCGATACCGGGGCGATGCGCGGAGCGGACGGAGCGAGCCCTCGTTCCGGCTCCCTGTTTGCAAAAATCTGCTTAATAAGAACTGGTCGCCCCCGTGGGTGACCTATCAGATATTAAACTGACAAGAACAGAAACTACACTTGATCTGAGCCAAAAGGCCGAGAAGCGATGACCCCCATTACTCCACGATACCCGCGCACGGCCCCTCAGTACCCTTGCGCTGCTCCACGGTGACGGACGACAACGACGAGACTAGACTAGAGTAGGGGGTGTAGGGGTTAGCAGTAGGGGTAGAGGGGAGGGGTAGAGGGGATGGCGAGGGGGCCGGCCCTCGCGCTTCAACCCCGCCCCAAGACGACTCGACCAGTGACGTGCCGGATATATAGGGGTCGGTGCAGCTGCCTGTCTTGTGCTCGCTACGGCAGCACATCTAATAAAATTGGATCGATACAGAGAAGATTAGCATGGCCCCTGCGAAAGGATGACACGCAAATCCGTGAAGCGTTCCGAATTTTGGATCATCATCATCATTCCACCTTTTAGGGTTAGGGCTAGGGCTAGGGTTAGACCTTGACCGACGACCACCTAGTTGTAAACAAACAAACGATCCCCAATTTTTTTTTTGTTTTTTTGTTTTTTTTTAAGTAAAAGGGCGGGAAAACGGCAGGCCAAAGGAAAAGGGCTTCGCCTCACCGGCGTATTCCTTATTTTTGGGCATTTATTCACTAGTTTGTTTGTTGGTTTGTTGGTTGGTTACGTACGCACGCACGCACGCACGCGCATGCACACTCCTCTAGGGGGGGTAAATATTGGCCAAACGACTGAAAATGATTCCCCTATGGTTTCAAGGAAGATGGGGAAACTGAGCAGTGTATTAACATGAACCGCCAAATGAGGCCAATACCAATGGAATTACACACTTGCTTATTTGACTCGATGGGTTCAATCAGAGCAAGAATGGTCAAGGTAAGTAAGTAAGTACGTTCAAATGAAACGTACATGAAATAACATGGCAAATGAATGAAATCAATTACAAGGCAAACGTGTGTGACAAAAGGAAGGTGGACTCTTAGGTGGACTCTTACCTACACCATCATGATTATTGTAAACCAGAGATGGAAAGCCAGAGGTGAGGAATTACAAGGACAAAGCCAGAGCTGAGGAGAAGGTCTCAGGAGACCGAGAATCCACAGAACAATGCTTGACAATTCCTCTTATGCCCAAGAACAACCCATAAGTCCACATCTTCACTTATGAACGTATGACTCGCAATGCTACAGTAAGTTACACAACGAGATGTGAGAGCCATCCAGTAGAGAGTGCTGCGTCCAGCAACTCGAGATTTTAAGCATATGACTGGTGGGGGTATGATGACACCCGGCCTCTCACCTCACTCACCTCACCCACAGGGTTTCCCTTTGACACGCTTAGAAAGAGTGCACCGTTCCCCGGAGGAGCTGCGATACCGGGGCGATGCGCGGAGCGGACGGAGCGAGCCCTCGTTCCGGCTCCCTGTTTGCAAAAATCTGCTTAATAAGAACTGGTCGCCCCCGTGGGTGACCTATCAGATATTAAACTGACAAGAACAGAAACTACACTTGATCTGAGCCAAAAGGCCGAGAAGCGATGACCCCCATTACTCCACGATACCCGCGCACGGCCCCTCAGTACCCTTGCGCTGCTCCACGGTGACGGACGACAACGACGAGACTAGACTAGAGTAGGGGGTGTAGGGGTTAGCAGTAGGGGTAGAGGGGAGGGGTAGAGGGGATGGCGAGGGGGCCGGCCCTCGCGCTTCAACCCCGCCCCAAGACGACTCGACCAGTGACGTGCCGGATATATAGGGGTCGGTGCAGCTGCCTGTCTTGTGCTCGCTACGGCAGCACATCTAATAAAATTGGATCGATACAGAGAAGATTAGCATGGCCCCTGCGAAAGGATGACACGCAAATCCGTGAAGCGTTTCGAATTTTGGATCATCATCATCATTCCACCTTTTAGGGTTAGGGTTAGGGCTAGGGCTAGGGCTAGGGTTAGACCTTGACCGACGACCACCTAGTTGTAAACAAACAAACGATCCCCAATTTTTTTTGGTTTTTTTTGTTGTTTTTTTAAGTAAAAGGGCGGGAAAACGGCAGGCCAAAGGAAAAGGGCTTCGCCTCACCGGCGTATTCCTTATTTTTGGGCATTTATTCACTAGTTTGTTTGTTGGTTTGTTGGTTGGTTACGTACGCACGCACGCACGCGCGTGCACACTCCTCTAGGGGGGGTAAATATTGGCCAAACGACTGAAAATGATTCCCCTATGGTTTCAAGGAAGATGGGGAAACTGAGCAGTGTATTAACATGAACCGCCAAATGAGGCCAATACCAATTGAATTACACACTTGCTTATTTGACTCGATGGGTTCAATCAGAGCAAGAATGGTCAAGGTAAGTAAGTAAGTAAGTACGTTCAAATGAAACGTACATGAAATAACATGGCAAATGAATGAAATCAATTACAAGGCAAACGTGTGTGACAAAAGGAAGGTGGACTCTTAGGTGGACTCTTACCTACACCATCATGATTATTGTAAACCAGAGATGGAAAGCCAGAGGTGAGGAATTACAAGGACAAAGCCAGAGCTGAGGAGAAGGTCTCAGGAGACCGAGAATCCACAGAACAATGCTTGACAATTCCTCTTATGCCCAAGAACAACCCATAAGTCCACATCTTCACTTATGAACGTATGACTCGCAATGCTACAGTAAGTTACACAACGAGATGTGAGAGCCATCAAGTAGAGGGAGTCAGGTGGCTGAGCGGTTAGGGAATCGGGCTAGTAATCTGAAGGTTGTCAGTTCGATTCCCGGCCGTGCCAAATGACGTTGTGTCCTTGGGCAAGGCACTTCACCCTACTTGCCTCGGGGGAATGTACCTGTACTTACTGTAAGTCGCTCTGGATAAGAGCGTCTGCTAAATGACTAAATGTAAATGTAAATGTAGAGACTGCTGCGTCCAGCAACTCGAGATTTTAAGCATATGACTGGTGGGGGCATGATGACACCCGGCCTCTCACCTCACTCACATTCACTCACCTCACTCACATTCACTCACCTCACTCACAGGGTTTCCCTTTGACACGCTTAGAAAGAGTGCACCGTTCCCCGGAGGAGCTGCGATACCGGGGCGATGCGCGGAGCGGACGGAGCGAGCCCTCGTTCCGGCTCCCTGTTTGCAAAAATCTGCTTAATAAGAACTGGTCGCCCCCGTGGGTGACCTATCAGATATTAAACTGACAAGAACAGAAACTACACTTGATCTGAGCCAAAAGGCCGAGAAGCGATGACCCCCATTACTCCACGATACCCGCGCACGGCCCCTCAGTACCCTTGCGCTGCTCCACGGTGACGGACGACAACGACGAGACTAGACTAGAGTAGGGGGTGTAGGGGTTAGCAGTAGGGGTAGAGGGGAGGGGTAGAGGGGATGGCGAGGGGGCCGGCCCTCGCGCTTCAACCCCGCCCCAAGACGACTCGACCAGTGACGTGCCGGATATATAGGGGTCGGTGCAGCTGCCTGTCTTGTGCTCGCTACGGCAGCACATCTAATAAAATTGGATCGATACAGAGAAGATTAGCATGGCCCCTGCGAAAGGATGACACGCAAATCCGTGAAGCGTTCCGAATTTTGGATCATCATCATCATTCCACCTTTTAGGGTTAGGGCTAGGGCTAGGGCTAGGGTTAGACCTTGACCGACGACCACCTAGTTGTAAACAAACAAACGATCCCCAATTTTTTTTTTGTTTTTTTGTTTTTTTTTAAGTAAAAGGGCGGGAAAACGGCAGGCCAAAGGAAAAGGGCTTCGCCTCACCGGCGTATTCCTTATTTTTGGGCATTTATTCACTAGTTTGTTTGTTGGTTTGTTGGTTGGTTACGTACGCACGCACGCACGCGCATGCACACTCCTCTAGGGGGGGTAAATATTGGCCAAACGACTGAAAATGATTCCCCTATGGTTTCAAGGAAGATGGGGAAACTGAGCAGTGTATTAACATGAACCGCCAAATGAGGCCAATACCAATGGAATTACACACTTGCTTATTTGACTCGATGGGTTCAATCAGAGCAAGAATGGTCAAGGTAAGTAAGTAAGTACGTTCAAATGAAACGTACATGAAATAACATGGCAAATGAATGAAATCAATTACAAGGCAAACGTGTGTGACAAAAGGAAGGTGGACTCTTAGGTGGACTCTTACCTACACCATCATGATTATTGTAAACCAGAGATGGAAAGCCAGAGGTGAGGAATTACAAGGACAAAGCCAGAGCTGAGGAGAAGGTCTCAGGAGACCGAGAATCCACAGAACAATGCTTGACAATTCCTCTTATGCCCAAGAACAACCCATAAGTCCACATCTTCACTTATGAACGTATGACTCGCAATGCTACAGTAAGTTACACAACGAGATGTGAGAGCCATCCAGTAGAGAGTGCTGCGTCCAGCAACTCGAGATTTTAAGCATATGACTGGTGGGGGTATGATGACACCCGGCCTCTCACCTCACTCACCTCACCCACAGGGTTTCCCTTTGACACGCTTAGAAAGAGTGCACCGTTCCCCGGAGGAGCTGCGATACCGGGGCGATGCGCGGAGCGGACGGAGCGAGCCCTCGTTCCGGCTCCCTGTTTGCAAAAATCTGCTTAATAAGAACTGGTCGCCCCCGTGGGTGACCTATCAGATATTAAACTGACAAGAACAGAAACTACACTTGATCTGAGCCAAAAGGCCGAGAAGCGATGACCCCCATTACTCCACGATACCCGCGCACGGCCCCTCAGTACCCTTGCGCTGCTCCACGGTGACGGACGACAACGACGAGACTAGACTAGAGTAGGGGGTGTAGGGGTTAGCAGTAGGGGTAGAGGGGAGGGGTAGAGGGGATGGCGAGGGGGCCGGCCCTCGCGCTTCAACCCCGCCCCAAGACGACTCGACCAGTGACGTGCCGGATATATAGGGGTCGGTGCAGCTGCCTGTCTTGTGCTCGCTACGGCAGCACATCTAATAAAATTGGATCGATACAGAGAAGATTAGCATGGCCCCTGCGAAAGGATGACACGCAAATCCGTGAAGCGTTTCGAATTTTGGATCATCATCATCATTCCACCTTTTAGGGTTAGGGCTAGGGCTAGGGCTAGGGTTAGACCTTGACCGACGACCACCTAGTTGTAAACAAACAAACGATCCCCAATTTTTTTTGGTTTTTTTTGTTGTTTTTTTAAGTAAAAGGGCGGGAAAACGGCAGGCCAAAGGAAAAGGGCTTCGCCTCACCGGCGTATTCCTTATTTTTGGGCATTTATTCACTAGTTTGTTTGTTGGTTTGTTGGTTGGTTACGTACGCACGCACGCACGCGCGTGCACACTCCTCTAGGGGGGGTAAATATTGGCCAAACGACTGAAAATGATTCCCCTATGGTTTCAAGGAAGATGGGGAAACTGAGCAGTGTATTAACATGAACCGCCAAATGAGGCCAATACCAATTGAATTACACACTTGCTTATTTGACTCGATGGGTTCAATCAGAGCAAGAATGGTCAAGGTAAGTAAGTAAGTAAGTACGTTCAAATGAAACGTACATGAAATAACATGGCAAATGAATGAAATCAATTACAAGGCAAACGTGTGTGACAAAAGGAAGGTGGACTCTTAGGTGGACTCTTACCTACACCATCATGATTATTGTAAACCAGAGATGGAAAGCCAGAGGTGAGGAATTACAAGGACAAAGCCAGAGCTGAGGAGAAGGTCTCAGGAGACCGAGAATCCACAGAACAATGCTTGACAATTCCTCTTATGCCCAAGAACAACCCATAAGTCCACATCTTCACTTATGAACGTATGACTCGCAATGCTACAGTAAGTTACACAACGAGATGTGAGAGCCATCAAGTAGAGACTGCTGCGTCCAGCAACTCGAGATTTTAAGCATATGACTGGTGGGGGCATGATGACACCCGGCCTCTCACCTCACTCACATTCACTCACCTCACTCACATTCACTCACCTCACTCACAGGGTTTCCCTTTGACACGCTTAGAAAGAGTGCACCGTTCCCCGGAGGAGCTGCGATACCGGGGCGATGCGCGGAGCGGACGGAGCGAGCCCTCGTTCCGGCTCCCTGTTTGCAAAAATCTGCTTAATAAGAACTGGTCGCCCCCGTGGGTGACCTATCAGATATTAAACTGACAAGAACAGAAACTACACTTGATCTGAGCCAAAAGGCCGAGAAGCGATGACCCCCATTACTCCACGATACCCGCGCACGGCCCCTCAGTACCCTTGCGCTGCTCCACGGTGACGGACGACAACGACGAGACTAGACTAGAGTAGGGGGTGTAGGGGTTAGCAGTAGGGGTAGAGGGGAGGGGTAGAGGGGATGGCGAGGGGGCCGGCCCTCGCGCTTCAACCCCGCCCCAAGACGACTCGACCAGTGACGTGCCGGATATATAGGGGTCGGTGCAGCTGCCTGTCTTGTGCTCGCTACGGCAGCACATCTAATAAAATTGGATCGATACAGAGAAGATTAGCATGGCCCCTGCGAAAGGATGACACGCAAATCCGTGAAGCGTTCCGAATTTTGGATCATCATCATCATTCCACCTTTTAGGGTTAGGGCTAGGGCTAGGGTTAGACCTTGACCGACGACCACCTAGTTGTAAACAAACAAACGATCCCCATTTTTTTTTTTTTTTTTTTAAGTAAAAGGGCGGGAAAACGGCAGGCCAAAGGAAAAGGGCTTCGCCTCACCGGCGTATTCCTTATTTTTGGGCATTTATTCACTAGTTTGTTTGTTGGTTTGTTGGTTGGTTACGTACGCACGCACGCACGCGCGTGCACACTCCTCTAGGGGGGGTAAATATTGGCCAAACGACTGAAAATGATTCCCCTATGGTTTCAAGGAAGATGGGGAAACTGAGCAGTGTATTAACATGAACCGCCAAATGAGGCCAATACCAATTGAATTACACACTTGCTTATTTGACTCGATGGGTTCAATCAGAGCAAGAATGGTCAAGGTAAGTAAGTAAGTAAGTACGTTCAAATGAAACGTACATGAAATAACATGGCAAATGAATGAAATCAATTACAAGGCAAACGTGTGTGACAAAAGGAAGGTGGACTCTTAGGTGGACTCTTACCTACACCATCATGATTATTGTAAACCAGAGATGGAAAGCCAGAGGTGAGGAATTACAAGGACAAAGCCAGAGCTGAGGAGAAGGTCTCAGGAGACCGAGAATCCACAGAACAATGCTTGACAATTCCTCTTATGCCCAAGAACAACCCATAAGTCCACATCTTCACTTATGAACGTATGACTCGCAATGCTACAGTAAGTTACACAACGAGATGTGAGAGCCATCAAGTAGAGACTGCTGCGTCCAGCAACTCGAGATTTTAAGCATATGACTGGTGGGGGCATGATGACACCCGGCCTCTCACCTCACTCACATTCACTCACCTCACTCACATTCACTCACCTCACTCACAGGGTTTCCCTTTGACACGCTTAGAAAGAGTGCACCGTTCCCCGGAGGAGCTGCGATACCGGGGCGATGCGCGGAGCGGACGGAGCGAGCCCTCGTTCCGGCTCCCTGTTTGCAAAAATCTGCTTAATAAGAACTGGTCGCCCCCGTGGGTGACCTATCAGATATTAAACTGACAAGAACAGAAACTACACTTGATCTGAGCCAAAAGGCCGAGAAGCGATGACCCCCATTACTCCACGATACCCGCGCACGGCCCCTCAGTACCCTTGCGCTGCTCCACGGTGACGGACGACAACGACGAGACTAGACTAGAGTAGGGGGTGTAGGGGTTAGCAGTAGGGGTAGAGGGGAGGGGTAGAGGGGATGGCGAGGGGGCCGGCCCTCGCGCTTCAACCCCGCCCCAAGACGACTCGACCAGTGACGTGCCGGATATATAGGGGTCGGTGCAGCTGCCTGTCTTGTGCTCGCTACGGCAGCACATCTAATAAAATTGGATCGATACAGAGAAGATTAGCATGGCCCCTGCGAAAGGATGACACGCAAATCCGTGAAGCGTTCCGAATTTTGGATCATCATCATCATTCCACCTTTTAGGGTTAGGGTTAGGGCTAGGGCTAGGGCTAGGGTTAGACCTTGACCGACGACCACCTAGTTGTAAACAAACAAACGATCCCCAATTTTTTTTGGTTTTTTTTGTTGTTTTTTTAAGTAAAAGGGCGGGAAAACGGCAGGCCAAAGGAAAAGGGCTTCGCCTCACCGGCGTATTCCTTATTTTTGGGCATTTATTCACTAGTTTGTTTGTTGGTTTGTTGGTTGGTTACGTACGCACGCACGCACGCGCGTGCACACTCCTCTAGGGGGGGTAAATATTGGCCAAACGACTGAAAATGATTCCCCTATGGTTTCAAGGAAGATGGGGAAACTGAGCAGTGTATTAACATGAACCGCCAAATGAGGCCAATACCAATTGAATTACACACTTGCTTATTTGACTCGATGGGTTCAATCAGAGCAAGAATGGTCAAGGTAAGTAAGTAAGTAAGTACGTTCAAATGAAACGTACATGAAATAACATGGCAAATGAATGAAATCAATTACAAGGCAAACGTGTGTGACAAAAGGAAGGTGGACTCTTAGGTGGACTCTTACCTACACCATCATGATTATTGTAAACCAGAGATGGAAAGCCAGAGGTGAGGAATTACAAGGACAAAGCCAGAGCTGAGGAGAAGGTCTCAGGAGACCGAGAATCCACAGAACAATGCTTGACAATTCCTCTTATGCCCAAGAACAACCCATAAGTCCACATCTTCACTTATGAACGTATGACTCGCAATGCTACAGTAAGTTACACAACGAGATGTGAGAGCCATCAAGTAGAGACTGCTGCGTCCAGCAACTCGAGATTTTAAGCATATGACTGGTGGGGGCATGATGACACCCGGCCTCTCACCTCACTCACATTCACTCACCTCACTCACATTCACTCACCTCACTCACAGGGTTTCCCTTTGACACGCTTAGAAAGAGTGCACCGTTCCCCGGAGGAGCTGCGATACCGGGGCGATGCGCGGAGCGGACGGAGCGAGCCCTCGTTCCGGCTCCCTGTTTGCAAAAATCTGCTTAATAAGAACTGGTCGCCCCCGTGGGTGACCTATCAGATATTAAACTGACAAGAACAGAAACTACACTTGATCTGAGCCAAAAGGCCGAGAAGCGATGACCCCCATTACTCCACGATACCCGCGCACGGCCCCTCAGTACCCTTGCGCTGCTCCACGGTGACGGACGACAACGACGAGACTAGACTAGAGTAGGGGGTGTAGGGGTTAGCAGTAGGGGTAGAGGGGAGGGGTAGAGGGGATGGCGAGGGGGCCGGCCCTCGCGCTTCAACCCCGCCCCAAGACGACTCGACCAGTGACGTGCCGGATATATAGGGGTCGGTGCAGCTGCCTGTCTTGTGCTCGCTACGGCAGCACATCTAATAAAATTGGATCGATACAGAGAAGATTAGCATGGCCCCTGCGAAAGGATGACACGCAAATCCGTGAAGCGTTCCGAATTTTGGATCATCATCATCATTCCACCTTTTAGGGTTAGGGCTAGGGCTAGGGCTAGGGTTAGACCTTGACCGACGACCACCTAGTTGTAAACAAACAAACGATCCCCAATTTTTTTTTTGTTTTTTTGTTTTTTTTTAAGTAAAAGGGCGGGAAAACGGCAGGCCAAAGGAAAAGGGCTTCGCCTCACCGGCGTATTCCTTATTTTTGGGCATTTATTCACTAGTTTGTTTGTTGGTTTGTTGGTTGGTTACGTACGCACGCACGCACGCGCATGCACACTCCTCTAGGGGGGGTAAATATTGGCCAAACGACTGAAAATGATTCCCCTATGGTTTCAAGGAAGATGGGGAAACTGAGCAGTGTATTAACATGAACCGCCAAATGAGGCCAATACCAATGGAATTACACACTTGCTTATTTGACTCGATGGGTTCAATCAGAGCAAGAATGGTCAAGGTAAGTAAGTAAGTACGTTCAAATGAAACGTACATGAAATAACATGGCAAATGAATGAAATCAATTACAAGGCAAACGTGTGTGACAAAAGGAAGGTGGACTCTTAGGTGGACTCTTACCTACACCATCATGATTATTGTAAACCAGAGATGGAAAGCCAGAGGTGAGGAATTACAAGGACAAAGCCAGAGCTGAGGAGAAGGTCTCAGGAGACCGAGAATCCACAGAACAATGCTTGACAATTCCTCTTATGCCCAAGAACAACCCATAAGTCCACATCTTCACTTATGAACGTATGACTCGCAATGCTACAGTAAGTTACACAACGAGATGTGAGAGCCATCCAGTAGAGAGTGCTGCGTCCAGCAACTCGAGATTTTAAGCATATGACTGGTGGGGGTATGATGACACCCGGCCTCTCACCTCACTCACCTCACCCACAGGGTTTCCCTTTGACACGCTTAGAAAGAGTGCACCGTTCCCCGGAGGAGCTGCGATACCGGGGCGATGCGCGGAGCGGACGGAGCGAGCCCTCGTTCCGGCTCCCTGTTTGCAAAAATCTGCTTAATAAGAACTGGTCGCCCCCGTGGGTGACCTATCAGATATTAAACTGACAAGAACAGAAACTACACTTGATCTGAGCCAAAAGGCCGAGAAGCGATGACCCCCATTACTCCACGATACCCGCGCACGGCCCCTCAGTACCCTTGCGCTGCTCCACGGTGACGGACGACAACGACGAGACTAGACTAGAGTAGGGGGTGTAGGGGTTAGCAGTAGGGGTAGAGGGGAGGGGTAGAGGGGATGGCGAGGGGGCCGGCCCTCGCGCTTCAACCCCGCCCCAAGACGACTCGACCAGTGACGTGCCGGATATATAGGGGTCGGTGCAGCTGCCTGTCTTGTGCTCGCTACGGCAGCACATCTAATAAAATTGGATCGATACAGAGAAGATTAGCATGGCCCCTGCGAAAGGATGACACGCAAATCCGTGAAGCGTTTCGAATTTTGGATCATCATCATCATTCCACCTTTTAGGGTTAGGGCTAGGGCTAGGGCTAGGGTTAGACCTTGACCGACGACCACCTAGTTGTAAACAAACAAACGATCCCCAATTTTTTTTGGTTTTTTTTGTTGTTTTTTTAAGTAAAAGGGCGGGAAAACGGCAGGCCAAAGGAAAAGGGCTTCGCCTCACCGGCGTATTCCTTATTTTTGGGCATTTATTCACTAGTTTGTTTGTTGGTTTGTTGGTTGGTTACGTACGCACGCACGCACGCGCGTGCACACTCCTCTAGGGGGGGTAAATATTGGCCAAACGACTGAAAATGATTCCCCTATGGTTTCAAGGAAGATGGGGAAACTGAGCAGTGTATTAACATGAACCGCCAAATGAGGCCAATACCAATTGAATTACACACTTGCTTATTTGACTCGATGGGTTCAATCAGAGCAAGAATGGTCAAGGTAAGTAAGTAAGTAAGTACGTTCAAATGAAACGTACATGAAATAACATGGCAAATGAATGAAATCAATTACAAGGCAAACGTGTGTGACAAAAGGAAGGTGGACTCTTAGGTGGACTCTTACCTACACCATCATGATTATTGTAAACCAGAGATGGAAAGCCAGAGGTGAGGAATTACAAGGACAAAGCCAGAGCTGAGGAGAAGGTCTCAGGAGACCGAGAATCCACAGAACAATGCTTGACAATTCCTCTTATGCCCAAGAACAACCCATAAGTCCACATCTTCACTTATGAACGTATGACTCGCAATGCTACAGTAAGTTACACAACGAGATGTGAGAGCCATCAAGTAGAGACTGCTGCGTCCAGCAACTCGAGATTTTAAGCATATGACTGGTGGGGGCATGATGACACCCGGCCTCTCACCTCACTCACATTCACTCACCTCACTCACATTCACTCACCTCACTCACAGGGTTTCCCTTTGACACGCTTAGAAAGAGTGCACCGTTCCCCGGAGGAGCTGCGATACCGGGGCGATGCGCGGAGCGGACGGAGCGAGCCCTCGTTCCGGCTCCCTGTTTGCAAAAATCTGCTTAATAAGAACTGGTCGCCCCCGTGGGTGACCTATCAGATATTAAACTGACAAGAACAGAAACTACACTTGATCTGAGCCAAAAGGCCGAGAAGCGATGACCCCCATTACTCCACGATACCCGCGCACGGCCCCTCAGTACCCTTGCGCTGCTCCACGGTGACGGACGACAACGACGAGACTAGACTAGAGTAGGGGGTGTAGGGGTTAGCAGTAGGGGTAGAGGGGAGGGGTAGAGGGGATGGCGAGGGGGCCGGCCCTCGCGCTTCAACCCCGCCCCAAGACGACTCGACCAGTGACGTGCCGGATATATAGGGGTCGGTGCAGCTGCCTGTCTTGTGCTCGCTACGGCAGCACATCTAATAAAATTGGATCGATACAGAGAAGATTAGCATGGCCCCTGCGAAAGGATGACACGCAAATCCGTGAAGCGTTCCGAATTTTGGATCATCATCATCATTCCACCTTTTAGGGTTAGGGCTAGGGCTAGGGTTAGACCTTGACCGACGACCACCTAGTTGTAAACAAACAAACGATCCCCATTTTTTTTTTTTTTTTTTTAAGTAAAAGGGCGGGAAAACGGCAGGCCAAAGGAAAAGGGCTTCGCCTCACCGGCGTATTCCTTATTTTTGGGCATTTATTCACTAGTTTGTTTGTTGGTTTGTTGGTTGGTTACGTACGCACGCACGCACGCGCGTGCACACTCCTCTAGGGGGGGTAAATATTGGCCAAACGACTGAAAATGATTCCCCTATGGTTTCAAGGAAGATGGGGAAACTGAGCAGTGTATTAACATGAACCGCCAAATGAGGCCAATACCAATTGAATTACACACTTGCTTATTTGACTCGATGGGTTCAATCAGAGCAAGAATGGTCAAGGTAAGTAAGTAAGTAAGTACGTTCAAATGAAACGTACATGAAATAACATGGCAAATGAATGAAATCAATTACAAGGCAAACGTGTGTGACAAAAGGAAGGTGGACTCTTAGGTGGACTCTTACCTACACCATCATGATTATTGTAAACCAGAGATGGAAAGCCAGAGGTGAGGAATTACAAGGACAAAGCCAGAGCTGAGGAGAAGGTCTCAGGAGACCGAGAATCCACAGAACAATGCTTGACAATTCCTCTTATGCCCAAGAACAACCCATAAGTCCACATCTTCACTTATGAACGTATGACTCGCAATGCTACAGTAAGTTACACAACGAGATGTGAGAGCCATCAAGTAGAGACTGCTGCGTCCAGCAACTCGAGATTTTAAGCATATGACTGGTGGGGGCATGATGACACCCGGCCTCTCACCTCACTCACATTCACTCACCTCACTCACATTCACTCACCTCACTCACAGGGTTTCCCTTTGACACGCTTAGAAAGAGTGCACCGTTCCCCGGAGGAGCTGCGATACCGGGGCGATGCGCGGAGCGGACGGAGCGAGCCCTCGTTCCGGCTCCCTGTTTGCAAAAATCTGCTTAATAAGAACTGGTCGCCCCCGTGGGTGACCTATCAGATATTAAACTGACAAGAACAGAAACTACACTTGATCTGAGCCAAAAGGCCGAGAAGCGATGACCCCCATTACTCCACGATACCCGCGCACGGCCCCTCAGTACCCTTGCGCTGCTCCACGGTGACGGACGACAACGACGAGACTAGACTAGAGTAGGGGGTGTAGGGGTTAGCAGTAGGGGTAGAGGGGAGGGGTAGAGGGGATGGCGAGGGGGCCGGCCCTCGCGCTTCAACCCCGCCCCAAGACGACTCGACCAGTGACGTGCCGGATATATAGGGGTCGGTGCAGCTGCCTGTCTTGTGCTCGCTACGGCAGCACATCTAATAAAATTGGATCGATACAGAGAAGATTAGCATGGCCCCTGCGAAAGGATGACACGCAAATCCGTGAAGCGTTCCGAATTTTGGATCATCATCATCATTCCACCTTTTAGGGTTAGGGTTAGGGCTAGGGCTAGGGCTAGGGTTAGACCTTGACCGACGACCACCTAGTTGTAAACAAACAAACGATCCCCAATTTTTTTTGGTTTTTTTTGTTGTTTTTTTAAGTAAAAGGGCGGGAAAACGGCAGGCCAAAGGAAAAGGGCTTCGCCTCACCGGCGTATTCCTTATTTTTGGGCATTTATTCACTAGTTTGTTTGTTGGTTTGTTGGTTGGTTACGTACGCACGCACGCACGCGCGTGCACACTCCTCTAGGGGGGGTAAATATTGGCCAAACGACTGAAAATGATTCCCCTATGGTTTCAAGGAAGATGGGGAAACTGAGCAGTGTATTAACATGAACCGCCAAATGAGGCCAATACCAATTGAATTACACACTTGCTTATTTGACTCGATGGGTTCAATCAGAGCAAGAATGGTCAAGGTAAGTAAGTAAGTAAGTACGTTCAAATGAAACGTACATGAAATAACATGGCAAATGAATGAAATCAATTACAAGGCAAACGTGTGTGACAAAAGGAAGGTGGACTCTTAGGTGGACTCTTACCTACACCATCATGATTATTGTAAACCAGAGATGGAAAGCCAGAGGTGAGGAATTACAAGGACAAAGCCAGAGCTGAGGAGAAGGTCTCAGGAGACCGAGAATCCACAGAACAATGCTTGACAATTCCTCTTATGCCCAAGAACAACCCATAAGTCCACATCTTCACTTATGAACGTATGACTCGCAATGCTACAGTAAGTTACACAACGAGATGTGAGAGCCATCAAGTAGAGACTGCTGCGTCCAGCAACTCGAGATTTTAAGCATATGACTGGTGGGGGCATGATGACACCCGGCCTCTCACCTCACTCACATTCACTCACCTCACTCACATTCACTCACCTCACTCACAGGGTTTCCCTTTGACACGCTTAGAAAGAGTGCACCGTTCCCCGGAGGAGCTGCGATACCGGGGCGATGCGCGGAGCGGACGGAGCGAGCCCTCGTTCCGGCTCCCTGTTTGCAAAAATCTGCTTAATAAGAACTGGTCGCCCCCGTGGGTGACCTATCAGATATTAAACTGACAAGAACAGAAACTACACTTGATCTGAGCCAAAAGGCCGAGAAGCGATGACCCCCATTACTCCACGATACCCGCGCACGGCCCCTCAGTACCCTTGCGCTGCTCCACGGTGACGGACGACAACGACGAGACTAGACTAGAGTAGGGGGTGTAGGGGTTAGCAGTAGGGGTAGAGGGGAGGGGTAGAGGGGATGGCGAGGGGGCCGGCCCTCGCGCTTCAACCCCGCCCCAAGACGACTCGACCAGTGACGTGCCGGATATATAGGGGTCGGTGCAGCTGCCTGTCTTGTGCTCGCTACGGCAGCACATCTAATAAAATTGGATCGATACAGAGAAGATTAGCATGGCCCCTGCGAAAGGATGACACGCAAATCCGTGAAGCGTTCCGAATTTTGGATCATCATCATCATTCCACCTTTTAGGGTTAGGGCTAGGGCTAGGGTTAGACCTTGACCGACGACCACCTAGTTGTAAACAAACAAACGATCCCCAATTTTTTTTGGTTTTTTTTGTTGTTTTTTTAAGTAAAAGGGCGGGAAAACGGCAGGCCAAAGGAAAAGGGCTTCGCCTCACCGGCGTATTCCTTATTTTTGGGCATTTATTCACTAGTTTGTTTGTTGGTTTGTTGGTTGGTTACGTACGCACGCACGCACGCGCGTGCACACTCCTCTAGGGGGGGTAAATATTGGCCAAACGACTGAAAATGATTCCCCTATGGTTTCAAGGAAGATGGGGAAACTGAGCAGTGTATTAACATGAACCGCCAAATGAGGCCAATACCAATTGAATTACACACTTGCTTATTTGACTCGATGGGTTCAATCAGAGCAAGAATGGTCAAGGTAAGTAAGTAAGTAAGTACGTTCAAATGAAACGTACATGAAATAACATGGCAAATGAATGAAATCAATTACAAGGCAAACGTGTGTGACAAAAGGAAGGTGGACTCTTAGGTGGACTCTTACCTACACCATCATGATTATTGTAAACCAGAGATGGAAAGCCAGAGGTGAGGAATTACAAGGACAAAGCCAGAGCTGAGGAGAAGGTCTCAGGAGACCGAGAATCCACAGAACAATGCTTGACAATTCCTCTTATGCCCAAGAACAACCCATAAGTCCACATCTTCACTTATGAACGTATGACTCGCAATGCTACAGTAAGTTACACAACGAGATGTGAGAGCCATCAAGTAGAGACTGCTGCGTCCAGCAACTCGAGATTTTAAGCATATGACTGGTGGGGGCATGATGACACCCGGCCTCTCACCTCACTCACATTCACTCACCTCACTCACAGGGTTTCCCTTTGACACGCTTAGAAAGAGTGCACCGTTCCCCGGAGGAGCTGCGATACCGGGGCGATGCGCGGAGCGGACGGAGCGAGCCCTCGTTCCGGCTCCCTGTTTGCAAAAATCTGCTTAATAAGAACTGGTCGCCCCCGTGGGTGACCTATCAGATATTAAACTGACAAGAACAGAAACTACACTTGATCTGAGCCAAAAGGCCGAGAAGCGATGACCCCCATTACTCCACGATACCCGCGCACGGCCCCTCAGTACCCTTGCGCTGCTCCACGGTGACGGACGACAACGACGAGACTAGACTAGAGTAGGGGGTGTAGGGGTTAGCAGTAGGGGTAGAGGGGAGGGGTAGAGGGGATGGCGAGGGGGCCGGCCCTCGCGCTTCAACCCCGCCCCAAGACGACTCGACCAGTGACGTGCCGGATATATAGGGGTCGGTGCAGCTGCCTGTCTTGTGCTCGCTACGGCAGCACATCTAATAAAATTGGATCGATACAGAGAAGATTAGCATGGCCCCTGCGAAAGGATGACACGCAAATCCGTGAAGCGTTCCGAATTTTGGATCATCATCATCATTCCACCTTTTAGGGTTAGGGCTAGGGCTAGGGTTAGACCTTGACCGACGACCACCTAGTTGTAAACAAACAAACGATCCCCAATTTCTTTTTTGTTTTTTTGTTTTTTTTTAAGTAAAAGGGCGGGAAAACGGCAGGCCAAAGGAAAAGGGCTTCGCCTCACCGGCGTATTCCTTATTTTTGGGCATTTATTCACTAGTTTGTTTGTTGGTTTGTTGGTTGGTTACGTACGCACGCACGCACGCACGCACGCGCATGCACACTCCTCTAGGGGGGGTAAATATTGGCCAAACGACTGAAAATGATTCCCCTATGGTTTCAAGGAAGATGGGGAAACTGAGCAGTGTATTAACATGAACCGCCAAATGAGGCCAATACCAATGGAATTACACACTTGCTTATTTGACTCGATGGGTTCAATCAGAGCAAGAATGGTCAAGGTAAGTAAGTAAGTACGTTCAAATGAAACGTACATGAAATAACATGGCAAATGAATGAAATCAATTACAAGGCAAACGTGTGTGACAAAAGGAAGGTGGACTCTTAGGTGGACTCTTACCTACACCATCATGATTATTGTAAACCAGAGATGGAAAGCCAGAGGTGAGGAATTACAAGGACAAAGCCAGAGCTGAGGAGAAGGTCTCAGGAGACCGAGAATCCACAGAACAATGCTTGACAATTCCTCTTATGCCCAAGAACAACCCATAAGTCCACATCTTCACTTATGAACGTATGACTCGCAATGCTACAGTAAGTTACACAACGAGATGTGAGAGCCATCAAGTAGAGACTGCTGCGTCCAGCAACTCGAGATTTTAAGCATATGACTGGTGGGGGCATGATGACACCCGGCCTCTCACCTCACTCACATTCACTCACCTCACTCACATTCACTCACCTCACTCACAGGGTTTCCCTTTGACACGCTTAGAAAGAGTGCACCGTTCCCCGGAGGAGCTGCGATACCGGGGCGATGCGCGGAGCGGACGGAGCGAGCCCTCGTTCCGGCTCCCTGTTTGCAAAAATCTGCTTAATAAGAACTGGTCGCCCCCGTGGGTGACCTATCAGATATTAAACTGACAAGAACAGAAACTACACTTGATCTGAGCCAAAAGGCCGAGAAGCGATGACCCCCATTACTCCACGATACCCGCGCACGGCCCCTCAGTACCCTTGCGCTGCTCCACGGTGACGGACGACAACGACGAGACTAGACTAGAGTAGGGGGTGTAGGGGTTAGCAGTAGGGGTAGAGGGGAGGGGTAGAGGGGATGGCGAGGGGGCCGGCCCTCGCGCTTCAACCCCGCCCCAAGACGACTCGACCAGTGACGTGCCGGATATATAGGGGTCGGTGCAGCTGCCTGTCTTGTGCTCGCTACGGCAGCACATCTAATAAAATTGGATCGATACAGAGAAGATTAGCATGGCCCCTGCGAAAGGATGACACGCAAATCCGTGAAGCGTTCCGAATTTTGGATCATCATCATCATTCCACCTTTTAGGGTTAGGGCTAGGGCTAGGGTTAGACCTTGACCGACGACCACCTAGTTGTAAACAAACAAACGATCCCCAATTTTTTTTGGTTTTTTTTGTTGTTTTTTTAAGTAAAAGGGCGGGAAAACGGCAGGCCAAAGGAAAAGGGCTTCGCCTCACCGGCGTATTCCTTATTTTTGGGCATTTATTCACTAGTTTGTTTGTTGGTTTGTTGGTTGGTTACGTACGCACGCACGCACGCGCGTGCACACTCCTCTAGGGGGGGTAAATATTGGCCAAACGACTGAAAATGATTCCCCTATGGTTTCAAGGAAGATGGGGAAACTGAGCAGTGTATTAACATGAACCGCCAAATGAGGCCAATACCAATTGAATTACACACTTGCTTATTTGACTCGATGGGTTCAATCAGAGCAAGAATGGTCAAGGTAAGTAAGTAAGTAAGTACGTTCAAATGAAACGTACATGAAATAACATGGCAAATGAATGAAATCAATTACAAGGCAAACGTGTGTGACAAAAGGAAGGTGGACTCTTAGGTGGACTCTTACCTACACCATCATGATTATTGTAAACCAGAGATGGAAAGCCAGAGGTGAGGAATTACAAGGACAAAGCCAGAGCTGAGGAGAAGGTCTCAGGAGACCGAGAATCCACAGAACAATGCTTGACAATTCCTCTTATGCCCAAGAACAACCCATAAGTCCACATCTTCACTTATGAACGTATGACTCGCAATGCTACAGTAAGTTACACAACGAGATGTGAGAGCCATCAAGTAGAGACTGCTGCGTCCAGCAACTCGAGATTTTAAGCATATGACTGGTGGGGGCATGATGACACCCGGCCTCTCACCTCACTCACATTCACTCACCTCACTCACATTCACTCACCTCACTCACAGGGTTTCCCTTTGACACGCTTAGAAAGAGTGCACCGTTCCCCGGAGGAGCTGCGATACCGGGGCGATGCGCGGAGCGGACGGAGCGAGCCCTCGTTCCGGCTCCCTGTTTGCAAAAATCTGCTTAATAAGAACTGGTCGCCCCCGTGGGTGACCTATCAGATATTAAACTGACAAGAACAGAAACTACACTTGATCTGAGCCAAAAGGCCGAGAAGCGATGACCCCCATTACTCCACGATACCCGCGCACGGCCCCTCAGTACCCTTGCGCTGCTCCACGGTGACGGACGACAACGACGAGACTAGACTAGAGTAGGGGGTGTAGGGGTTAGCAGTAGGGGTAGAGGGGAGGGGTAGAGGGGATGGCGAGGGGGCCGGCCCTCGCGCTTCAACCCCGCCCCAAGACGACTCGACCAGTGACGTGCCGGATATATAGGGGTCGGTGCAGCTGCCTGTCTTGTGCTCGCTACGGCAGCACATCTAATAAAATTGGATCGATACAGAGAAGATTAGCATGGCCCCTGCGAAAGGATGACACGCAAATCCGTGAAGCGTTCCGAATTTTGGATCATCATCATCATTCCACCTTTTAGGGTTAGGGCTAGGGCTAGGGCTAGGGCTAGGGTTAGACCTTGACCGACGACCACCTAGTTGTAAACAAACAAACGATCCCCAATTTTTTTTTTGTTTTTTTTAAGTAAAAGGGCGGGAAAACGGCAGGCCAAAGGAAAAGGGCTTCGCCTCACCGGCGTATTCCTTATTTTTGGGCATTTATTCACTAGTTTGTTTGTTGGTTTGTTGGTTGGTTACGTACGCACGCACGCACGCGCGTGCACACTCCTCTAGGGGGGGTAAATATTGGCCAAACGACTGAAAATGATTCCCCTATGGTTTCAAGGAAGATGGGGAAACTGAGCAGTGTATTAACATGAACCGCCAAATGAGGCCAATACCAATTGAATTACACACTTGCTTATTTGACTCGATGGGTTCAATCAGAGCAAGAATGGTCAAGGTAAGTAAGTAAGTAAGTACGTTCAAATGAAACGTACATGAAATAACATGGCAAATGAATGAAATCAATTACAAGGCAAACGTGTGTGACAAAAGGAAGGTGGACTCTTAGGTGGACTCTTACCTACACCATCATGATTATTGTAAACCAGAGATGGAAAGCCAGAGGTGAGGAATTACAAGGACAAAGCCAGAGCTGAGGAGAAGGTCTCAGGAGACCGAGAATCCACAGAACAATGCTTGACAATTCCTCTTATGCCCAAGAACAACCCATAAGTCCACATCTTCACTTATGAACGTATGACTCGCAATGCTACAGTAAGTTACACAACGAGATGTGAGAGCCATCAAGTAGAGACTGCTGCGTCCAGCAACTCGAGATTTTAAGCATATGACTGGTGGGGGCATGATGACAGCCGGCCTCTTACCTCACTCTGGCAACTTTGATGGTGGAGCCCCTCCTGTTGCAAGACTGCGGGAAAATGACTGTTCCCAGGGAGGAGGGGTGGTGGTTGGGGTGGTTTACGTAGTCAAGGATGAATTTTGTTTGAGCAAAATGGTATACACTGTGCTGCCAACAACATTTCAATGAGGCAAGCAATATCAAATGTCAGTATTCTCTTCCACCATCTTCTGAATTGCTGAAAATTGTGAATTTAGTTTTGTTGGATTTAGTATGTCACCTATATACTCAAAAACATCTAGGATGCATGACATATGTATTACCTTATTCAAATTAAAATGAAAGACCATTTTAGAGGGTTTACACACAGGCCTCTGTTCGGGCTAATTCAGAATTAACTTTTACATTGAATGTCAAGTCTGTGTTTTAGCAACAAAAAAAAGGGTATGTGTCCAAAAACACGTACTGAGTAGGAGTTACATGACATAGGCTAAATCGTTTACATCTCTGGTTCACCCCAAACAAAGATAAAACCTTACAGTAATCTCACAAAATCATGTATTCCATAAGTATGTAATCATGTCAGTGCAATTTAGACAAGTCCAATGGATTCATAGACCCAGAAAACATGGGGTTAGACACCAAGATTACTTGGCTAGGTCAAATAATGAAGGAGTTAGGATATTTTAAGGGCTTACAGCCCATCTTGGACGCCATCTTGAAAATTACACCTTTCTAGTGATCAAACTTTGGTAAACTTTTAGTATGTTATTACGGACACCTAATACTACAAAAAACAGCTGAGGAACCTTTTGTTAGAATTTTTTTAGGGTTAGGTGTTTGTTTTTTCATATATGCAGCCACCTATAAGCGCTAACAGTGCGTGTCCACTGCAGCGACGCGAATCGCTTGCCATCGCTCGCCTTCCCACAGTTCACCACGCTCAAGGGCGTTTCAAACAGATGAATGTAGAATGTAGTTCTCTAAAATCACTGTTGTAGTTCTCATGGCCAAGTGTGCAGACTTGGGGTTACGTAGTTGCAACATCGATCAAAATACAACTTGGATACAAAATACAAAACTGCTTAATAGACATACACGTTGACATGTGTAAAAAACGTTTTACTATATTCCTCAGTCTCTGCTAATCTGTCGATACGATAGTGAGTTCCAGCCGGGCTAGCTAGCTAGCTAGTTACTACAGAACGAAGTTACGTAATGTCACTAGACTGAATTAGAAAGTACAAGCACCAACAACTTCGGCAACCTTGGCCATGCATCGTTTTTTTCATCTGTACAAATACAGCTATGTATCGTACAGGACTGGGTAAGCAGCCACACAAACGATTAGTTTCTCCTCCACCTTGAAACCTAGAAAGCTAGAAATGTGTACCATGGTTGCTACGTTACGAGAAACAAGAAAACACTCCGATTGGCCATCGCTAGCGAAAATCGCTCCTCATTTGCATAAAGTTGAGAAAATCTCAACTCTGTCGCGTCGCTACCCACAATGCACCACGCAAGCGATTCACCTGTCTCCATAGAAAATGAATGGAAAACATGTTGTCGCTCGCATCGCGTCGCTGCAGTGGACACGCACTGTAAGAGCTTCTTAACGAATCTGGGAAACGCGGCCATTTTCTTCAGGAAATGTACCTGGTACCACGTGTCTTCTGTATTAGCTGCTGCCGTTGAACTTCGACGTTGGCTATTGCACATCTATAAGAAAAATTTAAAAAAGTTTTTAAACCTTCACTATTCAAGCCATCAAAACAAAATCGTTTAAACTGCTTTCAGCAAACACACATTTTAATGTACCTTTTGTAGTTGTAGGTGTTGGCAACCGCTTGTTTTGGTAGAACAAGGCTAGAGTTTTCACAGGTGTCTTCTTAACTGCCGTTGTTGAACTTCGACGTTGGCTATTCTTTTGAAGCACTGTGCACCAACATCCACCGTAAAACTTTACAAAGGATGCACAAAATAAAACAATATAAATACATGTTTATAGCCTCAAAGAAATAACATCATGTAAAGTGTGCTATAGCAATGAAATCAATTGCACGTGCGGAGGTAAGATATTACAATGAAAGGAAACTCAATCTACCAAGTTTAGCACAAATGTACATATTACCTCGCTCCGTTTTCCAAAGGGAAACCAAACGTGTAGAATTATTCGCAAACATCACGAAAATGATGCTATTTTTAACAGCGTGTTGCACCACAATTCCTCTCAAGTCATTGAGCAGCTCCCAACTGCACGTACCCCACTCTCCCCGTGATGACGCTGGCGACCCACAAAACAACAACGGTCATTATAGTACGCCTATTTCACCATACAGTGCTTCGTTTACACTTCTGTAAGGGGTGTTTGCTATGTTTACATTAACATTGTGGTTTTTTTCCATTGTGCTATGCAGTTCTGTAAAATAGGCTTGTATTTTCTGTAACTTTTTCACAGAAATAAGACCAGGGCTGCCAACTTTTCAGAAAACCTTGGAGTGAGATTTGGTGGGGCCAACCAAAATTTTGCTGCGTACAAAGCAAATAAATGCGTCTCACGGCCAATGCGTGAGTTGACAGCCCTGTAAATAACGTTCACCAAAGTAAAATACACAAAACAACATACCTTGTTGGCTGCATGCTGTACACAAGTGAATAGAGTTTTCCTTAGATCGCTAACATCAGCTATAATAACCTTAAACTTTTATCGGAGCATTAAATTGTCCGTGCTTCGCTTGATGTTAGCTTGTCGACCCTTACGCACGAGCGTTCCAAGGCCTTCAAAATAAAGGCACTGTATTCTTACCAAATAAAGTAACTTAATAATACTGAATGCAACTATATAATTCTAAATTATGACATTGATTGAAAACAAATTATTATAATGTAATTGCGACAATTACATGTACAATATAGCGAGGTAACTGACTTCACCACTCGCAAATTCGCCTTTCATCAACCCCAAGTTTGCGTGCTACAGATCTGTTGCTGCTGGTGAATGCTTTCTGCACAGCTTTCTGTTTGAAAGCTAAAGTGTAAGAACGTTTCGGCATGCTGCTTCAGATTTCTACACAATGTAGACACGCGCGGCTTCAATTTTACTAGGCTTTGTGTTTGACCTCGGTCCGTGTACTTTGCGGCCAATGGATTTTCGTTTTGAAATTAGAAAACCAAAATCGGGAAAACAGCTGTTTCCCGATTACCATTTAGAAATAGGAAAACAAAAAACGGAAAATGACCCAAATCAGTGTATCATTCGTTCTTTAATTTTTCAATTGATACACCAAAAACCAAAAATTATTCGTTTTTCCGTTATTCAATTGAGAAACGAAAAACGAGAAACGAAAAACGATTGTTTTTCTTGTTATTCAATTGAGAAACCAAAATCGAAAAACGGGTCACTGACAATCCGTGTATCATTCGTTCTTTCATTTTTCAATTGATAAACCAAAAACCAAAAAATATTCTTTTTCCGTTATTCAATTGAGAAACCAAAAACGAGAATCTAAAAACGATTGTTTTTCTTGTTATTCAATTGAGAAACCAAAATCCAAAAACCAAATCCAAAAACGGGGCACTGACCGAAAATGATTTTGAAATTATTTGTTTTGATGACCCGGAAGTTGTTACTCATACGCCCGTTGGCTGCGCGCAGTTTGCAGTGTAACCAGCGCGAGAAACCATGAAAACGAACGGAGCGTCCACCAGAAAACACAAGGAAGAATGTAGATAGATAGATCCCAAACTTGAAATGGAATGTTTGCACTTTCAGTGTATATTTTGTTGTATGTATTGTACTTATGTTTTTCATGCCAACAATGTTAATAAAATGATCAAATGGAATCAGTGGCACTCATAATTTCTCTTATTTTCACCGAAAAAATGTGGTTAGTGGAAATTCTGATTGTTACCATAGCCACATTGGCTGGTGATCAAAAAAGTTAATTTAGAACCCTGATGACAACCGAAAAAATCGGCAGGACCTTCCAGGTTAGCCTATCTATATTTGCCTATAAACCCAGCGCTGCGCTAAGAGCCACTGTGAGTAACAGTGGTATGGTGTCGACACCATATGGCCGCACTGGAACGTTACTTTGATGTAATTATGGATGTATTTCTAACTGGGAAGACGCATAAAGAGATTTCCAAAACTCTGCAGCAGATGGGAATCCATCCATGTATATTTTGTTGTATGTATTGTATGTTTTTCATGCCAACAATGTTAATAAAATGATCAAATGCATTCAGTGGCACTCATAATTTCTCTCATTTTCGGTCAGTGCCCCGTTTTTCGATTTGGTTTTTCGATTTTGGTTTCTCAATTGAATAACAAGAAAAACAATCGTTTTTCGTTTCTCGTTTTTCGTTTCTCAATTGAATAATGGAAAAACGAATAATTTCTGGGTTTTGTTTTTTGGTGTATCAATTGAAAAATGAAAGAACGAATGATACACTGATTACTGACCAATCCAATTTCTCATTTGTTCGATCGGCCGTATTATGCATACTGGCACAAGTGAAAAAGAGAGAGATGTGAAACAACTGGGGGTGTTATTACTTGCAAACACCAGAGAGCAGCAACGACTAGCTTTTTCTTTCTTTTTTGATCTGTAGGCCTACAACAGGGGTGGGGAACCTTTTTTCTGCCAAGGGCCATTTGGATATTTATAAAATCATTCGGGGGCCGTACAGAATTATCAACTTAAAAATGTGCCTGCTATATTTGGTCAAACATTTAATTAACTCACCCCTAATGTGATGGCTGGAACTGCTTCTCTTTGGTGAGGTTTGTGATGTTAGCTGGCACGGATGCAGCCTGCTTTGACTAGGGGTGCATCGAACATTTCGTGGGGGGTATCATGATTACGGAAATGGATCGTATTATTTTTTATATTGCTACCATTTTTGAGACTGCTTATCGATCTGAGTGTTAATCAGGCGCGGAGCCATACGTTGTAAACATTCGGGGCTTAGCCCAAACCAACAACGTATTCTGGGTTTGATTTGCTAATTTGATTTGACTGCGAATTTGGATGGGTAGTTAATAACACATTATTCTGTGGTGTGGCGAACTTAAAACTCGTTTCCAGGTCCACTTTACAGTTTCTTTAATAGCTTTGATATAATTTTTTATTTTATCAATCCAGATATTGATGCAGATTGTATTTATTTTATCCAACTACTGATTCTGATGGGTAAATTTCATATTCACAAATGTAAGTGGTCATTGTCCAAGCCAAATTTCACACACTTTGTTAATGACGTTAACATGTATACTATGTCTTTATGTAGCATTTTAAATACAAAAGCAGGGAAAACATGTGCTATCCTAAAGAAATATAACTTAATCTGACGTAACTTTTTTCTTAATTCTTTTTGTGTCTCCTTTGTTATGTAAGGCCATGTTCACACATGACTTCTTTTTTTAGAAAAAAGCGCTGCCTTCAGCGCCTTTTGAGCGCCTTTTGAGCGCCTTTTGAGCGCCTTTTGAGAGCTTTCAGCACGAGAATTCTGTAACCTGAACGGGAATCATACAATCATACATACATTCTAGCGATACGTTATTATCCGTTATTTTCCGTTGGTTACTTATTGATAGCTAGCTACTATGGCAAATAAAATGCAATGACTTGCTTTAGCTTTGGCGTTTGAGGAGCCATAGCCTGGTAACTAAGGTAGAAGGTTACCAGGGAAGGTACACGCGTATCTACTGTCCTCGTGCTGATTGGTCAGTTGTCAGAAAGGCGCTTGACGTCACCCAGCGCTTTTCTAAAAAGTTGAGAAAATTGAACTCAAAAAGGCTTCGGCGCTGCACTTTTTTAGGCGTTTTTAAAGTTTTTTCCTTTTCCCATAGGGTTGCATGTAAAAAGGCGCTGAAGGCAGCGCTTTTTTCTGAAAAAATAAGTCAAGTGTGAACACGGCCTAAGTGCCTACTTTTTTGTTGTATTTTTTCTTGCATACTAAAAGAAAAATTATGTGTTAATGCAAACCCTTTTGGCCTGTTTGTATTTACAAACACAACTGATTTTTTATATCGAGGAGCAGAGGCAAAGAACTTATATTTTCTATACTCATATTTACTATTGAAAGGAAAGGAAGTGTTATTCGTAGTTTTTGAGAATTCTGATTGGTTTGCATGGCTTTATCCTTCTCGTTACACTGCCGCCCGCCTACAGGTTTGGCATAGTTATGATGGCGCTCGGGGGCATATTTATGCGGGTTCAGTTAAACAAAAAAAAATTAAAACGATCTTGTGTGTACAACATTATTTTTGAAAACGGAGGTGCCGAAATGTTTGTTTCTGTAAATACCCGGCTATGTGTAAATGTGGTCTAAATCTCTCTTACTAATTAAACACCGCCCTCGAATAAACGCCACACCAAAAATGATAGTTGTGTAATAAACGCTGTGGCGTTTAATCAAAGAAATACGGTATTCACGTTTTTTTAGGAGTGGGAAAATAATAAATATATTTGAGACAGAACAAAGGTTGTGCCCTTGCCTAAGGCAAAGCACACCCAATAATAAAGTTATTTAACTAACCCAAATTATTTAACATTTGTTACTTTATTACCTTTTATCCTACCACTTACACACAAGTATAAAAAGTTGATTTGGCTCAGTGGTTGAGCAGTTCAATGCAGATCAAGAGATCCCAGGTTTGAATCTCCCCTTGAATGTGATGCTTTGGATTAAAGATGTAAAATGAAATGTGGGTAATGCTGAAATTGGTATTGTCATCATATCTGTCATCTGTCTTGTAGGTGAAGCTACAGCTCAACAAGTCCTCCAGGACCAGTCTTGTTCTGTGTCACACCACAGCTCAGAGTCACTGAACACTTCTGGACTGGGAGTCAACATGATCACATGTCTCATATTCACAGTGAGTTTCTTCATCCTGACAGGTAATTGTTATATAATCCACAACGTAATTTATGTTTAAATATACTAATGTAAATGATTTGTATATTTAAATATCATGTGTACCACATGGTAGTAAAATCTTCTCTCTGTCTGTCCAGGTATGTGTCATTCTGTGGAGGTCCACAGCAATGCTGAAGATCACCTCTGTTCTCTCCAAAAAAAACGGCCTCTCTCCTCCATGAATGGTTTGTGTGCCACGGTGAAACGTTTATCTGACAATTTATCAACATTTGAAACGTGCAGCTGGATTACATCACTTCCTGTTCCTGCTCCAACTTCAGGAAGTGAGACTCAGTGAAGTCCTCAGTTGGTCTTCCACGCTCAGCACTGATCAGACTTCTCACTATCTTCTCTGTTACTATGTTCTGGATCACAGGTAAGCATGGTGATCTTACAGGACATTACACTTTGATACTGCTTCTACACATGCCTTTAAACTGTAGTCTATAGGGACATTACAAAAAATTAGAAAAATGTAAAGGGCTGCTACTACACGACATGGTCTCTCACCAGTGTAGCATTGGAAATGGGACGACACCCCAAGTGTTGTCACAGCCTCACTTTGGGAAAGCATGCCCTAGTGGGAACATTGTAGGGGAGACTGTTGGGCACAGCATCTCATTTTATCCTTTAGAAAGGGCACTTCATAACAGCACCCTTGTCCATTGGAAGTAAGGGCATGGGAACAGTCAAATTTAGACCATTGTAATGGAACCTTATAGGGTACTGGATCACATTTTTTCTACTATAAAGGAACTCATTAAGACATGTTTTTAAATTTATAGAGGGCACATTATCATCATCATATCACATTTATTGCGTTAAGGGACATCCTGGGCACTCAAGCATATTTCACAATGTGAATGGCATTTTTGCCACTCTCGAGGGCACTTTAGAAACGCTTTTTCAACCCTGGGGGCACCAGGCAGTCACCTCCTGAGTCTTCCAGTGGGCCTGGATACACCCATGGGGACAGTATATTGCACCTATAACATTGGGGAAGCCAGAAGGAGAGGATGAAGTAGTGCAATGAAAATACTTGAATAAAAAGTCTCCTTGATTCTTTGTGTTTCAAGATGACCTGGAAAACTGATAAAAAAATACGTACGACCTAAGTCATCCAAGGTGTGTGAGCATTTCACACTAAATACATCGAAAAAAGTGTCTTAATTGACCGAGGTGAGGTTAGTTTCATATTCGACATTCGTCTCACATTCGGAAAACGCTACTTTGCAGCGTCGCGTTAGGGACCGGGTGAAAACTACCCATACCATTTTGAAAAATGACTTTTATAATATTTTTAGGAATATAAAACCTCAAACAGATACCAGAGTATCTTCACAATGTCTGGTATACTTCCACAGCCTTTACTTTTTCAATTAAGTTTCAAATAAAATTATATAAAATCACTAATCTTTGAAAATAGCTTAATCCACTTTTTCAAAATGGTGTCAAAATCTTAAATATACACCAGATTATTCTAACATAGTCTGGCCTACTTCCACAACCTTTCAATTTTCAATAAAGTTTTAAACAAAACTCAACTAAATTGCTCATCTCTTAAAATAGCATTAAATCCACGCTAATATTAATAACTTTTTAAAAATTGTGTGCCTGTTTGTGCACATTCTGAAGATTTTTTGCACTGTGAAATTGCACTGTCAGTTCTGTTTTTGAATAAAGGGTCGGACATTAATGCTTTTTTTTTTTTTTATCCAATTCATCGATTAATCGAAAAAAGAATCGACAGATTGATCGATTATGAAAATAATCGTTACTTGCAGCCCTAGTCTCTAAAGTCTTGTAATTTGAGCGAGCGCGGGTCGCCCATGAGCCCACATAGTCTTGGGCGGCAGCCATCCTGTAGTATTTTCATTATTTCACAGTTCGGTCAATTCTACACCCAAAAATAGGAGGATGGCAATTTTGAGAAGATATGACAACTGTGAAGACAGCCAGATGATGACATTGTAATGTAGGTTGCTGTAAAAACTATGATTTGTCTGCTACGTCAGAGCCCCGTCAGCCTCCATTGACGATTGCGGCAGCTGTTGTCGATCTGCGTCTGATGAGTATTTAGCTAATTTGGTGCTTGGGTCAAATCTGCACCAAAAATCAAAAGGAGCGCAGTGTTTTAAAGATATGACGCTTGTGAAGACAGTCAGAGGGTCTGATTTTAATCTAGGTTGCTGTCAAACTCGTCATTTGTGTGCAAAGCGAGCGACCCATTAGCTTTTTTTTCTAGTGCAGACTCGCATCACTCAGCTTTAACAAGCGTGGGTGCACAGAGAAACCTGTTTACTGGCCATTGTAGCGATGCTAGTTTGATAGATGATCCAATTCAACCATCTGAAGCTAAATGCTCTAACCTAGAAGCGGGAATCGAACCGCCGACCTTGTGGTTGACTTGGGCAAAAGATTAAATTTGATTGACGGCTATCTAAGGTTTGACTGTATTTTTGTCCTTTCTAGATGGAAACTCCGACATTCAAAAGAGCCCCCAACGGGGACCTGGTGCTCACGGCCACCCCCGAGGCCCTGAGCGTCCCCAAACCCCCGCCAGGAGCCCGAGTCCCGACGATGAAGGAGGTGGAGGTCGAGGCGCGCGCCCACGTCGTCTCCCAGGGGGGAGACCCCGGTACGGCCCGGCTGGTGCTGAGCCAGCACCGGCTGCAGTTCGGGAAGTACCGGGGTCGTTCCTTCAAGTAGCTGTTGGAGAACGACGTGGGCTACACCCTCCCGCTCCTCAACTCCCGTCTGAGGGAGCGGGAGAGGACCAGCTCCCAGTCCGCCCTGATGTCTAACAAGGACGCCCTCTGTCGCTACGCGCACGCCCTCCCCGAGCTCGTGGAGGCGCTCAAGTGAGTCCAAGTGTTGTTGTTCTGTGTCCGCACCCATATCTGAAACTAAACCTTCTTGTCTTCTGCAGGTTCCACAAGGCGTGCGCCGCGGCGAGAGAGGGTGGTGAATCCCTTGTTGGCTTCGGGCGGTACGAGTTGGAGCTGGTCAAGGACCTGTACGACTCAAAGGAGAAGGGGAGAGTCGAGTAAGAGTGTTTGCTCCTGAACAAAACAACGCTTTGACTGTATTCAACACCAAGGTCTAACTCTGATGACCTTTTTAAGATTCGTCAACTGGCTGAGGAGACAGACGCCGCGGCCGGGGACTCAGATGGAGGCTGCCATCAACTACATCAAGGAGAGAGACGACCGGGCGCGGGCGGCCAGGCTGGGGTCCGCCACGGCCACGTCATCGGCCGTGGCCAGCACCAGCAGCGACCCCGGCCCCTCTGCCTTCCGGCCGCCCCCCCCCGTTCCAGCCCAGGAAAAAGGGGTAGGACGTGTTGTCGTCTCCACGAACGGGCTTCTGACGTGCGCCTCCCCCTTCGTCCGTATTAAACTGTGTTGTGTGTGTTTTTACAGGCTCCTGGACTCGGTCGTCTCTCAGTACCTGGGGCAGCCGACCACTCTGAGTCCCCAGGCGCTGCAGGCCAACATGCTCAGGGTCATCAAGCCTGCAGCACCAGGTGAGCTATACATAGATGGACTGTTTGTTGTGGTTAAAGTGGAAAACGACCTCCGTCTCACGCCGTCTTCTTCCCCACTCAGCGGCGTCTCCTCAGCGGCCAGCTCTGCTGCACCACCACCGAGACGCAGAGCTGGCCATGGTGGTTGATGAATACGAAGACTGTAAGTATAACACTTGGTTTCCAGCCTTAGTTATTTCTCTCGAGGTGTTGTTGTCTATATTAAACCGTGCGACATGTTTTTCTTCTCCCTCAAACACATTCACACACAAGGACGGGTAAGGTTGTGACCGTTTCAAAATTGCCTCTGCCTTTTCGTAGCATCACTGTGTGCGCTTTACTAATTTAGTCTACCTATACCCCCCTCCCTTGCATGCGGCATGATCTCAAGCGTTTTGCATAATTACACGCACACGCATGCACCCTTCCTCACACCTTTCAGGGACTGTTTTGGTGTTGAATAGCTTTTCTAACTTCATTTTCTTTCCATCGGGGAAAGCCTTGAGCGTACAGGTCCACGCGCCTCAGCCTTCAGCGGGTGATGGGGCGCCCCCAGCCCCAACGCCCCGGGCGCCCCCAGCCCCAGCGCCCCAGCCCCAACGCCCCGAGCGCCCCCAGCCCCAACGCCCCGGGCGCCCCCAGCCCCAACGAGGGAGGAAGAGGACAGGGCTCTCCCTCGTCAAAATGCCCCCCTCCTCCTGGAGCCGAGGGACAGTGCTGAGGTAAATGATTAGTGATGGTTGGTGCTCTTTTGTACATAACTCATTGAAATTTTAGCACGTGAACTGAATTAAAATTTCTCTCTCACACACAGTTCAGTACTGGCCAGCAACGGTGGATCGGCCGGGCGCTCTTCGTGTGGAAGAACAACCGAGCGGAGGTTCGTCCAGATCTCCAGCTCTGGTACGAGCCTCCGCAGCCCCGGCCGGTCCACAGCCAGCCACCCGCATCGCCAGACACCTTCTTCGCTTGTCGGCTGTTTCTCTGGATGCCCGTTCGCTTATGGGCATTCAAGCTGACATGCCCCCAGCCTGCCTGCACAGGCAACATGTGCAAGGCTGGGGTGTACACCAAGACTATCTGGAAAGTCTTAGACATCAATGCCTGGTATCATGGCCACTGAGTACCTGGCATGCGGTGTGCAGCTGGACGCAGCACACCGCTGCCTCTTTCCGGCTGTCCTCACATACAGGTGAGAAAAAACTTTGTTTCTCAAAAAATATAAAATAATACCCTATCATGACGTCCAAGTATTAAGCGCCTCTGCTCTTTTCCCCTCTGCCTCACTACCTTTTCAGGTTGTCCTGCGACCTGCGGGTAGTTTCCATGCTGAGGGAGCGCGCTTTGGGAAACAGCGCCACTGAGCTCTACACCAAGCTGTGCGAGAGCCACAGTGAAGCCTGGATGCGGCGCACGATGCAGTATCTCGGCGAGTGCGAGCCCTTTCTGGCCTTGGGCACCGGGCGGCGGCAGTTTCCACCACCACCGCCCATGCCGCCGGTGCCCACACCCGTCTGGCTGCTGACCATGTACAGCTTTGACGTGCTGTCGCGGCTGGACGAGGTGAAGGCCAGGGTCACCTCTGTGTTTGGGTCCATCTTAAAGATGGACTCAACGAAGAAGGTAATGTGTGTTCACTGGCTCTACTTGGCTCCGATAGCAGTCTGTCTGATTTTCTCCACACATTGTTGTTTGAAGGCATGGAACTTAGCCTCTCTCTCCTCCCTTGTGTCTCCCAGGTGACCAAGAAGCTCGCCGGTACCGCCGCCAACACGGCTGCCTGGGTGACCAACGTTGGTAACGAGCACGGGCAGGTCCTAGTCAGCGTCCTCACATGCGCTGAGGGAGAGGCCCTGTCCGCCATGGCGGCCGGCCTAATGCGGCGGTACCGACTCGCCGGGGTACCTCCACCCCAGCTGATCTACGTGGACAGAGACTGTTGCTCCAGCGTCGGCGGATAAAAGACAGCTGCCCTCTTCAACAACTGGGACCGGCTGGTGGTCCGCCTTGACATCTGGCACCTGATGCGACGCTTCGCATCAGGTGTCTCTACAGAGCGCCACCAGCTGTACGGTCCCTTCATGGGGCAGCTGTCTTCCTGCATCTTCGAGTGGGATGCAGAGGATGTCCGCCGACTGCTGGAGGCGAAGAGGAACCAGCTGGCGGTGGAGCAGGGCAGGGGATGGTCGACCTGACGGACGGAGAGGTCTCCAGTCGGGTATCACAGAAGGAGATGGGCCGCCACTGCCGTCGCCGCACGCGCGGCGCGGCCGAGACAGAACTGCGGCTCATCGACCTGCTGGAGACCTTCGACGGCGACGGAGGGCGCGACACCCTGGGCATCCCCCTTCTGGACAGCAGCCGCATCCAGGCGATCTGGCGAGAGCAGAGGCGTCACCTCCACTGCATCCAAGATCCACCCGGTGTGGCTCTATACACCGAGACCGGCAGGCTGACCAAGGGCGGCGTCAGTCTGCCGGTTTATCGCTGCGCGCGCGGTTCATCATCGCTGAAGTCGTTCCACCTCCACATAAACCGGTTCATCCCAGGTAATTGAGAAAAGACCCCATCTGTATGTGTGATCTGTTTTCTTTGAGGGTCTCAGGCTGATCTTGTCTTTTTTTCCTCTTCCTCCTTTAGGAACGAGGGCAAACGGCCTCCATTTTCAGGCGTTCCTGCTGGATGGACTGGTGAGGTGGAACGAGAACCGCGCCGCAGCAGCAGTGGAGGGACGGGAGCAACCTCTGCTCTCCTACATTGGCCGCCTGCAGCACTCCCTTAACCAGCTCAGCCAACGGGTGCTTGGCGTGAGTCTGGTTAAGGATTACACCGCCCCAAGGGAGTACACGGGTGCGTCGTTCAAACACACTCCGTCTTGTCTGTCTGTGTTTCAATGTTCTCTCCTCCTAACCTCTCATTCATTACAGGAGAACTCCTGGGGGTGGAGTACCTGTACTCCCAGACAGGCAGAGTGCTGCAGGACGCCAGCGTGGACCCTGACGTTCCGGACGTGGAGGCCGCCTTCCAACACATCGAGGTGGAGGACGAGTGCTTCGAAGAGGCAGGGGAGGAAGTGGACCCCACCATCCACTTAGAGCTTCCTCTGCCTCAGCCACACGCCTCGTCCTCCGCCACTACGGCGGCCTCTCGGTCAGGGTATCCCGCTGGCGCACCCGGATCTGAGCTAGATCTGAGGACCCTGTCCCAAAGGTGAGAGAAATGTGATGGTGTTTAGAGAGGGCGGTCTCTTAACATGTCCGTGTGACTGTAAATGACTGACGCAATGTGTGTTACAGGTACTGCGTGCGTCGGAGGGAGAGGGAGAGGGCAGTCCTTCAAGGCCTTGTCCCAGCTCCCGGACCAGGCGTTGCCGCCCCGCCTCTCCCTGCTGCCAGGCCCTTCCACGACCAACGGGAGGGACACCAGCAGCCTCCCTTCGATGACCAGACGGGACAAGGCCTCGCACACCAGGCTCCCCAGGAGGAACGGCCCGCCCCAGCGCCCGCTCCGCCAGCCCAGCCCCCAGCCTCAACGTCTCTCTCCCAGGACAATGCCTGGCCACCCGCCATCCCTCTCCCTCCTCCTCCAGAGACAGTTTCCTTAGTCCTCAGCTCGCGGACCACTGCCTGGAGGAAGCGAAAAAACCCTAACCCAAGCGGGTGAGTCAGAGAAGCCCCGGATGACCAGGAAGCAGTTCCTGTGCTCTCAAAGTGGCGGGACACAAGACACAGCCGCTTCGGCTCCACAACGTTTTGCTCCCTGGCCTCCGGAGGGAAGAGCGTCGAGGCTTGGCTGGCGGAGCAGAGAGACGCTAGCAAGGAGGCGAAGTGATAGTGACACTGTGCCTCTCCTGGGGAGCCTGGACGTTTTTTAAATAGTTCCCTTTTGGTTTTATTTATTGCTTTGGTTTCCGCTTTTTACCTCTACGAGATCCGAGACCTTGACGAGGTGTAGAGGCTTGCACGTGTCCGGGACCCTTCGGACACCAGACTAACATCGGATCAAGCTTTCCACGAATGACAAGTATATCAGACTGTCTCTTTAATTCCCAGCATGCTGTGTGGGGTGTAAATGTTCGATTTGTAACAAAATCAAAAGCTTTTTTTTACCACCGTTTATACTGTGACGTAGACGCTCGTATTGTTTTGTCGTCGCGTGGGGGGGTATTTCTGCTTTGACAATGTCACCGTTTGTGAAAAACTGCTTTAGTTTTCGCCTAGAGCAAATCGTATGTCCCGAAAGAGTAAATTGAAACTATTCAGAGTATGGTAAAAAAACTATTCAAAGAGTACTGTATTGAGACTAAATAATGGGGGAGAAAAAAATGCACTGTTGCTACATTGGGTTGTTGAGTTGTACATTGTCTTGAGAAACATCATTGTGACTTTTGTCCTGTTTACACATTCAAGATGTTGTTGTTGTTGAAACGATTGAATTGTCCTGAATAAATGATGCTTTTAATTCCCATTGATCCATTTGCTTCTTGGATATTTATTGCAAACGCCACCCTCCTTCTCACACTGACTTTCTCTGGGTCTCCATTGAAAACAAGCCAAAATAGATGTAAACAAACCCTTCAATGCACTGACCATTAGGACACGTAGGAGTCACTAAAACCTCCTTTTGACCTCGCGCTTTTGTCGGTACCACACTGTGCGTAGCTCCCATGCTCAAACAATGCAGCGGAAGACCACTGAGATGCCACTGGTGAGTAGCTTGGAACCATGTATTCAACCATGTATTAGTTGCAAACCTGTATTTGTTGTTGACCGATTGTGGTGTAATTATTATTTGGAACACTTGGCATCTATTTCTTTAAGGTTTTCAACCTGTTTATCCTGCTGGTGTAAAAATTCCAATAAAAAGAATCATTAAAGCAGAGTTGAGTCTCGCGTCTCTGGGTCTTGCCAAGTGGACCAGCATTGTTGAAGAACTTGACAGTTGAAAACCAAACGTGCTCCACAAATAAGATACAACAGAAAGCCTTGTATCTTTTGTGTATCAGGGTGTGGCCTGTAGCATCACCTATGGGTGATATTGGGCCATTTGTGGTGTGGTAGTTACTCTTGGCCTATACTATCAATGTTTCAGGATTTTGAGAACTTTTTACCATTGCACACAAAATCGGAAATGCAATACCATCAAGATCCACATGGGCATAAGTGCGTGGGCGCGAGGTCAACAAATGGCTGAGGAAATGACCATTAATAAACTGCAAGTGCACAAGGAGGCAAAATAAGGCAAACATACCTTAAAGATTCCTTCCCCTTGCAGGTACTGACTGGTGTGTTTGAGCACCACTGTTGGCCCTGGCCCACAGCCGAACGCAAGGAGCAGCAGGACTTTCATGAAGAGCTGGTGGAGCACACTCACCTCCTGCTGCAGAGGGAGGCAGAGAGGTACAGACACAACCGTGTCTTCTTAAACACCCTGCGGCGTTTCACCCACCCAGAGGAGGAGACCACATTTTGCCAGGCAATAGCCTGGTCCATGAGAGAGGAAGCCTCCAGCTTCTTACCCACCATGAAGCTGAACAGAGCCAACCTGCTAAAGATTCCACAGCTAGCTGTAATCTTCTGCAGCATGGTCGCTGCCAAGCTGATGGCCAACTTGAAGCCCTCTGTCCACTTCGCTAGCGGCACCAAGAAGGGAGACGACACTCCCTACTGCATCAACCTCCCTGTCAAGAGAGAGGCCAGCTCAGACAGGCCCCAAACCAGGCTGGAGATACGTGTGGAGAAGCACAGGAGAGACACCCTGGAGGAACTCCGCACCCCTGTTGTGAAGGTAAGCTGACTGAGCAACACACACACAAACACACACACACTCTCAGACACATAGAAACACACCCATACACACCTTGGGCTCGTTGTGTCTCTGGACAGGACCGTGAGTACTGGGGGAAGCGCCTCCACGACCTCTACACCGAGAACGGGGCCCTGCCCACGGAGCTCCAGGAGCTGGGGAAGACGTTCGGCTACTCTCCTAAAGACCCCCGAAGGAAGAGGAAGAGCTGCACAGCCTGGCTATGCTGCTTGTTCAGGCGCAAGTAAAGGACATGATCTCCTATATCGGAGAAGAGTATCTACACTTGTAGTAGATCATTCTAAACACCATTGACATACACTGAAGATGCCTTTACTATGGCACAACATATGCAGTTGTTGTAGAGAATCTAATATTGAAGTGAATCTTCTACTTCCTAATGTCCTTTACATCTGAAAATTCATCTCCTAATGAAGGAGATTGTCTCCTATTGGAGGAAAGTGTCTACAATTGTTGTAGATAAGATACTATAGAATCTCCAATGCACAATTGTTTTTCAATCTCTCTTTTCATGTTCTATTTGATTCAATAAAATATTATAATGTATGAGTGTAGCGTGACATTTTGGGTTGCTTCATGTGGAAATGGTGGTACATATTTATCTATAATTCACCCATACCAGTGAAATAATATACATTTACATTTAGTCATTTAGCAGACGCTCTTATCCAGAGCGACTTACAGTAAGTACAGGGACATTCCCCCGAGGCAAGTAGGGTAAAGTGCCTTGCCCAAGGACACAACATCAGTTGGCATGACCGGGAATCGAACTGGCAACCTTCGGATT
Organism: Osmerus mordax; assembly: GCF_038355195.1. NCBI lineage: Eukaryota > Metazoa > Chordata > Actinopteri > Osmeriformes > Osmeridae > Osmerus > Osmerus mordax. The sequence continues at coordinate 2,740,089 of NC_090050.1, read as the reverse complement.
ACTAGCCCGATTCCCTCACCGCTCAGCCACCTGACTCCCTATATACACTGACCTGTAGTGTGCTAGTATAGTGAGGCTACGCTGTCCTCTAGTACAGAACACTGACCTATAGTATGCTAGTACAATAGGGCTAAGGTGGGAGGTCTGTTATTATAGCTTAACAGAGTTGCTCCGCGCAGAGGTCAGACATGTAGTAAATTCCTCCCCTTGACCTGGAAAACAGGTTGTGAATCTTCCACTGAATCTGTATTTTCACAATTCATAGATTAGAAATGTGTCTTCACATAACGGTTGGTCTTCAAAGTAAAACAAGATTTATTCATGTAGAAGGTCTAGGCAACAAAAGACCGAAGCAACCTCATCATGTAGGATACGAAGAGGAAACAGACTGTGAATTCTAATTTGGTCAAACAGAATTTTACAGGAACACAAAGAAGAGTTATAAAATGATGATGGTGTCCAACTTGTTATGGCTTTGTGGAGTCCAGGGTGTACATCGCAGCAGGACCCTGGAGAGCTGGATATAGAGACTCCATACAATATCACAGGTTCACGTGACAATAGAAGCATTTGTGGACCCCCATGTTTTTTCTTTTTTTCAATTTCACATAAAGACCCGAAAGAAAAGTTGAGCCTCCCACTCCCAAGGGGTTCTTCCAGTTTTTTTCTTAATGACTTTTCCTGGGAGTTTTTCCTTGTCTTCCTTGAGGGTTTAGCTTGGCTGAGGGGCAGTTGTGTGAGCATATGTGAGAAGCCTTCTCATCAGTGTATCATTCTACGCTCAATAAGGAGGATCAATGTACATTATGAAAGTAATCCAGAGTCATCCAATGATGTTTGTGTATGCAGGTGCATAATGGCAAATTATATAAACAATTGGAAAATATACTTGTTTAATTCATATTCTTTCTTACAGAGCATGTTTGATTTAGTTTACCCCTGAGACATTAACATAAACATGTACTAACATGTACTTAAGAGACACTGTGTTCTCAGCTCACCCCTGTACTCCCTGTACACACATGTTGGTGTGGCAACACATAGCTCCAGTACCATCGTTAAATTTGCTGATGATACGACAGTGGTAGGTCTGATCACCGACGACAATGAATCCACCTACAGAGAGGAGGTGCACACACTGACACGCTGGTGTCAGGAGCACATCCTCTCCCTCAACACCAGTAAGACCAAAGAGCTTGCCGTGGACTTCAGGAGAAAAGACAGAGAACACGGACCCATCACCATCGATGGTGCATCGGTGGAGAGCGTCAACATCTTCAAGTTCCTTGCTGTCCACGTCCATGAGGAACATGGGGGGTCAGATGGCTGAGAAGTTAGGGAATCGGGCTTTTAATCAGAAGGTTGCCGGTTCGATTCCCGGTCGTGCAATTGACGTTGTGTCCTTGGGCAAGGCACCTACTTGCCTCGGGGGAATGTCCCTGTACTTACTGTAAGTCGCTCTGGATAAGAGCGTCTGCTAAATGACTAAATGTAAATGTAACTCACAAGGTCCGTTCACACCGAGGCCATTGTGAAGAAGGCACACCAGCGCCTCTTCTTCCTGAGACGGCGGAGGAATGAATCGTCACATCTTCACACGGTTCTACACCAGCACTGTGGAGAGCATCCTGACTGGCTGCATCACTGCCTGGTACGGCAACAGCTCTGCCCTCAACTGCAAAGCCCTGCAAAGGGTTGTGTGAACTGACATTGTGACACATCAATGTAGGGGGTTTCATTATTGGCCAAACAACCACAACTATTCCCTTATGCTTTAAAGGAAGAGGGGAAACTGAACAGTGTATTAACATTAACCTAATGATGCCAATACTAATGGCATTATAGTTATTTGAGTTTATGGGTTCAATTAGAGCAAGAATGGTCAGCGGGTCCTTTCAAATACGGCTCCTGCCTTAATTTAATATCTTCGCCGTCCAGTCGACGATTTTATTTCTGCAAAACTACTAGATATTCATGACAACATAAGCTAAAAGCACATCTAATTGATTAGGGGGTTACTGGGGTGAATAATACATGTATCGTCATCATCGTCATCCATCTTTAGCCTAAGCAGAGCCAGAGGGGCTCCATGGGAGATATTCTACAGTGTTAGATTTACTGCTTCAAATTGAAAACTGAGACGATATTTCGAGTAAAGGCTTAGGAGTAAAGGTTTCTTAATATGTGTTGTCGATACTGTCAATTAAAAGTCGAAACATTTTACTTACAAAGCATTTGTTTGTAGGAGTAACGGTAAAGCCAGATGTGAGGAAGGAGGAGTAGGACAAGCAAGAGCTGAGGAGAAGGTCTCAGGAGATGAAGAATCCACAGAGCAATGCTTCACAATTCCCTTTATACCCAAGAACAACCAATTAGACCACATCTTGACCCTTACTTATCAACATATGACTAGCAATGCTACAGTACGTTACACAATGAGCCAGGGACAAACACAAGCGTCTCCGGCCTTACATCATTGGATGTGAACTTCCCTCCCCTCAGGACATCTATACCAGGCGGTGTGTGGAAAAAGTTTGGAGGATCATAAGAGACTCCAGCCACCCGAGCCATGGGCTTCTGTCACTGCAGAAATAGTATAGCATCAGGTTGGCGGTATCGCAGCATCAGGACCCGCACCAGCCGATTACATGACCGGTCTCCCAGCATGCGCAACCCGCCCTCTTCAGAGGATTCAGAACGCAGCGGCCCGCCTGGTCTTCAATCTACCCAGACGCTCCCATGTTACCCCGCTCCTCATCTCCCTCCACTGGCTTCCCATCATGGCCCGTATCAGATTCAAGACCCTGGTACTGATCTTCCAAGCAGTGAACGGGACTGCTCCCGACAACATCAAGTCTCTCCTCCAGCCTTACACCCCCACCCGCCACCTACGGTCGTCTTCTGACAACCGTCTGGTGGTCCCACCTCTCAAGAGCGCCCGCTCCCAACCCAAGCTCTTCTCCTGTCTGGCCCCCCAATGGTGGAATCACCTCCTCACCTCCATCAGAGACACTGACTGTCTCCCCACCTTCAAGAAAAGGCTTAAGACACACTTGTTCCTGGAGTACAACGGTACTTAGGAATGATTTGCTGGACCTGATGTTAGCTTCCTTCAGGAACACAATGACTCTTACTGAGGGACTTGTTGCTCTTGTTGGTTAGTTGTAACTGATTTAACTTCTTGTACTCGCTGTGAATTATATGATATTATTGTTGCTTGCTTTTTTCTACAGGTACACTCTTGCACTTTTAAGGTTCATGTTGTTTAATTTGTAACTTGTTTAATTACATCCTCTTATGGTTCTCCTTATTTGCCACTTATCTCCACTTATTTGCTTTTCACAATGTATGCTTCATGTTTGGCTACTCGCAATGTTTTGGGGCTATCTCGTTGTTATGATCTGTGACCTATGCTCTTTTGTAAAGCTCTCTCTTGGAAGTCGCTTTGGATAAAAGCGTCTGCTAAATGAATAAATGTAAATGTAAATAACACTTTCTTCCTCCAAGCAATCAAACTTCTGAACTCTTGATCGCTCACGATACATACCTATATACTGTATATCTGCACCGTATTTATCAGCCTCAGGCTGAGTTCACATTCTATACTGCTCTAATAACATAGTGGCAAATGACTATAAACCGACAGCTACATGTCACCACGCCACTTTTGTTTATCTCCTGTATTTTGTACATTGTGTTGTGTAACAGATGTGTAACTTGCGTTAAGTGTAAATGATAATCTAAGGTAATTGTTATACTGCTATGTTGCCTGGAACGGCAGTATATGGTTGAGTGACAATAAAAGGATTTGATTTTGATGATGGCCATCATTCTCACATGAACCCATAGTTAAGGTTTGCTCTTCATTAGTTTGTGATTAGCATGCATCATTAGTTCATATATAAGTGAGTATTAATGCAAGTTTTAATGCATGTAATGTTACTGTAAAGTGTTACCCGAAAAGGAGCACATTGTAAACACAACGGATTTCTTAGCAACCTATTGTGATGTCATACTGTAGAATTAGAACACAGTCAGGAAAGTCTGGTCAAATGAGTCAATCTTGTCAGTCACCTGCGATACACACCAGCGATATACTCCTGCATATTTACTACTGTTTGTATAGCTCTCGTCGTCCTGTTGCATTCTTGCACACTCCTATTGATTTCATATCAATATTCTACTTCAAAGATCCTTCCAAGGTATGCACTTTAATTGTATTGAAATATTTGTAAAGGGTCGATTCTACTCATTGAAGAAGTTGATGATTTTATAAATGTGATTGGAGAGTGGTGAACACATCCCTGTTGAGCTGTTTTGCTTGGTAAAGGTCAGCAGTATCCAAGTAACCTCCATATCCTCCTGGATCTAATCCATTTCCTGTGGTATCCATGTTCCCTCAGAGTGATCATGGACTCCATGTCCAACCACACTCTCCTCTGGGTGCAGTCCTACCTTGATGAGCAGGTAGGCTCAACACTCACCACACCATACAACTGGCCTGCACCTACAGTAGCCAATCAGATGAGGTGTGTGTCTCAGCTCAGAGGTTTCACCGCTAATAATTGGTCTGTCTCCAGCGCCAGCTCATCGGGGAGTTCCTGAGTCTTCAGAAGCAGGGGGGGATCCCCTCTGACATCAGTATCCACCTCATGAGGGGATGGATCCTGTCTAATGCCAGGACCGCCTTCCTGAACAGGTGGGTAGTCACACTGATCACCTTCACCACTTGGTAGAATGATTGACTATTACACTCACAAACAAACTCTCTCACACACACACTGACACACAGTCATTCACACTCTCTCTCTTTCATACATCTTAACGTGCTGATAATAAATTCAGTGTGTTGTTTAGATTTCAGGAAATGGTGGAAGGGAACCCTCTCCACTTCATGGAGTTGGTGAGGAACAGATTACCTTTCATTAACTAACTGACTAACTAACCAACTGACAAGCTAACTAACTAACTACAGATATGAAGACACATTCAAAATAGTCATTTTCTCTTTGAAAATGAGCAATTCATGAGCAAAGTTGAAGTTGTATTGCTCATGCTGAAGCCAGCCTGCTCTTGTCCACACAGATGTGGAAGGTGAAGGCCTACCACAGGCTCAGAGAGCTTGAGCAGGGAGTTCTACGAGAGCTTCATACGCAGGCATGCGAGTCCTCTCCGTTCTCCAGCCAGGTAGAGTCACGTGCTTTAATCTCTGATACACTCTACTGCCATCACAGTGGTCTGTGGGCTTGTTTAGGTCTCAGTATGTAAGCTGATGCTTCATGTTTCTCCAGCTGCCAGCCTGCACCACTCTGATGAGTGGTGACACAGGGCACTTCACCCACACCACCCTCCAGAGGGCCCTCTCTGACATGAGCTCCGGGGTGAGGAGAGCAGAGACCCAGACCAGGAGGATGCCCAGACAGGTCGTGGTGCACAGCCAGACCATCAAGCACATCATCTCCCAGGTGCTTCTCCAGGTCAACCACCAGGCCTTTCAGCAAGGGCTCTGTCCGCAGACAAGCTCTCTCGTCCTCGACACCCAGGAACGCCTCTGGTGCTTCCCCTGGGTCCAGGTGACCGAGGAGAAGCAGATGGCCAACACTCTCCTGCAGTCCTCTGCTGCCTACCAGGTGGCCAAGGCGGTCGTGGAGAGGCTGGAGCAGGTGTTAGCCCCAAGGCCTGTGCTGGCAAGAGCACTGGCTAGCGGCTCCAACATCTTGTCTCGCTACCTGGTTCATCTGGTGGCTCTGAGCATCGCCCAGCTGGTCCCCGATCAGCTGTCGGCCAACCAGGAGGAGAGACTGATCAGCCAGAGAGCGGCTGCCTCCCATCCTCTCCCTCCCAAGTTCCTCATCAGCAGAGAGCTGGTGGAGGACTTCCTGGTCAGCTTCCTCCTGAAGCTCCACCCTCTGAATGGCCGTGGTGTGAAGCAGCTGAGCCAGCAGGAACTGCTCGCCATGACCATCAGGATGACTGCTGTCACCCTGGCAACCCTGGAGAGAGTCCCCGGTGTCTCCGTGGACCAGAAGCTTCCTGCCCCCCTCTGCAACATAAGGCGCACCGTGCTTCAACTGCAGAGCGTCATGGTGGAGAAGTTTGGCACCGTCATCGAGGTCAAGAAACTGGTAGGTTTGAAAGACCCTGCCGTTCTGACCGCCGTCCCTCAGTGTGTCATGGAGGGAGTGCTGAGGCTGTACCAGTCCCTTGATGAGGCCGGCCCTGCTGGTGTCCCCGTCCCCTGTGGAGAGACAGCCAAGGCTGTGGAGGAATCCATGAAGGACAAGCTCTTCTGTCAGCATCTTCCTGAGGCACTGAAGAAGACCCTGTTCCAGCAGTACGGAACGTGGATTCGTCACACGGCGACGTTCCAGCAGGCCTTTCCCAAGATGACCGACCAGGATGTCATGGACTACCGGTGCAAGGTTCTGAAGCCACGCCTCTCCAACAGAGATGTGGTGTGGGTGGAACACAGGTACCTTGTTTGTGATGAGAAGGAGGAGGAGGAGGAGGAGGAGGAGAGGAAGGTGCGTCCAGCCAGCACTCTGATGGAGAACCACCTAGCCCTGGACTGCAGCCTTGCTGCCTTTCATAGGCAGTTCCCCCTGGCTGACTTCTTTGAAGATGTCACACCTGACCAAGGTGACGTCTCCAAGGTTGACCGAGGTGTGGAGAAGCCTTCAGCTAAGGTAAGATAAGATCAACTTTTTTAGCCTTTGCTATTGAGAATATGGTCTATTCATGTAGATAAACCTCTTATTCTATTGTTTCAGTATATACATCAGATTGTCTTAGACGATGTACCGATACCTCAACAGGTTCGAGACCAGAAGTTGGCCATCAGAGCGGCCCGTCGCTTTGGGCCCCTCGTACCTCCAGCCCAACCATGGGCAGGGGATTGTCCTGAGGTTCTGCCAACCACACCAGAGAACCAATGGCTGAAGACCACACCCCTGGACCACAAAGAGAAGCCTATCATAGCCCTTGGCCAGAAGGCCGAGCCTCTGGTCCAGGTGTCAATAGTCAGAAAGGTTTGAACTGGTCTTTTGTACTCTGTACAGGATATCGTTTAACTGCAAGTGCACAAGGAGGCAAAATAAGGCAAACATACCTTAAAGATTCCTTCCCCTTGCAGGTACTGACTGGTGTGTTTGAGCACCACTGTTGGCCCTGGCCCACAGCCGAACGCAAGGAGCAGCAGGACTTTCATGAAGAGCTGGTGGAGCACACTCACCTCCTGCTGCAGAGGGAGGCAGAGAGGTACAGACACAACCGTGTCTTCTTAAACACCCTGCGGCGTTTCACCCACCCAGAGGAGGAGACCACATTTTGCCGGGCAATAGCCTGGTCCATGAGAGAGGAATCCTCCAGCTTCTTACCCACCATGAAGCTGAACAGAGCCAACCTGCTAAAGATTCCACAGCTAGCTGTAATCTTCTGCAGCATGGTCGCTGCCAAGCTGATGGCCAACTTGAAGCCCTCTGTCCACTTCGCTAGCGGCACCAAGAAGGGAGACGACACTCCCTACTGCATCAACCTCCCTGTCAAGAGAGAGGCCAGCTCAGACAGGCCCCAAACCAGGCTGGAGATACGTGTGGAGAAGCACAGGAGAGACACCCTGGAGGAACTCCGCACCCCTGTTGTGAAGGTAAGCTGACTGAGCAACACACACACAAACACACACACACTCTCAGACACATAGACACACACCCATACACACCTTGGGCTCGTTGTGTCTCTGGACAGGACCGTGAGTACTGGGGGAAGCGCCTCCACGACCTCTACACCGAGAACGGGGCCCTGCCCAAGGAGCTCCAGGAGCTGGGGAAGACGTTCGGCTACTCTCCTAAAGACCCCCGAAGGAAGAGGAAGAGCTGCACAGCCTGGCTATGCTGCTTGTTCAGGCGCAAGTAAAGGACATGATCTCCTATATCGGAGAAGAGTATCTACACTTGTAGTAGATCATTCTAAACACCAATGACATACACTGAAGATGCCTTTACTATGGCACAACATATGCAGTTGTTGTAGAGAATCTAATATTGAAGTGAATCTTCCACTTCCTAATGTCCTTTACATCTGAAAATTCATCTCCTAATGAAGGAGATTGTCTCCTATTGGAGGAAAGTGTCTACAATTGTTGTAGATAAGATACTATAGAATCTCCAATGCACAATTGTTTTTCAATCTCTCTTTTCATGTTCTATTTGATTCAATAAAATATTATAATGTATGAGTGTAGCGTGACATTTTGGGTTGCTTCATGTGGAAATGGTGGTACATATTTATCTATAATTCACCCATACCAGTGAAATAATATACATTTACATTTAGTCATTTAGCAGGCGCTCTTATCCAGAGCGACTTACAGTAAGTACAGGGACATTCCCCCGAGGCAAGTAGGGTGAAGTGCCTTGCCCAAGGACACAACATCAGTTGGCATGACCGGGAATCGAACTGGCAACCTTCAGATTACTAGTCCGATTCCCTCACCGCTCAGCCACCTGACTCCCTATATACACTGACCTGTAGTGTGCTAGTATAGTGAGGCTACGCTGTCCTCTAGTACAGAACACTGACCTATAGTATGCTAGTACAATAGGGCTAAGGTGGGAGGTCTGTTATTATAGCTTAACAGAGTTGCTCCGCGCAGAGGTCAGACATAAAGACGTAAATTCCTCCCCTTGACCTGGAAAACAGGTTGTGAATCTTCCACTGAATCTGTATTTTCACAATTCATTGATTAGAAATGTGTCTTCACATAACGGTTGGTCTTCAAAGTAAAACAAGATTCATTCATGTAGAAGGTCTAGGCAACAAAAGACCGAAGCAACCTCATCATGTAGGATACGAAGAGGAAACAGACTGTGAATTCTAATTTGGTCAAACAGAATTTTACAGGAACACAAAGAAGAGTTATAAAATGATGATGGTGTCCAACTTGTTATGGCTTTGTGGATTCCAGGGTGTACATCGCAGCAGGACCCTGGAGAGCTGGATATAGAGACTCCATACAATATCACAGGTTCACGTGACAATAGAAGCATTTGTGGACCCCCATGTTTTTTCATTTTTTCAATTTCACATAAAGACCCGAAAGAAAGGTTGAGCCTCCCACTCCCAAGGGGTTCTTCCAGTTTTTTTCTTAATGACTTTTCCTGGGAGTTTTTCCTTGTCTTCCTTGAGGGTTTAGCTTGGCTGAGGGGCAGTTGTGTGAGCATATGTGAGAAGCCTTCTCATCAGTGTATCATTCTACGCTCAATAAGGAGGATCAATGTACATTATGAAAGTAATCCAGAGTCATCCAATGATGTTTGTGTATGCAGGTGCATAATGGCAAATTATATAAACAATTGGAAAATATACTCGTTTAATTCATATTCTTTCTTACAGAGCATGTTTGATTTAGTTTACCCCTGACACATTAACATAAACATGTACTAACATGTACTTAAGAGACACTGTGTTCTCAGCTCACCCCTGTACTCCCTGTACACCAGTAAGACCAAGGAGCTTGCCGTGGACTTCAGGAGAAAAGACAGAGAACACGGACCCATCACCATCGATGGTGCATCGGTGGAGAGCATCAACATCTTCAAGTTCCTTGCTGTCCACGTCCATGAGGAACATGGGGGGTCAGATGGCTGAGCAGTTAGGGAATCGGGCTTTTAATCAGAAGGTTGCCGGTTCGATTCCCGGTCGTGCTATTTGACGTTGTGTCCTTGGACAAGGCACCTACTTGCCTCGGGGGAATGTCCCTGTACTTACTGTAAGTCGCTCTGGATAAGAGCGTCTGCTAAATGACTAAATGTAAATGTGACTCACAAGGTCCGTTCACACCGAGGCCATTGTGAAGAAGGCACACCAGCGCCTCTTCTTCCTGAGACGGCGGAGGAATGAATCGTCACATCTTCACACGGTTCTACACCAGCACTGTGGAGAGCATCCTGACTGGCTGCATCTCTGCCTGGTACGGCAACAGCTCTGCCCTCAACTACAAAGCCCTGCAAAGGGTTGTGCGAACTGCCATTGTGACACATCAATGTAGGGGGTTTCATTATTGGCCAAACAACCACAACTATTCCCTTATGGTTTAAAGGAAGAGGGGAAACTGAACAGTGTATTAACATTAACCTAATGATGCCAATATCAATGGCATTATAGTTATTTGAGTTTATGGGTTCAATTAGAGCAAGAATGGTCAGCGGGTCCTTTCAAATACGGCTCCTGCCTTAATTTAATATCTTTGTCGTCCAATCGCCGATTTTATTTCTGCAAAACTGCTAGATATTCATGACAATATAAGCTAAAAGCACATCTAATTGATTAAGGGGTTACTTGGGTGAATAATACATGTATCGTCATCATCGTCATCCATCTTTAGCCTAAGCAGAGCCAGAGGGGCTCCATGGGAGATATTCTACAGTGTTAGATTTACTGCTTCAAATTGAAAACTGAGACGATATTTTGAGTAAAGGCACGTTTCTTAATATGTGTTGTGTTGTGTATCGATATTCAATTAAGTTTGTTCCCTCGGGGCATCCGTAATGCCCCACTGTTAACCTGCGTTGATCGGTGCGGCGTCCGCAGTGATGCGGGCTCTGCATCGGTCCGTTGTGGTGAAGAAGGAGCTGAGTCGAAAGGCGAAGCTCTCTATTTACCAGTCGATCTACTTTCCTACCCTCACCTATGGTCACGAACTGTGGGTAGTGACCGAAAGAACGAGATCGCGAATACAAGCGGCCGAAATGAGTTTTCTCCGCAGGGTGTCCGGGCTCTCCCTTAGAGATATGGTGAGAAGCTCGGTCATCCGGGAGGGGCTCAGAGTAGAACCGCTGCTCCTCTGCGTCGAGAGGGGCCAGTTGAGGTGGCTCGGGCATCTGATAAGGATGCCTCCTGGACGCCTCCCTGGTGAGGTGTTCTGGGCACGTCCCACTGGGAAGAGGCCCCGGGGAAGACCCAGGACACGCTGGAGGGACTATGTCTCTCGGCTGGCCTGGGAACGCCTCGGGGTCCCCCAGGAAGAGCTGGTGGAAGTGGCCGGGGAGAGGAAAGTCTGGGCCTCCCTGCTTAGGTTGCTGCCCCCGCGACCCGACCCCCGGACAAGCGGAAGATGATGGATGGATGGATGGTATAAAAGTTGGTTACCCAAAGCTTTATTTTATTTTCCAAAAATGGCTGTAATAAACTGCAAATGTTTAGCTACTCCTCGACAGGTCTGCAAACGCCTTTGAAAGCAGAGATTTGTTAAAAAGTTTGTTAACCGAGACCGTAGGTCGAGGTTTACAAACAAATCGTTTTAACAAATTGAGGCGACAAAGCGTTTGCTGACCTGTCGAAGAGTAAACATTTGGTTTCTTATATACTACAACAATACGTGGGAAGATACCAAATCAAACACGGCGAATCTGGAGCAGACGCCATCTTGTCAGAGCAATCAGCTGCACTTGCACTGGCGATGTCACTACATCTCCAAGGCAACATATCAACAACTCTTTTGAGAACGTCTTCTGGACCAATAAGAACAGCATATTGGTTCAATTGCAACAACAGTACGAGCGTTCTGATTGGCTAATGGGTAGTCATGCCAGCCGCGTATTCATAGTCTTTCTATAAAGACTATGAATACGCGGCTGATACGTATTCTTATGGCCCTCCGCTGATGTCATCTTCAAAATGAGCGAGATCCAGATGACAATGAAGACATCAACAGCGACGAGGAAATTCTTAACTTTCTAAAAGAGCAGAAAAGTGTGAACACAGAGAGATAAACGACAAGCGCTAGGCAGATTGCTAGGTTTGGTTGCTCAGATTTCAGATTGGTTGCTACAGTAGGTGCTAACACCTGAAACACACCGTGACAAGACTTGAGTAGAGCTGAACAAAACGACATGTTTTAAATGAAAAGAGTTAAAAATGCATATATTAAACAACTTACTAACCTCGACCGTTCGGTCATGCCGGGAAATATCAAACTGAGGTTTTAACGTATCGACCGCTGTCACTTTCGGTTAGTAGAGCTAATTAGTTAGTAAGACACATGCCTGTCATTACTTCAATAAAATAGTAATCTTGTGTATCACATTGTGTTGTGTCTGTTTCCTTTTGAGAAACGTATGTTCGGCCTTGTGAATGTGAGGTTCGAGAATGGACAAGAATACCTTAATAAATAACTTATAAATGTTTAATAAGGCATAGATAGTTCACACTTTGGATTAGGTCACGCAAAAGCCTTAACTAACAGTTAGTAAATGCTTTATAACTTGCATTACTAATCAGAAGTTGCATCATTAGTAAGTCTTTATAAAATAGTTGTCAAGATATCTGCTAAGTATTAGTGTACATAATGTATTCGACTTGGCGTACATCAATTAAAGACATAAGTAAATATGTTGTTAGTTATTTACTCATGCTTTGTAAAGGTAATGTAAATGGTTTGTTCACCATTTGATAATGCTTTCTGTAGCAGCTCATGTACCACTAACACCTTTTAAACTACTGGTTTGCAACTATATTAACAAGCTGTCTATAAAGTATGATAATGCAGTTATCAAACACCTTATGAATTGTATTATGAATAAAATCCATAATATTTAACAGTGTTTATTAATGATCAACATAGTGTTTAATAATAAGATTATTAACTATTTAATAATGTATTGTTAATGTTTCAAAATGTTTTATAAAGAATTAACTAACTATTAGTTAACACTTTGTAAATGCCAAAAAGCGTTGACTTATTATAAAGTGTTACCAATGTATCTTATTTCACTCAATGACTGTTAATTAATGGTAATACGAGAAGGCCTAACAGTTTCTTGGGAAGCGATAGGCTACGGAACAGATACGGGACAGAGACCGTGAGCAAGGGCTGGTCCGCTTGGCTTCTAATTGGTTAAAAAGTTTTGTATCTGCGTAGGACATATGAAATGATGTGTTATGGTAAGACGTATGGACCGTAAAAACCTCTAACAAAACTTGGTTAGAAGGTCAGTAATTTAAGGGTAGGATTCCCGGTACTGTAAAGTCCGTTAACAAGTCTCGTTGCTGGTTCGAACGATATGAAAACTTAGGTTAATGGTTGTAGATACGCACGTGATTAGTAAAACGTTGAAAGACACGTTAAATTGAAGTGTAAGACTCGAGCAATGTTTCCCAAGGACTAAAAACATATTATGATAAATTACAGTCATTCAAGTGCTAAATTCATATGTAAAGAGATATCTTCTTAAAAGATAATCAAAACTTAAAAGATAAATACACAAATGAACGTAAAGAAATAAAAGGTTTGACTTAGGATATTAGTTACTGACGTTTTTCTTTTACTAAACGTGCATGAAAAAATGGGGAGCCAATCTAGTAAACCGAATGTGCCTATGGTAATTAAATTCAGGACAGAGACCACGCAAGGAGAAAAATACCATGTCAGAGTCACAAAAAATGGATCTACATTTAAAACAAGTTCCAACTATAAATTTTATTTGCAAGTCATTCGTTCCGAAGGTGTCCCTTTAGGAGGAAAGATGAGAGAAGGGAGATATGCTCAAGGAGAGACTCGCCCCTCCTCACACGACCCCTCCAAGACCAAACATGGCACCACAGGCCACACACCAGACTGACATACTTGTCGACTTGATGTGGGAGAAGTGACGCTGTATACTGCCATGGACTTGGACAATGTTAAATGTATCATTAATGTTCCACAATTTCAAGTTTCAGATATACCATATGAAATACCGCAATTAAGTATTGCAGGAAAAAGAATTCCCTTTATGGTTGAGGTAGAAACCACCATATTTCCTGTTTGAGGAAAACAGGAAATAGATTTTGATGGTTACACATTACAACATTATTTTATTGATAGCGCAACTTCTCCGATGACATTATCGGGCTTGGTGAGTAAATTGAATGTAACCATCTTACGTTTTCAGGATGGGATAGAGATCCACATACCTCAGTTTTTTTTCCAGTAGTGTAAAGGCATACCACAGAGCTAAGTCTATTTTAGGGGATGTTGAATTTGTGAACACTTTGTCTACCATTAGTGATATTAAGAAATTGGCCTCTTGTAATGTCGCTGCAGCTGCTAGGATTGTTAATTTGAAATCAGTTGATTTTCCTTTTTCAGAGAAACTCATAGATCCTGAGGTCTTACAAGACGTTTCAAGGAACATATTTATCTCACCACATGGGATTCTGTTATTGGGGAAGACTATTTCTGGTAACGTTGAAACCGTTGTGTGTGCAGTCAGGATGGATTTTTCTGATGTCCCTCATTTGATAGATGCTTTTAATCAATATTTATTAATGCCCACAGATTAGGAGGAATCTTAATATATCATCTGGACGTATGGATTGGAACCTAGGCATTTCTTTATTGAACAATACAGACTGACGTTGAACCACGGATACGGTATGGTAATTATTAAACAGTATCCTTTATTCAAAGATAAAGAAGAGGGGATTAACCCTGTTATTGACAGTCTATTACAACAATAGTATATTTGGACACGCCTTCCAAAGAGCTATATTGATTCAGCAGCTGTCTATAGTGCAATAGTTAATAGGCATCTGGCACAATTATCACTCCCATGTAACTCGACCTTATTGCAAAATGTGGACTATATTCTGGTGGCGGACAGAAATGAGACAGAATGTGTCTCAGAATCGAGAGCCCTGCTCAAACAATGGCTGTCGATTTTGTCACAGGAAAGAGTGAACAGCATTAAGGACATTGTACGACCAAGGAACAAAACTGAGATGTTGTCTTTCCTAGGACTGGTGAACTATTGCAGAAATGGGATTTCTGAATACACGATTCACTATGCACAATTGCGCAAGGCCACATTCAAAGACTCTCCTGAAGTTATTCAATGGAATGAAGAAATGAAACATGCCTTCCGTCATATCAAATATCTCTTGTGTACTGCTCCTGCACTGGGATTACCTGACTACAAACTAACTTTTCATCTGTACATTGCAGACAATGGTGAAATAGTATCCGCAGTTCTGGGACAGGAACATGGAAATGGAGTTAGGCCAGTATGCTATTACGGTAAAATGTTGCCACTAATCGTCAAGGGCATGGTTCCCTGTTTAAGAGCTGTTGCATCTGCTGCTTTTAGGTGGAAAAGGCACAAATAATCGTTATTTGACATCCAATGATATTACACACATACTGTGAACATTATCTTAGTGAATATTACGACACAACATATGACGAGTCAAAGACGTAGCAATTACGAACACATTTTGACAGGAACTCAAAATTTGACTACTTCCACACACACACACAAATCCAACTGTGCACTTAAAGATTTATAGAAACTGACTCAGATGATGTCGATTCTCATGATTGCATGGATATTATTGAGTCTACATCCAGTGTAAGGACAGACTTGCAACAAACAGCTTTGGAACATAGTGATTTTGTCCTATTTTGTGACGGTTCAGCAATGCGACCAGATGATAAAACTATTCTTTCCGGATATTCCATAGTGGATGATTTAGGTAATTGTATCAAAGCCCATAGATCTGTGTATTCTACTTAGGCTACAGAGTTGATAGAATTGACCATAACTTGTATAGCTCAAATAATTGTTCATGTTTAATGGAACATGTTATTCCTCGTTATAGGAATACTTCTATAATACTTACTGTCTTATACTTCTAGAGTAACCAAACGAGTAGCAGCATTGGGGATTAATTGGACATCTCACATTCTTTATAACCTTCAAAGCTCAGTATAAGTGAAAAAGACCATTAAAAAAGAAATTGGTGAAATTACATCAGACAAAATAACTTGGATAGATGCTCTGCCACAGGTGCTTCTATCAATCAGAGCGATGGCAAATTCAGGCACAGGACTTGCTCCCCATGAAGTTTTGATGGCTAGACCTTTTCCTCTAGGAGTGCTGATGGACAAGACACCAGCAACTGATTTAACTTTGTTGCAGGAAACTCAACAACATTATGTGAAGAAGTTGTGATCTTTTGTGTCTGAAATTAATCAACAAGTAACAGATTCTCTTCCTACTCCAGGTGATCAGAGTATTCATAATTTTCAGCCGGGTGATTATGTTTTGGTACGCAGTTTAAACAAATTGGCAGCAGTATCAGCCAAGGTCCGAATAAGATTCTTTTGGTAACCAGAATAGCGGTTAAGGTTAAAGGTCAACCACAATGGATCCATGCATCTCGACTTCGATGAGCACCTCCTATGGCAGATGCATTATAGGATAAAGCAGACAGAACATCGAAGGATGGGTAATATTTCTCGCTTCAGATAAATTATTTCATTATCATGAGTATGGATATGGTGTTGTTCTTCTCTTTCTGTTCATGATATATAGCAGGGGAGACATTGGCAGTAATACCAATCCAGGGAAGGACCATGAGATCAGTGAAAAGGATGGAAGATATTCCACAGAAAAATGGAGAGGGATAGGAGACGGAAAGGTCCTGCCTAAGAGAGACATTCGAGTTCGGCTGAACCACGAATAGAAGACATTCTCTTTCTTGGAACTTGTTTGCGTGTGATGTTAATTTTAATTTAAAAAGTTTACAGCCTTCCTAGTCCTAGGGATGTACTAAGGAATAATATTTATGGGTGATGTAATAATTTTATTGAAAGTTATGTATATTTAGCATGTGAGTGGTGTGAATTAGTTTTGTCACACTAGACGACTTTTGGTGATTTTATCCTTAACCGGAAAGGAGTTTTGACCAAGTGATTGTCTAAGTGTGAAGTGTAGAGTAGATTAGCCGCATGATCTTTTACTCACTCTTTGTCAAGTGTGGAGTGGGATTTTGGTTATGCGAGTATAGGTTACAGATGGCTGATAACTCATGCATCATTGATAATTGTGATGGGAATTCAATTTGATTCCATAGTGATTTAAAGGGTGCAGGCTTATTAGACATTTGTAGAGAAGTTTCGCAGGATGCAAGTCACTTAAAATTGATTTACAAATATAGAAAGAGGAAGGAACTGTAAGGCAGATTTTCTGGGTACATGTACAGCTTGTGTCTCTGTAAGGTCAAGAGGTCATGCAGCGAGGCCCCCTCTGAGCAGAATATAGCATGCAGTCCAGACAGTGGGGAGATAGTAAGGAAAATCATGTACAAATAGGGCTTATGTGATTAACGACCACTTCACCTGCTGAACGTTCTAGTGTATCAGTGTACTGACCACTGAAGACCCGTTAAGGAAGCGATTCTGTGCATTCTATGTTTGAACATGTCCAGATACTGTATTTAAGCACTCTTGTAGAGAAAGTCTTCACTCATGCTAGCCACTCTGTTGTGGATTGGTGGCATGATCCGACGTCGAGCTAATAAAACCGAGTCAACCCTTTTTATAATTGTCGTGACTCCTTCCGGCCTGCCTTCTCCAGAATTTACATCTTATCAGAGGGGGAATCCATCGCACAGTTTGTGGCTGTACTGAAACAGTTATCAGAACACTGTGAATTTGGACATTCTCTAAATGACACTGTACGTGATAGGTTAGTGTGTGGCATGCGCAGTGGGGCAATTCAGAAACGCCTTTTGACTGAGAGTAACTTAACTTTGCAAAAAGCAATAGAAGTGAGTACTTCAATGGAAATGGCAAACAAAGATGCACAGCAGCTAAGTACATCAACCCAAGTACATAAGGTGTCTACGGATTTCAGACACAAAACTGTAGGTGGCAAGCCATGCTATCGCTGTGGGAAAACAGGTCACCAAGCAGAGGAGTGTTGGTGCAAAGACTTAGACTGCAGAAGTTGTGGCAAAAAGGGTCACATTGAGCGTGTATGTAAAAACAAAAAGGGACAGTCAACCAGAAATACTGAACAAAGGAAAAGTGATTTCAGGAAGTACAAAAAGAGAGTGCACAAACTGGATCACGCAGAGGAAGACCAAAGTGACACCCCACCTGAAGGGGAAGAGTCTTTGCATGTTTTGTCTTTTTCAGATGATGGGCATGGATACTGGGTTACACCGCTACTGGACGGAAAGGCAGTACGGATGCAAGTGGACACAGGAGCAGCTGTATCTTTGGTGTCTGAGGTTGTATACAAGGAGAAACTACATCACCTCACGCCACAGCCAACGAAGATCACCCTGAAAACGTACACTGGTGAGACTGTACCAGTGAGAGGAATCGTGACTGTAACAGTGAAGCTCAACAAACAGAAGGTAAAGCTACCACTCTACATTGTGAAGGGCAGTCAGCCAGCTTTGCTAGGACGCACGTGGCTGGAAAAGATCAAATTAAACTGGCAGGAAATTCATATGGTTGCAAAAGTTGAGGACATAAACCTACAACGAATATTGAGAAAACATGCTGAAGTGTTCAAGGGAGAACTTGGAAGTATGAAGGACATGACAGTTAAATTGACAGTGAAACCAAACAGCAAGCCCAAATTCTTCAAAGCCAGGCCTGTCCCATACGCCATAAAGCCAAAAGTTGAAGCTGAACTAGACAAACTAGTCAAGAGTGAAGTACTGGACCCAGTAAGTGTTAGTGAATGGGCTACACCCGTTGTTCCAGTCATGAAGAAAGACGGATCCATCAGACTTTGTGGCGACTTCAAAGTTACGGTTAATCCTGTCTTGACAGCTGAACAATATCCATTACCCCTCATTGACGATCTGTTTGCTGGTTTAGCTGGAGGACAGAAATTCAGTAAGATTGACTTATATCAGGCCTATCTTCAGATGCATGTTGACGAAGAGTCACAAGAACTGTTGACCATAGTGACTCACAAAGGACTGTTCAGGTACCGGAGGCTTCCCTTTGGGATCACCTCAGCCCCGGCCTTGTTCCAGAGAGCTATGGACCAGATACTGAGTGGGCTCACCGGTGTCCAGTGTTACCTCGATGACCTTCTCATCACAGGTAAAAACGAACAGGAGCACCTAAGAAACCTTGACGCCGCTCTACAGAGACTGGAGGACTACGGACTGCGGGTCCGGACGGACAAATGTGAGTTTTTCCAGTCTTCAGTTGAGTACCTGGGGCACATTATCGACGGTGCTGGGCTGCACAAGGCACCATCTAAGGTAAAAGCTGTTGAGGAAGCTCCATCCCCCCAAAATGTGAGTCAGCTGCGATCATTCTTGGGACTACTGACGTACTACGCAAAGTTTGTGCCGAACCTAGCAAACATGCTAAAACCACTGCATGAACTTTTGAACAACACCACCCGGTGGAAGTGGTCAGACAGATGTGAGAAAGCTTTTAAGGAAGCTAAAAGAGCCTTAGTCCATTCAGAAGCCCTCACTCACTTCAACCCCGACTTGCCACTACAGTTAGCGTGTGACGCATCGCCTTATGGTGTTGGTGCTGTGATCTCACACATAATGCCATCAGGGGAAGAAAGGGCAATTGCTTTCGCATCACGGACTTTAAGCAAAGCACAGAGCAATTATGCACAGATAGAGCGTGAAGCACTCTCTGTAATTTTCGGAGTAAAGAAATTCCACCAGTTTCTGTTCGGAAAACGATTCACGCTGCTCACAGACCATAGACCACTCACCTCCATCTTTGGTCCCCACACTGGAATTCCATCGCTCGCAGCCAACCGCATGCAGCGATGGGCCTTACTGTTGTCTGCTCACCAGTATGACATCAAGTACAGAAGAGCTGAGCAGCACTGTAATGCAGACGGCCTCTCAAGGCTTCCCTTACCTGTCTCACACACGAAGCACTCCCAGGCTGAAATCTTCTGAAGTTCACCCACACTGACCCTCTAATGTCTGAGGTCATGGACATTGTCACTCATGGGAGAGAAGGAGAGCTGTCAGACAGCCTAAAGCCTTACCTGGTGAGGAGGAACAAGCTCACAGTTCAGGCTGGATGCTTGTTATGGGGTTTTCGAGTCATCATCCCGCCGCCACTGAGAAGGCAGGTGCTTGAGGAACTCCATTCAGGGCACTGTGGCATGGTGCGAATGAAGGAGATTGCGCGCAGCTACTTTTGGTGGCCAGGCTTAGACGCAGCTATCGAAGACAAGGCCAAGTCATGTTCTGCATGTCAAAAGATGAGAAACATGCCTCAGCTAGCGCCACTACACCTATGGGACTTCCCAGAGGAGCCTTGGCAGAGAGTCCACATAGACTTTGCAGGTCCACTGGAGGATCGTATGTTCTTAGTCGTAGTTGACGCACACAGCAAATGGCCAGAGGTCACCATAATGAAGAGCACTTCATCAGAGAGAACCATCGAAGAGCTAAGGTCCATCTTCAGTCGCTTTGGATTGCCCACGCAACTCGTTAGCGATAATGGCCTGCAACTGGTGTCTGGAGAGTTCCAGTCATTCATGGAAGCAAACGGAATCCAGCACATCAAGGCAGCTCCCTATCATCCTGCCACAAATGGCCTAGCGGAAAGATTTGTGCAGACAATGAAGCAAGCTCTAAAATCATCACAAGGAAACGGATCGCTCAACAAGCGCCTGAGCACCTTCCTGTTGACCTACAGAAACACCCCCCATACTACAACCAAAGTGGCCTCTTCGTTGGCCATGATGAAAAGGCAACTGCGCACACGACTCGACCTTCTGAGACCACTGAAGACTAAGCAGGTCGTACAGACGCAACAAAGAGCACAGGTGGAGAGACGGAGCAAAACAAAAGACAGAAGCTTCAGAGCTGAAGAGAGAGTTCTTGCTCGGAACTACTGTAAAGGTCCAAAGTGGATACAAGCAACAGTTGTCGCACAAACAGGCCCTGTGTCCTACACAGTTCTAACACCAGAGGACATCATCTGGAGGAGACACGTGGATCAACTGTTGCCAGGAACCAACCTCAGTGATGACTCAGGTCAAATGGCAAACCCAGAACAGCTACTGGAGCCATTCTATGGGTTTGAGCCATCATCTGAACACCCACTGCAGCAACCTAGAAAGATGGAAAGTGTTCCCTACTCACCTGAAACAATGGGTGTGCCTACTCAGGGTACTGATGCACCCCAGTCTGGGCATACACCATCACCACTCAGACTCAGAGACAGTGGGACTGTAGACTTACCTGTACATCGTCATTACCCCACAAGAGAACGACAACCCCCTGATAGATTGAACCTGTAGTCTAGAGACTAACCTCCAACAGTGGGGCAGAATACACCCCAAGGTTAAGTCTGGGAATTGAGGCAGTCTACCCTCTTTCCCTAGTTCAGGAAATGTTATTTTGTTAATTGGGTAAATGTTATTTTATAACATTGTTACAAGTAAAAGGGACTGTTTTATTCAAATGAAAAGAAAGTTTCTTAAAGGTTTAAGACTGTTAGAAGAGAATAATAAATACAGTGAATATTACTTTTACTTATGGGGATTTAAAAGTAAAGGGGGAGGAATGTTGTGTATCGATATTCAATTAAGTTTGTTCCCTCGGAGCATCCGTAATGCCCCACTGTTAACCTGCGTTGAATGCTGGGTATCTTTGTCCTAGAAAACTTACAGTAAAAGAATACAGGTTATTTCCATCACGGTCTCCTGTCCGATCATCATTTAGTTGTATTGAGTATTGAGTGTGCTATACAACATGTTGTCAATACTGTCAATTAAAAGTCGAAACATTTTACTTACAAAGCATTTGTTTGTAGGAGTAACGGTAAAGCCAGATGTGAGGAAGGAGGAGTAGGACAAGCAAGAGCTGAGGAGAAGGTCTCAGGAGATGAAGAATCCACAGAGCAATGCTTCACAATTCCCTTTATACCCAAGAACAACCAATTAGACCACATCTTGACCCTTACTTATCAACATATGACTAGCAATGCTACAGTACGTTACACAATGAGCCAGGGACAAACACAAGCGTCTCCGGCCTTACATCATTGGATGTGAACTTCCCTCCCCTCAGGACATCTATACCAGGCGGTGTGTGGAAAAAGTTTGGAGGATCATAAGAGACTCCAGCCACCCGAGCCATGGGCTTCTGTCACTGCAGAAATAGTATAGCATCAGGTTGGCGGTATCGCAGCATCAGGACCCGCACCAGCCGATTACATGACCGGTCTCCCAGCATGCGCAACCCGCCCTCTCCAGAGGATTCAGAACGCAGCGGCCCGCCTGGTCTTCAATCTACCCAGACGCTCCCATGTTACCCCGCTCCTCATCTCTGATCCTCCTGATCTCCCTCCACTGGCTTCCCATCATGGCCCGTATCAGATTCAAGACCCTGGTACTGATCTTCCAAGCAGTGAACGGGACTGCTCCCGACTACATCAAGTCTCTCCTCCAGCCTTACACCCCCACCCGCCACCTACGGTCGTCTTCTGACAACCGTCTGGTGGTCCCACCTCTCAAGAGCGCCCGCTCCCAACTCAAGCTCTTCTCCTGTCTGGCCCCCCAATGGTGGAATCACCTCCTCACCTCCATCAGAGACACTGACTGTCTCCCCACCTTCAAGAAAAGGCTTAAGACACACTTGTTCCGGGAGAACAACGGTACTTAGGAATGATTTGCTGGACCTGATGTTAGCTTCCTTCAGGAACACAATGACTCTTACTGAGGGACTTGTTGCTCTTGTTGGTTAGTTGTAACTGATTTAACTTCTTGTACTCGCTGTGAATTATATGATATTATTGTTGCTTGCTTTTTTCTACAGGTACACTCTTGCACTTTTAAGGTTCATGTTGTTTAATTTGTAACTTGTTTAATTACATCCTCTTTCTGGTTCTCCTTATTTGCCACTTATCTCCACTTATTTGCTTTTCACAATGTATGCTTCATGTTTGGCTACTCGCAATGTTTTGGGGCTATCTCGTTGTTATGATCAGGGACCTATGCTCTTTTGTAAAGCTCTCTCTTGGAAGTCGCTTTGGATAAAAGCGTCTGCTAAATGAATAAATGTAAATGTAAATAACACTTTCTTCCTCCAAGCAATCAAACTTCTGAACTCTTGACCGCTCACGATACATACCTATATACTGTATATCTGCACCGTATTTATCAGCCTCAGGCTGAGTTCACATTCTATACTGCTCTAATAACATAGTGGCAAATGACTATAAACCGACAGCTACATGTCACCACGCCACTTTTGTTTATCTCCTGTATTTTGTACATTGTGTTGTGTAACAATGAGTAACTTGCGTTAAGTGTAATTGATAATCCAAGGTAATTGTTATACTGCTATGTTGCCTGGAACGGCAGTATATGGTTGAGTGACAATAAAAGGATTTGATTTTGATGAAGATGGCCATCATTCTCACATGAACCCATAGTTAAGGTTTGCTCTTCATTAGTTTGTGATTAGCATGCATCATTAGTTCATATATAAGTGAGTATTAATGCAAGTTTTAATGCATGTAATGTTACTGTAAAGTGTTACCCGAAAAGGAGCACATTGTAAACACAACGGATTTCTTAGCAACCTATTGTGATGTCATACTGTAGAATTAGAACACAGTCAGGAAAGTCTGGTCAAATGAGTCAATCTTGTCAGTCACCTGCGATACACACCAGCGATATACTCCTGCATATTTACTACTGTTTGTATAGCTCTCGTCGTCCTGTTGCATTCTTGCACACTCCTATTGATTTCATATCAATATTCTACTTCAAAGATCCTTCCAAGGTATGCACTTTAATTGTATTGAAATATTTGTAAAGGGTCGATTCTACTCATTGAAGAAGTTGATGATTTTATAAATGTGATTGGAGAGTGGTGAACACATCCCTGTTGAGCTGTTTTGCTTGGTAAAGGTCAGCAGTATCCAAGTAACCTCCATATCCTCCTGGATCTAATCCATTTCCTGTGGTATCCATGTTCCCTCAGAGTGATCATGGACTCCATGTCCAACCACACTCTCCTCTGGGTGCAGTCCTACCTTGATGAGCAGGTAGGCTCAACACTCACCACACCATACAACTGGCCTGCACCTACAGTAGCCAATCAGATGAGGTGTGTGTCTCAGCTCAGAGGTTTCACCGCTAATAATTGGTCTGTCTCCAGCGCCAGCTCATCGGGGAGTTCCTGAGTCTTCAGAAGCAGGGGGGGATCCCCTCTGACATCAGTATCCACCTCATGAGGGGATGGATCCTGTCTAATGCCAGGACCGCCTTCCTGAACAGGTGGGTAGTCACACTGATCACCTTCACCACTTGGTAGAATGATTGACTATTACACTCACAAACAAACTCTCACACACACACACTGACACACAGTCATTCACACTCTCTCTCTTTCATACATCTTAACGTGCTGATAATAAATTCAGTGTGTTGTTTAGATTTCAGGAAATGGTGGAAGGGAACCCTCTCCACTTCATGGAGTTGGTGAGGAACAGATTACCTTTCATTAACTAACTGACTAACTAACCAACTGACAAGCTAACTAACTAACTACAGATATGAAGACACATTCAAAATAGTCATTTTCTCTTTGAAAATGAGCAATTCATGAGCAAAGTTGAAGTTGTATTGCTCATGCTGAAGCCAGCCTGCTCTTGTCCACACAGATGTGGAAGGTGAAGGCCTACCACAGGCTCAGAGAGCTTGAGCAGGGAGTTCTACGAGAGCTTCATACGCAGGCATGCGAGTCCTCTCCGTTCTCCAGCCAGGTAGAGTCACGTGCTTTAATCTCTGATACACTCTACTGCCATCACAGTGGTCTGTGGGCTTGTTTAGGTCTCAGTATGTAAGCTGATGCTTCATGTTTCTCCAGCTGCCAGCCTGCACCACTCTGATGAGTGGTGACACAGGGCACTTCACCCACACCACCCTCCAGAGGGCCCTCTCTGACATGAGCTCCAGGGTGAGGAGAGCAGAGACCCAGACCAGGAGGATGCCCAGACAGGTCGTGGTGCACAGCCAGACCATCAAGCACATCATCTCCCAGGTGCTTCTCCAGGTCAACCACCAGGCCTTTCAGCAAGGGCTCTGTCCGCAGACAAGCTCTCTCGTCCTCGACACCCAGGAACGCCTCTGGTGCTTCCCCTGGGTCCAGGTGACCGAGGAGAAGCAGATGGCCAACACTCTCCTGCAGTCCTCTGCTGCCTACCAGGTGGCCAAGGCGGTCATGGAGAGGCTGGAGCAGGTGTTAGCCCCAAGGCCTGTGCTGGCAAGAGCACTGGCTAGCGGCTCCAACATCTTGTCTCGCTACCTGGTTCATCTGGTGGCTCTGAGCATCGCCCAGCTGGTCCCCGATCAGCTGTTGGCCAACCAGGAGGAGAGACTGATCAGCCAGAGAGCGGCTGCCTCCCATCCTCTCCCTCCCAAGTTCCTCATCAGCAGAGAGCTGGTGGAGGACTTCCTGGTCAGCTTCCTCCTGAAGCTCCACCCTCTGAATGGCCGTGGTGTGAAGCAGCTGAGCCAGCAGGAACTGCTCGCCATGACCATCAGGATGACTGCTGTCACCCTGGCAACCCTGGAGAGAGTCCCCGGTGTCTCCGTGGACCAGAAGCTTCCTGCCCCCCTCTGCAACATGAGGCGCACCGTGCTTCAACTGCAGAGCGTCATGGTGGAGAAGTTTGGCACCGTCATCGAGGTCAAGAAACTGGTAGGTTTGAAAGACCCTGCCGTTCTGACCGCCGTCCCTCAGTGTGTCATGGAGGGAGTGCTGAGGCTGTACCAGTCCCTTGATGAGGCCGGCCCTGCTGGTGTCCCCGTCCCCTGTGGAGAGACAGCCAAGGCTGTGGAGGAATCCATGAAGGACAAGCTCTTCTGTCAGCATCTTCCTGAGGCACTGAAGAAGACCCTGTTCCAGCAGTACGGAACGTGGATTCGTCACACGGCGACGTTCCAGCAGGCCTTTCCCAAGATGACCGACCAGGATGTCATGGACTACCGGTGCAAGGTTCTGAAGCCACGCCTCTCCAACAGAGATGTGGTGTGGGTGGAACACAGGTACCTTGTTTGTGATGAGAAGGAGGAGGAGGAGGAGGAGGAGAGGAAGGTGCGTCCAGCCAGCACTCTGATGGAGAACCACCTAGCCCTGGACTGCAGCCTTGCTGCCTTTCATAGGCAGTTCCCCCTGGCTGACTTCTTTGAAGATGTCACACCTGACCAAGGTGACGTCTCCAAGGTTGACCGAGGTGTGGAGAAGCCTTCAGCTAAGGTAAGATAAGATCAACTTTTTTAGCCTTTGCTATTGAGAATATTGTCTATTCATGTAGATAAACCTCTTATTCTATTGTTTCAGTATATACATCAGATTGTCTTAGACGATGTACCGATACCTCTACAGGTTCGAGACCAGAAGTTGGCCATCAGAGCGGCCCGTCGCTTTGGGCCCCTCGTACCTCCAGCCCAACCATGGGCAGGGGATTGTCCTGAGGTTCTGCCAACCACACCAGAGAACCAATGGCTGAAGACCACACCCCTGGACCACAAAGAGAAGCCTATCATAGCCCTTGGCCAGAAGGCCGAGCCTCTGGTCCAGGTGTCAATAGTCAGAAAGGTTTGAACTGGTCTTTTGTACTCTGTACAGGATATCGTTTAATAAACTGCAAGTGCACAAGAAGGCAAAATAAGGCAAACATACCTTAAAGATTCCTTCCCCTTGCAGGTACTGACTGGTGTGTTTGAGCACCACTGTTGGCCCTGGCCCACAGCCGAACGCAAGGAGCAGCAGGACTTTCATGAAGAGCTGGTGGAGCACACTCACCTCCTGCTGCAGAGGGAGGCAGAGAGGTACAGACACAACCGTGTCTTCTTAAACACCCTGCGGCGTTTCACCCAACCAGAGGAGGAGACCACATTTTGCCGGGCAATAGCCTGGTCCATGAGAGAGGAAGACTCCAGCTTCTTACCCACCATGAAGCTGAACAGAGCCAACCTGCTAAAGATTCCACAGCTAGCTGTAATCTTCTGCAGCATGGTCGCTGCCAAGCTGATGGCCAACTTGAAGCCCTCTGTCCACTTCGCTAGCGGCACCAAGAAGGGAGACGACACTCCCTACTGCATCAACCTCCCTGTCAAGAGAGAGGCCAGCTCAGACAGGCCCCAAACCAGGCTGGAGATACGTGTGGAGAAGCACAGGAGAGACACCCTGGAGGAACTCCGCACCCCTGTTGTGAAGGTAAGCTGACTGAGCAACACACACACAAACACACACACACTCTCAGACACATAGACACACACCCATACACACCTTGGGCTCGTTGTGTCTCTGGACAGGACCGTGAGTACTGGGGGAAGCGCCTCCACGACCTCTACACCGAGAACGGGGCCCTGCCCAAGGAGCTCCAGGAGCTGGGGAAGACGTTCGGCTACTCTCCTAAAGACCCCCGAAGGAAGAGGAAGAGCTGCACAGCCTGGCTATGCTGCTTGTTCAGGCGCAAGTAAAGGACATGATCTCCTATATCGGAGAAGAGTATCTACACTTGTAGTAGATCATTCTAAACACCAATGACATACACTGAAGATGCCTTTACTATGGCACAACATATGCAGTTGTTGTAGAGAATCTAATATTGAAGTGAATCTTCTACTTCCTAATGTCCTTTACATCTGAAAATTCATCTCCTAATGAAGGAGATTGTCTCCTATTGGAGGAAAGTGTCTACAATTGTTGTAGATAAGATACTATAGAATCTCCAATGCACAATTGTTTTTCAATCTCCCTTTTCATGTTCTATTTGATTCAATAAAATATTATAATGTATGAGTGTAGCGTGACATTTTGGGTTGCTTCATGTGGAAATGGTGGTACATATTTATCTATAATTCACCCATACCAGTGAAATAATATACATTTACATTTAGTCATTTAGCAGGCGCTCTTATCCAGAGCGACTTACAGTAAGTACAGGGACATTCCCCCGAGGCAAGTAGGGTGAAGTGCCTTGCCCAAGGACACAACATCAGTTGGCATGACCGGGAATCGAACTGGCAACCTTCAGATTACTAGTCCGATTCCCTCACCGCTCAGCCACCTGACTCCCTATATACACTGACCTGTAGTGTGCTAGTATAGTGAGGCTACGCTGTCCTCTAGTACAGAACACTGACCTATAGTATGCTAGTACAATAGGGCTAAGGTGGGAGGTCTGTTATTATAGCTTAACAGAGTTGCTCCGCGCAGAGGTCAGACATAAAGACGTAAATTCCTCCCCTTGACCTGGAAAACAGGTTGTGAATCTTCCACTGAATCTGTATTTTCACAATTCATAGATTAGAAATGTGTCTTCACATAACGGTTGGTCTTCAAAGTAAAACAAGATTTATTCATGTAGAAGGTCTAGGCAACAAAAGACCGAAGCAACCTCATCATGTAGGATACGAAGAGGAAACAGACTGTGAATTCTAATTTGGTCAAACAGAATTTTACAGGAACACAAAGAAGAGTTATAAAATGATGACTTGTTATGGCTTTGTGGAGTCCAGGGTGTACATCGCAGCAGGACCCTGGAGAGCTGGATATAGAGACTCCATACAATATCACAGGTTCACGTGACAATAGAAGCATTTGTGGACCCCCATGTTTTTTCTTTTTTTCAATTTCACATAAAGACCCGAAAGAAAAGTTGAGCCTCCCACTCCCAAGGGGTTCTTCCAGTTTTTTTCTTAATGACTTTTCCTGGGAGTTTTTCCTTGTCTTCCTTGAGGGTTTAGCTTGGCTGAGGGGCAGTTGTGTGAGCATATGTGAGAAGCCTTCTCATCAGTGTATCATTCTACGCTCAATAAGGAGGATCAATGTACATTATGAAAGTAATCCAGAGTCATCCAATGATGTTTGTGTATGCAGGTGCATAATGGCAAATTATATAAACAA
Organism: Osmerus mordax; assembly: GCF_038355195.1. Classification (NCBI taxonomy): domain Eukaryota; kingdom Metazoa; phylum Chordata; class Actinopteri; order Osmeriformes; family Osmeridae; genus Osmerus; species Osmerus mordax. Next base: position 2,711,385 of record NC_090050.1, on the reverse strand, counting down.
TTGGAAAATATACTCGTTTAATTCATATTCTTTCTTACAGAGCATGTTTGATTTAGTTTACCCCTGACACATTAACATAAACATGTACTAACATGTACTTAAGAGACACTGTGTTCTCAGCTCACCCCTGTACTCCCTGTACACACATGTTGGTGTGGCAACACATAGCTCCAGTACCATCGTTAAATTTGCTGATGATACGACAGTGGTAGGTCTGATCACCGACGACAATGAATCCACCTACAGAGAGGAGGTGCACACACTGACACGCTGGTGTCAGGAGCACATCCTCTCCCTCAACACCAGTAAGACCAAAGAGCTTGCCGTGGACTTCAGGAGAAAAGACAGAGAACACGGACCCATCACCATCGATGGTGCATCGGTGGAGAGCGTCAACATCTTCAAGTTCCTTGCTGTTCACGTCCATGAGGAACATGGGGGGTCAGATGGCTGAGAAGTTAGGGAATCGGGCTTTTAATCAGAAGGTTGCCGGTTCGATTCCCGGTCGTGCAAATTGACGTTGTGTCCTTGGGCAAGGCACCTACTTGCCTCAGGGGAATGTCCCTGTACTTACTGTAAGTCGCTCTGGATAAGAGCGTCTGCTAAATGACTAAATGTAAATGTAACTCACAAGGTCCGTTCACACCGAGGCCATTGTGAAGAAGGCACACCAGCGCCTCTTCTTCCTGAGACGGCGGAGGAATGAATCGTCACATCTTCACACGGTTCTACACCAGCACTGTGGAGAGCATCCTGACTGGCTGCATCACTACCTGGTACGGCAACAGCTCTGCCCTCAACTACAAAGCCCTGCAAAGGGTTGTGCGAACTGCCATTGTGACACATCAATGTAGGGGGTTTCATTATTGGCCAAACAACCACAACTATTCCCTTATGGTTTAAAGGAAGAGGGGAAACTGAACAGTGTATTAACATTAACCTAATGATGCCAATACCAATGGCATTATAGTTATTTGAGTTTATGGGTTCAATTAGAGCAAGAATGGTCAGCGGGTCCTTTCAAATACGGCTCCTGCCTTAATTTAATATCTTTGTCGTCCAATCGCCGATTTTATTTCTGCAAAACTGCTAGATATTCATGACAATATAAGCTAAAAGCACATCTAATTGATTAAGGGGTTACTTGGGTGAATAATACATGTATCGTCATCATCGTCATCCATCTTTAGCCTAAGCAGAGCCAGAGGGGCTCCATGGGAGATATTCTACAGTGTTAGATTTACTGCTTCAAATTGAAAACTGAGACGATATTTCGAGTAAAGGCTTAGGAGTAAAGGTTTCTTAATATGTGTGGTCGATACTGTCAATTAAAAGTCGAAACATTTTACTTACAAAGCATTTGTTTGTAGGAGTAACGGTAAAGCCAGATGTGAGGAAGGAGGAGTAGGACAAGCAAGAGCTGAGGAGAAGGTCTCAGGAGATGAAGAATCCACAGAGCAATGCTTCACAATTCCCTTTATACCCAAGAACAACCAATTAGACCACATCTTGACCCTTACTTATCAACATATGACTAGCAATGCTACAGTACGTTACACAATGAGCCAGGGACAAACACAAGCGTCTCCGGCCTTACATCATTGGATGTGAACTTCCCTCCCCTCAGGACATCTATACCAGGCGGTGTGTGGAAAAAGTTTGGAGGATCATAAGAGACTCCAGCCACCCGAGCCATGGGCTTCTGTCACTGCAGAAATAGTATAGCATCAGGTTGGCGGTATCGCAGCATCAGGACCCGCACCAGCCGATTACATGACCGGTGTCCCAGCATGCGCAACCCGCCCTCTCCAGAGGATTCAGAACGCAGCGGCCCGCCTGGTCTTCAATCTACCCAGACGCTCCCATGTTACCCCGCTCCTCATCTCCCTCCACTGGCTTCCCATCATGGCCCGTATCAGATTCAAGACCCTGGTACTGATCTTCCAAGCAGTGAACGGGACTGCTCCCGACTACATCAAGTCTCTCCTCCAGCCTTACACCCCCACCCGCCACCTACGGTCGTCTTCTGACAACCGTCTGGTGGTCCCACCTCTCAAGAGCGCCCGCTCCCAACCCAAGCTCTTCTCCTGTCTGGCCCCCCAATGGTGGAATCACCTCCTCACCTCCATCAGAGACACTGACTGTCTCCCCACCTTCAAGAAAAGGCTTAAGACACACTTGTTCCGGGAGTACAACGGTACTTAGGAATGATTTGCTGGACCTGATGTTAGCTTCCTTCAGGAACACAATGACTCTTACTGAGGGACTTGTTGCTCTTGTTGGTTAGTTGTAACTGATTTAACTTCTTGTACTCGCTGTGAATTATATGATATTATTGTTGCTTGCTTTTTTCTACAGGTACACTCTTGCACTTTTAAGGTTCATGTTGTTTCATTTGTAACTTGTTTAATTACATCCTCTTATGGTTCTCCCCATTGGCACTTATTTGCTTTTCACAATGTATGCTTCATGTTTGGCTACTCGCAATGTTTTGGGGCTATCTCGTTGTTATGATCAGTGACCTATGCTTTTTTGTAAAGCTCTCTCTTGGAAGTCGCTTTGGATAAAAGTGTCTGCTAAATGAATAAATGTAAATAACACTTTCTTCCTCCAAGCAATCAAACTTCTGAACTCTTGATCGCTCACGATACATACCTATATACTGTATATCTGCACCGTATTTATCAGCCTCAGGCTGAGTTCACATTCTATACTGCTCTAATAACATAGTGGCAAATGACTATAAACCGACAGCTACATGTCACCACGCCACTTTTGTTTATCTCCTGTATTTTGTACATTGTGTTGTGTAACAGATGTGTAACTTGCGTTAAGTGTAAATGATAATCTAAGGTAATTGCTATACTGCTATGTTGCCTGGAACGGCAGTATATGGTTGAGTGACAATAAAAGGATTTGATTTTGATGAAGATGGCCATCATTCTCACATGAACCCATAGTTAAGGTTTGCTCTTCATTAGTTTGTGATTAGCATGCATCATTAGTTCATATATAAGTGAGTATTAATGCAAGTTTTAATGCATGTAATGTTACTGTAAAGTGTTACCCGAAAAGGAGCACATTGTAAACACAACGGATTTCTTAGCAACCTATTGTGATGTCATACTGTAGAATTAGAACACAGTCAGGAAAGTCTGGTCAAATGAGTCAATCTTGTCAGTCACCTGCGATACACACCAGCGATATACTCCTGCATATTTACTACTGTTTGTATAGCTCTCGTCGTCCTGTTGCATTCTTGCACACTCCTATTGATTTCATATCAATATTCTACTTCAAAGATCCTTCCAAGGTATGCACTTTAATTGTATTGAAATATTTGTAAAGGGTCGATTCTACTCATTGAAGAAGTTGATGATTTTATAAATGTGATTGGAGAGTGGTGAACACATCCCTGTTGAGCTGTTTTGCTTGGTAAAGGTCAGCAGTATCCAAGTAACCTCCATATCCTCCTGGATCTAATCCATTTCCTGTGGTATCCATGTTCCCTCAGAGTGATCATGGACTCCATGTCCAACCACACTCTCCTCTGGGTGCAGTCCTACCTTGATGAGCAGGTAGGCACAACACTCACCACACCATACAACTGGCCTGCACCTGCAGTAGCCAATCAGATGAGGTGTGTGTCTCAGCTCAGAGGTTTCACCGCTAATAATTGGTCTGTCTCCAGCGCCAGCTCATCGGGGAGTTCCTGAGTCTTCAGAAGCAGGGGGGGATCCCCTCTGACATCAGTATCCACCTCATGAGGGGATGGATCCTGTCTAATGCCAGGACCGCCTTCCTGAACAGGTGGGTAGTCACACTGATCACCTTCACCACTTGGTAGAATGATTGACTATTACACTCACAAACAAACTCTCACACACACACACTGACACACAGTCATTCACACTCTCTCTCTTTCATACATCTTAACGTGCTGATAATAAATTCAGTGTGTTGTTTAGATTTCAGGAAATGGTGGAAGGGAACCCTCTCCACTTCATGGAGTTGGTGAGGAACAGATTACCTTTCATTAACTAACTGACTAACTAACCAACTGACAAGCTAACTAACTAACTACAGATATGAAGACACATTCAAAATAGTCATTTTCTCTTTGAAAATGAGCAATTCATGAGCAAAGTTGAAGCTGTATTGCTCATGCTGAAGCCAGCCTGCTCTTGTCCACACAGATGTGGAAGGTGAAGGCCTACCACAGGCTCAGAGAGCTTGAGCAGGGAGTTCTACGAGAGCTTCATACGCAGGCATGCGAGTCCTCTCCGTTCTCCAGCCAGGTAGAGTCACGTGCTTTAATCTCTGATACACTCTACTGCCATCACAGTGGTCTGTGGGCTTGTTTAGGTCTCAGTATGTAAGCTGATGCTTCATGTTTCTCCAGCTGCCAGCCTGCACCACTCTGATGAGTGGTGACACAGGGCACTTCACCCACACCACCCTCCAGAGGGCCCTCTCTGACATGAGCTCCAGGGTGAGGAGAGCAGAGACCCAGACCAGGAGGATGCCCAGACAGGTCGTGGTGCACAGCCAGACCATCAAGCACATCATCTCCCAGGTGCTTCTCCAGGTCAACCACCAGGCCTTTCAGCAAGGGCTCTGTCCGCAGACAAGCTCTCTCGTCCTCGACACCCAGGAACGCCTCTGGTGCTTCCCCTGGGTCCAGGTGACCGAGGAGAAGCAGATGGCCAACACTCTCCTGCAGTCCTCTGCTGCCTACCAGGTGGCCAAGGCGGTCGTGGAGAGGCTGGAGCAGGTGTTAGCCCCAAGGCCTGTGCTGGCAAGAGCATTGGCTAGCGGCTCCAACATCTTGTCTCGCTACCTGGTTCATCTGGTGGCTCTGAGCATCGCCCAGCTGGTCCCCGATCAGCTGTCGGCCAACCAGGAGGAGAGACTGATCAGCCAGAGAGCGGCTGCCTCCCATCCTCTCCCTCCCAAGTTCCTCATCAGCAGAGAGCTGGTGGAGGACTTCCTGGTCAGCTTCCTCCTGAAGCTCCACCCTCTGAATGGCCGTGGTGTGAAGCAGCTGAGCCAGCAGGAACTGCTCGCCATGACCATCAGGATGACTGCTGTCACCCTGGCAACCCTGGAGAGAGTCCCCGGTGTCTCCGTGGACCAGAAGCTTCCTGCCCCCCTCTGCAACATGAGGCGCACCGTGCTTCAACTGCAGAGCGTCATGGTGGAGAAGTTTGGCACCGTCATCGAGGTCAAGAAACTGGTAGGTTTGAAAGACCCTGCCGTTCTGACCGCCGTCCCTCAGTGTGTCATGGAGGGAGTGCTGAGGCTGTACCAGTCCCTTGATGAGGCCGGCCCTGCTGGTGTCCCCGTCCCCTGTGGAGAGACAGCCAAGGCTGTGGAGGAATCCATGAAGGACAAGCTCTTCTGTCAGCATCTTCCTGAGGCACTGAAGAAGACCCTGTTCCAGCAGTACGGAACGTGGATTCGTCACACGGCGACGTTCCAGCAGGCCTTTCCCAAGATGACCGACCAGGATGTCATGGACTACCGGTGCAAGGTTCTGAAGCCACGCCTCTCCAACAGAGATGTGGTGTGGGTGGAACACAGGTACCTTGTTTGTGATGAGAAGGAGGAGGAGGAGGAGGAGGAGAGGAAGGTGCGTCCAGCCAGCACTCTGATGGAGAACCACCTAGCCCTGGACTGCAGCCTTGCTGCCTTTCATAGGCAGTTCCCCCTGGCTGACTTCTTTGAAGATGTCACACCTGACCAAGGTGACGTCTCCAAGGTTGACCGAGGTGTGGAGAAGCCTTCAGCTAAGGTAAGATAAGATCAACTTTTTTAGCCTTTGCTATTGAGAATATGGTCTATTCATGTAGATAAACCTCTTATTCTATTGTTTCAGTATATACATCAGATTGTCTTAGACGATGTACCGATACCTCTACAGGTTCGAGACCAGAAGTTGGCCATCAGAGCGGCCCGTCGCTTTGGGCCCCTCGTACCTCCAGCCCAACCATGGGCAGGGGATTGTCCTGAGGTTCTGCCAACCACACCAGAGAACCAATGGCTGAAGACCACACCCCTGGACCACAAAGAGAAGCCTATCATAGCCCTTGGCCAGAAGGCCGAGCCTCTGGTCCAGGTGTCAATAGTCAGAAAGGTTTGAACTGGTCTTTTGTACTCTGTACAGGATATCGTTTAATAAACTGCAAGTGCACAAGGAGGCAAAATAAGGCAAACATACCTTAAAGATTCCTTCCCCTTGCAGGTACTGACTGGTGTGTTTGAGCACCACTGTTGGCCCTGGCCCACAGCCGAACGCAAGGAGCAGCAGGACTTTCATGAAGAGCTGGTGGAGCACACTCACCTCCTGCTGCAGAGGGAGGCAGAGAGGTACAGACACAACCGTGTCTTCTTAAACACCCTGCGGCGTTTCACCCAACCAGAGGAGGAGACCACATTTTGCCGGGCAATAGCCTGGTCCATGAGAGAGGAAGACTCCAGCTTCTTACCCACCATGAAGCTGAACAGAGCCAACCTGCTAAAGATTCCACAGCTAGCTGTAATCTTCTGCAGCATGGTCGCTGCCAAGCTGATGGCCAACTTGAAGCCCTCTGTCCACTTCGCTAGCGGCACCAAGAAGGGAGACGACACTCCCTACTGCATCAACCTCCCTGTCAAGAGAGAGGCCAGCTCAGACAGGCCCCAAACCAGGCTGGAGATACGTGTGGAGAAGCACAGGAGAGACACCCTGGAGGAACTCCGCACCCCTGTTGTGAAGGTAAGCTGACTGAGCAACACACACACAAACACACACACACTCTCAGACACATAGACACACACCCATACACACCTTGGGCTCGTTGTGTCTCTGGACAGGACCGTGAGTACTGGGGGAAGCGCCTCCACGACCTCTACACCGAGAACGGGGCCCTGCCCAAGGAGCTCCAGGAGCTGGGGAAGACGTTCGGCTACTCTCCTAAAGACCCCCGAAGGAAGAGGAAGAGCTGCACAGCCTGGCTATGCTGCTTGTTCAGGCGCAAGTAAAGGACATGATCTCCTATATCGGAGAAGAGTATCTACACTTGTAGTAGATCATTCTAAACACCAATGACATACACTGAAGATGCCTTTACTATGGCACAACATATGCAGTTGTTGTAGAGAATCTAATATTGAAGTGAATCTTCTACTTCCTAATGTCCTTTACATCTGAAAATTCATCTCCTAATGAAGGAGATTGTCTCCTATTGGAGGAAAGTGTCTACAATTGTTGTAGATAAGATACTATAGAATCTCCAATGCACAATTGTTTTTCAATCTCCCTTTTCATGTTCTATTTGATTCAATAAAATATTATAATGTATGAGTGTAGCGTGACATTTTGGGTTGCTTCATGTGGAAATGGTGGTACATATTTATCTATAATTCACCCATACCAGTGAAATAATATACATTTACATTTAGTCATTTAGCAGGCGCTCTTATCCAGAGCGACTTACAGTAAGTACAGGGACATTCCCCCGAGGCAAGTAGGGTGAAGTGCCTTGCCCAAGGACACAACATCAGTTGGCATGACCGGGAATCGAACTGGCAACCTTCAGATTACTAGTCCGATTCCCTCACCGCTCAGCCACCTGACTCCCTATATACACTGACCTGTAGTGTGCTAGTATAGTGAGGCTACGCTGTCCTCTAGTACAGAACACTGACCTATAGTATGCTAGTACAATAGGGCTAAGGTGGGAGGTCTGTTATTATAGCTTAACAGAGTTGCTCCGCGCAGAGGTCAGACATAAAGACGTAAATTCCTCCCCTTGACCTGGAAAACAGGTTGTGAATCTTCCACTGAATCTGTATTTTCACAATTCATAGATTAGAAATGTGTCTTCACATAACGGTTGGTCTTCAAAGTAAAACAAGATTTATTCATGTAGAAGGTCTAGGCAACAAAAGACCGAAGCAACCTCATCATGTAGGATACGAAGAGGAAACAGACTGTGAATTCTAATTTGGTCAAACAGAATTTTACAGGAACACAAAGAAGAGTTATAAAATGATGACTTGTTATGGCTTTGTGGAGTCCAGGGTGTACATCGCAGCAGGACCCTGGAGAGCTGGATATAGAGACTCCATACAATATCACAGGTTCACGTGACAATAGAAGCATTTGTGGACCCCCATGTTTTTTCTTTTTTTCAATTTCACATAAAGACCCGAAAGAAAAGTTGAGCCTCCCACTCCCAAGGGGTTCTTCCAGTTTTTTTCTTAATGACTTTTCCTGGGAGTTTTTCCTTGTCTTCCTTGAGGGTTTAGCTTGGCTGAGGGGCAGTTGTGTGAGCATATGTGAGAAGCCTTCTCATCAGTGTATCATTCTACGCTCAATAAGGAGGATCAATGTACATTATGAAAGTAATCCAGAGTCATCCAATGATGTTTGTGTATGCAGGTGCATAATGGCAAATTATATAAACAATTGGAAAATATACTCGTTTAATTCATATTCTTTCTTACAGAGCATGTTTGATTTAGTTTACCCCTGACACATTAACATAAACATGTACTAACATGTACTTAAGAGACACTGTGTTCTCAGCTCACCCCTGTACTCCCTGTACACACATGTTGGTGTGGCAACACATAGCTCCAGTACCATCGTTAAATTTGCTGATGATACGACAGTGGTAGGTCTGATCACCGACGACAATGAATCCACCTACAGAGAGGAGGTGCACACACTGACACGCTGGTGTCAGGAGCACATCCTCTCCCTCAACACCAGTAAGACCAAAGAGCTTGCCGTGGACTTCAGGAGAAAAGACAGAGAACACGGACCCATCTCCATCGATGGTGCATCGGTGGAGAGCGTCAACATCTTCAAGTTCCTTGCTGTCCACGTCCATGAGGAACATGGGGGGTCAGATGGCTGAGAAGTTAGGGAATCGGGCTTTTAATCAGAAGGTTGCCGGTTCGATTCCCGGTCGTGCTAATTGACGTTGTGTCCTTGGGCAAGGCACCTACTTGCCTCGGGGGAATGTCCCTGTACTTACTGTAAGTCGCTCTGGATAAGAGCGTCTGCTAAATGACTAAATGTAAATGTAACTCACAAGGTCCGTTCACACCGAGGCCATTGTGAAGAAGGCACACCAGCGCCTCTTCTTCCTGAGACGGCGGAGGAATGAATCGTCACATCTTCACACGGTTCTACACCAGCACTGTGGAGAGCATCCTGACTGGCTGCATCACTACCTGGTACGGCAACAGCTCTGCCCTCAACTACAAAGCCCTGCAAAGGGTTGTGCGAACTGCCATTGTGACACATCAATGTAGGGGGTTTCATTATTGGCCAAACAACCACAACTATTCCCTTATGGTTTAAAGGAAGAGGGGAAACTGAACAGTGTATTAACATTAACCTAATGATGCCAATACCAATGGCATTATAGTTATTTGAGTTTATGGGTTCAATTAGAGCAAGAATGGTCAGCGGGTCCTTTCAAATACGGCTCCTGCCTTAATTTAATATCTTTGTCGTCCAATCGCCGATTTTATTTCTGCAAAACTGCTAGATATTCATGACAATATAAGCTAAAAGCACATCTAATTGATTAAGGGGTTACTTGGGTGAATAATACATGTATCGTCATCATCGTCATCCATCTTTAGCCTAAGCAGAGCCAGAGGGGCTCCATGGGAGATATTCTACAGTGTTAGATTTACTGCTTCAAATTGAAAACTGAGACGATATTTCGAGTAAAGGCTTAGGAGTAAAGGTTTCTTAATATGTGTTGTCGATACTGTCAATTAAAAGTCGAAACATTTTACTTACAAAGCATTTGTTTGTAGGAGTAACGGTAAAGCCAGATGTGAGGAAGGAGGAGTAGGACAAGCAAGAGCTGAGGAGAAGGTCTCAGGAGATGAAGAATCCACAGAGCAATGCTTCACAATTCCCTTTATACCCAAGAACAACCAATTAGACCACATCTTGACCCTTACTTATCAACATATGACTAGCAATGCTACAGTACCTTACACAATGAGCCAGGGACAAACACAAGCGTCTCCGGCCTTACATCATTGGATGTGAACTTCCCTCCCCTCAGGACATCTATACCAGGCGGTGTGTGGAAAAAGTTTGGAGGATCATAAGAGACTCCAGCCACCCGAGCCATGGGCTTCTGTCACTGCAGAAATAGTATAGCATCAGGTTGGCGGTATCGCAGCATCAGGACCCGCACCAGCCGATTACATGACCGGTCTCCCAGCATGCGCAACCCGCCCTCTCCAGAGGATTCAGAACGCAGCGGCCCGCCTGGTCTTCAATCTACCCAGACGCTCCCATGTTACCCCGCTCCTCATCTCTGATCCTCCTGATCTCCCTCCACTGGCTTCCCATCATGGCCCGTATCAGATTCAAGACCCTGGTACTGATCTTCCAAGCAGTGAACGGGACTGCTCCCGACTACATCAAGTCTCTCCTCCAGCCTTACACCCCCACCCGCCACCTACGGTCGTCTTCTGACAACCGTCTGGTGGTCCCACCTCTCAAGAGCGCCCGCTCCCAACCCAAGCTCTTCTCCTGTCTGGCCCCCCAATGGTGGAATCACCTCCTCACCTCCATCAGAGACACTGACTGTCTCCCCACCTTCAAGAAAAGGCTTAAGACACACTTGTTCCGGGAGTACAACGGTACTTAGGAATGATTTGCTGGACCTGATGTTAGCTTCCTTCAGGAACACAATGACTCTTACTGAGGGACTTGTTGCTCTTGTTGGTTAGTTGTAACTGATTTAACTTCTTGTACTCGCTGTGAATTATATGATATTATTGTTGCTTGCTTTTTTCTACAGGTACACTCTTGCACTTTTAAGGTTCATGTTGTTTCATTTGTAACTTGTTTAATTACATCCTCTTATGGTTCTCCCCATTGGCACTTATTTGCTTTTCACAATGTATGCTTCATGTTTGGCTACTCGCAATGTTTTGGGGCTATCTCGTTGTTATGATCAGTGACCTATGCTTTTTTGTAAAGCTCTCTCTTGGAAGTCGCTTTGGATAAAAGTGTCTGCTAAATGAATAAATGTAAATAACACTTTCTTCCTCCAAGCAATCAAACTTCTGAACTCTTGATCGCTCACGATACATACCTATATACTGTATATCTGCACCGTATTTATCAGCCTCAGGCTGAGTTCACATTCTATACTGCTCTAATAACATAGTGGCAAATGACTATAAACCGACAGCTACATGTCACCACGCCACTTTTGTTTATCTCCTGTATTTTGTACATTGTGTTGTGTAACAGATGTGTAACTTGCGTTAAGTGTAAATGATAATCTAAGGTAATTGCTATACTGCTATGTTGCCTGGAACGGCAGTATATGGTTGAGTGACAATAAAAGGATTTGATTTTGATGAAGATGGCCATCATTCTCACATGAACCCATAGTTAAGGTTTGCTCTTCATTAGTTTGTGATTAGCATGCATCATTAGTTCATATATAAGTGAGTATTAATGCAAGTTTTAATGCATGTAATGTTACTGTAAAGTGTTACCCGAAAAGGAGCACATTGTAAACACAACGGATTTCTTAGCAACCTATTGTGATGTCATACTGTAGAATTAGAACACAGTCAGGAAAGTCTGGTCAAATGAGTCAATCTTGTCAGTCACCTGCGATACACACCAGCGATATACTCCTGCATATTTACTACTGTTTGTATAGCTCTCGTCGTCCTGTTGCATTCTTGCACACTCCTATTGATTTCATATCAATATTCTACTTCAAAGATCCTTCCAAGGTATGCACTTTAATTGTATTGAAATATTTGTAAAGGGTCGATTCTACTCATTGAAGAAGTTGATGATTTTATAAATGTGATTGGAGAGTGGTGAACACATCCCTGTTGAGCTGTTTTGCTTGGTAAAGGTCAGCAGTATCCAAGTAACCTCCATATCCTCCTGGATTTAATCCATTTCCTGTGGTATCCATGTTCCCTCAGAGTGATCATGGACTCCATGTCCAACCACACTCTCCTCTGGGTGCAGTCCTACCTTGATGAGCAGGTAGGCACAACACTCACCACACCATACAACTGGCCTGCACCTACAGTAGCCAATCAGATGAGGTGTGTGTCTCAGCTCAGAGGTTTCACCGCTAATAATTGGTCTGTCTCCAGCGCCAGCTCATCGGGGAGTTCCTGAGTCTTCAGAAGCAGGGGGGGATCCCCTCTGACATCAGTATCCACCTCATGAGGGGATGGATCCTGTCTAATGCCAGGACCGCCTTCCTGAACAGGTGGGTAGTCACACTGATCACTTTCACCACTTGGTAGAATGATTGACTATTACACTCACAAACAAACTCTGACACACACACACACACTGACACACAGTCATTCACACTCTCTCTCTTTCATACATCTTAACGTGCTGATAATAAATTCAGTGTGTTGTTTAGATTTCAGGAAATGGTGGAAGGGAACCCTCTCCACTTCATGGAGTTGGTGAGGAACAGATTACCTTTCATTAACTAACTGACTAACTAACCAACTGACAAGCTAACTAACTAACTACAGATATGAAGACACATTCAAAATAGTCATTTTCTCTTTGAAAATGAGCAATTCATGAGCAAAGTTGAAGTTGTATTGCTCATGCTGAAGCCAGCCTGCTCTTGTCCACACAGATGTGGAAGGTGAAGGCCTACCACAGGCTCAGAGAGCTTGAGCAGGGAGTTCTACGAGAGCTTCATACGCAGGCATGCGAGTCCTCTCCGTTCTCCAGCCAGGTAGAGTCACGTGCTTTAATCTCTGATACACTCTACTGCCATCACAGTGGTCTGTGGGCTTGTTTAGGTCTCAGTATGTAAGCTGATGCTTCATGTTTCTCCAGCTGCCAGCCTGCACCACTCTGATGAGTGGTGACACAGGGCACTTCACCCACACCACCCTCCAGAGGGCCCTCTCTGACATGAGCTCCAGGGTGAGGAGAGCAGAGACCCAGACCAGGAGGATGCCCAGACAGGTCGTGGTGCACAGCCAGACCATCAAGCACATCATCTCCCAGGTGCTTCTCCAGGTCAACCACCAGGCCTTTCAGCAAGGGCTCTGTCCGCAGACAAGCTCTCTCGTCCTCGACACCCAGGAACGCCTCTGGTGCTTCCCCTGGGTCCAGGTGACCGAGGAGAAGCAGATGGCCAACACTCTCCTGCAGTCCTCTGCTGCCTACCAGGTGGCCAAGGCGGTCGTGGAGAGGCTGGAGCAGGTGTTAGCCCCAAGGCCTGTGCTGGCAAGAGCACTGGCTAGCGGCTCCAACATCTTGTCTCGCTACCTGGTTCATCTGGTGGCTCTGAGCATCGCCCAGCTGGTCCCCGATCAGCTGTCGGCCAACCAGGAGGAGAGACTGATCAGCCAGAGAGCGGCTGCCTCCCATCCTCTCCCTCCCAAGTTCCTCATCAGCAGAGAGCTGGTGGAGGACTTCCTGGTCAGCTTCCTCCTGAAGCTCCACCCTCTGAATGGCCGTGGTGTGAAGCAGCTGAGCCAGCAGGAACTGCTCGCCATGACCATCAGGATGACTGCTGTCACCCTGGCAACCCTGGAGAGAGTCCCCGGTGTCTCCGTGGACCAGAAGCTTCCTGCCCCCCTCTGCAACATGAGGCGCACCGTGCTTCAACTGCAGAGCGTCATGGTGGAGAAGTTTGGCACCGTCATCGAGGTCAAGAAACTGGTAGGTTTGAAAGACCCTGCCGTTCTGACCGCCGTCCCTCAGTGTGTCATGGAGGGAGTGCTGAGGCTGTACCAGTCCCTTGATGAGGCCGGCCCTGCTGGTGTCCCCGTCCCCTGTGGAGAGACAGCCAAGGCTGTGGAGGAATCCATGAAGGACAAGCTCTTCTGTCAGCATCTTCCTGAGGCACTGAAGAAGACCCTGTTCCAGCAGTACGGAACGTGGATTCGTCACACGGCGACGTTCCAGCAGGCCTTTCCCAAGATGACCGACCAGGATGTCATGGACTACCGGTGCAAGGTTCTGAAGCCACGCCTCTCCAACAGAGATGTGGTGTGGGTGGAACACAGGTACCTTGTTTGTGATGAGAAGGAGGAGGAGGAGGAGGAGGAGAGGAAGGTGCGTCCAGCCAGCACTCTGATGGAGAACCACCTAGCCCTGGACTGCAGCCTTGCTGCCTTTCATAGGCAGTTCCCCCTGGCTGACTTCTTTGAAGATGTCACACCTGACCAAGGTGACGTCTCCAAGGTTGACCGAGGTGTGGAGAAGCCTTCAGCTAAGGTAAGATAAGATCAACTTTTTTAGCCTTTGCTATTGAGAATATGGTCTATTCATGTAGATAAACCTCTTATTCTATTGTTTCAGTATATACATCAGATTGTCTTAGACGATGTACCGATACCTCTACAGGTTCGAGACCAGAAGTTGGCCATCAGAGCGGCCCGTCGCTTTGGGCCCCTCGTACCTCCAGCCCAACCATGGGCAGGGGATTGTCCTGAGGTTCTGCCAACCACACCAGAGAACCAATGGCTGAAGACCACACCCCTGGACCACAAAGAGAAGCCTATCATAGCCCTTGGCCAGAAGGCCGAGCCTCTGGTCCAGGTGTCAATAGTCAGAAAGGTTTGAACTGGTCTTTTGTACTCTGTACAGGATATCGTTTAATAAACTGCAAGTGCACAAGGAGGCAAAATAAGGCAAACATACCTTAAAGATTCCTTCCCCTTGCAGGTACTGACTGGTGTGTTTGAGCACCACTGTTGGCCCTGGCCCACAGCCGAACGCAAGGAGCAGCAGGACTTTCATGAAGAGCTGGTGGAGCACACTCACCTCCTGCTGCAGAGGGAGGCAGAGAGGTACAGACACAACCGTGTCTTCTTAAACACCCTGCGGCGTTTCACCCAACCAGAGGAGGAGACCACATTTTGCCGGGCAATAGCCTGGTCCATGAGAGAGGAAGACTCCAGCTTCTTACCCACCATGAAGCTGAACAGAGCCAACCTGCTAAAGATTCCACAGCTAGCTGTAATCTTCTGCAGCATGGTCGCTGCCAAGCTGATGGCCAACTTGAAGCCCTCTGTCCACTTCGCTAGCGGCACCAAGAAGGGAGACGACACTCCCTACTGCATCAACCTCCCTGTCAAGAGAGAGGCCAGCTCAGACAGGCCCCAAACCAGGCTGGAGATACGTGTGGAGAAGCACAGGAGAGACACCCTGGAGGAACTCCGCACCCCTGTTGTGAAGGTAAGCTGACTGAGCAACACACACACAAACACACACACACTCTCAGACACATAGACACACACCCATACACACCTTGGGCTCGTTGTGTCTCTGGACAGGACCGTGAGTACTGGGGGAAGCGCCTCCACGACCTCTACACCGAGAACGGGGCCCTGCCCAAGGAGCTCCAGGAGCTGGGGAAGACGTTCGGCTACTCTCCTAAAGACCCCCGAAGGAAGAGGAAGAGCTGCACAGCCTGGCTATGCTGCTTGTTCAGGCGCAAGTAAAGGACATGATCTCCTATATCGGAGAAGAGTATCTACACTTGTAGTAGATCATTCTAAACACCAATGACATACACTGAAGATGCCTTTACTATGGCACAACATATGCAGTTGTTGTAGAGAATCTAATATTGAAGTGAATCTTCTACTTCCTAATGTCCTTTACATCTGAAAATTCATCTCCTAATGAAGGAGATTGTCTCCTATTGGAGGAAAGTGTCTACAATTGTTGTAGATAAGATACTATAGAATCTCCAATGCACAATTGTTTTTCAATCTCCCTTTTCATGTTCTATTTGATTCAATAAAATATTATAATGTATGAGTGTAGCGTGACATTTTGGGTTGCTTCATGTGGAAATGGTGGTACATATTTATCTATAATTCACCCATACCAGTGAAATAATATACATTTACATTTAGTCATTTAGCAGGCGCTCTTATCCAGAGCGACTTACAGTAAGTACAGGGACATTCCCCCGAGGCAAGTAGGGTGAAGTGCCTTGCCCAAGGACACAACATCAGTTGGCATGACCGGGAATCGAACTGGCAACCTTCAGATTACTAGTCCGATTCCCTCACCGCTCAGCCACCTGACTCCCTATATACACTGACCTGTAGTGTGCTAGTATAGTGAGGCTACGCTGTCCTCTAGTACAGAACACTGACCTATAGTATGCTAGTACAATAGGGCTAAGGTGGGAGGTCTGTTATTATAGCTTAACAGAGTTGCTCCGCGCAGAGGTCAGACATAAAGACGTAAATTCCTCCCCTTGACCTGGAAAACAGGTTGTGAATCTTCCACTGAATCTGTATTTTCACAATTCATAGATTAGAAATGTGTCTTCACATAACGGTTGGTCTTCAAAGTAAAACAAGATTTATTCATGTAGAAGGTCTAGGCAACAAAAGACCGAAGCAACCTCATCATGTAGGATACGAAGAGGAAACAGACTGTGAATTCTAATTTGGTCAAACAGAATTTTACAGGAACACAAAGAAGAGTTATAAAATGATGACTTGTTATGGCTTTGTGGAGTCCAGGGTGTACATCGCAGCAGGACCCTGGAGAGCTGGATATAGAGACTCCATACAATATCACAGGTTCACGTGACAATAGAAGCATTTGTGGACCCCCATGTTTTTTCTTTTTTTCAATTTCACATAAAGACCCGAAAGAAAAGTTGAGCCTCCCACTCCCAAGGGGTTCTTCCAGTTTTTTTCTTAATGACTTTTCCTGGGAGTTTTTCCTTGTCTTCCTTGAGGGTTTAGCTTGGCTGAGGGGCAGTTGTGTGAGCATATGTGAGAAGCCTTCTCATCAGTGTATCATTCTACGCTCAATAAGGAGGATCAATGTACATTATGAAAGTAATCCAGAGTCATCCAATGATGTTTGTGTATGCAGGTGCATAATGGCAAATTATATAAACAATTGGAAAATATACTCGTTTAATTCATATTCTTTCTTACAGAGCATGTTTGATTTAGTTTACCCCTGACACATTAACATAAACATGTACTAACATGTACTTAAGAGACACTGTGTTCTCAGCTCACCCCTGTACTCCCTGTACACACATGTTGGTGTGGCAACACATAGCTCCAGTACCATCGTTAAATTTGCTGATGATACGACAGTGGTAGGTCTGATCACCGACGACAATGAATCCACCTACAGAGAGGAGGTGCACACACTGACACGCTGGTGTCAGGAGCACATCCTCTCCCTCAACACCAGTAAGACCAAAGAGCTTGCCGTGGACTTCAGGAGAAAAGACAGAGAACACGGACCCATCACCATCGATGGTGCATCGGTGGAGAGCGTCAACATCTTCAAGTTCCTTGCTGTTCACGTCCATGAGGAACATGGGGGGTCAGATGGCTGAGAAGTTAGGGAATCGGGCTTTTAATCAGAAGGTTGCCGGTTCGATTCCCGGTCGTGCAAATTGACGTTGTGTCCTTGGGCAAGGCACCTACTTGCCTCAGGGGAATGTCCCTGTACTTACTGTAAGTCGCTCTGGATAAGAGCGTCTGCTAAATGACTAAATGTAAATGTAACTCACAAGGTCCGTTCACACCGAGGCCATTGTGAAGAAGGCACACCAGCGCCTCTTCTTCCTGAGACGGCGGAGGAATGAATCGTCACATCTTCACACGGTTCTACACCAGCACTGTGGAGAGCATCCTGACTGGCTGCATCACTACCTGGTACGGCAACAGCTCTGCCCTCAACTACAAAGCCCTGCAAAGGGTTGTGCGAACTGCCATTGTGACACATCAATGTAGGGGGTTTCATTATTGGCCAAACAACCACAACTATTCCCTTATGGTTTAAAGGAAGAGGGGAAACTGAACAGTGTATTAACATTAACCTAATGATGCCAATACCAATGGCATTATAGTTATTTGAGTTTATGGGTTCAATTAGAGCAAGAATGGTCAGCGGGTCCTTTCAAATACGGCTCCTGCCTTAATTTAATATCTTTGTCGTCCAATCGCCGATTTTATTTCTGCAAAACTGCTAGATATTCATGACAATATAAGCTAAAAGCACATCTAATTGATTAAGGGGTTACTTGGGTGAATAATACATGTATCGTCATCATCGTCATCCATCTTTAGCCTAAGCAGAGCCAGAGGGGCTCCATGGGAGATATTCTACAGTGTTTGATTTACTGCTTCAAATTGAAAACTGAGACGATATTTCGAGTAAAGGCTTAGGAGTAAAGGTTTCTTAATATGTGTTGTCGATACTGTCAATTAAAAGTCGAAACATTTTACTTACAAAGCATTTGTTTGTAGGAGTAACGGTAAAGCCAGATGTGAGGAAGGAGGAGTAGGACAAGCAAGAGCTGAGGAGAAGGTCTCAGGAGATGAAGAATCCACAGAGCAAAGCTTCACAATTCCCTTTATACCCAAGAACAACCAATTAGACCACATCTTGACCCTTACTTATCAACATATGACTAGCAATGCTACAGTACGTTACACAATGAGCCAGGGACAAACACAAGCGTCTCCGGCCTTACATCATTGGATGTGAACTTCCCTCCCCTCAGGACATCTATACCAGGCGGTGTGTGGAAAAAGTTTGGAGGATCATAAGAGACTCCAGCCACCCGAGCCATGGGCTTCTGTCACTGCAGAAATAGTATAGCATCAGGTTGGCGGTATCGCAGCATCAGGACCCGCACCAGCCGATTACATGACCGGTGTCCCAGCATGCGCAACCCGCCCTCTCCAGAGGATTCAGAACGCAGCGGCCCGCCTGGTCTTCAATCTACCCAGACGCTCCCATGTTACCCCGCTCCTCATCTCCCTCCACTGGCTTCCCATCATGGCCCGTATCAGATTCAAGACCCTGGTACTGATCTTCCAAGCAGTGAACGGGACTGCTCCCGACTACATCAAGTCTCTCCTCCAGCCTTACACCCCCACCCGCCACCTACGGTCGTCTTCTGACAACCGTCTGGTGGTCCCACCTCTCAAGAGCGCCCGCTCCCAACCCAAGCTCTTCTCCTGTCTGGCCCCCCAATGGTGGAATCACCTCCTCACCTC
The DNA here is from genome assembly GCF_038355195.1 of Osmerus mordax. Classification (NCBI taxonomy): domain Eukaryota; kingdom Metazoa; phylum Chordata; class Actinopteri; order Osmeriformes; family Osmeridae; genus Osmerus; species Osmerus mordax. Next base: position 2,692,335 of record NC_090050.1, on the reverse strand, counting down.
CATCAGAGACACTGACTGTCTCCCCACCTTCAAGAAAAGGCTTAAGACACACTTGTTCCGGGAGTACAACGGTACTTAGGAATGATTTGCTGGACCTGATGTTAGCTTCCTTCAGGAACACAATGACTCTTACTGAGGGACTTGTTGCTCTTGTTGGTTAGTTGTAACTGATTTAACTTCTTGTACTCGCTGTGAATTATATGATATTATTGTTGCTTGCTTTTTTCTACAGGTACACTCTTGCACTTTTAAGGTTCATGTTGTTTCATTTGTAACTTGTTTAATTACATCCTCTTATGGTTCTCCCCATTGGCATTTATTTGCTTTTCACAATGTATGCTTCATGTTTGGCTACTCGCAATGTTTTGGGGCTATCTCGTTGTTATGATCAGTGACCTATGCTTTTTTGTAAAGCTCTCTCTTGGAAGTCGCTTTGGATAAAAGTGTCTGCTAAATGAATAAATGTAAATAACACTTTCTTCCTCCAAGCAATCAAACTTCTGAACTCTTGATCGCTCACGATACATACCTATATACTGTATATCTGCACCGTATTTATCAGCCTCAGGCTGAGTTCACATTCTATACTGCTCTAATAACATAGTGGCAAATGACTATAAACCGACAGCTACATGTCACCACGCCACTTTTGTTTATCTCCTGTATTTTGTACATTGTGTTGTGTAACAGATGTGTAACTTGCGTTAAGTGTAAATGATAATCTAAGGTAATTGCTATACTGCTATGTTGCCTGGAACGGCAGTATATGGTTGAGTGACAATAAAAGGATTTGATTTTGATGAAGATGGCCATCATTCTCACATGAACCCATAGTTAAGGTTTGCTCTTCATTAGTTTGTGATTAGCATGCATCATTAGTTCATATATAAGTGAGTATTAATGCAAGTTTTAATGCATGTAATGTTACTGTAAAGTGTTACCCGAAAAGGAGCACATTGTAAACACAACGGATTTCTTAGCAACCTATTGTGATGTCATACTGTAGAATTAGAACACAGTCAGGAAAGTCTGGTCAAATGAGTCAATCTTGTCAGTCACCTGCGATACACACCAGCGATATACTCCTGCATATTTACTACTGTTTGTATAGCTCTCGTCGTCCTGTTGCATTCTTGCACACTCCTATTGATTTCATATCAATATTCTACTTCAAAGATCCTTCCAAGGTATGCACTTTAATTGTATTGAAATATTTGTAAAGGGTCGATTCTACTCATTGAAGAAGTTGATGATTTTATAAATGTGATTGGAGAGTGGTGAACACATCCCTGTTGAGCTGTTTTGCTTGGTAAAGGTCAGCAGTATCCAAGTAACCTCCATATCCTCCTGGATTTAATCCATTTCCTGTGGTATCCATGTTCCCTCAGAGTGATCATGGACTCCATGTCCAACCACACTCTCCTCTGGGTGCAGTCCTACCTTGATGAGCAGGTAGGCACAACACTCACCACACCATACAACTGGCCTGCACCTACAGTAGCCAATCAGATGAGGTGTGTGTCTCAGCTCAGAGGTTTCACCGCTAATAATTGGTCTGTCTCCAGCGCCAGCTCATCGGGGAGTTCCTGAGTCTTCAGAAGCAGGGGGGGATCCCCTCTGACATCAGTATCCACCTCATGAGGGGATGGATCCTGTCTAATGCCAGGACCGCCTTCCTGAACAGGTGGGTAGTCACACTGATCACCTTCACCACTTGGTAGAATGATTGACTATTACACTCACAAACAAACTCTCACACACACACACTGACACACAGTCATTCACACTCTCTCTCTTTCATACATCTTAACGTGCTGATAATAAATTCAGTGTGTTGTTTAGATTTCAGGAAATGGTGGAAGGGAACCCTCTCCACTTCATGGAGTTGGTGAGGAACAGATTACCTTTCATTAACTAACTGACTAACTAACCAACTGACAAGCTAACTAACTAACTACAGATATGAAGACACATTCAAAATAGTCATTTTCTCTTTGAAAATGAGCAATTCATGAGCAAAGTTGAAGCTGTATTGCTCATGCTGAAGCCAGCCTGCTCTTGTCCACACAGATGTGGAAGGTGAAGGCCTACCACAGGCTCAGAGAGCTTGAGCAGGGAGTTCTACGAGAGCTTCATACGCAGGCATGCGAGTCCTCTCCGTTCTCCAGCCAGGTAGAGTCACGTGCTTTAATCTCTGATACACTCTACTGCCATCACAGTGGTCTGTGGGCTTGTTTAGGTCTCAGTATGTAAGCTGATGCTTCATGTTTCTCCAGCTGCCAGCCTGCACCACTCTGATGAGTGGTGACACAGGGCACTTCACCCACACCACCCTCCAGAGGGCCCTCTCTGACATGAGCTCCAGGGTGAGGAGAGCAGAGACCCAGACCAGGAGGATGCCCAGACAGGTCGTGGTGCACAGCCAGACCATCAAGCACATCATCTCCCAGGTGCTTCTCCAGGTCAACCACCAGGCCTTTCAGCAAGGGCTCTGTCCGCAGACAAGCTCTCTCGTCCTCGACACCCAGGAACGCCTCTGGTGCTTCCCCTGGGTCCAGGTGACCGAGGAGAAGCAGATGGCCAACACTCTCCTGCAGTCCTCTGCTGCCTACCAGGTGGCCAAGGCGGTCGTGGAGAGGCTGGAGCAGGTGTTAGCCCCAAGGCCTGTGCTGGCAAGAGCACTGGCTAGCGGCTCCAACATCTTGTCTCGCTACCTGGTTCATCTGGTGGCTCTGAGCATCGCCCAGCTGGTCCCCGATCAGCTGTCGGCCAACCAGGAGGAGAGACTGATCAGCCAGAGAGCGGCTGCCTCCCATCCTCTCCCTCCCAAGTTCCTCATCAGCAGAGAGCTGGTGGAGGACTTCCTGGTCAGCTTCCTCCTGAAGCTCCACCCTCTGAATGGCCGTGGTGTGAAGCAGCTGAGCCAGCAGGAACTGCTCGCCATGACCATCAGGATGACTGCTGTCACCCTGGCAACCCTGGAGAGAGTCCCCGGTGTCTCCGTGGACCAGAAGCTTCCTGCCCCCCTCTGCAACATGAGGCGCACCGTGCTTCAACTGCAGAGCGTCATGGTGGAGAAGTTTGGCACCGTCATCGAGGTCAAGAAACTGGTAGGTTTGAAAGACCCTGCCGTTCTGACCGCCGTCCCTCAGTGTGTCATGGAGGGAGTGCTGAGGCTGTACCAGTCCCTTGATGAGGCCGGCCCTGCTGGTGTCCCCGTCCCCTGTGGAGAGACAGCCAAGGCTGTGGAGGAATCCATGAAGGACAAGCTCTTCTGTCAGCATCTTCCTGAGGCACTGAAGAAGACCCTGTTCCAGCAGTACGGAACGTGGATTCGTCACACGGCGACGTTCCAGCAGGCCTTTCCCAAGATGACCGACCAGGATGTCATGGACTACCGGTGCAAGGTTCTGAAGCCACGCCTCTCCAACAGAGATGTGGTGTGGGTGGAACACAGGTACCTTGTTTGTGATGAGAAGGAGGAGGAGGAGGAGGAGGAGAGGAAGGTGCGTCCAGCCAGCACTCTGATGGAGAACCACCTAGCCCTGGACTGCAGCCTTGCTGCCTTTCATAGGCAGTTCCCCCTGGCTGACTTCTTTGAAGATGTCACACCTGACCAAGGTGACGTCTCCAAGGTTGACCGAGGTGTGGAGAAGCCTTCAGCTAAGGTAAGATAAGATCAACTTTTTTAGCCTTTGCTATTGAGAATATGGTCTATTCATGTAGATAAACCTCTTATTCTATTGTTTCAGTATATACATCAGATTGTCTTAGACGATGTACCGATACCTCTACAGGTTCGAGACCAGAAGTTGGCCATCAGAGCGGCCCGTCGCTTTGGGCCCCTCGTACCTCCAGCCCAACCATGGGCAGGGGATTGTCCTGAGGTTCTGCCAACCACACCAGAGAACCAATGGCTGAAGACCACACCCCTGGACCACAAAGAGAAGCCTATCATAGCCCTTGGCCAGAAGGCCGAGCCTCTGGTCCAGGTGTCAATAGTCAGAAAGGTTTGAACTGGTCTTTTGTACTCTGTACAGGATATCGTTTAATAAACTGCAAGTGCACAAGGAGGCAAAATAAGGCAAACATACCTTAAAGATTCCTTCCCCTTGCAGGTACTGACTGGTGTGTTTGAGCACCACTGTTGGCCCTGGCCCACAGCCGAACGCAAGGAGCAGCAGGACTTTCATGAAGAGCTGGTGGAGCACACTCACCTCCTGCTGCAGAGGGAGGCAGAGAGGTACAGACACAACCGTGTCTTCTTAAACACCCTGCGGCGTTTCACCCAACCAGAGGAGGAGACCACATTTTGCCGGGCAATAGCCTGGTCCATGAGAGAGGAAGACTCCAGCTTCTTACCCACCATGAAGCTGAACAGAGCCAACCTGCTAAAGATTCCACAGCTAGCTGTAATCTTCTGCAGCATGGTCGCTGCCAAGCTGATGGCCAACTTGAAGCCCTCTGTCCACTTCGCTAGCGGCACCAAGAAGGGAGACGACACTCCCTACTGCATCAACCTCCCTGTCAAGAGAGAGGCCAGCTCAGACAGGCCCCAAACCAGGCTGGAGATACGTGTGGAGAAGCACAGGAGAGACACCCTGGAGGAACTCCGCACCCCTGTTGTGAAGGTAAGCTGACTGAGCAACACACACACAAACACACACACACTCTCAGACACATAGACACACACCCATACACACCTTGGGCTCGTTGTGTCTCTGGACAGGACCGTGAGTACTGGGGGAAGCGCCTCCACGACCTCTACACCGAGAACGGGGCCCTGCCCAAGGAGCTCCAGGAGCTGGGGAAGACGTTCGGCTACTCTCCTAAAGACCCCCGAAGGAAGAGGAAGAGCTGCACAGCCTGGCTATGCTGCTTGTTCAGGCGCAAGTAAAGGACATGATCTCCTATATCGGAGAAGAGTATCTACACTTGTAGTAGATCATTCTAAACACCAATGACATACACTGAAGATGCCTTTACTATGGCACAACATATGCAGTTGTTGTAGAGAATCTAATATTGAAGTGAATCTTCTACTTCCTAATGTCCTTTACATCTGAAAATTCATCTCCTAATGAAGGAGATTGTCTCCTATTGGAGGAAAGTGTCTACAATTGTTGTAGATAAGATACTATAGAATCTCCAATGCACAATTGTTTTTCAATCTCCCTTTTCATGTTCTATTTGATTCAATAAAATATTATAATGTATGAGTGTAGCGTGACATTTTGGGTTGCTTCATGTGGAAATGGTGGTACATATTTATCTATAATTCACCCATACCAGTGAAATAATATACATTTACATTTAGTCATTTAGCAGGCGCTCTTATCCAGAGCGACTTACAGTAAGTACAGGGACATTCCCCCGAGGCAAGTAGGGTGAAGTGCCTTGCCCAAGGACACAACATCAGTTGGCATGACCGGGAATCGAACTGGCAACCTTCAGATTACTAGTCCGATTCCCTCACCGCTCAGCCACCTGACTCCCTATATACACTGACCTGTAGTGTGCTAGTATAGTGAGGCTACGCTGTCCTCTAGTACAGAACACTGACCTATAGTATGCTAGTACAATAGGGCTAAGGTGGGAGGTCTGTTATTATAGCTTAACAGAGTTGCTCCGCGCAGAGGTCAGACATAAAGACGTAAATTCCTCCCCTTGACCTGGAAAACAGGTTGTGAATCTTCCACTGAATCTGTATTTTCACAATTCATAGATTAGAAATGTGTCTTCACATAACGGTTGGTCTTCAAAGTAAAACAAGATTTATTCATGTAGAAGGTCTAGGCAACAAAAGACCGAAGCAACCTCATCATGTAGGATACGAAGAGGAAACAGACTGTGAATTCTAATTTGGTCAAACAGAATTTTACAGGAACACAAAGAAGAGTTATAAAATGATGACTTGTTATGGCTTTGTGGAGTCCAGGGTGTACATCGCAGCAGGACCCTGGAGAGCTGGATATAGAGACTCCATACAATATCACAGGTTCACGTGACAATAGAAGCATTTGTGGACCCCCATGTTTTTTCTTTTTTTCAATTTCACATAAAGACCCGAAAGAAAAGTTGAGCCTCCCACTCCCAAGGGGTTCTTCCAGTTTTTTTCTTAATGACTTTTCCTGGGAGTTTTTCCTTGTCTTCCTTGAGGGTTTAGCTTGGCTGAGGGGCAGTTGTGTGAGCATATGTGAGAAGCCTTCTCATCAGTGTATCATTCTACGCTCAATAAGGAGGATCAATGTACATTATGAAAGTAATCCAGAGTCATCCAATGATGTTTGTGTATGCAGGTGCATAATGGCAAATTATATAAACAATTGGAAAATATACTCGTTTAATTCATATTCTTTCTTACAGAGCATGTTTGATTTAGTTTACCCCTGACACATTAACATAAACATGTACTAACATGTACTTAAGAGACACTGTGTTCTCAGCTCACCCCTGTACTCCCTGTACACACATGTTGGTGTGGCAACACATAGCTCCAGTACCATCGTTAAATTTGCTGATGATACGACAGTGGTAGGTCTGATCACCGACGACAATGAATCCACCTACAGAGAGGAGGTGCACACACTGACACGCTGGTGTCAGGAGCACATCCTCTCCCTCAACACCAGTAAGACCAAAGAGCTTGCCGTGGACTTCAGGAGAAAAGACAGAGAACACGGACCCATCACCATCGATGGTGCATCGGTGGAGAGCGTCAACATCTTCAAGTTCCTTGCTGTTCACGTCCATGAGGAACATGGGGGGTCAGATGGCTGAGAAGTTAGGGAATCGGGCTTTTAATCAGAAGGTTGCCGGTTCGATTCCCGGTCGTGCAAATTGACGTTGTGTCCTTGGGCAAGGCACCTACTTGCCTCAGGGGAATGTCCCTGTACTTACTGTAAGTCGCTCTGGATAAGAGCGTCTGCTAAATGACTAAATGTAAATGTAACTCACAAGGTCCGTTCACACCGAGGCCATTGTGAAGAAGGCACACCAGCGCCTCTTCTTCCTGAGACGGCGGAGGAATGAATCGTCACATCTTCACACGGTTCTACACCAGCACTGTGGAGAGCATCCTGACTGGCTGCATCACTACCTGGTACGGCAACAGCTCTGCCCTCAACTACAAAGCCCTGCAAAGGGTTGTGCGAACTGCCATTGTGACACATCAATGTAGGGGGTTTCATTATTGGCCAAACAACCACAACTATTCCCTTATGGTTTAAAGGAAGAGGGGAAACTGAACAGTGTATTAACATTAACCTAATGATGCCAATACCAATGGCATTATAGTTATTTGAGTTTATGGGTTCAATTAGAGCAAGAATGGTCAGCGGGTCCTTTCAAATACGGCTCCTGCCTTAATTTAATATCTTTGTCGTCCAATCGCCGATTTTATTTCTGCAAAACTGCTAGATATTCATGACAATATAAGCTAAAAGCACATCTAATTGATTAAGGGGTTACTTGGGTGAATAATACATGTATCGTCATCATCGTCATCCATCTTTAGCCTAAGCAGAGCCAGAGGGGCTCCATGGGAGATATTCTACAGTGTTAGATTTACTGCTTCAAATTGAAAACTGAGACGATATTTCGAGTAAAGGCTTAGGAGTAAAGGTTTCTTAATATGTGTGGTCGATACTGTCAATTAAAAGTCGAAACATTTTACTTACAAAGCATTTGTTTGTAGGAGTAACGGTAAAGCCAGATGTGAGGAAGGAGGAGTAGGACAAGCAAGAGCTGAGGAGAAGGTCTCAGGAGATGAAGAATCCACAGAGCAATGCTTCACAATTCCCTTTATACCCAAGAACAACCAATTAGACCACATCTTGACCCTTACTTATCAACATATGACTAGCAATGCTACAGTACCTTACACAATGAGCCAGGGACAAACACAAGCGTCTCCGGCCTTACATCATTGGATGTGAACTTCCCTCCCCTCAGGACATCTATACCAGGCGGTGTGTGGAAAAAGTTTGGAGGATCATAAGAGACTCCAGCCACCCGAGCCATGGGCTTCTGTCACTGCAGAAATAGTATAGCATCAGGTTGGCGGTATCGCAGCATCAGGACCCGCACCAGCCGATTACATGACCGGTGTCCCAGCATGCGCAACCCGCCCTCTCCAGAGGATTCAGAACGCAGCGGCCCGCCTGGTCTTCAATCTACCCAGACGCTCCCATGTTACCCCGCTCCTCATCTCCCTCCACTGGCTTCCCATCATGGCCCGTATCAGATTCAAGACCCTGGTACTGATCTTCCAAGCAGTGAACGGGACTGCTCCCGACTACATCAAGTCTCTCCTCCAGCCTTACACCCCCACCCGCCACCTACGGTCGTCTTCTGACAACCGTCTGGTGGTCCCACCTCTCAAGAGCGCCCGCTCCCAACCCAAGCTCTTCTCCTGTCTGGCCCCCCAATGGTGGAATCACCTCCTCACCTCCATCAGAGACACTGACTGTCTCCCCACCTTCAAGAAAAGGCTTAAGACACACTTGTTCCGGGAGTACAACGGTACTTAGGAATGATTTGCTGGACCTGATGTTAGCTTCCTTCAGGAACACAATGACTCTTACTGAGGGACTTGTTGCTCTTGTTGGTTAGTTGTAACTGATTTAACTTCTTGTACTCGCTGTGAATTATATGATATTATTGTTGCTTGCTTTTTTCTACAGGTACACTCTTGCACTTTTAAGGTTCATGTTGTTTCATTTGTAACTTGTTTAATTACATCCTCTTATGGTTCTCCCCATTGGCACTTATTTGCTTTTCACAATGTATGCTTCATGTTTGGCTACTCGCAATGTTTTGGGGCTATCTCGTTGTTATGATCAGTGACCTATGCTTTTTTGTAAAGCTCTCTCTTGGAAGTCGCTTTGGATAAAAGTGTCTGCTAAATGAATAAATGTAAATAACACTTTCTTCCTCCAAGCAATCAAACTTCTGAACTCTTGATCGCTCACGATACATACCTATATACTGTATATCTGCACCGTATTTATCAGCCTCAGGCTGAGTTCACATTCTATACTGCTCTAATAACATAGTGGCAAATGACTATAAACCGACAGCTACATGTCACCACGCCACTTTTGTTTATCTCCTGTATTTTGTACATTGTGTTGTGTAACAGATGTGTAACTTGCGTTAAGTGTAAATGATAATCTAAGGTAATTGCTATACTGCTATGTTGCCTGGAACGGCAGTATATGGTTGAGTGACAATAAAAGGATTTGATTTTGATGAAGATGGCCATCATTCTCACATGAACCCATAGTTAAGGTTTGCTCTTCATTAGTTTGTGATTAGCATGCATCATTAGTTCATATATAAGTGAGTATTAATGCAAGTTTTAATGCATGTAATGTTACTGTAAAGTGTTACCCGAAAAGGAGCACATTGTAAACACAACGGATTTCTTAGCCACCTATTGTGATGTCATACTGTAGAATTAGAACACAGTCAGGAAAGTCTGGTCAAATGAGTCAATCTTGTCAGTCACCTGCGATACACACCAGCGATATACTCCTGCATATTTACTACTGTTTGTATAGCTCTCGTCGTCCTGTTGCATTCTTGCACACTCCTATTGATTTCATATCAATATTCTACTTCAAAGATCCTTCCAAGGTATGCACTTTAATTGTATTGAAATATTTGTAAAGGGTCGATTCTACTCATTGAAGAAGTTGATGATTTTATAAATGTGATTGGAGAGTGGTGAACACATCCCTGTTGAGCTGTTTTGCTTGGTAAAGGTCAGCAGTATCCAAGTAACCTCCATATCCTCCTGGATTTAATCCATTTCCTGTGGTATCCATGTTCCCTCAGAGTGATCATGGACTCCATGTCCAACCACACTCTCCTCTGGGTGCAGTCCTACCTTGATGAGCAGGTAGGCACAACACTCACCACACCATACAACTGGCCTGCACCTACAGTAGCCAATCAGATGAGGTGTGTGTCTCAGCTCAGAGGTTTCACCGCTAATAATTGGTCTGTCTCCAGCGCCAGCTCATCGGGGAGTTCCTGAGTCTTCAGAAGCAGGGGGGGATCCCCTCTGACATCAGTATCCACCTCATGAGGGGATGGATCCTGTCTAATGCCAGGACCGCCTTCCTGAACAGGTGGGTAGTCACACTGATCACCTTCACCACTTGGTAGAATGATTGACTATTACACTCACAAACAAACTCTCACACACACACACTGACACACAGTCATTCACACTCTCTCTCTTTCATACATCTTAACGTGCTGATAATAAATTCAGTGTGTTGTTTAGATTTCAGGAAATGGTGGAAGGGAACCCTCTCCACTTCATGGAGTTGGTGAGGAACAGATTACCTTTCATTAACTAACTGACTAACTAACCAACTGACAAGCTAACTAACTAACTACAGATATGAAGACACATTCAAAATAGTCATTTTCTCTTTGAAAATGAGCAATTCATGAGCAAAGTTGAAGTTGTATTGCTCATGCTGAAGCCAGCCTGCTCTTGTCCACACAGATGTGGAAGGTGAAGGCCTACCACAGGCTCAGAGAGCTTGAGCAGGGAGTTCTACAAGAGCTTCATACGCAGGCATGCGAGTCCTCTCCGTTCTCCAGCCAGGTAGAGTCACGTGCTTTAATCTCTGATACACTCTACTGCCATCACAGTGGTCTGTGGGCTTGTTTAGGTCTCAGTATGTAAGCTGATGCTTCATGTTTCTCCAGCTGCCAGCCTGCACCACTCTGATGAGTGGTGACACAGGGCACTTCACCCACACCACCCTCCAGAGGGCCCTCTCTGACATGAGCTCCAGGGTGAGGAGAGCAGAGACCCAGACCAGGAGGATGCCCAGACAGGTCGTGGTGCACAGCCAGACCATCAAGCACATCATCTCCCAGGTGCTTCTCCAGGTCAACCACCAGGCCTTTCAGCAAGGGCTCTGTCCGCAGACAAGCTCTCTCGTCCTCGACACCCAGGAACGCCTCTGGTGCTTCCCCTGGGTCCAGGTGACCGAGGAGAAGCAGATGGCCAACACTCTCCTGCAGTCCTCTGCTGCCTACCAGGTGGCCAAGGCGGTCGTGGAGAGGCTGGAGCAGGTGTTAGCCCCAAGGCCTGTGCTGGCAAGAGCACTGGCTAGCGGCTCCAACATCTTGTCTCGCTACCTGGTTCATCTGGTGGCTCTGAGCATCGCCCAGCTGGTCCCCGATCAGCTGTCGGCCAACCAGGAGGAGAGACTGATCAGCCAGAGAGCGGCTGCCTCCCATCCTCTCCCTCCCAAGTTCCTCATCAGCAGAGAGCTGGTGGAGGACTTCCTGGTCAGCTTCCTCCTGAAGCTCCACCCTCTGAATGGCCGTGGTGTGAAGCAGCTGAGCCAGCAGGAACTGCTCGCCATGACCATCAGGATGACTGCTGTCACCCTGGCAACCCTGGAGAGAGTCCCCGGTGTCTCCGTGGACCAGAAGCTTCCTGCCCCCCTCTGCAACATGAGGCGCACCGTGCTTCAACTGCAGAGCGTCATGGTGGAGAAGTTTGGCACCGTCATCGAGGTCAAGAAACTGGTAGGTTTGAAAGACCCTGCCGTTCTGACCGCCGTCCCTCAGTGTGTCATGGAGGGAGTGCTGAGGCTGTACCAGTCCCTTGATGAGGCCGGCCCTGCTGGTGTCCCCGTCCCCTGTGGAGAGACAGCCAAGGCTGTGGAGGAATCCATGAAGGACAAGCTCTTCTGTCAGCATCTTCCTGAGGCACTGAAGAAGACCCTGTTCCAGCAGTACGGAACGTGGATTCGTCACACGGCGACGTTCCAGCAGGCCTTTCCCAAGATGACCGACCAGGATGTCATGGACTACCGGTGCAAGGTTCTGAAGCCACGCCTCTCCAACAGAGATGTGGTGTGGGTGGAACACAGGTACCTTGTTTGTGATGAGAAGGAGGAGGAGGAGGAGGAGGAGAGGAAGGTGCGTCCAGCCAGCACTCTGATGGAGAACCACCTAGCCCTGGACTGCAGCCTTGCTGCCTTTCATAGGCAGTTCCCCCTGGCTGACTTCTTTGAAGATGTCACACCTGACCAAGGTGACGTCTCCAAGGTTGACCGAGGTGTGGAGAAGCCTTCAGCTAAGGTAAGATAAGATCAACTTTTTTAGCCTTTGCTATTGAGAATATGGTCTATTCATGTAGATAAACCTCTTATTCTATTGTTTCAGTATATACATCAGATTGTCTTAGACGATGTACCGATACCTCTACAGGTTCGAGACCAGAAGTTGGCCATCAGAGCGGCCCGTCGCTTTGGGCCCCTCGTACCTCCAGCCCAACCATGGGCAGGGGATTGTCCTGAGGTTCTGCCAACCACACCAGAGAACCAATGGCTGAAGACCACACCCCTGGACCACAAAGAGAAGCCTATCATAGCCCTTGGCCAGAAGGCCGAGCCTCTGGTCCAGGTGTCAATAGTCAGAAAGGTTTGAACTGGTCTTTTGTACTCTGTACAGGATATCGTTTAATAAACTGCAAGTGCACAAGGAGGCAAAATAAGGCAAACATACCTTAAAGATTCCTTCCCCTTGCAGGTACTGACTGGTGTGTTTGAGCACCACTGTTGGCCCTGGCCCACAGCCGAACGCAAGGAGCAGCAGGACTTTCATGAAGAGCTGGTGGAGCACACTCACCTCCTGCTGCAGAGGGAGGCAGAGAGGTACAGACACAACCGTGTCTTCTTAAACACCCTGCGGCGTTTCACCCAACCAGAGGAGGAGACCACATTTTGCCGGGCAATAGCCTGGTCCATGAGAGAGGAAGCCTCCAGCTTCTTACCCACCATGAAGCTGAACAGAGCCAACCTGCTAAAGATTCCACAGCTAGCTGTAATCTTCTGCAGCATGGTCGCTGCCAAGCTGATGGCCAACTTGAAGCCCTCTGTCCACTTCGCTAGCGGCACCAAGAAGGGAGACGACACTCCCTACTGCATCAACCTCCCTGTCAAGAGAGAGGCCAGCTCAGACAGGCCCCAAACCAGGCTGGAGATACGTGTGGAGAAGCACAGGAGAGACACCCTGGAGGAACTCCGCACCCCTGTTGTGAAGGTAAGCTGACTGAGCAACACACACACAAACACACACACACTCTCAGACACATAGACACACACCCATACACACCTTGGGCTCGTTGTGTCTCTGGACAGGACCGTGAGTACTGGGGGAAGCGCCTCCACGACCTCTACACCGAGAACGGGGCCCTGCCCAAGGAGCTCCAGGAGCTGGGGAAGACGTTCGGCTACTCTCCTAAAGACCCCCGAAGGAAGAGGAAGAGCTGCACAGCCTGGCTATGCTGCTTGTTCAGGCGCAAGTAAAGGACATGATCTCCTATATCGGAGAAGAGTATCTACACTTGTAGTAGATCATTCTAAACACCAATGACATACACTGAAGATGCCTTTACTATGGCACAACATATGCAGTTGTTGTAGAGAATCTAATATTGAAGTGAATCTTCTACTTCCTAATGTCCTTTACATCTGAAAATTCATCTCCTAATGAAGGAGATTGTCTCCTATTGGAGGAAAGTGTCTACAATTGTTGTAGATAAGATACTATAGAATCTCCAATGCACAATTGTTTTTCAATCTCTCTTTTCATGTTCTATTTGATTCAATAAAATATTATAATGTATGAGTGTAGCGTGACATTTTGGGTTGCTTCATGTGGAAATGGTGGTACATATTTATCTATAATTCACCCATACCAGTGAAATAATATACATTTACATTTAGTCATTTAGCAGGCGCTCTTATCCAGAGCGACTTACAGTAAGTACAGGGACATTCCCCCGAGGCAAGTAGGGTGAAGTGCCTTGCCCAAGGACACAACATCAGTTGGCATGACCGGGAATCGAACTGGCAACCTTCAGATTACTAGTCCGATTCCCTCACCGCTCAGCCACCTGACTCCCTATATACACTGACCTGTAGTGTGCTAGTATAGTGAGGCTACGCTGTCCTCTAGTACAGAACACTGACCTATAGTATGCTAGTACAATAGGGCTAAGGTGGGAGGTCTGTTATTATAGCTTAACAGAGTTGCTCCGCGCAGAGGTCAGACATAAAGACGTAAATTCCTCCCCTTGACCTGGAAAACAGGTTGTGAATCTTCCACTGAATCTGTATTTTCACAATTCATAGATTAGAAATGTGTCTTCACATAACGGTTGGTCTTCAAAGTAAAACAAGATTTATTCATGTAGAAGGTCTAGGCAACAAAAGACCGAAGCAACCTCATCATGTAGGATACGAAGAGGAAACAGACTGTGAATTCTAATTTGGTCAAACAGAATTTTACAGGAACACAAAGAAGAGTTATAAAATGATGATGGTGTCCAACTTGTTATGGCTTTGTGGAGTCCAGGGTGTACATCGCAGCAGGACCCTGGAGAGCTGGATATAGAGACTCCATACAATATCACAGGTTCACGTGACAATAGAAGCATTTGTGGACCCCCATGTTTTTTCTTTTTTTCAATTTCACATAAAGACCCGAAAGAAAAGTTGAGCCTCCCACTCCCAAGGGGTTCTTCCAGTTTTTTTCTTAATGACTTTTCCTGGGAGTTTTTCCTTGTCTTCCTTGAGGGTTTAGCTTGGCTGAGGGGCAGTTGTGTGAGCATATGTGAGAAGCCTTCTCATCAGTGTATCATTCTACGCTCAATAAGGAGGATCAATGTACATTATGAAAGTAATCCAGAGTCATCCAATGATGTTTGTGTATGCAGGTGCATAATGGCAAATTATATAAACAATTGGAAAATATACTCGTTTAATTCATATTCTTTCTTACAGAGCATGTTTGATTTAGTTTACCCCTGACACATTAACATAAACATGTACTAACATGTACTTAAGAGACACTGTGTTCTCAGCTCACCCCTGTACTCCCTGTACACACATGTTGGTGTGGCAACACATAGCTCCAGTACCATCGTTAAATTTGCTGATGATACGACAGTGGTAGGTCTGATCACCGACGACAATGAATCCACCTACAGAGAGGAGGTGCACACACTGACACGCTGGTGTCAGGAGCACATCCTCTCCCTCAACACCAGTAAGACCAAAGAGCTTGCCGTGGACTTCAGGAGAAAAGACAGAGAACACGGACCCATCACCATCGATGGTGCATCGGTGGAGAGCGTCAACATCTTCAAGTTCCTTGCTGTTCACGTCCATGAGGAACATGGGGGGTCAGATGGCTGAGAAGTTAGGGAATCGGGCTTTTAATCAGAAGGTTGCCGGTTCGATTCCCGGTCGTGCAAATTGACGTTGTGTCCTTGGGCAAGGCACCTACTTGCCTCGGGGGAATGTCCCTGTACTTACTGTAAGTCGCTCTGGATAAGAGCGTCTGCTAAATGACTAAATGTAAATGTAACTCACAAGGTCCGTTCACACCGAGGCCATTGTGAAGAAGGCACACCAGCGCCTCTTCTTCCTGAGACGGCGGAGGAATGAATCGTCACATCTTCACACGGTTCTACACCAGCACTGTGGAGAGCATCCTGACTGGCTGCATCACTACCTGGTACGGCAACAGCTCTGCCCTCAACTACAAAGCCCTGCAAAGGGTTGTGCGAACTGCCATTGTGACACATCAATGTAGGGGGTTTCATTATTGGCCAAACAACCACAACTATTCCCTTATGGTTTAAAGGAAGAGGGGAAACTGAACAGTGTATTAACATTAACCTAATGATGCCAATACCAATGGCATTATAGTTATTTGAGTTTATGGGTTCAATTAGAGCAAGAATGGTCAGCGGGTCCTTTCAAATACGGCTCCTGCCTTAATTTAATATCTTTGTCGTCCAATCGCCGATTTTATTTCTGCAAAACTGCTAGATATTCATGACAATATAAGCTAAAAGCACATCTAATTGATTAAGGGGTTACTTGGGTGAATAATACATGTATCGTCATCATCGTCATCCATCTTTAGCCTAAGCAGAGCCAGAGGGGCTCCATGGGAGATATTCTACAGTGTTAGATTTACTGCTTCAAATTGAAAACTGAGACGATATTTCGAGTAAAGGCTTAGGAGTAAAGGTTTCTTAATATGTGTGGTCGATACTGTCAATTAAAAGTCGAAACATTTTACTTACAAAGCATTTGTTTGTAGGAGTAACGGTAAAGCCAGATGTGAGGAAGGAGGAGTAGGACAAGCAAGAGCTGAGGAGAAGGTCTCAGGAGATGAAGAATCCACAGAGCAATGCTTCACAATTCCCTTTATACCCAAGAACAACCAATTAGACCACATCTTGACCCTTACTTATCAACATATGACTAGCAATGCTACAGTACCTTACACAATGAACCAGGGACAAACACAAGCGTCTCCGGCCTTACATCATTGGATGTGAACTTCCCTCCCCTCAGGACATCTATACCAGGCGGTGTGTGGAAAAAGTTTGGAGGATCATAAGAGACTCCAGCCACCCGAGCCATGGGCTTCTGTCACTGCAGAAATAGTATAGCATCAGGTTGGCGGTATCGCAGCATCAGGACCCGCACCAGCCGATTACATGACCGGTGTCCCAGCATGCGCAACCCGCCCTCTCCAGAGGATTCAGAACGCAGCGGCCCGCCTGGTCTTCAATCTACCCAGACGCTCCCATGTTACCCCGCTCCTCATCTCCCTCCACTGGCTTCCCATCATGGCCCGTATCAGATTCAAGACCCTGGTACTGATCTTCCAAGCAGTGAACGGGACTGCTCCCGACTACATCAAGTCTCTCCTCCAGCCTTACACCCCCACCCGCCACCTACGGTCGTCTTCTGACAACCGTCTGGTGGTCCCACCTCTCAAGAGCGCCCGCTCCCAACCCAAGCTCTTCTCCTGTCTGGCCCCCCAATGGTGGAATCACCTCCTCACCTCCATCAGAGACACTGACTGTCTCCCCACCTTCAAGAAAAGGCTTAAGACACACTTGTTCCGGGAGTACAACGGTACTTAGGAATGATTTGCTGGACCTGATGTTAGCTTCCTTCAGGAACACAATGACTCTTACTGAGGGACTTGTTGCTCTTGTTGGTTAGTTGTAACTGATTTAACTTCTTGTACTCGCTGTGAATTATATGATATTATTGTTGCTTGCTTTTTTCTACAGGTACACTCTTGCACTTTTAAGGTTCATGTTGTTTCATTTGTAACTTGTTTAATTACATCCTCTTATGGTTCTCCCCATTGGCACTTATTTGCTTTTCACAATGTATGCTTCATGTTTGGCTACTCGCAATGTTTTGGGGCTATCTCGTTGTTATGATCAGTGACCTATGCTTTTTTGTAAAGCTCTCTCTTGGAAGTCGCTTTGGATAAAAGTGTCTGCTAAATGAATAAATGTAAATAACACTTTCTTCCTCCAAGCAATCAAACTTCTGAACTCTTGATCGCTCACGATACATACCTATATACTGTATATCTGCACCGTATTTATCAGCCTCAGGCTGAGTTCACATTCTATACTGCTCTAATAACATAGTGGCAAATGACTATAAACCGACAGCTACATGTCACCACGCCACTTTTGTTTATCTCCTGTATTTTGTACATTGTGTTGTGTAACAGATGTGTAACTTGCGTTAAGTGTAAATGATAATCTAAGGTAATTGCTATACTGCTATGTTGCCTGGAACGGCAGTATATGGTTGAGTGACAATAAAAGGATTTGATTTTGATGAAGATGGCCATCATTCTCACATGAACCCATAGTTAAGGTTTGCTCTTCATTAGTTTGTGATTAGCATGCATCATTAGTTCATATATAAGTGAGTATTAATGCAAGTTTTAATGCATGTAATGTTACTGTAAAGTGTTACCCGAAAAGGAGCACATTGTAAACACAACGGATTTCTTAGCAACCTATTGTGATGTCATACTGTAGAATTAGAACACAGTCAGGAAAGTCTGGTCAAATGAGTCAATCTTGTCAGTCACCTGCGATACACACCAGCGATATACTCCTGCATATTTACTACTGTTTGTATAGCTCTCGTCGTCCTGTTGCATTCTTGCACACTCCTATTGATTTCATATCAATATTCTACTTCAAAGATCCTTCCAAGGTATGCACTTTAATTGTATTGAAATATTTGTAAAGGGTCGATTCTACTCATTGAAGAAGTTGATGATTTTATAAATGTGATTGGAGAGTGGTGAACACATCCCTGTTGAGCTGTTTTGCTTGGTAAAGGTCAGCAGTATCCAAGTAACCTCCATATCCTCCTGGATCTAATCCATTTCCTGTGGTATCCATGTTCCCTCAGAGTGATCATGGACTCCATGTCCAACCACACTCTCCTCTGGGTGCAGTCCTACCTTGATGAGCAGGTAGGCTCAACACTCACCACACCATACAACTGGCCTGCACCTACAGTAGCCAATCAGATGAGGTGTGTGTCTCAGCTCAGAGGTTTCACCGCTAATAATTGGTCTGTCTCCAGCGCCAGCTCATCGGGGAGTTCCTGAGTCTTCAGAAGCAGGGGGGGATCCCCTCTGACATCAGTATCCACCTCATGAGGGGATGGATCCTGTCTAATGCCAGGACCGCCTTCCTGAACAGGTGGGTAGTCACACTGATCACCTTCACCACTTGGTAGAATGATTGACTATTACACTCACAAACAAACTCTCACACACACACACACACTGACACACAGTCATTCACACTCTCTCTCTTTCATACATCTTAACGTGCTGATAATAAATTCAGTGTGTTGTTTAGATTTCAGGAAATGGTGGAAGGGAACCCTCTCCACTTCATGGAGTTGGTGAGGAACAGATTACCTTTCATTAACTAACTGACTAACTAACCAACTGACAAGCTAACTAACTAGCTACAGATATGAAGACACATTCAAAATAGTCATTTTCTCTTTGAAAATGAGCAATTCATGAGCAAAGTTGAAGCTGTATTGCTCATGCTGAAGCCAGCCTGCTCTTGTCCACACAGATGTGGAAGGTGAAGGCCTACCACAGGCTCAGAGAGCTTGAGCAGGGAGTTCTACGAGAGCTTCATACGCAGGCATGCGAGTCCTCTCCGTTCTCCAGCCAGGTAGAGTCACGTGCTTTAATCTCTGATACACTCTACTGCCATCACAGTGGTCTGTGGGCTTGTTTAGGTCTCAGTATGTAAGCTGATGCTTCATGTTTCTCCAGCTGCCAGCCTGCACCACTCTGATGAGTGGTGACACAGGGCACTTCACCCACACCACCCTCCAGAGGGCCCTCTCTGACATGAGCTCCAGGGTGAGGAGAGCAGAGACCCAGACCAGGAGGATGCCCAGACAGGTCGTGGTGCACAGCCAGACCATCAAGCACATCATCTCCCAGGTGCTTCTCCAGGTCAACCACCAGGCCTTTCAGCAAGGGCTCTGTCCGCAGACAAGCTCTCTCGTCCTCGACACCCAGGAACGCCTCTGGTGCTTCCCCTGGGTCCAGGTGACCGAGGAGAAGCAGATGGCCAACACTCTCCTGCAGTCCTCTGCTGCCTACCAGGTGGCCAAGGCGGTCGTGGAGAGACTGGAGCAGGTGTTAGCCCCAAGGCCTGTGCTGGCAAGAGCACTGGCTAGCGGCTCCAACATCTTGTCTCGCTACCTGGTTCATCTGGTGGCTCTGAGCATCGCCCAGCTGGTCCCCGATCAGCTGTCGGCCAACCAGGAGGAGAGACTGATCAGCCAGAGAGCGGCTGCCTCCCATCCTCTCCCTCCCAAGTTCCTCATCAGCAGAGAGCTGGTGGAGGACTTCCTGGTCAGCTTCCTCCTGAAGCTCCACCCTCTGAATGGCCGTGGTGTGAAGCAGCTGAGCCAGCAGGAACTGCTCGCCATGACCATCAGGATGACTGCTGTCACCCTGGCAACCCTGGAGAGAGTCCCCGGTGTCTCCGTGGACCAGAAGCTTCCTGCCCCCCTCTGCAACATGAGGCGCACCGTGCTTCAACTGCAGAGCGTCATGGTGGAGAAGTTTGGCACCGTCATCGAGGTCAAGAAACTGGTAGGTTTGAAAGACCCTGCCGTTCTGACCGCCGTCCCTCAGTGTGTCATGGAGGGAGTGCTGAGGCTGTACCAGTCCCTTGATGAGGCCGGCCCTGCTGGTGTCCCCGTCCCCTGTGGAGAGACAGCCAAGGCTGTGGAGGAATCCATGAAGGACAAGCTCTTCTGTCAGCATCTTCCTGAGGCACTGAAGAAGACCCTGTTCCAGCAGTACGGAACGTGGATTCGTCACACGGCGACGTTCCAGCAGGCCTTTCCCAAGATGACCGACCAGGATGTCATGGACTACCGGTGCAAGGTTCTGAAGCCACGCCTCTCCAACAGAGATGTGGTGTGGGTGGAACACAGGTACCTTGTTTGTGATGAGAAGGAGGAGGAGGAGGAGGAGGAGGAGAGGAAGGTGCGTCCAGCCAGCACTCTGATGGAGAACCACCTAGCCCTGGACTGCAGCCTTGCTGCCTTTCATAGGCAGTTCCCCCTGGCTGACTTCTTTGAAGATGTCACACCTGACCAAGGTGACGTCTCCAAGGTTGACCGAGGTGTGGAGAAGCCTTCAGCTAAGGTAAGATAAGATCAACTTTTTTAGCCTTTGCTATTGAGAATATGGTCTATTCATGTAGATAAACCTCTTATTCTATTGTTTCAGTATATACATCAGATTGTCTTAGACGATGTACCGATACCTCTACAGGTTCGAGACCAGAAGTTGGCCATCAGAGCGGCCCGTCGCTTTGGGCCCCTCGTACCTCCAGCCCAACCATGGGCAGGGGATTGTCCTGAGGTTCTGCCAACCACACCAGAGAACCAATGGCTGAAGACCACACCCCTGGACCACAAAGAGAAGCCTATCATAGCCCTTGGCCAGAAGGCCGAGCCTCTGGTCCAGGTGTCAATAGTCAGAAAGGTTTGAACTGGTCTTTTGTACTCTGTACAGGATATCGTTTAATAAACTGCAAGTGCACAAGGAGGCAAAATAAGGCAAACATACCTTAAAGATTCCTTCCCCTTGCAGGTACTGACTGGTGTGTTTGAGCACCACTGTTGGCCCTGGCCCACAGCCGAACGCAAGGAGCAGCAGGACTTTCATGAAGAGCTGGTGGAGCACACTCACCTCCTGCTGCAGAGGGAGGCAGAGAGGTACAGACACAACCGTGTCTTCTTAAACACCCTGCGGCGTTTCACCCAACCAGAGGAGGAGACCACATTTTGCCGGGCAATAGCCTGGTCCATGAGAGAGGAAGCCTCCAGCTTCTTACCCACCATGAAGCTGAACAGAGCCAACCTGCTAAAGATTCCACAGCTAGCTGTAATCTTCTGCAGCATGGTCGCTGCCAAGCTGATGGCCAACTTGAAGCCCTCTGTCCACTTCGCTAGCGGCACCAAGAAGGGAGACGACACTCCCTACTGCATCAACCTCCCTGTCAAGAGAGAGGCCAGCTCAGACAGGCCCCAAACCAGGCTGGAGATACGTGTGGAGAAGCACAGGAGAGACACCCTGGAGGAACTCCGCACCCCTGTTGTGAAGGTAAGCTGACTGAGCAACACACACACAAACACACACACACTCTCAGACACATAGACACACACCCATACACACCTTGGGCTCGTTGTGTCTCTGGACAGGACCGTGAGTACTGGGGGAAGCGCCTCCACGACCTCTACACCGAGAACGGGGCCCTGCCCAAGGAGCTCCAGGAGCTGGGGAAGACGTTCGGCTACTCTCCTAAAGACCCCCGAAGGAAGAGGAAGAGCTGCACAGCCTGGCTATGCTGCTTGTTCAGGCGCAAGTAAAGGACATGATCTCCTATATCGGAGAAGAGTATCTACACTTGTAGTAGATCATTCTAAACACCAATGACATACACTGAAGATGCCTTTACTATGGCACAACATATGCAGTTGTTGTAGAGAATCTAATATTGAAGTGAATCTTCTACTTCCTAATGTCCTTTACATCTGAAAATTCATCTCCTAATGAAGGAGATTGTCTCCTATTGGAGGAAAGTGTCTACAATTGTTGTAGATAAGATACTATAGAATCTCCAATGCACAATTGTTTTTCAATCTCCCTTTTCATGTTCTATTTGATTCAATAAAATATTATAATGTATGAGTGTAGCGTGACATTTTGGGTTGCTTCATGTGGAAATGGTGGTACATATTTATCTATAATTCACCCATACCAGTGAAATAATATACATTTACATTTAGTCATTTAGCAGGCGCTCTTATCCAGAGCGACTTACAGTAAGTACAGGGACATTCCCCCGAGGCAAGTAGGGTGAAGTGCCTTGCCCAAGGACACAACATCAGTTGGCATGACCGGGAATCGAACTGGCAACCTTCAGATTACTAGTCCGATTCCCTCACCGCTCAGCCACCTGACTCCCTATATACACTGACCTGTAGTGTGCTAGTATAGTGAGGCTACGCTGTCCTCTAGTACAGAACACTGACCTATAGTATGCTAGTACAATAGGGCTAAGGTGGGAGGTCTGTTATTATAGCTTAACAGAGCTGCTCCGCGCAGAGGTCAGACATAAAGACGTAAATTCCTCCCCTTGACCTGGAAAACAGGTTGGGAATCTTCCACTGAATCTGTATTTTCACAATTCATAGATTAGAAATGTGTCTTCACATAACGGTTGGTCTTCAAAGTAAAACAAGATTTATTCATGTAGAAGGTCTAGGCAACAAAAGACCGAAGCAACCTCATCATGTAGGATACGAAGAGGAAACAGACTGTGAATTCTAATTTGGTCAAACAGAATTTTACAGGAACACAAAGAAGAGTTATAAAATGATGATGGTGTCCAACTTGTTATGGCTTTGTGGATTCCAGGGTGTACATCGCAGCAGGACCCTGGAGAGCTGGATATAGAGACTCCATACAATATCACAGGTTCACGTGACAATAGAAGCATTTGTGGACCCCCATGTTTTTTCTTTTTTTCAATTTCACATAAAGACCCGAAAGAAAAGTTGAGCCTCCCACTCCCAAGGGGTTCTTCCAGTTTTTTTCTTAATGACTTTTCCTGGGAGTTTTTCCTTGTCTTCCTTGAGGGTTTAGCTTGGCTGAGGGGCAGTTGTGTGAGCATATGTGAGAAGCCTTCTCTTCAGTGTATCATTCTACGCTCAATAAGGAGGATCAATGTACATTATGAAAGTAATCCAGAGTCATCCAATGATGTTTGTGTATGCAGGTGCATAATGGCAAATTATATAAACAATTGGAAAATATACTCGTTTAATTCATATTCTTTCTTACAGAGCATGTTTGATTTAGTTTACCCCTGACACATTAACATAAACATGTACTAACATGTACTTAAGAGACACTGTGTTCTCAGCTCACCCATGTACTCTGTACACACATGTTGGTGTGGCAACACATAGCTCCAGTACCATCGTTAAATTTGCTGATGATACGACAGTGGTAGGTCTGATCACCGACGACAATGAATCCACCTACAGAGAGGAGGTGCACACACTGACACGCTGGTGTCAGGAGCACATCCTCTCCCTCAACACCAGTAAGACCAAAGAGCTTGCCGTGGACTTCAGGAGAAAAGACAGAGAACACGGACCCATCACCATCGATGGTGCATCGGTGGAGAGCGTCAACATCTTCAAGTTCCTTGCTGTCCACGTCCATGAGGAACATGGGGGGTCAGATGGCTGAGAAGTTAGGGAATCGGGCTTTTAATCAGAAGGTTGCCGGTTCGATTCCCTGTCGTGCAAATTGACGTTGTGTCCTTGGGCAAGGCACCTACTTGCCTCGGGGGAATGTCCCTGTACTTACTGTAAGTCGCTCTGGATAAGAGCGTCTGCTAAATGACTAAATGTAAATGTAACTCACAAGGTCCGTTCACACCGAGGCCATTGTGAAGAAGGCACACCAGCGCCTCTTCTTCCTGAGACGGCGGAGGAATGAATCGTCACATCTTCACACGGTTCTACACCAGCACTGGGGAGAGCATCCTGACTGGCTGCATCACTACCTGGTACGGCAACAGCTCTGCCCTCAACTACAAAGCCCTGCAAAGGGTTGTGCGAACTGCCATTGTGACACATCAATGTAGGGGGTTTCATTATTGGCCAAACAACCACAACTATTCCCTTATGGTTTAAAGGAAGAGGGGAAACTGAACAGTGTATTAACATTAACCTAATGATGCCAATACCAATGGCATTATAGTTATTTGAGTTTATGGGTTCAATTAGAGCAAGAATGGTCAGCGGGTCCTTTCAAATACGGCTCCTGCCTTAATTTAATATCTTTGTCGTCCAATCGCCGATTTTATTTCTGCAAAACTGCTAGATATTCATGACAATATAAGCTAAAAGCACATCTAATTGATTAAGGGGTTACTTGGGTGAATAATACATGTATCGTCATCATCGTCATCCATCTTTAGCCTAAGCAGAGCCAGAGGGGCTCCATGGGAGATATTCTACAGTGTTTGATTTACTGCTTCAAATTGAAAACTGAGACGATATTTCGAGTAAAGGCTTAGGAGTAAAGGTTTCTTAATATGTGTTGTCGATACTGTCAATTAAAAGTCGAAACATTTTACTTACAAAGCATTTGTTTGTAGGAGTAACGGTAAAGCCAGATGTGAGGAAGGAGGAGTAGGACAAGCAAGAGCTGAGGAGAAGGTCTCAGGAGATGAAGAATCCACAGAGCAAAGCTTCACAATTCCCTTTATACCCAAGAACAACCAATTAGACCACATCTTGACCCTTACTTATCAACATATGACTAGCAATGCTACAGTACGTTACACAATGAGCCAGGGACAAACACAAGCGTCTCCGGCCTTACATCATTGGATGTGAACTTCCCTCCCCTCAGGACATCTATACCAGGCGGTGTGTGGAAAAAGTTTGGAGGATCATAAGAGACTCCAGCCACCCGAGCCATGGGCTTCTGTCACTGCAGAAATAGTATAGCATCAGGTTGGCGGTATCGCAGCATCAGGACCCGCACCAGCCGATTACATGACCGGTGTCCCAGCATGCGCAACCCGCCCTCTCCAGAGGATTCAGAACGCAGCGGCCCGCCTGGTCTTCAATCTACCCAGACGCTCCCATGTTACCCCGCTCCTCATCTCCCTCCACTGGCTTCCCATCATGGCCCGTATCAGATTCAAGACCCTGGTACTGATCTTCCAAGCAGTGAACGGGACTGCTCCCGACTACATCAAGTCTCTCCTCCAGCCTTACACCCCCACCCGCCACCTACGGTCGTCTTCTGACAACCGTCTGGTGGTCCCACCTCTCAAGAGCGCCCGCTCCCAACCCAAGCTCTTCTCCTGTCTGGCCCCCCAATGGTGGAATCACCTCCTCACCTCCATCAGAGACACTGACTGTCTCCCCACCTTCAAGAAAAGGCTTAAGACACACTTGTTCCGGGAGTACAACGGTACTTAGGAATGATTTGCTGGACCTGATGTTAGCTTCCTTCAGGAACACAATGACTCTTACTGAGGGACTTGTTGCTCTTGTTGGTTAGTTGTAACTGATTTAACTTCTTGTACTCGCTGTGAATTATATGATATTATTGTTGCTTGCTTTTTTCTACAGGTACACTCTTGCACTTTTAAGGTTCATGTTGTTTCATTTGTAACTTGTTTAATTACATCCTCTTATGGTTCTCCCCATTGGCACTTATTTGCTTTTCACAATGTATGCTTCATGTTTGGCTACTCGCAATGTTTTGGGGCTATCTCGTTGTTATGATCTGTGACCTATGCTCTTTTGTAAAGCTCTCTCTTGGAAGTCGCTTTGGATAAAAGCGTCTGCTAAATGAATAAATGTAAATGTAAATAACACTTTCTTCCTCCAAGCAATCAAACTTCTGAACTCTTGATCGCTCACGATACATACCTATATACTGTATATCTGCACCGTATTTATCAGCCTCCGGCTGAGTTCACATTCTATACTGCTCTAATAACATAGTGGCAAATGACTATAAACCGACAGCTACATGTCACCACGCCACTTTTGTTTATCTCCTGTATTTTGTACATTGTGTTGTGTAACAGATGTGTAACTTGCGTTAAGTGTAAATGATAATCTAAGGTAATTGTTATACTGCTATGTTGCCTGGAACGGCAGTATATGGTTGAGTGACAATAAAAGGATTTGATTTTGATGAAGATGGCCATCATTCTCACATGAACCCATAGTTAAGGTTTGCTCTTCATTAGTTTGTGATTAGCATGCATCATTAGTTCATATATAAGTGAGTATTAATGCAAGTTTTAATGCATGTAATGTTACTGTAAAGTGTTACCCGAAAAGGAGCACATTGTAAACACAACGGATTTCTTAGCAACCTATTGTGATGTCATACTGTAGAATTAGAACACAGTCAGGAAAGTCTGGTCAAATGAGTCAATCTTGTCAGTCACCTGCGATACACACCAGCGATATACTCCTGCATATTTACTACTGTTTGTATAGCTCTCGTCGTCCTGTTGCATTCTTGCACACTCCTATTGATTTCATATCAATATTCTACTTCAAAGATCCTTCCAAGGTATGCACTTTAATTGTATTGAAATATTTGTAAAGGGTCGATTCTACTCATTGAAGAAGTTGATGATTTTATAAATGTGATTGGAGAGTGGTGAACACATCCCTGTTGAGCTGTTTTGCTTGGTAAAGGTCAGCAGTATCCAAGTAACCTCCATATCCTCCTGGATCTAATCCATTTCCTGTGGTATCCATGTTCCCTCAGAGTGATCATGGACTCCATGTCCAACCACACTCTCCTCTGGGTGCAGTCCTACCTTGATGAGCAGGTAGGCTCAACACTCACCACACCATACAACTGGCCTGCACCTACAGTAGCCAATCAGATGAGGTGTGTGTCTCAGCTCAGAGGTTTCACCGCTAATAATTGGTCTGTCTCCAGCGCCAGCTCATCGGGGAGTTCCTGAGTCTTCAGAAGCAGGGGGGGATCCCCTCTGACATCAGTATCCACCTCATGAGGGGATGGATCCTGTCTAATGCCAGGACCGCCTTCCTGAACAGGTGGGTAGTCACACTGATCACCTTCACCACTTGGTAGAATGATTGACTATTACACTCACAAACAAACTCTCACACACACACACTGACACACAGTCATTCACACTCTCTCTCTTTCATACATCTTAACGTGCTGATAATAAATTCAGTGTGTTGTTTAGATTTCAGGAAATGGTGGAAGGGAACCCTCTCCACTTCATGGAGTTGGTGAGGAACAGATTACCTTTCATTAACTAACTGACTAACTAACCAACTGACAAGCTAACTAACTAACTACAGATATGAAGACACATTCAAAATAGTCATTTTCTCTTTGAAAATGAGCAATTCATGAGCAAAGTTGAAGCTGTATTGCTCATGCTGAAGCCAGCCTGCTCTTGTCCACACAGATGTGGAAGGTGAAGGCCTACCACAGGCTCAGAGAGCTTGAGCAGGGAGTTCTACGAGAGCTTCATACGCAGGCATGCGAGTCCTCTCCGTTCTCCAGCCAGGTAGAGTCACGTGCTTTAATCTCTGATACACTCTACTGCCATCACAGTGGTCTGTGGGCTTGTTTAGGTCTCAGTATGTAAGCTGATGCTTCATGTTTCTCCAGCTGCCAGCCTGCACCACTCTGATGAGTGGTGACACAGGGCACTTCACCCACACCACCCTCCAGAGGGCCCTCTCTGACATGAGCTCCAGGGTGAGGAGAGCAGAGACCCAGACCAGGAGGATGCCCAGACAGGTCGTGGTGCACAGCCAGACCATCAAGCACATCATCTCCCAGGTGCTTCTCCAGGTCAACCACCAGGCCTTTCAGCAAGGGCTCTGTCCGCAGACAAGCTCTCTCGTCCTCGACACCCAGGAACGCCTCTGGTGCTTCCCCTGGGTCCAGGTGACCGAGGAGAAGCAGATGGCCAACACTCTCCTGCAGTCCTCTGCTGCCTACCAGGTGGCCAAGGCGGTCGTGGAGAGGCTGGAGCAGGTGTTAGCCCCAAGGCCTGTGCTGGCAAGAGCACTGGCTAGCGGCTCCAACATCTTGTCTCGCTACCTGGTTCATCTGGTGGCTCTGAGCATCGCCCAGCTGGTCCCCGATCAGCTGTCGGCCAACCAGGAGGAGAGACTGATCAGCCAGAGAGCGGCTGCCTCCCATCCTCTCCCTCCCAAGTTCCTCATCAGCAGAGAGCTGGTGGAGGACTTCCTGGTCAGCTTCCTCCTGAAGCTCCACCCTCTGAATGGCCGTGGTGTGAAGCAGCTGAGCCAGCAGGAACTGCTCGCCATGACCATCAGGATGACTGCTGTCACCCTGGCAACCCTGGAGAGAGTCCCCGGTGTCTCCGTGGACCAGAAGCTTCCTGCCCCCCTCTGCAACATGAGGCGCACCGTGCTTCAACTGCAGAGCGTCATGGTGGAGAAGTTTGGCACCGTCATCGAGGTCAAGAAACTGGTAGGTTTGAAAGACCCTGCCGTTCTGACCGCCGTCCCTCAGTGTGTCATGGAGGGAGTGCTGAGGCTGTACCAGTCCCTTGATGAGGCCGGCCCTGCTGGTGTCCCCGTCCCCTGTGGAGAGACAGCCAAGGCTGTGGAGGAATCCATGAAGGACAAGCTCTTCTGTCAGCATCTTCCTGAGGCACTGAAGAAGACCCTGTTCCAGCAGTACGGAACGTGGATTCGTCACACGGCGACGTTCCAGCAGGCCTTTCCCAAGATGACCGACCAGGATGTCATGGACTACCGGTGCAAGGTTCTGAAGCCACGCCTCTCCAACAGAGATGTGGTGTGGGTGGAACACAGGTACCTTGTTTGTGATGAGAAGGAGGAGGAGGAGGAGGAGGAGAGGAAGGTGCGTCCAGCCAGCACTCTGATGGAGAACCACCTAGCCCTGGACTGCAGCCTTGCTGCCTTTCATAGGCAGTTCCCCCTGGCTGACTTCTTTGAAGATGTCACACCTGACCAAGGTGACGTCTCCAAGGTTGACCGAGGTGTGGAGAAGCCTTCAGCTAAGGTAAGATAAGATCAACTTTTTTAGCCTTTGCTATTGAGAATATGGTCTATTCATGTAGATAAACCTCTTATTCTATTGTTTCAGTATATACATCAGATTGTCTTAGACGATGTACCGATACCTCTACAGGTTCGAGACCAGAAGTTGGCCATCAGAGCGGCCCGTCGCTTTGGGCCCCTCGTACCTCCAGCCCAACCATGGGCAGGGGATTGTCCTGAGGTTCTGCCAACCACACCAGAGAACCAATGGCTGAAGACCACACCCCTGGACCACAAAGAGAAGCCTATCATAGCCCTTGGCCAGAAGGCCGAGCCTCTGGTCCAGGTGTCAATAGTCAGAAAGGTTTGAACTGGTCTTTTGTACTCTGTACAGGATATCGTTTAATAAACTGCAAGTGCACAAGGAGGCAAAATAAGGCAAACATACCTTAAAGATTCCTTCCCCTTGCAGGTACTGACTGGTGTGTTTGAGCACCACTGTTGGCCCTGGCCCACAGCCGAACGCAAGGAGCAGCAGGACTTTCATGAAGAGCTGGTGGAGCACACTCACCTCCTGCTGCAGAGGGAGGCAGAGAGGTACAGACACAACCGTGTCTTCTTAAACACCCTGCGGCGTTTCACCCAACCAGAGGAGGAGACCACATTTTGCCGGGCAATAGCCTGGTCCATGAGAGAGGAAGACTCCAGCTTCTTACCCACCATGAAGCTGAACAGAGCCAACCTGCTAAAGATTCCACAGCTAGCTGTAATCTTCTGCAGCATGGTCGCTGCCAAGCTGATGGCCAACTTGAAGCCCTCTGTCCACTTCGCTAGCGGCACCAAGAAGGGAGACGACACTCCCTACTGCATCAACCTCCCTGTCAAGAGAGAGGCCAGCTCAGACAGGCCCCAAACCAGGCTGGAGATACGTGTGGAGAAGCACAGGAGAGACACCCTGGAGGAACTCCGCACCCCTGTTGTGAAGGTAAGCTGACTGAGCAACACACACACAAACACACACACACTCTCAGACACATAGACACACACCCATACACACCTTGGGCTCGTTGTGTCTCTGGACAGGACCGTGAGTACTGGGGGAAGCGCCTCCACGACCTCTACACCGAGAACGGGGCCCTGCCCAAGGAGCTCCAGGAGCTGGGGAAGACGTTCGGCTACTCTCCTAAAGACCCCCGAAGGAAGAGGAAGAGCTGCACAGCCTGGCTATGCTGCTTGTTCAGGCGCAAGTAAAGGACATGATCTCCTATATCGGAGAAGAGTATCTACACTTGTAGTAGATCATTCTAAACACCAATGACATACACTGAAGATGCCTTTACTATGGCACAACATATGCAGTTGTTGTAGAGAATCTAATATTGAAGTGAATCTTCTACTTCCTAATGTCCTTTACATCTGAAAATTCATCTCCTAATGAAGGAGATTGTCTCCTATTGGAGGAAAGTGTCTACAATTGTTGTAGATAAGATACTATAGAATCTCCAATGCACAATTGTTTTTCAATCTCCCTTTTCATGTTCTATTTGATTCAATAAAATATTATAATGTATGAGTGTAGCGTGACATTTTGGGTTGCTTCATGTGGAAATGGTGGTACATATTTATCTATAATTCACCCATACCAGTGAAATAATATACATTTAGTCATTTAGCAGGCGCTCTTATCCAGAGCGACTTACAGTAAGTACAGGGACATTCCCCCGAGGCAAGTAGGGTGAAGTGCCTTGCCCAAGGACACAACATCAGTTGGCATGACCGGGAATCGAACTGGCAACCTTCAGATTACTAGTCCGATTCCCTCACCGCTCAGCCACCTGACTCCCTATATACACTGACCTGTAGTGTGCTAGTATAGTGAGGCTACGCTGTCCTCTAGTACAGAACACTGACCTATAGTATGCTAGTACAATAGGGCTAAGGTGGGAGGTCTGTTATTATAGCTTAACAGAGTTGCTCCGCGCAGAGGTCAGACATAAAGACGTAAATTCCTCCCCTTGACCTGGAAAACAGGTTGTGAATCTTCCACTGAATCTGTATTTTCACAATTCATAGATTAGAAATGTGTCTTCACATAACGGTTGGTCTTCAAAGTAAAACAAGATTTATTCATGTAGAAGGTCTAGGCAACAAAAGACCGAAGCAACCTCATCATGTAGGATACGAAGAGGAAACAGACTGTGAATTCTAATTTGGTCAAACAGAATTTTACAGGAACACAAAGAAGAGTTATAAAATGATGACTTGTTATGGCTTTGTGGAGTCCAGGGTGTACATCGCAGCAGGACCCTGGAGAGCTGGATATAGAGACTCCATACAATATCACAGGTTCACGTGACAATAGAAGCATTTGTGGACCCCCATGTTTTTTCTTTTTTTCAATTTCACATAAAGACCCGAAAGAAAAGTTGAGCCTCCCACTCCCAAGGGGTTCTTCCAGTTTTTTTCTTAATGACTTTTCCTGGGAGTTTTTCCTTGTCTTCCTTGAGGGTTTAGCTTGGCTGAGGGGCAGTTGTGTGAGCATATGTGAGAAGCCTTCTCATCAGTGTATCATTCTACGCTCAATAAGGAGGATCAATGTACATTATGAAAGTAATCCAGAGTCATCCAATGATGTTTGTGTATGCAGGTGCATAATGGCAAATTATATAAACAATTGGAAAATATACTCGTTTAATTCATATTCTTTCTTACAGAGCATGTTTGATTTAGTTTACCCCTGACACATTAACATAAACATGTACTAACATGTACTTAAGAGACACTGTGTTCTCAGCTCACCCCTGTACTCCCTGTACACACATGTTGGTGTGGCAACACATAGCTCCAGTACCATCGTTAAATTTGCTGATGATACGACAGTGGTAGGTCTGATCACCGACGACAATGAATCCACCTACAGAGAGGAGGTGCACACACTGACACGCTGGTGTCAGGAGCACATCCTCTCCCTCAACACCAGTAAGACCAAAGAGCTTGCCGTGGACTTCAGGAGAAAAGACAGAGAACACGGACCCATCACCATCGATGGTGCATCGGTGGAGAGCGTCAACATCTTCAAGTTCCTTGCTGTTCACGTCCATGAGGAACATGGGGGGTCAGATGGCTGAGAAGTTAGGGAATCGGGCTTTTAATCAGAAGGTTGCCGGTTCGATTCCCGGTCGTGCAAATTGACGTTGTGTCCTTGGGCAAGGCACCTACTTGCCTCAGGGGAATGTCCCTGTACTTACTGTAAGTCGCTCTGGATAAGAGCGTCTGCTAAATGACTAAATGTAAATGTAACTCACAAGGTCCGTTCACACCGAGGCCATTGTGAAGAAGGCACACCAGCGCCTCTTCTTCCTGAGACGGCGGAGGAATGAATCGTCACATCTTCACACGGTTCTACACCAGCACTGTGGAGAGCATCCTGACTGGCTGCATCACTACCTGGTACGGCAACAGCTCTGCCCTCAACTACAAAGCCCTGCAAAGGGTTGTGCGAACTGCCATTGTGACACATCAATGTAGGGGGTTTCATTATTGGCCAAACAACCACAACTATTCCCTTATGGTTTAAAGGAAGAGGGGAAACTGAACAGTGTATTAACATTAACCTAATGATGCCAATACCAATGGCATTATAGTTATTTGAGTTTATGGGTTCAATTAGAGCAAGAATGGTCAGCGGGTCCTTTCAAATACGGCTCCTGCCTTAATTTAATATCTTTGTCGTCCAATCGCCGATTTTATTTCTGCAAAACTGCTAGATATTCATGACAATATAAGCTAAAAGCACATCTAATTGATTAAGGGGTTACTTGGGTGAATAATACATGTATCGTCATCATCGTCATCCATCTTTAGCCTAAGCAGAGCCAGAGGGGCTCCATGGGAGATATTCTACAGTGTTAGATTTACTGCTTCAAATTGAAAACTGAGACGATATTTCGAGTAAAGGCTTAGGAG
The DNA here is from genome assembly GCF_038355195.1 of Osmerus mordax. Taxonomy (NCBI): domain Eukaryota; kingdom Metazoa; phylum Chordata; class Actinopteri; order Osmeriformes; family Osmeridae; genus Osmerus; species Osmerus mordax. Next base: position 2,659,336 of record NC_090050.1, on the reverse strand, counting down.
TAAAGGTTTCTTAATATGTGTGGTCGATACTGTCAATTAAAAGTCGAAACATTTTACTTACAAAGCATTTGTTTGTAGGAGTAACGGTAAAGCCAGATGTGAGGAAGGAGGAGTAGGACAAGCAAGAGCTGAGGAGAAGGTCTCAGGAGATGAAGAATCCACAGAGCAATGCTTCACAATTCCCTTTATACCCAAGAACAACCAATTAGACCACATCTTGACCCTTACTTATCAACATATGACTAGCAATGCTACAGTACCTTACACAATGAACCAGGGACAAACACAAGCGTCTCCGGCCTTACATCATTGGATGTGAACTTCCCTCCCCTCAGGACATCTATACCAGGCGGTGTGTGGAAAAAGTTTGGAGGATCATAAGAGACTCCAGCCACCCGAGCCATGGGCTTCTGTCACTGCAGAAATAGTATAGCATCAGGTTGGCGGTATCGCAGCATCAGGACCCGCACCAGCCGATTACATGACCGGTGTCCCAGCATGCGCAACCCGCCCTCTCCAGAGGATTCAGAACGCAGCGGCCCGCCTGGTCTTCAATCTACCCAGACGCTCCCATGTTACCCCGCTCCTCATCTCCCTCCACTGGCTTCCCATCATGGCCCGTATCAGATTCAAGACCCTGGTACTGATCTTCCAAGCAGTGAACGGGACTGCTCCCGACTACATCAAGTCTCTCCTCCAGCCTTACACCCCCACCCGCCACCTACGGTCGTCTTCTGACAACCGTCTGGTGGTCCCACCTCTCAAGAGCGCCCGCTCCCAACCCAAGCTCTTCTCCTGTCTGGCCCCCCAATGGTGGAATCACCTCCTCACCTCCATCAGAGACACTGACTGTCTCCCCACCTTCAAGAAAAGGCTTAAGACACACTTGTTCCGGGAGTACAACGGTACTTAGGAATGATTTGCTGGACCTGATGTTAGCTTCCTTCAGGAACACAATGACTCTTACTGAGGGACTTGTTGCTCTTGTTGGTTAGTTGTAACTGATTTAACTTCTTGTACTCGCTGTGAATTATATGATATTATTGTTGCTTGCTTTTTTCTACAGGTACACTCTTGCACTTTTAAGGTTCATGTTGTTTCATTTGTAACTTGTTTAATTACATCCTCTTATGGTTCTCCCCATTGGCACTTATTTGCTTTTCACAATGTATGCTTCATGTTTGGCTACTCGCAATGTTTTGGGGCTATCTCGTTGTTATGATCAGTGACCTATGCTTTTTTGTAAAGCTCTCTCTTGGAAGTCGCTTTGGATAAAAGTGTCTGCTAAATGAATAAATGTAAATAACACTTTCTTCCTCCAAGCAATCAAACTTCTGAACTCTTGATCGCTCACGATACATACCTATATACTGTATATCTGCACCGTATTTATCAGCCTCAGGCTGAGTTCACATTCTATACTGCTCTAATAACATAGTGGCAAATGACTATAAACCGACAGCTACATGTCACCACGCCACTTTTGTTTATCTCCTGTATTTTGTACATTGTGTTGTGTAACAGATGTGTAACTTGCGTTAAGTGTAAATGATAATCTAAGGTAATTGCTATACTGCTATGTTGCCTGGAACGGCAGTATATGGTTGAGTGACAATAAAAGGATTTGATTTTGATGAAGATGGCCATCATTCTCACATGAACCCATAGTTAAGGTTTGCTCTTCATTAGTTTGTGATTAGCATGCATCATTAGTTCATATATAAGTGAGTATTAATGCAAGTTTTAATGCATGTAATGTTACTGTAAAGTGTTACCCGAAAAGGAGCACATTGTAAACACAACGGATTTCTTAGCAACCTATTGTGATGTCATACTGTAGAATTAGAACACAGTCAGGAAAGTCTGGTCAAATGAGTCAATCTTGTCAGTCACCTGCGATACACACCAGCGATATACTCCTGCATATTTACTACTGTTTGTATAGCTCTCGTCGTCCTGTTGCATTCTTGCACACTCCTATTGATTTCATATCAATATTCTACTTCAAAGATCCTTCCAAGGTATGCACTTTAATTGTATTGAAATATTTGTAAAGGGTCGATTCTACTCATTGAAGAAGTTGATGATTTTATAAATGTGATTGGAGAGTGGTGAACACATCCCTGTTGAGCTGTTTTGCTTGGTAAAGGTCAGCAGTATCCAAGTAACCTCCATATCCTCCTGGATTTAATCCATTTCCTGTGGTATCCATGTTCCCTCAGAGTGATCATGGACTCCATGTCCAACCACACTCTCCTCTGGGTGCAGTCCTACCTTGATGAGCAGGTAGGCACAACACTCACCACACCATACAACTGGCCTGCACCTACAGTAGCCAATCAGATGAGGTGTGTGTCTCAGCTCAGAGGTTTCACCGCTAATAATTGGTCTGTCTCCAGCGCCAGCTCATCGGGGAGTTCCTGAGTCTTCAGAAGCAGGGGGGGATCCCCTCTGACATCAGTATCCACCTCATGAGGGGATGGATCCTGTCTAATGCCAGGACCGCCTTCCTGAACAGGTGGGTAGTCACACTGATCACCTTCACCACTTGGTAGAATGATTGACTATTACACTCACAAACAAACTCTCACACACACACACTGACACACAGTCATTCACACTCTCTCTCTTTCATACATCTTAACGTGCTGATAATAAATTCAGTGTGTTGTTTAGATTTCAGGAAATGGTGGAAGGGAACCCTCTCCACTTCATGGAGTTGGTGAGGAACAGATTACCTTTCATTAACTAACTGACTAACTAACCAACTGACAAGCTAACTAACTAACTACAGATATGAAGACACATTCAAAATAGTCATTTTCTCTTTGAAAATGAGCAATTCATGAGCAAAGTTGAAGTTGTATTGCTCATGCTGAAGCCAGCCTGCTCTTGTCCACACAGATGTGGAAGGTGAAGGCCTACCACAGGCTCAGAGAGCTTGAGCAGGGAGTTCTACAAGAGCTTCATACGCAGGCATGCGAGTCCTCTCCGTTCTCCAGCCAGGTAGAGTCACGTGCTTTAATCTCTGATACACTCTACTGCCATCACAGTGGTCTGTGGGCTTGTTTAGGTCTCAGTATGTAAGCTGATGCTTCATGTTTCTCCAGCTGCCAGCCTGCACCACTCTGATGAGTGGTGACACAGGGCACTTCACCCACACCACCCTCCAGAGGGCCCTCTCTGACATGAGCTCCAGGGTGAGGAGAGCAGAGACCCAGACCAGGAGGATGCCCAGACAGGTCGTGGTGCACAGCCAGACCATCAAGCACATCATCTCCCAGGTGCTTCTCCAGGTCAACCACCAGGCCTTTCAGCAAGGGCTCTGTCCGCAGACAAGCTCTCTCGTCCTCGACACCCAGGAACGCCTCTGGTGCTTCCCCTGGGTCCAGGTGACCGAGGAGAAGCAGATGGCCAACACTCTCCTGCAGTCCTCTGCTGCCTACCAGGTGGCCAAGGCGGTCGTGGAGAGGCTGGAGCAGGTGTTAGCCCCAAGGCCTGTGCTGGCAAGAGCACTGGCTAGCGGCTCCAACATCTTGTCTCGCTACCTGGTTCATCTGGTGGCTCTGAGCATCGCCCAGCTGGTCCCCGATCAGCTGTCGGCCAACCAGGAGGAGAGACTGATCAGCCAGAGAGCGGCTGCCTCCCATCCTCTCCCTCCCAAGTTCCTCATCAGCAGAGAGCTGGTGGAGGACTTCCTGGTCAGCTTCCTCCTGAAGCTCCACCCTCTGAATGGCCGTGGTGTGAAGCAGCTGAGCCAGCAGGAACTGCTCGCCATGACCATCAGGATGACTGCTGTCACCCTGGCAACCCTGGAGAGAGTCCCCGGTGTCTCCGTGGACCAGAAGCTTCCTGCCCCCCTCTGCAACATGAGGCGCACCGTGCTTCAACTGCAGAGCGTCATGGTGGAGAAGTTTGGCACCGTCATCGAGGTCAAGAAACTGGTAGGTTTGAAAGACCCTGCCGTTCTGACCGCCGTCCCTCAGTGTGTCATGGAGGGAGTGCTGAGGCTGTACCAGTCCCTTGATGAGGCCGGCCCTGCTGGTGTCCCCGTCCCCTGTGGAGAGACAGCCAAGGCTGTGGAGGAATCCATGAAGGACAAGCTCTTCTGTCAGCATCTTCCTGAGGCACTGAAGAAGACCCTGTTCCAGCAGTACGGAACGTGGATTCGTCACACGGCGACGTTCCAGCAGGCCTTTCCCAAGATGACCGACCAGGATGTCATGGACTACCGGTGCAAGGTTCTGAAGCCACGCCTCTCCAACAGAGATGTGGTGTGGGTGGAACACAGGTACCTTGTTTGTGATGAGAAGGAGGAGGAGGAGGAGGAGGAGAGGAAGGTGCGTCCAGCCAGCACTCTGATGGAGAACCACCTAGCCCTGGACTGCAGCCTTGCTGCCTTTCATAGGCAGTTCCCCCTGGCTGACTTCTTTGAAGATGTCACACCTGACCAAGGTGACGTCTCCAAGGTTGACCGAGGTGTGGAGAAGCCTTCAGCTAAGGTAAGATAAGATCAACTTTTTTAGCCTTTGCTATTGAGAATATGGTCTATTCATGTAGATAAACCTCTTATTCTATTGTTTCAGTATATACATCAGATTGTCTTAGACGATGTACCGATACCTCTACAGGTTCGAGACCAGAAGTTGGCCATCAGAGCGGCCCGTCGCTTTGGGCCCCTCGTACCTCCAGCCCAACCATGGGCAGGGGATTGTCCTGAGGTTCTGCCAACCACACCAGAGAACCAATGGCTGAAGACCACACCCCTGGACCACAAAGAGAAGCCTATCATAGCCCTTGGCCAGAAGGCCGAGCCTCTGGTCCAGGTGTCAATAGTCAGAAAGGTTTGAACTGGTCTTTTGTACTCTGTACAGGATATCGTTTAATAAACTGCAAGTGCACAAGGAGGCAAAATAAGGCAAACATACCTTAAAGATTCCTTCCCCTTGCAGGTACTGACTGGTGTGTTTGAGCACCACTGTTGGCCCTGGCCCACAGCCGAACGCAAGGAGCAGCAGGACTTTCATGAAGAGCTGGTGGAGCACACTCACCTCCTGCTGCAGAGGGAGGCAGAGAGGTACAGACACAACCGTGTCTTCTTAAACACCCTGCGGCGTTTCACCCAACCAGAGGAGGAGACCACATTTTGCCGGGCAATAGCCTGGTCCATGAGAGAGGAAGCCTCCAGCTTCTTACCCACCATGAAGCTGAACAGAGCCAACCTGCTAAAGATTCCACAGCTAGCTGTAATCTTCTGCAGCATGGTCGCTGCCAAGCTGATGGCCAACTTGAAGCCCTCTGTCCACTTCGCTAGCGGCACCAAGAAGGGAGACGACACTCCCTACTGCATCAACCTCCCTGTCAAGAGAGAGGCCAGCTCAGACAGGCCCCAAACCAGGCTGGAGATACGTGTGGAGAAGCACAGGAGAGACACCCTGGAGGAACTCCGCACCCCTGTTGTGAAGGTAAGCTGACTGAGCAACACACACACAAACACACACACACTCTCAGACACATAGACACACACCCATACACACCTTGGGCTCGTTGTGTCTCTGGACAGGACCGTGAGTACTGGGGGAAGCGCCTCCACGACCTCTACACCGAGAACGGGGCCCTGCCCAAGGAGCTCCAGGAGCTGGGGAAGACGTTCGGCTACTCTCCTAAAGACCCCCGAAGGAAGAGGAAGAGCTGCACAGCCTGGCTATGCTGCTTGTTCAGGCGCAAGTAAAGGACATGATCTCCTATATCGGAGAAGAGTATCTACACTTGTAGTAGATCATTCTAAACACCAATGACATACACTGAAGATGCCTTTACTATGGCACAACATATGCAGTTGTTGTAGAGAATCTAATATTGAAGTGAATCTTCTACTTCCTAATGTCCTTTACATCTGAAAATTCATCTCCTAATGAAGGAGATTGTCTCCTATTGGAGGAAAGTGTCTACAATTGTTGTAGATAAGATACTATAGAATCTCCAATGCACAATTGTTTTTCAATCTCTCTTTTCATGTTCTATTTGATTCAATAAAATATTATAATGTATGAGTGTAGCGTGACATTTTGGGTTGCTTCATGTGGAAATGGTGGTACATATTTATCTATAATTCACCCATACCAGTGAAATAATATACATTTACATTTAGTCATTTAGCAGGCGCTCTTATCCAGAGCGACTTACAGTAAGTACAGGGACATTCCCCCGAGGCAAGTAGGGTGAAGTGCCTTGCCCAAGGACACAACATCAGTTGGCATGACCGGGAATCGAACTGGCAACCTTCAGATTACTAGTCCGATTCCCTCACCGCTCAGCCACCTGACTCCCTATATACACTGACCTGTAGTGTGCTAGTATAGTGAGGCTACGCTGTCCTCTAGTACAGAACACTGACCTATAGTATGCTAGTACAATAGGGCTAAGGTGGGAGGTCTGTTATTATAGCTTAACAGAGCTGCTCCGCGCAGAGGTCAGACATAAAGACGTAAATTCCTCCCCTTGACCTGGAAAACAGGTTGGGAATCTTCCACTGAATCTGTATTTTCACAATTCATAGATTAGAAATGTGTCTTCACATAACGGTTGGTCTTCAAAGTAAAACAAGATTTATTCATGTAGAAGGTCTAGGCAACAAAAGACCGAAGCAACCTCATCATGTAGGATACGAAGAGGAAACAGACTGTGAATTCTAATTTGGTCAAACAGAATTTTACAGGAACACAAAGAAGAGTTATAAAATGATGATGGTGTCCAACTTGTTATGGCTTTGTGGAGTCCAGGGTGTACATCGCAGCAGGACCCTGGAGAGCTGGATATAGAGACTCCATACAATATCACAGGTTCACGTGACAATAGAAGCATTTGTGGACCCCCATGTTTTTTCTTTTTTTCAATTTCACATAAAGACCCGAAAGAAAAGTTGAGCCTCCCACTCCCAAGGGGTTCTTCCAGTTTTTTTCTTAATGACTTTTCCTGGGAGTTTTTCCTTGTCTTCCTTGAGGGTTTAGCTTGGCTGAGGGGCAGTTGTGTGAGCATATGTGAGAAGCCTTCTCATCAGTGTATCATTCTACGCTCAATAAGGAGGATCAATGTACATTATGAAAGTAATCCAGAGTCATCCAATGATGTTTGTGTATGCAGGTGCATAATGGCAAATTATATAAACAATTGGAAAATATACTCGTTTAATTCATATTCTTTCTTACAGAGCATGTTTGATTTAGTTTACCCCTGACACATTAACATAAACATGTACTAACATGTACTTAAGAGACACTGTGTTCTCAGCTCACCCCTGTACTCCCTGTACACACATGTTGGTGTGGCAACACATAGCTCCAGTACCATCGTTAAATTTGCTGATGATACGACAGTGGTAGGTCTGATCACCGACGACAATGAATCCACCTACAGAGAGGAGGTGCACACACTGACACGCTGGTGTCAGGAGCACATCCTCTCCCTCAACACCAGTAAGACCAAAGAGCTTGCCGTGGACTTCAGGAGAAAAGACAGAGAACACGGACCCATCACCATCGATGGTGCATCGGTGGAGAGCGTCAACATCTTCAAGTTCCTTGCTGTCCACGTCCATGAGGAACATGGGGGGTCAGATGGCTGAGAAGTTAGGGAATCGGGCTTTTAATCAGAAGGTTGCCGGTTCGATTCCCTGTCGTGCAAATTGACGTTGTGTCCTTGGGCAAGGCACCTACTTGCCTCGGGGGAATGTCCCTGTACTTACTGTAAGTCGCTCTGGATAAGAGCGTCTGCTAAATGACTAAATGTAAATGTAACTCACAAGGTCCGTTCACACCGAGGCCATTGTGAAGAAGGCACACCAGCGCCTCTTCTTCCTGAGACGGCGGAGGAATGAATCGTCACATCTTCACACGGTTCTACACCAGCACTGGGGAGAGCATCCTGACTGGCTGCATCACTACCTGGTACGGCAACAGCTCTGCCCTCAACTACAAAGCCCTGCAAAGGGTTGTGCGAACTGCCATTGTGACACATCAATGTAGGGGGTTTCATTATTGGCCAAACAACCACAACTATTCCCTTATGGTTTAAAGGAAGAGGGGAAACTGAACAGTGTATTAACATTAACCTAATGATGCCAATACCAATGGCATTATAGTTATTTGAGTTTATGGGTTCAATTAGAGCAAGAATGGTCAGCGGGTCCTTTCAAATACGGCTCCTGCCTTAATTTAATATCTTTGTCGTCCAATCGCCGATTTTATTTCTGCAAAACTGCTAGATATTCATGACAATATAAGCTAAAAGCACATCTAATTGATTAAGGGGTTACTTGGGTGAATAATACATGTATCGTCATCATCGTCATCCATCTTTAGCCTAAGCAGAGCCAGAGGGGCTCCATGGGAGATATTCTACAGTGTTAGATTTACTGCTTCAAATTGAAAACTGAGACGATATTTCGAGTAAAGGAGTAAAGGTTTCTTAATATGTGTTGTCGATACTGTCAATTAAAAGTCGAAACATTTTACTTACAAAGCATTTGTTTGTAGGAGTAACGGTAAAGCCAGATGTGAGGAAGGAGGAGTAGGACAAGCAAGAGCTGAGGAGAAGGTCTCAGGAGATGAAGAATCCACAGAGCAAAGCTTCACAATTCCCTTTATACCCAAGAACAACCAATTAGACCACATCTTGACCCTTACTTATCAACATATGACTAGCAATGCTACAGTACGTTACACAATGAGCCAGGGACAAACACAAGCGTCTCCGGCCTTACATCATTGGATGTGAACTTCCCTCCCCTCAGGACATCTATACCAGGCGGTGTGTGGAAAAAGTTTGGAGGATCATAAGAGACTCCAGCCACCCGAGCCATGGGCTTCTGTCACTGCAGAAATAGTATAGCATCAGGTTGGCGGTATCGCAGCATCAGGACCCGCACCAGCCGATTACATGACCGGTGTCCCAGCATGCGCAACCCGCCCTCTCCAGAGGATTCAGAACGCAGCGGCCCGCCTGGTCTTCAATCTACCCAGACGCTCCCATGTTACCCCGCTCCTCATCTCCCTCCACTGGCTTCCCATCATGGCCCGTATCAGATTCAAGACCCTGGTACTGATCTTCCAAGCAGTGAACGGGACTGCTCCCGACTACATCAAGTCTCTCCTCCAGCCTTACACCCCCACCCGCCACCTACGGTCGTCTTCTGACAACCGTCTGGTGGTCCCACCTCTCAAGAGCGCCCGCTCCCAACCCAAGCTCTTCTCCTGTCTGGCCCCCCAATGGTGGAATCACCTCCTCACCTCCATCAGAGACACTGACTGTCTCCCCACCTTCAAGAAAAGGCTTAAGACACACTTGTTCCGGGAGTACAACGGTACTTAGGAATGATTTGCTGGACCTGATGTTAGCTTCCTTCAGGAACACAATGACTCTTACTGAGGGACTTGTTGCTCTTGTTGGTTAGTTGTAACTGATTTAACTTCTTGTACTCGCTGTGAATTATATGATATTATTGTTGCTTGCTTTTTTCTACAGGTACACTCTTGCACTTTTAAGGTTCATGTTGTTTCATTTGTAACTTGTTTAATTACATCCTCTTATGGTTCTCCCCATTGGCACTTATTTGCTTTTCACAATGTATGCTTCATGTTTGGCTACTCGCAATGTTTTGGGGCTATCTCGTTGTTATGATCTGTGACCTATGCTCTTTTGTAAAGCTCTCTCTTGGAAGTCGCTTTGGATAAAAGCGTCTGCTAAATGAATAAATGTAAATGTAAATAACACTTTCTTCCTCCAAGCAATCAAACTTCTGAACTCTTGATCGCTCACGATACATACCTATATACTGTATATCTGCACCGTATTTATCAGCCTCAGGCTGAGTTCACATTCTATACTGCTCTAATAACATAGTGGCAAATGACTATAAACCGACAGCTACATGTCACCACGCCACTTTTGTTTATCTCCTGTATTTTGTACATTGTGTTGTGTAACAGATGTGTAACTTGCGTTAAGTGTAAATGATAATCTAAGGTAATTGTTATACTGCTATGTTGCCTGGAACGGCAGTATATGGTTGAGTGACAATAAAAGGATTTGATTTTGATGAAGATGGCCATCATTCTCACATGAACCCATAGTTAAGGTTTGCTCTTCATTAGTTTGTGATTAGCATGCATCATTAGTTCATATATAAGTGAGTATTAATGCAAGTTTTAATGCATGTAATGTTACTGTAAAGTGTTACCCGAAAAGGAGCACATTGTAAACACAACGGATTTCTTAGCAACCTATTGTGATGTCATACTGTAGAATTAGAACACAGTCAGGAAAGTCTGGTCAAATGAGTCAATCTTGTCAGTCACCTGCGATACACACCAGCAATATACTCCTGCATATTTACTACTGTTTGTATAGCTCTCGTCGTCCTGTTGCATTCTTGCACACTCCTATTGATTTCATATCAATATTCTACTTCAAAGATCCTTCCAAGGTATGCACTTTAATTGTATTGAAATATTTGTAAAGGGTCGATTCTACTCATTGAAGAAGTTGATGATTTTATAAATGTGATTGGAGAGTGGTGAACACATCCCTGTTGAGCTGTTTTGCTTGGTAAAGGTCAGCAGTATCCAAGTAACCTCCATATCCTCCTGGATCTAATCCATTTCCTGTGGTATCCATGTTCCCTCAGAGTGATCATGGACTCCATGTCCAACCACACTCTCCTCTGGGTGCAGTCCTACCTTGATGAGCAGGTAGGCTCAACACTCACCACACCATACAACTGGCCTGCACCTACAGTAGCCAATCAGATGAGGTGTGTGTCTCAGCTCAGAGGTTTCACCGCTAATAATTGGTCTGTCTCCAGCGCCAGCTCATCGGGGAGTTCCTGAGTCTTCAGAAGCAGGGGGGGATCCCCTCTGACATCAGTATCCACCTCATGAGGGGATGGATCCTGTCTAATGCCAGGACCGCCTTCCTGAACAGGTGGGTAGTCACACTGATCACCTTCACCACTTGGTAGAATGATTGACTATTACACTCACAAACAAACTCTCACACACACACACACACTGACACACAGTCATTCACACTCTCTCTCTTTCATACATCTTAACGTGCTGATAATAAATTCAGTGTGTTGTTTAGATTTCAGGAAATGGTGGAAGGGAACCCTCTCCACTTCATGGAGTTGGTGAGGAACAGATTACCTTTCATTAACTAACTGACTAACTAACCAACTGACAAGCTAACTAACTAGCTACAGATATGAAGACACATTCAAAATAGTCATTTTCTCTTTGAAAATGAGCAATTCATGAGCAAAGTTGAAGTTGTATTGCTCATGCTGAAGCCAGCCTGCTCTTGTCCACACAGATGTGGAAGGTGAAGGCCTACCACAGGCTCAGAGAGCTTGAGCAGGGAGTTCTACGAGAGCTTCATACGCAGGCATGCGAGTCCTCTCCGTTCTCCAGCCAGGTAGAGTCACGTGCTTTAATCTCTGATACACTCTACTGCCATCACAGTGGTCTGTGGGCTTGTTTAGGTCTCAGTATGTAAGCTGATGCTTCATGTTTCTCCAGCTGCCAGCCTGCACCACTCTGATGAGTGGTGACACAGGGCACTTCACCCACACCACCCTCCAGAGGGCCCTCTCTGACATGAGCTCCAGGGTGAGGAGAGCAGAGACCCAGACCAGGAGGATGCCCAGACAGGTCGTGGTGCACAGCCAGACCATCAAGCACATCATCTCCCAGGTGCTTCTCCAGGTCAACCACCAGGCCTTTCAGCAAGGGCTCTGTCCGCAGACAAGCTCTCTCGTCCTCGACACCCAGGAACGCCTCTGGTGCTTCCCCTGGGTCCAGGTGACCGAGGAGAAGCAGATGGCCAACACTCTCCTGCAGTCCTCTGCTGCCTACCAGGTGGCCAAGGCGGTCGTGGAGAGACTGGAGCAGGTGTTAGCCCCAAGGCCTGTGCTGGCAAGAGCACTGGCTAGCGGCTCCAACATCTTGTCTCGCTACCTGGTTCATCTGGTGGCTCTGAGCATCGCCCAGCTGGTCCCCGATCAGCTGTCGGCCAACCAGGAGGAGAGACTGATCAGCCAGAGAGCGGCTGCCTCCCATCCTCTCCCTCCCAAGTTCCTCATCAGCAGAGAGCTGGTGGAGGACTTCCTGGTCAGCTTCCTCCTGAAGCTCCACCCTCTGAATGGCCGTGGTGTGAAGCAGCTGAGCCAGCAGGAACTGCTCGCCATGACCATCAGGATGACTGCTGTCACCCTGGCAACCCTGGAGAGAGTCCCCGGTGTCTCCGTGGACCAGAAGCTTCCTGCCCCCCTCTGCAACATGAGGCGCACCGTGCTTCAACTGCAGAGCGTCATGGTGGAGAAGTTTGGCACCGTCATCGAGGTCAAGAAACTGGTAGGTTTGAAAGACCCTGCCGTTCTGACCGCCGTCCCTCAGTGTGTCATGGAGGGAGTGCTGAGGCTGTACCAGTCCCTTGATGAGGCCGGCCCTGCTGGTGTCCCCGTCCCCTGTGGAGAGACAGCCAAGGCTGTGGAGGAATCCATGAAGGACAAGCTCTTCTGTCAGCATCTTCCTGAGGCACTGAAGAAGACCCTGTTCCAGCAGTACGGAACGTGGATTCGTCACACGGCGACGTTCCAGCAGGCCTTTCCCAAGATGACCGACCAGGATGTCATGGACTACCGGTGCAAGGTTCTGAAGCCACGCCTCTCCAACAGAGATGTGGTGTGGGTGGAACACAGGTACCTTGTTTGTGATGAGAAGGAGGAGGAGGAGGAGGAGGAGGAGAGGAAGGTGCGTCCAGCCAGCACTCTGATGGAGAACCACCTAGCCCTGGACTGCAGCCTTGCTGCCTTTCATAGGCAGTTCCCCCTGGCTGACTTCTTTGAAGATGTCACACCTGACCAAGGTGACGTCTCCAAGGTTGACCGAGGTGTGGAGAAGCCTTCAGCTAAGGTAAGATAAGATCAACTTTTTTAGCCTTTGCTATTGAGAATATGGTCTATTCATGTAGATAAACCTCTTATTCTATTGTTTCAGTATATACATCAGATTGTCTTAGACGATGTACCGATACCTCTACAGGTTCGAGACCAGAAGTTGGCCATCAGAGCGGCCCGTCGCTTTGGGCCCCTCGTACCTCCAGCCCAACCATGGGCAGGGGATTGTCCTGAGGTTCTGCCAACCACACCAGAGAACCAATGGCTGAAGACCACACCCCTGGACCACAAAGAGAAGCCTATCATAGCCCTTGGCCAGAAGGCCGAGCCTCTGGTCCAGGTGTCAATAGTCAGAAAGGTTTGAACTGGTCTTTTGTACTCTGTACAGGATATCGTTTAATAAACTGCAAGTGCACAAGGAGGCAAAATAAGGCAAACATACCTTAAAGATTCCTTCCCCTTGCAGGTACTGACTGGTGTGTTTGAGCACCACTGTTGGCCCTGGCCCACAGCCGAACGCAAGGAGCAGCAGGACTTTCATGAAGAGCTGGTGGAGCACACTCACCTCCTGCTGCAGAGGGAGGCAGAGAGGTACAGACACAACCGTGTCTTCTTAAACACCCTGCGGCGTTTCACCCAACCAGAGGAGGAGACCACATTTTGCCGGGCAATAGCCTGGTCCATGAGAGAGGAAGCCTCCAGCTTCTTACCCACCATGAAGCTGAACAGAGCCAACCTGCTAAAGATTCCACAGCTAGCTGTAATCTTCTGCAGCATGGTCGCTGCCAAGCTGATGGCCAACTTGAAGCCCTCTGTCCACTTCGCTAGCGGCACCAAGAAGGGAGACGACACTCCCTACTGCATCAACCTCCCTGTCAAGAGAGAGGCCAGCTCAGACAGGCCCCAAACCAGGCTGGAGATACGTGTGGAGAAGCACAGGAGAGACACCCTGGAGGAACTCCGCACCCCTGTTGTGAAGGTAAGCTGACTGAGCAACACACACACAAACACACACACACTCTCAGACACATAGACACACACCCATACACACCTTGGGCTCGTTGTGTCTCTGGACAGGACCGTGAGTACTGGGGGAAGCGCCTCCACGACCTCTACACCGAGAACGGGGCCCTGCCCAAGGAGCTCCAGGAGCTGGGGAAGACGTTCGGCTACTCTCCTAAAGACCCCCGAAGGAAGAGGAAGAGCTGCACAGCCTGGCTATGCTGCTTGTTCAGGCGCAAGTAAAGGACATGATCTCCTATATCGGAGAAGAGTATCTACACTTGTAGTAGATCATTCTAAACACCAATGACATACACTGAAGATGCCTTTACTATGGCACAACATATGCAGTTGTTGTAGAGAATCTAATATTGAAGTGAATCTTCTACTTCCTAATGTCCTTTACATCTGAAAATTCATCTCCTAATGAAGGAGATTGTCTCCTATTGGAGGAAAGTGTCTACAATTGTTGTAGATAAGATACTATAGAATCTCCAATGCACAATTGTTTTTCAATCTCCCTTTTCATGTTCTATTTGATTCAATAAAATATTATAATGTATGAGTGTAGCGTGACATTTTGGGTTGCTTCATGTGGAAATGGTGGTACATATTTATCTATAATTCACCCATACCAGTGAAATAATATACATTTACATTTAGTCATTTAGCAGGCGCTCTTATCCAGAGCGACTTACAGTAAGTACAGGGACATTCCCCCGAGGCAAGTAGGGTGAAGTGCCTTGCCCAAGGACACAACATCAGTTGGCATGACCGGGAATCGAACTGGCAACCTTCAGATTACTAGTCCGATTCCCTCACCGCTCAGCCACCTGACTCCCTATATACACTGACCTGTAGTGTGCTAGTATAGTGAGGCTACGCTGTCCTCTAGTACAGAACACTGACCTATAGTATGCTAGTACAATAGGGCTAAGGTGGGAGGTCTGTTATTATAGCTTAACAGAGCTGCTCCGCGCAGAGGTCAGACATAAAGACGTAAATTCCTCCCCTTGACCTGGAAAACAGGTTGGGAATCTTCCACTGAATCTGTATTTTCACAATTCATAGATTAGAAATGTGTCTTCACATAACGGTTGGTCTTCAAAGTAAAACAAGATTTATTCATGTAGAAGGTCTAGGCAACAAAAGACCGAAGCAACCTCATCATGTAGGATACGAAGAGGAAACAGACTGTGAATTCTAATTTGGTCAAACAGAATTTTACAGGAACACAAAGAAGAGTTATAAAATGATGATGGTGTCCAACTTGTTATGGCTTTGTGGATTCCAGGGTGTACATCGCAGCAGGACCCTGGAGAGCTGGATATAGAGACTCCATACAATATCACAGGTTCACGTGACAATAGAAGCATTTGTGGACCCCCATGTTTTTTCTTTTTTTCAATTTCACATAAAGACCCGAAAGAAAAGTTGAGCCTCCCACTCCCAAGGGGTTCTTCCAGTTTTTTTCTTAATGACTTTTCCTGGGAGTTTTTCCTTGTCTTCCTTGAGGGTTTAGCTTGGCTGAGGGGCAGTTGTGTGAGCATATGTGAGAAGCCTTCTCTTCAGTGTATCATTCTACGCTCAATAAGGAGGATCAATGTACATTATGAAAGTAATCCAGAGTCATCCAATGATGTTTGTGTATGCAGGTGCATAATGGCAAATTATATAAACAATTGGAAAATATACTCGTTTAATTCATATTCTTTCTTACAGAGCATGTTTGATTTAGTTTACCCCTGACACATTAACATAAACATGTACTAACATGTACTTAAGAGACACTGTGTTCTCAGCTCACCCATGTACTCTGTACACACATGTTGGTGTGGCAACACATAGCTCCAGTACCATCGTTAAATTTGCTGATGATACGACAGTGGTAGGTCTGATCACCGACGACAATGAATCCACCTACAGAGAGGAGGTGCACACACTGACACGCTGGTGTCAGGAGCACATCCTCTCCCTCAACACCAGTAAGACCAAAGAGCTTGCCGTGGACTTCAGGAGAAAAGACAGAGAACACGGACCCATCACCATCGATGGTGCATCGGTGGAGAGCGTCAACATCTTCAAGTTCCTTGCTGTCCACGTCCATGAGGAACATGGGGGGTCAGATGGCTGAGAAGTTAGGGAATCGGGCTTTTAATCAGAAGGTTGCCGGTTCGATTCCCTGTCGTGCAAATTGACGTTGTGTCCTTGGGCAAGGCACCTACTTGCCTCGGGGGAATGTCCCTGTACTTACTGTAAGTCGCTCTGGATAAGAGCGTCTGCTAAATGACTAAATGTAAATGTAACTCACAAGGTCCGTTCACACCGAGGCCATTGTGAAGAAGGCACACCAGCGCCTCTTCTTCCTGAGACGGCGGAGGAATGAATCGTCACATCTTCACACGGTTCTACACCAGCACTGGGGAGAGCATCCTGACTGGCTGCATCACTACCTGGTACGGCAACAGCTCTGCCCTCAACTACAAAGCCCTGCAAAGGGTTGTGCGAACTGCCATTGTGACACATCAATGTAGGGGGTTTCATTATTGGCCAAACAACCACAACTATTCCCTTATGGTTTAAAGGAAGAGGGGAAACTGAACAGTGTATTAACATTAACCTAATGATGCCAATACCAATGGCATTATAGTTATTTGAGTTTATGGGTTCAATTAGAGCAAGAATGGTCAGCGGGTCCTTTCAAATACGGCTCCTGCCTTAATTTAATATCTTTGTCGTCCAATCGCCGATTTTATTTCTGCAAAACTGCTAGATATTCATGACAATATAAGCTAAAAGCACATCTAATTGATTAAGGGGTTACTTGGGTGAATAATACATGTATCGTCATCATCGTCATCCATCTTTAGCCTAAGCAGAGCCAGAGGGGCTCCATGGGAGATATTCTACAGTGTTAGATTTACTGCTTCAAATTGAAAACTGAGACGATATTTCGAGTAAAGGAGTAAAGGTTTCTTAATATGTGTTGTCGATACTGTCAATTAAAAGTCGAAACATTTTACTTACAAAGCATTTGTTTGTAGGAGTAACGGTAAAGCCAGATGTGAGGAAGGAGGAGTAGGACAAGCAAGAGCTGAGGAGAAGGTCTCAGGAGATGAAGAATCCACAGAGCAAAGCTTCACAATTCCCTTTATACCCAAGAACAACCAATTAGACCACATCTTGACCCTTACTTATCAACATATGACTAGCAATGCTACAGTACGTTACACAATGAGCCAGGGACAAACACAAGCGTCTCCGGCCTTACATCATTGGATGTGAACTTCCCTCCCCTCAGGACATCTATACCAGGCGGTGTGTGGAAAAAGTTTGGAGGATCATAAGAGACTCCAGCCACCCGAGCCATGGGCTTCTGTCACTGCAGAAATAGTATAGCATCAGGTTGGCGGTATCGCAGCATCAGGACCCGCACCAGCCGATTACATGACCGGTGTCCCAGCATGCGCAACCCGCCCTCTCCAGAGGATTCAGAACGCAGCGGCCCGCCTGGTCTTCAATCTACCCAGACGCTCCCATGTTACCCCGCTCCTCATCTCCCTCCACTGGCTTCCCATCATGGCCCGTATCAGATTCAAGACCCTGGTACTGATCTTCCAAGCAGTGAACGGGACTGCTCCCGACTACATCAAGTCTCTCCTCCAGCCTTACACCCCCACCCGCCACCTACGGTCGTCTTCTGACAACCGTCTGGTGGTCCCACCTCTCAAGAGCGCCCGCTCCCAACCCAAGCTCTTCTCCTGTCTGGCCCCCCAATGGTGGAATCACCTCCTCACCTCCATCAGAGACACTGACTGTCTCCCCACCTTCAAGAAAAGGCTTAAGACACACTTGTTCCGGGAGTACAACGGTACTTAGGAATGATTTGCTGGACCTGATGTTAGCTTCCTTCAGGAACACAATGACTCTTACTGAGGGACTTGTTGCTCTTGTTGGTTAGTTGTAACTGATTTAACTTCTTGTACTCGCTGTGAATTATATGATATTATTGTTGCTTGCTTTTTTCTACAGGTACACTCTTGCACTTTTAAGGTTCATGTTGTTTCATTTGTAACTTGTTTAATTACATCCTCTTATGGTTCTCCCCATTGGCACTTATTTGCTTTTCACAATGTATGCTTCATGTTTGGCTACTCGCAATGTTTTGGGGCTATCTCGTTGTTATGATCTGTGACCTATGCTCTTTTGTAAAGCTCTCTCTTGGAAGTCGCTTTGGATAAAAGCGTCTGCTAAATGAATAAATGTAAATGTAAATAACACTTTCTTCCTCCAAGCAATCAAACTTCTGAACTCTTGATCGCTCACGATACATACCTATATACTGTATATCTGCACCGTATTTATCAGCCTCCGGCTGAGTTCACATTCTATACTGCTCTAATAACATAGTGGCAAATGACTATAAACCGACAGCTACATGTCACCACGCCACTTTTGTTTATCTCCTGTATTTTGTACATTGTGTTGTGTAACAGATGTGTAACTTGCGTTAAGTGTAAATGATAATCTAAGGTAATTGTTATACTGCTATGTTGCCTGGAACGGCAGTATATGGTTGAGTGACAATAAAAGGATTTGATTTTGATGAAGATGGCCATCATTCTCACATGAACCCATAGTTAAGGTTTGCTCTTCATTAGTTTGTGATTAGCATGCATCATTAGTTCATATATAAGTGAGTATTAATGCAAGTTTTAATGCATGTAATGTTACTGTAAAGTGTTACCCGAAAAGGAGCACATTGTAAACACAACGGATTTCTTAGCAACCTATTGTGATGTCATACTGTAGAATTAGAACACAGTCAGGAAAGTCTGGTCAAATGAGTCAATCTTGTCAGTCACCTGCGATACACACCAGCGATATACTCCTGCATATTTACTACTGTTTGTATAGCTCTCGTCGTCCTGTTGCATTCTTGCACACTCCTATTGATTTCATATCAATATTCTACTTCAAAGATCCTTCCAAGGTATGCACTTTAATTGTATTGAAATATTTGTAAAGGGTCGATTCTACTCATTGAAGAAGTTGATGATTTTATAAATGTGATTGGAGAGTGGTGAACACATCCCTGTTGAGCTGTTTTGCTTGGTAAAGGTCAGCAGTATCCAAGTAACCTCCATATCCTCCTGGATCTAATCCATTTCCTGTGGTATCCATGTTCCCTCAGAGTGATCATGGACTCCATGTCCAACCACACTCTCCTCTGGGTGCAGTCCTACCTTGATGAGCAGGTAGGCTCAACACTCACCACACCATACAACTGGCCTGCACCTACAGTAGCCAATCAGATGAGGTGTGTGTCTCAGCTCAGAGGTTTCACCGTTAATAATTGGTCTGTCTCCAGCGCCAGCTCATCGGGGAGTTCCTGAGTCTTCAGAAGCAGGGGGGGATCCCCTCTGACATCAGTATCCACCTCATGAGGGGATGGATCCTGTCTAATGCCAGGACCGCCTTCCTGAACAGGTGGGTAGTCACACTGATCACCTTCACCACTTGGTAGAATGATTGACTATTACACTCACAAACAAACTCTCTCACACACACACTGACACACAGTCATTCACACTCTCTCTTTCATACATCTTAACGTGCTGATAATAAATTCAGTGTGTTGTTTAGATTTCAGGAAATGGTGGAAGGGAACCCTCTCCACTTCATGGAGTTGGTGAGGAACAGATTACCTTTCATTAACTAACTGACTAACTAACCAACTGACAAGCTAACTAACTAACTACAGATATGAAGACACATTCAAAATAGTCATTTTCTCTTTGAAAATGAGCAATTCATGAGCAAAGTTGAAGTTGTATTGCTCATGCTGAAGCCAGCCTGCTCTTGTCCACACAGATGTGGAAGGTGAAGGCCTACCACAGGCTCAGAGAGCTTGAGCAGGGAGTTCTACAAGAGCTTCATACGCAGGCATGCGAGTCCTCTCCGTTCTCCAGCCAGGTAGAGTCACGTGCTTTAATCTCTGATACACTCTACTGCCATCACAGTGGTCTGTGGGCTTGTTTAGGTCTCAGTATGTAAGCTGATGCTTCATGTTTCTCCAGCTGCCAGCCTGCACCACTCTGATGAGTGGTGACACAGGGCACTTCACCCACACCACCCTCCAGAGGGCCCTCTCTGACATGAGCTCCAGGGTGAGGAGAGCAGAGACCCAGACCAGGAGGATGCCCAGACAGGTCGTGGTGCACAGCCAGACCATCAAGCACATCATCTCCCAGGTGCTTCTCCAGGTCAACCACCAGGCCTTTCAGCAAGGGCTCTGTCCGCAGACAAGCTCTCTCGTCCTCGACACCCAGGAACGCCTCTGGTGCTTCCCCTGGGTCCAGGTGACCGAGGAGAAGCAGATGGCCAACACTCTCCTGCAGTCCTCTGCTGCCTACCAGGTGGCCAAGGCGGTCGTGGAGAGGCTGGAGCAGGTGTTAGCCCCAAGGCCTGTGCTGGCAAGAGCACTGGCTAGCGGCTCCAACATCTTGTCTCGCTACCTGGTTCATCTGGTGGCTCTGAGCATCGCCCAGCTGGTCCCCGATCAGCTGTCGGCCAACCAGGAGGAGAGACTGATCAGCCAGAGAGCGGCTGCCTCCCATCCTCTCCCTCCCAAGTTCCTCATCAGCAGAGAGCTGGTGGAGGACTTCCTGGTCAGCTTCCTCCTGAAGCTCCACCCTCTGAATGGCCGTGGTGTGAAGCAGCTGAGCCAGCAGGAACTGCTCGCCATGACCATCAGGATGACTGCTGTCACCCTGGCAACCCTGGAGAGAGTCCCCGGTGTCTCCGTGGACCAGAAGCTTCCTGCCCCCCTCTGCAACATGAGGCGCACCGTGCTTCAACTGCAGAGCGTCATGGTGGAGAAGTTTGGCACCGTCATCGAGGTCAAGAAACTGGTAGGTTTGAAAGACCCTGCCGTTCTGACCGCCGTCCCTCAGTGTGTCATGGAGGGAGTGCTGAGGCTGTACCAGTCCCTTGATGAGGCCGGCCCTGCTGGTGTCCCCGTCCCCTGTGGAGAGACAGCCAAGGCTGTGGAGGAATCCATGAAGGACAAGCTCTTCTGTCAGCATCTTCCTGAGGCACTGAAGAAGACCCTGTTCCAGCAGTACGGAACGTGGATTCGTCACACGGCGACGTTCCAGCAGGCCTTTCCCAAGATGACCGACCAGGATGTCATGGACTACCGGTGCAAGGTTCTGAAGCCACGCCTCTCCAACAGAGATGTGGTGTGGGTGGAACACAGGTACCTTGTTTGTGAAGAGAAGGAGGAGGAGGAGGAGGAGGAGGAGAGGAAGGTGCGTCCAGCCAGCACTCTGATGGAGAACCACCTAGCCCTGGACTGCAGCCTTGCTGCCTTTCATAGGCAGTTCCCCCTGGCTGACTTCTTTGAAGATGTCACACCTGACCAAGGTGACGTCTCCAAGGTTGACCGAGGTGTGGAGAAGCCTTCAGCTAAGGTAAGATAAGATCAACTTTTTTAGCCTTTGCTATTGAGAATATGGTCTATTCATGTAGATAAACCTCTTATTCTATTGTTTCAGTATATACATCAGATTGTCTTAGACGATGTACCGATACCTCTACAGGTTCGAGACCAGAAGTTGGCCATCAGAGCGGCCCGTCGCTTTGGGCCCCTCGTACCTCCAGCCCAACCATGGGCAGGGGATTGTCCTGAGGTTCTGCCAACCACACCAGAGAACCAATGGCTGAAGACCACACCCCTGGACCACAAAGAGAAGCCTATCATAGCCCTTGGCCAGAAGGCCGAGCCTCTGGTCCAGGTGTCAATAGTCAGAAAGGTTTGAACTGGTCTTTTGTACTCTGTACAGGATATCGTTTAATAAACTGCAAGTGCACAAGGAGGCAAAATAAGGCAAACATACCTTAAAGATTCCTTCCCCTTGCAGGTACTGACTGGTGTGTTTGAGCACCACTGTTGGCCCTGGCCCACAGCCGAACGCAAGGAGCAGCAGGACTTTCATGAAGAGCTGGTGGAGCACACTCACCTCCTGCTGCAGAGGGAGGCAGAGAGGTACAGACACAACCGTGTCTTCTTAAACACCCTGCGGCGTTTCACCCAACCAGAGGAGGAGACCACATTTTGCCGGGCAATAGCCTGGTCCATGAGAGAGGAAGCCTCCAGCTTCTTACCCACCATGAAGCTGAACAGAGCCAACCTGCTAAAGATTCCACAGCTAGCTGTAATCTTCTGCAGCATGGTCGCTGCCAAGCTGATGGCCAACTTGAAGCCCTCTGTCCACTTCGCTAGCGGCACCAAGAAGGGAGACGACACTCCCTACTGCATCAACCTCCCTGTCAAGAGAGAGGCCAGCTCAGACAGGCCCCAAACCAGGCTGGAGATACGTGTGGAGAAGCACAGGAGAGACACCCTGGAGGAACTCCGCACCCCTGTTGTGAAGGTAAGCTGACTGAGCAACACACACACAAACACACACACACTCTCAGACACATAGACACACACCCATACACACCTTGGGCTCGTTGTGTCTCTGGACAGGACCGTGAGTACTGGGGGAAGCGCCTCCACGACCTCTACACCGAGAACGGGGCCCTGCCCAAGGAGCTCCAGGAGCTGGGGAAGACGTTCGGCTACTCTCCTAAAGACCCCCGAAGGAAGAGGAAGAGCTGCACAGCCTGGCTATGCTGCTTGTTCAGGCGCAAGTAAAGGACATGATCTCCTATATCGGAGAAGAGTATCTACACTTGTAGTAGATCATTCTAAACACCAATGACATACACTGAAGATGCCTTTACTATGGCACAACATATGCAGTTGTTGTAGAGAATCTAATATTGAAGTGAATCTTCCACTTCCTAATGTCCTTTACATCTGAAAATTCATCTCCTAATGAAGGAGATTGTCTCCTATTGGAGGAAAGTGTCTACAATTGTTGTAGATAAGATACTATAGAATCTCCAATGCACAATTGTTTTTCAATCTCTCTTTTCATGTTCTATTTGATTCAATAAAATATTATAATGTATGAGTGTAGCGTGACATTTTGGGTTGCTTCATGTGGAAATGGTGGTACATATTTATCTATAATTCACCCATACCAGTGAAATAATATACATTTACATTTAGTCATTTAGCAGGCGCTCTTATCCAGAGCGACTTACAGTAAGTACAGGGACATTCCCCCGAGGCAAGTAGGGTGAAGTGCCTTGCCCAAGGACACAACATCAGTTGGCATGACCGGGAATCGAACTGGCAACCTTCAGATTACTAGTCCGATTCCCTCACCGCTCAGCCACCTGACTCCCTATATACACTGACCTGTAGTGTGCTAGTATAGTGAGGCTACGCTGTCCTCTAGTACAGAACACTGACCTATAGTATGCTAGTACAATAGGGCTAAGGTGGGAGGTCTGTTATTATAGCTTAACAGAGTTGCTCCGCGCAGAGGTCAGACATAAAGACGTAAATTCCTCCCCTTGACCTGGAAAACAGGTTGGGAATCTTCCACTGAATCTGTATTTTCACAATTCATAGATTAGAAATGTGTCTTCACATAACGGTTGGTCTTCAAAGTAAAACAAGATTTATTCATGTAGAAGGTCTAGGCAACAAAAGACCGAAGCAACCTCATCATGTAGGATACGAAGAGGAAACAGACTGTGAATTCTAATTTGGTCAAACAGAATTTTACAGGAACACAAAGAAGAGTTATAAAATGATGATGGTGTCCAACTTGTTATGGCTTTGTGGAGTCCAGGGTGTACATCGCAGCAGGACCCTGGAGAGCTGGATATAGAGACTCCATACAATATCACAGGTTCACGTGACAATAGAAGCATTTGTGGACCCCCATGTTTTTTCTTTTTTTCAATTTCACATAAAGACCCGAAAGAAAAGTTGAGCCTCCCACTCCCAAGGGGTTCTTCCAGTTTTTTTCTTAATGACTTTTCCTGGGAGTTTTTCCTTGTCTTCCTTGAGGGTTTAGCTTGGCTGAGGGGCAGTTGTGTGAGCATATGTGAGAAGCCTTCTCATCAGTGTATCATTCTACGCTCAATAAGGAGGATCAATGTACATTATGAAAGTAATCCAGAGTCATCCAATGATGTTTGTGTATGCAGGTGCATAATGGCAAATTATATAAACAATTGGAAAATATACTCGTTTAATTCATATTCTTTCTTACAGAGCATGTTTGATTTAGTTTACCCCTGACACATTAACATAAACATGTACTAACATGTACTTAAGAGACACTGTGTTCTCAGCTCACCCATGTACTCCCTGTACACACATGTTGGTGTGGCAACACATAGCTCCAGTACCATCGTTAAATTTGCTGATGATACGACAGTGGTAGGTCTGATCACCGACGACAATGAATCCACCTACAGAGAGGAGGTGCACACACTGACACGCTGGTGTCAGGAGCACATCCTCTCCCTCAACACCAGTAAGACCAAAGAGCTTGCCGTGGACTTCAGGAGAAAAGACAGAGAACACGGACCCATCACCATCGATGGTGCATCGGTGGAGAGCGTCAACATCTTCAAGTTCCTTGCTGTCCACGTCCATGAGGAACATGGGGGGTCAGATGGCTGAGAAGTTAGGGAATCGGGCTTTTAATCAGAAGGTTGCCGGTTCGATTCCCTGTCGTGCAAATTGACGTTGTGTCCTTGGGCAAGGCACCTACTTGCCTCGGGGGAATGTCCCTGTACTTACTGTAAGTCGCTCTGGATAAGAGCGTCTGCTAAATGACTAAATGTAAATGTAACTCACAAGGTCCGTTCACACCGAGGCCATTGTGAAGAAGGCACACCAGCGCCTCTTCTTCCTGAGACGGCGGAGGAATGAATCGTCACATCTTCACACGGTTCTACACCAGCACTGGGGAGAGCATCCTGACTGGCTGCATCACTACCTGGTACGGCAACAGCTCTGCCCTCAACTACAAAGCCCTGCAAAGGGCTGTGCGAACTGCCATTGTGACACATCAATGTAGGGGGTTTCATTATTGGCCAAACAACCACAACTATTCCCTTATGGTTTAAAGGAAGAGGGGAAACTGAACAGTGTATTAACATTAACCTAATGATGCCAATACCAATGGCATTATAGTTATTTGAATTTATGGGTTCAATTAGAGCAAGAATGGTCAGCGGGTCCTTTCAAATACGGCTCCTGCCTTAATTTAATATCTTTGTCGTCCAATCGCCGATTTTATTTCTGCAAAACTGCTAGATATTCATGACAATATAAGCTAAAAGCACATCTAATTGATTAAGGGGTTACTTGGGTGAATAATACATGTATCGTCATCATCGTCATCCATCTTTAGCCTAAGCAGAGCCAGAGGGGCTCCATGGGAGATATTCTACAGTGTTAGATTTACTGCTTCAAATTGAAAACTGAGACGATATTTCGAGTAAAGGAGTAAAGGTTTCTTAATATGTGTTGTCGATACTGTCAATTAAAAGTCGAAACATTTTACTTACAAAGCATTTGTTTGTAGGAGTAACGGTAAAGCCAGATGTGAGGAAGGAGGAGTAGGACAAGCAAGAGCTGAGGAGAAGGTCTCAGGAGATGAAGAATCCACAGAGCAAAGCTTCACAATTCCCTTTATACCCAAGAACAACCAATTAGACCACATCTTGACCCTTACTTGTCAACATATGACTAGCAATGCTACAGTACGTTACACAATGAGCCAGGGACAAACACAAGCGTCTCCGGCCTTACATCATTGGATGTGAACTTCCCTCCCCTCAGGACATCTATACCAGGCGGTGTGTGGAAAAAGTTTGGAGGATCATAAGAGACTCCAGCCACCCGAGCCATGGGCTTCTGTCACTGCAGAAATAGTATAGCATCAGGTTGGCGGTATCGCAGCATCAGGACCCGCACCAGCCGATTACATGACCGGTGTCCCAGCATGCGCAACCCGCCCTCTCCAGAGGATTCAGAACGCAGCGGCCCGCCTGGTCTTCAATCTACCCAGACGCTCCCATGTTACCCCGCTCCTCATCTCCCTCCACTGGCTTCCCATCATGGCCCGTATCAGATTCAAGACCCTGGTACTGATCTTCCAAGCAGTGAACGGGACTGCTCCCGACTACATCAAGTCTCTCCTCCAGCCTTACACCCCCACCCGCCACCTACGGTCGTCTTCTGACAACCGTCTGGTGGTCCCACCTCTCAAGAGCGCCCGCTCCCAACCCAAGCTCTTCTCCTGTCTGGCCCCCCAATGGTGGAATCACCTCCTCACCTCCATCAGAGACACTGACTGTCTCCCCACCTTCAAGAAAAGGCTTAAGACACACTTGTTCCGGGAGTACAACGGTACTTAGGAATGATTTGCTGGACCTGATGTTAGCTTCCTTCAGGAACACAATGACTCTTACTGAGGGACTTGTTGCTCTTGTTGGTTAGTTGTAACTGATTTAACTTCTTGTACTCGCTGTGAATTATATGATATTATTGTTGCTTGCTTTTTTCTACAGGTACACTCTTGCACTTTTAAGGTTCATGTTGTTTCATTTGTAACTTGTTTAATTACATCCTCTTATGGTTCTCCCCATTGGCACTTATTTGCTTTTCACAATGTATGCTTCATGTTTGGCTACTCGCAATGTTTTGGGGCTATCTCGTTGTTATGATCTGTGACCTATGCTCTTTTGTAAAGCTCTCTCTTGGAAGTCGCTTTGGATAAAAGCGTCTGCTAAATGAATAAATGTAAATGTAAATAACACTTTCTTCCTCCAAGCAATCAAACTTCTGAACTCTTGATCGCTCACGATACATACCTATATACTGTATATCTGCACCGTATTTATCAGCCTCAGGCTGAGTTCACATTCTATACTGCTCTAATAACATAGTGGCAAATGACTATAAACCGACAGCTACATGTCACCACGCCACTTTTGTTTATCTCCTGTATTTTGTACATTGTGTTGTGTAACAGATGTGTAACTTGCGTTAAGTGTAAATGATAATCTAAGGTAATTGTTATACTGCTATGTTGCCTGGAACGGCAGTATATGGTTGAGTGACAATAAAAGGATTTGATTTTGATGAAGATGGCCATCATTCTCACATGAACCCATAGTTAAGGTTTGCTCTTCATTAGTTTGTGATTAGCATGCATCATTAGTTCATATATAAGTGAGTATTAATGCAAGTTTTAATGCATGTAATGTTACTGTAAAGTGTTACCCGAAAAGGAGCACATTGTAAACACAACGGATTTCTTAGCAACCTATTGTGATGTCATACTGTAGAATTAGAA
This sequence comes from Osmerus mordax, assembly GCF_038355195.1. Lineage (NCBI taxonomy): Eukaryota > Metazoa > Chordata > Actinopteri > Osmeriformes > Osmeridae > Osmerus > Osmerus mordax. The sequence continues at coordinate 2,632,096 of NC_090050.1, read as the reverse complement.
CACAGTCAGGAAAGTCTGGTCAAATGAGTCAATCTTGTCAGTCACCTGCGATACACACCAGCGATATACTCCTGCATATTTACTACTGTTTGTATAGCTCTCGTCGTCCTGTTGCATTCTTGCACACTCCTATTGATTTCATATCAATATTCTACTTCAAAGATCCTTCCAAGGTATGCACTTTAATTGTATTGAAATATTTGTAAAGGGTCGATTCTACTCATTGAAGAAGTTGATGATTTTATAAATGTGATTGGAGAGTGGTGAACACATCCCTGTTGAGCTGTTTTGCTTGGTAAAGGTCAGCAGTATCCAAGTAACCTCCATATCCTCCTGGATCTAATCCATTTCCTGTGGTATCCATGTTCCCTCAGAGTGATCATGGACTCCATGTCCAACCACACTCTCCTCTGGGTGCAGTCCTACCTTGATGAGCAGGTAGGCTCAACACTCACCACACCATACAACTGGCCTGCACCTACAGTAGCCAATCAGATGAGGTGTGTGTCTCAGCTCAGAGGTTTCACCGCTAATAATTGGTCTGTCTCCAGCGCCAGCTCATCGGGGAGTTCCTGAGTCTTCAGAAGCAGGGGGGGATCCCCTCTGACATCAGTATCCACCTCATGAGGGGATGGATCCTGTCTAATGCCAGGACCGCCTTCCTGAACAGGTGGGTAGTCACACTGATCACCTTCACCACTTGGTAGAATGATTGACTATTACACTCACAAACAAACTCTCACACACACACACACACTGACACACAGTCATTCACACTCTCTCTCTTTCATACATCTTAACGTGCTGATAATAAATTCAGTGTGTTGTTTAGATTTCAGGAAATGGTGGAAGGGAACCCTCTCCACTTCATGGAGTTGGTGAGGAACAGATTACCTTTCATTAACTAACTGACTAACTAACCAACTGACAAGCTAACTAACTAACTACAGATATGAAGACACATTCAAAATAGTCATTTTCTCTTTGAAAATGAGCAATTCATGAGCAAAGTTGAAGCTGTATTGCTCATGCTGAAGCCAGCCTGCTCTTGTCCACACAGATGTGGAAGGTGAAGGCCTACCACAGGCTCAGAGAGCTTGAGCAGGGAGTTCTACGAGAGCTTCATACGCAGGCATGCGAGTCCTCTCCGTTCTCCAGCCAGGTAGAGTCACGTGCTTTAATCTCTGATACACTCTACTGCCATCACAGTGGTCTGTGGGCTTGTTTAGGTCTCAGTATGTAAGCTGATGCTTCATGTTTCTCCAGCTGCCAGCCTGCACCACTCTGATGAGTGGTGACACAGGGCACTTCACCCACACCACCCTCCAGAGGGCCCTCTCTGACATGAGCTCCAGGGTGAGGAGAGCAGAGACCCAGACCAGGAGGATGCCCAGACAGGTCGTGGTGCACAGCCAGACCATCAAGCACATCATCTCCCAGGTGCTTCTCCAGGTCAACCACCAGGCCTTTCAGCAAGGGCTCTGTCCGCAGACAAGCTCTCTCGTCCTCGACACCCAGGAACGCCTCTGGTGCTTCCCCTGGGTCCAGGTGACCGAGGAGAAGCAGATGGCCAACACTCTCCTGCAGTCCTCTGCTGCCTACCAGGTGGCCAAGGCGGTCGTGGAGAGGCTGGAGCAGGTGTTAGCCCCAAGGCCTGTGCTGGCAAGAGCACTGGCTAGCGGCTCCAACATCTTGTCTCGCTACCTGGTTCATCTGGTGGCTCTGAGCATCGCCCAGCTGGTCCCCGATCAGCTGTCGGCCAACCAGGAGGAGAGACTGATCAGCCAGAGAGCGGCTGCCTCCCATCCTCTCCCTCCCAAGTTCCTCATCAGCAGAGAGCTGGTGGAGGACTTCCTGGTCAGCTTCCTCCTGAAGCTCCACCCTCTGAATGGCCGTGGTGTGAAGCAGCTGAGCCAGCAGGAACTGCTCGCCATGACCATCAGGATGACTGCTGTCACCCTGGCAACCCTGGAGAGAGTCCCCGGTGTCTCCGTGGACCAGAAGCTTCCTGCCCCCCTCTGCAACATGAGGCGCACCGTGCTTCAACTGCAGAGCGTCATGGTGGAGAAGTTTGGCACCGTCATCGAGGTCAAGAAACTGGTAGGTTTGAAAGACCCTGCTGTTCTGACCGCCGTCCCTCAGTGTGTCATGGAGGGAGTGCTGAGGCTGTACCAGTCCCTTGATGAGGCCGGCCCTGCTGGTGTCCCCGTCCCCTGTGGAGAGACAGCCAAGGCTGTGGAGGAATCCATGAAGGACAAGCTCTTCTGTCAGCATCTTCCTGAGGCACTGAAGAAGACCCTGTTCCAGCAGTACGGAACGTGGATTCGTCACACGGCGACGTTCCAGCAGGCCTTTCCCAAGATGACCGACCAGGATGTCATGGACTACCGGTGCAAGGTTCTGAAGCCACGCCTCTCCAACAGAGATGTGGTGTGGGTGGAACACAGGTACCTTGTTTGTGATGAGAAGGAGGAGGAGGAGGAGGAGGAGGAGAGGAAGGTGCGTCCAGCCAGCACTCTGATGGAGAACCACCTAGCCCTGGACTGCAGCCTTGCTGCCTTTCATAGGCAGTTCCCCCTGGCTGACTTCTTTGAAGATGTCACACCTGACCAAGGTGACGTCTCCAAGGTTGACCGAGGTGTGGAGAAGCCTTCAGCTAAGGTAAGATAAGATCAACTTTTTTAGCCTTTGCTATTGAGAATATGGTCTATTCATGTAGATAAACCTCTTATTCTATTGTTTCAGTATATACATCAGATTGTCTTAGACGATGTACCGATACCTCTACAGGTTCGAGACCAGAAGTTGGCCATCAGAGCGGCCCCTCGTACCTCCAGCCCAACCATGGGCAGGGGATTGTCCTGAGGTTCTGCCAACCACACCAGAGAACCAATGGCTGAAGACCACACCCCTGGACCACAAAGAGAAGCCTATCATAGCCCTTGGCCAGAAGGCCGAGCCTCTGGTCCAGGTGTCAATAGTCAGAAAGGTTTGAACTGGTCTTTTGTACTCTGTACAGGATATCGTTTAATAAACTGCAAGTGCACAAGGAGGCAAAATAAGGCAAACATACCTTAAAGATTCCTTCCCCTTGCAGGTACTGACTGGTGTGTTTGAGCACCACTGTTGGCCCTGGCCCACAGCCGAACGCAAGGAGCAGCAGGACTTTCATGAAGAGCTGGTGGAGCACACTCACCTCCTGCTGCAGAGGGAGGCAGAGAGGTACAGACACAACCGTGTCTTCTTAAACACCCTGCGGCGTTTCACCCAACCAGAGGAGGAGACCACATTTTGCCGGGCAATAGCCTGGTCCATGAGAGAGGAAGCCTCCAGCTTCTTACCCACCATGAAGCTGAACAGAGCCAACCTGCTAAAGATTCCACAGCTAGCTGTAATCTTCTGCAGCATGGTCGCTGCCAAGCTGATGGCCAACTTGAAGCCCTCTGTCCACTTCGCTAGCGGCACCAAGAAGGGAGACGACACTCCCTACTGCATCAACCTCCCTGTCAAGAGAGAGGCCAGCTCAGACAGGCCCCAAACCAGGCTGGAGATACGTGTGGAGAAGCACAGGAGAGACACCCTGGAGGAACTCCGCACCCCTGTTGTGAAGGTAAGCTGACTGAGCAACACACACACAAACACACACACACTCTCAGACACATAGACACACACCCATACACACCTTGGGCTCGTTGTGTCTCTGGACAGGACCGTGAGTACTGGGGGAAGCGCCTCCACGACCTCTACACCGAGAACGGGGCCCTGCCCAAGGAGCTCCAGGAGCTGGGGAAGACGTTCGGCTACTCTCCTAAAGACCCCCGAAGGAAGAGGAAGAGCTGCACAGCCTGGCTATGCTGCTTGTTCAGGCGCAAGTAAAGGACATGATCTCCTATATCGGAGAAGAGTATCTACACTTGTAGTAGATCATTCTAAACACCAATGACATACACTGAAGATGCCTTTACTATGGCACAACATATGCAGTTGTTGTAGAGAATCTAATATTGAAGTGAATCTTCTACTTCCTAATGTCCTTTACATCTGAAAATTCATCTCCTAATGAAGGAGATTGTCTCCTATTGGAGGAAAGTGTCTACAATTGTTGTAGATAAGATACTATAGAATCTCCAATGCACAATTGTTTTTCAATCTCTCTTTTCATGTTCTATTTGATTCAATAAAATATTATAATGTATGAGTGTAGCGTGACATTTTGGGTTGCTTCATGTGGAAATGGTGGTACATATTTATCTATAATTCACCCATACCAGTGAAATAATATACATTTACATTTAGTCATTTAGCAGGCGCTCTTATCCAGAGCGACTTACAGTAAGTACAGGGACATTCCCCCGAGGCAAGTAGGGTGAAGTGCCTTGCCCAAGGACACAACATCAGTTGGCATGACCGGGAATCGAACTGGCAACCTTCAGATTACTAGTCCGATTCCCTCACCGCTCAGCCACCTGACTCCCTATATACACTGACCTGTAGTGTGCTAGTATAGTGAGGCTACGCTGTCCTCTAGTACAGAACACTGACCTATAGTATGCTAGTACAATAGGGCTAAGGTGGGAGGTCTGTTATTATAGCTTAACAGAGTTGCTCCGCGCAGAGGTCAGACATAAAGACGTAAATTCCTCCCCTTGACCTGGAAAACAGGTTGGGAATCTTCCACTGAATCTGTATTTTCACAATTCATAGATTAGAAATGTGTCTTCACATAACGGTTGGTCTTCAAAGTAAAACAAGATTTATTCATGTAGAAGGTCTAGGCAACAAAAGACCGAAGCAACCTCATCATGTAGGATACGAAGAGGAAACAGACTGTGAATTCTAATTTGGTCAAACAGAATTTTACAGGAACACAAAGAAGAGTTATAAAATGATGATGGTGTCCAACTTGTTATGGCTTTGTGGAGTCCAGGGTGTACATCGCAGCAGGACCCTGGAGAGCTGGATATAGAGACTCCATACAATATCACAGGTTCACGTGACAATAGAAGCATTTGTGGACCCCCATGTTTTTTCTTTTTTTCAATTTCACATAAAGACCCGAAAGAAAAGTTGAGCCTCCCACTCCCAAGGGGTTCTTCCAGTTTTTTTCTTAATGACTTTTCCTGGGAGTTTTTCCTTGTCTTCCTTGAGGGTTTAGCTTGGCTGAGGGGCAGTTGTGTGAGCATATGTGAGAAGCCTTCTCATCAGTGTATCATTCTACGCTCAATAAGGAGGATCAATGTACATTATGAAAGTAATCCAGAGTCATCCAATGATGTTTGTGTATGCAGGTGCATAATGGCAAATTATATAAACAATTGGAAAATATACTCGTTTAATTCATATTCTTTCTTACAGAGCATGTTTGATTTAGTTTACCCCTGACACATTAACATAAACATGTACTAACATGTACTTAAGAGACACTGTGTTCTCAGCTCACCCATGTACTCCCTGTACACACATGTTGGTGTGGCAACACATAGCTCCAGTACCATCGTTAAATTTGCTGATGATACGACAGTGGTAGGTCTGATCACCGACGACAATGAATCCACCTACAGAGAGGAGGTGCACACACTGACACGCTGGTGTCAGGAGCACATCCTCTCCCTCAACACCAGTAAGACCAAAGAGCTTGCCGTGGACTTCAGGAGAAAAGACAGAGAACACGGACCCATCACCATCGATGGTGCATCGGTGGAGAGCGTCAACATCTTCAAGTTCCTTGCTGTCCACGTCCATGAGGAACATGGGGGGTCAGATGGCTGAGAAGTTAGGGAATCGGGCTTTTAATCAGAAGGTTGCCGGTTCGATTCCCTGTCGTGCAAATTGACGTTGTGTCCTTGGGCAAGGCACCTACTTGTCTCGGGGGAATGTCCCTGTACTTACTGTAAGTCGCTCTGGATAAGAGCGTCTGCTAAATGACTAAATGTAAATGTAACTCACAAGGTCCGTTCACACCGAGGCCATTGTGAAGAAGGCACACCAGCGCCTCTTCTTCCTGAGACGGCGGAGGAATGAATCGTCACATCTTCACACGGTTCTACACCAGCACTGGGGAGAGCATCCTGACTGGCTGCATCACTACCTGGTACGGCAACAGCTCTGCCCTCAACTACAAAGCCCTGCAAAGGGCTGTGCGAACTGCCATTGTGACACATCAATGTAGGGGGTTTCATTATTGGCCAAACAACCACAACTATTCCCTTATGGTTTAAAGGAAGAGGGGAAACTGAACAGTGTATTAACATTAACCTAATGATGCCAATACCAATGGCATTATAGTTATTTGAGTTTATGGGTTCAATTAGAGCAAGAATGGTCAGCGGGTCCTTTCAAATACGGCTCCTGCCTTAATTTAATATCTTTGTCGTCCAATCGCCGATTTTATTTCTGCAAAACTGCTAGATATTCATGACAATATAAGCTAAAAGCACATCTAATTGATTAAGGGGTTACTTGGGTGAATAATACATGTATCGTCATCATCGTCATCCATCTTTAGCCTAAGCAGAGCCAGAGGGGCTCCATGGGAGATATTCTACAGTGTTAGATTTACTGCTTCAAATTGAAAACTGAGACGATATTTCGAGTAAAGGAGTAAAGGTTTCTTAATATGTGTTGTCGATACTGTCAATTAAAAGTCGAAACATTTTACTTACAAAGCATTTGTTTGTAGGAGTAACGGTAAAGCCAGATGTGAGGAAGGAGGAGTAGGACAAGCAAGAGCTGAGGAGAAGGTCTCAGGAGATGAAGAATCCACAGAGCAAAGCTTCACAATTCCCTTTATACCCAAGAACAACCAATTAGACCACATCTTGACCCTTACTTATCAACATATGACTAGCAATGCTACAGTACGTTACACAATGAGCCAGGGACAAACACAAGCGTCTCCGGCCTTACATCATTGGATGTGAACTTCCCTCCCCTCAGGACATCTATACCAGGCGGTGTGTGGAAAAAGTTTGGAGGATCATAAGAGACTCCAGCCACCCGAGCCATGGGCTTCTGTCACTGCAGAAATAGTATAGCATCAGGTTGGCGGTATCGCAGCATCAGGACCCGCACCAGCCGATTACATGACCGGTGTCCCAGCATGCGCAACCCGCCCTCTCCAGAGGATTCAGAACGCAGCGGCCCGCCTGGTCTTCAATCTACCCAGACGCTCCCATGTTACCCCGCTCCTCATCTCCCTCCACTGGCTTCCCATCATGGCCCGTATCAGATTCAAGACCCTGGTACTGATCTTCCAAGCAGTGAACGGGACTGCTCCCGACTACATCAAGTCTCTCCTCCAGCCTTACACCCCCACCCGCCACCTACGGTCGTCTTCTGACAACCGTCTGGTGGTCCCACCTCTCAAGAGCGCCCGCTCCCAACCCAAGCTCTTCTCCTGTCTGGCCCCCCAATGGTGGAATCACCTCCTCACCTCCATCAGAGACACTGACTGTCTCCCCACCTTCAAGAAAAGGCTTAAGACACACTTGTTCCGGGAGTACAACGGTACTTAGGAATGATTTGCTGGACCTGATGTTAGCTTCCTTCAGGAACACAATTACTCTTACTGAGGGACTTGTTGCTCTTGTTGGTTAGTTGTAACTGATTTAACTTCTTGTACTCGCTGTGAATTATATGATATTATTGTTGCTTGCTTTTTTCTACAGGTACACTCTTGCACTTTTAAGGTTCATGTTGTTTCATTTGTAACTTGTTTAATTACATCCTCTTATGGTTCTCCCCATTGGCACTTATTTGCTTTTCACAATGTATGCTTCATGTTTGGCTACTCGCAATGTTTTGGGGCTATCTCGTTGTTATGATCTGTGACCTATGCTCTTTTGTAAAGCTCTCTCTTGGAAGTCGCTTTGGATAAAAGCGTCTGCTAAATGAATAAATGTAAATGTAAATAACACTTTCTTCCTCCAAGCAATCAAACTTCTGAACTCTTGATCGCTCACGATACATACCTATATACTGTATATCTGCACCGTATTTATCAGCCTCAGGCTGAGTTCACATTCTATACTGCTCTAATAACATAGTGGCAAATGACTATAAACCGACAGCTACATGTCACCACGCCACTTTTGTTTATCTCCTGTATTTTGTACATTGTGTTGTGTAACAGATGTGTAACTTGCGTTAAGTGTAAATGATAATCTAAGGTAATTGTTATACTGCTATGTTGCCTGGAACGGCAGTATATGGTTGAGTGACAATAAAAGGATTTGATTTTGATGAAGATGGCCATCATTCTCACATGAACCCATAGTTAAGGTTTGCTCTTCATTAGTTTGTGATTAGCATGCATCATTAGTTCATATATAAGTGAGTATTAATGCAAGTTTTAATGCATGTAATGTTACTGTAAAGTGTTACCCGAAAAGGAGCACATTGTAAACACAACGGATTTCTTAGCAACCTATTGTGATGTCATACTGTAGAATTAGAACACAGTCAGGAAAGTCTGGTCAAATGAGTCAATCTTGTCAGTCACCTGCGATACACACCAGCGATATACTCCTGCATATTTACTACTGTTTGTATAGCTCTCGTCGTCCTGTTGCATTCTTGCACACTCCTATTGATTTCATATCAATATTCTACTTCAAAGATCCTTCCAAGGTATGCACTTTAATTGTATTGAAATATTTGTAAAGGGTCGATTCTACTCATTGAAGAAGTTGATGATTTTATAAATGTGATTGGAGAGTGGTGAACACATCCCTGTTGAGCTGTTTTGCTTGGTAAAGGTCAGCAGTATCCAAGTAACCTCCATATCCTCCTGGATCTAATCCATTTCCTGTGGTATCCATGTTCCCTCAGAGTGATCATGGACTCCATGTCCAACCACACTCTCCTCTGGGTGCAGTCCTACCTTGATGAGCAGGTAGGCTCAACACTCACCACACCATACAACTGGCCTGCACCTACAGTAGCCAATCAGATGAGGTGTGTGTCTCAGCTCAGAGGTTTCACCGCTAATAATTGGTCTGTCTCCAGCGGCAGCTCATCGGGGAGTTCCTGAGTCTTCAGAAGCAGGGGGGGATCCCCTCTGACATCAGTATCCACCTCATGAGGGGATGGATCCTGTCTAATGCCAGGACCGCCTTCCTGAACAGGTGGGTAGTCACACTGATCACCTTCACCACTTGGTAGAATGATTGACTATTACACTCACAAACAAACTCTCACACACACACACACACTGACACACAGTCATTCACACTCTCTCTCTTTCATACATCTTAACGTGCTGATAATAAATTCAGTGTGTTGTTTAGATTTCAGGAAATGGTGGAAGGGAACCCTCTCCACTTCATGGAGTTGGTGAGGAACAGATTACCTTTCATTAACTAACTGACTAACTAACCAACTGACAAGCTAACTAACTAACTACAGATATGAAGACACATTCAAAATAGTCATTTTCTCTTTGAAAATGAGCAATTCATGAGCAAAGTTGAAGTTGTATTGCTCATGCTGAAGCCAGCCTGCTCTTGTCCACACAGATGTGGAAGGTGAAGGCCTACCACAGGCTCAGAGAGCTTGAGCAGGGAGTTCTACGAGAGCTTCATACGCAGGCATGCGAGTCCTCTCCGTTCTCCAGCCAGGTAGAGTCACGTGCTTTAATCTCTGATACACTCTACTGCCATCACAGTGGTCTGTGGGCTTGTTTAGGTCTCAGTATGTAAGCTGATGCTTCATGTTTCTCCAGCTGCCAGCCTGCACCACTCTGATGAGTGGTGACACAGGGCACTTCACCCACACCACCCTCCAGAGGGCCCTCTCTGACATGAGCTCCAGGGTGAGGAGAGCAGAGACCCAGACCAGGAGGATGCCCAGACAGGTCGTGGTGCACAGCCAGACCATCAAGCACATCATCTCCCAGGTGCTTCTCCAGGTCAACCACCAGGCCTTTCAGCAAGGGCTCTGTCCGCAGACAAGCTCTCTCGTCCTCGACACCCAGGAACGCCTCTGGTGCTTCCCCTGGGTCCAGGTGACCGAGGAGAAGCAGATGGCCAACACTCTCCTGCAGTCCTCTGCTGCCTACCAGGTGGCCAAGGCGGTCGTGGAGAGGCTGGAGCAGGTGTTAGCCCCAAGGCCTGTGCTGGCAAGAGCACTGGCTAGCGGCTCCAACATCTTGTCTCGCTACCTGGTTCATCTGGTGGCTCTGAGCATCGCCCAGCTGGTCCCCGATCAGCTGTCGGCCAACCAGGAGGAGAGACTGATCAGCCAGAGAGCGGCTGCCTCCCATCCTCTCCCTCCCAAGTTCCTCATCAGCAGAGAGCTGGTGGAGGACTTCCTGGTCAGCTTCCTCCTGAAGCTCCACCCTCTGAATGGCCGTGGTGTGAAGCAGCTGAGCCAGCAGGAACTGCTCGCCATGACCATCAGGATGACTGCTGTCACCCTGGCAACCCTGGAGAGAGTCCCCGGTGTCTCCGTGGACCAGAAGCTTCCTGCCCCCCTCTGCAACATGAGGCGCACCGTGCTTCAACTGCAGAGCGTCATGGTGGAGAAGTTTGGCACCGTCATCGAGGTCAAGAAACTGGTAGGTTTGAAAGACCCTGCCGTTCTGACCGCCGTCCCTCAGTGTGTCATGGAGGGAGTGCTGAGGCTGTACCAGTCCCTTGATGAGGCCGGCCCTGCTGGTGTCCCCGTCCCCTGTGGAGAGACAGCCAAGGCTGTGGAGGAATCCATGAAGGACAAGCTCTTCTGTCAGCATCTTCCTGAGGCACTGAAGAAGACCCTGTTCCAGCAGTACGGAACGTGGATTCGTCACACGGCGACGTTCCAGCAGGCCTTTCCCAAGATGACCGACCAGGATGTCATGGACTACCGGTGCAAGGTTCTGAAGCCACGCCTCTCCAACAGAGATGTGGTGTGGGTGGAACACAGGTACCTTGTTTGTGATGAGAAGGAGGAGGAGGAGGAGGAGGAGGAGAGGAAGGTGCGTCCAGCCAGCACTCTGATGGAGAACCACCTAGCCCTGGACTGCAGCCTTGCTGCCTTTCATAGGCAGTTCCCCCTGGCTGACTTCTTTGAAGATGTCACACCTGACCAAGGTGACGTCTCCAAGGTTGACCGAGGTGTGGAGAAGCCTTCAGCTAAGGTAAGATAAGATCAACTTTTTTAGCCTTTGCTATTGAGAATATGGTCTATTCATGTAGATAAACCTCTTATTCTATTGTTTCAGTATATACATCAGATTGTCTTAGACGATGTACCGATACCTCTACAGGTTCGAGACCAGAAGTTGGCCATCAGAGCGGCCCGTCGCTTTGGGCCCCTCGTACCTCCAGCCCAACCATGGGCAGGGGATTGTCCTGAGGTTCTGCCAACCACACCAGAGAACCAATGGCTGAAGACCACACCCCTGGACCACAAAGAGAAGCCTATCATAGCCCTTGGCCAGAAGGCCGAGCCTCTGGTCCAGGTGTCAATAGTCAGAAAGGTTTGAACTGGTCTTTTGTACTCTGTACAGGATATCGTTTAATAAACTGCAAGTGCACAAGGAGGCAAAATAAGGCAAACATACCTTAAAGATTCCTTCCCCTTGCAGGTACTGACTGGTGTGTTTGAGCACCACTGTTGGCCCTGGCCCACAGCCGAACGCAAGGAGCAGCAGGACTTTCATGAAGAGCTGGTGGAGCACACTCACCTCCTGCTGCAGAGGGAGGCAGAGAGGTACAGACACAACCGTGTCTTCTTAAACACCCTGCGGCGTTTCACCCAACCAGAGGAGGAGACCACATTTTGCCGGGCAATAGCCTGGTCCATGAGAGAGGAAGCCTCCAGCTTCTTACCCACCATGAAGCTGAACAGAGCCAACCTGCTAAAGATTCCACAGCTAGCTGTAATCTTCTGCAGCATGGTCGCTGCCAAGCTGATGGCCAACTTGAAGCCCTCTGTCCACTTCGCTAGCGGCACCAAGAAGGGAGACGACACTCCCTACTGCATCAACCTCCCTGTCAAGAGAGAGGCCAGCTCAGACAGGCCCCAAACCAGGCTGGAGATACGTGTGGAGAAGCACAGGAGAGACACCCTGGAGGAACTCCGCACCCCTGTTGTGAAGGTAAGCTGACTGAGCAACACACACACAAACACACACACACTCTCAGACACATAGACACACACCCATACACACCTTGGGCTCGTTGTGTCTCTGGACAGGACCGTGAGTACTGGGGGAAGCGCCTCCACGACCTCTACACCGAGAACGGGGCCCTGCCCAAGGAGCTCCAGGAGCTGGGGAAGACGTTCGGCTACTCTCCTAAAGACCCCCGAAGGAAGAGGAAGAGCTGCACAGCCTGGCTATGCTGCTTGTTCAGGCGCAAGTAAAGGACATGATCTCCTATATCGGAGAAGAGTATCTACACTTGTAGTAGATCATTCTAAACACCAATGACATACACTGAAGATGCCTTTACTATGGCACAACATATGCAGTTGTTGTAGAGAATCTAATATTGAAGTGAATCTTCTACTTCCTAATGTCCTTTACATCTGAAAATTCATCTCCTAATGAAGGAGATTGTCTCCTATTGGAGGAAAGTGTCTACAATTGTTGTAGATAAGATACTATAGAATCTCCAATGCACAATTGTTTTTCAATCTCTCTTTTCATGTTCTATTTGATTCAATAAAATATTATAATGTATGAGTGTAGCGTGACATTTTGGGTTGCTTCATGTGGAAATGGTGGTACATATTTATCTATAATTCACCCATACCAGTGAAATAATATACATTTACATTTAGTCATTTAGCAGGCGCTCTTATCCAGAGCGACTTACAGTAAGTACAGGGACATTCCCCCGAGGCAAGTAGGGTGAAGTGCCTTGCCCAAGGACACAACATCAGTTGGCATGACCGGGAATCGAACTGGCAACCTTCAGATTACTAGTCCGATTCCCTCACCGCTCAGCCACCTGACTCCCTATATACACTGACCTGTAGTGTGCTAGTATAGTGAGGCTACGCTGTCCTCTAGTACAGAACACTGACCTATAGTATGCTAGTACAATAGGGCTAAGGTGGGAGGTCTGTTATTATAGCTTAACAGAGTTGCTCCGCGCAGAGGTCAGACATAAAGACGTAAATTCCTCCCCTTGACCTGGAAAACAGGTTGGGAATCTTCCACTGAATCTGTATTTTCACAATTCATAGATTAGAAATGTGTCTTCACATAACGGTTGGTCTTCAAAGTAAAACAAGATTTATTCATGTAGAAGGTCTAGGCAACAAAAGACCGAAGCAACCTCATCATGTAGGATACGAAGAGGAAACAGACTGTGAATTCTAATTTGGTCAAACAGAATTTTACAGGAACACAAAGAAGAGTTATAAAATGATGATGGTGTCCAACTTGTTATGGCTTTGTGGAGTCCAGGGTGTACATCGCAGCAGGACCCTGGAGAGCTGGATATAGAGACTCCATACAATATCACAGGTTCACGTGACAATAGAAGCATTTGTGGACCCCCATGTTTTTTCTTTTTTTCAATTTCACATAAAGACCCGAAAGAAAAGTTGAGCCTCCCACTCCCAAGGGGTTCTTCCAGTTTTTTTCTTAATGACTTTTCCTGGGAGTTTTTCCTTGTCTTCCTTGAGGGTTTAGCTTGGCTGAGGGGCAGTTGTGTGAGCATATGTGAGAAGCCTTCTCATCAGTGTATCATTCTACGCTCAATAAGGAGGATCAATGTACATTATGAAAGTAATCCAGAGTCATCCAATGATGTTTGTGTATGCAGGTGCATAATGGCAAATTATATAAACAATTGGAAAATATACTCGTTTAATTCATATTCTTTCTTACAGAGCATGTTTGATTTAGTTTACCCCTGACACATTAACATAAACATGTACTAACATGTACTTAAGAGACACTGTGTTCTCAGCTCACCCCTGTACTCCCTGTACACACATGTTGGTGTGGCAACACATAGCTCCAGTACCATCGTTAAATTTGCTGATGATACGACAGTGGTAGGTCTGATCACCGACGACAATGAATCCACCTACAGAGAGGAGGTGCACACACTGACACGCTGGTGTCAGGAGCACATCCTCTCCCTCAACACCAGTAAGACCAAAGAGCTTGCCGTGGACTTCAGGAGAAAAGACAGAGAACACGGACCCATCACCATCGATGGTGCATCGGTGGAGAGCGTCAACATCTTCAAGTTCCTTGCTGTCCACGTCCATGAGGAACATGGGGGGTCAGATGGCTGAGAAGTTAGGGAATCGGGCTTTTAATCAGAAGGTTGCCGGTTCGATTCCCTGTCGTGCAAATTGACGTTGTGTCCTTGGGCAAGGCACCTACTTGCCTCGGGGGAATGTCCCTGTACTTACTGTAAGTCGCTCTGGATAAGAGCGTCTGCTAAATGACTAAATGTAAATGTAACTCACAAGGTCCGTTCACACCGAGGCCATTGTGAAGAAGGCACACCAGCGCCTCTTCTTCCTGAGACGGCGGAGGAATGAATCGTCACATCTTCACACGGTTCTACACCAGCACTGGGGAGAGCATCCTGACTGGCTGCATCACTACCTGGTACGGCAACAGCTCTGCCCTCAACTACAAAGCCCTGCAAAGGGTTGTGCGAACTGCCATTGTGACACATCAATGTAGGGGGTTTCATTATTGGCCAAACAACCACAACTATTCCCTTATGGTTTAAAGGAAGAGGGGAAACTGAACAGTGTATTAACATTAACCTAATGATGCCAATACCAATGGCATTATAGTTATTTGAGTTTATGGGTTCAATTAGAGCAAGAATGGTCAGCGGGTCCTTTCAAATACGGCTCCTGCCTTAATTTAATATCTTTGTCGTCCAATCGCCGATTTTATTTCTGCAAAACTGCTAGATATTCATGACAATATAAGCTAAAAGCACATCTAATTGATTAAGGGGTTACTTGGGTGAATAATACATGTATCGTCATCATCGTCATCCATCTTTAGCCTAAGCAGAGCCAGAGGGGCTCCATGGGAGATATTCTACAGTGTTAGATTTACTGCTTCAAATTGAAAACTGAGACGATATTTCGAGTAAAGGAGTAAAGGTTTCTTAATATGTGTTGTCGATACTGTCAATTAAAAGTCGAAACATTTTACTTACAAAGCATTTGTTTGTAGGAGTAACGGTAAAGCCAGATGTGAGGAAGGAGGAGTAGGACAAGCAAGAGCTGAGGAGAAGGTCTCAGGAGATGAAGAATCCACAGAGCAAAGCTTCACAATTCCCTTTATACCCAAGAACAACCAATTAGACCACATCTTGACCCTTACTTATCAACATATGACTAGCAATGCTACAGTACGTTACACAATGAGCCAGGGACAAACACAAGCGTCTCCGGCCTTACATCATTGGATGTGAACTTCCCTCCCCTCAGGACATCTATACCAGGCGGTGTGTGGAAAAAGTTTGGAGGATCATAAGAGACTCCAGCCACCCGAGCCATGGGCTTCTGTCACTGCAGAAATAGTATAGCATCAGGTTGGCGGTATCGCAGCATCAGGACCCGCACCAGCCGATTACATGACCGGTGTCCCAGCATGCGCAACCCGCCCTCTCCAGAGGATTCAGAACGCAGCGGCCCGCCTGGTCTTCAATCTACCCAGACGCTCCCATGTTACCCCGCTCCTCATCTCCCTCCACTGGCTTCCCATCATGGCCCGTATCAGATTCAAGACCCTGGTACTGATCTTCCAAGCAGTGAACGGGACTGCTCCCGACTACATCAAGTCTCTCCTCCAGCCTTACACCCCCACCCGCCACCTACGGTCGTCTTCTGACAACCGTCTGGTGGTCCCACCTCTCAAGAGCGCCCGCTCCCAACCCAAGCTCTTCTCCTGTCTGGCCCCCCAATGGTGGAATCACCTCCTCACCTCCATCAGAGACACTGACTGTCTCCCCACCTTCAAGAAAAGGCTTAAGACACACTTGTTCCGGGAGTACAACGGTACTTAGGAATGATTTGCTGGACCTGATGTTAGCTTCCTTCAGGAACACAATTACTCTTACTGAGGGACTTGTTGCTCTTGTTGGTTAGTTGTAACTGATTTAACTTCTTGTACTCGCTGTGAATTATATGATATTATTGTTGCTTGCTTTTTTCTACAGGTACACTCTTGCACTTTTAAGGTTCATGTTGTTTCATTTGTAACTTGTTTAATTACATCCTCTTATGGTTCTCCCCATTGGCACTTATTTGCTTTTCACAATGTATGCTTCATGTTTGGCTACTCGCAATGTTTTGGGGCTATCTCGTTGTTATGATCTGTGACCTATGCTCTTTTGTAAAGCTCTCTCTTGGAAGTCGCTTTGGATAAAAGCGTCTGCTAAATGAATAAATGTAAATGTAAATAACACTTTCTTCCTCCAAGCAATCAAACTTCTGAACTCTTGATCGCTCACGATACATACCTATATACTGTATATCTGCACCGTATTTATCAGCCTCAGGCTGAGTTCACATTCTATACTGCTCTAATAACATAGTGGCAAATGACTATAAACCGACAGCTACATGTCACCACGCCACTTTTGTTTATCTCCTGTATTTTGTACATTGTGTTGTGTAACAGATGTGTAACTTGCGTTAAGTGTAAATGATAATCTAAGGTAATTGTTATACTGCTATGTTGCCTGGAACGGCAGTATATGGTTGAGTGACAATAAAAGGATTTGATTTTGATGAAGATGGCCATCATTCTCACATGAACCCATAGTTAAGGTTTGCTCTTCATTAGTTTGTGATTAGCATGCATCATTAGTTCATATATAAGTGAGTATTAATGCAAGTTTTAATGCATGTAATGTTACTGTAAAGTGTTACCCGAAAAGGAGCACATTGTAAACACAACGGATTTCTTAGCAACCTATTGTGATGTCATACTGTAGAATTAGAACACAGTCAGGAAAGTCTGGTCAAATGAGTCAATCTTGTCAGTCACCTGCGATACACACCAGCGATATACTCCTGCATATTTACTACTGTTTGTATAGCTCTCGTCGTCCTGTTGCATTCTTGCACACTCCTATTGATTTCATATCAATATTCTACTTCAAAGATCCTTCCAAGGTATGCACTTTAATTGTATTGAAATATTTGTAAAGGGTCGATTCTACTCATTGAAGAAGTTGATGATTTTATAAATGTGATTGGAGAGTGGTGAACACATCCCTGTTGAGCTGTTTTGCTTGGTAAAGGTCAGCAGTATCCAAGTAACCTCCATATCCTCCTGGATCTAATCCATTTCCTGTGGTATCCATGTTCCCTCAGAGTGATCATGGACTCCATGTCCAACCACACTCTCCTCTGGGTGCAGTCCTACCTTGATGAGCAGGTAGGCTCAACACTCACCACACCATACAACTGGCCTGCACCTACAGTAGCCAATCAGATGAGGTGTGTGTCTCAGCTCAGAGGTTTCACCGCTAATAATTGGTCTGTCTCCAGCGCCAGCTCATCGGGGAGTTCCTGAGTCTTCAGAAGCAGGGGGGGATCCCCTCTGACATCAGTATCCACCTCATGAGGGGATGGATCCTGTCTAATGCCAGGACCGCCTTCCTGAACAGGTGGGTAGTCACACTGATCACCTTCACCACTTGGTAGAATGATTGACTATTACACTCACAAACAAACTCTCACACACACACACACACTGACACACAGTCATTCACACTCTCTCTCTTTCATACATCTTAACGTGCTGATAATAAATTCAGTGTGTTGTTTAGATTTCAGGAAATGGTGGAAGGGAACCCTCTCCACTTCATGGAGTTGGTGAGGAACAGATTACCTTTCATTAACTAACTGACTAACTAACCAACTGACAAGCTAACTAACTAACTACAGATATGAAGACACATTCAAAATAGTCATTTTCTCTTTGAAAATGAGCAATTCATGAGCAAAGTTGAAGTTGTATTGCTCATGCTGAAGCCAGCCTGCTCTTGTCCACACAGATGTGGAAGGTGAAGGCCTACCACAGGCTCAGAGAGCTTGAGCAGGGAGTTCTACAAGAGCTTCATACGCAGGCATGCGAGTCCTCTCCGTTCTCCAGCCAGGTAGAGTCACGTGCTTTAATCTCTGATACACTCTACTGCCATCACAGTGGTCTGTGGGCTTGTTTAGGTCTCAGTATGTAAGCTGATGCTTCATGTTTCTCCAGCTGCCAGCCTGCACCACTCTGATGAGTGGTGACACAGGGCACTTCACCCACACCACCCTCCAGAGGGCCCTCTCTGACATGAGCTCCGGGGTGAGGAGAGCAGAGACCCAGACCAGGAGGATGCCCAGACAGGTCGTGGTGCACAGCCAGACCATCAAGCACATCATCTCCCAGGTGCTTCTCCAGGTCAACCACCAGGCCTTTCAGCAAGGGCTCTGTCCGCAGACAAGCTCTCTCGTCCTCGACACCCAGGAACGCCTCTGGTGCTTCCCCTGGGTCCAGGTGACCGAGGAGAAGCAGATGGCCAACACTCTCCTGCAGTCCTCTGCTGCCTACCAGGTGGCCAAGGCGGTCGTGGAGAGGCTGGAGCAGGTGTTAGCCCCAAGGCCTGTGCTGGCAAGAGCACTGGCTAGCGGCTCCAACATCTTGTCTCGCTACCTGGTTCATCTGGTGGCTCTGAGCATCGCCCAGCTGGTCCCCGATCAGCTGTCGGCCAACCAGGAGGAGAGACTGATCAGCCAGAGAGCGGCTGCCTCCCATCCTCTCCCTCCCAAGTTCCTCATCAGCAGAGAGCTGGTGGAGGACTTCCTGGTCAGCTTCCTCCTGAAGCTCCACCCTCTGAATGGCCGTGGTGTGAAGCAGCTGAGCCAGCAGGAACTGCTCGCCATGACCATCAGGATGACTGCTGTCACCCTGGCAACCCTGGAGAGAGTCCCCGGTGTCTCCGTGGACCAGAAGCTTCCTGCCCCCCTCTGCAACATGAGGCGCACCGTGCTTCAACTGCAGAGCGTCATGGTGGAGAAGTTTGGCACCGTCATCGAGGTCAAGAAACTGGTAGGTTTGAAAGACCCTGCCGTTCTGACCGCCGTCCCTCAGTGTGTCATGGAGGGAGTGCTGAGGCTGTACCAGTCCCTTGATGAGGCCGGCCCTGCTGGTGTCCCCGTCCCCTGTGGAGAGACAGCCAAGGCTGTGGAGGAATCCATGAAGGACAAGCTCTTCTGTCAGCATCTTCCTGAGGCACTGAAGAAGACCCTGTTCCAGCAGTACGGAACGTGGATTCGTCACACGGCGACGTTCCAGCAGGCCTTTCCCAAGATGACCGACCAGGATGTCATGGACTACCGGTGCAAGGTTCTGAAGCCACGCCTCTCCAACAGAGATGTGGTGTGGGTGGAACACAGGTACCTTGTTTGTGATGAGAAGGAGGAGGAGGAGGAGGAGGAGGAGAGGAAGGTGCGTCCAGCCAGCACTCTGATGGAGAACCACCTAGCCCTGGACTGCAGCCTTGCTGCCTTTCATAGGCAGTTCCCCCTGGCTGACTTCTTTGAAGATGTCACACCTGACCAAGGTGACGTCTCCAAGGTTGACCGAGGTGTGGAGAAGCCTTCAGCTAAGGTAAGATAAGATCAACTTTTTTAGCCTTTGCTATTGAGAATATGGTCTATTCATGTAGATAAACCTCTTATTCTATTGTTTCAGTATATACATCAGATTGTCTTAGACGATGTACCGATACCTCTACAGGTTCGAGACCAGAAGTTGGCCATCAGAGCGGCCCGTCGCTTTGGGCCCCTCGTACCTCCAGCCCAACCATGGGCAGGGGATTGTCCTGAGGTTCTGCCAACCACACCAGAGAACCAATGGCTGAAGACCACACCCCTGGACCACAAAGAGAAGCCTATCATAGCCCTTGGCCAGAAGGCCGAGCCTCTGGTCCAGGTGTCAATAGTCAGAAAGGTTTGAACTGGTCTTTTGTACTCTGTACAGGATATCGTTTAATAAACTGCAAGTGCACAAGGAGGCAAAATAAGGCAAACATACCTTAAAGATTCCTTCCCCTTGCAGGTACTGACTGGTGTGTTTGAGCACCACTGTTGGCCCTGGCCCACAGCCGAACGCAAGGAGCAGCAGGACTTTCATGAAGAGCTGGTGGAGCACACTCACCTCCTGCTGCAGAGGGAGGCAGAGAGGTACAGACACAACCGTGTCTTCTTAAACACCCTGCGGCGTTTCACCCAACCAGAGGAGGAGACCACATTTTGCCGGGCAATAGCCTGGTCCATGAGAGAGGAAGCCTCCAGCTTCTTACCCACCATGAAGCTGAACAGAGCCAACCTGCTAAAGATTCCACAGCTAGCTGTAATCTTCTGCAGCATGGTCGCTGCCAAGCTGATGGCCAACTTGAAGCCCTCTGTCCACTTCGCTAGCGGCACCAAGAAGGGAGACGACACTCCCTACTGCATCAACCTCCCTGTCAAGAGAGAGGCCAGCTCAGACAGGCCCCAAACCAGGCTGGAGATACGTGTGGAGAAGCACAGGAGAGACACCCTGGAGGAACTCCGCACCCCTGTTGTGAAGGTAAGCTGACTGAGCAACACACACACAAACACACACACACTCTCAGACACATAGACACACACCCATACACACCTTGGGCTCGTTGTGTCTCTGGACAGGACCGTGAGTACTGGGGGAAGCGCCTCCACGACCTCTACACCGAGAACGGGGCCCTGCCCAAGGAGCTCCAGGAGCTGGGGAAGACGTTCGGCTACTCTCCTAAAGACCCCCGAAGGAAGAGGAAGAGCTGCACAGCCTGGCTATGCTGCTTGTTCAGGCGCAAGTAAAGGACATGATCTCCTATATCGGAGAAGAGTATCTACACTTGTAGTAGATCATTCTAAACACCAATGACATACACTGAAGATGCCTTTACTATGGCACAACATATGCAGTTGTTGTAGAGAATCTAATATTGAAGTGAATCTTCTACTTCCTAATGTCCTTTACATCTGAAAATTCATCTCCTAATGAAGGAGATTGTCTCCTATTGGAGGAAAGTGTCTACAATTGTTGTAGATAAGATACTATAGAATCTCCAATGCACAATTGTTTTTCAATCTCTCTTTTCATGTTCTATTTGATTCAATAAAATATTATAATGTATGAGTGTAGCGTGACATTTTGGGTTGCTTCATGTGGAAATGGTGGTACATATTTATCTATAATTCACCCATACCAGTGAAATAATATACATTTACATTTAGTCATTTAGCAGGCGCTCTTATCCAGAGCGACTTACAGTAAGTACAGGGACATTCCCCCGAGGCAAGTAGGGTGAAGTGCCTTGCCCAAGGACACAACATCAGTTGGCATGACCGGGAATCGAACTGGCAACCTTCAGATTACTAGTCCGATTCCCTCACCGCTCAGCCACCTGACTCCCTATATACACTGACCTGTAGTGTGCTAGTATAGTGAGGCTACGCTGTCCTCTAGTACAGAACACTGACCTATAGTATGCTAGTACAATAGGGCTAAGGTGGGAGGTCTGTTATTATAGCTTAACAGAGTTGCTCCGCGCAGAGGTCAGACATAAAGACGTAAATTCCTCCCCTTGACCTGGAAAACAGGTTGGGAATCTTCCACTGAATCTGTATTTTCACAATTCATAGATTAGAAATGTGTCTTCACATAACGGTTGGTCTTCAAAGTAAAACAAGATTTATTCATGTAGAAGGTCTAGGCAACAAAAGACCGAAGCAACCTCATCATGTAGGATACGAAGAGGAAACAGACTGTGAATTCTAATTTGGTCAAACAGAATTTTACAGGAACACAA
Source organism: Osmerus mordax (assembly GCF_038355195.1). NCBI lineage: Eukaryota > Metazoa > Chordata > Actinopteri > Osmeriformes > Osmeridae > Osmerus > Osmerus mordax. The sequence continues at coordinate 2,610,287 of NC_090050.1, read as the reverse complement.
AGAAGAGTTATAAAATGATGATGGTGTCCAACTTGTTATGGCTTTGTGGAGTCCAGGGTGTACATCGCAGCAGGACCCTGGAGAGCTGGATATAGAGACTCCATACAATATCACAGGTTCACGTGACAATAGAAGCATTTGTGGACCCCCATGTTTTTTCTTTTTTTCAATTTCACATAAAGACCCGAAAGAAAAGTTGAGCCTCCCACTCCCAAGGGGTTCTTCCAGTTTTTTTCTTAATGACTTTTCCTGGGAGTTTTTCCTTGTCTTCCTTGAGGGTTTAGCTTGGCTGAGGGGCAGTTGTGTGAGCATATGTGAGAAGCCTTCTCATCAGTGTATCATTCTACGCTCAATAAGGAGGATCAATGTACATTATGAAAGTAATCCAGAGTCATCCAATGATGTTTGTGTATGCAGGTGCATAATGGCAAATTATATAAACAATTGGAAAATATACTCGTTTAATTCATATTCTTTCTTACAGAGCATGTTTGATTTAGTTTACCCCTGACACATTAACATAAACATGTACTAACATGTACTTAAGAGACACTGTGTTCTCAGCTCACCCATGTACTCCCTGTACACACATGTTGGTGTGGCAACACATAGCTCCAGTACCATCGTTAAATTTGCTGATGATACGACAGTGGTAGGTCTGATCACCGACGACAATGAATCCACCTACAGAGAGGAGGTGCACACACTGACACGCTGGTGTCAGGAGCACATCCTCTCCCTCAACACCAGTAAGACCAAAGAGCTTGCCGTGGACTTCAGGAGAAAAGACAGAGAACACGGACCCATCACCATCGATGGTGCATCGGTGGAGAGCGTCAACATCTTCAAGTTCCTTGCTGTCCACGTCCATGAGGAACATGGGGGGTCAGATGGCTGAGAAGTTAGGGAATCGGGCTTTTAATCAGAAGGTTGCCGGTTCGATTCCCTGTCGTGCAAATTGACGTTGTGTCCTTGGGCAAGGCACCTACTTGTCTCGGGGGAATGTCCCTGTACTTACTGTAAGTCGCTCTGGATAAGAGCGTCTGCTAAATGACTAAATGTAAATGTAACTCACAAGGTCCGTTCACACCGAGGCCATTGTGAAGAAGGCACACCAGCGCCTCTTCTTCCTGAGACGGCGGAGGAATGAATCGTCACATCTTCACACGGTTCTACACCAGCACTGGGGAGAGCATCCTGACTGGCTGCATCACTACCTGGTACGGCAACAGCTCTGCCCTCAACTACAAAGCCCTGCAAAGGGCTGTGCGAACTGCCATTGTGACACATCAATGTAGGGGGTTTCATTATTGGCCAAACAACCACAACTATTCCCTTATGGTTTAAAGGAAGAGGGGAAACTGAACAGTGTATTAACATTAACCTAATGATGCCAATACCAATGGCATTATAGTTATTTGAGTTTATGGGTTCAATTATAGCAAGAATGGTCAGCGGGTCCTTTCAAATACGGCTCCTGCCTTAATTTAATATCTTTGTCGTCCAATCGCCGATTTTATTTCTGCAAAACTGCTAGATATTCATGACAATATAAGCTAAAAGCACATCTAATTGATTAAGGGGTTACTTGGGTGAATAATACATGTATCGTCATCATCGTCATCCATCTTTAGCCTAAGCAGAGCCAGAGGGGCTCCATGGGAGATATTCTACAGTGTTAGATTTACTGCTTCAAATTGAAAACTGAGACGATATTTCGAGTAAAGGAGTAAAGGTTTCTTAATATGTGTTGTCGATACTGTCAATTAAAAGTCGAAACATTTTACTTACAAAGCATTTGTTTGTAGGAGTAACGGTAAAGCCAGATGTGAGGAAGGAGGAGTAGGACAAGCAAGAGCTGAGGAGAAGGTCTCAGGAGATGAAGAATCCACAGAGCAAAGCTTCACAATTCCCTTTATACCCAAGAACAACCAATTAGACCACATCTTGACCCTTACTTATCAACATATGACTAGCAATGCTACAGTACGTTACACAATGAGCCAGGGACAAACACAAGCGTCTCCGGCCTTACATCATTGGATGTGAACTTCCCTCCCCTCAGGACATCTATACCAGGCGGTGTGTGGAAAAAGTTTGGAGGATCATAAGAGACTCCAGCCACCCGAGCCATGGGCTTCTGTCACTGCAGAAATAGTATAGCATCAGGTTGGCGGTATTGCAGCATCAGGACCCGCACCAGCCGATTACATGACCGGTGTCCCAGCATGCGCAACCCGCCCTCTCCAGAGGATTCAGAACGCAGCGGCCCGCCTGGTCTTCAATCTACCCAGACGCTCCCATGTTACCCCGCTCCTCATCTCCCTCCACTGGCTTCCCATCATGGCCCGTATCAGATTCAAGACCCTGGTACTGATCTTCCAAGCAGTGAACGGGACTGCTCCCGACTACATCAAGTCTCTCCTCCAGCCTTACACCCCCACCCGCCACCTACGGTCGTCTTCTGACAACCGTCTGGTGGTCCCACCTCTCAAGAGCGCCCGCTCCCAACCCAAGCTCTTCTCCTGTCTGGCCCCCCAATGGTGGAATCACCTCCTCACCTCCATCAGAGACACTGACTGTCTCCCCACCTTCAAGAAAAGGCTTAAGACACACTTGTTCCGGGAGTACAACGGTACTTAGGAATGATTTGCTGGACCTGATGTTAGCTTCCTTCAGGAACACAATTACTCTTACTGAGGGACTTGTTGCTCTTGTTGGTTAGTTGTAACTGATTTAACTTCTTGTACTCGCTGTGAATTATATGATATTATTGTTGCTTGCTTTTTTCTACAGGTACACTCTTGCACTTTTAAGGTTCATGTTGTTTCATTTGTAACTTGTTTAATTACATCCTCTTATGGTTCTCCCCATTGGCACTTATTTGCTTTTCACAATGTATGCTTCATGTTTGGCTACTCGCAATGTTTTGGGGCTATCTCGTTGTTATGATCTGTGACCTATGCTCTTTTGTAAAGCTCTCTCTTGGAAGTCGCTTTGGATAAAAGCGTCTGCTAAATGAATAAATGTAAATGTAAATAACACTTTCTTCCTCCAAGCAATCAAACTTCTGAACTCTTGATCGCTCACGATACATACCTATATACTGTATATCTGCACCGTATTTATCAGCCTCAGGCTGAGTTCACATTCTATACTGCTCTAATAACATAGTGGCAAATGACTATAAACCGACAGCTACATGTCACCACGCCACTTTTGTTTATCTCCTGTATTTTGTACATTGTGTTGTGTAACAGATGTGTAACTTGCGTTAAGTGTAAATGATAATCTAAGGTAATTGTTATACTGCTATGTTGCCTGGAACGGCAGTATATGGTTGAGTGACAATAAAAGGATTTGATTTTGATGAAGATGGCCATCATTCTCACATGAACCCATAGTTAAGGTTTGCTCTTCATTAGTTTGTGATTAGCATGCATCATTAGTTCATATATAAGTGAGTATTAATGCAAGTTTTAATGCATGTAATGTTACTGTAAAGTGTTACCCGAAAAGGAGCACATTGTAAACACAACGGATTTCTTAGCAACCTATTGTGATGTCATACTGTAGAATTAGAACACAGTCAGGAAAGTCTGGTCAAATGAGTCAATCTTGTCAGTCACCTGCGATACACACCAGCGATATACTCCTGCATATTTACTACTGTTTGTATAGCTCTCGTCGTCCTGTTGCATTCTTGCACACTCCTATTGATTTCATATCAATATTCTACTTCAAAGATCCTTCCAAGGTATGCACTTTAATTGTATTGAAATATTTGTAAAGGGTCGATTCTACTCATTGAAGAAGTTGATGATTTTATAAATGTGATTGGAGAGTGGTGAACACATCCCTGTTGAGCTGTTTTGCTTGGTAAAGGTCAGCAGTATCCAAGTAACCTCCATATCCTCCTGGATCTAATCCATTTCCTGTGGTATCCATGTTCCCTCAGAGTGATCATGGACTCCATGTCCAACCACACTCTCCTCTGGGTGCAGTCCTACCTTGATGAGCAGGTAGGCTCAACACTCACCACACCATACAACTGGCCTGCACCTACAGTAGCCAATCAGATGAGGTGTGTGTCTCAGCTCAGAGGTTTCACCGCTAATAATTGGTCTGTCTCCAGCGCCAGCTCATCGGGGAGTTCCTGAGTCTTCAGAAGCAGGGGGGGATCCCCTCTGACATCAGTATCCACCTCATGAGGGGATGGATCCTGTCTAATGCCAGGACCGCCTTCCTGAACAGGTGGGTAGTCACACTGATCACCTTCACCACTTGGTAGAATGATTGACTATTACACTCACAAACAAACTCTCACACACACACACACACTGACACACAGTCATTCACACTCTCTCTCTTTCATACATCTTAACGTGCTGATAATAAATTCAGTGTGTTGTTTAGATTTCAGGAAATGGTGGAAGGGAACCCTCTCCACTTCATGGAGTTGGTGAGGAACAGATTACCTTTCATTAACTAACTGACTAACTAACCAACTGACAAGCTAACTAACTAACTACAGATATGAAGACACATTCAAAATAGTCATTTTCTCTTTGAAAATGAGCAATTCATGAGCAAAGTTGAAGTTGTATTGCTCATGCTGAAGCCAGCCTGCTCTTGTCCACACAGATGTGGAAGGTGAAGGCCTACCACAGGCTCAGAGAGCTTGAGCAGGGAGTTCTACAAGAGCTTCATACGCAGGCATGCGAGTCCTCTCCGTTCTCCAGCCAGGTAGAGTCACGTGCTTTAATCTCTGATACACTCTACTGCCATCACAGTGGTCTGTGGGCTTGTTTAGGTCTCAGTATGTAAGCTGATGCTTCATGTTTCTCCAGCTGCCAGCCTGCACCACTCTGATGAGTGGTGACACAGGGCACTTCACCCACACCACCCTCCAGAGGGCCCTCTCTGACATGAGCTCCGGGGTGAGGAGAGCAGAGACCCAGACCAGGAGGATGCCCAGACAGGTCGTGGTGCACAGCCAGACCATCAAGCACATCATCTCCCAGGTGCTTCTCCAGGTCAACCACCAGGCCTTTCAGCAAGGGCTCTGTCCGCAGACAAGCTCTCTCGTCCTCGACACCCAGGAACGCCTCTGGTGCTTCCCCTGGGTCCAGGTGACCGAGGAGAAGCAGATGGCCAACACTCTCCTGCAGTCCTCTGCTGCCTACCAGGTGGCCAAGGCGGTCGTGGAGAGGCTGGAGCAGGTGTTAGCCCCAAGGCCTGTGCTGGCAAGAGCACTGGCTAGCGGCTCCAACATCTTGTCTCGCTACCTGGTTCATCTGGTGGCTCTGAGCATCGCCCAGCTGGTCCCCGATCAGCTGTCGGCCAACCAGGAGGAGAGACTGATCAGCCAGAGAGCGGCTGCCTCCCATCCTCTCCCTCCCAAGTTCCTCATCAGCAGAGAGCTGGTGGAGGACTTCCTGGTCAGCTTCCTCCTGAAGCTCCACCCTCTGAATGGCCGTGGTGTGAAGCAGCTGAGCCAGCAGGAACTGCTCGCCATGACCATCAGGATGACTGCTGTCACCCTGGCAACCCTGGAGAGAGTCCCCGGTGTCTCCGTGGACCAGAAGCTTCCTGCCCCCCTCTGCAACATAAGGCGCACCGTGCTTCAACTGCAGAGCGTCATGGTGGAGAAGTTTGGCACCGTCATCGAGGTCAAGAAACTGGTAGGTTTGAAAGACCCTGCCGTTCTGACCGCCGTCCCTCAGTGTGTCATGGAGGGAGTGCTGAGGCTGTACCAGTCCCTTGATGAGGCCGGCCCTGCTGGTGTCCCCGTCCCCTGTGGAGAGACAGCCAAGGCTGTGGAGGAATCCATGAAGGACAAGCTCTTCTGTCAGCATCTTCCTGAGGCACTGAAGAAGACCCTGTTCCAGCAGTACGGAACGTGGATTCGTCACACGGCGACGTTCCAGCAGGCCTTTCCCAAGATGACCGACCAGGATGTCATGGACTACCGGTGCAAGGTTCTGAAGCCACGCCTCTCCAACAGAGATGTGGTGTGGGTGGAACACAGGTACCTTGTTTGTGATGAGAAGGAGGAGGAGGAGGAGGAGGAGGAGAGGAAGGTGCGTCCAGCCAGCACTCTGATGGAGAACCACCTAGCCCTGGACTGCAGCCTTGCTGCCTTTCATAGGCAGTTCCCCCTGGCTGACTTCTTTGAAGATGTCACACCTGACCAAGGTGACGTCTCCAAGGTTGACCGAGGTGTGGAGAAGCCTTCAGCTAAGGTAAGATAAGATCAACTTTTTTAGCCTTTGCTATTGAGAATATGGTCTATTCATGTAGATAAACCTCTTATTCTATTGTTTCAGTATATACATCAGATTGTCTTAGACGATGTACCGATACCTCTACAGGTTCGAGACCAGAAGTTGGCCATCAGAGCGGCCCGTCGCTTTGGGCCCCTCGTACCTCCAGCCCAACCATGGGCAGGGGATTGTCCTGAGGTTCTGCCAACCACACCAGAGAACCAATGGCTGAAGACCACACCCCTGGACCACAAAGAGAAGCCTATCATAGCCCTTGGCCAGAAGGCCGAGCCTCTGGTCCAGGTGTCAATAGTCAGAAAGGTTTGAACTGGTCTTTTGTACTCTGTACAGGATATCGTTTAATAAACTGCAAGTGCACAAGGAGGCAAAATAAGGCAAACATACCTTAAAGATTCCTTCCCCTTGCAGGTACTGACTGGTGTGTTTGAGCACCACTGTTGGCCCTGGCCCACAGCCGAACGCAAGGAGCAGCAGGACTTTCATGAAGAGCTGGTGGAGCACACTCACCTCCTGCTGCAGAGGGAGGCAGAGAGGTACAGACACAACCGTGTCTTCTTAAACACCCTGCGGCGTTTCACCCAACCAGAGGAGGAGACCACATTTTGCCGGGCAATAGCCTGGTCCATGAGAGAGGAAGCCTCCAGCTTCTTACCCACCATGAAGCTGAACAGAGCCAACCTGCTAAAGATTCCACAGCTAGCTGTAATCTTCTGCAGCATGGTCGCTGCCAAGCTGATGGCCAACTTGAAGCCCTCTGTCCACTTCGCTAGCGGCACCAAGAAGGGAGACGACACTCCCTACTGCATCAACCTCCCTGTCAAGAGAGAGGCCAGCTCAGACAGGCCCCAAACCAGGCTGGAGATACGTGTGGAGAAGCACAGGAGAGACACCCTGGAGGAACTCCGCACCCCTGTTGTGAAGGTAAGCTGACTGAGCAACACACACACAAACACACACACACTCTCAGACACATAGACACACACCCATACACACCTTGGGCTCGTTGTGTCTCTGGACAGGACCGTGAGTACTGGGGGAAGCGCCTCCACGACCTCTACACCGAGAACGGGGCCCTGCCCAAGGAGCTCCAGGAGCTGGGGAAGACGTTCGGCTACTCTCCTAAAGACCCCCGAAGGAAGAGGAAGAGCTGCACAGCCTGGCTATGCTGCTTGTTCAGGCGCAAGTAAAGGACATGATCTCCTATATCGGAGAAGAGTATCTACACTTGTAGTAGATCATTCTAAACACCAATGACATACACTGAAGATGCCTTTACTATGGCACAACATATGCAGTTGTTGTAGAGAATCTAATATTGAAGTGAATCTTCTACTTCCTAATGTCCTTTACATCTGAAAATTCATCTCCTAATGAAGGAGATTGTCTCCTATTGGAGGAAAGTGTCTACAATTGTTGTAGATAAGATACTATAGAATCTCCAATGCACAATTGTTTTTCAATCTCTCTTTTCATGTTCTATTTGATTCAATAAAATATTATAATGTATGAGTGTAGCGTGACATTTTGGGTTGCTTCATGTGGAAATGGTGGTACATATTTATCTATAATTCACCCATACCAGTGAAATAATATACATTTACATTTAGTCATTTAGCAGGCGCTCTTATCCAGAGCGACTTACAGTAAGTACAGGGACATTCCCCCGAGGCAAGTAGGGTGAAGTGCCTTGCCCAAGGACACAACATCAGTTGGCATGACCGGGAATCGAACTGGCAACCTTCAGATTACTAGTCCGATTCCCTCACCGCTCAGCCACCTGACTCCCTATATACACTGACCTGTAGTGTGCTAGTATAGTGAGGCTACGCTGTCCTCTAGTACAGAACACTGACCTATAGTATGCTAGTACAATAGGGCTAAGGTGGGAGGTCTGTTATTATAGCTTAACAGAGTTGCTCCGCGCAGAGGTCAGACATAAAGACGTAAATTCCTCCCCTTGACCTGGAAAACAGGTTGGGAATCTTCCACTGAATCTGTATTTTCACAATTCATAGATTAGAAATGTGTCTTCACATAACGGTTGGTCTTCAAAGTAAAACAAGATTTATTCATGTAGAAGGTCTAGGCAACAAAAGACCGAAGCAACCTCATCATGTAGGATACGAAGAGGAAACAGACTGTGAATTCTAATTTGGTCAAACAGAATTTTACAGGAACACAAAGAAGAGTTATAAAATGATGATGGTGTCCAACTTGTTATGGCTTTGTGGAGTCCAGGGTGTACATCGCAGCAGGACCCTGGAGAGCTGGATATAGAGACTCCATACAATATCACAGGTTCACGTGACAATAGAAGCATTTGTGGACCCCCATGTTTTTTCTTTTTTTCAATTTCACATAAAGACCCGAAAGAAAAGTTGAGCCTCCCACTCCCAAGGGGTTCTTCCAGTTTTTTTCTTAATGACTTTTCCTGGGAGTTTTTCCTTGTCTTCCTTGAGGGTTTAGCTTGGCTGAGGGGCAGTTGTGTGAGCATATGTGAGAAGCCTTCTCATCAGTGTATCATTCTACGCTCAATAAGGAGGATCAATGTACATTATGAAAGTAATCCAGAGTCATCCAATGATGTTTGTGTATGCAGGTGCATAATGGCAAATTATATAAACAATTGGAAAATATACTCGTTTAATTCATATTCTTTCTTACAGAGCATGTTTGATTTAGTTTACCCCTGACACATTAACATAAACATGTACTAACATGTACTTAAGAGACACTGTGTTCTCAGCTCACCCATGTACTCCCTGTACACACATGTTGGTGTGGCAACACATAGCTCCAGTACCATCGTTAAATTTGCTGATGATACGACAGTGGTAGGTCTGATCACCGACGACAATGAATCCACCTACAGAGAGGAGGTGCACACACTGACACGCTGGTGTCAGGAGCACATCCTCTCCCTCAACACCAGTAAGACCAAAGAGCTTGCCGTGGACTTCAGGAGAAAAGACAGAGAACACGGACCCATCACCATCGATGGTGCATCGGTGGAGAGCGTCAACATCTTCAAGTTCCTTGCTGTCCACGTCCATGAGGAACATGGGGGGTCAGATGGCTGAGAAGTTAGGGAATCGGGCTTTTAATCAGAAGGTTGCCGGTTCGATTCCCTGTCGTGCAAATTGACGTTGTGTCCTTGGGCAAGGCACCTACTTGTCTCGGGGGAATGTCCCTGTACTTACTGTAAGTCGCTCTGGATAAGAGCGTCTGCTAAATGACTAAATGTAAATGTAACTCACAAGGTCCGTTCACACCGAGGCCATTGTGAAGAAGGCACACCAGCGCCTCTTCTTCCTGAGACGGCGGAGGAATGAATCGTCACATCTTCACACGGTTCTACACCAGCACTGGGGAGAGCATCCTGACTGGCTGCATCACTACCTGGTACGGCAACAGCTCTGCCCTCAACTACAAAGCCCTGCAAAGGGCTGTGCGAACTGCCATTGTGACACATCAATGTAGGGGGTTTCATTATTGGCCAAACAACCACAACTATTCCCTTATGGTTTAAAGGAAGAGGGGAAACTGAACAGTGTATTAACATTAACCTAATGATGCCAATACCAATGGCATTATAGTTATTTGAGTTTATGGGTTCAATTAGAGCAAGAATGGTCAGCGGGTCCTTTCAAATACGGCTCCTGCCTTAATTTAATATCTTTGTCGTCCAATCGCCGATTTTATTTCTGCAAAACTGCTAGATATTCATGACAATATAAGCTAAAAGCACATCTAATTGATTAAGGGGTTACTTGGGTGAATAATACATGTATCGTCATCATCGTCATCCATCTTTAGCCTAAGCAGAGCCAGAGGGGCTCCATGGGAGATATTCTACAGTGTTAGATTTACTGCTTCAAATTGAAAACTGAGACGATATTTCGAGTAAAGGAGTAAAGGTTTCTTAATATGTGTTGTCGATACTGTCAATTAAAAGTCGAAACATTTTACTTACAAAGCATTTGTTTGTAGGAGTAACGGTAAAGCCAGATGTGAGGAAGGAGGAGTAGGACAAGCAAGAGCTGAGGAGAAGGTCTCAGGAGATGAAGAATCCACAGAGCAAAGCTTCACAATTCCCTTTATACCCAAGAACAACCAATTAGACCACATCTTGACCCTTACTTATCAACATATGACTAGCAATGCTACAGTACGTTACACAATGAGCCAGGGACAAACACAAGCGTCTCCGGCCTTACATCATTGGATGTGAACTTCCCTCCCCTCAGGACATCTATACCAGGCGGTGTGTGGAAAAAGTTTGGAGGATCATAAGAGACTCCAGCCACCCGAGCCATGGGCTTCTGTCACTGCAGAAATAGTATAGCATCAGGTTGGCGGTATTGCAGCATCAGGACCCGCACCAGCCGATTACATGACCGGTGTCCCAGCATGCGCAACCCGCCCTCTCCAGAGGATTCAGAACGCAGCGGCCCGCCTGGTCTTCAATCTACCCAGACGCTCCCATGTTACCCCGCTCCTCATCTCCCTCCACTGGCTTCCCATCATGGCCCGTATCAGATTCAAGACCCTGGTACTGATCTTCCAAGCAGTGAACGGGACTGCTCCCGACTACATCAAGTCTCTCCTCCAGCCTTACACCCCCACCCGCCACCTACGGTCGTCTTCTGACAACCGTCTGGTGGTCCCACCTCTCAAGAGCGCCCGCTCCCAACCCAAGCTCTTCTCCTGTCTGGCCCCCCAATGGTGGAATCACCTCCTCACCTCCATCAGAGACACTGACTGTCTCCCCACCTTCAAGAAAAGGCTTAAGACACACTTGTTCCGGGAGTACAACGGTACTTAGGAATGATTTGCTGGACCTGATGTTAGCTTCCTTCAGGAACACAATTACTCTTACTGAGGGACTTGTTGCTCTTGTTGGTTAGTTGTAACTGATTTAACTTCTTGTACTCGCTGTGAATTATATGATATTATTGTTGCTTGCTTTTTTCTACAGGTACACTCTTGCACTTTTAAGGTTCATGTTGTTTCATTTGTAACTTGTTTAATTACATCCTCTTATGGTTCTCCCCATTGGCACTTATTTGCTTTTCACAATGTATGCTTCATGTTTGGCTACTCGCAATGTTTTGGGGCTATCTCGTTGTTATGATCTGTGACCTATGCTCTTTTGTAAAGCTCTCTCTTGGAAGTCGCTTTGGATAAAAGCGTCTGCTAAATGAATAAATGTAAATGTAAATAACACTTTCTTCCTCCAAGCAATCAAACTTCTGAACTCTTGATCGCTCACGATACATACCTATATACTGTATATCTGCACCGTATTTATCAGCCTCAGGCTGAGTTCACATTCTATACTGCTCTAATAACATAGTGGCAAATGACTATAAACCGACAGCTACATGTCACCACGCCACTTTTGTTTATCTCCTGTATTTTGTACATTGTGTTGTGTAACAGATGTGTAACTTGCGTTAAGTGTAAATGATAATCTAAGGTAATTGTTATACTGCTATGTTGCCTGGAACGGCAGTATATGGTTGAGTGACAATAAAAGGATTTGATTTTGATGAAGATGGCCATCATTCTCACATGAACCCATAGTTAAGGTTTGCTCTTCATTAGTTTGTGATTAGCATGCATCATTAGTTCATATATAAGTGAGTATTAATGCAAGTTTTAATGCATGTAATGTTACTGTAAAGTGTTACCCGAAAAGGAGCACATTGTAAACACAACGGATTTCTTAGCAACCTATTGTGATGTCATACTGTAGAATTAGAACACAGTCAGGAAAGTCTGGTCAAATGAGTCAATCTTGTCAGTCACCTGCGATACACACCAGCGATATACTCCTGCATATTTACTACTGTTTGTATAGCTCTCGTCGTCCTGTTGCATTCTTGCACACTCCTATTGATTTCATATCAATATTCTACTTCAAAGATCCTTCCAAGGTATGCACTTTAATTGTATTGAAATATTTGTAAAGGGTCGATTCTACTCATTGAAGAAGTTGATGATTTTATAAATGTGATTGGAGAGTGGTGAACACATCCCTGTTGAGCTGTTTTGCTTGGTAAAGGTCAGCAGTATCCAAGTAACCTCCATATCCTCCTGGATCTAATCCATTTCCTGTGGTATCCATGTTCCCTCAGAGTGATCATGGACTCCATGTCCAACCACACTCTCCTCTGGGTGCAGTCCTACCTTGATGAGCAGGTAGGCTCAACACTCACCACACCATACAACTGGCCTGCACCTACAGTAGCCAATCAGATGAGGTGTGTGTCTCAGCTCAGAGGTTTCACCGCTAATAATTGGTCTGTCTCCAGCGCCAGCTCATCGGGGAGTTCCTGAGTCTTCAGAAGCAGGGGGGGATCCCCTCTGACATCAGTATCCACCTCATGAGGGGATGGATCCTGTCTAATGCCAGGACCGCCTTCCTGAACAGGTGGGTAGTCACACTGATCACCTTCACCACTTGGTAGAATGATTGACTATTACACTCACAAACAAACTCTCACACACACACACACACTGACACACAGTCATTCACACTCTCTCTCTTTCATACATCTTAACGTGCTGATAATAAATTCAGTGTGTTGTTTAGATTTCAGGAAATGGTGGAAGGGAACCCTCTCCACTTCATGGAGTTGGTGAGGAACAGATTACCTTTCATTAACTAACTGACTAACTAACCAACTGACAAGCTAACTAACTAACTACAGATATGAAGACACATTCAAAATAGTCATTTTCTCTTTGAAAATGAGCAATTCATGAGCAAAGTTGAAGTTGTATTGCTCATGCTGAAGCCAGCCTGCTCTTGTCCACACAGATGTGGAAGGTGAAGGCCTACCACAGGCTCAGAGAGCTTGAGCAGGGAGTTCTACAAGAGCTTCATACGCAGGCATGCGAGTCCTCTCCGTTCTCCAGCCAGGTAGAGTCACGTGCTTTAATCTCTGATACACTCTACTGCCATCACAGTGGTCTGTGGGCTTGTTTAGGTCTCAGTATGTAAGCTGATGCTTCATGTTTCTCCAGCTGCCAGCCTGCACCACTCTGATGAGTGGTGACACAGGGCACTTCACCCACACCACCCTCCAGAGGGCCCTCTCTGACATGAGCTCCGGGGTGAGGAGAGCAGAGACCCAGACCAGGAGGATGCCCAGACAGGTCGTGGTGCACAGCCAGACCATCAAGCACATCATCTCCCAGGTGCTTCTCCAGGTCAACCACCAGGCCTTTCAGCAAGGGCTCTGTCCGCAGACAAGCTCTCTCGTCCTCGACACCCAGGAACGCCTCTGGTGCTTCCCCTGGGTCCAGGTGACCGAGGAGAAGCAGATGGCCAACACTCTCCTGCAGTCCTCTGCTGCCTACCAGGTGGCCAAGGCGGTCGTGGAGAGGCTGGAGCAGGTGTTAGCCCCAAGGCCTGTGCTGGCAAGAGCACTGGCTAGCGGCTCCAACATCTTGTCTCGCTACCTGGTTCATCTGGTGGCTCTGAGCATCGCCCAGCTGGTCCCCGATCAGCTGTCGGCCAACCAGGAGGAGAGACTGATCAGCCAGAGAGCGGCTGCCTCCCATCCTCTCCCTCCCAAGTTCCTCATCAGCAGAGAGCTGGTGGAGGACTTCCTGGTCAGCTTCCTCCTGAAGCTCCACCCTCTGAATGGCCGTGGTGTGAAGCAGCTGAGCCAGCAGGAACTGCTCGCCATGACCATCAGGATGACTGCTGTCACCCTGGCAACCCTGGAGAGAGTCCCCGGTGTCTCCGTGGACCAGAAGCTTCCTGCCCCCCTCTGCAACATAAGGCGCACCGTGCTTCAACTGCAGAGCGTCATGGTGGAGAAGTTTGGCACCGTCATCGAGGTCAAGAAACTGGTAGGTTTGAAAGACCCTGCCGTTCTGACCGCCGTCCCTCAGTGTGTCATGGAGGGAGTGCTGAGGCTGTACCAGTCCCTTGATGAGGCCGGCCCTGCTGGTGTCCCCGTCCCCTGTGGAGAGACAGCCAAGGCTGTGGAGGAATCCATGAAGGACAAGCTCTTCTGTCAGCATCTTCCTGAGGCACTGAAGAAGACCCTGTTCCAGCAGTACGGAACGTGGATTCGTCACACGGCGACGTTCCAGCAGGCCTTTCCCAAGATGACCGACCAGGATGTCATGGACTACCGGTGCAAGGTTCTGAAGCCACGCCTCTCCAACAGAGATGTGGTGTGGGTGGAACACAGGTACCTTGTTTGTGATGAGAAGGAGGAGGAGGAGGAGGAGGAGGAGAGGAAGGTGCGTCCAGCCAGCACTCTGATGGAGAACCACCTAGCCCTGGACTGCAGCCTTGCTGCCTTTCATAGGCAGTTCCCCCTGGCTGACTTCTTTGAAGATGTCACACCTGACCAAGGTGACGTCTCCAAGGTTGACCGAGGTGTGGAGAAGCCTTCAGCTAAGGTAAGATAAGATCAACTTTTTTAGCCTTTGCTATTGAGAATATGGTCTATTCATGTAGATAAACCTCTTATTCTATTGTTTCAGTATATACATCAGATTGTCTTAGACGATGTACCGATACCTCTACAGGTTCGAGACCAGAAGTTGGCCATCAGAGCGGCCCGTCGCTTTGGGCCCCTCGTACCTCCAGCCCAACCATGGGCAGGGGATTGTCCTGAGGTTCTGCCAACCACACCAGAGAACCAATGGCTGAAGACCACACCCCTGGACCACAAAGAGAAGCCTATCATAGCCCTTGGCCAGAAGGCCGAGCCTCTGGTCCAGGTGTCAATAGTCAGAAAGGTTTGAACTGGTCTTTTGTACTCTGTACAGGATATCGTTTAATAAACTGCAAGTGCACAAGGAGGCAAAATAAGGCAAACATACCTTAAAGATTCCTTCCCCTTGCAGGTACTGACTGGTGTGTTTGAGCACCACTGTTGGCCCTGGCCCACAGCCGAACGCAAGGAGCAGCAGGACTTTCATGAAGAGCTGGTGGAGCACACTCACCTCCTGCTGCAGAGGGAGGCAGAGAGGTACAGACACAACCGTGTCTTCTTAAACACCCTGCGGCGTTTCACCCAACCAGAGGAGGAGACCACATTTTGCCGGGCAATAGCCTGGTCCATGAGAGAGGAAGCCTCCAGCTTCTTACCCACCATGAAGCTGAACAGAGCCAACCTGCTAAAGATTCCACAGCTAGCTGTAATCTTCTGCAGCATGGTCGCTGCCAAGCTGATGGCCAACTTGAAGCCCTCTGTCCACTTCGCTAGCGGCACCAAGAAGGGAGACGACACTCCCTACTGCATCAACCTCCCTGTCAAGAGAGAGGCCAGCTCAGACAGGCCCCAAACCAGGCTGGAGATACGTGTGGAGAAGCACAGGAGAGACACCCTGGAGGAACTCCGCACCCCTGTTGTGAAGGTAAGCTGACTGAGCAACACACACACAAACACACACACACTCTCAGACACATAGACACACACCCATACACACCTTGGGCTCGTTGTGTCTCTGGACAGGACCGTGAGTACTGGGGGAAGCGCCTCCACGACCTCTACACCGAGAACGGGGCCCTGCCCAAGGAGCTCCAGGAGCTGGGGAAGACGTTCGGCTACTCTCCTAAAGACCCCCGAAGGAAGAGGAAGAGCTGCACAGCCTGGCTATGCTGCTTGTTCAGGCGCAAGTAAAGGACATGATCTCCTATATCGGAGAAGAGTATCTACACTTGTAGTAGATCATTCTAAACACCAATGACATACACTGAAGATGCCTTTACTATGGCACAACATATGCAGTTGTTGTAGAGAATCTAATATTGAAGTGAATCTTCTACTTCCTAATGTCCTTTACATCTGAAAATTCATCTCCTAATGAAGGAGATTGTCTCCTATTGGAGGAAAGTGTCTACAATTGTTGTAGATAAGATACTATAGAATCTCCAATGCACAATTGTTTTTCAATCTCTCTTTTCATGTTCTATTTGATTCAATAAAATATTATAATGTATGAGTGTAGCGTGACATTTTGGGTTGCTTCATGTGGAAATGGTGGTACATATTTATCTATAATTCACCCATACCAGTGAAATAATATACATTTACATTTAGTCATTTAGCAGGCGCTCTTATCCAGAGCGACTTACAGTAAGTACAGGGACATTCCCCCGAGGCAAGTAGGGTGAAGTGCCTTGCCCAAGGACACAACATCAGTTGGCATGACCGGGAATCGAACTGGCAACCTTCAGATTACTAGTCCGATTCCCTCACCGCTCAGCCACCTGACTCCCTATATACACTGACCTGTAGTGTGCTAGTATAGTGAGGCTACGCTGTCCTCTAGTACAGAACACTGACCTATAGTGTGCTAGTACAATAGGGCTAAGGTGGGAGGTCTGTTATTATAGCTTAACAGAGTTGCTCCGCGCAGAGGTCAGACATAAAGACGTAAATTCCTCCCCTTGACCTGGAAAACAGGTTGGGAATCTTCCACTGAATCTGTATTTTCACAATTCATAGATTAGAAATGTGTCTTCACATAACGGTTGGTCTTCAAAGTAAAACAAGATTTATTCATGTAGAAGGTCTAGGCAACAAAAGACCGAAGCAACCTCATCATGTAGGATACGAAGAGGAAACAGACTGTGAATTCTAATTTGGTCAAACAGAATTTTACAGGAACACAAAGAAGAGTTATAAAATGATGATGGTGTCCAACTTGTTATGGCTTTGTGGAGTCCAGGGTGTACATCGCAGCAGGACCCTGGAGAGCTGGATATAGAGACTCCATACAATATCACAGGTTCACGTGACAATAGAAGCATTTGTGGACCCCCATGTTTTTTCTTTTTTTCAATTTCACATAAAGACCCGAAAGAAAAGTTGAGCCTCCCACTCCCAAGGGGTTCTTCCAGTTTTTTTCTTAATGACTTTTCCTGGGAGTTTTTCCTTGTCTTCCTTGAGGGTTTAGCTTGGCTGAGGGGCAGTTGTGTGAGCATATGTGAGAAGCCTTCTCATCAGTGTATCATTCTACGCTCAATAAGGAGGATCAATGTACATTATGAAAGTAATCCAGAGTCATCCAATGATGTTTGTGTATGCAGGTGCATAATGGCAAATTATATAAACAATTGGAAAATATACTCGTTTAATTCATATTCTTTCTTACAGAGCATGTTTGATTTAGTTTACCCCTGACACATTAACATAAACATGTACTAACATGTACTTAAGAGACACTGTGTTCTCAGCTCACCCATGTACTCCCTGTACACACATGTTGGTGTGGCAACACATAGCTCCAGTACCATCGTTAAATTTGCTGATGATACGACAGTGGTAGGTCTGATCACCGACGACAATGAATCCACCTACAGAGAGGAGGTGCACACACTGACACGCTGGTGTCAGGAGCACATCCTCTCCCTCAACACCAGTAAGACCAAAGAGCTTGCCGTGGACTTCAGGAGAAAAGACAGAGAACACGGACCCATCACCATCGATGGTGCATCGGTGGAGAGCGTCAACATCTTCAAGTTCCTTGCTGTCCACGTCCATGAGGAACATGGGGGGTCAGATGGCTGAGAAGTTAGGGAATCGGGCTTTTAATCAGAAGGTTGCCGGTTCGATTCCCTGTCGTGCAAATTGACGTTGTGTCCTTGGGCAAGGCACCTACTTGTCTCGGGGGAATGTCCCTGTACTTACTGTAAGTCGCTCTGGATAAGAGCGTCTGCTAAATGACTAAATGTAAATGTAACTCACAAGGTCCGTTCACACCGAGGCCATTGTGAAGAAGGCACACCAGCGCCTCTTCTTCCTGAGACGGCGGAGGAATGAATCGTCACATCTTCACACGGTTCTACACCAGCACTGGGGAGAGCATCCTGACTGGCTGCATCACTACCTGGTACGGCAACAGCTCTGCCCTCAACTACAAAGCCCTGCAAAGGGCTGTGCGAACTGCCATTGTGACACATCAATGTAGGGGGTTTCATTATTGGCCAAACAACCACAACTATTCCCTTATGGTTTAAAGGAAGAGGGGAAACTGAACAGTGTATTAACATTAACCTAATGATGCCAATACCAATGGCATTATAGTTATTTGAGTTTATGGGTTCAATTAGAGCAAGAATGGTCAGCGGGTCCTTTCAAATACGGCTCCTGCCTTAATTTAATATCTTTGTCGTCCAATCGCCGATTTTATTTCTGCAAAACTGCTAGATATTCATGACAATATAAGCTAAAAGCACATCTAATTGATTAAGGGGTTACTTGGGTGAATAATACATGTATCGTCATCATCGTCATCCATCTTTAGCCTAAGCAGAGCCAGAGGGGCTCCATGGGAGATATTCTACAGTGTTAGATTTACTGCTTCAAATTGAAAACTGAGACGATATTTCGAGTAAAGGAGTAAAGGTTTCTTAATATGTGTTGTCGATACTGTCAATTAAAAGTCGAAACATTTTACTTACAAAGCATTTGTTTGTAGGAGTAACGGTAAAGCCAGATGTGAGGAAGGAGGAGTAGGACAAGCAAGAGCTGAGGAGAAGGTCTCAGGAGATGAAGAATCCACAGAGCAAAGCTTCACAATTCCCTTTATACCCAAGAACAACCAATTAGACCACATCTTGACCCTTACTTATCAACATATGACTAGCAATGCTACAGTACGTTACACAATGAGCCAGGGACAAACACAAGCGTCTCCGGCCTTACATCATTGGATGTGAACTTCCCTCCCCTCAGGACATCTATACCAGGCGGTGTGTGGAAAAAGTTTGGAGGATCATAAGAGACTCCAGCCACCCGAGCCATGGGCTTCTGTCACTGCAGAAATAGTATAGCATCAGGTTGGCGGTATCGCAGCATCAGGACCCGCACCAGCCGATTACATGACCGGTGTCCCAGCATGCGCAACCCGCCCTCTCCAGAGGATTCAGAACGCAGCGGCCCGCCTGGTCTTCAATCTACCCAGACGCTCCCATGTTACCCCGCTCCTCATCTCCCTCCACTGGCTTCCCATCATGGCCAGTATCAGATTCAAGACCCTGGTACTGATCTTCCAAGCAGTGAACGGGACTGCTCCCGACTACATCAAGTCTCTCCTCCAGCCTTACACCCCCACCCGCCACCTACGGTCGTCTTCTGACAACCGTCTGGTGGTCCCACCTCTCAAGAGCGCCCGCTCCCAACCCAAGCTCTTCTCCTGTCTGGCCCCCCAATGGTGGAATCCCCTCCTCACCTCCATCAGAGACACTGACTGTCTCCCCACCTTCAAGAAAAGGCTTAAGACACACTTGTTCCGGGAGTACAACGGTACTTAGGAATGATTTGCTGGACCTGATGTTAGCTTCCTTCAGGAACACAATGACTCTTACTGAGGGACTTGTTGCTCTTGTTGGTTAGTTGTAACTGATTTAACTTCTTGTACTCGCTGTGAATTATATGATATTATTGTTGCTTGCTTTTTTCTACAGGTACACTCTTGCACTTTTAAGGTTCATGTTGTTTCATTTGTAACTTGTTTAATTACATCCTCTTATGGTTCTCCCCATTGGCACTTATTTGCTTTTCACAATGTATGCTTCATGTTTGGCTACTCGCAATGTTTTGGGGCTATCTCGTTGTTATGATCTGTGACCTATGCTCTTTTGTAAAGCTCTCTCTTGGAAGTCGCTTTGGATAAAAGCGTCTGCTAAATGAATAAATGTAAATGTAAATAACACTTTCTTCCTCCAAGCAATCAAACTTCTGAACTCTTGATCGCTCACGATACATACCTATATACTGTATATCTGCACCGTATTTATCAGCCTCAGGCTGAGTTCACATTCTATACTGCTCTAATAACATAGTGGCAAATGACTATAAACCGACAGCTACATGTCACCACGCCACTTTTGTTTATCTCCTGTATTTTGTACATTGTGTTGTGTAACAGATGTGTAACTTGCGTTAAGTGTAAATGATAATCTAAGGTAATTGTTATACTGCTATGTTGCCTGGAACGGCAGTATATGGTTGAGTGACAATAAAAGGATTTGATTTTGATGAAGATGGCCATCATTCTCACATGAACCCATAGTTAAGGTTTGCTCTTCATTAGTTTGTGATTAGCATGCATCATTAGTTCATATATAAGTGAGTATTAATGCAAGTTTTAATGCATGTAATGTTACTGTAAAGTGTTACCCGAAAAGGAGCACATTGTAAACACAACGGATTTCTTAGCAACCTATTGTGATGTCATACTGTAGAATTAGAACACAGTCAGGAAAGTCTGGTCAAATGAGTCAATCTTGTCAGTCACCTGCGATACACACCAGCGATATACTCCTGCATATTTACTACTGTTTGTATAGCTCTCGTCGTCCTGTTGCATTCTTGCACACTCCTATTGATTTCATATCAATATTCTACTTCAAAGATCCTTCCAAGGTATGCACTTTAATTGTATTGAAATATTTGTAAAGGGTCGATTCTACTCATTGAAGAAGTTGATGATTTTATAAATGTGATTGGAGAGTGGTGAACACATCCCTGTTGAGCTGTTTTGCTTGGTAAAGGTCAGCAGTATCCAAGTAACCTCCATATCCTCCTGGATCTAATCCATTTCCTGTGGTATCCATGTTCCCTCAGAGTGATCATGGACTCCATGTCCAACCACACTCTCCTCTGGGTGCAGTCCTACCTTGATGAGCAGGTAGGCTCAACACTCACCACACCATACAACTGGCCTGCACCTACAGTAGCCAATCAGATGAGGTGTGTGTCTCAGCTCAGAGGTTTCACCGCTAATAATTGGTCTGTCTCCAGCGCCAGCTCATCGGGGAGTTCCTGAGTCTTCAGAAGCAGGGGGGGATCCCCTCTGACATCAGTATCCACCTCATGAGGGGATGGATCCTGTCTAATGCCAGGACCGCCTTCCTGAACAGGTGGGTAGTCACACTGATCACCTTCACCACTTGGTAGAATGATTGACTATTACACTCACAAACAAACTCTCACACACACACACTGACACACAGTCATTCACACTCTCTCTCTTTCATACATCTTAACGTGCTGATAATAAATTCAGTGTGTTGTTTAGATTTCAGGAAATGGTGGAAGGGAACCCTCTCCACTTCATGGAGTTGGTGAGGAACAGATTACCTTTCATTAACTAACTGACTAACTAACCAACTGACAAGCTAACTAACTAACTACAGATATGAAGACACATTCAAAATAGTCATTTTCTCTTTGAAAATGAGCAATTCATGAGCAAAGTTGAAGTTGTATTGCTCATGCTGAAGCCAGCCTGCTCTTGTCCACACAGATGTGGAAGGTGAAGGCCTACCACAGGCTCAGAGAGCTTGAGCAGGGAGTTCTACGAGAGCTTCATACGCAGGCATGCGAGTCCTCTCCGTTCTCCAGCCAGGTAGAGTCACGTGCTTTAATCTCTGATACACTCTACTGCCATCACAGTGGTCTGTGGGCTTGTTTAGGTCTCAGTATGTAAGCTGATGCTTCATGTTTCTCCAGCTGCCAGCCTGCACCACTCTGATGAGTGGTGACACAGGGCACTTCACCCACACCACCCTCCAGAGGGCCCTCTCTGACATGAGCTCCGGGGTGAGGAGAGCAGAGACCCAGACCAGGAGGATGCCCAGACAGGTCGTGGTGCACAGCCAGACCATCAAGCACATCATCTCCCAGGTGCTTCTCCAGGTCAACCACCAGGCCTTTCAGCAAGGGCTCTGTCCGCAGACAAGCTCTCTCGTCCTCGACACCCAGGAACGCCTCTGGTGCTTCCCCTGGGTCCAGGTGACCGAGGAGAAGCAGATGGCCAACACTCTCCTGCAGTCCTCTGCTGCCTACCAGGTGGCCAAGGCGGTCGTGGAGAGGCTGGAGCAGGTGTTAGCCCCAAGGCCTGTGCTGGCAAGAGCACTGGCTAGCGGCTCCAACATCTTGTCTCGCTACCTGGTTCATCTGGTGGCTCTGAGCATCGCCCAGCTGGTCCCCGATCAGCTGTCGGCCAACCAGGAGGAGAGACTGATCAGCCAGAGAGCGGCTGCCTCCCATCCTCTCCCTCCCAAGTTCCTCATCAGCAGAGAGCTGGTGGAGGACTTCCTGGTCAGCTTCCTCCTGAAGCTCCACCCTCTGAATGGCCGTGGTGTGAAGCAGCTGAGCCAGCAGGAACTGCTCGCCATGACCATCAGGATGACTGCTGTCACCCTGGCAACCCTGGAGAGAGTCCCCGGTGTCTCCGTGGACCAGAAGCTTCCTGCCCCCCTCTGCAACATGAGGCGCACCGTGCTTCAACTGCAGAGCGTCATGGTGGAGAAGTTTGGCACCGTCATCGAGGTCAAGAAACTGGTAGGTTTGAAAGACCCTGCCGTTCTGACCGCCGTCCCTCAGTGTGTCATGGAGGGAGTGCTGAGGCTGTACCAGTCCCTTGATGAGGCCGGCCCTGCTGGTGTCCCCGTCCCCTGTGGAGAGACAGCCAAGGCTGTGGAGGAATCCATGAAGGACAAGCTCTTCTGTCAGCATCTTCCTGAGGCACTGAAGAAGACCCTGTTCCAGCAGTACGGAACGTGGATTCGTCACACGGCGACGTTCCAGCAGGCCTTTCCCAAGATGACCGACCAGGATGTCATGGACTACCGGTGCAAGGTTCTGAAGCCACGCCTCTCCAACAGAGATGTGGTGTGGGTGGAACACAGGTACCTTGTTTGTGATGAGAAGGAGGAGGAGGAGGAGGAGGAGGAGAGGAAGGTGCGTCCAGCCAGCACTCTGATGGAGAACCACCTAGCCCTGGACTGCAGCCTTGCTGCCTTTCATAGGCAGTTCCCCCTGGCTGACTTCTTTGAAGATGTCACACCTGACCAAGGTGACGTCTCCAAGGTTGACCGAGGTGTGGAGAAGCCTTCAGCTAAGGTAAGATAAGATCAACTTTTTTAGCCTTTGCTATTGAGAATATGGTCTATTCATGTAGATAAACCTCTTATTCTATTGTTTCAGTATATACATCAGATTGTCTTAGACGATGTACCGATACCTCTACAGGTTCGAGACCAGAAGTTGGCCATCAGAGCGGCCCGTCGCTTTGGGCCCCTCGTACCTCCAGCCCAACCATGGGCAGGGGATTGTCCTGAGGTTCTGCCAACCACACCAGAGAACCAATGGCTGAAGACCACACCCCTGGACCACAAAGAGAAGCCTATCATAGCCCTTGGCCAGAAGGCCGAGCCTCTGGTCCAGGTGTCAATAGTCAGAAAGGTTTGAACTGGTCTTTTGTACTCTGTACAGGATATCGTTTAATAAACTGCAAGTGCACAAGGAGGCAAAATAAGGCAAACATACCTTAAAGATTCCTTCCCCTTGCAGGTACTGACTGGTGTGTTTGAGCACCACTGTTGGCCCTGGCCCACAGCCGAACGCAAGGAGCAGCAGGACTTTCATGAAGAGCTGGTGGAGCACACTCACCTCCTGCTGCAGAGGGAGGCAGAGAGGTACAGACACAACCGTGTCTTCTTAAACACCCTGCGGCGTTTCACCCAACCAGAGGAGGAGACCACATTTTGCCGGGCAATAGCCTGGTCCATGAGAGAGGAAGCCTCCAGCTTCTTACCCACCATGAAGCTGAACAGAGCCAACCTGCTAAAGATTCCACAGCTAGCTGTAATCTTCTGCAGCATGGTCGCTGCCAAGCTGATGGCCAACTTGAAGCCCTCTGTCCACTTCGCTAGCGGCACCAAGAAGGGAGACGACACTCCCTACTGCATCAACCTCCCTGTCAAGAGAGAGGCCAGCTCAGACAGGCCCCAAACCAGGCTGGAGATACGTGTGGAGAAGCACAGGAGAGACACCCTGGAGGAACTCCGCACCCCTGTTGTGAAGGTAAGCTGACTGAGCAACACACACACAAACACACACACACTCTCAGACACATAGACACACACCCATACACACCTTGGGCTCGTTGTGTCTCTGGACAGGACCGTGAGTACTGGGGGAAGCGCCTCCACGACCTCTACACCGAGAACGGGGCCCTGCCCAAGGAGCTCCAGGAGCTGGGGAAGACGTTCGGCTACTCTCCTAAAGACCCCTGAAGGAAGAGGAAGAGCTGCACAGCCTGGCTATGCTGCTTGTTCAGGCGCAAGTAAAGGACATGATCTCCTATATCGGAGAAGAGTATCTACACTTGTAGTAGATCATTCTAAACACCAATGACATACACTGAAGATGCCTTTACTATGGCACAACATATGCAGTTGTTGTAGAGAATCTAATATTGAAGTGAATCTTCTACTTCCTAATGTCCTTTACATCTGAAAATTCATCTCCTAATGAAGGAGATTGTCTCCTATTGGAGGAAAGTGTCTACAATTGTTGTAGATAAGATACTATAGAATCTCCAATGCACAATTGTTTTTCAATCTCTCTTTTCATGTTCTATTTGATTCAATAAAATATTATAATGTATGAGTGTAGCGTGACATTTTGGGTTGCTTCATGTGGAAATGGTGGTACATATTTATCTATAATTCACCCATACCAGTGAAATAATATACATTTACATTTAGTCATTTAGCAGGCGCTCTTATCCAGAGCGACTTACAGTAAGTACAGGGACATTCCCCCGAGGCAAGTAGGGTGAAGTGCCTTGCCCAAGGACACAACATCAGTTGGCATGACCGGGAATCGAACTGGCAACCTTCAGATTACTAGTCCGATTCCCTCACCGCTCAGCCACCTGACTCCCTATATACACTGACCTGTAGTGTGCTAGTATAGTGAGGCTACGCTGTCCTCTAGTACAGAACACTGACCTATAGTATGCTAGTACAATAGGGCTAAGGTGGGAGGTCTGTTATTATAGCTTAACAGAGTTGCTCCGCGCAGAGGTCAGACATAAAGACGTAAATTCCTCCCCTTGACCTGGAAAACAGGTTGGGAATCTTCCACTGAATCTGTATTTTCACAATTCATAGATTAGAAATGTGTCTTCACATAACGGTTGGTCTTCAAAGTAAAACAAGATTTATTCATGTAGAAGGTCTAGGCAACAAAAGACCGAAGCAACCTCATCATGTAGGATACGAAGAGGAAACAGACTGTGAATTCTAATTTGGTCAAACAGAATTTTACAGGAACACAAAGAAGAGTTATAAAATGATGATGGTGTCCAACTTGTTATGGCTTTGTGGAGTCCAGGGTGTACATCGCAGCAGGACCCTGGAGAGCTGGATATAGAGACTCCATACAATATCACAGGTTCACGTGACAATAGAAGCATTTGTGGACCCCCATGTTTTTTCTTTTTTTCAATTTCACATAAAGACCCGAAAGAAAAGTTGAGCCTCCCACTCCCAAGGGGTTCTTCCAGTTTTTTTCTTAATGACTTTTCCTGGGAGTTTTTCCTTGTCTTCCTTGAGGGTTTAGCTTGGCTGAGGGGCAGTTGTGTGAGCATATGTGAGAAGCCTTCTCATCAGTGTATCATTCTACGCTCAATAAGGAGGATCAATGTACATTATGAAAGTAATCCAGAGTCATCCAATGATGTTTGTGTATGCAGGTGCATAATGGCAAATTATATAAACAATTGGAAAATATACTCGTTTAATTCATATTCTTTCTTACAGAGCATGTTTGATTTAGTTTACCCCTGACACATTAACATAAACATGTACTAACATGTACTTAAGAGACACTGTGTTCTCAGCTCACCCATGTACTCCCTGTACACACATGTTGGTGTGGCAACACATAGCTCCAGTACCATCGTTAAATTTGCTGATGATACGACAGTGGTAGGTCTGATCACCGACGACAATGAATCCACCTACAGAGAGGAGGTGCACACACTGACACGCTGGTGTCAGGAGCACATCCTCTCCCTCAACACCAGTAAGACCAAAGAGCTTGCCGTGGACTTCAGGAGAAAAGACAGAGAACACGGACCCATCACCATCGATGGTGCATCGGTGGAGAGCGTCAACATCTTCAAGTTCCTTGCTGTCCACGTCCATGAGGAACATGGGGGGTCAGATGGCTGAGAAGTTAGGGAATCGGGCTTTTAATCAGAAGGTTGCCGGTTCGATTCCCTGTCGTGCAAATTGACGTTGTGTCCTTGGGCAAGGCACCTACTTGTCTCGGGGGAATGTCCCTGTACTTACTGTAAGTCGCTCTGGATAAGAGCGTCTGCTAAATGACTAAATGTAAATGTAACTCACAAGGTCCGTTCACACCGAGGCCATTGTGAAGAAGGCACACCAGCGCCTCTTCTTCCTGAGACGGCGGAGGAATGAATCGTCACATCTTCACACGGTTCTACACCAGCACTGGGGAGAGCATCCTGACTGGCTGCATCACTACCTGGTACGGCAACAGCTCTGCCCTCAACTACAAAGCCCTGCAAAGGGCTGTGCGAACTGCCATTGTGACACATCAATGTAGGGGGTTTCATTATTGGCCAAACAACCACAACTATTCCCTTATGGTTTAAAGGAAGAGGGGAAACTGAACAGTGTATTAACATTAACCTAATGATGCCAATACCAATGGCATTATAGTTATTTGAGTTTATGGGTTCAATTAGAGCAAGAATGGTCAGCGGGTCCTTTCAAATACGGCTCCTGCCTTAATTTAATATCTTTGTCGTCCAATCGCCGATTTTATTTCTGCAAAACTGCTAGATATTCATGACAATATAAGCTAAAAGCACATCTAATTGATTAAGGGGTTACTTGGGTGAATAATACATGTATCGTCATCATCGTCATCCATCTTTAGCCTAAGCAGAGCCAGAGGGGCTCCATGGGAGATATTCTACAGTGTTAGATTTACTGCTTCAAATTGAAAACTGAGACGATATTTCGAGTAAAGGAGTAAAGGTTTCTTAATATGTGTTGTCGATACTGTCAATTAAAAGTCGAAACATTTTACTTACAAAGCATTTGTTTGTAGGAGTAACGGTAAAGCCAGATGTGAGGAAGGAGGAGTAGGACAAGCAAGAGCTGAGGAGAAGGTCTCAGGAGATGAAGAATCCACAGAGCAAAGCTTCACAATTCCCTTTATACCCAAGAACAACCAATTAGACCACATCTTGACCCTTACTTATCAACATATGACTAGCAATGCTACAGTACGTTACACAATGAGCCAGGGACAAACACAAGCGTCTCCGGCCTTACATCATTGGATGTGAACTTCCCTCCCCTCAGGACATCTATACCAGGCGGTGTGTGGAAAAAGTTTGGAGGATCATAAGAGACTCCAGCCACCCGAGCCATGGGCTTCTGTCACTGCAGAAATAGTATAGCATCAGGTTGGCGGTATTGCAGCATCAGGACCCGCACCAGCCGATTACATGACCGGTGTCCCAGCATGCGCAACCCGCCCTCTCCAGAGGATTCAGAACGCAGCGGCCCGCCTGGTCTTCAATCTACCCAGACGCTCCCATGTTACCCCGCTCCTCATCTCCCTCCACTGGCTTCCCATCATGGCCCGTATCAGATTCAAGACCCTGGTACTGATCTTCCAAGCAGTGAACGGGACTGCTCCCGACTACATCAAGTCTCTCCTCCAGCCTTACACCCCCACCCGCCACCTACGGTCGTCTTCTGACAACCGTCTGGTGGTCCCACCTCTCAAGAGCGCCCGCTCCCAACCCAAGCTCTTCTCCTGTCTGGCCCCCCAATGGTGGAATCACCTCCTCACCTCCATCAGAGACACTGACTGTCTCCCCACCTTCAAGAAAAGGCTTAAGACACACTTGTTCCGGGAGTACAACGGTACTTAGGAATGATTTGCTGGACCTGATGTTAGCTTCCTTCAGGAACACAATTACTCTTACTGAGGGACTTGTTGCTCTTGTTGGTTAGTTGTAACTGATTTAACTTCTTGTACTCGCTGTGAATTATATGATATTATTGTTGCTTGCTTTTTTCTACAGGTACACTCTTGCACTTTTAAGGTTCATGTTGTTTCATTTGTAACTTGTTTAATTACATCCTCTTATGGTTCTCCCCATTGGCACTTATTTGCTTTTCACAATGTATGCTTCATGTTTGGCTACTCGCAATGTTTTGGGGCTATCTCGTTGTTATGATCTGTGACCTATGCTCTTTTGTAAAGCTCTCTCTTGGAAGTCGCTTTGGATAAAAGCGTCTGCTAAATGAATAAATGTAAATGTAAATAACACTTTCTTCCTCCAAGCAATCAAACTTCTGAACTCTTGATCGCTCACGATACATACCTATATACTGTATATCTGCACCGTATTTATCAGCCTCAGGCTGAGTTCACATTCTATACTGCTCTAATAACATAGTGGCAAATGACTATAAACCGACAGCTACATGTCACCACGCCACTTTTGTTTATCTCCTGTATTTTGTACATTGTGTTGTGTAACAGATGTGTAACTTGCGTTAAGTGTAAATGATAATCTAAGGTAATTGTTATACTGCTATGTTGCCTGGAACGGCAGTATATGGTTGAGTGACAATAAAAGGATTTGATTTTGATGAAGATGGCCATCATTCTCACATGAACCCATAGTTAAGGTTTGCTCTTCATTAGTTTGTGATTAGCATGCATCATTAGTTCATATATAAGTGAGTATTAATGCAAGTTTTAATGCATGTAATGTTACTGTAAAGTGTTACCCGAAAAGGAGCACATTGTAAACACAACGGATTTCTTAGCAACCTATTGTGATGTCATACTGTAGAATTAGAACACAGTCAGGAAAGTCTGGTCAAATGAGTCAATCTTGTCAGTCACCTGCGATACACACCAGCGATATACTCCTGCATATTTACTACTGTTTGTATAGCTCTCGTCGTCCTGTTGCATTCTTGCACACTCCTATTGATTTCATATCAATATTCTACTTCAAAGATCCTTCCAAGGTATGCACTTTAATTGTATTGAAATATTTGTAAAGGGTCGATTCTACTCATTGAAGAAGTTGATGATTTTATAAATGTGATTGGAGAGTGGTGAACACATCCCTGTTGAGCTGTTTTGCTTGGTAAAGGTCAGCAGTATCCAAGTAACCTCCATATCCTCCTGGATCTAATCCATTTCCTGTGGTATCCATGTTCCCTCAGAGTGATCATGGACTCCATGTCCAACCACACTCTCCTCTGGGTGCAGTCCTACCTTGATGAGCAGGTAGGCTCAACACTCACCACACCATACAACTGGCCTGCACCTACAGTAGCCAATCAGATGAGGTGTGTGTCTCAGCTCAGAGGTTTCACCGCTAATAATTGGTCTGTCTCCAGCGCCAGCTCATCGGGGAGTTCCTGAGTCTTCAGAAGCAGGGGGGGATCCCCTCTGACATCAGTATCCACCTCATGAGGGGATGGATCCTGTCTAATGCCAGGACCGCCTTCCTGAACAGGTGGGTAGTCACACTGATCACCTTCACCACTTGGTAGAATGATTGACTATTACACTCACAAACAAACTCTCACACACACACACACACTGACACACAGTCATTCACACTCTCTCTCTTTCATACATCTTAACGTGCTGATAATAAATTCAGTGTGTTGTTTAGATTTCAGGAAATGGTGGAAGGGAACCCTCTCCACTTCATGGAGTTGGTGAGGAACAGATTACCTTTCATTAACTAACTGACTAACTAACCAACTGACAAGCTAACTAACTAACTACAGATATGAAGACACATTCAAAATAGTCATTTTCTCTTTGAAAATGAGCAATTCATGAGCAAAGTTGAAGTTGTATTGCTCATGCTGAAGCCAGCCTGCTCTTGTCCACACAGATGTGGAAGGTGAAGGCCTACCACAGGCTCAGAGAGCTTGAGCAGGGAGTTCTACAAGAGCTTCATACGCAGGCATGCGAGTCCTCTCCGTTCTCCAGCCAGGTAGAGTCACGTGCTTTAATCTCTGATACACTCTACTGCCATCACAGTGGTCTGTGGGCTTGTTTAGGTCTCAGTATGTAAGCTGATGCTTCATGTTTCTCCAGCTGCCAGCCTGCACCACTCTGATGAGTGGTGACACAGGGCACTTCACCCACACCACCCTCCAGAGGGCCCTCTCTGACATGAGCTCCGGGGTGAGGAGAGCAGAGACCCAGACCAGGAGGATGCCCAGACAGGTCGTGGTGCACAGCCAGACCATCAAGCACATCATCTCCCAGGTGCTTCTCCAGGTCAACCACCAGGCCTTTCAGCAAGGGCTCTGTCCGCAGACAAGCTCTCTCGTCCTCGACACCCAGGAACGCCTCTGGTGCTTCCCCTGGGTCCAGGTGACCGAGGAGAAGCAGATGGCCAACACTCTCCTGCAGTCCTCTGCTGCCTACCAGGTGGCCAAGGCGGTCGTGGAGAGGCTGGAGCAGGTGTTAGCCCCAAGGCCTGTGCTGGCAAGAGCACTGGCTAGCGGCTCCAACATCTTGTCTCGCTACCTGGTTCATCTGGTGGCTCTGAGCATCGCCCAGCTGGTCCCCGATCAGCTGTCGGCCAACCAGGAGGAGAGACTGATCAGCCAGAGAGCGGCTGCCTCCCATCCTCTCCCTCCCAAGTTCCTCATCAGCAGAGAGCTGGTGGAGGACTTCCTGGTCAGCTTCCTCCTGAAGCTCCACCCTCTGAATGGCCGTGGTGTGAAGCAGCTGAGCCAGCAGGAACTGCTCGCCATGACCATCAGGATGACTGCTGTCACCCTGGCAACCCTGGAGAGAGTCCCCGGTGTCTCCGTGGACCAGAAGCTTCCTGCCCCCCTCTGCAACATAAGGCGCACCGTGCTTCAACTGCAGAGCGTCATGGTGGAGAAGTTTGGCACCGTCATCGAGGTCAAGAAACTGGTAGGTTTGAAAGACCCTGCCGTTCTGACCGCCGTCCCTCAGTGTGTCATGGAGGGAGTGCTGAGGCTGTACCAGTCCCTTGATGAGGCCGGCCCTGCTGGTGTCCCCGTCCCCTGTGGAGAGACAGCCAAGGCTGTGGAGGAATCCATGAAGGACAAGCTCTTCTGTCAGCATCTTCCTGAGGCACTGAAGAAGACCCTGTTCCAGCAGTACGGAACGTGGATTCGTCACACGGCGACGTTCCAGCAGGCCTTTCCCAAGATGACCGACCAGGATGTCATGGACTACCGGTGCAAGGTTCTGAAGCCACGCCTCTCCAACAGAGATGTGGTGTGGGTGGAACACAGGTACCTTGTTTGTGATGAGAAGGAGGAGGAGGAGGAGGAGGAGGAGAGGAAGGTGCGTCCAGCCAGCACTCTGATGGAGAACCACCTAGCCCTGGACTGCAGCCTTGCTGCCTTTCATAGGCAGTTCCCCCTGGCTGACTTCTTTGAAGATGTCACACCTGACCAAGGTGACGTCTCCAAGGTTGACCGAGGTGTGGAGAAGCCTTCAGCTAAGGTAAGATAAGATCAACTTTTTTAGCCTTTGCTATTGAGAATATGGTCTATTCATGTAGATAAACCTCTTATTCTATTGTTTCAGTATATACATCAGATTGTCTTAGACGATGTACCGATACCTCTACAGGTTCGAGACCAGAAGTTGGCCATCAGAGCGGCCCGTCGCTTTGGGCCCCTCGTACCTCCAGCCCAACCATGGGCAGGGGATTGTCCTGAGGTTCTGCCAACCACACCAGAGAACCAATGGCTGAAGACCACACCCCTGGACCACAAAGAGAAGCCTATCATAGCCCTTGGCCAGAAGGCCGAGCCTCTGGTCCAGGTGTCAATAGTCAGAAAGGTTTGAACTGGTCTTTTGTACTCTGTACAGGATATCGTTTAATAAACTGCAAGTGCACAAGGAGGCAAAATAAGGCAAACATACCTTAAAGATTCCTTCCCCTTGCAGGTACTGACTGGTGTGTTTGAGCACCACTGTTGGCCCTGGCCCACAGCCGAACGCAAGGAGCAGCAGGACTTTCATGAAGAGCTGGTGGAGCACACTCACCTCCTGCTGCAGAGGGAGGCAGAGAGGTACAGACACAACCGTGTCTTCTTAAACACCCTGCGGCGTTTCACCCAACCAGAGGAGGAGACCACATTTTGCCGGGCAATAGCCTGGTCCATGAGAGAGGAAGCCTCCAGCTTCTTACCCACCATGAAGCTGAACAGAGCCAACCTGCTAAAGATTCCACAGCTAGCTGTAATCTTCTGCAGCATGGTCGCTGCCAAGCTGATGGCCAACTTGAAGCCCTCTGTCCACTTCGCTAGCGGCACCAAGAAGGGAGACGACACTCCCTACTGCATCAACCTCCCTGTCAAGAGAGAGGCCAGCTCAGACAGGCCCCAAACCAGGCTGGAGATACGTGTGGAGAAGCACAGGAGAGACACCCTGGAGGAACTCCGCACCCCTGTTGTGAAGGTAAGCTGACTGAGCAACACACACACAAACACACACACACTCTCAGACACATAGACACACACCCATACACACCTTGGGCTCGTTGTGTCTCTGGACAGGACCGTGAGTACTGGGGGAAGCGCCTCCACGACCTCTACACCGAGAACGGGGCCCTGCCCAAGGAGCTCCAGGAGCTGGGGAAGACGTTCGGCTACTCTCCTAAAGACCCCCGAAGGAAGAGGAAGAGCTGCACAGCCTGGCTATGCTGCTTGTTCAGGCGCAAGTAAAGGACATGATCTCCTATATCGGAGAAGAGTATCTACACTTGTAGTAGATCATTCTAAACACCAATGACATACACTGAAGATGCCTTTACTATGGCACAACATATGCAGTTGTTGTAGAGAATCTAATATTGAAGTGAATCTTCTACTTCCTAATGTCCTTTACATCTGAAAATTCATCTCCTAATGAAGGAGATTGTCTCCTATTGGAGGAAAGTGTCTACAATTGTTGTAGATAAGATACTATAGAATCTCCAATGCACAATTGTTTTTCAATCTCTCTTTTCATGTTCTATTTGATTCAATAAAATATTATAATGTATGAGTGTAGCGTGACATTTTGGGTTGCTTCATGTGGAAATGGTGGTACATATTTATCTATAATTCACCCATACCAGTGAAATAATATACATTTACATTTAGTCATTTAGCAGGCGCTCTTATCCAGAGCGACTTACAGTAAGTACAGGGACATTCCCCCGAGGCAAGTAGGGTGAAGTGCCTTGCCCAAGGACACAACATCAGTTGGCATGACCGGGAATCGAACTGGCAACCTTCAGATTACTAGTCCGATTCCCTCACCGCTCAGCCACCTGACTCCCTATATACACTGACCTGTAGTGTGCTAGTATAGTGAGGCTACGCTGTCCTCTAGTACAGAACACTGACCTATAGTATGCTAGTACAATAGGGCTAAGGTGGGAGGTCTGTTATTATAGCTTAACAGAGTTGCTCCGCGCAGAGGTCAGACATAAAGACGTAAATTCCTCCCCTTGACCTGGAAAACAGGTTGGGAATCTTCCACTGAATCTGTATTTTCACAATTCATAGATTAGAAATGTGTCTTCACATAACGGTTGGTCTTCAAAGTAAAACAAGATTTATTCATGTAGAAGGTCTAGGCAACAAAAGACCGAAGCAACCTCATCATGTAGGATACGAAGAGGAAACAGACTGTGAATTCTAATTTGGTCAAACAGAATTTTACAGGAACACAAAGAAGAGTTATAAAATGATGATGGTGTCCAACTTGTTATGGCTTTGTGGAGTCCAGGGTGTACATCGCAGCAGGACCCTGGAGAGCTGGATATAGAGACTCCATACAATATCACAGGTTCACGTGACAATAGAAGCATTTGTGGACCCCCATGTTTTTTCTTTTTTTCAATTTCACATAAAGACCCGAAAGAAAAGTTGAGCCTCCCACTCCCAAGGGGTTCTTCCAGTTTTTTTCTTAATGACTTTTCCTGGGAGTTTTTCCTTGTCTTCCTTGAGGGTTTAGCTTGGCTGAGGGGCAGTTGTGTGAGCATATGTGAGAAGCCTTCTCATCAGTGTATCATTCTACGCTCAATAAGGAGGATCAATGTACATTATGAAAGTAATCCAGAGTCATCCAATGATGTTTGTGTATGCAGGTGCATAATGGCAAATTATATAAACAATTGGAAAATATACTCGTTTAATTCATATTCTTTCTTACAGAGCATGTTTGATTTAGTTTACCCCTGACACATTAACATAAACATGTACTAACATGTACTTAAGAGACACTGTGTTCTCAGCTCACCCATGTACTCCCTGTACACACATGTTGGTGTGGCAACACATAGCTCCAGTACCATCGTTAAATTTGCTGATGATACGACAGTGGTAGGTCTGATCACCGACGACA
This sequence comes from Osmerus mordax, assembly GCF_038355195.1. Classification (NCBI taxonomy): domain Eukaryota; kingdom Metazoa; phylum Chordata; class Actinopteri; order Osmeriformes; family Osmeridae; genus Osmerus; species Osmerus mordax. Next base: position 2,575,741 of record NC_090050.1, on the reverse strand, counting down.
ATGAATCCACCTACAGAGAGGAGGTGCACACACTGACACGCTGGTGTCAGGAGCACATCCTCTCCCTCAACACCAGTAAGACCAAAGAGCTTGCCGTGGACTTCAGGAGAAAAGACAGAGAACACGGACCCATCACCATCGATGGTGCATCGGTGGAGAGCGTCAACATCTTCAAGTTCCTTGCTGTCCACGTCCATGAGGAACATGGGGGGTCAGATGGCTGAGAAGTTAGGGAATCGGGCTTTTAATCAGAAGGTTGCCGGTTCGATTCCCTGTCGTGCAAATTGACGTTGTGTCCTTGGGCAAGGCACCTACTTGTCTCGGGGGAATGTCCCTGTACTTACTGTAAGTCGCTCTGGATAAGAGCGTCTGCTAAATGACTAAATGTAAATGTAACTCACAAGGTCCGTTCACACCGAGGCCATTGTGAAGAAGGCACACCAGCGCCTCTTCTTCCTGAGACGGCGGAGGAATGAATCGTCACATCTTCACACGGTTCTACACCAGCACTGGGGAGAGCATCCTGACTGGCTGCATCACTACCTGGTACGGCAACAGCTCTGCCCTCAACTACAAAGCCCTGCAAAGGGCTGTGCGAACTGCCATTGTGACACATCAATGTAGGGGGTTTCATTATTGGCCAAACAACCACAACTATTCCCTTATGGTTTAAAGGAAGAGGGGAAACTGAACAGTGTATTAACATTAACCTAATGATGCCAATACCAATGGCATTATAGTTATTTGAGTTTATGGGTTCAATTAGAGCAAGAATGGTCAGCGGGTCCTTTCAAATACGGCTCCTGCCTTAATTTAATATCTTTGTCGTCCAATCGCCGATTTTATTTCTGCAAAACTGCTAGATATTCATGACAATATAAGCTAAAAGCACATCTAATTGATTAAGGGGTTACTTGGGTGAATAATACATGTATCGTCATCATCGTCATCCATCTTTAGCCTAAGCAGAGCCAGAGGGGCTCCATGGGAGATATTCTACAGTGTTAGATTTACTGCTTCAAATTGAAAACTGAGACGATATTTCGAGTAAAGGAGTAAAGGTTTCTTAATATGTGTTGTCGATACTGTCAATTAAAAGTCGAAACATTTTACTTACAAAGCATTTGTTTGTAGGAGTAACGGTAAAGCCAGATGTGAGGAAGGAGGAGTAGGACAAGCAAGAGCTGAGGAGAAGGTCTCAGGAGATGAAGAATCCACAGAGCAAAGCTTCACAATTCCCTTTATACCCAAGAACAACCAATTAGACCACATCTTGACCCTTACTTATCAACATATGACTAGCAATGCTACAGTACGTTACACAATGAGCCAGGGACAAACACAAGCGTCTCCGGCCTTACATCATTGGATGTGAACTTCCCTCCCCTCAGGACATCTATACCAGGCGGTGTGTGGAAAAAGTTTGGAGGATCATAAGAGACTCCAGCCACCCGAGCCATGGGCTTCTGTCACTGCAGAAATAGTATAGCATCAGGTTGGCGGTATTGCAGCATCAGGACCCGCACCAGCCGATTACATGACCGGTGTCCCAGCATGCGCAACCCGCCCTCTCCAGAGGATTCAGAACGCAGCGGCCCGCCTGGTCTTCAATCTACCCAGACGCTCCCATGTTACCCCGCTCCTCATCTCCCTCCACTGGCTTCCCATCATGGCCCGTATCAGATTCAAGACCCTGGTACTGATCTTCCAAGCAGTGAACGGGACTGCTCCCGACTACATCAAGTCTCTCCTCCAGCCTTACACCCCCACCCGCCACCTACGGTCGTCTTCTGACAACCGTCTGGTGGTCCCACCTCTCAAGAGCGCCCGCTCCCAACCCAAGCTCTTCTCCTGTCTGGCCCCCCAATGGTGGAATCACCTCCTCACCTCCATCAGAGACACTGACTGTCTCCCCACCTTCAAGAAAAGGCTTAAGACACACTTGTTCCGGGAGTACAACGGTACTTAGGAATGATTTGCTGGACCTGATGTTAGCTTCCTTCAGGAACACAATTACTCTTACTGAGGGACTTGTTGCTCTTGTTGGTTAGTTGTAACTGATTTAACTTCTTGTACTCGCTGTGAATTATATGATATTATTGTTGCTTGCTTTTTTCTACAGGTACACTCTTGCACTTTTAAGGTTCATGTTGTTTCATTTGTAACTTGTTTAATTACATCCTCTTATGGTTCTCCCCATTGGCACTTATTTGCTTTTCACAATGTATGCTTCATGTTTGGCTACTCGCAATGTTTTGGGGCTATCTCGTTGTTATGATCTGTGACCTATGCTCTTTTGTAAAGCTCTCTCTTGGAAGTCGCTTTGGATAAAAGCGTCTGCTAAATGAATAAATGTAAATGTAAATAACACTTTCTTCCTCCAAGCAATCAAACTTCTGAACTCTTGATCGCTCACGATACATACCTATATACTGTATATCTGCACCGTATTTATCAGCCTCAGGCTGAGTTCACATTCTATACTGCTCTAATAACATAGTGGCAAATGACTATAAACCGACAGCTACATGTCACCACGCCACTTTTGTTTATCTCCTGTATTTTGTACATTGTGTTGTGTAACAGATGTGTAACTTGCGTTAAGTGTAAATGATAATCTAAGGTAATTGTTATACTGCTATGTTGCCTGGAACGGCAGTATATGGTTGAGTGACAATAAAAGGATTTGATTTTGATGAAGATGGCCATCATTCTCACATGAACCCATAGTTAAGGTTTGCTCTTCATTAGTTTGTGATTAGCATGCATCATTAGTTCATATATAAGTGAGTATTAATGCAAGTTTTAATGCATGTAATGTTACTGTAAAGTGTTACCCGAAAAGGAGCACATTGTAAACACAACGGATTTCTTAGCAACCTATTGTGATGTCATACTGTAGAATTAGAACACAGTCAGGAAAGTCTGGTCAAATGAGTCAATCTTGTCAGTCACCTGCGATACACACCAGCGATATACTCCTGCATATTTACTACTGTTTGTATAGCTCTCGTCGTCCTGTTGCATTCTTGCACACTCCTATTGATTTCATATCAATATTCTACTTCAAAGATCCTTCCAAGGTATGCACTTTAATTGTATTGAAATATTTGTAAAGGGTCGATTCTACTCATTGAAGAAGTTGATGATTTTATAAATGTGATTGGAGAGTGGTGAACACATCCCTGTTGAGCTGTTTTGCTTGGTAAAGGTCAGCAGTATCCAAGTAACCTCCATATCCTCCTGGATCTAATCCATTTCCTGTGGTATCCATGTTCCCTCAGAGTGATCATGGACTCCATGTCCAACCACACTCTCCTCTGGGTGCAGTCCTACCTTGATGAGCAGGTAGGCTCAACACTCACCACACCATACAACTGGCCTGCACCTACAGTAGCCAATCAGATGAGGTGTGTGTCTCAGCTCAGAGGTTTCACCGCTAATAATTGGTCTGTCTCCAGCGCCAGCTCATCGGGGAGTTCCTGAGTCTTCAGAAGCAGGGGGGGATCCCCTCTGACATCAGTATCCACCTCATGAGGGGATGGATCCTGTCTAATGCCAGGACCGCCTTCCTGAACAGGTGGGTAGTCACACTGATCACCTTCACCACTTGGTAGAATGATTGACTATTACACTCACAAACAAACTCTCACACACACACACACACTGACACACAGTCATTCACACTCTCTCTCTTTCATACATCTTAACGTGCTGATAATAAATTCAGTGTGTTGTTTAGATTTCAGGAAATGGTGGAAGGGAACCCTCTCCACTTCATGGAGTTGGTGAGGAACAGATTACCTTTCATTAACTAACTGACTAACTAACCAACTGACAAGCTAACTAACTAACTACAGATATGAAGACACATTCAAAATAGTCATTTTCTCTTTGAAAATGAGCAATTCATGAGCAAAGTTGAAGTTGTATTGCTCATGCTGAAGCCAGCCTGCTCTTGTCCACACAGATGTGGAAGGTGAAGGCCTACCACAGGCTCAGAGAGCTTGAGCAGGGAGTTCTACAAGAGCTTCATACGCAGGCATGCGAGTCCTCTCCGTTCTCCAGCCAGGTAGAGTCACGTGCTTTAATCTCTGATACACTCTACTGCCATCACAGTGGTCTGTGGGCTTGTTTAGGTCTCAGTATGTAAGCTGATGCTTCATGTTTCTCCAGCTGCCAGCCTGCACCACTCTGATGAGTGGTGACACAGGGCACTTCACCCACACCACCCTCCAGAGGGCCCTCTCTGACATGAGCTCCGGGGTGAGGAGAGCAGAGACCCAGACCAGGAGGATGCCCAGACAGGTCGTGGTGCACAGCCAGACCATCAAGCACATCATCTCCCAGGTGCTTCTCCAGGTCAACCACCAGGCCTTTCAGCAAGGGCTCTGTCCGCAGACAAGCTCTCTCGTCCTCGACACCCAGGAACGCCTCTGGTGCTTCCCCTGGGTCCAGGTGACCGAGGAGAAGCAGATGGCCAACACTCTCCTGCAGTCCTCTGCTGCCTACCAGGTGGCCAAGGCGGTCGTGGAGAGGCTGGAGCAGGTGTTAGCCCCAAGGCCTGTGCTGGCAAGAGCACTGGCTAGCGGCTCCAACATCTTGTCTCGCTACCTGGTTCATCTGGTGGCTCTGAGCATCGCCCAGCTGGTCCCCGATCAGCTGTCGGCCAACCAGGAGGAGAGACTGATCAGCCAGAGAGCGGCTGCCTCCCATCCTCTCCCTCCCAAGTTCCTCATCAGCAGAGAGCTGGTGGAGGACTTCCTGGTCAGCTTCCTCCTGAAGCTCCACCCTCTGAATGGCCGTGGTGTGAAGCAGCTGAGCCAGCAGGAACTGCTCGCCATGACCATCAGGATGACTGCTGTCACCCTGGCAACCCTGGAGAGAGTCCCCGGTGTCTCCGTGGACCAGAAGCTTCCTGCCCCCCTCTGCAACATAAGGCGCACCGTGCTTCAACTGCAGAGCGTCATGGTGGAGAAGTTTGGCACCGTCATCGAGGTCAAGAAACTGGTAGGTTTGAAAGACCCTGCCGTTCTGACCGCCGTCCCTCAGTGTGTCATGGAGGGAGTGCTGAGGCTGTACCAGTCCCTTGATGAGGCCGGCCCTGCTGGTGTCCCCGTCCCCTGTGGAGAGACAGCCAAGGCTGTGGAGGAATCCATGAAGGACAAGCTCTTCTGTCAGCATCTTCCTGAGGCACTGAAGAAGACCCTGTTCCAGCAGTACGGAACGTGGATTCGTCACACGGCGACGTTCCAGCAGGCCTTTCCCAAGATGACCGACCAGGATGTCATGGACTACCGGTGCAAGGTTCTGAAGCCACGCCTCTCCAACAGAGATGTGGTGTGGGTGGAACACAGGTACCTTGTTTGTGATGAGAAGGAGGAGGAGGAGGAGGAGGAGGAGAGGAAGGTGCGTCCAGCCAGCACTCTGATGGAGAACCACCTAGCCCTGGACTGCAGCCTTGCTGCCTTTCATAGGCAGTTCCCCCTGGCTGACTTCTTTGAAGATGTCACACCTGACCAAGGTGACGTCTCCAAGGTTGACCGAGGTGTGGAGAAGCCTTCAGCTAAGGTAAGATAAGATCAACTTTTTTAGCCTTTGCTATTGAGAATATGGTCTATTCATGTAGATAAACCTCTTATTCTATTGTTTCAGTATATACATCAGATTGTCTTAGACGATGTACCGATACCTCTACAGGTTCGAGACCAGAAGTTGGCCATCAGAGCGGCCCGTCGCTTTGGGCCCCTCGTACCTCCAGCCCAACCATGGGCAGGGGATTGTCCTGAGGTTCTGCCAACCACACCAGAGAACCAATGGCTGAAGACCACACCCCTGGACCACAAAGAGAAGCCTATCATAGCCCTTGGCCAGAAGGCCGAGCCTCTGGTCCAGGTGTCAATAGTCAGAAAGGTTTGAACTGGTCTTTTGTACTCTGTACAGGATATCGTTTAATAAACTGCAAGTGCACAAGGAGGCAAAATAAGGCAAACATACCTTAAAGATTCCTTCCCCTTGCAGGTACTGACTGGTGTGTTTGAGCACCACTGTTGGCCCTGGCCCACAGCCGAACGCAAGGAGCAGCAGGACTTTCATGAAGAGCTGGTGGAGCACACTCACCTCCTGCTGCAGAGGGAGGCAGAGAGGTACAGACACAACCGTGTCTTCTTAAACACCCTGCGGCGTTTCACCCAACCAGAGGAGGAGACCACATTTTGCCGGGCAATAGCCTGGTCCATGAGAGAGGAAGCCTCCAGCTTCTTACCCACCATGAAGCTGAACAGAGCCAACCTGCTAAAGATTCCACAGCTAGCTGTAATCTTCTGCAGCATGGTCGCTGCCAAGCTGATGGCCAACTTGAAGCCCTCTGTCCACTTCGCTAGCGGCACCAAGAAGGGAGACGACACTCCCTACTGCATCAACCTCCCTGTCAAGAGAGAGGCCAGCTCAGACAGGCCCCAAACCAGGCTGGAGATACGTGTGGAGAAGCACAGGAGAGACACCCTGGAGGAACTCCGCACCCCTGTTGTGAAGGTAAGCTGACTGAGCAACACACACACAAACACACACACACTCTCAGACACATAGACACACACCCATACACACCTTGGGCTCGTTGTGTCTCTGGACAGGACCGTGAGTACTGGGGGAAGCGCCTCCACGACCTCTACACCGAGAACGGGGCCCTGCCCAAGGAGCTCCAGGAGCTGGGGAAGACGTTCGGCTACTCTCCTAAAGACCCCCGAAGGAAGAGGAAGAGCTGCACAGCCTGGCTATGCTGCTTGTTCAGGCGCAAGTAAAGGACATGATCTCCTATATCGGAGAAGAGTATCTACACTTGTAGTAGATCATTCTAAACACCAATGACATACACTGAAGATGCCTTTACTATGGCACAACATATGCAGTTGTTGTAGAGAATCTAATATTGAAGTGAATCTTCTACTTCCTAATGTCCTTTACATCTGAAAATTCATCTCCTAATGAAGGAGATTGTCTCCTATTGGAGGAAAGTGTCTACAATTGTTGTAGATAAGATACTATAGAATCTCCAATGCACAATTGTTTTTCAATCTCTCTTTTCATGTTCTATTTGATTCAATAAAATATTATAATGTATGAGTGTAGCGTGACATTTTGGGTTGCTTCATGTGGAAATGGTGGTACATATTTATCTATAATTCACCCATACCAGTGAAATAATATACATTTACATTTAGTCATTTAGCAGGCGCTCTTATCCAGAGCGACTTACAGTAAGTACAGGGACATTCCCCCGAGGCAAGTAGGGTGAAGTGCCTTGCCCAAGGACACAACATCAGTTGGCATGACCGGGAATCGAACTGGCAACCTTCAGATTACTAGTCCGATTCCCTCACCGCTCAGCCACCTGACTCCCTATATACACTGACCTGTAGTGTGCTAGTATAGTGAGGCTACGCTGTCCTCTAGTACAGAACACTGACCTATAGTATGCTAGTACAATAGGGCTAAGGTGGGAGGTCTGTTATTATAGCTTAACAGAGTTGCTCCGCGCAGAGGTCAGACATAAAGACGTAAATTCCTCCCCTTGACCTGGAAAACAGGTTGGGAATCTTCCACTGAATCTGTATTTTCACAATTCATAGATTAGAAATGTGTCTTCACATAACGGTTGGTCTTCAAAGTAAAACAAGATTTATTCATGTAGAAGGTCTAGGCAACAAAAGACCGAAGCAACCTCATCATGTAGGATACGAAGAGGAAACAGACTGTGAATTCTAATTTGGTCAAACAGAATTTTACAGGAACACAAAGAAGAGTTATAAAATGATGATGGTGTCCAACTTGTTATGGCTTTGTGGAGTCCAGGGTGTACATCGCAGCAGGACCCTGGAGAGCTGGATATAGAGACTCCATACAATATCACAGGTTCACGTGACAATAGAAGCATTTGTGGACCCCCATGTTTTTTCTTTTTTTCAATTTCACATAAAGACCCGAAAGAAAAGTTGAGCCTCCCACTCCCAAGGGGTTCTTCCAGTTTTTTTCTTAATGACTTTTCCTGGGAGTTTTTCCTTGTCTTCCTTGAGGGTTTAGCTTGGCTGAGGGGCAGTTGTGTGAGCATATGTGAGAAGCCTTCTCATCAGTGTATCATTCTACGCTCAATAAGGAGGATCAATGTACATTATGAAAGTAATCCAGAGTCATCCAATGATGTTTGTGTATGCAGGTGCATAATGGCAAATTATATAAACAATTGGAAAATATACTCGTTTAATTCATATTCTTTCTTACAGAGCATGTTTGATTTAGTTTACCCCTGACACATTAACATAAACATGTACTAACATGTACTTAAGAGACACTGTGTTCTCAGCTCACCCATGTACTCCCTGTACACACATGTTGGTGTGGCAACACATAGCTCCAGTACCATCGTTAAATTTGCTGATGATACGACAGTGGTAGGTCTGATCACCGACGACAATGAATCCACCTACAGAGAGGAGGTGCACACACTGACACGCTGGTGTCAGGAGCACATCCTCTCCCTCAACACCAGTAAGACCAAAGAGCTTGCCGTGGACTTCAGGAGAAAAGACAGAGAACACGGACCCATCACCATCGATGGTGCATCGGTGGAGAGCGTCAACATCTTCAAGTTCCTTGCTGTCCACGTCCATGAGGAACATGGGGGGTCAGATGGCTGAGAAGTTAGGGAATCGGGCTTTTAATCAGAAGGTTGCCGGTTCGATTCCCTGTCGTGCAAATTGACGTTGTGTCCTTGGGCAAGGCACCTACTTGTCTCGGGGGAATGTCCCTGTACTTACTGTAAGTCGCTCTGGATAAGAGCGTCTGCTAAATGACTAAATGTAAATGTAACTCACAAGGTCCGTTCACACCGAGGCCATTGTGAAGAAGGCACACCAGCGCCTCTTCTTCCTGAGACGGCGGAGGAATGAATCGTCACATCTTCACACGGTTCTACACCAGCACTGGGGAGAGCATCCTGACTGGCTGCATCACTACCTGGTACGGCAACAGCTCTGCCCTCAACTACAAAGCCCTGCAAAGGGCTGTGCGAACTGCCATTGTGACACATCAATGTAGGGGGTTTCATTATTGGCCAAACAACCACAACTATTCCCTTATGGTTTAAAGGAAGAGGGGAAACTGAACAGTGTATTAACATTAACCTAATGATGCCAATACCAATGGCATTATAGTTATTTGAGTTTATGGGTTCAATTAGAGCAAGAATGGTCAGCGGGTCCTTTCAAATACGGCTCCTGCCTTAATTTAATATCTTTGTCGTCCAATCGCCGATTTTATTTCTGCAAAACTGCTAGATATTCATGACAATATAAGCTAAAAGCACATCTAATTGATTAAGGGGTTACTTGGGTGAATAATACATGTATCGTCATCATCGTCATCCATCTTTAGCCTAAGCAGAGCCAGAGGGGCTCCATGGGAGATATTCTACAGTGTTAGATTTACTGCTTCAAATTGAAAACTGAGACGATATTTCGAGTAAAGGAGTAAAGGTTTCTTAATATGTGTTGTCGATACTGTCAATTAAAAGTCGAAACATTTTACTTACAAAGCATTTGTTTGTAGGAGTAACGGTAAAGCCAGATGTGAGGAAGGAGGAGTAGGACAAGCAAGAGCTGAGGAGAAGGTCTCAGGAGATGAAGAATCCACAGAGCAAAGCTTCACAATTCCCTTTATACCCAAGAACAACCAATTAGACCACATCTTGACCCTTACTTATCAACATATGACTAGCAATGCTACAGTACGTTACACAATGAGCCAGGGACAAACACAAGCGTCTCCGGCCTTACATCATTGGATGTGAACTTCCCTCCCCTCAGGACATCTATACCAGGCGGTGTGTGGAAAAAGTTTGGAGGATCATAAGAGACTCCAGCCACCCGAGCCATGGGCTTCTGTCACTGCAGAAATAGTATAGCATCAGGTTGGCGGTATCGCAGCATCAGGACCCGCACCAGCCGATTACATGACCGGTGTCCCAGCATGCGCAACCCGCCCTCTCCAGAGGATTCAGAACGCAGCGGCCCGCCTGGTCTTCAATCTACCCAGACGCTCCCATGTTACCCCGCTCCTCATCTCCCTCCACTGGCTTCCCATCATGGCCAGTATCAGATTCAAGACCCTGGTACTGATCTTCCAAGCAGTGAACGGGACTGCTCCCGACTACATCAAGTCTCTCCTCCAGCCTTACACCCCCACCCGCCACCTACGGTCGTCTTCTGACAACCGTCTGGTGGTCCCACCTCTCAAGAGCGCCCGCTCCCAACCCAAGCTCTTCTCCTGTCTGGCCCCCCAATGGTGGAATCCCCTCCTCACCTCCATCAGAGACACTGACTGTCTCCCCACCTTCAAGAAAAGGCTTAAGACACACTTGTTCCGGGAGTACAACGGTACTTAGGAATGATTTGCTGGACCTGATGTTAGCTTCCTTCAGGAACACAATGACTCTTACTGAGGGACTTGTTGCTCTTGTTGGTTAGTTGTAACTGATTTAACTTCTTGTACTCGCTGTGAATTATATGATATTATTGTTGCTTGCTTTTTTCTACAGGTACACTCTTGCACTTTTAAGGTTCATGTTGTTTCATTTGTAACTTGTTTAATTACATCCTCTTATGGTTCTCCCCATTGGCACTTATTTGCTTTTCACAATGTATGCTTCATGTTTGGCTACTCGCAATGTTTTGGGGCTATCTCGTTGTTATGATCTGTGACCTATGCTCTTTTGTAAAGCTCTCTCTTGGAAGTCGCTTTGGATAAAAGCGTCTGCTAAATGAATAAATGTAAATGTAAATAACACTTTCTTCCTCCAAGCAATCAAACTTCTGAACTCTTGATCGCTCACGATACATACCTATATACTGTATATCTGCACCGTATTTATCAGCCTCAGGCTGAGTTCACATTCTATACTGCTCTAATAACATAGTGGCAAATGACTATAAACCGACAGCTACATGTCACCACGCCACTTTTGTTTATCTCCTGTATTTTGTACATTGTGTTGTGTAACAGATGTGTAACTTGCGTTAAGTGTAAATGATAATCTAAGGTAATTGTTATACTGCTATGTTGCCTGGAACGGCAGTATATGGTTGAGTGACAATAAAAGGATTTGATTTTGATGATGGCCATCATTCTCACATGAACCCATAGTTAAGGTTTGCTCTTCATTAGTTTGTGATTAGCATGCATCATTAGTTCATATATAAGTGAGTATTAATGCAAGTTTTAATGCATGTAATGTTACTGTAAAGTGTTACCCGAAAAGGAGCACATTGTAAACACAACGGATTTCTTAGCAACCTATTGTGATGTCATACTGTAGAATTAGAACACAGTCAGGAAAGTCTGGTCAAATGAGTCAATCTTGTCAGTCACCTGCGATACACACCAGCGATATACTCCTGCATATTTACTACTGTTTGTATAGCTCTCGTCGTCCTGTTGCATTCTTGCACACTCCTATTGATTTCATATCAATATTCTACTTCAAAGATCCTTCCAAGGTATGCACTTTAATTGTATTGAAATATTTGTAAAGGGTCGATTCTACTCATTGAAGAAGTTGATGATTTTATAAATGTGATTGGAGAGTGGTGAACACATCCCTGTTGAGCTGTTTTGCTTGGTAAAGGTCAGCAGTATCCAAGTAACCTCCATATCCTCCTGGATCTAATCCATTTCCTGTGGTATCCATGTTCCCTCAGAGTGATCATGGACTCCATGTCCAACCACACTCTCCTCTGGGTGCAGTCCTACCTTGATGAGCAGGTAGGCTCAACACTCACCACACCATACAACTGGCCTGCACCTACAGTAGCCAATCAGATGAGGTGTGTGTCTCAGCTCAGAGGTTTCACCGCTAATAATTGGTCTGTCTCCAGCGCCAGCTCATCGGGGAGTTCCTGAGTCTTCAGAAGCAGGGGGGGATCCCCTCTGACATCAGTATCCACCTCATGAGGGGATGGATCCTGTCTAATGCCAGGACCGCCTTCCTGAACAGGTGGGTAGTCACACTGATCACCTTCACCACTTGGTAGAATGATTGACTATTACACTCACAAACAAACTCTCACACACACACACTGACACACAGTCATTCACACTCTCTCTCTTTCATACATCTTAACGTGCTGATAATAAATTCAGTGTGTTGTTTAGATTTCAGGAAATGGTGGAAGGGAACCCTCTCCACTTCATGGAGTTGGTGAGGAACAGATTACCTTTCATTAACTAACTGACTAACTAACCAACTGACAAGCTAACTAACTAACTACAGATATGAAGACACATTCAAAATAGTCATTTTCTCTTTGAAAATGAGCAATTCATGAGCAAAGTTGAAGTTGTATTGCTCATGCTGAAGCCAGCCTGCTCTTGTCCACACAGATGTGGAAGGTGAAGGCCTACCACAGGCTCAGAGAGCTTGAGCAGGGAGTTCTACGAGAGCTTCATACGCAGGCATGCGAGTCCTCTCCGTTCTCCAGCCAGGTAGAGTCACGTGCTTTAATCTCTGATACACTCTACTGCCATCACAGTGGTCTGTGGGCTTGTTTAGGTCTCAGTATGTAAGCTGATGCTTCATGTTTCTCCAGCTGCCAGCCTGCACCACTCTGATGAGTGGTGACACAGGGCACTTCACCCACACCACCCTCCAGAGGGCCCTCTCTGACATGAGCTCCGGGGTGAGGAGAGCAGAGACCCAGACCAGGAGGATGCCCAGACAGGTCGTGGTGCACAGCCAGACCATCAAGCACATCATCTCCCAGGTGCTTCTCCAGGTCAACCACCAGGCCTTTCAGCAAGGGCTCTGTCCGCAGACAAGCTCTCTCGTCCTCGACACCCAGGAACGCCTCTGGTGCTTCCCCTGGGTCCAGGTGACCGAGGAGAAGCAGATGGCCAACACTCTCCTGCAGTCCTCTGCTGCCTACCAGGTGGCCAAGGCGGTCGTGGAGAGGCTGGAGCAGGTGTTAGCCCCAAGGCCTGTGCTGGCAAGAGCACTGGCTAGCGGCTCCAACATCTTGTCTCGCTACCTGGTTCATCTGGTGGCTCTGAGCATCGCCCAGCTGGTCCCCGATCAGCTGTCGGCCAACCAGGAGGAGAGACTGATCAGCCAGAGAGCGGCTGCCTCCCATCCTCTCCCTCCCAAGTTCCTCATCAGCAGAGAGCTGGTGGAGGACTTCCTGGTCAGCTTCCTCCTGAAGCTCCACCCTCTGAATGGCCGTGGTGTGAAGCAGCTGAGCCAGCAGGAACTGCTCGCCATGACCATCAGGATGACTGCTGTCACCCTGGCAACCCTGGAGAGAGTCCCCGGTGTCTCCGTGGACCAGAAGCTTCCTGCCCCCCTCTGCAACATAAGGCGCACCGTGCTTCAACTGCAGAGCGTCATGGTGGAGAAGTTTGGCACCGTCATCGAGGTCAAGAAACTGGTAGGTTTGAAAGACCCTGCCGTTCTGACCGCCGTCCCTCAGTGTGTCATGGAGGGAGTGCTGAGGCTGTACCAGTCCCTTGATGAGGCCGGCCCTGCTGGTGTCCCCGTCCCCTGTGGAGAGACAGCCAAGGCTGTGGAGGAATCCATGAAGGACAAGCTCTTCTGTCAGCATCTTCCTGAGGCACTGAAGAAGACCCTGTTCCAGCAGTACGGAACGTGGATTCGTCACACGGCGACGTTCCAGCAGGCCTTTCCCAAGATGACCGACCAGGATGTCATGGACTACCGGTGCAAGGTTCTGAAGCCACGCCTCTCCAACAGAGATGTGGTGTGGGTGGAACACAGGTACCTTGTTTGTGATGAGAAGGAGGAGGAGGAGGAGGAGGAGGAGAGGAAGGTGCGTCCAGCCAGCACTCTGATGGAGAACCACCTAGCCCTGGACTGCAGCCTTGCTGCCTTTCATAGGCAGTTCCCCCTGGCTGACTTCTTTGAAGATGTCACACCTGACCAAGGTGACGTCTCCAAGGTTGACCGAGGTGTGGAGAAGCCTTCAGCTAAGGTAAGATAAGATCAACTTTTTTAGCCTTTGCTATTGAGAATATGGTCTATTCATGTAGATAAACCTCTTATTCTATTGTTTCAGTATATACATCAGATTGTCTTAGACGATGTACCGATACCTCTACAGGTTCGAGACCAGAAGTTGGCCATCAGAGCGGCCCCTCGTACCTCCAGCCCAACCATGGGCAGGGGATTGTCCTGAGGTTCTGCCAACCACACCAGAGAACCAATGGCTGAAGACCACACCCCTGGACCACAAAGAGAAGCCTATCATAGCCCTTGGCCAGAAGGCCGAGCCTCTGGTCCAGGTGTCAATAGTCAGAAAGGTTTGAACTGGTCTTTTGTACTCTGTACAGGATATCGTTTAATAAACTGCAAGTGCACAAGGAGGCAAAATAAGGCAAACATACCTTAAAGATTCCTTCCCCTTGCAGGTACTGACTGGTGTGTTTGAGCACCACTGTTGGCCCTGGCCCACAGCCGAACGCAAGGAGCAGCAGGACTTTCATGAAGAGCTGGTGGAGCACACTCACCTCCTGCTGCAGAGGGAGGCAGAGAGGTACAGACACAACCGTGTCTTCTTAAACACCCTGCGGCGTTTCACCCACCCAGAGGAGGAGACCACATTTTGCCGGGCAATAGCCTGGTCCATGATAGAGGAAGCCTCCAGCTTCTTACCCACCATGAAGCTGAACAGAGCCAACCTGCTAAAGATTCCACAGCTAGCTGTAATCTTCTGCAGCATGGTCGCTGCCAAGCTGATGGCCAACTTGAAGCCCTCTGTCCACTTCGCTAGCGGCACCAAGAAGGGAGACGACACTCCCTACTGCATCAACCTCCCTGTCAAGAGAGAGGCCAGCTCAGACAGGCCCCAAACCAGGCTGGAGATACGTGTGGAGAAGCACAGGAGAGACACCCTGGAGGAACTCCGCACCCCTGTTGTGAAGGTAAGCTGACTGAGCAACACACACACAAACACACACACACTCTCAGACACATAGACACACACCCATACACACCTTGGGCTCGTTGTGTCTCTGGACAGGACCGTGAGTACTGGGGGAAGCGCCTCCACGACCTCTACACCGAGAACGGGGCCCTGCCCAAGGAGCTCCAGGAGCTGGGGAAGACGTTCGGCTACTCTCCTAAAGACCCCCGAAGGAAGAGGAAGAGCTGCACAGCCTGGCTATGCTGCTTGTTCAGGCGCAAGTAAAGGACATGATCTCCTATATCGGAGAAGAGTATCTACACTTGTAGTAGATCATTCTAAACACCAATGACATACACTGAAGATGCCTTTACTATGGCACAACATATGCAGTTGTTGTAGAGAATCTAATATTGAAGTGAATCTTCCACTTCCTAATGTCCTTTACATCTGAAAATTCATCTCCTAATGAAGGAGATTGTCTCCTATTGGAGGAAAGTGTCTACAATTGTTGTAGATAAGATACTATAGAATCTCCAATGCACAATTGTTTTTCAATCTCTCTTTTCATGTTCTATTTGATTCAATAAAATATTATAATGTATGAGTGTAGCGTGACATTTTGGGTTGCTTCATGTGGAAATGGTGGTACATATTTATCTATAATTCACCCATACCAGTGAAATAATATACATTTACATTTAGTCATTTAGCAGGCGCTCTTATCCAGAGCGACTTACAGTAAGTACAGGGACATTCCCCCGAGGCAAGTAGGGTGAAGTGCCTTGCCCAAGGACACAACATCAGTTGGCATGACCGGGAATCGAACTGGCAACCTTCAGATTACTAGTCCGATTCCCTCACCGCTCAGCCACCTGACTCCCTATATACACTGACCTGTAGTGTGCTAGTATAGTGAGGCTACGCTGTCCTCTAGTACAGAACACTGACCTATAGTATGCTAGTACAATAGGGCTAAGGTGGGAGGTCTGTTATTATAGCTTAACAGAGTTGCTCCGCGCAGAGGTCAGACATAAAGACGTAAATTCCTCCCCTTGACCTGGAAAACAGGTTGGGAATCTTCCACTGAATCTGTATTTTCACAATTCATTGATTAGAAATGTGTCTTCACATAACGGTTGGTCTTCAAAGTAAAACAAGATTCATTCATGTAGAAGGTCTAGGCAACAAAAGACCGAAGCAACCTCATCATGTAGGATACGAAGAGGAAACAGACTGTGAATTCTAATTTGGTCAAACAGAATTTTACAGGAACACAAAGAAGAGTTATAAAATGATGATGGTGTCCAACTTGTTATGGCTTTGTGGATTCCAGGGTGTACATCGCAGCAGGACCCTGGAGAGCTGGATATAGAGACTCCATACAATATCACAGGTTCACGTGACAATAGAAGCATTTGTGGACCCCCATGTTTTTTCATTTTTTCAATTTCACATAAAGACCCGAAAGAAAGGTTGAGCCTCCCACTCCCAAGGGGTTCTTCCAGTTTTTTTCTTAATGACTTTTCCTGGGAGTTTTTCCTTGTCTTCCTTGAGGGTTTAGCTTGGCTGAGGGGCAGTTGTGTGAGCATATGTGAGAAGCCTTCTCATCAGTGTATCATTCTACGCTCAATAAGGAGGATCAATGTACATTATGAAAGTAATCCAGAGTCATCCAATGATGTTTGTGTATGCAGGTGCATAATGGCAAATTATATAAACAATTGGAAAATATACTCGTTTAATTCATATTCTTTCTTACAGAGCATGTTTGATTTAGTTTACCCCTGACACATTAACATAAACATGTACTAACATGTACTTAAGAGACACTGTGTTCTCAGCTCACCCCTGTACTCCCTGTACACCAGTAAGACCAAGGAGCTTGCCGTGGACTTCAGGAGAAAAGACAGAGAACACGGACCCATCACCATCGATGGTGCATCGGTGGAGAGCATCAACATCTTCAAGTTCCTTGCTGTCCACGTCCATGAGGAACATGGGGGGTCAGATGGCTGAGCAGTTAGGGAATCGGGCTTTTAATCAGAAGGTTGCCGGTTCGATTCCCGGTCGTGCTATTTGACGTTGTGTCCTTGGACAAGGCACCTACTTGCCTCGGGGGAATGTCCCTGTACTTACTGTAAGTCGCTCTGGATAAGAGCGTCTGCTAAATGACTAAATGTAAATGTGACTCACAAGGTCCGTTCACACCGAGGCCATTGTGAAGAAGGCACACCAGCGCCTCTTCTTCCTGAGACGGCGGAGGAATGAATCGTCACATCTTCACACGGTTCTACACCAGCACTGTGGAGAGCATCCTGACTGGCTGCATCTCTGCCTGGTACGGCAACAGCTCTGCCCTCAACTACAAAGCCCTGCAAAGGGTTGTGCGAACTGCCATTGTGACACATCAATGTAGGGGGTTTCATTATTGGCCAAACAACCACAACTATTCCCTTATGGTTTAAAGGAAGAGGGGAAACTGAACAGTGTATTAACATTAACCTAATGATGCCAATATCAATGGCATTATAGTTATTTGAGTTTATGGGTTCAATTAGAGCAAGAATGGTCAGCGGGTCCTTTCAAATACGGCTCCTGCCTTAATTTAATATCTTTGTCGTCCAATCGCCGATTTTATTTCTGCAAAACTGCTAGATATTCATGACAATATAAGCTAAAAGCACATCTAATTGATTAAGGGGTTACTTGGGTGAATAATACATGTATCGTCATCATCGTCATCCATCTTTAGCCTAAGCAGAGCCAGAGGGGCTCCATGGGAGATATTCTACAGTGTTAGATTTACTGCTTCAAATTGAAAACTGAGACGATATTTCGAGTAAAGGCTTAGGAGTAAAGGTTTCTTAATATGTGTTGGCGATACTGTCAATTAAAAGTCGAAACATTTTACTTACAAAGCATTTGTTTGTAGGAGTAACGGTAAAGCCAGATGTGAGGAAGGAGGAGTAGGACAAGCAAGAGCTGAGGAGAAGGTCTCAGGAGATGAAGAATCCACAGAGCAAAGCTTCACAATTCCCTTTATACCCAAGAACAACCAATTAGACCACATCTTGACCCTTACTTATCAACATATGACTAGCAATGCTACAGTACGTTACACAATGAGCCAGGGACAAACACAAGCGTCTCCGGCCTTACATCATTGGATGTGAACTTCCCTCCCCTCAGGACATCTATACCAGGCGGTGTGTGGAAAAAGTTTGGAGGATCATAAGAGACTCCAGCCACCCGAGCCATGGGCTTCTGTCACTGCAGAAATAGTATAGCATCAGGTTGGCGGTATCGCAGAATTAGGACCCGCACCAGCCGATTACATGACCGGTCTCCCAGCATGCGCAACCCGCCCTCTTCAGAGGATTCAGAACGCAGCGGCCCGCCTGGTCTTCAATCTACCCAGACGCTCCCATGTTACCCCGCTCCTCATCTCCCTCCACTGGCTTCCCATCATGGCCCGTATCAGATTCAAGACCCTGGTACTGATCTTCCAAGCAGTGAACGGGACTGCTCCCGACTACATCAAGTCTCTCCTCCAGCCTTACACCCCCACCTGCCACCTACGGTCGTCTTCTGACAACCGTCTGGTGGTCCCACCTCTCAAGAGCACCCGCTCCCAACCCAAGCTCTTCTCCTGTCTGGCCCCTCAATGGTGGAATCAACTCCTCACCTCCATCAGAGACACTGACTGTCTCCCCACCTTCAAGAAAAGGCTTAAGACTGTGGTGGAAATTTGGAATACAGTTATAATGTGTGTTTTATATATGAAGAATGTGTTTTAAGGGAAGTCTAAAAGTTGGTTAAGAAGCTTGATACAGTGAAAGTTGATTCAACTCATTTGGTAGAGATGCCATTGGTAGTTTTATAACACCTAACTAGGAGACGTGAAGTCTAGGGACGGGAAGTCTGGGTGACCTGGGAGAGTTCTTGTCACCTGGGGAGGAAGAGATAGCTGGGAACTGATAAAGCTGCTCTGACCCTTCCTGTTGCATGGGTGGTGTTAATTAAATACTTGTTTGAAGTTGCCCACACAAAGGACAGTAATATTGTTAAATAAGTTTTTAAAAACAAAAAAAAGAAAGAAAGAAAGAGATAATTACTTGATTTTACTTTTGTGTTTGTTTCTTTTCAAGAGGTAAAACATGGGTTGTGGTTCAAGCAAGAATTATGATGGTCTGGGGGCAGATTTATCCTGTCCAAATATGAATTACATGAAGCGAAATTATGGCAACAGTAGTTTATCACAACTTTCTGTTTGGATAGATGATTGTGGGTTTCCAGAGGAAGGGTCTTTTTCTCTTAAACAACTTAGGACATTGAAATTCAATCTTACCCAGAAAGAGGAAGAAACTAAAGATAGTTTTTTAAAACAAAATAGATTTCAAGAAGGTTTATTACGAGAACAGAGTAGGATAGGGACAAATTCACCTATTTCTCAATGTTTCAAAGTCCGCGACTCAGATCTTCTGGTTGGCCCACTGCGAGCACCTCCAGCACCTCCAGCACAAGCAGCACAAGCTCCAGGACCAGTCCTGGTACCAGCCCCAGCACCGCCACCGCCTCAACAGCCAGCTGACCAGGATCTATTGGGTGATCCTGCCGCCGTTGTCCAGGGCGTACTTCTTCAGCCCGGTCTGCAGCAGCAGATCCATAATCTACAGGCCCTGCAACGACTGCAGCAGCGATACCAACCACAACCGCTAGCAATGCCAGCGCTGATTCCAGAGATGGGATATGCGGCTACAGGTAGCACACCTACGATTAGCCCACCACCAGAATATCAACCACTTTATCCTTCCGTTCCGGAACGTTACGTAGAGGGACCGGAAGAAGATGGTAGACAGTCTCCCTACCACACTAGATCTGGAAAAAATTACCAGCGTGCTTTCGTGGGGAATGTTGAATCTCCGGACTTACTGTTAGCTATGGTAGAAGCGCCCGGAGCGAACGGAGGAACTGTGCTTGTTCAAAGGCCATGGACTTTGTCTGAGATTGAAGGATTCAAAATCTATGTGTCTATTCCAATATGTAATGATAGTATTCAATGACACAAATCTGTGTTCTAGAAAGAGTGGTCTGGAGTCGCAGAGGTCCGATAATATCAGCTTTAATGCAGCAGTTGAAAATCATCAATCAAGTACAGAGCTCTGGAGTTGTCTAAGTTTCCCTACCCGCAACAGAGTTTGGGCTGGTTCACGAAGTCCAACTGGCTATCTTTCCCTGCCCCAGCATATCATATACAATGCAATTGAAAACACAAGTATCAAAAAAGGGTTGAGCTTGTTCTCTCGTGCGTCAGGGAGTTGTTCTTGCCTACGCGTTCCACCTGCTCGGGTGCCGTCTCCACCCGGTTTCAAGGTTGTTTCTGAAAATGAAGAGATAGAGACACAAAGAACAGCCTGCTTCCCACACTCAGTGTGAGACCCAATGTTTAAGCCTGAGCACACTTCTGAGTTCATAACTTTAATAAGCACAATGCATAACTTTAATAAGCACAATATATTCTTTAAGATCAAAGAAGCAATGGTTCATTTGCCGCTGCCCGGAGAAGTGGGCGGCAATAGAATGGTTGCTGAATTGGTAACTTTCTGTAGAGACTTTAAACCAACTACTCACGAGTTGAGACGTCTTTTAATGACAAAGATTGGGCCACAGTTTTCTCGGATTAATGCTGGATGGCCGGTTGATGACATAAAACTTTCGAATCCAAATTGGGACCATAATGACAATGATGCGTACCAGTTAGCAATAACTGGTGTGTGCGATCGAGTTCGTGATGCTTTTCCTTTGATATTGGACATGATGAAAATCAATGGATGTAGACAGAAAGATGGAGAACTTTGTCATGAGTATCTGGTACATTTAACAGAGCTGCACAATGCTCACTCAGGAATAGAGGTACCAGCTGATATTAATCAACCTCAGGTTACTGTGTGGGAGGCCCATTTGAGAAACTGGGAAGCCAATGGCGGCTTGGAACGCCTGCTATGTCTGTGGTCAGATGGGACACTGGAGTTCAAATTGCCCGGAGGCTGACAACGATCAGGAGACATTTGGGAATTGACTAGGTGTGGGCCACCGAGAGGAGAGTGAGTTGCGGACTGAGACAGACGGAGAACTTCAAACTGGTGACGTAACAGATCCCGATTTACACACACAAATTGTAAACACTATCAGACGAATTGAAGAAAGTGAGGTTCCGTTAGAGGGAACTTATGTTAAATACTCTTCAGAACCTTTTAGATGTTTGCCGGTTATAACATTGTTGGTACAAGGACAAAGGATTGCATTTTTAGTTGATTCAGGAGCCACTGTGTCTGTGTTAACAGAAGATAGTTTTTCTGTTCCTCCTAAGTTGAGTGGGAGGAGTACTGAGTCGATAGCGGCTTCAGGTACTTTGACTAAAGAATGGTATACAGTGCCGTTGACTTGTAAAGATTCTGTAGAAGGGATTGTGAAACATTCTTTTTTGTTTTCCACTTGTTGTCCGATGAATTTGTTAGGACGAGATTTGATGTGCAAACTTGGTATTTGTTTGATTTCTACGACGGAAGGGATTACTTTGTTGAGGAAAAATGAGGTTGAATTGAATATGTTAAACCATTCATTTGTGAAATATGGCATGGGTACACCAGAATATGTTTACAATTGGAAATTGAATTTGTTGGCTGTGTGTTCACTGAATTCTCAACTCGTTGACGAAGCGCGCATGCGTGTCAGTTCAACGGATGTCGATTGTTATGATGTGAAGGACCTGCACGTGGTAGCTCGTACCAGTGAGGGCAGAGATGATGTTTTTGAAGAAAAATGGTTTAGACAAGATCATTTGAATGAAAAATTGACGTTGAAAAATATGTTTTGGTCAGAGAACAGATTTGCTGTTTCTGTTTCTTTGACAAATATTAGAACAAATTGTAAGTTGTCATACTCTCGTTTTGGAAAAGATATCCAGACAAGTTTCCCATATTGCGAAGTTGATTAGTTTCCTCATGTCGCTCTTGTCAAAGACAGACATGATTCATGGTCAGATTTGGGTTTATGGGTTAAGCAATGTGAGGGACAGCAATTTTGGCAACAAACACAGGATTCTTGCGTGAGCTACAACCCAGTGTGAAATGTTTACAAAAAGGTTTTATGTTCAGTGGTACAGACAGTGAGGTCTGTTTTGTTAGAAGAGAAAACACTTCAGTTTGCGCATGTTGAACCACAATGTGATGTTACTTTGATACCTGCATTACGGGATATACCAAAAATGCTCTGGGCTCAGGGTAAATATGATGTGGGTTTAATTAAAAGCATGGAACCTATTGTGATTATGCCTAAATCAGATTTTAGGCCTTGCGTGCACCAATATCCTTTGAAACAGGAAGCAATTGATGGCATAACGCCAGTCTTCGAGTCACTTTTGAAAGCAGGGGTGATTGTACCTTGCAGGGGTTCTACAGTTCAAACACCAATATTTCCTGTAAAGAAAATTAGAGATGAGGGGCAGCCTACTGAATGGAGATTTGTTCAATATTTAAAAGCAGTAAATAACGCAGTGTTTCCAAGAGCTTCAAATGTTGCAAACCCTTATACAATTTTAAATCAAGTTCCAGATAATTGTGGTTGGTTTAGTGTTGTAGATTTAAGCAATGCATTTTTGTTTGCCTGTTCATACTGATAGCCAATTTTGGTTTGCTTTTTCATTCAACGGTAAAACTTATACATGGACTCGAATGCCACAAGGCTTTGTGGACAGTCCCACGTATTTTCACGAGGCGTTGAAAAATGATCTTGATTTGTTGAAACTTACAGAAGGTACAGTAATATTACAATATGTTGATGATATATTATTGACAAGTCCGACTAAAGAGCAATGCGAAAAGGACACGGTACAACTGTTGTGTCATTTGGAAAAATGTGGCCACAAAGCTAGCGCTTCAAAATTACAGTTTGTACAAGAAAAGGTGATTTTCTTGGGTCACGAATTGACGAAAGAGGGAAAGTCTCTCTCTCAAAAGAGAATTGCTGCTGTGCAATCGATTCCTAAACCTATTACTGTTAAGCAGATGAAAAGTTTTCTGGGGATGACGTCTTATTGTAGAACGTTTATAGTAAACTATTCTGTGCTCGAGTCCCCACTGAGTGCTTTGGCTCATGGTATTGGGCTGGGGGCGCATGACAAAATCACGTGGACTCCTGAGGCGGAGAATGCCTTCAGGGAGTTGAAATTAGCATTGCAAACGAGCCCTACTTTGAGGTTACCAGATCAAGAAAAACCTTTCACACAGATGGTTGATGTGAAAAATGGCTTTATGGTTTCAGTTTTGTTACAGAACCATGGTGGAAAGCTGAGACCAGTAGCATACTTTTCAGCAAAGTTGGATCCTGTAGCAGCAGGATTGCCTATTTGTTTGAGAGCCGTGGCAGCAGCAGAAAAAGCTGTGCACGCTTCACGCGAGTATGTTGGATATTCTGATTTGACTTTGATGGTCCCACATGCTGTGGCTATGTTGTTGTTGGAACAAAAGACCTGCCACTTGTCGGCTGCGAGATGGCTGAGGTATAATATGTGTTTGTTGGATATGCCAAACATTACGGTTAAACGTTGTAATGTGCTTAATCCAGCTACTCTCTTGCCGATTGAAGGAGATGGGGAACAACATGACTGTGTGGCTACAGTTAATGAAGTTTGTTCACCAAGAGTGGATTTAAGGGACACACCTATCCCTAACGCTGTATGTGAATATTTTGTTGATGGTTCGGCGTCTAGAAATCCAGATACAGGGACGAATCAAGTTGGGTATGCAGTGGTCACTTTGCATGCCACTGTGAAATCAAACTCATTACCAGCAAATTTATCTGCCCAGGTTGCGGAATTAATTGCGCTGATTGAGGCCTGCAAGTTAGCTAAGGGAAAGGTAGTTAACATATTTACTGATAGTCGATATGCATTTGGTGTTACACATGACTTTGGCATGATATGGAAGCATAGGAAGTTTCTTACTTCCTCGGGAAAGCCAGTGGCACATTACCAATATGTGTCGGATTTGTTAGATGCTTTGCAATTACCAGAACAGATTGCTGTATGCAAATGTGAGGCTCACACTAACAATACGGATTACATTTCACAGGGAAACGCCAGAGCAGACGCTGCGGCTAAAGCAGCTAGATTACCTGTATGTAATGATGTGATGACTTGTATTCGTTTTGATGTTGGTCTGTGTTTACAGGACGTGAGAGATGGGGAGATGGCATTACCATGTCCAGATAACCCTAATTTGACAGCTTTAAGTTTGCAGGACATTCAAACTTGGGCCAAACCACCAGAAAAAGCCCTTTGGAAAAAGGAAGGATGTGTGAATAGAGATGGAGTTTGGTATGGTCCAGATGAAGGTCGCGTGCTTAAACCATGTTTACCTAAACATCTGTTTCGATATTTTGCTCAGTTGACGCATGGGAAAGATCATGCCTCTAAAGGTGGTATGATATCAAGCATGCGTCAATTTTGGCATACAAGAGGATTTGCTATGTATGCACAGTCATTTTGTCAGAAGTGTCTCATTTGTGTTACGAGTAACATACGCAGAGGAATTCAAACACGACAGTCTTCACAGCCAAGTCCAGAGAAGCCATTTGAGTATTTGCAGATGGATTTTATTGAATTGAATCCTAGCGAGGGGAAGAAATATTCCTTAGTGATTGTTGATATGTTTTCCAAGTGGGTTGAAGTTTTTCCAAGCTCAAAGGCTGATTCAGGTGCAGTTGTGAAAGCTTTGATAACTGAGATAATACCAAGATGGGGTATTCCTTCGAGAATAAGTAGTGATAATGGTTCACACTTTGTTAATGATGCTATTCGTAAGCTAGGCAGTTATTTTGGTATCGATTTGAGACAACAATGTGCTTATCACCCAGAGAGCTGGGGTGCAGTTGAGTGAGAAAACGGGACTTTGAAAAATAAGTTGATGAAATGTTGTAAGGACACGGGATTGGCATGGACGAAGGCTCTCCCGATTGTCTTATTTCAGATGAGGGCTAGAGTTAGACCCAAATATGGATTGAGTCCTTTTGAAATCCTATTCGGCAGGCCGCCGAATACAGGGATTGGGCCAACAAGAGGTCAGTTGCCTACGACTGACCAATGTGAGGATGTAATTCTTAATTACTGTGCAACCTTGTCGTCTGCTTTATGTGATATCCACAGACAGGTGAAGGAGGCTATTCCTCATCCGGTGATCGGACCGCTGCATGATTTGATACCAGGGGACTGGATTGTGGTGAAGGACCTGAAACGCAAGTCCTGGAGGAACCCAAGGTGGACGGGGCCATACCAGATTCTCCTGACGACCAATTCGGCGGTTAAGATCGAGGGAAGAGCAACGTGGATACACGCTAACCATTGTAAGCGTGCACCTTGTCTGGAGACGGAAGCAGAGGATACGCGTTCTGCGTAGTACCAAGGAAATTTCCGAGCTGTACGCAAAGTGCAGTGTCGTTGAAAGTTGCCCTGAGCAATTTGATCGTCGTTTGCAATCGGTTCGACTAGACTACACCGCCTGACAGAAGTTTGCCTACAGCCAACTGAAGATGGTCACTACGGATGCACGACCATGGCATCCGTTCCGACAACCTGGACTTTGTGGTATACGGGGTGCAGTGGGTTTTGTCTTGGGAATGGCATTTCTTATTGTATTTTCGCTTTTGTATTTTAATAAAAGTATGCATAATTCTAATGATACTATGACAATAGATGCAATGACTTCAACTGTTTCACCTGCAACGTTCCAGATGTTGAAAAGTGATGAGAGAGAAGTTGTAGATGAAATGGAATCGGAGATTAAGTTTAATTCTTGGTATAAGTTAGCAACATATTCAGTAAAACAAATTTTAGGCGACAACATCCACCATGTGTGTATTGCCAGCCACTTAAGGATATTCCACTGATTATGCCAGCACCATTTAATTCAACTAGTTGTTATGATTTTAATTACCATCGAATTATTTCAGGTTACATTGGTAATACAAGATGTGTGGACAGTAGTCATCTGGTTTTGTTCAGGAATTGTCCAGTCTGTCCCACTAACTGCTATCATTACCAGAGTTCTAGTGCTTGGTATTTAAATTCCAATCTAGGATGTGCAGCAGTGCGTCCTATGCTTACTGGACCAATTGAGAACGAGGGAACGGAAGATGTTCTGATTGATTTTGTTATAGTTCCAGGGCATAAGTTTGAATGTTTCGAGAAAAGTTCCGATATTGTTAAAACAGTATTCGTGGGGAACTTTAGTGAAGGGAAAGTAAAGATTGGAACTTGTGGACATACTTGGGTGGTAAATCCAGACTGTCAGGCGATGCAGTTTAGAGATGTTAATGGGACTTTGCACCCTTGCTACAGTTTTGAAGCCTCTGTTTGTGTGGATAGTGAGGGAAAACATCATGCTCGTCTGGCAGCCTCGGTGCACGAAGACTCGGTCGAACAAAGACAGGGAGTCTACCTGCGGGAGTCCACCGAGGATGGCCGACGTGGTGGATCACCTCTTCTGATAAGTATCACCCTATTTGTATTCTAATCCACCTACAACATATTCATAGCTAGCATGTGTTTCTTCAGCATTCCCGTTCATTACACTACTCATAGACGTAGATATATCACAAAGTATATACGGTCAACTTCTAACCTTCACTACCTATCCAGATCTTCTCCACCTGCCCTCCCTCTTTCTATAGGGCTCTGGAACTGCCAGTCTGCTGTGAACAAGGCAGACTTCATCCCAGCGTTTGCATCTCATGCTTCTCTTCATGCCCTTGCGCTGACAGAGACATGGATCCGCCCTGAGAACACTGCAACTCCAGCTGCTCTCTCCGTCAACCACTCCTTCACTCACTCACCCCGCTCAACCGGGCGGGGTGGTGGGACAGGGTTGCTTCTTTCACCACATATTAAATACACATCCACACCACTCCCTGTTACTGCCAAATCATTTGAACACCATTATGCGATGCTAACTGATCCTATCAAAGCATGCTTAATTGTTCTTTATCGCCCACCAGGCCCGCTAGCCGACTTTGTGGAGGAGCTGGACATGCTCCTCAGCGTCCTCCCGGATGATGGAACCCCCCTGATAGTCCTTGGGGACTTCAACATCCACCTCCAAGGAACTCAGGCCGTCGACTTCTTGTCTCTCCTGACCTCTTTCGACCTGACGCTGCTGAGCACACCGGCGACCCACAAGGCAGGCAAACAGCTAGACCTCATCCTGACACGTAACTGTATCACTGACTTAACCTCTGTAACCCCACTGCATATTTCTGATCACTACTTTATCCAATTCTCTATCTCTCTCCCTCCAACTCCTTCTACCTCCCCTCCCCTTGTAACTTTCCGGCGCAACCTCCGCTCCCTATCCCCCTCCCATTTCTCCTCTATTGTAACATCCTCCCTCCCCCCCATTGACGAGTTCTCGTCCCACCCCACTAACACTGCCACCGACACCTTGTTAACCACTTTAACTGCATCACTTGACTCTCTCTGTCCCCTGTCAACCAGGCCTGCACGATCTTCTCCCTCCTGCCCGTGGCTTACGGATGTTATTCGTGAAGAACGGTCCACCCTTCGGGCAGCCGAGAGGAGATGGCGCAAGTCCAAAGGCGGTCTGGACCTTGATAAGTATCACTCCCTCCTCAAATCCTTCTCTTCTCACATAACTGGTGCTAAAACCCTCTACTTTCTGAACAAAATTAACTCTGCTTCAAACCCCCACAAACTTTTCTCTACCTTCTCCACCCTTCTTAACCCACCTCCCCCACCCCCTCCCTCCACCCTGACAGCAGACGACTTCTCCTCCTTCTTTGAGAAAAAAGTCGCCGACATTAGCAGTCGGTTCCCTAAACCCACCTTTCCTACCCTCTCACCCTCCATGACTGACCCAACTAAATGTCTAAACTCTTTTTCTCCCCTGTCTGAGGCAGAGATCTCTGACCTCATTCTCTCTCATCGCCCCACCTCCTGTCCCCTTGATCCTATACCCTCCCCTCTCTTTCAAACCATCTCCCCCTCCATCATAACTTTTCTTCTCCATGTCCTAAACTCCTCTCTCACCTCTGGCACCTTCCCCTCTGCCTTCAAACAGGCTAGAGTTACCCCTCTACTCAAAAAACCCTCCCTTAACCCTGCCGTTCTCCAGAACTACAGACCGGTATCACTGTTACCCTTCCTTTCAAAAACAATTGAACGTGCTGTATCTAACCAACTGTCTAACTTTCTCTCTCAGAACAACCTGCTTGACCCCAACCAATCGGGCTTCAAGACTGGCCACTCCACAGAGACTGCCCTCCTTTCAGTCACCACTGCCCTCCAGTCTGCCAGAGCGGCTTCCAGGTCATCCGTTATCATTCTGCTGGACCTTTCTGCAGCGTTTGATACGGTTAACCACCAGATCCTGCTCGCCAGACTTTCTGAGATGGGCATCACTGGCACTGCACTCCAGTGGATCTCATCCTACCTGTCGGGAAGATCCTACCAGGTTTCCTGGGGAGGCAAACTGTCAGGCCCTCGCCAGCTCTCCACTGGTGTCCCACAGGGCTCCGTCCTTGGACCCCTCCTCTTCTCTCTGTACACCACCTCACTTGGACCAATCATCACCTCCCATGGCTTCTCCTACCACTGCTACGCTGACGACACGCAGCTGTACCTGTCGTTCCCCCCGACCGATCCGGGGATCTCAGCTAGGATTGAGGCCTGCCTCGCAGACATCTCCGCCTGGATGACCGAGCACCACCTCCAGCTGAACCTCGCCAAAACAGAACTTCTCATCATCCCGGCTAAACCCTCCATCTCCCACGATCTCTCAATCACTCTGGGATCTGCGACGGTGACCCCTTCATCCTCTGCCAGGAACCTTGGGGTTACCATGGACGACGAGCTCTCCCTCACGGCCCACATTGCTGCGGTCTCCCGGTCGTGTAGATTCACCCTCTACAACATCCGGAAGATCAGGAGATACCTGTCTGAGCACTCCACCCAGCTGCTAGTCCAAGCACTCGTCCTCTCCAAGTTGGACTATTGCAACTCGCTGCTCGCTGGTCTCCCAGCATGTGCAACCCGCCCTCTTCAGAGGATTCAGAACGCGGCGGCCCGCCTGGTCTACAATCTACCCAGACGCTCCCATGTTACCCCGCTCCTCATCTCTCTCCACTGGCTACCTATCATGGCCCGTATCAGATTCAAGACCCTGGTATTGACCTTCCGAGCAGTGAACGGGACTGCACCCGTCTACATCAAGTCTCTCCTGCAGCCTTACACCCCCACCCGTCACCTACGGTCTTCTTCAGACAACCGCCTGGTGGTCCCACCGCTCAAGACCGCCCGGTCCCAACACAAGCTCTTCTCCTGTCTGGCCCCCCAGTGGTGGAATCAACTCCCCACCTCCATCAGAGACACTGACTGTCTCTCCACCTTCAAGAAAAGGCTCAAGACGCACTTGTTCCGGGAGTACAACGGTACTTAGGAATGGTTCCCTTGACCCGATGTTAGTTTCCTCAAGGATCACAATGACTCTTGCTCAGAGACTTGTTGCTCTTGTGGTTAGTGGTAACTGATTAAAAAAAAATTGTACTTGCTGTGATATATTGTTTTTATTATTGTTGCTTGTTTTTTCCACAGGTACACTTGCACGTATAGCGGTTCATGTTGTTTAATTGTAACTTGTTTAACTACATGCTCTTATGGTTCTTCCCTTTGGCACTTACTTTGGTTGTTTACAATGTGTGCTTCATGTTTTGGCTACTCGCAATGTTTTGTGGCTATCTTGTTGTTATGATCAGTGACCTATGCACTTTGTAAAGCTCTCTCTTGGAAGTCGCTTTGGATAAAAGCGTCTGCTAAATGAATACATGTAAATGTAAATATTTGTAATAATTTACATCCTGCTGAGATCAGCAAATGTTTAAATAAAACATTTGCAGAGGGCATGAAGTTTTGGTGCGTGATTGACATACTAATGTTTATTGCAGCTTCATATACTGAAGCTGCAATAAACATTGCCTGTCTGACTGGTACTGTATATATGTATATATGCATATATATAACATTACACAAAATAACTAATTGAGTTGGAATCATTTGCTGACAGCTTGGTCCCCCCCAGTTCAAAAATCCCATCTGCACCTCTGCATGTTAGTACATGTTTATGTTAATGTGTCAGGGGTAAACTAAATCAAACATGCTCTGTAAGAAAGAATATGAATTAAACGAGTATATTTTCCAATTGTTTATATAATTTGCCATTATGCACCTGCATACACAAACATCATTGGATGACTCTGGATTACTTTCATAATGTACATTGATCCTCCTTATTGAGCGTAGAATGATACACTGATGAGAAGGCTTTACATATGCTCACACAACTGCCCCTCAGCCAAGCTAAACCCTCAAGGAAGACAAGGAAAAACTCCCAGGAAAAGTCATTAAGAAAAAAACTGGAAGAACCCCTTGGGAGTGGGAGGCTCAACTTTTCTTTCGGGTCTTTATGTGAAATTGGAAAAATGAAAAAACATGGGGGTCCACAAATGCTTCTATTGTCACGTGAACCTGTGATATTGTATGGAGTCTCTGTATCCAGCTCTCCAGGGTCCTGCTGCGATGTACACCCTGGACTCCACAAAGCCATAACAAGTTGGACACCATCATCATTTTATAACTCTTCTTTGTGTTCCTGTAAAATTCTGTTTGACCAAATTAGAATTCACAGTCTGTTTCCTCTTCGTATCCTACATGATGAGGTTGCTTCGGTCTTTTGTTGCCTAGACCTTCTACATGAATAAATCTTGTTTTACTTTGAAGACCAACCGTTATGTGAAGACACATTTCTAATCTATGAATTGTGAAAATACAGATTCAGTGGAAGATTCACAAACTGTTTTCCAGGTCAAGGGGAGGAACTTACGTCTTTATGTCTGACCTCTGCGCGGAGCAACTCTGTTAAGCTATAATAACAGACCTCCCACCTTAGCCCTATTGTACTAGCATACTATAGGTCAGTGTTCTGTACTAGAGGACAGCGTAGCCTCACTATACTAGCACACTACAGGTCTGTGTATATAGGGAGTCAGGTGGCTGAGCGGTGAGGGAATCGGGCTAGTAATCTGAAGGTTGCCAGTTCGATTCCCGGTCATGCCAACTGATGTTGTGTCCTTGGGCAAGGCACTTCACCCTACTTGCCTCGGGGGAATGTCCCTGTACTTACTGTAAGTCGCTCTGGATAAGAGCGCCTGCTAAATGACTAAATGTAAATGTATATTATTTCACTGGTATGGGTGAATTATAGATAAATATGTACCACCATTTCCACATGAAGCAACCCAAAATGTCACGCTACACTCATACATTATAATATTTTATTGAATCAAATAGAACATGAAAAGAGAGATTGAAAAACAATTGTGCATTGGAGATTCTATAGTATCTTATCTACAACAATTGTAGACACTTTCCTCCAATAGGAGACAATCTCCTTCATTAGGAGATGAATTTTCAGATGTAAAGGACATAAGGAAGTAGAAGATTCACTTCAATATTAGATTCTCTACAACAACTGCATATGTTGTGCCATAGTAAAGGCATCTTCAGTGTATGTCATTGGTGTTTAGAATGATCTACTACAAGTGTAGATACTCTTCTCCGATATAGGAGATCATGTCCTTTACTTGCGCCTGAACAAGCAGCATAGCCAGGCTGTGCAGCTCTTCCTCTTCCTTCGGGGGTCTTTAGGAGAGTAGCCGAACGTCTTCCCCAGCTCCTGGAGCTCCTTGGGCAGGGCCCCGTTCTCGGTGTAGAGGTCGTGGAGGCGCTTCCCCCAGTACTCACGGTCCTGTCCAGAGACACAACGAGCCCAAGGTGTGTATGGGTGTGTGTCTATGTGTCTGAGAGTGTGTGTGTGTTTGTGTGTGTGTTGCTCAGTCAGCTTACCTTCACAACAGGGGTGCGGAGTTCCTCCAGGGTGTCTCTCCTGTGCTTCTCCACACGTATCTCCAGCCTGGTTTGGGGCCTGTCTGAGCTGGCCTCTCTCTTGACAGGGAGGTTGATGCAGTAGGGAGTGTCGTCTCCCTTCTTGGTGCCGCTAGCGAAGTGGACAGAGGGCTTCAAGTTGGCCATCAGCTTGGCAGCGACCATGCTGCAGAAGATTACAGCTAGCTGTGGAATCTTTAGCAGGTTGGCTCTGTTCAGCTTCATGGTGGGTAAGAAGCTGGAGGCTTCCTCTCTCATGGACCAGGCTATTGCCCGGCAAAATGTGGTCTCCTCCTCTGGTTGGGTGAAACGCCGCAGGGTGTTTAAGAAGACACGGTTGTGTCTGTACCTCTCTGCCTCCCTCTGCAGCAGGAGGTGAGTGTGCTCCACCAGCTCTTCATGAAAGTCCTGCTGCTCCTTGCGTTCGGCTGTGGGCCAGGGCCAACAGTGGTGCTCAAACACACCAGTCAGTACCTGCAAGGGGAAGGAATCTTTAAGGTATGTTTGCCTTATTTTGCCTCCTTGTGCACTTGCAGTTTATTAAACGATATCCTGTACAGAGTACAAAAGACCAGTTCAAACCTTTCTGACTATTGACACCTGGACCAGAGGCTCGGCCTTCTGGCCAAGGGCTATGATAGGCTTCTCTTTGTGGTCCAGGGGTGTGGTCTTCAGCCATTGGTTCTCTGGTGTGGTTGGCAGAACCTCAGGACAATCCCCTGCCCATGGTTGGGCTGGAGGTACGAGGGGCCCAAAGCGACGGGCCGCTCTGATGGCCAACTTCTGGTCTCGAACCTGTAGAGGTATCGGTACATCGTCTAAGACAATCTGATGTATATACTGAAACAATAGAATAAGAGGTTTATCTACATGAATAGACCATATTCTCAATAGCAAAGGCTAAAAAAGTTGATCTTATCTTACCTTAGCTGAAGGCTTCTCCACACCTCGGTCAACCTTGGAGACGTCACCTTGGTCAGGTGTGACATCTTCAAAGAAGTCAGCCAGGGGGAACTGCCTATGAAAGGCAGCAAGGCTGCAGTCCACGGCTAGGTGGTTCTCCATCAGAGTGCTGGCTGGACGCACCTTCCTCTCCTCCTCCTCCTCCTCCTCCTCCTCCTTCTCATCACAAACAAGGTACCTGTGTTCCACCCACACCACATCTCTGTTGGAGAGGCGTGGCTTCAGAACCTTGCACCGGTAGTCCATGACATCCTGGTCGGTCATCTTGGGAAAGGCCTGCTGGAACGTCGCCGTGTGACGAATCCACGTTCCGTACTGCTGGAACAGGGTCTTCTTCAGTGCCTCAGGAAGATGCTGACAGAAGAGCTTGTCCTTCATGGATTCCTCCGCAGCCTTGGCTGTCTCTCCACAGGGGACGGGGACACCAGCAGGGCCGGCCTCATCAAGGGACTGGTACAGCCTCAGCACTCCCTCCATGACACACTGAGGGACGGCGGTCAGAACGGCAGGGTCTTTCAAACCTACCAGTTTCTTGACCTCGATGACGGTGCCAAACTTCTCCACCATGACGCTCTGCAGTTGAAGCACGGTGCGCCTCATGTTGCAGAGGGGGGCAGGAAGCTTCTGGTCCACGGAGACACCGGGGACTCTCTCCAGGGTTGCCAGGGTGACAGCAGTCATCCTGATGGTCATGGCGAGCAGTTCCTGCTGGCTCAGCTGCTTCACACCACGGCCATTCAGAGGGTGGAGCTTCAGGAGGAAGCTGACCAGGAAGTCCTCCACCAGCTCTCTGCTGATGAGGAACTTGGGAGGGAGAGGATGGGAGGCAGCCGCTCTCTGGCTGATCAGTCTCTCCTCCTGGTTGGCCGACAGCTGATCGGGGACCAGCTGGGCGATGCTCAGAGCCACCAGATGAACCAGGTAGCGAGACAAGATGTTGGAGCCGCTAGCCAGTGCTCTTGCCAGCACAGGCCTTGGGGCTAACACCTGCTCCAGCCTCTCCACGACCGCCTTGGCCACCTGGTAGGCAGCAGAGGACTGCAGGAGAGTGTTGGCCATCTGCTTCTCCTCGGTCACCTGGACCCAGGGGAAGCACCAGAGGCGTTCCTGGGTGTCGAGGACGAGAGAGCTTGTCTGCGGACAGAGCCCTTGCTGAAAGGCCTGGTGGTTGACCTGGAGAAGCACCTGGGAGATGATGTGCTTGATGGTCTGGCTGTGCACCACGACCTGCCTGGGCATCCTCCTGGTCTGGGTCTCTGCTCTCCTCACCCTGGAGCCCATGTCAGAGAGGGCCCTCTGGAGGGTGGTGTGGGTGAAGTGCCCTGTGTCACCACTCATCAGAGTGGTGCAGGCTGGCAGCTGGAGAAACATGAAGCATCAGCTTACATACTGAGACCTAAACAAGCCCACAGACCACTGTGATGGCAGTAGAGTGTATCAGAGATTAAAGCACGTGACTCTACCTGGCTGGAGAACGGAGAGGACTCGCATGCCTGCGTATGAAGCTCTCGTAGAACTCCCTGCTCAAGCTCTCTGAGCCTGTGGTAGGCCTTCACCTTCCACATCTGTGTGGACAAGAGCAGGCCGGCTTCAGCATGAGCAATACAGCTTCAACTTTGCTCATGAATTGCTCATTTTCAAAGAGAAAATGACTATTTTGAATGTGTCTTCATATCTGTAGTTAGTTAGTTAGCTTGTCAGTTGGTTAGTTAGTCAGTTAGTTAATGAAAGGTAATCTGTTCCTCACCAACTCCATGAAGTGGAGAGGGTTCCCTTCCACCATTTCCTGAAATCTAAACAACACACTGAATTTATTATCAGCACGTTAAGATGTATGAAAGAGAGAGAGAGAGAGTGTGAATGACTGTGTGTCAGTGTGTGTGTGTGAGAGTTTGTTTGTGAGTGTAATAGTCAATCATTCTACCAAGTGGTGAAGGTGATCAGTGTGACTACCCACCTGTTCAGGAAGGCGGTCCTGGCATTAGACAGGATCCATCCCCTCATGAGGTGGATACTGATGTCAGAGGGGATCCCCCCCTGCTTCTGAAGACTCAGGAACTCCCCAATGAGCTGGCGCTGGAGACAGACCAATTATTAGCGGTGAAACCTCTGAGCTGAGACACACACCTCATCTGATTGGCTGCTGTAGGTGCAGGCCAGTTGTATGGTGTGGTGAGTGTTGAGCCTACCTGCTCATCAAGGTAGGACTGCACCCAGAGGAGAGTGTGGTTGGACATGGAGTCCATGATCACTCTGAGGGAACATGGATACCACAGGAAATGGATTAGATCCAGGAGGATATGGAGGTTACTTGGATACTGCTGACCTTTACCAAGCAAAACAGCTCAACAGGGATGTGTTCACCACTCTCCAATCACATTTATAAAATCATCAACTTCTTCAATGAGTAGAATCGACCCTTTACAAATATTTCAATACAATTAAAGTGCATACCTTGGAAGGATCTTTGAAGTAGAATATTGATATGAAATCAATAGGAGTGTGCAAGAATGCAACAGGACGACGAGAGCTATACAAACAGTAGTAAATATGCAGGAGTATATCGCTGGTGTGTATCGCAGGTGACTGACAAGATTGACTCATTTGACCAGACTTTCCTGACTGTGTTCTAATTCTACAGTATGACATCACAATAGGTTGCTAAGAAATCCGTTGTGTTTACAATGTGCTCCTTTTCGGGTAACACTTTACAGTAACATTACATGCATTAAACCTTGCATTAATACTCACTTATATATGAACTAATGATGCATGCTAATCACAAACTAATGAAGAGCAAACCTTAACTATGGGTTCATGTGAGAATGATGGCCATCTTCATCAAAATCAAATCCTTTTATTGTCACTCAACCATATACTGCTGTTCCAGGCAACATAGCAGTATAACAGTTACCTTAGATTATCATTTACACTTAACGCAAGTTACACATCTGTTACACAACACAATGTACAAAATACAGGAGATAAACAAAAGTGGCGTGGTGACATGTAGCTGTCGGTTTATAGTCATTTGCCACTATGTTATTAGAGCAGTATAGAATGTGAACTCAGCCTGAGGCTGATAAATACGGTGCAGATATACAGTATATAGGTATGTATCGTGAGCGATCAAGAGTTCAGAAGTTTGATTGCTTGGAGGAAGAAAGTGTTATTTACATTTATTCATTTAGCAGACGCTTTTATCCAAAGCCACTTCCAAGAGAGAGCTTTACAAAAGAGCATAGGTCACTGATCATAACAACGAGATAGCCCCAAAACATTGCGAGTAGCCAAACATGAAGCATACATTGTGAAAAGCAAATAAGTGGAGATAAGTGGCAAATAAGTAGAACCATAAGAGGATGTAATTAAACAAGTTACAAATGAAACAACATGAACCTTAAAAGTGCAAGAGTGTACCTGTAGAAAAAAGCAAGCAACAATAATATCATATAATTCACAGCGAGTACAAGAAGTTAAATCAGTTACAACTAACCAACAAGAGCAACAAGTCCCTCAATAAGAGTCATTGTGTTCCTGAAGGAAGCTAACATCAGGTCCAGCAAATCATTCCTAAGTACCGTTGTACTCCCGGAACAAGTGTGTCTTAAGCCTTTTCTTGAAGGTGGGGAGACAGTCAGTGTCTCTGATGGAGGTGAGGAGGTGATTCCACCATTGGGGGGCCAGACAGGAGAAGAGCTTGGGTTGGGAGCGGGCGCTCTTGAGAGGTGGGACCACCAGACGGTTGTCAGAAGACGACCGTAGGTGGCGGGTGGGGGTGTAAGGCTGGAGGAGAGACTTGATGTAGTCGGGAGCAGTCCCGTTCACTGCTTGGAAGATCAGTACCAGGGTCTTGAATCTGATACGGGCCATGATGGGAAGCCAGTGGAGGGAGATGAGGAGCGGGGTAACATGGGAGCGTCTGGGTAGATTGAAGACCAGGCGGGCCGCTGCGTTCTGAATCCTCTGAAGAGGGCGGGTTGCGCATGCTGGGAGACCGGTCATGTAATCGGCTGGTGCGGGTCCTGATGCTGCGATACCGCCAACCTGATGCTATACTATTTCTGCAGTGACAGAAGCCCATGGCTCGGGTGGCTGGAGTCTCTTATGATCCTCCAAACTTTTTCCACACACCGCCTGGTATAGATGTCCTGAGGGGAGGGAAGTTCACATCCAATGATGTAAGGCCGGAGACGCTTGTGTTTGTCCCTGGCTCATTGTGTAAGGTACTGTAGCATTGCTAGTCATATGTTGATAAGTAAGGGTCAAGATGTGGTCTAATTGGTTGTTCTTGGGTATAAAGGGAATCGTGAAGCATTGCTCTGTGGATTCTTCATCTCCTGAGACCTTCTCCTCAGCTCTTGCTTGTCCTACTCCTCCTTCCTCACATCTGGCTTTACCGTTACTCCTACAAACAAATGCTTTGTAAGTAAAATGTTTCGACTTTTAATTGACTGTATCGACAACACATATTAAGAAACCTTTACTCCTAAGCCTTTACTCGAAATATCGTCTCAGTTTTCAATTTGAAGCAGTAAATCTAACACTGTAGAATATCTCCCATGGAGCCCCTCTGGCTCTGCTTAGGCTAAAGATGGATGACGATGATGACGATACATGTATTATTCACCCAAGTAACCCCTTAATCAATTAGATGTGCTTTTAGCTTATATTGTCATGAATATCTAGCAGTTTTGCAGAAATAAAATCGGCGATTGGACGACAAAGATATTAAATTAAGGCAGGAGCCGTATTTGAAAGGACCCGCTGACCATTCTTGCTCTAATTGAACCCATAAACTCAAATAACTATAATGCCATTGGTATTGGCATCATTAGGTTAATGTTAATACACTGTTCAGTTTCCCCTCTTCCTTTAAACCATAAGGGAATAGTTGTGGTTGTTTGGCCAATAATGAAACCCCCTACATTGATGTGTCACAATGGCAGTTCGCACAACCCTTTGCAGGGCTTTGTAGTTGAGGGCAGAGCTGTTGCAGTACCAGGTAGTGATGCAGCCAGTCAGGATGCTCTCCACAGTGCTGGTGTAGAACCGTGTGAAGATGTGACGATTCATTCCTCCGCCGTCTCAGGAAGAAGAGGCGCTGGTGTGCCTTCTTCACAATGGCCTCGGTGTGAACGGACCTTGTGAGTTACATTTACATTTAGTCATTTAGCAGACGCTCTTATCCAGAGCGACTTACAGTAAGTACAGGGACATTCCCCAGAGGCAAGTAGGTGCCTTGTCCAAGGACACAACGTCAATACGCACGACCGGGAATCGAACTGGCAACCTTCTGATTAAAAGCCCGATTCCCTAACTGCTCAGCCATCTGACCCCCCATGTTCCTCATGGACGTGGACAGCAAGGAACTTGAAGATGTTGATGCTCTCCACCGATGCACCATCGATGGTGATGGGTCCGTGTTCTCTGTCTTTTCTCCTGAAGTCCACGGCAAGCTCCTTGGTCTTACTGGTGTTGAGGGAGAGGATGTGCTCCTGACACCAGCGTGTCAGTGTGTGCACCTCCTCTCTGTAGGTGGATTCATTGTCGTCGGTGATCAGACCTACCACTGTCGTATCATCAGCAAATTTAACGATGGTACTGGAGCTATGTGTTGCCACACCAACATGTGTGTACAGGGAGTACAGGGGTGAGCTGAGAACACAGTGTCTCTTAAGTACATGTTAGTACATGTTTATGTTAATGTGTCAGGGGTAAACTAAATCAAACATGCTCTGTAAGAAAGAATATGAATTAAACGAGTATATTTTCCAATTGTTTATATAATTTGCCATTATGCACCTGCATACACAAACATCATTGGATGACTCTGGATTACTTTCATAATGTACATTGATCCTCCTTATTGAGCGTAGAATGATACACTGATGAGAAGGCTTCTCACATATGCTCACACAACTGCCCCTCAGCCAAGCTAAACCCTCAAGGAAGACAAGGAAATACTCCCAGGAAAAGTCATCAAGAAAAAAACTGGAAGAACCCCTTGGGAGTGGGAGGCTCAACTTTTCTTTCGGGTCTTTATGTGAAATTGAAAAAAAGAAAAAACATGGGGGTCCACAAATGCTTCTATTGTCACGTGAACCTGTGATATTGTATGGAGTCTCTATATCCAGCTCTCCAGGGTCCTGCTGCGATGTACACCCTGGACTCCACAAAGCCATAACAAGTTGGACACCATCATCATTTTATAACTCTTCTTTGTGTTCCTGTAAAATTCTGTTTGACCAAATTAGAATTCACAGTCTGTTTCCTCTTCGTATCCTACATGATGAGGTTGCTTCGGTCTTTTGTTGCCTAGACCTTCTACATGAATAAATCTTGTTTTACTTTGAAGACCAACCGTTATGTGAAGACACATTTCTAATCTATGAATTGTGAAAATACAGATTCAGTGGAAGATTCACAAACTGTTTTCCAGGTCAAGGGGAGGAACTTACGTCTTTATGTCTGACCTCTGCGCGGAGCAACTCTGTTAAGCTATAATAACAGACCTCCCACCTTAGCCCTATTGTACTAGCATACTATAGGTCAGTGTTCTGTACTAGAGGACAGCGTAGCCTCACTATACTAGCACACTACAGGTCTGTGTATATAGAGAGTCAGGTGGCTGAGCGGTGAGGGAATCGGGCTAGTAATCTGAAGGTTGCCAGTTCGATTCCCGGTCATGCCAACTGATGTTGTGTCCTTGGGCAAGGCACTTCACCCTACTTGCCTCGGGGGAATGTCCCTGTACTTACTGTAAGTCGCTCTGGATAAGAGCGCCTGCTAAATGACTAAATGTAAATGTATATTATTTCACTGGTATGGGTGAATTATAGATAAATATGTACCACCATTTCCACATGAAGCAACCCAAAATGTCACGCTACACTCATACATTATAATATTTTATTGAATCAAATAGAATATGAAAAGAGAGATTGAAAAACAATTGTGCATTGGAGATTCTATAGTATCTTATCTACAACAATTGTAGACACTTTCCTCCAATAGGAGACAATCTCCTTCATTAGGAGATGAATTTTCAGATGTAAAGGACATTAGGAAGTAGAAGATTCACTTACATATTAGATTCTCTACAACAACTGCATATGTTGTGCCATAGTAAAGGCATCTTCAGTGTATGTCATTGGTGTTTAGAATGATCTACTACAAGTGTAGATACTCTTCTCCGATATAGGAGATCATGTCCTTTACTTGCGCCTGAACAAGCAGCATAGCCAGGCTGTGCAGCTCTTCCTCTTCCTTCGGGGGTCTTTAGGAGATTAGCCGAACGTCTTCCCCAGCTCCTGGAGCTCCTTGGGCAGGGCCCCGTTCTCGGTGTAGAGGTCGTGGAGGCGCTTCCCCCAGTACTCACGGTCCTGTCCAGAGACACAACGAGCCCAAGGTGTGTATGGGTGTGTGTCTATGTGTCTGAGAGTGTGTGTGTGTTTGTGTGTGTGTTGCTCAGTCAGCTTACCTTCACAACAGGGGTGCGGAGTTCCTCCAGGGTGTCTCTCCTGTGCTTCTCCACACGTATCTCCAGCCTGGTTTGGGGCCTGTCTGAGCTGGCCTCTCTCTTGACAGGGAGGTTGATGCAGTAGGGAGTGTCGTCTCCCTTCTTGGTGCCGCTAGCGAAGTGGACAGAGGGCTTCAAGTTGGCCATCAGCTTGGCAGCGACCATGCTGCAGAAGATTACAGCTAGCTGTGGAATCTTTAGCAGGTTGGCTCTGTTCAGCTTCATGGTGGGTAAGAAGCTGGAGGCTTCCTCTATCATGGACCAGGCTATTGCCCGGCAAAATGTGGTCTCCTCCTCTGGGTGGGTGAAACGCCTCAGGGTGTTTAAGAAGACACGGTTGTGTCTGTACCTCTCTGCCTCCCTCTGCAGCAGGAGGTGAGTGTGCTCCACCAGCTCTTCATGAAAGTCCTGCTGCTCCTTGCGTTCGGCTGTGGGCCAGGGCCAACAGTGGTGCTCAAACACACCAGTCAGTACCTGCAAAGGGAAGGAATCTTTAAGGTATGTTTGACTTATTTTGCCTCCTTGTGCACTTGCAGTTTATTAATGGTCATTTCCTCAGCCATTTGTTGACCTCGCGCCCACGCACTTATGCCCATGTGGATCTTGATGGTATTGCATTTCCGATTTTGTGTGCAATGGTAAAAAGTTCTCAAAATCCTGAAACATTGATAGTATAGGCCAAGAGTAACTACCACACCACAAATGGCCCAATATCACCCATAGGTGATGCTACAGGCCACACCCTGATACACAAAAGATACAAGGCTTTCTGTTATATCTTATTTGTGGAGCACGTTTGGTTTTCAACTGTCAAGGTCTTCAACAATGCTGGTCCACTTGGCAAGACCCAGAGACACGAGACTCAACTCTGCTTTAATGCTTCTTTTTATTGGAATTTTTACACCAGCAGGATAAACAGGTTGAAAACCTTAAAGAAATAGATGCCAAGTGTTCCAAATAATAATTACACCACAATCGGTCAACAACAAATACAGGTTTGCAACTAATACATTGTTGAATACATGGTTCCAAGCTACTCACCAGTGGCATCTCAGTGGTCTTCCGCTGCATTGTTTGAGCATGGGAGCTACGCACAGTGTGTGGTACCGACAAAAGCGCGAGGTCAAAAGGAGGTTTTAGCGACTCCTACGTGTCCTAATGGTCAGTGCATTGAAGGGTTTGTTTACATCTATTTTGGCTTGTTTTCAATGGAGACCCAGAGAAAGTCAGTGTGAGAAGGAGGGTGGCGTTTGCAATAAATATCCAAGAAGCAAATGGATCAATGGGAATTAAAAGCATCATTTATTCAGGACAAGTCAATCGTTTCAACAACAACAACATCTTGAATGTGTAAACAGGACAAAAGTCACAATGATGTTTCTCAAGACAATGTACAACTCAACAACTCAATGTAGCAACAGTGCATTTTTTTCTACCCCATTATTTAGTCTCAATACAGTACTCTTTGAATACAGTTTTTTAGCATACTCTGAATAGTTTCAATTTACTCTTTCGGGACATACGATTTGCTCTAGGCGAAAACGAAAGCACCGTTTTTCCCAAACGGTGACATTGTCAAAGCAGAAATACCCCCCCACGCGACGACAAAATACGAGCGTCTACGTCACAGTATAAACGGTGATAAAAAAAGCTTTCGATTTTGTTACAAATCGAACATTTACACCCCACACAGCATGCTGGGAATTAAAGAGACAGTCTGATATACTTGTCATTCGTGGAAAGCTTGATCCGATGTTAGTCTGGTGTCCGAAGGGTCCCGGACACGTGCAAGCCTCTACACCTCGTCAAGGTCTCGGATCTCGTAGAGGTAAAAAGCGGAAACCAAAGCAATAAATAAAACCAAAAGGGAACCATTTAAAAAACTTCCAGGCTCCCCAGAAGAGGCACAGTGTCACTATCACTTCGCCTCCTTGCTAGCGTCTCTCTGCTCCGCCAGCCAAGCCTCGACGCTCTTCCCTCCAGAGGCCAGGGAGCAAAACGTTGTAGAGCCGAAGCGGCTGTGTCCTGTGTCTCGCCGCTTCGGCTGCCCGCACAGGAGGCACGTGTACTTCGCCGTGGCCTTCCGGGGCTTCTCTGACTCACCCGCTTCCTCAGCTTTTCGCTTCCTCCAGGCAGTGGTCCGAGAGCTGGGTACTAAGGAAACTGTCTCTGGAGGAGGAGGGAGAGGGACGGCGGGTGGCCAGGCATTGTCCTGGGAGAGAGACGTTGAGGCTGGGGGCTGGGCTGGCGGAGCGGGCACTGGGGCGGGCCGTTCCTCCTGGGGAGCCTGGCGTGCGAGGCCTTGTCCCGTCTGGTCATCGAAGGGAGGCTGCTGGTGTCCCTCCCGTTGGTCGTGGAAGGGCCTGGCAGCAGGGAGAGGCGAGGCGGCAACGCCTGGTCCGGGAGCTGGGACCAGGCCTTGAAGGACTGCCCTCTCCCTCTCCCTCTGACGCATGCAGTACCTGTAACACACATTGAGTCAGTCATTTACAGTCACACAGACATGTTAAGAGACCGCCCTCTCTAAACACCATCACATTTCTCTCACCTTTGGGACAGGGTCCTCAGATCTAGCTCAGATCCGGGTGCGCCAGCGGGATACCCTGACCGAGAGGCCGCCGTAGTGGCGGAGGACGAGGCGTGTGGCTGAGGCAGAGGAAGCTCTAAGTGGATGGTGGGGTCCACTTCCTCCCCTGCCTCTTCGAAGCACTCGTCCTCCACCTCGATGTGTTGGAAGGCGGCCTCCACGTCCGGAACGTCAGGGTCCACGCTGGCGTCCTGCAGCACTCTGCCTGTCTGGGAGTACAGGTACTCCACCCCCAGGAGTTCTCCTGTAATAAATGAGAGGTTAGGAGGAGAGAACATTGACACACAGACAGACAAGACGGAGTGTGTTTGAACGACGCACCCGTGTACTCCCTTGGGGCGGTGTAATCCTTAACCAGACTCATGCCAAGCACCCGTTGGCTGAGCTGGTTAAGGGAGTGCTGCAGGCGGCCACTGTAGGAGAGCAGAGGTTGCTCCCGTCCCTCCACTGCTGCTGCGGCGCGGTTCTCGTTCCACCTCACCAGTCCATCCAGCAGGAACGCCTGAAAATGGAGGGCGTTTGCCCTCGTTCCTAAAGGAGGAAGAGGAAAAAAGACAAGATCAGCCTGAGACCCCCCAAGAAAACAGATCACACAGATCACATACAGATGGGGTCTTTTCTCAATTACCTGGGATGAACCGGTTTATGTGGAGGTGGAACGACTTCAGCGATGATGAACCGCGCGCGCAGCGATAAACCGGCAGACTGACGCCGCCCTTGGTCAGCCTGCCGGTCTCGGTGTATAGAGCCACACCGGGTGGATCTTGGATGCAGTGGAGGTGACGCCTCTGCTCTCGCCAGATCGCCTGGATGCGGCTGCTGTCCAGAAGGGGGATGCCCAGGGTGTCGCGCCCTCCGTCGCCGTCGAAGGTCTCCAGCAGGTCGATGAGCCGCAGTTCTGTCTCGGCCGCGCCCCGTGTGCGGCGACGGCAGTGGCGGCCCATCTCCTTCTGTGATACCCGACTGGAGACCTCTCCGTCCGTCAGGTCGACCATCCCCTGCTCCACCGCCAGCTGGTTCCTCTTCGCCTCCAGCAGTCGGCGGACATCCTCTGCATCCCACTCAAAGATGCAGGAAGACAGCTGCCCCATGAAGGGACCGTACAGCTGGTGGCGCTCTGTAGAGACACCTGATGCGAAGCGTCGCATCAGGTGCCAGATGTCAAGGCGGACCACCAGCCGGTCCCAGTTGTTGAAGAGGGCAGCTGTCTTTGATCCGCCGACGCTGGAGCAACAGTCTCTGTCCACGTAGATCAGCTGGGGTGGAGGTACCCCGGCGAGTCGGTACCGCCGCATTAGGCCGGCCGCCATGGCGGACAGGCCCTCTCCCTCAGCGCATGTGAGGACGCTGACTAGGACCTGCCCGTGCTCGTTACCAACGTTGGTCACCCAGGCGGCCGTGTTGGCGGCGGTACCGGCGAGCTTCTTGGTCACCTGGGAGACACAAGGGAG
Source organism: Osmerus mordax (assembly GCF_038355195.1). Taxonomy (NCBI): domain Eukaryota; kingdom Metazoa; phylum Chordata; class Actinopteri; order Osmeriformes; family Osmeridae; genus Osmerus; species Osmerus mordax. The sequence continues at coordinate 2,531,244 of NC_090050.1, read as the reverse complement.
GAGAGAGAGGCTAAGTTCCATGCCTTCAAACAACAATGTGTGGAGAAAATCAGACAGACTGCTATCGGAGCCAAGTAGAGCCAGTGAACACACATTACCTTCTTCGTTGAGTCCATCTTTAAGATGGACCCAAACACAGAGGTGACCCTGGCCTTCACCTCGTCCAGCCGCGACAGCACGTCAAAGCTGTACACGGTCAGCAGCCAGACGGGTGTGGGCACCGGCGGCATGGGTGGTGGTGGTGGAAACTGCCGCCGCCCGGTGCCCAAGGCCAGAAAGGGCTCGCACTCGCCGAGATACTGCATCGTGCGCCGCATCCAGGCTTCACTGTGGCTCTCGCACAGCTTGGTGTAAAGCTGAGTGGCGCTGTTTCCCAAAGCGCGCTCCCTCAGCATGGAAACTACCCGCAGGTCGCAGGACAACCTGAATAGGTAGTGAGGCAGAGGTGAAAAGAGCAGAGGCGCTTAATACTTGGACATCATGATAGGGTATTTTATATTTTTTGAGAAACGTTTCTCACCTGTATGTGAGGACAGCCGGAAAGAGGCAGCGGTGTGCTGCGTCCAGCTGCCTCACGATGCCCTGCGACCATGCCACAACCTTCTTCGTACACAGAGAGCATGCCAGGTACTCAGTGGCCATGAGATACCAGGCATCGATGTCTAAGACTTTCCGGATAGTCTTGGTGTACACCCCAGCCTTGCGCATGTTGCCTGTGCAGTCAGGCTGGGGGCATGTCAGCTTGAATGCCCATAAGCGAACGGGCATCCAGAGAAACAGCCGACAAGCGAAGAAGGCGTCTGGCGATGCGGGTGGCTGGCTGTGGACCGGCCGGGGCTGCGGAGGCTCGTACCAGAGCTGGAGATCTGGACGAACCTCCGCTCGGTTGTTCTTCCACACGAAGAGCACCCGGCCGATCCACCGTTGCTGGCCAGTACTGAGCTTGCCCCGCCAGCCAGGGGGGCAAAACTGTGTGAGAAATTTTTATTCAGTTCACGTGCTAAACTTTCAATGAGTTATGTACAAAATAGCACACAACCATCACTAATCATTTACCTCAGCACTGTCCCTCAGCTCCAGGAGGAGGGGGGCATTTTGACGAGGGAGAGCCCTGTCCTCTTCCTCCCTCGTTGGGGCTGGGGGCGCCCGGGGCGTTGGGGCTGGGGGCGCCCGGGGCGTTGGGGCTGTTGGGGCTGGGGGCGCCCGGGGCGTTGGGGCTGGGGGCGCCCGGGGCGTTGGGGCTGGGGGCGCCCCATCACCCGCTGAAGGCCGAGGCGCGTGGACCTGTACGCTCAAGGCTTTCCCCGATGGAAAGAAAATGAAGTTAGAAAAGCTATTCAACACCAAAACAGTCCCTGAAAGGTGTGAGGAAGGGTGCATGCGTGTGCGTGTAATTATGTAAAACGCTTGAGATCATGCCGCATGCAAGGGAGGGGGGTATAGTTAGACTAAATTAGTAAAGCGCACACACAGATGCTACGGAAAAGCGGAGGCAATTTTGAAATAGTCACAACCTTACCCGTCCTGTGTGAATGTGTTTGAGGGAGAAGAAAAACATGTCGCACGGTTTAATATAGACAACAACTCCTCAAGAGAAATAACTAAGGCTGGAAACCAAGTGTTATACTTACAGTCTTCGTATCCGTCAACCACCATGGCCAGCTCTGCGTCTCGGTGGTGGTGCAGCAGAGCTGGCCGCTGAGGAGACGCCACTGAGTGGGGAAGAAGACGGCGTGAGACGGAGGTCGTTTTCCACTTTAACCACAACAGTCCATCTATGTATAGCTCACCTGGTGCTGCAGGCTTGATGACCCTGAGCATGTTGGCCTGCAGCGCCTGGGGACTCAGAGTGGACGGCTGCCCCAGGTACTGAGAGACGTCCGAGTCCAGGAGCCTGTAAAAACACACACAACAGTTTAATACGGACGAAGGGGGAGGCGCACGTCAGAAGCCCGTTCGTGGAGACGACAACACGTCCTACCCCTTTTTCCTGGGCTGGAACGGGGGGGGCGGCCGGAAGGCAGAGGGGCCGGGGTCGCTGCTGGTGCTGGCCACGGCCGATGACGTGGCCGTGGCGGACCCCAGCCTGGCCGCCCGCGCCCGGTCGTCTCTCTCCTTGATGTAGTTGATGGCAGCCTCCATCTGAGTCCCCGGCCGCGGCGTCTGTCTCCTCAGCCAGTTGACGAATCTGAAAAAGGTCATCAGAGTTAGACCTTGGTGTCGAATACAGTCAAAGCGTTGTTTTGTTTAGGAGCAAACGCTCTTACTCGACTCTCCCCTTCTCCTTTGAGTCGTACAGGTCCTTGACCAGCTCCAACTCGTACCGCCCGAAGCCAACAAGGGATTCACCGCCCTCTCTCGCCGCGGCGCACGCCTTGTGGAACCTGCAGAAGACAAGGTTTAGTTTCAGATATGGGTGCGGACAAAGAACACCAACACTTGGACTCACTTGAGCGCTTCCACAAGCTCAGGGAAGGTGTGCGCGTAGCGACAGAGGGCGTCCTTGTTGGACATCAGGGCGGACTGGGAGCTGGTCCTCTCCCGCTCCCTCAGATGGGAGTTGAGGAGCGGGAGGGTGTAGCCCACGTCGTTCTCCAACAGCCACTTGAAGGAACGACCCCGGTACTTCCCGAACTGCAGCCGGTGCTGGCTCAGCACCAGCCGGGCCATACCGGGGTCTCCCCCCTGGGAGACGACGTGGGCGCGCGCCTCGGCCTCCGCCTCCGCTGCCGTCAGGACTCGGGCTCCTGGCGGGGGTTTCGGGACGCTCAGGGCCTCCGGGGTGGCCGTGAGCACCAGGTCCCCCTTGGGGGTTTTTCGGAAATTTGGATTTTCCATCTAGAAGAGACAAAAACACAGTGAACCTTTTTTAGCTGTCAATCAAAATGTCATATTTTGCCCTCGCCGATCCCAAGGTGCGCACCCACGCTTGTTAAAGGGACCGAGCGACGCGAGTCTGCACTAGAAAAACACAAGCTAATGGGGCGCTCGCTTTGCACACAAATGACGAGTTTGACAGCAACCTAGATTAAACTCAGACCCTCTGGTTGTCTTCACAATCGTCATATCTTTAACACTGCCCCCCTTTTGATTTTTGATGCAGATTTGACCCAAGCACGAAATTAGCAAAATACTATCAGACGCAGATCGACATCAGCTGCCGCAATCGTCAATGGAGGCTGACGGGGCTCTAAAGTAGCAAACAAATCAAAGTTTTTACAGCAACCTACATAAAAATGTCACCATCTGGCTGTCTTCGCAGTTGTTATATCTTCTCAAAATTGCCATCCTTCCGTTTTTGGGTGTAGAATTGACCGAACTGTGAAAGTAGGAAAATACTACAGTAGCCTATGACGCGTCCGAGCATGGCCGCCGCCCAAGAAGACTATATGTGGGCTCACGGGGGACCCGCACTTGCTCAAATTGCAAGACTTTTGAGACCCAAATCAAAATTCCGAGACGACAGTTCAACTCCAAATCGCTTTCTCAACAAAGCACAATGGTTGTGATGTTCCTCTTTGATTCAAAGCTCGAACTTGCGGGCTACAACGTCTCTATGGTAGACTACACAGCTAGCGACTACAAACCCTGCACGGAACATTTTCAGTTGCTTCAAACTAAAGATCCATACATCTTTAACGGCTCAAACTCAGGCTACAGCTACAAAATACGACGGTTTCGCTAACCATGATAAATCATATTTTTAAAAGAAAGTATTAAATTAGGTAGGACTCACGGTAATCGTTATCTCGTAGTTTCTTTCGTGAAGGTATCGAAGTTAAGTCTGAAAGAAAATACGATGTAGCCGCCGCTCTTAATATTCGTAACGGTGAGATGTGATTGGCCGCTCAATTTACAGTCCCAAACCTGACATGAATTAGTTTAATTAGTCAAGCGGGGCTAAAGCGGTTCCATAAAGGCCAATTTCAGATCACGCACTCACGCATCATCATTTGAAATCACAAACTACCATACGTGTAATGTGGCTATGGTGTGTATAAATGTAGCCTACATATTGAACTGATGAGAATAAGAAAATGAGATGATGAGGTTTTTTTGGGAGGAAGTGGGGTTGAAGATGTCAACAGAGTAGCCATGTGCTCGAAGGCAAAACAGTAGCATTTAGAACCGAAACTGTACTGTACTGTAGCTAGTGGTACGTGCCAGTGGAGCGAGTGGTAAGTGTCAAGTGCCTCCACTGGTACGTGACATTAGCCAGTGGTACGTGCCAGTGCCTCTACTGGCACCTAGTGGTACGTGACAGCGCCTTACACTGGCACATGACAGTTACTGTTCTGTTGATAGTGGTATGCAAGTGTCTTGTGACAGTTGCATTGGGTGTCTTGCAGCATTTTTGTTGACTGTCGCGTAACATTTTAGAACGGGAGAACAGGCTATAAACTTGTATTTAACATTTAAGAATAGGAGAATAGGCTATAAACTTTTATTTTCGAAATATAAGTTAAACTGTTTGTGCTGCTAACAGACTCTAAACCATACTTTTGACGTCTCCCTACAAGCTTACCATACAAAGTAGTACATTTAGTTAGACATTATGTGTTGGTGTGACTGTAATGTAAAGCAGACTTGTAACACGTATTGACTTAGTAAAAACTTATTTTACTCAGAGTAACTGAATTTAAGCGTCTTAATTGCATATTAAACATAAATGCCAAATAATTTAACATAGAAAAGTATATATTGGGAGGGATATGGGGGAGTCAGGTGGCTGAGCGGTTAGGCAATCGGGCTAGTAGTCAGAAGGTTGCCGGTTCGATTCCCCCATCATTCCCCAAAAATGACGTTGTGTCCTTGGGCAAGGCACTTCACCCTACTTGCCTCGGGGATGTCCCTGGTTCTGGATAAGAGCGTCTACTAAATGTAAATGTATATTTATGTAAATATAAAAAAGTAGGCTACAATTGTTTCAGTATCCACTTAACAAAACACACAGGATTCAGAAAGATCCGTCTTATATCTTAGGAACTGTTTTGTTGAAAAAGTTATAGCCTAGGGCTATAATGTTAAAGAAGGCTATTCTAACTTTCTCGCAACAGTCACATAACGTATCGGTCCTATTGTCTTGTGACACTGTGCCTCCTAGTTACTTGGTTTAAACCAGAGCACTGTTGGCCCTTACAGTCCTCCATCCATCCATCCATCCATCCATCATCTTCCGCTTGTCCGGGGGTCGGGTCGCGGGGGCAGCAACCTAAGCAGGGAGGCCCAGACTTTCCTCTCCCCGGCCACTTCCACCAGCTCTTCCTGGGGGACCCCGAGGCGTTCCCAGGCCAGCCGAGAGACATAGTCCCTCCAGCGTGTCCTGGGTCTTCCCCGGGGCCTCTTCCCAGTGAGACGTGCCCAGAACACCTCACCAGGGAGGCGTCCAGGAGGCATCCATATCAGATGCCCGAGCCACCTCAACTGGCCCCTCTCGACGCGGAGGAGCAGCGGTTCTACTCTGAGCCCCTCCCGGATGACCGAGCTTCTCACCCTATCTCTAAGGGAGAGCCCGGACACCCTGCGGAGAAAACTCATTTCGGCCGCTTGTATTCGCGATCTCGTTCTTTCGGGTCACTACCCACAGTTCGTGACCATAGGTGAGGGTAGGAATGTAGATCGACTGGTAAATAGAGAGCTTCGCCTTTCGACTCAGCTCCTTCTTCACCACAACGGACCGATGCAGAGCCCGCATCACTGCGGACGCCGCACCGATCCGCCTGTCGATCTCGTGCTCCATCCTTCCCTCACTCATGAACAAGACCCCGAGATACTTGAACTCCTCCGCTTGGGACAAGATCTCCTCCCCGACCCGGAGATTGCACTCCACCTTTTTCCGGTCGATAACCATGGCCTCAGATTTGGAGGTGCTGATTCTCATCCCAGCCGCTTCGTATTCGGTTGCGAACTGCTCCAGTGAGAGCTGGAGGTCACGGCCCGATGAAGCCAACAGGACCACATCATCCGCAAAAAGCAGCGACCCGATCCTGAGGTCCCCAAACCGGACCCCCTCAATGCCCTGGCTGCGCCTAGAAATTCTGTCCATATAAGTTATGAACAGAATCGGTGACAAAGGGCAGCCCTGGCGGAGTCCAACCCTCACCGGGAACAAGTTCGACTTACTACCGGCAATGCGGACCAAACTCTGGCACCGGTCGTACAGGGACCGAACAGCCCCGATCAGGGAGTCCGGTACCCCGTACTCCCGGAGCACCCCCCACATGAGCCCCCGAGGGACACGGTCGAACGCCTTTTCCAAATCCACAAAACATATGTAGACTGGTTGGGCGAACTTCCATGCACCCTCCAGAACCCTGCCGAGGGTATAGAGCTGGTCCACCGTTCCACGGCCAGGACGAAAACCACATTGCTCCTCCTGAATCCAAGGTTCGACAATCCGACGGACCCTCCTCTCCAGCACCCCTGAATAGACTTTCCCAGGGAGGCTGAGGAGTGTGATCCCCCTAAAGTTGGAGCACACCCTCCGGTCCCCCTTTTTAAAGAGGGGAACCACCACCCCGGTCTGCCAGTCCAGAGGCACTGTCCCTGATGTCCACGCGATGTTGCAGAGTCGTGCCAACCAAGACAGCCCTACAACATCCAGAGCCTTAAGGAACTCCGGGCGGACCTCATCCACCCCAGGGGCCTTGCCACCGCGGAGCTTTCCAACCACCTCGGCGACCTCAGCCCCAGAGATAGAAGGGCCCCCCCCAATGTCCCCAGACTCTGCCTCCACGTCGGAACGCGTGTTGGTGGGATTAAGGAGGTCTTCAAAGTATTCCTTCCACCGATCCAGGACGTCCCCCATCGAGGTCAGCAGCGCACCATCCCCACCATATACAGCGTTGACAGTGCACTGCTTCCCCCTCCTGAGTCGCCGGATGGTGGTCCAGAACCTTTTCGAAGCCGTTCGGAAGTCATTCTCCATGGCCTCGCCGAACTCCTCCCACGCCCGGGTTTTTGCCTCCGCGACCGCCAAAGCCGCATTCCGCTTGGCCTGCCGGTACACATCAGCTGCCTCTGGAGTCCTACCAGCCAACAAAGTCCGATAGGCCTCCTTCTTCAGCTTGACGGCTTACCTCACCTCCGGCGTCCACCACCGAGTCCGAGGGTTACCGCCGCGACATGCACCGACCGCCTTGCGTCCGCAGCTCCGGTCAGCCGCCTCAACAATGGAGGCCCGGAACATGGCCCATTCGGACTCAATGTCCCCGGCCTCCCCCGAGACATGGTCGAAGCTCTCCCGGAGGTAAGAGTTGAAGCTCCTTCTGACAGGGAGGACTGCCTTACAGTCCTACAACATTTTACTTTAGTGTTGGTGCAATCAATGGCGGGTAAGCTGACATTTTCTGATTTCTGATTCTAACAATCAATTTGGTTTTGAAATAAGGTCAAAAGATAGGCAAATTAGATAGGCTATTTGACTGTATGACATTGTTTTACTGCAAATGGTAGGCTATATTTGTCGATAGTAGTGTGGCTATTTGTAAGAGCACAAATCCCCGCTGTCCTGTTATCGTTGTCTCTGCAGACTGCCACTGCTGCTCGACACTCATAGGCCTAATGTCTGCTATTAGGCCTATCTTTTTTAACACAAACTGTATATTAGTCGATTGTATAGGGAGTCAGATGGCTGAGCGGTGAGGGAAGCGGGCTAGTAATCTGAAGGTTGCCAGTTCGATTCCCAGCCGTGCCAAATGACGTTGTGTCCTTGGGCAAGGCACTTCACCCTACTTGCTTCCTGTACTTACTGTAAGTCGCTCTGGATAAGAGCGTCTGCCAAATGACTAAATGTATAGGCCTATGTATTTGGGTTAACATCAGAAGCGTCGATCACCGGTCGTATGATTGAAGTGAAGAGTGAAAAAAATATTTGCACTCGACAAAATTTCAGGAGCCTGCTTTCTTGACTTTTCCTAGATATGTGTTTTATCATCCAGTATTTTTTAATTTTCAAAATCACACTTGGAAAAGATAGTTTAAAGCTATTTTGTATGTTAAGTTGGTGCTAGCTGCACAATTCAGCCATTTTTCTATGGAGTTAGATTAGTTTCATAATTCACAAACAAACGTAACACGATTCACAAATGTATTTCATGATTCACAAATAAATGTAACGCCATTCACAAATGTATTTCGTGATTCACAAATGTAACGCGATTCACAAATAAATGACCCCATTACATTTGTTTGCAACCTGACAAATACGAGTTACAAATCGGAGAACACAAGTTACAAATCGGAGATCACGAGTTACAAATCCCTGCATTTGTGTGTGTGGATTTTTGGAACTTTCCTGACGCGCTTAGATTCACAAATGCATTTTTTCTAAAAGATATTCTCTGCAGCCTATCACATGTCTCTTCCAATTTTAGCCAATCACAGCTAGCTTGCTAAACGTTAGCCTAGGAAACGCTTAAAATTACTAAACATGGATCCTGCCATTCTCAAGAATATTCAATCACGTATGATAATCGGTTTAATAAGATTAACAAGCAATATTTCACCTACATGCTACCAGACGACATTGCTTGTGATCTGAAGGATACATTTTGTCTGTTATTATGGCAGGTTGTTTAAGTCCACATAGACACGTTAATGTGATTGGCTAAAATTTGAAGAGACGATCTGATCCGATCTGAGGCTGCAGAGAATATCTTTTTGAAAAAAATGCATTTGTGAATCAATGCGCGTCAGGAAAGTTCCAAAAATCCACACAAATGCAGGGATCGGCTGCGGCTGCATGAAACGACTGGTGAGAGATACAGCTTGCAGTCGGTTAGGAGTTAAAAACGGCTCAGTTTTTATTTTTATTGTTGAAAGATTGGTAGCCTATACAAACAAGAATTATACAAACAAGCATTATACAAACAAGCAGTATACAAACAAGCAGTATACAAACAAATAACGATTACATCTTCCTGCTTCCAGTGACCAAGCCTCTAATGAAGTCGAACACATATTTTGTCTCCACAAACTTTGCACATGACTTCTTCCTTCACAATGAAAGTCATAATTTACTATACGCTGCCTAACATAACAGGCCACTCAATAATATATCCTAAAATAGGACCCCCATTGTGCTGTGAGTGAATCAAGAAACTTTGGAGATACAGAAATAGTTATTTTCCATTGTAGACCACCTTGGCATTGGATGGGCAGAGACTATTGGTTCAGGTGTGAGTCAGTGTCACATTGCTAATTGCATTTTCTTGTTGTGTTCAAGGTCTAAGCCAATATTCGAATTCAGCTCACCCGACGACTTGCCTGTTGGGGAAGATGACTGCAGGTACTGTCGCACTCTGACAGCAGCGTCTCAACAACATTTCCAGCAAAGGCACATGAAGTATGCTGTGTATTTTATAGATGGTGGCAAATGTAAGCCTATCTTCTCATTTTCTTCCCTCATTTTAATGTGGTTACACTAAATCCCCTTTTAGCCTAGTTTGACCTTAGTGGACTGTGGGAGATCTCCCAAAAAGCAGTTATGAATCATTGTGTTAACAACCTACGCAAAACCAAAACCTACTCAATTTCTCAACAGAGAAGTTCACGATTCCTTGCCTTTGTGAAAAAGGAACAGATTACAAACGGAGCCATTGGCACTGTCCAAAGTGTGAGAAAGAGATTTCGAGACAAAAAAACGTTGAAGTCCACCTTGAAAAACATGGTAATTTGTCTAATGCATTATTGCCTACAGGAAAATATTTGTTGACAAATCTGAGTCATCTGTACCTGCATGCTAAATAATAACTTAATGGCAACTGTCTTATAGGATGTCTGCTTGGTGAGACAACTGGTGATCAAGGTAGGCCCTATCTTTACTTTTACTTATATACTTACATACTTACATTTTACATTTACATTTAGCAGACGCTCTTATCCAGAGCGACTTACAGTAAGTACAGGGACATTCCCCCCGAGGCAAGTAGGGTGAAGTGCCTTGCCCAAGGACACAACGTCATTTGGCACGGCCGGGAATCGAACCAACAACCTTCTGATTTAATAGCCCGACTCCCTAACCGCTCAGCCATCTGACCCCCACCTACTTCAATTTATCCACATATAATCCACATGTATGCTCCAGAACCCAATCCGATCCACCGATGTTGTGGTGGCCAAGAAATTAAGAATAGGCCATTAGTTGTGTAGCACTGTCTACAATGTGTTATTTTATACAAAATCGGGGAGTCAATAATTATATATTTTGTAATTGTCCTATTGCAGTTAAACCAGAAAGTGACCGTCAGGAGTCAGTTGGCCAGGAGTTACCGCAGCCGGATAAGTGCAAATATTGCGAAGCAGCATTCGCAAATCCTGCCGGTCTAAGAAGGCATAACCGCAAGCGTCATGCTAGAAGCACAGAGCCTGTTTTTTGTGTTGATGTGCAGAAAGCCCTTTTTTTCACAGCGAAAAACATGAGAGGGCAAAGAGTGCCAATATACATATGTAAATCCACCACATCGCAAACCATAGGCTGTGAGGTAGATGATTGTAGAGACTTCAGGGCCATGGCAAATATAAGTGGAAAACCAGGTGTTGAATGTAAACACCTTCGCAGAGTCCAGTTGGCATCCCCTTATTAAAAAAACTGCTCCTTTACAAATGTCCTCAGTGCATTCAATGGTGGACAAAGGCTTGATTTCAAAGGGAAAAGAAAAGGAATGCACAGACGTGCATGAACGAGCAGCAAAAGAAGAAGCATTCCCAGTTTACCCCGTATTTTAAGAGGAGCATGGCTATTCAGGACGTTATGTCTACTTTTCGGTTTTCACTGGCACGGTGGAATCCTGGAGTTGTTTTGGCAGAACACGTGTGTCCTTTGACAAGGTCAAGGGAAAATGGTTCTGTCTGTGCAGCAGTGCGAAAAAAGTTAATCACTGCACCCATATATATATGGACATGTGGTGGCTCTTCCAGGAGAAACACGAGCTTCTAGTCGAAGAGAGACACACCAGCAGTAGTGAAAGTGAAGAAAAAGAAAATGTGTCTGGCCAGTCCATAGACATATTGTCTGAAAATCAGATTCAGTTGATGACAGATTACCTCTGGGAACATAAAAGGATCCCTGAAATCCTGCCACCTGATTTAAAGCGGGAATCAAAAGATGTCCCAGAGATGTTTCAGCCAAACGAGACAATTTGTCCATACTGTCCAGGGCCAACACCTCCTGAACTATCAGAACCTAGAGTGGTAACCACCAATGCCTCAGTGTATGGATTGCTTTTAGTTCAGAGAGGTCAGTTTAAGAGTATTTTCCATGTCAACATCTCAGAGGTAAAGTTAAGGCCAAAGTTTAATTTATGTTTATTGCCAATATCTGAACTCTTTTTCTACTTTTTATTCAGGAGTCAAAGTTGCAGTGAAAACCTGCCCACTATGCAAAGCACAGGTTTGATTTCAAGAATATACCTCGGCCTACCACAATTTCAACAACAGAATTCTGCTGAGTATCCCGCTGTGTTCAATGCTTACCACAGCAATTAAGGTATGTCAGATCATATACCTACTGTGTCATGGTTACATCCATTATGGTAATATAGCATGGTTACATATTAAGAGAAATGTCCAAAATTAGAACAACACGACGATTGGCCGGTTCCTGTCGATAACGGAAGATCACCTGGAAACTAGGATCCATCACAACACTGTCAGAAAGGCCTAATTTGCAGGTCTTTTCAACTGACACTTTCTAATACTTGAAATGCTTTTTATGTTTGATTATAGGAACAAGATCAAAAAAAACATTTTGCAGTGAGCTGACCTACTCAGGATTTGCACAGAGGGTTTTATCTGATTGTCCCCAGGTCAAAATTGAGTCTGACAGACCGCTACCGGCTGCACATCTCTGCTGCCGATCTTCTCTTTGTGCTGACGCTTCCGTTCTGGGCAGCGGATGCCGCCCTGACGGACTGGCGTTTCGGATTAGGCACCTGTGTGGCCGTGCACGTCATCTACACGGTGAACCTGTATGGGAGTGTGCTCATCCTGGCCTTCATCAGTCTGGACCGCTACCTAGCCGCGGTCAAAGCAACAGACGCGCACACCTCACACACGAGACAGCTACTGGCACAGAGACTGGTGTTTGTAGGTGAGCTACGTCTCTAGCCTCATCCCTTATCTCTCTCTCACGACGTGCCCATGCTTCAGATGTACAGAGGTACATCTTCACTTGTATTCTCCATCTCCTGATCTAACCACCGAATCTCCTCTTTGTCTCCCCTCACCCCCTCTCCTTTTCCAGGAACCTGGCCGCCTGCGGCTCTCTTGGCAGTGTCAGACATAGTGTTTGCCAGGACTTGGGAAGCAGGAGATGGGACGATTGTGTGCCAGCGCTTATACCCAGCTGACAACGCTCCTCTCTGGGTGTCAGTGTTCCACCTGCAGCTGGTGTTGGTGGGCTTGGTGGTACCGGGCCTAGTTTTGCTGGCGTGTTACTGTGTCATCGTGTCCAGGCTGACCCGCAGCGGGCAATATCACAGGTTCACGTGACAATAGAAGCATTTGTGGACCCCCATGTTTTTTCTTTTTTCCAATTTCACATAAAGACCCGAAAGAAAAGTTGAGCCTCCCACTCCCAAGGGGTTCTTCCAGTTTTTTTCTTAATGACTTTTCCTGGGAGTTTTTCCTTGTCTTCCTTGAGGGTTTAGCTTGGCTGAGGGGCAGTTGTGTGAGCATATGTGAGAAGCCTTCTCATCAGTGTATCATTCTACGCTCAATAAGGAGGATCAATGTACATTATGAAAGTAATCCAGAGTCATCCAATGATGTTTGTGTATGCAGGTGCATAATGGAAAATTATATAAACAATTGGAAAATATACTCGTTTAATTCATATTCTTTCTTACAGAGCATGTTTGATTTAGTTTACCCCTGACACATTAACATAAACATGTACTAACATGTACTTAAGAGACACTGTGTTCTCAGCTCACCCCTGTACTCCCTGTACACACATGTTGGTGTGGCAACACATAGCTCCAGTACCATCGTTAAATTTGCTGATGATACGACAGTGGTAGGTCTGATCACCGACGACAATGAATCCACCTACAGAGAGGAGGTGCACACACTGACACGCTGGTGTCAGGAGCACATCCTCTCCCTTAACACCAGTAAGACCAAGGAGCTTGCCGTGGACTTCAGGAGAAAAGACAGAGAACACGGACCCATCACCATCGATGGTGCATTGGTGGAGAGCATCAACATCTTCAAGTTCCTTGCTGTCCACGTTCATGAGGAACATGGGGGGTCAGATGGCTGAGCAGTTAGGGAATCGGGCTTTTAATCAGAAGGTTGCCGGTTCGATTCCCGGTCGTGCTATTTGACGTTGTGTCCTTGGACAAGGCACCTACTTGCCTCGGGGGAATGTCCCTGTACTTACTGTAAGTCGCTCTGGATAAGAGCGTCTGCTAAATGACTAAATGTAAATGTAACTCACAAGGTCCGTTCACACCGAGGCCATTGTGAAGAAGGCACACCAGCGCCTCTTCTTCCTGAGACGGCGGAGGAATGAATCGTCACATCTTCACACGGTTCTACACCAGCACTGTGGAGAGCATCCTGACTGGCTGCATCACTACCTGGTACGGCAACAGCTCTGCCCTCAACTACAAAGCCCTGCAAAGGGCTGTGCGAACTGCCATTGTGACACATCAATGTAGGGGGTTTCATTATTGGCCAAACAACCACAACTATTCCCTTATGGTTTAAAGGAAGAGGGGAAACTGAACAGTGTATTAACATTAACCTAATGATGCCAATACCAATGGCATTATAGTTATTTGAGTTTATGGGTTCAATTAGAGCAAGAATGGTCAGCGGGTCCTTTCAAATACGGCTCCTGCCTTAATTTAATATCTTTGTCGTCCAATCGCCGATTTTATTTCTGCAAAACTGCTAGATATTCATGACAATATAAGCTAAAAGCACATCTAATTGATTAAGGGGTTACTTGGGTGAATAATACATGTATCGTCATCCATCTTTAGCCTAAGCAGAGCCAGAGGGGCTCCATGGGAGATATTCTACAGTGTTAGATTTACTGCTTCAAATTGAAAACTGAGACGATATTTCGAGTAAAGGCTTAGGAGTAAAGGTTTCTTAATATGTGTTGTCGATACAGTCAATTAAAAGTCGAAACATTTTACTTACAAAGCATTTGTTTGTAGGAGTAACGGTAAAGCCAGATGTGAGGAAGGAGGAGTAGGACAAGCAAGAGCTGAGGAGAAGGTCTCAGGAGATGAAGAATCCACAGAGCAATGCTTCACAATTCCCTTTATACCCAAGAACAACCAATTAGACCACATCTTGACCCTTACTTATCAACATATGACTAGCAATGCTACAGTACCTTACACAATGAGCCAGGGACAAACACAAGCGTCTCCGGCCTTACATCATTGGATGTGAACTTCCCTCCCATCAGGACATCTATACCAGGCGGTGTGTGGAAAAAGTTTGGAGGATCATAAGAGACTCCAGCCACCCGAGCCATGGGCTTCTGTCACTGCAGAAATAGTATAGCATCAGGTTGGCGGTATCGCAGCATCAGGACCCGCACCAGCCGATTACATGACCGGTCTCCCAGCATGCGCAACCCGCCCTCTTCAGAGGATTCAGAACGCAGCGGCCCGCCTGGTCTTCAATCTACCCAGACGCTCCCATGTTACCCCGCTCCTCATCTCCCTCCACTGGCTTCCCATCATGGCCCGTATCAGATTCAAGACCCTGGTACTGATCTTCCAAGCAGTGAACGGGACTGCTCCCGACTACATCAAGTCTCTCCTCCAGCCTTACACCCCCACCCGCCACCTACGGTCGTCTTCTGACAACCGTCTGGTGGTCCCACCTCTCAAGAGCGCCCGCTCCCAACCCAAGCTCTTCTCCTGTCTGGCCCCCCAATGGTGGAATCACCTCCTCACCTCCATCAGAGACACTGACTGTCTCCCCACCTTCAAGAAAAGGCTTAAGACACACTTGTTCCGGGAGTACAACGGTACTTAGGAATGATTTGCTGGACCTGATGTTAGCTTCCTTCAGGAACACAATGACTCTTACTGAGGGACTTGTTGCTCTTGTTGGTTAGTTGTAACTGATTTAACTTCTTGTACTCGCTGTGAATTATATGATATTATTGTTGCTTGCTTTTTTCTACAGGTACACTCTTGCACTTTTAAGGTTCATGTTGTTTCATTTGTAACTTGTTTAATTACATCCTCTTATGGTTCTCCCCATTGGCACTTATTTGCTTTTCACAATGTATGCTTCATGTTTGGCTACTCGCAATGTTTTGGGGCTATCTCGTTGTTATGATCAGTGACCTATGCTCTTTTGTAAAGCTCTCTCTTGGAAGTCGCTTTGGATAAAAGCGTCTGCTAAATGAATAAATGTAAATAACACTTTCTTCCTCCAAGCAATCAAACTTCTGAACTCTTGATCGCTCACGATACATACCTATATACTGTATATCTGCACCGTATTTATCAGCCTCAGGCTGAGTTCACATTCTATACTGCTCTAATAACATAGTGGCAAATGACTATAAACCGACAGCTACATGTCACCACGCCACTTTTGTTTATCTCCTGTATTTTGTACATTGTGTTGTGTAACAGATGTGTAACTTGCGTTAAGTGTAAATGATAATCTAAGGTAATTGTTATACTGCTATGTTGCCTGGAACGGCAGTATATGGTTGAGTGACAATAAAAGGATTTGATTTTGATGAAGATGGCCATCATTCTCACATGAACCCATAGTTAAGGTTTGCTCTTCATTAGTTTGTGATTAGCATGCATCATTAGTTCATATATAAGTGAGTATTAATGCAAGTTTTAATGCATGTAATGTTACTGTAAAGTGTTACCCGAAAAGGAGCACATTGTAAACACAACGGATTTCTTAGCAACCTATTGTGATGTCATACTGTAGAATTAGAACACAGTCAGGAAAGTCTGGTCAAATGAGTCAATCTTGTCAGTCACCTGCGATACACACCAGCGATATACTCCTGCATATTTACTACTGTTTGTATAGCTCTCGTCGTCCTGTTGCATTCTTGCACACTCCTATTGATTTCATATCAATATTCTACTTCAAAGATCCTTCCAAGGTATGCACTTTAATTGTATTGAAATATTTGTAAAGGGTCGATTCTACTCATTGAAGAAGTTGATGATTTTATAAATGTGATTGGAGAGTGGTGAACACATCCCTGTTGAGCTGTTTTGCTTGGTAAAGGTCAGCAGTATCCAAGTAACCTCCATATCCTCCTGGATCTAATCCATTTCCTGTGGTATCCATGTTCCCTCAGAGTGATCATGGACTCCATGTCCAACCACACTCTCCTCTGGGTGCAGTCCTACCTTGATGAGCAGGTAGGCTCAACACTCACCACACCATACAACTGGCCTGCACCTACAGTAGCCAATCAGATGAGGTGTGTGTCTCAGCTCAGAGGTTTCACCGCTAATAATTGGTCTGTCTCCAGCGCCAGCTCATCGGGGAGTTCCTGAGTCTTCAGAAGCAGGGGGGGATCCCCTCTGACATCAGTATCCACCTCATGAGGGGATGGATCCTGTCTAATGCCAGGACCGCCTTCCTGAACAGGTGGGTAGTCACACTGATCACCTTCACCACTTGGTAGAATGATTGACTATTACACTCACAAACAAACTCTCACACACACACACTGACACACAGTCATTCACACTCTCTCTCTCTCTCTTTCATACATCTTAACGTGCTGATAATAAATTCAGTGTGTTGTTTAGATTTCAGGAAATGGTGGAAGGGAACCCTCTCCACTTCATGGAGTTGGTGAGGAACAGATTACCTTTCATTAACTAACTGACTAACTAACCAACTGACAAGCTAACTAACTAACTACAGATATGAAGACACATTCAAAATAGTCATTTTCTCTTTGAAAATGAGCAATTCATGAGCAAAGTTGAAGTTGTATTGCTCATGCTGAAGCCAGCCTGCTCTTGTCCACACAGATGTGGAAGGTGAAGGCCTACCACAGGCTCAGAGAGCTTGAGCAGGGAGTTCTACGAGAGCTTCATACGCAGGCATGCGAGTCCTCTCCGTTCTCCAGCCAGGTAGAGTCACGTGCTTTAATCTCTGATACACTCTACTGCCATCACAGGTCTGTGGGCTTGTTTAGGTCTCAGTATGTAAGCTGATGCTTCATGTTTCTCCAGCTGCCAGCCTGCACCACTCTGATGAGTGGTGACACAGGGCACTTCACCCACACCACCCTCCAGAGGGCCCTCTCTGACATGGGCTCCAGGGTGAGGAGAGCAGAGACCCAGACCAGGAGGATGCCCAGGCAGGTCGTGGTGCACAGCCAGACCATCAAGCACATCATCTCCCAGGTGCTTCTCCAGGTCAACCACCAGGCCTTTCAGCAAGGGCTCTGTCCGCAGACAAGCTCTCTCGTCCTCGACACCCAGGAACGCCTCTGGTGCTTCCCCTGGGTCCAGGTGACCGAGGAGAAGCAGATGGCCAACACTCTCCTGCAGTCCTCTGCTGCCTACCAGGTGGCCAAGGCGGTCGTGGAGAGGCTGGAGCAGGTGTTAGCCCCAAGGCCTGTGCTGGCAAGAGCACTGGCTAGCGGCTCCAACATCTTGTCTCGCTACCTGGTTCATCTGGTGGCTCTGAGCATCGCCCAGCTGGTCCCCGATCAGCTGTCGGCCAACCAGGAGGAGAGACTGATCAGCCAGAGAGCGGCTGCCTCCCATCCTCTCCCTCCCAAGTTCCTCATCAGCAGAGAGCTGGTGGAGGACTTCCTGGTCAGCTTCCTCCTGAAGCTCCACCCTCTGAATGGCCGTGGTGTGAAGCAGCTGAGCCAGCAGGAACTGCTCGCCATGACCATCAGGATGACTGCTGTCACCCTGGCAACCCTGGAGAGAGTCCCCGGTGTCTCCGTGGACCAGAAGCTTCCTGCCCCCCTCTGCAACATGAGGCGCACCGTGCTTCAACTGCAGAGCGTCATGGTGGAGAAGTTTGGCACCGTCATCGAGGTCAAGAAACTGGTAGGTTTGAAAGACCCTGCCGTTCTGACCGCCGTCCCTCAGTGTGTCATGGAGGGAGTGCTGAGGCTGTACCAGTCCCTTGATGAGGCCGGCCCTGCTGGTGTCCCCGTCCCCTGTGGAGAGACCGCCAAGGCTGCGGAGGAATCCATGAAGGACAAGCTCTTCTGTCAGCATCTTCCTGAGGCACTGAAGAAGACCCTGTTCCAGCAGTACGGAACGTGGATTCGTCACACGGCGACGTTCCAGCAGGCCTTTCCCAAGATGACCGACCAGGATGTCATGGACTACCGGTGCAAGGTTCTGAAGCCACGCCTCTCCAACAGAGATGTGGTGTGGGTGGAACACAGGTACCTTGTTTGTGATGAGAAGGAGGAGGAGGAGGAGGAGGAGAGGAAGGTGCGTCCAGCCAGCACTCTGATGGAGAACCACCTAGCCGTGGACTGCAGCCTTGCTGCCTTTCATAGGCAGTTCCCCCTGGCTGACTTCTTTGAAGATGTCACACCTGACCAAGGTGACGTCTCCAAGGTTGACCGAGGTGTGGAGAAGCCTTCAGCTAAGGTAAGATAAGATCAACTTTTTTAGCCTTTGCTATTGAGAATATGGTCTATTCATGTAGATAAACCTCTTATTCTATTGTTTCAGTATATACATCAGATTGTCTTAGACGATGTACCGATACCTCTACAGGTTCGAGACCAGAAGTTGGCCATCAGAGCGGCCCGTCGCTTTGGGCCCCTCGTACCTCCAGCCCAACCATGGGCAGGGGATTGTCCTGAGGTTCTGCCAACCACACCAGAGAACCAATGGCTGAAGACCACACCCCTGGACCACAAAGAGAAGCCTATCATAGCCCTTGGCCAGAAGGCCGAGCCTCTGGTCCAGGTGTCAATAGTCAGAAAGGTTTGAACTGGTCTTTTGTACTCTGTACAGGATATCGTTTAATAAACTGCAAGTGCACAAGGAGGCAAAATAAGGCAAACATACCTTAAAGATTCCTTCCCCTTGCAGGTACTGACTGGTGTGTTTGAGCACCACTGTTGGCCCTGGCCCACAGCCGAACGCAAGGAGCAGCAGGACTTTCATGAAGAGCTGGTGGAGCACACTCACCTCCTGCTGCAGAGGGAGGCAGAGAGGTACAGACACAACCGTGTCTTCTTAAACACCCTGCGGCGTTTCACCCAACCAGAGGAGGAGACCACATTTTGCCGGGCAATAGCCTGGTCCATGAGAGAGGAAGCCTCCAGCTTCTTACCCACCATGAAGCTGAACAGAGCCAACCTGCTAAAGATTCCACAGCTAGCTGTAATCTTCTGCAGCATGGTCGCTGCCAAGCTGATGGCCAACTTGAAGCCCTCTGTCCACTTCGCTAGCGGCACCAAGAAGGGAGACGACACTCCCTACTGCATCAACCTCCCTGTCAAGAGAGAGGCCAGCTCAGACAGGCCCCAAACCAGGCTGGAGATACGTGTGGAGAAGCACAGGAGAGACACCCTGGAGGAACTCCGCACCCCTGTTGTGAAGGTAAGCTGACTGAGCAACACACACACAAACACACACACACTCTCAGACACATAGACACACACCCATACACACCTTGGGCTCGTTGTGTCTCTGGACAGGACCGTGAGTACTGGGGGAAGCGCCTCCACGACCTCTACACCGAGAACGGGGCCCTGCCCAAGGAGCTCCAGGAGCTGGGGAAGACGTTCGGCTACTCTCCTAAAGACCCCCGAAGGAAGAGGAAGAGCTGCACAGCCTGGCTATGCTGCTTGTTCAGGCGCAAGTAAAGGACATGATCTCCTATATCGGAGAAGAGTATCTACACTTGTAGTAGATCATTCTAAACACCATTGACATACACTGAAGATGCCTTTACTATGGCATGCCTTTACTATAGAGAATCTAATATTGAAGTGAATCTTCTACTTCCTAATCTGAAAATTCATCTCCTAATGAAGGAGATTGTCTCCTATTGGAGGAAAGTGTCTACAATTGTTGTAGATAAGATACTATAGAATCTCCAATGCACAATTTTTTTTCAATCTCTCTTTTCATATTCTGTTTGATTCAATAAAATATTATAATGTATGAGTGTAGCGTGACATTTTGGGTTGCTTCATGTGGAAATGGTGGTACATATTTATCTATAATTCACCCATACCAGTGAAATAATATACATTTACATTTAGTCATTTAGCAGACGCTCTTATCCAGAGCGACTTACAGTAAGTACAGGGACATTCCCCCGAGGCAAGTAGGGTGAAGTGCCTTGCCCAAGGACACAACCTCAGTTGACATGACCGGGAATCGAACTGGCAACCTTCAGATTAGAAGCCCGATTCCCTCACCGCTCAGCCACCTGATTCCCTATATACACTGACCTGTAGTGTGCTAGTATAGTGAGGCTACGCTGTCCTCTAGTACAGAACACTGACCTATAGTATGCTAGTACAATTGGGCTAAGGTGGGAGGTCTGTTATTATAGCTTAACAGAGTTGCTCCGCGCAGAGGTCAGACATAAAGACGTAAATTCCTCCCCTTGACCTGGAAAACAGGTTGGGAATCTTCCACTGAATCTGTATTTTCACAATTCATAGATTAGAAATGTGTCTTCACATAACGGTTGGTCTTCAAAGTAAAACAAGATTTATTCATGTAGAAGGTCTAGGCAACAAAAGACCGAAGCAACCTCATCATGTAGGATACGAAGAGGAAACAGACTGTGAATTCTAATTTGGTCAAACAGAATTTTACAGGAACACAAAGAAGAGTTATAAAATGATGATGGTGTCCAACTTGTTATGGCTTTGTGGAGTCCAGGGTGTACATCGCAGCAGGACCCTGGAGAGCTGGATATAGAGACTCCATACAATATCACAGGTTCACGTGACAATAGAAGCATTTGTGGACCCCCATGTTTTTTCATTTTTCCAATTTCACATAAAGACCCGAAAGAAAAGTTGAGCCTCCCACTCCCAAGGGGTTCTTCCAGTTTTTTTCTTAATGACTTTTCCTGGGAGTTTTTCCTTGTCTTCCTTGAGGGTTTAGCTTGGCTGAGGGGCAGTTGTGTGAGCATATGTGAGAAGCCTTCTCATCAGTGTATCATTCTACGCTCAATAAGGAGGATCAATGTACATTATGAAAGTAATCCAGAGTCATCCAATGATGTTTGTGTATGCAGGTGCATAATGGAAAATTATATAAACAATTGGAAAATATACTCGTTTAATTCATATTCTTTCTTACAGAGCATGTTTGATTTAGTTTACCCCTGACACATTAACATAAACATGTACTAACATGCAGGGGTGCAGATGGGATTTTTGAACTGGGGGGGACCAAGCTGTCAGCAAATGATTCCAACTCAATTAGTTATTTTGTGTAATGTTATATATATGTATATATACATATATACAGTACCAGTCAGACAGGCAATGTTTATTGCAGCTTCAGTATATGAAGCTGCAATAAACATTAGTATGTCAATCACGCACCAAAACTTCATGCCCTCTGCAAATGTTTTATTTAAACATTTGCTGATCTCAGCAGGATGTAAATTATTACAAATATTTACATTTACATGTATTCATTTAGCAGACGCTTTTATCCAAAGCGACTTCCAAGAGAGAGCTTTACAAAGTGCATAGGTCACTGATCATAACAACAAGATAGCCACAAAACATTGCGAGTAGCCAAAACATGAAGCACACATTGTAAACAACCAAAGTAAGTGCCAAAGGGAAGAACCATAAGAGCATGTAGTTAAACAAGTTACAATTAAACAACATGAACCGCTATACGTGCAAGTGTACCTGTGGAAAAAACAAGCAACAATAATAAAAACAATATATCACAGCGAGTACAATTTTTTTTAATCAGTTACCACTAACCACAAGAGCAACAAGTCTCTGAGCAAGAGTCATTGTGATCCTTGAGGAAACAAACATCGGGTCAAGGGAACCATTCCTAAGTACCGTTGTACTCCCGGAACAAGTGCGTCTTGAGCCTTTTCTTGAAGGTGGAGAGACAGTCAGTGTCTCTGATGGAGGTGGGGAGTTGATTCCACCACTGGGGGGCCAGACAGGAGAAGAGCTTGTGTTGGGACCGGGCGGTCTTGAGCGGTGGGACCACCAGGCGGTTGTCTGAAGAAGACCGTAGGTGACGGGTGGGGGTGTAAGGCTGCAGGAGAGACTTGATGTAGACGGGTGCAGTCCCGTTCACTGCTCGGAAGGTCAATACCAGGGTCTTGAATCTGATACGGGCCATGATAGGTAGCCAGTGGAGAGAGATGAGGAGCGGGGTAACATGGGAGCGTCTGGGTAGATTGTAGACCAGGCGGGCCGCTGCGTTCTGAATCCTCTGAAGAGGGCGGGTTGCACATGCTGGGAGACCAGCGAGCAGCGAGTTAATAATATAACAATGTGTATGTAAACGGTATAAAGTATAAACACTTAAACAATAGATTTACATAAATAAAATAAGTATAGCCTTCATAGCATGAAATGTGAAATGAAATGTACACTTTAAATATTCGGAATTCCCTCTGCAAGTATGACTTTTCTTTGTAATTGTTTTTTTCAATAATAAACCAAATTTATTTTACAAAAAGAATTCCCTCTGCAGCCAAACAAATTTACCCTCTAGAGGCAGACTCAATAGGTCCCAAAAATATTTCTCCTCCTTTCATTTCCCTGAAGATATTGCTGGGCTGTCTGTCTGTCTTGTCTGTCCAGTTTGTCAAGTCTGTCTTGGTGAATATGGCACACAGCAATGCCATTGAGCCTTTTTTGTGTCGTGGTTGATCGCAACCAATAGGTTAATGAAAGGGAGCGAGCCAAACATTTCAATTTTAACCAGCCAAACGAACGGGGCTACTAACGTCATCTCCATGACAAACAGGAAGACGCCAAGCCTAAAAGCACAAACGCCGGCTCCAAAAATACTTTAAATAAGCATAATACACTTTGCTTATTTAAGCAAAGTGTATTGCGTTACACACGCTAATACAAGCTAACATCGCTAACATTGCCTAATCAGCTGTGCAGTTATGAACTGATGCTTGTCTCCTTACGTAGGGAGAGTGGTGGGGACGGATCGGGGTCACTAGGAATTTGGGAGGGACATGTCCCCCCCGTCCCCAGTGCCATCTGCACGCATGCTAACATGTACTTAAGAGACACTGTGTTCTCAGCCCACCCCTGTACTCCCTGTACACACATGTTGGTGTGGCAACACATAGCTCCAGTACCATCGTTAAATTTGCTGATGATACGACAGTGGTAGGTCTGATCACCGACGACAATGAATCCACCTACAGAGAGGAGGTGCACACACTGACACGCTGGTGTCAGGAGCACATCCTCTCCCTCAACACCAGTAAGACCAAAGAGCTTGCCGTGGACTTCAGGAAAAAAAGACAGAGAACACGGACCCATCAATGGTGCATCGGTGGATATCATCAACATCTTCAAGTTCCTTTCTGTCCACGTCCATGAGGAACATGGGGGGTCAGATGACTGAGCAGTTAGGGAATCGGGCTTTTAATCAAAAGGTTGCCGGTTCAATTCCCGGTCGTGCAAAATGACGTTGTTCCCTGGGCAAGGCACCTACTTGCCTCGGGGGAATGTCCCTGTACTTACTGTAAGTCGCTCTGGATAAGAGCGTCTGCTAAATGACTAAATGTAAATGTAACTCACAAGGTCCGTTCACACCGAGGCCATTGTGAAGAAGGCACACCAGCGCCTCTTCTTCCTGAGACGGCGGAGGAATGAATCGTCACATCTTCACACGGTTCTACACCAGCACTGTGGAGAGCATCCTGACTGGCTGCATCACTACCTGGTACGGCAACAGCTCTGCCCTCAACTACAAAGCCCTGCAAAGGGTTGTGCGAACTGCCATTGTGACACATCAATGTAGGGGGTTTCATTATTGGCCAAACAACCACAACTATTCCCTTATGGTTTAACCCTTTTGCTACCTCGGGGTCGTTTTGACCCACAGCTATGTTGTGACAACTTTTCATGATAAAAAAACAAAGTGAAACATTTTCTTTATCCTTCGCGCTGTCTCAGGTTCGTTGTGACCCACAGCTATGTTGTCTGCGTTGTCTATTACATCACGCTCGCGCTGTCTCCGGGTCCTTGTGACCCCCCTGCGGTGTCCGCGTTGTGTATTACAACACCGCCACTAATGTGGCAATGTAATAATGTGTTTTGCTCCTTGTATATTATAAAATAAGGAGGAGGAGGAGGAGGAAGCATATGTAATGGTGATAGACGCTGAAATCGATGTAAGGATATGCTGGAGTTTGGTAATCAATTGCTTTGACCTTTAGCTAAAGTAAATAAGATCAAAATGTAAATATGTTAAAGGAAGATAATTTGTGTTCAAAAAGCTAAATGTAATTTACCTATAAGATTTGATGCATTTGAAATTACATTTTTGCAATCTTTCTTAATTTCCTAAGGTTTCCATTTGTTTTCTGTTTTGTATCAGTTTGATTGCTAATGCCTCGTTCTGCCTGTAGGATAGTCAGCGTGTAGCTTACGTTCGTCCATTGCGACATTGGACTTGACCAAGCTACATCGTGTCCGTTGTCTGTTTTCTATAATTCCCCTTGGCAGGTATGAACGGAGGTTGGGATGTGTTTTGACTTGTCTGTTTGATACTGAAATGAATATGCACCGTGAATTGTTGGTTGGTGTCACAGTTTAAGTATTTTAATTGGTCAGACATGAAAAGTTAAGTTGTATTTTAGCCTACTTGCTAGCTAAGTCGCGTGAAGCTGTGTTGAACGGAGGTACGGTTGTCACGTTCCCGAAACATCTGTTTCACTCATTTCATGTTGGTATCAAGTAATGCTTTCGTTAGATGTAATATTTCAAGTTGAAATGCATAAAAATCCATTGCAACATTGGACTTGACCAAGCTACATCGTGTCCGTTGTCTGTTTTCTATCATTCCCCTTTGCAGGGGCGCAACACATACACCTGGTCCAAGCCACTAGTCTGAAACCTAGTTTCATTCTCAATATAATGTTTCAGTGCTTTTGACATGCGTTTGTTCAGAAACCATCATGAGTCAAAGTTGAGTCATAGTTGGTGTGTGATAATGATGATGATGACCGGTGAGGGAATCGGGCTAGTAATCCGAAGGTTGCCAGTTCGATTCCCGGTCATGCCAACTGACTGTGTCCTTGGGCAAGGCACTTCACCCTACTTGCCTCGGGGGGAATGTCCCTGTACTTACTGTAAGTCGCTCTGGATAAGAGCGCCTGCTAAATGGAAATGTACATCCAAGACTACCAGCACTAACTGGGAGGGAGGGGTGAACGCCTCCAAAATAATTGAAACTAACACACACACAGACAACTGAGAGACAGGAAGAGTAAGACATAAAGTAAGAAACTTTCATTTCGAAATTTTATTGTATATAAAAACTTCAAACAACATCAGTGACCCACAAACCCTATTTACAGAAAAGTTTATCTTTCAGACAAGGGACAAAGTCATGGATCTGGGCCCCGTTCGTCGTAAGGGTTGAAGCTAAATTAATCAATTGTCCCTTTAGCCCGTTAACATTAGCGAGATGAGTGAGAATAGCAAATATCGGTTCGTCAACGGCTGATCCGCATCCAAATCATGTGGTTAATTTCAATCAGGCTAAACTTATCAGGGAAATTGCACGTGCACGTCCCACTTCAAAAGGCAGGAAAGGTCGATCACCAAAACCGTGATTTTCTAACGGTATGATGGCGGAAAATACGAGAGAGCGGTGATAGGCTATTCTCGCCATCCGAGCAAACTATTATAATGAGTCTCTATAAGACAATAAGCATATATTATCATGGCTAAGTCGAACACCGCCACCGCTGCCAGAGCAAGAGAAGCAGCTTGGCAAAAAAATGCCAATAAGCAAAATGCGAAAGTTTTGGGGAAATGTATAGGCTCATTTTAAGTGCCTCATTACCCCAATCAATCAGATCACATTTCTTTAAATGTGCCTGCTGGTATAGGCTTAATGGAAATTAATAATCGAATGAGATCTTGCTAGCGAAAATAATGATCTCAACTCTTCTCAGAATAAGTAGGCTAGATAAAAACAAGACCAAAGAGTATCTAATTGATACGAATTCATAGACAATTATGAGGATATACTGCGCTTATATCATGTAGGCCTACTATATATGTGCATGTAGGCCTATGTGTAAATCCCTCTTTGATTTAATTGACAGGGACATGGCCAGGGAATATGATGAATTGATTCATCAGCTGGTTAAGCGCCAAGTACACTTTTCTTACAGCAACGCATGCTGCGGCTTTGCCAATGTTTTCTGCATCGCCTATACTGTATAAAAATGTAGCCTATAGCCTACCTGACGCAAAAAACCTCAAGGCTATGCAGTCTGAAGAACAGTTAAAGTTTCAAGTAGCTTTATTGTCAATTTCTTCACATGTCAAGACATAAAAAGGAATCGATATGACGTTTCCCACTCTCCCACAGTGAAACATGTAAAAAGCACAGGCACAACAGATAAGACAAGACATTTCGTAAAACATAGCGTTACATATTCACATACAGCAGCATAACCTCATAATAAAGCATAAAGCTTGCTGCGGCGTGTGATATTTGCAATGTACGGCCCGAGAAGGTCTTGCAAATAAATGAGTCCTTGCTGGCTGAATCGATATCGCTCAAACAAGAACTCATCCGTGTGAAATAAAGGATCTTGGCAATCGCGAAGAACTCTATTGGTATGGAAAGCTAATCGAACTAAAATATAGCTCCTTGGTCAACTGGGTCTCTCAAAAAGGGAGCTGCCATATTATTTTCCGGGGGTGTGGCAAGCTTATCCAGCTACACTTACGTTAGACTGCTCTGGAGCAGGTTAGTGCTAATTGATATGTTACTATGGTGATTTATCGAAAGTTGCTTCCACGAACCAAAAAGAGGGGCGTTTTTTATCTTAGCCTGAAAATTAGCTCGCTAAACTGCTTAGCGAGCTACGACGAATACCCCCCAGCAGACTACCCTCTTCTCATATATAGGACAAAGCATTTACACCCTCATCCAACCCACACCTACATCCACACCAGTGGCGGCTGCTGGTCTTTCAAAGAGGGGAAGCTCATTTTCGGCCTACATCCAACATTTTTTTTATTGAGTTCACTGGCTACTTCACCCCTACGACACTAGCCTAGCCTACTGAATGAATGAATGAATGAATGAAGAGGAAATGTGGAAATTAGGTTAAACTGAAACGTGGTGTATAATTGTATGAAATGTATGATGAAAATTGTTTCTGTGAACAAGGCAGACTTCATCCCAGCGTTTGCATCTCATGCTTCTCTTCATGCCCTTGCGCTGACAGAGACATGGATCCGCCCTGAGAACACTGCAACTCCAGCTGCTCTCTCCGTCAACCACTCCTTCACTCACTCACCCCGCTCAACCGGGCGGGGTGGTGGGACAGGGTTGCTTCTTTCACCACATATTAAATACACATCCACACCACTCCCTGTTACTGCCAAATCATTTGAACACCATTATGCGATGCTAACTGATCCTATCAAAGCATGCTTAATTGTTCTTTATCGCCCACCAGGCCCGCTAGCCGACTTTGTGGAGGAGCTGGACATGCTCCTCAGCGTCCTCCCGGATGATGGAACCCCCCTGATAGTCCTTGGGGACTTCAACATCCACCTCCAAGGAACTCAGGCCGTCGACTTCTTGTCTCTCCTGACCTCTTTCGACCTGACGCTGCTGAGCACACCGGCGACCCACAAGGCAGGCAAACAGCTAGACCTCATCCTGACACGTAACTGTATCACTGACTTAACCTCTGTAACCCCACTGCATATTTCTGATCACTACTTTATCCAATTCTCTATCTCTCTCCCTCCAACTCCTTCTACCTCCCCTCCCCTTGTAACTTTCCGGCGCAACCTCCGCTCCCTATCCCCCTCCCATTTCTCCTCTATTGTAACATCCTCCCTCCCCCCCATTGACGAGTTCTCGTCCCACCCCACTAACACTGCCACCGACACCTTGTTAACCACTTTAACTGCATCACTTGACTCTCTCTGTCCCCTGTCAACCAGGCCTGCACGATCTTCTCCCTCCTGCCCGTGGCTTACGGATGTTATTCGTGAAGAACGGTCCACCCTTCGGGCAGCCGAGAGGAGATGGCGCAAGTCCAAAGGCGGTCTGGACCTTGATAAGTATCACTCCCTCCTCAAATCCTTCTCTTCTCACATAACTGGTGCTAAAACCCTCTACTTTCTGAACAAAATTAACTCTGCTTCAAACCCCCACAAACTTTTCTCTACCTTCTCCACCCTTCTTAACCCACCTCCCCCACCCCCTCCCTCCACCCTGACAGCAGACGACTTCTCCTCCTTCTTTGAGAAAAAAGTCGCCGACATTAGCAGTCGGTTCCCTAAACCCACCTTTCCTACCCTCTCACCCTCCATGACTGACCCAACTAAATGTCTAAACTCTTTTTCTCCCCTGTCTGAGGCAGAGATCTCTGACCTCATTCTCTCTCATCGCCCCACCTCCTGTCCCCTTGATCCTATACCCTCCCCTCTCTTTCAAACCATCTCCCCCTTCATCATAACTTTTCTTCTCCATGTCCTAAACTCCTCTCTCACCTCTGGCACCTTCCCCTCTGCCTTCAAACAGGCTAGAGTTACCCCTCTACTCAAAAAACCCTCCCTTAACCCTGCCGTTCTCCAGAACTACAGACCGGTATCACTGTTACCCTTCCTTTCAAAAACAATTGAACGTGCTGTATCTAACCAACTGTCTAACTTTCTCTCTCAGAACAACCTGCTTGACCCCAACCAATCGGGCTTCAAGACTGGCCACTCCACAGAGACTGCCCTCCTTTCAGTCACCACTGCCCTCCAGTCTGCCAGAGCGGCTTCCAGGTCATCCGTTATCATTCTGCTGGACCTTTCTGCAGCGTTTGATACGGTTAACCACCAGATCCTGCTCGCCAGACTTTCTGAGATGGGCATCACTGGCACTGCACTCCAGTGGATCTCATCCTACCTGTCGGGAAGATCCTACCAGGTTTCCTGGGGAGGCAAACTGTCAGGCCCTCGCCAGCTCTCCACTGGTGTCCCACAGGGCTCCGTCCTTGGACCCCTCCTCTTCTCTCTGTACACCACCTCACTTGGACCAATCATCACCTCCCATGGCTTCTCCTACCACTGCTACGCTGACGACACGCAGCTGTACCTGTCGTTCCCCCCGACCGATCCGGGGATCTCAGCTAGGATTGAGGCCTGCCTCGCAGACATCTCCGCCTGGATGACCGAGCACCACCTCCAGCTGAACCTCGCCAAAACAGAACTTCTCATCATCCCGGCTAAACCCTCCATCTCCCACGATCTCTCAATCACTCTGGGATCTGCGACGGTGACCCCTTCATCCTCTGCCAGGAACCTTGGGGTTACCATGGACGACGAGCTCTCCCTCACGGCCCACATTGCTGCGGTCTCCCGGTCGTGTAGATTCACCCTCTACAACATCCGGAAGATCAGGAGATACCTGTCTGAGCACTCCACCCAGCTGCTAGTCCAAGCACTCGTCCTCTCCAAGTTGGACTATTGCAACTCGCTGCTCGCTGGTCTCCCAGCATGTGCAACCCGCCCTCTTCAGAGGATTCAGAACGCGGCGGCCCGCCTGGTCTACAATCTACCCAGACGCTCCCATGTTACCCCGCTCCTCATCTCTCTCCACTGGCTACCTATCATGGCCCGTATCAGATTCAAGACCCTGGTATTGACCTTCCGAGCAGTGAACGGGACTGCACCCGTCTACATCAAGTCTCTCCTGCAGCCTTACACCCCCACCCGCCACCTACGGTCTTCTTCAGACAACCGCCTGGTGGTCCCACCGCTCAAGACCGCCCGGTCCCAACACAAGCTCTTCTCCTGTCTGGCCCCCCAGTGGTGGAATCAACTCCCCACCTCCATCAGAGACACTGACTGTCTCTCCACCTTCAAGAAAAGGCTCAAGACGCACTTGTTCCGGGAGTACAACGGTACTTAGGAACGGTTCGCTTGACCCGATGTTAGTTTCCTCAAGGATCACAATGACTCTTGCTTAGAGACTTGCTTAGAGTTGCTCTTGTGGTTAGTGGTAACTGATTTAAATTTTTGGTTCTCGCTGTGATATATTGTTTTATTACTGTTGCTTGCTTTTTTCCACAGGTACACTTGCACTTATAGCTGTTCATGTGTTTTGGTTGTGACTTGTTTAACTACATGCTCTTATGGTTCTTCCCTTTGGCACTTACTTTGGTTGTTCACAATGTGTGCTTCATGTTTTGGCTACTCGCGATGTTTTTTGGCTATCTTGTTGTTATGATCAGTGACCTATGCACTTTGTAAAGCTCTCTCTTGGAAGTCGCTTTGGATAAAAGCGTCTGCTAAATGAATAAATGTGAATAAATGTAAAATTGGTTAGCAATTTCGCCAAGCAAATACCAAGAAATAGGTTGCTGCAGTTTGTCTTTCAACTACAGTTGCAAAATCCGCAATCCACTGAGCTTGAATAGCTTCCGAGGCGGGACATAATCTCAGCATTCATCCAATGACCGTATAGTTTCGAAGCACTGAAAAAAACTGTTAAAAGCAGCCCCATTGAAGTCCATGGAAGCTGAGCTTCAACAGGGAAATGCACTGTGACGCTACAGGAATGTATGAGAAGGAAATCAGTCAGTCGACATGCTAATATATGTAGCTGATTCTGAAAGAACTCGCCTTCGATATGAACGTGTTCTAACGCATAAAATGTTAACACAATAGTAAATATTTGACCATTAATTGGTTGAAATTTTAGGGGACGCTGAGCTTCCCTTGCAGTCTTAAAGAAATCGCCACTGATCCACACCCATATTCTGTTAGCTGGAGTGTAGACTAAATGACTCAGACTCTGTGGTAGTAGAGGTTCCTGGGCGTCTAGGAGGTGGAATCTTCAGACTGGAGACGAGGCGACCGAGTGTTGAGTCCTCCCGTCTGGTGGACCTCTTGAAGTCCGCCCCCAGGAAGGCATACAGCAGCGGGTTTAGACAGCAGTGGGAAAATGCCATCGGTTCAGCCACCGCCAGCCACACACCCAGCACCACCTCCAGACTGCAGCCCCTGGGAAGGACCTCTAGGCGCATGAGGGCATCCACAGTGATGCCAGCACCATACGGGAGCCAACACAGGAAGAAGCAGAGGACCAACGCCACAGTGGTCCTGACAGCTCTGCGCTTCTGTCTCTGCCCCTGCAGAGGCCCGCTGCGGGTCAGCCTGGACACGATGACACAGTAACACGCCAGCAAAACTAGGCCCGGTACCACCAAGCCCACCAACACCAGCTGCAGGTGGAACACTGACACCCAGAGAGGAGCGTTGTCAGCTGGGTATAAGCGCTGGCACACAATCGTCCCATCTCCTGCTTCCCAAGTCCTGGCAAACACTATGTCTGACACTGCCAAGAGAGCCGCAGGCGGCCAGGCTCCTGGAAAAGGAGAGGGGGTGAGGGGAGACAAAGAGGAGATTCGGTGGTTAGACCAGGAGATGGAGAATACAAGTGAAGATGTACCTCTGTACATCTGAAGCATGGGCACGTCGTGAGAGAGAGATAAGGGATGAGGCTAGAGACGTAGCTCACCTACAAACACCAGTCTCTGTGCCAGTAGCTGTCTCGTGTGTGAGGTGTGCGCGTCTGTTGCTTTGACCGCGGCTAGGTAGCGGTCCAGACTGATGAAGGCCAGGATGAGCACACTCCCATACAGGTTCACCGTGTAGATGACGTGCACGGCCACACAGGTGCCTAATCCGAAACGCCAGTCCGTCAGGGCGGCATCCGCTGCCCAGAACGGAAGCGTCAGCACAAAGAGAAGATCGGCAGCAGAGATGTGCAGCCGGTAGCGGTCTGTCAGACTCAATTTTGACCTGGGGACAATCAGATAAAACCCTCTGTGCAAATCCTGAGTAGGTCAGCTCACTGCAAAATGTTTTTTTTGATCTTGTTCCTATAATCAAACATAAAAAGCATTTCAAGTATTAGAAAGTGTCAGTTGAAAAGACCTGCAAATTAGGCCTTTCTGACAGTGTTGTGATGGATCCTAGTTTCCAGGTGATCTTCCGTTATCGACAGGAACCGGCCAATCGTCATGTTGTTCTAATTTCGGACATTTCTCTTAATATGTAACCATGCTATATTACCATAATGGATGTAACCATGACACAGTAGGTATATGATCTGACATACCTTAATTGCTGTGGTAAGCATTGAACACAGCGGGATACTCAGCAGAATTCTGTTGTTGAAATTGTGGTAGGCCGAGGTATATTCTTGAAATCAAACCTGTGCTTTGCATAGTGGGCAGGTTTTCACTGCAACTTTGACTCCTGAATAAAAAGTTGAAAAAGAGTTCAGATATTGGCAATAAACATAAATTAAACTTTGGCCTTAACTTTACCTCTGAGATGTTGACATGGAAAATACTCTTAAACTGACCTCTCTGAACTAAAAGCAATCCATACACTGAGGCATTGGTGGTTACCACTCTAGGTTCTGATAGTTCAGGAGGTGTTGGCCCTGGACAGTATGGACAAATTGTCTCGTTTGGCTGAAACATCTCTGGGACATCTTTTGATTCCCGCTTTAAATCAGGTGGCAGGATTTCAGGGATCCTTTTATGTTCCCAGAGGTAATCTGTCATCACCTGAATCTGATTTTCAGACAATATGTCTATGGACTGGCCAGACACATTTTCTTTTTCTTCACTTTCACTACTGCTGGTGTGTCTCTCTTCGACTAGAAGCTCGTGTTTCTCCTGGAAGAGCCACCACATGTCCATATATATATATGGGTGCAGTGATTTACTTTTTTCGCACTGCTGCACAGACAGAACCATTTTCCCTTGACCTTGTCAAAGGACACACGTGTTCTGCCAAAACAACTCCAGGATTCCACCGTGCCAGTGAAAACCGAAAAGTAGACATAACGTCCTGAATAGCCATGCTCCTCTTAAAATACGGGGTAAACTGGGAATGCTCCTTCTTTTGCTGCTCATTCATGCACGTCTGTGCATTCCTTTTCTTTTCCCTTTGAAATCAAGCCTTTGTCCACCATTGAATGCACTGAGGACATTTGTAAAGGAGCTGTTTTTTTTATAAGGGGATGCCAACTGGACTCTGCGAAGGTGTTTACATTCAACACCTGGTTTTCCACTTATATTTGCCATGGCACACGGCATTTGCAAATGACGTTGTGTCCTTGGGCAAGGCACTTCACCCTACTTGCCTCGGGGAGAATGTCCCTGTACTTACTGTAAGTCGCTCTGGATAAGAGCCTCTGCTAAATGACTAAATGTAAAATGTAGGTAGATAAGTAAAAGTAAAGATAGGGACTACCTTGATCACCAGTTCTCTCACCAAGCAGACATCCTATAAGACAGTTGCCATTAAGTTTTTATTTAGCATGCAGGTACAGATGACTCAGATTTGTCAACAAATATTTTCCTGTAGGCAATAATGCATTAGGCAAATTACCATGTTTTTCAAGGTGGACTTCAACGTTTTTTTGTCTCGAAATCTCTTTCTCACACTTTGGACAGTGCCAATGGCTCCATTTGTAATCTGTTCCTTTTTCACAAAGGCAAGGAATCGTGAACTTCTCTGTTGAGAAATTGAGTAGGTTTTGGTTTTGCGTAGGTTGTTAACACAATGATTCATAACTGCTTTTTGGGGGATCTCCCACAGTCCACTAAGGTCAAACTAGGCTAAAAGGGGATTTAGTGTAACCACATTAAAATGAGGGAAGAAAATGAGAAGATAGGCTTACCTTTGCCACCATCTATAAAATACACAGCATACTTCATGTGCCTTTGCTGGAAATGTTGTTGAGACGCTGCTGTCAGAGTGCGACAGTACCTGCAGTCATCTTCCCCAACAGGCAAGTCGTCGGGTGAGCTGAATTCGAATATTGGCTTAGACCTTGAACACAACAAGAAAATGCAATTAGCAATGTGACACTGACTCACACCTGAACCAATAGTCTCTGCCCATCCAATGCCAAGGTGGTCTACAATGGAAAATAACTATTTCTGTATCTCCAAAGTTTCTTGATTCACTCACAGCACAATGGGGGTCCTATTTTAGGATATATTATTGAGTGGCCTGTTATGTTAGGCAGTGTATAGTAAATTATGACTTTCATTGTGAAGGAAGAAGTCGTGTGCAAAGTTTGTGGAGACAAAATATGTGTTCGACTTCATTAGAGGCTTGGTCACTGGAAGCAGGAAGATGTAATCGTTATTTGTTTGTATACTGCTTGTTTGTATACTGCTTGTTTGTATAATGCTTGTTTGTATAATTCTTGTTTGTATAGGCTACCAATCTTTCAACAATAAAAATAAAAACTGAGCCGTTTTTAACTCCTAACCGACTGCAAGCTGTATCTCTCGCCAGTCGTTTCATGCAGCCGCAGCCGATCCCTGCATTTGTGTGGATTTTTGGAACTTTCCTGACGCGCATTGATTCACAAATGCATTTTTTCAAAAAGATATTCTCTGCAGCCTATCAGATCGTCTCTTCAAATTTTAGCCAATCACATTAACGTGTCTATGTGGACTTAAACAACCTGCCATAATAACGGACAAAATGTCTCCTTCAGATCACGAGCAATGTCGTCTGGTAGCATGTAGGTGAAATATTGCTTGTTAATCTTATTAAACCGATTATCATACGTGATTGAATATTCTTGAGAATGGCAGGATCCATGTTTAGTAATTTTAAGCGTTTCCTAGGCTAACGTTTAGCAAGCTAGCTGTGATTGGCTAAAATTGGAAGAGACATCTGATAGGCTGCAGAGAATATCTTTTAGAAAAAATGCATTTGTGAATCTAAGCGCGTCAGGAAAGTTCCAAAAATCCACACACACAAATGCAGGGATTTGTAACTCGTGATCTCCGATTTGTAACTTGTGTTCTCCGATTTGTAACTCGTATTTGTCAGGTTGCAAACAAATGTAATGGGGTCATTTATTTGTGAATCGCGTTACATTTGTGAATCACGAAATACATTTGTGAATGGCGTTACATTTATTTGTGAATCATGAAATACATTTGTGAATCGTGTTACGTTTGTTTGTGAATTATGAAACTAATCTAACTCCATAGGAAAATGGCTGAATTGTGCAGCTAGCACCAACTTAACATACAAAATAGCTTTAAACTATCTTTTCCAAGTGTGATTTTGAAAATTAAAAAATACTGGATGATAAAACACATATCTAGGAAAAGTCAAGAAAGCAGGCTCCTGAAATTTTGTCGAGTGCAAATATTTTTTTCACTCTTCACTTCAATCATACGACCGGTGATCGACGCTTCTGATGTTAACCCAAATACATAGGCCTATACATTTAGTCATTTGGCAGACGCTCTTATCCAGAGCGACTTACAGTAAGTACAGGAAGCAAGTAGGGTGAAGTGCCTTGCCCAAGGACACAACGTCATTTGGCACGGCTGGGAATCGAACTGGCAACCTTCAGATTACTAGCCCGCTTCCCTCACCGCTCAGCCATCTGACTCCCTATACAATCGACTAATATACAGTTTGTGTTAAAAAAGATAGGCCTAATAGCAGACATTAGGCCTATGAGTGTCGAGCAGCAGTGGCAGTCTGCAGAGACAACGATAACAGGACAGCGGGGATTTGTGCTCTTACAAATAGCCACACTACTATCGACAAATATAGCCTACCATTTGCAGTAAAACAATGTCATACAGTCAAATAGCCTATCTAATTTGCCTATCTTTTGACCTTATTTCAAAACCAAATTGATTGTTAGAATCAGAAATCAGAAAATGTCAGCTTACCCGCCATTGATTGCACCAACACTAAAGTAAAATGTTGTATAACTGTAAGGGCCAACAGTGCTCTTGTTTAAACCAAGTAACTAGGAGGCACAGTGTCACAAGACAATAGGACCGATACGCTATGTGACTGTTGCAAGACAGTTAGAATAGCCTTCTTTAACATTATAGCCCTAGGCTATAACGTTTTCCTAAGATATAAGATGGATCTTTCTGAATTCTGTGTGTTTTGTTAAGTGGATACTGAAACAGTTGTAGCCTACTTTTTTATATTTACTTAAATATACATTTACATTTAGTAGACACTCTTATCCAGAGCGACTTACAGTAAGTACAGGGACATCCCCGAGGCAAGTAGGGTGAAGTGCCTTGCCCAAGGACGCAACGTCATTTTTGGGGAATGACGGGGGAATCAAATCGGCAACCTTCTGACTACTAGCCCGATTGCCTAACCGCTCAGCCACCTGACTCCCTCATATCCCTCCCAATATATAATTTTCTATGTTAAATTATTTGGCATTTATGTTTAATATACAATTAATAGACGCTTAAATTCAATTACTCTGAGTAAAATAAGTTTTTACTAAGTCAATACGTGTTACAAGTCTGCTTTACATTACAGTCACACCAACACAATGTCTAACTAAATGTACTACTTTGTATGGTAAGCTAAGTGTAGTAAGACGTCAAAAGTATGGTTTAGAGTCTGTTAGCAGCACAAACAGTTTAACTTATATTTCGAAAAATAAAAGTTTATAGCCTATTCTCCTATTCTAAAATGTTAAATACAAGTTTATAGCCTGTTCTCCCGTTCTAAAATGTCAGGCACTTGCATACCACTATCAACAGAACAGTAACTGTCATGTGCCAGTGTAAGGCGCTGTCACGTACCACTAGCTCCACTGGCACGTACCACTAGGTGCCAGTAGAGGCACTGGCACGTACCACTAGCTAATGTCACTTACCAGTGGAGGCACTTGATACTTACCACTCGCTCCACTGGCACGTACCACTAGCTACAGTACAGTACAGTTTCGGTTCTAAATGCTACTGTTTTGCCTTCGAGCACATGGCTACTCTGTTGACATCTTCAACCCCACTTCCTCCCAAAAAAACCTCATCAACTCATTTTCTTATTCTCATCAGTTCAATATGTAGGCTACATTTATACACACCATAGCCACATTACACGTATGGTAGTTTGTGATTTCAAATGATGACGCGTGAGTGCGTGAGCTGAAATTGGCCTTTATGGAACCGCTTTAGTCCCGCTTGACTAATTAAACTAATTCAAGTCAGGTTTGGGACTTTAAATTGAGCGGCCAATCACAGCTCACCGTTACGAATATTAAGAGCGGCGGCTACATTGAAATTTCTTTCAGAATTCATTTCGATACCTTCACGAAAGAGACTACGAGATAACGATTACCGTGAGTCCTACCTAATTCAATACTTTGTTTTAAAAAATATTATTTATCATGGTTAGCGAAAACGTCGTCTTTTGTAGCTGTAGCCTGAGTTTGAGCCGTTAAAGATGTTTCGATCTTTAGTTTGAAGCAACTGAAAATGTTCCGTGCAAGGTTTGTAGTCGCTAGCTGTGTAGTCTACCATAGAGACGTTGTAGCCCGCAAGTTCGAGCTTTGATTCAGAGAATCAAAGAGAAACATCACAACCGTTGTGCTTTGTTGAGAAAGCGATTTGGAGTTGAACTGTAGTCTCGGAATTTTGATTTGGGTCTCAAAAGTCTTGCAATTTGAGCAAGTGCGGGTCGCCCGTGAGCCCACATATAGTCTTCTTGGGCGGCGGCCATGCTCTGACGCGTCATACTGTAGTATTTTCCTACTTTCACAGTTCGGTCAATTCTACACCCAAAAACAGAAGGATGGCAATTTTGAGAAGATATAACGACTGTGAAGACAGTCAGATGGTGACATTTTTATGTAGGTTGCTGTAAAAACTTTGATTTGTTTGCTAGGCGAGAGCCCCGTCAGCCTCCATCGACGATTGCGGCAGCTGTTGTCGATCAGCGTCTGATAGTATTTTGCTAATTTCGTGCTTGGGTCAAATCTGCATCAAAAATCAAAAGGGGGGAATTGTTTTAAAGATATGACGATTGTGAAGACAACCAGAGGGTCTGAGTTTAATCTAGGTTGCTGTCAAACTCGTCATTTGTGTGCAAAGCGAGCGCCCCATTAGCTTGTTTTTCTAGTGCAGACTCGCGTCGCTCGGTCCCTTTAACAAGCGTGGGTGCTCACCTTGGGATCGGCGAGGGCAAAATATGACATTTTGATTGACAGCTAAAACAGGTTCACTGTGTTTTTGTCTCTTCTAGATGGAAAATCCAAATTTCCGAAAAAACCCCCAAGGGGGACCTGGTGCTCACGGCCACCCCGGAGGCCCTGAGCGTCCCCAAACCCCCGCCAGGAGCCCGAGTCCTGACGGAGGCGGAGGCCGAGGCGCGCGCCCACGTCGTCTCCCAGGGGGGAGACCCCGGTACGGCCCGGCTGGTGCTGAGCCAGCACCGGCTGCAGTTCGGGAA
Organism: Osmerus mordax; assembly: GCF_038355195.1. Taxonomy (NCBI): domain Eukaryota; kingdom Metazoa; phylum Chordata; class Actinopteri; order Osmeriformes; family Osmeridae; genus Osmerus; species Osmerus mordax. The sequence goes on along the minus strand of NC_090050.1, from coordinate 2,492,777 downwards.
GTACCGGGGTCGTTCCTTCAAGTGGCTGTTGGAGAACGACGTGGGCTACACCCTCCCGCTCCTCAACTCCCATCTGAGGGAGCGGGAGAGGACCAGCTCCCAGTCCGCCCTGATGTCCAACAAGGACGCCCTCTGTCGCTACGCGCACACCTTCCCTGAGCTTGTGGAAGCGCTCAAGTGAGTCCAAGTGTTGGTGTTCTTTGTCCGCACCCATATCTGAAACTAAACCTTGTCTTCTGCAGGTTCCACAAGGCGTGCGCCGCGGCGAGAGAGGGCGGTGAATCCCTTGTTGGCTTCGGGCGGTACGAGTTGGAGCTGGTCAAGGACCTGTACGACTCAAAGGAGAAGGGGAGAGTCGAGTAAGAGCGTTTGCTCCTAAACAAAACAACGCTTTGACTGTATTCGACACCAAGGTCTAACTCTGATGACCTTTTTCAGATTCGTCAACTGGCTGAGGAGACAGACGCCGCGGCCGGGGACTCAGATGGAGGCTGCCATCAACTACATCAAGGAGAGAGACGACCGGGCGCGGGCGGCCAGGCTGGGGTCCGCCACGGCCACGTCATCGGCCGTGGCCAGCACCAGCAGCGACCCCGGCCCCTCTGCCTTCCGGCCGCCCCCCCCGTTCCAGCCCAGGAAAAAGGGGTAGGACGTGTTGTCGTCTCCACGAACGGGCTTCTGACGTGCGCCTCCCCCTTCGTCCGTATTAAACTGTTGTGTGTGTTTTTACAGGCTCCTGGACTCGGACGTCTCTCAGTACCTGGGGCAGCCGTCCACTCTGAGTCCCCAGGCGCTGCAGGCCAACATGCTCAGGGTCATCAAGCCTGCAGCACCAGGTGAGCTATACATAGATGGACTGTTGTGGTTAAAGTGGAAAACGACCTCCGTCTCACGCCGTCTTCTTCCCCACTCAGTGGCGTCTCCTCAGCGGCCAGCTCTGCTGCACCACCACCGAGACGCAGAGCTGGCCATGGTGGTTGACGAATACGAAGACTGTAAGTATAACACTTGGTTTCCAGCCTTAGTTATTTCTCTTGAGGAGTTGTTGTCTATTTTAAACCGTGTGACATGTTTTTCTTCTCCCTCAAACACATTCACACACAAGGACGGGTAAGGTTGTGACAGTTTCAAAATTGCCTCCGCCTTTTCGTAGCATCAGTGTGGCGTTGGGGGCGCCCCCAGCCCCAACGAGGGAGGAAGAGGACAGGGCTCTCCCTCGTCAAAATGCCCCCCTCCTCCTGGAGCCGAGGGACAGTGCTGAGGTAAATGATTAGTGATGGTTGTGTGCTATTTTGTACATAACTCATTGAAAGTTTAGCACGTGAACTGAATTAAAATTTCTCTCACACAGTTTTGCCCCCCTGGCTGGCGGGGCAAGCTCAGTACTGGCCAGCAACGGTGGATCGGCCGGGTGCTCTTCGTGTGGAAGAACAACCGAGCGGAGGTTTGTCCAGATCTCCAGCTCTGGTACGAGCCTCCGCAGCCCCGGCCGGTCCACAGCCAGCCACCCGCATCGCCAGACGCCTTCTTCGCTTGTCGGCTGTTTCTCTGGATGCCCGTTCGCTTATGGGCATTCAAGCTGACATGCCCCCAGCCTGCCTGCACAGGCAACATGCGCAAGGCTGGGCTGTACACCAAGACTATCCGGAAAGTCTTAGACATCGATGCCTGGTATCTCATGGCCACTGAGTACCTGGCATGCTCTCTGTGTACGAAGAAGGTTGTGGCATGGTCGCAGGGCATCGTGAGGCAGCTGGACGCAGCACACCGCTGCCTCTTTCCGGCTGTCCTCACATACAGGTGAGAAAAAAACGTTTGTTCTCAAAAAATATAAAATAATACCCTATCATGATGTCCAAGTATTAAGCGCCTCTGCTCTTTTCCCCTCTGCCCCACTACCTTTTCAGGTTGTCCTGCGACCTGCGGGTAGTTTCCATGCTGAGGGAGCACGCTTTGGGAAACGGCGCCACTCAGCTCTACACCAAGCTGTGCGAGAGCCACAGTGAAGCCTGGATGCGGCGCACGATGCAGTATCTCGGCGAGTGCGAGCCCTTTCTGGCCTTGGGCACCGGGCGGCGGCAGTTTCCACCACCACCACCCATGCCGCCGGTGCCCACACCCGTCTGGCTGCTGACCGTGTACAGCTTTGACGTGCTGTCACGGCTGGACGAGGTGAAGGCCAGGGTCACCTCTGTGTTTGGGTCCATCTTAAAGATGGACTCAACGAAGAAGGTAATGTGTGTTCACTGGCCCTTCTGTTGCTACATTGAGTTGTTGAGTTGTACATTGTCTTGAGAAACATCATTGTGACTTTTTTCCTGTTTACACATTCAAGATAAAGTTGTTGTTGTTGAAACGATTGACTTGTCCTGAATAAATGATGCTTTTAATTTCCATTGATCCATTTGCTTCTTGGATATTTATTGCAAACGCCGCCCTCCTTCTCACACTGACTTTCTCTGGGTCTCCATTGAAAACAATCCAAAATAGATGTAAACAAACCCTTCAATGCACTGACCATTTGGACACGTAGGAGTCACTAAAACCTCCATTTGACCAAGCACTTGTCGGTACCACACAGTGCATAGCTCCCATGCTCAAACAATGCAGCGGAAGACCACTGAGACGCCACTGGTGAGTAGCTTAGAACCATGTATTCAACCATGTATTAGTTGCAAACCTGTATTTAGGGCACAACCTTTGTTCTCTCACATATATATTTATTGTGAGAATGCTGTTAAGCATTCTCACTATTGTTTTCCTGTTTCTCTTTATTGTTGGAATGCTGCTTCAACATTCCAAGTATTGTTCTTTGAATCTTTATTCGACTTCTATTTCTTCCAAGACACCTTTCAGCGCCTTCAAATCTTCAGCTATTAAAACCATTCAGCTATCAAAAAATTCAAGTTTCAGGCCATGGGTGCTATTACTTTTCAGCTTTGTACCTTGAATTAATATAAATCAATATTCACAATATTTTTAACATGGGTTTCCAATGGAGTTTTCTTTCAAATCCTCTCAAACTTTAAACTTCAACTTCCAAATCCTTCTTCCTCAATCTTTCAGCTAGAGCCACCATTTAAACTTTAAAATGTTGACAAAACCCTAAACTATTTTTAAATAATTCAGCGTTTTGATATCTATTCAACTTTTTTCAATATCACTGATTGTTTCATGATTTTTTTTCAAGCCGTTTCTGAGATTTACATGGTTGTGTACGTGAAACCCTAGAGTGCAGACTGAAACGCTTAAGCCCAATTTATACTTAGGTCGCAGACACTTTTGAAAAGGTCACCGACAGAAATGGCGTCACGGTCGACACAATTAACCGTCGCTTGAAAGTGTGGCCTACCAGGAGAAATTTCTACTGTCGCTGATGTCGTCACAAAGTGTCACGCAAGTATGATTGGCTAGATAGATGGCACGCGTAGTTGATTTCATTGTTTTGAATTTTCAGTGAACGCTCAACAGCTGTTTAAGATGGAAGGAATAAAGGAGAGATTGGCGGAGCAAGTTAGAACATATCCACACCTTTATAATGCCTCTCAAAATTAGCTACAGCCATTTTCTCGATCATCACGTAGGCTACAAAGCGTAAACAATGTAACCATAGCTATGAATGTAACGGTAAAATGATTATGTTTACGTCACGCGAACCTTGAGCACATGCGACTGTTTGCCGAAGTATAAATGCAGCAGCCTGAGCGACACTTTTTTTTTTTCGTCGGCGACCATTTCAATAGTGTCGGCGACATAAGTATAAATTGGGCTTTAGAGTTGAGGGCAGCTTCGGATGTCGTTGAAAAAATATTTCTAGTTTGCCAGCATTGCCACAATTTTCGCTCTTTATGCTTCATTTTTGGATCAATAGATAGCTAATTTTGTGCTGGTCGTAGACAGTTGTCTGTTGAATCCAACAGACGTACACATTTGTTGAGAGCCCCACGAAAGCGAGACAAAGTCCAACTTTCGCCCCATTGAGACCAATGCAAATCTGGTGACAAAATCGTCAGAGAAAGCAAAAACCAGAAGATTTTGAAACTGCCGGTAGAGTCGTATTTCTGACCGCACAGAAATATAAAGGACATCTCTGGTTTCGGCAGAGTCTTGGGTCTCGGAAAGTATCCTTATTTTTGGGATTGGACGTATAGTTTTGCGTCTGTCAACTTGTTTGAGGTGTGGATGCTAGGTAAATGTTCGTTTTTCTCTGTGCCCAGCTCGTTAGCGATCACAGCTGCTCCATCGCTCTGGCAACCTAACAAACATGCACCAGGAAAGCAGAAGGAACACGTTTTTGAAACTGCAGGTAGAGTCGTATTTCTGACTGCACAGACATATAAAGAATATCTCGGGTTTCGGCAGAGTCTTGGGTCTCGGAAAATATCCTTATTTTTGGGATTGGACGTACAGTTTTGCGTCTAGGTTATCTTGTTTGAGGTGTGGATTGTAGCTGCATTTCTGTTATTCTCTGCCCTCAGCGCGTTAGCAATCATAGCTACACCATCACCGTGGCAACGACAGACACGCACCACTCAGTCTAACACACAGGTGATTGGTGCGTTTACTTGACCATGAGAAACCCGATTACTAGCAATTGTCGGTTTATGCCAATAATACCATTACTCAGTTTACATGTGTAATTAGTTATGCGATTACTCAATGAACGCGTCTACTTGATTCTATTTATTAATCGTTGTATGCTCCACGGACAAAACTTGCACCATCATCCTTCTGCAACAAAGTGTCGCCGTGTCTTCCTGTATCGGGCCCTACTACTGTATGTTTCATTCAATCAACACATTGAATCCTACTAAGAAAGCCGAGTAAACGCATAGGCTACATCTGCTACTGCTAATACTATCCCAACTATAATTTCATCTCAGCTTCTCCCGCATTGTAGGCTATTTTAGCTCTTAGCTTTGTTAAGATGATGCAGTTCAGCTTCCACACTGCCTCTTTTGTGTGACTCACACATTTTTGAAATTCATTTCAGCTTTCAGCTTGCGAGTATTTTCTCATTTCTCACTTTTATACTTTTTAAAATATTAAGGTTTTTGTGCATTATTCTCCCTTTAAAAGTAATGGTAAATCCTTTCAAATAATTGTTGGAATGCTGCTCCAGTCCCTTTCAAAAATACCTTTCGGTTGCTTTGAAGCTTCAGCTTATAACTTTCTACTAAATTTTCACTATTTTCAGCTTTTTTAGCATGGTCAGCTATCCCCATTCAGGTTTTCAGCATTCTCACTGCTGTTTCGCAGGAACAGCCTTTTCTAGTTATTATTTATTTTTGCCCCCCTAAATCTTCGTCAATATTTGGCCTACATAGACAACCTAGGTGTCAAAAGTTTCAGTAGCGATCGAGTTGCTTGTATTTTTATTTATGTTCCGTTGCATTGCTTAGGCTCAAGTTAAGTGTTTGTGGCGAAAAGTGAAGCTAAAGGTGGCTAATTTGCTAGCCACAGTCACTGACGTTACTACGTCACTAAAGTCATGAAAACACGCGTGACTACCTGTAGCAGAACATTCGTTTCACATCTGTTAACTTGGGGGATAGCTAGGCTAACTAAAGCTTTACTGCAAGGCAGCTGCAGAAACGCCACAAGAAAAGAGGCCAGGGTGATAACTATTTACTCATTTTACTTTGTGATGTGAAACACAATTGTGAAATGTAATGTACAATATTAGCTGATAATATTAAGGAAGTAGGCACACATCTACTTTCGGAAACGGTAGTCTACTATTTCACTGAAGCATTAGCATCATGTCATAACCCTCTGTTGCCCGGGCAACACATACTACAGTGGTCTATTATGCATCTGTTTTCAATCGTTAAAATAAACATTCCTCACAAATACATTTTCGTTGTAGGATTTATTATGTCATTACATTACAAGTAAACGATTTGTTTACTTGTAATGTAACACAGCGTTGCAGTGTTGCTCACTGCAACGCTGTAGCCTAGGCGAGGCACACTACAAAAACATCTACACAGCTTTTTAGGAAGTCAAACGGCGACAGAACATGTTCGGCACTCCCCTTACTTAAATCAAAAGTCTTTCAATAGGTGAAACTATCTGACTACTAACCTGAACTTCATTGCCACAGCCTAAACTTTGTCAATCTGTTCATGAAAATAATTAATTTCAGCCTAAACTGTACAACGGAACGTTGAATCGAATTCAACCAACGCAATCGCTACCAAGACGAACACAGCAGTAGTCTAGTACTGTACTGTAGTAGTAGAATTTACGGGTCAGCTTCTACACACAGGGCTATATCGCATTTTGCGTTGTTACTGACAAACGCTAACAGTGAGCTTTTTATGAATGAGCGATTTTCCACTACATAAACGTCAATATTATTTACGTTTTTGGGGGCATATTTTCAGTTAGCAGACGGTACTGTTTGAATCGCGATTCCATCTTCTACTGCCGGTAACGTCGTAGAATAATCTTCAAAGGGGGTTCTTTATTAATGAATGAATGCAATAAGAGTAGGCTAAATGCCTGAAAATATCACAAGAAGGGAAAACTTAAAAGGACGTTTAAGTCATAGAGATTAGGTAAATTTTTACACCGGTCTGACAAATGTATTCGTTTTGATTCAGCTATGAGGCTGCCTCTTGCAGGGGAAATAAGAAGACATCATATTTTGAGTTGTAAATGAGCAGCAAAAAAAGATGCTTTTAAATCTGTAATCTTTATAAATAATAAGTATGCATTTTTATATAAAATATACAGAAATATCAGTTGTAAAATGTCATTAAAAACGGACTCCTCTCTAGTTTATTTATTTATTTATTTTTTTGTCAATCTGTTCATGAAAATAATTAATTTCAGCCTAAACCGTACAACGGAACGTTAAATCGAATTCAACCAACGCAATCGCTACCAAGACGAACACAGCAGTAGTCTGGTACTGTACCGTAGTAGTACAATTTACCGGGGCAGCTTCTCCACACAGGGCAATATCGCATTTTGCGTTGTTACTGACAATGATCGCTACCAGTGAGCTTTTTATGAATGAGCGATTTTCCACTAAATAATATATGAATGCAATATGAGTAGGCTAAATGCCTGAAAATATCGCGAGAAGGGAAAACTTAAAAAGACGTTTAAGTCATAGAGATTAGGTCAATTTTTACACCGGTCTGCCAAATTTATTCGTTGATTCAGCTATGAGGCTGCCTCTTGCAGGGGAAATGAGAAGACATCATATTTCATTCTACACTTAACCCTCGTGCTGCCTTCGGGTCACATGACCCAAAGATTCATAATGAACCATCGCTGTGTTTACCCAATTTTACCCAATACAAAAAATGCTTCACTTTGTTTTTGTATGCGGTAAAGTTGTCGCAATACGACGGTGGTTCACAATAACTGATGGGTCAGAATGACCCGAAGATAACACAAGGGTTAACTCGTATTTTGAGTTCTAAATGAGCAACAAAAAAAGATGCTTTTAAATCTATGTAATCTTTATAATTAATAAGTAGGCCCTATGCATTTTTATATAAAATATACAGAAATATCAGTTGTAAAAATGTCATTAAAAAACGGACCCCTGTGCAACCGACGCAAGCAAGCACACCCTACAATTTCCCCAGAAATTGTACCCTCTGTAGTTATTATTTGGAACACTTGGCATCTATTTCTTTAAGGTTTTCAACTTGTTTCTCCTGCTGGTGTAAAAATTCCAATAAAAAAAAGCATTAAAGCCGAGTTGAGCCTCACGTCTCTGGGTCTTGCCAAGTGGACCAGCATTGTTGAAGAAGAACTTGACAGTTGAAAAACAAACGTGCTCCACAATAACAGGACAAGGCTCAAGAAGGTTCAACATTTACAGACACATCCCTAGATCGACTCGTTGTCTATCGGGACAGCAGTGGCCTGTTGGTATGTGGAGGCAGGTTCCAAATGTTTACTGAAGGACAAGCTGCTGTACCACTGCTGCCCTTCGAACCCTGGATTTCCACCTTGCTTGCGAGAGAGGCCCACAATGCAAACCACGAAGGAATCGCTGGAACCCTTGTCAGGATGAGGGAAAAGGTGTGGGTGATCAAGGGCCGAAGACTTGCAAAACGCGTGGTTGACGGCTGTGTTACCAGCAGGAAACACAAAGCCAAGCAATGCCAGCAGATCATGAGCGATTTGCCCACTGAAAGAGTAACTTCTGCCAATCCATTTGAATACAGTACTGTAGACCTGTTTGGACCGTACTTTGTGAAGGATGAAGTGAGGAAATGAGTTAAACTCAAGGTGTGGGCCGTTGTTTTCTGCTGCATGGCATCAAGGGCGATTCACACTGACCTAGTCAGCGACCAGTCCTCTGAAGGCTTCCTACTAGCCTACCACAGGTTCACCTCGCTCAGAGGTCATCCCAAAAAGATGTGGTCTGATCCTGGGTCAAACTTTGTGGGAGCCAAGCCTGCACTTCGCGAGTTAAACAGGTACCTCAGCAAGCTGAACAAGTCAGAACTGGAGAAGAAAGCAGCCAAGAATAGAACAGAATGGTCATGGATAATCCACCCAGCAGACTCTCCACACCGAAATGGGGTGGCTGAGGCAGCGGTTAGTCCGGTTAAGAGGGCCTTGAACAACCTGGCTGGTGATGGCATCTTCACCTGGAGTGAGTTCCAAACATTTCTGTTCATGGCAGCAAACTTGGTTAACCCTTGTGTTCTCTTCGGGTCATTCTGACCCATCAGTCATTGTGACCCACCGTCGTATTGTGACATCTTTACCGCATACAAAAACAAAGTGAAGCATTTTCTTTTAACTGTCGGGCTGTCTCAGACCCCCCACATTGCGAAAGTTAAAAGAAAATTCTATTTATTTGTTTTTGTATTGGGTAAAATTGGGTAAACACAACGATGGTTCGTTGTGAATCTTTGGGTCATGTGACCCGAAGGCAGCACAAGGGTTAATGGAAGACCAATAGACGTCCGGCTACAAAGCAGAGAGGACTGTGTCCGCTACGTGAGCCCAAACTGTCTCTTACTTGGATGAGCCAGCCCAAGCGGTGATCCTGCAACCTTTGACTATGAAGGCTACACCTACAAAAGACTCCAAACTATTTTGGCAGATTTCAATGAGTTCTGGAAGAAATTGTCCCAACTGGCAGGCCCCAACCTATTCGTACGGAGTAAGTGGCATACAAAGGAGCATAATGTTGCCGTTGGAGATGTAGTTTGGGTGTTTGACCAAAACGCGCTGAGGAACCAGTACAAACTCGGCAGGGTGGTGCAAGTCCACCAGGACAGGGCAGGAGTTGTCAGAGATGCCAATGTGAGGGTTTACCCAAGTTACCTAGTGGACATCAGGAAACCAGCCAAACAAGTAACCAAAAGCAAGATCCCTGCCACCATCCTCCACAGAGATGTCAGACGGCTCGTTGTCCTCCTGCCCATTGATCAGCAGTCACCACAGGATCCCTAAAGACTGATGTGACCTCCTTGGGTTTCCACCAGGAGCTCAAGTGGGAGGTGTTTTGTCGGAAAGAGGCAACCTTACCCTCTTGCCTCACCTCTCTTATTTCTATCCGTTTCTAGTAGTATTTTCTATTTGGACAGCCTGTACACCAGAGGGCGCACTAGGTAGATTGTGACTTCCTCTGCATTGATTGGGCATGATTAAGCTTTATAAACAGGTGCGTAGCTCCCATGCTCAAACAATGCAGCGGAAGACCACTGAGACGCCACTGGTGAGTAGCTTGGAACATTGTATTCGACCATGTATTAGTTGCAAACCTGTATTTGTGTTGTTGACCGATTGTGGTGTAATTATTATTTTGAACACTTAGAATCTGTTTCTTTCTTTAAGGTTTTCAACCTGTTTATCCTGCTGGTGTAAACATTCCAATAAAAAGAAAGCATTTGAGCCTCGCGTCTCTCTGGGTCTTGCCAAGTGGACCAGCATTGTTGAAGAAGAACTTGACAAGCACATGGCTACCTTGTTGACATCTTCATCTTTTCTTCATCCCAAAATCCTCTTCGCCCTCCTCATTCAATCGTTTTTAAACATTTGTTGCATTTTGCAATGTCAGAATCCTTGGCTGTGAAATACAGCCACACTTTCGACCGCTTCGCTTTAGGCATTTTAAATGCACTAAAAGCTAGCTAACCAGAATCAGAATTCGGTTTATTCGCCATGTATGTTATACAAACACGGAATTTACTGTGGCAGGGAGGTGCAAAATACTAAACATATACAGATCTTAAATTAAGTAAAAGTACAAAAGTTTAACTATTTCTAAGAACTAAACAATCTAGGAATACAACAATTTAAATATAAAATAAAATATATATAAAAATAAGAATAATGAGCAGCGTGAATGGTCAACATAGTGCAGTCGGATACTGAGATAAAGTGGCTTATGCATACTGAATTTCCATTAGATGGACTTATAGTTAAATAAGTGAATGAATGTCAATGGGAGTCCTTGGCCTTGTTGTAGAGGCCAGTAGCAGATGGAAAGAAACTGTTCTTATGGCGTGAGATTTTGGTCCTGATGGACCGCAGCCTTCTGCCAGAGGGGAGTAGCTGGAACAGGGAGTGACCAGGGTGGGAGGGGTCGGCCACAATCTTCCTCGCACGCCTCAGGGTCCTCGAGGTGTGCAGGTCCTCGAGGGTAGGCATATTGCAGCCGATCACCTTCTCAGCAGTGCGGATGATACACTGCAGTCTGCTCTTGTCCTTGGCAGTGGCAGCAGCGTACCAGACGGTGATGGAAGAGGTGAGGATGGACTCAATGATTGCTGTGTAGAAGTGCACCATCATTGTCTTTGGCAGGTTGAATTTCTTCAGCTGCCGTAGGAAGTACATCCTCTGTTGTGCTTTTTTGGTGAGGGAGCTGATGTTAAGTTCCCACTTGAGGTCCTGGGAGAGGATGGTGCCCAGGAAGCGGAAGGACTCAACAGTGTTGACTGGGGAGTCGCACAGGGTGATGGGGGTGAGTGGGGCTGTATTCTTCCTGAAGTCCACAACCATCTCCACTGTCTTAAGAGCATTGAGCTCCAAGTTGTTCTGGCTACACCAGGTCACCAGGTTGTCAGCTTCCCACCTATAGTCAGACTCATCCCCGTCAGAGATGAGCCCAATGAGGGTGGTGTCGTCCGCAAACTTCAGAAGTTTGACAGACGGATGACTGGAGGTGCAGCTGTTGGTGTACAGGGAGAAGAGCAGAGGGGAAAGGACGCAGCCCTGAGGAGATCCGGTGCTGATGGACCGGGAGTCAGAGACTAGTGTTCCCAGCTTAACGCACTGCTTCCTGTCAGACAGGAAGTCTGTGATCCACCTGCAGGTGGAGTCGGGCACGTTCAGCTGGGAGAGCTTGTCCTGAAGCTTGTCCTGGTCACAGAATGCATTATGCATTCTTACCCAGCTGGTCCCTCGTCATAGGGAACTCAGATTACAAGTGCTTTTTTGCATAGAAAACTCCCATTTTTAGGCCTGCTGTGGCCTTGAAGGCCAGCTGCACTAGGTTTCTGGGCATAGGGCCTAAATATGCCTCATGATAGCGGGGCCTTGTAGTTTTCTATGGAAAAAGCATATACACATAGTTTTCTGTCGCATTCAGACCCTAATTATTTGCACTTTGGGCTTAATATCTCTGTCTCGGCTCTGGATAAGAGCGTCTGCTAAATGACTAAATGTAATATCTTCAACATACTAGTGGCAATACTAATCAGTCAACAGCTTTGCATCTGGTTTTCAGTATTATAGTATATACAAGTAAAAAAGGTGATTTAAGAGGTTCATTTTCAATCATATAAATCCATAATCATTACCCATCTTCATAATTACAACAGTGTGATGTTTTTTTCACAACAGAAGCTCATTCTGGACTTGCTGTCATAGCAACAAGTCCTTTAGCTTAAACCTGCTCGTGAGCAGGCTTATTTTATGTAAACAAGATTTGATTGCGGCTTTATAAGCAGAGGTGATACAGGAAGTCGGTCACAGCCATGTCTTTTTACATTACGTTGTTGTTTTTACAACATCAACCTGTTGCAGAAGGTGCAAGAATAATTAGCAGAATTGAATATGAACCCGAATTAATCGCGCATTGCCTGATAGACAGATCTTTTAGCACAGCAAGACAGACTACTATACTTTTTGAGAGATAGCCTATCCGTTTTCTCGTGAGGGTGTCATTTACATCATTAATTTGTTGGAACCACATGAAATTATATGACATTAAAGATGATAAACAAAGTAATTATGAAAATATGAAAATACAAAAACATATAGGCCTAGCCTACTGTAATAAGTGATCACTACTATACATTGAATTTGTCTGCTACTTTTTGCCAGCCCTCTCCTGGATTTTTCAGACTTTGAGGTGTTCCCCACTGTTCTGATTAAATCTTCAAATTCGGAGTAACCTTCGAGCAAGCTCTTGCTCTGTTGCGGAAGACACAGGGCGTTCTTTTTGGCCATGGTGAGCAGCCATAGACTTATGTGAGCAGCCAATAGCAGCGTTGCTGATCAAGGTTTCTACTATCGATACATACCCCCTTTTAGACCATCGCATAACTCAATCCAGCTATACTAATCATAAACAACAAGGGTGTTCGAAGAACATAATTAGCCAGATCATGATTAGCAAGATGATGTTATCTTGGATGTGTCATTCGATCTCAGATGTAATAAGCGACGTACTTAGAACGGACCCCGGGTAGCAAAAACCCCACCCGTTCCTGGAGCAGGTAACTTGAAGACTGAGACACACCCTGACGAACTACCAACACCACGCCCACCAGTCCTGGGTTTACTTTGTTTCTGTATGCGGTAAAGTTGTCGCAATACGACGGTGGGTCACAATGACTGATGGGTCAGAATGACGCGAAGATAACACAAGGGTTAACAGTGAGGGTGCAGACAGCTGACTAAGATTGTTATGAACCCGGCTGCCCGGGGAGTGACAGGTGAACCCAAGTGCAAGACTCAGACGCTGACTTGACGTTAACCAGGTTTATTGCAGACACAGAGGGTGATGATGGTGAATTCCGTGGGTGCCAGACAGGAGGTATTGAGGAGGGAGGAGGGGGCAAAGGCAACTAATCCTAATGTGATGCACTCGAGTACATTCCCTCAAAATCCACTTTTCTCAGGATATCATTTTTTGTCTAGTAATTTGAATTCAGAATTCGAAAGGGGAGGCAAAAAAATACACACTGCTGGGTGTTAACATTTCTGTTCTAAAAAGCCTTTTAAAATGTCAATGACGTCATACACATCGTACGACCAGAGATACTACTTTACGGCAAGCTCTGGTCACTTCCTTTTTTCTCCCGAGGCATCGACAACACAGCTGACAGGTTAGGCTCTCCCTGTCAATACACATGCTAGAAAGAGTTTTGGCTTGCTAATGTTGTTGCTAATGGTGCTAATGCTCTGACATTCTGATTCCACTTCGGATCCCATCAAGCGGGATCTCTGGTCGTAGTCAGTCCTTCACTAACCAATCAGCATTCGTTAGCAGGGGAGGCAAGGAGGCAGGGGACCAGGGGAGGCAAAGTGTCAGGCCCCCGCCAGCTCTCCACTGGTGTCCCACAGGGCTCCGTCCTTGGACCCCTCCTCTTCTCCCTGTACACCACCTCGCTTGGACCAATCATCACCTCCCATGGCTTCTCCTACCACTGCTATGCTGACGACACGCAGCTGTACCTGTCGTTCCCCCCGACTGATCCGGGGATCTCAGCTAGGATCGAGGCCTGCCTCACAGACATCTCCACCTGGATGACCGAGCAACACATCCAGCTGAACCTCGCTAAAACAGAACTCCTCATCATCCCGGCCAAACCCTCCATCTCCCACGATCTCTCAATCACCCTGGGAGTTGCAACGGTGACCCTTTCATCCTCTGCCAGGAACCTCGGGTTGACCATGGATGACGAGCTCTCCCTCACAGCCCACATTTCTGTGGTCTCCCGGTCATGTAGATTCACCCTCTACAACATCCGTAAGATCAGGAGATACATGTCTGAGCATTCCACCCAGCTGCTAGTCCAAGCACTTGTCCTCTCAAAGTTGGACTACTGCAACTCGCTGCTCGCCGGTCTCCCAGCATGCACAACCCGCCCTCTCCAGAGGATTCAGAACGCGGCAGCCCGTCTGGTCTTCAATCTACCCAGACGCTCCCATGTTACCCCGCTCCTCATCTCCCTCCACTGGCTTCCCATCACGGCCCGTATCAGATTCAAGACCCTGGTACTGACCTTCCGAGTGGTTACAGTAACGGGACTGCACCCGACTACATGCTTCATGTTTTGGCTACCCACAATGTTTTTGGGGCTACCTCGTTGTTTATGATCATTGACCTATGCACTTTTGTAAAGCTCTCTCTTGGAAGTCGCTTAGGATAAAAGTGTCTGCTAAATGAATAAATATTACGTAAATGTAAATATGTATCAAACTGAAAAAAGATTACAGTAATTCAAGAGCAGCCTACAAGGTTTCACATCACATATTGCACTCACACTGTTATGGAAATTGTTACTGTAATTGCCATACATCGTGGTTACTGTAACAGGAAATGTGTACAGCACAATATACTGTCATACAATAAGCACATCAAACTAACATTATGTATAACCTACACTAACAACACATACAGTAAGAAAGTAAAGCAAAGCTGGAGTTTCACTAGTTGTCGTCCTCACTCTCCTGCTCATCCTCGTGCTCCTGTCTGTCTGGCCACAGATTTCATCAACATCACATCTGATGTTCTCCCTTGCGATGCAACAGGGGAAGAATCGTTGTGCATGCCGCAACCATCCCCTACACTGATCTGCTGTGACATCATCACAAGCAGCATCCATTGCCTGGAGCAGGGACCTCTGGTTTTGAGCCCGATGCTCATAGACCCTCCACCATGAAGAAAAAAACTCCTCGATAGGATTGAGGAATGGGGAGTAAGGTGATAAGAGCACCATCAGCATTCTTGGATGGGCAGTGAACCCTGATGAGTGGGCCATGGTGGAAGCTTACATTGTCCCACACAATGACAAATGTAAGCAAGTGAGGCCCTACCAAACCCCTCTCATGTAGAGGTATAATATCGGAGTGCAAGTGGTCCAAGAACACCAGGGGCCTCATGTATAAAGGATTGCGCAGCTTTCATACTAGAATATGGCGTACGGCCAAAACTCGAAAAGTACCTACGCACAGAAATATTCACATGTATAAAACCGGTCATACGCCAGGTCCTGCGCACCTTTCCTTTATAAATCACAATCAATGTGAGATTGACCGCACGTGAACGAGCCACCTACCCCGCCTTGCCTCCTCCCTTAAATGAATATGCAGATGGACTATAAATGCGCTTTTGAGGTCATTTCTTTGTCTGAATGAGCGTACTTCTTCGAATAAACGCTGCCCTCGAATAAACGCTGCACCAAAAATGAACGTTATTTAATAAACGTTGCGGCGTACGGTGACTGTGAGATCGAGGTTCTGACAACAGAGGCGGAGGCGAGAAAATGTGTCCTGTTTGGCGGGCCTGTCATCAGGTATTAGCGACAAAAGAAAGTCGGCGGAGTGGAAAACTTTCACTGTAAACTTTCTTTTTGTTTTTCCTGTAGCACTTTGAGATTTAGCTAAATATAAAGTGCATTACAAATACAACTAGAGAGGGTACAATTTCTGGGGAAATTGTAGGGTGTGCTTGCTTGCGTCGGTTGCACAGGGGTCCGTTTTTGAATGACATTTTTACAACTGATATCTCTGTATATTTTATATAAAAATGCATACTTATTATTTATAAAGATTACATATTTTTAAAAGCATTTTTTTTGCTGCTCATTTACAACTGAAAATACTAATCTCTATGACTTAAACGTCAGTTTCAAGTTTTTCCGTTCTCATGATATTTTCAGGCATTTAGCCTACTCATTGCATTCATTCATTAATAAAGAACCCCCTTTGAAGATTATTCTACGACGTGACCCGGCAGTAGAAGATGGAATCGCGATTCAAACAGTACCATCTGCTAACTGAAAATATGCCCCCCAAAACGTAAATAAGCTTGACATTTATTTAGTGGAAAATCGCTCATTCATAAAAAGCTCACTGGTAGCGATCATTGTCAGTAACAACGCAAAATGCGATATAGCCCTGTGTGGAGAAGCTGCCCCGGTAAATTGTACTACTACGGTACAGTACTAGACTACTGCTGTGTTCGTCTTGGTAGCGATTGCGTTGGTTGAATTGGATTTAACGTTCCGTTGTACGGTTTAGGCTGAAATTAATTATTTTCATGAACAGATTGACAACGTTTAGGCTGTGGCAATGAAGTTCAGGTTAGTAGTTAGATAGACTTTTGATTTAAGAAAGGGGAGTGCCGAACATGTTCTGTCGCCGTTTGACTTCCTAAACAGCTGTGTAGTGTACAGTAGATGTTTTTGTAGTGTGTCTCGCGTAAGCTACAGCGTTGCAGTGAGCTACACTGGTTTGAAACCACAGGTAATGGTAATTTCACCAACAAATCGTTTTCTAATGTCAGAATAAATCCTACAACGAAAATATATATGTGAGGAATGTTTATTTTAACGATTGAAAACAGATAACGCTACATCATAGACCACTGTAGTACGTGTTGCCCGGGCAACACAGGCTAATGTCATGATGCTAATACTTCAGTGAAATAGTAGACTACTGTTTCCGAAAGTAGATGTACTTCCTTAATAATATCAGCTTATATTGTACATTACACATCACAATTGTGTGTCATATCACAAAGTAAAATTAGTAAATAGTTATCACCCTGGCCTCTTTTCTTGTGGCGTTTCTGCAGCTGCCTTGCAGTAAAGCTATAGTTAGCCTAGCTATCCCCCAAGTTAACAGATGCGAAACGAATGTTCTGCCAAAGGTAGTCACGCGTGTTTTCGTGACGTTAGTGACGCAGTGACGTTAGTAACGTCAGTGACTGTGGCTAGCAAATTAGCCACCGTTAGCTTCACTTTTCGCCACAAAACTTAAGCCTAAACCATGCAACGGAACGTAAATTCCAATAGAAGCAACTCAATCGCTACCAAGACGAAACTTTTGACACCTACGTTGTCTATGTAGGCCAAATATTGACTGAGTTTTAGGGGGGCAAAAAGAAATTAAAAAAATAATAATATATATGTGAGAGAACAAAGGTTGTGCCCTTGCCGAAGGAAAAGCACACCCAATTATTATTATTATTGGCCGTAAATGCCGTGGGTTTGGAGAAACGGACCATGGCAGAAATTAAGAAGAAATGGTCCGATGTAAAACTCGAAATTAAGAAACGAATGGTGGCGCATCGTAACAGCATGGCAGCTATAGGGTTAGCGTGACATGCGTTTCCTGAGTGATTTTGTCGTTCGTTTGACACCCTCAAGTTTAACAGAAGTTATTAAATGGTGGCCTAGCATTTCCCGTTTGGGTTTTGGCATTTTGATGTGATCATCCACATTAATGATCAAACTTTTATTTTTATGTTTTTTGAATAGTTAACGTCATAGACGTATGACAGTAACTATAGTGGAAACTTTATTTTGTTATGTTTTGTGAGTTTCGGCACTTTTCAGTTAGAATTCGCCACGTTACAGAGCCAGACAAGACTTTGCGGACGGTCCGCACATTCTCACGTCTGCTCAAAAGTTTCCGTGACTGCCCGCACATTCTCACGTCAAGTAAATCTTTATACATCACACCGTGTGCGTGAAAACCAGCGTATGCAAGCTTTTTGTGCGTACGCAACATTTATACATGAGGCCCCAGGTGCTTCTGGGTATTGTATGGGCCAAGACTGGGAATGTGGGTGACTACACCATTCTCTGACAGCATGGCAGCACACATGGTGATGTTGCCCCCGAGCTGGCCTGGGACAAGCTCTATATATTTGATGGAAGCATTTATACTCCTGGGGCCCGTTCTCCGTATGTTGCTAACTCAGTTAGCTGGATTTGATTGTCATTATCTTGGATTGTTCTGTTCTTCGAAGCTCATCCTGGACTTGCTGTCATAGCAACAGGTCTGTAAGCTTAAACCTGCTTGGGAGCAGGTTTATTTTATGTAAACACGATTAGATTGAGGCTTTACAAGCAGAGGTGATACAGGAAGTCTGTCACAGACATGTCTTGTCTTTTTTTACTACAGGAACCTATTGCAGAAGGTGCAAGAATAATTAGCAGAATTTAACATGAAACCGAATGAATTGCTCATTGCGTGATAGATAGGCTCCTTAAGCACAGCGCGATATGCTAGCCTACACTTTTTGAGAGGATAGCCCATCGTTTTTTTATGAGGGTGTCATTTACATAATCAATTTGTTGAAACCACATCATATGACATTAAAGATGATAAATGAAAATATGAAAGTATGAAAATGAAAAAAAACATAGGCCTAGCTTACTGTAATAAGCGATAAAACGCGTGGTCACTCCTCTACATTTAATTTGGTCTGCTACTTTTTGCCAGCCCTCTCTCTTGGATTTTGCAGACTTTGAGGTGTTCCCTGGCGTTCTGATAAAATCTTCAAATTTGGAGTAACCTTCGAGCAAGCTGTTGCTCTGTTGGCTCTGTTGCGGAAAAGACTGGGCGCTCATTTTGGCCACGGTGAGCAGCCTTAGACTTATGTGAGCAGCCAATAGCAGCGTTGCTGATCAAGGTTTCTACTATCGATACATACCCCCTTTTAGACCAACGCATAACTCAATCCAGCTATACTAATTATAAACAACATGGGTGTTCGAAGAACCGAATTAGCCAGATCATGATTAGCAAGATGAAGCCATCTTGGATGTGTCATTTGATCTCGGATGTAATAAGCGACGTACGGAGAACGTGTCCCTGGATAGCTCCTGTCAGCTAACTAAACTTACTGTGTGATTGGTGATCGGATGTGTCCCCTTGTTTAGTAAAGTTCTAGTTGCACCTGGCAATGACTGTAAGCAGATGATCCAAGAGATCCATATTACAGTATATACAATGATGTTTTTCATGGTATTATGTGCCTGAAAGATTTTGACAGTGAAGTGAACTATTGTGCAGGTGATGATGTACACAAGGAAATTATGCCAATATGTTTTGCAGAGAATAACCACTTGACTGAGAAGCAACAGTCAGTTTAGACCAGCAAGATATATTCAATTGGTAATTGGCCTAACTGAAGGCAATTGTACTTAACCATTTCAAAGTTGTGCTAAATCATTTGAAATTTGAGCAAACTGTAGGCAATTGCACTTGTCATTTACGAGGATGGGCTGATACAATTGCAATTTGATTAAAGGAATGAGAAATTCCAATCTGTTGTGAACAAGGGCCCAGTGGTTTGGAGGTTTGCACGTGTTGTTTTGAGAATGTCATTTCTGTTTCGTGAAATGAGCCAAAGCAATGGAGAAAAACTGTAACAGTAATAAGTGAATGTTTGATGTTGGTTAGCAAAGTGTTTGTTCAAGTGAAATACAGTTTAGTGAAAAGTGTTGAGGAGTATTTGCAAAGCTCACTATGTGATCACACTTGGCGCGCCTGATGATCACGTGATCAAATCTGAGGAAAGGCATGGAATGCCTGCAGGTTTATGTGAATCTAATACAAATGAGTGTTCATGAGGAAGAAAGATTTAAATTGTTGTGATGATGATCATGGAATGTGAACATAACCAGAACAAATTAAGACTGTTATTGTGTTCAGTTACTGCATCTTATATGCAAGGTATGGATAAATGAGGGTTTATTGAACATTGAAATGTGATTGTAAAAATAGAGAAGGTGAAAATACTGAACTGAAGCATGTATGCAGGAGCTGTGAGAGTACAGACACGACTCCCCGGTCTCTTCATTCATTCTCTCCTATATTTACAGGTAACAGTAATCTGTTAGTTGTGCCTCCAGAGCCGAGGCCTGCAACACTAACCCTAAGGCAAGGCAACCAACTACCATCCAAGTAGCAAAGTTGAACTGGCAACGAGTCTGTGGGAAGCCAGGGTAAATGAACTATGCAGGTAATGATAGATGGGTAACAGGTGTGTCTGGTTGGGGGGTGAACTAGAAGATGTGGACCGGAGTCTTGGGGTATGTGACCTGCAACATAGACTGGACAGTCACACACAAAACCAGGGTCCCTGTATGTCCCTGTACTTACTGTAAGTCGCTCTGGATAAGAGCATCTGCTAAATGACTAAATGTAATGTAAATGTGGAATCAAGATCAACATGCTCTGGATTACTTTCAGTTACCTGGCTACACGAAGCCTAACAATTGCAATCACGATAAGCGGTACCACGACAGCGGTTATCAACTCTCTAACTCAACCCAGATCTTTCCAATCTAGAGACGTGCGGGTTCACATAAAGGGGATGCATGAAATATTGTAATACAAACATATCAGGAATACAGACATATAATACAGACAAAAATCAGCAAAGTCGCTGCTGCCAAGCTGGCAGAAAATAGCAGACGCTGTAAATGCGTAAGCTACATGACTTATTGATATCTTGTGCCCCAGGCACAAGATGTGACCATAATTACACGTGTGCATTCTATAACGTTAAAGTTTTGTTGCTGTATTATTTTAGTTGCAACTCTGGCAGTGGCAAACGATCGTGGGAGCAAATAAAAAATCTATATAAAACCATAATTCAAA
This sequence comes from Osmerus mordax, assembly GCF_038355195.1. Taxonomy (NCBI): domain Eukaryota; kingdom Metazoa; phylum Chordata; class Actinopteri; order Osmeriformes; family Osmeridae; genus Osmerus; species Osmerus mordax. The sequence goes on along the minus strand of NC_090050.1, from coordinate 2,472,158 downwards.
ACGGTAAGTAGCAGTAGGCAATACTTGCACATATTTTAAGGCCAACAAGTACAAGGCTGAATTGCCTGAGTCAGTCCCTTTTGTAGGATTTTGGTATAGCTACAAAGGGCCTATAGAACAATGAAATTGAGGGGGCCCTCCTCCACAGGACTTCACTCCTGCTGAGCAGCTGGCCCTCTCCAGCTATCAGGGTCGCCCCATGATGGAAGGAGTGGAAGGGGGCACTTCTTCAGACCCTGGTGGCAGCAGCTGGGAAACCCAGGCATATGTATGTTTCAAGTAATCTATGTGACCATGTTCATTCAACAATTATTTATGAATATTGTAGGAGTGAAATGTATTACTGTTCATAAATAAATACAGTGGTGTTGCTGCCACCACCCACTGTCGTCCCACTGTGCCATACAGAGGTAACCGTGAAACTAATAGTCATACGCCAGTATGTATGCCATATGTGGTTGCTGAATATTGATCAAATATGCCATTTACTTTCTCAAGTGGAGGTCTTAGATGATCAGGAAACTGGGTCTGCCTGCTCAGAGAGCATTTTGGGGGTACACTTTTGAGTTTTATTTACCACTTGCAACACAGAGAGTGTGTGAACGTGTGGCTGTGATTGAAGTGTCTGTAATGACTTACTAATGGTGGTGGTCTGAACATGAGACACAAGTCCTTAAAGTACTCATTTCAAATATGACTCAATTGATTAAATTGCTATGGTGTTAAACTCAGCAGGAAGAGGAACTTCTTCCTCCCCCTGAGCCTAGGGCCTCCACTTCTAGGCTAAGACAAAGACACAAGCAATGAACCTTGAAACACAGTAGTCAAATTGACACCTTCAACTTTCTCCAAGTGTGCCTTGCAAAGGGACAATGTTATTTGTTTTAGGTTGGAGCAGACAATGTGAGGGCCCTGTATAAAAGAACCCTGGAGCTCGATATAGAGTATAAGAAGCTCGATATAGAGTATAAGATTTATTAAAAAAACAAGGCTGGCTTTTCTGTGTTCCTAGGGAAGAACACATGAGGATGTATTTGTTAAACTTTTTTCAACGTTTTTGTCTTTTTCTACCTTTTTGTTGTGCATTTTGAGTCTTTTGTGGGGGTTTTCAACAAAAAAATCTTTCAATGTCCTATTTATTCTTTTTGAAAAATGCTATAAAAAGGAATGAAACATCCAAATTCAATGAAAGTAGTGAAATGATCATTTATTTAACTTGTGAAGAGCATTGTATGGTACCATACTCATTGTTCTTTTTGGTTTGAAATGTTTTGGTTGAAAGAAACATACATTTATTATATGGAAATGATTAGAAAATGGCTTAAAGCAACCCAAGGACAACAGAATGGTTAAGGGGAGACACTGAAGGACTTTAATTTCTTTGTGTCTATTCCAATATGTAATGATGGTATTCAATGACACAAGTGTCTTTTAGAACTGTGTTCTAGAAAGAGTGGTCTGGAGTCGCAGAGGTCCGATAATATCAGCTTTAATGAAGGAGTTGGAAATCAACAAGTACAGAGCTCTGGGGTTGTCTACGTTTTCCTACCCACAACAGAGTTTGGGTTGGTTCACGAAGTCCAACTAATTATCTGTTCCTGCCCCAGCATATAGCCTATTATACAGTGCAGTAAAACAAAAAACACAAGAAGAGGGTTGAGCTTGTTCTCTTGTGCAGCAGGGAGTTGTTTTTGCCTACGCGTCCCACCTGCTCGGGTGCCGTCTCCACCCGAAGGTTGTTTCTGAAAATGAAGAGATAGAGACACAAAATACAGCCTTTTTCCCACACTCTGTGGTCGAAACTTGTCTGGATTGTTCCTCTTTCTCCGCCCGCACCCCTGACTCCGCCCGCCCTGTGTGAGACACAATGTTTAAGCCTGAGCACACTTCTAAGTTCATAAGACAGAACTAGTTTCATTACTAGTTTCCTGTAAATGTATGTTTAAATGAACAAATGATGCATTAAGTTGTATAATGTGATATTATTTGCATACATTTCCAGAACGGAAATCAGAACATTTTATGAAGACAGAATGAAAATCCTTGTTTCATTTTACATTTAGTCATTTAGCAGACGCTCTTATCCAGAGCGACTTACAGTAAGTACAGGGACATTCCCCCCGAGGCAAGTAGGGTGAAGTGCCTTGCCCAAGGACGCAACGTCATTTTTGCATGGCCAGGAATCAAACCAGCGACCTTCTGATTACTAGCCCGATTCCCTAACCGCTCAACAGGGATGTGTTCACCACTCTCCAATCACATTTATAAAATCATCAACTTCTTCAATGAGTAGAATCGACCCTTTACAAATATTTCAATACAATTAAAGTGCATACCTTGGAAGGATCTTTGAAGTAGAATATTGATATGAAATCAATAGGAGTGTGCAAGAATGCAACAGGACGACGAGAGCTATACAAACAGTAGTAAATATGCAGGAGTATATCGCTGGTGTGTATCGCAGGTGACTGACAAGATTGACTCATTTGACCAGACTTTCCTGACTGTGTTCTAATTCTACAGTATGACATCACAATAGGTTGCTAAGAAATCCGTTGTGTTTACAATGTGCTCCTTTTCGGGTAACACTTTACAGTAACATTACATGCATTAAAACTTGCATTAATACTCACTTATATATGAACTAATGATGCATGCTAATCACAAACTAATGAAGAGCAAACCTTAACTATGGGTTCATGTGAGAATGATGGCCATCTTCATCAAAATCAAATCCTTTTATTGTCACTCAACCATATACTGCCGTTCCAGGCAACATAGCAGTATAACAATTACCTTAGATTATCATTTACACTTAACGCAAGTTACACATCTGTTACACAACACAATGTACAAAATACAGGAGATAAACAAAAGTGGCGTGGTGACATGTAGCTGTCGGTTTATAGTCATTTGCCACTATGTTATTAGAGCAGTATAGAATGTGAACTCAGCCTGAGGCTGATAAATACGGTGCAGATATACAGTATATAGGTATGTATCGTGAGCGATCAAGAGTTCAGAAGTTTGATTGCTTGGAGGAAGAAAGTGTTATTTACATTTATTCATTTAGCAGACGCTTTTATCCAAAGCGACTTCCAAGAGAGAGCTTTACAAAAGAGCATAGGTCACTGATCATAACAACGAGATAGCCCCAAAACATTGCGAGTAGCCAAACATGAAGCATACATTGTGAAAAGCAAATAAGTGCCAATGGGGAGAACCATAAGAGGATGTAATTAAACAAGTTACAAATGAAACAACATGAACCTTAAAAGTGCAAGAGTGTACCTGTAGAAAAAAGCAAGCAACAATAATATCATATAATTCACAGCGAGTACAAGAAGTTAAATCAGTTACAACTAACCAACAAGAGCAACAAGTCCCTCAGTAAGAGTCATTGTGTTCCTGAAGGAAGCTAACATCAGGTCCAGCAAATCATTCCTAAGTACCGTTGTACTCCCGGAACAAGTGTGTCTTAAGCCTTTTCTTGAAGGTGGGGAGACAGTCAGTGTCTCTGATGGAGGTGAGGAGGTGATTCCACCATTGGGGGGCCAGACAGGAGAAGAGCTTGGGTTGGGAGCGGGCGCTCTTGAGAGGTGGGACCACCAGACGGTTGTCAGAAGACGACCGTAGGTGGCGGGTGGGGGTGTAAGGCTGGAGGAGAGACTTGATGTAGTCGGGAGCAGTCCCGTTCACTGCTTGGAAGATCAGTACCAGGGTCTTGAATCTGATACGGGCCATGATGGGAAGCCAGTGGAGGGAGATGAGGAGCGGGGTAACATGGGAGCGTCTGGGTAGATTGAAGACCAGGCGGGCCGCTGCGTTCTGAATCCTCTGAAGAGGGCGGGTTGCACATGCTGGGAGACCAGCGAGCAGCGAGTTAATAATATAACAATGTGTATGTAAACGGTATAAAGTATAAACACTTAAACAATAGATTTACATAAATAAAATAAGTATAGCCTTCATAGCATGAAATGTGAAATGAAATGTACACTTTAAATATTCGGAATTCCCTCTGCAAGTATGACTTTTCTTTGTAATTGTTTTTTTCAATAATAAACCAAATTTATTTTACAAAAAGAATTCCCTCTGCAGCCAAACAAATTTACCCTCTAGAGGCAGACTCAATAGGTCCCAAAAATATTTCTCCTCCTTTCATTTCCCTGAAGATATTGCTGGGCTGTCTGTCTGTCTTGTCTGTCCAGTTTGTCAAGTCTGTCTTGGTGAATATGGCACACAGCAATGCCATTGAGCCTTTTTTGTGTCGTGGTTGATCGCAACCAATAGGTTAATGAAAGGGAGCGAGCCAAACATTTCAATTTTAACCAGCCAAACGAACGGGGCTACTAACGTCATCTCCATGACAAACAGGAAGACGCCAAGCCTAAAAGCACAAACGCCGGCTCCAAAAATACTTTAAATAAGCATAATACACTTTGCTTATTTAAGCAAAGTGTATTGCGTTACACACGCTAATACAAGCTAACATCGCTAACATTGCCTAATCAGCTGTGCAGTTATGAACTGATGCTTGTCTCCTTACGTAGGGAGAGTGGTGGGGACGGATCGGGGTCACTAGGAATTTGGGAGGGACATGTCCCCCCCGTCCCCAGTGCCATCTGCACGCATGCTAACATGTACTTAAGAGACACTGTGTTCTCAGCCCACCCCTGTACTCCCTGTACACACATGTTGGTGTGGCAACACATAGCTCCAGTACCATCGTTAAATTTGCTGATGATACGACAGTGGTAGGTCTGATCACCGACGACAATGAATCCACCTACAGAGAGGAGGTGCACACACTGACACGCTGGTGTCAGGAGCACATCCTCTCCCTCAACACCAGTAAGACCAAAGAGCTTGCCGTGGACTTCAGGAAAAAAAGACAGAGAACACGGACCCATCAATGGTGCATCGGTGGATATCATCAACATCTTCAAGTTCCTTTCTGTCCACGTCCATGAGGAACATGGGGGGTCAGATGACTGAGCAGTTAGGGAATCGGGCTTTTAATCAAAAGGTTGCCGGTTCAATTCCCGGTCGTGCAAAATGACGTTGTTCCCTGGGCAAGGCACCTACTTGCCTCGGGGGAATGTCCCTGTACTTACTGTAAGTCGCTCTGGATAAGAGCGTCTGCTAAATGACTAAATGTAAATGTAACTCACAAGGTCCGTTCACACCGAGGCCATTGTGAAGAAGGCACACCAGCGCCTCTTCTTCCTGAGACGGCGGAGGAATGAATCGTCACATCTTCACACGGTTCTACACCAGCACTGTGGAGAGCATCCTGACTGGCTGCATCACTACCTGGTACGGCAACAGCTCTGCCCTCAACTACAAAGCCCTGCAAAGGGTTGTGCGAACTGCCATTGTGACACATCAATGTAGGGGGTTTCATTATTGGCCAAACAACCACAACTATTCCCTTATGGTTTAACCCTTTTGCTACCTCGGGGTCGTTTTGACCCACAGCTATGTTGTGACAACTTTTCATGATAAAAAAACAAAGTGAAACATTTTCTTTATCCTTCGCGCTGTCTCAGGTTCGTTGTGACCCACAGCTATGTTGTCTGCGTTGTCTATTACATCACGCTCGCGCTGTCTCCGGGTCCTTGTGACCCCCCTGCGGTGTCCGCGTTGTGTATTACAACACCGCCACTAATGTGGCATTGTAATAATGTGTTTTGCTCCTTGTATATTATAAAATAAGGAGGAGGAGGAGGAGGAAGCATATGTAATGGTGATAGACGCTGAAATCGATGTAAGGATATGCTGGAGTTTGGTAATCAATTGCTTTGACCTTTAGCTAAAGTAAATAAGATCAAAATGTAAATATGTTAAAGGAAGATAATTTGTGTTCAAAAAGCTAAATGTAATTTACCTATAAGATTTGATGCATTTGAAATTACATTTTTGCAATCTTTCTTAATTTCCTAAGGTTTCCATTTGTTTTCTGTTTTGTATCAGTTTGATTGCTAATGCCTCGTTCTGCCTGTAGGATAGTCAGCGTGTAGCTTACGTTCGTCCATTGCGACATTGGACTTGACCAAGCTACATCGTGTCCGTTGTCTGTTTTCTATAATTCCCCTTGGCAGGTATGAACGGAGGTTGGGATGTGTTTTGACTTGTCTGTTTGATACTGAAATGAATATGCACCGTGAATTGTTGGTTGGTGTCACAGTTTAAGTATTTTAATTGGTCAGACATGAAAAGTTAAGTTGTATTTTAGCCTACTTGCTAGCTAAGTCGCGTGAAGCTGTGTTGAACGGAGGTACGGTTGTCACGTTCCCGAAACATCTGTTTCACTCATTTCATGTTGGTATCAAGTAATGCTTTCGTTAGATGTAATATTTCAAGTTGAAATGCATAAAAATCCATTGCAACATTGGACTTGACCAAGCTACATCGTGTCCGTTGTCTGTTTTCTATCATTCCCCTTTGCAGGGGCGCAACACATACACCTGGTCCAAGCCACTAGTCTGAAACCTAGTTTCATTCTCAATATAATGTTTCAGTGCTTTTGACATGCGTTTGTTCAGAAACCATCATGAGTCAAAGTTGAGTCATAGTTGGTGTGTGATAATGATGATGATGACCGGTGAGGGAATCGGGCTAGTAATCCGAAGGTTGCCAGTTCGATTCCCGGTCATGCCAACTGACTGTGTCCTTGGGCAAGGCACTTCACCCTACTTGCCTCGGGGGGAATGTCCCTGTACTTACTGTAAGTCGCTCTGGATAAGAGCGCCTGCTAAATGGAAATGTACATCCAAGACTACCAGCACTAACTGGGAGGGAGGGGTGAACGCCTCCAAAATAATTGAAACTAACACACACACAGACAACTGAGAGACAGGAAGAGTAAGACATAAAGTAAGAAACTTTCATTTCGAAATTTTATTGTATATAAAAACTTCAAACAACATCAGTGACCCACAAACCCTATTTACAGAAAAGTTTATCTTTCAGACAAGGGACAAAGTCATGGATCTGGGCCCCGTTCGTCGTAAGGGTTGAAGCTAAATTAATCAATTGTCCCTTTAGCCCGTTAACATTAGCGAGATGAGTGAGAATAGCAAATATCGGTTCGTCAACGGCTGATCCGCATCCAAATCATGTGGTTAATTTCAATCAGGCTAAACTTATCAGGGAAATTGCACGTGCACGTCCCACTTCAAAAGGCAGGAAAGGTCGATCACCAAAACCGTGATTTTCTAACGGTATGATGGCGGAAAATACGAGAGAGCGGTGATAGGCTATTCTCGCCATCCGAGCAAACTATTATAATGAGTCTCTATAAGACAATAAGCATATATTATCATGGCTAAGTCGAACACCGCCACCGCTGCCAGAGCAAGAGAAGCAGCTTGGCAAAAAAATGCCAATAAGCAAAATGCGAAAGTTTTGGGGAAATGTATAGGCTCATTTTAAGTGCCTCATTACCCCAATCAATCAGATCACATTTCTTTAAATGTGCCTGCTGGTATAGGCTTAATGGAAATTAATAATCGAATGAGATCTTGCTAGCGAAAATAATGATCTCAACTCTTCTCAGAATAAGTAGGCTAGATAAAAACAAGACCAAAGAGTATCTAATTGATACGAATTCATAGACAATTATGAGGATATACTGCGCTTATATCATGTAGGCCTACTATATATGTGCATGTAGGCCTATGTGTAAATCCCTCTTTGATTTAATTGACAGGGACATGGCCAGGGAATATGATGAATTGATTCATCAGCTGGTTAAGCGCCAAGTACACTTTTCTTACAGCAACGCATGCTGCGGCTTTGCCAATGTTTTCTGCATCGCCTATACTGTATAAAAATGTAGCCTATAGCCTACCTGACGCAAAAAACCTCAAGGCTATGCAGTCTGAAGAACAGTTAAAGTTTCAAGTAGCTTTATTGTCAATTTCTTCACATGTCAAGACATAAAAAGGAATCGATATGACGTTTCCCACTCTCCCACAGTGAAACATGTAAAAAGCACAGGCACAACAGATAAGACAAGACATTTCGTAAAACATAGCGTTACATATTCACATACAGCAGCATAACCTCATAATAAAGCATAAAGCTTGCTGCGGCGTGTGATATTTGCAATGTACGGCCCGAGAAGGTCTTGCAAATAAATGAGTCCTTGCTGGCTGAATCGATATCGCTCAAACAAGAACTCATCCGTGTGAAATAAAGGATCTTGGCAATCGCGAAGAACTCTATTGGTATGGAAAGCTAATCGAACTAAAATATAGCTCCTTGGTCAACTGGGTCTCTCAAAAAGGGAGCTGCCATATTATTTTCCGGGGGTGTGGCAAGCTTATCCAGCTACACTTACGTTAGACTGCTCTGGAGCAGGTTAGTGCTAATTGATATGTTACTATGGTGATTTATCGAAAGTTGCTTCCACGAACCAAAAAGAGGGGCGTTTTTTATCTTAGCCTGAAAATTAGCTCGCTAAACTGCTTAGCGAGCTACGACGAATACCCCCCAGCAGACTACCCTCTTCTCATATATAGGACAAAGCATTTACACCCTCATCCAACCCACACCTACATCCACACCAGTGGCGGCTGCTGGTCTTTCAAAGAGGGGAAGCTCATTTTCGGCCTACATCCAACATTTTTTTTATTGAGTTCACTGGCTACTTCACCCCTACGACACTAGCCTAGCCTACTGAATGAATGAATGAAGAGGAAATGTGGAAATTAGGTTAAACTGAAACGTGGTGTATAATTGTATGAAATGTATGATGAAAATTGTTTCTGTGAACAAGGCAGACTTCATCCCAGCGTTTGCATCTCATGCTTCTCTTCATGCCCTTGCGCTGACAGAGACATGGATCCGCCCTGAGAACACTGCAACTCCAGCTGCTCTCTCCGTCAACCACTCCTTCACTCACTCACCCCGCTCAACCGGGCGGGGTGGTGGGACAGGGTTGCTTCTTTCACCACATATTAAATACACATCCACACCACTCCCTGTTACTGCCAAATCATTTGAACACCATTATGCGATGCTAACTGATCCTATCAAAGCATGCTTAATTGTTCTTTATCGCCCACCAGGCCCGCTAGCCGACTTTGTGGAGGAGCTGGACATGCTCCTCAGCGTCCTCCCGGATGATGGAACCCCCCTGATAGTCCTTGGGGACTTCAACATCCACCTCCAAGGAACTCAGGCCGTCGACTTCTTGTCTCTCCTGACCTCTTTCGACCTGACGCTGCTGAGCACACCGGCGACCCACAAGGCAGGCAAACAGCTAGACCTCATCCTGACACGTAACTGTATCACTGACTTAACCTCTGTAACCCCACTGCATATTTCTGATCACTACTTTATCCAATTCTCTATCTCTCTCCCTCCAACTCCTTCTACCTCCCCTCCCCTTGTAACTTTCCGGCGCAACCTCCGCTCCCTATCCCCCTCCCATTTCTCCTCTATTGTAACATCCTCCCTCCCCCCCATTGACGAGTTCTCGTCCCACCCCACTAACACTGCCACCGACACCTTGTTAACCACTTTAACTGCATCACTTGACTCTCTCTGTCCCCTGTCAACCAGGCCTGCACGATCTTCTCCCTCCTGCCCGTGGCTTACGGATGTTATTCGTGAAGAACGGTCCACCCTTCGGGCAGCCGAGAGGAGATGGCGCAAGTCCAAAGGCGGTCTGGACCTTGATAAGTATCACTCCCTCCTCAAATCCTTCTCTTCTCACATAACTGGTGCTAAAACCCTCTACTTTCTGAACAAAATTAACTCTGCTTCAAACCCCCACAAACTTTTCTCTACCTTCTCCACCCTTCTTAACCCACCTCCCCCACCCCCTCCCTCCACCCTGACAGCAGACGACTTCTCCTCCTTCTTTGAGAAAAAAGTCGCCGACATTAGCAGTCGGTTCCCTAAACCCACCTTTCCTACCCTCTCACCCTCCATGACTGACCCAACTAAATGTCTAAACTCTTTTTCTCCCCTGTCTGAGGCAGAGATCTCTGACCTCATTCTCTCTCATCGCCCCACCTCCTGTCCCCTTGATCCTATACCCTCCCCTCTCTTTCAAACCATCTCCCCCTTCATCATAACTTTTCTTCTCCATGTCCTAAACTCCTCTCTCACCTCTGGCACCTTCCCCTCTGCCTTCAAACAGGCTAGAGTTACCCCTCTACTCAAAAAACCCTCCCTTAACCCTGCCGTTCTCCAGAACTACAGACCGGTATCACTGTTACCCTTCCTTTCAAAAACAATTGAACGTGCTGTATCTAACCAACTGTCTAACTTTCTCTCTCAGAACAACCTGCTTGACCCCAACCAATCGGGCTTCAAGACTGGCCACTCCACAGAGACTGCCCTCCTTTCAGTCACCACTGCCCTCCAGTCTGCCAGAGCGGCTTCCAGGTCATCCGTTATCATTCTGCTGGACCTTTCTGCAGCGTTTGATACGGTTAACCACCAGATCCTGCTCGCCAGACTTTCTGAGATGGGCATCACTGGCACTGCACTCCAGTGGATCTCATCCTACCTGTCGGGAAGATCCTACCAGGTTTCCTGGGGAGGCAAACTGTCAGGCCCTCGCCAGCTCTCCACTGGTGTCCCACAGGGCTCCGTCCTTGGACCCCTCCTCTTCTCTCTGTACACCACCTCACTTGGACCAATCATCACCTCCCATGGCTTCTCCTACCACTGCTACGCTGACGACACGCAGCTGTACCTGTCGTTCCCCCCGACCGATCCGGGGATCTCAGCTAGGATTGAGGCCTGCCTCGCAGACATCTCCGCCTGGATGACCGAGCACCACCTCCAGCTGAACCTCGCCAAAACAGAACTTCTCATCATCCCGGCTAAACCCTCCATCTCCCACGATCTCTCAATCACTCTGGGATCTGCGACGGTGACCCCTTCATCCTCTGCCAGGAACCTTGGGGTTACCATGGACGACGAGCTCTCCCTCACGGCCCACATTGCTGCGGTCTCCCGGTCGTGTAGATTCACCCTCTACAACATCCGGAAGATCAGGAGATACCTGTCTGAGCACTCCACCCAGCTGCTAGTCCAAGCACTCGTCCTCTCCAAGTTGGACTATTGCAACTCGCTGCTCGCTGGTCTCCCAGCATGTGCAACCCGCCCTCTTCAGAGGATTCAGAACGCGGCGGCCCGCCTGGTCTACAATCTACCCAGACGCTCCCATGTTACCCCGCTCCTCATCTCTCTCCACTGGCTACCTATCATGGCCCGTATCAGATTCAAGACCCTGGTATTGACCTTCCGAGCAGTGAACGGGACTGCACCCGTCTACATCAAGTCTCTCCTGCAGCCTTACACCCCCACCCGCCACCTACGGTCTTCTTCAGACAACCGCCTGGTGGTCCCACCGCTCAAGACCGCCCGGTCCCAACACAAGCTCTTCTCCTGTCTGGCCCCCCAGTGGTGGAATCAACTCCCCACCTCCATCAGAGACACTGACTGTCTCTCCACCTTCAAGAAAAGGCTCAAGACGCACTTGTTCCGGGAGTACAACGGTACTTAGGAACGGTTCGCTTGACCCGATGTTAGTTTCCTCAAGGATCACAATGACTCTTGCTTAGAGACTTGCTTAGAGTTGCTCTTGTGGTTAGTGGTAACTGATTTAAATTTTTGGTTCTCGCTGTGATATATTGTTTTATTACTGTTGCTTGCTTTTTTCCACAGGTACACTTGCACTTATAGCTGTTCATGTGTTTTGGTTGTGACTTGTTTAACTACATGCTCTTATGGTTCTTCCCTTTGGCACTTACTTTGGTTGTTCACAATGTGTGCTTCATGTTTTGGCTACTCGCGATGTTTTTTGGCTATCTTGTTGTTATGATCAGTGACCTATGCACTTTGTAAAGCTCTCTCTTGGAAGTCGCTTTGGATAAAAGCGTCTGCTAAATGAATAAATGTGAATAAATGTAAAATTGGTTAGCAATTTCGCCAAGCAAATACCAAGAAATAGGTTGCTGCAGTTTGTCTTTCAACTACAGTTGCAAAATCCGCAATCCACTGAGCTTGAATAGCTTCCGAGGCGGGACATAATCTCAGCATTCATCCAATGACCGTATAGTTTCGAAGCACTGAAAAAAACTGTTAAAAGCAGCCCCATTGAAGTCCATGGAAGCTGAGCTTCAACAGGGAAATGCACTGTGACGCTACAGGAATGTATGAGAAGGAAATCAGTCAGTCGACATGCTAATATATGTAGCTGATTCTGAAAGAACTCGCCTTCGATATGAACGTGTTCTAACGCATAAAATGTTAACACAATAGTAAATATTTGACCATTAATTGGTTGAAATTTTAGGGGACGCTGAGCTTCCCTTGCAGTCTTAAAGAAATCGCCACTGATCCACACCCATATTCTGTTAGCTGGAGTGTAGACTAAATGACTCAGACTCTGTGGTAGTAGAGGTTCCTGGGCGTCTAGGAGGTGGAATCTTCAGACTGGAGACGAGGCGACCGAGTGTTGAGTCCTCCCGTCTGGTGGACCTCTTGAAGTCCGCCCCCAGGAAGGCATACAGCAGCGGGTTTAGACAGCAGTGGGAAAATGCCATCGGTTCAGCCACCGCCAGCCACACACCCAGCACCACCTCCAGACTGCAGCCCCTGGGAAGGACCTCTAGGCGCATGAGGGCATCCACAGTGATGCCAGCACCATACGGGAGCCAACACAGGAAGAAGCAGAGGACCAACGCCACAGTGGTCCTGACAGCTCTGCGCTTCTGTCTCTGCCCCTGCAGAGGCCCGCTGCGGGTCAGCCTGGACACGATGACACAGTAACACGCCAGCAAAACTAGGCCCGGTACCACCAAGCCCACCAACACCAGCTGCAGGTGGAACACTGACACCCAGAGAGGAGCGTTGTCAGCTGGGTATAAGCGCTGGCACACAATCGTCCCATCTCCTGCTTCCCAAGTCCTGGCAAACACTATGTCTGACACTGCCAAGAGAGCCGCAGGCGGCCAGGCTCCTGGAAAAGGAGAGGGGGTGAGGGGAGACAAAGAGGAGATTCGGTGGTTAGACCAGGAGATGGAGAATACAAGTGAAGATGTACCTCTGTACATCTGAAGCATGGGCACGTCGTGAGAGAGAGATAAGGGATGAGGCTAGAGACGTAGCTCACCTACAAACACCAGTCTCTGTGCCAGTAGCCGTCTCGTGTGTGAGGTGTGCGCGTCTGTTGCTTTGACCGCGGCTAGGTAGCGGTCCAGACTGATGAAGGCCAGGATGAGCACACTCCCATACAGGTTCACCGTGTAGATGACGTGCACGGCCACACAGGTGCCTAATCCGAAACGCCAGTCCGTCAGGGCGGCATCCGCTGCCCAGAACGGAAGCGTCAGCACAAAGAGAAGATCGGCAGCAGAGATGTGCAGCCGGTAGCGGTCTGTCAGACTCAATTTTGACCTGGGGACAATCAGATAAAACCCTCTGTGCAAATCCTGAGTAGGTCAGCTCACTGCAAAATGTTTTTTTTGATCTTGTTCCTATAATCAAACATAAAAAGCATTTCAAGTATTAGAAAGTGTCAGTTGAAAAGACCTGCAAATTAGGCCTTTCTGACAGTGTTGTGATGGATCCTAGTTTCCAGGTGATCTTCCGTTATCGACAGGAACCGGCCAATCGTCATGTTGTTCTAATTTCGGACATTTCTCTTAATATGTAACCATGCTATATTACCATAATGGATGTAACCATGACACAGTAGGTATATGATCTGACATACCTTAATTGCTGTGGTAAGCATTGAACACAGCGGGATACTCAGCAGAATTCTGTTGTTGAAATTGTGGTAGGCCGAGGTATATTCTTGAAATCAAACCTGTGCTTTGCATAGTGGGCAGGTTTTCACTGCAACTTTGACTCCTGAATAAAAAGTTGAAAAAGAGTTCAGATATTGGCAATAAACATAAATTAAACTTTGGCCTTAACTTTACCTCTGAGATGTTGACATGGAAAATACTCTTAAACTGACCTCTCTGAACTAAAAGCAATCCATACACTGAGGCATTGGTGGTTACCACTCTAGGTTCTGATAGTTCAGGAGGTGTTGGCCCTGGACAGTATGGACAAATTGTCTCGTTTGGCTGAAACATCTCTGGGACATCTTTTGATTCCCGCTTTAAATCAGGTGGCAGGATTTCAGGGATCCTTTTATGTTCCCAGAGGTAATCTGTCATCACCTGAATCTGATTTTCAGACAATATGTCTATGGACTGGCCAGACACATTTTCTTTTTCTTCACTTTCACTACTGCTGGTGTGTCTCTCTTCGACTAGAAGCTCGTGTTTCTCCTGGAAGAGCCACCACATGTCCATATATATATATGGGTGCAGTGATTTACTTTTTTCGCACTGCTGCACAGACAGAACCATTTTCCCTTGACCTTGTCAAAGGACACACGTGTTCTGCCAAAACAACTCCAGGATTCCACCGTGCCAGTGAAAACCGAAAAGTAGACATAACGTCCTGAATAGCCATGCTCCTCTTAAAATACGGGGTAAACTGGGAATGCTCCTTCTTTTGCTGCTCATTCATGCACGTCTGTGCATTCCTTTTCTTTTCCCTTTGAAATCAAGCCTTTGTCCACCATTGAATGCACTGAGGACATTTGTAAAGGAGCTGTTTTTTTTATAAGGGGATGCCAACTGGACTCTGCGAAGGTGTTTACATTCAACACCTGGTTTTCCACTTATATTTGCCATGGCACACGGCATTTGCAAATGACGTTGTGTCCTTGGGCAAGGCACTTCACCCTACTTGCCTCGGGGAGAATGTCCCTGTACTTACTGTAAGTCGCTCTGGATAAGAGCCTCTGCTAAATGACTAAATGTAAAATGTAGGTAGATAAGTAAAAGTAAAGATAGGGACTACCTTGATCACCAGTTCTCTCACCAAGCAGACATCCTATAAGACAGTTGCCATTAAGTTTTTATTTAGCATGCAGGTACAGATGACTCAGATTTGTCAACAAATATTTTCCTGTAGGCAATAATGCATTAGGCAAATTACCATGTTTTTCAAGGTGGACTTCAACGTTTTTTTGTCTCGAAATCTCTTTCTCACACTTTGGACAGTGCCAATGGCTCCGTTTGTAATCTGTTCCTTTTTCACAAAGGCAAGGAATCGTGAACTTCTCTGTTGAGAAATTGAGTAGGTTTTGGTTTTGCGTAGGTTGTTAACACAATGATTCATAACTGCTTTTTGGGGGATCTCCCACAGTCCACTAAGGTCAAACTAGGCTAAAAGGGGATTTAGTGTAACCACATTAAAATGAGGGAAGAAAATGAGAAGATAGGCTTACCTTTGCCACCATCTATAAAATACACAGCATACTTCATGTGCCTTTGCTGGAAATGTTGTTGAGACGCTGCTGTCAGAGTGCGACAGTACCTGCAGTCATCTTCCCCAACAGGCAAGTCGTCGGGTGAGCTGAATTCGAATATTGGCTTAGACCTTGAACACAACAAGAAAATGCAATTAGCAATGTGACACTGACTCACACCTGAACCAATAGTCTCTGCCCATCCAATGCCAAGGTGGTCTACAATGGAAAATAACTATTTCTGTATCTCCAAAGTTTCTTGATTCACTCACAGCACAATGGGGGTCCTATTTTAGGATATATTATTGAGTGGCCTGTTATGTTAGGCAGTGTATAGTAAATTATGACTTTCATTGTGAAGGAAGAAGTCGTGTGCAAAGTTTGTGGAGACAAAATATGTGTTCGACTTCATTAGAGGCTTGGTCACTGGAAGCAGGAAGATGTAATCGTTATTTGTTTGTATACTGCTTGTTTGTATACTGCTTGTTTGTATAATGCTTGTTTGTATAATTCTTGTTTGTATAGGCTACCAATCTTTCAACAATAAAAATAAAAACTGAGCCGTTTTTAACTCCTAACCGACTGCAAGCTGTATCTCTCGCCAGTCGTTTCATGCAGCCGCAGCCGATCCCTGCATTTGTGTGGATTTTTGGAACTTTCCTGACGCGCATTGATTCACAAATGCATTTTTTCAAAAAGATATTCTCTGCAGCCTATCAGATCGTCTCTTCAAATTTTAGCCAATCACATTAACGTGTCTATGTGGACTTAAACAACCTGCCATAATAACGGACAAAATGTCTCCTTCAGATCACGAGCAATGTCGTCTGGTAGCATGTAGGTGAAATATTGCTTGTTAATCTTATTAAACCGATTATCATACGTGATTGAATATTCTTGAGAATGGCAGGATCCATGTTTAGTAATTTTAAGCGTTTCCTAGGCTAACGTTTAGCAAGCTAGCTGTGATTGGCTAAAATTGGAAGAGACATCTGATAGGCTGCAGAGAATATCTTTTAGAAAAAATGCATTTGTGAATCTAAGCGCGTCAGGAAAGTTCCAAAAATCCACACACACAAATGCAGGGATTTGTAACTCGTGATCTCCGATTTGTAACTTGTGTTCTCCGATTTGTAACTCGTATTTGTCAGGTTGCAAACAAATGTAATGGGGTCATTTATTTGTGAATCGCGTTACATTTGTGAATCACGAAATACATTTGTGAATGGCGTTACATTTATTTGTGAATCATGAAATACATTTGTGAATCGTGTTACGTTTGTTTGTGAATTATGAAACTAATCTAACTCCATAGGAAAATGGCTGAATTGTGCAGCTAGCACCAACTTAACATACAAAATAGCTTTAAACTATCTTTTCCAAGTGTGATTTTGAAAATTAAAAAATACTGGATGATAAAACACATATCTAGGAAAAGTCAAGAAAGCAGGCTCCTGAAATTTTGTCGAGTGCAAATATTTTTTTCACTCTTCACTTCAATCATACGACCGGTGATCGACGCTTCTGATGTTAACCCAAATACATAGGCCTATACATTTAGTCATTTGGCAGACGCTCTTATCCAGAGCGACTTACAGTAAGTACAGGAAGCAAGTAGGGTGAAGTGCCTTGCCCAAGGACACAACGTCATTTGGCACGGCTGGGAATCGAACTGGCAACCTTCAGATTACTAGCCCGCTTCCCTCACCGCTCAGCCATCTGACTCCCTATACAATCGACTAATATACAGTTTGTGTTAAAAAAGATAGGCCTAATAGCAGACATTAGGCCTATGAGTGTCGAGCAGCAGTGGCAGTCTGCAGAGACAACGATAACAGGACAGCGGGGATTTGTGCTCTTACAAATAGCCACACTACTATCGACAAATATAGCCTACCATTTGCAGTAAAACAATGTCATACAGTCAAATAGCCTATCTAATTTGCCTATCTTTTGACCTTATTTCAAAACCAAATTGATTGTTAGAATCAGAAATCAGAAAATGTCAGCTTACCCGCCATTGATTGCACCAACACTAAAGTAAAATGTTGTATAACTGTAAGGGCCAACAGTGCTCTTGTTTAAACCAAGTAACTAGGAGGCACAGTGTCACAAGACAATAGGACCGATACGCTATGTGACTGTTGCAAGACAGTTAGAATAGCCTTCTTTAACATTATAGCCCTAGGCTATAACGTTTTCCTAAGATATAAGATGGATCTTTCTGAATTCTGTGTGTTTTGTTAAGTGGATACTGAAACAGTTGTAGCCTACTTTTTTATATTTACTTAAATATACATTTACATTTAGTAGACACTCTTATCCAGAGCGACTTACAGTAAGTACAGGGACATCCCCGAGGCAAGTAGGGTGAAGTGCCTTGCCCAAGGACGCAACGTCATTTTTGGGGAATGACGGGGGAATCAAATCGGCAACCTTCTGACTACTAGCCCGATTGCCTAACCGCTCAGCCACCTGACTCCCTCATATCCCTCCCAATATATAATTTTCTATGTTAAATTATTTGGCATTTATGTTTAATATACAATTAATAGACGCTTAAATTCAATTACTCTGAGTAAAATAAGTTTTTACTAAGTCAATACGTGTTACAAGTCTGCTTTACATTACAGTCACACCAACACAATGTCTAACTAAATGTACTACTTTGTATGGTAAGCTAAGTGTAGTAAGACGTCAAAAGTATGGTTTAGAGTCTGTTAGCAGCACAAACAGTTTAACTTATATTTCGAAAAATAAAAGTTTATAGCCTATTCTCCTATTCTAAAATGTTAAATACAAGTTTATAGCCTGTTCTCCCGTTCTAAAATGTCAGGCACTTGCATACCACTATCAACAGAACAGTAACTGTCATGTGCCAGTGTAAGGCGCTGTCACGTACCACTAGCTCCACTGGCACGTACCACTAGGTGCCAGTAGAGGCACTGGCACGTACCACTAGCTAATGTCACTTACCAGTGGAGGCACTTGATACTTACCACTCGCTCCACTGGCACGTACCACTAGCTACAGTACAGTACAGTTTCGGTTCTAAATGCTACTGTTTTGCCTTCGAGCACATGGCTACTCTGTTGACATCTTCAACCCCACTTCCTCCCAAAAAAACCTCATCAACTCATTTTCTTATTCTCATCAGTTCAATATGTAGGCTACATTTATACACACCATAGCCACATTACACGTATGGTAGTTTGTGATTTCAAATGATGACGCGTGAGTGCGTGAGCTGAAATTGGCCTTTATGGAACCGCTTTAGTCCCGCTTGACTAATTAAACTAATTCAAGTCAGGTTTGGGACTTTAAATTGAGCGGCCAATCACAGCTCACCGTTACGAATATTAAGAGCGGCGGCTACATTGAAATTTCTTTCAGAATTCATTTCGATACCTTCACGAAAGAGACTACGAGATAACGATTACCGTGAGTCCTACCTAATTCAATACTTTGTTTTAAAAAATATTATTTATCATGGTTAGCGAAAACGTCGTCTTTTGTAGCTGTAGCCTGAGTTTGAGCCGTTAAAGATGTTTCGATCTTTAGTTTGAAGCAACTGAAAATGTTCCGTGCAAGGTTTGTAGTCGCTAGCTGTGTAGTCTACCATAGAGACGTTGTAGCCCGCAAGTTCGAGCTTTGATTCAGAGAATCAAAGAGAAACATCACAACCGTTGTGCTTTGTTGAGAAAGCGATTTGGAGTTGAACTGTAGTCTCGGAATTTTGATTTGGGTCTCAAAAGTCTTGCAATTTGAGCAAGTGCGGGTCGCCCGTGAGCCCACATATAGTCTTCTTGGGCGGCGGCCATGCTCTGACGCGTCATACTGTAGTATTTTCCTACTTTCACAGTTCGGTCAATTCTACACCCAAAAACAGAAGGATGGCAATTTTGAGAAGATATAACGACTGTGAAGACAGTCAGATGGTGACATTTTTATGTAGGTTGCTGTAAAAACTTTGATTTGTTTGCTAGGCGAGAGCCCCGTCAGCCTCCATCGACGATTGCGGCAGCTGTTGTCGATCAGCGTCTGATAGTATTTTGCTAATTTCGTGCTTGGGTCAAATCTGCATCAAAAATCAAAAGGGGGGAATTGTTTTAAAGATATGACGATTGTGAAGACAACCAGAGGGTCTGAGTTTAATCTAGGTTGCTGTCAAACTCGTCATTTGTGTGCAAAGCGAGCGCCCCATTAGCTTGTTTTTCTAGTGCAGACTCGCGTCGCTCGGTCCCTTTAACAAGCGTGGGTGCTCACCTTGGGATCGGCGAGGGCAAAATATGACATTTTGATTGACAGCTAAAACAGGTTCACTGTGTTTTTGTCTCTTCTAGATGGAAAATCCAAATTTCCGAAAAAACCCCCAAGGGGGACCTGGTGCTCACGGCCACCCCGGAGGCCCTGAGCGTCCCCAAACCCCCGCCAGGAGCCCGAGTCCTGACGGAGGCGGAGGCCGAGGCGCGCGCCCACGTCGTCTCCCAGGGGGGAGACCCCGGTACGGCCCGGCTGGTGCTGAGCCAGCACCGGCTGCAGTTCGGGAAGTACCGGCGTCGTTCCTTCAAGTGGCTGTTGGAGAACGACGTGGGCTACACCCTCCCGCTCCTCAACTCCCATCTGAGGGAGCGGGAGAGGACCAGCTCCCAGTCTGCCCTGATGTCCAACAAGGACGCCCTCTGTCGCTACGCGCACGCCTTCCCTGAGCTTGTGGAAGCGCTCAAGTGAGTCCAAGTGTTGGTGGTGTTCTTTGTCCGCACCCATATCAGAAACTAAACCTTCTTGTCTTCTGCAGGTTCCACAAGGCGTGCGCCGTGGCGAGAGAGGGCGGTGAATCCCTTGTTGGCTTCGGGCGGTACGAGTTGGAGCTGGTCAAGGACTTGTACGACTCAAAGGAGAAGGGGAGAGTCGAGTAAGAGCGTTTGCTCCTGAACAAAACAACGCTTTGACTGTATTCGACACCAAGGTCTAACTCTGACCTTTTTCAGATTCGTCAACTGGCTGAGGTGACAGATGCCACGGCCATCAACTACATCAAGAAGAGAGACGACCGGGCGCGGGCGGCCAGGCTGTGGTCCGCCACGGCCACGTCATCGGCCGTGGCCAGCAGCACCAGCAGCGACCCCGGCCCCTCTGCCTTCCGGCGCCCCCCCCCCCCTCCGTTCCAGCCCAGGAAAAAGGGGTAGGACGTGTTGTCGTCTCCACGAACGGGCTTCTGACGTGCGCCTCCCCCTTTGTCCGTATTAAACTGTTGTGTGTGTTTTTACAGGCTCCTGGACTCGGACGTCTCTCAGTACCTGGGGCAGCCGTCCACTCTGAGTCCCCAGGCGCTGCAGGCCAACATGCTCAGGGTCATCAAGCCTGCAGCACCAGGTGAGCTATACATAGATGGACTGTTGTGGTTAAAGTGGAAAACGACCTCCGTCTCACGCCGTCTTCTTCCCCACTCAGTGGCGTCTCCTCAGCGGCCAGCTCTGCTGCACCACCACCGAGACGCAGAGCTGGCCATGGTGGTTGACGAATACGAAGACTGTAAGTATAACACTTGGTTTCCAGCCTTAGTTATTTCTCTTGAGGAGTTGTTGTCTATTTTAAACCGTGTGACATGTTTTTCTTCTCCCTCAAACACATTCACACACAAGGACGGGTAAGGTTGTGACAGTTTCAAAATTGCCTCCGCCTTTTCGTAGCATCAGTGTGGCGTTGGGGGCGCCCCCAGCCCCAACGAGGGAGGAAGAGGACAGGGCTCTCCCTCGTCAAAATGCCCCCCTCCTCCTGGAGCCGAGGGACAGTGCTGAGGTAAATGATTAGTGATGGTTGTGTGCTATTTTGTACATAACTCATTGAAAGTTTAGCACGTGAACTGAATTAAAATTTCTCTCACACAGTTTTGCCCCCCTGGCTGGCGGGGCAAGCTCAGTACTGGCCAGCAACGGTGGATCGGCCGGGTGCTCTTCGTGTGGAAGAACAACCGAGCGGAGGTTTGTCCAGATCTCCAGCTCTGGTACGAGCCTCCGCAGCCCCGGCCGGTCCACAGCCAGCCACCCGCATCGCCAGACGCCTTCTTCGCTTGTCGGCTGTTTCTCTGGATGCCCGTTCGCTTATGGGCATTCAAGCTGACATGCCCCCAGCCTGCCTGCACAGGCAACATGCGCAAGGCTGGGCTGTACACCAAGACTATCCGGAAAGTCTTAGACATCGATGCCTGGTATCTCATGGCCACTGAGTACCTGGCATGCTCTCTGTGTACGAAGAAGGTTGTGGCATGGTCGCAGGGCATCGTGAGGCAGCTGGACGCAGCACACCGCTGCCTCTTTCCGGCTGTCCTCACATACAGGTGAGAAAAAAACGTTTGTTCTCAAAAAATATAAAATAATACCCTATCATGATGTCCAAGTATTAAGCGCCTCTGCTCTTTTCCCCTCTGCCCCACTACCTTTTCAGGTTGTCCTGCGACCTGCGGGTAGTTTCCATGCTGAGGGAGCACGCTTTGGGAAACGGCGCCACTCAGCTCTACACCAAGCTGTGCGAGAGCCACAGTGAAGCCTGGATGCGGTGCACGATGCAGTATCTCGGCGAGTGCGAGCCCTTTCTGGCCTTGGGCACCGGGCGGCGGCAGTTTCCACCACCACCACCCATGCCGCCGGTGCCCACACCCGTCTGGCTGCTGACCGTGTACAGCTTTGACGTGCTGTCACGGCTGGACGAGGTGAAGGCCAGGGTCACCTCTGTGTTTGGGTCCATCTTAAAGATGGACTCAACGAAGAAGGTAATGTGTGTTCACTGGCCCTTCTGTTGCTACATTGAGTTGTTGAGTTGTACATTGTCTTGAGAAACATCATTGTGACTTTTTTCCTGTTTACACATTCAAGATAAAGTTGTTGTTGTTGAAACGATTGACTTGTCCTGAATAAATGATGCTTTTAATTTCCATTGATCCATTTGCTTCTTGGATATTTATTGCAAACGCCGCCCTCCTTCTCACACTGACTTTCTCTGGGTCTCCATTGAAAACAATCCAAAATAGATGTAAACAAACCCTTCAATGCACTGACCATTTGGACACGTAGGAGTCACTAAAACCTCCATTTGACCAAGCACTTGTCGGTACCACACAGTGCATAGCTCCCATGCTCAAACAATGCAGCGGAAGACCACTGAGACGCCACTGGTGAGTAGCTTAGAACCATGTATTCAACCATGTATTAGTTGCAAACCTGTATTTAGGGCACAACCTTTGTTCTCTCACATATATATTTATTGTGAGAATGCTGTTAAGCATTCTCACTATTGTTTTCCTGTTTCTCTTTATTGTTGGAATGCTGCTTCAACATTCCAAGTATTGTTCTTTGAATCTTTATTCGACTTCTATTTCTTCCAAGACACCTTTCAGCGCCTTCAAATCTTCAGCTATTAAAACCATTCAGCTATCAAAAAATTCAAGTTTCAGGCCATGGGTGCTATTACTTTTCAGCTTTGTACCTTGAATTAATATAAATCAATATTCACAATATTTTTAACATGGGTTTCCAATGGAGTTTTCTTTCAAATCCTCTCAAACTTTAAACTTCAACTTCCAAATCCTTCTTCCTCAATCTTTCAGCTAGAGCCACCATTTAAACTTTAAAATGTTGACAAAACCCTAAACTATTTTTAAATAATTCAGCGTTTTGATATCTATTCAACTTTTTTCAATATCACTGATTGTTTCATGATTTTTTTTCAAGCCGTTTCTGAGATTTACATGGTTGTGTACGTGAAACCCTAGAGTGCAGACTGAAACGCTTAAGCCCAATTTATACTTAGGTCGCAGACACTTTTGAAAAGGTCACCGACAGAAATGGCGTCACGGTCGACACAATTAACCGTCGCTTGAAAGTGTGGCCTACCAGGAGAAATTTCTACTGTCGCTGATGTCGTCACAAAGTGTCACGCAAGTATGATTGGCTAGATAGATGGCACGCGTAGTTGATTTCATTGTTTTGAATTTTCAGTGAACGCTCAACAGCTGTTTAAGATGGAAGGAATAAAGGAGAGATTGGCGGAGCAAGTTAGAACATATCCACACCTTTATAATGCCTCTCAAAATTAGCTACAGCCATTTTCTCGATCATCACGTAGGCTACAAAGCGTAAACAATGTAACCATAGCTATGAATGTAACGGTAAAATGATTATGTTTACGTCACGCGAACCTTGAGCACATGCGACTGTTTGCCGAAGTATAAATGCAGCAGCCTGAGCGACACTTTTTTTTTTTTCGTCGGCGACCATTTCAATAGTGTCGGCGACATAAGTATAAATTGGGCTTTAGAGTTGAGGGCAGCTTCGGATGTCGTTGAAAAAATATTTCTAGTTTGCCAGCATTGCCACAATTTTCGCTCTTTATGCTTCATTTTTGGATCAATAGATAGCTAATTTTGTGCTGGTCGTAGACAGTTGTCTGTTGAATCCAACAGACGTACACATTTGTTGAGAGCCCCACGAAAGCGAGACAAAGTCCAACTTTCGCCCCATAGAGACCAATGCAAATCTGGTGACAAAATCGTCAGAGAAAGCAAAAACCAGAAGATTTTGAAACTGCCGGTAGAGTCGTATTTCTGACCGCACAGAAATATAAAGGACATCTCTGGTTTCGGCAGAGTCTTGGGTCTCGGAAAGTATCCTTATTTTTGGGATTGGACGTATAGTTTTGCGTCTGTCAACTTGTTTGAGGTGTGGATGCTAGGTAAATGTTCGTTTTTCTCTGTGCCCAGCTCGTTAGCGATCACAGCTGCTCCATCGCTCTGGCAACCTAACAAACATGCACCAGGAAAGCAGAAGGAACACGTTTTTGAAACTGCAGGTAGAGTCGTATTTCTGACTGCACAGACATATAAAGAATATCTCGGGTTTCGGCAGAGTCTTGGGTCTCGGAAAATATCCTTATTTTTGGGATTGGACGTACAGTTTTGCGTCTAGGTTATCTTGTTTGAGGTGTGGATTGTAGCTGCATTTCTGTTATTCTCTGCCCTCAGCGCGTTAGCAATCATAGCTACACCATCACCGTGGCAACGACAGACACGCACCACTCAGTCTAACACACAGGTGATTGGTGCGTTTACTTGACCATGAGAAACCCGATTACTAGCAATTGTCGGTTTATGCCAATAATACCATTACTCAGTTTACATGTGTAATTAGTTATGCGATTACTCAATGAACGCGTCTACTTGATTCTATTTATTAATCGTTGTATGCTCCACGGACAAAACTTGCACCATCATCCTTCTGCAACAAAGTGTCGCCGTGTCTTCCTGTATCGGGCCCTACTACTGTATGTTTCATTCAATCAACACATTGAATCCTACTAAGAAAGCCGAGTAAACGCATAGGCTACATCTGCTACTGCTAATACTATCCCAACTATAATTTCATCTCAGCTTCTCCCGCATTGTAGGCTATTTTAGCTCTTAGCTTTGTTAAGATGATGCAGTTCAGCTTCCACACTGCCTCTTTTGTGTGACTCACACATTTTTGAAATTCATTTCAGCTTTCAGCTTGCGAGTATTTTCTCATTTCTCACTTTTATACTTTTTAAAATATTAAGGTTTTTGTGCATTATTCTCCCTTTAAAAGTAATGGTAAATCCTTTCAAATAATTGTTGGAATGCTGCTCCAGTCCCTTTCAAAAATACCTTTCGGTTGCTTTGAAGCTTCAGCTTATAACTTTCTACTAAATTTTCACTATTTTCAGCTTTTTTAGCATGGTCAGCTATCCCCATTCAGGTTTTCAGCATTCTCACTGCTGTTTCGCAGGAACAGCCTTTTCTAGTTATTATTTATTTTTGCCCCCCTAAATCTTCGTCAATATTTGGCCTACATAGACAACCTAGGTGTCAAAAGTTTCAGTAGCGATCGAGTTGCTTGTATTTTTATTTATGTTCCGTTGCATTGCTTAGGCTCAAGTTAAGTGTTTGTGGCGAAAAGTGAAGCTAAAGGTGGCTAATTTGCTAGCCACAGTCACTGACGTTACTACGTCACTAAAGTCATGAAAACACGCGTGACTACCTGTAGCAGAACATTCGTTTCACATCTGTTAACTTGGGGGATAGCTAGGCTAACTAAAGCTTTACTGCAAGGCAGCTGCAGAAACGCCACAAGAAAAGAGGCCAGGGTGATAACTATTTACTCATTTTACTTTGTGATGTGAAACACAATTGTGAAATGTAATGTACAATATTAGCTGATAATATTAAGGAAGTAGGCACACATCTACTTTCGGAAACGGTAGTCTACTATTTCACTGAAGCATTAGCATCATGTCATAACCCTCTGTTGCCCGGGCAACACATACTACAGTGGTCTATTATGCATCTGTTTTCAATCGTTAAAATAAACATTCCTCACAAATACATTTTCGTTGTAGGATTTATTATGTCATTACATTACAAGTAAACGATTTGTTTACTTGTAATGTAACACAGCGTTGCAGTGTTGCTCACTGCAACGCTGTAGCCTAGGCGAGGCACACTACAAAAACATCTACACAGCTTTTTAGGAAGTCAAACGGCGACAGAACATGTTCGGCACTCCCCTTACTTAAATCAAAAGTCTTTCAATAGGTGAAACTATCTGACTACTAACCTGAACTTCATTGCCACAGCCTAAACTTTGTCAATCTGTTCATGAAAATAATTAATTTCAGCCTAAACCGTACAACGGAACGTTGAATCGAATTCAACCAACGCAATCGCTACCAAGACGAACACAGCAGTAGTCTAGTACTGTACTGTAGTAGTAGAATTTACGGGTCAGCTTCTACACACAGGGCTATATCGCATTTTGCGTTGTTACTGACAAACGCTAACAGTGAGCTTTTTATGAATGAGCGATTTTCCACTACATAAACGTCAATATTATTTACGTTTTTGGGGGCATATTTTCAGTTAGCAGACGGTACTGTTTGAATCGCGATTCCATCTTCTACTGCCGGTAACGTCGTAGAATAATCTTCAAAGGGGGTTCTTTATTAATGAATGAATGCAATAAGAGTAGGCTAAATGCCTGAAAATATCACAAGAAGGGAAAACTTAAAAGGACGTTTAAGTCATAGAGATTAGGTAAATTTTTACACCGGTCTGACAAATGTATTCGTTTTGATTCAGCTATGAGGCTGCCTCTTGCAGGGGAAATAAGAAGACATCATATTTTGAGTTGTAAATGAGCAGCAAAAAAAGATGCTTTTAAATCTGTAATCTTTATAAATAATAAGTATGCATTTTTATATAAAATATACAGAAATATCAGTTGTAAAATGTCATTAAAAACGGACTCCTCTCTAGTTTATTTATTTATTTATTTTTTTGTCAATCTGTTCATGAAAATAATTAATTTCAGCCTAAACCGTACAACGGAACGTTAAATCGAATTCAACCAACGCAATCGCTACCAAGACGAACACAGCAGTAGTCTGGTACTGTACCGTAGTAGTACAATTTACCGGGGCAGCTTCTCCACACAGGGCAATATCGCATTTTGCGTTGTTACTGACAATGATCGCTACCAGTGAGCTTTTTATGAATGAGCGATTTTCCACTAAATAATATATGAATGCAATATGAGTAGGCTAAATGCCTGAAAATATCGCGAGAAGGGAAAACTTAAAAAGACGTTTAAGTCATAGAGATTAGGTCAATTTTTACACCGGTCTGCCAAATTTATTCGTTGATTCAGCTATGAGGCTGCCTCTTGCAGGGGAAATGAGAAGACATCATATTTCATTCTACACTTAACCCTCGTGCTGCCTTCGGGTCACATGACCCAAAGATTCATAATGAACCATCGCTGTGTTTACCCAATTTTACCCAATACAAAAAATGCTTCACTTTGTTTTTGTATGCGGTAAAGTTGTCGCAATACGACGGTGGTTCACAATAACTGATGGGTCAGAATGACCCGAAGATAACACAAGGGTTAACTCGTATTTTGAGTTCTAAATGAGCAACAAAAAAAGATGCTTTTAAATCTATGTAATCTTTATAATTAATAAGTAGGCCCTATGCATTTTTATATAAAATATACAGAAATATCAGTTGTAAAAATGTCATTAAAAAACGGACCCCTGTGCAACCGACGCAAGCAAGCACACCCTACAATTTCCCCAGAAATTGTACCCTCTGTAGTTATTATTTGGAACACTTGGCATCTATTTCTTTAAGGTTTTCAACTTGTTTCTCCTGCTGGTGTAAAAATTCCAATAAAAAAAAGCATTAAAGCCGAGTTGAGCCTCACGTCTCTGGGTCTTGCCAAGTGGACCAGCATTGTTGAAGAAGAACTTGACAGTTGAAAAACAAACGTGCTCCACAATAACAGGACAAGGCTCAAGAAGGTTCAACATTTACAGACACATCCCTAGATCGACTCGTTGTCTATCGGGACAGCAGTGGCCTGTTGGTATGTGGAGGCAGGTTCCAAATGTTTACTGAAGGACAAGCTGCTGTACCACTGCTGCCCTTCGAACCCTGGATTTCCACCTTGCTTGCGAGAGAGGCCCACAATGCAAACCACGAAGGAATCGCTGGAACCCTTGTCAGGATGAGGGAAAAGGTGTGGGTGATCAAGGGCCGAAGACTTGCAAAACGCGTGGTTGACGGCTGTGTTACCAGCAGGAAACACAAAGCCAAGCAATGCCAGCAGATCATGAGCGATTTGCCCACTGAAAGAGTAACTTCTGCCAATCCATTTGAATACAGTACTGTAGACCTGTTTGGACCGTACTTTGTGAAGGATGAAGTGAGGAAATGAGTTAAACTCAAGGTGTGGGCCGTTGTTTTCTGCTGCATGGCATCAAGGGCGATTCACACTGACCTAGTCAGCGACCAGTCCTCTGAAGGCTTCCTACTAGCCTACCACAGGTTCACCTCGCTCAGAGGTCATCCCAAAAAGATGTGGTCTGATCCTGGGTCAAACTTTGTGGGAGCCAAGCCTGCACTTCGCGAGTTAAACAGGTACCTCAGCAAGCTGAACAAGTCAGAACTGGAGAAGAAAGCAGCCAAGAATAGAACAGAATGGTCATGGATAATCCACCCAGCAGACTCTCCACACCGAAATGGGGTGGCTGAGGCAGCGGTTAGTCCGGTTAAGAGGGCCTTGAACAACCTGGCTGGTGATGGCATCTTCACCTGGAGTGAGTTCCAAACATTTCTGTTCATGGCAGCAAACTTGGTTAACCCTTGTGTTCTCTTCGGGTCATTCTGACCCATCAGTCATTGTGACCCACCGTCGTATTGTGACATCTTTACCGCATACAAAAACAAAGTGAAGCATTTTCTTTTAACTGTCGGGCTGTCTCAGACCCCCCACATTGCGAAAGTTAAAAGAAAATTCTATTTATTTGTTTTTGTATTGGGTAAAATTGGGTAAACACAACGATGGTTCGTTGTGAATCTTTGGGTCATGTGACCCGAAGGCAGCACAAGGGTTAATGGAAGACCAATAGACGTCCGGCTACAAAGCAGAGAGGACTGTGTCCGCTACGTGAGCCCAAACTGTCTCTTACTTGGATGAGCCAGCCCAAGCGGTGATCCTGCAACCTTTGACTATGAAGGCTACACCTACAAAAGACTCCAAACTATTTTGGCAGATTTCAATGAGTTCTGGAAGAAATTGTCCCAACTGGCAGGCCCCAACCTATTCGTACGGAGTAAGTGGCATACAAAGGAGCATAATGTTGCCGTTGGAGATGTAGTTTGGGTGTTTGACCAAAACGCGCTGAGGAACCAGTACAAACTCGGCAGGGTGGTGCAAGTCCACCAGGACAGGGCAGGAGTTGTCAGAGATGCCAATGTGAGGGTTTACCCAAGTTACCTAGTGGACATCAGGAAACCAGCCAAACAAGTAACCAAAAGCAAGATCCCTGCCACCATCCTCCACAGAGATGTCAGACGGCTCGTTGTCCTCCTGCCCATTGATCAGCAGTCACCACAGGATCCCTAAAGACTGATGTGACCTCCTTGGGTTTCCACCAGGAGCTCAAGTGGGAGGTGTTTTGTCGGAAAGAGGCAACCTTACCCTCTTGCCTCACCTCTCTTATTTCTATCCGTTTCTAGTAGTATTTTCTATTTGGACAGCCTGTACACCAGAGGGCGCACTAGGTAGATTGTGACTTCCTCTGCATTGATTGGGCATGATTAAGCTTTATAAACAGGTGCGTAGCTCCCATGCTCAAACAATGCAGCGGAAGACCACTGAGACGCCACTGGTGAGTAGCTTGGAACATTGTATTCGACCATGTATTAGTTGCAAACCTGTATTTGTGTTGTTGACCGATTGTGGTGTAATTATTATTTTGAACACTTAGAATCTGTTTCTTTCTTTAAGGTTTTCAACCTGTTTATCCTGCTGGTGTAAACATTCCAATAAAAAGAAAGCATTTGAGCCTCGCGTCTCTCTGGGTCTTGCCAAGTGGACCAGCATTGTTGAAGAAGAACTTGACAAGCACATGGCTACCTTGTTGACATCTTCATCTTTTCTTCATCCCAAAATCCTCTTCGCCCTCCTCATTCAATCGTTTTTAAACATTTGTTGCATTTTGCAATGTCAGAATCCTTGGCTGTGAAATACAGCCACACTTTCGACCGCTTCGCTTTAGGCATTTTAAATGCACTAAAAGCTAGCTAACCAGAATCAGAATTCGGTTTATTCGCCATGTATGTTATACAAACACGGAATTTACTGTGGCAGGGAGGTGCAAAATACTAAACATATACAGATCTTAAATTAAGTAAAAGTACAAAAGTTTAACTATTTCTAAGAACTAAACAATCTAGGAATACAACAATTTAAATATAAAATAAAATATATATAAAAATAAGAATAATGAGCAGCGTGAATGGTCAACATAGTGCAGTCGGATACTGAGATAAAGTGGCTTATGCATACTGAATTTCCATTAGATGGACTTATAGTTAAATAAGTGAATGAATGTCAATGGGAGTCCTTGGCCTTGTTGTAGAGGCCAGTAGCAGATGGAAAGAAACTGTTCTTATGGCGTGAGATTTTGGTCCTGATGGACCGCAGCCTTCTGCCAGAGGGGAGTAGCTGGAACAGGGAGTGACCAGGGTGGGAGGGGTCGGCCACAATCTTCCTCGCACGCCTCAGGGTCCTCGAGGTGTGCAGGTCCTCGAGGGTAGGCATATTGCAGCCGATCACCTTCTCAGCAGTGCGGATGATACACTGCAGTCTGCTCTTGTCCTTGGCAGTGGCAGCAGCGTACCAGACGGTGATGGAAGAGGTGAGGATGGACTCAATGATTGCTGTGTAGAAGTGCACCATCATTGTCTTTGGCAGGTTGAATTTCTTCAGCTGCCGTAGGAAGTACATCCTCTGTTGTGCTTTTTTGGTGAGGGAGCTGATGTTAAGTTCCCACTTGAGGTCCTGGGAGAGGATGGTGCCCAGGAAGCGGAAGGACTCAACAGTGTTGACTGGGGAGTCGCACAGGGTGATGGGGGTGAGTGGGGCTGTATTCTTCCTGAAGTCCACAACCATCTCCACTGTCTTAAGAGCATTGAGCTCCAAGTTGTTCTGGCTACACCAGGTCACCAGGTTGTCAGCTTCCCACCTATAGTCAGACTCATCCCCGTCAGAGATGAGCCCAATGAGGGTGGTGTCGTCCGCAAACGGTAGAATTTCTTCAGCTGCCGTAGGAAGTACATCCTCTGTTGTGCTTTCTTGGTGAGGGAGCTGATGTTCAGTTCCCAGGAGTTCCTCAGAAGTTTGACAGACGGATGACTGGAGGTGCAGCTGTTGGTGTACAGGGAGAAGAGCAGAGGGGAAAGGACGCAGCCCTGAGGAGATCCGGTGCTGATGGACCGGGAGTCAGAGACTAGTGTTCCCAGCTTAACGCACTGCTTCCTGTCAGACAGGAAGTCTGTGATCCACCTGCAGGTGGAGTCGGGCACGTTCAGCTGGGAGAGCTTGTCCTGAAGCTTGTCCTGGTCACAGAATGCATTATGCATTCTTACCCAGCTGGTCCCTCGTCATAGGGAACTCAGATTACAAGTGCTTTTTTGCATAGAAAACTCCCATTTTTAGGCCTGCTGTGGCCTTGAAGGCCAGCTGCACTAGGTTTCTGGGCATAGGGCCTAAATATGCCTCATGATAGCGGGGCCTTGTAGTTTTCTATGGAAAAAGCATATACACATAGTTTTCTGTCGCATTCAGACCCTAATTATTTGCACTTTGGGCTTAATATCTCTGTCTCGGCTCTGGATAAGAGCGTCTGCTAAATGACTAAATGTAATATCTTCAACATACTAGTGGCAATACTAATCAGTCAACAGCTTTGCATCTGGTTTTCAGTATTATAGTATATACAAGTAAAAAAGGTGATTTAAGAGGTTCATTTTCAATCATATAAATCCATAATCATTACCCATCTTCATAATTACAACAGTGTGATGTTTTTTTCACAACAGAAGCTCATTCTGGACTTGCTGTCATAGCAACAAGTCCTTTAGCTTAAACCTGCTCGTGAGCAGGCTTATTTTATGTAAACAAGATTTGATTGCGGCTTTATAAGCAGAGGTGATACAGGAAGTCGGTCACAGCCATGTCTTTTTACATTACGTTGTTGTTTTTACAACATCAACCTGTTGCAGAAGGTGCAAGAATAATTAGCAGAATTGAATATGAACCCGAATTAATCGCGCATTGCCTGATAGACAGATCTTTTAGCACAGCAAGACAGACTACTATACTTTTTGAGAGATAGCCTATCCGTTTTCTCGTGAGGGTGTCATTTACATCATTAATTTGTTGGAACCACATGAAATTATATGACATTAAAGATGATAAACAAAGTAATTATGAAAATATGAAAATACAAAAACATATAGGCCTAGCCTACTGTAATAAGTGATCACTACTATACATTGAATTTGTCTGCTACTTTTTGCCAGCCCTCTCCTGGATTTTTCAGACTTTGAGGTGTTCCCCACTGTTCTGATTAAATCTTCAAATTCGGAGTAACCTTCGAGCAAGCTCTTGCTCTGTTGCGGAAGACACAGGGCGTTCTTTTTGGCCATGGTGAGCAGCCATAGACTTATGTGAGCAGCCAATAGCAGCGTTGCTGATCAAGGTTTCTACTATCGATACATACCCCCTTTTAGACCATCGCATAACTCAATCCAGCTATACTAATCATAAACAACAAGGGTGTTCGAAGAACATAATTAGCCAGATCATGATTAGCAAGATGATGTTATCTTGGATGTGTCATTCGATCTCAGATGTAATAAGCGACGTACTTAGAACGGACCCCGGGTAGCAAAAACCCCACCCGTTCCTGGAGCAGGTAACTTGAAGACTGAGACACACCCTGACGAACTACCAACACCACGCCCACCAGTCCTGGGTTTACTTTGTTTCTGTATGCGGTAAAGTTGTCGCAATACGACGGTGGGTCACAATGACTGATGGGTCAGAATGACGCGAAGATAACACAAGGGTTAACAGTGAGGGTGCAGACAGCTGACTAAGATTGTTATGAACCCGGCTGCCCGGGGAGTGACAGGTGAACCCAAGTGCAAGACTCAGACGCTGACTTGACGTTAACCAGGTTTATTGCAGACACAGAGGGTGATGATGGTGAATTCCGTGGGTGCCAGACAGGAGGTATTGAGGAGGGAGGAGGGGGCAAAGGCAACTAATCCTAATGTGATGCACTCGAGTACATTCCCTCAAAATCCACTTTTCTCAGGATATCATTTTTTGTCTAGTAATTTGAATTCAGAATTCGAAAGGGGAGGCAAAAAAATACACACTGCTGGGTGTTAACATTTCTGTTCTAAAAAGCCTTTTAAAATGTCAATGACGTCATACACATCGTACGACCAGAGATACTACTTTACGGCAAGCTCTGGTCACTTCCTTTTTTCTCCCGAGGCATCGACAACACAGCTGACAGGTTAGGCTCTCCCTGTCAATACACATGCTAGAAAGAGTTTTGGCTTGCTAATGTTGTTGCTAATGGTGCTAATGCTCTGACATTCTGATTCCACTTCGGATCCCATCAAGCGGGATCTCTGGTCGTAGTCAGTCCTTCACTAACCAATCAGCATTCGTTAGCAGGGGAGGCAAGGAGGCAGGGGACCAGGGGAGGCAAAGTGTCAGGCCCCCGCCAGCTCTCCACTGGTGTCCCACAGGGCTCCGTCCTTGGACCCCTCCTCTTCTCCCTGTACACCACCTCGCTTGGACCAATCATCACCTCCCATGGCTTCTCCTACCACTGCTATGCTGACGACACGCAGCTGTACCTGTCGTTCCCCCCGACTGATCCGGGGATCTCAGCTAGGATCGAGGCCTGCCTCACAGACATCTCCACCTGGATGACCGAGCAACACATCCAGCTGAACCTCGCTAAAACAGAACTCCTCATCATCCCGGCCAAACCCTCCATCTCCCACGATCTCTCAATCACCCTGGGAGTTGCAACGGTGACCCTTTCATCCTCTGCCAGGAACCTCGGGTTGACCATGGATGACGAGCTCTCCCTCACAGCCCACATTTCTGTGGTCTCCCGGTCATGTAGATTCACCCTCTACAACATCCGTAAGATCAGGAGATACATGTCTGAGCATTCCACCCAGCTGCTAGTCCAAGCACTTGTCCTCTCAAAGTTGGACTACTGCAACTCGCTGCTCGCCGGTCTCCCAGCATGCACAACCCGCCCTCTCCAGAGGATTCAGAACGCGGCAGCCCGTCTGGTCTTCAATCTACCCAGACGCTCCCATGTTACCCCGCTCCTCATCTCCCTCCACTGGCTTCCCATCACGGCCCGTATCAGATTCAAGACCCTGGTACTGACCTTCCGAGTGGTTACAGTAACGGGACTGCACCCGACTACATGCTTCATGTTTTGGCTACCCACAATGTTTTTGGGGCTACCTCGTTGTTTATGATCATTGACCTATGCACTTTTGTAAAGCTCTCTCTTGGAAGTCGCTTAGGATAAAAGTGTCTGCTAAATGAATAAATATTACGTAAATGTAAATATGTATCAAACTGAAAAAAGATTACAGTAATTCAAGAGCAGCCTACAAGGTTTCACATCACATATTGCACTCACACTGTTATGGAAATTGTTACTGTAATTGCCATACATCGTGGTTACTGTAACAGGAAATGTGTACAGCACAATATACTGTCATACAATAAGCACATCAAACTAACATTATGTATAACCTACACTAACAACACATACAGTAAGAAAGTAAAGCAAAGCTGGAGTTTCACTAGTTGTCGTCCTCACTCTCCTGCTCATCCTCGTGCTCCTGTCTGTCTGGCCACAGATTTCATCAACATCACATCTGATGTTCTCCCTTGCGATGCAACAGGGGAAGAATCGTTGTGCATGCCGCAACCATCCCCTACACTGATCTGCTGTGACATCATCACAAGCAGCATCCATTGCCTGGAGCAGGGACCTCTGGTTTTGAGCCCGATGCTCATAGACCCTCCACCATGAAGAAAAAAACTCCTCGATAGGATTGAGGAATGGGGAGTAAGGTGATAAGAGCACCATCAGCATTCTTGGATGGGCAGTGAACCCTGATGAGTGGGCCATGGTGGAAGCTTACATTGTCCCACACAATGACAAATGTAAGCAAGTGAGGCCCTACCAAACCCCTCTCATGTAGAGGTATAATATCGGAGTGCAAGTGGTCCAAGAACACCAGGGGCCTCATGTATAAAGGATTGCGCAGCTTTCATACTAGAATATGGCGTACGGCCAAAACTCGAAAAGTACCTACGCACAGAAATATTCACATGTATAAAACCGGTCATACGCCAGGTCCTGCGCACCTTTCCTTTATAAATCACAATCAATGTGAGATTGACCGCACGTGAACGAGCCACCTACCCCGCCTTGCCTCCTCCCTTAAATGAATATGCAGATGGACTATAAATGCGCTTTTGAGGTCATTTCTTTGTCTGAATGAGCGTACTTCTTCGAATAAACGCTGCCCTCGAATAAACGCTGCACCAAAAATGAACGTTATTTAATAAACGTTGCGGCGTACGGTGACTGTGAGATCGAGGTTCTGACAACAGAGGCGGAGGCGAGAAAATGTGTCCTGTTTGGCGGGCCTGTCATCAGGTATTAGCGACAAAAGAAAGTCGGCGGAGTGGAAAACCTTCACTGTAAACTTTCTTTTTTTTTTTCCTGTAGCACTTTGAGATTTAGCTAAATATAAAGTGCATTACAAATACAACTAGAGAGGGTACAATTTCTGGGGAAATTGTAGGGTGTGCTTGCTTGCGTCGGTTGCACAGGGGTCCGTTTTTGAATGACATTTTTACAACTGATATCTCTGTATATTTTATATAAAAATGCATACTTATTATTTATAAAGATTACATATTTTTAAAAGCATTTTTTTTGCTGCTCATTTACAACTGAAAATACTAATCTCTATGACTTAAACGTCAGTTTCAAGTTTTTCCGTTCTCATGATATTTTCAGGCATTTAGCCTACTCATTGCATTCATTCATTAATAAAGAACCCCCTTTGAAGATTATTCTACGACGTGACCCGGCAGTAGAAGATGGAATCGCGATTCAAACAGTACCATCTGCTAACTGAAAATATGCCCCCCAAAACGTAAATAAGCTTGACATTTATTTAGTGGAAAATCGCTCATTCATAAAAAGCTCACTGGTAGCGATCATTGTCAGTAACAACGCAAAATGCGATATAGCCCTGTGTGGAGAAGCTGCCCCGGTAAATTGTACTACTACGGTACAGTACTAGACTACTGCTGTGTTCGTCTTGGTAGCGATTGCGTTGGTTGAATTGGATTTAACGTTCCGTTGTACGGTTTAGGCTGAAATTAATTATTTTCATGAACAGATTGACAACGTTTAGGCTGTGGCAATGAAGTTCAGGTTAGTAGTTAGATAGACTTTTGATTTAAGAAAGGGGAGTGCCGAACATGTTCTGTCGCCGTTTGACTTCCTAAACAGCTGTGTAGTGTACAGTAGATGTTTTTGTAGTGTGTCTCGCGTAAGCTACAGCGTTGCAGTGAGCTACACTGGTTTGAAACCACAGGTAATGGTAATTTCACCAACAAATCGTTTTCTAATGTCAGAATAAATCCTACAACGAAAATGTATATGTGAGGAATGTTTATTTTAACGATTGAAAACAGATAACGCTACATCATAGACCACTGTAGTACGTGTTGCCCGGGCAACACAGGCTAATGTCATGATGCTAATACTTCAGTGAAATAGTAGACTACTGTTTCCGAAAGTAGATGTACTTCCTTAATAATATCAGCTTATATTGTACATTACACATCACAATTGTGTGTCATATCACAAAGTAAAATTAGTAAATAGTTATCACCCTGGCCTCTTTTCTTGTGGCGTTTCTGCAGCTGCCTTGCAGTAAAGCTATAGTTAGCCTAGCTATCCCCCAAGTTAACAGATGCGAAACGAATGTTCTGCCAAAGGTAGTCACGCGTGTTTTCGTGACGTTAGTGACGCAGTGACGTTAGTAACGTCAGTGACTGTGGCTAGCAAATTAGCCACCGTTAGCTTCACTTTTCGCCACAAAACTTAAGCCTAAACCATGCAACGGAACGTAAATTCCAATAGAAGCAACTCAATCGCTACCAAGACGAAACTTTTGACACCTACGTTGTCTATGTAGGCCAAATATTGACTGAGTTTTAGGGGGGCAAAAAGAAATTAAAAAAATAATAATATATATGTGAGAGAACAAAGGTTGTGCCCTTGCCGAAGGAAAAGCACACCCAATTATTATTATTATTGGCCGTAAATGCCGTGGGTTTGGAGAAACGGACCATGGCAGAAATTAAGAAGAAATGGTCCGATGTAAAACTCGAAATTAAGAAACGAATGGTGGCGCATCGTAACAGCATGGCAGCTATAGGGTTAGCGTGACATGCGTTTCCTGAGTGATTTTGTCGTTCGTTTGACACCCTCAAGTTTAACAGAAGTTATTAAATGGTGGCCTAGCATTTCCCGTTTGGGTTTTGGCATTTTGATGTGATCATCCACATTAATGATCAAACTTTTATTTTTATGTTTTTTGAATAGTTAACGTCATAGACGTATGACAGTAACTATAGTGGAAACTTTATTTTGTTATGTTTTGTGAGTTTCGGCACTTTTCAGTTAGAATTCGCCACGTTACAGAGCCAGACAAGACTTTGCGGACGGTCCGCACATTCTCACGTCTGCTCAAAAGTTTCCGTGACTGCCCGCACATTCTCACGTCAAGTAAATCTTTATACATCACACCGTGTGCGTGAAAACCAGCGTATGCAAGCTTTTTGTGCGTACGCAACATTTATACATGAGGCCCCAGGTGCTTCTGGGTATTGTATGGGCCAAGACTGGGAATGTGGGTGACTACACCATTCTCTGACAGCATGGCAGCACACATGGTGATGTTGCCCCCGAGCTGGCCTGGGACAAGCTCTATATATTTGATGGAAGCATTTATACTCCTGGGGCCCGTTCTCCGTATGTTGCTAACTCAGTTAGCTGGATTTGATTGTCATTATCTTGGATTGTTCTGTTCTTCGAAGCTCATCCTGGACTTGCTGTCATAGCAACAGGTCTGTAAGCTTAAACCTGCTTGGGAGCAGGTTTATTTTATGTAAACACGATTAGATTGAGGCTTTACAAGCAGAGGTGATACAGGAAGTCTGTCACAGACATGTCTTGTCTTTTTTTACTACAGGAACCTATTGCAGAAGGTGCAAGAATAATTAGCAGAATTTAACATGAAACCGAATGAATTGCTCATTGCGTGATAGATAGGCTCCTTAAGCACAGCGCGATATGCTAGCCTACACTTTTTGAGAGGATAGCCCATCGTTTTTTTATGAGGGTGTCATTTACATAATCAATTTGTTGAAACCACATCATATGACATTAAAGATGATAAATGAAAATATGAAAGTATGAAAATGAAAAAAAACATAGGCCTAGCTTACTGTAATAAGCGATAAAACGCGTGGTCACTCCTCTACATTTAATTTGGTCTGCTACTTTTTGCCAGCCCTCTCTCTTGGATTTTGCAGACTTTGAGGTGTTCCCTGGCGTTCTGATAAAATCTTCAAATTTGGAGTAACCTTCGAGCAAGCTGTTGCTCTGTTGGCTCTGTTGCGGAAAAGACTGGGCGCTCATTTTGGCCACGGTGAGCAGCCTTAGACTTATGTGAGCAGCCAATAGCAGCGTTGCTGATCAAGGTTTCTACTATCGATACATACCCCCTTTTAGACCAACGCATAACTCAATCCAGCTATACTAATTATAAACAACATGGGTGTTCGAAGAACCGAATTAGCCAGATCATGATTAGCAAGATGAAGCCATCTTGGATGTGTCATTTGATCTCGGATGTAATAAGCGACGTACGGAGAACGTGTCCCTGGATAGCTCCTGTCAGCTAACTAAACTTACTGTGTGATTGGTGATCGGATGTGTCCCCTTGTTTAGTAAAGTTCTAGTTGCACCTGGCAATGACTGTAAGCAGATGATCCAAGAGATCCATATTACAGTATATACAATGATGTTTTTCATGGTATTATGTGCCTGAAAGATTTTGACAGTGAAGTGAACTATTGTGCAGGTGATGATGTACACAAGGAAATTATGCCAATATGTTTTGCAGAGAATAACCACTTGACTGAGAAGCAACAGTCAGTTTAGACCAGCAAGATATATTCAATTGGTAATTGGCCTAACTGAAGGCAATTGTACTTAACCATTTCAAAGTTGTGCTAAATCATTTGAAATTTGAGCAAACTGTAGGCAATTGCACTTGTCATTTACGAGGATGGGCTGATACAATTGCAATTTGATTAAAGGAATGAGAAATTCCAATCTGTTGTGAACAAGGGCCCAGTGGTTTGGAGGTTTGCACGTGTTGTTTTGAGAATGTCATTTCTGTTTCGTGAAATGAGCCAAAGCAATGGAGAAAAACTGTAACAGTAATAAGTGAATGTTTGATGTTGGTTAGCAAAGTGTTTGTTCAAGTGAAATACAGTTTAGTGAAAAGTGTTGAGGAGTATTTGCAAAGCTCACTATGTGATCACACTTGGCGCGCCTGATGATCACGTGATCAAATCTGAGGAAAGGCATGGAATGCCTGCAGGTTTATGTGAATCTAATACAAATGAGTGTTCATGAGGAAGAAAGATTTAAATTGTTGTGATGATGATCATGGAATGTGAACATAACCAGAACAAATTAAGACTGTTATTGTGTTCAGTTACTGCATCTTATATGCAAGGTATGGATAAATGAGGGTTTATTGAACATTGAAATGTGATTGTAAAAATAGAGAAGGTGAAAATACTGAACTGAAGCATGTATGCAGGAGCTGTGAGAGTACAGACACGACTCCCCGGTCTCTTCATTCATTCTCTCCTATATTTACAGGTAACAGTAATCTGTTAGTTGTGCCTCCAGAGCCGAGGCCTGCAACACTAACCCTAAGGCAAGGCAACCAACTACCATCCAAGTAGCAAAGTTGAACTGGCAACGAGTCTGTGGGAAGCCAGGGTAAATGAACTATGCAGGTAATGATAGATGGGTAACAGGTGTGTCTGGTTGGGGGGTGAACTAGAAGATGTGGACCGGAGTCTTGGGGTATGTGACCTGCAACATAGACTGGACAGTCACACACAAAACCAGGGTCCCTGTATGTCCCTGTACTTACTGTAAGTCGCTCTGGATAAGAGCATCTGCTAAATGACTAAATGTAATGTAAATGTGGAATCAAGATCAACATGCTCTGGATTACTTTCAGTTACCTGGCTACACGAAGCCTAACAATTGCAATCACGATAAGCGGTACCACGACAGCGGTTATCAACTCTCTAACTCAACCCAGATCTTTCCAATCTAGAGACGTGCGGGTTCACATAAAGGGGATGCATGAAATATTGTAATACAAACATATCAGGAATACAGACATATAATACAGACA
Source organism: Osmerus mordax (assembly GCF_038355195.1). Lineage (NCBI taxonomy): Eukaryota > Metazoa > Chordata > Actinopteri > Osmeriformes > Osmeridae > Osmerus > Osmerus mordax. The sequence continues at coordinate 2,431,797 of NC_090050.1, read as the reverse complement.
AAAATCAGCAAAGTCGCTGCTGCCAAGCTGGCAGAAAATAGCAGACGCTGTAAATGCGTAAGCTACATGACTTATTGATATCTTGTGCCCCAGGCACAAGATGTGACCATAATTACACGTGTGCATTCTATAACGTTAAAGTTTTGTTGCTGTATTATTTTAGTTGCAACTCTGGCAGTGGCAAACGATCGTGGGAGCAAATAAAAAATCTATATAAAACCATAATTCAAAACGGTAAGTAGCAGTAGGCAATACTTGCACATATTTTAAGGCCAACAAGTACAAGGCTGAATTGCCTGAGTCAGTCCCTTTTGTAGGATTTTGGTATAGCTACAAAGGGCCTATAGAACAATGAAATTGAGGGGGCCCTCCTCCACAGGACTTCACTCCTGCTGAGCAGCTGGCCCTCTCCAGCTATCAGGGTCGCCCCATGATGGAAGGAGTGGAAGGGGGCACTTCTTCAGACCCTGGTGGCAGCAGCTGGGAAACCCAGGCATATGTATGTTTCAAGTAATCTATGTGACCATGTTCATTCAACAATTATTTATGAATATTGTAGGAGTGAAATGTATTACTGTTCATAAATAAATACAGTGGTGTTGCTGCCACCACCCACTGTCGTCCCACTGTGCCATACAGAGGTAACCGTGAAACTAATAGTCATACGCCAGTATGTATGCCATATGTGGTTGCTGAATATTGATCAAATATGCCATTTACTTTCTCAAGTGGAGGTCTTAGATGATCAGGAAACTGGGTCTGCCTGCTCAGAGAGCATTTTGGGGGTACACTTTTGAGTTTTATTTACCACTTGCAACACAGAGAGTGTGTGAACGTGTGGCTGTGATTGAAGTGTCTGTAATGACTTACTAATGGTGGTGGTCTGAACATGAGACACAAGTCCTTAAAGTACTCATTTCAAATATGACTCAATTGATTAAATTGCTATGGTGTTAAACTCAGCAGGAAGAGGAACTTCTTCCTCCCCCTGAGCCTAGGGCCTCCACTTCTAGGCTAAGACAAAGACACAAGCAATGAACCTTGAAACACAGTAGTCAAATTGACACCTTCAACTTTCTCCAAGTGTGCCTTGCAAAGGGACAATGTTATTTGTTTTAGGTTGGAGCAGACAATGTGAGGGCCCTGTATAAAAGAACCCTGGAGCTCGATATAGAGTATAAGAAGCTCGATATAGAGTATAAGATTTATTAAAAAAACAAGGCTGGCTTTTCTGTGTTCCTAGGGAAGAACACATGAGGATGTATTTGTTAAACTTTTTTCAACGTTTTTGTCTTTTTCTACCTTTTTGTTGTGCATTTTGAGTCTTTTGTGGGGGTTTTCAACAAAAAAATCTTTCAATGTCCTATTTATTCTTTTTGAAAAATGCTATAAAAAGGAATGAAACATCCAAATTCAATGAAAGTAGTGAAATGATCATTTATTTAACTTGTGAAGAGCATTGTATGGTACCATACTCATTGTTCTTTTTGGTTTGAAATGTTTTGGTTGAAAGAAACATACATTTATTATATGGAAATGATTAGAAAATGGCTTAAAGCAACCCAAGGACAACAGAATGGTTAAGGGGAGACACTGAAGGACTTTAATTTCTTTGTGTCTATTCCAATATGTAATGATGGTATTCAATGACACAAGTGTCTTTTAGAACTGTGTTCTAGAAAGAGTGGTCTGGAGTCGCAGAGGTCCGATAATATCAGCTTTAATGAAGGAGTTGGAAATCAACAAGTACAGAGCTCTGGGGTTGTCTACGTTTTCCTACCCACAACAGAGTTTGGGTTGGTTCACGAAGTCCAACTAATTATCTGTTCCTGCCCCAGCATATAGCCTATTATACAGTGCAGTAAAACAAAAAACACAAGAAGAGGGTTGAGCTTGTTCTCTTGTGCAGCAGGGAGTTGTTTTTGCCTACGCGTCCCACCTGCTCGGGTGCCGTCTCCACCCGAAGGTTGTTTCTGAAAATGAAGAGATAGAGACACAAAATACAGCCTTTTTCCCACACTCTGTGGTCGAAACTTGTCTGGATTGTTCCTCTTTCTCCGCCCGCACCCCTGACTCCGCCCGCCCTGTGTGAGACACAATGTTTAAGCCTGAGCACACTTCTAAGTTCATAAGACAGAACTAGTTTCATTACTAGTTTCCTGTAAATGTATGTTTAAATGAACAAATGATGCATTAAGTTGTATAATGTGATATTATTTGCATACATTTCCAGAACGGAAATCAGAACATTTTATGAAGACAGAATGAAAATCCTTGTTTCATTTTACATTTAGTCATTTAGCAGACGCTCTTATCCAGAGCGACTTACAGTAAGTACAGGGACATTCCCCCCGAGGCAAGTAGGGTGAAGTGCCTTGCCCAAGGACGCAACGTCATTTTTGCATGGCCAGGAATCAAACCAGCGACCTTCTGATTACTAGCCCGATTCCCTAACCGCTCAGCCACCTGACTCGATTCCTTTGACAATTATAACTTTTGTGGTTATTATGGTATAGCAGCTCAAAGAAAAACAAACAAACAATCCAACAAAAACATAATGCATCTCAATGGGACTTGGTTCTCAATGACATGTACTTTTACTTCATTTTTGAAGTTTTATCCTCCGTTCAAATATAAATGTATTCAGGCTTACCAGCTGTTAACAGATGTACACCCCCATCTTTTTATAGTTTATACTTTTTGTGCAAAAAGCAAATATATAAAATATAGTTTTTTTCAAGAATAATGAAATATCACACATTGCAAAACAATTAGGCCTACATTAATTATTCCCTACTGCATGCTGAATTTGATTGCAAGTACCTTTTATATTATTTAAACCTTTATCCCTACTCAATCTATCAAAAGAAAATAATCGTATCTATGCAGAGCCATATTGAAGTGGAAAAAGGCATATTTTTCGATGGCTCTGGATCTATGCAGTCAAGCAACGAATTAACAAACTCCACCACAGCAGATAGCGCCATGATCCGTTGGTTTTGGGGGTCAGATGGCTGAGCGGTTAGGGAGTCGGGCTATTAATAAGAAGGTTGCCTGTTCGATTCCCGGCCGTGCGAAATGACGTTGTGTCCTTGGGCAAGGCACTTCACCCTACTTGCCTCGGGGAGAATTTCCCTGTACTTACTGTAAGTCGCTCTGGATAAGAGAGTCTGCTAAATTACTAAATGTAAATGTTTGAAGAAGCCAGTGAACTGATCACCGGAATAGCTCGACTTGTTTACATCCGGTTAGAAACGACGCGCATGAAGGAGAAAGCTAACTTTATCGATCTACAGTATTGTAAAATATACGAGGTTTTTAACCACCAAAATGTCTCAACTAAATGTGTTCAGGGATTATCTCAATGAGCGATTAACAACCTCAGTTTCTGAGATATTCGCGGCTGCTGAAAAATTGTTTGCCGAGTTCGAAGAGCAGATTTCTCGGTCAAAGGAGGAGAGCACGCGACTGCAACGCTTGTTGGACATTGTTACTCAACCTGAGATCAAGCTTCACCGAACAGGTTTGATTACTACAGTTGGTTATAATATGCTGTATCTATATATATATATATATATTTAATTTTATATAAAGTATAGTACGGCCATACCCAGATGTCGTGTCAAAATTAGGGTATTAAATAGATAAAAGCAGAATAGTGAGACACGTTTTTTGTGGTTTACTAACACAGAGCATTAGCTGTGTCCCTATTTACTACTAGCTAGCTATCTGAGTGTCATCCACCAGATTTAGCAGACCGTACGCCTGGGACCATAGACTTATACAGTAGACACAGCGAGCCTGCTCTTTAAGGGTCATTGACTGATTTTATAGGGTATTTCTGTTCCTTAAAGGCCATATGACAGGTTCATTTTTCCAACGAATTTGCGCTATTTGCTTGTTGGTTATAAACATTTAAAGTGTTATCCATTGTATTTGATGTTGTTGGGTGTCACAAAACGGAATATAATACGAAAAAGTAGCTACTTTTTGCAATGATTCTTCTTTCCCCCACAATGCATTGCATGACGTCACGTTGGGGAGACGACAGACCAAAGCCCGCTTAGAGACCATTGAAATCGATTAGAAATAAACACTACGCTAGTACCAGAGAATGTCTAATATGGTCTCTGCTAGTACCATCAAAACATGGGACATCTAATCGGAAATGTGTTTACAACGTCGGGGAAAATATTTGATTAGGGATGATCTTGGGGGGATTTCTAGGTGGCACTGGCAAGTTAGCCCATAAGTTTGCCGATAGTACAGTACTAGTCTACTTATCTGAACTACAGCTAACAAAATGATTGTCCGGGACAAGTGGATTTTTTTGTAGTGCAGAGAAATGTATCTGCCCCACTGGACAAGTTGAAACTCAAACAAAATAAAATTACTGTACTTGCACTGGCCAGCTTGCAAATACTGAGGATAGCCTACCTAAGTTGAGTTAGCCAATGTCGTTAGCGATGCTAGCTAACGTTAGTTTGCTAGCTGTATATAACATTTCACTGGGTCTTGCAGCTGTTTGATTGACTGAAATTATTATGAAATGTTATGTTCTACTAGCCATTTGCCTACTTTTGCAAGTCACAGTATATAATAACTATATAATATATAATAAGCCCCCGTTCAAGTGTTGAGCATTAAATTAGCTGCACGGTCTTTAGAGATATTGGGACGAAGCTGCAATACAGTACATAACAGAAAGTGTTTCATTCTGCAGAAATTGTGTAAATGTTGAATGTAAATTTTCTTTTTTTATAACACCTCAATTGTTATCATTTGTATAATTTTACAGCTCATCTTCGTTGGTCAAAGGCACAATCTTTACCCAGACGTGACTTTTGTGCATGGAAAAGTGAAACGTAAATATAGGGCTACTTGTCCAAAGGACAAGTGCCTCAAAAATGTAATGTCAGGCCCTGAATGACCACTGTCACTAGATAAAAAGAAAACGTTGACTTTCACTCGTGCTATTCACTGACAGTAAAAAAAAAAAGTTGTATATGTGCACAGCTGTTCGTAGACTAGCTTCAGAGATCGTTGCTGCATTGCTAAATGATAGCAACTCACCAGGACACTTCACCAACTCTCCACTCATTCTCCTCGGACCATCCATTTAATTGGCATTGACGCCATCAGGTCTCGGCAATTCCTCAATTTCCCTCTCATGTCTACTTGGTTCGAAATTATACGGCTGCGGGCCATCATACACATTAGTGTTTTTTGCCACCTCTTCTTCATCCCAGTCAGTCGCCATAGTTCTAGTACTAGGCTGAGGCTTCTCTCCTCCACGACTCCCCAACGTGACATCATCACCGATTTGCGCTAATATGCTAATGCTAACACCAAAAACGACAAAAGCTGATCTTTAACACCATTTGGAGACATATATATTTTAAATGATATACATATCTTGAGTGCTTCATGTACCCATTAATCAACAGTAGTGTTTAACCTGCCATATGGCCTTAAAGGTCTCCGAATAGGGTATGTAACATTGGTTGGGCTGAAAATGGACCGGGTGCTGTTCTATGCGCCCTAATGCTGTGGTTCCCAATCCTGGTCCTCGGGCCCCCCTGCCCTGCATGTTTTAGACATTTCCCTGCTCCAACACACCTGATTGAAATGAATGGGTCGTTATCAGGCTTCTGTTGAGCTTGATAATTACCTATTTATTTGAATCAGGTGTGTTGGAGCAGGGAAATATCTAAAACATGCAGGGCAGGGGGGCCCGAGGACCAGGATTGAGAACCACTGCCCTAATGCAACCCTGCGAAATAGCCCTACAATGAAACTAGAGGTTTTCTCCCTTTTAAGGTATGCTCATGAATATATATATATAGATGAGCTGCGCGCTGATTGTTTGGTTTACAACGAGCGAAGCTGCGAAGCAAAGACGCAAGATAGCCAAACATGCATCGTGAATTGTAGATTTACATGACAACACAAGTTATTTATTCGAATGAAACACAGTCAGGAAAATGAAATAACATTAGCCCCATTGCCAATAAACTAAATCATCACACATTCTACTTATGCTAGATACAGGAGACGTTAGCATTTCTAATAACTGTTAGCGACAAAATCATACTCTGAACGGTTTCAGACAGCTCATCAAATTACGCTAATTATCAGTAGGCCTAAATGCATTAGTTATGTTAAGTAGATTTGGTAGGCCTACAATTTACGCATTTAAACGGTAGTAATGGTTTGACCCTCGGCGTGTTAAAGGGGCGATTGATTGCAAAACCAATTTTACCTTGTCATAGTTTAAAAATGACAGTTTGGTGTGTAAAATAGACATACAGTGAACCTCAAAGTCCATTGAAACCTCTTTCCTATCAAAATTTAACTTCTCACTACTATTTTGAAACTGCAACTTGCAAACGCTAGCTTTTGAAACAGTGCAACTTGTGATGTCACAAGTTGCAGCATCAACTTTGTCACGCCCCAAAATTTACATTTACCCGCCCTCTGGTTTTCTAGTCCAGGAAAATAAACGGAGGTCGCGTATAGGGCTGTCCCCGACTAAGATTTTCTTTGGTCGACCAAGACTCGACTAAAACGTCTGAAAATCGACTAATCGAAATTTGAAATGCTTTTTTTTTCCACAATTTGTTTTTTTACAAACATTTTCCCGATCTGACTCAATGGCTGCTGGACATTGCAGATTCAGCCGCTAATAGCCTACTAATAATAATACTCGTATCACCAGCCCTGTTGTAACCGAGTGCCGATGGTATTTAATATGGGGAGTCAGGTGGCTGAGCGGTGAGGGAATCGGGCTAGTAATCCGAAGGTTGCCAGTTCGATTCCCGGTCATGCCAACTGACGTTGTGTCCTTGGGCAAGGCACTTCACCCTACTTGCCTCGGGGGAATGTCCCTGTATTCACTGTAAGTCGCTCTGGATAAGAGCGTCTGCTAAATGACTAAATGTAAATGTAATATCTCTTACGATGTACTACAAATTAAAAAATATTGTTTGTTTAACATGCAAATCATCAGAGTGCGCTTATCACTGCATGCGAACTTACGTAGAAGCTGAGTGAGGAACGGTGCAACAGAGAACGATTTTGTTGTCTTGGCCGGAGAAGATAGTCATTCGATTTGGATGTGATTCTTATAATAGGCATATTCATTTTTCAACCCAGCGCGTTAGCATGAGCGAAGTAGGGCTAGGCCAACTTACGTTTTTCAGGTGGTAGGCTACATCATATTCGACGTCGAACTATAAAAAATAAACCGTTGTTGGCAGAGTTTGCATTCAACGTTTTTCGAGTCACCCGGTACTTTGTAAATGTACTTTAATGAAATGCTGCCATACCACAGATTTCTTTGCCATTTTGACTAATAACACCGACAAAGTAGTCTATGGCAGAGTTTGTAGTTCGGCAGCCAATTGTGCTTGTGCCGTGTGCAAAATACCAAACCAAAACAAAGCGCATATTAACGAAAGGGAAAACAGTAACTTTTCTTTTAAATTATATATTTTTAGAGTTGCTTTATTCGTCTTAAATAATATGATCTACAATTTCTGTAGAACATTTCGTTAATTCAGCAATGATGACACAAGTGGGAATCAGATCTCACACTGCCATACGGCAGCTCGACTAAAAAGAATCTTCGTCGACCAAGAGCATATCGACCAGAAAATCGACTAGTCGACTGAGTGGGGACAGCCCTAGTCGCGTAGATCTCTGACACTTAGCTAGCTGCTCTGTACTTCCACAGGAATTACAAATAAGAAAGTTAATACGTTTTCAAGATATTGAAAATGGAGCGCCGTAAATGCAGTGTTCCAGGCTGTACCAGGAATCCTGACACTTTTCACCATATTCCCAAAGAACAAGACACTAGACAGGCATTGGCTGATGTTTATCTATGGGAATATCCCTATTTATTAACGCTGATTTGCAAGGAATGCAAGAACAGCTAGATAGCGAAAACACCTAGACTGTAGGCATGTAAACTAGTTTAGCTTGCTAACGCATGAGCATAGGTAGAATGTGTGATGATTTAGCCTAGTTTATTGGCAATGGGGCTAACGTTATTTCATGTTCCTGACTGTGTTTCATTCAAATAAATAACCCGTGTTATCATGTAAATCTACAATTCAAGATGCATGTTCGTCCAGATCTATTTTTCAGCAAGATAGCTATAGCTAACTGAAGCTGAGTTGAATCACGATAGTTTGTTTGCTAAGCTGTAGTGCTAACGTTACCCACCTAAGGCGATCCTGTTTGCTTCGACAACAGAAGTGGAAACAACTAACGTAATCATTTAAAATGATATCTAGTCAATCTGTTGTGCAGACACAATAGATGTATTTGTTCGTTTTTATTTCAAGTCTCCACCTTCTTTGTTTCAGTGAGTGCTGTTGGCCGTGTTGCGTCTTTGCTCCGCAGCTTCGCTCGTTGTAAACCAACCAATCAGCGCGCAGCTCATCTATATATTCATGAGCATACCATAAAAGGAGAAAACCTAGTGTTTTTTCCCGGGAAAATTTCACTGGATGTATCAAGGGGCATAGAACAGCACCCGGGCCATTTTCAGCCCAACCAATGTTACATACCCTATTCGGAGTCCTTAAGGAACAGTGTGAAATACCCCCAAAAAACAGTCAATCACCCCTTTAAAGATCCAATGACATGCTGTTTTTGGATGCTTTTATATAGGCCTTAATGGTCCCCTAATACTGTATCTGAAGTTTCTTTCCCGAAATTCAGCCTCGGTGCAGAATTACAGCCACTACGAGCAGTCCTACAATGAGCTTTCCTCAGGACGTGCCGTTTCTGTGTCTGTAGCTTTAAAGATCCTGTAAAGTAGAATTGAAAACTAGTTTTAAGTTCACCACACCACAGAAGAATACGTTATTAACTACCCATCCAAATTCGAATGAAATGAAAAAAAAAACACAGACAAGTATGTTAAATTAGGCTTTGAAATCGTGAGAAAATCAGCACTCTTCTCTGCTTGAGACTGGGGGGGGCATGTCGCCTGAAGGAGCTGAAGCTCCGCCCCTCACTGCCTACCTACGACCCAGATAATGGACGCTACGTCAAGCCGAACAAAACAGTATAGAATTAGAATTGATTTGTTCAATGAGTGAAACATACAGATGCGTATAAATGAAATGTTCCCCTGAGCTCTAACACAGGAGTAAAAATGGACACCAGAGACAGCAGACAGTGAGCTCTCCAACTACTTCGAGCACATAAGCTACCATTTCACCAAAATACCATCATTCTACACCAAGTAGCCTAATATCAACAGGGCTCAACATTAAAAAAAATTGTTACTGGCCCGGGCCAGTGGGTTTGAAACTTACTGGCCCCAAGACCATTTTTACTGGCCCCCCCTCCAAAAGTTGTAATTTATCATTGTTACAACAAAACCAAAGACTTATAAATTGTGTTATTCTGTTAACATGTTTAACCATTTATTAAAAACATCCTGGATATAAAAATAACAAAAATTAAATCACATTTTTAGTGATAAAAAATTAAAAGGTAATAGTCAGGAAAACAATTGTCTTTTAACCTCAAACATGACGTGCTCTCTTCCCTGCTGACAGCCATCTTTGCACAACTCTGTCTGGCAGAAACTGAAACCTCTGGTCCCTCAATGCTAATATATAAAAGCTTCCATAGCATTTCATCAGTATGATAAGTACTCAAGTCGACACCATTCTTTTTCTGCAGTTCAATAGCCTGGGGGAACGAGGCGAACGGCTGGCCCGTCTTAATTACGTGATACGCCGTTGTTATAAGTCGTGCAATAACACGATGGGCATCTACATTTAAATTCCTGACCAGCATGGTCAACGGCCTGGAAGATGGATTGTCAACCATTCGCTTAGCTGTCACGCAAACCAGGTGCTGTCTGCTAGCATGGCTGGTCAGGGATTGTTTTCGAAAATTGGTGTCTGTGTAAAAATACCTACTTTTGTCCGCTTTAGACGGGAACATACGACAGACGACACAGTGCATCTTCGTTCCATAAAAAAGTTGCTTCTGTTTGAGCTCGTAGCTCTACTTTGCTGCCATCGTCACTTTATTGTCTCACGCCAGTTGTTAAAAAATTCATCGAGATTAGAGAATTACAATTTGACAACCACTCGTCACTCACTACTCAACTTTTGATTTGCCAACTCTGCGCCCCACGAGCTGCAAAGTTATTTATGCATTTAGCAGATAGCAAAACATATTAAGGATGTTAACTTTTACAATGTGAATTTATTTTCCAATCAATAATTTGCAGTGGCCCGATCGGGCCAGTGAGTTGCTAGTTTAACTGTCCCAACGTTACTTTTTACTGGCCCCGGGCCATCGGGCCATCGTTATTGTCGAGCCCTGACACATATTCTGAATGCCTTCGGCGGAAATCAAATGAGCCATTTTAATCTAGATTAATCTAGATTAACGCCAAGATTACAGTGAGATTAATCTAGATTAAAACAAATTATCTATGCCCACCACGAATATATATACATAAGAAAAACTAATTTATCACTTTAAACGCTCTTTCACATTTGCAGCCTGGTGTTTTTCTGATTGGACAGTTTATAGAGGTTAGGGAAAGTTATTTTTAAGTTTCAATGAATAAAGCCAGATCCATTACATTGGAGCACTACTACATCAGGGTTCTCTGGTTTGTGTTCATGACAGGCTGCACTTGTGGTTCCTCCTGGGAACTATGGAAGAAAATAAAAATAATAATTAAAACTTATCTATTTGGCTCTTGCCTCTTCTTCCTCCCAGCTGTGCAGCATCTCTCTCTCCCAGAGCCCCCACAGATTAAAGAGGAACAGGAGCTGTGGACCAGTCAGGAGGAAGAGCAGCTCCAAGGACTGCAGTCTGAAACTACAGACTCCATATTCACTTCTCTCAGTGTGAAACATGACTCTGATCAGGAGGGCTCTTCTGAATGTTCACATCTTGACCAAACCTTTAAAGTGGAAAATAGAGAAGGAGCCTCTCTACCCACCAACACAACTGAGGAGCAAATCAAAGCAGAGGCTGATGGACAAGACTATACAGCACCAGAACCAGGCAGTGACTCTCAGCCCCTTTCTGCTCCAGACCATCCTACAGTTCAGAGTTTGGAGGAGGAACATGCAGGAGTGCTGTTTTTTCGGAACCGAACACAAAACAATGAGGCTCTGCCAAGGGAAAATAGGCCTCAGGCAAATCACAGAGGAATAGTAATACATCAGTGTCAGGAATGTAACAAAAACTTCAGTCAAAAGGGTACTTTGGTTCTTCATATGAGGACACACACAGGAGAGAAACCTTATCAATGTCAGGTATGTAACAAAACTTTTAGTCAAAAATGTACTTTGGGTCTTCATATGAGGATACACACAGGAGAGAAATCTTATCAGTGTCAACAATGTAACAAACGGTTTGCTCAGAAGGGTTATCTGGTTAGACACATGAGAACACACTCAGGAGAGAAACCTTATCAGTGTCAGGAATGTAGCAAACCATTTTCTCATTTTGTTAGTCTAGTTGAACACATGATGACCCACACAGGAGAGAAACCACATCAGTGTCAACAATGTAACAGATCATTTTGTCGGAAGGCAGGTTTGGTTGAGCACATGAGGATACACAGTGGAGAGAAACCATTTCAGTGTCAACAATGTAACAAACAGTTTGCTCAAAGAGGTAATCTTGTTGCACACATGCGAACGCACACAGGAGAGAAACCTCATCAATGTCAGAAATGTAACAAAACCTTTAGTCAAAAATGTACTTTGGTTATTCATATGAGGATACACACTGGAGAGAAACTATTTCAGTGTCAACAGTGTAACAAACGGTTTTCTCAGAATGGTTGCCTGGTTAGACACATGCGGACACACACAGAAGAGAAACCTTTTAAATGTCAGGAATGTAGCAAAACCTTTTCTCAAAGTTGTGGTCTGAATAAACACATGAGGACACACAGGTGAGAGACCTCACCAGTGTCAACTATGTAACAAATCATTTTGCCGGCAGAATGGGGGGGGGGGGGGGGGGGTGCTGTTGATACATTTCGCCTAGGGCGCCAGATGTGCTAGGACCGGTACTGGCCCCAACGATAGCATGTTGAAATCTAAAATAAATTCATTTTGCACTTCATAATGTAGGCCTACTGTATTTTCTATTGCAGTAAATCTATCCTAATCAATGTTAAAGAAAACAAAAAGGCATGTGGTTTCAAAGTTGGCAAGTAATTAAAGGTCCCATGCTATGCTGTTTTTGGATGCTTTTATATAGGCCTTAGTGGTCCCCTAATGAAGTCTGAAGTCTCATTCCCGAAATTCGGCCTTGGTGCAGAATTACAGCCACTAGGAGCAGTCTCACAAAAAGCTTTCCTTAGGGACGTGCCATTTCTGTGTCTGTAGCTTTAAATGCTATGAGGAGGAGAGAGGCGGGGCTAACTGCCATGATGATGATGTCTCTCGAGGAAAAAACAATATCGCGCTCGCACGGTCGTAGCTAATTTTCTCATTTGTGGGCCAAATTCTCTGTGCGGTCAAAGCAGAGAAAGGGAGGTAACCTTTCCCCTTATGACAACATAAGGGGAAGATTTTCAGATCGGAGCATTTGAGCTTTAATTTTCTCAAAGGCGGAGAAAAATATCCAGGGCTTGGTTTACCTATCACAATTTCAAGCCACTGGGGGGGAACTCATATTAATGTTAAATAACCTCATAAAGTGACATTTTCATGCCATGGGACCCTTAAAGTGCACATCTGTATGCAATACAGGTTCATTATTGTTCATTATTATCCAGAGCGGCTTACTATAAATAATGTGTGCGACCAAGTCATGTTTTGCGCCAGTAACTGAAAAAGTTAGTAGCGCAAGTGCCACCAGTGGAAAAGGTTAGTGTACAGCCCTGTGTGAAAAGGTCAAATCTTTGAAGCCTTAGAGCTATCAAGGTAAATCAACATTCAGATATGCGTATCTTCAACTATTTTCAGATTTCAATGTATGACACATTTTGAAAGCTAGTTACAATCTGTACTTTCACAATATGCAAAAGACGGTCGGAGATGTTGACTGACAACCGACCATTTTCACCTGAGCGTGTCACATATTTTACACAAGATGAGCAAACTATAACATCAAACAAATATGTAAAAAATATAATAATGGCTAAAAGCAATACTGTTGCTGTTGCCAAAGCTGGGCAACTGTGTGAATGCATAAGTTAAAATGTCTATACTGTAGATATCACTGCCCCATAATTAAGGCATGACTAGACCTGACTAAATAACAATAGTGTATTCCATTAAGTGAATGTGTTCCTTAGTCAGTCTGTATTTTTATGGTGTGCAAGACTGTTTAGCCTGTTTAGCCAATACTCTGTCTTACCCCTACACCTTACCCCTAGCCCTTAGTTTACCCCTAGCCCTTGTGTCTCGAAACTGAGGGGTAAGGGCTACACAACCCTATGAAATGAGACACAACTTGGTTACGGTTACGTATGTCGACGTCTCCAAAGCAAGTAGTGTTATGCACTGATATAAAAAAAAAAAAAAAAAATCAGAGAAATGTGGGACTGTTGTGCAAATCAGCAATGAAACGTTAGCGTAGCAAACTAGCGATTTTTAAAAACTTCTGTTTCAATTAAAAACATGGTTGCAAATACATATGTACGTGACTGTGTATAGCACAAAACAAGACTGTAATAATTTTTTTATCAATTATTCAAGCCGAAAATATTACATTTATGGGACTCTGGATTATCTGTCCGCCATTGTTGCAGGTAGCGCTGTATTAACATACCCCTAGGTTTCAAGTAAGCTCCCGAGCTCACTTGGTTTTTCGTCTTAGCCCTACCCCTAGCTCAAAAAGAGTATTGGGACACCACTTACTCTCACGGGAACGCACAAAACTATGGACTAGGGGTAGGGGTAAGACAGAGTATTGGGATTTGGCCTTAGTCTATTCTTTCAGCTGCACAATGGTGTTACAGCTATCTTGGGAGCAAATTAACACACGGGCTATAGGCCTAAACATGATTCAAACCAATAAATAGGCTTACTTGCAAATCTTATAAGGTGTTGGTGGTTTAATCAGACTCAGTTTTAGGATGATATCAGTTGGCTGTATAAGCTACAAGGGTACTTGGGGAAAGACTAAATGTTTTGTTGGACAATTCCTGCTTCAGAGTATACACACGAGAGAAACCATATCAGTGTCAATACTAATACGGTTTGCTCTTCAGGTATTTTGGTTGTTCATATGAGGACAAACAGCAGAGAAACTATATCAATGTCGACCATGTTGGTCACAAGTTTTGATGTTCTGTCATGTTTGAGATGTCTTGGTTTGATTAGATTTTGTTGCAACAGTATCTCCTATGGACAATACATTGAATGCTGTTATTAAATGGTCGACTGATGATTAACAGGCTTGTCTGTAAGGCAGTAATAAAGTAGTGTCTAGAAAATGTACTTCCTGACTTGCACGCTTTTACTGAATGAAGTTTGACTTGCTGTCTAACTTTGCCTTGTATCATGGGAATTGACCAGCCAATGAGCCATGCTATCTTCATTTTTTCACGTCCTTATTTAGTTCTTCAGTCAGTTTGACAGTATAACCTTCAAATGCACAATGCAACCCTTCTGTCTGCTTCTTTCTCAAGTAGCTTTTTCGTTTTTTCCATTAATACTCCAATTGATAATTATTAGTATAAGAGTATAGGGCTTCAAATTTATTTTGCAGTAATTAAGGTTACAGCTTCAGTACGAAAAAAGATTCAATGTGCAATGCATAATAGATTTTCCTAGACATGAATAATTAGAATGAGATGGATCAAAATAATTTAACCTGTAATGTAGTTAAAAATTATTTTGACTGTTTTTGCTGTATAATAATAGAAAACGTACATCCTACTCCAGAAGAAATTTATAAAATGTTCTGTTTCGAAGCATACTTCTTAAAAGTATCAAAAGTGAACTAAAAGTGTACTATCCATATTTTAGTATACTTTAATATACTTCTTTTTTGTAAGGGGCCTCTTGTTTTAACTGACTAATTAGATCTAGTTAGAACACAAACACAATATCCCATGAAAAAAGCCAATAAACCACAGACATACACATCTTTACAGATATCTAAAATCTTCCAGCAGCTTATTTTGGATGTCTCTCCCAGCCTTTTAGATAGTTACACTATATTTTAACCCTTGTGTTATCTTCGGGTCATTCTGACCCATCAGTCATTGTGACCCACCTTCGTATTGCGACAAATTTACCTCATACAAAAACAGCCACCGTGCTGTCCTAGCGTACAAACCAGAAACTAGTGTTAGAAGTCACAGAACTATCCATATTCTTCCAACAGATGTGTCTATGTTTTATCTGTTAATACCCCACAGATGAAACTGGCCCTTCTAAATGTTAAATCACTAAATAACAAAACATTTCTAGTTAATCATCTGGTCAAAGAAAACAACTTAGACTGCATCTGTCTAACAGAAACCTGGTTAAACAATGACACGGCAACAGCAACTTTGATAGAAGCGTGTCCGCCCGATTACAGCTTTCACCAAGTTTCTAGGACATCAAAAAAAGGTGGAGGAGTCGCAGCTATTTTCTCCTCTAAACTGTTGTTCAAAATCACTGAGCTCGGTGAATTCACATCATTTGAATATCTTGCTATAGAGCTCAAAACCGAATCAATACTTTTTGTTATTATATATCGGCCACCCAAGCACTCGCCAATATTCATACAAGAATTCTCTGAACTATTATCACTATGTGTCACTAGATATGACAAAGTAGTTTTAAACGGAGACTTAAATATCCAAGTAAATAAAAAAGCAGACCCAAGAACTATTGAGCTCTTAAATCTCCTTGACAGTTTCAATCTAACTCAACACATAACAGACCCAACACACCGGCACGGAAACACACTAGATCTAGTGATAACAACTGGACTAAATATCAATAATATTTCAATAACTGATCTACCCCTCTCAGACCATCGTTATATACTTTTTAATGTGGAAATGATCCTAACAAAAACCAAAAAAGAATTCCTAGTCCATAGAAGATATTTAGACGATACAGCTATGATGACATTTTCTGAACAATTTGCTCTATATGAGCCGACTAACCATGATTGCTCTCTGAATGAAATGGTAGAGAACCTCAATGATGCACTATTATCTGTGTTAGACTCTGTTGCACCACTGAAAACCAAAAAGAAGTGCACAAGCAGAACCTCCCCATGGCTGAGAAATTAAAATGTTAGTGAAACGAAAAGAAAATGCCGTGCAGCAGAGAGAAAATGGAGGAAAACAAGGATCACTATCCACTACAATATCTACAAAGATACACTAACCACCTATAACAAAACCATCCGTCTAGCAAGGAGAGAATATTTCTCCAACATTATTACAGAAAATGCCAGAAATTCCAGAGTTCTTTTCTCCACCATTGACCAGCTGCTAAACACTGTCCCTGCTCCACCTCCATCCTCAGCAGTTAAATGTGAAGAGCTTGCTTTGTTCTTCAAGAACAAAATAACTTTGATCAGAGCTAGTATTATTAATAGTGAGGTCGAAACTGACATCAGTAAATTCTGCAACATAACCATGAGCACATTTACCTGTATCACACTTAGTGAACTTTCCAAAATTGTCAGCGAATCTAACTCCACAACCTCAGATATTGATCCTATACCCACAACATTCTTTAAGCGAGTGTTTGATAGTGTCTCAGGTCCGGTGCTAGAGATTATAAACACATCCCTTAGAACTGGCATCTTCCCAGATGCCTTCAAAACAGCTGTTGTAAAGCCCCTATTAAAGAAATCCAAATTGGATAACAGTCTACTTGCAAATTACAGACCAATATCAAACCTTCCATTTATTAGTAAAGTACTGGAAAAGATAGTTTTAGTCCAATTAAATTATTTTCTTGAAGAAAATAACATCCTGGAAGTCTCGCAGTCAGGTTTCAGGAAATATCACAGTACTGAAACTGCTCTCACCAAAATAATTAGCGACCTCAGACTAAAGTCTCTATCCTTATCCTGTTAGATCTCAGTGCAGCATTTGATACAATTTATCACGACATCCTAATCAATAGACTGGAAAAGCTTATTGGGTTCACGGATAGTGTATTGAACTGGATGAAATCATATATCACAGGAAGGAAGTTTTATGTTAGTTTAGGTGATCATAGGTCCAAGAAACATGACAACTGCTACGGGGTTGCTCAAGGAAGCTGCTTAGGTTCATTACTTTTTTCTCTTTATATGTTACCACTCTGCGACATAATCAGAGAACATAGATTTCCATAGCTATGCGGATGACACACAACTATATATATCCACTGAACCCAACGATGCAACGGCCATCAATTCCATTACCAACTGCCTGTTGGCAATAAACAAATGGATGAATGATAACTTTCTTAAATTAAATGAAGACAAAACCGAAGTCCTACTATGTGGCCCCAAATCCAAAAGAGAGATGCTTATTAAGAATCTTGGAGGCTTAACCCCCTGTCTTAAACCAGAGGTGACGAGTCTCGGTGTAATCCTGGACTCAGATTTGAATTTCAACTCTCACATTAATAAAGTGACCAAAACAGCTTTCTTTCACCTGAGGAATATAGCAAAGGTACGACCATTCATAAACCAAAATGATGCAGAGAAGTTAATTCATGCTTTTATATCCAGCCGGCTGGACTACTGTAACGCACTTTTCACTGGTCTTCCCAAGAAAACCACTGAAGGACTACAGCTCATTCAAAATTCTGCAGCTAGATTATTAACCAAAACTAAAAGGAGAGAACACATTAGTCCTGTCTTAGCTACTTTACACTGGCTCCCTGTTACCTTCAGAATTGACTTTAAGGTCCTTTTCCTCACATACAAAGCTCTACACGGACAAAGACCTAGCTACATTGCTAACTCCTTTATAAACTACACACCAGCTAGAACACTGCGATCATCAAATGCAGGCCTATTAGAGGTCACCAGAAGCAGTCATAAGAAGATTGGTGATTCGGACTTTGTCAATTACGCCCCAAAACTATGGAACAAATTACCCATAAATATTAGGGAAGCAAACACTCTAGACATTTTTAAAAGACAGCTTAAAACCTACCTTTTTACCGAAGCATTTAAGTAATTTTATCTCAAAAGGGTTTTCCTACTTTTAAAGTTGTTTTCTCTCTTGAACAGAGATCTTATTGGGATTTTTATTTTTGTTTGAATTGTTTATCACTTGTATTATTGTTTTTATTGATTTTATGTAAAGCACCTTGAGCTACAATTCTTGTATGAAATGTGCTATATAAATAAAGTCTTACTTACTCACCAGCCTCCTCAGCACCACTAACACCTGTGAGGAGAGAGAAGACAGGAATGGTCAGGGCTGCACTGTCTCATCCTGTCAGGTTTTACACTCTTTGGAACTGTGGGGGACATGTAAGGAGCATGTCCTGTATCTGAGCTGGGTTTTCTGTCCTGCGTGGACTGGGCCACCTATGGTCTTCTTCTGACAACCATCTGGTGGTCCCACCTCTCAAGAGCGCCTGCTACCAACCCAAGCCCTTCTCCTGTTTGGCCCCCCAATGGTGGAATCATCTCCCCACCTCCATCAGAGATACTCTCTCCACCTTCAAGAGAAGGCTAAATACGTACTTGTTCCGGGAGTAAGACGGTACTTATGAAAGATTTATTGGATCAGATTTTATTTCTTCTGGGAACACAATGACATTTATTGAGGGCCTTGTTGCACTTGTTGGTTGGTTGTAACTGATTTAACTACTTGCACTCGCTGTGAATTATATTATTGTTGCTTGCCTTCCTCCAGGTACAATCTAGCACTTTCGAGGATCATGCTTTATTGTTTAATTTTACTTTGTTTAACTACATTTGTTTAACTACATGCTATTCTGGTTCTACCCTTTGGAACTTATTTGCCTTTCACAATGTATGCTTCATGTTTTGGATACCCGCAATGTTTTGAGGCTATCTCGTTGTTTATGATCATTGACCTATGCACTTTTGTAAAGCTCTCTCTTGTAAGTCGCTTTGGATAAAAGCATCTGCTAAATGAATAAATGTAAAATGTAAATGCAGTCCTAAGTGATAGATACACATGTAGAATAACACTGCAGACACAGAAAGGATGACATCTCTACACTCAGGCAGTGGCAGTAAATACAACATATTTCTGGATATGATTCCATAACACGAGATTGCAGCATAAACAATTAGAAAACACATTTTAATACCTTTGTATACCATTTAATACCATGGGACACTTACTCATCAGAACCATAAGCCAGATCATTCGGCTTCATCTTTCTCAGAATCTCCACAGTGATCTTCAGAGCACCTTCAGAGCTCCTTCAGGTGTGTATGTCTCCACCATCTTATCCACTGTGTCTGTTTCGTCAGCTTCCTCCAAATTGTTGTTTTGCGATGGGATCAAACCCATCCAGAAGTTCCTTCTGCAAAAACCACTTGAACTTCTTCAGCCCCTTTTCCCGTAGCTGTTCCAGAGTTTCCAAAATACGTTCTTCATTTGTGGCCATTGTAGATCACTGGAGAGAGTAGATTGTGTGTTGCTTTGTAAATTAAAGTTTCAGTTACAATAGATGTTCCTAAAGGAGTATGGTAAAATATCCTAGCTATATCCATCTGGCCATAGCCATCACACAAGTAATATCACAAATGTTACATAAGTTATGTATTGTGTGTTTGTAAGTCTTTCTTATTATTGATCAGGTTGGTATACAATTGAAATAATGAAACTCATATGCTACTGTTCTAACAATAAAACACATACGCTATTGTTCAAACTATAATATAATGTGCAAAACTGTATCTTCAAAATAGTAATAATAACAATACAATATCAAATATCAATATGTACAGTTAGGTCCATAAGTATTTGGACATTGACAATTTTCATCATTTTGGCTCTGTATATATTTTTTAATACCATACATATACAAATCATAACTCTAAGAATTAATTAATTATTTAAGTGTAAGATCAACAGATAAGTCTTGAGACCGTTCTGGAAGGATCCAAAACTATGACATGAACGCAGAACACTAGGCAACTCATATTATAGAATGCACCCATATTTTAAGGACTGTCTGCAGGGAATGTGTCTGACCAGTCATGGTGGGCGTGGGCCGCCTGGGCCAAAAATGCCAGGGCCGATTTTTTGTCCCAGTCCAGCCCTGTCAACCACCACAACGATCCCAGAAGCGTCGACAATCTGAGTCCTGCTACTGCTGTGGAGAACCAGGGCACATCGCACGACAATGTCCTGCTCCAGCACCACGCCAACTCAACGTTCCCCACCCGGGAAACTAGAGTGGGGTGGCACTGCGGTGAGAATGCCACCCACAGGATTAATTCTAGTCTCCAAGAACTGCACTACACAAATTGGCAGATTGGGCCATGCTCATGGACTTTACCTTCCCTGTTCCCTTGATGGTTTTCCCTGCCGGGCTCTGGTGGACACCGGGGTCACCATCTCCCTTGTGCGCTGGGGTGCTGCCGGAGACGAATGGCCAACAGTTGCCAGGGTGGACCCCTACTGACTGTAAAATCCGGACAGTGACTGGGGGACTCGCAGGGATGCGGGGTAAACGACTTTTGAGGGTGCAGACTGGGACCGCTACCACTGTGAACCATGAGTTTTGGTTGGCTGACATCCAAGAACCCTGTATCATTGGGTTAAACATCCTGATTCGTTTGAAGGCCCGGGTGGATGTGCTGAAGAATGTCATCCACCTTGACACAGAGACTGTGGCGCTTCAACATTGCCAGGGAGAAGAGGATGTGCATGACCAAGCTCAGCCGGCGGCCTTGGTTGTCATGCCACCCTGGGAACCTACAGCGGAAGCTACACGCCGCCACTCAGATCAGTCATCCAATTCAATCAGACCACATGCTCGGGCGGTCACTAACCAGCTGCCAGCAATGACTTTGACAGCGACATCAGCCCAGTCGGTGGCTCTGGGGCCTTCTGCCGTCACGATCCAGGCAGTACAGGACCTGTGGCAACGCAGCAGTGAAGGACTGTATCCGCAGCAGAGTCAACAGCTGGGAGACCTGCTCCGGGACTTCTCAGATATCTTTGCAGCACGGGATGAAGAATGCACAAGAACAGGGTTGGTACAGCATTCGATAGACACTAAAAATCAGAGAGATGGCGGCAGCAGGTCTGATCGAACCCTCCAGCAGCCCTTGGGCCGCCCCAGCCGTCCTAGTCCGGAAGAAGGACGACACATGGCGGTTCTGCGTCGACTATCGGAGGTTGAACGCCGTGATTCGCAAAGACTCCTACCCTCTGCCCCGTATTGACGAGGCCCTAGACTGCATCGCTGGATCACGGTGGTTCAGCTCACTGGATCTCTGGAGTGGCTATTGGCAGATAGAGTTGGCACCCGAGGACAAGCCTAAGATGGCATTCACCATTGGCCAGGGGCTCTGGCAGTTCCGGGTCATGCCCTTTGGCCTCTGCAATGCCCCTGCCACTTTTGAGAGGTTAATGGAGTGGGTCCTGACAGATGTTCCCCGGAGCCAGTGTGTGGTCTACCTCGACGACTTGCTGGTCGAGGCCACTGACTTTGGGGGGGCCTTGGAGAATCTCTACCGGGTCTTCAAAGAGATCCGGGGAGCCGGACTGCGCCTCAGCCCAAAGAAGTGTGACCTCCTGCGGCGGGAGGTCAAGTTTTTGGGCCATGTAGTCAGGGAGGAGGATTTGGCCACCGACCCAGCAAAGGTGGAAGCAGTGAGAAACTGGCCGGACACGTCAGAGAGGTGCGCAGCTTCCTGGGGCTCTCCTCGTACTACAGGCGTTTTGTCCAGGGGTTCGGATCCATCTCCTGTTCCCTCCACCGCCTCACTGGCAAGGGGCAGGAATTCATCTGGGACGATGATTATGCGCTGGCTTTTGCCCAACTTCGGGCCACCTTGAAGGATGCCCCCGTCTTAGCGCTGCCAGATCCCAAACGTCGATTCATCGTTGATACCAACGCATGTGACGTGGGGATTGGGGCAGTGCTGTCCCAGGAAGGGGAAGATGGAGAGAGAGCCGTGGCTTACTACAGTCGGGCTTTGAGCTGCCCTGAACGTAACTACTGTGTTACCCAGAGAGAACTGCTGGCGGTGGTCTCGGCACTTCATCACTTTCGACCCTACCTCTACCATCAGTCCTTTCTGGCAAGCAGCGATAGAACAATAGAACAATGAAATTGATTGCAGCCAACAGGAAGAAAAATTAGGCAAAGAAAACTGGAGGGGGATCTCCTCCACAGGACTTCACTCCTGCTGAGCAGCTGGCCCTCTCCAGCTATCAGGGTCGCCCCATGATGGAAGGAGTGGAAGGGGGCATTTCTTCAGACCCTGGTGGCAGCAGCTGGGAAACCCAGGCATATTATGTTTCAAGTAATCTATGTGACCATGTTCATTCAACAATTATTGATGAATATTGTAGGAGTGAAATGTATTACTGTTCTCTGCAGTGACAGGAAATACAGTGGTGTTGCTGCCACCACCCACTGTCGTCCCACTGTGCCATACAGAGGTAACAGTGAAACTAATAGTCATACGCCAGTATGTTTGCCATATGTGGTTGCTGAATATTGATCAAATATGCCATTTACTTTCACAAGTGGAGGTCCTAGATGATCAGGAAACTGTGTCTGCCTATTCAGAGAGCATTTTGGGGGTACACTTTTGAGTTTTTTTACCACTTGCAACACAGATGGTGAGAGTGTGTGAACGTGTGGCTGTGATTGAAGTGTCTGTAATGACTTACTAATGGTGGTGGTCTGAACATGAGACACAAGTCCTTAAAGTACTCATTTCAAATATGACTCAATTGATTAAATTGCTATGGTGTTAAACTCAGCAGGAAGAGGAACTTCTTCCTCCCCCTGAGCCTAGGGCCTCCACTTCAAGGCTAAGACAAAGGCACAAGCAATGAACCTTGAAACACAGTAGTCAAATGGACACCTTCCACTTTCTCCAAGTGTGCCTTGCAAAGGGACAATGTTCTTTATTTGTTTCAGGTTGGAGCAGACAATGTGAGGGCCCTACATAAAAGAACCCTGGAGCTCGATATAGGAGTATAAGAGGCTCGATATAGAGTATAAGAGGCTTTTAATTAAAAAAACAAGGCTGGAGATGAGATGGAATATGAGAAGAGATAGTACATGACTGAATGAATGACACTAAACTTAGTTACACTGACATTCTTCTTCTGTGTTCCTAGGAAAGGGAGAACACATGAGGATGTATTTGTTAAACTTTTCTACGTTTTGGTCTTTTAAAACCTTTTTGTGGCTTTTTTGTTGTGCCTTTAGTATTTTGTGGGGGTGTTTACCATTTCTTTCAATGTCCTATTTATTCTTTTTGAAAAATGCTATAAAAGTGAATGAAAAATCAAAATTCAATGAAAGTAGTGAAATTATCATTTATTTAACTTGTGAAGAGTATTGTACGGTACCATACACATTGTTATTTTTGGTTTGAAATGTTTTGGTTGAAGAAAACCCAAATTTCTGATATGGAAATAATTAGAAAATGGGTCAAAGCAACCCAAGGACAACAGAATGAAGTGAATAGGAATAACATATCAACATGACACTACATAAAAGTACCCGTAGCGAAATAACGCAACGCTATGCATACAGTCTGTGGGACTGTGAGCGCACAAGAAGCTGGCAAAGTTACGTAGCCTAATTCCCTCAGCTGAGAATCTATATCTTTCATAAAGATACTCATCAGAGAATGCCATAGGGATTTGTCGGTCTCTAAATGTTATGGCTCTTCTGAGCGCACCTCTCACTATCCGCGCACCAAGCTCCATAGGATCTTCTATGAACCGTGACGGCATTATCCTCAAGAATGAGTTAGTGGGCGGGGCTTTTCTACCGGTTGATCTCTGATCTCCAACTTAACCTGCTCCTGGCCAGGTTAGGCGTTCAACATGTGTTACCATGGCGATCTACCCCGGTAACAAGTGATCCACCGTCGTGATACAGAAAACCCTGGGTTGAACCTGAAGTTGCCTCGCTAACGCCAAATCTTGATTCGTTGTACAGGCCCCTGTTTTCAGTGAAGACACAGAAAGTCAGTGTGAAAAGGATGGTTTACCAGAAATAACCAAGAAGCAATGGATCGGCATTTAACCCTTGTGTTACCTTCGGGTCATTCTGACCCATCAGTCATTGTGACCCACCGTCGTATTGCGACAACTTTACTGCATACAAAAACAAAGTGAAGCATTTTCTTTTAACCGTCGGTCTGTCTCAGACCCCCCCTCAGACCCCCACATTGCAAAAGTTAAAAGAAAATTATTTTTATTTGTTTTTCTATTGGGTAAAATTGGGTAAACACAACGATGGTTCGTTATGAACCTTTGGGTCATGTGACCCGAAGGCAGCACAAGGGTTAAAGCATAATTTCTTCAGGGCAAGTCAATCATTTATTCGACACAACTTTATCTTTGATGTGAAAATAGGACAAAAGCCTACTCACAATGATACATTGCATGTCTTTCAGAATCAACAACAATGACACAACAGTGCATATATTCTTCGATTCACACATTCACTGAATAGTCTTAACACAGTTTTAGTGACTCTTTCTTTCTGGACATTGGATTGGCTCGAGCCGAGACTGCAGACATGATATCAAGTTGAAACATTAAATGAAAAGAAAGTGAGTTGGGTAGTCCTCAGTCGCTTTCCTTATCTGGTGCTACTGTCAACTAAAGAACACAGAGCAGACCCTCATCTTACAGCATAGTAACAAAATGTATGCAGGCTACGTTACCCGCACTTGGCAACAACTAAAAGATGCAAGACAATTATAACATGGTGGATGAGAGGCCAGCCATGGCTTGTTTGTTTGAGGGTGTTCATCGCAGCCATTTGGAAACATGTAATGGCACAAAACAAATTTCGGACCAGCGATCCCTTGATGTAGCCTACATTTACATTTTACATTTACATGTATTCATTTTGCAGACGATTTTATCCTAAGTGACTTCCAAGAGAGAGCTTTACAAAAGTGCATAGGTCACTGATCATAACAACGAGATAGCCCCAAACATTGCAGGTAGCCAAAACATGAAGCATACATTGTGAACAACCAAATAAGTGCCAAAGGTAAGAACATTTACATTTAGTCATTTAGCAGATGCTCTTATCCAGAGCGACTTACAGTAAGTACAGGGACATTCCCCCAAGGCAAGTAGGGTGAAGTGCCTTGCCCAAGGACACAACGTCAGTTGGCATGACCGGGAATCGAACTGGCAACCTTCGGATTACTAGCCCAATTCCCTCACCGCTTAGCCACCTGACTCCAAGAACCATTAGAACATGTATTTAAACAAGTTACAATTAAACAACGTGAACCTCAAAAGTGCGTGAGTGTACCTGTAGAAAAGCAAGCCACAATAATATATTTCACAGCGAGTACAATAATTTTAAATCAGTTACAACTAACCAACAAGAGCAACAAGTCCCTCAATAAGAGTCATTGTGATCCTGGAGAAAACTAACATCAGGTCCAGCAAATCATTCCTAAAAGCCGTTGTACTCCCGGAACAAGTGCGTCTTGAGCCTTTTCTTGAAGGTGGGGAGACAGTCAGTGTCTCTGATGGAGGTGGGGAGTTGATTCCACCATTGGGGGGCCAGACAGGAGAAGAGCTTGGGTTGGGACCGGGCGCTCTTGAACAGTGGGACCACCAGACGGTTGTCAGAAGAACGTAGGTGGCGGATGGGGGTGTAAGGCTGGAGGAGAGACTTGATGTACCACACACACCCTCCGCCACTCCCAATCCTACAGAAGCTCAGTGTGGAGAAGGTGGTTCTGTGTAGAGACGCTTTCTCCAGCTCTAGAGGGCCAGCATGACTCATCCCAGTGTCTTTCTCTCTACTCTGGCTCACAGGTACTGAAGGGTAAGTGGCCACAGAGGAAACATCAATAAAAGACTAGAAGACTAACAGTGTAGAAGTTTACAAGAGCACACATCACTTCCACTCTGCTTTGATCATAATCTCCATCCCACAGGTCACTGCCAGAAAATGTATGTGACCGCAGCCAGGGATACTCAATCTTTTTGATGAGGATGGTGGAGAGGATATTCAGGATGAAGTAAACATATAGCCATGTGCTTGAAGGCCAAAAGGAGGTTTTAGTCCTTTGTGGCCAAATGGTAAGTGCATATAAGGGTTCATTTACATCCATTTTGGCCGGTTCAGTGAAGACACAGAAAGTCTGTGAGAGGAATTGTATCCAAGAACCAATAGATCATTTTTAAAAGCATCATTTATTCAACACAACTATCTTTGATGTGAAAACAGGAGAAAAGTAATCATTGTGACTTTTCTCCTGTTTTCACATCAAAGAGTTGTGCTGCATATGTCTTGCAGAAACAACAATGACAACTTCATTTTTCATGCAATTCACACTCACTGAACAGTCTGAATACAGTCAAAGGGACATTTAGTGACTCTTGCTGGACATTTTATTGGCTTGAGCCGAAACCGGTAGCAGCATTTTTCACAACCACAGTGACATTGTCAAAGCAGGAATCCCCTCCACACGATGAAAACAAACTAAACGAGCACCTACACGACAGTATAATCAATCAAATCAAATGACTTTAAAGCTTCCAAATTTGTTACAAAGCAAACATTCACACCCCACAGGATGCTGGGAATTAAAGAGACTGTATACAAACACTCATTCAACAGTTATAGCTTGATTTTGAAACGGCACGACTGCCATTACAATACTATACAGAAAACCCTTCACATCAAGAAAATTTGACTTTCTGTGTATTATACATATTTGGAAACTACAAACTGTCATGAATACAAACGTTTAAATCACTCAGATATCTTTATCACAACTCAAGTTACCAGTTATTTTAAAATGGACCTGTGTCAAAGTGATAAGGGAGAAAACTGCATTCAAAGATTTCACTACGTTTCATAATTCGATTTGACATGGCTTAATCTTCCTAGCTAACATGTCCAAACATTTTAAGAATTAAAGAGACAGTATAACCCTCTGTCTCCCTTTTCAGGTTGTCCAGACGCCTTCTTCGCTTGTCGGCCGTTTCTCTGGATGCCTGTTCGCTTATGGGCATTCAAGCTGACATGCCCCCAGCCACCCTGCACAAGGCTGGGGTGTACACAAAGACCATCCGGAAGGTCTTAGACATCGATGCCTGGTACCTCATGGCCACCGAGTACCTGGCATGCTCTGGGTCACCAACGTGGCCAACGAGCATGGCCAGGTCCTCATCAGCGTTCTGACCAGCGCTGAGGGTGAGGGCCTGGTCCCCATGGCGGCCGGGCTAACGCGGCGGTACCAACTCGCCGGGGTACCTCCACCCCAGCTGATCTACGTGGACAGACTGCTGCTCCGGCGTCGGCGGATCGAAGACAGCTGCCCTGTTCAACACCTGGAACCGGCTGGTGGTTCGCCTGGACATATGGCACCTGATGCGACGCTTCGCATCAGGTGTCTCCACGGAGCCACTATCTGTACAGTCCCTTCATGGGGCAGCTGCCTTAATGCATCTTCGAGTGGGATGCAGAGGACGTCCGTCGACTGCTGGAGGCCAAGCAGAGTCAGCTGGCGGTGGAGCAGGGGCTAGTCGAACTGACGGACGGAGAGGTCTCCAGTCGGGTGTCACGGAGGGAGATGGGCCGCCACTGCCGTCGCGGCAGAGACGGAACTGCGGCTCATCGGCCTGCTGGAGACCTTCGACGGCGACGGAGGGCGCGACAGCCTGGGCATCCCCCTTTTGGACAGCGCCCGCATCCAGGCGAGACGAGAGGCGTCACCTCCACTGCATCCAGGATCCACCCGGTGTACAGCTGTACACCGAGACCGTCAGGCTGACCAAGGGCGGCAGATAATTGAGAAAAGACCCCTGATCTGTGTGTTTTTGGGTCTCAGGCTGATCTCGTCTTTTTTTCTCTTCCTCCTTTAGGAACGAGGGCAAACGCCCTGCAC
Organism: Osmerus mordax; assembly: GCF_038355195.1. Classification (NCBI taxonomy): domain Eukaryota; kingdom Metazoa; phylum Chordata; class Actinopteri; order Osmeriformes; family Osmeridae; genus Osmerus; species Osmerus mordax. The sequence goes on along the minus strand of NC_090050.1, from coordinate 2,403,765 downwards.
TTTCAGGCGTTCCTCCTGGATGGACTGGTGAGGTGGAACGAGAACCGCGCCGCAGCAGCAGAGGGATGGGAGCAACCTCTGCTCTCCTACAGTGGCCACCTGCAGCAGCACTCCCTTAACCAGCTCAGTCAGGGTGTGAGCACTTTCTGGCCTTGGGCCCTTGGCCCTGGTATCTGGCCCACACCCAAATGGTTGCTGACAGTGTACACCTTCGATGTCCTGTCTCCGGTACCGCTGCCAACACGGCCGCCTGGGTCACAAACGTGGCCAACGAGCACAAAGGCAGACGTACCTCAGGACTACGTGCCCATTCGAAAGGCAGTGCTGGAATGCCCGGGGCATCCTCTGCTGTTGCTCTCAGCATGCTCTGTGGCACTTGTTGAGCAGGCCTCTGCATGAAGCCATCTTGTTACACATGGGGTCAGGGCTGAAGAGAAGCTGTCCAGCTAAAGAGAGGGGTAGTCCAGCAAGGGCTCTGTGTTGCTCTCAGCATCCTCTGTGGCAAACTGCATCCTCTGTTGTTGCTCTCAGCATCCTCTGTGGCACTCTGCATGACCCTCCAGACCTGTAAAAGTGAAGAAAGGGTCAATGTCACTTGTGAAATGAAACTTTTTCCATCTACACTTGATACAAACTACAGTTTGGACTGTGAAATGCAGTAGCAATACTTTAACTTGAATCCAAATGTGTTGTCATAGAGCCTCATGCAAAATCACTCAAAACGGTGTGAGACGGAGGTCGTGTTGCACTTTAACCACAACATGGACCATCAATAGATCACCTGGTGCTGCTGCAGGCTTGATGACCCTGAGCATGTTGGCCTGCAGCGCCTGGGGACTCACAGTGGTCGGCTGCCCCAGGTACTGAGACACGAACGAGCCCAGGAGCCTGTCAAAACACACAAAAAGGGAAGACACAGTTTAACTCCCATGCGGAGGAAGAGGCACACGTCAGAACCCCGTTTGTGTAGACGACAACACGTCCTACCCCTTTTTCCTGGGCTGGCACGGGGGCCGGACGGCAGAGTAGGTGGGGTCGCTGCTGGTGCTGGCCACGGCCGATGACGTGGCCGACCCCAGCCTGGCCGCCCGCGCCCGGTCGTCTCCTTGTTGGACATCAGGGCGGACTGGGAGCTGGTCCTCTCCCGCTCCCTCAGATGGGAGTTGAGGAGCGGGAGGGTGTAGCCCACGTCGTTCTCCAGCAGCCACTTGAAGGAACAACCCCGGTACTTCCCGAACTGCAGCCGGTGCTGTCTCAGCACCGGGGTCTCCCCCCTGGGAGACGACGTGGGCGTGCGCCTCGGCCTCCATCTCCTCTGCCATCAGGACTCGGGCTCCTGGCAGGGGTTTGGGGACGCTCTGGGCCTTGGGGGTGGCCCTGAGCACCAGGTCCCCTTTGCGGGCTCTGCGAAAGCTTGGTATTTCCATCTAGAAAAGAAAAAAATGCAGTGAACCTTTTTCAGCTGTCAATCAAAATGTCATCTTTTGCCCTTGTCGATAACAAGGTCGCCGGTTCGATTCCCGCTCCTAGGTTAGTGTTTGGCTTCAGAAGGTTGAATTGGATAATGTAGCAAACCAGCATCGCTACAATGGCAAGTAAACAGGTTTCTCTGTGCACCCACGCTTGTTGGGGACTGAGTGACGCGAGTCTGCACTAGAAGAAAAAAAGGTAATGGGGCGCTCGCTTTGCACACAAATGACGAGTTTGACAGCAACATAGATTAAAATCAGACCCTCTGGTTGTCTTCACAATCGTCCTATCTTTAAAACACTGCCCTCCTTTTGATTTTTGGTGCAGATTTGACCCAAGCACGAAATTAGCAAAATACTAATAAAATTTCACCATCTGGTTGTCTTCACAGTTGTCATATCTTCTCAAAATTGCCATCCCCCTGTTTTTGGGTGTAGAATTGACCGAACTGTGAAATTATGAAAATACTACAGGTACGGTGTTCATTTTAGGACATCCTCAGATCTCAGACTCAAACGAAAAGGCGTCAAGTCTCAGACCAAAAGTCGTCAGACTCAGGCGAAACGGCTTCAGTCTCAGAAAAACCTGTCATTCTTAGACAAAAACGCTCTCAAACTAAACGGCGTCATTCTCAGTTAAAACGCTCTCAAACTAAACGGCGTCATGACAGAGCGTTGTCTGAGAATGACAGGTTTTTCTGAGACTGAAGCCGTAAACAGTATGACGCGTCCGAACATGGCTGCCGCCCAAAGACTATGTGGGTTCACTGGCGACCCGCGCTCGCTAAAATTACAACCCACATTAAAATTCCGAGACGACAGTTCAACTCCAAATCGCTTTCTCAACAAAGCATATTGGTTGTGAGTTTTTTGGGGGGGGCATTTTTCACTCAGAATCCAAGCTCCAACTTGCGGGCTGCAACGTATCTATGGTAGACTACCAGTAGACGGCTAGCGACTACAAACCTTTCACGGAAAACTTTCAGTCGCTTCAAACTAAAGATCCGAACATCTTTAACGGCTCAAACTCAAGCCACAGCTCAAGACGACTGTTTCGTTAAACATCATGACTTTTTTTTTTTTTTTTTTAACAAAGTATTGAAGTATAGGACTCACGGTAATCGGTATGTCTGGCAGTCTGTTTGCATCCCAGTAGATGTTTTTGCAATGGCTGCCGCACTAGTATGACGCTTTCTCTACAAAACAGGGTTTAGGTGGTGGGCCGAAGCTCAAAATAGTGCATTTGAACGATCCCTCGCAAATTCAGGTAATCTCTAAAGAAACATTGCAACATTCCACTTAAACGAGAATATTTGTTATATTATTGCGCTGCTATTAGTCAGAGCAAGTTAACAGTTAGGTGATAATGAAATGTACAGAACATTGTTCAAATAAATGTACAGTATTGTTTTGTGTGTGTGTTGCCTAAACATAGAATAATGACAAGAATAATGACATGAATCAATGTCATACGTAATTATAATTGGTCAAGAGTAGGTATACCACATCAGTAACACTTCTCAATACATATTGACATCTTTGCACACTTGGAAAACGAACCTCATTAGCATAATACATGCGCACAATTAATTGTATTGCTAGCAGTGTATTCAAGGCCACAAGTAGTTGCAATCATGCTGTATGCATGTAGGTAGCAAACCAAAATATTTAATCTACCCATTTACTGAACCTAGTTGGTCCAAGTTTGTTCAGAGTCCATTGCAATTGCAAAATTGACAGCACGGAAAGCATTCTTGCTGAAAAAGCAGTGGAAAGATTCAACTTAAATTCAGCACCTCAGAACCATTATGCTAGGTCAGTGGTTCCCAACCCTGGTCCTCGGGGCTCCCATGTTCTGCATGTTTTAGATGTTTCCCTGCGCCAAAACCTGATTCAAATGAATGGTCATAAGCAGGCTTCTGCAGAGCTGGATAACGACCCATTCATTTGAATCAGGTGTGTTGGAGCAGGGAAACATCTAAAACATGCAGGACAGGGTTGGGAACCACTGTGCTAGGTAATGCTGGATTTCACAGGGGTGTTACAGTAACTTCACCAACAACAAATATAGCTAAAGCACGCAAGAGTGAAAATGCAGCTCTGGAGAAGGTTTTCTGTATGGCAAGATGTACAGTGGGGTCAGTGTATACAAATAACCTACTGCAAAATCAATTTGGCTGTTACAATCTTAAGTGCACCACATTTTATTTGAAAATTAGTTAAGACATTGCATGCTTATTAAAAGCACAGACAGGACGGGCAGGGCAGAGGAGAGGATAGGCAGGACGAAGACCTATAATCTGATGTGGAATACCATGCCCTTCTAGTCGTCAGTGTCTGCTCCCATGTTTTTTGTACAATAAAGGCTATAGAGTGAAGAGATTAAAAAACATAATATTTAGATGTTTAAGGACAGTGCAAGAAAGACAATGACGAAGGTTAAAGGTCGGGAAATAACTTTTAGAGCAGACCGAGACCTATCGCTCGTTTGATTATGTTGACACAGCTCAGTCTCCCATCACCAGCAAGCTCAGTCTACCATCTCCAGTCAGCTCAGTCTACCATCTCCAGTCAGCTCAGTCTACCATCTCAAGTCAGCTCAGGGTCCCATCACCAGCCAGCTCAGGGTCCCATCACCAGCCAGCTCAGTCTACCATCTCCAGCCAGCTCAGTCTACCATCTCCAGTCAGCTCAGTCTACCATCTCCAGTCAGCTCAGTCTACCATCACCAGCCAGCTCAGGGTCCCATCACCAGCCAGCTCAGGGTCCCATCACCAGCCAGCTCAGTCTACCATCTCCAGTCAGCTCAGGGTCCCATCTCCAGTCAGCTCAGGGTCCCATCTCCAGTCAGCTCAGTCTACCATCTCCAGTCAGCTCAGTCTACCATCTCCAGTCAGCTCAGTCTACCATCTCCAGTCAGCTCAGTCTACCATCTCCAGTCAGCTCAGTCTACCATCTCCAGTCAGCTCAGTCTACCATCTCCAGTCAGCTCAGGGTCCCATCACCAGCCAGCTCAGTCTACCATCTCCAGTCAGCTCAGGGTCCCTTCACCAGCCAGCTCAGTCTACAGTATACTCAACAAGAGATAGACACAAGACAGTTTACACCCTCTACCTGGAACACATAGCATCGATGAGATGTTTAAAAACAGTCCAACTCGGATGTTCTGTATTACTTTTTACAGGGTTTTTGGGGATCACTTGCAAGGGCTGCCCCATTCAGGGTCAGCCAGTGTCGATTTTAAGTCTCCACTAAACACAAGAGGAAGAGCCAAGACTACATAAACACTTTCAACATGCTACATATTATGCTATTCTTTGTAGAAAAACGTCTCAATAACGTTCTCATATTTCTGTTTTTTGGCTATCCTGAGCTCAGCCATCTAAATCTCCAGGTCAGTGAGTGCCCAACAGTTTTAATCACCGCCACTGATTTAAAAAAAAATGAAGAAAATAAGGTAAATTAAAGAGACAGTGACACGGAAAGCAAGTATTTAATTAAAGCTCACCGAGCTACCATTGTGGTTCCGAGACTTGTATGCTTACTAGGCTAGCTACTTGACGCATGGTCACATAGGTTGTTTTTAATATCAGCTGATCCTGCTATGAACCATTCGATTAGCTAACAAGATGATACACGAGTTCTGGTTGGTTGGAGAGTTAGGTAGTTGAGACGATTGCCTGATAATGTGCAAGAATTGGATGTGCCAACAAACGAAAATGTTTTAAGAAAAAAACGACGTTGATAATATCAAAAATCCAGCTCCTCCATCGACGGGGACAGGTCATTTCAAAAACTAAAGCAGATACGCTGGCTCGGCCCCCACCTAGTTGAGAATTTTTTGGTTTGATATTTTTCACTCAAAGCCCAAAGTTGCCGACTACAATGTCTATGCTAGACTATACGACTACCGAAGCATTGCACAGAGAATTTTCGATCGCTTCAAACTAGTGATCCGAGCATCTTTAACGGCTCAAACTCAGGCTACAGCTACAAAAGACAACGGATTCGCTAACCATAATTTAAAAAAAAATTAAACAAAGTATTGAATTACGTAGGACTCACGTTATCTCGTAGTCTCTTTCGTGAAGGTATCGAAGTGAAGTCTATAAGAAATTATGGCCGATATGGCCGCCGCTCTTAACATTCGTAGCTAACGGTGAGCTGTGATTGGCCGCTCAATTTAAAGTCCCAAACCTGACTTGAATTTGTTTAATTAGTCAAGCGGGGCTAAAGCGGTTCCATAAAGGCCAGTTTCAGCTCACGCACTCACACATCATCATTTGAAATCACAAACTAGCCCTACCTAGGGATGGGCGAACGATGCCTTGTGAAGCTTTGGTGGTTTCTTCCGGATTGTGCCGGCCCAAAGAGCCAAACTATCGGCGCATTGAAAATGAACAGCGTCATATAGCAGCCGTTTAAACTGGCTGAATGAGGCGTAGTGGTTGTCTCCGACGGTAGACTACCCTAGGTTATTTAATATTTTAATTAAGGCTACATGTGTTCATTTTTATCTGATATTAGTGCTCACACATTAAAATGTTGTGATACATCTGTAGGCCGTTAGAATGATGTCATTTTCTCACAGTAAAAGTTAAAGAATATCTTCCGAGATTCCCTGCACTGGGGCGCGAACTCGCTCTATCTAGAGCAGGGGTGGGCAAGCTTTTTGACTTGCGGGCCACAATGGGTTTTCAAATTTGACAGAGGGGCCGGGCCAGGTGCATTTGGAGGGAGTGTTTGGGCCGGATATACTAAAGCATTAAATGTAGTGTGTGCAAACCTCATAGCACAGTAAGAACACTACAACCCAATTTATTAACTGTCTTTCAAATGTGAAAAATAGCCCTTATCAATTAATAAATTTGTCTCAAGGAATATGCAAGATATGACATTTACATACTATTTCGCAGATACTGGGATGAGGAAATGTAAATATATTCAAATAACACACGCACTGTGATTTATCAAGATTGCGTCTGTTTTTAATAAGTTTCAATTTAAGGTGCAAAGTTAAAGAAATCAACATTTATTGAAAAATGGAATCACTTTCAACATTCAAAACATATTATTACACAACGAAATACTCAAGCTCAATAATATCTACTTGTGTTAAACTCCGCAAAATCATAAATGGATTGTCTTGACCGCGCGCTCTACAAACTCGCCACGGAAGACCTCGCCTTCACGCGCAAACAGTACACGTGTATTGTTGCCAAGCACACAGACATGGGCTGTATTAAATATCCTACCTGTAGCTGAAAATTTAAATTAAGAGCAATGTGCGGCGTGTTAATTGAGCTACTGTACCGCTGCTGTGCGTAAATACGCATTGCTCTTAATTAAAAGACGCACTTCGAAACTTTTCAAATGCATTTTTTCAAAACACAGCAGAAAAACTCACAATTTCAGTGGGAACAGTGTTGTTGGTCTCCCTTTTTTGCCAGTGCATCAAAGTCTGGAGTTAGTTTTGTTGTGGCAATTCTCAGGAAAGATCTGAGGTGTTGGTCAGTTAACTTGGATCTGTGATGGGCTTTGTTGATTTTCATGACGCTAAACGTCTGTTCACACACGTAAGTCGAGCCAAACAACACCAGCATCTTCTGCGCCGTCCTCCGGAGGTTTGGAAACGCGGTCTCGTTAAGTGAAGCGTAAAAGTCATTCAGTTTAAGAGACTTGAACTTCTCCTTTGAGACGGAGTCAGACTGAAGATCGATCAGTTCTAATTGCAGCTCCTGCGGTGCTAATTCGGGGTCTTGCGACAGGGGACAGGACACCAGTTGAAGTGACTTGTCAATTTTTTCAAAATCACAGAACCGACGGCAAAATTCTCTGTGCAGATCGTCCAGTGATTTGCAGTATTTCTTCGCATTTCGGGCGGCCTCTTTCTGCACGGCTAGTGTGGGGAAATGTGCGAAAGATTTGTTTGACATTTGCCCTCTCCGGACACAAGAGACCTGCTGTCTCTACCATGCACTCTTTCAAAAACTCGCCTTCGGAGAAAGGCTTGCTAGCCTTTGCTAATTTGAATGCCAGCAAATAACTTGCCTTGGTACTTGACTCTTGAATTGCAGTTTGTCGGTGAAAAAAGTTCTGTTGATTCTGTAAATTAGCTGCCAACCTCTGAGCAGTAGCCGCCCGTTCTTGTGTTGACTGCTTGCTAGCATAGTTTGCATGTTTCGTGGCAAAGTGCCGGCTGATATTGTACTCTTTGAAAACCGCAACAGCTTCTTGGCATATCAGACATACAGCCTTTGATCGGACTTCAGTGAAGAAGTATTTTGTTGTCCACTCCTTATTAAACCCTCGGCATTCGCTGTCCACTTTCCTTCTCTTTGGTCCGCTCATTTTTACAGAAGGGCTTAATGGTGACGTGAAACGAAGTGAAAATTAAAGTGAAATAAAGAGAAATACGCGCCACTCCAACAACGGTCAATGTGTTTTGAGTGCGCCATCTATTGGGGAAAGGTGGGCATTGCAGGGAAAGGGGAAAAAATAAGGTTTTTACTATAATTTGGACAAGTTCGGCGGGCCGGATTAAAAAGCCTAACGGGCCGTACATGGCCCGCGGGCCGTAGTTTGCCCATGTCTGATCTAGAGTCTCATTATCAATACGTTGTTGTACAACGCTTTAACCAGCTACACCACCAAAAATGCCGTTACTTGTCAATGCGGGTGGACTGACTTTATACGATACGGTTTTTATATAAATTAAACTAGATTACACAGATTTTTTCTTATTCTTAACATTTGTGATATGTAGGCCTATTGTGAACTGGGGGGACTTTATTTTTACTAATTATTATTACTGTTGACAATGTTGACGAATCATCAACATTTGTTTTCTGGGCACTGTATAGACCTACCTAGTCCTATCATGTTACGTTTCATTTCAATAAAATAACACAACACTCAAGTGCACGGATTTATAATAATTACAATACGGATTTGGCTAAATAATAATGACTGATGGAAGAAACTCGAGAGATGCCTGGTGCTGCTTCTCTGGCAATGTGAGATTTGTCTTTAACAAGAAGCGGTGGCTTCGTTCCTTCTGTGGCTCTGGTTCAGAAGAGCGGCAACACTTCGAACTAGTTCGTGACGTTTGAAGCATTGAAATTAATCTATCACGTGGTTTCGTAATTTGATACAAGCTCCAAAACACTTTTTAGAAACTTTTGCGACACAAGCATCGATGCGTCAGTGCCATACGTCCCATCCCTAGCCCTACCTTTCATTTGTTGGCCAACGAACATTGCGCTAAGTGTGATAAGATTAACAAGATGGTTAACAAGATATGCAACGACGGTTGCTGGGTAATTTATGCTGTTGTCCAATATAAGTCTCTATTTGGAACTCTAAATATCTGAAATTCAGAGCTAATATACATAAGCACATTGTATTCACTACTTTTGATACGATCTCTGGAGGAGGGGATCACTCACCGAATTAACCGAATTGTGTACTTTTATTTTGAAACTACACTCAGTCTTCCGGGGGTACTTCCGTGTTGTAGACTAGGATGAAAATATTGTAGTAGATTTTATCTACATAAATCGACCTACTGGAGGCGGGAGTGGAACACAAAAATTCAGTTTAACAATGTCAGAACTAGAGATGTTTAGAGAATTTATCAAAGAGCGACTATCAATTGAAGCTTTACAGATTTTCGGAGCCGTTGAAAATACATTTTCCGAGTACCAGGAGGAGGGCGCGCGACTGCCGCTGTTGGACGTTAAACCTGAGATCAATCTACACCTAACAGGTTTTATATTCAATAAATACATAATTTTATTGTTAAGTTGTTGTTATTGTCAGTGAGGAGTACAATATATGTTGCCCAATTTCACACTATGAACCAGCAAACGGTGTGAGGCTGCAACTCTAGCTTGGTGCAGAGGTGCAAGCAGTCGCAAACGATATGCTGGAGATGGGAGCCGGTTGCATTAGGGTAGGGTGTACAATTGAAATGATCAGTTTTGGCCAAGGCTAACCAACCGCCAAATAGTTCTAGACTGGAATCGTGTATTTCATTGACTTAAACAGTAATTAAAACGACTTAAACAGTAATTTTTCCTGTCTTAAAAACCTGTCTTCTGTACAACAATACAACTAAAATCGTGTAGCTTGTAAGTGGACGGCGTAGTCTAGGAAAATGGCTTTTGACTTTTGAGATATTTAAGTCAGTTTATATCTGATGAGTGCCCACTCATTCACTGCAATGAAATAGCTTCATGGAACTCTGACTCGGAATCTGAGCTTCAGGGACGCTTGACAAAAAAATACATTTTAAAACATAAAAAAATTGTTGGTGATGTGTTCCTATCATATTTAAGATGAAATAATTTACCAACCAAAGGTTTGATACTGTATATAGTGACGTTTTTATATGTAAAAAAAATGGTGGGGCAAGAACTATTTCAAAATATAGGATACATACCAGTAAAGCTACAAAACTCCCTCTTGCTACTGATGTGTTTATTTAACACATCAACAAACAGCGTGGCTCCAGAAAACACTTTTAACGACAGAGCGGCTTGCTTCTACCAGGTGTTGTAGTACACAAACTGGAGAGAGAGAGACCTTCTTGTGTAATTGCTCTCCTTCTCTCTCACACACATGTAAAATTACCACTGTCATATTTACAAACCTAAATTAGAAATGCAACCAAGCTCAACCAATGTGCCTACAGAGCCATACGCAAACAGCAATGTGTTCAACACCACTTGAGGCCACAACGAAGTGGAAAGACAACTTTTCAGGGATACAGATCCATTCTATGACAACAACCTAATAGATAAGCATGGACAAACTGACACTCGTCATTATCTATCTATTGATCCAGCTCAGAAATGACCAATGCATGGACCAGCACCACAAAGGCAGGATGATAAAACATGCTTTCACTCACCAGAGAGCTCACTTGAAGAGAAAGGTGCTTTATTTTGTATGCTAACCGTTCTTCACTTTATTCATTTTCTCAACTTATCTGGAGTTTGTGTTTGAAGTAATCTTCGAGAAATAAAAAAGAACATCATTTTGTTGCAGTTCTTTTCTGTTGACAACAGGTGGGGCATCTGCCCCTAATGACCAGTCGCCACTGACTGTATATCACTCATACTCAGGGGCGCCGTGTTGAATTGATTCACATGACGTCACTGTAGCTTTGCGCCGCCATCTTACCTACCTACTCGGCCTTAGAAATTCCTGCAATATTCCTGCTTTTTTCCTCTGTTTCGGTGAAGTTCATCTCGGTGAATTCTGCTCAGGTCGAGGAGGACAGCCTTTAACCCTTGTGTTATCTTCGGGTCGTTCTGACCCATCAGTCATTGTGACCCACCGTCGTATTGCGACAAATTTACCTCATACAAAAACAAAGTGAAGCATTTTCTTTTAACTGTCGGGCTGTCTCAGACCCCCCACATTGGAATGGTTAAAAGAAAATTATTTTTATTTGTTTTTGTATTGGGTAAAATTGGGTAAACACAACGATGGTTCGTTATGAACCTTTCGGTCATGTGACCCGAAGGCAGCACGAGGGTTAAGAGAGAACTCGATTCCCCATTGATCTGTCGCATCAGAATTTTGATTTGGGTCACGAAAGTCTTGCAATTTGAGTGAGAATGCGTTGCCCGCATAGTAGTAGACCGCAGCCATGCCTTGGTCCCCCGGTTTTGACGTTAGCCTCAGAGTCAGACTCGGGCGCTCAATGTTGTATTTCACTCCATTCTCATTGCCTGAGAAAGCGACCTCCGTTAGCCAGGCTAGTTTTGCCCGTTTCACTAGGTCAGGCTAAAGGTTTCGGACAAATGACTTTTGTGCATAGAACGTAAGTGCCTCAAAAGATTAATGTCAAGCCCTGCATCTGACATTAAAGAACATTGTCAAGATTAATGACAGCTAGCCGTGAACTAAGTGGCACTAAGATGAGTGCTAGCTAGCTGTTAGCCACTTAGCTAACAACTCGCTACCTAGTCAGAGTAAACTACCACCAAAAACATACATTTGATTTCTTTCAAATAATAAATAACTTTCCCATGATTAAATATAAGTCCTTGGTGGCCATGTGCCTCACTTTCACGTCATTCACCCATCCAGCCACAGCATATTGATAAACATCCGTACTCTTGAAAGCCTTCAAGCTATCCCCACTGTATGGGGAGGGTTATGTACAAGATAAATGTTTATAGATAGCTCTGTCATGGAAAGCCAAGCCTGGGGCAGATAATAAGGAACCAAAGAAAACTGGGGGTAACAAATAGGCTAAGGATCGGAGCTTAAAATGATTTTTTTTCCGACATATCTCTGTCTCACTTTCTCATTGAAATCGGCAGTGTGGGCGGCCATACTGGGCGAGATCGGTAGTGCATATGGCGGCGGTCTGTTTGGAAGTGACGTAGGTGGCATCTATGAATAGGGGGGAAAAGTTAAGACGATTCTAACAGTGCATGTCCACTGCAGCGACGCGAATCGCTTGCCATCGCTCGCCTTCCCACAGTTCACCACGCTCGGGGGCGTTTCAAACAGATTAATGTAAAATGTAGTTCTCTATAGTCACTGTTGTAGTTGTCATGGCCAAGTGTGCAGACTTGGGTTTACGTACTCGCAACATCGATCAAAATACAACTTGTATACAAAATACAAAACAGTTTAATAGACATACACGTTGACATGTGTAAAAAACTTTATTATATTACTCAAAGTCTCTGCTAATCTGTCGATACGATAGGGAGTTCCAGCCGGGCTAGCTAGTTAGTAACCACAGAACGAAGTTACGTAATGTGACTAGACTGAATTTGAAAGTACAAGCACCAACAACTTCGGCAACCTTGCGCCATGCATCGTTTTTTATTATCATCTCTGTACGAATATAGCTATGTATCGTACAGGACTGCGTAAGCAGCCACACAAACGATTAGTTTATCCTCCACCTAGAAAGCTAGAAATTTTCACCATGGTTGCTACGTTACGAGAAACAAGAAAACACTCCGATTGGCCATCGCTAGCGAAAATCGCTCCTCATTTGCATAAAGTTGAGAAAATCTCAACTCGGTCGCGTCGCATCTCTACCCACAATGCACCACGCAAGCGATTCGCCTGGCTCCATAGAAAATGAATGGAAAACATGTTGTCGCTCGCATCGCGTCGCTGCAGTAGACACGCACTGTAAGGGCCCCTGACTGACAGGGGCCCCAAAAAATAGGTAAAAACTAATATGAAATTACATTATATTATATATCATATAAACCATCATCATTGAGTATATATATATTTCAAATACAATAATACAATTAATGATCTCTTTGTTTTTGCTTGTGTTTGGCAATAAAAGTTAAATATCCCCATTGACCAAAAAGTAAACATCCATATTGACTGACCACCCCCCCTGTATGGGCATGAAATGGTTTGTTCCTGCCTTAGCGCACTTATCACTGAAGGTGTTTAGTTGCAGTCAGTAGACTATGGTAGACACGCTAGTCGCCAGAAATAGTGATCACAATGTTGCCTAGTAAACATAAATTAGGTTTTCAAAGGTCAGAGAAAAAAGAGAGATAGGAAAGACAAAGGAGAGGTTTTCAATCTGTAACCCAGTTTTTCACCCAAAAAGGTGGGTAGCCAGTAGTCTGTGGTATTAACCTGTTGGCTTAATGTCCATAGTGAAATAAGCTAACTAGCTACAGACCAGTGTTAGCCTACATTTCATCAACATTTAATCAGTACAGGGAAACGTTTAGCAAGATATTCCTATTAAATCATTGTCCCGTCTCCCCATAACTGTACTCCTCCCTGTCCCAGTGAAAAAGGTGAGCAACATTGTGTTAACGACATGCCAGTTAGCATCATTCCAGGGAGTCTGTGTGGATTTCTCTGTCTCTCTTGCTATTTTTACCATAACAAAAAAGAAAAAGAAAAATGTATTAATGACAGAAATTCAAACTAATTATTTTCTCACATAATGATCATTATGAAAAAATGAACTACTGTCTGTACTGGATGATGGACAGTTGGAAACAGTGAGTAGTTTACTTCAGCCTGCATGTAAGTTACAGACATTTAAAATAATCCAGTTTGATACGTTCATTTAGATTGAATTATGGCTGTTAAATGACATCTATAGATACAGATACAGATTATTCCCATCATGAAGGGCAATTCATTTGAGAAGCTTGCACACACACACACACCAAAAAACTATTGGATCTAATGTATGTAATCAAGTGGTGGTGATACAGAACTGTACGTAATTTGGGTCAATGTTCTGTAGTGTCAGTGTCATTTATTGGTATATGGCATATTTTTATATATACTGTATATATGTATATATCACATGCATTGTGTACATCCAACAGAGCCAGGGCCCTCTCATGTAGAGCTAGAAAGAGGAAGAAGTGTGGAAGCACAGGAAGAAGGGAAATAAAGTTACAGTGATGATGAGGGTGAGAGATAGCCTGGCTCTGCCCTCCTACGTACTTCCGCTCAATTTTATTTTTGCTTCTGTACATAGGTCTGGCCATGAGGTACGTAAGTCAGATTTTTCAGGTTGATTTTCTACCGGCGAATCAGCGAACAGAGGGAGTGGCTGAGAACGATGACGTTGATGTTGTGCGCTAATTTGTGTTGTAGTTCCGTAATGGCGGCGGAGAAAGATGCGAGCAAAGCCATTCGGTCCGTTGTGGCAACGTTGCCGAATATCCAACAGCTAAAGCCGGACCAAGAACAAGTTTTGCTGAGTTTTGTTGGTGGCCATGATGTTGTGGCCCTCCTCCCCACGGGGTTCGGGAACAGTTTGATTTTCCAGCTACGGCAGCTAGCTCTGTTACAGTATCAGCAGGGGATCAAATATGTTTTCCCTCACTGTATATGACATATGTTTGTTAGAAAAATAATGAGTAAAGGATTACGGTAGGAAAATGGTTTGGGGGGTTTCTTACGGTGGCCCTGAAGTGCAAATCACACCCACTAACATGAGTGCATCCCCCAAATAAAAACACTCCCCCCAAATACCCCCCAAAGAGTCAGATGGCTGAGCGGTTAGGGTATTGGGATATTAATCAGAAGGTTGTCAGTTCCATTCCAGACGTGCAAAATGAAGTTGTGTCCTTGGGCAAGGCACTTCAACCTACTTGCCTCGGGGGAATGTCCCTGTACTTACTGTAAGTCGCTCTGGATAAGAGCGTCTGCTAAATGACTAAATGTAAATGTAATGTAAATACGAGTCAACTCCCCCCAAATAGGATGACTTGCTCACCTCCCCCCAATACAAAGACACGCTCCCTCAAATGGGAAACGACATTACATTAACTCAAAACGGAAAGGGTAGGTACAACACTTCGTCGCTGAATGGATGCAGTAACTAACAAGAAATTGATCGACAGAAGTACAAAATGCAATAGCCTGACAGAGTTACGTGCACCAGGACATTTGTTTGGCTATCGAAGCATGTAGCAAATAGTAGGCTACTTATGCAAAAGTATATATTGCGTGTTAAACGTAAAAATCGATAGCCAAACAATTATCCTAGTCCACGTAACTCTGTCATTGTGGCATTTTGTTCTTCTGTTGTGGACTATTAGTTTTTTCTTCTGAAAATTCCCTGCTTCCTTCAACTGTGTTTTTAGCGTGCGCATAGGCTACTTATTTTAATGTTGTGAAACGTTAACAGCATATCTTTAAGATTATTTCATAGGAATGTCCCTGATTAAAATAAAGAGTAGTGCAAGTCATGACTCTGAATTGTTAACACAAATTTTTCTTCCAACCAAAACGATCAACTTCATGGTAATGACAGAGTTACGTGGACCAGGATGGTTGTTTCATTATCGATTTTGACGTTTAAAATGCAATTTATACTTTTGCATAAGTAGCCTACTACTTGCTACATGCTTCGATAGCCAAACAAATGTCCTGGTGCACGTAACTGTCAGGCTATTGCATTTTGTACTTCTGTCAATCAATTTCTTGTTAGTTACTGCGTCCATTCAGAAATGAAGTGTAGTACCAACCCTTTCCGTTTTGAGTTAATGTAATGGGTTTTTGAGTTAATGTAATGTTGTTTCCCATTTGGGGGAGCGTGTCCTTGTATTGGGGGGAGGTGAGCAAGTCATCCTATTTGGGGGGAGTGTTTTCATTTGGTGGATGCAGTCATGTTAGTGGCTGTGATTTGCACTTCAGGGCCACCGTAGTTTCTTCATGTAGATTATTTAATCTGCAATTTTTGCCCTCTTTTTACGGAATACTAAGTAAACCTAAATTGCTTAATCTCTCATCTGACAGCATGGACCAAAGATAGGTTTCAGGGTTCCCGCAGGGTCTTAAAAAGTCTAAAATTCGGAACTTGAAATTTAAGGCCTTAAAATGTCTTAAAAACTGCCATATTTTCATCCGAGGTCTTACATTTCATTAAGTCAGGTCTAAAAAAGGTTTTACCCTCATTCATTTCCAGAACCGCTGGCCGCAGAAAGTTATGACAAAGTAGCAAAAAAGTATTGAGTCGCAGCCTACAAAGCGGAGCTCTACAAACGAAACCAGCAGAACGCTGCCCTCAGAACGTTGGTTCGGTGTGTTGTAGTTCTTTCTGGGGGATATTGGTGTTGGTATGTACACGGTGATAAAACTACAAATCCAGTTATAAATGCAATACCTGCCCGCGAAATACGTCTGCGCTTCCTCAGAGTTTGTTAAAGTTCGGCTACGTGTGGAAAATGGGAAAGTGTACTTTCAACGAGACATGGCTAGATCACAGCGATTTCCGCTGTTGGTTACAAGCGGTATACCCAGCTCCAGGTACAAGGCTCGCTGCAAACTTTGCCTAAAAAATATTCAAAAATTACTAATGTGATTGTTTTATCTGTAAATTACATTTATGCTTTTTTCATTGAAATAAAAAGTTTTTTTTTTCAGAATTTCTTTGATTTGAATATTTTTTGGGGTAATGCGTCGTGTAGGTCTTAAATTTCAATCTTTATGGTCTTAAAATGTCTTAAAAAGGTCTTAAATTTGACTTGCTGAAACCTGCAAGAACCCTGGGTTTGCACCGTCTTTAGTGCAGAAAAGTTAACATGAGTGCTACTAACATGGATTGACTAGCTATTTTGGACAGTTTACAGAGTAAGGAAAAGGTAGTTATAAAGTTCAATGATTAAAGCCAGATGCATTACATTGGAGCACTACTACATCAGGGTTCTTGTGTTTGTGTTCAGAGAAGAAAATGTGACAGAAAAAGAAAATAATAATCAAAACGTATCAATTTGGGTATTGCCTCTTCTTCCCCCCAGATGTGCAGCAGCTCTCTTTCCCGGAGCCCCCACAGATTAAAGAGGAACAGGAGCTGTGGACCAGTCAGGAGGAAGAGCAGCTCCAAGGACTGCAGTCTGAAACTACAGACTCCATACTCACCCAGGAGTCAGAGTTTTATAACGTCAGAATGTCAAAATTACAATTGTTTCTCAGTGACAAACTAACAACAGCAGCTTTCGAAATTTTTGTCAAAGTGGAAAAGAAGTTTGCTGAATACGAAGAAGACATTATGCGACTGCAACGCTTGTTGGACATCGTTACTCAACCCAAGATCAAGCTACACAGGATAGGTCTGCTGTTTCTAACTTTTTAATAATCTTCTCTGTAGCTCAGAAAGCTAACATAGTTTACAGTGCACCCATAAAATATTCAAAGCGCTTCACTTTTTCCACATTTTGTTATGGTACAGCCTTATTCCAAATGGATTCAATTAATTTTTTTCCTCAGAATTCGACACACAATACCCCATAATGATAAAAGAAAAAATGTTTGTTACGTATTTTTTATAGGTTTGCACAAATTCAGATAGAAAATAAAATATGTTCATAAGTATTCACAGCTTTTGCTCAATACTTTGCTGAAGAACCTTTGACAGCAATTACAACCTCAAGTCTTTTTGAGTATTATGCTACAAGCTTGCCGCACCTATTTTTGGGTATTTCTCCCATTCCTCTCTGCAGAAGCTCCTTCAGGTTGGATGGGGAGCGTCGGTGCACAGCCATTTTCAGATCTCTCCAGAGATGTTCAATTGGGTTCAAGTCTGGGCCAACCAAGGACATTCACAGAGTTGTCCCAAAGCCACTCCTTTGTTATCTTGGCTGTGTGCTTAGGGTTGTTGTCCTGTTGGAAGATGAACCTTCACCCCAGTCTGAAGTCCAGAGCGCTCTGGAGCAGGTTTTCCTCAAGAATCTCTCTGTACATTACTGGATTCATCTTTCCTAGTCTCCCAGTTCCTGCTGCTGAAAAACATCTGCACAGCATGAGGCTGTTGCCACCACCATGTTTCACTGGAGGGATGGTATTGGCCAGGTGGTGAGTGGTGCCTGGTTTCCTCCAATCTTTGTTTCATCAGACCAGAGAATTTTGTTTCTCATGGTCTGAGAGTCCTTCATGTGCCTTTTGGTAAACTCCAGGTGGGCTGTCATGTGCCTTTTACTGATGAGTTGCTTCTGTCTGGCCACTCTACCATACAGGCCTGATTGGCGGAGTGCTGCAGAGATGGGTGTCCTTCTGGAAGGGTCTCCTCTCTTCACAGAGCAACGCTGAAGCTCTGTCAGAGTGACCATCATGTTCTTGATCACCTCCCTGACTAAGGCCCTTCTTCCCCGATCGCTCAGTTTGGCCGGGGTGCCAAATCTAGTCCTGATGGTTCCAAACTTTTCCCATTCACGGATGATGGAGGCCACCTGCTCCTTGGGACCTTCAATGCTGCAGACATCTTTCTGTACTCTTCCCCAGATCTGTGCCTTGGTACAATCCTGTCTCGGAGGTTACAATTCCTTGAACTTCATGGCTTGGTTTGTGCTCTGACATGCACTGTCAACTGTGGGACCTTATATAGACAGGTGTGTGCTTTTCCAAACCATGTCCATTCCACCGAATTTACCACAAGTGGACTCCAATCAAGTTGTAGAAATATCTCAAGGATGGTCTGTAAGGCTGGGCGGTATGGCCTCAAATGTATGTCACAGTATAATTTTGAAGTACGGAAGGTAACGGTATATATATCACGATATATTCGTTTTTCTTAAAATTTCTAGTTGGCTAGTCTGCCGAACTCGGATTTGGCTGGGGTACGGCAGGTGTGTCGCATGAGTTGAATTTTTCCAACTTTTGTAGTGCTTTGCCACATTAAAATAGCTAATATAGCTTTCAACAGTATGTTTATGAGATAACAACAACACTTCAATATTTGTATTGAGCTAGATACAAAATTGCTGAATACTCGACTCTGTTGGCCTACAATAAACATTTCACAATTCTAACTAAAAAACACATTCTGGTAGATTGTTCATATTTGCGCACATGCATGGCTTTCATTTGGTGATAAAGATTGCTAGTGTTTCCACCTTTGGCTAGCAGAATTCGACAACACAACTTACAGAGTACTGTTTGTTGGTCGATGTTGGATAACTTGAAACCAAACCATTTCCAAACAACAGAAGAAGCCCCCTTTTTTTTAAACAATTCTTTTTCGTCCGTCAAATCAACCCCACTGCCGTTATTTTCAGACATCCATAACGCTTGCTTACAGTTACACTCCAATGAATGTTTGCGTCCTCTGGAGTTGCGCATGCTTGTTTGTTGACTTTCATTGGCTGATGATATGGCTAAATCCATATCATGGCACAACGCCATAACGATATTCGCGTTCATACCAGTATAGCGCCCACCCCTAATGGTCAGTGAAAGCAGGATGCACCTGAACTAATTTTTGAGTGTCATGGCCAAAGTTGTGAATACCTATGTACATGGGATTTTGTAGTTTTTTATTGTTAATAGATTTGCAAAGATTTCAATAAAACGTTTTCCACTTTATCATTATGGGGTATTGTGTGTAGAACTTGAATTCAATCCATTTAGGAATACGGCTGTAACATAATGTGGAAAAAGTGAAGCCCTGTGAATAGTTTCCGGATGCACTGTATGTAATTAGTCACTAAGGAAATATCCATGCCTACATGCAGAAAGCTTGCCCTTGACTGTTGGTTGAGTAAAATACAGACAGACAGACTCCGTCACGCTGTCTTTGTCACAGGATAAATAATCGGCACAGCATCACACTTTAACGGACATTTCTTGACAAAACCCCTTTGACTTTTGCATGTTATTTTAGAAACACTTCACTGAAATTAACGCTGCAGATTTTGTTGCCGTGAGAAGTCGATGTCTATAAATAAAATACAGCCATTTTATTTAGTGCACATTAGACTTCCAACTTCAGTACAGGATTGTTAAAAAAAACTATCTTATGACAAAAGTTGTCAGATACCATTCAGTTTAGTCTAGGTCAGACATTTTAGGGCACATATATATACATATACATATATAAGAAAAACTCATTTATCATTAGAGGCTCTTTCACATTTGCAGCCTGGTGTTTTTATTATTGGACAGTTTATAGAGGTTAGGAAAAGACATTTGTAAGTTTCAATGATTAAAGCCAGATCCATTACATTGGAGCACTACTACATCAGGGTTCTCTGGTTTGTGTTCATGACAGGCTGCACTTGTGGTTCCTCCTGGGACCTGTGGAAGAAAGGAAAAACAATAATTAAAACGTATCTATTTGGGTCTTGCCTCTTCTCCCCCCCAGCTGTGCAGCATCTCTCTATCCCGGAGCCCCCACAGATTAAAGAGGAACAGGAGCTGTGGACCAGTCAGGAGGAAGAGCAGCTCCAAGGACTGCAGTCTGAAACTACAGACTCCATATTCACTTCTCTCAGTGTGAAACATGACTCTGATCAGGAAGGCTCCTCTGAATGTTCACATCTTGACCAAACTGTTAAAGTGGAGAACAGAGAAGGAGACTCTCTACCCACCAACACAACTGAGGAGCAAATCAAAGCAGAGGCCGATGGACAAGACTATGCAGCACCAGAACCAGGCAGTGAATCTCAGCCCCTTTCTGCTCCAGACCATCCTACAGCTCAGAGTTTGGAGGAGGAACATGCAGGAGTGCTGTTTTTTCGGAACCGAACACAAAACAATGAGGCTCTGCCAAGGGAAAATAGGCCTCAGGCAAATCACAGAGGAATAGTAATACATCAGTGTCAGGAATGTAACAAAAACTTCAGTCAAAAGGGTACTTTGGTTCTTCATATGAGGACTCACACAGGAGAGAAACCTTATCAATGTCAGGTATGTAACAAAACTTTTAGTCAAAAATGTACTTTGGGTCTTCATATGAGGATACACACAGGAGAGAAATCTTATCAGTGTCAACAATGTAACAAATGGTTTGCTCAGAAGGGTTATCTGGTTAGACACATGAGGACACACACAGGAGAGAAACCTTATCAGTGTCAGGAATGTAGCAAACCATTTGCTCAATTTGGTAGTCTGTTTAAACACATGATGACGCACACAAGAGAGAAACCTTATCAGTGTCAAAATTGTAACAAACAGTTTGCTCAGAAGTGTACTCTGGTTGGACATATGAGGACACACACAAAAGAGAAACCTTATCAATGTAAGGAATGTAACAAATGGTTTGCTCAGAAGTGTATTCTGGATCAACACATGAGAACACACACAGGAGAGAAACCATATCAGTGTCAGGAATGTAACAAAAGATTCAGCCTCAAGTGTCATTTGGTTGTGCACATGAGGACACACACAGGAGAGAAACCTTATCAATGTCAAGAATGTAGCAAACTCTTTGCTCAAAGTGGTAGTCTAGTTGAACACATGATGACCCACACAGGAGGGAAACCACATCAGTGTCAACAATGTAACAGATCATTTTGTCGACAGGCTAGTTTGGTGGATCACATGAGGATACACACTGGAGAGAAACCATTTCAGTGTCAACAATGTAACAAACGGTTTGCTCAGAAAGGTAATCTTGTTGGACACATGCGGACACACACAGGAGAGAAACCTTATAAATGTCAGGAATGTAGCAAAACCTTTTCTCAAAGCGGTGGTCTGAATAAACACATGAGGACACACAAGTGAGTCAGTGTCAACAATGTAACAAATCATTTTGTCGGTAGGTGGAGGCCTATACTACGAAGTAAGGTCAACATACGTGGGATTTATTTGAGTTAGCTGGCTTCACTAAGCTTTACAACCGCAATCATGCAAATTGGATGGGGGTTGCTCCTATGACCAGTCGCAAACATGGACAAGTCTCCCAGAGCCACATCTGTGACACGGACCAGTCAAAAGGGGCTCTTGTCGGCATTCTGTCATGTTCGCTAGAAGCCGAAAACGTTTTCTTATTTTGTAACGTTTTCATTCTCTTGCATATTATAAAAGTTAAAGTGTTGAAGAAGCCACTCACTATAATAAACAACAAGTTTAGGATCACTAAACACTCATAATTTGTTCTTGTTTACCTAAGCTTCCAGTTGAGTTGTGGCCGCCTCATGCATGATGTGATTTGATTTGCATCATGGTGCAGTCAGTTTTGTCCTAGGCTACTTATGCTAGTGCGGTGGTACTAGCTGTAATGTTGGTCTCGAGTCAAGTACCATTAAATATCATGTTTCACAAGTAGTTGTGTCAACTTTCAAGCAGGTGTTCTGTGTGTTCGGCATACATTTTTGTCATCCGTTTCATTTTAGCCTACATCCAGGGACTAAATTGAATGAATAGGCTAATCTCAGGCATTGCATTGTGCACAGAATAAAAAATGTTGACCTCGTAAACCGTGATTAGGCTACATCTTTCAGGCTGTTTTTGGAAGATACGATTTGCATCAACTTAACACATAACTTGAACCATAATCGGGCCAGGTACAATGCATGTAATCATTACCAAAATACTGGGTGTTAAAACACATATCTAGGTCAAGAGGTCAAGAAAGCAAGATCCTGGAATTTGATTGAGTGCAAATATTGTTTTCTATTTATTTTTTACTGTGGTGAAATAACTGGCGCTCAACGTTCAAATGATTAACACAAAACAATCTCACCTCTCTTCAGGTGTGGAAAGGTTTAATGTCTTTGAAGCCGAATATCTGGGATAGAGCTATCCAGATTAATCAACATTCAGATCTTCTTCAACTATTTTAAGATTTCAATGTATGACACATTTTGAAAGCTTTGAAATCAATCAATTTCACAATATGTAAAAAACTGAAAAATAACCTTGACCGACAACCGCCCCTTTTCACCAGAGCGTGTCACATATCTTAGACGAGATGAGCAAACTATAAGATCAAACAAATATGTAAGAAATAGAATAATGGCTAAAAGCAACACTGTTGCTGTTTCCAAAGGTTGCCAACTGTTTGAATGCATCCGTTAAAATGCCTAGACTGTAGTTATCACTGCCCCATCATTACGGCATGACCAGAGCAGACTAAATAACAATAGTGTATTCCATTAAGTCTTGAGCAAATAAACACACAGGCTATAGGCCTGAAACATGATTCAAACCAATAAATAGGCTTACTTGCAAATCTTATAAGGTGTTGGTGGTTTAGTCAGACTCAGTTTTAGGATGATATCGGTTGACTGTATAAGCTACAAAGATACTCGGAGAAAAAAATGTTTTGTTGGACCCCAATTCCTGCTTCAGAGTATACACAGGAGGGAAACCATATCAGTGTCAATACAGTTTGCTCTAAGGGTATTATGGTTGTTCATATGAGGACAAACATGTCATTTTTTGTCATGTTCTGTCCTATTTAAGATGTCTTGTTTTGATTTTATTTTGTTGCAATCTGTAGCATCTCCTATGGACAATACCTCGACTGTTGTTATTAAATGATCGACTGATGATCAACAGGCTTGTCTGTAAGGCAGTAATAAAGTAGTGTCTAGAAAATGTACTTCCTGACTTGCATGTCTTTAATGAATGAAGTTTGACTTGCTGTCTAACTTTGGACAACTACATTAAACACGCAGGGAGAACAGTATACAACATATACATGGGAGACAGTAAAGGATATACCATTTGCATGTTTATCCTAATCAGTAGATAAATATGTTATAATAAATAAGATATGATATTCATTGTGTTGTTACATCCACTTTATATTACTGTATTGATTAATATTGATTACTGATTTACAGACTTGTAAACATGTCACTTTTGACCCTGTATGTTCCCCATGTTGCAGCGACAATGGAGAGTGGTTTCTGCCTCTTGTTTTAACTGACTAATTAGATCTTGTTAGAACACAAACACAATATCCCATGAAAAAAGCCAATAAACCACAGACATACACATCTTTACAGATATCTTTCAGCAGCTTATTTTGGATGTCTTTCCCAGCCCAGGAAGGGAAATATATGGAACACAGAATGATATTTCCCAGAAACGACCTACCTAAACGGTCTGACAAGAGTTTTTGTGAGAAGGCAGATGCTGATCACCACCATGGGGTATCACCTCTGGAGAGGACTGGAATGGGGATGGTGTCCGGATTCCCACTGGATTACATGCATTGAGTATGCCTCGGTGTGGTTAGACGCCTTCTGCTCCTGTGGCTTTGTTTAGGTTCGGTAATGTGTCGGTTGTCCGGATCACAAGTCACAGACCTGTCAGTGAGGTTGGTAGAAATACTGAAAAATATCCCGTCAGAATTTGCAAGAAAACCAAGGCCTCTAAAGAAATAGACAAATGGAAAGCCACAGAGTTTAGGAAATTTCTCCTGTACACCGGTCCAGCACTATTGAATCAAGATGGCGCCGATGATGGCTGCCTCGGTCGGTTGGTGCGCTCTGTTTAGTTTAGTCTGTTAAATCAGTGTTCTGCCAAGATTTTTTCTATAACAAGAGATGAACTCCTAAACATCAGAGAAACAACCCCTGAGAATTTATTTCCCACTTTTCTGCTCCAGCGGCAGAATTAGTGGGCATTCTAGTCTAGGCTTTGCTCAAGCAGTGAAATGCCTTAGAAGGGGAAAGCGAGCGGAAGCGCTAGTTCGGCTACGCAGGCGTGGGATCCGAACAGTGATTTTTTCCTCTTCAACGTACGTTCACTGTGCAACAAAATGGACGAACTTCAGCTACTGATGGTGAAAAACAGAGACTTTCTTTCATCTTTGGTTTTGTGCTTCACGGAGACATGGCTGTGTGATTTGATCCCGGACGCCGCTTTACAACTGCCAGGCTTTCAAATCGTGAGAGCTGATCGAGACACAGCACTCTCCGGCAAAACGAAAGGAGGTGGTATTTCAATCAGGAGAGACCTGGATGAGTGAAAGATGTTTATTACAGACTAATAAATGTACTATGGTGTTTGGAGCTTGAACCCCACGGGGAACTATATAGATCAACGGGCGCCTGCCCAACGCCCGAAGAAGAATCCCCCACGGAGTCCAGACACTGGTGGCGGTGGCGGCAGCCGACGACCAATTGAGCCGAAGACTGAGACAGGAACCAGGTGGCGACAGGGTGGTGGAGGGTCGCGCACTTGATAGCATGGACAAACTACACAGGGAGAGAATAATATTTAAAGGCACGGATCATGTGACACCATTAATTGATAGAGGGAGCGCTAATCGACCTGAACCCAAGTGACCGCCCGACCAGGGAACGGGGGAAGGTAGGGCTTTTTTAGCGGGGGGAGTGAGTAGTGTACACTACGATTAAGCCCGAGTGCAGAGATCGGTCTTGCCTGACTGAACTTGTGCAAGCTTCATTTGTTTCTACATTAACAGTGGCTGGTGTGTAGAGGTGACAGTGATTCTGCAACATTGTTCCCCGGATCTGGAATAATTTTTTATAAACTGTAAACTTTCTACTCGCCTCGCGAGTTCGCCTCGCTCATTCTGGTAGGAGTGTACTTGCGGCCGGGTCCTCAGGTTAAAGAGGCCCAACGCATGCTCGCCGACCAGATTCTGAGTGTGGAGCGAGCAAATCCTGATTCCCAAGTTATCGTACTCGGCGACTTTAACAAGGGTAATCTCAGCCACAAACTCCCCAAATACAGACAATTCATCAAATGCCCAACCAGAGAAGGGAACACTCTGGATCACTGCTACACTACAGTCAGTAGAGCCTACCACGCCATCCCTGGCGTGGTCCATCTGATTCCTGCATACAGGCAGAAATTGAAGCTCTGTAAACCTGTTGTGAGGACATCAAAACAGTGGACCAGTGAGGCTATCGAGGATCTGCGGGCGTGCTTGGACTGTACTGACTGGGATATGTTCACGACTGCCACCAATAGTCTGGATGAACTCACAGAGGCTGTGACGTCGTACATCAGCTTCTGTGAGGACTGCTGTATTCCAACACACACCAGGGTGCATTTCAACAACAACAAGACCTGGTTCTCTGCAAAGCTTAGAAGGTTGCGGCTGGAGAAGGAGGAAGCGTTTAGGAGTGGGGATAGAGACAGATTCAAGGAGTCGAAGAAATGGTTTAGCAAAGCGGCGAGAGAGGGTAAACGACTGTACTCGGAGAGACTACAACTACAGTTCTCTGCTAACGACTCTGCTTCTGTCTAGAGAGGGCTCATGCAGATTACCAACTACAAGCCCAGAGCCCCCCACACCACTAACGACTCCCGCCTGGCCAACGACCTGAACAAGTTCTACTGCAGATTTGAAAGACAATTGGACTGTCCTGAACTACCCCTCCCCACCCAAGTGGACTCCCCCTCCCCTCTCACCACAGTGATGACTCATTCAGGAGAGAGAAGTCAACAGACTGTTCAAGAAGCAGAACCCCCGCAAAGCAGCAGGGCCAGACTCTGTCTCTCCTGCCACCCTCAAGCAGTGCGCTGACCAGCTATCTCCGTTGTTCACCAACATCTTCAACGCCTCCCTGGAGACATGCCATGTGCCAGCCTGTCTCAAGTCCTCCACCATCATGCCTGTGCCCAAAAAGCCACGGCCAACAGGACTTAATGACTACAGACCCATTGCCCTGACCTCTGTGGTAATGAAGTCTTTCGAGCCTTCAACACCATCATCCCCACCCTGCTACAGCACAAGCTCTCCCAGCTGAACGTGCCCGACTCCACCTGCAGGTGGATCACAGACTTCCTGTCTGACAGGAAGCAGTGCGTTCAGCTGGGAACACAAATCTCTGACTCCCGGTCCATCAGCACCGGATCTCCTCAGGGCTGCGTCCTTTCTCCTCTGCTCTTCTCCCTGTACACCAACAGCTGCACCTTCAGTCATCCGTCTGTCAAACTCCTGAGGAACTCCTGGGAACTGAACATCAGCTCCCTCACCAAGAAAGCACAACAGAGGATGTACTTCCTACGGCAGCTGAAGAAATTCTACCTGCTAAGGACAATGATGGTGCACTTCTACACAGCCATCATTGAGTCCATCCTCACCTCCTCCATCACCATCTGGTACGCTGCTGCCACTGCCAAGGACAAGAGCAGACTGCAGCATATCATCCGCACTGCTGAGAAGGTGATCGGCTGCAATCTGCCTACCCTCGAGGACCTGCACACCTCGAGGACCCTGAGGCGTGTGAGGAAGATTGTGGCCGACCCCTCCCACCCTGGTCACTCCCTGTTCCAGCTACTCCCCTCTGGCAGAAGGCTGCGGTCCATCAGACATTCATTCACTTATTTAACTATTATAAGTCCATCTAATGGCAATTCAGTATGCATAAGCCACTTTATCTCAGTATCCGATTGCACTATGTTGACCATTCACGCTGCTCATTATTCTTATTTTTATATATATTTAATTTTATATTTAAATTGTTGTATTCTTAGATTGTTTAGTTCTTAGAAATAGTTAAACTTTTGTACTTTTACTTAATTTAAGATCTGTATATGTTTAGTGTTTTGTACCTCCCTGCCACAGTAAATTCCGTGTTTGTATAACATACATACCGAATTCTGATTCTGATACACTGGATTACAGCAACATGCTAGTGGTCTTAGTTGTGCCGCCTTGTAGTAGTCTGTTAAACATGGTAATGCTCTACCCCCTCTGTCTTTAGGAAGTTGCAGTGTTTTGAATTGAATTCTTGGTCGTCGACCTCCCCATATGAATCTTGATGTTCACTTATCCCATTCATTAAATTGTTGCAGTGGTACTACAGCTGGTAGGGATTGAAAAAAATACAGGAGCCGGGGGAGTACATTCATTTTTATAGTTTCTATTCTATCATGCATATCTAAGGGCAGTTGGGACCACCTGTCAATATCTGCCTTGATATTTTTACTTATGGGGCCATAATTGCTATCATATATTTTGGAAATGTCCTTAGGTATTTTAATTCCCAGATACTTAATGTCTGATGAGGTCCATTTGAAATGAAATATATTTAGTATGTCTGTCTGAGGAGTGTAGTTATAACTTAGAGTTTGTGTTTTTTGTACATTTATTTTATATCCGGAGTAAGTTCCAAAGTCCTTAAGCGAGGACATCAGTCTAGGAATGCTGACCTCTGGTGTCGTAATGAAGAGCAATACATCATCTGCGTACAGACAAATATTCTGCTCTAAACCTCTAACCATGACTCCTTTTATCACCTCGTCATCCCTGATTAACTGTGCCAGGGGCTCTATAAACAGAGCAAAGAGGGCGGGGCTGAGGGGGCAGCCTTGCCGGCAGCCTCTCTCCAAGTTGACAACCTGAGAGAGGTGTCCATTAATCTTTATTCTGGCGTTTGGTGAGGAGTACAGAGTTCTGATACAGTTAATAAAATCATCCTCAAAGCCAAATCTTACCAACGTCAAGTACAGATATTCCCAGCGAACCGAATCAAACGCCTTTTCCGCATCTAAACTAATCACAGTGGCTCCAATATTCCCCTCAATCACATGATCGATAACGTGTAGCACCCATCTAATACTATCTTGTGTCTGTCTTTCATGCACAAAGCCAGTTTACATGTTACATTTACATTACATTTACATTTAGCAGACGCTCTTATCCAGAGTTTAGTCTGGGTCCACTAGTTCTATTATTATATGTTCTAACCTTTTTACTAATATTGACGCATATAGCTTGTAGTCAATATTGAGTACAGAGATTGGCCTATACGCGCTACATTCTTTTCTGTCCTTCCCCTCTTTAGGAATGACCGAAATGATCGCCTCCCTCCATGTGCCTGGTGGTTCACCGTTTTTAAGTGTATAGTTAACGCAATCAAAAAGCATAGGTATTATATCATCCTTAAAGGCCTTGTACCACTCGGCTGGGAAGCCGTCCGTACCCGGTGTTTTATTAGCTTTTAATCTAGAAATTGCTTTCCCTATTTCCTCCATTGTAATCTCTGTCATCAGGGCTTTATTCAGTTTTTCACCTATAGAGGGTAGATCTAATGACTCCAGAATTGAACTTATTTCCTGCAGGCTAGTTGTATTTGGTTCTTTATATAAGTCTCTATAGTAATTCTCAAAAATGCGTTCAATATCCTCTAACTTATGGCACACTTTTTTAGTTCCAGGGTCCCTAATTGGGTGTGCTCAAGCCTTCGGCGAGAGCACAACCTTTGTTCTCTCACATATATATTATTATTATTATTTCTTTTTGCCCCCCTAAAACTCAGTCAATATTTGGCCTACATAGACAACGTAGGTGTCAAAAGTTTCGTCTTGGTAGCGATTGAGTTGCTTCTATTGGAATTTACGTTCTGTTGCATGGTTTAGGCTTAAATTAAGTTTTTGTGGCGAAAAGTGAAGCTAACGGTGGCTAATTTGCTAGCCACAGTCACTGACGTTACTAGCGTCACTAACGTCACGAAAACACGCGTGACTACCTTTGCCAGAACATTCGTTTCGCATCTGTTAACTTGGGGGATAGCTAGGCTAACTATAGCTTTACTGCAAGGCAGCTGAAGGAACGCCACAAGAAAAGAGGCCAGGGTGATAACTATTTACTCATTTTACTTTGTGATGTGTAATGTACAATATAAGCTGATATTATTAAGGAAGTACATCTACTTTCGGAAACAGTAGTCTACTATTTCACTGAAGTATTAGCATCATGACATTAGCCTGTGTTGCCCGGGCAACACATACTACAGTGGTCTATAATGTAGCGTTATCTGTTTTCAATCGTTAAAATAAACATTCCTCACATATACATTTTCGTTGTAGGATTTATTCTGACATTAGTAAACGATTTGTTGGTGAAATTACCATTACCTGTGGTTTCAAACCAGTGTAGCTCACTGCAACGCTGTAGCTTACGCGAGACACACTACAAAAACATCTACACTACACAGCTGTTTAGGAAGTCAAACGGCGACAGAACATGTTCGGCACTTACTATCTACTAACCTGAACTTCATTGCCACAGCCTAAACGTTGTCAATCTGTTCATGAAAATAATAAATTTCAGCTTAAACCGTACAACGGAACGTTAAATCCAATTCAACCAACGCAATCGCTACCAAGACGAACACAGCAGTAGTCTAGTACTGTACCGTAGTAGTACAATTTACCGGGGCAACTTCTCCACACAGGGCTATATCGCATTTTGCGTTGTTACTGACAATGATCGCTACCAGTGAGCTTTTTATGAATGAACGATTTTCCACTAAATAAATGTCAAGCTTATTTACGTTTTTGGGGGCATATTTTCAGTTAGCAGATGGTACTGTTTGAATCGCGATTCCATCTTCTACTGCCGGGTAACGTCGTAGAATAATCTTCAAAGGGGGTTCTTTATTATGAATGAATGCAATGAGTAGGCTAAATGCCTGAAAATATCACGAGAATGGAAAACTTAAAAGGACGTTTAAATCATAGAGATTAGGTCAATTTTTACACCGGTCTGCCAAATGTATTCGTTTTGATTCAGCTATGAGGCTGCCTCTTGCAGGGGAAATGAGAAGACATCTATTTCATTCTACACTTCACTCGTATTTTGAGTTGTAAATGAGCAGCAAAAAAATATGCTTTTAAATCTATGTAATGTTTATAAATAATAAGTATGCATTTTTATATAAAATATACAGAAATATCAGTTGTAAACATTTCATAAAAAACGGACCCCCCCTGTGCAACCGACGCAAGCAAGCACACCCTACAATTTCCCCAGAAATTGTACCCTCTCTAGTTTCATATATGTAGCTGTCTGATTGTTGTTTCCTCAACCTCCATCCCAGAAGCTTCAGGGCCCTTGGTCCATTCTCATAATATCTCTGCTTTGCAAATTTGGCTTTTTTCTCTAATTCTCCTTCACATAGTTTGTTTATCTCCTTTCTGACATTTCTTATTTGATCTAGAGTACAAGGTTTCTTACTCTCGATGTGTTCCCTCTCTAAAACTTTAAGATTCTATTCTAAACCAGACAGCTTTTTATATCTTTCCTTTTTTCTGTGTGAGGTCAATGCTATAAGCTTTCCTCTGATCACTGCTTTTGCAGCGTCCCACAAAACACTTGGCGATACTTCTCCATTATTGTTATATTCCATGTAATGTTTAAGTTCCTTCTGCACATATTCCTTACACGTCCTGTCATTCAGGATGCTTGTATTAAGTCGCCATAGCATGTTTTTCTTTTTGTTATCCAGGTGCACAGTTAAATAAACAGCTGAGTGGTCAGATATGTCTCTGACTCCTATCCTACAATCCTTAAGTCTGTGTCTGTCTGAGTTGTAAGTAAAAAAATAGTAAATTCTCGAGTATACACCTTTACTTGCTGAATAGAATGTGAATTGTTTTTCTTTAGGGTGGAAGTCCCTCCATACATCGATCAGTCCTAGCTCCATCAAAAACATTTTTGTTATCCTGGCATTAGGAGTTAACCTCTTAAGTGCATTAGAGGAGTCATGCTTTGGTTGTAACTGAGTGTTCCAATCTCCTCCACATATTAAGACACCAGAGGCCTCAGAGGCTATCAAATAAAAAATGTCCTTAATACAGGAATTGTCCTGCCCTGGTGGAATATACACATTGACTAATGTGACTTCTTTCTGGTCAAGGTATCCCTTAACAAAGACATATCGACCCTCACTATCACAGAATTTGGAAACCAGTTGGAAATTCACTCTGTTAGTATTAGTATTGCTACTCCCCTCCTTTTCCCTTTCTTATAAGACGAATGAAAAGTATTTTTAAAACCTAGTTTTTTTAACTTTTCATGTTCCATGTAGTTAAGATGGGTCTCCTGCCAGAACATTACATGCAACTTTTCCTTTTTCATCTTTGCAATTACCTTACCCCACAAGAACAGTTTCTTTCTTTCCGCTGCTAGCCTTTTTAACAAGGCCCCAAACTGACACTGACACTCTGTCACTTTACCTCATACACGCTGTCACTTTAACATATTCAGTATTATTTTTATTCTATATTATTTTATTTGTTATATTATATTGTATTTAAATGTTATATTATATTGTATTTTAATTTGATATTATATTGTATAGCTCTGCCAGTAGTTAATTTTATTTTTTTGTACATTTTCTACATTTTCCTTTTGTTCATTATGTTAAAATGTTCACTGTATGCACCTTCCCACCAAAGTAAATTCCTTGATTGTGACCACTTACTTGGCGATTAAACACAATTCTGATTCTGAAGACATTTACATTTATGCATTTAGCAGACGCTTTTATCCAAAGCGACTTCCAAGAGAGAGCTTTACAAAAGAGCATAGGTCACTGATCATAACAACGAGATAGCCCCAAACATTGCGAGCAGCCAAAACATGAAACATACATGGTGGAAAACCAAATAAGTGCCAAAGGGAAGAACCATAAGAGCATGCAGTTAAACAAGTTACAATTGAACAACATGAAACTCCCCACAAGAGTGCAAGAGTGTACCTGTAGAAAAAACAATCAACAGTAAAATATTTCACAGGGAGTACAAGAATTTGAAACCGTTACAACTAACCAACAAGAGCAACAAGTCTCTCAATACGAGTCATTGTGATCCTGGAGGAAACTAACATCAGGTCCAGCCAAGCATTCCTAAGTGCCGTTGTACTCCCGGAACAAGTGCGTCTTGAGCCTTTTCTTGAAGGTGGGGAGACAGTCAGTGTCCCTTATGGAGGTGGGGAGTTGATTCCACCATTGGGGGGCCAGACAGGAGAAGAGCTTGTGTTGGAACCGGGCGCTCTTGAGCGGTGGGACCACCAGACGGTTGTCAGAAGAAGACCGTAGGTGGCAGGTGGGGGTGTAAGGCTGGAGGAGAGACTTGATGTAGTCGGGTGCAGTCCCGTTCACCGCTCGGAAGGTCAGTACCAGAGTCTTGAATCTGATACGGGCCGTGATGGGAAGCCAGTGGAGGGAGATTGTCACCCCTGCAGTTTAAAACAACTTTCTTTTATTGTTTGTTGGCATCTATATTTTAAGCAATGCAAATCTGGCTGGAGACTATTTAAATTGCCAATGACATTTTGTGTATTTTTGTCACTCATTTTAATGAGCTCTATGGTCAGAAATTTCGGACATTTATGTCCACAACCTAATTCACCTGGCGGAAGATGTAAAGAACCATGGCACCCTCGACAACTTTAGCGCTTTTCAATATGAAATTCCTTTGGGAAATATCAAGAGATTGATAAGAAAACCTGGCAGGCCTGTCAGACAAATTGTAAGGAGACTGTTAGAGAGGTCCTTTCCTGCCAGCACCACATCTACCAAAGTTCACCTGGGAAAAGAACACCTCTTCCACCAGATTTTGGAAATGCGACACAGCACAAAAAAATGTAATCCCCAAAATCAACCCTGAAGGCGGATGAGGCCAACTGCTATTTTTATATGGGTGGAAAGGTCAAGAGGGTCAGAAACATTTTAAACATGGACAATGCTGTGTTTGTGGTGTACACCGAATTTGAGGAGCACAAACCCTTTTTCGAATATCCACTCTCATCATCACTACTCAATATCTGGACCAAAACCTCACGCCATAAGAACAGTTTCTTTCCATCTGCTACTGGCCTCTTCAACAAGGCCAGGGACTCCCACTGACATTTAACTATTATCTATTATGAGTCCATCCGACACCGATTGCACTACGCACAAGCCACCTTGATCTCAATTGCACTATGCCGCCCATTCATATTCTTATTCTTATTTTTATATATATTTTAAATTGTTTTAATTTTAGATTGTTTGGTTCTTAGAATTAGTTAGGCTATTGTACTTTTTTACTTTTAATTTAAGATCCGTATATGTTGATTGTTTGCACCTTCCTGCCACAGTAAATTTCATGTTTGTGTAAACCTACATGGCGAATACACCAAATTCTGATTCTGATCTATGTCGTTAGCAAACTATCTACAACTCTGAAAATATGCAGACTCCCGTCATATTGAGAGAAAGGCCTTTTCCATTCACCTGTCACCAACGAAAGATGAATACTTTTCTTTTAACCTCTTAAGAATCCTGTTAAATTTGCCTGAAAACGCCTAAACAGCATACCCAAAGTAAATTGGAAGCTGTTCTTGAACCATTTGGAGTACATGCATGTAAATGATCTCTTTTGAAAGCTGACACTCTGATGTTATGTCCCCTGTTGTCAGGACCCCTGTCAGTCCTACTAGTGTTGATTAATAGAAGCTTGAACACAAGGAAAGTGAAAATTCCTATTTCCGTCTAGATTTTGTTTTGAAAACAGAGGCCTGAAGAGGCCTAGAGGTGGTAGGTATTAGCTGGAAGACTAAATTGGACCACAGGTTGAAGCCTTACCCAATTCAAATCAAAAGTCAAACATAATACCACAATATATTCATATTTGACACATGTTTTTATAAGAGTACATCCATTCATTTTCTAAAAGGGCCTTTTGGAGACTCCAAAATGACCCTTTGTAACCAAGGTCAAATACTCAGGATAAAAGGTATTATTTTTCATAATTGTTATCTCTAATGAAAGGTGGTACTTAGAACTATCATATATAATAGCTAAATCCCTAATTAGTATTACTGAAACACAAAAATTGAAGCATGAACACATTGGAGTGCTTTATCTGATTCCCAGGATTGGCGCACAAAGAAAACTGATTGCGCAATACCATATTGCGCAATCGACTTTTATTTTGACGGCTCCACAGACACATACAAATGAGGTATTGGCATTTTCAGCTAGCTTTCAGCTACAAGGCTAACGAGCTCATTTCAGAGCCAGTCGAAGCCAGTTCGAGAAATTTGTTTAGAAAGAGTGTGGGGGGGGGGGGGGGGGGGGGGCAGGACGCACAGACCTAATTGGCTTTAGAGGGCTGTCAACGGGGCATGGAAGCTCCTATTGGGTCAAACAAGGTGTCAATCAAAAGGGGAGGGTTCAACGGACATTTTGATCCCTCCATATCGTAAATTTTCTAGAAAAAAAATAGAGAAAAGAACACTTTAATGTGAACAAGTTGTTTCTTCCGTCGGCTAACTTGCATAATGAAACAAAGGATAATGGCTATTCATGAACGTAAAACATTGTATTTGTCGAATTACTTTACATGGTTAGATACTTTGAACCCTTGGGAATGTACGCAGATCAAGTTTTGATGTGTGGTTTGCATACCTGGACGACACAGAACCTTTGAGGGTAAGTAGAGATGTTTGGCTTTGTAAACAACACCAAAGTGGTGACTGGACAAAGACGTTGACTAAACTTGTTGTTGTGACTCGATCTTGAAATGGTTTACATATCTACAAGCACAAGAATCGTAGCTTTCCAATGATGTATAACATGTGTAGCGTCTAAAAAATATATTTGTTAGAATTTAGTGCGTCGTAACTGAGGAAGGGGGGGCAGCATTTTTGTAACGCGGGCGATACAGGAACGTAAACAGTGGAAAGAATTTACTTTTTTGTTTGTTATTTAGACAACCCAATGCATTTTACCTCTTTAAAATCCAGTAATCAAAATTTTGGTCTGGCCCACGGGTGGTGCAGGCAGGGGACAAAATGTTCCTCATTGTGGAGTTTGTGGAGGAGAAGAACACTGGACCAGTTGCCAAGTCCTGGTACACAAATGGCTTGGCATGGTGGCCTCCATATCAGGACCAGACCAGGATCCTGAAAAGTATCAGAAAAGCTGAGGTTCCACAGCCAGAAAAAGGATGGACAAGGCATCAAGCAAGGGTCCTATATGAAACAGGTATACATTAGACACACTGACGGGTGATACACAACTGTATTTGTGCCCAGAGATATTGAAGCAACACTAATCCACATCAATTTTTATTTTTATTGTTTAGATTCCTTTGAAAACATTGTATGCAGATGGAAGCAGTCCTGTTATACGTCTGACATCCAGTCAGATTATGAGAATGCAAAGAAAGAGAGAAAGTGAGTATGAAATGAATGTAAATATTTGTGTATTCTAAAGAAATGTAATCTTTATGTCTTCTAATCTTGTAGAAGAAAAAGCTATTCCTCTTCAGAAGAGGAGGCCCCAGACTCCTGTCCAGCCCCCCCAAAAAAGCTGCCCAATGCTCCAACACCCCCCTTACCACCACAACTAGAGCGAAATGGTGGGAACAAAATCAGTATTGTTTGTAATCATGGTGTCCTTATGTGACAGCACCTATATTTAAGCAATTAGGACACAAACTGTCTTACTATTTAAGTATTTTCTTAACAGCTTCTCTGTCATTTCAAAAACCAATAGACTTAGCTACACTGCAAGACTGGGCAGCCAACCCATCAAACACCCGTGAGTATATACTTAAACTTTATCTTCATATTCTGAGCGTGATAATACCATCACTTATTTTTCCAAGCAGTACATCACACTCATCCCAATGCAACCCACCCATTGAAGCTTGTTGAGTAACAAATATAAACCATGCATAAAAAACAACAATCCACATCACACACTAAATTCTTCATTTTTCTGCTCTTCTTGTTTCTGTTCTACAGAATATAACCCTGAGCCAGGCAGATGGGGACAAACACCTACTACCCATGGTAAGATAGACCTATGCTCCTCCTCACAATCATCATAGGATACTCAGTTTTGTCAGCAAACATGTATCTTTTTGGATAAGAGACTACGTTCTTTGGTTTCAGTTGTCGAAGAATTCTCTATGAGGGAAAACACACTGCAGGGATGGCAGCGTTATCCCACCACACAGTGCACACGTAAGTGTAACACACTGAAAATGTGGGGTCCCATGTTTGTTGTCGTTATTGTGAATCCTTGTGTATCAAAATGTTATCATATTGTGATATATTTCATCCCTTCTTCCTGAACCTAAAATATTATAGTTATAAATAAGTGACTTGGCTGGTGAGCCTAAATATAAACCACAAGAAAAAGTACTTCAATACTCACATCTTGTTTATGCAGCCTTCGAAAGAGTCCTACAAGAGGCTATCCGGGAGATGGACATTCGAATAGGCCATCTAACGTCCATGGTGGAGAGCCTGGTGCAGGGTGGACACAGAGGTCAGCCACAGCAAGAGGATGACTGCCTCCAAATTCCCCTCATGGACACAGAGGCCCTTGACAGATTTGAGGAGCATCTCCAAAGCTCCGAAAATAGGAAAAAGATGGTAAGATTGTAGACTTGAATATTCTTCAATAAATAATACATTTTTACAAATTGTTACAGTAACTAATATTATAGCTACTTTGTGTCTAAGGGCATCACTACTCTAAACTGTCTTTAAAGCTTTTGCTTTGTTTGGAACATTATTTTTCTCAGATCAATGTACTGTCCCAGAGTGGAGGGCAGACCATCAAAAAGACTGTCTGGAGAATTGCCCCAAAAATGTTTGCCAATGGCTTGGCTAAACAACTTAACTGGTGTGGCCGAGGAGACAAGAGGGGCCTGAAAGCCTCAAGGTGTGCGGCAGTAGTTATTGGTAAGTACATAAGAATGTAGGCTATGTCTATGTGTCTTATTATGTTTCTGCGTGATTTCCTTTGCCGCCATTACTCACTTTCCCAGAACCTACATTTATCTTCCTAAACACCTGACCTGTTATCGAGCCTCAGAGCAAACAGACTAGCAAACCCAGCTACACAGCAGCTAGCTCTATGACTTATCTTTTGCTGTCTAGCTAAATTAAGCAGTATGTGGCTAAGTCATTGGGATAAGTCTAGCATCTTCATATAATTGGCTGAACTATGTGCATAAAGCTAACCGTAGCGCATAGTTCAGCTAATATACAAACTATATTATAGGGAAATAATTAAGGATACATGGGCTAAATAAGAATACTTTAAATGTAGCGTAGCTCGTTTAAGATAAAAATACTTAATTTATAATAAAGTCTTGGGGCACCACCTTAATATTGGTTTAGGACATTAAGGGATCCTATGTTTAATATATAATAATAATCAGTCTCATCTTTAGGAATGAATTTGTTCTAAGTGTAGAGCCAATCGTAACATTAGTGAACACGCACACGTCAAAATATCTTTACAATGAATTTATTCAAGTAAGGTAAACATGGATAATATGTAATATTTCACAACACAACACTAAAACAAACATTACACAAATATCCCTCTCATAATTATCCACCTTCTACTCTTGTGGTAAAGGTGAAGTCTGAAGAACTTTCCTCAAAAGTTCTGATCATGGTATATTCTGTGTTCAAAAACGGAGAGCAAATGGTTGCTGGAGATGTGTTGTCTCAAGCAGGTCCTTTGAAGCTTGAAAGCTAGCAGGAGGGCCTCACATGCAGATTGGGAAGGTCCCCCCCCAACTCTATGTTTCTTTTGCATCGGCGTTTGGTGGGTAATCAGCATACTGAGGGTGTCAAGAGGGCTGATTAGGTTTGTCTGATGTGGTCGCATCAGACTCTTCAGGTGTGACAAGATGCTGGCTCCTTGTGGTTTGGCTGACCTCCCTACATAACCGTCAGAGGATTTACCATTAGCCTACCTGGAAAGCTCTTGAACGGTTTGCGCGTCTCCTGCTGCTGACTGTCCACCAGCTGTTCTCACTTTTTGGCGCCCTCTGAATTATAACCAGAGTAGCCTAGAAGTACGTGCTTTGTTATAACTACCAAATAATCCTGTTTCTCTCCTCTATCATTCGCAGGGGCTGCCATGAGAAACCCCATGGTGCATGCCACTGAGGCCGAGGCTGAGAAGTGTCTCCAAGATTTTTTAAGATTGGCATCCGGACGGAAATAGCCTAATCCTCCAATTTCCAACGATGAGCCTATATTTAATAAACATTTGATATTTAATTTATTGTACATGCTGTGTCTTATTTACCGCTCACTACAGGCTAATTATATCCTGTATAGGCTGATATAAGTCTTTTATACTGTATGTGGGAGTCAGAGTCAGATGGCTGAGTGGTTAGGTAATCGGGCTAGTAATCAGAAGGTTGCTAGTTCGATTCCCGGCTATGCAAACCAAATGACGATGTGTCCTTGGGCAAGGCACTTCACCCTACTTGCCTCGGGGAGAATGTCCCTGTACTTACTGTAAGTCGCTCTGGATAAGAGCGTCTGGATAAGAGCGTCTGCTAAAGAATCACACACGTTGAGGGTTGGCTGCTTGGTCTATAAATGCGTAATCCAACATTATCAACATTCTAGTGTCGGCTGACAATAATCACATAGTTGTCCCGAATCAAACGAATAAACACACAGGAACATCATAAACATTCATTATCCTGGTAAAACATTTATTGTTCATCACTTATTGTCAAATCAAATCAAATTTATTTGTATAGCCCTTTTTTACACGCAAGCATGTCACAGAGGGCTTCACATACGCCCATAGAACTGCCCCTCAACCAACCTAAACCCTCAAGGAAGACAAGGAAAAACTCCCAAAAACTCTCAACAGGAGAAAAGAATGGAAGAAACCTTGGGAGGAGCAATTCAGAGAGGGATCCCCTCCTCCAGAGACGGTTGGTGAGAGAGAGGAGCAGGGCACGGTCAGGGCACGGTCCAAGTAGGCCTAATGCAAATATGAGATGCAAGTGTCACTTGTTCTCACATTTCTTCAGAAATTCCTCCTTTTATTTATTACTGTAACAATGGGAAAGTGGATCTTAGGTTCCGCATGAGCAGTAGCGCATTATGTGTGCAAACTAAATTAGCATTTGATAAATCAAGCCTAACTACAACAACTAGAAGGACAGATAATCGACACTTAACATTATGTCATAACAGAAGCAAACTCTACCACTATTTCCCAACTCCATTCAGTAGGCTATCTTTCTAGCACAGTTCCCATAGAAGTCGATCAGCCTATAATAGCTGCAATGTTTCGTATGTAGGCTGTTAGTCTGTACAAAGTGTGATATCCCCCTCCGTAATGAATCGGCAGATTTTGTCCTTTTTTTCATACGATTTTGTCATACGTTCGCTGCCCTGAAAGACAGAGAAAAAAATGGCCGAATGTGCAGCCGGCAGCGATTGAAAGAGGAAAATAGCTTTAGACTAACTTTTCCTGGTGTGATTTTGAAAACAAAAACAAAAAAATACTGGGGGATAAAACACAAATGACTGGTGCTCGGCACTTTTAATTATTAAGAAAAGGCGTGAAAACGTCTAGAATCTTTGAAGGGGGATTTCTCTGCTAGAGCATCCCAGGTGTACCAACATTCAGATATGTGTATCTTCAAATATTTTCTGATTTCAATGTATGAAACATTATTCGAAAGCTTACAATCTGCAAAAAATGTAAAAATGACCGTGACTGACAACGGCTCCTTTTCACAAGAGCGTGTCACATATGTGGCCATGGTGTGTGAGTGTGTGTGGGCTATTCAACCTTACAGAGGGACACTGAAGACCCACTGTACACAGTAAACCCTGGATAGAGGGGCTCAGTGAATGTGGTGTGGAATGTGTACAGGTGGGTCAGTGTGTCAGAGGAGACTGTGTAGAAGGACAGAGTACCGGCTGGCCAGTCCAGATACACTCCTACTCTGTGGGAGTTGGAGGAGGGGACAGGTATGACAGTGAACTTCTTATTGTGCCTGGCAGAGTAACTGTAGTCATCACAGTATAGTCTCCAGGACTTGTTATTGAATCCAAGCCAACAGCCATCACCCCTTCCTCTCCTGCTGATTCCTTTATAGGTCACTGCTATATGAACCGTTCCTCCACTCCATTCTGCCTCCCAGTAACAGCGCCCAGACAGACCCTCTCTACACAGCACCTGTAGACGGTAGTCAAATCTCTCTGGGTGATCAGGATACGACTGCTTCTCTATCCTGCATGTCACCTTTCTGTTCTCCTCAGACAGAGAGAGGTATCTGTGTGCTGTGTTTGGGTCCAGTGTGAGCTCACAGGCATCTGATGGGGGAGACCAAGACACAATATATTACTGTCTTACTGTGTATATTACTCATCAATATTCATATTAGAATATTTCCCTCTTCCTGCCCTCCCCTTTTCATCCTCTTCATGGTATCTGACTACCACTATCTCTCCACCCTTCCTACTACTGGTATCTGACTACCACACTCTCTCCACCCTTCCTCTATCTCTCTCTCTCATTCTGTTCTCACTCCCTCACCTGCTACCTCTCTCCCTCCACATCCCTCTCTCCATCATTACTCAATCTTTCTATTCTCCTTCTGTTCTTTCCACATTTTCTTTCATTCCCCCTTTTCTTTCTCTCGCTATCCCACTCCTCTCCTCATCCAGAGGGGAGGAGAGGGGTGGAGAACAGAGGGGAGGAGGAGAGGGGATGAAGGGAGGAGAGAATGGAGGGGTGGAGGGGGGGGGAGGGAGGGGGCAGCGGGGAGGAGAGTAGGGGATGAGAGGAGAGGAGGAGAGAAGAGGAGAGGGGATTGAGGGGTGGAGGAGAGAGGGGAGGGGAGAGGGGAAGGGAGGGGAAGAAGGGAGGGGACATAACACACACAGACGTACACACAGTATTCAGATAATAGTGTTAAATTACTGCTTCTAAATGTAGTGTTTACAGTGTGTGTGTGTCCCTTTTTGACATTCACTAATGGTATTTTCTCTTGTATGTCCCTGTCTAGTAGAACCAAGTAGCAGTCAACACTCACATTTCCTAAGGCCAGGTTTGATCCAGCACTCTCCACCATGATCGACACTGTAGGGATAAGCAGAGGAATGATGAAAATACACTTCACCTGTTGATAAGTGACTTAGCAACTGACTTTCTAAGGAAACATGTTGTTTCTCTCTTATCATCAGAGGTGTATTCCAGAAAGCAGGTTTTACAAACTCTGAGCCTAACCCTGAACTCTGACTTGCTGAACCCTGAGATGGGAAGCTCAGAGTTATCGGTTCCAGGACAGCTGATGTGAGTTAATTCAAACACTGAGTACAGTGTATGTACAAATTTTTTTTTGGCAGTACAGTGCTAGTTCGGCTTGCATAGATTAAAGCAATCTAGCATAGGAGTCAGGACAGTTTTGATTATCGTAACACGTAAGTTATGAGGGAAAACATTTCCCTCATACCTTTTGTTTTGTTTCATATTCATATGACATACAAAAGGACAGGGCGGGGGTTGAAAGTTCTCAATACTCCAGATAATTTGCAGAACATAGTTTAAAGTACAGTATAACATAATGCTCTTCATCACAGAATGATAGAGATATGTTGTTTACTGCCACAGACTACACTGTTCTGTCCCCATGTACATTGTTTTGATATTCTTGTGTAGAATAATGAGTATGACATGTACATTGAACTGATGAGAAAAAATTATGAATAGTAAAGCAACTGGCACATTCTTGTCCTTTATAACAGAGCATGACTGGGCATTACGAGGAGGTCAACCTCGACAGCACAGATTGATTTGATTACAGCTATACAATCATAACTGCACTATATTGTAGATTATAAAGTGTTTACCTGTTACTAACCCAGTGTTCTAAATAAACATGCAGTTTTTAATTGTATCCTCATGAAATGCAAGGCCTATTAACATAATTAGATGTATATTCAGTGTTAAGCAACATTACATTAGGAGGTATACAGTATAAAACAAACATCTCCTTACTTGAGTTTCTCCAGTCTGCATTGTGGATCCTCCAGTCCAGCAGAGAGCTGCTTCAATCCTTTTTCTCCTGGATGATTGTAGCTCAGGTCCAGTTCCCTCAGGTGGAAGGGGTTGGACCTCAGAGCTGAGCCCAGAGAAGCACAGCCTTCCTCTGTGACCAGACAGCCTGACAGCCTGTAGAAAGAGGATCAATATTATGACGGAATCAATCTGGGTGACTCACTCTCCAGAGTGAGTCAGCACAGAGGGGTTCATTTGGCAGGTGCTGTCATAGCTGCATTCCCTCATTAGACAGAGTGACCTTTTCCCCCCAGTTCAGGAAGGTTTTGTTTGTGTTCAGTTTAATGGTAGTAGTTCTATGGAACCTCAGGACCAGAGGCCTGTTCCCCCAAAATAATGAGATTAAAGTCCCAAACCTGACTTGAATGAACCAAAAAAATCAGTCAGGTCTATAGCAGTTCCATAAAAATCTATTTTAGTTCACATCATCACTCCCTCAAGTTCCCTTCAATATATAGGCTATAGTTATAACGTTGGGTAACTGGATTTGAGACATTGAAAGGAACTGTTGAGACCAAATCCAATGGTTCACTATGCAATCGATCATTAGAAGGGGGGGATGGGATATCGCACCTTCCAATCAGCCTGAAAGATGACAGAAATGTAAGCTAAACACGCAGAAGGTGTGCTTGAAAGTTGACAAGACTACTTGTGAAACATTAAGTTTAAGGTTAAGGGTACTTGACTCTAGACCAAATCTGCCAATTCATTACTTGGTGATTAGGATGGGATATTGCACTTTCTACACAGACAAACACAGCGTACATACAAAACAATTACAGCAATTAAAGGCTAATGTTCACTGTCTATTATCTGTCCCTTTAGTTGTTGTAGAAGGGCTGCCAACTTGGTTTATAAAATTAAAATTGTGTGTGCACACAATATGCTCTGCTGCTAATGCAAGATCCACACTGGGACCTGGGATGCCAAGGTTACAGTAATAAATAAAAGGACAAATTTCAGTTATTTTTAGTTAGGGTTCAAACAAGTTAGTGTGCAACCCAAGATCCACACTGGGACCTCTCATATTGCAATACTTATACCGTGCCCTGACTATAAATGAAGAACAATAAATGTTTTGCCAGGATGACTGAATTTATCTGACCACTGAATGTTGATGATGTTCCTGTGTGTTTATACTTTTGATTGGTAAAACCATGTGATCATTGTCAGCCGACAATAGAATGTTGATAATGTCGGATTACACATTTATAGACCAACTACAGTCAAACCTGCAATGTGTGACATCCTTTATAATAAATGTAATTTTGCTGATTGAAGGGCTAGACAACAAACGTTCTAAGAAAATAGTCACCGACTATCAACACGGAAATTAGTGCGATTGACGAAGGCCAGTTCAGTTTCCGAACCTGCCTTGGCTGTGATAAAGAAGTGCCATCTAGCGATTATTAGATGTCAATAACAACGTCCCTGTGTGAAGACTATGGGGTTATTTGACTATCTGCACTATAAGTGTGGCTGTGCCACAACTCAACTGGAAGCTTTGCTAAACAAGCAACAACAAAAGAGTAAAAAAAAGAGTATTTAGTGATACTAAACATGTTGTTTATTATATTGAGTGACTTCTTCAACACTTTAACTTTTTCAATATGCAAGAAAAGTAGAACAGTAAAAAGGCACCTTTTCACCAGACCCTGTCGCCAATACTTCAACCAATGCATTTGTAAACATGGTTTTTGCATCAGGATAGATTGGATTTAGGTACATAAATTCTGGTCAATTCATATGTTTTTGCACAATGGTACTGTTAACTAATTGAG
Source organism: Osmerus mordax (assembly GCF_038355195.1). Lineage (NCBI taxonomy): Eukaryota > Metazoa > Chordata > Actinopteri > Osmeriformes > Osmeridae > Osmerus > Osmerus mordax. The sequence continues at coordinate 2,359,701 of NC_090050.1, read as the reverse complement.
CTATGACAATTCTATTGGGTTAATTTAGAGCAGTGGTTCTTAACCCTGTCCTCTGGGAACCCCTGTCCTGCATGTTTTAGAAGTTTCCCTGCTCCAACACATCTGATTCAAATAAATGGGTCGTTATCTAGCTCTGTAGAAGCCTTGTAACGAACATGCATCTGAATCAGGTGTGTTAGAGCCAAGAAATATTAGGTGCGTTCGACATCGACTGTGGCTGCATGAAATGACCGGCGAGAGTTGCCGCTTGCAGTCGAGGAGGAGTTAAAAACGCCTCCTTAAAGTCGGACATTCCTGCTTCCTGTGGTTTGCTGCATTGACGTCAGTCATGGCCAATCAAGCGCTGTTTGCTTACTTTATCGCTGACGAACTGCATGGTTAAGAATTTAATTGTTTTTGCATTAGAACTTGCACAAACCAGTGCACTGAAATTTTTCATTTTATGTATTGGGCTATGTTAAACTCTTTCTCCAATCTGCAGATTGATAATACAACCAGAACTCAATTAAACGTAATATTTCCGTTAGTGAAGAGGCGGACTAAAACCCTTCAACAAATATTTAATTCAATTAAACAGTTTGGTCCGAAACTGAAGGTGTCAGAATAAACAAAGAGTATAGAAGCACAATATAGTCAATATAAGTTCTTTGGAATAAATACAAAACACGCGTCAAAGTTGTCGTGTTTGAGTCTGGCCAATCATGAAATAGCTGTGTCGTCATTAGAACCCGTGCAGTTGCTCTTGAGAAAATGCGCTCGGCTGCACAGCCGGCTGTTCTCGAATCGATCTCACGGTACTTTGATGGATACGTAACAGTTACCTAGCCTTGGCGCCGTCTCAAGTCGGACAAAAAGTCTAACCAGAATTCACTGTTTCAAGTCAGCAGACTGCAGCCGGCTGCAGCGCTGCATGAAGTCAAACGTACTTATGGTCTACAAATTGTGCTGGTTTATACACTGAACATTTCCTGTGGTAATCCTGAGGTAAGATGCTTCTCAATTACTGTAAAACACCTCAGTAAACTTATTTTGTTCTGAACTGGCTGGTAATATTATTTTGACTTTAACTTTAAGATATTCAATTATTTTGAGGCTTTGAATTTTCTGACCATATAGCTTCAAGTCAGCCGGCTGCAGCCGGCTGTCGACGCCGCCGGCGCTGCATGAAGTCGAACACAGCTATTGTTAACAAGCAACATGGCCAACCAGAGATAACATGGACAGAGCATGCCAACAAACAGTTCATGCTATTGAACAATATTTGCATAGTAAAATAACGGCAAGTTCTTCTCAAAAATGTAAAGGAAATTAAATGGAAGTGAAATCAACTAAAAGTATGCAGAAAATGTAATAATGCATATTAGTATTTATGTTTATATTAGTATTTAGGTTATGTTTGACCTATGGTAGGTCAAACATAACCAGTGCAGCCTCTGCACTCCATCCTGACCCACCTGGAGAATATGAACTGCTATATTCAGATGCTGTTCATGGAATACAGTTAATATTTTAACACCATCATGCCTATGTCTTTATATATTATACATACACTTAAGGCCGAACGCTAAGTATGTGTGCGCATACGCTGAATGGCTACCGCATGTATCCTGCGTTTGTTTCGTGCGTATTTTGTGCACATCTCCCTGGCCCATACGCACACTGCAATACCAACAAAAAGCGTGGGGCAGTATACCAATGATCCTCAGATGTGCTGCAGTGGCGGCTGCTGGTCTTTCAAAGAGGGGAAGCTCATTTTCGGCCTACATCCTAAAAATGTTTTATTTATTTGGCTTTTCACTGGCTAGTTCACCCCTACGACACTAGCCTAGCCTACTGAATGAACGAACGATCTAACAAAACAATATTAATCAAGGAGGAAATGTGGAAATTAGGTTCAACTGAAACAAGGAACGTGGTGTATAATTGTATGAAATGTATGATGAAAATTGGTTAGTAATTTCGCCAAGCAAATACCAAGAAATAGGTTGCTGCAGCTTCGGTGACTTTTTGTAGTACAAAATTACTGTCAATCAAAAGGGGATGCAGTCTTTCGACAGACCCTCCAATCATCACGCGGAAGCTCAGCATCCATTTCTCCATTCACCCCCAGAGACGCTGAGCGTCCGAGGCGGGACATAATCTCAGCATTCATCCAATGACCGTAGTTTCGAAGCACTGAAAAAAACTGTTAAAAGCTGCCCAATTGAAGTCCATGGAAGCTGAGCTTCAACAGGGAAATGCACTGTGACGCTACCGGAATGTATGAGAAGGAAATCAGTCAGTCAACCTGCTAATTTATGTAGCTGATTCTGAAAGAACTCGTCTTCGATATGAACGTGTTCTAACGCATTTAAAATGTTAACACAACAGTAAATATTTGACCATTAATTTTTTTACATTTTAGGGGACGCTGAGTTTCCCTTGCAGTCTTAAAGAAATCGCCACTGATGTGCTGAGAGATAAAAACAGGAAATAGAAAAGAAGTAGTAGTATACAAAGGCAATATATTTTAAAGAGCAAATATGTGTTCGAGATCTTACTTGGCACTATGACACCTTGTTGACTATCCTTGCATTTCAAATGTAATACTACCATCCTAAGAAGTAAAGTATGTCAGAAGAAATGTAAATATCCAGTTGCATTGTAGTATAATACACCAAGCACACTTTTCTTGATATTTCTAATCCAAAACCCTTCATGCAGTGGAAGAGGCATCAAGCAGCTGCCAGATGCAAAACTCAATGCTCATGTAAATGTACAATAATATGATGAAGAGTATATTTTAACCCTTGTGTTGTCTAAGCGGTCAAACATGGCTGCTTTTCCGAGTAACCTAACCATTCGTAAAAGGTATCAGAAAAATTAAACATCACAACAACCACAGACACACAGGTACACAATGGAAAATTGAGATAATGTGTGCCACTAATTTCATTTACAAAGTCTATAAAGGTGCTGCAAATGACAGTACCTCCAGTTCCATCTCTGCTGAAGCCATGACTTCACATTTCAGTGTTTTATGTTGTCTAATTCAACCTTATAAATAAATTGTGTGATTATACTATTTTTGTCTTAACTATTGTCTCATGTTGAACATAAATACAGACCTCAGTGTCTCCAGTTTGCAGAGTGGATTCCCCAGTCCAAAAGAGAGCAGCTTCATCCCAGTGTCCTTCAGATCATTGTTACTTAGGTCTAATTGTCTCAGGAAGGAGGTTGAATTCAGTGCTGAGCTCAGAGAAGCACAGCCTTCCTCTGTGATGTGACAACTTGACAGCCTGTAGAAGGTTATCATAAGAAGGATTTAAAAACACTGCTACCCTCTCTGGAGGTAGAAATAAAGAATATGAGTCTTATTACATTCCTTTCAAACACCAAGAAGGTTTGATCAGTCAGAGGACTGTCTGTCCAGGTTGGTAGACTTTCCCCCCTTAAAACAAAATCTAAAATGGAATTCTACCTTCCTATAGTTGCTCAGAAATTGTACATCCAGGTACAAAGTAGTACAATACACCTATAATGTATTACATACTACATCCAAAAGCAGGTCTGTCAGTAAGGTAGCACACCTTTCTGGCTATTTCAGACCGACAACCCGTGATGCAAGTATGGAGGACAAATGGACAACAGCTCTCTAGCACTGTGGTTCCCATCCCTGGGGGGTGTTCCATCAACGTCGCTAACGCAAGTCGCGCTAACACGAATAAGTCTCACTTGGGTAAACGTCAACTTAGACTTAAGCCTCAAGCCGTTAACGAGTTATGTCGCAAAAAGTATAGTGTAAAGCAGCAGAGGGGTGTTGTTTCAGCAGCGTAAACTGACTTTTTGAGTTTTTTTGGAGTTGTCCCCAAAAAGGGCAATGTTGCCGCAATTAACATGGCAAGGGAGACAACTTGTCAAACTATTACGACCGTTAAAATGCGTAAATTGTAGACCTACCAAATCTACTTAACATATATATATGCATTTAGGCCTACTGATAATTAGCGTAATTTGATGAGCTGTCTGAAACCGTTCTGACAGTAGGCTAGCCTATGGCCGATATTCTCAACAGGAGATTGAGAATAATAGCCCAAAAAAGAACGTGGCAGCAATTGAAAATTGTAGGATAAAATTCAAAACACTGAAGAAGGCCATGGTTAATTGCACTTGATGTGGGCTAATAATGTTTTTGTCTTCACATCTTGAACAAAATGTAAAATTACTTCAAAATAACTTTGCCACACACATTTATTAACTGATAGGCTAAATGCTGAGCTTTAAGATAAAAGGGAAAGATAACCATGACTTAAATGGGGATTCACTGAAATGACTAGTATTGCACAGATCTAGCAATGACTTTTTAGATCAGAAGGTGACCCAAACTGCACACTTTGTTTAGCAGAACAGTCATTTAAAATTGCTCAGCATGGCTATCATTATTATATTACGAGTATTTCCAATTAACATAGTCTGCCTCCACAGATCCAGAGGGGGCTTGGACAGTGACAGACTGTGGCTGTGCCAAGTGTTGTCACAGCCTCACTTTGGGAAAGCATGCCCTACTGGGAACATTAGGGGAGACTGTTGGGCACAGAATCTAATTGTCTTTTTTGGAAAGGGCAACATTTGGGACACTGTCATGTAGGGGCAGCATAAAGGGCACTTCATAACAGCACCTTTTTCATATATATATTTATGTATTTTTTTTTTAAGAATGACAATTAAATCTAGATAAACTATGCTGGGCCTGCTGAACCTATACTTCTTCCACAGATACTGGTCAGGGAAGCATTACTTCTGTCTCTGAAGACCCTTGGGGCTGGTGGGATAAACACTCTTTGTATAATCTGAGCACCTTCAACCACCACAGAGTTGTCAAAGAACAGATACGCCATAATTCATTGTAACTTGTCTAGACGCTCTGCTTAGTTTTTAAAAGTCCTTATTTTATGTCAACTTAACTTGTTTATTTAAATTAATATATTTTTTGGAGATGAAGTAAACATGTAGCTAAATCATTAATGTCTGCACTTCAAAAAGTCTGAATTTATGTTTCTGAACACGGACTAAAGTGGTTTGCGCGCAGGAATTTACTCGACGGAACTGTCTTTTGAGATTCTGTTTCCGCCTGTTTGAAACTATTTGCAACACATTTTAGTTTAGCTTGACTTTTAGCCTGACACGGATCAGGCTAGTTCCGAAGTATAAGTTACCTTGGTTATGTAGCTAGAACTAAAATAAGCGACCTTAATGGAACGGAACTCTCGCTAAAGTAAGTGAGACTTGGCGAAATAAGTCTCGCTTTTCCTTAATCGACGTTGATGGAACACCCCCCAGGTCCTTATGGAACCCATGTCCTGGATGTTTTTCATGTTTTCCTTCTCCAAAACAGCTGATTCAAATGAATAGGTTGTTATCCAGCTCTGCAGAAGCCTGCTTATGACCATTCATTTGAATCAGGTGGGTTAGGAACCACTGCTCTAGCAGACAGATACAAAACACACTGCCCAAGTCAATCTACATTAATATAATGAAGTAGTATGTTAATAGTTCTTGTTTGTCAAGGCTACAGTACCAGCGTGTTTTTCTCTTCCTCTTTTTGTCTTTTCTGCATCTTAGTTCCCCTGGTCCTGACCTCATGCCTGCCTTGACGTCGAGCCTGCCTGCTGCCCTGTACTTGAATGACTCTGCCTTGAGGATTATTGTGGAAAATCATTTGGCTGACCCCCTTGTACCTTGACTAAACCACAAAGTTACAACCAGTGTGTGGTTTAAAATAGATATTGGTGTGTCATGTAGCATAGGAATGCAGACCTCAGTGTCTCCAGTTTGCAGTGTGGATTCCCCAGTCCAACAGAGAGCAGCTTCATGCCTGAATCTGCCAGGTGATTGTTACTCAGGATCAGCTCTCTAAGATCTGAGGAGGGGAGAGCTGAGGCCAACACTTCACAGCACCGTTCTGAGAGGTTACAGTCATTCAGCCTAAATGACATTAGGAGAACATAAGATATCATCAGAGTCATAGTACATATGACAGGATTATATGATCATTAAAAATTACTGTTGTATTATTATTAATTATAGTTGATTTTATTATTATAAAAATTGTTCAAAATGCCTACATACAGAGCAGTGTTGGAGTGTTTGACCACTGGCAGCAGCCTCAGAAGACCTTCCTCTGATCTGGAATATTTCGTCAGGTCAAACACATCCTTCTTCTCTTCTGAAGTCAGCAACACAAAGACCATAGCTGACCACTGTGTAGATGAGAGCTTCTTCTTTTTCACACTGGAGAGACTTCCTGAGCTCAGGTAGTGTTGGATCTCCTCCACCAGAGAGTGGTCATTGAGTTCATTCAGGCAGTGGAACAGATTCATGCATCTCTCTGCAGAGGGATCCTCTCTGATCTTCGACTTTAGATACTTGACTGTTTCCTCATGGCTCTGTGTGTTGCTTCTTGTCTGAGTCAGTAGGCCTCGTAAGTGAGTCTGATTGGACTCCATTGAGAGGCCCACTAGGAAGCGGAGGAAAAGGTCCAGGTGTCCATTCTTACTCTGCAAGGCCTTGTCCACAGCTCTCTTGTAGAGGTGGATGTCAGATGTGTCTGAGGTGGACAGAGACATCAGATTCTCATTGTTGTTGATGAATGAGAGAAACACAAACACAGCAGCCAGAAACTCCTGAAAGCTCAGATGGACAAAGCAGAACACCTTTTCCTGGAAGACTTTACCATCCTCTCTGAAGATCTGTGTGAACACTCCTGAATACACTGAGGCATCACAGACATCAATGCCACACTCGGTCAGATCTTTCTCATAGAAAATCAGGTTGCCTTTGTCCAACTGGTGAAAGGCCAGTTTTCCCAGTGACAGAATGATCTGAATGCTCTCTTTATCCCAGTGTGGATCAGTCTCAGTTTTCCCAGCATACTTCACCTTCTTCTGTTTGGTCTGTAACACCAGGAAGGTTGCGTACATCTCAGTCAGGGTCTTGGGCATCTTCTCTTTCTTCTCTGTTCTCAGCATGTCTTCAAGGACTGTAACAGTAATCCAAGAGAAGACTGGTATGTGGCACATGATGTAGAGCATTCTTGATGTCTTGATGTGTGAGAGAATTCTCTTGGCCAGGATCTCATCACTGCATTTCTTCATGATGTACTCATCCTTCTGTGGGTCATTGAACCCTCGTACCTCTGTCACCAGGTCAACACGCTCAGAAATCTCATTGGCTGCTGCGGGTCGGCACGTTATCCAGAGAAGAGCAGAAGGAAGCAGATCTTTCATGATCAGGTTTGTCAGCAGCACATCTATAGTATTTGGCTCTGTGATATCTTCACAGCTCTCATAGTTCTCGTAGTCGAGGGGCATCTGGAACTCATCAAGACCATCCAAGATAAACAAAACTTTCAATTGTTTCCTGTTTTTTTGTCCCTTTGTGAAAATGACAACAAGAAACTCTTTCTCAATTTCTTTGAAGCACTTTTTTATCACATCAATCAAGGTGTGCTTCGTTTCCTTAAACAAATTCAGCTGTCGAAACGGGAGTGGAAAAATGAAGTCGATGTCTTGGTTTTCTTTTCCGTTTGCCCAGTCCAGAGTAAACTTCTGTGAAGAAAACGTTTTGCCAATGCCAGCAATTCCCTTGGTTAGAACCGTTCTGATAAGTTTGTTTTGTTCATGTTGGGATTTAAAGGTGTTGTTGAATTTGATTGTTTTCTCTGACCCTCTAATCTTCCTGTATTCTCCCTCAATCTGTCGCACTTCATGTTGGTCATTGACCTCTCCACCTCCAGCCTCTGTGATGTAGAGCTCTGTGTAGATACTGTCAAGAAAGATTTTCTTGCCATGCTGTTTCATTCCATCAACAATTTCTTCATACTTAGATTTTAATAGTAATTGATGTTTGCGTTTGTTGTCTTTGATGTTTTCTGCATATTCATCTACAGAAAGAACATATACATGTGAACTCCATTGTTTAATACGTTTGAACAAATTCACATCATTAAAAGAAAATAAAGGTATTTCTAAAAAAGCAAATTAGCAGCCTAATATCATAGTCTCTTCAATATAGGCCCAGTTTCCGGGATATGGATTAAGACTCGTCCTAATGTCAGAGAAAAATTGATTGAAGATCTCCATTGAGCTTAATCCATGTCCCGAAAACTGGGCCAAAATGTTTTAAATCGATTGTGAAAAAGTAATTTATATTTTGTATGGTGTCTTTATGATTGTAATTATTGCCAAATGTAATTTACTTCATCTATCTAACTATCCGTCATTCAGCTTTTTATCTTTTAAATTACAAGTTGATATCATCAGATAATAATCAGTCAGATTATTTACCATGCTCTGAGGGGTTTTCCTCAGGAAGAGCAGCATAGCCTCCAGTCTCAGTCTTCAGCGACTCAGCAAGCTCAATTAACCTCATCTTCCTCAGGATCTCCGCAGTGATCTTCAGAGCTCCTTCAAGTCTGTATGTCTCCACCATCCTATCCACTGTGTCTGTTCTGGCAGCTTCCTCCAACTTGCTTTTTAGGATGGGATCAAACCCATCCAGAATTGTATTTTGCAGGTGCCAGTGAAACGTCTTCAGATCCTTTCTCCCTAGCTTCTCAAGAGTTTCCAGGAGGTGTTCTATATCACTTGTGGCCATTGTAGATTACTGGAGAGAGTTCAAGTTCAAGTATTTTATTGTCATATGCACAGAACAACACAGGGTCAGACTGGGCACTGTAATCTTTAGGACAAGACAACGCAAAGCAACCAGGTATCACATAACATGTAAGTACACAGAACATATAGTACATCTATGATAAGCAAAAATATAGTAAACCTCCTAATATACAACAATATACCATATTCAATACAGTATACTAAACCTCTAAATACACATAATATACATAATAATAATAATAATAAACATAATAACCTATACTAACCTTATAAACCTATACTAACCTAAGACAAGTGAAGTACAATAGTGCAATATTACCGATAGTGCAACCAGTAGCTGAACTAACCTATACTAACCGTATAAACCTATGCTAACCTAAGACAAGTGGATTGTGTCTTGCTTAGTAAACTAAAGTATATTACTTGACAAATAGAGTTTTAGTGACAAAAGATGTTGCTAAATGAGTATGTTGAATTGTTGTAGCTATATACATCTGGCCATAATAATAATAATAATATTGAAACTAATATGCCACTGTTCTAACTATAAAATGTATATGCTATAGTTCTCAGCAGTACCGGTCCTAGCACATTTTGCGCCCTAGGCAAGATTTATCACCAGCACGCCGTATTATAGCTTAAATGTCTTACGCTTTTCACCGTACCTCAGCATAATGAAAGTAGTATTTTTGTTTTAAACATATTTGTTTCACAATAGGCTTGTTCGATAATGTTTTGCTATCAGATTATTATTATTATTATACAGGTGAAAGTAGCCAGGTGGAGGAGAGCTGGAGGGGGATACAGGTGGAGGTAGTCAGGTGGAGGAGAGCTGGAAGGAGATACAGGTCAAGGTAGTCAGGTGGAGGAGAGCTGGAGGGAGATACAGGTGGAGGTAGTCAGGTGGAGGAGAGCTGGAGGGAGATACAGGTGGAGGTAGTCAGGTGGAGGAGAGCTGGAGGGAGATACAGGTGTAGGTAGTCAGGTGGAGGAGAGCTGGAGGGAGATACAGGTGTAGGTAGTCAGGTGGAGGAGAGCTGGAGGGAGATACAGGTGGAGGTAGTCAGGAAGTGTGAGTCTGCAGATCAAACAAAGATCCACACAGGACTGTATAAAATCAAACTGAATGGGTGTAAATGGAGTGTGGGCTTTTCTATTGGTCCTCATATGCTGTTCCATTTTTTATATTATCTGCTTCACTGCCCCTCTGAGTTTTCTCTATTTTTCTATTTCTCCTCCATCAAGGGTGACGTAGTCAGTCGCATGGATTCTGATTTGACTGTTCAGACTAAGGTCGTATTGCCAAACATCAGACCTGTATCCGATTTAAAATCACATGTGAAACTGTCCCAAATCGGATACAAGGGACTGTGGGCTGTTCACAGTATTATCCAATTAACAGACCTATGTCCACACATGAGAAATTAAATCGGATTTGGGCCACAATCAGCCGTGGTGTGAACGCAGCCTGACAAAGACTCAAAATATTGCTCAACACCAATTTATCAACCGATGGAATACATTGACACATAGGTTGTCTCCCCCCCTGTATTCTAATCCACCACACCTGTAGAGGTCTCTATGTATTCTAATCCACCACACCTGTAGAGGTCTCTATGTAGTCTAATCCACCACACCTGTAGAGGTCTCTATGTAGTCTAATCCACCACACCTGTAGAGGTCTCTATGTAGTCTAATCCACCACACCTGTAGAGGTCTCTATGTAGTCTAATCCACCACACCTGTAGAGGTCTCTATGTAGTGTAATCCACCACACCTGTAGAGGTCTCTATGTAGTGTAATCCACCACACCTGTAGAGGTCTCTATGTAGTCTAATCCACCACACCTGTAGAGGTCTCTATGTAGTCTAATCCACCACACCTGTAGAGGTCTCTATGTAGTCTAATACACCACAACTGTAGAGGTCTCTATGTAGTCTAATCCACACCTGTACAGGTCTCTATGTAGTCTAATCCACCACAACTGTACAGGTCTCTATGTAGTCTAATCCACACCTGTACAGGTCTCTATGTAATCTAATCCACCACAACTGTAGAGGTCTCTATGTAGTCTAATCCACCACACCTGTACAGGTATCTATGTAGTTGTCAGAAAAGTTAAAGATGTAACTCTTATCCTGTATAAGAATGATACTGTATTCAGCATTCCTTGTGTGCAAAGAGAGGCCTACCCCCAAATCTGAACTCTGGGTACACATACAAGACCTTTATCTTGGGGCTGAGGACTAAGGCTGAGAGGATGTTTGGGGGGTTGAGCTTTTATGACACCAGAACCAGAGATTCAACTAGGGTTGATGTCGTAAATGTCCATTGCAAGGGATGCACACACGCACGCACACACGCGCGCCAGGTCTATGCAAGGGAGCCAATGAAAGAAGAGCCATGGGACATTTGCATGCCTTTGTTTTAGCCAATAACTGTCATGAGCGGTTCTGTTTAAATAGGTTGCTAGCACAACATGCTAGCAGACAAACTTTGTAGCACAATGGCGTGTGATGTTTTGTCTCCTTGCGGCCGCAAGCAATAAAGCTTTCTTAAACTTGTTCACCGACTGACTGACTGCAATGCTTGATAGATTAATATTTCTGACAGTAGTCTAATCCACCACACATGTACAGACCTCTATGTAGTTTAATCCACCACACCTGTACAGGTCTCTATGTAGTCTAATCCACCACACCTGTACAGGTCTCTATGTAGTCTAATCCACCACACCTGTTCAGGTCTTTATGTAGTCTAATCCACCACACATGTACAGGTCTCTATGTAGTCTAATCCACCACACCTGTACAGGTCTCTATGTAGTCTAATCCACCACACATGTACAGGTCTCTATGTAGTCTAATCCACCACACATGTACAGGTCTCTGGGTATTCTAATCCACCACAACTGTACAGGTCTCTATGTAGTCTAATCCAGCACACCTGTGCAGACTTTTGTGTAGTCTAATCCACCAAGCCTTTACACACCTCTATATGTAGCCTGCCTACCTGTTGAAGAGCAGGCTCTTCTCTCACCCTGCCTTCACCATCACCACTCCGCTTTGCTGCCAGCACTTTGTTTTGTGGCATAACACTTCCAATACTCCTATACGTATTCTGATGCCTCGCACATTAATTAATTGTATTCATGTGTATAGCTCTTTTCAAAAGCACATTTTTAATGAGCAATGTCGCAGAGGGCTTCACAGATGCCCACAGATCAGCACCTATAACCAACCTAACCCAAACTCACACTCCCTTCACTGTTGTTTAACTAACCACGTATCAGAAGTGTATAGTTGTACAGTATTTCAGTGGTCAGATTCAAGGAACATTCTGCAGTTAGCCAGATCACAGAGTAACGAGTGATCGTTACTCTGTGATCTGTGATAGACGATCGTCTATCACTGCTTTCATAAGATAAATATAAAAAACACATTGTAGGTTTTTTTTGCAAACTTAATGTAAATATTTCACACACACCATAGTCTGGAGTCTGGTAACTTCAGTCTTTTGGTCTGTTGACCCACCAGAACGTGCGTTTTAACTAGATCTATGTTGATTGAAGGTCTGAACGTCTACAGCAGGTAACTTCCCATCATAGTGAATCATCACAGTAAACAACAAGCACCCAACAGTGTTTTTCACCAAGTCAATTGATTGAGGTGCATGGAATTCTGTAAATCATTTCATAAAATCTCCTCTGTTGCTGTCAATAAAATAACGTACATTACACTTACTGTATTGCGTCTTCTCTTTATGAGTGCAGGTTGGGAGTGCACATGTTGAGAAATGGCTCTCTCATTGAGCTGTGTTACCCAAACTGACGAGTAACATAAAGAGGAAGAGGGAAACCAACTGAAACAGAGCAGTAACATAAAGAGGAAAAGGGAAAGCAACACAAAGAACACCCTGGTCACACAAGAAGTGACCAGGGTTAAACACTGAGGGATTCGTCCAGTTAGAAAGGTCTACTCTTTTATTGACATTGGTTTTGGACTAGTGACTGTGCAATACTGCCCATTGTATTTATTTTACACTTATACTTTGTCCATTTGAGAGGAAACCTTAGGCTTTCCAATTATGTCACAAATGTGAATAACATCAGGAATAGCAGTTAGCTAAATAAGTTATAGATGCATAACTATAACAGATTAGAAGAAAAAAACATACTTTTTCCTTAAAATATGCTTATGAACCAAACCCAAACACGCATGTCATGTAAAATGTAAACCTCTAAAGAGCTTTCTCCTGGGTGTCAGGAGGATACAGATCTTTGCTGAATAACTGAAGCCTGTGTGTCCTGACTCCTGCACAGAACATGCTGCTCAGACACCAGATGTATCATGTCAGGGTGAAGTGTGTTTACTGTATGTGTTTGTGTATGAGGGAGATCTAACACTGTGTTCCTGTAGTGTTGCTGAGGCACTACATTACATTAATACCAGTGGCTTGCAGAATTGACAGCAACTCATGACATGATTATACCTAATTAGGGAACACAATGAAACGATCACCTTCAAATTCACAACAGATACACAGAAGTGACACTAAGTTATGAGCAGGTGAGGTGTGTTTAACTAAACATAACAAAACATAAAGGATCAGATACACCATCTCTGAGAATGTTGTGACTTCCTGTTGTAGTCTTAACAGTTCCTGCAGTTCCCACCTAAATCTGCTGACAGGGACAGCATTTCAGGAAGAAAAACTTGATGACACCAGTAATGATCCTTTCTGGTCTTGGAGCAGAGACCAGGGTGATGTCTCAATATATCACCACTAAGGCTATTAAGAACATGTTCACAGTAAACAAGGCCTTTGTTGTCCATAACACATTGTGGGCAGGCTTTGGTGTGTTTCACCAGACCCACTGATGAAATACAGGCTAATGTTGGATGTCTGTATATGAGTAGCTATAACCAAGGGTCAATCCTGACTACTGTTAGATGTCTGTAACCTATATACAGACATGGTAGCAGTGTCTGGTCATGTAGACTATATACAGACATGGTAGCAGTGTCTGGTCATGTAGACTATATACAGACATGGTAGCAGTGTCAGGTCATGTAACCTGTATACAGACATGGTAGCAGTGTCTGGTCATGTAGACTATATACGGACATGGTAGCAGTGTCGGGTCATGTAACCTATATACAGACATGGTAGCAGTGTCTCATCATATAGACTATATACAGACATGGTAGCAGTGTCTGGTCATGTAACCTATATACAGACATGGTAGCAGTGTCAGGTCATGTAGACTATATACAGACATAGTAGCAGTGTCAGGTCATGTAACCTATATACAGACATGGTAGCAGTGTCTGGTCATGTAGACTATATACAGACATGGTAGCAGTGTCAGGTCATGTAGACTATATACAGACATGGTAGCAGTGTCTGGTCATGTAGACTATATACAGACATGGTAGCAGTGTCTGGTCATGTAGACTATATACAGACATGGTAGCAGTGTCTGGTCATGTAGACTATATACAGACATTGTAGCAGTGTCTCATCATATAGACTATATACAGACATGGTAGCAGTGTCTGGTCATGTAGACTATATACAGACATGGTAGCAGTGTCTGGTCATGTAGACTATATACAGACATGGTAGCAGTGTCTGGTAGAGGTGTGAATCTTTACTGATCTCCCGATTCGATTCGATTACGATTATCATGTCAGCGATTCGATTCGATATCTCGATGCATCACGATGCGTCAAATACATTTTTCTATTAAAGCCATATAGGATATTTTACTTGACAGAATGCATTAAGATACTGTATAGTCCAATATAATACGGTTTTCTATGTTACTTCATATGGTTATGTTTTCATAAAAAATACTAAGATATACTAGATATATCCATAAAGTAGTAAGATATAAACAATCTTTTTTATTTAACAAAGTCTGAACACAGCAGACAGCATTATTAGCAGTATTGAAAACAGTATCAATCCTCGGACTCGCTTGCCCAGAGTTTGCATTTTCTGCGGCAGGTGTTGTTGCTAGCAACTCAGAATGGAAACGGCTAACGTGATTCCTTCCATTCCACACAGGATTGTATAAAGTCAAACTGAATGGGTGTAAATGGAGTGTGAGCTCTTCTATTGGTCATCATATGTGACTCTGAGCCAAACACCAACAAGCTTTTGTAGCTTTGTGGCAGTGGATCACTCTACTGGTCATTCTACTGGAGATCAAACTGTACAGATAGTCCTATATACACAGTCATGTGTGCCATATTTACCTCTTTCCTTCTCTTTCTCCCTTTTTCTCTCATCCTTCCTTTCCCTCCACTCCTCTATTTTGCATGTACACTATAAACAGTCCTCCCTCTCTCCCCCCTCTCCCCTGTCTCTTCCCTCCCCCTCTCTCTCTGTCTTTACCCCTACATAATGTTGTGTGTTTATGAGATACGTACATGATGCAGTTATTGTAGTAACAACATGCCTGGCCTCAGTGTGAATTTCTGACCATGACCTCACACCAGAGACTGGTGAACATGGGATCTCATTCTCTGCCATCCCACTCAGGTAATTTACAACAAAGCTTTAACTGTTGTTATACCATGGTCTGGGTGAATACTCAATTCTGATTGGCTGCAGGGGTGTCCATTATCCGGTGATATACGGACACCTACTACGTAGTTGCAGCAAAACTGTCTTTTCACCGTTCTAAATTATTGCGCTGGCTACATAGTATGAGCCTGTACAAAGTGTCTGAAATAAGTAGGAGTCAGGTGGCTGAGCGGTTAGGGATTCGGGCTAGTACATTTACATTTAGTCATTTAGCAGACGCTTTTATCCAGAGCGACTTACAGTAAGTACAGGGACATTCTCCCCGAGGCAAGTAGGGTGAAGCCCAAGGACACAACGTCAGTTTGCACGGCCGGGAATCGAACTGGCGACCTTCGGATTACTAGCCCGCTTCCCTCACCGCTCTGCCACCTGACTCCCTAGTAATCAGAAGATTACCGGTTCGATTCCTGGCTGTGCAATATGTCAACTTTGATGCGGTCATCTCACATCCATTTTCTATTCAACTCGCTCCACAGGCTGTGGCCGTACTGTAGCCTAGTACTAGTATATGGCCGATACTTTGTTCGTGAAAATTTTGATTTTGGGACAGTGACATGGCTGGTTAGCTAGCAAATCTTCTTGTCAAACATACTGGGCTGCGTTTCCCGATAACGATGGATCGTAGCAACGATCGAGCGTGCGCTTCCCAAACATGCTCGTAAGGAGTAGGCTAATCTATGCACTTTCAAGAGTTACTAATTTTCAAGAGACACGTTTGCTACGATGTCTTTAGGAACGGCCCGTAAAACTAAGATTCGTCCTAAAATGGATTCTACGATCAATTTAGGCTTACGACGCTTTCGGGAAACGCACCCCTGTAAAATGACATTAACTGTTTGTCAACCGTACACAATGTTATTGCCTTTGAATCTTGCTAGCATAACGTTAGCTTTCAGGTTAATAGCTCAGCCAAAGGAAAGCCGGTGTTGGTTCTATGAGCTGAGCGGACTAGAAATATCAGAGTTGGCTAACGTTAAAAAACGTTAGATTTCTATTGCAAAACGCCTGAAAACATAAATTAATGTTGACAAGTGACCATGGTATAAGCGGGATAATGCCTTTCGAGGTGTACAATATCACCTGATAATGGACTCCGCTGCGCGTCGGACGGTTCACGCCTCCGCATCGTCCATCTGTCCTGCCTTACACTCTCCTGCAACTCAGTCTCCCTCCCACTTTAGAGAGAGAGAAAGAAGGGGTTAGCGTACCTTACTGCAGATTAAGAGTATGTATGTTAATTGGAATATTAGTATCTAAGAAACGTGTGAGAGAGTTGGTTATGTACTACTACATTTTAAACATGAACATAAACCCCTTTGAAACCAACCCATACACATATATCACACTTTTAACCCCTACCAAAATTCATATAACACTGGAGTAAGACACACAGTGGCATGTGTGTGATTATTATGCAGAGAGAGGGAGAGAGAGAGGCAGGCATGTTTGAGACAGATGAGTGGATTAAATAAGAGAGTGTCAGAAACTCAGGAAGGAACTATCAAAGCAACTGGTAGAGGTTTTTATACTGGGGACAACATTAGCCGAGTCTAACTCTACAATGGACGATTTAACATCGGATTCTATTATATTCAATTTTTAAACACATGATCACTTTCAACATCCTCAACTCAAGAGACATAACGAACAGTGTAATCTTATCTAAAGCAGCTTTATTGCCTTCTCTGAAACTGCTCTCTCTGTCGTCACATGTTCTGTAATAACACCCAGTCCAGTAGACATCTGTACTGTAGACAATGATTAACAGGAATAACAAAGGCTCTGTACTGTACTTTTGTACAGAAAATCACCTTCAGTACTATGACAAACTAACTACTGGCAAACAACTATTACTATGAAACCTATTGAAATCCTTTATTCCCTAGTGGATATGGTTCTTCACCAAATATTCCAACGGTTCAGCCGTGTCTCTTGACCACACCCTGGTCCTCCACTTAGGATGATCGTAGGTCATTCACTTAAAATCACTTACCTCTGCTTTCTGCTTGTCTGAATTCACAAACACAACGTCAAGTCAAGCAGGCCTTGTCCTTTGTGCTGAAGAAGAAATCTGTTGATGCTGTTTGTGCTGCTTCCTCAATGAGGAGTGTCTCTGGAACATTCTACTTATAGGTACAAGACAACAGGTCAAAGTCCAGTGGTATAGACACCATCATGAGAGCTGTTTACAACTTAAACCTTCAGGTAGGAGGGCCCTGGGTGTGCTATCAAATCAGAACATCATTAATATACTGTAGCTGATACAGAATACACAGTACTGCCTATTCATCTAAACCTGCCTACTGTTACTGTGAGATACTAATTCATATTTACAGTTAACGTGTGTGGTTCAGCTTGTGGGACCCTGCTATGTGTCATGGTGGGTGTTGACAGAACCCCACAAAGAGGCGTTCTCTACGAAACGAGTAGAATTAACAGAGTGACTAAATTCAGTTGATTTCTGAATTTTTGTTATCAGCATTATCAATCTGCAGATTGGGAGAGAAAACCAGACCTCTGACAATAAATGACAACACAACACCAGGCTTAGGTTTCAATCATGTCTCTCTCAGCTCTGAAGGCCGAAGGACCATCTTTTGTAGGGCACAAGAATGTAAAGAGTGACAGTCAGGCAGTAATGGTGTTACAACAGTCACAGAAAATAATATTCACAGCTCCCAGCCCATGACCACTCTCAGGGCAGAGAAAGATCATAGGTGGAGCTCTTCCCATAGTCATTACAAGGGACGTTTACCCAGTACTTTCTCCTGACCCTGAACATTCAACCTGACACATAGACACAATCTACTCTTATCAATAGCAAACTCACATGAGAAATTACTAACTAGATTCCAATGACTAGTTCTATTGATTAGGGAATAACATAGTACACATCCCATCAATCACATTTTCCTCCACAATTGGATGATAGATCGATCTTGTTCTGGTACCACAACTTTCATGTATTGAAATGCATTATGGTAAAGTAATATGTGAGCATCTAAATATTTTTTTCTTATGACTGAACTGCTTCTCTAGTTCACACTTGACCGGTGGGACCTCACCCTTGCATTCTCTAATCCTCCTTTCTTCTCAATGAGTTTTCCTGGGAGTTTTTCCTTGTCTTCCTTGAGTGTTTAGGTTGGCTGAGGGCCAGTTTTGTGGGTGTATGTGAAGCCCTCTGTGACATTGCTTGTAAACATGGCTAAACAAATACATTTGGATTTGATTTTATCTAAATCAAATTATTTAAAAAAATGAATAGTAAATATTGATGAGGTTTATTTTTGGACACTGACCACATCCACCATTGAATTATATACATTTACATTTAGTCATTTAGCAGACGCTCTTATCCAGAGCGACTTACAGTAAGTACAGGGACATTCCCCCGAGGCAAGTAGGGTGAAGTGCCTTGCCCAAGGACACAACATCAGTTGGCATGACCGGGATTCGAACTGGCAACCTTCGGATTACTAGCCCGATTCCCTCACCGCTCAGCCATCTGACATATACATGGACATTGTAAGCCTAACTTGTTGTTCCATTCTCACAATAAATTCCAGTAGTGATCTCAATATTCCCTCTATCAGTGTCAATGCTGCCTGGCCCAAAAAATAATTTCAAATGTGGAAGACACTGTGTAATTGTTACTCCACTAACATGCGGAAAAAAGAGGACTTGTCCAGAGGTATGTGTCATGTTTTTAATTATGTTTAGACAAAAATGACAACTATCAAACAAAAAATAGTTTTTAATGACAGCAATCACAGTAATTAAATAATCAATAAATGCATCTAAAATCAGTAGCCATATTTCCCTCCCCAAAAACTAGACTCCCATTTAGGGCTAAAAGGGGCATGAGAAAATGAAAATCAAATCAGTCATACAGGCCTTTTGAAGATAAAGCTCACACTTACATCAATCTAAATATAAAAATACTTTGAAAGAAGTACAACCTAACCTGCTGAACCAAATTTTATAATGATGAAAACATTTCCACACCAGCTATCACTGTCAATCTGACAACACGCTGAAACTCACATCAGCTCCACAGTGTTTTAGACATAGCGTTGAAATTTGGCACAAGCACAAATCTATATTCATTCAAGAATATAAAATAACTGAAACTGCAGTTTAGCGAGTATTGAGTATAGTTATAGTGATAAACAATTATTTTGAATAAATTGAAACGTCATGAAAAACAAACGTAGCCACCAAAAAATCTAAAAGAATAAATCAACATTTCAAGGTAAATTGAAAGAACATTCATAAATCAGTTGCATACATAAGATACTTTAAAGGCTCAAATATGGTTTAATGTACCAGTGTTTTACAACCTGTCCCTGAAGACCCCCTTGCTGGTCAACAGGACCAGCAATGCCGTTGGCATTTTGTACTCTGGTGAGGCGTCAGTAACCAGGAGGTCATTCCCAACAGGTCACTCCCCAACCCTGCCCCCTCTCATCTGTCCAATGCCTCTGATTCTGGTTTGGCAAAGACTGAGAATCACACAAATAGTGCTTTGTATTTTATTAGAGAAATCTTTATAAATAATACTACATATATGCCACTACATATGATAAAATAACCCACCAAGTGAGCAGAGGTGTAAAATGTAGATTGTGGTTGCTTCACCCACTTTTATACCTCTACAAGTAAGCAACATTTGTTAACAGCGTGGGTACTGACTAAGTAATTACTTTAATTTGGTGTTATTGATACATTTACATTTTCTCAAGCAATATAAAATGTTAAATATTAGAGTATTTGTGAAGCAAGCAAACTCTGGACCGATAGGAGTGACAGGGTTCACCAGTGACACCTCTTCAGGTTTCAATGAGGAGTAACAAGTGCACAAACAGTGCTTGATATTTAATATTTAAAACATGATTCAATCAATATAACATGTATTAAAAACAAGTTAACTAACAAGCTACTCAAGGTAGGCAACAAGCCAACCAATCGACTTTTTGGACATTGGAAAAAGTTAGTATTAAGAACTACAGTAGCATGGAGGCATTTCAAAGCGGTTTTCAATCAAAACTGGTGCTGGTGTAGCTTGCCAGTCAGTATATGTGTGTTTTATGTCCATAGTTTTTATATGTCCTCAGAGCCAGCTCGTTGCATATCAGTGTCATCTCCAGAGCACTAAGCCATCTCACAATGCCATGTAATGTATTACAACATTTGATTGATACAGAAACTGACAGCAAATTATGACTAAACAGCACATTGGAATAGATGAACAACATTAATGGCGCATGGAATCATTATGTTGATACATGCACCCATATTACTCAGAATCTCTGTAATACTTATTTTTGAAAGTAATGAAGAAGTTTGAAGAACAAAGTATTATCATTGCAGATGCTGTAGTTCCTATAAAGAAAAATATTGCTGAGTATGGAAACAAGCATATATTCATATATTCTCTATTAGTTTAAGACTTTGGTACTGTAAATCTGTTGGCAAACACAAGCAGCAAATCCAAATGCAAATTAGTCTTTCCTAGACTAAGCTTTTTGTTCAGTCTTATCTGTTCTGCATAATTTCCAAAGGTTCCTTATTCCTGCTTATCTATATGGTACCAGGCTCGTTGATGTTAATTATCACACAAAAAATATATATATATCAGAAAGTTACCAATCCTTTATAAAATGTGTCAGAAATGTATTTAGAGAAAATTAGTAATTATTTTTTCCAATCAGGTCAGATATTACATAATTTCAATTCAAACAAAGATTTCTTGGCACATTGGTGTAGTACATGCTGGGTTCATTCTAGCTCTCTGTGTTTCAAATGTCAGTGCAGATGGGGAGAAGAAAACAAAAGGACCTTAAGTAAGAGAATAATATTTGATCTGCTAATAAAAGCAGTAGCTATAGCGTCATATGGATCTATAGTACCTTACAGGAAAAAAGAAAACAAGTAGTTTCTTTTGTATAAGACATTTGTGAGTTTGATACTGTCATCTTTGTTTGAAGTGTGAGAGTGTTTGTATTTATAAATTATGTGATTCCATGGGAAAAACTTACACCTACAAGGAAAGAACTACATGCCTAGATTTGTTTATCTACAATATGCTGCAGTCCTTCTTGAATGTAAATTTCCACAGGAAAATTGTACAAAAATAGTATCCTGATATAGCGACCATACCAAGTTACACAATGCACCTTTAAGGGATTTAGAGAAAGAGAAAAAGAGAGAAAGAATAGGATTTTACAGTACAGTTTAAACTGAAGTGAAACCAAGGGGATGACGGATAAACACAAAAACCGAGTGTTTTCCATCTGCTTGTCTGGGTTTGAAGAGAAGAGGTTGTGTCTGCTTGTCTGGGTTTGAAGAGAAGAGGTTGTGTCTGCTTGTCTGGGTTTGCAGTGGCACCTTATTGTGTTTTGGATTTTCTAGAAAAATATTACATATTTACTGATTCCAATACCCATTAGCTAAGCACTGGTCTGTCATGCACACATAACCTGACCAAAGATGGGGCCAAAAGATAAACAAGACAATGGCTCAACAGACATGAAAATCTCTCATACATAACTTGACACAGTTGTTCTGCATAAAGTGACGACTCTTTAGTATTTAAAGCGTTTCTTTGGGCTTTGTTAGAAGCTCATTCTCAATCAAACTCCAAAACCCAGCTGGTTGAAGTGTCAAGTGTCTGTAGGAGACATTGTGGAACGCCACTATTTGTCCTCTGCTTCGACGTCCCAGAGTGTGAGTGTCAATCTAACGATCAATGCTGACACACACACACACACACACAGGGTTGCATACAGGTTCTGGTTATGCACACAAACACCTACATTCTGTCACTTAGCTGAACAACTTGATGAAGCAGCCCTGGCAGTAAGGCTTGTCATTCTGCTCCTTGAAAGTGCCCTTGTTGAGTTGCTTGAGGCAGAAGGCACAGACAAAGTGCTCAGGGTGGAACTTCTTGGCCATGGCGGTGATGCAGCGGCCGGTGATGGGCTTCTGACAGCCGGAGCAGAGCGAGCCTCTGTGCTCGTGGTAGTGGGCCTCACAGTAGGGCTGGCCCTCGTGCTCAAAGAAGCTCCCGTTCACAAAGGGGGTGAAACACTCCTGGACAGATGAGAGGGAGAAAGTACACGTGGGGAAATTATATTTGAGAAGTAGCATATGTACATTTACTGTCAAATTATGAAGTTGCATAAAAAATTGGACTATTTAACTGTTTCTCTATTACTCTTTAACATTTTATTTTATTTTACACTCATTGTTTGTGACGACCCCTGAAGCCCCGAGTCTCCTCCTCTCCAGACCAACATCACATAGACCGTTCCTTGACTTTGACCACCAAAATACTAGCCGAACTATACACTTCTGATCCTTGATATTCTGTATACCTTCTATATGCACTATACGTTGTGTATTGCTTTGGATAAAAGTATTTGCCAAATTCATCAAATTTAAATATATTAACTTTGAGAATTCCAGCATCAACATTGTCGTTTTGTGGGCAACAGCACAAAAAGAAGTTAATAACATGAGGAATGTGTTCCCTATGAACACCTTCACTCTAGCTAGTGCAACTAGATCATCTCCCCTCTGCTACAGTACAGTAGCTCCTGGGCCCTGAGTAGAAACCAAATACCTGCCTTAACATGCACCTGGTGTTCTGTGGAAAAGCAACAGGAATGTTAGATCAGGCTGGTTGATATTACAGTTGTCACTTTACGCATGTTCTGGAGGACAGGCTACAGATGAGATAGTATTGTGAAGATGCACATGTTCCATCTGAATACCTTGAAGCAGCACCCTACCAGCAACTTAAAAAGATAAAAGATTAAAACAGACTGGATGTGTTTGGCCAAGTGATATGAGGATTCCAAATGAGAAGGGCGAGTGGTTCAATCCCAGCTCAACTACCTACACACTTACACGAACACACACACACACACACACACACACACAAACACACACTTACCCTGCAGACAAAGCACTCCGGATGCCAGAGGGAGTTGAGGGCTGATATGTAGTTCTCCAGGATGGCATGAGCACAGGCACCACACTTGGGGGCAAACATGTTGAAGTAGTCCTTCTTGCAGAAGGCCTTCCCGTCCTTCTCATGAAAACCTGGGAGGGCCAGAGCAGCACCACACTGATTTCTGCTTCCAAACCAAAACTGGATGTTTCAAAATCAATGCAAACCTCATGTTTAGTTTTATTTTGACACATTTGTTCACACAAATCGTTTTAGTCAGTAGTCAGGAATGTGGTGTTGCACGGTCTATCCTGAAAGTGTTTTATCTAGTCAGAGTGTGGAGGGCATCTTACCATCTGGACCAAAGAATTCTCCACACTGAGCACAGAAGAAGTGGTCTGGGTGCCAGGTCTTGTCCAACGCAGTAACAACTTTCTGCAACAGAGAAAGGTGTTTATGAAAAAATGATGACTGATTCTGTATCAGGCAACACATTTCTTTATGATGGGATGAACTACCATGTAATTACATAGCAATACTTATAGTAACAATATTGTGCTTACATAGAAATGGCAATGCTAATTACAGCTGTTTTACAAGTTGTTACACAAGTGAAATTTGGCATGGAGGAGGTTAGGCTTTCAAGATGTATGTGAATGTTAACATTGATCCTGTTTTAATAATGAAACCTTCACCTGCCCCTGTACAACATCCACTTAGCCCTTACACCCCTCCCTCATACTGTGCCTTCTTAAGTCTGTTAGTTATACCGCACTCAATAATGATTAAATCGCAATGTCTATTGTGACCGCCCTCCCCACTGCTTGAGCTTGCGACTGCTACCCAGGACTGGTGGGCGTGGCTTAGGTCGCTCGTCAGGGCTAAATGGACACACCTGGGCACAGTGCGTCTCAGGCTTCAAGTTACCTGCTCCAGGAGTCTGTGGTCTCTGCCCTTCTGAGCTGACCCTGGGGGTCAGATGGCTGAGCGGTTAGGGAGTTGGGCTATTAATCAGAAGGTTGTTGGTTTGATTTTCGGCCGTGCCAAATTACGTTGTGTCCTTGGGCAAGGCACTTCACCCTACTTGCCTCGGGGGGAATGTCTCTGTACTTACTGTAAGTCGCTCTGGATAAGAGCGTCTGCTAAATGACTAAATGTAAATGAGCTGACCGTCTTACTGAAGCGGCCTTGTCTTTGCTTAACACTTTACAACACTCATGCTGCACATACACATCCATGCATGCTTACACACTGACACTCAATAACATTGGCTGTTACGTATTATGTTGGGTTAAACCCTATGTTTTGTAAATTAAATAACTTTTGTTAAAACCTTTAGTTGCGCCTATGTTTCCCTTTTGTTTGCAAACCTTGAGACAGTTTGTAACACTATGTACCTACAATGTTTTACTCTGGGTATTGCTGTGTAGTTACATAGCAGTTTATGCAACCTTAATGTAGCATGTTGCCCTGTATCTTAAATGTTGCGATGTTTGTTGGATGGCCTACTTCCTGCCAGCATAAATGGGCTAGCTTAATCACCCTATAAACTGTATAGTAATTAATCAACATAAAAAAATATTTAATTCACATTGTTTGGTTATGCCAGCCATCAAAATACAAATCAATGCAGCAACGTCCTTGTTTTCTATCTGTAAACACTAGAGGGCAGCACTTGGCTGGAGAGAAGCACAGTACTGGGACTGTTAACTCAGGTTTTCCAGGACTGATAATGTTGCTGAATAGCTTACGCAGTTAGCACAGATACTTGTTCTTAATTTAACATGTTTTCAAACTATGAGTTGGATTTCACAGCAGACATCAATGAATATTAAAGCAGATATTATTGGTGATATATTGAATGAAACAAAATGTAACAAAGAGAAGAGCTGAGAAAGAAGGGAGTGGACCAGTGAGATGGAACTTGTTTGGTTACAGTCAATCTAGTGTATATTTTATGGATACAGTGTGTGACTGTGTATAAAATACTAAGGTCTAGTGTGGGTCTGCATAGAGTGTGTGACTGTGTATAAAATACTAAGGTCTAGTGTGGGTCTGTATACAGTGTGTGACTGTGTATAAAATACTAAGGTCTAGTGTGGGTCTGTATACAGTGTGTGACTGTGTATAAAATACTAAGGTCTAGTGTGGGTCTGTAAAGAGTGTGTGACTGTGTATAAAATACTGACGTCTAGTATAGGTCCGTTACAGTAGTGGCAGCGCGGGGAGAACAGGTTGTGGTAGTCCTTCTCACAGTAAGGCTGGCCATCACGCTCAAAGAAGTTTCTGGAGCCGATCTCCTCCAGACAGTGTGTGCAGACGAAGTGCTCCGGGTGCCATGTGCGCCCCATGGCTGTCACCACCTGGGGACAGGAGGCACAAGAGGTTGTTTGCTGACCACACAATATACAGGATACATTAACTACCATGTAACTACATATTAATACCCATAGTAACAACATTGCAGTCCCATGTTATTACACAAGTGAAACTTGGTAAGGGGGAGGTTGGGCTTCCAGGGGTAAGTGGATGTAAATGTTGATGTCGTTGCATCTTCTTGTATAGCCATTTCACTGGAGTTACATGGTAGGTAGTCCAGAAATGTAAAGGGCTGATATACTGTAGAAGCAGACAAGGTACCATAGAAGGTGTAAAGGCTTCAAGTCATCTGTTGGTACTAGAGTTGCATCCTCACTCTGGCTTCAATCCTTTCTCAAAATAGGGTTATTTATTGATAAATAATATATTAATATAGCGGTTACTGAAATGCAAGAATGCAGATGGTGTATTCTACAGAACCTCTCAAGGTGCTACTGAAGATGGGGCACCTGCAGCTCTGGAAGTTGATAGAACGACTGGGATTGGTACAGGGGAAGAGCATGGACTCTTCTTGACTGAACCTCACAAATCAGTGAAGATCACATTATTAATTCTACAGACTGTCAATGACTCGGGACACAATCTATCTAATGCACCCATGCATCCAGTTGATATCAACTGGTCAGTACATTCAGAGGAAACCTCAAAGAGATGTGGTATGGTTTAGTGGGTCAGCTGTTGTCTGTGTTGAATGCATAGTTATGTACTCCAGATGTAATGAGATTAGAGGGAGTCAGGTGGCTGAGCTGTGAGGGAATCGGGCTAGTAATCCGAAGGTTGCCAGTTCGATTCCCGGTCATGCTAACTGACGTTGTGTCCTTGGGCAAGGCACTTCACCCTACTTGCCTCGGGGGAATGTCCCTGTACTTACTGTAAGTCGCTCTGGATAAGAGCGTCTGCTAAATGACTAAATGTAAATGTAATGATGTTAGTGGTTTTCCTCCACTGTTTGATCACCTGTCCAACAATGGGCTTCTTGCAGGCCCCACACAGGCCTTTGGCCACGGTCTGAACCCCCAGGCGGTTGAGGTCTGACTGCAGGCTGCCCAGCATGTTGTCCAGCTTGTTGTTCTGCTTGGGGTGGGCTTTAGGAGACTCTTTCTCTTGTGCCATGATCTTGGAAAAATGAAACAATCCACAGTAGGTCAACAAGTCCAAAATATCTTTGACATGACACACACAGGGTGCACAAACGAATACAGAGGCTATGTTGCCAGAAGGTTAAGCTGACCATTAAATGTAGCTTCTTAACTTGCAGGAGAACATTCTGACCATTGTTGGGTCTGCAATACATTCATATGTCTAACTCTTACCTTCCACAAGGGTATCTGTGTAACTAAGAACAGAATCTAAAGTAGTTTACTAAGTTTGGGAGAGAAAAAAAATGTAATTACATCGTTAATTAGTGTTACTGCTGATTACATGTGAACTCCTGTCTCTGCAGACAGAGCAGTAATTTTACTTGGAGCTCTTTCCCCAGGGGCAGACGTGGCACAGAAACAGCTCCTCTCATGAGCCACAACGAAGGAGCTCATGGAACGCAGTGACTAGAATGAACATGTTTTGAGTCATCCCAGATTATTAAAAACATTCAGTAAAGATAAACCATGTGGTTATCAACAACTCTCTGAGACCAAACACTGATGCATGTGTTTACTCATTTGCCTGTGTTTGTTAAACTACGGGGGCATAACACTTCTCAAATGATGAGGTCATTGGAGCTCCCTGACCCAGTCACATACCAGAGGGGAAAAATAGCCTCTGTGTGGAACATGGATCCTTTGACATACACACGCATACAGTATAAACCTGCACACACACGCACACACACACACCCATATGAATGCTTTAATGAAAACATTCACACACAGTAATAACTCATGCCAGTCAAAGAAAAATATGGTGAAATACTGACCTTTCACTTAGAAAGGTCAGATTTGTTTTTATACAGGCCTCCCTAGCTGTTTATACCAAGCAAGACCTGTTTTGTTTTTTGCTTTACTTGCCACATTTCCTTTGGCCTGATAAGTAGAGTAGAATACCAAAACTAGGGAAGGGGGACTAGTGTCTCCTGACAAAACAGTGGCATTTTTTATTGTGGGGGCTAAACATAAATAATTCATTGTGGGATCCTGTTACACCTTATAAGACACAGACCTTGGCACCAACAGCCTTCATTCAAAAAAAAACCTTGTCATTTTGACAGAACAGATTTTACACAAAGCTTTAAAGAGCTCCCAGTCTGCAGATCCTGCTGTCCTGTAGCATGACCAGAGACCATGGCCTAAGATAGACCTGCCTACAGCACTGCCTACACTGGATCTGGATCCAGGTCTCACATCATATACGTATGTACCAAATAAAAACGTAAAATTCTGCTTTTAAACAAGACATAAAATGAGCCAGGAAATGAAAAGAAGTTTAGCAATAGAGAGAGAGTGAGTGAGTGAGTGAGTGAGTGAGTGAGTGAGTAAGAGATATAGAGAGGAAGGGAGAAATTGACAAAAAGGAAGACAGATGAGTAGGGAGAGATCGACAGACATTATCCATGCCTGCATCGGAGGGAAGATGGGGTCATACTCTGTCTGACATCCCACAGATACATAAACCTTGGGGGGTGGGGGTGGAGTGACAGGGGGTGGGGGGCTGGGAGAGGATGGAGGCAGAGCCTGAACGGGGGGAGGGCTTGGCTCCCTGGGGGGCGGGGAGGGCTCTCGAGGGTGCGGGGTGGGAGTAGGGGTGGGGCGTGGCAGCTCCACAGGAGGTGGGGTGGGGGTGGGTGGGGGCAGAGGAGTCGGGGGGGGCAGGGGCAACTGTTTGGGGGCCGGTGGGGGCTGCTGCGTGGGGAGGACTTTTCTGGAGGGGACAGGCGAGGTGGGAGGAATGATGATCTGAGGAGTGAAGAACAAAAAGTACAAAAGAAGAGAGAAACATGAAGGAAGAATTAGACTGAAGAGAAAGAAACACTTAGAAAGTGCACTACCAATTCACATGTCTCAGCTGTTGCCACTAAACACAATGATAAATAAATAGTTACATAAATAGTTTATGTAAAAAAACCTTTTCCTCAAATCAATGTTTAATGTGGATTACACACGGGCTATACTCACAATCGAACATAAAAATAATCAGCATTTATAAATAATTGGAAGCCTTTATCAGTTTCTGGTTCTAGAACATATTCCAGTAAGTCCAGTAGACTGTATTGAAACACCCCAGTAATTCCAGTAGACTATATTAAAACACTGCTGCCAAAGCCTCACATCCTTCTACCTTATCCACGGCTGGTAAGGCACCCTCTTCCCGAGTACGCTGGGGATTGGACATGACGACGACTCCCTCTGTGAGCCAATCATCTGGCTGCTTACGTCGGCGTTCTGTGTGCCCGATCCCAAGCTTTCCCTGCAGCTCCTCAATGAGTCTGTCCTGAGAGCTGTTGTTGTGGAAGATGACAGGTCCCAGCTTGAGGCGTAGCTGTCCGTCCCGGAACATGGGATGAACGTTGGGAGTCTCTTTAGTGCGCCGGATAACCGATTTGAGCTACAGAGCAGAGGCCACAGGTGAGAGGGGCAGAAAGGCCACATGATGTTACGTCTTGCTCTAAAAGTGCGTTTGACTGGGAAGCGGAATCCTTTAGGCCGCAGTGCAGGCTCTTTGACAAAGGAAAACAGCAGTCATTCAACTCAGGTCATTCCATTCTCTAGCAATCCATTTGGGATCTAACCTGCTGGGTTGCTGTGGATGTACTGGTACCTCTGGAACTCTCACTCCTAGATGTCATCCATCACAGAAAGCAGGGCAAGCCAAGATGTTGTGTCTGTTGTTCTTATGAGTCACTGCTTTTCTCTGGATTTAAAGAGCATGCATCAGATTTACTGCCTGCAGCCGAACAAACATAGTTCCAAAACTTGTCTCACCTTGTCAAGAATTAATTTGAAAAAAATAGTTTGGGATGACAATTAGGATCACGCTGCTGGAATTGTGAAATAGGCAAGCCAGGGCCAGAAGATGATTCACCAAACTATGCACACACTTCCAGGAGCAAGTGAGGGCACCCACATGCATTCAACATCCAACTAATTAAAATGCCAATCCAATGTTGGTCCCAATAACGGTCCTCAAAGCCATTTCTATGTTGCCCCCAACGTGCAACAGAACTTCATGCATCACACCTCAAACAGAAACATGGCTGCATGATCAAGATGCTTTGAAGATTGTGTTTTACACGAGTACCCATTTGACATGTTGTTCTCTCAAAATAAGAGCCAATGAACTCTCTGTTAAACTAAACTCTGTTAATGCTTTACTTTGATCGTGGAGTAAAGACTGAATTTGAGTAAGGTTTGGTGCTTCAACATGGCTTTATAAAGGGAACATCCATATTGTGGCTTGAAGCCGTCCAACTATCGTGCTAGCTTATTTCGAGAGAGCATGAGCGAGAGAGACAGGAGCCACATCCTACTTGTCCTGATGTTGACAACCTCTCCACAGCGGAGGGCTGTAGGAGGGGCACATCCAGAGTGCCATCAGGGGTCCCAGGGCAGGTACAGGGGGTGGCCAAGGAGTCATCCATCCAGCTTGCCTCTGTGAGGGGGGTCAAAGTTCCCTCTCGTCCAGACAGGGGTGTGCTTTGGCCAGGGTAAATCCCTTCTTCTTCCTCCCTCCAAGTCCTCTGCTCCTCTCCTGACATGGCATGTCCTCTGTTCAAGACAGGGGAGGGTGCAAGCTCATCTTTATCAGGCTTCTGCTTCTCCTTTGCACGCTCCCCCAATCCCTCTGGTTTTGTGGTGTGGAGGGCCAGTAGTTTATCAAGGGCATCCTCCAATAAAGGCTCACAGCATGGTAGAGTTATCCCTAGGTCTTGAACTGAGTGATGCTCTGAAACATCTGTATATGCTACTGAAGATGGGGCACCTGCAGCTCTGGAAGCTGATAGAACAATTGGTATTGGCACAGGGGAGGAGCATGGACTCTTCTTGGATGCAATTGAGACTGGACTGGGTTTCGTAGTAACTGTTACAGGACTATGGCTCTTAGCAACTAAAATTGGACTACGGGCAACTGGACTGGGGGTCTTGGTGACTGGTACAGGACTGGGGGTCTTGGTGACTGGTACTGGACTGGAGGTCTTGTGGTCTGCTACTGGACTGGGAGTCTTGGTGACTGGTACAGGACTGGGAGTCTTGGTGACTGGTACAGGACTGGGGGTTTTGGCGACTGGTACAGGACTGGGGGCCTTGGTGACTGGTACAAGGTAGCAAGTTTTGTGGTCTGCTAGTGGACTAGGGTCTTCAGAGGCTACCTGTAGCCCCTGTGCTTCCAGTGTGACAGGTCCTGAGGTGCTGGAAAGCACAGTGAGTGTTTCTGTATGAGAGGTCAGCACAGTTACGCTGCTCACACCAGACTCTGTACTCTTTCCCGTTATCTTCGTGTGGATCTGGGAAGACAGAATGCTCCTGGATGATGCCGTCAGAGGTTCTGAGGTTGAGACAGATGAATGAGAGGAGCAGGCCTCTTCATCTATGTGTAGTTTTAGAGGGAGAGAGGCACTGGGAGAGGTGGTGATGACAGAGGGCAGGGGTAAATCAAGGGATGGGGCGCAGGCTCCTGGGACTGCAGGTGAATCGTTCAACAAGAGGGGCTCTGGGACTGGATCAGGCTGGGCTTCCATACTGATAGACAACTGAGACCCTGACTGGATGACAGACATCGCATAAACAGAAAACAAGTACGGAAAAACAGTAAGGAGAAGGAGATGAAAAAAAGGGGGCTAGAAAAGGGAAGTTGACAAATTGGCAGAACATTATAACAAGAATAGAATAATAGACAATTATGTCCTAAATGAAGCATAAAAAGCAATACCAGCACAATAAAGAAAACGAGGGGTTATAAAGTACCCGGGCCTCATCACTCGTCTTATAAGAAGCTGTCTCTGAAACACTCACGTTGCTCTGGACCTTAAAGTCAGACAGCGAGGCCATGAGCTCGTCGAGTTCCCGTGTGGCAGATGAGGCGGACATCCGTGCCTGATGCTGCCCTGACGTCTCATGTTCATCCATCAGCGGCTCTGACACCACTAAAGCTGTGGGCCTGGGGAGAGAACGTGACTCGTTAAGGATCACAGCTATTCCTCATCCAGAACATTTCTTTAGCCCTTGATATTAGGGGTGGGAATCACCAGGTACCTTACGATTTGATTACGATTCAGAGGGCTACGATTTGATTATGAAACGATTACTGATACATCAACAACAACAAAAATCAATACATGATTTATCTTTCTCATTGTGTGACTAATTTGACCTCCTCCAACTCCGGGTGAAAATGTGAAATATGGTTTGTCATATTTTTTGAGTTCCCCAAATGTTTTATTTTGTGTGCTGGACACAACTTGCCTACAGTGTGGCTCTTGTCCCTTCAAAAAAGACTAAATGCTTTAATATGCTAGCTTTTAAGCAAAGAGGAGCCGGCGAGTGAACCAGACGAATTCAAGCAATACAACTACTCTCTAGTTCAATATGGACCTGGAAATGTTTCTCATAAATAATTAAATAATAATAATTAAAAATTAAATACTGATGAAGCAACTGTTATTTTAAATGATCACATACTGCGCTGGCTCAGTGCACCTGGGAAAGTCCCAGACAGCGCTCCATACTACCATGTGTTGTCCAATCACGTGCGCTATTTAAATCACTTCACGAAACTTAGACAATAAAAGTGAAAGTTTACAATGCATGTTAGGAGAGAGACTGCAAGAGAAGCAAAAGCTGAAGCGAGAGAAGTTGTAGTATGGCGCGCAAAAGTTAGGAAAGTCGATGCAGAAAATCTAACTTTCAAAGAGGAGTCGAAAGACAAATATGCCTTTATCCTTCCCGCAGTGAGTGTCAGTACTTTGTTTATTAGCTATAGGGTATAGGCGGAGCGGGGAGGGGGGGGAGGGTGTTGGCTTCTGGGGCTTGAGCCCTGAATGTTTTCTCAAAAGCCCTGAATCTTGTAGGTACAAATTTGAGTTGTCATTTTTGGTGTGCGCTCACCCTTGCGGTCACTGTAATTTTTGTATTCCCATAATTCCCAGCATTACAAAAAAAAGTTTTTTGGAAATATAATTCACAACTTACAAAACAAAGTAAGTTGTTGTGAATGTCTGTTGCAAAAGTAGGTCTGGTTGATAGCTGCATCAAAATCAGCAAGCTATCCACAATATCCAATCAACAACCTGGACTCAAACTTACTCACTCGCCTCTGTCGGGATTTAATTTTAACGTTATTCACTCATGAGCGGTTCATCAAGGACAGTCAGAATTTAGATTACAGTAGCAGCAAGTAAGATTAAATTAATTGAATTATGGGGAATCAAATATGTTGACTGTTATTTTTCTGTACTCACAAAGATATTTATATACAGTAGACATATATATATATATGTCAAACGATTAAAATATTTAATCGCGATTAATCGCATTAATGTCATAGTTAACTCGCAATTAATCGCACATTTTTATCTATTCTAAATGTCCCTTGATTTCTTTTTGTCCCATAATTTTTTCTAATTTTAATGGTCTTATCAACATGGAAAAGTGGATTGGCTTGCTTAGTGCAAATGTTTTTTTAAATTGAAAACAACATTGCAATCGCCTGGCTTTGAGGGAGGGGGTGTGTGCTTGGCCAGCTGTGTGCTTGGCCATCAAGTGGTATTTCAGACTGGATGTGCTGCGATGATAGCTCAGTACACAACGACAAAACACACAGATCACTTTGGTCTTGTCAATGGAACCATTTGGCAACTTACTAAAAGTAAACTTAACTTACTAAAAGTAAACTTTCCATTCAGAATCTTATTGGCATCCATTTCGGCGTCTCGCGCTCGCCATCCACTCAAAAACTACTCTTTAGCCGGCTGGCAAGCCCAAACAAGTGTGTGCGGCTTGCCTGTTGTTTTGTTTCCAGTCTAGCTAGATCCGGTGTGGTGTTGTAGTTCTTCTAACGTCACTAGTTGTTGCAACAGAATGTGAAAAAAACAAAAAAAAGTTTGCTAGGCCAAAAATAACGTTAATCTCGCAATAAATAAACTGACGCCGTAAAAATGGGTTTGCGTTAACACCATTAATAACGCGTTTAACTGACAGCACTATATGATAATAGTTTACGTTAAATGCCTAACTAAGTGTAAACTGTAGCTGGTGCTTTAATAAGAGCTAGTTAGCTAACCATTGCAACGGTGGCTACGTTTGAGCCATGATCAGGCTCACTCCTTGCCTGGCTCTGCCCTCCTACGTACTTCCGCTCAATTTTGATTTTGCTTCTGTACTAGGTCTGGCCATGAGGTACGTAAGTCAGATGTCTCCGGTTAATTTTCTACCGGCCAATCAGCGAAAAGAGGGAGTGGCAGTCGTGCGCTAGTTTGTGTTGTAGTTCCGTAATGGCGGCGGAGAAAGATGCGAGCGAAGCCATTCGGTCCGTTGTGGCAACGCTGCCGAATATCCATAAGCTAAAGCCAGAGCAAGAACATGTTTTGCTGAGTTTTGTTGGTGGTCATGATGTTGTGGCCCTCCTCCCCACGGGGTTCTGGAACAGTTTGATTTTCCAGCTATGGCAGCTAGCTCTGTTACAGTAGTGGTGAAGGAATTGGCTAAGGCGAACGCTAGCAATTGGTTATGGCAGATCCAATAGTGGCTCTGGGCAGATCCAATAGTGGCTCTGGGCAGATCCAATAGTTAAACTCTGTTGAATAACTTCAACAGAGTACCCGCCTACAAGGAAGTCAACGCTTGTCAATGGAGCGAGGCCAGACTCTCTGTACAAATGAAATGTACGAGAGTCTGGTTAGGACCAGGCTAGCTCACTCCTCCACTGAATTCACTATCTGCACACATTACTTCCGCGTATTGCATAAACCAGGTCAACAACTTCTGGTTGCTAGCAGTTACGATGCTGCCCTTCAAGCAGGAGGAAAAGGGGTTCAAATTGTAGCCAACGTTTCACGCTACATCGACAAGTACGAAGGTAAGGTTTATCTTAACTCACACAGTAAGGGTATCAAACGAATTTGATCAGTAACATTAGTAGGATAGCTAGTTAACAATTTTTCCCGACATTATATGGTACTCAATTATCTGATCGTCAGATAAATAATTTTTCTGTATGGATCATGTAGTCTTTGTCAGTTTCTAACTAAAATATGGAAACGGGACTGATCTCCAATCTGTGAGGGCAAGCTGTTATAGTTGATGAAAAAAAGCGAGAAGCCACACAATCTGAGTGTAGGGTTGAGACAGAAACAGCTATGGGTTAACAACCTGTTCTGGCACGTACAACATTTTTACATGCAATTAAAATGACAAGAATATAGTTCTCTGTAATTATTGAGTTTTCTGCATCAATCTATAATTGTTAAAGAGTGAATAGTGATGCATCAAATAATAACTTCTCCCCCCCACCCCAACATAATATAGGCAAACCCAATGTGACAACGCTTTACATTAAAGTTACAGTAAAAACATTGTAGGTACATAGGAATGGCTATGTAATTAAATTGTGTAAAGTGTTGTCTCGGTTAAGTGCAAGACGGCACATTATGGGGGAGGGATGTAAGGGGTAAGTGAATGTTGTAAAGGGGCAGTTGAAGGTTGTGCTACCAAAACAAGATCAATGTTAACATCCACTCACCCCTGGAAGCCCAACCTCCCCCATTCTACGTGTAATAACTAGTTGCTGAATGCTAATGCTGAATGTTGATAAACCAGGAAAGCTCTAGCCCAGATATTTGGCTTCAAACATTTTAGACTTTTTCAGGTTTTAAGAGAGGTGTGATTGTTTTTTGTTAATCATTAGATCAAAATCCCAGGATCCTGCTTTCTTGATTTATCCCAGATGTGTGTTTTAACACCCAGTATCTTTGTTCTGACTACATTGCACTGTACCTGGCCCGATTATGGTTCAAGTTATGTGTTAACTTGTTGATGCAAATCGCATCTTCCGAAAACAGCCTGAAAGATGTATTCACGGTTTACCAGGGCAAACCAATGACTGCAAAAAGAAAATGAAAACTGTAATAAAACGGAAGAAAATATTTCGGCTCTAGCGGACAATACGGAATGACGACAAGAGCCCCTTTTCATTGGAGCGCGTCACAAATGCTTATGTGCACACAATTATATTTGGTTAAAACATTAACTTACTTAGTGGACACAGAACATTCTAGTTCATCTAGGAGGCTGTCCACACTGGGGCGCACATCCTGAACCACCTTGACAGGTCCACTTCTCTTGGGCTTCTCTATTGTGGGGTGAGGCACCTTTTCTGGAGGTGAAACCCCGTTCCTCTGCACATAGCTGGTGGTGCTGCTGGAGGGCAGGGGTGGAGCAGTCTCCTCTACAACAACAGGGAAATACAATATTTCCAAAATATACCAATGCAAAACACAACCAAAACAGGGGAGGGATGACTGTGTCTGGTGCTGTATGGTGGGGGACTGTCTGAGACCATGAACAATGTTAATGGGAAAAATAGATGGCTGCTGTTGAGCTACTTTACAGTAGGCTGTCACAAACGTAAATTACTGCCTTTTTGATAAACAATTTAGAAATGCAATATTGACCACCTCCAGGCATTTTCAGTAACTTGGTATATTTTCTTAAATACACACAGCCCAAACAGCTGCTATCCACATTATTGGAATGATCCATCTTGTCAGGCATGCAT
This sequence comes from Osmerus mordax, assembly GCF_038355195.1. Lineage (NCBI taxonomy): Eukaryota > Metazoa > Chordata > Actinopteri > Osmeriformes > Osmeridae > Osmerus > Osmerus mordax. Next base: position 2,323,416 of record NC_090050.1, on the reverse strand, counting down.
GACTATGTGGGGCGGGAAGGAGAGAGGCAAATGGGACTTGCAGAGTCAAAGTGAGGGGACACATTTCCTGGTCCCTAATTAGGGTGCTGTCAGAGGTATTAAGAGCTAGTGATGTGCTGTACCTTCTGTGGGGAAGGAAGGAGAGACATGCTGGACAGCATTGAGCTCCAGAAGCAGGCGGTCCAGTTCAGACAGGTTGTTGCCCAAGGAGGAGCTCATGTCTGAAGCCATTACGTTGGTGCTCTTCGGCTTGTTTAGGAAACTGCCAGAAGGATAACAATGTTTGTGGCGAGCTAAAGATATGGATCGCTATGCATTTGTCAAGAAGATTTGAGTGTTTTACATTTACAAATTTACAGACCCAAACAAAGATTACTGACATTGAGATCTAACAACTTTGTCCGTCATTTAATATCGACTGAAGCTGTCATTGAAGTTTTTTTAAATGAGGAAAATGTGATCCTGATTGTTGTGTGCTATTTTTATAACTGTGTCAGAAATCAAAATAATTAGAGATTTGGGGATTTTAGGACAGAAAAAAACAAATAAATAAATGCAGGGATCAATATTAGGAACAAGGCAATACCTGTAGATGTGATCCTCTTCACTCTGCTGGGGAGGGGGGCTGCTGGATAAGGCACTTTTCTGGGCAAAGTTAAAGGACAGCGCAGTAGAAACAAACTGTCATTTCTATGTGTGGGACATGAGTACTGAAGAAGTTGTGATAGAACAAGATGGACAAATGCCTGCTGTTGTTCGGTGGAATGGAATGTTATGATTTTATCTATTGCAAACTGCAATATCCTTTATTGGTTGTTAAAAAGTCAAAGACGCAAAGACAATGCAATCAGCAAATAATATCAATTAAAACGTCTATTGAATCATCTGATCAACAATATAAAAAGGTAGTACATTTATGTTTTTATGCCTATGAGAATCATGCAGCAGATACTGAGTATCTGAAGACCCTGTCACCACTTGCTAAGGATGCTTAATTTATCCACAGCGACAAATACAATTAGGTAATTTCACAAAGAGGGGCATCCGATGCTACACCAGCTCTGTATTTACTCTGAAACAGATATCAAGATCCAACATAGACAAACTACACCCTGCACACTCAAGTGAGATATTGCCAGTTATGCAGCAACATGGAAACATGTTCGAACTACAAAAAACTTTTCACTTGACTCATCAGATGGAGAACTGAGCCTGTGGCTCCTGCTATGACACATCACATATGACACATCACATATGACACATCTATCACATTTGACTCTGAACTTCCCAGAGACGTTGAGGACAGATAAACATCCCCTGTGCCTGTGTGATGGTTGAGTAACTCCAAAACTCTGGAAAACCTCCAATAAGGAGACATTGCTTCACTTCTTTGGGATTTATTGTAAGATGAGCCAACTCAAATACATGCACTGTTGTGTGTTTATTTCTGGGGCGGTGTTTTGAATACCAGTTAATCCAATGTTGAAAATAGAGCGATATGTTTAAGTTCATCAGTTTTTGACAAAATGTGGATGTAGGCCTGTTTTTTTGTCTTGAGGGGAATGGTTCCCCCATTTACAATGTTGTAAATGTGTATGGTGGTGTGTACGGGTGCATACATGGTGCCGGTACCTGTGAGGAGCAGTGAAGTGAGTCCAAGACCGCTCCGTTCAGGCTCTCGTCTGAGAGAGACACTGCAGGGGGAGGGGAGAGGAGCACCTGGGGGGCGTGTCCTCCTGTGGGGTAGGAGTAGGGGGTCTCGTCTGGGAGAAATACGGGCCGCTTGGAGATGTGGGAGGTGGTAGACTCCAAATCTGCCAGCAAAGCATCTACACACACACAGGACACAGAATACCAAAGTGAACCTTAACCGTAGCCACATAATAGCATAATCAATCCACTTCATCGTGATCCAAACAGAACTTAACACTAGCAAGACAATTCTAAAGCTTTTACTTTAAATGACAGTTTGAAGTTGAAAAGGTTGAAAGTTTATTCCATAGGTTGTCATGGGGTATTCTAGAAAGGCAAGTGTTGTGTTAAATCCTGGTAAATTATTTGCAGAAAGCAGGTGTGGCGATTTCCTGGTTTGCAGATGGTAACAGGTTCAGGAGCAGAGTTGAGTCATGCATTGTCATCGCCACTCCTACGGTCACTTATTAACATTGTACTGCTCTGAATTTGAAACTCGCCTATGTAAATTGTCAGAAAGTGATATGCAAGCATAAAAGGTGTCACCTTTCCGCTTAGCGACCGCCTGCTCAATTAAGCCTGTTTCAGTTTACTGCCCAAGCCAACAAAGCCATGCACAGGATACGTACTGAAATGTAGCAAACTACCCTCTGATCCGGCACCTTGCCCTGATATCGACCTGCTTCATTAAGTCTTTCCTATGGCGCTCTGGAGCTACCGTTTAAGGTTACACCCATTAAAAGCCTCATAAAAGCCATGTTAAATTTCTACCAAACTGCAAACTTGTTAAGCATTAACCTAAATCAGGAGACATGATACAGTTATACAGTACACTGTACAACACTAATACAGATATTAAATAGCTATCAATCTAAACAACTTTTAGCATTAGACTTGGTAGACAGTCACCTCTGTCTCAATAAAAATTTAAAGCCAACTGCAAACTGCTAAAACACGAAGAAAATCCGACAGAGGCAATGAAACTACCGGTATCCAGATCCTCCCATTCCAGGAAAGAGACAGGGTGTGAAACCTACCTGGGACGAGAGAGAGACAGAAGGAGACTACTAGAGAGAGAGGACAGCAGGGGAAGAGAGACACCCAAATAGACCAGCCAGACTGGAACCGCTCGCCTGAACTGTCCCAGCAGCAGAGGGTAACAAGAAACTGAGAACGGAGGGGTTAGGACGGAAGGGTCATCTTCGTGACGACTGCTAAAGTTTACCCCCCCAAAAAACACACACACACACCCTACACCTGATATGCAGTTTCAGTCCTGTGGTGTCTACTCACGCAAACGACAGATGAGGAGAAAAAAAGTCTAAGTGAGTGTTGGTATTCAGAGCTCGAAGTCTCCTGCAGGAAGCCACAGGTTGCGAAAGAGTGGGGAAGAAAACGAGCACTTATCAGAGGGGTGTGAGAGCAGCATTCAGAAAAGGCGTGATTAGTCTGTCTGTTTGTGTGCTGGCTTCAGCCATGATCAAATCCAACCATTTTGTTGCATAGTCTCTAGTCTCTGTGGTGGTATAGTATTATACAGTATATAATTTTTGTGGATATGTTAGAATTTATATTTAACTCATCATAAACATGATTTTATACCACTGTTATTTAATACAACACTGTTATAATGCTTGGACAACACTGCGTGGAGAACTGGGCAACCTGTTGTTTAGCAGGAGTTGGTGCTAGCATCGTTAGCATGCTTAGACACATTCCACTGGGCTTGGTTATGGATACAGTATAGCTAGTTTACCCAACCACATCCAGGGCTCTCTCATTTGGTCTCTCTCCTTTTCCAGTACAGATGGTATGTTACTGTCTCGGAGACAGGTGTAATTCTGTGGTGTGACCCACTCTTCACTGATTCATTTGTGCACTTGTAATAGGCTGATTATGTTTTTGTTTATATTTACTTTTCAAGCAGCTTTAGGCAAAGCTGAACTTACATTGTGTATCAAAGTCAAACAAGCTCAGACTCAGCCAAACCCACCCTGATTCATTTGGCTAGGATGTAGTGTATGCTTAAGAGCTGAATGAACACACCCTGATTCATTTGGCTAGGATGTAGTGTATGCTTAAGAGCTGAATGAACACACCATAAGGCATGGGTGTGGACTGTATGGACAGTTTCTATACCTACAGGCTACTGTAGGCTAAATATGCTGTATGGATTTCACAACAGACGATCAACAGTCAATTGTGTTGTTCAGACTGTTGTCTTGAACTACACAGAATGCAATTGAAACCACACACTAATCGAGTAAATTGTAACCTGTTGTCTTATTTCCTTGAAAGTATTGTTCACAACTTTGAAATTAATGTTTGAACATGAACTAAAACAAACCTGAAAACAATTACAACCATTACCACATGCTGTAGATAAATAATCATAGTTCCGAACTACTGTAGCTGTAAGGTAGGCTAACTGAGTGCAATGATGGACTTTATATAAGCCAAGCCATCAAACTCACTAATAATACAAATTGTTCTCTTGAGAAATGTGTCTGACATGATCTTCCAGCAAACAGCAGGAGGGGAGAGACTTGAGACTGGGGGGTGGTGCAGACCTCCCAGCTAAAATAAGAAACCTAAAGCCCTAAATCTAACACACACTCCCCCTCCACCCATCTATCCTGCACAGCTTAATGTGTTTGTGTCATGTTCACCACCAAACTGCAGGATCAGCGACCATAAAAGTTCTAGTTGCTCTCATGCTCATGTCACAAAACACCTGAGACAACATCTAGGAAACTTATGGAAAGATATGTAATATCCAAATACATTGTTTAAGTCGTTTTCAAATGATAGTGTAAGTGTGAAAACTAGAAGATGTAAATGACTGAGATATTAAGGGAGCGAGCAAGAGAGAGAGCTCAGGGAATGAGAGACAGCCATAACGTATAGTAACTGTAGGTAAATCCTGCTTGGTTGCAAAAACATGGTTGGTATTATTGAGGAGACTCTCTTCCTTTTCTAATGATGCTGCTGTCAGCCACAAAGACTTCATGACCAAGATGAGATTCAGATGGAGAGACAGACACAGGGACAGTTTTGGGTAGTAGGGTCGTCAAAAGGAAATAGATAAATTACACATTGTTTTCAAACCCCTTACCTTTTCCACATGTCGTTGCATTGTAGACTTTGCGGTTTAAATTCTAATTATTAAATAGTTTTGCATCAATTTAGACACAATGTCTCATTCTGATGAATTGAAAACAGTGTTTTGACACAGTGAAGCTTGTTTAAAAAAACTGAAATATTTAGCCAAACTTACATAGCACTTCACAATGATGTAATGTGACACTGTGCTTCTCAGAGAACCACTATTTTGAATTAATTTTATAATGTTTATTAGTTCCACAGTTTTTGTGAACATTGTATAACCTTAGGTGTTTTCATCCTTTTAAGATAAATTGTTTATTATTATTATTTTGGGGCATGGTATGCAGACTGATGTCAAACATTGGTATACATTTGAGTCTATAACATAACAAAATGTCTGACACAACAAAGAAGTCTGAAGGCACTAAATACTGTAGAGTCCATGTTGTTCTGAGAAGAGGAGCAGAGAGCAGGGAGCCGCTGGTAGCGTCAGGATTGGGTCACTATGAGTGTGACAGAGAAGGGGGGGTGGAGGCGTTGAATAGGACGCCCAATTCTGATCCCTATGGGGACTGATCACTGTATCCTGTTTTTCAGGATGGACATCGTTTGATTGACATTGATTAGTAAGAAATATACACTTGCAGGACACGCCACAGAGAACATGAATTAATTAGAGAAGGGATTTATCCAGAGAGGGTATAAATGAAAATGTGTTTAATAACTGCATGTCCCTTCAATCCTCTCTTGTAAGCCCTTTTGTCTTCATCCCTTCATCGTCTTATCTGATGGGCAGAAAGATTAGCTAAATTCCTGACATGCCTGCGCCTGCCCACTTCCAAAACATCACCGAAAAGGAACAAGTGAAGAAGACAAAGATAGGGGGAAGAGACAATGACAGATAAAGGGAGGGAAGAGAGGTTAAACAAGATGGATACTTACAATGTATAAACAGCAGGGTGAAAATAAAGTGTAGGAGAAGCAAGGACTGGCTTTACTAAGACAAAAAAGCCATGAAAATAATACAATAGACACACCCATTGAGTCAGTGGTGAGCAGCAGATGGTTTGTGTAGGGTTTTTTCTAAATGATGAATTGTAAGTGCATCAGTGGTTACAGCTGTTCACTTACAGCATTCACAGATGCCTCATCACCACTACAAACCAGTAGCACAGTGTCACACAACCCCCACAAAACTTACTTTATACAGCTGAAGGTAAGGTAGAATGGGTTGGCAAAAGTGTAAGATCATTCTATGACATTTCTTGAAAAAAATACCTTTTAAGCACTTTTCTGGACTTAAGGCAAAGTAAAACAACCTTATGTGACCTCATGATATGATCAGAATATTCTGGAATCTGTTCCACCAATGACACAAGAAAACTCTTTCTATCTTTTCCATGCAAATGATCACACCTCAGCCACCTCCTCTTGAAGCAAGGTTTGAAGCTTACATCTTCTCACACATCTTTCACCTAACCCTTTTGCACCAGCGATTTCCTAGTATTACAATTCACTTGACAGTTCTTGAGATACTCCAAGTTGAAGTTTCTTATCATTGGTAAATGACAGCATTTTCTCAGAAAATATTTAAATGCATCTTACTTGAACTGCTAGCCTACCTCTTCCAATTTAACAATGTCTTTATATGCACCTCTTTGAAAGTACTGTAAATAAGTATTTTACCTCTGTAAAATAGATGGGTTCCCTCCCACAAATTGCATGTTTACAGCTATCAGCTTGAGGCAAACTGAGCACATGCATGCATGATGCAACTAGCTGCTTATCTAGATTCAAGTTCACTGTTTATCTTTCCACCACAAGCACAATGAGATACCTTAAATATATGAATATAACCTATCATATTGTACATAACTTGAGGAGATCTGGATATACTCACTATTAATGCAAATTTGGCAAAAGCAAACTGTTACAGACACATTTTTAAAGTAGACTATTATAAAATCTCTGGCCAGGCCAGTATCAGAATTAATCTGATTAGAGTCTACTAGTCTACTAGAGCAGTGCTCCTTTGAAAGAAAAAGTATGATCTGTAAAAAGGGGTGGGTCTCCTCTCCGAGTGTATCCTGCCACACGAAAGGACACCATATTGAAGTGATCTATGGCTCTATCACGTTAGCGCAGTTCAACATGGCACCGAAAATGTTGAATCGTATATTTCTTGCGAACCGCTCATTCAAACAACTTCACACTTGCATTGCACATCCTTGGATCCTGAGCAATACACTTGCCGAATTTAAACTTAATACAACGCCCGGTTCTTGAGATAATCAAGCCACAGACCGACACACACACACACACACAGATATATTCCTGCCTTTACAGTAAGGCTAGTACTTCCATTGTAATTGTATAGCCTAACTACCGCTAATTGTATAATGAAACCGTGTCCATTCCCTTATTTTGTTGTCTTATTGTTTTGGACAAAACCTTCTTAAATCTAGAGATTGAATGTCATTTGTCTTGAGCTCCACAGACAGCATCTGTTACAACCAAATATGACCCTCATCAAACACCAATCCACCGTAAAAATAACTCAACAACACCCATGCTTGGAATGGCCAACAAACTCAATAAATTATAATCCATCCTCCAACACACTAGGCCTTATAATAATACACCAAATCTCCATGTCATGGGAAGAGACAGTTCCTCACAACTGTGGGGGATAGATGACCCTTGTCATCACTGTATTATCTGTCTGCTTGTGTGTCCACATTTCTCTTTGCCTTGATTTGTAACTACAACACATCTGCTAGCAGAGTGGAATTATTATTATTATTTGGCTCTTAAACTCTATTGTAATACACAGAGCATATCCCAGGGGCCTATTTGTTTTAGTGATCAATATGGTCAACATTATCACTGCTGTAGACAAACCTGAATTCAGGATGTGGCTATCCACACCAGGATGTTTTGGCTTCAGTAGTCACGTTCATTTCACTAGCGTTCAAGGGGGCAGTCGGCAGGGTCTCGTGACTGTCTCCATCTCCAGCATAACCTCTTGGTACTCACTAGTAAAGGGGCGGGTTAGAATCAAGTATTCCACATTACAGTCAAATGTGAGGTTAGCCCGCCTAAATGGCTCCCTGTGCTGTCCATCTCAAGCAATGTTTAGTCCTGGCTTCTGATTGGATGTGTTTCTATGTGTAGTAAAAGTCACAGGGTATGGAACAAGCCCAGCTTTGTGTGTCTTCACCAGGGCAACAAGATAGGATGCAGGATAGGGGTCAGCCAAGGGAGCCTGGACAGTTTTCTGATGGGCCAAGTCATCCCTACTGGAAAACAATGCAGCTGTTTAAATGCCAAAGTGAGAGCGAGTGTGAGGGGTTGGCGCCGGAGATACAGTAATAGGGAATAATGTTTTGCTGAACATAGTTAATTCACTCAGGAGTGAAATAGGCTATCATATGGTTGCATGTGTGCATAGAAATGTAAAATGTTGTCCAATAGAGTAGTCAAGTACGGTACTAGGCTAGAAGGCAATTTTGAGTATAAGCTGTAGACTAATGCCTACAGTATTCTTAGATGCCCCTCCAGAGGGAAGACATGACAGCAATGACAAAAACCGTGTCCTTGAACCTTATCCAACCTGGTCTACCCCTCTGTCTTCATCTTGACGGATCTTCCAATGCTTATGGATCAATGAGCTCGGGCGATTTCCAGAATAACAATATAATTTAATAATGTATTAGTTTAGCAGACAATTTTATCCAAAGCGACGTTTAAGGGGATTTGAACCTGCAAACTCTTGATCTGTAGTGAAACGCTCTGCCACTGAGCTGTACCCATTCCCAGCTGTACGCAGGTTTAAGCACCTCTCCTGTAATGGACTGAAGAGACAGACTGCTGGAGTGTCGGGATCCATCTTGCTAGGCATGGTCTTGTGTTATATACTTCACTGCCACTCCCTCAAGATAATGTCTCTGTTAATCAACTGCCCAGACAACAGCAAGGTACTCTGTTTTCCAAGGTAGTGGAAACTATATTCAGCTACACAAAGACTTCTGGAGGAGTTAGTGATAACCCCTCCCCCACAGCCTATATGCACCGCTTTCATAAAGGTGTCACACCTGAATAACTGGGCCAATCTACATTTTTGCCTCTGACAAAAAAAACTGTTAGAAACCTTAGTTAAGTTGAGAAGTTGTTAAATAATCTTGGGTTGAGTGTATTCGTAATATGGGTTTCTTTGACTGCAGAGAGTTTAAATATGCACCTTTGTTAGTAGGCTACTGTTTTGTCTTTGCGACATGGGAGAGGACTAAACCTGTAGTCAAATGTTGACTGTGATAAAACAATAAGTATCCATATTGTCCCCACAACTATTGGAACAGAAACCATTAACTGGGTGAAACAAAATTGCATACGAATTGTATGTAGACTATCGGCTTGGGGCAAATTATTCTTAAATCCACAATTAACAAACCCATGCATCATAACTGGGCATTTATAGGTTACTGTACGTCACTTCAAAAAGTCTGTGGTCAAGAAGTTGTGAGTAGCCTACAATCGTTTTCTTATATAACGCTGTTTTAATTTGATTTATTTATGTCCTCTGTGCATTTTCTTAAATCTAGCTGCCATATGGTTTTCACAATCCCAAAAGTGTAAATCAAAGAAAAATAATCAGTAGTCATAAATTCGCTGGCCAAGTCGCATGCAAGACTACAAAAGGAGCAGAGGGAAGTCAAGTGGCTTCAAATGTAGCTATCATTTTATTATGGAACGAATAAAAACTGTAATGTAAGATTTGCTCAAACATATCACCAGAGCTCTGAACAGTAGCGACGCCCCCAGGCAACATCATTCTCAAGCCAATGTGATGCATCGACTTGGTGCTTGCTTGCTAGCTAGTTAGCCAGCTCAGAAGCAAGCTAATTCACTATTCGGACGAGAGAAGGGACTGTTGGCAAACAGCGTTGTTGATTTGCATCAATTCATTTTCCAAGCTATTTAACAAAAATAATGGGTGGTGTGTGGTGAAAATGTATTGTTGACATTCGCTTTTAACGTGGAAATTGGCTCTCTATAGCATAGTCCATCCAGGTGGCTACAGTAACTAGCACAGCTATTCTATTACTGTAGTAGCCTAGTGTTATTTGCATAACCATCATAACCAAGGAATCTCCGGAGCAAAGACTATTCAAGTTGACAACTGTATGAAGGTGGCGACGGCGGCCATCACTTAACTTGTCAGATCTATGCACAGTAGCCTACACAGTGTGATGAGGTATACATTGGCTAGCATGGCCACTCTGCTGCTACACTGTAGCGAGGCAGTATAGTTTGTCAGGCAGCAGCTGTTTATATGAATGGACAAGATTCAGACTGACTCATCTCATTTAATTATTGAATACGATCTGACAATCTGTTCATACGCTTATTAATGCAAATGTAATGATCTGAACTTACCGAGATCTTCCATGGTGCCAGAAATACACGAATCAAAACGGCTCTTACGGTTGGGTAACGTTAGTTACCAATAAGCCTTAGTCGGACACAGATCTTAGCGCAGAATGCAGGCTAGAAGTTTTCAAGTGGCGTAAGTAATTATCTAGCTGGTCCTACAGTAGTTTTTTAGCTACATGATACTATAAGAGAGCAAAGAACACTTCTTTGGGACACGTAGCTCGCCCCCACCTGGAGGAGCCTCCAAATTTACCAGTCCAGAACTCGTCAAAAAGATTATTTCTATCAATAAAGATGACATCAAAGTGACATCTAGTGGATGATCAACAGGAACAGCTTTGCTGCCGCAGACCCCCGGTGATTTAGTCTACCAAGTAGGCTATGCCATACAGTCTCAGAGTAATTTAGAGCAAAGTCTGTCCCAGAGCTGAATTATCATGTAGGCTAAGTAAATTGTGATGGAGTATTATCTTGAAAGAGTAATGTACTGCAACATAGGCCTACTGAGTTGGACGTTCCTTCCCAGAGAAGATCTAACTGTGGTGGTAAAACCCAAGACACATGGGCTATACTACAACATCCAAAGATGTAGGCTAGGTTATCACTCACCAACTTTAAGGATGGACACCAAATTCAGACAGTGCCTCAGTTTCACTTATTTATTTTGACCATAAAACTAATCATGCTCATGTTTTCGTGTAGTCAACCTTCATCCGAGCATGAAGCAGGTGCAGTTCGATGGGCAGATGTAATGCCCTCTGTAACGTTGTAAAAATCACAAAAATAAATTGTGATTTTATCAGAAATTCCTTGAAATAAATGTATACATTTGTTTATTCAATAATAAGAGGCAGCAGTTGAAGTGATGTTCAAAAACTTTATACATTAGCATGAATTGTAAGGTTGTCCAAAGTAAGTAAATCCCTTGTAATGAAAGCAATCAGTTTGCATTTATAATTTTAGAATGCAGGAAGGCCCTCTTCATTTCAGACCACTCGTATCCTAATTACAGAAGGATGGGTGCAATCAATACTGTGTGAAAACCTGGGCCATTGGACTTTCCAGATCTACAGTTTGGCCTCTTTTCTCTTTATCTCTGAATTCATCTCATGTACATTGTTCCATACTACTTCCTTAATGATTTCAGTTGACTGCCATCATTTTAATAAGATTCTCAGTACAATGTAAAACTTACATCTGATTGTTTTTACCATCACATTTATATCACTTAAAGCCAACCAACAAGAGCCAAAAAAAACAACAACAAAAAACATACTATTGTACGCAGGGTTGCAATGAAGAAATACTCCAGGACATTGACCCAGACCAGCCCACAATAACTGTGGCTGCAGCCTACTGCAGCACCTCCTAAACACACCTGCACCTTGTAGTACCACCATCTACTGCAGAACCCAGGCCCCTGCTAAACACACCTGCACCTTGTAGTACCACCATCTACTGCAGAACCCAGGCCCCTGCTAAACACACCTGCACCTTGTAGTACCACCATCTACTGCAGAACCCCAGGCCCCTGCTAAACACACCTGCACCTTGTAGTACCACCATATACAACAGCACAATCATGCTAGTGCTATTGTCACACACACACAGTGCACTCTTATACACAGAATTTGCAAACATGATTGAATGCATTGAGCCCCTGCAGAAAGAATGTAATTAAAACTAGAAATGTAATGATTCTAAACCATAATAAAGATTTTATTTTTTTACACAGCAGCAGTCCCACCCTTTGTTCAAATGAGTAGTTTCTTTTTTGCAGGACAAATAATAGGACTAATGAAATTAACTTAGTTTATTGTCTTATGAAAATTCCTATGTGGAAGTATGGTCTAAATATAATGAGCAGCCAACGAAAAGAAAAAATAAATCAATATTCATTATTATTATGAATCATATTAATATGATGATAAATAATCAATATTACTATAATTATGTGGCGACACAGGTAGAGCCGAGTCATCCGCTGATGTCTATTGACGATCTGAACGGACGAACAACGATGAGTGATGATGACACAGCATCTGGGTAGAGTCCCAGCAATAGAACACACACACACTCACACCGACACACCGACACACACACTTGGAAGAGATAGAAACAGGGACAAACAACTACAAAACACTTAAAAGTGTAGTCGAACAGTAGCCTACAGTAATTCATAAATACAAAGAATAACAATTGTTGAGAAAAATAAACAGCAGTTTGAGTTGACAATGTGATAAGCTGTTCTGCAATCTTATGCAGGCAAGAAACTGTGTCTATTTGGTCGTAAAACGTCTTGGGTGTTGGGTGGCCATTGTAGGTTGGATTAGTGTAGACTCAACACAGGACTTTCGAAAAGTAAGCCCAGCGTGACATTTATTTACCACACCAATATCAACAGCTGGTATTGGTGTCTGGAGTAGGCTACCAGACACAGACAGGACTTACACGCCTTCATAGGCGGAAATCCCGGGGGGGACATGGGGGACACGACCCCCCCATCCTGGGAAAATGTTGATTTGTCCCCCCCAATAAATCACTGTAAACATAAGGACAATTAAATAATATTAATAATATACATTGAACATATTACAATGTAGGCTATGTGTTACAGCAGTAATTTTGGTGTCACCCTCAGGAATTGCTCTTGAGAAAATGTCATATAATTGTCCCCCCCCAAATTGATAGCAGATTTTCGACACTGCACGCCTTCACTCAACTAACACAATTTATCCCATTTTAAAGGACGTGGCCAGGAAATGAACTGGCCAGGGTATTTACGAATAGACACAATCAAATTTACTGACAGTTATTAAAACGATGTGCATTCAACAGCAAGCTTTTAACGCGTCGCATAAATATAGCCTAGTCAAATTATTCGTATTGATAACCCTTTACCTCCTCACTTCACTCCAACCAAACTGGAGCAGCCCAGAACATTTGGGTGAACACAACCTGTCAGGGATTAATTACTGGGCGAGAGTAAAAGTAAATACCTTTAAAGTTCACATGTTTAGACGTTGCTATATAGCATATGCTCTTTACGACGAAGCACCGCCAATCAGACCCAAATGGTTCTGCCGCCGATCAATGCACCACAACATCTCCCCACCCTCAGAATACGAATAAACTAAATGTTTATTGGCTCTCTCCTGTGCCCATATTGGACTGATGTATAATACATTTATTTGGGAAAGGAAAGTACCTCCGTCACACCATTTACATAATTTTTAAATATTAGCCTACATTTATTTTTTTAAATTTAGCTGAAGCTTCGATCAAAAGCGATGTCTAGAGACCTATTGATTTTGCCCTTTAGGGCCTAAACTGTAGAGGGCAGTCACGCAGTCACTTTTATAAAAACATTGGCGCTTTGGTGCTACCAACTAACTAGTCCAAGGCCCCATCCCTCGCTCCTCGGCTTGAGGCAAAGGCCCCGGTGGTTATATAGATCGTTTTGGATATGTTGACTTGAGTTAATAGAATATATTCGCCGGAACGAGTCAGGTACCTAATGCAATACCACTAAGATACACCGGGACAGTTGCCTCAAGCCGAGGAGCGAGGGGTGGGGGCTTGGGTGCTACCCTGTCTATGGCTACTACGCTCCAATCAAAGCAGAATTCTGAGCGATTATGACAAAACAATCCTTAATGTTAATGCAACAGTATAAACATTCTAAAGTTAATCTACAAGTATGTTCTTCATTTGTGTTGGACTTTTCTTTTAAGGGATTCAATGCATGTATTTATATGGTATTTATCCTACAAACCAACTACATATTCCAATTGAAACCATTTTTTTGTGTGCTGAATATACCTGCAGCAAGCCTACATATTTAAGTAATATATCAATGTTTTAGTTTAAAAAATAGATTAAAAAAATGTAATCTGAAATTTCTCACATTCCAATAAAGACCTACTGGATAACATGAAACCAGAAAAACTTAAAGATGAATATCAGCGCATCCTGGCAGACAGTGAGCAATATCTCATCCTTATTCATAACTACAGAGAAAAACTGGCTTCTGTGGACGTGAAGGTAGGGATGAATGTGTTAAATCATATTGTTTGTTTTTTATTAGCATACTATTAAAAATAGCTTATCTTTGTTAAGAAAATAGATAAGATAGATTGCCTATAAAATGATAATGCTACATTTTTATCAAGGGACTTGGTGAGATAGAAAATTACTGCACTGTTCTTAGGCTAGTTCTTTTTTCCTAAGATGAAAGACATTCAGTCTGAAGTGTTGGATGAAAAGAAAAATGTAGGGGACAGGATCCAGACCCAGAGACGACCCCTTCTTCAGTGCAAACAGATTAGCATAATGGAGGATCGCGTTAAACAGGTACTATGTTTATCTAATTGAGATGTGTAATTTAGAATCTTGTCATGCTCCCAAATATACCATTAAGTAACCAAACACCAAAGCAACTTTTTTTTTCTTCTAAAACTCCTGTTTTTAAAAGTAAATTTATCCATCCTGGTCTTGACAGACGAGTTTTTGCAAATTGCTCAGGTTCTTTTGCCCCTAGTGGTTAAAAACTGTAGACAGATTTTGTGACGAAGAAGTTAGGTTCCCATCCAGGTCCTATTTTGTCATCCCAGGGAGTATTTGAAATCAGTACAATCCATTAATCCATCACTTGACCCATATGAGACACAAATTCTATTTGTTTTTGCCTGTATTTGCTTGCCTAGTTTAGTTCTGTCAAATATTTTAACACTGTGTGATTTTGCAGGCAACCACCAAGTTTGACAAGCTGCTTTCTAGAAACCAGGTGTTACGCGATGAAATTGACCATCTGCGTCTCCAGAAAAACAATTTTACTAAGATATACCTGCAACTGAAGAGAGAACTTGAGCACCAGAATAACACCATGGAAGATCTGGTGGAGAAGTCTGTCCTGGCATATGACCAAAGGTCAGGTTACGGGAATGTGTGTGTGTGCGCGTTTCTATGTTTTGTTGTTTGAAGTAGTGAAAACGTGCCTGTGATTCTTTTGCGTTGATATCGTTGTGTCAGATGAGGACTGATTTTCTGGTTCCAGGTCTGAGGCGTTGGCTCGGATGCTCGCTGTGAGGGAACACAGCAAGAAGGACACATCCCTCTGCCACACAGAGATGACTGACCTCAAGAGGGTCATTGACCACGAGATCAAGCTCCGCAGCTTCATGGTCAAGAAGTTCCAAGACGCTCTGCATATGGGCAAGGATGATGAGGCCAAAAAGAAAAGTATGAACTATGAGTCTGATGACATATTCCATATCTTGAACCTCTGGTTACTTCATAGTAGTTTTTTAATTGTCCCAGAATTAGAGCAGGTTCAGCGGGAGCGAATGGGGGGCGAGAGCCTGGAGACCTACCAGACCGTGCACCGGCTGATTGTGGAGGTGGCCGGAGAGAACGACCTGCGACAGATTGGCAAGGCCTTTGTTGAAAACGAAGGGAAGAGCTTTGCCTACTTCAACTTCATCAACGAGTTGAACAACAAGAGCACCATGCTTAATGACCGCATTAACAAGCTCAAGGTCAAGGTCACACTCATACACAGTTCATAGTATTTCACACACAGAAGGAATTGGGAGTCAGTGTGTGTGACCAGACGAGCATCTAATAGTGAGTTTCCTGACATGCAATGCTGTGGCTTGTGATACTTGTGTTTCTACAGAGTGACATCCTGTACATTGAGCTGGACAATAAACAGTGTGTTGAGCTGTGGTATGGACAGATCAAACAACTGGAGGTGAGAAGCCTGCACAAAGAATGCCTTGCGTGAAATGATTTGAGTTTAACCATTTTTATTTAAACATGTTAATGGTAGTCTGAAGGTATTTTCCCTTCACAGATTTGTATGTGCTGCTTTTTTTCTGTCCATCCATATTAAGTTTGATTCTATCAGTACTCACAAAGCACATGTATGGCCCAGTGGTTATCTTGTCTTACACCCAGATCAAGATTATTCCAAACATACTCTCACATATATTTTATGTGATCCAAGAGACCTCTGTTTTCAGTACGCTTATTGTTCGCAAGGACAATTGTCGTCAATAAAACGTTACATTAGGTGAAGATAACGGTAGCCAATCTCAAGCAACTTTAGGCCATTTGGATTTGTTTACTTGACACCCATTCTATAGAATACATTTGATTTAAGCCTTCTATTAATTTGCAAATTGCTATATAATTCTCTGTCTTGTCTGTGTGTCTGACAGGGAGAGCTGAAACAGAAGTGTGCGCTGGCCAACACTCTAGAGGGCCAGCACATGACTGTACTCAAGTTCCTGGATGAGTATAAAAGTGCTATCGGTAACCTGTTTGCTAAGATGAAGTGTGATCCCTCCCGTATCACGGTGAAGCTAGGTTGCAGCGCTGAGGTCACCAATGACAACGTGGTCCAGTTCATTGGTAGGTGTGAGAACCATGCTCAGCTGAGCCTCCCATTGAAAGGCTAGGTTCTGACGATTATATAAATATTTACATTTTATTCATTTAGCGAGTGCTTTTATCAGTAAATAGTGCATGTAGAAAGGACAGCAGAAAATTGCAGTATTTCAGGGGTTAGAGTTATGGAACAGTCTGCATTTACCAGTCATAGTTTAGAGTTACCATCTAAACTACCAGGCATGGTGCAACATGCATGCAAATGTACAGTAAATTGACTGCTCATTAAGTCTTCAACTTCACTTATAAGGACTCCCTAAAGAGGGATTTATGTTCTTTAAAAGCCTCCTAAAGGGTGTCCTTCAAAAACTGATCATGAGAAGAAGAAATTACACTTGTCCACACTTAATGTTTCCAATATCACTTTTTATGTTTCCAATATCACTTTTTAGACCAAAGACAGGCGACTGAATAATGTAAAAATCTGTCAAAGAGTGAAAGGCACTTTGTTAGGTACATGTTAACTTGGGTTTTGTGTTCCTATGCTGCCCAGGTATCCTGGAGGAGCGGATGCATGAGCTCCTGATGGTTCTGGCCCTGTGCAGCTTCACGTACGCAGAGAAGATGGAGGTTCTTCCTCTAAACCCACTGTTGGCCAGTTGTGACCTGCTGCCTGGTGTGACCCACTCCACCATCGAAGCTCCGTGTTCCTCCGCCATGGACGACACCTCCACAGACTCCCTGCTGGGCCTGGGTCAGTGCCGACACACACCATTCTGGAGAACAGATCTATAACTTTTTTGATTGACCTAAACTCCATAATGCAACATGCAAGTTCAGTTTGTCCCTGTAAAAAATGTGTTACAGGCAGTGAAGTGCTGCTGGATTTCCAGAGTCTGCGTGAGCGAGTTCTTTCCTGTGTGATGCGCACCGAGCAGGGCAAATCCCCCAGAGCACCTTCTGCACAGCTTCGAGGGAAGAAGAAGATGACGGGCTTCAACCCAAAGTCCGCCTAAAGAGCTGCAGCTCACATCGTACTCATTATCAGTCGTCATTTGTGCCTGATATCTGTGAGACGACCATAGTCATAATAAAACAATATAGCATTAGTTGCTTTGTACAGTCATATTTCAATAATTGAAATGCCTAGTATTTTAAATTGAGGCATTTCTGTGTCATCGACATTTAGTCCTCCATTTTGCTACGCTATCACTACAACATATTTCTACTGACTTTGCGGTGTATTTAAATGCAATCTTTATTTGTACATTTGAGCCTCTACATTTCCTAAATTGATGTGGTGGTATTTTTGCATACATAACACAGACTCTAAAGTTGTTCTTTCTTCTCTTCTTGTTTAAAAGTTCCTGGACAGTAGCCTATCAGCATGGCTCGATAGTAACCGAGACTATTGTAACACACCTACCTGGTGACAGAGCTGTAGAAATACAGTATGGTGAAATTGTTGTGGGACCCTATAGTTTGTGTCACCCATACCAGACCAAGGATTTCATGAACTGCAAAATACACATGGATCAGTTAATTCTTAATTATAATTTAAAAAAAGTCAGCAAAATGTAAAACACAACAATTTGCACAACAATGTTTTTATACAAAGAACAGGAAAGTTTCTTTTTGTAAATAAATAACAGTGTAGTGAGAGCTACACTGTTATTTATGCTGAACTAATAGCATGACGTTGTGATCTAAAACCTCTGGCTGAAAACTTTGGAGAGTTTGATTTGGTGAAACTGTCTAAACAAAGCCCTCTGCATACAATCACAGTGCCATCAAGGGCTTGAAGTGCTTCCCTGCTGGTGACCTAGCTGTGCCAAACAAGGCTCTCATCTCTGTGCCCAAGGTCTCCGGGTAGAACCAGCTCAGTGGGTTAACAGCTCGAGGGGATCACTCACTGGCATCCTGCTGTCTGCTTCTCCACATGTAATGTTACCCTCTTCACATCATCACATGCACTAAAATAACACTTTGTCTCTCCAGACCCCCTGTTTGGACTGTAGGGGGATTAGCCCAACTCGATTCTTGAAGCCCCTACACCTGTTGGTCAGAATCAGTGTGTGACCTCAGAAGACAACCATTTCTGCCTCTCTTCATCCTCACTCGGACCCATGGGAAGTGTATTCTTTTCTTCAAAATCTAATTTCATTGGCTTTTTATTTGTACAGCCCTTTTTATTTGTACAGCCCTTTTTATTTGTACAGCCCTTTTTATTTGTACAGCCCTTTTTACATTTACATTTATTCATTTAGCAGACGCTTTTATCCAAAGCGACTTCCAAGAGAGAGCTTTACAAAGTGCATAGGTCACTGATCATAACAACAAGATAGCCACAAAACATTGCGAGTAGCCAAAACATGAAGCACACATTGTGAACAACCAAAGTAAGTGCCAAAGGGAAGAACCATAAGAGCATGTAGTTAAACAAGTTACAATTAAACAACATGAACCGCTATAAGTGCCATTGTACCTGTGGAAAAAAAAAACAAGCAACAATAATAAAAACAATATATCACAGCGAGTACTCATCCTCATCCTTTTTACAAGCAATGTCACAGAGGGCTTCACATATGCCCATAGAACTGCCCCTCAACGAACCTAAACCCTCAAGGAAGACAAGGAAAAACTCCCAGTAAAACTCATTGAGAAATAATTGAAGAAACCTTGGGAGGAGCAATTCAGTGAGGAATCCCCTCCAGACACGGTTTATTCTGTTCTTCTTCACTGGAGAGCACTTCAGTCTGCTTGTGCAGGATCATCCTGCTATCACTGTATTATCAGACACAATTGTCATACCTACGGACATGTATACAAGACGTTGTGTCAAAATATGTATAGATGTTTCATATTTAATCTACCAAAGATTTCCTGTAATGTAACTAGTTTTTTGACTGGGGCCATGCCGCGCCTTCACATTTCAGTCTCTAGGGGGAGTAAATCAGAATTAGAATCAGAATTCGGTTTATTCGCCATGTATGTTATACAAACACAGAATTTACTGTGGCAGGAAGGTGCAAACAATAAACATATACGAATCTTAAATCAAGTAAAAGTACAAAAGTTTAACTATTTCTAAGAACTAAACAATCTAAGAATAAAACAATTTAAATATAAAATATATATAAAAATAAGAATAAGAATGAGCAGCATGGGTGGTCAACATAGTGCAATCAGATACTGAGATAAGGTGGCTTGTGCATAGTGTAATTGCCATTAGATGGACATATAATAGTTAAAGAAATGAATGAACGCAGTGGGAGTCCTTGGCCTTGTTGAAGAGGCCAGTAGCAGATGGAAAGAAACTGTTCTTATGAAGTGAGGTTTTGGTCCTGATGGACCGCAGCCTTCTGCCGGAAGGGAGTAGTTGGAACAGGGAGTGTCCAGGATAGGAGGGGTCGGACACAATCTTCCTCGCTCGCCTCAGGGTCCTCGAGGTGTGCAAGTTCTCGAGGGTAGGCAGATTGCAGCCAATCACCTTCTCAGCACTGTGGATGATACGCTGCAGTCTGCTCTTGTCCTTGGCAGTGGCAGCAGCGTACCAGACGGTGATGTAAGAGGTGAGGATGGACTCAATGATGGCTGTGTAGAAGTGCACCATCATTGTCTTAGGCAGGTTGAATTTCTTCAGCTGCCGTAAGAAGTACATCCTCTGTTGTGCTTTTTTGGTGAGGGAGCCGATGTTCAGTTCCCACTTGAGGTCCTGGGAGAGGATGGTGCCCAGGAAGCGGAAGGACTCCACAGTGTTGACTGGGGAGTCGCACAGAGTGATGGGGGTGAGTGGGGCTGTATTCTTTCTAAAGTCCACAACCATCTCCACTGTCTTAAGAGCATTGAGCTTTAGGTTGTTCTGGCTACACCAGGTCACCAGGTTGTCAGCTTCCCACCTGTAATCAGACTCGTCCCCGTCAGAGATGAGCCCAATGGTGTTGTCCGCAAACTTCAGAAGTTTGACGGACAACACGGATGACTGGAGGTGCAGCTGTTGGTGTACATGGAGAAGAGCAGAGGGGAAAGGACGCAGCCCTGGGTTGCATTCATGTGAATGCATTGGGACGTTGAAATGTATTCTACTGCAGAATTCCTGAGAGGCCACACTGTTGATCAGACATACGAAGAAGCAGACAATATGATGTTCCACATCCTTACATAAACTCCACCTGAAGAAACCCCCGCCTCCTTCTTTCTTTTCAGTGAGTGCTTCCAGCTGTACCCTACTTCAGGTCTTGACCCGTCACCAACTTCTACATGACAGAATTCACCTTCATCAAACAAAGCAGCCAATCTGGACAATCCAAGACATGTCAATCACAGAATAATCAAGACATGATGTCTCATATTGTGGAGTCAGATGGCTGAGCGGTGAGGGAGTCGGGCTAGTAATCTGAAGGTTGCCAGTTCGATTCCCAGCCATGCCAAATGATGTTGTGTCCTTGGGCAAGGCACTTCACCCTACTTGCCTCGGGGGAATGTCCCTGTACTTACTGTAAGTCTCTCTGGATAAGAGTGTCTGCTAAATGACTAAAATGTAAATGTCTCCCAAGCAGCAGTCATGAGCTGTATTTCTTGAACCCTGCCCCCCTTTCCTAAATCTGTCCGAAGAATCAGCGTTGTCTTGTGGTAGGTTGATATTGGGATCATATCTAAATGTTTTGTGTCTATTAAAATGGTATTAGCTGTCCAGTCAAAATAACATAGTTCACATTCACTTTTGAGTTTTAGAACTTTGTGTGAAACAGACAAAATCTGCTCCTCATTGCAGCTCGACCTTATATGCTAGGTGTCCTAGTATAGCAGACAACAAGCCATAGTCAGCAAGTGTAAACAGAGAGAGAGAACTAGCTCTCTCTGAACAGACCACAGAAGATGCTGGCAGCGTTACCTCTCCCAACCTCCTCTGAGGTGCGCCGGATAAAGTGCTTTCCTAAGGTGGGAAGGGGTTTTGCTCCTTCTACTGCATATCAAAAGGTTTGATATTCAAATCCCCCCATAAATGTTGTTTGGATAAAAGAGTTTGCAAAACGAATACTTTATTATAGAACAGACAGCACAGGAGCCTTTTTCCTTTTTTTATGTTACACTTTATGAGTAAAGATTCCTCTTGAATTCATACCATCTATTATAACTTTAATTCATATTGAACTTGTTTATTAACTTTTAGTTGTTTATCGTTTGTAAAATTGTTTTTCATTACTTTGCTTTAACTTGTTTATTGTTTATGTATGTGTTGTTAAACCTAAAAGCTAAATGTTTGTTCAACTATTGTTTAAAAATGATGGTGCCCATATTTTATCTGCAGTGAACAGGAACAGTGAACGTTCACCTTTCTCATGGGTTACAGGCCAGAGACCAATCACACCTTTGTCAGCATCCACACCACATGAAACTCCCTACTATATATCTCAACCAATCAGATTGTGAGATTGGTTGAGATATACTTCCCATTATACAATGGAAGGTTCCAGTTTAACAATTTGGTGTGTCAACAACATTTCGTAAAAAGGGTCTCAATTGAAGTACAGTACAGTAAACAATTAAATACTTTGACATCCAAGTTACAATTTATTTGCTTGCACAAAAGAAAATAATTAAGAACGGCTGCACATTATTGAATTAGGAAATCTTTCTTGACTTCAACAAGTTCATTAGCAGTTTTTCACTGCTCATCTGAAAAACTCAGAAGTCCATATTATTAGACCCCAATTAGCCTAACATGGTCACCAGTGTACTCTTCTGGCCTGAGGATAAAATACTGGGGAGGGAAGAAAGGATTTGCTAATATGATTGACAGCAAAGTAAGCAAATAACAATCCTTGACCTTGTCTTTGATCCACCTCTCTATTTCTGATTTCAGAAGTGGGCATGTGCTAGACTGCTCAACAATGTGGGTGGATTCAGTCCTGGTCCTTCTCCTCTCCGTGTGTGATGACGTGCACCAAGTTTTTGTAGTCCAGATTTCCAGCCACATCTGGAGGGAAGGCCGCAAACATCTGCTCCATCTAGGAGACAATCAAGAACATTGTGTAACATGTTAAACGTTCTGCAACTCATTTCACAAAAGTGAGCACAGCATTCTGACTATGTAGGGCATGGTGGCTAGGTTTCTAACCTCTTCAGGTGAGAATCTGTCAGCTTGTGTTGTCAGCATCTGTGTCACGCTGAGTTGGAGAGAGAGGCAGTATTATTTGATTATACTGTCTAACTTAAATTTCTTCACGGGCTAGTCATGAAAAAGGACACAACAGTATATTGCAGGAATGGCTATTCTCATGCTGCATTCGTAAAATCAGATATGCTTTACAGACCCCTTTGTACAGTCAAAATGTAAAAAAAAATATTGTATATATATATGTAGATATTATATATATATACTTACTAATCCTTCCGCAAGACACCTTTTCCCTCTGGGTCAAATACTTTAAAAGCGTTGAGGATAGTGTCTTCTGGGTCAGCACCTGGGGAGACACAGCTGCTTATCAAAGCTCCTTTAAGGACATTAGAGATATCTGATTCAACAATGATTCAGTTATCATTTCACATCGTACAATTACACAAAAAGTATGACTTCATTCAACTGAAGATTTGTCAGGTTGACATTTTGAGCCCGTCCCTGGTAGGAAGCCAGGATGTTTGAAGCTGTCAGTAAAATACATTTGATTCTGTTTATAATGTTTTGTTAAATATCTTTGTTTGATGAAAATTGCCAGAAATGTCAATTTCACATATTTAGCAACAAATGGAAATGGCTTGCAGGTCATGGAAAATGTGTTTCACCTTTTATTGTCTTTTATTAATTCACTTCAAAATGTTTGACATATCTTACCTTTAAGTTTCTCCCCAAACATTGTGAGGAATACGGTAAAGTTGATGGGGCCAGGAGCCTCCTTAAGCATTTCATCAATCTCCTCCTGCTTCACGTTAAGACGACCTATTACATACACATGATTAAAATATGTATTTTTGTATGCCCTAGAAGACAATAGACAAAACAATATGACAATCATAGAGAAATGGTGAACTTACCATTCACAAACACAACAAGCATGGCAGTGGTAGTTGCCCTAACACAAATAATGTATTGTAGTACTGCAAAAGTCTTCTTTCATATTATGCAATAATTATTTTATAAGGTGTGATTATCTATTCAACTTTATCTATATTAAACAAAACTATGCCAGGTTGATTAACATCTCAATACTCTATAGGCTACTGAGAAATAAAGGACAGTAAAATGTAACCAACCCAGTGCAGCAAAGGTGTCCCTGAGGTCATTTTTGTCTATGAATCCATCCCTGTTCTGGTCCATAATGGTGAAGGCCTGCCAGAATGGAGGTATACATGTAATGTCTGACCAATGCAAGTTGTCACCATGGTTGTTACTAAAGAATTTTGTAAAAGTGTAAGGTTTAGTGTCAAATGTCAAATTAGATAATTGTTTGCTTTTGTGATTAGAGTCTGTCTATGTTGGTTAGAAGAATCTAAGTCAAACATTGTGAAATTATGTATATTTCCCACCTAAATTTCAAGTATTTTTTTTTATAAATGTGTGGTCAACAAGAACAGCTGTTTCAAGGTTTGTGTCGAGGGCATGGGCACTGTCGGGTTGGGGTAAGTTGTCACGATACTTTGCTTATCAAATACCGAAAATAATACTTAAAACTCAAGTTAAGTAAAAAAATTAACTAAAACTTACAAACTAACTACATTACTAGAATAACGTTACATACATAATTAACAAGATAGTGCTTTGCAATATTATACAATGATATTACATTCACTGTTTGTTCAGACCTTATTTGACATACATTTAAGTGAGAATGCTTACACATAAATGTAACCCTTTCCTGGTAATGGCAAATACGTTTTGGCCCAGGCAGAGGGGTTCTATCTGAGGTACAACTCCCTGTTCTGGAGCAGCTAGATACATAAAGAAGGCAGGCACGCTTATTGTCGCCATATCAGTCACCAGTACCGCCGCTCCCATAACGCGCACTACGCGCTGTGCGTAGGGCACCAAGTCCTGAGGGGGCACCAAAAAATTGCCAACTCAAAAATCATCATAGTACTAATAATTATAATGCCGATGTTATATCAGCATATAAATATTAGGCACCTTTTAGGCATGTATATCACAAAACAGGCAGAACAAGAGATATATTTAATTACTCAAGAAAAGTTACGATGGTGCCCCCCCCCCAAAAAAAATAAATAAATAAATAAAAAAAATACATACTCAACTTCCCAAGTTCGCCGTGGGTGCCCTTTCCTATCTCAGTGGCCTGACGCACTTTGACAGCAGGGTCAACTTTTCGAAAATGTCCTCAAAAAGACAACAGGAGTCAGGGGCAGAAATAAGAAATGATGCCCGTGCATCACTTTCAGGTAAGTCCATGTTTACTCATTGTTAAATACGGGAAATGTGCTGCTAATTTAATGGTTAGCATATGCATACACCTCGAACTAACGCTAGCTGACGTTATTGCTAATGTTAGCACACTCAAATATGTTAGGTGCAAGCTAAATTGAGATTTTACTGTTAAACATTATCTATGCATTTTACAAGTAATTGACGCCAGCTAGCTGTTACTTTACTTTACATTCTATGATGCTTTTATATTCGATTTATCAAATAGTTTTTAAATGAGTAATAAAGGTGGAGAGCTCCTTGGCTGCATGCTTTCAGTCTTAAATGTTTATAATTTGGAAAACCAGGCTAAGAAACGTAAGGGTGGGGCTGAAGCATTAAGAGACAAAAATACATCACCTTCACTAGACAAGGTTCTACCAATTGAAAAACGGCTGTTTATTTTACACGAAGCTCAAAAACTATTTTGCGCTCAAATACAGGCCAAAAATGTTCGCTCGCGCTCGCATTACGTTGGGAACTCCGTAACTAGCATCACATCAGACACAGAATCTGGATGCATTGGCAGGGCAGCTGTGGTGGCGTATACGGGGGCCGGTTCGGGTGGGCCGGTCTGGATCAAAGTCCAGGGCCTATTTTTACTCCCAGTCCGTCCCTGCCAAGCCCTGATCAACCCCTCCTCAACCAGCTGTTTAGGGACAGATACACAGCAGAGAACCACCACCTCTGAATAGGTGTTACATTGTGATGCTGCTGTTGTGTTAGGCTATTGGTATTGAGTTATATGTTTGGTAATAAACAGTTAAACTGGCAAAAACAATCTTTTTTTTTTAGGGGGAGCGGGGGGAGGGGCATCATAAAGGAATTATGCTTAGGGCACCAAAATGGCTAGCAGCGGCACTGATTGTCACATGCAATTAATAGTGTGCATATTTTTTACGCACAAAAATGAAAATGATGTGAATAGAATGACTTCTATTCACATGTCACAGGATTCACCAACTACAACGTTTCCCTCTCTAGTTTAAAGCATTGTTGCTAGGAATATTTTTAACTCGCTGCTCCCTGCGGTTTCTAAGCGGCATCCAGGGCATGTGCCTTCTATCTCCCGCCTAATCACTGACGATAGGCTTGGAATATCTGGCCAGAGTTTAAAGAGTGAGACTGCATGTATCAGATGCCTGACATTCATTCATTTCATGCAGAAAAACAGGTGTACATACAGTACAGTACTCAATCATGTACAGAACATCAGTTATTGTAATGCTTAACGGAAAGTTGAGCTATTGTAGGCAAATAGAAGACATTGGTCTCTCACATTTACATGCATTCATTCAGCAGACTTTGTACAAATAGTGCGCCTAGTAGGTGCAGCAGATAATGAAGGACAAGAAGACCACAGCTAAAAGTATTACAGTGGTTAGTGCCAAGAATGGTCTGTAGAACTCTTCTGTCTAACAACTGCATCAACAGTGCATGGCTGGTAAAGTTGTTACAGTGGTGGACACGCATCCTGGTTAAGCCTTTCAAGAACACAGAATCCAAACACAGAGCTATGACTCCGAGATGCACAATTAACAACACAATATATCGGGCTTGAGATTCTCATGAAGATCATTTCATGTCAAGATGGTTTTGTAAGGTGTGTCTGTGTAGTAGCCTGTATACTGTGTCTCATCTGTAGATGATAAGCGGAGAGGGGGCGTCTCACCTCCTTGAACTCCTGGATCTGAGCCTGCTCAAATATGGAGAACACGTTGGAGTTGGCCCCATCCGCCGACCTCTTCTTGGCCTTCTTAGGCGCCTTTGGGGACAGGAAGAACAGAGAGCATCCCAACAGCTACACTGAAACTCAACTTTAGCTTTGCTCGCTGTCTCATGACAAGGATTGGCCAGTCATCTATCTACATGAGGGGAATTAGCATACAGTATATATTCACAACTTTGTATTTCATAGTGAGTGGACCAAATGTTTTCTCATTTTAGTATTTCAGAAAGGCATCTGTCCGTGCATGCGTATTTAACTGTGTTTCACTTTTTCATATCAACCGTTCAAACTATCTCACTGAATAAAAGAGAGCATGTTTAGTTCAGAATTCTAAACACTATTCCTGTTCACTGTTCATTCAAGTTCACAACCAAAGAATATAAAACAGTTTACCAGGAACTTACCATAGTCACAGGAGGGAGGTGTCCAGAACAATGACAAACTCCAAAATGCCAGTGAACAATGGAAAGTGACTGGGTGGCTTATGTACCCAGAGATCTCATTTCTACTGGATGATATTAATAAACCATGCCTTCTTTAGGAAGTGACAGGTAAGTGACATCCCCCACAGTGGTTTAGAATAACAGGACTTTACTTGCTGAAGGTTACAAGAATCTACTGTCATCTCTGTTCCCTTTAAAAAGACAACAGATTCTTTCCTGTGCAATGACAATGCTGATAGATGACACTGACTGAGTTATACAATTCCTGTTAGGTGCAACAAAGGTATTCATTTTGAGAAAAACAAATCCAACCTAAAATTATAACATATGTTAATAAAATGTTTGGGACCAAAAACAACACAGTCTATATGTTCACATACTTTATAATCAGGTGGCATCCATTACTCAGCTCACTAGAACTCCCTCTTTATGCTCATCTGTACGGAAACACTGCTTTGAAGTTTTCATAATTCACAATATTTTCATTTACCACAGTTAAACCATGCACTCATTACAATTAATGCAGAACATGTTATTTTGCCAAACTAAAATACATTTCTGAATGCTGAATTAATGTGTCAGTAATGATATGAGTTACAAAACATAGCAACAACTCCCAGCAACAACTCCCAGACACAAAAGTGTTAAAGGGACAGTTCACCCCAAAATAAAAACTATGAAATGATTGGCACCCCTAAATTTTAAGTACAGAATATCGTAAGAAATAAATGCAAATTACCAATTTTGTATCATCAGAATATTTTAATGAAATGTCCAAAGTTTCTGAACACACATTCACACAAAGCTTGCATAATAGTGAAATAAAAAATAGAAACACAAAATTTACCCCGGACACAATTATTGGCAACCCTCACTAATATTTGGTTGCAGAACCTTTGCCAACAATGACAGCCTTAAATGCCTTTTGTAGCCATCAAGAAGCTTCTTGCACCTGTCTGCTGGTAGTTTCTGCCACTCTTCCATTGCGATGTGTTCAAGCTCAAATTTATAGCATTCCTCTTTGAAAAGGCAGATTTCAGTTCTCTCCAAAAGGTTTTCTATGAGATTTAGGTCAGGACTCATTTCTGGCCAGTTTAAAACTGTCCATCTTTTCCTTTTCAACCATTCTTTTCTGCTGTTGGATGTGTGCTTTGGGTCATTGTCCTGCTGAGAGACTCAAGACCTTTGACTCAAACCTAGTTTGAGTCTGACACTGGGTAAGACATAAGATGCCTTGGTAATCCTTTTATTTTATTATTCCTTTGATGCATTCAATGCCTCCGGTACCAGAGGCAGCAAACCAGACGCACAGCATGATGGAACCTCCACCATGTTTTACTGTAGGTAGGGTGTTCTTTTCCTTATGGGCTTCATTTCGTCGCCTATAAACAAACTGCTGCACTGCATTCCCAAAGAGCTCTATTTTGGTTTCATCAGATCACAGAACATTATCCCAGAAAGATGTGGCTTATTTATTAACGTTTTTGCAAACATAAGTCTTGCTTTTTTGTGCCTTTCTTTTAATAGTGGTTTCCTCCTTGGTCTTCGCCCATGGAGCCCTACTTTGTTTAGTGTGCGGCGTATGGTACGGGCTGAAACCACCACTCCAGATTACTCCAGGTCAGCCTTTCGGCTCTGTAGATGTCCTGCGTGGTGCTTTTTCCACAAACCGCACCAACCATCGCAGATTTCTCTCATTGTATTTCTTCTTGGCCTCACATCCTGAAAGTGTCTTAACAGTTTAATGAGGGTGAAACTTCTTGATAACATTCCAAACTGTTGAAACTGGGATTTTGGCGATTGCCTTGTAGCCTTTGACATTTTGGATAATAGCATTTCTGATGCTCTCAGATAGCTCTCTTCTCTTCGTCATTGTGAATAAGCAACTGCAAAACAAACAGTCCCTTTTTATGCAGTAAAACCGTCTTTAGCAGGTGAAATGCATGCTCAATTGGATTTAGGTCAGGTGATTGACTTGGCCATTGCAGAACATTCCACTTCTTTGCCTTAAAAAACTCTTTGGTTGCTTTCGCAGTATGCGCCGTCCTATGAGTTCTGAAGCATTTGGCTGAATCTGAGCAGATAATATTGCCCGAAACACTTCAGAATTCATCCTACTGCTTTTGTCAGCAGTCACATCATCGATAAATACAAGGGAACCAGTTCCATTGGCAGCCATACATGCCCACGCCATAACACTACCTCCACCATGCTTCACTGATGAGGTGGTATGCTTTGGATCATGAGCAGTTCCTTCCCTTCTCCATACTCTTCTCTTCCCATCATTCTGGTACAAGTTGATCTTGGTCTCATCTGTCCATAGGATGTTGTTCCAGAACTGTACAGGCTCTTTTAGATGTTTTTTGGCAAACTCTAATCTGGTCTTCCTGTTTTTGAGACTCACCAATGGTTTACATCTTGTGGTGAACCCTCTGTATTTACTCTGGTGAAGTCTTCTCTTAATTGTTGACTTTGACACAGATACGCCTACCTCCTGGAGAGTGTTCTTGATCTGGCCAACTGTTGTGAAGGGGTTTTTCTTCACCAGGGAAAGAATTCTTCTGTCATCCATCACAGTTGTTTTCCGTGGTCTTCCGGGTCTTTTGGTGTTGCTGAGCTCACCAGTGCGTTCTTTCTTTTTAAGAATGTACCAAACAGTTGATTTGGCCACACCTAATGTTTTTGCTATCTCTCTGATAGGTTTCTTTTGATTTTTCAGCCTAACGATGGCTTGCTTCACTGATGGTGACAGCTCTTTGGACTTCATCTTGAGAGTTGACAGCAACAGATTCCAAACACAAATACCGTACTTGAAATGAACTCTAGACCTTTTATCTGCTCCTTGTCAATGAAATAACGAACTCCCTTTATGAGGGAATAACATACACCTGGCCATGGAACAGCTGAGCAGCCAATTGTCCAATTACTTTTGGTCCCTTAAAAAGGGGGGGGGGGGGGGCACATATAAAATGTATTGTAATTCCTACACCGTTCACCTGATGGATGTAAATACCCTGAAATTAAAGCTGAAAGTCTGCACTTAAAGCACATCTTGATTGTTTCATTTCAAATCCATTGTGGTGGTATACAGAGCCAAAATGATGAAAATGGTGTCAATGTCCAAATACTTATGGACCTAACTGTATGTGAAGAGAAAAACTACTCCCTCTAAGGCCTCTGGCTAACTTCTCTCTGCATTCCTACGTGGTTTTCCTTATACACATCTCTACATTTCATATAATAACTATGTATAATAATTCTAGGTTATATAAAGGTTTTAGCAACTCTATATCATGTATTAACTGATGACCCAACATTTAATATACCAACCCACAACAGATCAAACAAATTAAGGAAAATGATTCCACTAAATAAATAAAAAAGGCACATCTGTTCATTTATGTGACTATCACATGAAGTGTACATTTGACTGGTTCTGTGTATCATTGATCACACTTTTAATGCAGACAAATTCAGAAAGACAAAATGAAGGCTGTGCGCCAAACATACAGGAGACGATATGCTAAACTAAACAAGTCTTTCCCTTAAACCCCTACGGCCACTTTTGAGAACCCCACCAAGTGGGAGAACATCACATAATATGGACATTATTTTAAAAAAAAGACAATAAGCAGCATTATCCATTGGCTTTTTCTCAAATTGATTTCAGTGTTTGTCAGTTCATCTTCCAAAACGAATGCGTCGATACAGCCAATTATTTGTAAATTGAGCAACATCTCAGTTGTTGTGAAAGAGTGTCCACCCTAATTCAGCCCTACTGCTAGATGCTGTAAACTAACTGTTAGCAAGCTTGTTGCATTGATGGCGTGTTGGGCTTGGGACAACAAACAGTATCTAAAATTAGATTGAGCTAGCTAGCAATTTATCAGTTTGGAAATAGCTCTCATAATTGTTTGCTACTAGCCTGTGACATTAAATACAAAATAAATATATCAACCATAATTCTGAACTTAATTGACAAAAAAACTAAACACAAACCCTACAGCTGTGTCAGGCTTCCCCCTGAACATGAGTAACTGATGTGTCATTGAAAAGTACTATACAGTATGTTGGTATTTATTGACCTGTCACTGATACTATACAGTATGTTGGTATTTATTGACCTGTCACTGATACTATACAGTATGTTGGTATTTATTGACCTGTCACTGATACTATACAGTATGTTGGTATTTATTGACCAGTCAAGCGTGTACGGTTGACAGCAGAATAACATCTCTAAAATGCTTTATGTATATCAGCTGTTAAGTTGTCATGGCTGTTTGTGGCTCTTTAAACTCCTGTCTAATTAGCACCATGATTATATGCTTTTGGAGTGTGCTTTCCAGTGTCTCTAAATGTTAACGATTTTTTTTTTTATTATAGGGATGGCTTAAAACAATAATAATACTGCTACAGCTGTCAACCGCAGCCTCTCTCTTTCAAGTTTCTCATTACATGAGATCTGGGTCCTTGAAACACCCCCGGGGGCTACCTGCTAAGTCTGAAACTAACATCAATCAACTATATCAAGCCTTGACATGCTAGAAATCTTGATCCACCTCATGAATGTCATCCATCTCAATTTTACACAATTTATCAAACAACAGTATTCCATCAACTATGCGTGTTTCACTGTTTGTTAAACCAAGAAAGCAAGAATGAAGGCATTCTACACAGAGCACGATCTCCTTCATCCACTAGCTACTGTTCTCAGACAGCTGTTCCTCATCTTCAGTCCTCCTCAATTTCAGATACAAATAGACACTGCTATTTTGCATGTCACAACGTCCGGAATCAGTTGTCACAGTTGAACGGCAGATGAATTAACCAGTCAGTAGTCAGACCACTATTAATATCTAAACAAGTAGGAAGAGTCAGACAACTATAAATATCTAAAGTAAGAAGTTGGAATGGCACAGGGCACACATTCACAAACAGAGACACACACAACAGACGCACACACACACACTTAATGCCCACACATACAAAATGAACTTAAGTCAGTTTAGATGGATAAAGACATATGTTTAATATTCTGTGCCATAAAATCTACAGTTAGCATTATTTTTATTTTTTTTGCATGTGTAAAACATCATATCAAGCATAACATTATAGCAGAAGATAAAATACTGCAACTTAAAATGGATAACCCTTTATTTTGCCGTCGTATCACTGCTGTCCTTTTGAAAGTCAGTGAAATTGCTACTTACTAACACTGAACATTAGCAACAATTAGTAATCTTGGTAAGAATTCTGAATTTAATATAATTAGTCATTGCTTTGGGTGTAACACTATTTCATGTTAACGATTTTGCTAATGTATATTGTTACAGTATTTAGTTACTCCAATTAGACAACTATAAAATATAGGGTTCTCATACAGGTTCAGTTCCCACACGTTTCAGATCACTGGAGTAAAAATATAGCTACAAAGATGAGGCAGTCACAGAAAGGTAATATATGCTTTTTCATTTTTACCATTTATCCATGCCATTTTCAAATGAGGAAATTAACTAATATTGTCATCCTCAATTAATAATGAACAACATTCTAGAATAGTACAATATAAGGGACACTGGTAAAAAAAAAAGAAGGGATTTCAAGTACTATGTTTGAAGCTTGGTGGTCTTTTTAGCCATGTAAGTTTGCCAATAAAATATTAAGTACATACACAAGCTACATGTAAAATTTACACTTCATAAAGGACATTTGGGACATATTAAAATAACATTAATTTGACATTCAAGAGGACACTGACTTTTTCTCTAACAAAAATAGACATGGCATTTCCAGCCTTGAAATTCCCTCTTGGTATATATGTATAAAAGTAGGTCTGCCTATTTACAGTTAAGATGGCATTCTGATGAATTATAAAGTTCCATTTCCATTCAGAAAAAAATAGGGATTGTGGCTAAGATACGTTTAATAATGTCAACCTTCTCACTGTTGGGCAACTTGTAGAGGGATACAAAGTGTGCAGACTTTCTTCCCATCAAGGGTTTGACAAACTAACTGTCTAAATGGAAGACTATGATTAACTGTTAATGATTATGATTAGTTCCTGCTGATGTGTGAAGTGTGTCTCTGCAGGGCTAGAACAGTGTGATACAACTGAACAGGCCAGACCCTGCTCTAGCTACTGTGCAGAGTGAGATGATACAATGGTTGTGACAGTGAGGAATTGTGTGCTCTTCTCAATAGCTTCAGCTCATTCAGGAAAGGGATACATTTCCAGACATATATATTTTTTAAATTATCAGCCTTTGTAAAAAATATAACTGGTGCTGCAGTTGCTGGATTTTCGAACTCAACGTTTTTGCTACTAAAAAGATTTGGACCTGACATTCAAAATAAACAGTGAGTTTTTAGGAAGTCAGTTTACAGATGCAAGTCACAGCTATCAAGGTGATCTCTGCTGTTGGGTTATTAGCATCATGGCATTCTGACCCTTCCCTTCCCCGAGAGTGTCACTCTGACTGAATTCCACTCAAACAGATGATTGGTCCCATACCTGTAAGTTAAAAAAATTGATTAGACACAGGAGTTCAGTTGAAAGTCTGAAAATTGTCAGATGAAATGTTCTACCTGAATACGCTACCTTGTTAACAGGATTGATGGGTGTGCGCCCAGAGTTGGTGTGGAGTCTCTGCCGTTCTTCCACCCCCCGGCCAGGGGACCTCTCCCTCCTCACGTCCCCCAGCCGGCCAGGGGAGCAGTCCAGCCGGGGGTCCATGGCCCTCCCGGGAGATCTCTCCAGCCGGGGGTCCATGTTCCTGGCGGGGGAGCCCACCAGCCGGCCGGCCAGCATCCTGCCGGGGGACTTGTCCCTGTCCAGGCGGCCAGGGGACCTGTCCCTCCGGAACTCGGTGCGGGCCTCCCGGTAGCGGTGGGGCGTTCCGGGGTCCAGCAGGCTGTCCGGCACCACGGGACTGGCCGCCAGACGCTTGGAGATGTGCTCATTGTAGGAGGGGGGGCCGCGCTTGTTAGGGCTGTGGGGGAAGGGGGGTGGGCAGGGGAGGGAGAGGGAGAGGGGAGGGAGGCCAGGAGAGGGACAGGGGCCAGGAGAGGGAGGAGGGAGGGAGGAGGCCAGGAGAGGGACAGGGGCCACAGGTCAAATGTGGGAGGGCTCAATGAGGTGGAGATATGAGCAGGAAGTCTTCTACTGCTGCTATGGTTCATTTTGTGAGCTTGAGAGCCGTACTGAACAGAATGAGATGGAAACATTATGTTCATGCAATGTTACAGTATTCAAATTCAGATGGAACAAGTAGGTACATCGATTTATCCAAAGCATGGGTTAAAGTAGAATAAGAACTTTCTTATTTTTACTGGCTGTTACCATGGAATACGATGGCGTGACATGAGAAACTGAGAGGAAAAATAAATGAAGTCCACTTAATTAACTATGACAGGTTACCACTGCATTCATGTTTTACACATTGAAGTTGTGGAAGAATATATGACTACACCAAATGTAAATCCAGTCAGTCCTAACACCTGTGAGCTGTGGACATCTGAACTCCTCCTTGCCTCTCATGGAGAAAACTGTCTACAGTTTTCCTTCACAAAGTGTCTCTTCAAACATCTTACTGGCCAGACCACACCCAAGCAGCATCCATACATTCAGAGCCTGTCTACGGAGAGCCTGTCCACTCCCTATAAGTCCCATTGTACCGAATTTGGTTGCAGTTCCACCAGAGTTCTACTGGTGGTGATCGCGGGCGAGTGCAAAATGAATGGGAGTCTATGGGGCTAGACGGCTAAATTAGTCTCTTTCGCTTGATTGTCGTGGAGAAACCTCAGATTTGATTGTCGTTTTTGCAAGTTCAACATGGATTATAGGTCGAAGGTTGAATGAAAGAGTACTGTCCCCATAACATGCTAGCATTCTGCTAATGGATGCTGATTGGTTAGTGAAGGACTGACTACGAACAGAGATCCCGCTTGATGGCATCCAAAGCGGAACCAGAATGTCAGAGCATTAGCAACAACATTAGCAAACCAAAACTCTTTCTAGCATGTGTATTGACAGGGAGAGCCTAACCTGTCAGCTGTGTTGTCGATGCTTCGAGAAAAAGGGAACTGACAGAGTTTGCCGTAATGCAGTATCTCTGGCTGTACGATGTGTATGACGTAATTGACATTTTAAAAGTCTTTTTATAACAAAAAGGCAACGTTAAAAAAATCTGAACACCCAGCAGTGTGTATTTTTTTGGCCTCCCCTTTTGAATTCAACATTCAAATTACTAGACAAAAAAATATATCCTAAGAAAAGTGGATTTTGAGGGGTATAGCTTCATAGACCTCCATTCATTCTGCACTCGACCGTTAGCGCCCTCATATGGAACTACAGTGGAATTGCAACCAGTTCAGAAGCCGGAAGTTTCCAGAGAGTGGCACTTTTCCCCATATTAGACATTCTCTGATACAGTCTAAGCTTCACACAGACTTTATGGTTGACAACTATGGTAAGACTGCTCTTGGTTTATACATGTCAGCATGACTGGGAGTCTCTGGCACTTCACATACAGTGTATGGTGAAATACATCATGGCTGAAAGACCATCCTTGGCTTGGGCTTTGCTCCAGGTTAAATAAGTACATCTAATCCCACTGCCCAGTGGAGTGGCACCTGACAAACTGTCTGTATACTGCATCAGAACTTTGATATTTACCTTAACCTGACCAGTACTCAAGTTAACATTGATTTGATATATATTATTTTGTGGCGCCCTTCCAGTTGGAACACATTTATTAAAGCATTTTTAGATTGTAACTACAGAAAATGTCTTGTGTGTCCATATAGTTTGTCAGCCATCAGGCAGTAGTTGGGCAGCTGAACGCCCTGTGTAGAGTGCTAGTGTGGCTAATCCCAGGCTGGGCCTCCCTCCTCAGGGAGCTGCATGGTACGAACACGCCACCTACTTGTGAGTTTCGCTATCACCAACTTTGGCCGCGGCCATTTGGAAAAAGGCAAAATTCAGAGCTGCATTTGCAACTAAATGATTCTAAGTGAGTAACCATTTGAGCTTCATAGATAGGAAGGTTTAATAATTCCATCAGAAGTCAGAAAGAATAGAGAGGAACCATGTTTTATTCTGTATTTTTTTTTACTTTAAAACAGGGATATCTTATAAGTATAATAATATAATATGCAATTTAGGTGTTTGAATACAGTAAAAAGCCTCAGGATTTATTACAAATGAAAAACGTGCTCTTCCTCCTGCAAGGAAGAAACATCAGCAATGTTACTGCACCATTTCAGAGGCATATACCATACACATGGCATAAGGTAATGAGGGAGACATGCCTGGGGTTTGGAACTAGTGGATTGCAAATGAGCTACAAGAATCTCACAAGTATCCTTATGTAAATTTAAATGTACTGGTATTTTATATACTTGTGCATGGTTTGCTAATCGTCACAACCTCAAATATAATTGGAACCAAATCACTTCTTGATTATTTAATGGTCGCTAATAATTTTAAAAGATGAAGGTTTAGGTTTATGAGGCTTTATTGCTGATTTTTCCAAATGGCTCATTACTAAATCATCAGAAAGTAATTTGGTAAAAATGTAACTGGAAGCTTTGAGTATGATTAATAATCTTTTTCTCTGAAATGTCATTTTATATTTAAAAAAGCACGCTGAAGAAATACTTCATTATATCCTTGTTAGCTATAGAAATCACATTATAATCATCTAGTTTAAATAGTTTTAAATCACATTAGAATAATCAAATATGGTCAGTGTTTAAATATTTATAAATAACATTGTATAAACCTGTCCCCAGTGGCACTAAGGAGAATCATGTTTTCCCCTTCATGCCAAGCAAACTTTGATAAAGAAATCAAGAAATACAGCAGGTCACCACAGAGTGCCACCCTTATACTTATTTAACAGTCTTTCCCATTTAGAGTGACATTCCTTTATGACTTACTAGAGTACCACTACTAGAGAACTCCTGTGTGCCTCCCTGAGTGCATAGTCCCCCCGTCCTGTCTGATCCTCCACAAACACAAGCACAACTCCTACAGAGTCTTCCTGACTGCTGACCACCAAGAAAGGAGAGGGCAAGTGAACAGAGTCTAAGAGAAGTAGTGTGTAGAGAGGGAGGGAAAGGGAAGGAGGGAGTGACACAGAGACAGAGAGACAGAGAGAGGGAGGGAGGGAGGGCTTACCTGCGTCCAGAGCCGGTCCTCTGCAGGTCTCCGGTGTCCTGGCTCTGGGCCAGGTTGCCCTTGCAGCAGATGACCCTCAACTTGTTCTGGTAGGAGGAGGCCAGGTACACGGCCCCAGAGGAGATGGCTGGGCCCAGGTAGCGCGGGCTGGGGATGTCCAGGTGGGCGTACGAGTGGGGCCTGTACAACACACACACAACCCCTCAACTCACTGACACCTAAATAAACTGTTTGTTTTTGTTATGTTGCATGTGATGCACAGGGTTGTAAAATTCCTAGTGTGTTTCAGCATTGACTGTGTTTCAAGTTACTGTGCAGGTAAGCTTTCTTAACTTGATATTCAACATTCAACTTCAATTTTCCAGTCCACAAAATTATTGTTTATGTTTTGTTCCAATTTCTGGTATCTGCAATCACAACAGAGAACGTAAAAGCTCTCTGGTCTTACCCTAGAGCAGCATGGCCCTGGATCTCGATCACATCCAAAGAGTTAAAATAGGTTACAAATAAGTAGGGCTCTCTGTAGGCTGAAGAGAAAAAAAGGTTTTGCTTTGTTAGTTTTTATATGCAAAATCCAACTTACAGAAGATACCGAATACCGTATTTCTACATTTACATTTAGTCATTTTAGCAGACGCTCTTATCCAGAGCGACTTACAGTAAGTACAGGGACATTCCCCTGAGGCAAGTAGGGTGAAGGCCTTGCCCAAGGACACGTCATTTTGCACGGCCGGGAATCGAACTGGCAACCTTCAGATCACTAGCCCGATTCCCTAACCGCTCAGCCACCTGACTCCCACATTTCTTCGATTAAACGCCGCCCTCGAATAAACGCTGCACCAAAAATGTACATTGTGTAATAAACGCCGCCATCGATTAAACGCTGCACCAAAAACAATCAGAAAACGGTTATTTAATTGGTTAAATTAAAACACAGTATTTATTACACAAGTAAATCACAAGTGTACTATAATTCCCCCGAAGCACTGGCAGACACAAGTGGCTTTCTTGCAGCAGGTTTATTTGAAGCTTCTCCAAATCCACCGTGAAAACTAAACCCACAGTATAACGAGAAATTAAAGACCACATTAGCTTAATATGAACATACACGCGCAGCACGTAAATAACGTTCACCAAAGTAAAATACAGACACAAAACAACATACTTCGTTGGCTGCATGCTGTAGGCTACACAAGGGAATAGAGGTTTCCTTAGATTGCTAATATCCGGTAACAACCTTAAACTTTTATCGGAGAATTAAATTGTCCGTGCTTCGCTTGCTGTTAGCTTGTCGACTCTCACTCACGAGCGTTCCAAAAGGCCTTAAAAATAAAGGCACTGTACTCTGCATTCAGTAATAATACTGAATGCAATTATATAATTCTAAATTATGACATTGGTTGAAAAGAAATTAAACATTACAATAATGTAATTGTGACAATTACATGTAGCCTACAATATAGTGAGGTAGCTGACTTCACCACATTCGCCTTTCATCAACCCCAGGTTCTCGTGCTACAGATCTGTTGCTGCTGGTGAGTGCTTTCTGCACAGCTTTCTGTTTGACAGCTGAAGTGTAAGAACGTTTCTTCATGCTGCTTCAGATTTCTACACAATGTAGACACAATTTTACACCAGGCTTTGTGTTTGACCTCCTAGTCTATTCTTTGTTTGTCTATGGCCGCACTGCAGCTGCAATTCTCTAAATCTGTCTTACTAATTAACCTCTTCAGAATCCTGTTAAATTTGCCTGAAAACGCCTAAACAGCATACCCAAAGTAAATTGGAAGCTGTTCTTGAACCATTTGGAGTACATGCATGTAAATGATCTCTTTTGAAAGCTGACACTCTGAAGTTATGTCCCCTGTTGTCAGGACCCCTGTCAGTCCTACTAGTGTTGAGTAATAGAAGCTTGAACACAAGGAAAGTGAAAATTTCTATTTCCGTCTAGATTTTGTTTTGAAAACAGAGGCCTGAAGAGGCCTAGAGGTGGTAGGTATTAGCTGGAAGACTAAATTGGACCACAGGTTGAAGCCTTACCCAATTCAAATCAAAAGTCAAACATAATACCACAATATATTCATATTTGACACATGTTTTTATAAGAGTACATCCATTCATTTTCTAAAAGGGCCTTTTGGAGACTCCAAAATGACCCTTTGTAACCAAGGTCAAATACTCAGGATAAAAGGTATTATTTTTCATAATTGTTATCTCTAATGAAAGGTGGTACTTAGAACTATCATATATAATAGCTAAATCCCTAATTAGTATTACTGAAACACAAAAATTGAAGCATGAACACATTGGAGTGCTTTATCTGATTCCCAGGATTGGCGCACAAAGAAAACTGATTCTTTCAACCCTATTGCGCAATCGACTTTTATTTTGACGGCTCCACAGACACATACAAATGAGGTATTGGCATTTTCAGCTAGCTTTCAGCTACAAGGCTAACGAGCTCATTTCAGAGCCAGCTGAAGCCAGTTCGAGAAATTTGTTTAGAAAGAGTGTGGGGGGGGGGGGGGGCGGGGGGGGGCAGGACGCACAGACCTAATTGGCTTTAGAGGGCTGTCAACGGGGCATGGAAGGTCCTATTGGGTCAAACAAGGTGTCAATCAAAAGGGGAGGGTTCAACGGACATTTTGATCCCTCCATATCGTATTTTCTCCGTTTCTAACCGGAGGAATGTGCACTTTTATCTGAGCAAGTTGTTTCTTCCGTCGGCTAACTTGCATAATGAAACAAAGGATAATGGCTATTCATGAACGTAAAACATTGTATTTGGAGAATTACTTTACATGGTTAGATACTTTGAACCCTTGGGAATGTACGCAGATCAAGTTTTGATGTGTTGGTTGCATACCTGGACGACACCAAACCTTTGAGGGTAAGTAGAGACGTTTGGCTTTGTAAACATCACCAAAGTGGTGACTGGACAAAGACGTTGACTAAACTTGTTGTTGTGACTCGATCTTGAAATGGTTTACATATCTACAAGCACAAGAATCGTAGCTTTCCAATGATGTATAACATGTGTAGCGTCTAAAAAATATATTTGTTAGAATTTAGTGCGTCGTAACTGAGGAAGGTGGGGGCAGCATTTTTGTACCGCGGGCGGTACAGGAACATCAACAGGTTAAACGCCGCCCCCAAATAAACGCCACGATCGAATGAACGCCGCACCAAAAATTATCATTGTGTAATAAACGCTGCAGCGTTTATTCGAAGAAATAAGGTATTAACAGAAGATGCTAGTGTTGTTCACACTTTGTTTCCATAAGGAAACAGTCATAACAACAAAAAGGTTAATCAAACTGATTACAAACCAAATGACAGAGGCAGACGACTCCATTTGATGTCTTCAGTCCGACTTCTTCGGCCATATGAGTCAACAAACACGCCAAATTCTGGAGAAAAAGTTATTGTTTACATTTTTGTAAATAAAGTTCTTCTAACGTGTACCGGTAGTTTCTTAGCCAGCAGTCCAGGCATCCACTGGGCCAGGGAGTCTCACCGTGGAAGCAGAGCAGGAACTCCTCCTTCTGCGGGGCCCTGGTGACCTGGATGATGGAGATGGGGAAGCTGTGGGAGGACGCAGCGAACACAGCCGAGGCCAGAGTCACGTCGTTCTTGTCCAGGAACTCTGGAAGCAGGTGGGAGACCAAGCCAATGAATATCACAATTACCAAGGAACTAGATGTGTGTTTTGATTGTAGCTTTTTTCCTTTTCTTTTTTTGTGCTGAGGCATGATTGTATTTCATTTTGAAGAACAGACTTCATCTAAGGCTTGAGTGTTCATTTTTATAATTTGTATTGATATTGCAATTTTGATTGAGATGATCATTTACAGCCAAGACATTTCCTCTGACGGCCAAGACAGTGCAGTGCTAGTAGCGAGTACACTGCAGGACAAACTAGCCAGTCAGTTTGATCTGAATCTATAACGAGTTTAGAAAGTCGTGTTAGCCTCTGGCTATTAGGAGTGGGAATCTTTTGGTACCTCACGATTCAAATCGTTTTTCTGGGTCACAAATCGATAAATCGATTCACGTTTTTTAATCCAAAAAATTAACATTACAAAAATAAAAACATTTGAGAATCGATGTGAATCGCTAGAAGACAAATGTGAATTGATTTTTCCCCTACCCCTAAAATAAATGTATTAATTGTTATTATTGCTATTGTTATTATTAATTTAAATTAGTGATTTATTAGCAAGGGGGTTTAACACTTTTGCAAGGCACTGTATCCATGTCACATTCTCATTGGGGGCTGAGCCCCCCTAAAGGTCTAATCCTAGAATCGCCCCTGCTCTATAGCCTCGTTTTTTGCAGATTTCTGTGAAACTTGCTAAGTACCCTTTAAGCTAAATATCTATTACTTGTTTTGGTCATTTGATTCTGGAAAAAAGTCAAACCTTTTTTGTTATGGAGAGGAGTATTATGCTAGATAGCGCTAACTAGTCTGCTGTTCTACATTTCCCACATAATTAGCCTGTATGTTTCATATGCTGTAAATTTTCCTCTATTTTATAATAAAAGTGGTTGAAATGTTTTACGGGCGGAGAATATTGTAAAAATAGCTGTTTGAAATCTTCATGATAAAGGATGATTTTCTTTAAATAACCACGCATACATTTATAGAATTTATCTTCAATATGGTCTAAACAGTTTAAGTGCCTTGTTGCCCAGGGCACAGAAAATTGTTAATCCGCCCCTGTTCGACGGTTACGTGCGCTATAAATCAATGTAGTTTATCATGGAGATACGTAAAAGGAAGTTTCCCTACGTTTTAACATTTATTTTGATACCTAATGTGTTTAAAGATCAAAGCTCTGTCGCAGTTCTGTGACAGCTATGAAGGTAGCACTAAGTGTTTATATGTGTTGCTTTTGACGTATCCAGGATTTGATACTTTGTGCTTGGTTTTAAACTCATTTCGGTGCTAGCTAGCTAGCTTTACTTCGATTGTGTTGTTAGCTAGATTCAGTGTTAGTCTTTATAAATGGGGATATGTTAGTACGTTGTGAAAAGTATATGTAATATTATTTATGTTATTTAGATGTAGACAGTGTTGTGAGTCTCAAGGTACGTACCGGTACTCCAGTTTTGTGAACTTTAATTTGACCGCCCTGGTGAGCAGCGTAAAGATAGTGTGCTGTGTTCTTTATTGCTGCAGTGAAGACAATATAAATGTTGTGCTCATAAACATTCCGTGATTTATTTTTTATGTTGTAACTATGAGACACATGCAATAGAGTATATTAATATTATTGGATTCAAAACTTAGCAATTCCAATCCAAAGTCCTTTTATTGTTAATGTACTTGTAATGATTACTGTGTAGTAATTAAAGGCAGGGTAGGCTATGTTGTTCAGAAGCACTTTTTGTCATATTTGCCGAAAGTAACTTCATGTCTTAATAGCAACCAATATATCTAAAGGTTTGACGGTAATATGAAGTAATTCCGACATCTGTGGGTGTCGCAATACTGTAATAAACCCGACCGATCTTAAAGGGGTACACTGACTAGTGATTGGACGGGCTACCTGTATGTCTACCTACCTGCGCGTGTAACAGACGTGGTCTTGCTCCATCAGAGGTATACGAAACGATGTTCGCCCCTCACTGGGGTCAAACATGCCACCTCTGACTTCCCAAGCGTGACCACTACCAGCTACGCCAACGAAAAGCTATTCGTTGACGCGGGTGGCCTGTTACATACTTGAGTGAGTTTAACTGATACATCGGCTACACGCGCATTCTGCCCCTCCACTCAATTGCTCGTTACTGTAGTTTTGTGGGAGTGGCTTTGAAGGGAGGAAGTGGGATATTTTGGTTTGAATCCTGTCAAACAG
Organism: Osmerus mordax; assembly: GCF_038355195.1. Classification (NCBI taxonomy): domain Eukaryota; kingdom Metazoa; phylum Chordata; class Actinopteri; order Osmeriformes; family Osmeridae; genus Osmerus; species Osmerus mordax. Next base: position 2,280,164 of record NC_090050.1, on the reverse strand, counting down.
AATTTATAATAGCCATCTTCACAAAACTTGTCTACCCTTCCTTTAATCACATAGTTTTTTCTTCAAAATAATAATAGCCTAATTACTATGAGGAGTTGAGCAGAATATAGATAGTGTGCTGTATTCTGTATTGCTGCAGTGGAGCCAATATGAGTTGAGTGCTTATAAACATTCCTTAATTTATTTTCTATGTTGTAACTATCCTTTTTTAATAGAACATGAGACACAGAGTATGAGACCCAATAGAGTATATTAATATGATTTGATTTCAAACTTTGAAATTCATATGCAAAGTGGACATTATGATAGAGTTTATATGATAAGATTTTATATGTGAAAGCTGAGGTCTCATTAACTTGGAACCGTTTCTTCCAGATCCCCTACTGGCCAATCATACTTGATCATGGGCAGAGACTAGACAGAGGAGACACCTTAAGGCTCCAGAGAGACTACAGAGACTCAACCAGAGAGACTGCAGAGAGAGACTCAACCATAGAGAGACTCAACCATAAACAGCAGTAACCAGACAGAAGATCAACCAGAGAGAAACAAGCTTCCAGAGATTAGATACATGATCCAGAGAGACCAGACAGAGAACCAAGAGAGCTGAGTTATGGAGACTAATCACTGTGATACATGTGGGAAGAGCCATCCTCATCCAGTAGCCTCAAGAAGCACATGAAAATCCACACTGGAGAGAAGCCCTACAGCTGTGACCTATGTGGTCCAACCTTTAGCAGGTATAGCAGTGTCACAGTTCACTGCAGAATCCACACTGGAGAGAAGCCATACAGTTGTGACCTCTGTGGTAAAACCTTTAGCCAGGCTTCCACTTGGAGAAATCACAGCATAATCCACACAGGAGAGAAGCCCTACAGCTGTGGGGTGTCAGGTGGCTGAGCGGTTAGGGAATCGGGCTAGTCATCTGAAGGTTGCCAGTTCGATTCCCGGCCGTGCCAAATGACGTTGTGTCCTTGGGAAAGGCACTTCACCCTACTTGCCTCGGGGAGAATGTCCCTGTACTTACTGTAAGTCGCTCTGGATAAGAGTGTCTGCTAAATGACTAAATGTAAATGTAAATGTAAGCTGTGGCCTCTGTGGTAAAACCTTTAAACAGACTGGGGAATTGACAGTTCACCGCAGAATCCACACTGGAGAGAAGCCCTACAGCTGTGACATGTGGTCAAACCTTTAGCAGGTATAGCAGTGTCACAGTTCACTGCAGAATCCACACTGGAGAGAAGCCATACAGTTGTGACCTCTGTGGTAAAACCTTTAGCCAGGCTTCCACTTTGAGAAATCACAGCATAATCCACACAGGAGAGAAGCCCTACAGCTGTGACCTATGTGGTCAAAACTTTAGCAGGTATAGCAGTTTCACAGTTCACTGCAGAATCCACACTGGAGAGAAGCCCTACAGCTGTGACCTCTGTGATAAAACCTTTTGCCACTCTGGCAATCTCAGACATCAACGCATGTCCCACACTGGAGAGAAGCCCTACAGCTGTGACCTCTGTGATAAAACCTTTTGCCACTCTGGCAATCTCAGACATCACCGCATGTCCCACACTGGAGAGAAGCCCTACGCAGCCCACGAATGAAGAGTTGCATTATCTATGATAGAAAAACCAAGGGGGTGAAGTTGTCCTGAGGGAACTTCTGTATGACCCACAGCTGGAAGAACTACTGGCCTGCACCTCCTGGGACAGCACATGCAGTAACACCAGATCTACAGTCCAACATGACAGGACGCAGGGAAGATACTTTACCCCTGTAACAATGGAGGGGAAGCTGTAATTTCATAAGAAACCCATCAAGGTGCTCAATATTAATTTCAGTTTGACCTCTTCATTTCTGCAGCCCTTTAGAGTGTCTGTGTGTTTCACCCATTTGTTGAGTAAGATTGGTTGGTTTGTTATTGTTTTAACTACAAGAGCTGTTGAGGGTCATGCAGGTTGTTCTTGAAACTGTATCTGTACTTAAGGAATACAATACTTAGTTGTTCTGATGAACACCTATAATTGTGTCAATACTGAAGGATTGTTAAGGATTTTACCATTAACACCCCTATGCTTTGGAAAGACCTGTATGAGGACATTACATTATATTTAATTCACTGTACGTCACATTAAATACACTAGATAGTGCACATAGAAAGTACAGCAGAAGATCAAGAACCAGAACAAGCAAGACAGGCATTATTTTTTCGATTCACGATTTTAGAATTTTTTAATAAAATTTCGATTCAATATATGCTTACATTTGATTCCAGTTTGCTCTTCAGTGTTACTTGTTTCTATTTGACTGTGATAGGCAGTTAAGTGTTGACGAAAAAATCCCACTGCATCAAAACCTTGAAAATATTTGTTTATATATATATACTGTAACACAAACTGCCAATCAGTGCAGATATTGTGAAGGAATGCTAACTATACTGCTAATCAATGCTGCTATCACTACCTCAAGTATATAAAATGTGTAATGCTTAATACTAAAACATATATCCAATTGTGATCAATTGATTTAATAAAGAACAGATGGGATTATGCAACAGGAGGTTTCTGGGTCTGTGTGGTAGCTTGGGTCGTGCTGAAATGTAGCTTTGGTGTGTGTGTGTGTAAGAATGCCGAGGTCAGGCAAACTGACTTGGGAGGCAAGTTTGTGACGCTCAGGGACTGGTGGAGCACAAAGGACCTCTGAGTAAAAGTGTCGGCCTGAGAGATAAGGTGAGTGGAGAATGTATCTTTTTTGCTCATGCAGAACGAGTCAGACCATCTGGTCTGATACACCTTTGGATTTACGACACTCTCAAATCCCCTTTGGAGACCCTGCCCCCCCCCCCTTCCTCGTCGGATGCCCCTTCCCCCCTTGGAGGCCCTGACACCTCCCTCTCTTGGGGGTACAAGACCTGTCTCCCGAGGACAGGGAGACAGAATTTGGACAAGGCAGAACTCTCTCTGATTTCTGTCAAGACTACTTTCTCATGAAGGCCTTCGTTATCATCTACTCTGTAACTCTTTGCTCTGTGAAGCTGCATGACATCATCGACTGGTTTTACTGCTCTAGACTAAGAACATCCTGGTGTGATGTATTCTTTGTGTATTCTTGTGATTGCATCATTATAATAAACTACAAATAACTTGGTCCGGTATTTAACCTTGTATCATTCTCCACTACCCAGATTTGACACACTTTACAATATTGATTAACTAAAACCCTAAGGACCTTTTAAATTGCCCCCATCTATACTCCCAAATAGGTCAATGACACACTCTGCTGATGATTTTGTAAATTGTTACACGACTACCTGCAGTAAATCCAGACATGTTTGATGAACAGTAACACAGCTGAAAGACAACCTGTCAGACACATTTATTAGCACACTATCACCACACTGTAACAAAGGCAAGTGTAAAGCCTGATCCCCAAAATGTAAAAGCATTGGCTTACATTGTTTTCAGCATATGAAATGAATTTTGTGAAATGTGAAATGTCAGAATTAATGATTAACTGCACTACGTGCTGTCTTACCTTCCAGTACATACTGTTTCATCTCAATCTCGTAAAACTTGTTGGTGCCAATGATAATGCTGTAACCTGTGAAGTGGATACAGCTGCAAGGCTCTGACGTCTCAATCTCCTACAACAACAAATAACAGATTAAATGAAGTGATTAAATGAAGTGATTCATAAAATGGGTTGGAGTCTAAGTGAATATGACTCCAATGTACTAAGAGCATACTGTGAAGCTTTTACAACACTTGTCATTTGAGCTAAATTGGAATGACAGGCAAAAATAATTAACTTTATTTTCACAGGTTTATCTCTTTAAATAAAAATTTGCTGAGATTATGTTCCAGAACCATTTTTGCATCTCAAATCTTGCTACAGTTAAAGCATTTTATGACAAAGTGAGTGCAAATACTGTATCAATCATACAGATAATCTCAGCTCCAATCATCCTGAGCTGTAAGTATAACTTATTATTAGGTTTATGGGAAAAATGATCAAAAGTATTCAAGCAGAATTGTGCATATCAATGCCTAGACACTGCTTAAGGACTTCTTTTTGTGCAGTCAAAACTAACCTTTCTGATGCAAAATTTATTGAGGCTGTCATTATAGCGTAGGATGGTGATCTTGTTGGGCATCGCAGCACAGATACACGTCCCATTGTCAATCTGGAACAGAGAGAAAACAGCATCAGGACACATCACATTCACCACGTCATTCAAATCATGACATCCCATCATGAATGTGATCAATTATAAGTCATCAATGAACTGGGTAACACAGTGTGTCATTGATCTATATATATTATATTTTGCTAATCGTAGAAACAAAATTAACAATACAACCATCATTAAATACAAACTCAATTTGTACTTTAATTAAATATTAAACTCCATTATTCAATTGCGAATTGCAGGTGCATGGCTAAATTCCAGTAGGACTGAGGCCAGCTTTGTACAATCAAGTCTTAAACTAAAAAAAAATAACTACAGTGGCAATTCCTTGTGGCAGCTGTGCAGCATGTTGAGATGAAACGGTGAGTACAGCATCCCTCACCTTCCCAGAGGAGAACAGGTGGCATCCCTTGACCGTCTCAAAGATGTAGGGGCTGAGTTCAGGCTGGGCGGGGAGATGCGACTGGGACAGTGACTGCTTCACCTTCTTGATCTCCACCAGACACAGCGCCCGCTCCTCTCCTGAAGGGGAACACAGAACGACGTCAGGTCCGGGAGCTCCACGCATGGTCGACCCCAGAGGGCCTGAAATCTACTCACTCCCTAGACAAAGAACCTCAGACTGACCTATCAATCCGTTTGAGAAAGACCAAAAAAAATAAAAAATAGCCAGGAGGAAATGAAACGGATGACAGTCTCATACAGACAGCACAAACCCATGGCACACTTGGTTTTGAGGAGCACCTAAGACCAGGGCGTTTCTGGTGATGACATGTACCAAGGCAGCCCTCTACTGACCAGTGATCATCAGCAGCTTTTCGTGCTCATTCAGGATCTGGATCTGGAAGACGGACGCCAGCCCCGGGATGTGAGTCAGAGAGTTCTTAATGACGTTCAGCGCGTACAGGCCCTCCTCTGAGCCCACCAGCACTATCTAGGAGGGGCAGAGAGAAGGTCTTAGATCTACAGTACCATCACACAAGCACAGACGTTGGTCTTCATGTTAAAAAGTGGTCCTAAATAACCATCCGTGTTAATACTTGAATCGACGGTATGTGGCTTTCCCAGGTATATGTTTGTACCGTTGTGTATGATCTAAAGTTTCCCTTGAAAACGGCAAAGCTTGGTTTTTGACTCCACTCGTGGCAGAACAGGGAACAGCTTACTGTGACTGCCTACCTGGTCGGTGAGGGGGAGAGTACAGTTGATGTCCAGACGATCGTCTCCCTCCAGCTTCAACAGAGAGTTGCCCAGCAGTTTCTGACAAAGGAAGGGACAGTGAATCATAAAGAGGCTAGGAGGTGTAAACATTTCACTTAGACTGAGGTACATAGTTAAGAAATATCAGTGCAGGTAACAGTGCATCCCTGCAAGAAACTCGTCTCATTGGATGACAGCAACCAAACCCCCCCCCCCCACACACCTTGAAAACACTGGTGTGCTGAAACTAACCCCTGAACTCCAGCATCTCCATTTAAATAGATCAGCTAAATATGGCCCTGGAGTTAATCCTTTGTCATTCTGTCCCGTAGCAAAGCACCACCACATACTCCTGACTCCTTTTTATGGACTCCATAATATAAATAATATATATTTCACACACTAAAATGCTATTGATGGTGGCAACTGGAATCCTTAAGGCCTCCAGTGTTCATCCACCTTTACTCAAGAAGTAACTTCAAATCCAGCCTTTCCTCCTTTGCCAGTACATAGTTTATGCACCGCCAATACCTTGTTTGAAAAAATATGATTTGCAACTATACAACCTCCACCCACTCCACCCCAAAATACTAGAACAAGAATTTGGTCGATTAATGAAATTACCAGTCATCGTGCAGTCATTCAGGTTTACTATACAACTCTAGAAACACCGAATGCTGACTGCACCAGGTCAACTAGGAGGGCTCTTGCTAAATGGCTAAGAAGTCCTACAACTTCTAAGCCAAAAATTGACAAATACAAGACAGTGTTCATTCACTATTCACTAGTGAATGTACTATTCCCAGTTCACTATTTAGAAATGAACTGGGCATAACAGGACTTGTTAATGTGGGAGTCAGGTGGCTGAGCGGTTAGGGAAGCGGGCTAGTAATCAGAAGGTTGCCATTTCGATTACCATGTAAGTCACTGTGGATAAGAGTGTCTGCTAAATGACTAAATGTTAAACCAGTAGGCCTATGACTTATGGTCTTAACCTGCATTAGAAGAAACCTGTATCATAACCAAGTCGATAAACCACCCAGGTATTACTTTCTACTTCATGATGTTTCCACAGCACACTCAACAAACTTGCTGGGCGGAACTTCTTCGGACACAAGCAAGTATTCAAAAACACACAACTGCATTCATGACTATTCAAGTTATGAGATGTTAAAGAGGTTGCAATCACATAGCCAGCTGACAAGTCCTTCAATAGGACAATATGATCAAACAGAGTTGGAACCGAATACAGCTTAAATGCAAACAAGTGTGCAGGGTAACAACAGTGTCTTTCCTCTTCTCTGCAGCATTACTACCATCACCCCATGATGCAGTCCTAGCCCCTGAAGACCGCTGCTGGAAAAACACTTCATGGTACTATATCCACGATGAAAACAAGCTTAACAAATCCAACCCCACCTTGAGGAAGTACATGGGTAGGTTTTGGTTTTGCCATCCGTCAATGTATTTAGCAGTTAAAACTGTGGCTTGTAGTAGTCAAGTAGTTCACACAGAGTGTTGGAACAAACATGACAAATCCAACAGCGTATGGATGGATGGATGTGCCGCTAGTGGCAAATATGCATTTCAGATGGATAACATGGGCTGGTGTGGATGGGGTGAGGGGTCACAGTCACAGCAGCTCCATTACTACATCTGGCTTGGGCTGCACAGCTGTGTACCGTAACACTGGTGTGTGTGTGTGTGTCTGTGTACCGTAACACTGGTGTGTGTGTGTGTGTGTCTGTGTACCGTAACACTGGTGTGTGTGTGTGTGTCTGTGTACCGTAACACTGGTGTGTGTGTGTGTGTGTGTCTGTGTACCGTAACACTGGCGTGTGTGTGTGTGTCTGTGTACCGTAACACTGGTGTGTGTGTGTGTCTGCATTAGTGATAAGCAGCACAGGTCAGGTCAGGAAAGCTACAGTTCTGTATTGTACTGTTAAGCAAGTATGTATGTACAGTACACAGTAGGGGTTACAGCCCAGAAGGTTGGTTAACAAAGTGACAATAAAATTTTATTACAATTATTCTTGATTAAAGTATATTCTTGCTCATCGCTACACCAGTGTTTTCTGACCCTAAGACATCTTCGTAAACTGTATGTGTGATGTAGCAAGAAAAAAAAACTTGTATTCAATTTGTATTCCAAATATTGTAATATATTGCATCTGTATTAGTTTGGGGGGGGGGGGGGGGGGGGGGGGGGTGCGTGTAAAACAGCATGCTTAGTCCAAAGTGCCCAAGCATTAGGCTTGTGCAGCTATTTACCTGGACCAGAGGAGAAAGATTCTTCTGTCTTTTAGGAACACCTCCCTACAATATGATTCATACAATACAAGAATATGGGTTGACACACACACACCATTCAAACATAGACAAGTAGACACACACACACACAAAATCATACAAAGAAACCGAAAACAACAACATAGAATAAAGATGGGCAGAACATAGAAAAAAGTAGGGATAGAGAAAAGAGAGAGAGACTATTATGTTGTGAGGGCAGAATGACACTGTCTTTATCTGGGGTTCCTGATGTCTGCAGACTGGGGTGCCGGGACTCTGGACTCTTGGCTGCTCCTCTCTCCAAACATGACTAGCAGCACAGTAGTGTCACTATCGCGGACCCTCAATGACTAGTAGTCTGAGGTGATGTTATATTCACCATACCTATGTATTTGTGGATTTCATTTTCAATAAATAAACGAAGCATTCTATCACATTGTTCCTTGTTTGGTATGGTGAAGAGGGCGAAAACAATGATGCTGAAAGCACTTTGAATTCAGGACATGAAGCAGCTTTTTCTTTTGTGTCTTTCTTAATGGTGTAGGTGACAGGCACTGTATATAGTGTCCATACTGCAGTATAAACTCACCACATCAGTATAGAGTGTCCATGCTGCAGAATCTACTCACCGCATCAGCATCAACCTTCTCCTTGGAGCCACGGCTGCCAGCCACCACTGACTCCAGGACGGCCACCCAGCGCTGCTTGTCTGGGAAACTGGGGGCCATGAAGAAGAGAGACTGGCCCGGCCAGCAGGTGGTGTATGGGTGAGACTCCAGCTTCAGGATGTATGGGATATCTGCACAAGCACACAGCATCACAACACAGCATCACAACACGGTACATATGCTCTTTAACGAGGGTCAAGGTCCCATAGGAAGACCCCATGCTGTGGCTTCACACCCCAGCTGATCAGAGAACATGATCTGTAGTACTAGAAGAAGACCCTCCTAATATCATGCAGGGTTTTTCCTGCATAGAGAAAATGTTAGCGTGCGCCAAAGCCGTTTGCCCGAGCGCCAATGACAAATCCTGAGCGCCAAAGGCAAAAAAAGGTCTGCGATGAAGAATAGAAAAAAAAAACGCGTGCATGCATGTCAGCGAATATGTTCTCAATAGTATGTTTCAAGTAGGCTACAGCCGAACCCTCGTTCTGTTTTGATCAATAGTAAGTAATCGTGTTGATAAGTGTGTCTTCTTGTCTGATCAATACGTAATTATGAGGTGCGCGAATGGACAGAGTGGCCACTAAACTGTCGTTCCGCTCCGAGGGCCAGCCCGACGTGCACGAATACACCTGTACAAATGCAAATGAAATTTCCACTCAAAATGCTGACAAAAGTTTGATTTATGATTTCCAACGCAGCCTCCATTGGTATTCTTAACCTGGAATGATAATATATCAGTCAGGTGGCTGAGCGGTTAAAGAATCGGGCTAGTAATCAGAAGGTCGCTGGTTCGATTCCCGGCCGTGCGAAATGACGTTGTGTCCTTGGGCAAGGCACTTCACCCTACTTGCCTCGGGGGAATGTCCCTGTAATTACTGTAAGTCCCTCTGGATAAGAGCGTCTAAAATGTAAAAAAAAAAAAAAATATATATATATATAGTGCAGTCTATAGTAAATAAGTAAAGAAGTCTATAGTTCTTGCAAATTGAAATCAAGTTATATGGTGATTTTCGTTGTTTGTATTCTTCCCCTGCTAAATTGTCTGTTGATTCGATAGCGATTGCTGCCCTTGCTCAGGTTTGTATTTTAGGTGCATTATTATGCTGACGTAGTTTTAATTAATAAAAAGTGGGTTTATTGTTATTATTTTCTACAGAATGCTTAGCCTATAAAGATCAAATGATGCAGGCAGTGTACATGCTTCAGAGTAGGCTAGGCTATCGATAGGCTAGGCTGACCATTTACAATAAGTTGTTACGTCAATTATTAATTGGCAGCATTTATGCCATTTAGAACATTCTTTATGAGTGTAAAGTGTCTTTAAGTAGCCTAACTTTATTGCTTTAGGGGAATATGTGCAATATTACATTAGCTATTAGACTATTACAATAACCTGTTCCGAAATATAGGTTTAGTTTCGAATGCAAAAATGTATTAGAAAAAAAATAAAAATAAAAAATATATATATGTATATATATATATTTTTTTTTGGAGCACCGAAGACCCATTTTGACGCAGGAAAAACCCTTTCATGATTCCTTGATGTTATAGGCAAACTGAGTGCAAGGGCACTGCAGTTGGAGTGCGAAAAGTACTTCTGAAAACGGAGTGGGGACTGCTGCAAATATTGGAATGGCACCTCCCCTAACAGATGTAATCTCACTCTTTTTTATAAAACTTGAGAGCCATGTAATGTTATTGTGTAGATGGTGTCATGATTTGTGTTTATTAACTGCAGCATGGAAGTCAAGACAAATTTCCCTTTAGGGAAAATAAAGTTAATCTTTATCTTATAAAGTTTGGCAAACTAGCTGGCGATTAGCCACTGGACATAAAAACAGCTTGACAGATCAACAATTCAACCCTCTGCTTTTGTATCGAGGTCAACTAGCCAAACAGTCAAAGAAGATAGCAATAAGTGCCATTAGGCAGGCCTCACCTGACTTGGCTGTGTTGATCAGTTCAGACGCTCCTACGGCACCATGGACAGTCACGTCACCATCCGGAAGACACAACTCAAACTCATCGTCTGGCTTCATAGAGTCTTCAAACCAAACCAGGAAAAAACATGCAGTTTAGAACCAAAACCCCCCACAGACATTCGGCAGGGGAGTGAGCTAGGATGGTGCGGGGCCCGACTGACCTTCTCTAGGCTCCGTCTCGTAGATGGACACCTTGGTCCCATCTAACACCACATACTTCTGCTCCCAGCCCTGCTGGCCGCGCTTCGCATTCCTGCAGACATGCAGCACGCACATCCACAGACACGCACATCCACAGACACGCACAAGAAAAGGCAAAGAGACTCAAGATTTTGGCTAAAATATTCACAAATTCAACACCCTTTTACAGGACGTTCATTTCAGTCTTTGATAACATGCTAAAGAGGCTAAATGCCGTTAGTTTCAGACGTGCTACCTGGGCTGCTTCATCCAGCCCTCCAAGCGTACGTGTCCGCTGGCCTCTCGGGGCTGCAGGGCGGGGGAGCTGGCCTTGTCCCGGCACAGGGCCTCGGAGAAGTGGGCGGCATACTCGGCAGGCAGGCCGCAGGTGGCCGGGAGGCAGGGAGAACACTTGGGGTGGCACAGGGTGTGGCACTCTGCAGCCACACCCAGAGAAATAAAAAACAACTGTCAAAGGAATATCAGGTGTACCTGTGATGAAACACAACAAACTTTGAAAACTGTTAGGTATTCTTTCAATCTTTCCGTTTTTGCCCCCTAAAGATGATTTGTTGATGATGCTAATATCTTTGTGGATATGGCTAAGATGTGCTAACTTTGCGCCGTGTCTGGTAAATACAGACCGATCCTTGACTCTGACCACTGACATTGTGTTCGAGCTATGCCCTTCTAATCCTTAATCTTCAGCTGTATTTTCGACAGGCAGTATCTGGATGTGGCCGAGATGGGGTGCTAAATGACAGTGCAGGTGTAGCGTGGGGCTGGTGTCCCTGCAGACCTAGGCAGGTGGCCGCCTGCCGTCCGAAGTGCACCGTGTCCAGGCAGACGGAGCACTTGGCCGCCCTCATGTTGAGCCCCACAGTGAAGCGGTGAGGAATGTTGTGGTGCATCCTCTCCTTCACACGACGACCAAACTCTACACACAACAGACAGGGGGCAAAGGAGGAATCAACAAAGGAGATTCAAAAAAAGAATACATAGTACCTTGTGTGGGGTCAGTAAGCTGTCACCAGTTACATACATTACATGTACATTACATAAAATTAAATGTTATTTTTCCCGATAAAAATGAATTCTAATAATGAGACACTGCAAACCTACAACTGTCAACTGTACTTCCAACAACATGTCTTCACTACAAGTCATTCGGCTAAGGGTTGTCCAACAGCCACATTCATACTGTTGGATTTTAGAGGGTGCTCATTTCCCAAAATACTAAATATGTATAAAATGGCTGTTGTTGCTTCCTCCATTCTGAAAATAGACATTTCTGATGTTTACATTGGCGTTCTCAGACTGACATCAATTTGGGCAAGATTCAAATCCTTTTTTGGCCCAGCACAGTATGGAGAGACAGCTGGATCAACACTAATAGTAGTAGGAATCGCTAAGGCCCAGAGCCAGTAACTAGACTAGTATCATAGACAGGGTCAGTAACTAGACTAGTAACGAAACCAGTATCATAGACAGGGTGAGCAACTAGACCAGAAACATAGACAGGGTCAGTAACTAGACTAGTAACGAAACCAGTATCATAGACAGGGTGAGCAACTAGACCAGCAACATAGACAGGGTCAGTAACTAGACTAGTAACGAAACCAGTATCATAGACAGGGTGAGCAACTAGACCAGAAACATAGACAGGGTCAGTAACTAGACTAGTAACGAAACCAGTATCATAGACAGGGTGAGCAACTAGACCAGAAACATGGACAGGGTCAGTAACTAGACTAGTAACGTAGACAGCGCTCCCTCTGCTGGTGAAGGCTGGTGTTGCAGTACCACTCGTAGGACAGGTCGACTCTTTATCTGTCCGTGTACACAGGGTACAAGCAGAATTTCCAAACAGAAGACTATACTTCACTATACTTCCTAAGTTACCTTACTGCATTGCATGTCTTTGGAGACAGTGAGCATGATTAAGTCGTATAAGAAATGTTACTGACACTGTACACATGTATTTCTTCTTCACTGCTGGGTAGAATAATTCAAAGCTCCAAGAAGAATCATGCCAATGACAGTATGTTTTGTGCATACATTGTACAGTTTATGACTCACCAGGAGATGGATGAAAGTGAAAAACGTAATATTCAAACTTTCTGGACATACTGATAAGGAACAACATGTTTAATATCTCCCCATAATGGTAGTTAGTTAGCATGCTGTCTGCTCCAGGAGCATGAATGCTTCATTATCAGGACATGCTACCTGATTCAGACATGCAACAAGTTAGCAGATAAGTGATGGAGTTGCTAAATCGATCTACCTATTCCCTGTGCCAAGCATCAAACTAACCCGGGTAAATACAAAGCTCAACGTGTGAACTTTGGCTTCTGAGCCTTGTTGCAAACGTCCCATGAGGCAGTCGAGATAAGGGCCGCTCAGACAGATGGAATGGAAGAGGTGGATGTCAAAGTTTCCGAACTTACTTTCAAAAGTGACCCTCCTTTTCTCTGTGAGGAGCAGGAGAAAGAGAGGAGAGAGAGAGAGGGATCTAAGGTAGCTACGGTGAAAGGACAACCAAGCACAGAAGGAGCACAGGACCGCCAAGCCGAGGGCTCGAGAGAGAAGTGCTGACCTGAGAGACCACAGCAGGTCACGGCGGTGAACTTGAGGAGAACCGCTGTGTCAGGAGAGAGAGTCTCACCTTCTGGTGTGGAGGTGTCTTTGCAGCGGGCGGAACCGGAGGGGGCCAGGAGGCTGCTGGGGTTGGGCTGGTGCTCGGGGGACTTGACGATGGCAGACATGAGGATCTGCTGGCGGGCAGCGGCGGGGGTGGAGGGGAGCGCGTGCTCCTGCGCCTTGAAGTGGGCCGCTGAACGGACAAGAGAAGTGTGGGTGACCAACAGTATTTGAATATCTAAATGAAACCTTTGGACTAAGTACAGCATGCCCTCAAATAAAGTATGCTCATGGTGTACAATTGCTATGCTGCATGGCTCCCCTTGTCACAGCTGTTTAAGTCGGATGCTTGTCACAGCCATGCTGGGGCGCGCTCAGAGTTAAACCCAGCACACCCAATAGCGGAGGAGTGACATCAGACCCCACCCAAATAATATTCAGTGTGTAAGTTGACGTTGAGAAAAAAAGTGTCCTGCTGTTTGAGTTTTTTTTTTGTTGCAGTATCAGCCAAAAGGACACAACCATAGCTGTCCAGCCGGTTCTAACAGAAGAGCAGGCTGGTTGGGGTGACACCTACTCTCGTCCCTGAGGGAGCGCAGCTCCATCCTCATCTTCTGCAGGGCGTCTTCCAGCTCAGCACAGCGCGAGCGCTCCTTCTCCAGGGCCAGCTTCATGTCGCTGTACTGCAGCGGCGCCGCCAGCGGCCCCGAGGGGCCTCCCACCGCGCTCACATTGGTGCCCACATCCTCGCGCCGCCGGCCGAATATACCCTGCAAACACGATGGAAAAACCATACTAGCAGCCGGGAAAGGAGCCTGGACTGGTGTGAAAGTGGTCTAGTGGTAATGTTTCAAATTCCAGGTTGTTGGTTCAAGACCTGCGGCAGGATTTGACATCTTCGAGCGGCTAACGTGCATCGAGTCTCACGCTACCTTCTTTTTCTTGGCTGGCTGGTCCATTTTGGCCTGGAGGAAGTCGATGAGTTTGGTCTGCTGGGAGATGGTGCCCTCCATCTTAACCTTCTCGTGAGAATACACAGCCTGGGGTGAGAGCAAAAGAAACATTATTTACATCAGTAAACAAAAACAGTGTTGTTTATTCACACAACAATTTGAAAACACCCCCTGCACCGACTAGAGCTTCCATACTTTCAGCAAAATGTGATATTGAAATAAAGTGTTCAAAGGGAAAACCAGCAAAACCAACAGGAAGTATCCAGAGAAACAGTGGCGGCTTTGGACAACTGCGCGGCATGATGTACCAGAGAAATGTAAACAAGTCTAAATATCAAAACCAGCAGAATGCCCCAGCGAGGCGCAGCACGCGTACTTGGATGTTCTCCAGCTGGTACTCCAGATCGGTCCTCTCGGTCTTGAGCAGGTCGGTCTGGTCCAGGGCGTCCTGCAGCCCCTGGGTCAGCCTGAAGATGTGTGTTTTCTGCAGGTCCATCTGCTGCTGTAGCTTGCCTTGCTGCAGGAGCAACACATGGACTCCATCAAGGTCCTCGCAGTTCAAATATACAGTATATATGGTGATATAAATAGTGTAATATAATATATATCATGATTTTCAACACCCTGTCTGTTTTTCTGCATGAAATGAATGAATGTCAGGCATCTGATACATGCAGTCTCACTCTTTAAACTCTGGCCAGATATTCCAAGCCTATCGTCAGTGATTAGGCGGGAGATAGAAGGCACATGCCCTGGATGCCGCTTAGAAACCGCAGGTTATACCGTGGCACAATATCTCGCAATATTTTTTTTTTTACAATATGTATCGTAGAGATGGCAATATTTTACAATATGAAGTCCATTTGATCCTATTGGTTGAGCTACAAGCCCGTGGCCTACTCTGCACCTGTGTCACACAAGCATTCACAGAAATCACTTGAACTGAATTAACAAAGTTGTATGTACAACAAAGAAAGTTATTGAAAATTGTTTGTTTATCTGTTAATTGAATTTCAGTTTCATTTAACATTGTTCAAAATATCGTGATACGTATTGTATCGTTACAGTGTACTGTTTCATAAATATAAATGTGCGGAAGATGCATACTATTGATTGCAGGTGACTTGATTTTCCAGTGAGAAATGTATATAATTTCATTGCAAAACTCACTATTTTAATTCTGAGGTTAGGTAAATGGAAGTAACTCTGGGTTCGACAAACACAATGTAATATCATTGTATAATATTGCAAAGCACTATCTTGTTAATTATGTATGTAACGTTATTCTAGTAATGTAGTAAGTTTGTGGGTTTTAGTTAACTTTTTTACTTAACATGTTTTCTAAGTATTATTTTCGGTATTTGATAAGCAAAGTATCGTGACAACTTACCCCAACCCGACAGTGCGCATGCCCTCGACACAAACCTTGAAACAGCTGTTCAAGCTTAATATGAATCATACTTGAACCTGTATCAGACTGGTCAATTGTTGTGGTTTCTTGTTGACCACACATTTATAACAAAAATAATTCTGTGTGTGTGTGAGTGACTGAGTGTGTTCGCACGTGCGTGAGTGTATGTGTGTGTGTATGTGAGTCTGTGAATGAATGTTTGTCTGTGTGTCTTAGGTGTGTGTGTGTCTCTACCTCGTCCATCAGCCTCTGTTTCAGCTCTCTCTCCATCTCCAGCTTCTGTTGCAGGCTGCGAGCGTTCATCTCCAGCATGGCGTGCTTCTTCTCCAGGTCATTCAGCTGCAAACACAACGCTCACCATCACCACTTCACCACCACATCACTGCTCTCAAGAGCAGTTATCTCACGCATCAAGACAAGTTCAAAAAAATCATTAGGGATTGAGGGCGGTTTCCAAAAACAGATGAAGCGTGAAGACAACAATGTAGTGCAGGGGTCTTCAATCGTGGTCCTCAGGGTCCACTGCCCTGCATGTTTTAGATGCTGCTCCCTGCTCCAGCACACCTGATTCAAATGAATGGTCGTTACTTGGCTTCCACAGAGCTTGATAACAACCCCTTCATTTGAATTAGGCGTGTTGGAGCAGGGGACCCTGAGGACCACGATTGAACACCCCTGCTGTAGTAGAAGGACCGTGGAGATGGATGAGGTATGGATGAGGCATGGATGAGGCATGAATGAGGAATGGTTGAGAGTAGGAAAGAGCAGACTCACTGTGTCAGAGAGACTCTCAGCCTTGAGCCTCTGTTCCTTCAGGGCCTGCTGTAGGGCCACAATCTCAGCCTTGTGCTCCCTGACCGCTAGCTCCACCGCTTGGCGGGATTCGGAACTGCGCTGATCCGCACGCAGCCTTTGTGAGGAAACATTTGGGAATTGGATGAGTAACATGACTAGTTTCAACTATTGAAGTGTTCTTTAGATGTGACCAGCAGCTCTATATCTCGCTCTGTGGGTCCACAAATATATTGCGTACGTGGTTGCAGCTATAAAGAATTAGCGCTTGTTTGTTACTTGTTTTAAAGTCCGTATCCCTCGCCCTCCCCTCCAATGTGTGTGTGTGTGTTAGCAGGGTCTCTCTACAGCCCGTACCTGTTCTGCTTCTCGTTGTCCAGCAGCCTCTGCACGTCCCTGGTCCTCCTCTCGGCCTGGCTCTTCTCGTCCTCCAGCGCTCCCCTCCAGGCCTCCCACTGGCGCTCCTTCTCCAGCAGCTCGTCGTTCAGGGACTCCAGCTCCACCACCTGCTCCTCCAGCATGGAGCACGTGGTCTTCAGGGTCTCCATGTTCTACAGCAACATACCAGCAGGGCCTTCAGCAAGCCCCAACCTCCACCTCAGGATGTGTGGTTTACATAGTCATGGCTACCTTCAACTCCTGCTTGTTGTTTTTTTGACTTTGCAAATGCAAACAGTATGGTCATTTTAGGGACAGAAGACTGAATGGACAGAGTAGTGCAGTGATAATGTGTTTCAACAGAATACAGAAAATGACAAACTACTTAAAAACTACCTGAATGTAAACACTTCCACCAACGATATTCCTGAGCATGTCAGTTTGTTTTGTTCATATTTGTCGTACCTGCTTGTGGTTGTTGAGGTGTCAGTCGTACCTGTTTCTGGTTGTTGAGGTGCATCTCGCGGTCGGCCACCTCTCTCCGCAGGCGGTCCAGGTCCTGGCTGAGCTGCAGGCGGTCATCGCTCTCGTCTGAGGCCTCGTCCAGCTGCTTGGACAGGTAGAAGTTCTGCCGGTTCAGCTCAGCGTTCTCCTGGCTCAGCTGGGTCAGCTGCTCCTCCAGGTCTGTGATCACCTGGAGAGACACACGTCACAGACATGTCAGACACGTCAGTCACACACACACACGTCAGTCACACACACACACACGTCATAGACACACACGTCACAGACATGTCACAGACACACACACAACATTAAACTTTGTACAATACACGTTGATTGAATGAACTCTGATGTGTGACTGTGTGATCAAACCGTACACCCTTGTTAACACAGCCTTGGCAGCGAATGTAAAATCGAGAGTTTATAAAAAAAAATATATATATTTATTTGAATTTTTATTGGAATTAGTATTTGAAAAAGAGGCGCTAGATTTGACAACAACAAAAAAGATAAAAGGTTTGTGTTTTGCTCTGCAACCAAATGGCTCCAGACGGAAAAGGAGGAATGACGTCACTGATGACACTGGGTGATGTCACTGATGACACTGGGTGATATCACTGATGACACTGGGTGACGTCATTCATGACACTGGGTGATGTCACTGAGCGACGTTTGAGGGATTCAAGTACCGAGCAGCTGTCTCTCAACGCGTCGAACTTGTGCTGAATTTCATCTCTGTGAGTCTGAAAGGAAACAAAAGTGAAGGAGGATCATCACCACAGAAAAAACATCACTGGGTGAGCACAATCACTTACACTTCTAACACGGGTGACTAAAATCGAGTATCAGTTTGCCACTTGACGCTTGAGAAGGGTGTTGTAGAGGCAGTGTAGATATTAGCTACATGACTGGATGCAAACAACACTGTGTGTGAAGTTTACAGGTACAGCTGGAGAATATCCTGTTGTGGAATACACCTCTGTTGTGAAGCCAGTCCTACACACTCAAGAGACTAATTTAACTGTGCCAAGCTGATGATGGCTGGATGATGAGTTTGTATGAGTGTGTGTGTGTGTCTGTGTGTGTGTCTGTGAGCGTGTGTGTGTGAGCGTGTGTGTGAGTGTGTGTGTGAGCGTGTGTGAGCATGTGTGTGTCTGTGAGCGTGTGTGTGAGCGTGTGTGTCTGTGTGAGCATGTGTGTGTCTGTGAGCGTGTGTGTGTGTGTGTGTGTGAGTGAGCGTGTCTCACCCTGAGGGCGGTGATCTCCTCCTCAGCCTCGGCCGTGGTGTCCTCCAGCTCCGTCTTGGCCTGCTGCAGCTGGCTCTCCAGGGCGTGGCGCGCCGCCTGCAGCCCGCTGATCTGGGACTCGCGCTCCTGCAGCGACAGGGTCAGCTCCGACACCTGCCGCTTGATCTCCAGCTTCTGCTCTTCGTGCTCCAGGCCCATCTGGTGGACATCACAACACGCTCACGCCCCAGCAGGACACACGCATTTCAGCATCACATGAGAGGGATGCTCCGCTCAATAACAGCCAAAAGCCGGGAGGTGAAAATATTCCCTGCTGTGCGGATATTCAGTATAACAGCACAACCCTTGAGTGTGAAATTTATATTATACCACAGTCCTACAACTTCCATTTATTAGTTAACATTAATAAGCGACGACAGATTGTTTGTTGTTCATTATTTACTGGCTCCGCCAACACAAATAGTTCCACAACTGAACTGGGACTGGACTGTTGCCAAGAAACACTGAAAGATTTTCCTGCACACTAATGACCTGTTATACTAAATAACAGCCCTCATGGAATGCCTCTTGTCCAATCAAATGACTTGTTTGGAACTAGCTGTTGTATACATTACAGCATGTATTACACTGAATTAGAGCAAAAACTGAACCCAGGCATGCATCCAGGGGTGGGTTTGGGAGGAAGGAGCCATTTAATATAATTCAGCCTGAGAAGGTTTGAAGGTGATCTGTGAGCAGTGGAGGTGCCAGCCTTGTGGTAAAGTGTCCCATGACTGTTGAGGGAAGTACACGGGTCCGACAAGCACTGCTTATGCTAGGGTAGAATCAACTACCCAAAGTGAACATTTACTAAGGTACAAGCACTGGGGATATCGTCCCTTTGCTGTCACAGCAAAAACACCATTTGTTTTGAAATCCCGTCTTTAGATACATCCTCATTCCCTGGCTTTTAGCTCAATTGCTTTTGTCTTTTTGTCTGTTAAACCTACTTTGTGGCTGTCTGGCTTGTAGATTGTTCAGCCCTTCGGTCGACTGTTGTCTTTGTTAGCAGTCTCTAGCTCCACCCCCTCACCTCTCTCAGCCTGGTCTCTAGCTCCGCCCCCTCACCTCTCTCAGCCTGGTATCTAGCTCCGCCCCCTCATCTCTCTCAGCCTGGTGTCTAACTCCGCCCCCTCACCTATCTCAGCCTGGTCTATGGCTCCGCCCCCTCATCTCTCTCAGCCTGGTTTCTAGCTCCGCCCCCTCATCTCTCTCAGCCTGGTGTCTAACTCCGCCCCCTCACCTCTCAGCCTGGTCTCTGGCTCCGCCCCCTCACCTCTCTCTGCCTGGTTTCTAGCTCCGCCCCCTCACCTCTCAGCGTGGTATCTAGCTCCGCCCCCTCGTCTCTCTCAGCCTGGTGTCTAACTCCGCCCCCTCGTCTCTCTCAGCCTGGTGTCTAACTCCGCCCCCTCATCTCTCTCAGCCTGGTTTCTAGCTCCGCCCCCTCACCTCTCTGAGCGTGGTATCTAGCTCCGCCCCCTCGTCTCTCTCAGCCTGGTGTCTAACTCCGCCCCCTCACCTCTCTCAGCCTGGTCTCTGGCTCTGCCCCCTCACCTCTCTCAGCCTGGTTTCTAGCTCCGCCCCCTCATCTCTCTCTGTCTGGTGTCTAACTCCGCCCCCTCACCTCTCAGCCTGGTGTCTAGCTCCGCCCCCTCACCTCTCTAAGCCTGGTCTCCAGCTCCTGCAGGCGGCTCCTCTTGCTCTGCTCCTGCACGCTCATCTTCTCAAGGTGCTCCTCCAGCTTGGCGTTCTGGGCCTCCAGCTTCCCCGCCTGCGACTCCAGGTAGAACTTCTGCTGCCTCAGCTCCGAGATCATCTCCTCCTGGGCCTTCCTGCCAGGGTCACACACACACACACGGCTCGGTAACAACACAGGGGGGAGCAGGAAGACTAGGGGGGGAGGGGGGGGAGGGAGGCGACAATTTACACTCATGGAACGTTCGAAAAACATGGAAGTTCAAAGTATCATCTTACTTTTGACCCGGTAGATCTCTGTTGTATTTTGTTTGGTTTTAAATGCTTCTTGTTGATCTCAAATATATAAATAGGCCAGCAATTCACTAATATTGGATGGATGAATTTACGATGAATCATGTATTACTATACATCCATTCTACTGTACAAACAACACGGAGTCCATGAACTCAAACGGCAATAGGATATCAGGTGTCTGCTTTTTTCTTCATTTCCTTGATGTAAGTTGCCTGTTTATGCACTCTACAGGAATCCGGTATCTCAGAAAGTTCACAATAATAGGTTGGTCTTTCTCTCTCCAGGTATAGGTAGCTCTATAAAAATGTAATGTTTTTTTTAATTATTTTTTTACATAACACTTCCTTTTAACAACATGCAGCAGAGCTTTCACCATGCGTAATCTCAGCCATAATTTCAGTCAACGGGCGCACCAAGCACATGAAATGCCTTTTGGGTTGTCAGCGATCCTGTCAAACTCAAGGATTTAACCAGCTTGTGAAAATGACCAGTATTCATGGTAGTTATGGCAACAGGATGGGTAGAGCGACAGTCTGATCAGATAAAGTGAATTCAGCATAAGAAAACGTTTAGTTAAAAAAAATAATCCAGGGAGTAAATGAAACCATGTCTTTGTCTGACTAGATCTAGCACAAAAGGACATGGTGTAATGGAGGATGACACAGCAGGAAGGGGATGAGCTCCATACTCTCTTTGTGGACTGTTGTTCAGGCACCACCCAGTAGACACATGTATATAGCTTTGGGATGTGGTGGTTATGGTCTCGTAGGTATTCGTGATCATCATCTGATTGGTCCTTGCCTGTCATTCAACTCATTGGCCGTTCAACCCTCCCCTCTCTGGTTCAATCAGATGCCTCCTCAGTCTCGACCAATCAGATGCCTCCTCGGTCTCGACCAATCAGATGCCTCCTTGGTCCCAACCAATCGGATTCATCCATCTCCCCATTTAAACCCCACTTGCCCTCTGTTCAAGAGGTCTTTGTTGTTTGTGCTGTGTAATTACTGAGGCATTATCTAGTTAGGTAGTTTATACAGTCGTTTTCCTGTGTTCTTTTCTTTGGCACGCTTCTACGTTCTCTTCCTCCCCTGAAGAGCTTGTATAATCTTAACAAATACTCATTGATTTGTCTTTTCACAAAGTGTCCCGTCATTTCTTCCATAGTATTAGACTGTGTGCCCCCAAGCATGACAACCATACTCACATGTTCTGCTGGGTGTAGATGCTGCTGTTGGCAGCGAGCTTGTTCGCTTCCGAAAGCTCTGAGATGCGCTGCTCCAGGTTCTTCATCTTGGAGTCCATGGCGTTGATGGTCTAGAGACAAGGACAAGGATCACGCCCATATCTTCACCCCTTTTACATTTACAGTTAATGAAAACCTGTGTCCCACCTGTGACAATACCTGACTGTTAATAAATGTATTTTAAATCATTCATGCTAAATAAATACAGACCATTTAGTAAATGTATTTAAAAAAAGCCTCTACTGTGTCATTGGATACATTTAGTTCTGTGTTCCCCTTTGAAGCCAGGGTTAGTTTGAAAATATATCTAACTTAACCCCCCCCCCCCTGTTGAAAAACACCAGCACATCCTGTTCTGGAAACTCAAGCCAGCGTGACTAGTTTATATTCAATTTGTTGAAAGAAATCAAGTTCCAGTCATTGGAAATGGAGGATTCCAAACCATTGGATTATTCTTTAACATGTCACTGGACATGAAAACATGTCTCACTAAGTAAAGACACTTCTCTTAGAGAGTCTCAGTGTACCAAGGGGATCCGGCTTTTCCTAGCAATTTACATTTAATTATAATATATAATTTTGTTGTTTTCGGAACCAAATAATTGGATTACACCACCTAGAAAAATAGATAACACACATGAAACTAAACAGTTGAAAAAAAATTCTAAGGGGGAAATAAATGATGCAGTTGGTCTACAACTCTTCCATCACTGTTCAGTGACATGCCCTAAAGCCTATTAGTTAACTGAAGCCTATCGCATTAAACAGACTACTAAACCTGGATTAATAGTGCAGCCTATGTTGAAGAATACTCTGAATTAATCAGAGGCATTTATTCTTACAGGATTAAGAATTTAGTAACAAATAGCCACGCGAGTAAACAAACAGAATGAAACAAATGTATCCACAATCTTTTTTTCTACAACCATACTGTAAGAACTGAATTCCCCCTAGAAATGGTAGAAAAATTAATGTTTGTCCGCTAGATGTTTGCACGAGTAACAATAGGAAAGCAGATAGTCATGATGGATTGTAGCCTCACTGCTTTCTGTTCACTGATGAGTTTGCATTTCTCCCGAGCCTCCTCCTGGTGCTGGGCCCGTTTGGACTCCAGGCTCTCCTTGTCGGCCATGTCCTCCTTCATCTGGGCTTCAAGCACCTGGTGCACAACACCACGTCCGTGTAGGCAATAATCGTACACACGTTTTGATTTTCTGCTGTACTTTTACATACCCGCTATTTTGATGTTGCTTTGAGTAAAAGTGTCAGGAAAAAATTCACTAACATAACACTGTAATTGAAATAGACATTTTAGACAATACTTAAACACCCACCACTCCCTCAACTATATTATTTGTAATGGCTAACTCATTACCTTAATCTTGTCCTCGTAAAGTCTTTCTTTCTGTACCAGGTGGGTCTCCATCCTCTGTGCTGTGGCTTGGGTCTCCCTCAAGTTCTCCTCAAGCTCCTGCACAACAAAACAACACACACATCCTTACACACACACACGTCCTTACACACACACACGTCTTTACACACACACACGTCTTTACACACACAGGGCTTTCACCCAGCCCACTGGGTACCACGTAACAGGAAAACTACTACAACAAGACAGGCAAAACACAGAATAAACTGTCAGTCCGTGACAGCAGGTGTAAACTTGCTCTAAAGATCTCCGGGTCCAGAAGTCTCCGGTAGCGCTGCCCGTTCATGCTGTCAGACAGGCAAGGGAGCATGTGAAGGCCAGAGGACGTGCTATGTTCTCCAGAATCCCTGACTGTAGCGCAGGAGGGGAACCCCGAATGAGGCGCGCGTGTGTGTCAGCAGTAGAGGAAGGGAGAGAGGAGGGCAGGGAGGTGTCTTAGCGGGCTTTGTGTCTCACCAGGATCTTGTCAGCCATCTGCTGAATCTGCTGGGATTTGGTCTGTATGTCGTCTTTAAGCTTGTTCTCCCGTCGTTCCACCATCTCCAGTCTCTTCACCTGGTTCTCCAGGGTCTTCCTGCCCTCCTGTCCACACACACATGCACGTGTGAGCGCGCACACACACACAGGTAAAAACAGGTAATCTTCTCCTGTCCTTTTCTTGATGGCCTAAGGATGGAGGGGGGGGGGGCTACGGCTAGGGTTGGGTATTGTTTGGATTTTTACAATTCTGATGCCGAACCGGTAATTTTAAAACAATTCCGATTCCTAAACGATTCCAATTCTTGAAAAACAACATCAAAGAAAGACTCTTTTATAGAGTTTTTTTTTATTGAAAATTATTTAAATTGAACAATATATTAACATTTTAAAGTAGCCTACTTCAATATATAATAAGTAAACCTAAGTCACCTAACACACAACTACAATAATTGAACAATAACTAACAGTTACACTATTAACAAGTAACAACTTAATAAATGTTGAGTTGGTATGCTAACTAAACCAGCTTCAAACTTTAGCAGTTCTTTTACAAAAAAATGACCATATCTGGCAAGATACGACACCTCTCCTGACTTATGGCATGTCCTGCACAGGAGAAAACTCTCTCAGATGGTGTCGAAGAGGCCTGTACACACAGGTATGAGTTTGAAAGGGCAGACAAATTGGGGAGGCTGTCCCGGGACCAGGGACTGATGTCCGCAAGCTGTCGAACATGGCGCATCCCTCTGCTTTAAGAAGTATCCCGTGTGTCGCTGCATGTTTCAATAAATGCAACGTGCTTCCCCCCCACGTAATCATTATGAAACATTTGTTGCATTTTGCAATGTCGGAATCCTTGGCTGTGAAATACACTTTGACCGCTTCGCTTTAGGCATTTTAAATGCACTAAAAGCTAGCTAACGATAGACTAGCAGAGCAAATGTAGTATGTTTACTAGCGATCACGTGCAGTGAATGGTTATTATACTTTTACATCTGTTTTGGTGAGCCCAGAGGGAAAATATGGCAGGGCTGCTAACTTTTCAAAAAACCTTGGAGTGAGATTTGGTGGAGCCAACCAAAATTTTGCTGCGTACAAAGCACTCCTCCCGAGATGACATTTCACGTGTGCTTGCCCCCCCTGAGACGAGCTTTCACGCGTCTATGTTGCTTCACTCCGTGTGCATGCGCCTTGACCATTAGTGTTTACAACGTTAGCAGGACTACTTGGTTGGCGTTGCCTTCTCAGCGTGAGAAATACAAGGTGTGGCGTGAGAGCATGTGAACTGGTTAAAATGCGTGTGTCTCACGGCCAATGCGTAAGAGTTGGCAGCCCTGATGTGGCATTTTAAAAGTAGCCTACATTTACAGTAGCTAGCTAACGGTAGACTACAGAGAAAGAGTGATATTTTTACGTCCGTTTTAGAGCGACAGAGGGAAAATATTTCAATCAACACATTAAGTGGAACCGAATTGTGTGTTCCGGTCAGATTCCTACCGGTTGTGTAGGAACCATAGTGGAACCTGGTTTCGGTACCCAACCCTAACTATGACAGTGTAAATATGTACAGTACTGGGAGGGAGTATGGCAGTGTGAATATGTATAGTAATGGGGGGGGGGGGGACTATGGCCGTGTGAAAGTGCCTGTACCTCCGTCTCCCTCAGGTGTCTCCGGAGTGTGTCACTGGGGTCGGTCTTGCAGCGTAGTCGCTCCAGCTCTCGCTCCAGACGCTCTTTAGCCTGACGGATATTCTGCAGCAGCTCAGTGGCTTCTGTGCTGGCTTTCACTGCCTGAAGGACACAAGACAAGGCTTTTGTACGATTTACAGATTCTAAGAATTACACCTGACTGGATAACAGAGTTTAAGGTTGACATTTGTCCACTTGTCTGGGACAATGACAATATTGTCAACAAGGACAACAGCTTGTGGAACCATCTAAACGTGGAAAAAAGCAGGATGTTCCAAGTAGGGCTGGGCAATATATTAAAAAAAATTATAACTCGATATTGTCAAACTTTTTATGATATTCGATATATATATATCAATATGTTTGCATTTGCTTTTAAATAGTAAAAAAACATGATTTTCTTTTGCCCCCATTAGAAAACGACTAAAACAATTTAGATAGAACACTGGGGTGTTTTCACCAAACCTTGCGTCGGTTTACCTATCAGCCAAAAAGATAGTCAAGTCAGAAATGATGCCCCAACAAACACAAGGCGTAGTTTACATTCCAGGATCATTGTCAATCCCTCTTAATAGATTGACCAGGATTTACTTATTAGTCGGTAGGATAGACAGAAACAAGGACAACTCGAAAAGCCCTGGAAAGTCAGATAGAAAGTCTTGCGATATTAGCACTCGAGACACAAAGATGACAACTATCGAGCGGTTTCAGTGGCTCTGGTCTGTCGATTATCACGGCATTCAACAGTAATTACTGGACAGGAAAATCCCTGAGGGAATTCTTAGTGGAAAGGCATCAGTGACCTACAAAGTGCCTTCTGTACATGATTCCTCAATGAATGCCCTTTCAAATATGTGGCCTGCAGACACAAAATGCTTATTAAAGGCCTATGCAACGAACATTGAACACTGGTTTCTAAGACAGATACCACTCAAGTAAAAAGAGGACAATTCTGACAGAACATTCTGGAAATAATCTGATTTATCTGTCTAAAACCAGACCATAACAGGTCTTGAATATAATCAAATAAATTTTTCTAAGTTTGATCAAACCATACTGGGTCTTGAATATGCTGTGCTTGAATATAATAAGTGACATATTTCTGTTCTGAAGACACTGAACAATCTGTTGCACATGTTGTTACAACCGAAAATCTAAAAAGTTAACCGACTATGCATTTGGATCTATGGATCTATTATTTATTATTGATGAAAATTGAAAAATGTCACCTTTGATAGTTTATCCTGTAGCTCCTGGATCTTGGCCTGCTGCTCAGCATTGGTCTACAAATCAGAGTATACAATTTGAATGTGTAGATAAATAGCAAAGCAAACATTGACCTATACTTATGTTTACAGATGAACCTACAGTACCTCAGAAATCAGTTAGAAATGTATTTAAAAAAAGTATTTGCTTTCAGCTTCAACTCAACACACAAGCACATTTCATGACCACACAAGACATGTTGTTAAGATGCAACGTACCTTCTCAAGCTTGGCAAGCAGTTCCTCCACCTCAATCTTCCCCTGTTCCTTAGCCTTCAACACAAACACAACATCAACACCGACACCCATGTCTGTATGCTTGGATGGAACCATTTATGGTTGTTCTTGGAATAAGCGGAATGCAGTATACAAAATTCAAATTGAAACCTTTATGATTAGCACATTTGATTACTTAACATCAAGATGTGCAGGATTTAATATTTCTGCTGGACATGGCATGTTCTTAATGCAAACTTGTGTCATGTGTGGTGTTTTTTATTTACATTAGGTCATTGTCAGCCCAATTAGATGCTCTACCTGGGCCACCTTGTCATAAGTTGCCCCCATTAGACACAACCAACATAGCTTGACTTATCACATGTCATGTGCCCTTGGTCTTTATCATTATCATTATGCACACATCATTAGGCTACATACAGAAGAACACCAATTACACAAGATAATGTGTTCGCAGACGCTTTTATACAGTGCCATGTACAGGAGAGAAAAGGGGGAATTGAACCTGCAACCTGTTGGTCTGCAGTCAAATACTCAACCACTGAGCTGTACCCCCCCCCCCCCCACACACACACACACACCCCATAATGCACCTACAACATGCCAGCATTCCTTGGCAAAATCCTACCCCAGCTCTCTGGTGCATGACTGCGTACCTGCACAAGCTGGTCTTAAAGTCTTAAAATGTCATAAAATATAGTAAATAATTGAATTTTTTGTATTATAAACTCTTTGTAAGGATAGGATCCCATCTGTTTTATTAACATTAAGATGCAGGAACTGGGACAAAACCTATGATAAGAGGGTTTTTGGTCAAATACAATATTTCTCACAGCCTTTGACCCTCCTGTTGGGTTTGTTTCATGTGAATTCTGTGTTCCAGTCCAAAATGACCACCTGTTACTAACTACTCACTAACCGAGTGAGGTCATTCCGGGAAATATCAAACTGAGGCTTGAATGTATCGACCGAGCGATAGCGAGTTTGATAAGGACGGTCGAGGTTAGTAAGTTGTTTATTATATGGCATTTTTAGCTCTTTTCATTTTGTAAATTATAATAAATGGTCGGCTAATTGTAGCTAGCTCTCAAGTCTTCTCACGGTGTGTTTCAGGTGTTACCTAGCAACCAATTACTTTTGATAGAAAGCGGACAACACGGTTCTGCTAAAATGGCTTTAATTCCAACACAAAAAAACTTTTAAATTAGTGCTGTCAAACGATTAAAATATTTAATTGCGATTAATCGCATTAATGTCATAGTTAACTCGCGATTAATCACACATTTTTATCTATTCTAAATGTCCCTTGATTTCTTTTTGTCCCAATATTTTTTCTCATTTTAATGCTCTTATCAACATGGAAGAAAAGTGTATCCGATTGCTTAGTGCAAATGTTTTTTTTTTTTTTTTTTTTTTAAACAACATTGCAATGGCCTGGCTTTGACGAGGGGGCAGAGAATTTGCATCAGCTGTGTGCTTGGCCATCAAGTGGTATTTCAGACTGGACGTGCTGCGATGATAGCTCAGTTCACAACGACAAAACACACAGATCACTTTGGTCTTGTCAATGGAACCATTTGGCAACTTTTTTAAAGTAAACTTTCCATTCAGAATCTTATTGGCATCCATTTCGGCGTCTCGCGCTCGCCATCCACTCAAAACGTAACGTTAGCCTACTACTCTTTATCCGGCTCTCAAGCCCAAACAAGTGTGTGCGGCGTGCCTGTTGTTTTGTTTCCGGTCTATCGTATTTTACGGAAAATAAGCCACATCGTGTACAAGCCGCACACCCCCAGAATGAGCACAATTGCGTTTGTAAATTTTAGTATAAGCTGCACCGGAATACAAGCCGCACTTTATAAGCACACAACGTTGCCGTTGCGCAGACCAATGCTCATAAATGATTACTTGCACATTCATACTGCAGCTGCGAACAGCTTGGATAGCGATCTAACTAGACAACATTCCCAATCAGGGTGAACACTCAAATTATCAACTGTAGACCATAGCATTATACATATCAAAACAGAACGAACACAACAATAGAACTCCAAACAATGCTTATTTAACTAAGCTAATGCCCTTAATTTAGTAGCTTTTCAGCTTGCCGCAGGGCATTCTGGGTACCAAGAGTAATGCACGAGTATAGGCGATCTTACAGCATTCTGTAACTGTTACACATTTCGGTTGTGGATACTATGTCCAGAAATAAAGCCAAGTCACTCATTTAGTGACATTGTTATGTCTACAAAATTAGTTTAGATATATTATAAGTTTAGCTAGCTTGCAAATCCTGAGGATAGCCTACTGTAGCAGACCTTTCTATGTGACAACGGACAAGTGTGTTTTGTCCCTCAGGAGTTGCCGTAGGCTTGATGCTGAAAGCATTACGTGAAATCAATGAGGGCTGTTCGAATGGCGATGTCAAGAAGAGCAGTGGTAAAATACAAGTTATGAAAAGAGACCGCGTCCGTGTCTTATTGTCCACACGATCATATACAATTATATCTAAAACAAACTTACAAAGAGCTTGGTTAGACTACCAAAGTTGAATTAGTAATGTTGTTAGCGATGCTAGCGTTATTTTACTAGCTAGCCTATAACATTTCACTGGGTCTTGCAGCTGTTTGATTAACTGAAATTATTATGAAATGTTATGTTCTACTAGCCATTTGCCTACTTTACCAAGTCACTGTATTTCCAAGCCCTGATAGTGTAACTGAGACAACACAGTAAATAATTCCTCTTTCAAGTAATAAGCCCCCGTTCAAGTGTTGAGCATAAAATTAGCTGCACGGTCTGTAGAGATCTTGAGACGAAGACACTTTTTTGTTATAAAACCGGACTATAAGCCACTTCGAAATATAAGCCGCACAAGCACAAAACTGTAAAATCGGAGTACAAGCCGCGGCTTATTTTCCGTAAAATACGGTAGCTAGATCCGGTGTGGTGTTTTTCTAACGTCAGTAGTTGTTGCAACAGCATGTAAAAAAAACTACAAAGTTTGCTAGGCCAAAAAGAACGTTAATCTCGCGATAAAAAAATTGACGCTGTTAAAATGGGTTTGCGTTAACACCGTTAATAACGCGTTTAACTGACAGCACTAGTTTAAATGTTTTCAGGTCGCTTGTCGTTTTTATCTCAGTGTTAACACTTTTCTGCTCTTTTATAAAGTTAATAATTTCAGCTTCTGTTTGTCACAATTCAACCCAAAATATCCCACCCCCTCCCTTCAAACCCACTCCCACAAAACTACAGTAACGGGCATTGAGTGCAGGGGCAAATTGCGTGCACGTAGGTGGGTAGACAGACAGGTAGCCCGTCCAATCATTAGTCAGGGTACGGCCTAATGATTTGTTGTGTTTATTACAGTCTTACAATGCCCACAGATGTCGGATTGATTTCATATTACCGTCAAACCTGTATATGTATTGGTTGCTATCAAGATGTGAATTTGATTTAGGCAAATATGACAAAAAGTGCTTCTCAAACACATTCGATACTTTGCTTTTAATGTTGAGCATTAACAGTGAATTAATACACCCATGTAACAACACAGGCTATATCTGTTCTTGCAAAAGTGAACACCCTATCCTCTGGTTTCCACTGCCAACAGAAACGCACCTTCTGGATTCTCTGTTGGTAGTCCGCTGCCTTGCGTTTCAGCTCCTCGGCGGTCTGCCTCGAATCTCGGAGTTCAGACTCGTAGAGATCACTTCTCCGACGCGCAGCAGAGAGGTCCTCTTCAAGCTGCCTGATTGTCACCTGCATCTCCTCCAACTGGGCATGGTACTCCTGCCACAGAGAACGTGGAGTCAGGAAGGGGTGTGAAGCAGTGGTGCAGTCAGACTGAAATACTGTTAAAATTCTACTTTCAATTCTCAATTTACATTTACATTTAGTCATTTAGCAGACGCTCTTATCCAGAGCGACTTACAGTAAGTACAGGGACATTCCCCCGAGGCAAGTAGGGTGAAGTGCCTTGCCCAAGGACACAACGTCAGTTGGCATGACCGGGAATCGAACTGGCAACCTTCGGATTACTAGTCCGACTCCCTCACCGCTCAGCCACCTGACTCCCTGACTCCCAATTCAATTCTATATCCCTGTAAATTACATTGGCTTCAGTCACTACCTTTCTCAGTGCTAAACATGGGAATTGATACACAATTTGGATGAGTGGTTGCCACCTAATGTGGCTTGGCTAAAATCTGTAAAACAAATTGGCATATAAGGCCCAAGGGATCCAATTTGAATACATCTTTAATTACAGCTTTGTCTACCAAGTATCCCAGAAATCCCAATGGGATAATACCACAAAAGAATTGTGAGACCAAATCATGTTCTAGTGCCAACAACTGGAAAAGTAAGTCCTGTGAACAGAATGTTTTGAATTTTGGAAAACATTACCTGCTCCTTGATCTCCTGGAGCTTGCTGCTTTGCTCCCGGATATCATGCAGAAGCTGCAATGCTTTGTCATCTTCCTGAGAAACCTCAACACGCGCTTGCTCCAAACTCCGCTTCAAGCTCTGTAGGAAAGACAAAAAACAATCAAATTTTCTAAATTGTGTCTCATAAACACATGAAAACTGTCAACATCTCATCTCTGCTCCTATCCGACGATCCTTCTTTTTAAGAAACATAGGGAGTCTTAACAGATGAACACTTGCATATGTGACAAAGGGAATAGGGAGAATAGCTGTAAAATCGTCGTTCAGGATATCGTGCTAACTTAATATCCTTTCGCCAAGAAATAAGATGCCAGTTTTAGATCTTACTATTAGCAACACAACTCATTTGTCTGTCATGCTAGCATGTCCTGTTCTGTTGCGGCAGCAAACCTGAGCTTTTCAGGGCTTCTACACGCTCTTAACTGTCATGGTTGGAGTGGCCTCTTTGAGGGGTGAACCGACCAAGTTACACCAACTTGGTAACAAAGCCAGCAACGTAAAGTGGTAAACCCAGAATCTCCAATATGGACAACTTGTTGTGTCTAGATTCCCAAACATGATAAACAGGTACATACAGTACCAGTCAAAAGTTTAGACACATTTTCCCATAGCTGTTTATTTGGAGTAATAAGGAAACAGAAAACAGAACTTTTCAGTTTTCTTGCCACTACTGTCTGTCTGTTAAATATTGTATTTGTGATTTGTCTGTGTGCCCCTCCAGTCCCAGTATTAACTTCATTAAGGACCTATTTACACAAAGATCCCACATGTTGCCTTAAAAAAGACCCGTCATTATGCCAGCTCTGCTTGTTTACACTGAACCAAACAAAGCCGGCATAATGCCAACTCGTGTGTGATGTCAGATTCCATACCAGCATTTCAGAATCACAGGCTTGTGTATCTTGTCAACTTGTCTATCATGCAAATGTGAAAATGTATATCGCTGTGTACCATCACACCCAACAATTTAAATTATCACAAATATTATTTACTCTCGAGATGTCAATGTCACTGGCTATCTATGCAATACAAAATATGAGTTCAACTGTTGCATCAATTTAATTGATAAAATATTGATAATTCTAACTGCTCATTTTAAGTGTATATAGAATCAATGACATAGTACCAACTTATCACAAGGTGACTTAAGTGATTAGAAAATAATGAATAGGCCTTCAAAGTCTTTATTAATAGATTTGGAATCTGTTTTTATGGAAGCAGTTAAGAGAGGCAAAAATTAATATTTAAAAAAAATCATCATCTAATTTCGTGTTTAAATTTGCGTTTTTTGCCAATGCGTGGTATTTCGTTTAGGCTTTTTGTTGGTTTTTGGTTCATTTGCACAGGGGCTTTGGAATAGGTAAACTGCCCATGGGCATACACCTCATCACACAGCAAACCTTTCTTAATAATCACTAGGTAAGGAAAGGGTGCCACCCCATGTGTTTAATATAGTGCTGTTTTGGTTAGATAGGACACTCTTATTTATAAAGTTTCTTTGTTCCCGTGTTCCCCTGTGGCGTTTGTTGAGTAATTCATATAATTTTTTGTATTTGAACATTTACCATTCATTTCTGTCCAAGGTACACCCTCCAAGTAAATTTTATTTATGTATCAGGCCTCTCTCTCTCTCTCTAGACAGGGAGGAACCAAAGAGAGGGTCGTAACATAATAAAATGAGTTTTATTATGTAAATTATCATTTTCCCCATTTGGCTTTGGTTCAGTCTGCAGCTTTTCAGTATTTGTGTCTTACGCTAGACTGTATGTTAAATAAGCATGGTCCATCACCAGATAATTAGAGATATTAGTGGACAGTTAACTCCCAAAGTGGGCCGTTATATAGAATGAGGGTAAATCGGGGAGTCAGGTGGCTGAGCGGTTAGAGAATCGGGCTAGTAACCAGAAGGTCGCTGGTTCGATTCCCGGCCATGCCACATGACGTTGTGTCCTTGGGTAAAGCACTTCACCCTACTTGCCTCGGGGGAATGTCCCTGTACTTACTGTAAGTCGCTCTGGATAAGAGCGTCTGCTAAATGACTAAATGTAAATCACTGTTTACATATCAACTTTTTAACATTTAAAGTCTTTATACTATAAATCATTTCGACAGCGGCATTTTGTCAGAATGCTAGTGTATATTTTCCCCTACTCAAACATTCCTCTGAATGTAGTAAGTTAGTTAGCCAGCATGGCAACTGAAAACATAAAAAGAAAATTAAATTATTCAACTACTCCAAGCTACCAGCAGATGGCGAGAACAAGCTAGATGCAGAGTAAAGCCACTCCTCTCTCAGCATATTGCTCCACCTCCAGCTTCTGTTAGGTGTTAGTGCTGCTAGCTGACTAGATTCCTCAACCCTGCTGGTTAGTAGCGTATTGTGGTACAACTTTGAATAAAGGGTGAAAACTAAAAGATCTAAACACCATCTAATACAAGTACATGATTTGACATTGTGGCAGTTACTGACCAAGACATGCTTGCTTAAGTTTTATTAGCTAGCTATTGTAATGACACTTGACATAGGCTACCTCCCTTAGACTACAAAACTGCTAGAACTTTCTTCACCTAATGCTAAACCTGACAGTTATACGACGGTATGACTATCACTAGCATCCGCTTAGTATTAGTATCTTAAAGAGTAACAACACAATTTCAGCCTTATCCCTTCAGTTATTATTTAAATGCCTTCTGGTGAAAAGTTGTGAGTGGGAATTTTTCATGAATATTCATTTTAGGGCTATATTCATTAAGCACTCGAAGTGATAAATGAACACGGCTATTTGTCTTGAAAAAAAGTTTCAGATGTCAAACTCCGCTGAGGTTGCTGAAACCACGCCCACTCGCAAGAAAACTTCTCCTCTCTCAACTGTCAAATACCGCTACAACAAAAGGGTTAGACTCCACAACAAAAACTCTACAACAAAAATAGATGCTCCTTGCAGGATTGGCTTTACACAGCCATATAAGTTTGAGCCTCACGAGCCAGAATCAAATTCAGAGGACATTGACCGGTCAGTCTCGTCCTTCTCGGTCTGAAACCGAATGGTAATTGTTCTCCCTTTTTACGCAAGTTAGCAAGCTAGAGTAGCATGTTATCGATATGTAACTAGCATAACATAGCCAAATAACGTTAGTCTATCAATAAATAAGTTTATTCATTTTAATAACACCTTATGCGCTTTAGTTACTAGTGTTAGGGGAGGAGCTATGCTCAGCCTCCATTGCGTCATTAAGGCATGGTTTCAGCCCCGCCCCAAAAATCCTGAACATTTTATTTTTGAAAAACTGTTTAACGGTCTAACTCCACAATTCAGTACTACATAGTTCACAGTCTTTGTAATGTGTTTAAGCAATACATGTTTAGACAAAAAACTTCACTTTACAGGGACTTATTTTTGGTGTTTAGTTACTTTCAAAGTCGCATCTAAGTCAATGGAATAATTAATCATTATGGAATTCCATTAACCTGCAGTCTCAACCAACTGCATGATTTTGTATTTCCTGATTATTTAAATTATATATTTTATTTTACATTTTGCTAACCTGTACTTGTTTACTATTTCAATTCAATATTGTGTAGATTAATGGGAATAAATGGTTGAATATATTTTAAATGCCATCTTTAACACAGCAAAAAGGGGTCTGTCTACCAATTTTCATTAACATAATGGAGTAGCGAGGCAGCGAGTTGCAAGACAAGGTCAATAAAAACAATCAGGACTGGGGGAGGAGCCATGGGGCAGCAGATTCCAGCATTAAAAAAGCTGGAATATTTTAAACTTTTTAGTGATGCTGGGGCACGTCAACCAACCACATAAACCATATAGAAACACCAATCAACGTAGTAGCCACCTAATGCTTAGCCATCACCACCCTTCAAACCACCACCAAACAAGAACGCTAACAGCGAATGAACGTAACTAGCTTCCTAGCTAGCTGTACGTAGTTAACTATGTAGCGGATAGAATAAATTATTCAGTAAATCAGTCAATATATATATTATTTTATCGGTGATTTTGTTTTTCGTCAACCGTTCCATCGCATCTTAAACTACTTGCCGGGTGGATTGTAGGACCTGGTGGAGGCTGCTGCAGAGGCTGCTGCACATTCTAGTGACAGCCTACTTGTATGAATCTGTCACCTTTTTCACCCCTGATGAGTTTGCATCCCTATAGTTGAGCGTCTGCTATATGACTAAATGTAAATGTAAATTACTCAATGAGTGTGGAGAAGGGGTTAGGTAGAATGGTGGGGGTTGTATCAAACTAACTGACGTAAAAGCAAGCATCATTGATTACTCACACTGCACTCTGTGATGTAGGTGGCGAGGTCCTGCTCCAGGATGCTCCTCTGGGTCTCAGAGGCCTTCAGCTCCACATCCTTCTGCTGGAGCACCGACTCCAGGTCTGTCATCTTACGCTGAAACCTGGAGATCTCCTGCTCCATCTTCTCAATCACACAACACATGGAGCACTTTTATGATGATGCCTGGCAAAGACACACTTCAAACTATTCACTTCCAACCACTTTATCAAAATTAATTGAATGGGTTATTTCCCTGTGTCTAGACACAATATCCCTTTTCTGGCAAAAGTTTAAAAAAATTATAATAATACAAAATTAACAAAAAACTGAGATATATGTGGGAGGTCAATAGCCAAATTGCCGATAGCCAAAGTATTCTGCAGGTTGCATGCCATAGTTCTGTGATCCGTATGGATCCCTGTAATCCCATGAATCTTAATACAAAATTATAGTGAAAAAATGGACTAGACAGATGCGTGCTGTGTTTTACTCTGAAGTTCTAAAGGTTAATTTGATCATTAACAAACACAAATTATCTGTGACTACCTATAGTAAGCCTTAGACGCATGGAATTTTTGAGAACCAGCCAACAGCGCGAGCTAGTCGCATAAAAAAATTACAATTTAGTTTATGAATCTGCCGTGTTTCACCCCAAAAAATAAAGCCAGCTGTACCATTAGAGGGACCAGTTACATTAAACATTATTGCTGTCGTATAGTTTTCTTCACTGGCAAAATACCATGTTTATAATTATTCACACTCTACATTTAGGGGGGTCACAAGGAGGTCCAAGCATGTTGTCATAGGGGCACTGCCCCCCCCCCCTCCCTCTCTGAAGGTGTGCTGTATCTGGCAGCAAGACGTTACGTACAATTTGTCCTCAAAGTTGCTCAAATCCTTATGTTTGCCCATTTTTCCTGCTTCTAACACGTCAACATTGAGGAGAACATTTTTACTTTCATGCCTAATATATCCCATCCACTGACAGGTGCCATGATAACGATATCGTCAGTGTTATTCACTTCACCTGTCAGTGGTATTAATGTTATGGCTTATCGGTGTACACTTGCAACATATATTTCCATTGAAATAACCAAAACAAAAGACTTAGGACAAAGATATAAATTTGCAAAATACTTGCTGAAAAAAATTATGGATTCAGCCAACTGCAATAATGTAGTCCTGTTTTATGCTTGATACTACAATCAATCTTTTAATAACGTTTTCTTTTTTTTTTTTACAATTCATTTATACCAATATGAGGTGTTGTGTTTAGCCAGGTAGGAAAAAGCATGTTGTTTCAGTTTAATTTGATGATTGACACATTTCACAAGGTGAAACTTGGATAGATTCAAGAATGCCCTTTCATTTAAGGGGTCCAGCAGCAGCACCAACCTTGTGACATTTGTCTTGAGTTTCCTGTAGTTCTTTGCTTTTGATGTGAAGCTTTTTTTCCATGGAGTTCGTCTTGGCCGGGGAGTTGAAGCCAGCAGCAGCTAACCTAAGAGCAAAAAAATATTTAAAAACTGACACAAAAATGAACTTATGAAAACAATGGTCCTGTGCAAAAAGGTGAAATTTTACAGGAAATCCTGATAAATATGTTTTGCCATAAAGTGAAAATATAAATGTAACTGGGTGGTGTCAATAGTACCTACCTCTTCTGATTATTATGTATCTATGGGAATGTTACTTGCTGGCAAAATCATTGCTAATCAGTCTCCCCCAAGATGCTAAGCTTTCAAAAAACAGATTACCTGTTTAGTAAGTAACCTATCAGCTTTACCTGCAGAGTTATTTACCTTTGTCAAGAAAGCTGACTCATCTGAACTCAATGAATGTATCTGGACAACACATATGGTGCTTATGGTTGAGTCTTTTGCTCTGAAAATTAGAAACCTACAGAATCTGATGAACGTATCCTGAATTCACAACAATTCACTCTGATGAATGAATTACATGAATGAATGAATTGTATGACTGTGAATGCAGTTCGTTAACCCTCACCAGGGTGGATACTTGTCCAACCAAGTTTATTTAGTTTTTTTATATTTTATGAACCTTCTTAAACTTTCTATATTTTCTTGTTGGAAACTACAAAAACACAAGCATAAGAAACCCTAGAAAGGTTCCCCTGGGTTCCATTACGGCTCAGTGTTTTCTGCTTCTGAGGAATCCCTATTAGGTCTTGTGAAGTGGGTTTCCATCGCCTTGTTTTGAACATGCAGAAGAGAACACGGACTGATTGCTCTCCCTTTTTCATTCACACCACCAGACGACTGTGGGGATGGAGGAGAGCTGTGCAGTGGTGTGGGCTGGAGAAATGAAAGAGCAGCAGAAAGGGAAGAAAAACCAGAGGGGTGGGAAAAGCAGCGAGGTGGGGGTGGGGACTAAAAAACATCCTGGTTACCATAGAAATACATTCTCTTCCCCAATCTAGGGCCATCCATTCTCTGACTAATCTTGTAGCGCATTTAGACATTCTCCTCCTGCTGCTGCTGTCTGCATCCTCATTGCAAAAGCACAATGAACCATCTTAAGAACAGTGCTATAGGTGAGGACAATAGACCCCACAGGAGATGGTAAACTAAATGCTGCACAGATCAATGGTGATCAAAACCAGCTTGGAAAACCTTAGTTACACCGCTTCACAAGCACAGAAATGAGAAGAAAGAGACCGGGGGGGTCCCCCCCCACCCCCTTCCCAGCAAACACACCCCTGACACACTCACTAGAATACCAACCATCTCTAATGGCAACACAACACAAGGCACCTTCTCATGCCAGCCCACTGGTCTGTCTGATCTCCTAGTCAGGTAAACACACAGAATGACTCATTCCAAACCCCTCCTTTCCCTACAACGAAACCAGGAGATTAGAGACATGTTAACAATGGTGGAGAAGACCAGTCAGTGATAAGCAGTGTTATATAAAGGGAGATCCCCACCTCTGTCTGACACAGGGAACTGCCCAGCCCACTGGAGGCAATGGGCAAAGCAGGCACCTCCATACAGCTTTCTACAAAGCACAGCATACAGCATGTAGTGATTGGATGCCTTGAGACTGTTGCCGTGGCGATTGCTCTGGCTCATGCTCACTGCCACCACCTGTTTCTGACGAAGCTTAGCGTCGGGTTATAGAAGGCATGTTGGTACCATCAACTGGCAATGCGAGGGGGTACTTACTCAGACTTGGCCAGCGCTGTTAAAGTCCTGCTGAAGAACCAGCCTAGAAAGGGCAGGTCCTGGCCCTGGAAGCCCAACGGCAGGGATCCTTGTTGGGCTTTTGCTGGCCGGGGCGCGGGTTTCTCCGGCTCCTCAAAATTGGAGGTGTCATCCTCTGCGCGGAGCGTGGGGACGAAAGGAGGGAGAACTGCAGGAGAAGGGGATTGGGAGCAACAGAGTCAATGTGCATCAAATGAGGCAGTGGAAAATGGGGGGAAGGAAAGAGAAAGGGAGGCGTGTGGGGGGGGGGGAGGAGGCGGTAAGGCTATAGTGCGGTAACTCGAGCACACACACTCTCAAGCTCTCACTGCCTCTGCCTGTCCCTCGCTCCCTCTCTTGTGCTTGTGCCTTCTCTCTCTCTCTCTCTTTCACACACACACTCTATTCCCCCTCTCTCCCTCTCTCCCTCCCTCCCCCTCACTGCAGCAGCCCTGGCTAATCAGCTGGAGTCAGAACCATCTGCACAACTGTCAACAGCACGTAATCCATCAATATACCAAACAAACAGCATCTTGGATTTCAAGCATATTGTTCTCATAGCACATTGATTATCTGCTGAATCTTGAATGGCCAAAAAAATTCAATAATCGTCTTCGTAAAATAACCACAGTTGAAGTGGTTAAATGGCTTAACTTTGGTCCAAAACATTCATTAGTGTAAATGTGAAGGACACAAGCAGTTGGTATTCTTTATCAGTGTGATGGCTTTTTGATATATTGCTGTAAATATGTCACAAAAATAATTTCTAAATGTGTCCATAACATCTGTCAATGCAGGTACAGACTGGGAGCTAGTATCTCACTGGTCATGTCTGGGATTGAGCAATCAAGATCATGTGAAGACCTTGTCTGACACACTCCTACCCTTCCTGGGAACTGCTAGCTGCATGCTAGACACACTGCATCTCAGTATCTCACCACCAACACCTCCACTATGCGCGCGTGCGTGCGTGCGTGCGTGTGTGTGTGAGAGAGAAAGAGAGAGAGAGTGAGAACTATCAATTGCCCTAACAAATCAGGATCTAATGATTTATTTGCCAAAAGGCTTTGCCCATTCCTCAACATTATTGTAAGCAGTCAGAATGGAACAATTTGGAATATCACTTATTAGACCACTAAAATATATTATTAGAATTTTGCCAGCACTTATTGTGTTTGCTATATGTATGTGCATGTATGTGCTATGCGGTGCGAGATATATATATATTTTTTTTTTTACATTTGTTAGCTTTAAAAGAAATGATCAGTTGAACTTTGGTTAAGACAGACAGGTTTTAGAATGACAGTACATCAGTCTAATGTGTCATAAAACATTTGATCATTTACGGAACGCTCACATTCTCCCAAAAGGTTGTCGTACAACCTTGTGCACTTCCAGGCAGCTTAGTAGACTCAGTTCAAGGCCTCAAACACTTTGGGACTTTGACATGAGGATGAAGATGTGAAATATTTTAGGAACATTAGTTATAATTCAAATAAAATGTTACAAAATCCAATCTCCCTGAGGTGCTCACTGACTAATACCTCTGGATTTGGCTTAAAACATGAAAATAAAGAAAAGTGAATATATAAACTTATAGGTGCACTTTTTGCTATTAAATTCAAGTTAACATAGAAGGAGTCTACGACTGTCAAGGTAAATTAAAGAAAATTGTTGGATCTACATGTTCAGGTAAGCTTTGCATATAAAGATCAGCTAGGAGGGGCATACCTTGTCTTAAATTGTTCCAGTCCACACTAGAGAAGAAAGGGTGACACCGAAGTCCCTCGAATCCCAGCCGCTCTCGTGTCGCACATAGTAAACCTTGCACTAGATTTACAAAATGTTTAGAAGATTTTGGTTCCTCTGAAAATTTCAGGGAAGACTGCAAGGGAAACCAAAGGCACAAAATGGTTAAATATCAGAAAGGACAGTTCTATACAATTTTTCGCATAGATACTGTTTACAAATGAAACAGGTTTTATATTTAGGTTTAAAAAGAAATTAGTAAAAAAATATCATTTGCACGTTAAACATTTGTAGATTATATATAACAACATATAATATAGATTATTCAGTGTGTTCATGGACATAAAAACAGTGCTTAGGCCGCAACTCCAAAATACACTTTGTTTTGACACCCCCTTAAATAGATAAAAATACTTTGTGGGAAATGTCACTGAGCCCACACAGTTTATTATTACCAACGCCATACAGAGCTAGCCCCCTGCACAACAGACAAGTGTTGAACCAATAAAATATATTATAAATAACCATAAATTATGATTATTTACACATTTGGGAGACACTACCTGGAAGTTCCTAATGTTGTGCATGGTCTTGCAGGAGGTGCTATCAGTAAAAGGTAATTTCATGTAGATCATCTCATAAGCAATGACACCCAACGACCACCAGTCACACTCAGATCCGTATCCATCTTGAGACCCCCCATTCATGGCTGCCAGAACCTCAGGGGAAAGGAAGTCTGGGGTTTGAACAGGCACTGCAGGAGCTACAACCTGTAACATAGTCAAATATGCACATTTAGGGTGACAAAAAAAAGTATTGTAGTATTTTTAGAAAAGTAAAGTATATTTAGTATTGTCTGCAGTGGGAATGTAACGATACTTCTTGAGACAATTAAATCGCATTACAAATTTGTAACGATTCAGACAGCAGAGGGCACTATCTCCTTTTGATTTAGCTTTTTAGATATCGATGCTAACTGGGCATTCTATAAGAGAAAATATATAGAATTTTGTCATTTTTGGCTGAGAAACAATTAAAGGAATATTTTTCACTGATTATTCTCCTAAAACTAACTAATTTACTAAAATAAATTCTAGTACACTGGGATGTCGTTTACCTTTTTATCAGTTGTGAGTTTGGCAGCCGAACCAAAATCTGCCAACTTGATGTGTCCAGTGCGGTCAATGAGTACATTCTCTGGTTTAATGTCTCTGGAAGAGTAAGAATGGACAGATGTCAGAAAATGGAATAGGAAAGGCGTAGTTTGGGAACAGGAATGATGTATGTCTTATAATACATGTCATTGAGTGCAACATGCTAGTAAGCTAATGAAACATAACACATCTATCTATAGGCCTGTATTTGATGCTTTCAGAAAGGCCCATCACATTAACCCTTGTGTTATCTTCGGGTCATTCTGACCCATCAGTCATTGTGACCCACCGTCGTATTGCGACAACTTTACTGCATTTACAGCATTTTCTTTTAACCGTTGGGCTGTCTCAGACCCCCCACATTGCAACAGCGGTTTTTGTATTGGGTCAAAACAACGATGGTTCGTTATGAACCTTTGGGTCATGTGACCCGAAGGCAGCACAAGGGTTAAAGAACAAATATACTCTTTTACCAACAGAGATTGTGAAAAGAAGCCATTTAATATGATCATATCAATAAAATTGCAATTGTCATTTTAAACTTTGACAACATCTACAGTATTGTTGCTATTTTTCGATTTACACACCTTTCCTGCAATCAAACATTCATCTGTTTAAAAGCCTGTCTGTTTAACCGCTTGACCCCCTCCCCCAACCTAAACAAGTCAACAGTTGAACCATTATCCTGTAATACAACTAATGTCACTGATCATCAGGTCTGTATAAAATGCACTTTAAAATCATAAATGTATACATTTGTGCATCTATAACAAGCATTCAATCATAAAGACGTCACCTATGGGCATAACCCATCTGATGCACAGCATGAATGGCTTCCACCAGTTCTGCTAAGTAGAACTGGCTCATGGCTTCATCAAAATGGTCATCAAACCGGTTCATCAGGGCCATGAGGTCTCCACCTGGAAGGTACTCCATCGCCTACACATTAACACATAAAATACTAATGAGGGAATCTTAAATTACATCTACATTTATTTATGCCACAGATTATAATTGACGTAATCCACCCCGCAAGTTTTATTCATGTCTTTCTTTTAAATGACGAAAACCATTATGGAAGTTATGACTTGAGGAAGCACATGCCTCAAACCATAACATTTTCATACATTATGGTGCTATGATTAAGTAGACTCCTGTCTTGTAGAGTGCATTTAGAGTCAATTCAGCAATCATGCGGACAAGGTTGATGGTAATGTTTGGCCCACTATTACATGAATTCCTCAACTGGGTTTGCCAATGTAAAACAGGTCAGCTTGTACATCTCAAGCTGGTAGAAAATGAAACATCAACATCCGATATACAGTTAGGTCCATAAGTATTTGGACATTGACACAAATTTCATCATTTTGGCTCTGTATACCACCACAATGGATTTGAAATGAAACAATCAAGATGTGCTTTAAGTGCAGACTTTCAGCTTTAATTTCAGGGTATTTACATCCATCAGGTGAACGGTGTAGGAATTGCAACACATTTTATATGTGGCCCCCCCCTTTTTAAGGGACCAAAATTGTGTCAATGTCCAAATACTTATGGACCTAACTGTATTTGATAAATCACCCATCTTTTACAGAATGTGCATTTAAAATGTCCCAATGTTTTAATTCCTTCTAATTTTTAACAGGAAGCAAGGGCCTCAGACGTCAGATTGGGTGTTGTAAGTTCTCTGGCAGCCAAGCACACATCTCCAGCACATGAATGGACAGGCAGTCTGAATGAACAGCAGCCTTCTAGACACGTAACCTAGCAACAGGGTACTGAGAGATTCTAGTCTGACACTTGAACAAAGATGGATTCTCTGTATTTTCACAGTTCAGAACGGCAGCCTGGGGGAGATAGGGGAGCCTGAGCAGACTTTAAACATATTTCCCACCTATTTGAGACGGTAAAGTTTGTCATAGATTATATAGAGAACATAGAATCTATTTATGAGCAGATTATATATATATAATAGCAGTGTGTGCAGTGTTTCACTACCCCTGGAATACTTGCTTGAGCATGTATTCATTTAGAGAAAATACTCTGAAATATTAAGAAATATTTGTGGGGGATAAAATCACATCACACTTCTTGCTTGCTAATGGGAAACCCACCCTGGTTGTAAGTCAATACATTAATTGTCAAACAAGTTCATTGTAGATGTAAGAATAGGTTGAAGCAGCTACATGTCACCGTGCTTATTTTTACCAAGAGAGGAATGTCAAGTCCATTACGTTGTCAGACACTGTCAATCAGACACTATCAAATATGAAGAAAGACTCGTTCAGAGACCG
This sequence comes from Osmerus mordax, assembly GCF_038355195.1. Classification (NCBI taxonomy): domain Eukaryota; kingdom Metazoa; phylum Chordata; class Actinopteri; order Osmeriformes; family Osmeridae; genus Osmerus; species Osmerus mordax. The sequence goes on along the minus strand of NC_090050.1, from coordinate 2,236,194 downwards.
ACACTGTAGACCATGTATAACATCTTCTTAGTGTTTCCATTACAGATACGGCAGTGAAATCACTAACAACTAGTGCTGGCCTAACAATATGTACTCAGGGATAAGAAAACAGTTCATATCCAATACATAAAAAAATTAGGCACTTTAAACCTACACAGAATCGCAAAAGATCTCACATCAAATAAGACATCGTTAGCATTCTGTTGCAATGAGAACTACCCATCCTTAGAAAACAATAGCAAAACAAAGTTTTAGACGGTTGTCATTTAACTGTCACATGCGGTTAAGGCATAAACTATTGTCCACAGTAGTGGACTATTGTCCACTTTTTTATGTTTTGTACCTTAAATGCAGGTTTGTACCTGCATTTAAAAAGCAACAGAAGTCAGTCTTTGCAAGTTTAGTCACACTAACGCACTTATTTTGTGTTTATCTATCTCAACCAGACTAGCTTACCAACTTGTTATAATTCATAATATCTTATAATATGCATATATTATCTTCATAAAAACAATTCAGTCTATAGTTAAATTACTACAATAAGATTTTTTTCTTCCAAAATGTAATTGTTTTTATATGATATCCTTATTTACTTCAGTCAGAAGTTACTGTCACCTTTAAATACAATATACTGTCAGCATGCCATTAGAAGTCGAGTTACTAAGACTATGGTTCAACTCATGTTAAGATAATTTAGATCGCTTCCAGAACACTTGCAGAGGAGACAGATGACTTACCAGATAAACACTGTCCTGATCCTGAAAGGCATAGAAGAGCTGTGGGATCCATGGACTGCTGTTCAGCGCCAGGATCCTCCGCTCCTCCTCAAAGAACACAACCTGAAGAGGGATGATGCTTCAGATTCACAGCTTATCAATTAAATAGGAAAACATGACTTCCCTTTTCAGTTATGTGAATGAATCAAAATGTGAGTTGTAAAATTCAGTCATCCACCTAAATAGAGCCGTGGGCCAAATACTCTTCCTGTAAATGCTGGCGCTATAGGGTACCCAAGAACCATGTTAAAAAGTCTTTTTTATGTTGTACTTGAACTGAAATATTGAAATGTATGGAACATAGGCTAATGGAAACTCATAATTTCCAAGTGTTAACGTTGAAAAGTGCAATAAGCACACCAATAAATTTAAGTCAATTCACTTGTTCACGTCTTTTCTAGGAATTAGGCCTTTTCTAGCTCAAGAAGACCTTTCAAAACAATCACTATTCTTCTTCCAGCCAGACCCACCAAGATACAACTGGATTATGGTAGACAGCCCTTTCATCCATTCTGCTTACTATGTAGATGCCAGTTAGTTCAAACTCTTGTCTGCAGGTCACCCAGAAAAAAAGTGTTCACAGTACAATAGCGCCCCCATAGCAGCAAGTGGCTGAACTCTCTATTTAAAACTCCTGTTGTCAAACTTTTGGCAGAACTGTTAAGGTATTACAAATTCCCATTTGATCAATGTCTTTGTTTCTAAAAAGGATACCCATTGTTTACATGTATCCATTTAGCACACACTTTATACAAAGCGACATACAAATAGTGAAAATTGTAAGAGCAGCAGATAATCAAGAAACCAGAAGTCCACAGTTGTGAATTCTGACAAGACACAGTGCAACAATAACAAAATCTCAACTACACCGCTGCATAATTCTGCAAATAGGACAACACCAAATCTCAAGTGCAACATCAAAAATGGTGGAGGTGCAGTCCGTTCTGGCAAGATTTTTTAATATTTAGGAAAAAGACTTGTTTTTGCATTCTTGCACACCATACACAGCCACAACGTCAGATGTAGCATGAATTATATATTTATGTGTACAAATTAGGGCAATTTACTTACATTTCCCTGGGTCCTCAGAGAATCCTTGTCCATGACTTTCAGGGCACACACCTCCCCTGTGGAATTTTCCCGGACAACCTTCACTTCACCATAGCGTCCACGACCCACCAGCCCACAAACGTGAAAATCTTGCAGTCTGGGTTGCAACTCCTGTAACTCTGACACAACCTCTGAGACTGGAGGTCAGAAATGCACAAAAACACACACATAAAGTTAGCAAAAACCTTTTGCAGAAATGAATAAGTATTTATTTCCCCCTTCCTGATTAGCTCTTCACTGATAAGCTCTATACTGATTAGCTAAGTCTGTAAACGCATTGAAACGCACGTCTTATGTAGTATTTTTAGGCTTTTAGATTCCCTTAAATCAAAAGTAAATAAAAACAAAGACGTTTGTTATGTGGCTTATACTTAGGATTGCTAGACGGCCATGATTACAGACTACAGGCCACTGCCTCCATATATGAATAAGATCTAGTGTCATTACAAATGCTTACACTTTTTGACAAAGTTGGCGACATGTTCTATCTTCATTAGTTCCGAGGACGTGCACTCCTGGAACAGTAGAACCAGAGCGTCCAACAGCTCCTCCCGTCCAACACTTCCTCCATGCTGCCGCTGTAAGCTGGTTTTGCCCTAAAGGGAATATAAAACGTATTTCCATCAACTCACTGACATTGTGCTTTTGGGCATTTCACACCTTTGGAAACTTGTCCAAAGCAGAGCCACTGTTCATAAGTTTAACTTGGCAAACATTCTGGTGTCCCTCAGTGGCCAATATTGGCCTCCCAGACCCTCCAGCTGTAAGGGTCCATCAGCCTTGTGAGACAGCATCAGCCACCAAAGCTACACCATTTCAACACAGCGTGCATTGGTGCATGTCACAAGTAATACTTTTGTCTGTGTGTTATTCTCATGTAACTTAATTCAAAACATCTAGGTTCAAAGACCAATAATACATTTTACAATATTACGGTCCTGTAAATTCAGCAATGCCAAGAATGCAGACTGAATTTCGGAATCCAGACATTAAATCTGAGATCTTAGATAAAGACAGCATTTTTTATTTTAATTATATCACCTTACCACTTTTATTTTATGGGGGGGAAACTAGAAATGTTTAAAAGAATCGTGAAATAATACAATGACAATTTTACAGGGCTCTACAATACCTTTAGGTTCAGTGCCAATAATGAATTATTATCTATCCCTCCATATGATCCGCCTCTGTGCCAAATTGTTTATCATGCACATCACTACATTGGCGAGACAGGGAACAGGGAGCATGATCTTTAAACATTAGAGGCCATTTGTGGCATAAACACTGCATCAGTTTAACCAAAGACTCTGAAAACTCCCTCTCCAGAAAATAAAATGTCCTCTTCGCAACAAACACGATAGAGATGATGTGGAACAAAAAAAGATTGCATAATATTAAGATTAACATTGTGTGCTTGTATCATTTCTGTGTCTACATCTTTTTGGTGAAGTAGTAATTGAATACATGCGAGGCGTGATCTCATCAGTAGACTATATTCACCTGCAGCAGATGATTCAGGCGGGAGCTTCGACTGGTGATGGGATCCACAGAGGGGGACTGTGTTCTCATGGTTCCTTGACTCACATGTTTGAATTTCAGCATTTTGATTTCTTGAGAGCTGATACCCTGGAAAAACAAAACAATCGCAGCAGTAGGTGAGTAGATGTGGTCAGATGGAGGCTCTCTTAGGCATCCTCTGGAGCCAGGGATGTGCCCCAAGATGACCAGGAGCCAGACATCGAGAGGGAGATGGATGTAGCTTGCAATTGCATTTAGGATGCAGGGTCTATGTTGGTACCATAAAAATATAGCAACAGTCTGAATTTCCAATGAATAACAAACGATCAGTATAAAGACGAAAGAGGTGCTCTGAACAACGTCCAAAAGTGTTTTCTCTCGAGTCAGATTGTGTCACTATCTTACACTAAATGACTGCTTTCATTGACGGCTTTTGAATTGAGAGACTATGAATATACGCGTTCATATGTTGATGTGGATGACGTAGTGCTTCTCTTAATAGCTGGCTAGGGGAGTCAATAACAGAAAGTCATAAAGTGCTACATACAAGCTTCAACAAGAAATACAAAAATGTTATACCAAATTCCTCAAACGCTCCGTGTCCATTACTTTTTTATACTACGGACAATGTGGACATCATATACGAAAAATACTTATTCAATGTAAAGACGTCCATGTCATCTAAACTCAGCTAGTAGCTAGTCAGTTAACTAGCTCAAATGTACAGTACTGTAAATGGTTAGTGTTTATCTTGCAAATGTACAGTACAGTAGCTGTATAATATAAGCAATGTATCCCCGCTGAAAGCCACGAACATAGCCTAACACTTAAATTTAATTGACAGTATTTTGTTCTTTCCTTTTCGAGAAGACGTCTCACTTACCAAATCGTCATGCACCCTTTCACGTCAAAATGTCTAGATAATTTGAAAATCAAGCGTATACGCTTGCATTTTTTTCAAAATGTACATAAATGTGACGTTAGATGAAACTTTCCTGATTGTCTTCTTCCGGTCAGTTTTCAATTTTTGCGCGTTCTCTGCTAACGTCACGCTGCTTCTTGTTTTGCTCTTCATGGCAGATGGCAACCAACATTCATGAAGTGCATCATCGCCACCTATTGTTTAGGAGTGTGAGGCCGGTGAAATACGTTGTCTCAATACAACCCCCCCCACACACACACACACACACACACAAAAAAAAAAACAATAAAAAAATATATAATATAAAATAAACACTTATTAACTTCACCCTATTTTTCCGAAGACAGGAGAAAATAGTCCTACATTATGGAGGTCAAAACTAAATAGCCTATATAAATACATACATAATTTATGTAGCTATATAATTCAATGCTTTATTGACACCATAAATAAATAAATCACAAATCACAAATTAAATAAGACACTAAATATATAAATGTCATCTCCTCTCTTCCAGCCATTGCTCCTCTCTTCCCCCTATAGCAAGAGCTATAGGGGGAATCAGAGCAATTTAAATCAGAGCCATTCTCCCTATTGTAATTCACTTTGCAGACTGGTTAGTGGGACAAGGTGGTCTGTCTGACCAGAGTAAAAAAGAAGCTTGTTCTTTCCTTTTGTTCCGCTTTTGGCACTTCAAACAAGAGGATCATGTCCCTAAGCAGTGGCGGATTTAGGCATAGGCGACATGGGATTCAGGAATGCAGGGGCCCGCACCCCACAAAAAAATCAGAATGGTGAAATTTGCGCAAACAGTTTTCTTTCGCTCATTTGCACGTCACGTCAATGATATAATGTCACCGTGTGGAACTGTGGGGTCAATTCACCTGGTCGAGGTGGACGCCCTGATTCTACTTTTGGAAGTTAGGCAGGCTGCCTGCAGGTCTCCCACTCAGAAGTACGAGATGGGGAGGGGGCAGGGATAGGTTGGCCTCAGGTCTCCCCACTTGAAGCCTGAGGTATACGGGGGGAACGGGGAATCTATCTAATAGCGCACCTCTAACTTTGTACAGTAATGTAGGATGACCAGATGTCCTCTTTTACCCGGACATGTCCTCTTTTCGAGACCTAAAAAATGTCCGGGATTTTGCCTCGTCGGATATTTGTGTTTCTCTGTGTCCTATTTTTCACAAACTCAAATCTGATCACCCTAAATAATGCAATTAGTAAAATCGGACACACTACGAAATACTACCAAATAAACCACAATTCATTCATAATACTGTGAATATAGGCCTACAGTTTTACTGACATATTATTGCATTTTTCCTGGTTTGTGCGAAATAGTGAAATCGTGAAAACCTTAAACCTTGTCCTTGTATTACCAGACTTACTGTAGGGGAGAAACATTTTGTATGCCCTCTTATCATTGTGTCTATGAATAAAGTAGCTTGTATCATTTATAAACTGTCATTATGATAATTGCCAAAGCTTGTTTACACCTGTATAATCACATGTTGATTATGTCCTGAAAAAATCTTGAAAATGATATGCCATGAACTACATAGCTATTTCTTCAAATACTCAGTTGGATTTCTTTCTTAAAAAGCTATTTCTTGAAGTGCACTATGGACCAAATCCTACAAATGTATTCCCAAAGTTTTGTTTTGAGGACCTCTTACATCTTTAGCATGATAGTGTAGCCAGTGTGTGGTGAAACTCACTCCTCAAGTATGTAACAGGCCACCCGCGACAAATAATTACTAGCTTTTCGTTGGCGTAGTTGGTAGTGGTGGTGCTTGGGAAATCAGAGGTGGTAGTTTCGACTCCTGGTCGGAGCGGACAGTTGCCCGTATGCCTCTGACGGAGCTTGCAAGACCATGTCTGTTACAATAGCACCAGGAAATCTGTGTGATGCACTCATTTCAACAAAGCAAAGGCTACCACCTTCCAAGGTTAAATTTGAAATGTTTTTTTTTTATTGTTATGTTAGAAAATACATTGTGTAAGGCTGGGTGTCACCCCACCTCTCATATGCAAAAATTTGAAGCTGTTGGATAGAGTCTCTACTTGATGGGTCTCACACATCATTGTGTAACTTATTGTTATATGTTGATAAGTAAAGATGTCAAGATGTGGTCTGATTGGTTGTTCTACAGACAATAGTTGGACATTTGGACAAGAGAATTGTGAAGCATTGTTCTGTGGATTCTTGATCTCCTGAGGGCTTCGCCTCAGCTCTGGCTTCTCCTACTCATTCTACTTACTCACCTCTTCTCTTTCTGATTTACAATAATCATGGTAGAGTAGGTAAGAGTCAAAACCTTCATTTTGTAACATGTTTGCCATGTAATTGATTTCATTCATTTGCAATGTTATTAATATCTATTTCATTTAACTTTACTTTGACCATTCATGCTCTGATGTAACCAATAGACTAAAATAACTGTAATTCCAGCATATTTGGTTAATATCAAATATAATACACACGCAGTATAGTTTGGGCTGTTTGGCCAATATTAAACCCCCCTACAGTTGTGTATTTTTTTTTATTATTATTTTAATTGTTATTATTATTATTATCCATGTTTATTATCAGACCAAGTTATTACTTAACTCGTGAAGACAGTCAAATTTAATGACAGGAAAATGCAGAAGAAAAATGAAATTTTCATACAGCCAAACATGACATCTGTAACAATGTCCATCTATGAATGTCTTTGACAAACACCATATGGGTTCATCACTTGTTAGTTTAATGAGCCTTACCCAACCAGATCAGGCCAAGCACATTAGAACTGACAAAATCTTCACTAAGCCATTCATCAGCTTCAGTTACATATCACCCCACTCATTCCATTCAAGCAGGCTGTGTTTTTAGGAGACCACATTGTACTAGTCAAAACCAGCAGCCACCTCTGAGTAATTAGGATTTAAGTGATAACAGTAGTAGTTCTACAGCCAGTGTTGTATCCCATGGGACCATGTGAAGTTCTCTCCATCCTTAGTATCTCACAGAAGTGTTGAACGTAGCTCTCAGATGGCAGTGTGTCCATTCCGGTGGGAATATGCAAATCCCCAATGAAGAGACAAAACAATCCACAGGAAACAGAGGAGGAAGAAGGCCAGGACCAATAGAATACAGCATAGAAGGGACAGCCAAGACTGTAGAGGGCGTTGTTGTGTTGGTATAACCGACCTGGAGGGAGAGAGAGAGAGAGAGAGAGAGAGAGAGGGTGGGAGAAAGTCTGAGACCTAGAACATCATTGACATTCCTTGCAACTGTAACATCAATATAGTCCTCTCCATATGACAATGTCCTTAACTCTTTAATACAGAAATACAAGGCAGGATTATAAATCACACCACAGAGAAACATCACAATCCAACTGTTCCTGACCAGGTTTTCCACCCAGCTGTTCATCCAGGCCACGGTGCTCACTCATCTCAACTTCTCCCTTCTCGCCAGCTCATCCAGGGTGCAGTTGTCCATCTGCCCAACCTTCCTTCCTGGTTCTCACAGACCACGCCCCCACTGAGGTCAAACCCTTGACCCTGACCTTCATTAATTCCAAAAATGCACCTTCTAACAGCCTTCCTCAACTAATGACTTGATCTACGGTCGCCGTACACAGCACTTATCTTTACATTACATATTAAGATATCTATAAAATTCACCTTTTTGTGTATGCTGTATTTGAGATGTGTACAGTATGTGGTTGTACTGTCTTGGGACACAGACTGCACTTGTTGGCTTGTTAGTCGTTGCTTGCGCAGAAGAGTACATTTTGACTGTGGCAGGCAGCAACAGCAAAGTGCACACTTACCATGAGATCTTCGTGCCATGTTGTAAAGTGGGTGTGCAGCCACTGAGACTTGTGTTTAAATGAAGGGACAACAATGTTGACAGACTACCAAGACTCACTGGTCCACAGAGACAGGGTCAGATGAGCTGAGCTGGCTGAGCTCCTCCGTGCTTCTTGCCCCTGGCCGTGGTGGTGACCTGGTGGTCGACTCCTTGACCTCTGCCTCCTCTGTGCTCCCCTCCCACTCCTGGATCGCTGACTTCCGCCTGTGACGGAGAGCCATGGGCCAAGAACTGTCATGGACACACAGGTTTGACATTTTTGATTTTCTTTTTTTGGGCACCGAGCAACATACAATTAGTGTATATAGAAGCAGCAGAAAATCAAGCATCAAAAGTGTGTAGTTCTAATTTGCTGGTCAGAGCCCATGAAATAGGTAGACGTGCACACACAAACATGGATGAACCTGACCATGTATAGAACACACCAACACATGACTATACAACAATGCTTTCAGGATAACTGAATATTAAGGATGGGAGCTGTTTAGTGGTGAAGCATTTGATTGCATGTGAAGAGGTGGTAGGTTCAAATACCCCCTAAGTAAGTTGCTTTGGATACAAGTGTCTGCCAAATGAATCCAGTACTGTTACATTTTTATTGAAGAGGGCAGAATTGGTCTTTGTTCGCGCAGAAGGAGAGGTGAGAGGTGGGCTACCTGGGGTCGTTGTCGTCCTCCAGGCTCTGGGTGCTCTGGGAGGAGTTCTGTCTGAGGAGAAAGGAGCGCTCTGCTGGGGAGTGGGAGGGACTGGGGCTTTAAACACAGAATGAAACACTGTTGTCCTAGAAACTGTAGAAGCAAAACATCACAGATTACTAATCTAAACCCATTTATACATATACGTGGAAGAACAAACATTCAACTAAGGCCAAGGACTTGGTGTGGTTTGCTAGTCCCTGACATGAACTGTTTTGATATGATGGCAGAGAATAAAGTATGATAGTAAAAGAATAGTAGTCTGTCTACAGTTTTGACATGTGTAGGCTATGTACCATTACCGTCAGCACAAATGACAAATCTCAGACATTGGTGAGAGTCGTTGGCACCGATCTTAACAACTGTTCAACTATTCTGACTGTCCTCTACTGTGTACTGTACTATGCACTGTACTATACTCTACAGTGTACTGTACTGTACTCTACTGTGTACTGTACTGTACGCTACTGTGTACTGTACTATACTCTACTGTGTACTGTACTGTACTCTACTGTGTACTGTACTATACTCTACTGTGATCATTGACTTTAATCACAATAGATGGTTTATCTTGCTAGCGTTCTTTTCTTTTCAGCCAACAAAAAGCTTACGCTCCCATCATTTGATATTTCTCATGCCAAGGGAGGTGTGTGACGAATGTTGTAATGTTAAGTCATAGTGTGTTTAGTGAGTATATCACGGCCAAATACAATTATGTATGTTATGTATTATACTCCACATCTTTAATACAGGGTGGTTTGGGTGTGTTGTGGTGCTCTCATTGTTTTATCTAAGGAGTCTAAAGCCAGCCCAGGAGTTATACATTTACTAATCTATGTATAGATTTAAAACACTTTTTAAATACACATACAAAAACTGAAATGTCGGAGATGCAACATTCTAACTCCTTTGCTTGGTGACGTTACCTGGTGGTGTGTGAGACAGCGTCCTCTGTTGGCCCCTGGCTGTCTGTGTCTCCACCGGCCCTGCAGCCCTCCATGAACCTGACCTCCAGGTCACTGAGCTGGAGTAGAGAAGAGACCAGCTTCAGGGACGTGATAGACCATAGTAATACATATATGTACACCAGTCACACTTCCTCCAATGATCGTAAATGTAACATGTATTTTAAACATGATTAATATAAATATTATTATTATTTTGATTAAAATCTTGTAACATATTAAACAATGTCCTCACATTCAGTTCCATTTTGCGGTGCATACACAAATGGAGCTAGATAATGAGTGGTTACCTGTGCTTGTGTCGGTAGAAGTGTAACACTGACTCTCCTTCTCATGAGGTGCTGGATAAGAGGGGATGAGTCAGGGTCAGAGGTGCAGGAATAAGAAACAAGCTAAGGCATAACACACTGGTGTCATTATAGTCCTATTCTGTGAAGCTTGGCTCTGCTTCACTTCTAGTAATACACCCATGTTGCCAACAGTAACGCAGCTTGAGAAGAAAACAGAGGTGCACATCAGGCCAATCAGATCGATCTTTCATTCCATTTGTACCTCAGTCTGTGTACCTTGTAAAGATGACTACAGGAGCCAGTGTTACCTCAGTATGTGCAACTTGTAGAGATGACTACAGGAGCCAGTGTTACCTCAGTATGTGTCCCTTGTAGAGATGACTACAGGAGCCAGTGTTACCTCAGTATGTGTCCCTTGTAGAGATGACTACAGGAGCCAGTGTTACCTCAGTATGTGTCCCTTGTAGAGATGACTACAGGAGCCAGTGTTACCTCAGTATGTGTCCCTTGTAGAGATGACTACAGGAGCCAGTGTTACCTCAGTATGTGTCCCTTGTAGAGATGACTACAGGAGCCAGTGTTACCTCAGTATGTGTCCCTTGTAGAGATGACTACAGGAGCCAGTGTTACCTCAGTATGTGTCCCTTGTAGAGATGACTACAGGAGCCAGTGTTACCTCAGTATGTGTCCCTTGTAGAGATGACTACAGGAGCCAGTGTTACCTCAGTATGTGTCCCTTGTAGAGATGACTACAGGAGCCAGTGTTACCTCAGTATGTGTCCCTTGTAGAGATGACTACAGGAGCCAGTGTTACCTCAGTATGTGTCCCTTGTAGAGATGACTACAGGAGCCAGTGTTACCTCAGTATGTGTCCCTTGTAGAGATGACTACAGGAGCCAGTGTTACCTCAGTATGTGTCCCTTGTAGAGATGACTACAGGAGCCAGTGTTACCTCAGTATGTGTCCCTTGTAGAGATGACTACAGGAGCCAGTGTTACCTCAGTATGTGTCCCTTGTAGAGATGACTACAGGAGCCAGTGTTACCTCAGTATGTGTCCCTTGTAGAGATGACTACAGGAGCCAGTGTTACCTCAGTATGTGTCCCTTGTAGAGATGACTACAGGAGCCAGTGTTACCTCAGTATTATGACACCAGTGTATTAATCCATTTTGAGTGGCATCAAAGGATAGGAGAATACAAATGTTCCCTGCTGGGTGGTTCGCCCACATGGCTGGCTGGCCCAGTGCAGAGAGCTGTTTTCTTCTCACACTGCCATTGGAAAACTGGAGGCAAACGGCTCTACTCATAGAACTGAAGCTACATAAATGTATTATTAAATGTAATATAATAAATACATATTGAGTTGTTTGTCTTAACACAATAGCGTCATCTACTGTAGCAACACCACTTCATGTAACACTTACAACTGTTTGTCGGTGAAATAATTAAGTGTCGGAAAGGGAGGGACCAATTGAGTTATTAATGACAACACACCCATTTAAATGCAACTAAAAAGTCTACTTGTGAATTTAAATCACAGGCATGGAGTATGTAACTCATACATGTAGAATGACAGGGAGCTACCTGCTGGGACCCCTGTCGTACAAACAACTGTCGGACATCTCCATCCTCTGAAAGGGACAACAAGACAGAGTCAATAGAAACAACAGCCAACAACAACAAAAACTGTGAACATCAACAAAGTTTCCTACCCATGCTGTCAGCAAATGTAGGTAAAGTTGGCCACAATTTACCTGCCGAGTCATCATTTATCTAACCTCGACAGCTGAATTCGCAAGATCACGGCTACACGAGAATCTATCTTGCCAATCCCAATTTGTTTGTGCCCCAGTGGTCGGACCAATCAGCGTCTTGTGATGAACTACTGGCAGCTACGGGCGTGATTGAAGTTAGTCAGTAACAGACAGATCCAATCACCTAGCAAATTTCGGGGGAATAGTGCCTGCTTTTTGCCAAACCGTTTCCAGGGAAAGTTTCCCAGATGGTTGTGTGTAACAAATTACCTGGTGAGTCAGGTTCCCAGTTACCTGCTGAGTCACTGTGGATCCTTCCTCGGCAGCGGTGCAGCAGCTTCCTGGTCTCCTGCAGCTGAACGTTGTGGGCAGAGTGACGTAGTCTCAGGTGCTGCATGTGGGTCTGCATGAGCTCTACAGAGCAGCTCACACGAGCCTCCTGGGGAACCAACACACCTGTCAATCCCTCCATCCTTCCAGCCCAACTCAGATCTCAATCCCTCCATCCTTCCAGCCCAACTCAGATCTCAATCCCTCCATCCTTCCAGCCCAACTCAGATCTCAATCCCTCCATCCTTCCAGCCCAACTCAGATCTCAATCCTTCCATCCTTCCAGCCCAACTCAGATCTCAATCCCTCCATCCTTCCAGCCCAACTCAGATCTCAATCCCTCCATCCTTCCAGCCCAACTCAGATCTCAATCCCTCCATCCTTCCAGCCCAACACACCTTTGAATCCCTCCATCCATCCAGTTCATACAATGTGATACATACAATATTAAGTCATGAAACATGATACATCCCAGCCAGGTGCTTCCCGTGGACGTTGTGGGCTGACCTGGTGCACGGCCCCCAGCATCTCAGCAGTGCTGATGATGTCCTCCATGCTGCCCAGCACCTTGTCAAGACTAGTGTCAATACAGCTCAGCATGTCGGACCTCTCACTGTCAGCACACCTGCCTCTCAGAGCCTGCAGGGGGGACGGGGGACATGGTAACACACCTACATGACCATCAAAAAGATTACGGCAAACATTGTCAAAGCACCATATACCACCCACACTCATACAAACAAACTGCCATTCCACACGCCCTACCCACTCACATAAACCCCCCCTCAACCCCAACATGCACACTGGCCCCCCTCCTCCCCCCCTCCTCCCCCCCCCCTCCCCCAGGCTGACCTCCAGAGAGTCCCTGGCGCGCTGCAGTTCCAGGGTGAGGTTCTCCTGGGCTACGATGCGGTCATGCTCCTCAGCCTGCAGCCGCTGGCTCAGAGTGTACTGGTCACAGCGGAACGCCATCGCCAGCTTCGAGAACTCGCTCTGGGGGGCGGGGGGAGGGAGGGCAAGGGGGGAGGGAGGAGGAGGAAAGAGAGGGCGGTCGAAGGTATATGTCTGGATGAATGTGGAATGTTGGCAGAGACAATACTGTGACACTTGTATTGTTTCTTTAAGAGGCTCAATAACTGTGTGTGTTAGGTGCAATTTGCCCTCAAACTATGATTGTAACATGTCTTTAGGTACAACCCTGTGAGTATACTTAGTAACAGGAATCACCTCCACTTCCTCTTCAGTCATATCTGCCCCACTGCAAGCATTTGGGGGTGGGGGGGGAGTGAACGATGACGCATTTGGGGGTGGGGGGAGTGAAAGAAGAAAGGGGAAGAGAAGTGAGGGAGGGACGCAATGAATGGTGCAGAGGAGAGGGATGAGGGGCTGTGTTAAGTAAATAATTTGGAGAACATTCAAATTACACATTGCAAACAGAAATCAGAAAGTGTTTTTACCTGGTGAGTCCAAGTCTCTCCAGTATAGGTAGGTCGTCCCAGGCCACAGCCAACTTGTCACTAGGACAAGGTTCTGAGGAGAGAAGAGGAGAGGGAGGAAGGAAGCAGCTCATTTGAACCTGCAGCCAAACAAGTCTGACTAAACAACTCGCGGTTCTCATAGGTTCAAGTACTTCCTGATACCCACAGTGAGCCAATGAGACAGCCTACCTTCATCGCTGTCATCGCTGTCTCCCAGTATTCCAGCATATTCGCACTGGGCGCTCTCGTGAGGGAGCTGGAGACATTGAGTAGTGGTCAGCTGTCAGTCTACTCCCCACCTCAGTAAAGAAACTCCTATTGAATGTGTGATTTGACAGCACTGCAACTTACCTGAGCACTCATGATCCCGTCTTCACACGGAGGCACAGCAGGTAAGATGAACGTCTATTTTCACCTGCACTGTCGCCAGTTTGTTTGTGCGCTTTTCAGTGTGAGAGAGACAAAGGACTTGTCACAGCTAAATACATCTGCAGTGGACAGTGAGAGACGGGCGGGCATCATTCAGCAGATGGACGGAGGAAGATGAACAGTTGTACTGAAAATGCAGTTTTACCCACAGAGGAGACAAAGCGATGTGGGAGTGTGTGTGTGTGTGTGTGTGTAGCAGAGGAGGAGTGATAAATAGAAAGCTTATGAATGGACAGGCACCTAAGAGGGACTAACAGAACACGTCACAATAAAATAAGCACATGCTTTTCAAAACAGTAGCTCTAAAACAATGACATTGACATTCATAATCAGCACACATTACTTCAAGCTATAATAATTATTTTAGAACATAGTGACATACCGTCATGTTTTTTTAGAGACTGCTCATCACATCAACCATGAAAATGGCAGCTTCAACAAGATGTCTCTTCAGAAGCTGTAGCACGGTCAACTGCTGTTTTCTCCCTCTTTATACAGAAACCACAAAAGTGAGAAAAATTCATATAAAGAGTTGTGACAGACCAGCAGTACTAAACGATTCTGTCCAATACAGTGACTTGCAAAAGTATTCAACCCCCTGACAATTCTCTCTTGAAACTGAATTGCAGTTTTTTATAAACACTGCTTAAATCGTAATCTGCTTTAAATTTGAAATCAACTGTAGCAAGGCAACATTGTTTTTATGCTGGGAAATGTAAACATATTTAACAATGCTGCTTGCATTGCAAGTATTCAGCCCCACAAATAAATAATTAGTACAGCCACCTATTGCTGCAATACCATGTTTAAGTATGTTACTTCAGTACCATCTTTGCACAAAATTGGAGTGATTCTTGGCAGAGATGTTCAGTTTGGTTTGACAATGCTTGTAGGCCACAACATTCACTTACTGTTCCAAATTCTACAGAACCTATAAATAATGTAACACTGGTGCGTGTGGTGCTAACCTAATTTAACCGGTGTAGATCAGTTAAACTCACTCCTCAGGTATGTATACAGGCCACCCGTACCAGCGAATCAGTAGCTTTTAGTTGGTGTAGCTGGTAGTGGTCGCACTTGAGATGTCGGAGGTGGCGGGTTTGTTCCCAAGTGCAGGCAAACATCAACCGAGTGTACCTCCAAAAGGGGTGCGGCCACGTCTGTTACACTAACACTGGTGTGACGTTAACCTAACACTGGCGTGTGACATTAACCTAACACTGGTGTGTGTGTGACGCTAACCTAACACTGGTGTGTGTGGGACGGTAACCTAACACTGGTGTGTGTGTGACGGTAACCTAACACTGGTGTGTGTGTGACACTAACCTAACACTGGTGTGTGTGTGACACTAACCTAACACTGGTGTGTGACACTAACCTAACACTGGTGTGTGACACTAACCTAACACTGGTGTGTGTGTGACACTAACCTAACACTGATGTGTGACACTAACCTAACACTGGTGTGTGTGTGACACTAACCTAACACTGGTGTGTGTGTGACGGTAACATAACACTGGTGTGTGTTTGACGGTAACCTAACACTGGTGTGTGTGACACTAACCTAACACTGGTGTGTGACACTAACCTAACACTGGTGTGTGTGTGTGACACTAACCTAACACTGGTGTGTGTGTGACACTAACCTAACACTGGTGTGTGACACTAACCTAACACTGGTGTGTGTGTGACGGTAACCTAACACTGGTGTGTGTGTGACGGTAACCTAACACTGGTGTGTGACACTAACCTAACACTGGTGTGTGTGTGACACTAACCTAACACTGGTGTGTGACACTAACCTAACACTGGTGTGTGTGTGAAGGTAACCTAACACTGGTGTGTGACACTATCCTAACACTGGTGTGTGTGTGTGACACTAACCTAACACTGGTGAGTGACACTAACCTAACACTGGTGTGTGTGTGTGACACTAACCTAACACTGGTGTGTGACACTAACCTAACACTGGTGTGTGTGTGACACTAACCTAACACTGGTGTGTGACACTAACCTAACACTGGTGTGTGTGTGACGGTAACCTAACACTGGTGTGTGTTTGACGGTAACCTAACACTGGTGTGTGTTTGACGGTAACCTAACACTGGTGTGTGACACTAACCTAACACTGGTGTGTGTGTGACACTAACCTAACACTGGTGTGTGACACTAACCTAACACTGGTGTGTGTGTGTGACACTAACCTAACACTGGTGTGTGACACTAACCTAACACTGGTGTGTGTGTGACACTAACCTAACACTGGTGTGTGACACTAACCTAACACTGGTGTGTGTGTGACGGTAACCTAACACTGGTGTGTGACACTAACCTAACACTGGTGTGTGTGTGACACTAACCTAACACTGGTGTGTGACACTAACCTAACACTGGTGTGTGTGTGACGGTAACCTAACACTGGTGTGTGTTTGACGGTAACCTAACACTGGTGTGTGACACTAACCTAACACTGGTGTGTGTGTGACACTAACCTAACACTGGTGTGTGACACTAACCTAACACTGGTGTGTGTGTGACGGTAACCTAACACTGGTGTGTGTTTGACGGTAACCTAACACTGGTGTGTGACACTAACCTAACACTGGTGTGTGTGTGACACTAACCTAACACTGGTGTGTGACACTAACCTAACACTGGTGTGTGTGTGACGGTAACCTAACACTGGTGTGTGACACTAACCTAACACTGGTGTGTGTGTGACGCTAACCTAACACTGGTGTGTGTGTGACACTAACCTAACACTGGTGTGTGTGTGACGGTAACCTAACACTGGTGTGTGACACTAACCTAACACTGGTGTGTGTGTGTGACACTAACCTAACACTGGTGAGTGACACTAACCTAACACTGGTGTGTGTGTGACGGTAACCTAACACTGGTGTGTGACACTAACCTAACACTGGTGTGTGTGTGTGACACTAACCTAACACTGGTGTGTGACACTAACCTAACACTGGTGTGTGTGTGACACTAACCTAACACTGGTGTGTGTGTGACGGTAACTTAACACTGGTGTGTGACACTAACCTAACACTGATGTGTGTGTGTGACACTAACCTAACACTGGTGAGTGACACTAACCTAACACTGGTGTGTGTGTGACGGTAACCTAACACTGGTGTGTGTGTGACGGTAACCTAACACTGGTGTGTGACACTAACCTAACACTGGTGTGTGTGTGTGACGGTAACCTAACACTGGTGTGTGTATGACACTAACCTAACACTGGTGTGTGTGTGACGGTAACCTAACACTGGTGTGTGACACTAACCTAACACTGGTGTGTGTGTGTGACGGTAACCTAACACTGGTGTAAACCCTGGCTCTGGGCACACCGTCCCAGTGGCAGCATCATGCTGGGCTTCTCACCATCAGGGCTTCAGGCTCCTAAACAAACCTTTGGAGAAAATGCACCTTTCAGCAGGACAACGATCCCAAGGACATCATTGGATTGGCCAAGGACAACAAAAAATGTATCTCCTAGCGACCCAGTCAAAGTCCTGATCTTAATCTCATTGACAAAATGTTGTCCAACCAACCTGAACAAACAGGAGCAAATCTATCAAGAGGACAGAGCCATAATCACTCTACCTGTGCAAAGCAGACACACTCACCACAAAAAACTTAATACAAGGCACTTTACATGGACGGGCATGCCACCATCTGAATAGTCCAGTTTCAGATCCAAAATGAGCTATAACACATTTCCTGAGAACGTAAAACTGTAAACCATAGCAAACAATGGTATGAAAAAAGAACGATTTAGAACATAGTTCACAAAATCCCCAAAAAGCCAATACAGTCTTGACCTCAAAAATGACTTTACCTGATTTGATGAAAGGATTTGACAGTCTGTAAAATTGAGATCTGTTCATCTCTGCAGGAGAGACGCCATGGAGATGAAGAGTTTCACCCGTCCTCACAGTTCCCCAGACATCTGTTAGAGTTCCCACAAGCTGTGCCTCGTCATACTGATATCGTCTCTTTCCATGTCAAACACACACACACCAGAAGCAGCTTACACACCCCTAAGGTCCTGTAACGGATGCAAGAACACCCCACAGTAGACACACACTGTGAAAAAAGCCTGTCTAGCCTAGGCCAATATTATGTCTACCAAAAACTTTAGTTCCCCCAAAGGAACACAGAAATATGAAAATTATGGAGCCGAGGTCATTCTAGCCCTGACTCTTGTCGTCTCCTGCTCCAGCTGAAGAGAGATAATCTCATTAAGTGTCATGGCAGCTCAGTACCCGTCTCGCCTCCTGTCTCAGATTAAAGACGTGACCCCAGTCAACAGGCACAAACCAGTCGATTGGTGCTTTAGTTCTTCCATGTAAGTTTGCTTGTTTTATAAAAATGTTGGGATTTAAGATTACATAAGAAAAACTGTAGTCGATCCATGACCTTGTGTGAGCTGAAAAAGCAACCTCTAACCTGATTCCCCAAACCAAATCTAATATGTGTTAGAGCTCTGTAAATGTAAAATATCAGTTTACAGCAGTTTTACTGCCACTAAATTCTATGTAGACATTAAACATACACTAATGGGGAGTCAGGTGGCTGAGCGGTTAGGGAGTTGGGCTAGTAATCTGAAGGTTACAGGTTCGATTCCAGGCTGTGCCGAATGACGTTGTGTCCTTGGGCAAGGCACTTCACCCTACTTGCCTCGGGGAGAATGTCCCTGTACTTACTGTAAGTCGCTCTGGATAAGAGCGTCTGCTAAATAACTAAATGTCTAAATGTAATGGAGGGGATACATCTGTGTTTTGAGACTGCAAATGCCACAGCCAGATTTGCATCACTTTAAGATCTACCATTCAGTAACCCCATGGGTCCTGTGGACAGGTGCACTATCCCCCTGGAAGAGACCGCTCCCCTTCAGGGCAGAACTGTTTCATCACCGAACGGGTGGAGATCACTAACAATCATTTAGTTTGGATTTGCAGTGATCCTGTAGGCTCTAGCATGCAGGCCTGTCCCACTACCTTGGTGCCAAATACAGTATGCAGTCACCCATGTGTTAAGAATATGGTGATGGAGAATGAATGTTACCGTATGGCTGTTTTTAAATAATAATAATCAAATCAGCGCTTATGGCTTAGCCAGCACTGAACTCTGGAATGTGCATCGGTCTTTGTTGCATCATGCAATACACCTGTATGTCAGTGATAGCTGTTTCCTAGGCTACCACTTGTTGAGCGAAAGTCATAGGTCATCTTGCAGATGTCAGTCTATATACTGCACGTGGGGCCTCCAATTGTAAGACTTGGGACTGTATGGGTAATGACACAGCCTACTTATCCTACAAAACCAGATTATGATCGCTATGTACTTCATACTGAGCCCTAGAAGGAAACTTGTGCTTCATCATATACAAGTCACCCTGTACACTACATACTCATCATGACAACTCACTATGAAACTACCCAATGAGGCAACCAGGATCTGTATATAACTTTTACAGCCAGCCTTTCGTTCTTCCTTCTTGGATTTCGTAACAGCAGACACTTTCTCCACTTAATCAGTTTTTTTTTTTTACACTTTGTGTCACACCAGTATCTCTGGACTCTTGATGTAGCAGGTAGTCAAATTAAGTTTTATCACCTATCCTTTGCCTCTGAACTTTTATAATATAGCTCATTTATGGACTAAATTGAGCAACTAAGAGAATTATCAAGTAACAAAGTTACAACCAGAATTAACAGCAAGATCCTTTGCAGAGAACTGTCAGATGCTTTTATCCAAACCTTTAATGTAATCTTAGACCTTGTGACAGTGAATTCTGCCACCAACCTATAACCATGGCCTGAAAGCATCCTACATAATCAAAAGAGCAAATATTAGCTAAATAACCATTCTTAATTTAATACTAATGAACATTTTAAATTTCCCCTCATTTGGGAGTCAGATGGCTGAGTGGTTAGGGAATCGGGCTATTAATCAGGTTGCCAGTTCGATTCCCAGCCGTGCAAATTACGTTGTGTCCTTGGGCAAGTCACTTCACCCTACTTGCCACGGGGAGAATGTCCCTTTACTTACTGTAAGTTGCTCTGGATAAGAGCATCTGCTAAATGACTAAATGTAATTTGCAGGTATGAACTGACCAACAATTGCAGATCTAAAAATTTATATTAACTCAAAACAGCTTTGGGACAGACAAGGCAACATGGTTCATTTTCCAGTTTTTTTTTATTTTATAGTGGATAAAAGCAGACCACTAGTACAGGCGCTGGGGCTTGCCCATGGTGCTCTTCACGTAGAGAGCGCGTACGTTCTGCCAGTTCTTCTTGAGCAGAGACACCAGGAAGTTGACAGCCAGGTGGATGTTGTAGACCAGCTCCTCCTCGGTCATCTTGACGTGGCCCACAGCCACCGCCAGACACAGGACCTGGAGAGAGACACCGGGGTGGGGATCAGAACACGCTCATCCTCCACCTGCTGGATCCCAGTACTGCATCATACATGAGTGGAGACATTTGACTGTTTTAAAGTTCTCTGGAGGCTTGTGACCTTCTGGCCAACTTGCTCTGCTTTATGCTTTAAGTATTGGATTTCACAATTCTGTCCTTAACTGTGGAAATGCATTCCCCTAAACTGCATATGAAAAAGGTACGTGTTCTCTAGGGTTTGAGACAGCTTCCTACCTTCTTCATCTGGAACTTGATGGTGGACTTGACCTCATCCACCTTGGTGTTGAGGTTCTCATTGTGGGTGAGCAGGGAGGGGAACTTGCCCGCCTTGTTGAGTCCAGGGCCCAGGATACGAGGGATCTGCTTGATCAGAGACTCGGAAGCCAGGAAGGCATCATACTTCTTGGCTTGGGGAGAGAGAGATGACTTCTGTTAAAACACATTAGACGAACTGGAACTAAGGCAGGTCACGCAATACTGCCCAATACATCCTTCTAAAGGAGCAGAGGTTACACAAACTTGTTAAAAGACCATGACAAGCCCAGACTAACTGACTGGTGGGAAGTGTAAAACATGCAGTTCAGGATGGAGGGGCCGGCTCACCAAGCTTCTTGACCATTTTCTTGTTCTTGTTGAGCTTCTTGAGGGCCTCGATGTCCATGTGGGGCATCTCGGCAGCCTTGGCCTCGTCACAGTGCTGCTGGTCTCCGAGGACGCACACCGAGAACTTGGGCCTGGGGGTGGTCTTCAGTCTGGGGGAGGGACACCAACATCACACCTCCAACGCAAAAAAGGCTAACATCCAAGTGAATAACATGACTAGGGCAGTAAGTGTACTAGTGCGTGTATAGTGGTAACCACGTCGAGTTGAAGGGAGCAGTGGCAGCAGAAATTGACTTAGTCAAGACTGCTTATCATAAATTAACATTTGTGACTGTCTAAACTGAAGTCACTTCAGTTAGAAAACAATAACAAATGGGAGCATCAGTGAATGTATGATGGTAAACACATTAACTGTATATGACGAACCAAAACTGAACAGATACAGACCACCGAAAGCTCAACTCTGGGGTCTTACCCGAACCTCTCCACTGGCTTCTCTTCAGGAACTCCGCCAGCAACACCATTTTGTTAGATTAAAATGGTCGGCTCAGGAGGGGCACAAGGGCCCCTCCTTTGCCTCCCCTCATGTTTTAAGACCCAGGGTAGGGGTCCGTCTGCTAGCCCCCGGAGGGGTTCCAGTCAGACTACCCAAGACACTTCTGCACAGCGTGGCCCACTCTGCAGTTCTGACAGAACCCACAAGTTCAGAGACGTGAGGAAATATTCACGCCAAACTAGGCTGTACTATCTAACGGGTTCTGGTCAGGATGGGGCGGGGCATGCCGACAGAAGCCTGGGTTTGAACGGGAAAGGGGCCCAACCTGACGGTGCCAGAGAAACGCTTGTCCTTCTGGGGGTCGTAGTTCTTCAAGCTGATCTGGAGCTCAACCGACTCTGTAAACCTTCAGGGACACAGGAAACAACTTAGCATCTTCTAATATATGCCTAGTGCCTCATAATGATCCTACTGTCTATTCAACACTGCCAGTACAAAAAGGTTTTGATAAACAACAACAACTCATGGAGCTACAATCATGTATGGCATTGTATTTTAGTCAGAATGTCAAAAAAAACTCCAGTGTGTAACTCTCAGGCTATAACAAACAAATTATAAACCCCCTTTCCAGTCTACAAGGTTTAAGAGGGAAATTTGCATTGTTCCAACTAGGTAAAACACGGAAAACTTCCTTACTTGCGAGGCTTGGCCAGCGCTCCCGCCTGCACCTCCTTCACCACCTCATACAGCATGTCCCTGGAAATCTTACTGTTGACACAAAACGTTCAAAGCCGTTACTGATTGCATCCATATTTAACATATGTAAATATTCATCAATACATTTGTTACCAAGCTACCTTTGAACAAGCCAACTGCGGCCAAACGGAACATCAGTGTACAACCCTCGACATATCGACTGTCTAGGTCCACCTAGAATATTCATCCAATCTCAATACTTGTACTTCATTATTCCTTATGTGCGTTGTTTTACATCTGTTATAATCCGATGTGAATAATTTCGGGGAAAATGTAGGATGGACATAGATTTCTCCTGAAGTCCATGCTAGCCAGATAGCCTAGCCCTACCATTTTGTATCGATACGTTCACTAGATTCTACATTTAAAAATTAAACTCATCACTGAAGCTGATGTGTTTCATGCATGTAACACTAATGCCTTCAATTTATTTGTTTTTAAATAGCATAGCAAATAATCTAATGGAAATTATTCTCACCTCATTTTGACGGCTCTGTTCGCACGCGAAAGACAACTGAAAGAAAGGCAGAACGGAAGCCGGTCTCGGTTTTTAAACGTACTTCCGTGACGTACTCACACACCATTTGTGCATCCATTTTTGTAGTTTGTGCGCATTGTCAAAGCGTCAAAAGCTTTACAAAATATGTCTTTAGACATGCGCAAAGCCGATAACGTAGCGTTAACGTTCCTGATCTGAGTCTTGATGCTTGATTTCACCAACAATCCTGTAGAAATCAACATAACTAAAAACCTCCATAAGTCCAAAGTCAGAGAACAACCACATGTACACCCCAACTGTCAACCTAATGCTTGGAAACATAAACAGTTCTCTCTTCATTCAAAGACAGCAGGGGACCCAGCGGAGGTGGTCCAGACACACCTCATAGTTCATGTTCCCAGGGAGAGGCACGGAAACCTGGATGTGAACCTTCCAGCAGACACAGTCCCCTCGTTGGGAACTGGACCCTAACCTGAGACCTGGACCTGAAAAACAATAGCTGTAGGGGTCATCAAGGTCTCTGGGGAGTCATTGTGTTTGCACACATCTGCAGAATGCATTATCTAGCTGGGTTCACGTGCAGTTCACACAGGCAGGCACACACACACACACACGCACACACAGGGAGCCTCAACAAAGGAAACACTGTCTAAGGAAGGAAACCAGGGGCCAGCCAAGCCGTCAAACACCTGAAACACACCCCTCATTCCACTTCAGATAACCCACACACAATTAACAACAAACCCAGAAACTCTGAAACAAGGACATACTCTGTCGCTAAACAGTTGTACCTCCATCTGGGTGTTAGTTTTGTTTATCCATCACGCATATATGACAAAGGAACATAACATTCTGTCTCCTTCACATTCCTTCACACACGTGCAGATAGCAGCTTACCTAATAGAGCTTGGGGACTATTTACATGAGGACAAATTATGTCAAGGGGCAATCTGTATGCATTCAAGCCTCCATGAGGTCAAGCATGGAATCATCATTCAGTGTGGTAAATAGTCAATGATAGCCCTTGTGTTATCTTCGGGTCATTCTGACCCATCAGTCATTGTGACCCACAGTCGTATTGCGACAACTATACCGCATACAAAAACAAAGTGAAGCATTTTCTTTGTTTTTGTATTGGGTAAAATTGGGTAAACACAACGATGGTTCGTTATGAACCTTTGTGTCATGTGACCCGAAGGCAGTACAAGGGTTAAGTTACGTCATGTATTAGATGATTCTGCAGTCACAATGATAATGTTCATGTCCATTTGTGAATCTTAAATCACTGAAATCAAGACAAACAAAGTTTAAAGGAGGAGGCACATCAAAACAACGCAAAGTACTTTATTGACAATTTGGGGGAACATGTAGAAATTCCATCCATACCAAACAAGGTAACTGTTTTTCTGCTGTAGGTAAAATACTTAACAACCGTTGATAGTTTTTGTGCAATGTACTAACATTGTGTACACTTTGCTGCCATTACATGGCAATTGTAGACTGTTTAGTGACCCTATGTAACAATTTAAACTCAATAGATTTCTTCTCAAATTAAGTTGCAGTGCTGCTAGCTTTATTGGAATTCAGTATGTGCAGCCACTGTCACATTATTTGAGAAGCAAAAGAAATTGTCAGGACTTGAAAAGAATGGAGAACAAAATATATCTTAAATTTATCGAGAAAGATATAAGCCACTTCACTTTATAATGATTGATACAGATCATTTTCATCTGAAATATCAGTTATGTTCAAGATCAAATCCATAACTGATAGAATAAATGTTAAAAACAAAATATTAGACATTTTGATGCAACTAGTAAGTTGCGCCTAAATATAGACAACTAGTTATTATAAGAAAGTGGTCTTCGAAGTGCTTTTTAGAGGTATAGCAGGGTATTAATTAAGGTAAATATTTGGCACTTTCTCATGACATTTTAATAGGCAGGTAGTAATACAAGTCTATTTTGAGCTAAAATACAAATGTTTTAGTTGATTTAAAATGGTTCAAATAGAAAGACACATTGATTTGAATTTTTTTTGCATAAAATGGTCATTTTTTGGCCAAGGAAGTGCTGTATTGCAGAGATACACTGCAATAGTTTGACCTAAATACTGAGAATTACCATTTCTTTGACTGACATATCACTCATTGTCCCTACTTCTTAGAATTTCCCAAATCCCCAAATTCCGATTGTTTGACTAACACCACAGATTTAAGGCATGTAATTCATAATCACTGCTTTTTCAACCATTGGTCTTTCTGAGTACTCTAATGCTCCGCACTAGAAACTGATTACTAATTAAGGTTGCAGAAGGTTGTCGTGGGGTAAAAAACTTTGCCTTCTTCTTTTGAATCCTTTAAAGGTATTTTCGAAACCATCACACCAAAGCCAAATGATGAATGTTAAACAGAGACTGCAGAGGTGGTAGTTCACATAGGCCCAAAATCTGTGGTTGATAAACCTGACAGAAAAATGGTTGCAGAAAACTATAAAATATCAATAAAACTTCTTCAATCAACAGAAGTGATAAATCTTGGGTAAATCTTGGGTACACATTTTAGGTAAAATCAAGCAATGAAACATCATACACAAAACCCTGTGATCAGGTATATATAGATATCTTTCACAGTATTATTAGAAGTTGTTTTCCCATGTTTTAGACCCAACAGTTGTATACAAAGAAGAAAAAAAAACATTATAAGAGGTTTGAGGTGAGGAAGTTGTAATAATCTATAAACATGTCCATTGATAAATACTGAGATGTGATGTCGCACTGGTGCTTCCTGTCAGACAGGAAGAGATCCAAACTCAGTAATGTAGAGGGGGGGGGGGTGATTTTGTCTCCTCATCTTTCATTGACTGATAAGTGTGGTGAGGTCACGGGGCATGCGGTCGAGTGCACATGAAGGGAGCAGCTTGCGAGGACACTGACGGGTACAGGGTGGAGATGCATCCTTGTGGTGATAGGTGAACTGGGACATTATTAACCCATGATGTTTGCTTCCCGTTAGCACTGAAGCACACTTAAGTTCGACAAGGTACCAGAAATGCTTTGACTGGTTCTAGCAACTTTGTAACATCACCTCAATCAACTTCCTTCTGACCCATCAACAGCTGGTAACAAAGGCTGATAGCTAAAGTTAACCCTTCAACTAAGGGTAAAGAATGATCCATTATACAAAACTCACACATTGTGAGGGTAAAGAGAGACTACAAAATCTGTTTTATAAAAATAGTGATGTTGATTTATCCATGTCAAAAATAGAAGACAGTCAGTCTGGTTGATGTAGTTTTTGGGTGTGCCGTGAAGGTATTCACCTGGAATACTACTTCTGAGGCTACAGCTCGCACAGCCTTTTTTCCGTCCATTAACAGAGGAAAGCATGGTACACACGTGTATCTATGCTTGGTTGTGAAACAACTTATTGATTCAAAACACCCACCCTGCCCCATGCAGTCTGCCGTGTACGAGCACGGCAAATTGTGCACTGTATCTCCTTAGGGCACTTAGACTTAAAACATCTGTTGGTTTATTTCCCACGTGGTTAAAGCTCTGACATGGTCTCTGACAGGCCAGTTAGGATTCACAATATTTGTGAAGTGAATTCCAAAGCGTTACTTTTCACTGAAAGTGCTATGGACTTGCACACTGACCCAAACACGGACACGTGTATCAACAGCAAGTAACCTTGCGAGCTAATACCTTCCTCCGTCTTTTAGGTTTCATAGCAGTTTTGCACCATTTCTCTCTCTCTGATTCCCAATCAGAAAAAGACACAGTACCTGACATAGTACAGGTCAGAACCTCACACCACAGCCCAGTCCTGTCCAGTCAAGGTCAGAAACAGCCTTCAGTTCAATTCCGACCCAACAGGCTCCTGGCCAAGTCCAGCCTGGTTCCTTCTGGTACGAGTCGGTACATAGCTTTGTAGATCTCCTTCTGGTACAAGTCAGTACATGGCTTTGTAGATCTCCTTCTGGTACAAGTCAGTACATGTCTTTGTAGATCTCCTGGAGGAGAGGATGCAGCGACGTCTCCGACTCGGTTTTCTTGATCTTCTGGACCAGCTGGGCGTTCTCGGTGACCAGCTGCCGGAGGTCGGCCATCTTCTGCAGCAGCTTTGGGAAGAGGTAGGTGGAGTCGGTGTGGTTGGCCTGCAGATGCTGGTCCAGGGCCTGCAGGATGCTGTCCTGCATGTCCTCCACCTGCTTCACGTTCATCAGGCCTGGTCGGTCTGGAGGGGAAGGCAGGACAGGAGGGGGGAGAGGGGGGTTAGAGTTCACAGCATCACAATTTCTTATCTTCATATTTTACTATTAATGTTTCGCACTCAAGCAAAGTGAGTGATTCAGGCAGAAAGTAGGCCTATTGCTTGCTCGGCTAAGCCAAACAGCCTCTCCCAATACATGGAAACAGGAGAAACGTTTTCAACAGTCGGCTAACATTTTTGACCCTCGGTTTGGGACCCAACATCGCCGCTCTCGGTCTCTCGTGAGCTGCCGTACCTCCACACAGAATTATGGCGGCCACAAAGAGGGCCAGGTCGCTGTCGTCCAGCTCCAGGGCGTTGAACTTGACGGCAAACTCGAATTTGGGCTCCATGATCTCGCTGAAGGGCCTCCGCAGGCTCCGCAGGAACTCGCGGGTGACGAAGCCCTTCCCGTTGGCCACAAGCAGGCCGTCCTTGTTCATGAGTGAGGGCAGCATGGCGAAGATGGCCTCATGGACGCCGTACTTGAGGAGCGTCACCTGGTTCCCAGAGGGAGAAGGGCAGTCATGTTTAAGACATGGGAGGTTTACTTTGTGTGGGTTCATGATACAACCAGAAGTAGTGATCAACAAGTCATTATTTATTTTTATGTCACTATTTATCTCAAGCATTCAATTGGTCCTCAGGGACCCCCTGTCCTGCATGCTTTAGAAGTTTCCCTCTTCCAACACACCTGATTCAAATGAACAAGCTAGATAACGACCCATTCACCCGAATCAGGTGTGTTGGAGCAGAGAAACATCTAGGACATGTGTGACAGGGGTCCCTGAGATCCAGGGTTGACAACCACTGAATTTCAGTTTACGATGGTTCACGTGTCAGTGATCCAGCTCAAAGTGGCTTTCTAAACGAAACAGTATGCATATTTCTTAATCTGTACCTGGTCGTTGAGGAAGAGGTCGACAAAGCCAGGGATGCTCTTGGCGAACTCGGTGAGCTCACGGACAGTCTCCACCGTGGTGCACTGGCAGCGATAGAACACGTGCACGCCAATCTCCCTGTTGGGTGGAGCGCCATTGACCATCTGGTTCCACACCAGCCCGTTCTCCGCCTGCCACAGCGTGTCCATGTCATGGATCACAAAGGGCTAGGGGGAGAGAGAGGAGGGAGTGAGGGGAGGAAGAGGGGGGAGGGAGGAGAGGGGAGAGGAGGGAGACTGGGAGTGAATTACTAACACCCTTTTAGGTTTAGAATGTTTAGAATGAATGGAGAATGTAGGCTACTGTCTGTGTATGGGATCTTCTTCATTGGAATGCCAAAGAGAAATTGTCCATCCTCGATGAACAACAAGTTGTGTTACATTAAATTGTAAAATCTCTATTGCGCATACGAGTTCACCGATAATGACTTTGCAGATGACAAGCAGTGCATCCCCTGCATGCCCACAGCCTGTCCAGACAGATTGTAAAGGCCGAAATATGCTACTCCGACTCCGTTTACGGATGGGCGGGCGGACACGGACGGATACGGACGGATAGACTTTGTTTATGGTTCTCCGTAGGCTGTGGGTGCTGAAAGCAATTCTCCGCCAGAAGAGTAGGTGGCGCTGCACTGCGATGCTAGCTAGGTTATCGAAAAATCGGAGCAAATTTACAAATTAGTCGTTTCATCAATAAAATAATCACATTTTCAGCAACTACACTGCCCATTTCTCGTCACATTTTAATTCAGATGCTGATTTACATGTACTGTTTAGCTGAAATATGAATTGTAAAAACTTACAGCAATGGCGGTCAAAGGATTCTGTTCGTCTTGTTGATCACGGCAACCCCGCCCCTGACGCAAGCGGTTCTTAATACTGACCAATCACAGCCAAGGGGGTATCCGTAACTATCCGAAATTACGACGGATAAATTCAGGAGGTGCAAGTCGAGCTCTTCGGGGCTCTCCGAGGGCGTTCCACGTAGATGAGGGCGTTCCCATGTGTCCGTTTTTTGGAAAACAGAGTTGTATAATTCGGCCTTTACACTTCCTTGTATGAGACAACCTCGTCTACAAGGGTCTGGGCCCCTTCCCATGTCCTCGTCACTGAGACAAAACACTGATAACACTACTCTCCAGGGCTTTTCACACCAAGACCAGGCCAGACAAACCCTCACCCTAACCCCTGGTTAGGTGAGACTAAGTAGAGGTGACATTCCTTAAATGTTTTCTGATCTGAGAAAACTGTATAAAGGTTGTAGGTGAGTGTCATGTAATGGAAGTAAGAACACAATTAATGAAGATCCTCGGTCACTCATCCAGTCACTCACTCATCCACTCGGTCAACGAGTCACTCACTCATCCAGTCACCCACGTGATGACAGACAACAGCATGAAGGTAACAACATGTTTACATTCTGTACAAACTGAACAGGGTTGGAGCTGGTCTTCCCCGTCAGGATGCCCCGAGCCTTCTTCTTGGTCATGTTGAGGTTCTTCAGGTAGGCGTCGTTGACCCTCTTGGCCACGGTCTTGAGGTCGGAGCCCGCGGGGCTGTTCCCTCCGCCCTCCTCCCCGGCCAGCAGCCCCGCCACCAGCTTCCTCTTCTCTGCCTCCGGCATGCGCCCGTACCGGATAGCTACCACAACCAGAGAGAAAGGCACACGTTGGACTTCCCTTCTTCTTACTATACCAAGAGCATCTCGTCAACAGTACCAGGGAATATGGACCGAGTCACAATGACAGTACAGTATGTAAGCTAACTGATGATGTGCCTGATCTGCCAGTATGAAAATGGCCTGGATTGTGATGATAGGCAGTGTAGTGTCTGTATAACATGTTTGTTATAATGTCCATTTAACAAGGTTAATGTGTGACAGTGTGTTATGTTGTTAACTGGAGCCTTGTCTCAAGCATTTCATCATCCAGATAACATTTTCACTCTCTATATTTGATCAATAAAATGACTTTTGACTGTGAGCGAGTGTGTGCAGGTCCATAGATGTGTGTGTGTGTGCAGGTTCATAGATGTGTGTGTGTGTGTGCAGGTTCATAGATGTGTGTGTGTGCAGGTCCATAGATGTGTGTGTGTCTCACCATCATGGGACATGCCCAGCAGCAGACACTTCTGGAAGCGACAGTACTGACACTTGTTCCTGCTCTTCTTCTGGATCTTACAGCTGCGCTCACAGCGCTCGTACTCCAGCTTCATACGGATGGTTCTCCTGAAGAACCCCTGCAGGAGGAGGAGGTGGGAAGGAGAGAGGAGGAGGAGGGAGAGCAGGAGGACAGACAAGGGGAGACGGGAGGAATATAGCCAGGGGGAGGAGGGGGACAGCCAGGGGAAGAGATCAGTAGGGATGGATTAAGGAAGGGAGAACAGTCATTTGAAAATCCTCAGTTGCTGCTGCAGCTGAGGATTCCTCCTCCCGTGTTTACCTTGCAGCCCTCGCAGGCGTGCACGCCGTAGTGGAACCCCGAGGCCTTGTCCCCGCATATACGACACTCCACGTTGATCCCTGCCCCCACTCCCTCCTCCCTCCCCAGCTGCAGATGGTCACTGAGAGATGGGGGAGATGTCTGGGACAGATCTGGAGAGAGAGAAAGAGAGAGGGGGAGAGAGAGAGGAAGAGAAAGGGAGGGAGAGACAAAGAGTGGGAGAGAGGAAGAGAGGGAACAAAAGAGGGAGACAGAGGGAGGGTGAGAGTCAGCTATAAGATATACACTCACTGTATTAGGTACACCTTGCTAATACCGGGTTGGACCCCCTTTTGCCCTCAGAACTGCTTTAATTATTCGTGGTATACTTTCAACAAGGTGTGGAAAACATTACTCATAAGACATTTTGGTCCATTTTGACATGATAGCATCACGCAGTTGCTGCAGATTTGTTGGCTGCACATCCATGATGCGAATCTCCCGTTCCACCACATCCCAAAGGTGCTCTATTGGATTGATATCTGGTGACTGTGGAGGCCATTGGAGTTACAGTGAACTGATTGTCATGTTCAAGAAACCAGTTTGAGATGATTTGAGCTTTGTGACATGGTGCATTATCCTGCTGGAAGTAGCCATCAGAAGATGGGTACACTGTGGTCATAGAGGGATGGACATGGTCAGCAACAATACTCAGGTAGGCTGTTGCGTTTAAACGATGCACTATTGGTACTAAGGGGCTCAAAGTGTGCCCAGAAATATCCCCCACACCATTGCACCACCACCACCAGCCTGAACCGTTGATACAAGGCAGGATGGATCCATGCTTTCATGTTGTTTACGTCAAATTCTGACCCTACCATCTGAATGTCGCAGCTGAAATCGAGACTCATCAGACCAGGCAACGTTTTTCCAATCCTCTATTGTCCAATTTTGGTGAGCCTGTGCGAATTGTAGCCTCAGTTTCCTGTTCTTAGCTGACAGGAGTGGCACCCTGTGTGGTCTCCTGCTCCTGTAGCCCATCTACTCCAAGGTTCGACGTGTTGTGCATTCAGAGATGGTATTCTGCATACATTGGTTGTATCGAGTGGTTATTTGAGTTACTGTTGCCTTTCTATCATCTCAAACCAGTCTGCCCATTCTCCTCTGACATCAACAAGGCATTTTCGTCCACACAACTGCCGTTCACTGAACATGTTCTCTTTTTCGGACCATTATCTGTAAACCATTGAGATGGTTGTGTGTGAATATCCCAGTAGATCAGCAGTTTCTGAAATACTCAGAACAGCCCGTCTGGCACCAATCCCGTTGGCTCGGGAGACTTCTGATGACGTTCCAGACATCTAGATCCAGTCTCAAGTAAAGATGGTGGCACTTGTTGCCCTCTGTTCTAAGAACATTACCGGTCAAGTCCAGCACAGACAGTACCATAGAGCGTGTGACTGACTTGTGTTATAAATACACTTCAGAGAACTTACGCAACTTGCTGTGCACGTGAAAATCATGTCGCCCCTGTTTTGGAAGAGCAGAGAGTTTGTGTCTATGTATAAATGTGTGTGTATGCACCATATGCCGTACAGACAGTGTGTACTGCATGCGTGTGTGTGAACACAGTATACACGCTGGCCATAAAGTGTAACACTTTAGGAATCTTTCCAGCTGTCCAGCACTGGCACGCTTCTCACAGCTCTCGTCCTGGGGGTCCGTGGCTCCAGCCCGCCTCCTAAGGGCCTCTCTTCCTGAGGTCCTCTCCCAGCGCAGCTCTGGAGGTATGCTAGGAATGCAAGAGGCTGGAGACCCCCAGAGAAGGTTTGCTGCTGTCGTCCGCGTGTCTAGGGCTAGGCCCCCAGTTCAAATATGTGCACATGTCCATGACAACGGGGAGCCTACTGTGGTAAGGCCGGATGAGGATGATGAGGTGGGGATGTTCAGGTGTAGGGGACAGAGTCAGGGGAGTATTTATCATGAACATGTGAACAAAAAAACTATGATACAAAACTGCACTTACTGCATTAATAGTCTAGAAAAGTACTAAATCTGCTCTGTCTTTTCATAATTTAAGCCAAAATCAACACAAGTGGACATTTTAGGGACAGGTTAGCAATCAGTGGAGGGACACACAGCCAGCGACGATAACTCCCAAACTGTGAGGGCTCACTAGTTACTCCACCTCTTCAGGCTAAGCTGCTACGAGGCTAAGCCCCTCTGCTCCAGGATGAGTCAGGGAGTTGGACTGCTCTGGGTGGGAGGGGAGAGGGAGGTGGGCCGGCTGGGTGGGGAGGAGGTGGGCTGGGAGAAGGAGGTGGGCTGGGAGGGGCAGGTGGGCTGGGTGGGGAGAGGGAGGTGGGCCGGGTGGGAGGGGAGAAGGAGGTGGGCTGGGTGGGGAGAGGGAGGTGGGCCGGGTGGGAGGGGAGAAGGAGGTGGGCTGGGAGGGGGAGGTGGGCCGGCTGGGTGGGGAGAAGGAGGTGGGCCGGCTGGGTGGGGAGAAGGAGGTGGGCTGGGTGGGGAGAGGGAGGTGGGCCGGCTGGGTGGGGAGAGGGAGGTGGGCTGGGTGGGGAGAGGGAGGTGGGCTGGGTGGGAGGGGAGAGGGAGGTGGGCCGGCTGGGTGGGGAGGAGGTGGGCTGGGAGAAGGAGGTGGGCTGGGAGGGGCAGGTGGGCTGGGTGGGGAGAGGGAGGTGGGCCGGGTGGGAGGGGAGAAGGAGGTGGGCTGGGAGGGGCAGGTGGGCTGGGTGGGGAGAGGGAGGTGGGCCGGGTGGGAGGGGAGAAGGAGGTGGGCTGGGAGGGGGAGGTGGGCCGGCTGGGTGGGGAGAAGGAGGTGGGCCGGCTGGGTGGGGAGAAGGAGGTGGGCTGGGTGGGGAGAGGGAGGTGGGCTGGGTGGGGAGAGGGAGGTGGGCCGGCTGGGTGGGGAGAGGGAGGTGGGCTGGGTGGGGAGAGGGAGGTGGGCTGGGTGGGGAGAGGGTGGTGGGCTGGGTGGGAGGGGAGAGGGAGGTGGGCCGGCTGGGTGGGGAGGAGGTGGGCTGGGAGAAGGAGGTGGGCTGGGAGGGGCAGGTGGGCTGGGTGGGGAGAGGGAGGTGGGCCGGGTGGGGAGAGGGAGGTGGGCTGGGTGGGGAGAGGGTGGTGGGCCGGCTGGGTGGGGAGAGGGAGGTAGACTGGGTGGGGAGAGGGAGGTGGGCCGGCTGGGTGGGGAGAGGGAGGTGGGCCGGCTGGGTGGGGAGAGGGAGGTGGGCTGGGTGGGGAGAGGGAGGTGGGCTGGGTGGGGAGAGGGAGGTGGGCTGGGTGAGTCTGAGGAGAGCTCCACCAGTAGCAGGCTCACTGGGGTCTTCCTCATGGTTAGCTAGGTTCTGCTGTGCCAACTGTCTGTTACACAGTCAGGTGCAGACACAGCAATGACTAATGTTATGAGTTGAAGTATTTCACAATTAAATATAATTGAAGAGGTTTTAGGCTGCAAGGTGAACCACAAAACTCTTTTAGAAAATGATTCCCGCTCCACAGTCTGGCATCTACACAATCTTTAGCTCATAAAAAAGAACGATTCGTGCTAAGCTACCAAAAAAAAGTTTGTTGCTGAAATTCCAGTCGATTATCGTTGCGTCTGTTTTATGCAGAACTAGTTTCTTCAGAGCGTAATAGGATTTTGGTGGCACGGTTCGACACGTGATCGTTCTACACCAATAAGGTAGCTGCTTTTTGTCAACATGGATGGATATGTTTGGCAAATAGAGGATGGGACCTTGCACGTAACAGAAATTCGGCCCCTGACAGTGTTTTGCATGTGATACACTGCGGCTGCAAAAGTGCGTGTGAGACAGGCAGATGTTCATGTTTTTCTGCAGGACTGTGTTGCACAGACTTATGTCGTTGTTGTAATTGTGCCAACACAAAAGAAACTGAGAATCAGAATCAGAAAGGGATTTATTCGCCATGAAAGTTTGCACAGACAAGGAATTTGCTTTGGCAGGAAGGTGCATACAATAAACATATACCTAAAATTTAAATATGTGGACTAACTATACTAAGGGTACATAAACTAGCAGTACTAAGTGGGAACTGGGAGGAACTGGGAGATAACTGTCCCGACACTGACAGTGAGGACTGAGTGTCCTTAATCTGTTATTCCTTATTCTGTTTTGTACAGTTTTATATATCATATTTCATATTTTTCATTACGATTGTTTTTATGGTTGATCAGTGTTTTAATTTGTGGAAGAATGAATGAATGTTACAACAACGACATAAGTCTGTCCCCCCCCCCCCCCTCCCCCAGGTTAATGTAGCCTAGTTTAATAACTAATGTAATATTGCACATATTTTCGTACTATTTCCCCTAAAGCAATAAGGTTAGGCTACTTAGAGACCTTCCACTCATAAAGTATGTTCTAAATGGCATAAATGCTGCCAATTATTAATTGACGTAATTGACGTTGGTCAGTAGCCTATCATTAAGGTAATCGAAAGCATGTACACTGTCTGCTTCATTTGAGCTTGATAGGATAAGCATTCTGTAGCAAATAATAACAATAAACCCACTATTTATTAATTAAAACTACTTCTGCATAGTAATGCACCGAAAATACAAACGTAAGCAAAGGCAGCAATCGCTATCAAATCAACAGATTCGTGCAATTTAGCTAGCAGGGGAATAATACAGATCACCAGTTAACTTAATTTAAATTAGCAAGAATATAGACTAATACAATAACAGGCTTAAATTAACCGACAAGTTAGCTATACGACTTCTCAAAGACGCACAATCTCAACTGCGGTGTGAAGCGCGTATCCATGCTATTCTCCTACATGCACTCTAACAATCACATAGACGTCCTAAAACTTTGTACAGCCCTATTTCTGATACCATGGCGGCAGAAATTTAGTCGTGGCGGTCCGCCACGGCAAAATAAACATAGGAAACACTAACGTGCAAGGTCCCATCCTCTATTTGACAACCATATCCATCCATGTTTTGCCAAAATCAGCTACCTTATTGATGTAGAAGGATCACGTGTCGAACCGTGCCACCAAAATCCTATTACGCTCTGAAGAAACAAGTTCTGCATAAAACATAGACGCATCGACAATCGAAAGTAAATGACTAAATGTTAAATGACTAAATGACTGGAATTTCATCGACGAACTTTTTTTTGGTAGCTTAGCAGGACTCGTTCTTTTTTATGAGCTAAAGATTGTGTAGATGCCAGACTGTGGAACGGGTTGAAACGATAACAGGGTTCACCTTACGGCCTATTTTGGGCATTACTGACCTTGTCTGTCGCACCCACTCCAAAGCTGTGCAGTCTGTTTTGCGGTCATCTTTCAAGAAGACCATGATTTTTATGCAGGACAATGCTCCATCGCATGCATCGAAGTAATCCACTGCGTGGCTAGCCAGTAAAGGCCTTAAAGATGAAAGAATAATGACATGGCCCCCTTCCTCACCTGACCTAAACCTTATTGAGAACTTATGGAGCCTTATTAAACAGGAGATTTACAGTAAAATAAAACAGCACACCTCTCTGAACAGGGAGGCTGTGGTTGCTGATGCACAAAACGTTGATCGTCAACAGATCAAGAAACTGACAGACTCCACGAATGGAAGGCTTATTACTGTTATTGAAAAGAAGGGTGGCTATATTGGTCAGAAATGTTTATTTGAAAAAGTTGAGTTGTTTGTTTATTATTCTCAATTCAACAGATGGAAATAAAGAAGTGTTTTTAATTTAGTTGCATAATAATTATGCACTCTAATAGTTGCCCAATAATTGTGCACACATATATATTCTCGTAAGAAAGCCAAAACCTCACTTTTACTTTCTTAAATAGTCAGGTTTGAGGTTTATTGACATTTTGGATTGACCGAGAGCACTGTAGTTGTTAAATAATAAAATGAATTAAAAAATACAACTTGCCTAATAATTGTGCACACAGTGTATTTGTAAATTAGCAGGAATGTAGCACAATATGGATGTGAAAGCAGTTGATATTATGTAACAATAACATTTGTTTTGGTTAAAATCAACAAATAATCGTGATCATCAATAGTGATCTCAATATTGATCAAAAATAATCGTGATTATCATTTTGGCCATAATCGTGCAGCCCAAGACTAAATCCTGATGTTTAGGGATATAATCATGTCCGAAAAACCTCAACGGCCCTGATCTTTAGACTCAAACACTGGTGATCAACACAAGCCCCTGATGAAAATGTACAATCATCCACCTGCCAAGGCACACACACTAAACACTCAACTAAGTACAAAACTGGAACTGGCAGCAGGAAACGAGGGATCCTGATGAAGGCTGTTAGAAATCAAAACAGAGCCTATAAGAACATAATGAGGTATCCGCTTACCATGTGGCATGTACTTAACGTTTCAAGAACCTGGTTGATAAGTCACTTCTCTGACTTACCTCTGCCAATTCTTCCCTACTGTTTAGTTACACTGACTTTCGTGAGACAGTACCAGCAACTATGGACTGTACAGTTGCTGCCAAAAGCATCCTTGCACTATTACACCATTTCTTCCAGGAAACAATATTTTTCATACCATTGGTTTGCTTGGAAACAAAACAAAAAGTGGAAGAAATCTAGTGTTATTTTACAAATACACCCTAACATGGATACAGACCATCATTTTACAAGCATTTGAATATTACTTATCAGGAATCATTTGTTAGAAATAGTAAAACCCTTCAAGCAGGTGATTCTCCTTTAGTATGAACAATCTCAAGCCCTTCCCCTCGAACCTCTTGCCCCTGTTCCCTTGTATATGTGAGGCTGCTGGGGGGAAAACATCAAAGACCGCTGGGAAATGGTTGAGAGGGCACGTTCGTCAGCCGCCAGGCTTAAGCTGAGCCGCAGACACAAGCTGTGGCAGTTCACCCAGCGCTGGCAGGGCCATGAAAGAAGCTTGTATCCCACACTGGATGTTACATCTGTTACAGGGTGAAGGCTGTGGTTGGCCTAACTGCTCCAGGGCAGACAGAGCCCTGGAGGAACACAGTGAAGGCTGCTGTTTACTCAGGACTCGATAGTGTGCTTCTAGCTCTGAGTGCAAGTGGAGATAACCATCGCTAGGCCGGCAAGCCGTTAAGCAAACACAAACAGAGGCTCTTTATCAAAGGGTGTCTGTATCTGGAGGAAAAGTCATTGGAGCAATCAGAAGGACACAAGGTTCACCCTTCTTACTGCTTGTGGAGAACTAGGCCACACAAATGTAGCTAACATATCAAAGCATTTAGTGAAGAGTTCTCTGGGATGTGTTTAACACAGGTCAGAAAATGCTGTCAGTTCTAGATGTGCTTCAGTTAGAGTCAGGGTGACCTTTTCTTGGTGATCCTGCATTAAAAAAAATGCTGGTTTTGAATTATTCATTTTCTTCATATTAGTTTTTGTGTTTTGCAGATTTTAGAGAGACTTAAAACTCGAAGCTAATTACTTTCTGTAAGAGAAGTGCCAAAATGAAGGGCCCTGTTCTGATCGAATGAGCCTAGGAGTAGAGCCACAGTGTGAAAAATCACTTAGGTTTTATGATGAAAATTCCACCCAAAAGAAAGTACTTATGCGT
Organism: Osmerus mordax; assembly: GCF_038355195.1. Classification (NCBI taxonomy): domain Eukaryota; kingdom Metazoa; phylum Chordata; class Actinopteri; order Osmeriformes; family Osmeridae; genus Osmerus; species Osmerus mordax. The sequence goes on along the minus strand of NC_090050.1, from coordinate 2,198,077 downwards.
TAAATGGGTGACAGTGTTACGCTGGCTCCTGTTAAGACAGATAGTCTCTAGTTTCATTGCACAACAAATGCCTGTGGCTCTAGCAGAACAAGCAGAAAGTCTATAGAGAAAAAACGACTCAGTATTCTGGATTACACCTCCCATCCCCTGCCTCAGTGGAGGCACAGTACACCTTCAGCTACAGACTGAGCGCACCAAGGTGCTCCACAGAACACCCATGTTCCTCCCAGTGGACATCAAACTGTCAAACTCTTCCCTCTTCTGACATACTATAGGACCACTGAGTTTAATATTATGTGCAATATCCTTATCACTCATGTGCAATTAATTAATGTATTACCTTTAGTTTTTATTTATTACTCCCGTAGCACTTACCACTTTGTACAGTTTAGTTTTATTGCGATATTGTCTTTTATTCTTATTATAGTTCTTTTCGAGCATTGTTGTAACCTTTGAGCGATCTATGGAAAAGGAATTTCCTTCGGAATTAATAAAGTTACATCTTATAGCGGTTTATACTGACTTTTTACATTTTCATTCACTGTGGAAACATTTCTGAGGAGATTTTAAAAAGGTGGTACCATTCATAAGCTTTAGTCTCATTAGTTCAAGGACATACAGACACAGTTTAAACATATCATTCAGGAGGTACATTTTACCAGAAGAAACAAACTACTCATTCTATGTCCCACCATCTGAGAAGGTGGAGGGCGAAGGGTTAAGATCAGACTGTGTTGTGTCATGCTGTAGTGGTATAGGATCCCACTCTGAAAATAACCATCAAACGACCATAGCTGTACGGAGGAGGGGCTAACCTCATGCCGGGCAGGAGGCCAGTGTCTCACCTGTGCAGCTGCTGGAGGGGGCAGGGCTGTCCGTGCTGGGAGTACTACGACTCCCCTTCTCCCCCTGCTCCTCCCCGTCATGGGAGTCCATGTCCCAGGAGTCGGGCACCACCGCCCCCCCCTCCAGCTCCGTCAGCGGGGAAGACTTCCTGTCCTCCGGGGGCGTCCCCCCCCGCCTCCCCTCCTGCTGCTCCGTGGCCGTGCTGCGGCCGAGGCGCTGCACCTTCCCACCGCGCCGCTTCCGCTCCCGCTCCCGACACGGATCCTTGTTCTGGAGTGACGGTAGGACGGCCGGCCCCTCCATGCTGCTGGGTGGCTGCTCCAGCCCCGCCCTCAGCCCCCCTCTGTCATCACATGGGCCCTCTGCTGGGGGGAGGAGGGGGAAGGCAGTCAGAACCATGGATGCGTGTTGCATGGCTTTCTCTAACCTGGACCTTCAGTGGTGCTGGTCCAGGACCATATCATTCATTTTCATTGACGACAGAAAAATTGCAAGCGGCCCTTCACTTCTAGCATGATGTTGTGCAGACTACTAGTATATTAGTACTAATACTTTACTAGTACTATTACTACTAATATATATTAATAATACTACTACCGCTAAGCGCTACTTGAGTAGTCCTGGAGAAGGCCTACACAATTGCAGGACACACTAAAAATATCACTGGACATATATCCACTCAGGACATGTTCCCACTCAGGACGTGGTCCCACTCAGGACGTGGTCCCACTCAGGAACACTCAAGACATTCATTCCCACATCACAACCAGTCACCTGGCAGCAAAACAAGACCACATGTCACAAAAACAGGTATCCATCACATTGCCTATTTTCCTCAAATCAAAAACATTCAGCTGATGAAAGGCCGGCATGTATTAGTGTAATAGAGTCCATCTGGAAACACTTGAAACATCGGATTTGACCTGGTTCTATTCAAAGGCGTTTCAAGGCAGCTGTGCTGGTGGGGCAGTGAGCAGCACCCTGGGAGGCAGACAGGAGAGATGGAGACAACGTCCTCCCAGACCTGGAGCATGCAGGCCAGGTCAGAGGGCAGCTGGCTCTGGGCTCCTGGAGCTAGTGAGCGGTAGATGAGAGCCAGCTGTTAGCCACTGAGTCCCAGTAATATATCTGCATAATCGCTAACACAGACAGGAGAGTCCTTTTAGATGTGTTAGCATTGACGTGTGTGTGTTTGAGGTGAGATGAGATTTAGGACAGTGTTCACCCACACAACCACACACAGAGAAACACAACCACACACAGAGAAACACCCCCACACAGAGAAACACCCCCACACACCCAGCTAGCCTCCAGGCCATAGAACATGCTGGGCTGGTGTTTTCTTGCGGACACCTGTTGTTGTGGTGGTCTGGTGTCTGGTGTTGGAGCTCAAGGCTCTGAGGCCTCAGTTGAGACGATCAGCCAGCACCAATGACCTTTCACCACACTTCCTGCTGCATGGCCCTGCACTTTCCCCCACTGGCCTTAGCGTGGTGTGTGTGTGTGTGATGAGTAGGTGTGTAGGTATGGAGGGTGTGTATGTACAGGGAGACAAACAGCCATTAGAATTTTGTAGCATGCACTGTTCCTCTGTCCCCTGTGTATTTAATAGGGGAAACGAAAGAACAAAACAAGTGGCTGTATGTAGACAGGTGCTATTTCATTCTGAGGGATTCTTCATTCTTCGTAATTCCCAGCTCCGATGAACCACTAAATGCTTTATTTGTAACGCCTGCTGTACGCAAGGTCACTGGTAGATCCACCAAGCAACACAACAGTGACACAAAGTGTCAAATAGTGCCAAAAATACATAAATGTACTGTAGAAAATCCTTGACACCAGCCCAGTAAACATAAAGTATGCAGAAACAGGCAATCATAGTTCTAAATCTTGTCCAACAATCCCTGGCTTTGTTGCGACTGAGACAAAACCAAAGAATGCATTCATTTCCCCGGGTTGAATAAAGTGGATTAGGATGGACTGAGAGCTGGCTGGAGGGGGATAATCTATGGGCAGGGTTAGGGTTAGGCATTGGATGATCTATGGGCTGGGTTAGTGTTAGGGTTAGTCCATGGGCTGGACTAAAGGAGCTGACTGTGAAAGAAAGGGACAGCTGCAGAGAGGTTGTGGGATGTGGTAACTAGTAGCCTGACTTGCCAGATGGTTTGTTACACATATCCATCTGGGAAGTCACCTTTTAGAACTGTATTTGGCTAACTTCAAACGTAGCTGCCAGCAGCACCAATGAATAACTTGGAGCCTGGCAAGATTAATTTTTGCGTAGTCCTGATTTTGCAAATCTAGCTGTCTCACAAGGTTAGGTAACTAGTGAGGTTAAGGAAAGAACAAGAGTTCGGAAATATTTCTTAATCAATACTTTTAACCCTGTAAGACCCGTGGTTGTAAAATTACAATGTCACTTTTAGCTCTCTAATTGCTCATTTGGTCTTAAAAAATTTAAAATAAACATTTGGTCATGTGTTTTTTGGAGAGCTAAAAGTGACGTTGTAATTTTTAAATTGGGTCTTACAGGGTTGACTATATTTAAGGGCATCTTAAAATGGCAGCTGTTTACATTTTAATGCTTTTTTTTTCTTATAGGCCAAATCAAGCAAATCCACATTAAGTATAGCGTTGTGGAGATGGCTAAATAGCTGCGTATTCAAAGTCTATTTGGTTGAACCAAATTTGAGTTAGGAGACCCTCTGACAAACAGAAACACCATAGAGTCAGTGAGTGACAGGACAGCTGAGTATCCATGGTTGGTCAGTTGGTTGGTCAGGACAGTCACACAGTCCCATGGGCCCAGTTCAAACACGATCAAATCCATCCTTCCTTCCTCCTCTCCTGGTAATCACTGAGGCGAAAGTGACTGGATAAGTGACTGGATACGTTTCCATTTCATTACTTCCTCCAACCCAACCCTCTCTTAGTTCAACCTACCATGAAACCGAAGCAAGCAAAGAAGGCTTGATTTGACAGGTTGCCTGTGGGATAATATGATATGAACACTTTCTCAGTAATGGTTAACTGTTGATACTAGGGAGTTTAGTGTCCTTCTCATCTGATGAGCAAACAAAGTGAACACCAGCCCTCTGTTGCATCTGTGCTTGTTAAGGCGGGGTGACCCCTGACCCACATCTGTGGTAAATAAATAAATAAATAACACATGGTCCAAAACTAGAAGGAGTGTGTTAAACTGAGCACAGGAAACATCGACCAACCTCATCATTATTCAAAACTGGAATAGTATTAGCCGGACAGTAGAATTTAGCCTACTGCTGACAGCCAACTGATCATCTCAGTTTATCATTTGGCTAATCCCCCATCCCCACCACTGTACATCTTAAATAGATACAAGTATTCTTCTTTCCTCAACAGGAAAGTAAATAATTTGTGTGCAGTAAGCTGAATCCTGAAAACCAGTAAAACAGGTTGAGGGAAGACAAGTCATACTCTATCTTTCTATTTATTAGGACAAAAGTTCATGGAAACCTGCCAATCTCAAAGACCAATTGATGTTTCTTATTGGGTCTGGATTGGTATTCTATAGGTTTGAATCTCAGGCCACAGTACATAATGTTTTAACCCAAATGTCCAAAAGGCTTAATAAGCTTAGTGACTGACAACAGTTAAATTCATGACTCACAAATTGCGATGACACCTTTGAAAGGCACCAGCCAAGAACATTTCTCCCACGAGCATTCTGTAGGTTACCGCTAAACAAGTGTCTAGATTATGTTGTCCTCAAGATATTGCACTCGATGCTATGAACCCCAAACAAGGTCTGAACTGTAACCTAACAACCTTTCACAAAGCATAACCTGGCTTTGAACTATAATCTGTACCTTGGAACACATCGATCATGGCAAAGGCATTTGTGTCTTAAAGAAACATGCTCACACACATGCTGGCCTGGGCTTTCATGACAAACACACCACAGTAACGTGGGTACATGTATGGGTCATTATTTCATCAAACTAACTGAATATTCCCCTGAATGAGTCAGCACGTCTTGTTGATCCTAGCCTTTCACACAGTCTCAGTTAATCATTATTGCATCAGCCTGCTGTGTAACTACAGGGCTTTCAACTCCATAGGTTCATTCAGGTTCTACCAGCAGAGAGAGCGAGCTTAACCTAGATCCACATCTGCTCTGAGTACGTCTCCATGATTGGGCCTGTTTCCTGTGGGCATAATCTTAAACAATCCTAACGCAAATTAGCTTCAAACTAAAATGATGATCTGTTAACTAGATTACCAACAACCTGTGTCATTGCTCCCCTGAGCACTCACAGGACCAAAGATCACATAACCGGAACCCCAGGCCACGACCCCATAACCGAGAATAAGCTAACTGGCTCAATTGGGCATCTGATTGGATAGGCTTCTTTGTTGTTGTTGAGTCCATCAAGAATGCTATTTGCAGACCACGTAAAACCCTGTTTAACACTGACGCAATGCTGTTGCTGGACAAGGAGACCTCCACAAATAAATGTTAGAGGATATTATGTGAGATGAGGAAACATTACCTCCACCTTACTTGCTTTTTTAAATGGTTGACTTGCCCTCCTGCCACATTGTCACTTAAAGAGATTGTATATTTTACGATGGAGACAGTTTCAAGAGCCGCACGAATGGCGAAGTCGCTTAAGATTTTAAAGATCCTATGATTAGCTTCTACCTGTAGTGCATTGAGTTTCCCCTTACTCATCTTGCCAATGCTACCACCCAGACTTCTGCAAAACAATGTAAAAAAAAAATCCACACCACCCTTTTGTTTTGGGTCTATTTCTAATAAAAGTCTCTTGGCATCAGCCTTTAGTTTAGGGGGACTGGAGTTAAGGTTTGGGCTTGGGTAGGTTAAGGTTTGGGCTTGGGTAGGTTAAGGTTTGGGCTTGGGTAGTTTAAGGTTTGGGCTTGGGTAGGTTAAGGTTTGGGCTTGGGTAGGTTAAGGTTTGGGCTTGGGTAGGTTAAGGTTTGGGCTTGGGTAGGTTAAGGTTTGGGCTTGGGTAGTTTAAGGTTTGGGCTTGGGTAGGTTAAGGTTTGAGCTTGGGTAGTTTAAGGTTTGGGCTTGGGTAGGTTAAGGTTTGGGCTTGGGTAGGTTAAGGTTTGGGCTTGGGTAGTTTAAGGTTTGGGCTTGGGTAGGTTAAGGTTTGGGCTTGGGTAGTTTAAGGTTTGGGCTTGGGTAGGTTAAGGTTTGGGCTTGGGTAGGTTCTCTGGAACATGGTCATGTTGTTTCTGAGCTGCTAACCTCCCAGCGACTCTAACCCAGCGAGGCTGCTTGTTGGTCAAGTTTCTATCATAACGCTGTGTGTATGCTGTGCGTGCGCTGTGTGTGTTCATGCTGAGTGTGTGTGTATATGCTGTGTGTGTGTGTGTGTATATGTAAGAAGAGATAAGTTGGGGCGCACAGCAGTGCTGACCCACAGACAGGGGAGGAAAGACAGGTTCTGCTGACGGACAGACAGCAGAGACAAGATGAGGGAAGACAGTAGTGATGGGTCGTTCGCGAACGATCCGGCTCTTGAAGGTGAACATCGGGAGCTGGCTCGCATATCTGAAGAGCCGACTCTATTTTTTATAGATTAATACAGCCTATAAAAACTAAATGATTATGAAATAATGAATTTTAATTGTATTTAAAATAATTGACTAATTCAAAGAACAAAAAAATACTTGTAGGCTTAAAGGCGCACACGATCATCCTCACATTCTGTTCCTGTCAATCCTGCATGAGGGAGGGCCGAGCCAATTCACACACAGTCAGAGAGTAGTCAAAACTCGGAGGAGAGCCATGACAAATCAATGCATTTTTAAAGATATGTGGTTACGGTCGAGTATAATTTCATTTCATAATTTAATTCAAATTGTTTTCACACCCATCATAGTCAAATTCATAGTTAAAACATGTATTTATTAAAGAGCTGTTTCTGAAGCCAAAAGAGACGGCTCTTTTTGGTGAGCTGAGCCATACGAGCCGGCTCATGAAAAAGAGCCGGAATGCCCATCACTAGAAGACAGGTTAGTTCAAACGGACAGACAGTGAGGGTTGACAGGTCCTGCTGGAGCATTCAGGGAGGAAGGGAACTGTACCAGACAGGCAGGGTTACCCACTTCCATAACAAGCTGCACTGGGGTGCCAAGGAAAAAGACCAAGCCAAGTGTGTGTGTGTGTGTGAGGAAGCGAGAGAGAGAGAAGGGGGGAGGGGGGGGGGGGGGGCAGGAAGGGGAAAGAAGCAACACAGAAAATGAAAAAGAATGGTTATGAGTGAATGTCCAACCTAAATTTAGGTTTAGGTTGGTTATGGGCCAGTTCTATGTGAAGCCCTCTGTTACAGTGCTTGTAAAAAGGGCTATACAAATAACATTTGATTTGACTAGATTAAATCCCTGGTTAAGAACAGAAAGAGGATATGTGATGATAATCCCAGCATCAGGTCTACAGTATGCGCCCAGTGTAATTTATCCCAGTAAGGACTGTCTCTATCCAGCTACAATAACAACTGAAACAACAAGTCCAGCAGAAACACAAGTGCTACCTGTGGCGGACTTACTATCTGAGAGGCAAGGGCGAAACATCTCAAAAGGGCACCAGCTGATGATGGGGCACAAATGTAAAGTATGAATTGTCCAGTTTTTGTGTGCAAATGTATTTCTTTTTTTTTAATTTTACCTTTTCAAATAAAACCTAATTTGGAATTTCCTTCCACTGCTATTCTATTTTCTCCCTGGGGAATCTTTCTCCCTGATCGTAGATAGCGCCAAGAACCGGTGGAAACAACTTTGGGTTATGGTCTTATCAAACTGTAAAACAGTACAAGATAACCGCAGAGGGAGCGGTAATTACGCTACGTTATAACTTCCTTACCCTTCCATTCACTTTATCGTTCAGATAATATTTAGATGTCATCGCTACCAACGACAGCACCGGCGAGTCACCTACTGATAACGACTCCGCCAGATAACGTTCACTGGGTTCAGAACGTGATCGCACCGGGCCACCACGGCCGACATATGATCAGCTACTGTCCATCTGCTTCCAATTTCACATGACGGCTGTCAGATTCCACAACAACAAAATCCAGCTTCTTTGTTCGCACACCCCCATAGCTGGTCAACAAACTAACGTTGACAAACACAGAAGGTGAATAGCACGTCAACTGTAAATGTATAATGTTAGTGATTAGCACATTTACCACACTGCCGTGAATGCCAATGTAGGATTCTAGAGAGGAGAAAGCTCACTGGCCAAGTAAGAATGCTAGCTAACTCGTCTGGAACTAGCTAGCTTGTAGTACAGTACGTAATGAATCAATCTTACCGTCGTATGAAAACCTAGTAGCGTAGTCGCCAGTTAGTGGCTAACGATTACCTACAAGAATGTGGTAATGCAGTCCGTGGGTCACCAGCTATCGGGCAAGCGCTGTTTCGCTTGCCATGCACTTCCAGTTAGCTTGCTAGCATGCTAAATGGGCTAGCCGACACTAGGCAGCATCACCACACTAGCGCGTCTCATTTGACATCTCCGGTTCTAGTGCAAAACCAGTCAGAGGATTCCGTATTCCGACGTGGAACTATCTATTTGTTTCACCTATTTTGTCTTTAATGGCATGTCCTGTAGTCAAATAAATCCATGCTGATGTCTGCAAAGTACAGCTTTGGTTTTGTTATTGCCAAACTTTGGGAGTTTGTCAGCTGTGCTCCGGTCGGTGTGACATCAGCCGATGTGCGCGTCGCTGGGCGGTGCGCCGCGCGTCCTCACGGCGTCAGCGTGTCGTCCTGTCCTCCACTACGGACTTTTCTCAATGAACAGGCCAGCGCTGTGCGCCGAAGCAAAGTTCATCTCTTCTGTTATCAGTTCGCCCTCAAAATATTTACTTTTAGAGTAAGAATTTAACAAACCGTGTAGTCAGAAATACTAGTCTTGTGCAGTAGGGCATGTTTTGATTGAGAACATTAAAGTGAAATAAATAATAGATGTGAAACCGTTAAAACGAGAAACCTTCCTGCTTATGTCAGACTTCTCTAATAGCATGGGTAACACTTTATAATAAGTCAACGCTTTTTGGCATTTACTAAGTGTTAACTAATAGTTAGTTAATTCTTTATAAAACATTTTGAAACATTAACAAAACATTATTAAATAGTTAATAATATTATTATTAAACACTATGTTGATCATTAATAAACACTGTTAAATATTATAGATTTTATTCATAATACAATTCATAAGGTGTTTGATAACTGCATTATCATACTTTATAGACAGCTTGTTAATATAGTTGCAAACCAGTAGTTTAAAAGGTGTTAGTGGTACATGAGCTGCTATAGAAAGCATTAGCAAATGGTGAACAAACCATTTACATTACCTTTACAAAGCATGAGTAAATAACTAACAACATATTTACTTATGTCTTTAATTAATGTACGCCAAGTCGAATACATTATGTACACCAATACTTAGCAGATATCTTAACAACTATTTTATAAAGACTTACTAATGATGCAACTTCTGATTAGTAATGCAAGTTATAAAGCATTTACTAACTGTTAGTTAAGGCTGTTGCGTGACCTAATCTAAAGTGTGAACTATCTATGCCTTATTAAACATTTATAAGTTATTTATTAAGGTATTCTTGTCCATTCTCGAACCTCACATTCACAAAGGCTGAACATACGTTTCTCAAAAGGAAACAGACACAACACAATGTGATACACAAAATTACTATTTTATTGAAGTAATGACAGGCATGTGTCTTACTAACTACTTAGCTCTAACGCTACTAGCCGAGTGACAGCGGTCAATACGTTAAAACCTCAGTTTGATATTTCCCGGCATGACCGAACGGTCGAGGTTAGTAGTTAAGTTGTTTATTATATGGCATTTTTAGCTCTTTTCATTTAAAACATGTCGTTTTGTTCAGCTCTACTCAAGTTTTCTCACGGTGTGTTTCAGGTGTTACTGTAGCACCTAGCAACCAATCTGAAATCTGAGCAACCAAACCTAGCAATCTGCCTAGCGCTTGTCGTTTATCTCTCTGTGTTCACACTTTTCTGCTCTTTTAGAAAGTTAGAAAGAATTTCCTCGTCGCTGTTGATGTCTTCATTGCCATCTGGATAGTAAAACTCCTCGATCTCGCTCATTTTGAAGATGACATCAGCGGAGGGCAATAAGAATACGTATCAGACCGCAGATGAGGTCAATACGCGCATAGATATATATAAAGACTTAATACGCGGCTGGCATGACTACCCATTAGCCAATCAGAACGCTCGTACTGTTGTTGCAATTGAACCAATATGCTGTTCTTATTGGTTCAGATGACGTTCTCAAAAGAGTTGTTGATATGTTGCCTTGGAGATGTAGTGACGTCACCAGTACAACTGCAGCTGATTGCTCTGACAAGATGGCGTCTGCTCCAGATTCGCCGTGTTTGATTTGGGATCTTCCCACGTATTGTTGTAGTATATAAGAAACCAAATGTTTACTCTTCGACAGGTCAGCAAACGCTTTGTCGCCTCAATTTGTTAAAACGATTTGAACGTTTTAACAAATCTCTGTTTTCAAAGGCGTTTGCAGACCTGTCGAGGAGTAGCTAAACATTTCCAGTTTATTACAGCCATTTTTGGAAAATAAAATACAGCTTTGGGTAACCAACTTTTATACCAATTCTACTGTATTGCTTCTTAATGGAAATAAAGTACTATTTTATTACCCAGGTAAATAAATTAACAGCTATTTCTTCTAAAAAACAAAAACACAACATCTATAGGCCTATCGTCTTTCTATAAATGCTTAGTAAGGCATAAATAGTTCACACTTTAGATTAGGTCACGCAAAAGCCTTAACTAACAGTTAGTAAATGCTTTATAACTTGCATTACTAATCACAAGTTGCATCATTAGTAAGTCTTTATAAAATAGTTGTTAAGATATCTGCAAAGCATAGTGTACATCTTGTATTCGACTTGGCATACATTAATTAAAGACATAAGTAAATATGTTGTTAGTTATTTACTCATGCTTTATAAAGGTAATGTAAATGGTTTGTTCACCATTTGCTAATGCTTTCTATACCAACTCATGTACCATTAACACCTTTTAAACTACTGGTTTGCAACTATATTAACAAGCTGTCTATAAAGTATGATAATGCAGTTATCAAACACCTTATGAATTGTATTATGAATAAAATACATAATTTTTAACAGTGTTTATTAATGATCAACATAGTGTTTAATAATAAGCTTATTAACTATTTAATAATGTATTGTTAATGTTTCAAAATGTTTTATAAAGGATTAACTAACTATTAGTTAACACTTTGTAAATGCCAAAAAGCGTTGACTTATTATAGTGTTACCATAGCATGTATTACTTATACCTTATATAGGCTACTTATACTCTTATAACTTTTTTTAAATTCCAGTTCGCAATGTAGTGTGTATTATAGTAGTGGCTTTTTTGTAGTGAGTGTGTGCATTAATACATGTAAATGTTCTAATGTGTAGGCCTATAGTGATGATGCCATATGTGTAGGCTCCACTGATGATGCCATATCTCCACTGATGATGCCATGGCTCCACTGATGATGCCATGGCTCCACTGATGATGCCATATCTCCACTGATGATGCCATGGCTCCACTGATGATGCCATATCTCCACTGATGATGCCATGGCTCCACTGATGATGCCATATCTTCACTGATGATGCCATGGCTCCACTGATGATGCCATATCTCCACTGATGATGCCATGGCTCCACTGATGATGCCATATCTCCACTGATGATGCCATATCTCCACTGATGATGCCATATCTCCACTGATGATGCCATATCTCCACTGATGATGCCATGGCTCCACTGATGATGCCATATCTCCACTGATGATGCCATAGTAACAGCACTCGACCTATGCCTGGCTCATCTGGAAAACAAAGACAGTTACGTGCGGATGCTGTTTATTGACTTCAGCTCCTTCAAAACAGTCATCCACCAATACCTGGTAAATAAACTTGGCTCAATAGGCATCAGCACCCCACTATGCAACTGGTTACTGGACGTCCTCACCGATAGACCACAGACAGTAAGAATTGGTAAAAGCTCTTCAGAGACCACCATCATGTACACTGGGGTCCCCCAGTGTACAGTCCTCTGCTGTTCACCCTGATGACCTATGACTGCTGTGCCAAAAACACTTCAAACCATATCATCAAGTTTGCAGATGACACAACAGTGGTGGGCCTCATCGATAGACGACTCTACAGAGAGGAGGTGCATCAACTTATTGACTGGTGTGACAACAATAACCTACAACTGAACGTAAATAAAACAAAATAAATAACTGTGGACGTCAGGAAGAATCACATGCCACACACTCCACTTACTATTAATGGCAGTGCTGTGGAGTCTGTGAAAAGCACCAAGTTTCTGGGGGTGCATATCACAGATGAGCTGACATGGTCCACCAACACCACCAGCAACGCCTCCACTTCCTTCTCCGGATGAGGAGAGCTGACCTCCCACCCTCTGCCCGCACCATCTTTTACAGAGGTGCCATTGAGAGCATCCTAACCAGCAGCCTCTCAGTCTGGTACGGCAGTTGCTCTGCTGCTGACCAGAAGGCCCTGCAGAGAGTGGTGAGGACAGCAGAGAAGATCACCAGATCAGCCCAACCATCCATTCAGGACATGTACATGTCCCGCTGCCGCAAGAGAGCCATCACCATCACCATAGACCCCACCTACCCAGCACACACACTGTTCACCCTCCTACCATCACCATAGACCCCACCTACCCAGCACACACACTGTTCACCCTCCGATCTGGCAAGCGCTACCGCAGCATGCGGTGCAAGACTACCAGACTCAGCAACAGCTTTTTCCCACAGGCCATCAGACTACTCAACACACTCAAGAAAGTCCCATGAACAGGTGCTCCTGTGCCACATACACCCACTAAGGACCAAGTGACCGCTAAATTATTTCTTTGTGAATTCTGTAAGCTCAATGTCTGCACTATGCACTTCATATGCAAAATATCATATAGTATCCATGCTGCTATTCAGCACTTGCACTTTACTCATATGTTGTTCTTATCGTATATGTTGTCTTTAACCTGTTGATGTCTGTTTGCACTATTATGTCAAATGTAAAAATGTTGTATTACTTGCACATTTGGAGTATGGTGAAACACCATTTTGTTCGTCTGTAATTACTTGGTTGCATGGTCTGATTGACAATTAAGTTCACTTTGACTGTAGCCAAATCTGATAGTCCTGAATTTCATCATCCTCTTAATTTAATAATTTTTGTTCCAAAATGGATTCAATAAATGTATCCTTCAATGCTACACACACTACCCCAAAATGACAGTGAGAATAGTTTTTTGATATTTTTTTCTAAGATTAGCAAAAACATCTGCACAGCATGAGGCTGTTGCCACCACCATGTTTCACTGGAGGGATGGTATTGGCCAGGTGGTGAGTGGTGACTGGTTTCCTCCAGACAATCTTTGTTTCATCAGACCAGAGAATTTTTTTTCTCATGGTCTTGAGAGTCCTTCAGGTGCCTTTTGGTAAACTCCTGGCAGGCTGTCATGTGCCTTTTACTGAAGAGTGGCTTCTGTCTCGCCACTCTACCATGCAGGCCTGATTGGTGGAGTGCTGCAGAGATGTCGTTGTCCTTCTGGAAGGTTCTCCTCTTTTCACAGAGCAACGCCCTGTCAGAGTGACCATTGGGTTCTTGGTCACCTCCCTGACTAAGGCCGTTCTCCCCCGATCCCTCAGTTTGGCTGGGCGGCCAACTCTAGGAAGAGTACCAAACTTCTATTTATGGATTATGGAGGCCACTGTGCTCATTGGGACCTTCAATGCTGCAGAAATATTTCTGTACCCTTCCCCAGATCTGGGCCTCGATACAATCCTGTCTCTGAAGTCTACAGACAATTTATGTGACATGCATTGTCAACTGTGGGACCTTATACGGACAGGTGTGCTCATTTCCAAATCATGTCCAATCAACTGAATTTTCCACGGGTGGACTCCAATCAAATTGTAGAACATCTCAAGGATGATCAGTGTAAACAGGATGCACCTGAGCTAAATTTTGAGTGGCATGGCAAATGGCTGTGAATACTTATGTACATGTGATTGTTTTTTTGTTGTTGTTTTTTTTCTAATAGATTTGCAAAAATTTCAAAATACTTTTTCACTTTATCATTATGGGGTACGGCGTGTAGAATTCTGAGGGGGAAAATGAATTGAATCTATTTTTGAATACGGCTATAACATAACAACATGTGGAAAAAGTAAAGGGCTGAGAATACTTTCCAGTTACACTGTCAATACAGTGTATATATATAGCCACCAGGTGTCCTTCTGAGCCAAATGACTGAACAGGATACATATGATTCAGGCCTTTGTTGGAATCTGTAATATACAGTAGCTTTTTTAGTTTTAGGTGGAGCCAGTAAACTTGCCACTTAAACTTGTTTTGTTATCTGTTACCAGGCTTCAGACTTTCATGTTATTGATGGATTCAGATTTCATCTGCTTGTAAAGGGATCAGCTAGTGCGTTTGGTGCAGAACATGTTACAGCTATAGCAGAACAATCTGATCATGACGTAACCATTCGGAGAACATTTCTTCCATTTCAAAACTAAAACCACAACTCAAGGAAAAGTGCAGTAGATGATTTCCTGTGACTTTATTAAGGTAGAACATAAGGTAGACTTTATTAAGGTAGAACATAAGGTAGACTTTATTAAGGTAGAACATTGTTCATTCTAAACACTACAATCATACAGACTCAGCCTTCAGTCTTAATGTAGCTTTCAGACATTTAGATTTGATTCATTTTTTAAACGGATCACTGCGATACATGGGTTTGTATTTGTCATTCCTGGTCACAGTCCATGTCCCCATTAGACGCCTGAGACAGAGGCCTATCCACCTTCCGACCGGCGTCCACATCTCTCACCTCGCTCCCCTGGTCCCCCCCGCCCTCCAGCCCCCTCTCCCTCTCGCTCCTCTGGTGGTACAGGCGCAGGCCAGGGTCTCTTCCAGTCGGCACACACACAGCAGGCACACCAGAGCCCCCCAACGAGGGTCTTCTGTCTGCAAGAACAGAGGAGGGGGTAGAAAGACACAGAGAAACAGAGAAACAGCTCGTTCACACCAAGGATGGTAACGACAACTATAACTGCAACAATAGCTATATTTGCATCCACACCAGCTCAGGGGCGTAGGCCCTTTTTGGGTAGGCCTAGAAAAATATGGATAGGCATCTTTTCAGTTTTTTTACTTAATTACTTTGCGATACCCGGTGCATCATTTTTTGGGGTTATTTTCGTTTTTGGGTAGGCCTTAGAACAAATTGGGTAGGCCTGTGCCTACCCAGGCCAACCCGTGGCTACGCATCTGCACCAGCCTCACGATTAAATGTCGTCTGCCATTTTAAATGAGCAAGCGCTTTAAATTTGGATGGATTCTTATAGGTCTTCAGTGTTTTATAGTTCATCAGCTGGAAAAAAAAACATATTTTGAAAGTGATCGTTCTGCAATATAGTTGTTGTTATCGTTGTGGTATTCTTTTCAAAACATCTCGTGCTCAATACTTGACGTCTCATGCTTGACATCTCATTAAACGCTTTAAGATGCAACTTTAAAGGAGCTATAGAAAATTAATGTTTATTATTATTATTATTATGCTACAGACTGCATGTTCAGGGGTTTGTTTTTAACAAGTTAGCCATGGTGCCACTCATCCTCTCACCTCCAGGCCCGATGGGATGCATGAGGCGGTTCATCTGGACGTTCCAGTGCTTGACGCTGGTGCTGGCCTGGCGAAGCTTCCTCTGAGCAGCCTGAAGAACAACAGGAAGAGCAAGTCAGCAGGAATACAAAGTTACATTGGCATTTTACATTCAAATTGTATTCATTTAGCAGACGCTTTTAGCCAAAGCAACGTACAAATGGAGCATGCAGAAAGTAATCAAGGATTAGAAGGGATCTTTTGTGGTCAGAGACAGCAGTTTGTATTTACCAGGCACAGTGCAAAGCAACCATATCTGACAGTGGAACTCACTGCTATGTCCTGGTCCACTCTGTGTCGGCTGGCCCGGACCCTCTCCAGCTGAAGCTGGGCCTCGTCCAGAGCCTGGGACTTGTTTTCCATCTCCTGTCTGAGCTCCTGCTTCTCTCTCTGAGTCTTCAGGATGTACTCCTCCTGCTCTTCTTGGAGAGCCAGTAGCGCCTTCATCTTCTCCTCCTCCTCAGCCAGCAACCTAGGATGGGGACATGGGAGAGATCGGTACTAATCCACTGAATTTTGAATTCCATGAGAGTAATTACAATTTGACTTATATTTGTACCTGCAAATCTCTATTAAAACAATGTACCAGCTTAGCTTGAACATTCTATAAAATAAATCGTACTTAGACAAGCTTGAGTGGGCCCACTCAAGTGACACAAATTGTTGTACATATTGTTGCACTGAACACTGACAAAGGGAGGGTTTCTGATTGGAGGGAAGAGGTTTATACACACAGCTCACATATGTGGTCTGGTGTTGCTGAACTTCAAGATCACAGGCTTTTTAACCACAAGCAAATTGCAAAGAGGTGACAGGAAATTGAAATAGGCTCACAAAGGGGGAATGTGTGTTTGTGAGGTGGCTGTGTACTTGCACATCATTATTCTAAGTTTAAGATGAGCTTATAACAGGTTTGGTGTGAGGGTTGGGGTTTGCTTCATTTACTTGCCAGTGACAGTAAAATGTAGGGCCCAGGAACAACATATCCGTAAAAGTTGGCGTAAAAGTTGGCGTAAAAGTTGGCGTAAAAGTTGGCACAAAAAGTTGCCGTAAAAGTTGGCGTGGGGGGGTTGGGGGGTGGGGGTCTGAGGCCAACAGCACACTGTGGTCCCAGGAACAGGTTGAGAAGCTCTTGAGTGATTTGACTGGTGTCAGACATCCAGAGCAATACAAAGACAGTGTGTTCGCAAGACAGTGAGACAGAGGGAATGAGTGAGTATCTGTTGGTCTGCATGCATTTGCCTGCTTGTCTGTCTTTAAGGTGTGTGTGTGTGTGAGTATGCATGTGTGAGTGTGTATGTGTGTGTGTGTATGTCATGGTGTGTGAGTGTGTCATACGTGGCCTGTGCGTGGCGGTGCTCCTCCTCGTCCTGTCTGGCTCTGATCTCCAGGTGCAGCGCCTCCTCCAGGCGTAGCTGTGTCTCCTCCAGCTCTCTGATCCTCCTCCTCTGTCGCTCCGCCTCCGCCTCCTTCAGGGCCATCTCTGCCTGCATGCTGGCCCGCGCCTGGCCCAGGACAAGCCCTCACTCTTACACTGCACTACATCACCTCCACACACCCCACATACACCCAGCGTGTAGAAGAAGGGCTCTTCTGTTTTCTCTGTGTGTGTGTTTATAGGGGAGGAGGGGTGTGAGCACCTCCCTCTCTCTCTCCCCTCCTCCACCTCTCTTTCTCCTCCCTTGCTCTCTCCTCCTCCCCCTCCTCCTCCCTCCCTCTCTCTCCTCCCCCCTCTTTCTCCCCTCCCTACCTCCCTCTCCCTACCTCCCTCTCCTCCACCTCCCTCTCTCTCCTCCCCCCTCCCCCCTCTTTCTCCCCTCCCTCCCTCCCTCCCTCCCTCCCCCTCCTCCCCCCTCCTCCCTCCCTCCCTCCCTCCCTCCCTCCCTCCCTCCCTCCCTCCCTCCCTCCCTCCCTCTCCTCCACCTCCCTCCCTCCCTCTCTCCTCACCTGTTCAGCCTCCTGGACCTGCTCCTGCAGGGCTCTCTGCAGCTCCTCCTGCTGCTGTTTCCTCCTCTGCTCCTCCTGGTGCAGCGCTGTCTGTGCCTGCCTCTGCGCCTCCTACAGGTGGGAGGCGGACATGCTATTGGGGTGATTCCTTTTTTTGTTAACTTGCTGATTGTTTGGATTCGTGGGTTACCACAGTACATTGTAGTAGTTCTTCAAGACATACTGTAATACTGTCTTTAGCATAAAACATGAAACGATCGGTCATTGCAGTCCAAAAGAAGATGGTTTCCATGGCAAAGATGATTAATAAAGTATTCAATTTTTGGAGGACACATACACTGTAGGCCAGTCTGCTAAATGAATAAATGTAAATGTAACCACGGCCAGCTCGGCCCAGACACCCTCTACCTGACCTGCAGTAGCTCCAGCTCCACCAGCCTGCTCTCCCTCTCCCCCTGCAGGAGGTGCAGTCGCTGCAGCTCCTCCTCCTTGCCGACTCGCCTCCTCTCGCGCTCCTCCCTCTGCTGCCGGCGTCGCTGCCTCAGGTCCTCATGCAGAGAGCTCTTCCCCTCCGCACACAGGCGGATGGCCGTCTGGATGGCTGACAGACACAGGAAGAGGGGGGGACATGTTAGAAAATGGTGCTCTGAAATATCACATCATGACCACACCACTGTTCTGATCTACAGCAGGCAGCCAGGCCCAGAGACCCAGGAAACAACATTTCAAGCTGTGTATCAAACTTATGTACTCCTAAACATTCCTCTCGAACGAACCGTTGGTCCACTCCTGTCTTTGCTTGGTGTCGGGGGCGCTCATTTCGTAGGTCTTGGTGAGGGTCTTCACACAGAACATGCACCTCTTCCCCTCCCTCTCCGGAAGTACCTGCCAACGGCAACGCAACACACGATGGATGACCAGGATTGTGATGATGATGACAGGGATGTCGATGAAGCGATCCTCATGTAAACAAATCTACATTTGATTGGGGAAACGCCGTCTACTGTATGTACAGCGGACCCCTGTTTGACTCTTTAGCTCCTATAGGCATTTTTGGAGTCTGTCTAATTGACAGAACCAAAACGTAGATTTTGGTTTCAGAGATGTTTGTCGCGGCGGCCACCTCCACACAGCAGTTGAGGTCCAGTTCAATGAGACCCTTGCAGTCATGGCTGTCCTCGCTCACAAAGTACAGCAGGCTGCTGGGACGCAGGGAGAACCAGCGCTCCGTCCAGTTCCTCCTCAGGTGGCCCTTCTTCCACAGGTAGCCCTGGGAATGGGCACGCAAACACACACACAAACACACACAACGACATGCTCACGTTGAAACAGAGTTCACGGTTATTTCAGCTGGGAGGTTAATCTGAAGACCTTGATTTTGGGTATGGAGGGTTTGGCATTCAGTCTCTCCCTCATTCACTCCTACACAAACATTCACTCACTCACCCTCTCATTCCTATGCAAACACACACTCACTAATAGTGATTTTTTGCTCGATTTACACATGATTTAGTGCTGTAAGATTGACTGTAACACTACAATTTCTATCTATCTAGACACACAGTCACAAACAAAGATGTTGTATGCACAACACACACAAGCACATCCAGCTGACCTCTTTGATTACATTGCCCACTATTTCCTGGTAGACCTCCTCTATCGCCATGGTAACAGATTCCCGCTCCACACCCCTGGTCAGCTTTCCAGAGTTCACAAAGTCCAGGAAGAGCCACACATTGACGCCGTTCTGCTGCACGGCCTCCTGGGAGTAGAAGTCCTCCATGTCCACACAGCTCAGCTCCACACTCATGGCTGAGCACAGCTTCTTGAGTAAATATTCCACCTACAGCAGGAGCCAGTAGAGAACCAACTGAGATACAATACGTATACACTACCGGTCAAAAGTTTTAGAACACCTAAATGTTTCCAGTTTTTATTGAAATGTACGCAGTTTAATGTCTCAATATACACTGAAATTAAAGCATAGAACAAATAAACAATTGGAGATAAAACATAAATCATGGAATCGCTTTGTTCAACAAAAGTTAATCTACATTTTTGACTCAATAAAGTAGCCACCTTTTGCAGATATAACAGCCGAACACACTCGTGGCATTCTTTTTACAATGGAAATCAAATATTGTTCGGAAAGTTCTTCCCAACACTGTTGCAGAAGTTCCCACAAACGTGTTGCACTTGTAGGTTGCTTTGCTTTCACCCTTCTGTCCAGTTCATCCCAAACCAGCTCGATGGGGTTTAAGTCTGGAGACTGTGCTGGCCATTCCATGATTTGAAGCCTACCGTCTTGTTCTTTTCTTCTAAGGTAGTTCTGACATAGCCTGGAGGTATGTTTTGGGTCATTATCTTGCTGTAGGATGAACCCCTGACCAACTAGACGTATACCAAAGGGTATTGCATGGCGCTGCAAAACGCTGTGGTAGCAGTTTTGGTTCAGGGTGCCACTCACTCTGTGGAAACGGCCGACTCTGGATCCAGAAAAATAGCCCCAGACCATCACGCTTCCTCCTCCATGTTTGGCAGTTGTTGTCACACACTGAGGAACCATCCTTTCGCTTACTCAACGGCATACAAAAACCCTGCGTAATGAACCAAAGATTTCAAATTTGGATTCATCGGTCCATAAGACCTTCTTCCAGTCTTCAGTAGTCCACATGCGGTGCTTCATGGCCCAGGCAAGCCTCTTTTTCTTATTTTGTCATCTTAGCAATGGCTTTCTTACTGTCACTCGACCTGTCAAACCCGCAGCTCAAAGTCTCTTCACAGTTGAAACTGAGACTTGCTTACTTCGACCAGTGTTCAGCTGTGCTTGAAGCTGTTGTCCTGTGAGCCGCCTATCACGAAAGCTGTTGACTCTGAGTCTTGTCTTCTGATTCTGTTGTGGCTTTGGGTCTGCCAGACCTCTTCCTGTCAGAGTTTCCTCCAGTTTCCAAGTGCCTTTTGATGGTGTAGGAAACTGTACTCACTGACACCTTGACTTTATTTGCAATTTCTCTAAAGGAAAGACCTACACTTTTAAGGGTTATAATGGTCTGTCTGTCTTCCTTTCTTAATTGAAAAACCTAAACTATTTTTTTTAACCTCTGGCAGTTTACCGCTTTCCTTTGTACCATTTCAGGTTATTCACTGGACTTGGCTTAAATTTCAATATAAACTGGAAAAAATGGGGATGTTCTAAAACTTTTGACCAGTATTTATTTTGCTATAGTGTTTGTACATTGTATTACATTACCTTCCTTTACAAACGGCCCCCAAACTGTATGACCTGGCCAGATGCTGTATGCTCCCTTCCATATCCTACCACTTTTCTCTTCTCTTACCTCCTATCCTACATCCTCTCTTTCCTCCTACCTCCTCTCCTACCTCCTATCCCACCTCCTATCCTACCTTCTATCCTACCTCCTATCCTACCTCCTATATTTCCTCCTACCTCCTATCCTACCTCCTCTCCTACCTCCTATCCTACCTCCTTCCTCCTCTCTTACCTCCTATCCTACCTTCTATCCTACCTCCTATCCTTCCTATTTCCTCCTCTCCTACCTCCTATCCTACCTCCTTCCTCCTATCCTACCTCCTATCCTACCTCCTCACCTTCTTCCTCTCCTTCCTCCAACCTTAGCTCCTCTCCTACCTCCTCTCCTACCTCCCTTTCTTCCTCCAACCCTTCCTCCAACCTTACCTCCTCTCCTATCTCCTATCCTACCTCCTCTCCTTCCTCCTCTCCTTCCTCCTCTCCTTACATCTGTGTTTCCTATTAGTCTATCTTACACTCCTCATGTTGGTACTTGTCAGAGGTGGAAGCCATGGTTACTACACATTCTGACAGGGCGAAAGAGAAGAGAGGGAGAGACAGAAAGGAAGTGACAGGAAGATGGAGCTCACCTCGTCTGAAACCAGCACCAGTGGGTACTTGTCCTCAGACAGGAAGTTGAAGAGGCACCAGAGTCTCAGGGCATCGTCATGGGACAGAATACCTCCATCTTTGGGATGATAGTTTTTATTGGAGCACAGTGTCCAACACAGCTCATCCACCTTCTCCTTATCGAACGTTCCCTCAACCACCTGGGGTCAGAGGAACAGCAGTTTAGCTGTGTGTAGTTATGCTCTGGTGTGCTACACATTTATTATGTACAGCTGCGTAAGTGTTTGAGACTGTAAGTGTGTTGTCTTGCGTGTGATGAAGCCAGATTGACTCGTACTTGTAGTGGTGTAGCAATACTATTGATGTAGTAGTAGTAGTGGTACTGTTTCAATGCTGCCACTGCATCCATGATACCAAAACACATTCATACAGTCAAATGTTTTGAGAAATCCACCAAAGGACTTCATGCAGGGACACTATTGGCCAATCCCTGTGTGCGTGTGTTTGTGAGAGTGTGAGTGTGCATTACTTTATCCAGTATGTATTTGTTGAGGTATGGCATGTAGCCCTGGTTGGAGACTGGTCCATCATCATCGTCTCTGAAGTGGTCCTCCAATGCCTCTGGGTCGTGTGGGATATTCAGCACTGTGTACAGGTTATGAGACAGCACCTAACACAGTAACACAGTAACACAGGTTATGAGACAGCACCTAACACAGTAACACAGGTTATGTTAAGAGACAGCACCTAACACAGTAACACAGAACACAGGTTATGAGACACCACCTAACACAGTAACACAGAACACAGTAACACGGGTTATGAGACACCACCTAACACAGTAACACAGAACACAGTAACACGGGTTATGAGACACCACCTAACACAGTAACACAGAACACAGGAACACAGGTTATGAGACACCACCTAACACAGTAACACAGAACACAGTAACACAGGTTATGAGACACTACCTAACACAGTAACACAGAACACAGGAACACAGGTTATGAGACACCACCTAACACAGTAACACAGAACACAGTAACACAGGTTATGAGACACCACATAACACAGTAACACAGAACACAGGTTATGAGACACCACCTAACACAGTAACACAGAACACAGTAACACAGGTTATGAGACACTACCTAACACAGTAACACAGAACACAGGAACACAGGTTATGAGACACCACCTAACACAGTAACACAGAACACAGTAACACAGGTTATGAGACACCACCTAACACAGTAACACAGAACACAGTAACACAGGTTATGAGACACCACCGAACACAGTAACACAGAACACAGTAACACAGGTTATGAGACACCACCTAACACAGTAACACAGAACACAGTAACACAGGTTATGAGACACTACCTAACACAGTAACAAAGGTTATGAGACACCACCTAACACAGTAACACAGAACACAGTAACACAGGTTATGAGACAGCACAGATAAAAAAAAATGTCAACACATGCCATGAGGTATGATGCCCAAGTCAAACACAGAGCTTATTAAGTGTGAGCTGTGGCTTTCTGGGGCCTCCAGGGCAGAGTCCCCAGCCAGGCTGAGCCTGGTTCAGCCTCTCAGCCGGGGAGTGTGACTGGGATTAGACACGTCACAGATCCCCCATGGCTGCTCCCTCAACACAGTGCTGGAGCTCACCAGACTGTTCCTGATTCTACCAAATGCTCGCTAAGCCTTTAGGAGCCCTCACATCAACAACAGTCCACACACCAGACACAGATTGGATGACAACAATAATCATGGATGATGATGATCATGACATATTATAGACAGCATACTGTATGATGATTTAGAGAATAATGAATTATAATCTTTACACTGACCCTCTACTAACCGGAGTAGATGAATCATACACAAAGAAAATCATTTTGAAAATTGTCATTTTGAACTGTGTTGACAATGTTCCCCAAGTCAAGATATGTAAATAGTGTTGGACAGTTCTAGAAGCAGGTCAGATCACCACCACAGTGTTGGACAGTTCTAAAAGCAGGTCAGATCACCACCACAGTGTTGGACAGTTCTAGAAGCAGGTCAGATCACCACCACAGTGCTAAACAGTTTCATAGTCCAGAGGTGGGTTTTAATCCAGAGGATCCTGAATGCACAACAGTTAAGAGATCAATCCAGATTAAGACCCTGTAGCACATACAATAACACATTATATCAAGTTGTAGGAACTTCTTTCACACACATAAGGCACAGCACAACAGATACATGTGTTGAAATTGATTTGAAAAGACTGAGGTGAACCATTTTCACATTAAATATACTGTGATGTCTTTCTTGTGTAAACAGGAAGCACACCCACACTTTCATACATACACACAGCAGTGTGAAGAAATGACAGGAAAGATCAGTGATGAGAACCAAATGAAAATGTCTTGACCTTGTTTCTTGATAAATTATGAATGTGACAATTAACTTGACAATTTTTGGACAAGGGAAAACAAAACTTAATATCTGCAAAAGGAATAAAGCAACAATTTAAGAAACAAAATGAATCACAATGAAAGAAAGCACAGGTGATTACAATCTGAAAATGATGGAAACAGAGAGGCAGACAAAATCTTTGGCATAAGGACCCAGTTCTCATCTTCTTCCCTATAACTTGAGCCCTGCCCTGACCCCCTGACCCCTTACCCACCTTCAGCTGGGACTTGGACACCTTCCCGCTCTTCTCCACATCCAGGGAGGTGAAGGCGTACCAGATAGACTTCAACAGCTCAGCACGCAACTCCATGTCTGAACTGTCAACTCCACTCTGCTCTGCTCATTTTACTGAGCCGTCAGTGTGTGTGTGTGCTTCACGACTGCTCTCTGACTTCTTGGTTAACCCTCTCCACATCCTGCTTCTGGCTGTATTGGGCTGTATAGTGGCGCCCTCTGTCTTAACAAGACTGTGTGATTCGCCCACCAGAGGGCTGTGTGCTACTGTGCATAGTTTCATGTCAACAGAAGCTTCCACAGCATGAATATTCTAGCCTGACGGTGCTTTTACACGGAGAGTAGTGACACGTCACAGCTTTAAGTTCCAGTGTGTCGTCACTGAAAAGAGGCGTGGGGGAAGGAGCTGATGTGTCTCTAGAAGAAAGGCGTTGTGTTTCGAGTGTGGGGAAGGCCTAAAAAGTTAGACGCATTCAATTATGATAGTTATATAAACAGGTTGCATTTCATGCATGTTGCAGAAGCAGCAGCCATGGGTCTCAATAATTACACTACCACATTACATTCTTTATCAAAGATTTTTTTTAACTCTATTGTCCAGTTTGGTGTAAAATAATGCAATTTTTGGCTTCAATTTCTTTGAAATGAGAATGGAGGCAATTCTCAGTACACTCCCAGTAAACCAAACCTTAATAAAATAATGGTGGTAAATAATCTCTACCTGTTGTAGACTGGGGTAGAGGAGACATTTCTTTTGTGGTTTCCTTTAATGTCAGCATACTCACACATGCTGTGACTGCAGGGTTGCTATTCAGACAGGATCCTGACTGATGGGGATTGGTGGAGAGGCTGCTGTGTGGCTGTCTATTAGATGGATTACACAGAGATTTATGGAGGGGATTTGTCTTTTGATGTATTTGTTTGTCCTCTTAGGGTTCTGAGTGTCTTTTGTAGTACAGACACACACACGCACGTACACTCACACAGCAAGACGCACACGAACACAAAGTGTTCATGCATAAACACAGACACATGCAGAAGATCACTTACTGTGGGCCTCCATACACACACGCACTGTAAACAAGCACATACATAAACTCAGAAACACACACTAAACACACACTAAACACACGCAGAGACACTTGATTGATCCATGTAAGCATGGCACACGGCCGAGGGAGTACGCCCTTAGATGAAAGAGCTCACACACAAACATGCACACACACTCTCACACACACACTCTCTCAGACACACATGCACAGATTTCCAGACAAAAGATCGACATACTGGATTTTTGTGCTCCTAATCAATGTACGCTGTCAACCACCATAAACACCACATTATTTTGTTATCATTTATCATATTTATTATCATAAAAGTTCTCATTCATTAGTCAAATATAATCATACACAATATACTTTAGGAGTCAGATGTCCAAATAACTTATTCAGAGTAAGGAACAGTGTCCAGATTTTTCTGCAGATGATTATGATCCAGCCTGGAGTGAGAGGTTCTTCTGTGACCCAGTCCTCTTGAGTGTGTAGACCTGGTGTGGACCAGTCATGTGAGTGTGTAGACCTGGTGTGGACCAGTCCTGTGAGTGTGTACACCTGGTGTGGACCAGTCCTTTGAGTGTGTAGACCTGGTTTGACCCAGTCCTGTGAGTGTGTAGACCTGGTGTGGACCAGTCTTCTGAGTCTATAGACCTGGTGCGGACCAGTCTTCTGAGTCTATACACCTGGTGTGGACCAGTCCTGTGAGTGTGTAGACCTGGTGTGGACCAGTCCTGTGAGTGTGTAGACCTGGTGTGACCCAGTCCTCTGAGTGTGTAGACCTGGTGTGGACCAGTCTTCTGAGTCTATAGACCTGGTTTGGACCAGTCTTCTGAGTCTATAGACCTGGTGTGGACCAGTCTTCTGAGTCTATACACCTGGTGTGGACCAGTCCTGTGAGTGTGTACACCTGGTGTGGACCAGTCCTTTGAGTGTGTAGACCTGGTGTAGACCAGTCCTGTGAGTGTGTAGACCTGGTGTGGACCAGTCTTCTGAGTCTATACACCTGATGTGGACCAGTCCTGTGAGTGTGTACACCTGGTGTGGACCAGTCCTTTGAGTGTGTAGACCTGGTGTAGACCAGTCCTGTGAGTGTGTAGACCTGGTGTGGACCAGTCTTCTGAGTCTATACACCTGGTGTGGACCAGTCCTGTGAGTGTGTAGACCTGGTGTGGACCAGTCCTGTGAGTGTATAGACCTGGTGTGGACCAGTCCTTTGAGTCTGGTGTGGAGTGGGGGTGAGGACAGATTCCCCTGAGGTGGTGAGGTGAGCTGCTGTTAGGGAGGCCAGTTTCTGTAGCCTTGCCTGTCTGCACCTTGTCACAGCAGCCCAGTGTTGTGGTCCAGTGTGTGTGTGTGTGAGAGAGAGACAGAGAGAGAGAGAGAGAGAGAGAGAGAGAGAGAGAGAGAGGGGGGGGGGGGGAGAGAGACTCAAGGAGCAACTCATCACTTCCTCTAAAACACACACCTGGTCCCTGCTTCCAGCCAGTTTCACACACCTGCACAGGAAGGATCACTCATACACACACACACTCACAACACACTCACACACAAAATAGGTTGGATCAAACAGTTCATATCCTCCATCATGTATTTGACAGACAGCTAGATGTCAATACCCAAACAGGAATCTGTGTGTTTTTGGTTGGCCAACAACAAACATGAACATGGGCGTTCAATCAACTATCTGATGTGATGTATACTTGCTTTTCCATTGGGAATGCTCCTCTTGTTCACACTAGTGAGTGAGTCAGTGAGTGTGTGTGTGTATATGAGAGAGAGAGTGAGAGAGCTGGAGACAGAGAGAGTGAGGGAGAGAGAGACAGAGAGTGAGGGAGAGAGAGAGTGAGGGAGAGAGTGAGGGAGAGAGTCAAATCAAATCAAATCAAATTTATTTGTATAGCCCTTTTTACACGCAAGCATGTCACAGAGGGCTTCACATATGCCCATAGAACTGCCCCTCAACCAACCTAAACCCTCAAGGAAGACAAGGAAAAACTCCCAAAAAATTCTCAACAGGAGAAAAAATGGAAGAAACCTTGGGAGGAGCAATTCAGAGAGGGATCCCCTCCTCCAGAGACGGTTGGTGAGAGAGAGGAGCAGAACACAGGCTAAACATAGTCATACAGTGTCGATGGGTTTTGAAACACCAAAATCCATTGTTCAACTTTATAGATGTAGGCAGGGTTCTAAATTAACTTTTTTGATCACCAGCCAATTTGGCTGGTAACTTTCTAAAGTTACCAGCCAATCAGAATTTCCACTAGCCAAATTCTTTCAGGTGAAAATAAGAACAATTATGAGTTTCACTGAATGCATTTGATCATTTTATTAACATTGTTGGCATGAAAAACACAGAAAATGAAGTAAAATGAAGCACAGAAGTATGATGCAAGGGTATGTGAAATCACCAACACGTGACTAAGTAAGGACACGATTTATTGTAAATGGATAAAACGTCCATTCGCGTCATGAGATTGACTCCTGCCCATGCATTTACAGTAACGTTTTGTCCTAAGCAGGCATTAATTAAACTGACCTAATATACTCTTTATTAAGAACAGTGTATTTACATTACACTAGACTGTGTCAGTAAGCAACACCATTTTTCTTATGCGTAGACTACATGCGGCAATCCTTACAAAACATTTTCATTGTCAAACACAAGCCATTCCCGACCCGTCAGCCATTTGGCATTACATTTTATTTTCTTCGTTTCTCTAGTGCTATCAATATCCTCGTTCCTCTTCTCGTCCCCAGAAGTTTGTCCTAACCACCGCCGCATTAAGTTAACTTTTTACTTTACTTTACTACTCTAGCTAGCTCTTATTACCTCCTATGATCCGCTATGCTTCGTTTTACTTCTTCCTTGTATTTTCTGGTGGAAGCTCCGTTCGTTTCCACGGTTTCTCGCGCCGGTTTCACTTCAACTGCGCGCAGCCAATGGGCGTATAAAATGTTATCACGTAGCATTACGGCACAGTGTTCATGGGAAACTTAGGAAGTACTGCCAGGGGGATAAATGACCAAGAACCATGCCGAGAACAGAGCCTCATGTATCACCGGCCAAACTGGCCAGTGAATTTTTATTAACACCCGCCAAAATGAATTTTAACCCGCATTTGGCAGGTTAAAATGTTAATTTAGAACCCTGGATGTAGGACAGGACCGGGAGACTCGCGACCAGGTCCAGCGTTGGCTGACCGACGACCAGGCAGGTGCTGACAACTCAAACCCCCCACACCACAAGGGATGTGTGTGTGTGTGTGTGTGTGTGTGGGGGGGGGGGACAGAGAGAGGAGAGCAGGGATTAGAGAATGCCAGGAGCAGCTAACAGTTACAGTCATAATAGAATGAGATCCCCACCGGTCAAGTGTGGACTGGTGCAGCAATTTAACAGAGCAAAAAAGGGGAATTTGATGCAACCCCACACACCAAGACAGCGACAGCCCCCCTCTTTGGAACATGAAATCTGTTCCAGGGGAAGAGAACTCTAAAATAAGTTATACTTATAGAATAAGGATGGAAACAACCCGTCCCCCGTTGCCTCCAACTAGTAACATACTTACCTTTAACAGTCGTAGAATTGACTAAACAATAACGTTTTTAACCTAATTTTAAATGTCGAAATAGTATCAGATTCCTTAATTGAGACGGGTAATTTGTTCCAGAGAAGAGGTGCTCTATATGAGAACGCCCTACCTCCAGCTGTTTCTTCTTAATTTTGGGAACCACCAGATAGCCGGCATCTTGAGATCTAAGTGTCCTTGCGGGGCAATAGGGTGCAAGGAGACCGGAGAGGTACAGTGGTGCCAATCCATGCAGAGATTTGTAGGTTAGTAGTAGAACTTTGAAGTCAGCTCTGGCTTGGATAGGGAGCCAGTGTAGAGAGATAAGAGTAGATGTTATGTGATCAAACTTTCTTGATCTGGTCAATAGTCTAGCAGCAGCATTTTGCACCCGCTGTAAATTTTTTAGGTGGGTAATTGGGAGGCCAGAGAACAACACATTGCAATAGTCCAATCGGGACGTAACAAATGCATGTATTAGTTTTTCGGCATCATCCTTTGAGAGAAATTTTCGTATTTTGGCAATATTACGTAGATGGAAAAATGCAGTTCTGGTAATTTGCTTAATATGGTACTCAAACGAAAGGTCTGGGTCCATTGTGACTCCTAAATTTAGGAGTCACAATGGTCACAAAGTCACAAATCTCTCTTAAGAGAAGAGAGAGAGAGAGAGAGAGAGAGAGGGAGAGAGAGAGAGGGAGAGAGAGAGAGAGAGAGAGAGAGAGAGAGAGGGATGGTGTCATTCTCACACAGACACCCTGTCAGCCTGATGTGTGTGTGGGATGGAGGTGATGACTTCACCCTCTGGCTGCTCTCACCCACACTACATCTTCTCTCATTTCAATGAGCTGAACTCCTTTACAGGAAGGAAAGAAGATAGAGGGAGAGACAGAGAGACAAAGAATGTACAGCTAGAATTTGTGAAGTATACAAACTCTCATATAAGTAATCGCAAGTAGTAGAGAAGACAGTAATGGTAGACAGTGAGAAATTCAAAGAGGTGTGTGTGTTTGCATGTGTGTGCATGTGTGTGTGTGCGTGTGTGTGTGTGTATGCGTGTGTGTTTGGTGTGTGTGTGATTGGAGTGTGTGTGGTGAGTGTGTGTGTGTGGTGTGTGTGTGGTGTGTGTGTGGTGTGTGAGTGTGTGTGTGTGTGTGTGTGTGTGTGTGTGTGGTGTGTGTGTGGTGTGTGAGTGTGTGTGTGAGCCCTGTGAGGTATGGTATTATGTTTAGTCTTGTTCCTCTGATGAGCGAATCGTTGTTTTCACATCCGCTAGTGCTGAGAGACAGTTCAGCTTGCAGTGCCATCTTCCTTCAAAGTATTTATCCAAAACACATGAGGTCCACCGTGTTATGGTTGAAGGTTGCTGTTAGAACTGTCTGACACACTCTTAGGGGAGTGTGAAATAGTTCTGTCTATTTGAAAGAGATCTCATGTCAGGTTCAGAATACAGTATTTCCTGTACTTGATCTGCAGTTTACTGTAATGGACTTCAGTGATGGAGGTCGATGTGACTTGTACACAGCACTGGCTAGCCTACTGACAGGATGTAACACTGTAGCTGGTTATAGCATCAAAACATTGAATAAGATGGATGCTTTTAAATTGATGTATTTTATAATTACAGGTCATCATGATAAAAGGACTTTTGAATTAACTTTGCAGTTGGCCTTATGTTTGAATTATTCTTGAATTCTTACTTTAAACATACATGAATACATCTGTTATTTTATTATTACAATAATATACATATTGTAGGGATATAATCCCTTTCCAGTCTGTTTTCTTTTTCCATTATGATCTGAATGTGCTCTGGTTGCATTACAGCTCAAAGATTCAAAGTTGTAGCAGTTATTTTGGTACGAAAGTATTTGGCAGTACAGGAGTTTCATGAGTCCTTGTAATAGCAGTGGTAGTATTTCAGTGACTCTGCATGGTTAGGGATCCTTCCCTCCAAGGGGGGGGGGAGGGGGGGGGGGGGGGCTGCCTGAGGATATCGGTGTTGTTTTGAGGGGCAAAGCTCTCCAGCCCATACCAGCCCTCGTGGCGATGATTGATGTTTGGGTTCTTTTTAAGGCTGTCATCTGTGTTTAGAGCGTGCGAGAAGGTGTGTGCGTGAAAACAAACATGCACATCTTTCGTGTGTGTTTGATGTGAGTGCGCAAGTGCACACTTGCATGGGTGTGCATAAGTGTTTGAACACTTATGCGTGTGTATGAGTGTGTGCGTGTGTGTATGAGTGTGTGCGTGTGTGTATGAGTGTGTGCGTGTGTGTATGAGTGTATAGAAGGCAGACGCTACTGCAACTCGATCCTTCTGCTGTACTGTCTACAGATCAATCTCCAGTTTAAACCCCAGGACCACAGGTCCAGACAAGCCCTTAGCGACCCTAGAAATCCTATTTGGTTTGACGTGAAGGCTTTTTACTTATCTTTACCCATACTCAAACACAGTAGGCCGGTGCAAAAAATTGTGTCCAGACTTGAAAACTGGATTTAGCACAATCAAAATGATCACAAATACATCTTCATGTCGCTATCAATATACAAATACATATTAAATATGACATAAAATATTATAGTAAATAATACTGGAAATACAAACGCATATGTATTTATTTGGAAGTTAATGAAACTGCTTAGAAGGGCAGGGAGAAAGACCAAGCTTCCTGTAGAAGAAGGATATACCGATGGGAGTAAAAAGGAGGACTAGTTAATCTGGAATGGGAAATGGAGGATTATGTGTAGGAAACAGCAAACAGTCATTGCGTGATGCATGTCTTTGATGCCTCAAACCTTGCTATTAAACCTTGCAACTAACCTTCAGTTGGTAATTTCAGTTGGATTCAAAAGAAGACATGTAAAAGCAAGT
Source organism: Osmerus mordax (assembly GCF_038355195.1). NCBI lineage: Eukaryota > Metazoa > Chordata > Actinopteri > Osmeriformes > Osmeridae > Osmerus > Osmerus mordax. Next base: position 2,166,386 of record NC_090050.1, on the reverse strand, counting down.
TATTTAAAAAAAAACATATTTCCTACTAAACAGAAATCCTTATATAGCCATACTATATATGGCTATAGTCTTTCTGTGTATATATACATATACAGTATATTATATGTATACAGTACATGTACAGTATATACACAGAGAAAGTGAGACCGATAGATAGATAAGAATTGACATTCTTAATGTTCCTCAATAAGTTTACAGGTGACATACAGGGGACTATGCAGAGAAACTGTTACCAAAATGAACAATATGTGTATACAGTATGTATGTTCATATTTTATGATAACATGGGTCAGGATTTCAGCCCCCTTACACAATACTGTTTATGGCTACAAAAACACATTTGATTTCCAAGAACAGACTTTCTAGTATGAACGTCAAACTCTGAGATGATCATTTTGTACCGACAGGGTACAACTTCCCAGTCAGACTTTTAGTAATCACCTCAAGCTTGTCTTCTGGGGGGCGGGGCATCAAGGGACAGGTAACTCCTGGGATCTCCTCCCACCTGTCCCACTCTTCTACACACCCTCACTACAGAACCTCCACCAGCACAAAGCCCCACACAGGGACCTGTCAGAGCTAATCACCCCAGGTGACGAGCATCCTGAGCTGGGCAAAGATCCACCGCCGCTCCCTGTGGACCGAGTGGAGCTCCATGTGAAGTCTCTCTTGTCTCACATGCGACAGGGTAAGAGGGAGAGAGTCTTAATATTTCTGATATTGGTTCTTGAATGCTTTTTGGAGGTGTTTAAGGCTTAGCAAATAACATTACAGTGGTTTTAGATGCTGCAGGCAGCTGTTTTGACTATTGCTGCTAAACTTCAGTCGTTTAATTCAGAGACACAGTATCAAATGTGCCTGGTAAAATAAAACCACACTCTTTTATCATTTTAAGTGGTTTTGGCAACCGTTTATCTTTCTTAAGGAAATCTGAGACTGTTTTAATGCAAGGGGAATTCCTCTCCTCTTTCTCTGAGCATAAGCCAGCTATGTCATCTTCATGAAGGAGTAAAATAAGAAAGGAAAAAAGAGGGATTAGAAGTTCTTAAAGATTATTGAGGGAAATAACAGTTCTGCCCGCAATTTTAACCCTTTGTGTAATAGGCAGATTTAATGTATATTTTCATGGCTTTTAATGATGCATGTGTATCAGCATTCACGGTGAGGTTCCCAAATAGCTATGAGATAATCAAACTGGGTACACATTGAAAGAAATTTAGAAATGTAACAAGTCTTTCTGTGTCGGTAGCAACTGGCGATGGTGGTGTCTACAGACAAACTCTCAAAACTCATTCATCTTGACTGAGAACTTCCGAGGACCATGATTCTTTCTTCTACTGCAAAGACTTTTACAAGTACAAGTTACAAGTACTTTTTTATTTCAAGTCCATCTGCTATCAAGATTTCTGTACAGGGATCTGTAAGGAACTCTGTAACTTTATCTTTTTCAGTATTCAGTCAGTAAGTGCCACTGACATCTTTCTCAACGGAGAGACTTGGTTAAGGCCTGACCAGAGAGAGACTATGAGTGCTGCCTTCTCCTTCCCCTTCGTGGACCAGCACCCCCCCTACCTGAACAGGAGCAGTGGGCTGACGTACAGCTTGTCACCTCCTGATGGCCACAAACAGCACCGTCCACTGGCTCCCCACCTCCACCACCGCTACCCAGGGACAGACACACTCACCCACAACATCCCCTTCCTTCTCTATCCCTCCAGCATGGACCCGGCCAGCCTCAGCCTCTACGAGGGCTCCTTAAGGGGCCCCGGTCCCGGCCTCCTCCCATACCTGCCCTCCTTCCCCCATGGGCACCTGGGGGTGTACGAGTGCCCCTTCGAGCCAGCGTTCATCCAAAAAAGGAACGAACGAGAGCGGCAGAGGGTGAAGTGCGTGAACCAGGGCTACGCCAAGTTGCGAGAGCACCTGCCGGGGGGCAACAGTGAGAAACGTCTGAGCAAAGTGGAGACCTTGAGGGCGGCCATTCGTTACATTCATTATCTACAAGGTCTGGTTGAGGGGAAAGGGCAGGTGGGTCATGGTGCCAGTAGTGTAAAGATGCAGGACTCCAGGCACAGTGACGGAGAGTCACCAGCCCACTCCCACTCAGGATCCTGCTCTGGGCTGGACTCTGGGGAGTCGGAGAGCTCCGGGAGTTAGAGCGGCAGTCTGGGAGTTGAAGCATTGAAACGGCTTGCGTGGATGGGCATTTGAATGCTGAAAAAAATGAAAAGAAGTATGCACTAACATCCACTGTATTGACTACATTGTAACTACCCAACATTAGAGTTGTGTTGTGAATGCATTTGAACATTAGAGTTGTGTTGTGAATGAATTTGAACATTAGAGTTGTGTTGTGAATTAATATGAATGAATACGTTGGGATATATTTGAGGATAAAGCTTAAACAAAACCAGAAATTATACACTCAATAATCATGTCCATACTATATAACTTTACATTTAAGGATGTTTATACATTGAACTTCCTCATATGATATTTTGACAAGTAGCTCATTGTTTTCAAGGAGAGAAAACCTGTAATTAAAATACGAGTACATCTTTCTCAGCATTTTTTTTACTGAAAAAATATACAATGGCATGGAAAGACACACACCAACAAAGTACGTTTATCAGTTTTATATGAAGGAACAACAAAGTTGTATGAAAAAAAAATAGGAAAATAATATATGAGGGAATGCTATAGGCTATATGATCATCTAATGGTCATATTATCACAAATTAAGAACTGCCTCAGATCATACTTACCCAGAAATTATGAAGGCCTGGCTGTCTTAGAAAATGTACACAGACACCTTTCAACTAAACGTATAGCTTATGAAAACCGCATTAATAAAAAAAAAGGGTTTAATGGACAACAAAATTTCAAACCGTTAATTTACTAATCTATTACTAATCCATCCAAATATATTAAATAACCATGTTATTGTTGCTCTTGGCTTTCAACCGCATCAATTGTTATCATAATTAAAAACTCAACTCAGAGCGTTTGACATTTTTCATGCCACCTAAAGTGCGTTTGCTTAGATTCCGCAAAAAAGTGCCACAAAGTAGACGTCAAAAGGGTGTGTCGGGAGGAAGAGCAACGCATTCGAGCCTAACATGCCTCTTATCAGAGACTGTCATTTATTTCTTAAACCACAATTCGAATAAAGGCCAACAGTCAGTCAACCAAGCACACTTAGGCTATATATATTTATAGAGCTATAGGCCTGTACCATGTAAATCGCAAGGCTTAAATTGCATGAATGTTCAGGTTGTTTGAAACACAGGTTCAGGTTCATTCACTCATGTCTACTACCTATATTACCTTGGCTCTGTACAGGACTTTTTGATATTACAAAATTCGTAAACAACCAGAGCAAATCTTTGGACGGATCACTGATAGGAAACTGTGATTGTTACTTAAATACCAACACACCACACTGTTGGCCTACATAGTCCTAGGGCTCTCAAGTATCAACCATTTCTCACGCTGAGAAATAAGGGATAACTTGTCCTGCTATATGCATGGACGAGGCGCAGGAATACTGAGATGATAGTTGTCTCGAGTTACACAGAGTCAATTCAGAGAAATTCACCAGCACCCCACCCCCCGGTCGGCAGGAATTTTTACCCAAACGTTAACAGATAGTATGGGAATCTACTATGTAGTCCCCCTCTGAGACAATACGTATTCAATCATTGCAGGCAACGTACCAAGTTGTATTAGAACGAAGAGGTGGTTGCATGAAAATGCCTTTCCGATCGGGTAGCTCTACGTCGGAGAATCCGAGAATGTCGGCCTCGTGAATTTAGGTTGTCTGTAATTAAAGGTCCCATCACATGCTGTTTTTGGATGCTTTTATATAGGCCATAGTGGTCCCCTAATACTGTATCTGAAGTCTCTTTCCCGAAATTCAGCCTTGGTGCAGAATTACAGCCACTGCGAGCAGTCCCACAATGAGCTTTCCTTTTGACTTGCCATTTCTGTGTCTGTAGCTTTAAATGCTATGAGGAGGAGAGAGGCGGGGCTAACTGCCATGCTTCAGTTGTTTGCAAGCCATGTTGTCTCTCGAGGAAAAAACTATATCGCGTTCGCAGGTCGTAGCTCATTTTCTCATTGGCAGGCCAAATTCTCTGGGGGGCAAGCAGAGAAAGGGGAGGTAACCTTTCCTTTTATGACGACATAAGAGGAACATATTCAAATCGGAGCGTTTGAGCTTTCATTTTCTCAAAGGTGGAGAAGAATACCCAGGGCTTGGTTTACACCTATTTCTAGCCACTGGGGGACCAAATGCAGGCTAGGGGAACTCATATGAATGATTAAAAACCTCCTAAAGTGTCATTTTCATGTCATGGGACCTTTAACTACTTTTAACTACATTTTTCCCCACACAACCCCGCATGTAGAAGTGTTGGAAGACGACTGACTGGTCTTAAGCATTAGCCACCTCACTTCCTCAATCATGCCATTATTCCACTCACACTGTGGAGTCACCAACTCCCAGATTAATTGCGTGAGCAAGATATAAAATTCTGGTAATTCTGCATGCGTTACACTAGTGTCTTAGCTGGTACCACAAGGCTTTTGCGGTTTCTTGCTCAAGCCCTGACTCCTAGCGTACATTAGAATATGTGAGAATGCCCATATTGGTTTTCATTGTTTGTATTTACTTGGCTTGTAATGAAATTGCATGTGTGAATTGGTAGCCAATTGGTTAGTTGGTAGCCTATCAAAAGGAATGCAGGGTATCTAAAACATTCTGAAAAAAACTCCTTAAGTGTTAAGATATCTTTGCTGGAAGCCTGTACAGGGTTAGACACGTGTCTTCAGGGGAGAGTGTATCTTCAGAGACCGACCTAACGGGAGTGACGAACGGCTTATCAGCCATTTGCGACAGGAAACTGACTGCTGATAGCAAAGAGCGGGTACCCGTCTGTTCATTTGGAATTATTCTGATTTATTAACATCTGCATGGAGGAAAGTACCAAATTGGCCGGTATTCACTTGTCATGAACATTTCATAATTAATGAATGAGGCACAATGTGATTAGCTACCTGAAATAGCAACTAGCCATTGTGAGGTGGTCTTCTCCTCTCGAATCTAGTATCAACACAAAACACAAGACATTAAAGGACCAAAAAGTGATACCCGTAAATAGGCTTTACATCTTGTGTGAGAGGCGACAACTGTTGATACACGTTTAGCCATAGTTCAGTCACAGACGCACACTTCAACCACCACACATTCCGTTACATGACAGTAATTCTACTCCCAGACATTTGCGAGGGGAACTTGGCGAGTGGCCAATGAAGTCACAGCATAATATACCATGTCTGTCACGGCCAATCAGAACTCACAAAGCTTGACCAGTGGCTGAGGACGGATCACTGTTTTTACAAAACTCATTCTAACTAAAAGACATTTTGCACTGTGCTGCACAAACAAAATCGTGTACAGTTGGCTACACACGATGACTACAGTTCAGTAGTCATGGTCACTCAAAACTCAAAATAGTTCACACTTGTTTGTAATGATGTTGATATGGTCCTTCAAAATAATGTCATCTGACTACATGAAATACAGCAAAGAGCTGTTGAACCCAATGAAAACGTTGAAGTAATTCAGTGTCAGACTTTTGACCATTGGCATTGCAAGTGTATAGAGTACCCTTTAAGCGCAACTCAGAAAGGGTCAAACATCTTTGATTTCAGTATGTGGAAGTATGTGTACACTCAGACACTTGCTTATAGTACAGTTCTATGCTGTTGCTGTAAACTGCACCATATTGTAGGGTATGTAAATATACAAGATTTATAGATTTATTTCTGTATCACTTACTACTTATTTATATCTTTCTACTAGAGAATGTTTGATTTTGTTTCCATGGAAAGGCCCCTTGAATACATGAGATGAATCATGGTTCAACATGTTGAGGACATGTAACGTAGACCAAGTCCTCTTGACCCAGACAAACACGTGATGCTGAGGCAGTATGAATCTCTCAATGACTGGTTTTGCAGTAGTAATATTATTTAGTGTATTGTAATGTGCATTTAGAGCTTTCTTTGTTCTTTGGGCTTACTGTATGCAAGTGCTGAATATACAGACATGCAATACTGTATGACTTGCAGTACTTACACCATACTTCACCATACTAAAGGCCTTTATATGCTACTCCGACTCTGTTTACGGATGGGCGGGCGGACAGATACGATAGACTCTTTTTAGTTTATGTTTCTCCGTAGGCTGTGGGTGCTGAAAACAATTCACCGCCAGAAGAGTACGTGGGGCAACGGTAATGATGTCGTTAGCGGACCAATCACAGCCAAGGGGGTATCCGTAACTATCCGAAATTAGGATGGATAGTTAGGAAATTCAGGAGGTGCACGTCGAGCTCTCCGGGGCTGTCCGAGGGCTCTCGGAGAGCTCGGAGAGGGCGTTCCACGTAGACGAAGGCGTTCCCATGTGTCCGTTTTTTGGAAAACGGAGTACCCTAAATCGGCCTTAAGTGATGATTACTATATATTTTTCTGAAAAATGCATTTACTATATAAAATAAAGCATTTTTTTGCAATTACATAACCTGGACACTGTGTTCTCAGTTTTTAATATAATGTTTAATGAATGCTCTTCAGTGTAGATGTATTGACTGGCTGTGTGTTTGATCTGAAAGCATTGGTAGATTTTGAGCACAGAATAAAAGGTTTTTGAGGCAATCATTTGATTTTGCCAGACGATTCATGGCTTGGTGAATGTACATTGAAGACTTGGTTTTGGGTTTTGAGAAAAATGGGTGGTTTTCCCAATTTTTGGGAAAAACTGTTACCACGATAGAATACCACTATACACACAAAGACAGATACGGGTTCACAGCATTCAGTGCAGGTCAGTATGTTTGCAGAGAAGTTAGCCTGGTGTGCTCATGAGGTAGAACAGTGTTATGTCTCTGACATTCCATACCAACTTTCAGCCCTGCTGCGTGTGACCCACGCCCCTGTCCCCTCATGTCACCCCCTCCCCTAGACAAATGACACTCATTGTCTATATTTATATTCTCTGTTCTGACCAACTGTTCAGCCAACCAATACTCACGATCATGGAGAGAGAGAGGGGGGGGGGAGAGAGAGAGGTAGGTCAGACTGGGGGGGAAAGGAGAGAAGAGTCAGAACAGTGTCAGTCACTCTAAGCAAGAGAGACACCAGGGAGCGACCGATGGAGAAAAGCAGAGAGAGGCAGAGGCCAGGACTAAAGGAGTAAACAGGACTAAAGGGGTAAACAGGATTAAAGGGGTAAACAGGACTAAAGCGGTAAACAGGACTAAAGGAATAAACTGGACTAAATGATAAAAGAAGAGACACATTTTGGGGAACAGGACTAAGAGAAGCTTTAGCCCGGAAGCTAGCCCGTTAGAACAGCCTTACCAAGCTCCAACCTCCTGTTTGAGCCGGAGAACCACCTAGGAGCCAAGATGGAGGGTGGCAGCGATCCGCCGATGACGTCTTACATTATGGACGAGGAAACTCTAAAGAGGAAGCAGAAGGAGAAGCTGAAGAAGCTGCTGGCCACGGGGGGCAACCCTCGGCCAGCCCGCTCGCTCTTCTTCCTCACCCTGAAGAACCCCTTCCGGAAGGCCTGCATCAACATCGTGGAGTGGAAGTATCCTGATGGGGTTAGGGGTTGTGGGATCATGACTGGATGTGTGGCTGGATCTAAGTTAATTCAGTTATGGAGTCAACAAGGTTTACTACATGATCGTTGGTTCCTCAACGTATTTTATAGTAACAAAATGTTACTATATAACTATAGTTATCCTGCACTTTGAATCAGACAATATTTAGAACACTTAGTAAAAGCACTAACTTTTAAGGCTTTACTGTCAAAGAGAACTACTTTAGTCCTTTTGCACATAGCCTTGCATAGATTTAGGCCTGCACCCTAAGCAAGGCTAACATGAATGAGTATATCCACAGTAATGGAATTCTTCAATGTGCACTAATCCATGAATGCCGTTGATGGACATAACATTTAAAATATGGGTTAAGTTGAGGCAGTGAGATGATATTTCCAGAGGACAGACAGCTGTCTCAGTGTGTCACAGGCTAAAAGCAGACATGCTAAGTCTAGAGAATGCAATGTCACAGCTCCCCTGCTGGTAGCATGTGGAACTTGCAATCTGAATTAAGTCTATGATAAAAAGTAGCTTCATCCCTAACAAGTCTATCCAACAATACTTGAGGCAGCACTGATTGTTTAAATGTGTCATATTATCCCCTAACAGTCGTTACAAGCTTAATATAGTAGTTTCAACTTGGCACAACAGCGTCATTGCCTTGTAACGGAACCATTGTTGGAGTCTGGTTCTACCTCAGTGTTCTAGATCCTGTTGGCTATATGTGGATGTCCTGCATGTAGCTGCAGATTGCTTCAACATGCAAATGACTCCAAAATAGACCGGAATTACTTTATTGGTGTGGCTGATATCTTTAGATTTCTGAGATGGCCTGTAGTGAGCTCTGCAGATTCTTGTAGTTTTATACAAAACAAGCAAACCCATTTTAGGTGGAGGCGTTGAAATAATAATGTCATGGTTGGCATATCTACCCTGGTGCAAATTCATAGCTTCTCTGGATGTTAACAATATAGCTGCTTGTTACTCCAAAAGTCCAAACATTGTCCTCAGGGAATAATATATATTTTTAAAGCGTTGGTAACTGAGCTTGATTAACACCTAGAAGTTTCTCTATGGGTGTCTCTATGGACCCATTGCCAGTGTATTTCCTGAGTTTTCCCTTCCAGACCGTTTGAGATCATCATCCTTCTGGCCATCTTTGCTAACTGTGTGGCCCTGGCCGTGTACCTGCCCATGCCTGAGGAGGACAGCAACAACACCAACAGCAACCTGGTAAGCGTGTGTTTGTCTGTGTGTGCATGTAGGGTGTATAAGTCAACCTATTTGAGTATATGAGTGTGGTCGTAGAGAGGACTAAGATGTGGATGGCCTTAGCTTAGTGGTGAAGCTTCTGACTGGAGATCACAGGTTCAAATCCTCCTGTACTCCGCTTGGGATGAAAGCATTTGCTAAATCAAATATATTCCCCTTCAGTCCCTCCCTTCCCTTTGATTGGTCAGGGCTCCAAGATCTTGTTTTCTGCAAGACAGGCGGCCAGAATGTAGAAGACACCGGTGTATGTTTCAGCTGGGCATGCTGGTCTGCTCGCTAGGCTGTATGTCAGTTTGACATCATCAGCAGTTATCCGATCCAGTCGTTCGTTGTTTTTGGCTGCCAGCCAACTGGCACTACTTGATGTTACAGTGTCTGGTTATTTAGGTGTTTGCATCTTTTTATACATAAAATATTGAGGGACAGTTCATTTTTAAATGCTTCAAAATGGGAGAAGATACTCTGGGGCTCTGCTTGCTGGAAAGCTAAATTAAGTTATTAGTTAGTGTACGTTTTACTGGCTCATCACACAACAACACTTCTTTGGGGTTCCACTACTACTAGGGACTATTTTTTCGACATGCACGATTGACCTAAAAGCACCTGCTAAATTAATCAAATGTGCTGTAATGTAGCTGTTTTGTGGTGTGTGTGGGTATTTGTGTGGGACAGACACTGATGCCAGCCCAGATGAACATAGCTTGGGGCCAGAGAACGGCTCGCTGGCTGTATTAGTAAATCCTGCATGCGTCATGACAGGGTGAGGACAGGAACAAACAGGGATACACATTTTGGCTCTGTGTCTCCCCCTCTACCCCTTCCCTCCCTGTCTCCCCCTGCCCTCTCTACCCCTTCCCTCCCCTTCCCCCTCCCCCTATAACCCCTCCGCCCTCATTGTCTGAGAAGCGCAACAGATAAAAGCAGTTGATGGACTGTGGTCATATGAGACACAGAGGCTGTAGCTGGACCACTGATTGCTGCCACAAGAACTTCAAACATGTCCACACTTACGTTTCGAGAGACACTGATCTAGGGAGAATTTCACTCAGCCAGAGGTTCAAAGAGGTGTCCATGTCCTGCTTCATAATTGACCTGTGCCATTTTGGGGTCTTGAAAGAAGGGCTGTGAGGACATGGTTTGGTGTAGCTTAGCATCCCCATGTGTCTGCCATACGCATACATAATAAGTGAACCTTATAAAAAAAAGGATAGCTACATTTGTCAGTATATTGAAGGACCACTGCAGAGTTGTCAAAGTGCTTGAATATTTTGTACAAAACAAGCAACCCCATCTTAGGTACTGATAGCATAATAGAGTCTTTTCTACATTGTTAGATTATGTGTTGTGCTGAATCTGAATTAAACTCGGAATTAAACGCAGGAAGTATATGGTACGTGCTCTACCCTGGAATCTGTGTTCAGTCCAGCCATGACAGCTGACCCATACAGTGATGTCAGATACACAAAGGCTCTGGTCACACCAGAACACTAGGCTGGGGCTTGTCCCCTTACACACACACACAAGTTTAGATTCATATTCCTGTGGGGATTCACAATTCAATCGCATTCATTTTTCTCTAACCTTATCTAACCTGAACCCTAAACCTAACCCTAGCATCTATCCCTAACCCCTAGAACGACCCCTAAATTCTAACCCCAACTCTGATTTAATTCTAACACTAATTCAACCTAACCATAAACCTCCTAAAAAAAACTGAAATAACACTTGAACTTCCGTGGGGCCAATAAAATGTCAATTATTTTCTTGTTGTTCTTGTGGGGACAAACAATCCCACTGACACACACAGACGCACAGACAGTGGCTGGCTCGTGGCGTCCCTGCGTGGTGTCCTTGGGTGATTGAAAGGGCCAGGTGTTGCTCACACGCACACTCATGCACACTCTTCCTTCATGTCTCATGGACGCTGAGTGTGTAAACTACTTAAATTTAGATCTTCCCTCGTCAGGGTACTAGTACACAGAACAGGCAGTGGGAGTGTGTGTGTGTGTGTGAATGCATGTTTGTGTCTTACATTTCTTCAAGTACATTCAGGCGGTCACTGTGCAGTGTGTCAGTGTGTGTGTGGACAAAGACAATTGTTTGTGGTGGGATGTTCTGCCTCTCTGTGTCAGAAGTATATAGATAAAGATACACACAGTGCTGTGCTATAAATGCCTCTGGTGAATGTTACCCTGTGTCCATGTTGGGCTGCTGTGCCAGCTCTTTATACAGCAGCACTGTATAAATATAGAGTATATGTATAATGATGCATAAACCTAATTGATTAGAGCTTTATTTACACACCAAAGCTGTTTGCACATGGACTTATCCCCATGCTGAATACTAAGACCTTATAAAGTAACAAGTCCTCAAATAGAACACAGCTTTAAGTTATATTTCAAGATCAAGTTTAAAGAGTAAGCTAACTGTTCTAGGGCCAAAATCTTGCACTGAACTAACTGAAAATGTCATTATGAGGGCCTGTAAAAGAATGCGCCTATATTGATTGGTTCTTGCCTAGTTTGTTTTATCGTTTCCATCCAAGTAGTCTTCAGTGTTTCCTTTGAGGGAAAGTCAAAATGTGTAGCTGAACCTGAGTGTATTTTAAAGGTAGTGTTATGGCTTGAATGAACACTGGGACAGCAGGGATGGTACCTGGGTACAGCAGGGAGGGTACCTGGGTACAGGGAGGGTACCTGGGTACAGGGAGGGTACCTGGGTACAGCAGGGAGGGTACCTGGGTACAGGGAGGGTACCTGGGTACAGCAGGGATGGTACCTGGGTACAGCAGGGATGGTACCTGGGTACAGCAGGGAGGGTACCTGGGTACAGCAGGGAGGGTACCTGGGTACAGGGAGGGTACCTGGGTACAGCAGGGAGGGTACCTGGGTACAGCAGGGAGGGTACCTGGGTACAGGGAGGGTACCTGGGTACAGCAGGGAGGGTACCTGGGTACAGCAGGGAGGGTACCTGGGTACAGGGAGGGTACCTGGGTACAGGGAGGGTACCTGGGTACAGGGAGGGTACCTGGGTACAGCAGGGAGGGTACCTGGGTACAGCAGGGAGGGTACCTGGGTACAGCAGGGATAGTACCTGGGTACAGCAGGGAGGGTATCTGGAACAGGGAGGGTACCTGGGTACAGCAGGGAGGGTACCTGGGTACAGCAGGGAGGGTACCTGGGTACAGGGAGGGTACCTGGGTACAGGGAGGGTACCTGGGTACAGCAGGGAGGGTACCTGGGTACAGCAGGGAGGGTACCTGGAACAGGGAGGGTACCTGGGTACAGCAGGGAGGGTACCTGGGTACAGCAGGGAGGGTACCTGGGTACAGCAGGAAGGGTACCTGGGTACAGGGAGGGTACCTGGGTACAGGGAGGGTACCTGGGTACAGCAGGGAGGGTACCTGGGTACAGCAGGGAGGGTACCTGGGTACAGCAGGGATAGTACCTGGGTACAGCAGGGAGGGTATCTGGAACAGGGAGGGTACCTGGGTACAGCAGGGAGGGTACCTGGGTACAGCAGGGAGGGTACCTGGGTACAGCAGGGAGGGTACCTGGAACAGGGAGGGTACCTGGGTACAGCAGGGATGGTACCTGGGTACAGCAGGGAGGGTACCTGGGTACAGGGAGGGTACCTGGGTACAGGGAGGGTACCTGGGTACAGGGAGGGTACCTGGGTACAGCAGGGAGGGTACCTGGGTACAGCAGGGAGGGTACCTGGGTACAGCAGGGATAGTACCTGGGTACAGCAGGGAGGGTATCTGGAACAGGGAGGGTACCTGGGTACAGCAGGGAGGGTACCTGGGTACAGCAGGGAGGGTACCTGGGTACAGCAGGGAGGGTACCTGGGTACAGCAGGAAGGGTACCTGGGTACAGGGAGGGTACCTGGGTACAGCAGGGAGGGTACCTGGGTACAGCAGGGAGGGTATCTGGAACAGGGAGGGTACCTGGGTACAGCAGGGAGGGTACCTGGGTACAGCAGGGAGGGTACCTGGGTACAGCAGGGAGGGTACCTGGAACAGGGAGGGTACCTGGGTACAGCAGGGATGGTACCTGGGTACAGCAGGGTGTCTCGGGTACCTGGGCCTCTGAAGGCCTGTTGGTGGTCAGCAAACCTCTTCTCTGAACTGAAATGGTAGAGGAGCCACATACCAGAGGTCACAGGTCACAGGGGTTCAGTTTTCACATCGTATAAAAACCTGATCTCAGTGGACTCATATATCTGCGTTTGTTCATCTTCCCGGAACTTTATACTTCATTGCTTTTATTGATCTTGAATATATCTGTATATCAGTTACTTCGCCTCATACATTGCATCAAAGTCTTTTTGCAGTCTGGTATCCACCATAAGAGTACATCAAGTTAAGATGTCAAAACAGTTTTGCTGAGAGCTTGGTTTGAACTGGGTGAGCCACCGCTGGAGCATCACCATGGTAACTAACCCCCTCTTTTCTTCCCCCTGTTGTGGTTGGTCTGCAGGAAAGCCTCGAGTACATCTTCCTCCTCATCTTCTCCATAGAGTGCTTTCTGAAGATCGTGTCTTATGGCTTCCTGTTTCACGCAGACGCATACTTACGAAATTGTTGGAACATATTAGACTTCGTATGTGTTTCTGTAGGGTAAGAAACACATTTATTACCAATTTACAATTGTAAACTATGAAACACTGAACTGTAGTGGTCAAGCAATCTACACAACTTTGCATAAACAGTAGTTCAAGTTTAGTTTTAGGTCTAGCTGTTGACAGTCTGTCCTTCTTCGCGGGGCAGGTTATTCACAGTGGCCCTGGACACCATCAACCACCTCAGTGGGGTGGAGGCCCAGGTGGGGGAGAAGGGCGGAGGCTTCGACATGAAGGCTCTCCGTGCGTTCAGGGTGCTGCGGCCCCTGCGTCTCGTCTCAGGAGTCCCGAGTAAGGAACCGGACCTCGGGGGTTGGGGGTGGATTTGGTTTCCGGGCAACTAAGTTTGTTCAAACTTGACTTTGATGCTTGTCTTTTTATTTTGGCTTGATTCTTTAGGACTCTATGATTAAATTTAGGTAAACCATATGGGACTGAACATTTAAGGAGAATCCAAATGGGGTTGTCTAGAACTGTAGATCAGCCTCTCTCAATCCTGGTCCTTGTGCCGCCTTACCCTGCATATTTTAGATATTTCCTTATTTAAACACACCTAATTCAAATGAATGGGTCGTTACCAGGCTTTTGCAGAGCAAGATAACGACCCATTCATTTGAACCAGGTGTGTTGGAGCAGGGAAACATCTAAAGCATGCTAGGCAGCGGATCCTGGGGACCAGTATTGAGAAAGGCTGATTGTTTTCCTGCTGTTCCCCTCCAGGCCTACAGGTGGTGATGAACTCCATCCTGAAGTCCCTGCTGCCTCTGTTCCACATCGCCCTGCTGGTCTTCTTCATGGTCACCATCTACTCCATCATGGGGCTGGAGCTCTTCAAGTGCAAGATGCACAAGACCTGTTACTACACAGGCACAAGTAGGGCTGCTGGACATCTACACACACTTTGAGTCAAATCAAACATACAGATCCTTAATAGCTCTCAAAGGCCACAAAAAATATTATTGATCTCTTCATGATTGATCAGGGAATGCTGTAAATATTTACTCACACAAGAATAGGTAGACACACATACTGTACCAACAACGCACACACACAGTCCCACACACTTCCCCTAACTCCCCTGTCTGTGCTCCAGACATCATTGCCACGGTGGAGAACGAGAAACCTTCTCCCTGCGCCCAGGCAGGGAACGGGCGTCGCTGCACCATCAACGGGACGGACTGTCGGGCGGGCTGGCCTGGGCCCAACAACGGCATCACACACTTTGACAACCTGGGCTTCTCCATGCTCACGGTCTACCAGTGCATCACCACGCAAGGCTGGACCGATGTCCTTTACTGGGTACTGGGTTTTTATACTACTATTACTGCATCACTGCACTTTACCATTTTTACTTTTCAGAGATCCCTTATGGATGACATTTACTTAGGTTTATTGTTTTTTTGTAACATGAAGACGGTCAATGCAACAATGCAATTTATTTCTCTCTGTCTGCCTCTGTCTCCTCCCACCTACTCTCCCTCTCTCCCTCCTCTCCCTCCTCTTTGCCCTCCTCCTCCGTTCCCTCCTCCTCTCTCTCCTCACTGCCCTCCCTCCTTTCACCTTCCCTCCCTCCGAACCTCATCCCTTGTTCCTCCTCTCCCTGCTCCCTCCCTCCTCTTCCCAGGTGAATGATGCTATAGGTATGGAGTGGCCGTGGATCTTCTTCACTACTCTCATCCTGGTCGGCTCCTTCTTTGTTCTCAACCTGGTTCTGGGCGTGCTCAGTGGGTAGGAGTCTTGTTCTCATGTCCTGTTTGTCAGTCTGTCCTTGGATCCTTCCTGAAGTTCAGCTTTTCTCTTTGTCCACTCCACTCCTCTACCACTTCTTATTCATCCTGCTGTCTTTATTATTATTACCCTATTCCTCTTTATCTTCCTCCCCTCGTTATCCTCCTAATCTCGATCTCTCTCTCCGTCTTCCTGTCTCTCTACTGCCTCCCTCCCCCAGTGAGTTCACAAAGGAGAGGGAGAAGGCCAAGTCCCGCGGAGAGTTCACAAAGCTGCGAGAGACCCAGCAGCTGGACGAGGACCTGAAGGGCTATATGGAGTGGATCACCCAGGCGGAGGTCATGGACAATGACCAGGAGGGACAAGGTGATGACCTCACTCTCCCAGGCGCAGCAGAGTAGAGCTGCTGAACATGGAGGGCACCTGTCTTATTCCTGCCCAATGTTTGTAACAACAGAATAGAATGCACTAGAATGCAACAGCTTGTGACTGTCGTCTGTTGTCCCTGTGGATCAGGTCTGTTACCTCTGGAGGATGGAGGATCAGAAACAGGAAGTCTACGGGACATGGACACCATGCAACGCATCCTGTATTACTAGTGAGTACAGTACAGCAAGACCACTAGTTAGTACACTATATCAAGACCACTAGTTAGTACACTATATCAAGACCACTAATTAGTACACTGCACCAAGACCACTAGTTAGTTACTAACTAGTGGTCTTGGTATGCAGGTATACAGTAGTGTACTGTACACTACTGTATACCTGCTCATACAGCTAGTGAGAACTGTACACTACACCTAAACTCCTTGTCAGTATTTTTTTCTCATCTGTTGCTCTCATCTCTTCATCTCATCTCTTCTTCTCATCTGTTCTTCCATCCAGTAAAAAAGCCCGGAAATTGAACCGTTTCTGCCGGCGTAAGTGTCTGACCTGGGTGAAGTCTGGTGTCTTCTACTGGTGGGTCATTCTACTGGTGTTCCTGAACACGCTGGCCATCGCTACGGAGCACCACCAGCAGTCTGACAGACTCACCAACTGGCAAGGTCAGCACTCGCAACACTCCCATGGCCGTATCCACCATTGAAGACACCGAGGTCCGGACCTCTGTATTTTTTTTCCGAGGTGTATATTAAAATTCATAAAATAATTGGCTGATAATAACTCTTTGGTGCCACACAGAAAACTGACCTTCTCAAGTGACTGCTTGATTGAGTTGACCAATGAAGTTGGCTGGGGGGCGGGCTTTACGCTCCACTGTGCTGCACTCATTGCCAAAGATTTTAAAAACTGTATTTTGTACTCAAATGAATGCAAAAAAAATACGCTCTGCATGCAAGAATTAATTGTGGAAGTCCATATCTAGGTGCAAATCAAATTTAGACTAGGTCTGGGAAGAGTAGGGACCAATTTTACTAGTCGTCTGCTTGTAGTTCATCGCCATGATTCATCCAGAACCAGTAGCTCCAGTGCACGGTCGCTCTTCGTTGGATACTATACAGTGGCTCTTAATTCCAACCCCCCTAGCAAACTTAGTTTTTGGACCTGAACACTCCCTGTCCTCAGGGTCTGCTGTCCTGTATGTTTTACATGTTTCCCGCTCCAACACTGACCACCATTCTAACGAACGGGGTCATCCAACCTGGTAATAACCATTCATTTCAAAAAGGTGTGTTGTAAGAGAGAAATAGCTCAAACATGCAGGACAGGGGGTCCATGAGGACTAGGGTTGATAACCACTGGCATAGACACTGTCTAAGTAGAATATTGGTAAAAAAAAGAAAAAGGAACGCATATAAAATTGTATACCATTTGAAAACATTACTGGACCACAACAAACAGCTTAACTGACCCCCCCCCCCCCCCACCCCCCCACCCTTCCATAATCACCAGACGTCGCCAACAAGGTCCTGCTGTCTATGTTTGCCATCGAGATGGTGATGAAGATGTACGCGCTGGGGCTGCCCTCTTACTTCATGTCCCTGTTCAACCGCTTCGACTGCTTCGTGGTCACCACCGGCGTGCTGGAGATCATCCTGGTGCACATGGACATCATGTCCGTCATGGGGATCTCCGTGCTGCGATGCATCCGCCTTCTGCGCCTGCTCAAGGTCACCAAGTAAGACTCGCTCAGGTAGAGAGGGAGAGATGTGCTCAGGTAGAGAGTACGTTAGAGATATGCTCAGGTAGAGAGTACGTTACAAATATGCTCAGGTAGAGAGTACGTTAGAGATATGCTCAGGTAGAGAGTACGTTAGAGATATGCTCAGGTAGAGAGTACGTTAGAGATATGCTCAGGTAGAGAGTACGTTAGAGATATGCTCAGGTAGAGAGTACGTTAGAGATATGCTCAGGTAGAGAGTAATCACTAATCCCTGGCGTTTGTGTTTGTGTGTGTTTGTGTGTGTCAGGTACTGGACGTCCCTCAGTAACCTGGTGGCCTCCCTCCTCAACTCGGTGCGCTCCATCGCTTGCCTCCTGCTTCTCCTCTTCCTCTTCATCGTCATTTTCTCCCTGCTTGGCATGCAGGTGTTCGGGGGCAAGTTTAACTTCCCCAACCGGCCCAAACCTCGAAGCACCTTTGACAGCTTCCCTCAAGCCCTCATCAGTGTGTTCCAGGTCGGTCCACAGCAGAATCAACGTGAATTAAAAAGAGTTAACACTTCCATAACTGGTGACGGGTCGTAACATAAGAAATGGTATTGATGAAGTGAAATGATAAAGTGTAGCAATTCAGGAAGCAACACTGTCACCGGTAGAGACCTAACATGTCCAACATGTAGATGGGTTTCAAACACACTAGATCTGAATGTGGATGTATTGTTTGATGCTCCTCTTTGGTTCCTCCAAAACACACCCTGACACACGTTCACTCAAACCAACTCAAGTAATATGAGGTGGTATTTGATTTTTTTTTTGCTCTTTGTTTTGCCAGATCCTAACAGGTGAGGACTGGAATACCGTCATGTATGACGGCATCATGGCATATGGAGGTCCCATCATGCCTGGGATTCTGGTTAGCATCTACTTCATCATCCTCTTCGTCTGTGGAAACTGTATCCTTACAAGGGAATCCCTGAACCTGTGCGTACATGGTCCTGATGCCTGAGGATTTTCATCTTTAAAATAAGAATGTTTGTACCCACACCGTTTCTGACCTTGTGTATTTGTGTGGGAGAGGTGAAGGTGTGTAGGGTTAGAGTTGTAGGGTTTATTTGTCCTCGGAAGGAAACTTTGACCTCTCTCAGACATCCTGCTGAACGTCTTCCTGGCCATCGCCGTGGACAACCTGGCGGAGGCCGAGAGTCTGACATCGGCTCAGAAGGACAAGGCGGAGGAGAAGAAACGCAAGAAGCTGCTCAGGTGAGGGAAGACTAATAATAAAGGTCCCAGGTCAAGCTTGGGAGCTGTATGTCTGCAGGAGAGACCTGGGTATGCTATTACCAGCTGCTCTCTCTCCCTGTCATCAGGGCCAACATGCCCGACAAGGCAGCTGAGGAGAAAGCTCTCCTGGCCAAGAAGCTGGCAGAACAGAGAGCCAAGATTGACGGCATCCCCACTACAGCTAAGGTATAACTGGAAATAGATACAGCTCACACAGCCAACTGGAAATAGGAATAGCTCACACAGCCAACTTTATATAGGTATAACTCACACAGATAACTGGATATAGGTATAACTCACATGACCAACTCGACTTTTTGGGAAGTTTCAGCATTTTTGTTGTTGTTGTTGCAAACCCCTTCTATACATACATATAGAACATCTATAAACAATTTTTTTGTTTGTTCTCCCCTACAGCTTAGAGTGGACGAGTTTGAGTCCAACGTCAACGAGATAAAGGACCCTTTCCCACCAGCAGATTTCCCAGGTGAATAGATTCTCTCTCATCTCTCACCTGGACTAGAAACATCTGTGTTGAGGAGCATGGGATGATGACATCAGATATCTCTTCAAAGATATCTGATGTCATCAGTTTTTCCATGTCAGAGGCCTTTACAGATTACTTCTCTGTTTACAACCGAACATCTCTGTTGCCCAGGTGACGATGAGGAGGAGGACCCTGACATCCCTGAGAGCCCGAGGCCTCGGCCAATGGCAGACTTGCAGCTGAAGGAGGAGGCGGTGCCTATGCCAGAGGCCAGCTCCTTCTTCATATTTGGTCCTCAGAACAAGTAACGATGAAGAGGATAATGAGGATTATGATGAAGATGATGAGGATGATGATAAGGATGATGAGGATGATGAGGATGATGATAAGGATGATGAGGATGAAGAGGATGTTGATAATGTTGATTATGAGGATGATGATGATGAAGGTGATGAGGCTGATGATGATGACCGTTGACCACGTTATGGTGTAGATTCATTATGATTTTAAATGAGTCACTCAACAATATACCTTTCTCATTTGTTTAATGGTAATAACATCTTTCTGACAGGGTCTAATTGGTAAAAGTTTCCAACGACAAATGTTTTTGTCGTTTGTTCCCCCTCCCAGGATCCGTAAGCTGTGCCACCGCATCATCAACGCCACCACCTTCACCAACATCATCCTCCTCTTCATCCTCTTGTCCAGCATCTCTCTTGCTGCTGAGGACCCTATCGACCCTGTGTCCTTCAGGAACAAGGTGCCCAGATATCTGCCTGTGTCAGTTAACCTTTCAGGAACTGTCCATGTACTATATTATTCTTTATTTTCTTTTATTTGAAAGAGTCACTAGCTGTTTTATTTTATATTTTACGACATGAAATGAAACATGTAAGAAAGGACAAGCTACTGTCAAGATTAAAACCCTTCTTTGTATATTCAAGTGTTCTGATCTCTACAGTATGAGACATTGTGTTGGACTGCTCATATGGAAGTCTAACGCCTTTTTCCTGTTTCGTTGAAGGTGCTGGCATATGCAGACATCGTCTTCACTTCCGTGTTCACGGCTGAAATTGTGCTCAAGGTAATTGGGATCAATCGGTTTGTCAATGCATTGTTGTGTTTCTTTTGTATTGAGGGAGGCTGTTGTTTAGTAGAAGTAATGATTCAGTTGAGTCATTTAAAGCTGACAGAAACAACAGTACTGACACCTACTGGTGTGATGAATTCAATCACTGCAGTGATCACTTATGATGGAACACTCATTTTGAGTGTTCCATCATAAGTCTAGTAAACGTGAGTCAAAAATATATTATATAATATATAAAATACAGTATGTAATGGTTTTGTCTGGGTATATGTTTGGCAGTATAGAAAGTATAAAATGTCTGGTCTATTCAATCGTATAAACTTGGCTATAGTTTTACATCTGTATTTACCACATTGATGTCCACCCAACCAGATGACTGTGTATGGAGCTATCTTACACACTGGCTCCTTCTGCCGGAACTCCTTTAACATCCTGGACCTGGTGGTTGTCAGCGTATCCCTCCTCTCCATGGGCATGGAGTAAGTAGTCCCTGGGACATGGGATTTGGCTAGAGGGTGTCACATAAAAACGGATTGTGCCCTCAGACATGTTGTCTCTCTCGAGGGGGGCGTTTAGTGATGGGTTGTGTGTTGTGTCCAGGTCCAGTGCCATCTCCGTGGTGAAGATCCTCAGGGTGTTGAGGGTGCTGAGGCCTCTCAGGGCCATCAACAGGGCCAAGGGTCTTAAGGTGAGCTGGTGTGAGCATCATCCATCCCATTTACCTGCTTTTTACCTTGTATATCTGCTTTTAGCCACCCTGTACATTTATTAATGGTTTTTGTTACTGTATATTTATACTGTAAATGGGATTATATGTTCCTTCTTCATACTTGATGTGTTTTGTAAGTCTGACATTGCCTTTGGTAAAGTGTGTGTGTCGTCTGCGTTGGTTTAGCACGTGGTCCAGTGTGTGTTTGTGGCCATCAAGACCATTGGAAACATTGTGCTGGTCACCATGCTGCTGGACTTTATGTTCGCCTGCATCGGAGTCCAGCTCTTCAAGGTGACCTGCACTCTCAAACACAAGTCTCTCCTTACCACAAGAGAAACATGGCAACCAAGAACCCTAACTGAACCGTGGTGTTTGCGTGTTCTCTCTCCAGGGCACGTTCTACGCCTGCACAGACCCTGATAAGATGACTGAGGCAGAGTGCAAGTAGGAACACATGCGTATGATTTCATACAAGCTCATCTCCCATTGAATCCTCTGCCTCCTTCTTTATTTGCATCACTGTATATCCTCCTTCCCCCCCCGCCCTCCCTCCACCAGGGGGTTCTATATAAAGCACCAGGAGGGGGCTCTCCATGAGATGCAGGTCCATAAAAGAGAGTGGATCAACTCAGAGCTCAACTTTGACAACATCTTCAGCGGCATGCTGGCTCTGTTCACCGTCTCCACCTTCGAGGGCTGGCCCAAGTGAGATGGCATTTGATACCGACGCTCTTCTGGGCTCTAATATAACCCTCGCACATTCACAACATCCCTTTACCTGTGGAACTAGAACTGTTTCGTGAATGTGCTACTGTGTGTTTCTGTGTGTATAGGCTGCTGTACAGAGCCATTGATTCCAACATGGAGGACGTGGGCCCAGTGTTCAACAACCGCATCGCCATCTCCGTGTTCTTCATCATCTACCTCATCCTCATCGCTTTCTTCATGATGAACATCTTCGTGGGCTTCGTCATCGTCACCTTCCAGGAGCAGGGAGAGCAGGAGTACAAGGACTGTGAGCTGGACAAGAACCAGGTGTGTGTGTGTGGGGGGGGAGAGAGCAGGAGTACAAGGACTGTGAGCTGGACAAGAACCAGGTGTGTGTGTGGGGGGGGAGAGAGCAGGAGTACAAGGACTGTGAGCTGGATAAGAACCATGTGTGTGTTCGGAGTTGGTGTGTGTGTGGTCAGTCTGTGTGTGGGGTTAGTGTGTGTGTGTGGGGGAGTGTTTGTGGTGGGTTAGTATGTATGTGGGGTCAGTGTGTGTGGAGTCAATGTGTGTGTGTGTGGGGGGGGTAGTGTGTCTGGAGTCAGTGTGTGTGGAGTAAGTGT
Source organism: Osmerus mordax (assembly GCF_038355195.1). NCBI lineage: Eukaryota > Metazoa > Chordata > Actinopteri > Osmeriformes > Osmeridae > Osmerus > Osmerus mordax. Next base: position 2,144,086 of record NC_090050.1, on the reverse strand, counting down.
GTGGGGGGGGTTAGTGTGTGTGGAGTAAGTATGTGTGTGGGGGTGTTAGTGTGTGTGTGTGGGGTCAGTGTGTGGGGGGTTAGTGTGTGTGTGTGGGGTCAGTGTGTGGGGGGTTAGTGTGTGTGTGGGGGGTCAGTGTGTGTGTGTGTGTGGACATGCAGAGAATCTGAAGCCTGTTGTTGCGCCTTGAACCATCCCAGCGCCAGTGTGTCCAGTATGCCCTGAAAGCACGGCCCCTCCGCTGCTACATCCCCAAGAACCCGTACCAGTACCAGGTGTGGTACATCGTCACCTCCTGCTACTTCGAGTACCTCATGTTCCTGCTCATCATGCTCAACACCATGTGTCTGGGGATGCAGGTACGCTGCTAACAGTTGCAGGCGTTGAACACGTTAAGTGTTGAGAACAAAACTAAGTATTTGTCTGTTTTGGGCAAATTACACTTTAGGGATCACCCAAAATAGATAAATATTAAGTATAGATTGAGTGGCAATTCTCTCTGTACACTGTAGAGATTGACTGTAAATATATTACCATAGTAAAAATACATGTACTGAACTGTTGGTGAAATGCTCCAAACATTGGGTGTAGTGAAATTAATTTAATCTGTTTTTGAACATTTGCCTATTTTCCTTTTTCTGGTCTAGTATTTTTTTTTTCGTACATATGCTGAAAAGCGTGTTATAATAATAATAATAATAATAATAATAAGACTTTATTTATATAGCACATTTCATACAAGAATTGCAGTTCAAGGTGCTTTACATAAAATCTATAAAAACAATAATACAAGTAATAAAACCCTTCTGAGATAAAATTAGTCAAATGCTTTGGTAAAAAGAAAGGTGTTAGAATTGACATGGTGCTGTGGTTTGTTCTGCTGCCCTGTATTCTAGCACTGTAACCAGTCAGAGCATGTGACCCACCTGTCAGACATGTTGAACGTAATCTTCACGGTTCTCTTCACCGTGGAGATGCTCCTCAAGCTCATGGCTTTCAAAGCTAAGGTCAGTCACTCTGAAGATACGATCTTCCTCAAACAGGTCACAAGACTGACACTAATTTAATTATAAAACGTAAAATGAAGTAGTTATTACCTATATATACTGTATATATAGTCTTTTTTTCCTCATTTCACATACATACTGTATAATCACAATAATCTGTGTATTAAACTGTCCTTCCTTTGTTATAAAAACACAAACTCATAAACACACACTTTGACGATGAAAGTCTTCTCACCCACAGGGTTATTTTGGAGATCCGTGGAACGTGTTTGACTTCGTCATCGTCATCGGCAGTGTGGTTGATGTCATCTTGAGTGAGATAGATGTAAGTACCACGCACACAAACAACGTCCAATGGACACACACAAACACACATTGTTCACGATGACCAATAGTGAAACAATTATTTATGTTTTTAAATAGAGTGTTAGTAACGACACTTTTTGGAATACAGTTTACTCACTTTTAAATAATACATGATAAAATATATATATGCTTTGTATTTTACATTCCATGGCTTGTATTTACTGATGTAGAACACAAAATGACGTTGGCACATTTATCTGTTTGACATTGTATAACTTTGTATAACTTCTGATTGTTTTTCCTGGTCAGCGGTAAGAATTCCTCTTTACTGTTCGAGATAAATTAAACGACATGCTCACTCTACAGTACAGTATTAGTAGTACTAGCACTAGTACTGGTAGTACTCACAAAACACCTGGTATTGTCTGTTGACTGTGTGTCTATCCTGATGCTCCACCCACTCACTTACTCAGAGACATACTGTCCAGACCCCCCTACCAGTCTTCGACAGCAGCATTAGCTCTGAGGATGCGGTTAGTATTCCACCTCCTCACCCTCTGGATGCCCCTCACTCCCTCACCTCCACTGCCACCTGTTCCCCTGCTGCACACCTGCCCTGAGCCACACCTTCCGATCCTCTCCAGCTCCAGGCCCTCTTCCAATACCTGAACTAAAGCCTCCCTTCCTCTCCTTCTAAACAAGGTCATTGCAACAGCGTTTAGTTTGATGATCTGATGTTCAACTAACCGACATACAGAAACACCCCATCAGCTCATGAGGGAATAAAATACATATTATTTCCAAAAGACAAAGTATCAACCAAACGTTATTTGAAATTTGATGTTGATAAATCTTGGACTAAACAGAGTTGCTGCTCAGTGCCATTTTGACTCAGTTTGAGTACGTAGAAGATGAAGGGAGGAGGAAAGGCATCTGGTGTTTGAACAGGGCCGTGTGTCATGCCACCCTGAAGCTACATCTGCCATGCCTTGAACACCACAGTCTTGATACTCCTTACTTTCTGCCCTTTACAGCTGGTCCCAGACCTGCCGCGTCAGGTAGCTCCCATATGGAACTGGAGATTGGAGATGTAATTCTATATCAATGTAGTTGTTTGGGGCAGAAAATAACTTGTGGCACTTTGCTTCACCATCATGTGTCTCTCTGTCAATCATTTGTCGAGGAACTGTGAGTGATATCCTTCTGTGATTTTACTGTAATTTCTCCACGTAAATGGTAGATGGATGGTAGAAGTCAGTTCAAGGGATGGTCCACCCCAGGATAAAGGGAATCAGATGGTTTGATTTTGAACGTTGAAAGGTGTTGGATATCAAAACAATTTTCACTCAAAGTGAGTTTGAAAATGTTACCCGGAGTCCCACCGCCCATGGAAATATGTTCATAAAAACAGTCAAACCATTTATCAAATTGACCTACCGAATACAGGAAAGAAAAAACAAACTGTAATTATTAAAGTCATCCTTTACTGCTCAAATGTTTTTTTCCCTGCCATGCTCTATATTACTGTAGCAATTAACATCTACTGTACAGTATTTGTTTCAGGAAATTAAGTTATGTTCGTGACAATAACACAATATACTTCAAATTGCCATTGCAGTAAACCTTCAGAAGATCCTTCAATCCATGTTCCAAAGCACCCTTGGGGCAGTGTGTCTATCCTCTTGTGTTTGTTGTCCTGTCGTCTGGGTTCTACTGGTTTTCTCTCTTTTTCTCTTTTGGTTCTTACCTCTTTTTTCCTCACATTCTGCCCTCTCGACCCTCCACGTCCATCTCCATGGCTGGCTTCCCTCTCCTTGTTCTGCCTCCTGTGGCTGGTGTCTGTCCTCCTCTGATCTCCCTTGTCTTTCCTCTCTCAGGCAGCTTTGACCTCTTCTGGAGGGCTGTACTGTCTCCACGGCTGCGCTGTAATTATTCACATGCTTCAACTTTTTCAGTGTTGCTTTGACCTCACTTGAAGCTTGCCGAAACGTTGGTCAAATGAGTGTTGCACGAGATTTTCCTAACATTGCACAAGCTGTTCAATGGAACTTCTCAATAGCCATTACTAATCATTGTTTTGATGTCTATCACACCACCATCTGTTGATGTAACATTTAGCATTTTCTGTGCGCTAACTATTATTATTCATGCAAGGGTTAACACCATAACATGGTGATGATCTTTAAACACCTGGATCCTTTTGATGTTAAAGAATCCCGGTAAAGACTCCATACTTAGTGCAGTTTAGTAAGTGTCATTTTGATGGTGTGTTTTGCCTGCGTAACTGTGTAGGAGACTGCCAGTGGCCAACTCTGTTACCAAGACTGAGAACTAGGCTGGCCAGTGGCAAAACATGAAGTCATCTCTCTATAATATTGGTGCCTTTGCTCTTTCAGGAGGTGAACCCCATGCAGGCCATTGCGGTATGTGCAGTTATCCATGTTTCCATGTCTTCATATTGTACAAAGATTTCAGATTATTTACTGTGATACCTCAAGGAAATATGAGGGATGGAAGTCACAGAAATGTTTTGACAAAGATGGAGGTGCTTGTCAAAATGCTTGCGGAAAAAAATAGAATGATGAATTATCAGGTGATATCAGGTCACTTCCACCCATTAATCGTTTGCAGCAGATGTAAACAATACATTGGTGGAAGTATGAAAGATTGCTTGCTGTAAACAATCAAGTTTCCCAAATCAATTGACAATTTATCAAAAATGTTAAATTAATTTAAAAAATTCACAAGCCTTTTCATTACCTCCATTTTTGTCGCATCCACCCCTCACAAGGAAATGATCAAACTATAGCAATTGGTAATTTACATAAAATATACTCACTTCAATGTTTTTTTTCTGTAAAGGCATCTGAAAATATGAGTGTGTCGATCACATTCTTCCGACTTTTCCGCGTCATGCGTCTGGTGAAATTGCTGAATCGATCTGAGGGAATACGGAACCTCCTCTGGACCTTCATCAAGTCTTTTCAGGTCTATCATCTACGTCCTTGTTAGATGAAGGTTGTGATTGGCATCCAGGTGTCAATCTGAGTTTGTTAGAATAGATTTCTTACCGTGTGTCTGTCTGATGTTGTGATTGGTTGTTTTGCAGGCTCTACCCTATGTCGCCCTTCTCATCCTCATGCTGTTCTTCATCTATGCTGTTGTTGGGATGCAGGTTTGTTATCAAACACACACACAAACCTAGGATCAGTATATAAAAGATTTATTGATTACCCATGACCCTTTACCTATTTTGCAGAAGTAAATTACTCATACACCCGACATGGGACTAGCTTTAGCTAACTGAATACATTACAATGGAAGACTAACCAAATGTTGCCTCTGACTGAAATTACATCCACATAAATGGTTCTTGTCATGTATACATTAACTAGATTAAACCTGCAATAGGTATCATTATCAAATAAATTCTAATACATTTGAAACAGAGCCCCCAATTCTTGTCTGAATGTCCATTCTTTCCTCCAGCTCGAGTTTGACTATGTGATAATTCAGTTTTAAGATTGTATGACAATTTTGTGTGTTCTACAGAGCAAAAGTTAGCTACCATTAGCTTTTGGCTAATGGTAGCTAAGGGTACTGTTGCTATAGGTGACGAGTGATCGCTGGTCCCATGAAGTCCAAACTTCTATTTTGTGAAAGTGTAGTTGTCTACATGACACATTCAACCTGAAAATACACCTTCCTCTAACCACTTAGCCTTTGTCTTCTCATTGTAGATCTTTGGTAAAATAGCCTTGGTGGACGGAACGTACATCAACAGGAATAACAACTTTCAGACATTCCCTCAAGCTGTGCTGGTACTCTTTAGGTGGGTGTGCTGTTTCTGGGTGGTGTTTCACTAAATCACCTTTTTTTACACTTTTCAGAGAAACATTGAATGTTTTTGTTTTGAATGAGGACTAGGGTTTCCATTTCCTGTGCAGGTGTGCTACGGGGGAGGCGTGGCAGGAAGTGATGCTGGCCTGCTTGTACGGGAAGAAGTGTGACCCCAAGTCTGACTTCCTGCCCGGGGAGGAGTACACCTGTGGAGCTGGCTTCTCCATAGTCTACTTTATGAGCTTCTATATGCTATGTGCCTTCCTGGTAAACATCTACCCACACATGCAAATATATATCATCTATATATATAAGAACAAACCCACAATGTAAAAAAACCACTACACAAGTAAATAAATAGATAATCAGTTACATAATGTTTTCATTAAATTAATTAAATTTAAGAAAAGTTACATTTCCCACAATGCATCACAACATAAAGGTGAAGATAGTTAGATAGTAGATAGAGTAAAAACAATAGATATATAAGATAAGGTATATGGAAATGCATGTAATTTTACAGGCTCATTGTATCAGTTTGTATTTGTAATTTGCACAGGATTTTACCATTATTCAGAACAAACACATACAGATATTATTGATTTCTGTCCTCCACAGATCATCAACCTTTTTGTGGCTGTCATTATGGACAATTTTGACTACCTAACCCGTGATTGGTCAATCCTTGGCCCCCATCACCTGGACGAGTTTAAGAAGATCTGGGCCGAGTACGATCCTGAGGCCACGTACGTGTGTGTGTGTGTTTATTCACATAAACATGTAATTTAACAAAACAGAAACAGAAGAGCCATCTCTTTATGTTGAGTGTCTTACCTTCAGTTCAGATTGGTGCACGTCCAGTAGGTTGTTACTGTTCCAGACTTTTGGACAGATGATTGGAGAGATACCAGAAGTTGGTGAGGTGGTGACTTGAGCCAGTCTTAGTGGACAGAGGTGAAGAGGTGTTGATGCCTGGGGACAGACCCAGGAGGATGTCACTGGATGAGGACCAGAGGAGAGCAGAGGGTATCCAGGGGGATGTCACTGGATGAGGACCAAAGGAGAACAGAGGGCTGGAGGGTATCCAGGGGGATGTCACTGGATGAGGACCAGAGGAGAGCAGAGGGCTGGAGGGGATCCAGGAGGATGTCACTGGATGAGGACCAGAGGAGAGCAGAGGGCTGGAGGGTATCCAGGGGGATGTCACTGGATGAGGACCAGAGGAGAGCAGAGGGATGGAGGGTATCCAGGAGGATGTCACTGGATGAGGACCAGAGGAGAGCAGAGGGCTGGAGGGTATCCAGGAGGATGTCACTGGATGAGGACCAGAGGAGAGCAGAGGGCTGGAGGGTATCCAGGGGGATGTCACTGGATGAGGACCAGAGGAGAGCAGAGGGCTGGAGGGTATCCAGGAGGATGTCACTGGATGAGGACCAGAGGAGAGCAGAGGGCTGGAGGGTATCCAAGGGGATGTCACTGGATGAGGACCAGAGGAGAGCAGAGGGCTGGAGGGTATCCAGGGGGATGTCACTGGATGAGGACCAGAGGAGAGCAGAGGGCTGGAGGGGATCCAGGGGGCAGGGTGTGGGCTGTGAGGAGATGGTCCTCTTCAGAGTCCTCCAGTGTCCAGAAGGTAGCTGGTCACTGAGCTCACCTGGTGTCTGAAAAGGACCCTGCGGTCACCAGCAGTCAGAGATGAAGTGGAGGAGGGAGGCGGGAGGAGAGAGGAGAAGGTGGAGGGAGGAGAAGAGATGCTGGAGTTTATTTTGGAACAGAGTACAGGCTGATGTTGTTGTGGCCGGGAGAGGCTACACGGTCACAACTACAATCGATCATGACAGTGTGACAGTGTGACAGTGACAGTAATGAGTGTGACAGTGTGAAAGAGTGACAGTAATGAGTGTGACAGCGTGACAGTGACAGTAATGAGTTTGACAGTGTGACAGTAATGAGTGTGACAGTGTGAAAGTGTGACAGTAATGAGTGTGACAGTGACAGTAATGAGTGTGACAGTGTGAAAGTGTGACAGTAATGAGTGTGACAGTGACAGTAATGAGTGTGACAGTGTGAAAGTGTGACAGTAATGAGTGTGACAGTGACAGTAATGAGTGTGACAGTGTGACAGTGACAGTAAGGATAGGAATGTCAGTGTGATAGTGACAGTAACGACAGTAATGACAGTGTGACAGTGACAGTAACAGTAGTGACAGTAATGACAGTGTGACAATGTGACAGTAATGACAGTGTGACAGTGTGACAGAGTGACAGAGACAGTAGTGACAGTAATGATAGTGCGCATCCTGACATGCAGGGGGCGGATCAAGCATCTGGACGTGGTGACTCTGCTCCGTAGGATACCTCCTCCGCTGGGCTTCGGCAAGTTCTGCCCTCACAGAGTGGCCTGCAAGGTGACAACCACACCAACTATGTTAGCAGTGCTAGCATAGCAAAGGAAATTGTTTCTCATTTGTGTTTTGGGGCCAAATGCTAACTTTTAGTTTGTGTTTCTGTGTCTGTAGAGGCTTGTTTCTATGAACATGCCCCTCAACAGCGATGGTACCGTCACCTTCAACGCAACCCTGTTTTCTTTGGTCAGGACTGCACTGAAGATCAAGACTGAAGGTGTCTAGTGAATGCACGGTCTTGGTGTCTCATTTGCATGCGTGTGTGTATGACAAAGGGGAGAGGGCGTAAAGAAGAGAGTAATTTAGGATTTGAAAACTGATAACTGTGCTACTATTGGTCAGGTAATTTTGAACAAGCCAATGAGGAGCTGAGAGCCATCATCAAGAAGATCTGGAAGAGAACCAGTATGAAGCTGCTGGACCAGGTCATCCCACCAATAGGGGGTGAGGAGAACATATATGCACCACACAATCCGAATCTGGAACAGTCTGACTCCCCCCCCCCAAAAAATCCCCAAAGACATTTGGTGTTGTCTGATTGTGAAACTGTGGGCATTGATGTGACAGATGACGAGGTGACCGTGGGGAAGTTCTATGCCACGTTCCTTATTCAAGATTACTTCAGGAAGTTCAAAAAGAGACAAGAGGAGTACTATGGCTACCGGCCCAATAAGAAAAACACCACAGAAATCCAGGTGGGCTGTCCTCTCAACAACAAATATCACCCATACAGAGAAAGACCCAGAGTTGTGTAACCAATGAGTTCTCATGCACAAAGTATGAATACAAGTTTGATTTACACTTGCCTTCCACTTTGAGTCCTGACAGGGAACACACACTGGGTAAAACATAGACAGACGTACAAGACTGCAATACAAGATCAGTAAAAAAGTAATATGTAAATTATAATTTCGATTATTATAATAATTTTAATTATATATTTAGGGATAACAAAACAGTAATATGAAGATACAATGGATATTCGGGTGAATATGTTATTCAGAGATTATTGTTTAGAGCTACTATTAAGATTTTGAGGCCCCCCCCCCCCCCCCCCCCCCCAGGCCGGTCTGCGGAGCATAGAAGAGGAGGTGGCCCCGGAGCTACAGAGGGCCATCTCAGGAGACCTGATGAACGATGAGGAGATGGACAGAGCCATGGATGAGGCGGCAGAGGAAGGCATCTTCAGGGTGAGAGGAGAGGAGCAGGACGAGAGGAAAGGAAAAACAGAGCCCTAGAGACACAGAGAGAGCAACAAAACTGGATGGAAAGCCAGGGGGAAAATGTACTTGAGTGCATCAGGGAGATGGTGCAGAAGGCAGGACATGAAACACTGATAAGGAAATTGTCTCACATCTTCTCTGTCTCTTTCTATCCCTTCCTCTCTCGCTCACTCTCTCTCACGCTGTCTGTGTTGACCATTCAGAGGGCAGGCGGTCTATTTGGGAACCATGTCGACCCCTTCTCAGAGCACGGAAACCAGAATGCCCAGGTGACCAGCCAGCGCCCTCTGCAGTTTTCCGATGGAGAGCCGGTGCCCAACAACATCAACAACAACAACGCCAGGCAAAGGTACGGGGGTTTGCGTGTGCAGGTGTGTGTGCGCACCAGTATATTGTGTGCCAGCTCTTCCTGAATGCTCAAGCCGGTGGATGAGGATGTGAACGTCTCCTGTGCTCTGCAGCCTGCTCTACGAGGGAGAAGGTCCCGTCCAGGTGTATGTGATCTCAGGAGCCAGCAGGTGTTCCTCTCTGTCTGAGCTCCAGCTCCAGAGCAGCCCCTCGCAGCAGCCGGTGGGCCCTGGGGCCCCGCTGGCCCAGGGGCCGGGCCCACACAGTGCCGTAGACCAGGTGATCCAGGAGGTGAGAGCACAGGGGGAATCTATCATTTGGTGTGCTCATCTGTAGAGCCATCCAGGCACTGCCAGGGGTGTTTGTAGTTATAGACAAGCTAGGTGGACCCCCACCTGCCCTTCAAAAACACTTTTTTATTTAGTGAACATTTCGACACGTGATCCAGAATGGCCAGAAACGCCACTGACTAAATGCTACACTGTGACATATTTTGATCTTTGTTAAATAATACTTATATGACTTAACACAACAGCACGGTCAAAACATTTTAGTTGTGAGGAGTGTGCTGGTAGAGTCATGCGTCCTCCTCTGTGTTTTAGGCGCTGATACACAGAGGTCTGGCCGTCTTGGCTGACGACCCTAGCTTCCTGTCCCTCACAAAGCAGGAAATGGCCGAAGCCATGAACTTTGACCCAGAGGACATGGAGACCTCGGCCTCACAGCTTCTGAGTGGTCCCAGAGGAAAGGCCAAACGGAAGAGACGACCTATCCCTCCTCTCCCCACATCAGCACCGAGCCAGCTCAACCAACCAGCTACACCCAACAACCTAGTGTAGACTAATAGGCCACAGCTACTGACAGCTGCTGAATCTTTTACAAATTGGACAGTCCTGATTGGGTGTCCTGAGACATGGGAGGATGTCTGATTGGTTGAGCCGATGTTGAGACACCTATGTTACTGTACTACTGGATGTTTGTTGAATGATTTTATTAGAAAGAACTGCTTTATTACAGTGAACCTGCTTTATTACAGTGACTCATCGTCTAGAGAGGAATAGAGACAGTGGTAGAGAGAGAGAGGGAGAAAGTAAACAGAGAGATTACATTTTTTTATTAAAAACATTTTATTCACAGTACAGATAACTGTATAAATGATGTGTAATGTTCAAGTAAACATCTTATTGTTCCAGTTGAACATGATGTTGACTTTTGACCTGTTGATGTTTTGCTGGCATGACATGTTGGCCATGATTGACATCCTTGAAAACCATATTTTTGTATTGTGAGTAATGTCTAATTGGACAAGACCTTTGTCTTTAAGGACCCAGGTGCATTTTAGTAATAGTAAGCCAAAGTTACACAAATGACCCATGTCCATTATTGTGCCAGAGTGTCATGTTTGGATACTCTTAGGATTATGACATCATAGCAGATAACAGAAGCTAATGTTGACTTTAAGTCTCCCAGGATCAGTACTCTGGTTGTGGTTGATCGGAATAATTCTTTTTTACACAATCAGGGACAGCATGGTCAAGGCCTTTTTCCTCTAAAACTATTTTTATGCTTTTTCATTATTTTGCAGACCCAACCATCTCTGGTCTGTTTTTCTTGAAATGAAAATTTATTTAATTTGGGTTTTTGTTCAAGTTTAAGACCATTTATTGAATGTGCCATTCACAGCTTTGTTGTAGAGATCAAGCCACAAGGGCAACAGAATGTAGAAGTGCTGGTGAAGTGCACTTTTCAGAAACTAGATTGTCTTCTGAAAAGGTTGTGGTTGAGACACTGTTTCTTTGTTGGTAATGTAAATGTCAAGAAGAGGCTTGGAATTACAAATGTAGTACTTTATGAGAATTCTAATGTAAAGAAACCTTTTATAGATCCACCATAGGCATCATTGTCACTTGTCTGTGGCAACAATGCTATTTTTGTCGTAAAAATATTCAGTTGAAATATGATTGTTCTGTCAAATTAATTACATTTTAAAATTAATTATAAAACACCAGTAGCATGTAACGCTCAAAGGTGATAAATTGTATTAGTATGAATAAATGACCGAGTGTAATTGATTATGCACGCAAAATAATCTTTGTCACCATATTGAGATTATTTGCACTTGTCCAACAGATATGCAGATCACCCCCAAAATAAAGAGAGATACCAAGAAGGCCTGCTTCATGTTAGTGAATTTAGCAGGTCCAGGATGTAGCCTATTGTCCAGGTAACTGGTGTAGACGTTTCATAGTTTTCTCTCATGCGAGTCTCTCCATTTCTACGCCTAATTGGATTGACATTCACTGATCCAGTGTCACCGTATGTGATAGGTGCTAATCCCAGTTAGGCTACGCACTGAATGTTGCTTCAAGATTGCCAGTTTTTTACTTTCCTGACACAGCGACTCCCTCAACGGCACATTACCAACGAAACGCCACCATCATCCTGAGGCTCTGGTAAATCATTTTGATATTTATATTATTCTTTTACAATGTTGTGCACTGATTTGAGGAGACAAGACAGCCCCGAGGCACCTGAAACCTTAATCCATGTATTCATCAACTTTTATCAATGAAATGTACTATTATCTACATGTCCAGCATTCTGGTCTGGACAAATACAGTACATGTGTTAAAAAGAGCGTAATTGCAGTTTAAAGGTTTGGTTGTGCTGTGTTCAGGAGACGAGCCTGCGGAGCTCCTCTGGAGTGAGACTGAAGCTCACCACCCCGATTACAGCTTCCCTCACCTCCCACCCAAAACAAACTGGGTTGGTCATTACTTCACTACACAATCACTTGCTCTTGGGCAAAATATTAGTTTTAGACTAAATATTAACTTACAAAAATATACAAGAAACAACATGACAACAATTAGTCAACAAATGTGACACTTAACTGTACAGTCCATGTTGTTTACTACACCAACCACAGCCCAGAGTAGCTAACTATAGCTTCCCCCGGTGGTAGCTAGTCACCCAGTGGAGTTGTGGGGCTACCTGGTCAGGGAGAGCAGATGGTGAGATGAAGAACTCCCTGTGGTAATCCTCCTGCAGGGCTTATGGTGCCCTGGAGCAGACGAGACCAGTCTAATAAGCTCACTCAGGGAAATGAGCAGACTAGCTACTGGGCAGACAGTTCAGTCTCCTGGGGCGAAAAGTACGAAGGCGTGAAAACATGTGTACGGGTGTTTCTACAGAGTTTCAAATCTATGAAAAAACATGTGGCGGGAGAATCTGCAAACCTTCTGTGCACTTTAGAACCCGTGCATAGGCCTACGCCATGTTTTAAGATGTGATACGGCAACACAGAGTGACCAAAAGGCAAAGAGAAAGTGCATGCATAACAAATGACAGTTTTACTTGATCTACATGGGAGTAAATTGTATATGCTATCTACAAATTATGCCAATGATCTCGCTTTAGCCTATTTAGCCAGAAAGAAAACATGGGAATTTGGGCCACTAATGAGTTGTGCCAAATGTGATCTTTTTGTGACCTTTTTCACAGCATTTTTAGTTGCCTTAGCCATTTCTCATTAAGTCATTAATTGTTAATTGTTGCACAATAGGGTTAATTGAGAAGTTTATTTAGAAACCTGACAAAATATGGGCGTTTCAACAACCGTGTAAGGCAAATATGGTTACATTGACCTCACCCTGGATGAATTCAGACAGAGTTTGATTCATTTGGCCCCTGGTCAGCAGACACAAACTCTCCCAGCAGAGAAGTGCTTTTTACTGTGTAGCAGCGCAGGGCAGCTAACATGAACGCAGTGCTTGTGATGTTTTTTGATTGGCAACTCTGTACAACTCGAGACAACTATCATCTCGGAAGACATCTTCCCACAGTATGCCTGCACCTTCTCCATTAATTGTATAGCGGAACAAGTTATCCCTTTATTCTCAGCGTAAGAAATGGTTGAAATGCGTGAGTCTCACCAGGGTTGCCAGGTACAGAAACAATTTCCAGCTCAATGAGTGCTCAAAACCAGCCCAAAATGCCTGAAAACTAACCCAATACTTTTTTGGGTGTAAAACAGAGGAGTTAACACGCATATCCAATAAATGCTTCCATAGTTAAAATGTAAAAATGACTAGTGGATTATAATTTTCCTTGTTTTCTGCTATTTTCATGTATCAGTTCATTACAACAATTTAATTTAATCATGCCGCTTCTTATCACCACCGAAAGTGAGGAGACACATTACTAAAGGAAGTGTGTGTAGGTTATAAACTCTGAACTCTCCCCACACACTTTCCCCATCTGTGATGTTTCCCTCTCCCGGCCACCACGGGGCCTGTGCTGGGAGACTTGAGAGCCCTGTGAACATGATATGATAAGATGAGATAGAAAAGAGATGAAATAAATGTTATTGTCCATGAAATGTACATATAAATGTGCCTTTGGCATTCTGGCAACACAGCACGGGAGAACAATAAAGAACAACTAAAATACATAAATACATAAAATACATTCCCAGCAGCAATGCTCATGGGCGGGGGTGGGTGGGATGGGAAGGGGGTATTTTAGAATGGCTTGATCATGATCAGGGTATGTTTGCTGCCATTAAAGCTCCTCAGTTTCTTGAGGAGAGAGAACCGCTGCCTTGCCTTGTTATGTAGTCGGCATTGATCTGAAAGGTAAGTTTATTGTTAATGATAGTTTCCAAATGAGTGGAATTGCTCCCGATTCTTATATTGACTCACAGTTGCTTGTTTTCTTTGTTGTTTAGGCCTATGTCCGGGGAAGAGATATCCACTTTCACAGGGTTTCTTTAAAGTTATTCTTCTGGTCCCCATAGTGATCCGTGAGTGTGGTCCTTGAGCCGAGCTCCAGGATGGAGGGCAGGGGTGACCTGTCTCGCCCTGCCCCTCAACCCTCTGACCTGCCTCGCCCTGCCCCTCAACCCTCTGACCTGCCTCGCCTTGCCCCTCAGCCCTCTGACCTGCCTCGCCCTGCCCCTCAGCCCTCTGACCTGCCTCGCCCTGCCTCTCAGCCTGCCTCTGGGAGGGTCACCCTAGTGGTGGACGGAACACACTTCGTGGTGGACCCCACCCTCTTTACGGCGTACCCTGACACCATGCTGGGGAGGTAAGAGTCTGGTTCCTGTCAAACATCACCTGACACCAGGTAGAGAGGTGCACAGGCTCACAGTTACTTTGGCATATCCAAAAGTTATCAATAAGAATAATAAAAGAATAATAGAGAATAATAAAACTGAAGATGCCAGGCCTGCCTCCATCTATGTTGAAACCACTCAGCTTTCCCCTTCCAGCTGTGTTTAGTAGCTGTCCTGAATCATCCACACTGCGGATCTATGTTTGTAGCATTTTAATCCACTGTTCTCGCTCAACCGGTGTTGATGGCCTGCTGCACTTTAGATTTGTCATCTTATCTAGGGATCAGCAAATCGTTTTGATTGAATTGTCAAACAATTCAGTTTAGCCAGCTTAGCCCTGGTCCATTTGTGTTGCTCTGGGCTAACAGGATGAAAAGTTATAAGATGCTACAGCATGTAGCTCCATCACCTGCACAACCATTTCTCACCAACGCAGTTGAACTCTTTGAAGATGAGTCAAAGATTTTTTTTTAAGCAGATTTTCAGATGGATATTCCCTTACACTCGTATATTTATTCACTGATCAATTTCAGGATGTTTGGTCCAGCTTGGCATCACAACTTTACACGTCCCAAAGGAGAGTACGAGATTGTGGAGGGAATTGGGGCTAACATCTTCAGAGTTGTCCTGGTAAAGGATTTTCTGTCATCAAGGAGTTCATCAAAATGTTTAGCTCCTGAAAATCTTGATTCATTTTAATTACTAAGATTAAATGTAGATTTTTTTTCTATAATTTTATCAGTCAACCAATTGCTTGTCTCTAGTCACTTTCTTTTCCTCGATATGTCTCTTCCTCCCTCTACTGTTTATCCTCTGTACATCAGGACTACTACCGAGGGGGCACCCTGCAGTGTCCAGATGGGGTGTCGGTGTCGGAGCTGAGAGAGGCGTGTGATTACCTCTGCATCAACTTTGACTACAGCACCGTGAGGTGCAGAGACCTCAGTGAGTCCCATCCCTATGTTTCAGGGCCCATTCAACACTTCCACTAAGTTACAGTTCTTGTTCAGTTATACAAACTTCACAAGAACTGCAATTCATTGTAAATCAGTAAAACAATAAATAGGGCCTCCAGGAGCAGGATCTAGGATCTTAGGAGCATTAAGTATCATTTTTTTAAGGTTGCAGACCAAAATATACAGCACACTTCATTCAGAGGGAAGTTAATTATTCTCACCCACCCGTAGATGAGCTTGAACAGTGGTTCTCAACCCTGGTCCTCAGGGACTTGCTGTCCTGCATGTTTTAGATGTTTCCCTCTTCCAACACACATGAATCAAATGAATGGTCATGCTTCAGCTGAGCTAGATTACAACCCATTCATTTAAATCAGGTGTGTTGAAGGAGGGAAACATCTAGAGTATGCCAGGCAGAGTGGGTCCCTGAGGACCAGGGTTGAGAACCATTGTTCTAGAAGCTGCTGGTTCTAACCCTGAGTGTCCTCATGTGGGTTTCCAGGTGCGTTGTTGCACGAGCTGTCCAATGATGGGGCACGACGCCAGTTCGAGGACTTCCTGGAGGAGCTGGTTGTCCCGGTGATGGTGGCCAGTGCACAGGAAGGGGAGAGGGAGTGTCACATGGTGGTCCTGACGGACGACGACCTGGTGGACTGGGACCACGACCACCCCCCTCCCCTGGGAGAGGAGTGTTCTCAAAGTGAGGGAGAGGGAACACGACTCATGTTGTTGCAACAACCCTCCAATGGCAAATGCAAAGCCGAGAACCAACATTAGATCTCGATAGCTCTACTGCATGCGCTAAAAAAACATTTAGGAAAAATCGCATGAATTAAAGCAAAATGTCTGCACCTCAATCTTTGTCAAATCCCAAGTACTGGAAGAACAAAATGACTTGTGTGTCACTGTCCTGAAGTTTGGGTCTTTTGCCTGTCCTCCAGTTGTGTACAGCACCAAGCTGTACCGCTTCTTCAAGTACATTGAGAACCGTGACGTGGCCAAAGCCTTGCTGAAGGAGCGGGGCCTGAAGAACATCAGGATAGGGATCGAAGGTGAGCAGCCAAACCCAATCCTCAACCTCCCCTACCCTGCCTAACCTCTGCTTCCTCTAAAGAACATCAGGATAGGGATCGAAGGTGTACCCCACCTGTATGCAGTGTCCTGTAACCAGGGTACCCCACCTGTATGCAGTGTCCTGTAACCAGGGTACCCCACCTTTATGCTGTGTCCTGTAACCAGGGTACCCCACCTTTATGCTGTGTCCTGTAACCAGGGTACCCCACCTTTATGCTGTGTCCTGTAACCAGGGTACCCCACCTTTATGCTGTGTCCTGTAACCAGGGTACCCCACCTTTATGCTGTGTCCTGTAACCAGGGTACCCCACCTGTATGCAGTGTCCTGTAACCAGGGTACCCCACCTGTATGCAGTGTCCTGTAACCAGGGTACCCCACCTTTATGCTGTGTCCTGTAACCAGGGTACCCCACCTGTATGCAGTGTCCTGTAACCAGGGTACCCCACCTTTATGCTGTGTCCTGTAACCAGGGTACCCCACCTTTATGCTGTGTCCTGTAACCAGGGTACCTCACCTTTATGCTGTGTCCTGTAACCAGGGTACCCCACCTTTATGCTGTGTCCTGTAACCAGGGTACCTCACCTTTATGCTGTGTCCTGTAACCAGGGTACCCCACCTGTAAGGAGAAGGTGAAGAGGCGTCCGGGGGGGAAGTCTGAGGTCATCTACAACTACGTCCAGCGGCCCTTCATCCAGCTCTCCTGGGAGAAGGAGGAGGGCAAGAGCCGCCATGTTGACTTCCAGTGTGTCCGCAGCAAGAGTGTCCCCAACCTGATGGCCTCTGTGGGGGAGGGGCTGTCCCGACCTCCGGCCCCACCCACCCCACAGGTGGATGAACTGGATAGGCTCCTGAGCCCAGAGCCCCGCCCACAACCTCTGGTCCCTCCCCCTGACCACTGCTGAGGGGAATGACTTCTTTATTATTTTCATTTTTCTTCTTCTTCTTATTGTTACACTGAGAGTTGCATCAAACCTCTTGAAGGAATTAAAGACTTAGGCTTTCACACTGTAATTTAGATGACAGTCTCAATCCACTGAGCGCTGGATCCCACCAGCTCCCCCTTGTGTTCGCAACAGTGAGGTGAGGGGTCTACACAATAGGCTATCAGATATTTATTTGACCTCCCGTTCATTTACAACTCTGAGCTTTTATACAGAATGGCTGAGTAAATGTGTCTGTGCTTTGTATTTTGTATATGGGAGTAGTATTTTCAGCACTGAAAATGTTTTTCTTACAACTTAGATATAATATGTCCAGTTATCTGTAGGCATTTATACAAATTCTTATTTTTCCTTCTTAAATGAACAGCATATTATGTCAGCATAAATACAACAAATGTACCGCCTTTTCTTATTTGTGACATTTGTACCTTTTAGAAGAACACTATTCTAACCTCAGCATAGAATATAAAATATGTACACACAGAAGGCACTACAGCAACAGGGAGGCCCTAAAGGGGCCGTCTGTAACTTTTTGATTCTCTGTGGTCATAACATTCAACAAACAAAGGACAAAGGCAGAAAACGGACAGAAAGCTTCGTTTGGTCGCAGCCTTGGAAGACACAGCCCTCCTCCCCCAAACTCTTAACTTGAACCTTGAAAGCACTCAAGTGAATACAACAATGAAAAGAAATCAACAGGTGTTTCCATTTCAAAGGAATCCAACGTCATTCAGTCAATTATCACACAGAACTATTGGATAGTTTGCTGCAGATTGTCAATAGATGTAATAGCAATACAAAGATGGAATAATAAATACAATCTAAAATCAAGAAGCTCCATATTGATTGTCAACGGGGTAGACCCAACTCTATGTTCATAATGAAGGTTTGGCCACTCTTAGACAGTTAACTCATAATAAAGTTGACACACAAGAAAGATATTGAGCTGACCATCTTTGCTTAAAAACAACAAAAACAAAACAACTTGAATTGGAAAAAAAGCACTGTCAGACACAGGCAATATTCTTGGCTAAGTATATCATGATGAAGTAAGGACACTTTTTAGGTTCAGATAACATCCCAATGCGGGAAGTGTTTTCATATGGAAATATAGGTGACATATGCTTAGCATTGAATAACAAATCTTTAAATGTATTTAACATCTATAGTATTTCAATACACAGTGGTATACAGTTTCGAATAAAAATAGGTTGGAACTGACTCTTTAGAGCTTTCAAAAAATACACCTTTTTTCAGAAGCTCCATCGATACTGAATCAGGAGCCCAAAACTACGCATCCAGTTTTTCTAGAAAGGCCTTCTGAGCTTCATCTCCCACAGTTCTAGGGGTCTGTACTAGGATCTGTACTAGGGCAGAGCTGTGGGTATGTACTACGGTCTGTACTAGGATCTGTTCTAGGGAAGGGCTGTGGGTCTGTACTAGGGCAGAGCTGTAGTAGGTCTGTCCCAGGGTCTACTAGAGCAGAGCTATGGAACTGTTCTGGTGTCTGTACTAGGATCTGTACTAGGGGTCTGTACTAGGATCGGTACTAGGGTCTGTACTAGAGTCTGTATTAGGATCGGTACTAGGGTCTGTATTAGGATCTGTACTAGAGCAGAGCTGTGGGTCTGTACTAGGGTCTGTACTAGGATCTCTACTATGGTCTGTATTAGGATCGGTACTAGGGTCTGTACTAGAGCAGAGCTGTGGGTCTGTACTAGAGTCTGTACTAGGGAAGAGCTGTGTGTCTGTACTAGAGCACAGCTGTGGGTCTGTACTAGGACCTGTACTAGTGCAGAGCTGTGGGCCTGTACTAGGACCTGTACTGGTGCAGAGCTGTGGGTCTGTACTAGGACCTGTACTAGTGCAGAGCTGTGGGTCTGTACTAGGACCTGTACTGGTGCAGAGCTGTGGGTCTGTACTAGGACCTGTACTAGTGCAGAGCTGTGGGCCTGTACTAGGACCTGTACTAGTGCAGAGCTGTGGGTCTGTACTAGGACCTGTACTAGTGCAGAGCTGTGGGCCTGTACTAGGACCTGTACTAGTGCAGAGCTGTGGGACTGGGAATTCAGAGCTCATCTCTTGCCTCCTTTCATGTAGGAAGGAATGGCTCCTCTGGCTGTGAGGCCCTCAAAGCGCTTGTAGGTGTAGTTGATGAAGACCCAGTCCTTGTTCTTGTAGTCTACCTCCACATGGCTGCTGGCTGCTGCTGGCACTGGGGAACAGAGAAGACAGACCAACAGATTCAGGTCGGACTAGATTCTTGCAGTAAGAACAATACAGAAAATGTAATGTTAATCTGGGGTAAAACAACGTTATTATCTCTACTGCCTTGAATGTCATTACACTTGTTTTGCTTTAGAATGCTGCCAACAAGCATGTAAACAGTTATTTCTGCTGGACTGCCAGCAGTGTTCAGCAGCCTCCTCTGGATGGTTCTCGATACATCTTTGTTTTCTCACCGGAGGGTTGGAGAATGTCTGACTCTGGAAACTCGTCGAAGTTTGACGTGTCGTCGATGCTTTTAATCTCTATGGGGATCGCTGCAGGTCTCTCCCTGTTTGGACAACAACAAAGAAAAGGATGTTTCATCAATACCTTTGGTTTTTACAGATCTCCTATAGGGCAAGCAAAAAATAGTAATAACCCTCATATTTTGCTGTCCCTTGTGTAACCAAGTTGAATTGGTTAAACTCACTCCTCAGTATAACTACTAGGGGTGGGAATCTTTTGGTACCTCACGATTCGAATCGATTCTTGGGGTGACGATTCGATTAAAAATCGATTCACAATTTTTTTTGCCATTTTTAATCAAAATTGTATTTTATTCTGAGTTTGAATCCCAGTAAGGGGAAGATCTGAAGGAAGCAATACTGACGAGCAGAGCGACAACTGTTCCTGTTACACTTGCTAGTGTGCAAGAACGTTATCTCACAAAATGTTTTAGGTTCAAGTCATGACCTTTGACTGTAGGTCTTACCTGATGTGGTCATAATCCACTCCCTCGAAGAAGTGGTTCCTCTTGATCTCCTCCACTCCTGACGCACCTATCCGATGGTCACCCTCACAGCAGAACCTGGCAGGAGAAACACACAGTCTCTTGAGAAACACACAACCTCTTGTTGGACATCTGCTGAGAACACAGGAGAAATCTGAACCACAAACCTTCTACATGGAAACTACATATGGGAAGTTATGTTCATTAAATGCCATTAAGAGCAACTCACCACATATGCATTGAACATCCTCTACTTTAGAATATGTAACTAAATGAGTCTTTCTGACACTGTGGTTAGTTATAATACTGTATATTCAGACCTGAGGATGAGGTCTTTAGCTCTCTCTGAAATGGGCACCTCGGGTGGAAAGACAAGAGTCTCCTTCCAGTTCATCACCTTCTTATACGTCTCCTGGGGTGTCTCAGAACAAAAAGGAGGATAGCCTGAGGAGAGAACATTGTAAACACAGCCTCTAGCTTATATTGCTAATTTATGAATTTGTATGAAAAAAAGAAACAAATGCCCCAAACAACCTATGGCACAACATACGCACCAATCAGCATCTCATACATGATAACCCCCAGGCTCCACCAGTCACAGAGCTTGTTGTATCCTGTCTGCATGAATACTTCAGGTGCAATGTAGTCTGGTGTTCCCACTGTGGAGAAAGCCTGAGGAGAGAGGCCAGAGCGTCGTCCAAATGTTGGAGGAGAATAAGACTTTTTGTGTACTTTTTCTGAAAATAATATTAAGATGTGTTCAGTCCAGGGACATCTGGATATGAGGACATTTAAAAAAAAAAAGAATTAACGCTGAATCAAGAATTATAATTCTTAATTTACAGGTCATCATCAAGTTCCTAATGTAAATTAGGAAATAGGGGGTCAGATAGCTGAGCGGTTAGGGAATAGGGCTATTAATCAGAAGATTTGCGGTTCGATTCCAGGCCGTGACAAATGACGTTGAGTCTTGGGCCTTGGGCAAGGTGCCTTGGGCAAGTCATTTCACCCTACTTGCCTCGGGGGGAATATCCACTCTGGATAAGAGTGTCTGCTAAATGGCTAAATGTAAATATTGACCAAGGACTACAACCAGACATCCAGGACCCACCAGCTGCCGCCTGTTCCTCTTCCAGGTCTCTGCTTTCCTCTTGGAGTTCATGTTCTGAGAGTCTGAGCAGGAAGCACAGGCACTGTTATGACACACAGCCATTCGAGGGTTTGTGTGTTTCATCAACAAGTACTGTTGCATCAATGATGAACTCACTGAGGTCGTTGGACAGGCTGTGGTTGAGGTTCCTGTAGAACTCTGTTCGATGGGCCTTCTTCAGTCCAGTGCACAAGCCGAAGTCTGACAGCTTCACGTGGCCCTAACACGCCCACACAAAGACGGTTGGACGTCAATTTTGAAACGTTTTTCTTTAAAAACAGGTTATAAAACGGGCACCAATTCAAACTGGATTATGAAGTGAATACAGTCATTGTTAAAAATACAAATACAAAGTAGAGGAGAGAAAAATGTACATAATAAACTCAGGACGTTCCAAGTGTGACAGGTATCACGTGTCCCTCAACACTATAAGGTCTTCACTCATTCGCTGTTTGTGATAGTTTGTGAGATTTGGGCGTCTGACATTTGTGTAGAGAAATAACAGTGAGAGTGTGTGTGTCTACGTGTGTGTGTGTTTCTACTTTTGTGTGTGCAGACCTTGGAGTCCAGCAGAACGTTGTCAGGTTTGACGTCCCTGTGGATGAAGCCCATTTGGTGGATGGAATCGATGGCCAGGACAGTCTCTGCTATGTAGAACTGAGTCTCCTCTTCGGTCAGGGTGTCCTTTTTCATCAGCAACGTCATCATGTCACCTGCAGGGGGCGGCACACAGTATCAGCACCACACACACACGTACACACACATACATACACACACACACGTACACACACACACATACTAACACACAGACACATGTACACACACACACACATGTACACGTATACACACACAGGTACATGTATACACACACTCCCTCACACGCACGCACACAAACACACACCTCCAGGGAGGAACTCCATGAGTAAATACAGGTTGAGCTTGTCTTGGAAGCTGTAAAACATCTTCACCACCCACAGGGTGTCTGCCTGAACCAGGATGTCTCTCTCGGCCTTGATGTGGCCCACCTGGACACACAGACAACATACACTGTATCACCTGGACACACAGACAACATACACTGTATCACCTGGACACAGACAACACACACTGTATCACCTGGACACACAAACAACACACACTGTATCACCTGGACACACAAACAACACACACTGTATCACCTGGACACACAAACAACATACACTGTATCAGAGTCAGAAATACTTTCTCTGGGGGATCTCAGGGTGAAGTGCTGTCAAAAGGTCAAGCTGATTGTGCTAGACTAGTTAACATTGAAGTGGAAGATTATTTGTTTTCGGTATTAGTATTAGTTGTAACTACATTGTTTACTTTAGAGGAACATGGGGTAAGGGGTGTAGTTTAAGAAAGACAAACAATTCCGAAATATCCCTTGAGGAGTTGCCAGATAGAGACAGGATGTATTGGACTGCAAACACAGAGAAACATGTTCTGTTTCAGCATGGCTGAAACTGTTCCTTATGTGAAAGGCCTGGCTGGAATGTACAAAGTGTGAGCAACGCTAGAGGAATGAAGGAAGACAAAACGTCACACCTGCTCTTTCTCCAGCATGTCAGCCTTGCGCAGGATCTTCATGGCGTAAACGTGACCGGTGTCTTTCTTCTGGACGAGACGCACCTGCAGGTCAAAGGGCAGGGGTCCACTTTAGCTAAACTATGTGCAACTGGGCCCCGCCAGGTCATGACCAATGGGAGTGTAGCAGGTGCATCCATCTTACCTCTCCGAATGCTCCTCGACCAATCACCTTGAGGGACTCGAAGTCGTCCAGGCCCAGCCTGGTTCTCTTCAGTCGGAGGAACTCTGTTTCTTTACGAGCGTGCTGAGACCTCCTCATACGCTTCTACAACACAGACAGGGAGGAAGTATGTGTGTGTGTGCCTGAGCAGAGAGCCATTGTGTACGTGTGTGTGTACGTGTGTGTGTACGTGTGTGTGTACGTGTGTGTGTACGTGTGTGTGTGCATGTGTGCGCGTAGGTGTGCGTGTACGTGTGTGTACGTGTGTGTGTGGCCCATAAACATACCTCTTCATCTGGCAGTCCTTCTTCATCCATCACCCTCTCCAGCTTCTGCTGCCTGGCAACAAGGGGTCGAAGGTCAAGGTTAAAGAATACAGTCATTTAGTCAGTTATCTACAGCCCCTCTGGAAAGTCCAGAGAGCCCTTTACTTTGGGTGGATCACCACTGTCATCAAGGTCTCAGTCTTGACCAGCCTCCTAATTCCTGAAGCCTGCTACCCCCCCTGCTTTAGCGTGCTGTTGGCTTGGAGGTGAACTCCCTGGTTCGGGTTTGATCCAGCTCATGGCCATTTGTTGTTCTAACCCTCCCTTATATCTAGGCCTCAACGCAAATCCTCTCCAACTAGCTTGGAGTTCTGAAGAGAATTCCTTAAGACTTCATGTCTTGCTTTTCGATCTGACATGCACTGTAAACTGTTGGGTACGGTGGCCCTGAAGTGCAAAACACACCCACTACATTTACATTTAGTAGACGCTCTTATCCAGAGCTACATACAGTAAAGTACAGGGACATCCCCCCCGAGGCAAGTAGGGTGAAGCGCCTTGCCCAACGACACAACGTCATTTTGCATGGCCGGGAATCAAACTGGCAAACCTTCGGATTAATAGCCTGATTCCCTAACCGCTCAGCCATCTGACCACCACTAATACGAGTACATCCCCCAAATGAAAACACTCCCGCCAAATATGAGTAAACTCCCCCCAAATAGTATGACTTTCTCACCTCCCCCCGAATACAAAGTCATGCTCCCCCAAATGGGAAACGACATTACATTCACAGATCAGGGGAACAGATCAGGAACTACTGTTCACAGATCAGGGGAACAGTGATGTAGTGCCTTTGGTAGCGTGTGGATGGAGTGTTGGGCATGCTTGAAGTTGTGTTTAGTTTACTTAAAGATCATCCAATGATGAGAGCTCTGGGTTTGACTGTCCTGTTCTTGTAGTTGTAGTAAGTAAGGTTAATAACACAACAGCTCTCAAATAATACTTTTCAAAGTTTACTCAAACTGAATTTTTTACAAATTGTATGTTAAATAACATTTGAATCCAACTTTAGTTTGGGATTTTTGATGGTCACAACCATAAGATATATTTTTTTTATGAGACATACATTCTTTAAGCCTTGTGTGGGTCTTGCTATCGCATACATCTTTTAACAGTGATTCCCATCTGGTGCATATCTGTCCTTTCTACACAAGCAGAGAGAGCATAAACACAGTTATTTGTGTGGACTTCCTTTTATGGAGTCAGTTGAAGCATTGAATGGCTGTTTCCTATCAAGGCACTAACTTCCTTTACAGACCTCATGCACCAGCTTCTTCTCGTCATATGAAAACAAAACATCAGCAGGCCTCACTCCAGCCTGGAAGGAGTTAACCACATGAACTAAAGTCCACAGACTACACAGAACGAACCAGTATGTGTGTGTGAGCGTGTTTGAGGGGGGTACATGAGGGTATGAACAGTACCCTCATGTACCCCTGGGGTGAGGGGTGCATGCATGAACGCCCACCTCATCTCCCTCTCTTGGTGCTGGGCGATCAGGTTGCTGTAGAAGTTCTCCAGGGTCACCTTAGCCATGGTCACCCTCTCCTTGGTGTGGTTACTCATGGAGGAGCAGGAGGAATGGCCCCTCGTCGCCATGGTTACCTGACCTAAACACACACAGGCACACCCAATAAAGCCTCTTTCCCATCTTTCTACCCCCCCCCCCTTCACACACCTTCCTCATCTATTTTGTGAGTCTTGTAGCACCCGATTGTGAGTCTACAGTCTGTGTGTGTTATCTCTGAGAAGACTATGCATGGCTTTTACCTATAGTAACCTGGGCAAGCTATGTGAGCTACGTATTAGTCACTCTTTATCTGGCTATAACTGCTAGCCCAATCCCTCTGTTATTTGTGAATACTTGATGAAACAAGATGAAAACAATTGAGCAAAATTTTGGAAATTCTTCTAAGTAGCTAATGAATTACCTTGGCGAAAGACGCCATGTGTGTGTGTGTGATACAGACATACGACAGCAGACTGTGAAGAATGTTGTAGCTTTCCGCTACAAACAAAGCAATGAAAAGACCTAAGCATGAGTCACAAATGTTCCCACCATTATTTAGTGGTAACACAGAGATAGAGAGAATGTACCCACATTTTCTGGGACTTTCTCCTGGAGAACTGAACTCATGATTTGTGGTGAGTAATGTTAGCTCGTGTCCCTTCAATTATGCCTAAGTTTAGAACACATCAGAGGCTGGAGGGAATGAGCTGAAGTCAGTGAAATGAAGAGAACCAGTGCCACAGTAGGATCATTCAGAGTGTATCTGTAGTGTATGATAAAGGCAAAAATATGTAAAAGAAACAGTTGTTTAACTGAGCTGACACTCTGGCTGACTGTCCACCCCAAAGTTAACCCATTCCTTCTTTAAAAAAGTGTGTTTTCAAAACAAAACTTGTTTACAATGGCTATTATGAGAGAAAACACAAAAAAACAGGAGAATCAACAAATAAACACAGGTAATTGTCGACCAGTGGAGTTGTTGAATCATGGGCTACAGAGTAAGCATTATATTACAAATCCATCAGATATACCAAACAGGAAGTACATATAGCCTATAGGTAACGATTCGTTTCTTACACGTGTATTAAATGTTTACACGCGAGATTAGATCCTACTTTCGTTCAAAGAGAGTATGCTTTTGAAGGGATACGTCGTCCAACAATTCCTGGGACCACTCGAAAATAGCCTGGCAGGGAACAGTCTTTGTTACTCTCACGGAGGTATTCGAACTTTTAAGAGTAAGGATGACTCTAAATCTCTCTAAAACAAACACAAATCTAGACGAGGGAAAGTTGTTCGTGAAACTTAACCTTAAAGATATGTCGGCGAAATGAGTTTACGACGAGTCAGAGAATAGTTTACTTTGTTTAGAATAAAAAGTAAACATCTGCCAGGCGTCAACGTCGTAGGCAATTCATCCTACCCCACAATTCCGATAAATGTATCATTCTTATAGAGGATGAATGCATCTTTATTATCTTCTCCAACAAGTTTCGTTTCTTACCAGCTGGTAATTTAATCAGAGCTCCCTCTCTTCAGTTAAGGCAAAAACTGCCCGTCAAGTCTGTGTCATTTCTCCCTCTGGTCTGGTGAGGTCTGGTATCCATTCGAAAAATACGGGAAGTGAAGTGCCCCTCCCTGCAGAAGATTCCAAATTACCCCGAAGTTCTCCGGCTTGCTACGGATCTGTTTAAACCTGGAGGTAATGGTGATGGGAACATTAAAAGACTTTTGTTGCCATGACGCAGTAGTATTCGCCCCTTGACTGTGTTCAGTAGCAACATTATGGAGAAGGCAGTGATCCATCCACCGCAAAAAACAGTAGGCTAATGTTGTGATGAGTTTGTGATGGTTTCCCTTACAAAAAATAAGTATATTAAAGTATACTGTAAGTATACAAAAATATGGATAGTACACTTTTAGTTCACTTTTGATATACTTTTAAGAAGTATACTTAGAAAATAGTTCACTTTTGTAAGAAGTATACTTAGAAAATAGTTCACTTTTGATATACTTTTAAGTATGCTTTGAAAATAGTTCACTTTTGTAAGAAGTATACTTAGAAAAATTTTCACTTTTGATGTACTTTTAAGTATGCTTTGAAAATAGTTCACTTTTGATATACTTTTAAGAAGTAAGCTTAGAAACAGAAAATGGTAGGCTATACATTTCTTCTGGAGTAGGATGTACGTTTTTTATTATTATACAGCAAAAACAGTCAAAATAATTTAAAAGTACATTACAGGTTACATTTTGTAGATCCATCTCATTCTAATTATTCATGTCTATGAAAATATATTATGCATTGCACATTGAATCTTTTTTGGTACTGAAGCTGTAACCTTAATTACTGCCAAAACATTCTGAAGCCCTATAATCTTATACTAATAATTATCAATTGGAGTATTAATGGAAAAAAAGAAAAAGCTACTTGAGAAAGAAGCAGACAGAAGGGTTGCATTATGCATTTGAAGGTTATACTGTCAAACTGAAGAACGAAATAACGATGTGAAAAAATGAAGACAGCGTGGCTCATTGGCTAGTTAATTCCCACGATGCCAGGCAGTAAATAGTGTTAACATTTGCTGATAAGTTTGCCGTTTGTTCGAAATACAAATCTTCAACTTCATGAATTTCGTTTTTTAAATGTGTCTGCTTAGAATGTAGTGTTTTGTTGTGTGGTCATTGTTGTGGTGGTTTACCATTGTAACCATGAGTTAAATTACTGTTACGTTTCATAAGAAGAGCTGGATTCTCATAACTTCAACTCTTGACCACTAAATAGCTTATTTAAGTTAAGAAACTGCAGAATAACTTTGCAAGGGCTCCCGTTCTCGCTAAGTGATTTATAGTCTGAGGCGTTTGAAGGGCTCCTAAACGTTATTATATTTTAGTAAGTAATAGTGAAATTGTAGTTATTAAGTTTACTTCTTGACGTAATTACATTAATTGAAAGTGCACTTAAAAGTATTGCAAAGTATATTTGAGGCTCTTTAGGAAGTATACTTCATGAACTGAAAGTGCACTACACAGGCCACTTTACAGTATTCAAAAGTAAACCTTGAAATACACTATAAGTGTACTTTAAAGTGTACTAAGTGACCTAAAAAGTGGGCCAATTCAGTTTACTTAGTACAAAAATAGTATATAAATAAGTACAAAAATAGTATACTTTAAGTAACATGATAATAGTATACTTTTTATACTAAGTATACTTACAAAATAAACTTGAAGTATACTTCTTTTTTGTAAGGGTTACCATTTGGCACTTCAAATTATTGCTCTGAAGAGCAGAATCTGGTCCACCGTTGAATAATCATAGACAGACACTCTATAAGGAAAAGTGTTGTCAGCATTATGAAAGGTGGCATAGCCTAATGATTAGATTTTTGGGCAGTGAGTTTCCCAGGATTATCTTGAGAACCGGGCACTCTGCAAAGTTCATATTTTGCAGGTGTCCTTTTTATAATCCAAAGGAGTGCCGCGATTGACGTTGTTTGGGTGAACATTTCAATATTTCCCTCTTTGCTCTCAACTCTCGGCCATGGTGAGTTGACTGAGGTGCACCAGAGCCATAGAAAAAATGGTTAGGGTTAGCTAACCGTCTGCAAAGTGCAAAACCGAACAGCAATACTACAAACATATCCAATAACTTTACTGTTTACACATTGTAGTGTCACCAAATGTAGTTCACACACCACTGGTCTCCTTCTGGCTATACTACAGCACTCAGTTTGGGAAAAAAGGCTTTTGTATACTTTTGAGGATTATTGATTACAGTTTTTGGATATTGCTTACACACTTTTTGCAAAATTTGGCTCGTTATGTCAAAACTGTACACACAATCAGACATAGCACTTGGAGAATAACAACTCACATCTATGCCAAAATGAAACACTGCAATCAAAACGCTCCTTTCTAAAAAATCAAATTCTTGCAACAAAACCATACACACAAGCACCATTTGAATTACTCTTTTATACCACCAGCAACACTCTGATGGGCTTTATATAAAACACTGCAGTGTTTCTATTTTTATTGTCATCTTTGCAGACTCAGTCTTCTGTAAAATTCAAAAGTAGAATTTATGCAGTAATCTAAGAAGAGTTTTACAAAAAACAAACATTCTTACAGAAATAAAGAAAAATAGAATCACAAATCATCAAATCTAGCAAAAATAAATAAATAAAATAACTGGATAAATTGCTATTGGAAAAAAAAACATACTTGTTTTGTGTGTGTGTGTGTGGGGTGGGGGGCTGTGGGGGGGGGGGCTTATGGATCCCGCCTTCTGTTTGGATCTGGCCACAAGACCTCGTCAACATCACAGGCAACGTCCTTGCGGGCATTGGGGAAAATATCGCCTTGTGTGCCGAATCCACCCTTGGATTGATCCCACCTCAATGTCTCCGCATGCCTCTTCCATTGCTTGCAGAAGAGGCATGCGGGCGTGTGGTTGCCGATCATAAACTTTCCACCGCCATGCTGGAAAATAATTCCTCGATTGCATTTAGAAAGGGGCTGTAAGGGGGCAAGTATAAAGGTGTGAAATGGTTATGGTTGTTGAACCAATCTCGGACCAGAGCAGCCCGGTGGAAACTAACATTAACTCAGATGACAACAAACCTGGGCTGCTCTGTTCTGTCCTGCACAACTGCATGCAGTGCATCTAAAAATGCTATGATCTGTCCTGTATTGTAGGGGCCTAGAGTGGCATGGTGAAGCAGGGCTCCTTGGACACTAATTGCAGCACACAAGGTGATATTTCCCCACACGCTGCCCAGGGACATTTACAACATTTAAGTAATTTTATCTCAAAAGGGTTTTCCTACTTTTTAAAGTTGTTTTCTCTCTTGAACAGAGATCTTATTGGGATTTTTATTATTGTTTGAATTATTTATCACTTGTATTATTGTTTTTATTGATTTTATGTAAAGCACCTTGAGCTACAATTCTAGTATGAAATGTGCTATATAAATAAAGTCTTACTTACTTACTTACTTACAACGGCACTTTGTCCAACTACGATACGACCCCGACGCCTGGTTTTGGGCCTGCATCATCCACGTAGATGAACTCATGTGGCAGTTCGGCGGCATCAAAATCCAGAACTCTCTGTAACAGAAAATATTCAAAAGTGTTACTGTAAACACATACAGTAATTACAATGTGCATATTTTCAGTAGGGGTTGGGTTGGGTCAGTATAGACAAAAACTACAAGCTGCAGGGCAAGTGGCAGCATAAACCCTCATTCCCACATTACAATATATAGTATGTCAAGTAAAGTGACACATACCTGCACATAATCATGGCGCAGATCCTTGACACTGTTCCTCTCAAATGGCACCCTGTACAGCTGCTTCATTCTGAAGTTATGTTTCTGTAGGATGCGACTTAGTGTAGAAATGCTGACCCTGTTGATATTGTGGAATACGTTACCATTTGCAATTATGCATTGTTGCCACTCACGAAGTCGGATTGCATTATTTTCTTGCACCATTTCAATAATGGCAAGCTCTTGTTCTTGAATGAAGAGCCATCCCCTTCCACCTTGAAGAGGTCTTCGAACTATTCTGTAGGAAATGCCACCACAAGATGTCATTGGTTAGGTTCTTTTTCACATACTGTACTTTCAAACTGTACACAGTACTGTAACATTACAATGGTATTCCTTTACATATACTTCACAGCACTACCCATTTTTGTATAGTACACTTACAGTAATACAGTAATACTGTAATATGATACAGAATCATGTGACACATACAGTTGGTACAGTCTGGAGTAGAAACTTGAAGATATACCTGTTCTCCAGTCGGAATGTCCTTATTATCGATGCTACTGTGTAGCGACTGAGGTTAGGGTGGACTCTTTGCCCAGCCTCCCTCATGGACAGGCCATGATTTATCACATGTTCCACCAGAGTAGCCCTGATGTCATCTGATACACGTCTCCGCACTGGTCCTCGTCTTTGTCCTCGTCTTCTTCCTCGTCCGACTCCTCTCCCTCTTTGTCCTCCTCTTACTCTGACTCTCATTGCCTCCATGCTTGCAAAGTTCTCAAGATGGCTTACCTGAGGCCTATTTGTAGTGCTAAGGCTCAGACCGAGTGCTTACAAATGCCAGATGAGTTTTGCATTTTGAACAGAGTGTTTTCCCAATGATAACAGGAGATTTCGTTCTTGAAGTGTGTAATGTAAGAAAACGTGTGTAGTGTTTCGCAATAAGTGTGTTACAGAATTGCAAACAAAGTACAAAGTTGACAATGTGTTTAAGCTATGGTAACACTGTGTTTAAGGTATGCAACAAGAAGTTTAGGTATTGAGGCTTTGGTCTAAGCATTCCTTTTTAGTGTGTAAGCAATTGGCAAAAACTGTAATAATAGGCCATTTGTACCAGTATTCAATAACTTCACTATTACACATTGTACTGTCACCAAATTCAGTTCACACATCAATGGTCTCCTGCTGGTTAAACTACAACACTGTTTGGGAAAAAAGGCATGCCAATAAAGCACTTGAAATTTTAAGTAGCAATTGGGAGAGAGTGAAAGATAGAGGTAGGGAGGGAGAGAGAGAGGGAAAGAAAGAGAACAATGGGGGGGATTGTGTGTCATTAACTAAGAGTGTGTGGTTGTATTGTGGTAGTGGGGTGAACACAGACACACAAACAGGAGGCCCTAATAAGTAGAGGTGTTGAAATTAATCGAATAATCGATGCATCGCGGACATGGACGATGCTGCATCGATGCAGTGGCCAACGCAATTATGTCGCTCGTTAATTTTCCGGCCACGGCATAAACATTCAAATGAAAAATAAAATTTTCTGTAGCCTAACCTGTTTCATCTAGACCTATGATAGACTCTAGTCTCATCTGGGTCTCATTTACCTGACGTCATTCGTTGCGATTCGCATACGTGCCAGAGCAAAATGGCTGAGGGTGGTTGTGAGATTGTCCTTAAAAACGCTCCAAGCGTTTTAAAAGCTGAGATATGGAACTTCATTTCGGATTTTAACAACAGGCTGGGAAGCACAAACTGGATACATCGCATGCGACAGGACCGGTCCTTCCTACAGGCGACATATGCAGCTGCCTAGGGCGGCATGAAGAGGGGGGCGGCATTTTCCCAAGTGGATCCATTAATTAACCCTCCCACAAGATTGTTTATATCTTACTACTTGTATTTTTGGATGAAAACATAACCATATGAATTAATATAGAAAACTGTATTATATTGAACTATGCAGTAGGCTATCTTAATGCATTCTGTCAAGTCAAATATCCTATATGGCTTTAAGAGAAACATTTATTTGACGTATCATGATGCATCGTGATGCATCGAGATATCGAATCGAAGACATGATAATCGGAATCAAATCGGGAGATCAGTGAAGATTCACACCTCTACTAATAAGTAGTTCACAATGCAGCCCCCTTGTGGTGATACAAGACACTTGTCTCGTCTCTCTAATAAGGCAGGAATCTATGTTGTGTGTGTGTGTGTGTGTGTGTGTGTGTGTCTGTCTGGTTCGTATAGATACTGTATAATGAATTTCAAGGACTTTTCAAGCACTATTTTGGGGGTTTTCAAGGACTACAATCAGAGATCTCATTTATCAAACATACTTTATTTACTTTAAATTAATCCTTATTAAAGCTACATATGTTATTCAATCAAGAGCAGAGAGTGATTTTCTCTTTTTCTTTTGTTCTTTGATTAACATTAATGAGACGGACAGCAGTGGGTTTATTAGACGGCTGTCTCTTTAAGACCTGACGCACATGTTGTGGATCTGACACAAATCCCGTTTTCTTCCAGCTCTTCACCTTCATTTAACCCTTGTGCTGCCTTCGGGTCACATGACCCAAAGGTTCATAACGAACATCGTTACCAAATTTTACCCAATACAAAAACAAATACAAATATTTTTATTTTAACCTTCGCAATGTGGGGGGTCTGAGACAGCCCAACGGTTAAAAAAAAATGCTTCACTTTGTTTTTGTATGCGGTAAAGTTGTCGCAATACGATGGTGGGTCACAATGACTGATGGGTCAGAATGACCCGAAGATAACACAAGGGTTAAGACTTTGAAACCCATTTAAGACTGTGCTTACAAGGATACTCACCAAAAATGGTCATTTGACATGTTTTTATTTTGTCCTCAAGTAGGCCTAATCAATACGGTACTGCATGGCGCCCACTGTCTGAGAAGAAGCGGCTTTTCTTTCAGTGTGTGTGTGAGTCGGGTGTGTGTGCAAAGAATGCCGCTTCAGACTGTTATTGTGCTTGAAAAACACTTAAATGAATTGAGAGCTAGAATGTGTGTGCCTGCGTGCACTAGGATGCTGTTGTGAGCATGCACAGAATAAACGGTTAGTGAGTTCCCAGACCAAAGAGACGATGGCCTCCCTGACCATCTTAGGGCCCCTCAGACAACTGATGTTTTTAAACCTAAAAGCATATCTTTAAAAAAAAGCTTTTGACTGTGGGTTTTGCTATTATTTGTTATGAACTATTTATTGACCTTGATCTTTTTTTTTTACATTTTCATTATTAACTCTGATTCTTTTTCATTTGTATTACTATATGCTCTGTAGCACTCTGAGATTGCTTTAAATATAAAGTGCAATACAAATAAAATGTATTATTATTATAATTATGGCGGTCTGTCATTTTTCTCCCGTGAATATTAGCCACTAGAAGGTGCTAGCTAACCACTTTGGTGACTGTTATAAC
Organism: Osmerus mordax; assembly: GCF_038355195.1. Lineage (NCBI taxonomy): Eukaryota > Metazoa > Chordata > Actinopteri > Osmeriformes > Osmeridae > Osmerus > Osmerus mordax. The sequence goes on along the minus strand of NC_090050.1, from coordinate 2,110,372 downwards.
GATAGACTGCTGCAGAAATTTCTAACGCTACAAGTATGTTCTCATGTAAGTTTGCTATTGATAAGAGTAGATTGTGTCTAATTGTCAGGTTGAATAGATGTTCGGGGTCAGGAGAAAGTACTGTGTAAACGTCTCTTGTGATGACGACGGGGTCATTATGAGAAATATCCCAAGATACAACCCAGTGTTGAGCATGATAAAGCACATGAGGGACAGGTCATACTTCTGGAAATAATAGGTTTCATCTATCCATCTTACCTAGAGATCTACCCAGAGTTACTCTTTCAAAACCCAGATATTTTTCATGGGCCCCATAACTGCTGGTGCTGCCTGGGCTATACTACAGGTATCAGCAAGTTAATAACAACTGCATTTCCTCATTCAGTAAACTAGTGCCTGTTCCCCATGGTGCAGCCGATTATTATTTGTTGGTTAGTTGATTTTGTGACACAGATACAAAGACACATATTCCTGGAGCCAGTAATTAAGATGTTGTTTAGTTTATAGCTTTAGTTGATAGTACAATGCCCGTTGTGGCTCTCTCTCTCTCTTTAACATGCCATGATCACCACAGCTTGTGTGTCAAGTTCACATAAACACTCCAGTTTGTAAACTTGCGATAAGGTCCTCAGGAGCATTGCATTTATTGTCAGTTTAGTCCCTACATATCATTGACAATAGTGCTTGCAATGAATACAAAATTGTCCTTATTGCTTACACACAAAATGTGTCACCTAATTTCTATTCTCTAAACCGTACCACAAAACCCCACACCATTAACACAATTGGCCCTTACACTATCACTGTTGCTAGTTCTTGTAGTTACACAGAAGGTCAGTTCAAAGCTCAAGTTGAATGGAACATACAGTACATATTTGAATGTGTCACACCCACACACTCTTGTGTTTGGACCAGTTCATCCTGTTTGGAGTCTCATTACTGGAACTTAGTTCTGTACATTACATTTAGTCATTTAGCAGACGCTCTTATCCAGAGCGACTTACAGTAAGTACAGGGACATTCCCCCGAGGCAAGTAGGGTGAAGTGCCTTGCCCAAGGACACAACGTCAGTTGGCATGACCCGGAATCGAACTGGCAACCTTCGGATTACTAGCCCGATTCCCTCACCGCTCAGCCACCTGACTCCCTGTAAGGGTTCATGCATGCCCCAACAGGAGGGGAGAAAGTGGGAGCCACATAGTAGAGAGGGATAGGAGGGGAGAGAGGAGGAGGAGAAAGTAGGGAGGAAAATATAGGGAGAGGAGAGAAAGAGAGGATGGGGGAAGTGAGGAGGAAAAAGGTGAGGGGAAAGAGGAGGAGGATTTCATCACAGGTTAAGGCATGTATTGACTCGCATTTAAAATGTTCTTAGGCTGAATAAATGTTTGACAGGGCTGTAAGGAGAGAAAGGGAGAAAGAGAATGTACACTATGTATATGTATGTATCTGTTTATAACAATATACTGTATATACTGTATACATGTGCATGGTTGTGAGATGGATAATGTACAATGTGCATGTACTGTATCTGTTTGTAAATGTATATGTTTGTATGTATACGTTACAGTATATGTATATCTTTGCTTTGGAAATATTTTCAATATTTCTTAACATGCAAAAGTTTAAATTGAGATAGTGAAAGAGATAGAGGGGGAGGTGAGGAAGAGAGAGAGGAGAAGAGTGTGGTTGTAGTGTGGCAGTGGGGTGACCACAGCCACACACAAACAGGAGGCCCAGACAAGTGGTTCACAATGCAGCCTGATGGTCCTGCAGGAGTCACGCTCGATTGATGTGGTTAAGTCTGGAACGGTTTTGAGGGACAGATCTGAGGTTCTGTCTGGGACAGATCTGAGGTTCTGTCTGGGACAGTTCTGAGGTTCTGTCTGGGACAGATCTGAGGTTCTGTCTGGGACAGTTCTGAGGTTCTGTCTGGGACAGTTCTGAGGTTCTTACGTTCTTGTCGAGCCTCTCTGATTCTACACGGGAACATGGAACACAAACGGAATGGAAACACACAAAAACATACAGTACTGTACACAAGTGCGCGCACACATGCAACACATATAATATTGCAATGGTTTTAGACATTTTTGTTTTTACACCCCCCCCCCCCCCCCCCAAAAAAAAAGATTATGCACTCTATTTCAACATAATTGATAATCATTTTTACTTGATTATTGATTTGCTGATTACCAAATATTATAAACTTGGACTTGACAATGATAACATATCAAACCATTTCTTTAAGAATTTCAATTTGCTTTCCACTTTATTCAGAAGCTGTTCCAAACCTTTCCTGGAATAATATTGGTATCATCAGCAAATAAAACACAATTTAACAATGTAGACACTTAACAAATATAATTTCTATACAGTTTAAACAGTTTAGGGCCTAACACTGAACATTGTGGAACCCCACAAGTAACTTTCAAGAAATCAGAGTTGACATTATTCATTTGTACATACTGATATCTGTCATCTAGGTAACTTGTTAACCATGAGTATGCTATCCCTCTAATGACATATCCAGTTTCTTCATTAATAAGTCATGATCAATATTATCATGGTATATGTATGTGTGTGTGTCCAAGGACATTGCGATGACTAAACTCCTTTAAAAATGCAGTTTGATATCAGTATTTAATACTATGCATATCACAATTCGTTTCCATGAGTTAAAATAATATTAGCACCCCCTATCGTAACCAGAAATTATTGCACGGAGAGCCGTCCTCCCTTTTGCCCCTATTGAGATCAATGGATTCGGTCTCTGCATACTGGCGGCCCGTTGGGCTCATTCACTTACATTGCCCAGGGGAGGAAAGACCTCCCTAGCATCTGAGTCTGCGCCAACATCGCTTAACCAATAAACAACGGATTTGGCGTTGGAGGGAGGGGATTAGTATGGAGAGAGATATGTCTCAAAAGTATTCGTAAATGCAAGTACCATGATACACAAATGTTTTTCCCGATTTAAAAATGTTTTTTGCGATCCACAAAAACAAAATTCTTACTTGTAAGTTTGCATTTACATAAATATAATGTAGCGACCCGCACAGACAGATGTGTGTGGCATGTTGGGCTGTTGTGTTTTGTTGCCATTGTTCAGTGTTCGCGGGGTCTGACATGCCGATCAACCTGCTATCTGCCAATCACAGGAATGCACAGAATGTTCGGTTGCAGGGCATCCTGGTGGTTGGTGGAGGGGCATGGGGGGGGGGGGGGGGGGGTGTTGGGCTGAAGGGATGGGGCATTGTTAGGACCAGGTTTAACCTTTCAGTTCTCTCTCTGACGCCTGGGTTTCAAGAGCTGGTCGTGATTGTTCTCTGTGTAGGGAGTCAGTTGGCTGAGCGGTGAGGGAGTCGGGCTAGTAATCCGAAGGTTGCCACTTTGCCAACTGACGTTGTGTCCTTGGGCAAGGCACTTCACCCTACTTGACTCGGGGGAATGTCCCTGTACTTACTGTAAGTCGCTCTGGATAAGAAAGACTAAATATGGCGTAGGCTACGGCCAAACAGTAGCCTGTGTTACCGTGAATAAACGATTCAGATTCTGTAACGTCATCGCATGCCTGTTGCTTTCGGACCTAGGCTGGTCATTACATTGGTGTCAGAAGTAAAAACGTAGGGAAAGTTAGTCAGCTAGCTAGCTGACTTCTGTGGCTAGCTACCGTGGCCGAACAGGAGTCGATTATGCTTCGAGGGACTCCGAAGGTGAAAGTGGAGGACGATTACGGCCAAGGAGGTGCGTGTGCATGGACGTCGGAGGATATGGCTGAGGAGATCGCCGGGGCGTCGGAACTCAGAGGCTGCTTGAGGGAGCACGTTAGGGCGATGGCGGCTGAAGCGGGCATGGGTGCTTCTTCAACTGTGCTTCGCGCGGATTCTGGTGGGCGGACCGAAGTGGTGACGTCGACGTTTCGGCGGGAAGAGGAATCTGGGGCTCGGATGGTAAACAAACACGGCGGCGCCCAGTCCCCGCTTTCTTCCGTGTCTGTTAAGACCCCAAAGTATTCCGGTAAAGCGGATTGGGAAGCTTTTCATGCTCAGTTTGAACTGTTGGCTCATTTTCGGGGGTGGTTGGATGAAGATAGGGCACTGCAGTTGGCTCTATGACTCACGGATGATGCTCTGGCCTGTTTGCTATTGCTTAGCCCCGCGGACAGACATGACTATGGCGCTTTAGTTGGAGCCCTGAGAAGGCGCTATAGACAGTGTGTGCAGCCTGGGCTGCTGCGCTCCGAACTGTGTAGTAGACGCAGGCAGCCTGGAGAGTCTCTGCGGGTGCTGGCTAATGACATTGAGAGCCTCTCTCGTCGGGCATATGCTCACATGCCCCCCTCCTTGCAGAACGAGCTGGCACGCGACCAGTTCTTACAGGCGCTCTCTCCTACGGAGCTGAGCATACAGACCCAGCTGGCTCATCCTGAGTCACTGCAGGTAGCCTTGGAGATGGCTTTGGAGAGGGAACTACTGGGGGCTGGGGCTTCAGCTGGGGCTGTGATGGGGTTGCAGGGGGACAGACCCTCTGTGCGGGCTGGGGGTCAGAGCAGCCCAGAGCCGGAAAAGCCTGCATGGGTGGCTGAGATGACAGAGCTGTTTCGGGCTGTGTCACTACAGGCGGCGCAAAACACACGCCCGGGTCCCAGGGTCTGCTGGGGTTGTGGCCAGCCAGGTCACCTGCGGCGGGATCGCCCCATGTCCCCCAGAGCTCCGGGAAACGGCTCGGGGTCTGCATAAACCGGGTGGTGCGGACCCCTGGCTTCCTTTCCCGACCACCATCATCTTCGGGAGAGGCCCTCCGGGGAAGCGAGGCTTCACTTTCCCCAGAAGCAGACGAGGGCGAGCAGATGGAGCCTGTTGTTGTGGTGGGCCGGACCTGTGTTGGGGACTTTTGTCATGTCCCAGTCACGGTGGAGGGGGTGCCCTGCTCTGCCTTGGTGGACACTGGGTCTACGGTTACCCTGGTGAGGCCAGACATTGTGCCAGGTTGGAATCAGTTTGAGCCCACAACTGTACAGCTCCGCACAGTCACAGGTGAGCTGGCACCCATGAAAGGGAAGGGAATGATGACTCTGACAGGTCTGTGCGTCATCCTGTGTGGGTGGCGCCTGTGCAGGACCCTTGTATCCTGGGATTGGACTTTCTTAGGGCTACAGGCTGCCAGTTAGACCTACATGGGGGCACACTGAGCTTTCAGGGAGGGCCAGAAGTCACCATGGCTCCCCCTAATGTCACATGCACTCAATCCATCGAACCCTTTACTCCAACGGTTAAAGCAGCAGAGACTCATGGCTACCCCCGCCCCCTACGTCTGTGTGTGACTTTCCCCCTACCCCCCCGCCTGTGTGTGAATTTCCCCCTACCCCCCCGCCCCCCCACGTCTGTGTGTGACTTTTCCCCTACCCCCCTGGCACCTATGGCTGTGTGTTACGTCCCTCCAGCTGCCTCCAAGACACATCCCTCTGTGAGCCTGGGCTGAGGTCCCCCAGCCCAGCTATCCAAAAGGGGTGAGGAGGGGACACAGTCTGCAGTGAGGAAAATATGGGAGAGGAACTGTCTTGGTCTCGACCCAGAGCAGCAGGAACAGTTGTGGCAGTTGCTGTTTGAATTCAGAGACAGCTTTGCGCTGAGTGAGGATGAGGTGTGTCAGACTCATCTGGTGCAGCATGATATTGACACAGGTGATGCTCAACCCTTCAAGATGCAACCCCGCCGTATCCCGCTGGCACGCCAGGAGGCGGCAGACAAGGCTGTGTTGGAGATGCAGCGGGCGGGTTTCATAGAACCCTCTGACAGTCCCTGGGCGGCACCAGTCGTCATGGTTCCTAAGAAGGGTGGCAAGCTGAGGTTCTGTGCGGACTACAGGCGGCTGAATGAGGTAACCAGGAAGGATTCATACCCCTTACCTCGTATCGATGAGTCACTGGACCTGGTTAGGGGGTCCTCCTGGTTCTCCTCACTGGACCTCCGCAGTGGCTACTGGCAGGTGCCTCTCTCCCCAGAGGCCAGAGCCAAAACTGCGTTCTCCACTAACAGAGGACACTGGCAGTTCACACGGTCCTGTGTTTCGGACTGTGCAACGCGCCAGCTACGTTTGAGCGTTTGATGGACAGGGTGCTGGATGGCATTCCCCGACAGCAGTGTCTAGTTTACCTGGATGACATCCTGGCCCATGGAAGCTCTTTCCAGTCAGCCCTGGGGGCGCTATGGTGTGTGCTGAAGCGGGTGGCTGGCGCAGGTCTGAAGCTCCACCCCGAGAAGTGCCACTTCATGAGGAGGGAGGTGTGCTTCTTGGGCCATCGAGTGGGGAAGGAGGGGATCAGCACCATGGAAGACAAGGTGGGGGCTGTCCGAGACTGGCCCATCCCCACCGACCAGCGACAGCTGAAGAGCTTCTTGGGCCTGGCCTCTTACTACAGGAGGTTTGTACGGGGCTTCTCAAGCATTGCTGCTCCCCTGAACCTCCTGCTTCCGAAGGACAAGGCCTTCACTTGGACAATGGAGTGTGACAAGGCCTTCAATGCCCTCAAACAGGCACTGAGCGGGGCCCCCGTGCTCGCCCCCCCTGACCTCACCTTGCCCTTTATCCTGGACACAGACGCGAGCAATGTGGGCATGGGTGGGGTGCTGGCCCAGGTGGGGCCAGAGGGGGAGAGAGTGGTGGCGTACTTCAGTAAAACCTTTGACAAACACGAGCGCCGCTACTGTGTCACCCGGAGGGAGCTCTTGGCTGTTGTGGCTTCTGTCAGACACTTCAAGTACTACCTGGGTGGCCTGCCCTTTACTGTTAGGACTGATCACTCTGCTCTCCAGTGGCTCATGTCTTTCAGAGAGCCAGAGGGTCAGGTGGCTCGCTGGTTGGAAGAGCTTCAGCCGTATGACTTTACAGTGGTGCACAGGGCAGGGGCACGCCACTCCAACGCCGACGCCATGTCCCGCCGGCCCTGTACTGCAGACGGTTGCCTCCACTGTGAGCGGAGAGAGGAACGGGAGAGGGAGCTGTGTGCAGAGGAGGGGGTCTGTGCCAAAGAGTGTCGGGTGAGCGGGCCTGTCAGCTGTGAGCTGCAGACTGTCGACGTGGCTGCATGGGGGGAACAGCAGGGACGGGATGCAGACCTACAGCCAGTGCTTCAGTGGGTAGAGGCACAGGTGAGGCCACCATGGGAAGAGGTAACAGCGCTCTCACTTGCAACCAAAGGGTTGTGGTCAAAGTTTGAGAGACTGCGGCTGGCGGATGGCGTGCTCCAGCGGGCATGGAAGGAGTCAGCTACAGGGGAGGAGAGGTGGCAGGTGGTGGTTCCAAAAGCGTTGCGGGAGGCTGTGCTCCAGAGTACTCATGGGGGGGTGGGGACTGGACACTTTGGAGTCACAAAAACACTCCGCCGCCTCCGTCAGGGCTTTTACTGGGGGCAGCACAAGAGGGATGTTGAGGACTTTTGCCGCCGCTGTGACAACTGCACAGCCAGAAAGGGCCCCACAGGCCGCTCTCACGCTCAGCTCCATCAGTTCCCAGTGGGGGCTCCCATGGAGAGGGTGGGAGTGGATGTAGTTGGGCCGTTCCCCACCACAGACAGTGGAAACCGCTTGGTGCTCATGGCCATAGACTATTGATAGTGAAGGATTGAATTTCTTTTGTGTCTATTCCAATATGTAATGATGGTATTCAATGACACAAGTCTGTGTTCTAGAAAGAGTGGTCTGGAGTCACAGAGGTCCGATAATATCAGCTTTAATGCAGCAGTTAGAAATCAACACGTCCAGAGCTCTGGGGTTGTCTACATTTCCCTACCCGCAACAGAGTTTGGGTTGGTTCACGAAGTCCAACTGGCTATCTGTCCCTCCCCAGCATATATTTATGCAGTGCAATTAAAACAGAAAGATGAAAAGAGGGTTGAGCGTGTTCTCTCGTGCATCAGGGAGTTGTTCTTGCCTACGCGTCCCACCTGCTCGGTTGCCGTCTCCACCCGGTTTCAAGGTTGTTTCTGAAAATGAAGAGATAGAGACACAAAGAACAGCCTGCTTCCCACACCCAGTGTGAGACACCATGTTTAAGCCTGAGCACACTTCTAAGTTTCATAAGACATAACTTTAACAAGCACAATATATTCTTTAATAGTTAGAGATGAAGCGCGAACGTTTGCTGCGCTGCTGCATGCATCGAACACATGACGTTCCAGTAACTTCATTCCATGCTGTGTGTTCAAATGGTTCTTCATATTTGTAGTATTTCCTCCCTTCCACAAAATATTCTTTTTACAGCGTTACAAGTGGCGTTGTTGTCATTTTGTCATGTGAAATACAACCAAACTTTAGAACGCTTCTTCCTAGTTGCCATGTTTGCTGCAGTCTGTCTGAATAAACTCTAAAAGTTTGCGCATGCGCAACGGCACAGAGAATCGTTAACAGAATCGTTCATGAATTTTGCTAACGATTCCAAGGAATCGATTCACTGGGAACCGGTTCTAAACAAGAACCGGTTCTCGATACCCATCCCTACCGACAAGTATGTTAAATTAGGCTTTGAAATCGTAAGAAAATCAGCAGTCTTCCCTGTTCGAGACTGGGGGGGCGTGTCACCTGAAGGAGCTGAAGCTCGGCCCCCTCGCTGAAAGGCGTCGCCTCTCTCAAGTAAGCTACCTACGACCCAGATAATGGACGCTACGTCAAGCCGCACAAAACAGTATAGAATTAGAATTTATTTGTTCAATAAGTGAAACATACAGATGCATATAAATGAAATGTTCCCCTGAGCTGTAACACAGGAGTAAAAATTGAGACCAGAGACAGCAGACAGTGAGCTCTCCAACTACTTCTAGCACATAAGCTACCATTTCACCAAAATACCATCATTCTACACTGAGTAGCCTAATATCAAGTTAGCGGTTTGCACTAATTATAGCAGAGATACCTCTGGAAAAGTTATCTAGTATAATTATAACAAGCACACAAAACTGAGTGATGAACTGCTGGCGGCGGTGGATGGTCCAGGTGCGACCGGAGGATGAACGGCCGGGGGGGGCGATGCTCGGTACGGCTCAGCGCTGCAAGAGAAGTTGTGTGTTGGTGAACCCCGTCTGTCTCTGGTCCATGTTAAAACTGTCCGCCGTGAAATGGTCAGTGCAGAGGCGGTTGTTGGAGTTTATCCGAAGCTTTCCATGAGCGTGGCTCTTCACAAAATCTATCCACCTCTTTTTCCTTTCATTATCAATAGGGAACCTAAATGGCGTTGCAGCGCAGCTGGAGTTATTGCATCCAGGGAAGATGCAGTTGCGGGTGGTGGGAGACATCCTGAAGCTAGCTAGCTAGCTGATGTAGGCTACAATAACAGTACAGCGGGAGGAGCCATTCAGTGATCTGACGTAGATAGGGCGAAATGACGTAGATAGGTAGCTTTTTAGCTCCGCCCATTAAAACCTGATCTGAAAACGGAAGAGAACCTGTTCTTCGGTCTAACTCCACATTTCAGTGCGACAAAGTTTTAGCGCTTTGCACATGCTTTCAGGAACTCATTTCATACGTATATAATGTACTAAGCAAAACATGGAATTTACTTTACAGGATCTTTAAAGGAGATTTTAAGGAGGGTGGGGGGGGCAGATAAGAGGGGGGGGGCAGGTCAAGGGAGAGAGGGGATCACACTAGACACACACACACAGACAGTTTATATTCAAGTGGGTAATACTGTCATATTACTGGTCCTAAATGTAGTGTTTACAGTGTATGCATGTGTGTGTGTGTGTGTGTCTAGGGCCACTGGGTCACCAACAAACACACAGCATGTCTTCTATCATCCTGTATAAAACATCTTTATTTCTCCTTATTTAGTCAGTAAGACACTATTTAGTTCATCACATTCAGTGGGACTGAGATCAAAGACAGGATTGTTGTTTGTCAACAATTAAAACAGAACAAACATTCTACACACACCAATATTTACAAACACTCTGGGATATACAATTCCAACTGTACAGTTCAATCTTCAATGGCATCTATGTGAGCACAGTGTGTGAGAGGGCTATTCTACCTGACACAGGGACACTGAGGAGTCAGAACAAACCCAGAACCCAGGATAGAGGGGCTCAGTGAATGTGCTGTGGAATGTGTGCAGGTGGGTCAGCGTGTCAGAGGAGACTGTGTAGAAGGACAGAGTGCCGGCCGGCCAGTCCAGATACACTCCTACTCTGTGGGAGCTGGAGGGGGGGTCAGGTATGGCAGTGCTCTTCTTATTGTGCCTGGCAGAGTAACTGTAATCAACACAGTACAGACTCCAGGACTTGTTATTGTATCCAAGCACACAGTCATCACCCCTTCCTCTCCTGATGATTCCTTTATATGTCACTGCAATAGAAACCCCTCCTCCACTCCACTCTGCCTCCCAGTAACAGCGCCCAGACAGACCCTCTCTACACAGCACCTGTGGCCAGTTATCAAATCTCTCTGGGTGATCAGGATACGGCTGCTTCTCTCTACTACATGTCACCTTTGTGTTCTCCTCAGACAGAGAGAGGTATCTGTGTGCTGTGTTTGGGTCCAGTGTGAGCTCACAGGCATCTGATGGAGGAGACCAAGACACAATATATTACTGATCATCATCATTCACGTTAGAATGTCTCCCTCTTCCCGCTCTCTCCACCCTTCCTCTCTCCACCCTTCCTCTCTCTCCACCCTTCCTCTCTCTTCTTTCTGTATTTCTGTTCCAACCTCTCTACCCTGCTCTCTGTCCTTCCTTCCATTCCTTCATCTTCCACCCTACCTTTCATTCTCTCTCATTCTGTTATCCCTCCCTCACATTCTACCTCTCTCACTCCAAATCCCTCTCGCCATCATCCCTCATCTCCTTACCCCTGATATGCCTCATCACACAATCTTTCTATCCTCCTCCTGTTCCCTTCACATTTTATTTCACAGGACAGGAGGACAGAGAAGGAGAGGAGGTCAACACAGGAGGAGAGGGGAGTGGGGGGGAAGAGGAGAGGAAGGAGGGGAGCAGAGGAGAGGGAGGACAAGAGAAGAGGGGATGAAAGTAAATGAGAAACTGGGAGATTGGAGAGGTGGAAGGGAGAGGGGAGTGGAGGAGGAGAGACGGGAGGAGGACAAGAGGAGAGGGTAGGGCAGTGGAGAGGGAAGGGAGCGAGGGGTAAGGGGGAGAGGAAACACACACCAGCTAATGGGAGGAAGAGAGAACAGAAGAACAGAGCAGGAGTAAAGGAGGGGAGAAGAGGAGGAGCAGAGGAGGAAAGGAGAGGACATGAGGACAGAGAAGGAGAGGGGAGCGGGGGGAGAAGGGAGTGGAGGAGGAAGGAGGGGAGGACAGGAGGAGAGGGGAGTGGTGAGGGAGAGGAGAGGGTGGGATCTATGAGAGGCTGTCTAAGGCAAAACTACTGAAACACTTGCTCATACACACACTCATCACTTGTTCTACCCCATGAAACACTCATACACATCCAGTCATCAGTCCAAATCCTTTTACTCTCTCTTCCAAATGAATGAATTGCTCATTAAAATGACTTATTTTAATGTGTTAATTCAGGATGTATTGGCATGATATCAGTATAATAGTACTAAAGCACAAGTGATGAGTGTATGTGTATGAGCAAGTGTTTCAGTAGTTTGGCACTAGACGGCCTCTCATAGAGAGGAGAGGGAGGGATCTGCCCCCCTATCCCTCCATCTTTCTATCCTCCTCATGTTCCCTCCACATTCCATTTCATCCCCCCTTTTCTTTCTCTCTCTAGCCCACCCTTCTCTCCTCCTTACGTCACTCCTCCTGTCTTTCCCTTTTCTCCCCTCATCCTTCTCTCTCTCTCAACTATTCATTCATCCAGAGGGGGGAAAAGAGGGGTGGAGAGGAGAGAGAGGAGAAGAGTGGGGAGGGGAGGAGAGAGATGAGATGGGGGAGGGGAGAAGAGAGGGGTGGAGGACAGGAGGAGAGGAGAAGAGAAGAAGGAGGGAAGGAGGAGAGGGGATGAAAGGAGGGGTGGAGGAAACAGGGGAGGGGAGTGGAGAAGAGGAGATGAAAGGAAAAGAGGTGTGAGGGGAAGGGAGGGAGGAGGAGAGGAAGGCAGGAGAATAGGGGTATTGATGTGCACACATAGCACACACAGACGTACACACAGTATTGATGTGGGTGTGTTAAATTAATGCTTCTAAAAGTAGTGTTTACAGTGTGTGTGTGTATGTCCATAGACAGTGTCCAAGTCACTAATGGTATTGTCCCTAAAACCAAGTAGCAGTCTATACTCACATTTCCTAAGGCCAGGTTTGATCCAGCACTCTCCACCATGATCCACACTGTAGGGATAAGCAGAGGAATTATGAAAATACACTTCACCTGTTGATAAGTGACTTAGCAACTGACTTTCTAAGTAAAAATGTTGTTTCTCTCTTATCATCAGAGGTGTATTCCACAAAGCAGGTTTGACAAACTCTGAGCCTAACCCTGAACTCTGACTTGATGAACCCTTGAGATGGGAAGCTCAGAGTTATTGGTTAAAGAACAGCTGATCTGAGTTAGTTCAATTCTAATTCACTGAAATGAGAAATTCTCATGCATGCAGGCGAGTATGAAGACATTTTCAGAAAGCAAAAAAACAACTGCAACAGCAAAAGAGAGGCAATTGGTCATTCAGTAAATTTCAATGCAGCAGTGTTTTCCCACGGTGCCCCACAGAATCAACACCGGCCACCACATAATAAAGTTCTGTGTAATGAATTATTAACAGAGGAATTATTTTGAACCCCCATTAATTTTACATTTAACCACGTCTTACTACAGGTGAAGAAATTGAACAATCCTATGGGCACAAAACACACTTAATAGCAGCTGAAAGGGAAATATAAAAACAGTTCAAAACAGATAAGACATACTTTCCTTATGCCAACAGACACATGATTGTTTTAATCATATTTGACAGGATTAAACCAAGTAAATATCATTCAGAGGCTCTCAACTTGTATTAGCTTTCATCCCCAACAGAATAAATGTCGTCCTACCTAATATCCTGCTTAGTAGATGAACATTTGACTTGTAGTGGGCTAACAGAAAGTTCATTTTGGGGGTTCATTTCTCCCAACAGTTATTGATGGGGTTATCTGCCTTGTTGAGCCTTCTGCCACAACAGAATCCCTTGCCGTTGTAACTTCTCAATACTGCAGAGAATTTGCAGAACACAGTAGTTTAAAGTACAGTAAAACAGAATGCTCTTCATCACAGAATGATAAAGATATGTTGTCTGCTGCCACAGAGAGGGATTCAGAAAGACCTACAGTGGTATACATCTTCATGTATGGTAGCTACTGAGCTAAACTGTTCTCTCCCCATGTACATTGTTTTGATATTATTGTGTGGAATTATTAGTTAGACATGTACATCAAATCAAATCTATTTGTATAGCCCTTTTTACATGCAAGCATGTCACAGAGGGCTTCACATACGCCCATAGAACTGCCCCTCAACCAACCTAAACCCTCAATGTACATTGAAGTGATGAGAAAAAATAATGAATCGTAAAACAATTGGCACATTCTTCTCCTTTTTAATGACTGGGCATTACAAGAAGGAGGGTAAATCAAACTCCAGAGCACAGATTAACAGTTGACTAAATGCCAGGTTAGCTCTGCATGGAAAACTGTAGAATTTCATGTCATCCGTATGCGTTATGGCTTCAACAACAATTAGGTTGATGAGGAAAGGACACCCCATGTCTGACAGTTGCTTCAGGCTCAGCATGAGGGAGGGGAGAGGGAGAAACTCATGGTTTGTTACAGAAAAGCTGCCAGCAAGCAGGTGAGGTTCACAGTCAGTTACCGTGGTAACACACCCAGAGTTTTCAGTGTTTCCCATACATAAATTTATTTGTAACGGCCCGCCACAATTAGAGATTTACCACCACAAATTTATAAAATGGTGTTTTTGCTTTTTTCTGTTTAACATCACAAAAAAATAATAATAATAACTGCATGCAGCACACTGATTCCCTCAGCCCCTTCTTGCCCCGCTCGCGTTCTCTCTCTCAGTACAACAGACCCGTCTGTGAATAGCCCCTCTCTCCGTGCACGCTCTGAATCAATGCGCGGGACAAACAGCTTTTTCCCTCAGAGAAGACAACAGGACAATCAATCCAGAGTTTACGAATGGTTAGGCCCAATCCCAATGTCCACCCTCACAGACTTACAGACTTTGAGGCACGTTCTCACTTAGGGCCCTATTTTAACGATCTAAAACGCAAGTATCAAAACGCAAAGCGCAAGTAACTTTGTGGGCGGGACTCCGGTGCGGTTGCTATTTTGCCAACGGGATAAATGGGTTGGTCTGAAGTAGCTACATTACTAATGGGTGTGGTTTGGGCGTAACTTGCAATAAATCAATCAGATTTGCCAGGCGCACGCCAGGAGCGGTTCACAACCGAGGAGACTGACGTTCTCGTCAGGGCCGTAAAAGATAGAGAAGTGACATTGTATGGGAAAGGCAGAGCCGTTTTCTCATTGCACTAAGTTGCCCACTCATGCTGCTCATTCAAATTCTTAGTCTTATTTTTATATATTTAATTTTTTAAATTGTTATATTTTTAAATTGTTTAGTTCTTAGAATTAGTTTAACCATTGTACTTTTTTACCGATATGACCCGTATATGTTTATTGTTTGCACCTTCCTGCCACAGTAAATTCCGTGTTTGTGTAACATACATGGCGAATAAACCGAATTCTGATTCTGATTGGGATGGGAGAAGAAACCCACCCAAATGATCTTCGGTTAAACAGGCGTGGGAGGAAATTTCCACAATTGTTACAACTCAAGTTCACATACATACAGATTTCTCATGAAAATCTTTTTAATCATTGACATGAAAGAAATAGCACCAGGGAAGGTTTGCGCCGGAACACGCCTCCTTTTTTCACTGAACCGCCCCCGGGAGCGCAAGGTCATTCCCTAATTTACAGACGTGCGTCTGTGGAGGGAAAAGTCCGCTTTGCGTCGAGTGCAAACTAGGAATGATACTTGCGTCGCTGACAAAGTCAATTGCGCTGGGTGCAAGATAGAGCCTTAAGTCTGTGAGGGCTTAGGGCTGTCCCACTGTCAAATGCGCGAGGGCTCTTTCACAGACGTTTTATGCACCCTTAAGTCTGCATTTTTGCAGACTTGCCCACAATTCACAGCGTAGTGACGTGAAACACGAGGGTTACCAGGGGAAGCCTGGAAGAGAGAAAAAGATCCCGGCTAACCCTCCTCATAAGACAAGAAAGACAAAGAACAGTAAACAAACAAGCATGGAGGGCGCAACCAACCCTGATGTAAACATAGTTAGAAATAACAGTTGACATCAGTAAGTTTAAACACAAAGCTCACTGATGGTTAACCCAGAGTTTCCCTCATATTAGGGTTAAAAAACTCTGTTTTCATTAAACCCGCTTTCTGGAAAAGACCCCTGGAAATACAATTATGATTGTGGCTACAATCATAGTTGAACCATATTGTACATTGTATAGTAAAAATTCAGTTTTTAATTGTATCATCATGAAATGCAAGGCCTATTAACGTAGTTTGATTTATGTTCAGTGTTAAGCAACATTATATTTACATTTACATTTATTCATTTAGCAGACGCTTTTATCCGAAGCAACTTCCGAGAGAGCATTACAAAGTGCATAGGTCACTGATCATAACAACAAGATAGCCACAAAAACATTGCGAGTAGCCAAAACATAAAGCACACTTTGTGAACAACCAAAGTAAGTGCCAAAGGGAAGAACCATAAGAGCATGTAGTTAAACAAGTTACAATTAAACAACATGAACCGCTATAAGTGCAAGTGTACCTGTGGAAAAAGCAAGCAACAATAATAAAAACAATATATCACAACGAGTACAAAAATGTAAATCAGTTACCACTAACCACAAGAGCAACAAGTCTCTAAGCAAGAGTCATTGTGATCCTTGAGGAAACTAACATCGGGTCAAGCGAACCATTCCTAAGTACCATATATAAAGAGGTATATAAAAAACAAACATCTCCTTACTTGAGTTTCTCCAGTCTGCAGTGTGGATCCTCCAGTCCAGCAGAGAGCAGCTTCAATCCTTTTTCTCCTGGATGATTGTAGCTCAGGTCCAGTTCCCTCAGGTGATGGGGGTTGGACCTCAGAACTGAGGCCAGAGAAGCACAGCCTTCCTCTGTGACCAGACAGCCTGACAGCCTGTAGAAAGAGGATCAATATTGTGACAGAATCCATCTGGGCCTCCAGAGTGAGTCAGCACAGAGGGGTTCATTTGGCAGGTGCTGTCATAGCTTCATCCCTTCATTAGACAGAGTGACCCACATAATCCCACTCATTCAAGACAGGTTCAAGTAGACAAGGTAATTGCGGGTGCACCCACTAAACAAATCCAAGTTTACTTTTTTTACATTGTTATGAATACAGACAATTAATCTATATAATTGTACAGCATGGTTTTTGTATTGGGAATGTTAGGATGATAATAGAAAATCGAGGATAAAGAACAAGCAAGTTTGCGCAACAATTCAATCAGTTAGCCAATTCCCTGGCCTGAATATGTGCACTATTTTAAACAGTTATCATATTCCAAAGGAATATATCTTAGTGCATCTAAACCAGCCAAGATAAATTAGAGTAGGCTATAGGGAAGGGAATTGCACATTTGAGTGCCAGATAATATTTCAAAAGAAACATTCCTGCATTAAATACAATACATCATGACAGTTTGCATGATTTGAAATGGTCACTTATTATCACACTGGCATTTAATTATCACGGCAAACAATTACACTGCACTGAACTGTAAGTAAAGTAAAAAATAACAAAACCTGTAATTATCACTCGAATCATTCACGTCTTCTATGCTAAACCTAGCAGTCACGTGAAAGTGAATGAGGTGAACGAATCCTTTCTGTTTCCTCTACTGAGCCAATGCAACAGTCCCGATTCGCTGCCACAAGAAGATGAACAAATCACTCACTGAGACCAGGGGTGCAGATGGAATTTTTGAACTGGGGGGGACCAAGCTGTCAGCATATGATTCCAACTCAATTAGCTAGTTATTATGTGTAATATATAGGCCTTACATGTGAAGCTGCAATAAACATTAGTATGTCAATCACGCACCAAAACTTCATGTCCTCTGCAAATGTTTTATTAAAACATTTGCTGATCTCAGCAGGATGTAAATGATTACAAATATATGATTACAAATATAACATGTGTATGAAAACGGAAGTATAAACACTTAACCCTCGTGCTGCCTTCGGGTCACATGACCCAAAGGTTCATAACGAACCATCGTTGTGTTTACCCAATTTTACCCAATACAAAAACAAATAAAAATAATTTTCTTTTAACCATTCCAATGTGGGGGGTCTGAGACAGCCCGACAGTTAAAAGAAAATGCTTCACTTTGTTTTTGTATGAGGTAAATTTGTCGCAATACGACGGTGGGTCACAATGACTGATGGGTCAGAATGACCCGAAGATAACACAAGGGTTAAACAACAGATTTACATAAATAAAAATAAGTAGCATGAAATGTGAATTGAAATTTACTCTTGAAATTTAATATTCGGAATTCAAAGTCAAAGGCATAACTACATAAAAGGTTGGTTGATGTGTCTGTATTTGCATATTCTTGACCAAAAGTCTTCTTCTGACATGTTATTTGTTTCTGTTCGGAATTCCCTCTGCAAGTATGACTTTTCATTGTAATTTTTTTCCAATAATAAAATAAAAATCTATCCCCAATCAAGGGACATTGTCGTCACCTGCGCTGGTATGATTGACGGAGATTGGAAACCCTGAAGTTCAACGCGCAGGGAGAGTGTGTACTGGCAGCATCAAGCACGCTTTATTGAATGCTATATAAGCCGTATTGGGAAACGGCTAATATAATTGGTTGTTCGACTGAATGCTACAATCTTACAACAATATCGTCTGTTTGAAAGATCGTGCCGTCGGCATACAACCTTTATTACGCCAATGAGGGCTTATGCATAATAAACAACTAAACGGCAAATAAGGACTGGAAAATCTGTGATACATTGTGTCTGCGTGTCCTAAACTACCTGTGTCATGGCAACGATATAGACGTATTGGAAAAATAGAACATTGCCATTACAGTAACCAGAGATCCTCCCTACCCTGCCTCCACCTCATCTGAACTGCTGGGACGACAAAGCCCTCTCCTGCTGCCTCTTCCTAGATATTTGTAACTACCTCCCGTTACCCCTACCCTGCCTGAGTCAACTAAAATGTAACATGTTACATATAAAGCGGTGAAATATTAGCTTGGTCCTAACCAGACTCTCGTACATTTCATTTGTACAGAGGGTCTGGGATCGCTCCATTGACAAGCGTTAACTTCCTTGAAGGCGGGATCTCTGTTGAAGTTTAAAACTATTGGATCTGCCCAGAGCCACTCTGATCTGCCATGACATCACTAGCATTCGCCTTAGCCAACTCCTTCACCACTACTGTAACGGAACTAGCTGCTGTAGCTGGAAAATCAAACTTTTCCCGAAACCCGTGGGGACGAGGGCCACAACATCATGGCCACCAACAAAACTCAGCAAGGATTTTTCTTGCTCTGGATGTTCGGCAGCGTTGCCACAACGGACCAAATAGCTTCGCTCGCATTTTTCTCCACCGCCATTACTGAACTACAACTCAAACTAGCGCACAACTTCAACGTCATCGTTCTCAGCCACTCCCTCTGTTCGCTGATTGGACCTACAAAAATGTTTTTTCCAAAAACCGACTAAAACACCGAAATCCCAGACCTAGTACCAGACCCCCACCCCTCGGCTTGAAGCAACGTCCCCGGTGGATGTAGGTGGTATTACATTTACGGTTAGGCACCCGGCTCTTCCGGTCGTTTTTATTCTATTAACTCCAGTCAACATTTACAAAACTATCTCCCCCAATAATTTTTGTTCGATTCTCGAACCTGGCTCATACTACTAGCTTTTTCATAGAAACATTTTTCGCTTGTTTGAAACCAATCCGAAATGGGTAAACTAGCACCCCATTTATTTGCTTACGTCAAGAACAGTTGCCTGGAAATGTACTCGCGGATACGAACAGGTGACGAGCACAAAAGGGAACATCAGCAAATCGCTGATTTACCTGAGCTGAATGAGAACAAGGAGAAAGGACTTGATAATGTACAGTTGCCTGCCTTCTTTTACAAATCTTTACAAATGGTTGCACACATACACGACGGTTGTTTGTAGAGTTTATTTCCGTTATTTTAAAGCAGATTTAACCATTTTGTAATGAACGCATATTATGCTCATGGCAAGACGAACGTAATTATAGCCTAATATATTTACATTTTAGTCATTTAGCAGACGCTCTTATCCAGAGCGACTTACAGTATGTACAGGGACATTCTCCCGAGGCAAGTAGGGTGAAGTGCCTTGCCCAAGGACACAACGTCATTTGGCAAAGCCAGGAATCGAACCAGTAACCTTCAGATTACTAGCCCGACTCCCTAACCGCTCAGCCACCTGACTCCCACCTGAATATAATTAGTTATAATATTGTGACATGTTACGGCGTCATTCAGGGGCGGTGCGTCCCATTGGGCAAGTCGGGCAGTTGCCCAGGGCCTCGGCCACCAGGGGGGCCTTGTCGTATTTACAATGTATTTTTTTAATAATTCAAATAAATCACTTGTCATTGCAAACGAATGAAATTTTATCTTAAATCCATCATGGAACATATGATTCAGGTCATGACGTTTCTGTCAGGAGAATTTGTCGTGTGGTGGAGTGTGTATGATCGCGGAAACATGAAAGGATTTCAAAGTGGCAGTGAAAAAAGAAATAAGGGAGGAGAAGTTAAGGGAGAAATTACCTAGTAAGCTAACGCAGTTTTTCCAATCAAAGAATGTATCAGTGGAAGATGAAGACATTTCTGATAATATTTCAAGTGCTGCTGGGCCAAGTTTAGTTATTGCTAGCAGACAAACAGCCACTTCAACACCAACTACCGTATTTTACGGAAAATAAGCCGCGGCTTGTACTCTTTACAGTTTTCTTGTGCAGCTTATATTTCGAAGCGGCTTATAGCCCGGTTTTTGAACAAAACAGTGGCTTCGTCACCGTCTCAAGATCTCTACAGACCGTACAGCTAATTTCATGCTAAACACTTGAACGGGGGCTTATTACTTGAAAGAGGAATTATTTACTTTGTCGTCTCAGTTACACTATCAGGGATTGGAAATACAGTGACTTGCTAAAGTAGGCAAATGGCTAATAGAACATAACATTTCATAATAATTTCAGTTAATCAAACAGCTGCAAGACCCAGGGCCTGTTCCATAAAGGCCGCCAAAAAAGTTTGACTTAAAGTCCCAAACCTGACTTGAATTAGTTTAATTAGTCAATGCGGGCTAAAGCGGTTCCATAAAGACCAATTTCAGCTCACGCAGTCCTACTAATTCAAGTCAGATTTAAGTGGTCAAGCTAATTGCGCGTGCACCCTATTCTTACGCAGCCCGAGAGGTAGAACGTGAATCATATCGATTAACAATGGCAAAAAGAGAGCGTGCGACCACATTAAACGTGACCGAGCAACGTTTACTCCTTGAACTTTACGACCAGTTCAAACATTTAATAACTAAAAAAGGCAATACAGCGGCAATTAATAAAATGAGAGAGAAAGGCTGGCAAGAAATTACGGATCGATTTAATGCGTATGGTCTAAGTAGAAACAATGTTTAAATGTAAAAATCCTGCAATCCAACCTAATTTAGTAACAATTTTATTATAGACCTAACAAATTAAACTTTTTTATTGGGGGCGCACCTCCAAACAGCAACAACTTGAGTGGGGAGAAAAGGACGTGGCAGCAAGTAAGAACCAAATACAAAAATATTGTTAATAATGGTAAGTATGCCTATATACCAAGAATTTTAGGATAATCAGGTTTATGCAAGAACTGTCCAATCTCATGATGTTCAATTGCAGCTGCCAAAAAGAAGAGTGACATAGCTGGCACTGGGGGAGGGCCAGCACCAGCAAACTTCACTCCAGCAGAGGAACTGGCCTTGGAGCAGAACAAGGGGAGGCCAGTAATGGAAGGCATAGAGGGTGGGACAGCCTCTGAGTCACAGCCATGTAGTCAAAGGCATAACTACATAAAAGGTTGGTTGATGTGTCTGTATTTGCATATTCTTGACCAAAAGTCTTCTTCTGACATGTTATTTGTTTCATAGTGATGGATAACTGTGTGCCTGTTGGAACCACCAGACAGCATGCAGGAGGACCCTGTAAGTATGAAGTTCAAAGCACTGGTTCACTGTTAATTTAAAGTGGTGATCATTGGACATAAAAGATGTATGGTTTCAGGGTGAAGGCCCGTCTTTCAGAGAGGAGGATGAGGAGACACTGTCCATGTATTCAAGGAGGGCTGAGGTAAGCAATGATTGTATGCTCCAAAGCCCTAGTTGTGCCCAAATGCCCAATGCTTATTTATTTTCCCCAAAACATTTGTTGTAGGACACTGCCCCATGCCCTGACACTGGTGACAAAGTGAGTAGCCTATAATACTAATAAATAAAACACAAGGGCATTCAAAAAATGAATAACTCTCTTCAAAAAGGATGAAAATGTAAAGTGTCTACAAGAGATACCTCAAAAAAAATGGATGCACTTGACGTAGACATAAGGTACCATAAAATGAAGATGCGGAAGATTGGAACTGGAAATCCAACAACTGGAGAAAGATGTAAGTATAACTGCCATAATCAAGACAAGCGCACCCTCACATATATCAAATCCAATTTCATTTGTAGACCTTTTTACAAGCAATGTCACAGAGGACACCTCAAACTAAACTTGTTCTGGTTTTTCACACAAGTAACTGTGTGATGTGTGCCGTTTCCCCCAACAGGCATCTTCAAGTTGAAATAAAAAATATATTCTACAAATTGTGACTTAAGACAATCTTTCTAACAAATTTCAGTCATGGGCTCTGGGAATTGGGCATTGTTAAGAACTTAAATTACCACCAACGGGTGGGCCAACTGTAGGCTACACTAAAGGAAAGAGGGGACGTTTCAAAATCAACAAAACATATACTGCAACCGTATGCTAACCAAAATAATTATTCACATATACATCCCTTATTGCCCTGCCCGTTTCGTTGTCTTCAAATATTGGTTCAATGTTCCAATCCTCCTCTACAACCACCCTTGGTGGTCTCTCTCTCCTATCCTCCTCTACAACCACCCTTGGTGGTCTCTCTCCTCAGGCAGGCGATGTTGTGGAGCACAACACATGCAATGATGATGTCGCACACCCTTTGTGGAGTCACTCGGAGGTGTTGTAGGCAGTGGAACCTCATTTTGATGAGCCAAACGCATCTCAATACACGCCCTTGTGCGTGTGTGGGCAAGATTGTACTTGCGCTGCGCATCTGTCTGAGGCTCCTGATAGGGGGTCAAGAGATAGGGCTGGCAGGCATATCCCTTGTGTCCCAGCAAAACCCCTGAGACTTCGCCTGGGTAGAGTACAAATAAATAATCTGACTAATTTATGCAGACCAAAATTGAAGACGGTATTTTTTTTAAAGCTGTACATTGAAATTACATTTACAATAGGCCTATACATTGAGCCTTATACATTGTGACAATTGTCTGGAAATTGATGAGGCTCGAAAGATTCTTGAATCATGCACCGAGCCAGGCCACTTTGCCTCCACGTTTGTGATGACACATTCAGCATCAAAGATCATCTGAAAAAATGTTGGTCATTCGACTGGAATAATATAGCCATAAAAAGAAATGTGAGTAGCTACATTTCAAATTGTGGCAAAAGTGTTGCATTAGGCGCATCTCTCTGACAAGATTTTAGAGCCTTAACCCTTGTGCTGCCTTCGGGTCACATGACCCAAAGGTTCATAACGAACCACCATTGTGTTTACCCAATTTTACCCAATACAAAAACAAATAAAAATAATTTTCTTTTAACCATTGCAATGTGGGGGGTCTGAGACAGCCCGACAGTTAAAAGAAAATGCGTCACTTTGTTTTTGTAGGAGGTAAATTTGTCGCAATACAACGGTGGGTCACAATGACTGATGGGTCAGAATGACCCGAAGATAACACAAGGGTTAAGCAGATGGAACATAACCTAACCATATAACTAGCGCTATAGGCCATTTATCCCAATCTATTCTACAACGCAAGCATTCTCAATTAATAGGCTACCTTACCTGCACATTGATACTGTGAAATGACTTCCTATTCACAAAGTCTGCCTCATGTGGACCGGACAGACTCTTTATACGGACATGGGTGCAGTCCAAAGCCCCAATAACATTTGGGAAAGCTACAAAGGGTCAGTAAATAGGTCAGCCAACAATTGTCACCTCTATACACACCAACATATGTCATGCAGTTAATGCTGGACCTTAGCCTACCTTCGATTCTATAAAAGGCCTCAATGGTACCCCGCTCCTCATCTCTCTCCACTGGCTACCTATCATGGCCCGTATCAGATTCAAGACCCTGGTATTGACCTTCCGAGCAGTGAACGGGACTGCACCCGTCTACATCAAGTCTCTCCTGCAGCCTTACACCCCCACCCGCCACCTACGGTCTTCTTCAGACAACCGCCTGGTGGTCCCACCGCTCAAGACCGCCCGGTCCCAACACAAGCTCTTCTCCTGTCTGGCCCCCCAGTGGTGGAATCAACTCCCCACCTCCATCAGAGACACTGACTGTCTCTTCACCTTCAAGAAAAGGCTCAAGACGCACTTGTTCCGGGAGTACAACGGTACTTAGGAACGGTTCGCTTGACCCGATGTTAGTTTCCTCAAGGATCACAATGACTCTTGCTTAGAGACTTGTTGCTCTTGTGGTTAGTGGTAACTGATTTAAATTTTTGGTTCTCGCTGTGATATATTGTTTTATTACTGTTGCTTGCTTTTTTCCACAGGTACACTTGCACTTATAGCTGTTCATGTTGTTTGGTTGTGACTTGTTTAACTACATGCTCTTATGGTTCTTCCCTTTTGCACTTACTTTGGTTGTTCACAATGTGTGCTTCATGTTTTGGCTACTCGCGATGTTTTTTGGCTATCTTGTTGTTATGATCAGTGACCTATGCACTTTGTAAAGCTCTCTCTTGGAAGTCGCTTTGGATAAAAGCGTCTGCTAAATGAATAAATGTAAATGTAAAAATGTAAATGGTACGAAGACCTTTGTGACCAGGGAAGGTGAAGATATTCAGCAGCAAACAGTGGCTTTGCCAATATTCTCTGTGTCTCCAACGGTGTAGAGAAATGTGCCACTGGCAAAAAAACGAAGTGCTATGCACACAATCTGTGGGACTGTGAGAGCTTTATTGCGGTGGGTGGAATTGGAAAGATATGGGTGTAGCAACCTACAAATATATTGGATCCCTTCCCTGGAGAACCTGTACCGCTCATGGAGGTGATAAGCCAACGGGTCTGACCGGTCCCTGAATGTATGCTCTCTTTGAAGAGTCCTTCGCATGATCAGAGCTCCCTCCCTCCTTCGTCAATGAAAGGACATGCCATGATTGCCAATGAACAGCACGTTGAGTTCCTAAGTCTATTTCTATACCTTTTATTTAGGCTAATTAGTCAAACCTGTTTGGTGGAAAATAGGCTGCTATCCGTGTTTTTATGGCCTATCATTGTGGTATACTTTATAAAATGTAAAATGTTTTAAAGTATATTTTATACAAAAGTACATTTTTGGACTGATATAAAGTTACGTTTAGCGTTATGTCAGAAAATCGTGAATAGTGAATAATCGTTTTCCCATTGGGTCAGTGTTACAGGAAGGTCTGGTTAAGCACCAAGTCACACTAAGCCTGACAGTTAGCCTGCCCCGGACCAGACTAGTTTCGCAGCCTAAGTTGCCATAGTAACCGAGTTCGAACTACGTTGAGCTAGCTTTATGGAACCGAATGAACTAGAGAGTTAGACGGAAAATGACTTTTGCAAAGTTTTGAGGAATTCCGAGATTTAGGGGTGCCACCTAACACATGAACTTTGGCCAAATTTCCAAAAATGTGCAATATTTTGCCTAATTGCCAAAAGGTTGACCTGGAAATGTTGAGTACAGTGAACTTTTATACAGTAACATGTTCTATAGGGTTATCAAAGTAAAAGTTGTTTGTTTGCCCTTTGGGCAACTTGGGAATTTCTCAGAATTCAACTTTCAAGATTCTCCATTCATTTGTCCTATAGACAAAATGAATGGAGGTCAATGGGACATGTTCACGTGGCCTTACCCTGAATTTTGTGCAGCAGTGATGGATGTCGGACACACATATAAAGTTTAATTGACTTTATTGTTAAGCACAAGGGGCGATACTGACACACTTACATTAACATTACATTACACTTAAAAGAACAAACCCTCTCTAGTGGCTAACTCACTGGCAACTAACAGGGCCAAATGGTAAGAGCTGACACTAACTAAACTTCAAACTTAATTGCTCAGTCTGTGCCAGAGTCTGCTCCACTTAGCAACATCACCAGGAAGAAAGAGAGAGGAAATGGAACCTGAACTCTGAACCGAGCCAGTGCGTCTCCCCCCAGATATGTCTCCCCACCCGCCACCCAAGAGTAACCGTCCTATTCAGGGATTAGCTTGCGTTTTCAGCGGCGAAGGTTTGGCTGTTGTTTGCGGTCATGTTCAACTGCCTGCAGCACATTCTGCAGGTGCTACTCCTTCCTTGCCACTGCGACAAAGTCGGATGTGAGCTTGACGCCACGCTCGGCACAGTCACTGACCACGTTCATTGCATGTACATTGACCTCACTTTTTTTTAATGCAGCATTGGTCGCCCATTCCTTCCCATCGAGAGACATAAATTCTGGATCAATGTGCAGCTGGTGCATCCCAAACCAGCAATCCTTATTGGCGAGGTCAGCCAAGCTGGTGGTTGGCAAGAGGGTGGGGAACTTTGGCTTGCCAAAGCCAGTGCCAAAGCGCTGCTCAGGGATGTGCATGGGGAGATCAGCGGGCTTGTGCTCCAAGATCGCTCTGGCAAGTGCACGCTTGTCATCATTGGGCACCTTGCTGCTGAAGAGAGCCAGGGGTAGCATCTCACCTGTCAGGTACCAGCGATGCCTCTCCAGCGCCTTGATCGCTGATGCTGCAATGCCCTCATCTACAGCCTTGTATGCCTGCAGGTGGTGGTAGAGTGTCAGGTCATTCCAGGCAGCATCTACAGCTTTCTCGCAGGTCAACCACCACTTTGCATAGCTGTGTGTAATGAAAATGGCAAATGCCCGAATCTTCGGCACCTGCTGCCGTGTGGTGATTGTGCCCTGGGGAAGCAACGCGATGTGCTGCTCCATCAAAGCCAGCTTGAGAGTATAGAGCAGCTTGGCCATCCATCGTGCCTTGTGGAGCACTCCCGGTCGTTGGAAGGTCACTGCAGTCTGCTCTTCACCATCTGCATCCAGAAACACAAGACACAGCTGCACAAACTCATGGTAGTCACCTCGCTTGTGGTCAGTGACTTCTTTTGCGCACCTGACAAGTTCAGCACGTAAATTGTGCCGGCACCCAGACCAAAGCAGTGGTTGGCCCAGTGAGAGCTGTATGGCAATGCAGGCTGCTGTGAGATGTCCGGTGTTTGACGCAGTGGTGTCAAATGCCATGTTGACAACCTGGTCAGTGCAGCACCAGTCCTGCAGCAACTTGCATGTCAACCAGGCAATGATCACTCCACATGCCTCATTGGTCTGCTTCTTATACGCCGGGATACCAAGCAGTTTCAGACGCTCTGCATCTCCAACCACCACTGTAAGATGCTCCTCCAACTGGCGCACATTGCTGAGCATCGGTGTTAACTTGCTGTCCCCGTGTAGGGTGCACAATTGAGGTGGTGTCCACTGTTTGTGCTGTTCCTCACTGATTGTCTCCAGCACTTGGCGTCTTGCTCAGTCAGCTGTTGCGTAAGATGCAGAGAGATGTGTACATTCACCGCCTGACTCTGCAACAAGGCCACGCGTGAAGGCAGCCTGTTGCATTGGTGACATCTTCAACCTTGTAGCCAGTGACATGACACTTGGTCGGCTAAGGATGTCATGTGGAATGAAGACGTTTGTTCCAGTCTTCTTATGCTTGTGGGATGGTTCGCCCTCAGATGGTGGATAGACTGTGTTAGTATCCTCCTCTGACTCCTCATCACTCTCCGACTCCAAGCGGGACATTGCCGTCACCTCCTCCAGCTCCTTTTTACAGCGGGACTGTCTGGCTGCTGCGGTAGCTTGACGCTCCTCTCGCCGCTTCACCTAAAAGCTGCAGCTTTTTGTCCAATACACCAAATGTGGACACTGTCAGTCTTCATGCTGGCCAAGAAAGCTAGGTCTTCTGGGTTATCAATCAGCTTTTCAACATTTGGAGGCCACAGCGGAAATGTGGCATCAAGTCTGCACTCCATTTTCTCCGATTGTTTTGCTGTAGTCTCACTGGAGCGCTTAGCCTGGGAGTTTTTCCGCAGCTTGTTGTTAGCATTGACTAAGTCTACCATCTTGTGGCACGCACGCTTGTCGCTCACCATTGGGATGTTGGCTTTCTTGTAAAATGGCTGCACCTGCTTCAAGACAACCTTGGCTGCCTCGAACTGCGACAATGCTCCATTTGCACCAGGTTTCTTGGCAAGCATGCAGCGTAAGATCTGACGACCAGTTGGCAGTTTGGCCCCGGTGATGATGCCATCCTCACTGGTGATGCTGGGGCCCAGACCAAAGACCAGGCTGCGACTGCTTGTCTGGCGGAGACCAGTTGGCGAGGGCAGCATCTTAGGAGAGCTGGATCTTGGGGTGGGTTGTGTTGTGCAGTGCCTGAGAATGAAAAGGATACAATCTCAAGGATAGTGTTTAAAATCATATCTTACCATACTTAATATCACTCAGAAAACATCTGAAAGTCACCTCAATATCACCTCAATTATGAAAAAAACATTCTTGCATAAGCCTCAAATTTTTGCTGTACATAGTCTAACTTCATCATAACTTACCGTTACATCACTACCAGAGTAGCTAGCTGTGCTTGCAAATATACTTGTATTTAAAATGTTAATTTACTGTAACAACTACAATGCTACTCTCAATAAACATGAGACATCTATACTCTGAATATGACATTGTCCACTCTAGAATACTGTTGATGTTAAGCTTAATAGCTTAGCTAAAGTTAGCTAGATGTAATGAGCACCACATACCTATTAATACTTATTACCTTAAATGACTTATGATAAATAAGTATACAAAGACACAACTACAGATATGATAGTAATATGTAATAATACATACCCAACACAGAAAGATCACGTCAGTTTTCTTGAGCTGTAGTATTGTTTACCTCAGATCTCCATGGTGACCATGAGCACTGTTTACCACTTTATCCAACAAAAACAGATGTGCGGTGGCACCCCTAAATCATCATTTACTGGAAACATATTTTGCATGTGTTGTTTCTACATATATTGGAACACTTTTAGCAACCAGCCATATCAAAATTCAAGAACTGTGTTTTTTGATGCACCCAGCTAATTGCAAGCATGCACGAGTCTCGGAGCTAGGAAAAAGGCGAGCCACTGTTTAAGGCTAGACCGGAACAGCCGGAACTGGAAAGATGGCGCGGTCCAGTTTCGCGCTCTCGCTTGCCTCACTGCGCCACTGAGCACTTTTCATAGAAATGAATGGGAACGCCATCTTGGAAGAGAAATCTAGCTGTGTCTCTTAATATATAAGTCTATGCCTAGTACAGAAGCAAAATGAAAATTGAGCGGAAATACGTAGGAGGGCAGAGCCAGGCTAGTGAAATATTAGCCTACCTGGTGAACTTGTTCCACTGAGTTGGATTCCAATTGAAGAATATCACAGTCGCTCTTTATTAGCTTAAAAATTATCTTACCAATTTCCTTGGTAATCCTGAGGTAAACTTCTTCTAAATTACAGTAAAAAGCCTCTGTGAACTTCTTTTGTTCTGGACTGGCAAGTCATATTTTGATGACTTTCAGATGTTTTCTCTATCTTTGAATTTTCTGAGCAGATATACATCTTTGGTTCCGATGCAACCAGTTAACGTTGTTCTTTGTAGCAACATGGCTAACTGATCTAGAGAGATCACATGACAGAGCATGCCAATACTTCATGCTATTGTACAATATTATCATAGTCAAATAACAGCAAGTTCTTCTGAAATATCTAAGGGGAATTAAATGGAAGTGAAATTAACCAAATGTATGTAAAAAAAAACTTCGCTACCCAATAAATATATATATTTTAAAATAACAGAGAATGCTTATCAGTATTTATTTAATTATGTTAGGTCAATAGATAACCATATTCTGCTCCAAAAGAGCAACATAACTGCCTGTTGGCTCTGCACCATCCTGAGAGAAGAGGAACTGCTATATTCGGATGCTGTTCATGGATAACGATTAATCATTTAACACCATCATGCCTATGTCTTTCTGTATTTCAACATTTTATATTCTTGCTCAATGAATATATATATATATATATTCTAGTTTAAAGTTGTAACATTCTTGTCTGCATTCTGTTCTCCTTTTGCTTTACTGTTATGCTACATGTAGCAAGACCAACCTCAAGGAATTCAATGGCATATGTTACCTTTTGTGATCTGTGCAAATGACCAATAAAAGTGTGTTCAACTTCCTAAAGATCAGCGTTTCACCTGACACCTTAAGGCTGAAATTTACTTCACGCTAAGTACGTGTCCACATGCTGAATGGCTGCAGCACGTATCCTGCGGTCGTTTGGTGCGTACTTTGTGCACGTCTCCCTGGCCCTTCAATGTACGCATACGCAAGGTGCAATACCGACAGAAATCATGGGGCAGTATACTATCCCTGCATCTCAGATGGAATACTACCATCCTCTGAAGTAAAGCATGTCAGAATAAATGTGAATAGCCAGTTACATAGTAGTATTATACACCAAGCACACTTTTCTTGCTATTCCTAATCCGAAACCCTTCATGCAGTGGAAGAGGCGTCAACCACAGGGACTGATGTGAAATTTAACACCCTATTGTTGAAATGATGAAGATGGATTATGATAATGGTTTTATCTAATTGAAAATTAAACTCTCAAATCACCCCTTTTATTATTGGGTGTGCTCAAGCCTTCGGCGAGAGCACAACCTTTGTTCTCTCACATATATATTATTATTTATTTTTTTATTTATTTTTGCCCCCCTAAAACTCAGTAAATACTTGGCCTACATAGACAACGTAGGTGTCAAAAGTTTCGTCTTGGTAGCGATTGAGTTGCTTCTATTGGAATTTACGTTCTGTTGCATGGTTTAAGCTTAAATTAAGTTTTTGTGGCGAAAAGTGAAGCTAACGGTGGCTAATTTGCTAGCCACAGTCACTGACGTTACTAACGTCACTGCGTCACTAACGTCACGAAAACACGCGTGACTACCTTTGCCAGAACATTCGTTTAGCATCTGTTAACTTGGGGGATAGCTAGGCTAACTATAGCTTTACTGCAAGGCAGCTGCAGAAATGCCACAAGAAAAGAGGCCAGGGTGATAACTATTTACTCATTTTACTTTGTGATATGACACACAATTGTGATGTGTAATGTACAATATAAGCTGATATTATTAAGGAAGTACATCTACTTTCGGAAACAGTAGTCTACTATTTCACTGAAGTATTAGCATCATGACATTAGCCTGTGTTTCCCGGGCAACACATACTACAGTGGTCTATGATGTAGCGTTATCTGTTTTCAATCGTTAAAATAAACATTCCTCACATATACATTTTCGTTGTAGGATTTATTCTGACATTAGAAAACGATTTGTTGGTGAAATTACCATTACCTGTGGTTTCAAACCAGTGTAGCTCACTGCAACGCTGTAGCTTACGCGAGACACACTACAAAAACATCTAGCTACAGTACACAGCTGTTTAGGAAGTCAAACGGCGACAGAAAATGTTCGGCACTCCCCTTACTTAAATCAAAAGTCTATCTAACTACTAACCTGAACTTCATTGCCACAGCCTAAACGTTGTCAATCTGTTCATGAAAATAATTAATTTCAGCCTAAACCGTACAACGGAACGTTAAATCCAATTCAACCAACGCAATCGCTACCAAGACGAACACAGCAGTAGCCTAGTACTGTACCGTAGTAGTACAATTTACCGGGGCAGCTTCTCAACACAGGGCTATATCGCATTTTGCGTTGTTACTGACAATGATCGCTACCAGTGAGCTTTTTATGAATGAGCAATTTTCCACTAAATAAATGTCAAGCTTATTTATGTTTTGGGGGGCATATTTTCAGTTAGCAGATGGTACCGTTTGAATTGCGATTCCATCTTCTACTGTACTGCCGGGTAACGTCGTAGAATAATCTTCAAAGGGGTTGTTTATTCATGAATGAATGCAATATGAGTAGGCTAAATGCCTGAAAATATCATGAGAAGAGAAAAACTTAAAATGACGTTTAAATCATAGAGATTAGGTCAATTTTTACACCGGTCTGCAATAATGTCACGAAAACACGCGTGACTACCTTTGGCAGAACATTCGTTTCGCATCTGTTAACTTGGGGGATAGCTAGGCTAACTATAGCTTTACTGCAAGGCAGCTGCAGAAACGCCACAAACAAAGAGGCCAGGGTGATAAATATTTACTCATTTTACTTTGTGATATGACACACAATTGTGATGTGTAATGTACAATATAAGCTGATATTATTAAGGAAGTACATCTACTTTCGGAAACAGTAGTCTACTATTTCACTGACATATTAGCATCATGACATTAGCCTGTGTTGCCCGGGCAACACATACTACAGTGGTCTATGATGTATCTGTTTTCAATCGTTAAAATAAACATTCCTCACATATACATTTTCGTTGTAGGATTTATTCTGACATTAGTAAACGATTTGTTGGTGAAATTACCATTACCTGTGGTTTCAAACCAGTGTAGCTCACTGCAACGCTGTAGCCTACTGTACCCGAGCCACTAGTGTGAGTAGCTAACAACAACTCCTCAGCTGTGTGACAGGTGGGAGGGGGATAAACCAGGGAGCCATTTGGTTCACCTGGTTCTGTCACATGACCACCGTAATTTCAATTAAATGCAGGTAGATGGCATACCACAGTTAGTGTTGTTTTTAATCAGAGCTGGCCGGCGGTGATAAATTGGAAGCGGGTAAGGACAAGCGTCACCACGTAACCCATGTTTACAAATGTTTGTGTTTTAATTGAGATTTTAAGACGGTAAATGTGAGGTGAATTAAACAGAGTAAATTGTGGGAGTAAATGAGTAATGTTTATACTGCTTTGTATTGATTATGCATTTATTGTTGTTGTAGTGTCCTGTGCTAGAAACGCATGGTTCCCATCTGAAATCTGACCTCAGCACAGACGTAAAGGTATTAATTGACCAGTGTAATATTATGTAAAATCAGTGTTTTGATACACAAGTGACTAAAATAATGTCTGCTATTTTCAGGGATCATTAGTAGCCACTGTTTTTCCCACCGTAGAATTTCACTAACACAAATTAGTTAAAACATTCGCTGTTCCCCAGCCTAATAGCCTATTACAGGACAGCAGTTCAGGGCTTGCAGTTTGCCGTTGAGTGCCTTTGTTATGTAAACCACCTCCAAGTTTTGTGTGTCATTTATTTTGTTTGACGGGCGTTATTCTGTCCTTTCGTTTCTTTGCAGTGAGAGTGCCCCCCCCTTGTGTTTGGATTGATTTAATTATATTAGTTTGATTTGACTTTATGTAACAGGCAACGTAATAAGATCGCAGCCTTGGTGCAGCTTGTTGTGCTAGCGGCTCGAGGGAACACCAACTGTACCGTAAATAAAGTGCATTATTTTTGTACGCCGCCTCCTCCCCTTTTCATTTAATTGAACACACCTTCGTGATAACTACTGTTCTAGCTTACCGCTGGCTCTTGGTGAAGAGCCAGTAGGGTGTAGGTTACATTTGGCGCTGCGAGTAGGGTTGGAGGTGGTGTGAAATTTTGCCTGGCTACTTGTGTATATTTTGTTGTTTGTTAGATACATATATGTATTTTCTTTGTGGAGGTGGTTATTTTAAAAGGCATTAGATTGGTGGGGAAAACAGTGGTTACCACGAGGAAGATTCATCACACTTCGCTCTCAAGGTTGGCTTCTCATCATCAACATGTCTGATACCTTGGAGGAACAGGTTAGGGCTTTGACAGAGCTGGTTAAACAGCTTCAAGCTGATAACCAGCAACTTAGAGGACAGGCAGGTCCTTCAAATATATCAGACTCTGACCAGGATTCTCTCAACAATCCTACTAGGCGAACCTCTGTTGAGCGTCTGTTATGTCTACCTAGAGAAAGAAAATGTTCAAGGTTTTCTGGTAAAATGTCTGTTGACAATATGTCTGTAGAAGACTGGATTGAGGAGGCAAAGCGGTCATTGGCGGTCCGCCCTATGCCTGGATTTGAGCAGGCTTTGTTTCTGTATGATTTATTGGATGGAGAGGCTAAGCGGGAGATTAAGTTTAGTCCAGCAGCTGATCGCAATGACCCACAGAGAATTTTTGCCGTTTTGAAAAATAACTTTCGTTGCTCCAAATCTCTTAATGCTTTACACCGCCAGTTTTATCACCGCCGGCAGTTTGAAAGTGAATCTGTGAGGGAATATTCCCATGTTTTAATGGAGTTAATGGAACAGATTAAGGAGAGGGATGATGATTTAGAGCATTCGGATCGCGTCCTCCGTGACCAGTTTGTCGAAGGTCTCCGTAATGATAAACTGCAGGGTGACTTGCTGGATAAAATCTCAGCTAACCAGCGGTTACTTTTTAGGGATATACGAAATGAAGCCCTCGATTGGCTTAATAGGCGTACACAAACCACCCCCCGAGCCCGTGCATATTCCTGCAATTCCTATGAGGCAGACACTAATGCCGTTACAGCCAGTCCCTCCTCTGAGTTTACAGAACTGAAGGAGTGCCTTCGCAAACAACAGTCTCAGCTTGATGTAATTTTAGCCCAACTAGGACAGTCACGCAGTCTTACCAGTTCCACTCACAGACCGGCAGCAGCTCAGCCTAGGCCCTACAAGTTCCAGGCAGATGGGAAGCCCATATGCTTACGTTGTAACCAAGCTGGCCATATAGCTAGAATGTGCAGGGTTTTCATTCCAGGAGGTCAGGGGGTAGCAACACGGAGTGACTACCCTGGCGGGGTGCAGACTACGGTAACCACCAACAGTGTGATGCAGCCGGAAAACTAGCGCCCTCTGGTGTTGGGAGCTTGACACCGGGGGGGGGTTTGATGGGCTCAAAACAGAAGACTTCATCTACTAACACCCGTCTTATCGGAAGTTGTCCAGTCATTGACATTCGTCTTGGGGGTGTACTTACACGCTGCCTCCTCGATACTGGCTCCATGGTAACAACGGTGACTGAGAGTTTTTTTCGGCAGCATGTACAACCTCAGACCACTGAAGCGATGCAGCCATGTGATTGGCTACAGCTTAAAGCAGCTAATGGGATAGCCATTCCCTACCTGGGTTATCTTGAGCTTGACTTAGAGGTGCTGGGCAAAGCCCTCCCAAAAATAGGAGTGTTGGTGGTTAGAGATGCATTGGACCCCACCACGCGGCAACAGAAGATGGCTGTGCCAGGCTTGCTGGGAATGAACGCTATTAGTCCCTGCTACCAAGAACTGTTCAAGGAACATGGGCAGGATCTCTTCCATTGCCCGCCAGTACAGGCCGCGGAGAATGGATGGAAACAAGCGTTATCCGAATGTCAAAGCTTGGAGCGCATCTCTGGCTCTGGGTGCATTGGGAAGGCAGTAGTACAGCCAGGTCCCACTCTTCGTATACCGGCTGGGTGCCTTAAGTTTGTGCAGGCCACTTGCTCGCTTGTCCCAGGCTCTATTGTGTCATGCTTCCTCGAGCCCCTACCCTATGGAGAAGGGCAGTTGCCTGTGCATCTCCTTATCTCGTCTGCCTTATTGCCCATTACTCAGGGCAAAGTGAATGTACCAGTGGTTAACGTAGGGATAGAAGACCAGTGGCTCCAACCCCGCAGTATACTGGGAACCCTTCACATAGTAGACTCCACCTCTGGTGATGGTACAGGTAACGAGCAGGTAGCTCTTGTTCAAGCAGCAGGGGCTAGCACCATAGCCCCGGTAGATTTCGGGGGGGTACCTTGGCCAAACCTTTCATGTTCACAACAGCAGGAAGCTAGGGCCCTTCTAGAGCAGTACCGAAGGGTATTCAGTGAACACGACGGGGACTTGGGTTGTACAGCACTAGTCCAACATGAGATACACTTAGTGGAAACGACCCCAGTACGGCAACGTTACCGGCGTCTGCCTCCATCTCAGTTTGCACAAGTCAAGGCTCATGTACATGAACTGGTAGGGAAGGGGATAGTTCAACCTAGTTGTAGTCCATACGCTTCACCTATCGTAGTGGTCCAAAAGAAAGATGGTACAATCCGCCTTTGTGTGGACTATAGACAACTTAATGCCAAAACAAGAAAGGACGCATACCCTCTTCCAAGAATAGAGGAATCCTTGGATGCACTAACGGGGGCCACACTGTTTTCGACTCTAGACCTGGCCTCTGGATACCATCAAGTTCCCATGGCTGAAAAGGATAAAGATAAGACTGCCTTCTGTACACCCTTTGGGTTATTTGAATTTAATCGCATGCCCTTTGGCCTATGTAATGCCCCGAGTACATTCCAGCGCCTGATGGAAAGAATCTTTGGCGACCAAAGTTTCCACTCATTGTTGTTGTACTTGGATGATATCGTGATTTTTTCATCCTCGTTTCAACAGCATTTACAACGATTACAAGTGGTATTGGGTAGACTCAAGGAACACAACTTAAAACTTAAATTGAGCAAATGCCATTTTTTCCAAGAGGAAGTACAATATTTAGGACATGTAATATCAGCTCGTGGAGTGGCAACTGACCCAGATAAGATCCGGACTGTCCTGCAGTGGAAACGCCCTTCCACCCTGACTGACCTGCGTTCATTTTTGGGGTTTGCCTCTTATTACCGCAGGTTCGTGGCAGGCTTTGCCAGGCATGCAGGGCCTTTACACAAGCTCGTTGCAGCAGTCCAAGGGAAAGGAAAGAAAAGGGGTGGATCTAACACTATGCTGGGGAATCTCTGGAATGACCACTGTGAACAAGCATTCGAAACACTGAAACAGAAACTTGTAAGTGCCCCAGTTCTCAAGTATGCAGACTTCTCAAAGCCATTTATCCTTGAGATTGATGCCAGTCACCAGGGCCTGGGTGGGGTCCTGTCTCAGGAAGTGGACGGAAAGAGACGTCCCATTGCCTTTGCCAGTAGAACCTTGCGACCATCTGAAAGAAACATGTCGAACTACAGTTCGATGAAGCTAGAGTTTCTGGCATTGAAATGGGCGGTGACGGAGAGGTTCAGGGAATATTTGCTCGGGGCCAAATTTATTGTCTATACAGACAACAATCCCTTAAGCCACCTGCAGACTGCCAAGTTAGCTGCAGTTGAACAGAGGTGGGCCTCCCAGTTGGCAAGTTTTGACTTTCAGCTGAAATATCGCCCTGGTACAGCAAACCAGAATGCCGACGCCCTGTCACGTCAAAATCGTGATTTGTCTCCACAGCTTGTCACAGCAGTCGTCTCTGGCATCACGGTCCCAATGGAGTTGAGGGTGCCCGAGGTACTAACGGAACACCCGGCACGACAAGCAGTGATCGCCACCATCGATGCAGCTCCCATCCGCTTGCCAGCAGACCTACGAGCACTCCAGGCAAAAGACGTAGTGATTGGGGCCTTTTTGGCGTATTGGAGGAGGGCCCGGCCGCCAAATAGACAGGAGAGACCACAGGAAGCCACGATGGTACTGGAGCTAGCTCGTCAGTGGCGCAGAATCCGAGAGCAGGATGGCATCTTGTATCGTGAGATTCAACGACCCCCAGCGCGGAACCTTAAACTACAGCTACTACTACCAAAAGTTCTGCTCAAGGAGGTATTAACCAGCTTGCATGACAATCATGGCCACCAAGGGGTGGAAAGAACTACTGAACTAGTCCGTCAGAGGTGTTACTGGCCTAGGATGCGTCGGGACATTGAGCAGTGGTGCAAAGAATGTGAGCGGTGTTCCCTAGCCAAGGGAGTGGTTCCTACTGCACGCACCTATGCAGGCCACCTGTTGGCCACCAAACCACTGGAAGTTGTCGCTATTGACTTCTCAACCATGGAAAAAGCAAGTAATGGCTATGAAAATGTTCTAATTGTTACAGATGTGTTTTCCAAATTCACCCAAGCTTATCCAACTGCTAATCAGCAGGCAGAGACTGTGGCCAAGGTCCTTACGGAAAAGTGGTTCTACTCCTTTGGGGTGCCAAAAAGAATCCACTCAGACCAAGGCCGG
Organism: Osmerus mordax; assembly: GCF_038355195.1. Lineage (NCBI taxonomy): Eukaryota > Metazoa > Chordata > Actinopteri > Osmeriformes > Osmeridae > Osmerus > Osmerus mordax. Next base: position 2,072,933 of record NC_090050.1, on the reverse strand, counting down.
TCCTTTGAGGGAGAATTGCTGAAGCGTTTGTGCAAGTTGTATGGGATCAACAAAAGCAGAACCACTCCCTATCATCCGCAGGGAAACGGGCAATGTGAACGTTTTAATCGCACACTCCATGACCTTTTGCGGACCCTGCCTCCTGAGAAGAAGAAAAGGTGGCCCCAAGCCCTCCCACACTTGCTGTTTGCATACAACACATCTGTGCATCAGTCCACGGGTCATTCCCCATACGAACTCATGTTTGGGCAGAAGCCCCAACTTCCGGTGGATTTCTTGCTGGGGCTGGGAGCAGCAGATCCAGATGATACACCCCCAGCCGATTGGGTCACTACCCACCAAGAACACCTTGCTGAAATTTACGCTGACGCCAAGAGCCGTCTGGAGGCAGCAGCGGCCACTAGAGAACGTTACAGTCACCCCCCACCCCTTCTCCCAGTGAATACCAGGGTGTATCGTAGAAGCCATCCACTCGGCCGGCACAAAATCCAAGATTCTTGGGACCCAAGAATATACCGAGTGGTGAAATGCCGGGACGACAAGGGTCTTGTGTACCATCTTACACCTGAAGATGGGTTGGGTCCAGACATGAATGTCCACCGCTCCGAGTTGCAAGCTCTGCCAAGCCAGGATAAACCACCGGTGGATGCTCCTTGGGACATGCTATGTGGCACACCAGAAAATGAGAGACAAAAAATTAATGAAGAGGATGAGGTGTGGTTTCAAGCTCTACCTAATCTGCCAGATGCAAGGCCAGGCTGCGAAGTTGGACAAGATGGGACAGTGACTGGACCACAACTGGACAACAACTGCCCGCCACAAGTTGACCAGGCAACCCCAATGACAACAGTAGTTGGCACAGGTAGCTCCTCTCCAGAGGTGGAGTCAGACGCACCCCAAGAAATGATGCCGTTGGGAGAAGACCCAGTGAGACGCCCAAGACGGGCACGAGCAGGCCAACACTCCAACCCCTTCCGGTTGCCACAGTCAGTTACCCAACACCTAGAAGCCCAACAAAACGCCATTCGGTCAGTAAACCTTACCCCCAGCTACTATTTTAGGCCATGGCATTAGAAAGAATAGATCAACGGCACCGGGACGGTGACCTTTTAAAGTGGGGGAAATATGTGACAGGTGGGAGGGGGATAAACCAGGGAGCCATTTGGTTCACCTGGTTCTGTCACATGACCACCGTAATTTCAATTAAATGCAGGTAGATGGCATACCACAGTTAGTGTTGTTTTTAATCAGAGCTGGCCGGCGGTGATAAATTGGAAGCGGGTAAGGACAAGCGTCACCACGTAACCCATGTTTACAAATGTTTGTGTTTTAATTGAGATTTTAAGACGGTAAATGTGAGGTGAATTAAACAGAGTAAATTGTGGGAGTAAATGAGTAATGTTTATACTGCTTTGTATTGATTATGCATTTATTGTTGTTGTAGTGTCCTGTGCTAGAAACGCATGGTTCCCATCTGAAATCTGACCTCAGCACAGACGTAAAGGTATTAATTGACCAGTGTAATATTATGTAAAATCAGTGTTTTGATACACAAGTGACTAAAATAATGTCTGCTATTTTCAGGGATCATTAGTAGCCACTGTTTTTCCCACCGTAGAATTTCACTAACACAAATTAGTTAAAACATTCGCTGTTCCCCAGCCTAATAGCCTATTACAGGACAGCAGTTCAGGGCTTGCAGTTTGCCGTTGAGTGCCTTTGTTATGTAAACCACCTCCAAGTTTTGTGTGTCATTTATTTTGTTTGACGGGCGTTATTCTGTCCTTTCGTTTCTTTGCAGTGAGAGTGCCCCCCCCTTGTGTTTGGATTGATTTAATTATATTAGTTTGATTTGACTTTATGTAACAGGCAACGTAATAAGATCGCAGCCTTGGTGCAGCTTGTTGTGCTAGCGGCTCGAGGGAACACCAACTGTACCGTAAATAAAGTGCATTATTTTTGTACGCCGCCTCCTCCCCTTTTCATTTAATTGAACACACCTTCGTGATAACTACTGTTCTAGCTTACCGCTGGCTCTTGGTGAAGAGCCAGTAGGGTGTAGGTTACAGCTGTTTAAGTCAAACGGCAACAGAACATGTTCGGCACTCCCCTTACTCAAAAGTCTTTCAGTAGGGAAACTATCTGACTACTAACCTGAACTTCATTGCCACAGCCTAAACTTTGTCAATCTGTTCATGAAAATAATTAATTTCAGCCTAAACCGTACAACGGAACGTTTAATCGAATTCAACCAACGCAATCGCTATCAAGACGAACACAGCAGTAGTCTAGTACTGTACTGTAGTAGTAGAATTTACCGGGGCAGCTTCTCCACACAGGGCTATATCGCATTTTGAGTTGTTACTGACAATGATCGCTACCAGTGAGCTTTTTATGAATGAGCTATTTTCCACTAAATAAATGTCAAGCTTATTTACGTTTTTGGGGGCATATTTTCAGTTAGCAGATGGTACTGTTTGAATCGCGATTCTATCTTCTGCCGGTAAAGTCGTAGAATAATCTTCAAAGGGGGTTCTTTATTAATGAATGAATGCAATATGAGTAGGCTAAATGCCTGAAAATATCACGAGAAGGGACAACTTAAAAGGACGTTTAAGTCATAGAGATTAGGTCCATTTGTACACCGGTCTGCCAAATGTATTCGTTTTGATTCAGCCTGTCAGCTGCCTCTTGCAGGGGAAATGAGAAGACATCATATTTCATTCTACACTTCACTCGTATTTTGAGTTGTAAATGAGCAGCAAAAAAAAGATGCTTTTAAATCTATGTAATCTTTATAAATAATAAGTAGGCCCGATGCATTTTTATATAAAATATACAGACCCCTGTGCAACCGACGCAAGCAAGCACACCCTACAATTTCCCCAGAAATTGTATCCTCTCTAGTTATTCTATATTACTGGAAACCATATGTTAAGCTGTTGACCGAGTATTATTACCACTAAACGATAGAAGATATTGAGCCTGAGTGTGAGATCTGGGTGACAGAGGCTGAGGAGTGAGGGAGAAGGCCACCTGGAGGCAGGCATCATCCTTCGCAGGCAGAGGCCTGAGCTACAAGTCAAGATCCGCTGTTTTTGGCCCCACGCCTAGAATCGTATCTGTGGCCGCCTGCACAAGGTCAGCACTAGCCCTAAGTAGGGAGGATTTACAACGAGCCTCATTATGTAAGCAGCGTGAGCAGCCGCATCGTAATTGTGGCCTACAGAACCTGTTTTAAGAGAAACACTTATTATTGTCACCCAGCAGCAAAATGTACATCTCCAAATTTACACAAGGTCAAAGGCACCAAAGCTAAGGTGTGAGTGAAATCTGAAACCCCCAGAACAAGTGGCCAGTTGTGTTATGAGTAAGATCTGAGACCATCTGTAATTACCAATAGTGAAATAAGTTAACACATGAAAATAGGTGAGCAGTATATAATTGCATGCCTGGGGGGTAAAGATCAGTTGTGTTCCGGAACCTGCTCACGTTTATTGGGATTTTTGTCATCTTGAAGACTAATAAAGCCATTGCATCAAACTTTGCCAAGTTCCAGTGCTGTTTTTTGAACTTTGAAGATTGATTGAAGACTTAGGACATTTTAAACAACAGGAAAAAAGCCGCCAAATGCATAACTCATATTATTGTAATTGTACAATAAAATGATGAATAGTATATCTTAACCCTTGTGTGGTCAAATATGACTGCTATTATATTTAACAGCAGAGAAAACCTCCAAATAGTTTTTTTTCCCCAACTTCAAATGTCTTACTTTTCCTGGTGACCCCAACATTCTTAAAATGTAAAAAAGAATTAACATTACACAACAAAGTGATATTATGTGTGCTACTGATTTAGATTACAGTCTATAAAGGTGCTGCAGATGATAGTCCCTCCAGTTCTCTCTTTGATGAAGCCATGAGTGCAACTCTGTTGTCTAAATCAACCATACAAACAAATTATGTGATTATAACTTTACTAATGTCTCATGTAGAACATAATACAGACCTCAGTGTCTCCAGCTTGCAGAGTGGATTCCCCAGTCCAGCAGAGAGCAGCTTCATGCCGGCATCCTTCAGATCATTGTTACCTAGCTCCAGTTGTCTCAGGAAAGAGGTTGACTTCAGAGCTGAGCTCAGAGAAGCACAGCCTTCCTCTGTGATGTGACAGCCTGACAGCCTGTAGAAGATAATCATGATATGGATTACAAACACTACTATCTTTTAGAGGTAGAAATAAAGAATATCAGTCTGATCATTTCCTATGGGTGTTGTGGTGAGTTACTGTTGCAAGCTGAAAACAACAGGGGGACAAGGTGTTCTCATATAGAGCTTCTCTCCTCTGGAACAGACTTCATGTTTCAATCAGGGAGGCTGGCACTGTCTAGGTGTTTAGGGTTACATCAAGAGCACTGAGTTGGAACTCTGATTATCAGTGTTCAACATCGATTTGCACATTTTATTTTCACATGGTTGAAAGTGATGGTTTGGGGGCTCTTTTGCTTCTCTCCTCTGGAACAGACTTCATGTTTCAATCAGGGAGGCTGGCACTGTCTAGGTGTTTAGGGTTACATCAAGAGCACTGAGTTGGAACTCTGATTATCAGTGTTCAACATCGATTTGCACATTTTATTTTCACATGGTTGAAAGTGATGGTTTGGGGGCTCTTTTGCTGGATCCAGAGTCGACGACTTCCACAGAGTGAGTGGCACTATGAACCAAAACTGCTACCACAGCATTTCAACCATCAACTGAGACTTGCTTACTTCGACCCGTGTTAAGCTGTGCTTGAAGCTGTTGTCCTGTGAGCCGCCTGTCACGCAAGCTGTTGACTTTCCGAAACTTCTGATTCTGTTGTGGCTTTGGGTCTGCCAGACCTCTTCCTGACAGAGTTGAACAAATACATTCTAATTCTAAACGGTTCTGTCGGCTTGACATAGCGTCCATTATCTGGGTTGGAGGTAGGCACTAGGCAGCGAGGGGCGGAGCTTCAGCTCCTTCAGGTGACACGCCCCCCCAGTCTCAAGCAGAGAAGACTGCTGATTTTTTCAAGATTTCAAAGCCTAATTTAACATACTTGTCGGTGTTATTTTTTCATTCGAATTTGGATGGGTAGTTAATAACACATTCTGTGGTGTGGCGAACTTAAAACTCGTTTTTAGGTCCACTTTACAGGATCTTTAAGGCCGAATTGTACTTCTCCGACTCCGTTACGGACAGACGCACGCACGGAGTCGGACGGATTGGTTGAATTCATAGTACTCCGAAGGCTGTGGGTGCTGAAAACAATTCACTGCCAGAAGAGCAGTTGGCGCTGCACTGCGATGCTAACTAGGTTATCGAAAAGTTATAGCAAATTTACAAATTAACCGTTTCATCAATAAAATAAGCACATTTTCAGCAACTACACTGCCCATTTCTCGTCACATTTTAATTCAGATGCTGATTTACATGTACTGTTTAGCTGAAATATGAATTGTAAAAACTTACAACAATGGCGGTCAAAGGATTTTGTTCTCTTGTTGGTCACGGCAACCCCGCCCGTGACGCAAGCGGTTCTTAATACGGACCAATCACAGCCAAGGGGTATCCGTAAAATGGCGGACGGACGGATAGTCAGGAAAATCAGGAGGTGCACGTAGAGCTCTCCGAGGGGCTCGGAGAGGGCACGGAGAGGGCGTTCCTTGACGGAGAGGGCGTTACCTGTCTCCGTAAAAACGCAAAAGTATAAATCGGCCTTAAGTCACGTGTTGGTGATTTCACATACCCGTGCATCATACTTCTGTGCTTCATTTTACTTCATTTTCTGTGTTTTTCATGCCAACAATGTTAATAAAATGATCAAATGCATTCAGTGAAACTCATAATGGTTCTTATTTTCACCGGAAAAAATTGGGCTAGTGGAAATTCTGATTGGCTGGTGATCAAAAAAGTTAATTTAGAACCCTGGTTATAATAGTCTGTCTGTCTTCTTTTGTTAATTGAGAAACCTAAACTATATTTTTTTTAACCTCTGGCAGTTTACCACTTACCTTAGTACCATTTCAGGTTATTCACTGGACTTGAACTACTTAAATTTCAATAAAAATTAAAAAAATGGGGGTGTTCTAAAACTTTTGACCGGTTGTGTATATATTCTAGTTTAAAGTTGTAACATTATTGTCTGCATTCTGTTCTCTTTTTGCTTTAATGTTATGTTAGATGTAGCAAGACCAACCTCAAGGAATTCAATGGCCAATGTTACCTTTTATGATATGTGCAAATGACCAATAAAAGTGTGTTCAACTTCCTAAAGAGCAGCCTTGCACCTGACACTTGAGGCTGAAATATAATTCACTCTAAGTACATGTACACACGCTGAATAGCTGCAGCACGTATCTATCCTGCATTCGTGGTGCGTACTTTGTGCACGTCTGACTGGCCCTTAAATGTACAATAATATGATGAATAGTATAACTTAACCCTTGTGTTGTCATAAGGGTCAAAGATGACTGTAGTTTTATTTAACAGCAGAGAAAAACCCCAAATCGTTTCCAACTTCAAATGTCTTACTTTTCCTAGTCCCCCAACATTCGTAAAATGTGAAAAATAATTAACATCACAAAAACCACAAAGACACACACGTCCACAATGGGAAAGTGATGTTATGTGTGCTACTGATTTAGATTACTCAGCGCCTCATTTACTAACAATGGCGCAGTTTACGCTGCGTCTGTTTTTGCGAGTTTGGTAATAGCGCCCGCTATGCTTCCTCATTTTGCGTAGTATTTATCAAACCTGACACCCATCAGCGCATACTCCGCCCTCAAGCATAATTTGCGCGCCTCTAAAAGAACAATGGGCTCGCATATTTCTCTCATGGATCTTCCTACGGAAAAAAGAAAGCGCAAGCTTAAATTTTGTGATGTGCATGAAGTAACAGCAAACCTGAACATATTACAGGGCAGAACATTTACATTTATTCATTTAGCAGACACTTTTATCATAGGTCAATGATCATAAACAACGACATAGCCCCCAAAACATTGCGGGTAACCAAAACATGAAGCATACGAACATGAAGAACATCCACACTCTCGAAAAAAAAAATTGGCCTATGGTCTTTGCCTTGCTCGGATCATTGCTGCCATTGAATAAGGTAAATTTGTACACACAGGAAAACGCGCTCCTGGTTAACACCTGCTTTTAAGCGGCAGAGAATTTCCCCCGCAGAATAGAGGCGCGCTCTTACGCGTCTTTGTAAATACTACAAAAAATATAATAAGGCGCACTTTACGCGTATCCTCCCACCTTTTTGGGTGGAACTCCCACTTTCCCCATGACCCTCCCACAAACGCATACTGAAAGCGAAACTTGCCTGTTCTCGCTCATGTGGCAGGCAATTTGCAATTTTACCCAAATGTGCCCTGTTTGTAAATAGCCTGCATCGTTAATTCAGTCTTTGTGAACAATTAACGCCTGGAAACAGGCGCAAACGGCTTGATAAATGAGGCCCAGAGTCTATAACGGTGCTGCAGATGACAGCCCCTCCAGTTCTCTCTTTGATGAAGCCATGAGTGAAACTCTGTTGTCTAAATCAACCATACAAATACATTATGTATATATATATATATTATGTGAACATAATACAGGCCTCAGTGTCTCCAGCTTGCAGAGTGGATTCCCCAGTCCAGCAGAGAGCAGCTTCATGCCGGCATCCTTCAGATCATTGTTACCTAGCTCCAGTTGTCTCAGGAAAGAGGTTGACTTCAGAGCTGAGCTCAGAGAAGCACAGCCTTCCTCTGTGATGTGACAGCCTGACAGCCTGTAGAAGATAATCATGATATGGATTACAAACACTACTATCTTTTAGAGGTAGAAATAAAGAATATCAGTCTGATCATTTCCTATGGGTGTTGTGGTGAGTTACTGTTGCAAGCTGAAAACAACAGGGGGACAAGGTGTTCTCATATAGAGCTTCTCTCCTCTGGAACAGACTTCATGTTTCAATCAGGGAGGCTGGCACTGTCTAGGTGTTTAGGGTTACATCAAGAGCACTGAGTTGGAACTCTGATTATCAGTGTTCAACATCGATTTGCACATTTTATTTTCACATGGTTGAAAGTGATGGTTTGGGGGCTCTTTTGCTTCTCTCCTCTGGAACAGACTTCATGTTTCAATCAGGGAGGCTGGCACTGTCTAGGTGTTGTAGCAGAGAGTCAAACCACCAACACAGCCATTTCTGATCACCCCAGTAAGACACAGCACTGACGACATCAGGACGACTGACTGCATTGTATTATCCTCAAAGGGGCTGATACCAGACCTGGTGTCTCCTTCTCCCAGGGAGAAGAGCCAGCCAAATGGCCCACCTTTCTCAACCTCTCCCTACTCCAGAAAACTTCTGGATTTATCCAAAACAGACATTTAATGGATTTACAAACATCTCTCAAAGACAATACTGTTTGTGGACACTAGAAGGATTATTGGGATTTGTGTGTGTCAATGTATGCTTTCCCTTTAATGCTGTGTTGATGTAATTTTATGTTTTAATGTAACTTCCTTTCCTGTTATGATAAATCAGTCAATCTTGATATCAAAATGATTTTAATCTATGAACTAAACCATTTATTAATGTTGTATTGTGATATTTTGAAGTATAAGCAATACATGGATATTTTAAATAACTCTACTCAAGTTACCAACCACTTCACACCTATACGCAAATCTCAGGATGACGCCCAGATGGGGAGTAACTGACCAATCAAAGAGTTCACCTTCGAAAGGATACCCCCTTTTGCAAGGATTATAAAACCCAGACGCACAAGCAAACCTTGCTTTTTCGCCAGGATTCACCGGAAGTGTTCGTGACACATCTGACCTATCCTTCTCAATCAGCAACTCACTGAACCACCAGGAACTTTGATGAGAGATTCCTTTGCTCTAACCATTGACGACAACAAACGGAACTTTGACTCTTCTTCTTCAAACTGACAACCGTAACTGCGATATTGCTACATTTCTTACTTGTGCCATTGGCATGTTGTGATTTAATTTGTTACATTTGATTTTAGTTTGCAAATGATTTAACCTAACCTTCGTTAGGATTAGTTACCATAGCCTACCATTGTTCTAAAGAAACCTATCTCTCTCTCCCTTCCCCCTGCCCACGCACTCTCAACCTACCATCTTGTATTACGCTCTCATCATAGTTTAGGACCTACTATATACTGTTCAACTCAACTCACGCTCAACTAACCCATAACTTCTCTGGTATTTGTTCATTATAATTCCATCCATCGATCATATTCCGCTTTTCCGGGGGTCGGTTCGCGGGGGCAGCAACCTAAGCAGGGAGGCCCAGACTTCCCTCTCCCCGGCCACTTCCACCAGCTCTTCCTGGGGGACCCCGAGGCGTTCCCTGGCCAGCCGAGAGACATAGTCCCTCCAGCGTGTCCTGGGTCTTCCCTGGGGCCTCTTCCCAGTGGGACGTGCCCAGAACACCTCACCAGATACTTCTACTGCATACTTCTATTCTATTTAAAAAAAAATAACATCATTATTCATAAGTATGCAGTGGCATACCGACATCTCTGACGTTGATAACAAACCTAACCGTTTCAAAATCGGTTGAGAATTGAGCAAGTTATGGTCATTTAAAAAGTACATGTAGCATCAACACAATGTTATGGGTTACGTTCGACTCCGTTGTCCGGCAACGCGGACGAGACATCTAGTGTTTATATATATCTATGGTTTCACGTACACACCCATGTAAATCTCAGAAACGGCTTGAAAAAGTCATGAAACATAATCAGTGATATTGAAAAAAGTTGGATAGATATCAAAAAGCTAAATTATTTAAAATAGTTTAGGGTTTTGTCAACATTTTAAAGTTTAAATGGTGGCTCTAAAAAATATTATGAATATTGATTTATATTAATTCAAGCATAAGCGGTACAAAGCTGAAAAGTCATAGCAGGAATGGCCTGAAACTGCTGAAGATTTGAAGGCGCTGAAACGTGCCACGGAAGAAATAGAATAAGAAGTTGAATAAAGATTCAAAGAACAATACTTGGAATGCTGAGGCAGCATTCCAACAATAAAGATTCAAAGAACAATACTTGAAATGCTGAAGCAGCATTCCAACAATTAAGTATTGCTAATCTTAACTGAGAAAACCCCACTACATTGTTTAGGGTTACATCAAGAGCACTGAGTTGGAACTATGATTATCTGTGTTCAACATCCATTTGCGCATTACACTTCCATAGACTTCCATTGTAATCGAAGAAGGCAGAAGTAAAGCGTGTCATTTGCGACCTATAGTTCCAAACATTGTATTTTGCAACGTTCAACCCCATTCATGTTCAGTGTTATGAATCTAGTTAGCTCTTTTGAAAATAGTTTTAAAATAATGCAGTAATTTGATCACATTTTCAGCTAACTTGCTTCATAACACTGAACATGAATGGCGTAATAGTAAAATCCCGGACAATTTTGGAATCCCTGCCGGACGCATTTTTTAGGTCTCAAAAAGAGGACGTCTGGTCACCCAAATTTTAGTCTGTATAGCCATCTTTACTTAAAGTTTATTGTAAGATATAGCTTGTTAAATTCTAAATGCACATCTGATTAGAGCTAGCAACAATGAATTGCAGATTGAAGGGTCCCCAATCGTCCAGCTAGCTCTCAACGCTCGGCAGGAATTTCAGGTCCACTCACTACAAACAAACTTGACCCTCTCATTGGACATATTGCATAATAAAATGTTTTATTGAATGCAATTGGTTGCCTTGTATATTCTGTTAACTCCTTTCTTGTCTTAAATTGAGCTGGTGTGAGCTACAGTATGGCTAGCTTTAGCCATTTCTATCTCTGCTTCACAATATCTCTGCCTAGTGTTATAAGTTAATGTAATACATGAATGAAGTATCAGACATATACATGATACAACACACCAGTAACCAATTGATATTTTGTTAATATACCGAAAATGTCAGTAAATCGAGATGCTGCTACTGTCTGTTCCGTTGAAAACCATTCAAACAGGTTGCCAGCAGTGTTTTTTTTGCGAGCTACTTGAACCAAGTGATCACGTGTCGGCGAGATCAAAGAGTGTCGTAGCTCTCTTCTTATATGGCTCTGGCCCATTGGTTGCGAATCGCATCATCATGCCATGTTCACATCGTGCAGTCGCGACTCTGTCACTTGCTTTCCATGTGAAATCAATGGTATACTTGAATACTTCAATTCATCGCGCTGTTGTTCTGTGTATTGACAACAGCCCATCACTCGCGCACTGTGCTCGTAAATTATTTTTCAAGTTCGCACATACCTATTTTTAGGCGCAAATGCGAGTGAAATACTCGCACTGTAGAGCCTGCTGTGGCACTCTGCACTACTTTAAAAGTGCACATTTTTTGTTCAAATACACAGTTACAGATCAAATCTAACTTTTTACCTAGTCAAACCCTACTGCTTGTGTGTTTTGAGTGGTCTGGTCTTGACCCGGTGTCGCCCTGCCTTGGTCTTGGACTTGACTCCGTATTGCCCAGTCTTGGTCTTAGTCTTGACCCGGTCTCGACCCCTCAAAGTCTTGATCTTGTCTCGGTCTCGATACACCTTGGTCTCGGTTTAGGTGGTCTTGACTACAACACTGTCACCTTGTCCTGACCTCCTGCCTGGCCTGACTCTGAACCTGCCTGCTGCCCTGTACTTGAATGACTCTGCATTGTGGAGTACGACCCTTGACTGCCCTGACTATTCATTGGACGGCCCCCTTGTACCTTTTAATAGACCACAAACTTACGACCAGTGTGTGATTCAGTGCATGGTGTGATATTATAACTATAGTTATACTATAGGCGTCATGTTGAACATGAATACAGACCTCAGTGTCTCCAGCTTGCAGAGTGGATTCCCCAGTCCAGCAGAGAGCAGCTTCATGCCTGAATCCCCCAGGTTGTTGTTACTCAAGTCCAGCTCTGTCAGATCTGAGGAGGGGAGAGCTGAGGCCAGCGCTTCACAGCACCGTTCTGAAAGGTTACAGTCATTCAGCCTACATGACATAAGGAGAACATGAGACATCATCAGAGTCGTGTTTTGTATTATAGGAACATATGATAATCAAACACTATCACAATATGTTCTGTTGTAATATTATAATTTAAAAAAATCTAAAGCCTTATACATACAGAGCAGCTTTGGAGTCTTTGACCACTGGCAGGAGCCTCAGAAGACCTTCCTCTGATCTGAAGTATTTCTTCAGGTCAAACACATCCATCTTCTCTTCTGAAGTCAGCAACACAAAGACCAGAGCTGACCACTGTGTAGATGAGAGCTTCTTCTCACAGGAGAGACTTCCTGAGTTCAGGTAGTGTTGGATCTCCTCCACTAGAGAATGGTCATTCAGTTCATTCAGACAGTGGAACAGATTCATGCATCTCTCTGGAGAGGGATCCTCTCTGATTTTCTCCTTGATGTATTTGATTGTTTCCTCATGGCTCTTTGTGTTGCTTCCTGTCTGAGTCAGTAGACCTGTTAAGCGAGTCTGATTGGACTCCATTGAGAGGCCCAGGAGGAAGCGGAGGAAGAGGTCCAGGTGTCCTTTCTCACTTTCTAAGGTCCTGTCCACAGCACTCTTGTAGAATCTGACAGCCGGTTGGAAGAAGGGTATTCTCTTGTAAAAGTGTTTTTCCATTACATTCACATGGTATTTAATGAATGACAGAAACACATGCAGAGCAGCAAAAAGCTCCTGGATGGTCAGATGGACAAAGCAGTACACCTTCTCCTCACCACCCCATGTATCTTCTGAAAAGATTTCTGTGCACATCCCAGAGCAGTTTGCAGCTCCTTCAACATCAATGCCACACTTCCTCAGGTCTGCCTCTCTGAAAATCAGGTTGCCATTTTCCAGTTGTGTGAAAGCCAGTTTCCCCAGTGATCGAATCATCTTAATGTTATTGTTGTCCCAGGGTGCATCAGTCTCCTCTTTCCTGCTGTACTTCACATCCATCTTTCTGACTTGGTCAACCAGGAAGTGTATGTAAACTTGAGTCAGATTCGTGGGCATCTCTTTTTCTCCATAGGTCTCTAAAACGGTTGCAATAATGAAAGCGACGACTGGAATGTGGCACATGATGTAGAGGATCCTTGATGTCTTGATGTGTGAGATGATTCTCCTGGCCAAGATCTCATCACTGCATCTCTTCATGATGTACTCATCCTTCTGATCATCATTGAACCCTCGTACCTCCGTGACCAGGTCAACACACTCAGAAGGGATCTGATTGGCTGCAACAGGTCGGGACGTTATCCAGAGGAGAGCAGAAGGAAGCAGATCTTTCATGATCAGGTTTGTCAGCAGCACATCTATGGTCTTTGGCTCTGTGACATCTTCACAGCTCTCGTACTTCTTGTAGTTGAGGGGCATCTGGAACTCATCAAGACCATCCAAGATAAACAGAACTTTCAATTCTGTCTTGTTTTCTTGTCCCCTTGTGAAAATGGCAGTAAGAAACTCTTTCTCCATTTCTTTGAAGCATTTTTGAATTACATCAATCAAGTTGTGCTTCTCTTTCTCCAACAAATTCAGCTGTCGAAAAGAGAGTGGGAAAATGAAATCAATGTCTTGGTTTTGTTTTTTGTTTGCCCAGTCCAGAGTGAACTTGTGTGAAGAAAACGTTTTTCCGATGCCAGCGATTCCCTTGGTCAGAACTCTTCTTATGAGTTTGTCTTGTTCATCTGGGGATTTGAAGATGTTGTTGAATTCAACTTTTTTCTCTGACCCTCTAATCTTCCTGTATTCTCCCTCAATCTGTCGTACTTCATGTTGGTCATTGACCTCTCCACCTCCAGCCTCTGTGATGTAGAGCTCCGTGTAGATACTGTCCAGGGAGATTTTCTCACCATGCTGTTTCATCCCATCAACTATTTCTTCATACTTAGATTTTAGAAGTCTTTGATGTTTGAGTTTGTTGTCTTTGATGTTTTCTGCATATTTATCTATAGAAAAAACATCCACATGTGAACTCAAACATTTAATCCTTTGTAATTCATTCATATCATTCAAATACAATTAAGATATCACAATTTGAAAATGAATGAGCAGCCTATATTATAGCCTCTTCATTACAAGATTTTAAATTAATTGGGGAAAAATTCATTCGTATTTTGTATGGTGTCTATGATTGATGATGATTGTAATTATTGCTAATGTAATGCACTTCATTCTATCCATCATTCAGCTCTCTACCTTCTAAATTATCGACAAAATATTTACTATTACAGTAAAATTATAATTTTATCATAATTTCTTATGTACCATGACAGTCTATTTTATCATGATCATTTCTTATGTACCATGACAGTCTATTTCATCATGATCATTTCTTATGTACCATGACAGTCTATTTGCTCTGAGGGGTTTCCACCAGGAGCAGCAGCATGGCCTCCAGTCTCAGTCATGTTGGAGGAACCCTGGACTTCCTGAGGAAGACAGGAAGTTGAACTGTTCCCACCAGCCTCCTCAGCACCACTGACACCTGTGAGGAGAGAGAAGACATGAAGAGTCAGGGCTGTCTCATCCTCTCAGATGTTACACTCTGTGGAGCTGTGGGTGACATGTAAGGATCATGTCCTGTATCTGAGCTGGGTTTCCTGTCCTGTGTGGACTGGGGTTGGTGTTAGCGTGCTGGACTACCACCAATATAATGTCACCTTGTTTAGTTAAGAGAAGGGTGTCAGTTGTCCTTACAGTGTCCTAAGTGATAGATAAACATGCAGAATAACACTGCAGACACAGAAAGGAGGGCAACATCTCCTCTACACTGCATCTCTGGTAGTAAATCCAACATAAGTCTGGATGAAGTGTAAACCACCTTATGACATTGCAGCATGCATCACTGCATTGTTGTTTTTGTTTCCAATTTGGGAAAAAGAAAAATATATAATACCCATAGAACACTTACTCATCAGCCACTTAGCAAGATTATTCTGATCCATCTTTCCCAGGATCTCCACACTGATCTTCAGAGCTCCTTCCAGTGTGTATGTCTCCACCATCCTATCCACTGTGTCTGTTCTGGCAGCTCCCTCCAACCTGCTCTTTGGGATGGGATCAAACCCATCCAGAACTTTCTTCTGCAGGAACCACTGAAACGTCTTCATATCGTCTTCCCCGAGCTTCTCCAGAGTTCCCAACAGGTGTTCTTCATTACTTGTGGCCATTGTAGATCACTGGAGAGAGTGGATCATGTACTGCTTAATGTAAACAAAAGTACAAAAATGGCAAACAGAGTTTGACTGACAACAGTTGTTCCTCTTGTAGAAGATTTTGAGAATCAATTGCTATCAAATGGTTAACCATCTTTGATACACAAACAACACAGAACCATCCAGTCTAGGAATTCAGATGGTGATCGTAAGACCGTGCACGCCCAAACAGCATCTCAAAGCTTCTGATGTCTTCAACTTGCATCTTAAATACCGCAAATAGGTCTAAAGTAATCATCCATCTGTTCGCCCATAGAACAACTGGCCCTGGTCATTTATTGACCACTTTGACAGCTACAAGGAAAGTAAAACAATGACTTTCCTCTCGTAAAGTAATAAAAGACCCAGTCATTACCTGTGACCACCTTCCTGATTCTCACAGAGCCTAAGGTTAATGACCGCTAATGACCAAGATTCTAATTCAACATTCATATGCAAAAATTAAATTAATAGTAAAATCTGCTATCACATTTCTAAATGATACTGTTAAAATATCCATCTATCCTAGCTATATCCATCTGGCCATAGCTGTCACAGAAGTATTGTCACATGGACGTTACATAAGTTATACCAAAACTGTTTCTTTTTGTAGTATTTTAAGTTCTTATTATATTTTGGGGGATTGATATGTATGTATTTTTTTAATAATGAAACTAATATGCAACTGTTCTAATAACTAAACATCTATGCTATTGTTTTAACATAAAACAAACATGCAAAGTGTTCTGACTTCACCAACCTAGCATGGGTAAATCCACAAATCATAAAGGTGATTAAGAACTCACAGGAGCTCATTTCTAGGTCAAGACATCAATGTTTCTAAAGCCCTTCTGATATTGTTATCATTATAAATCCTTAACTAACAAACATTAATAGTAACATTAAGAAAGGTTTAATAAATATGTTTTTAATAATCCTCTTACTTTTTAATTACAATATCTCAGACTTCAAGGCATATTGATTTAAAAGATTGACAGGTAACACTTTATAATAAGTCAACGCTTTTTGGCATTTACAAAGTGTTAACTAATAGTTAGTTAATCCTTTATAAAACATTTTGAAACATTAACAATACATTATTAAATAGTTAATAAGCTTATTATTAAATGCTATGTTAATCATTAATAAACACTGTTAAACATTATGGATTTGATTCATAATACAATTCATAAGGTGTTTGATAACTGCATTACCATACTTTATAGACAGCTTGTTAATATAGTTGCAAACCAGTAGTTTATAATCTGTTAATGGTACATGAGCTGGTATAGAAAGCATTAGCAAATGGTGAACAAACCATTTACATTACCTTTACAAAGCATGAGTAAATAACTAACAACATATTTACTTATGTCTTTAATTAATGTACGCCAAGTCGAATACATGATGTCCACTAATACTTAGCAGATGTCTTAACAACTATTTTATAAACACTTACTAATGATGCAACTTGTGATTAGTAATACAAGTTATAAAGCATTTAGTAACTGTTAGTTAAGGCTTTTGTGTTATTTATTAAGGTGTTCTTGTCCATTCTCAAACCTCACATTCACAAAGGTATCATAATAACTATTTTATAAACACTTACTAATGATGCAACTTGTGATTAGTAATGCAAGTTATAAAGCATTTACTAACTGTTAGTTAAGGCTTTTGCGTGACCTAATCTAAAGTGTGAACTATCTATGCCTTATTAAACATTTATAAGTTATTTATTATGGTATTCTTGTCCATTCTCGAACCTCACATTCACAAAGGCTGAACATACGTTTCTCAAAAGGAAACAGACACAACACAATGTGATACACAAAATTACTATTTTATTGAAGTAATGACAGGCATGTGTCTTACTAACTACAGTACTTAGCTCTACTAGCCGAGAGTGACAGCGGTCGATACGTTATAACCTCAGTTTGATATTTCCCGGCATGACCGAACGATCGAGGTTAGTAAGTTGTTTATTATATGGCATTTTTAGCTCTTTTCATTTAAAACATGTCGTTTTGTTCAGCTCTACTCAAGTCTTCACACGGTGTGTTTCAGGTGTTAGCACCTACCTAGAGTCGTCACTGTAGAGGGGGGGAGGTGGGAGGCCTCCTGGGTGGGAAGGGGTAGTTCAAGACTGTCCAATTGTCTTTCAAATCTGCAGTAGAACTCATTCAGGTCGTTGGCCAGGCGGGAGTCGTTAGTGGAGTGGGGGGCTCTGGGCTTGTAGTTGGTAATTTGCCTGAGCCCTCTCCAGACAGAAGCAGAGTCGTTTGCAGAGAATTGGTGTTTTAGCCTCTCTGAGTACAGTCGTTTAGCCTCCCTCACCGCCTTGCTAAACCTGTTCTTCGACTCCTTGAAACTGTCTTTGTCCCCACTCCTAAACGCGGCCTCTTTCTCTGACCTCAACCTTCTGAGTTTAGCTGTAAACCAGGGTTTGTCGTTGTTGTAGCTTACCCTGGTGCGTGTTGGTATACAGCAGTCCTCACAGAAGCTGATGTATGATGTCACAGCCTCTGTGAGCTCATCCAGACTATTGGTAGCAGTCGTGAACATGTCCCAGTCAGTGCAGTCCAAGCACGCCCGCAGATCCTCCATAGCTTCACTGGTCCACTGTTTTGATGTCCTCACAGCAGGCTTACAGCGCTTTAGCTTCTGCCTGTATGCAGGAATCAGGTGGACCATGGCGTGGTCAGAGTGACCCAGTGCTGCTCGGGGGACCGCATGGTATGCTTTGCTGATTGTAGAGTAGCAGTGATCCAGGGTGTTTCCTTCTCTGGTAGGGCATTTGATGAATTGTCTATATTTTGGGAGTTCTTGAGTGAGATTGCCTTTGTTAAAGTCGCCTAGCACAATAACCAAGGAATCCGGATTTTCATGCTCCACACTCAGTATCTGGCTGGCGAGCACACGTTGAGCCTCGTTAACGCTAGCCTGCGGAGGCATGTAGACGCCAACCAGAATGAATGATGCAAACTCTCGTGGCGAGTAAAAAGATCTACAGTTAATAAAAAATGATTCCAGATCAGGAGAACAGTGCTGCAGAATCACTGTCACATCTTCACACCAGCCACTGTTAATGTAAAAACAAATACCACCGCCTTTCGTTTTGCCAGAGAGCACAGGGTTACGATCCGCTCTCAGCAGTTTGAAACCTGCTAGCTGTAGCGCAGAGTCTGGGATCAGTTCACTCAGCCATGTCTCCGTGCATGTGCACAGTGCATAGCATGGTTTAAATCCATCCATGGGTTCCTAGGTGGGCTTGTGTGGCGAGTGTTGGTATGTACATTTAGTCATTTAGCAGACACTCTTATCCAGAGCGAATGTACTTTTGTGTGTTTTTGTAACTGTTTTCTAATTGGAGGCTTTAGCTAAACTCACCCTGGACCCTGATCTGTAAATGTAGATTGGAAGGACTTGAATTAAATTAATGTCTGTGGTGTGTACAGGTCTTTATGTAATCTAATCCACACCTGTACAGGTCTCTATGTAGTCTAATCCACCACACCTGTACAGGTCTCTATGTAGTCTAATCCACTACACCTGTACAGGTCTCTATGTAGTCTAATCCACACCTGTACAGGTCTCTATGTAGTCTAATCCACACCTGTACAGGTCTCTATGTAGTCTAATCCACCACACCTGTACAGGTCTCTATGTAGTCTAATCCACTACACCTGTACAGGTCTCTATGTAGTATAATCCACACCTGTACATGTCTCTATGTAGTCTAATCCACACCTGTACAGGTCTCTATGTAGTCTAATCCACACCTGTACAGGTCTCTATGTAGTCTAATCCACCACACCTGTACAGGTCTCTATGTAGTCTAATCCACTACACCTGTACAGGTCTCTATGTAGTCTAATCCACACCTGTACATGTCTCTATGTAGTCTAATTCACACCTGTACAGGTCTCTATGTAGTCTAATTCACACCTGTACAGGTCTCTATGTAGTCTAATCCACACCTGTACAAGTCTCTATGTAGTCTAATCCACCACACCTGTGCAGGTATCTATGTAGTCTAATCCACTACACCCAAGGCCTATACTATGAAGCCAGATTTAGGGTTAGCGAGGTAACTTTAGGTTTAACTCTGGATTGTCAGTATCACGACAGTGGTTCACTTCTTACCAGGATAGATCACCATGGTAACTCACGCTACACACCTAATCTGCTCCGTAGCAGGTTATGTTCGAGATAACAGATCAACACATATCGTCTTGGAAAATGGCATCAGCATTTGTCGACAATCCCGTGGATCTAATTGGATGGAAAACACTATTGTATTTAGAGTCAGATCTACTTCTGCCTTAATGAGGTATATTGAGAAGGCCATTAATTTACACATTCACAGTCTGCAATTGTGTTGAACTTGCTTGGTAGTACAGGGCCCTGTACAGACCTCTATATGTAGCCTGCCTACCTGTTGAACTTGCTTGGTAGTACAGGCCCCGTACACACCTCTATATGCAGCCTGCCTACCTGTTGAAGAGCAGGCTCTTCTCTCACCCTCCCTCCACCATCACCACTCAGCTTTGCTGACAGCACTTTGTTGTTTTGTAGCTCACTAGTTTTTTACACTTCCAGTATTCCTATATTCTGATGCCTCACTCATTTATCCATTGTATTCATTTGTATAGCCCTTTTCAACAGCAAGCTTTTAATCAGCAGTGTCACAGAGGGCTTCACAGATGCCCACAGATCAGCACCTATAACCAACCTAACCCAAACTCACACTCCCTTCACTGTTGTTTCACTAATGGATACATCCCACCCCTTAATTATTGTTACAGCTTTTCTCAGTTTAGGTCAATACATGCATAACTTTGCAACCCCATGTGTGCAATCGTTTTTGTCACAGACTAAAAGCCAGCCATGACAGGTTTAGTTGTGCAAGGCTCCATCTTCTCTTCAAGAGGAAGGGTTGTGGTCTCTTGGGGACATTTCCTGCTCAAAACCAGTTCTCAGTTTGAGCTGAGTGAATCAGGAAGGGAAACTTCTCATTGTTTACAGACAGTATAGTTCCACAATGAGTGGTACCTGAGGAAGATCAAGATTTATCAGAAGTGAATAGTTGTACAGTATTTCAGTGGTCAGATTCAAGGAACATTGCAGTTAGCCAGATCACAGAGTAACTGTATCTTGGCTAACAGGTACAATGGAAAACAAATAAGCGTGCAACAATAACATTAGGCGTAACTAATTTGCTAAGTATATAGCAACAATAACAACTCAATTACAGTAACATCTCAATTCCTCAACTACAGTCAAATAATGACGTGTCGATGACAGTAGTGACAACACCACCAAAACAACAACAGTGTGATAATGGATGGCAGGGTCTTTCAATGTCTTTAAATACACAGGGCCTCATTTACTAACAGGATTGCGCCCATTTCAGATGTAAAATAGCGGGTAAAGACATAAAACCGTATTTACAAAGGCAGCGCACTTCAGTACAAACGCAGATTACCGCTTCTGGGAGGGTCAACAAAAGAGGAGGACCTGCCCCTATCACTGCTGTGCCAATCACAAGGTCGCATGTTACACGGTGGCTCTGTCAGGCTCCCCGTGATTGGCCGAGAGCCTATTCAGTCCCCAGCTGACTAAGATCCCTGCCCCAATATTATTGAAAAGAAGATACCTTTGTAAAAAAATCATTGAATAACAGGGTAGCAGTGGCGGCTGCTGGTCTTTCAAAAAGGGGAAGCTCATTTTCTAGCCTGGTCCTAACCAGACTCTCGTACATTTCATTTGTACAGAGAGTCTGGCCTCGCTCCATTGACAAGCGTTGACTTCCTTGTAGGCGGGTACTCTGTTGAAGTTTAAAACTATTGGATCTGCCCAGAGCCACTCTGATCTGCCATAACCAATCGCTAGCGTTCGCCTTAGCCAATTCCTTCACCACTACTGTAACAGAACTAGCTGCCGTAGCTGGAAAATCAAACTGTTCCCAAAGCCCGTGGGGAGGAGGGCCACAACATCATGGCCACCAACAAAACTCAGCAAAACTTGTTCTTGGTCCGGCTTTAGCTGTTGGATATTCGGAAACGTTGCCACAACGGACCGAATGGCTTTGCTCGCATCTTTCTCCGCCGCCATTACGGAACTACAACACAAACTAGCGCACGACATCAACGTCATCGTTCTCAGCCACTCCCTCTGTTCACTGATTCGCCGGTAGAAAATCAACCTGAAGAATCTGACTTACGTACCTCATGGCCAGACCTATGTACAGAAGCAAATACATTTGAGCGGAAGTACGTAGGAGGGCAGAGCCAGGCTACTCATTTTTTATTTGGCTAGTTCACTGGCTAGTTCCCTACGACACTAGCCTAGCCTACTGAATGAATGAACAAACGATCTAACAAAACAATAGTAATCAAGGAGGAAATGTGGAAATTAGGTAAAACTGAAACAAGGAACGTGGTGTATAATTGTATGAAATGTATGATGAAAATTGGTTAGCAATTTCGCCAAGCAAATACCAAGAAATAGGTTGCTGCAGTTTGTCTTTCAACTACAGTTGCAAAATCCGCGATGGGACTGAGCTTGAATAGCTTCGGTGACTTTTTGTAGTACAAAATTACTGTCAATCAAAAGGAGATGCAGTCTTTCGACAGACCCTCCAATCATCACGCGGAAGCCCAGCGCCCAGACCAGCCCACTCCTCCCTTCACCGCCAGAGACGCTGAGCGTCCGAAGCGGGACATAATCTCAGCATTCATCCAATGACCGTATAGTTTCGAAGCACTGAAAAAAACTGTTAAAAGCAGCCCCATTGAAGTCCATGGAAGCTGAGCTTCAACAGGGAAATGCACTGTGACGCTACGGGAAAGTATGAGAAGGAAATCAGTCAGTCGACGTGCTAATATATGTAGCTGATTCTGAAAGAACTCGTCTTCGATATAAACGTGTTCTAACGCATTTAAAATGTTAACACAATAGTAAATATTTGACCATGAACTTTTTAATGGCCCAGTTTAATATAAAACCCAATTGTATGCAATATATATAGTAGGGGGTGCCTGCTCCATCTCTCCATTATTTTGGGGGTGCTTGGCCTGAAAAACGTTGAAGACCCCTGCTAGAACTGAACGATTATGGCCAAAATGATAATCACGATTATTTTGATCAATATTGAGATCACCATTAATTATCACGATTATTTATTGATTTGAACCAAAACTAATGTTATTGTCACATAGGCTAATTGGGTGTGCTCAAGCCTTCGGCGAGAGCACAACCTTTGTTCTCTCACATATATATTATTATTATTATTATTTTTATTTCTTTTTGCCCCCCTAAAACTCAGTAAATACTTGGCCTACATAGACAACGTAGGTGTCAAAAGTTTCGTCTTGGTAGCGATTGAGTTGCTTCTATTGGAATTTACGTTCCGTTGCATGGTTTAAGCTTAAATTAAGTTTTTGTGGCGAAAAGTGAAGCTAACGGTGGCTAATTTGCTAGCCACAGTCACTGACGTTACTAACGTCACTGCGTCACTAACGTCACGAAAACACGCGTGACTACCTTTGCCAGAACATTCGTTTAGCATCTGTTAACTTGGGGGATAGCTAGGCTAACTATAGCTTTACTGCAAGGCAGCTGCAGAAACGCCACAAGAAAAGAGGCCAGGGTGATAACTATTTACTCATTTTACTTTGTGATATGACACACAATTGTGATGTGTAATGTACAATATAAGCTGATATTATTAAGGAAGTACATCTACTTTCGGAAACAGTAGTCTACTATTTCACTGAAGTATTAGCATCATGACATTAGCCTGTGTTTCCCGGGCAACACATACTACAGTGGTCTATGATGTAGCGTTATCTGTTTTCAATCGTTAAAATAAACATTCCTCACATATACATTTTCGTTGTAGGATTTATTCTGACATTAGAAACCGATTTGTTGGTGAAATTACCATTACCTGTGGTTTCAAACCAGTGTAGCTCACTGCAACGCTGTAGCTTACGCGAGACACACTACAAAAACATCTAGCTACAGTACACAGCTGTTTAGGAAGTCAAACGGCGACAGAAAATGTTCGGCACTCCCCTTACTTAAATCAAAAGTCTATCTAACTACTAACCTGAACTTCATTGCCACAGCCTAAACGTTGTCAATCTGTTCATGAAAATAATTAATTTCAGCCTAAACCGTACAACGGAACGTTAAATCCAATTCAACCAACGCAATCGCTACCAAGACGAACACAGCAGTAGCCTAGTACTGTACCGTAGTAGTACAATTTACCGGGGCAGCTTCTCAACACAGGGCTATATCGCATTTTGCGTTGTTACTGACAATGATCGCTACCAGTGAGCTTTTTATGAATGAGCAATTTTCCACTAAATAAATGTCAAGCTTATTTACGTTTTGGGGGGCATATTTTCAGTTAGCAGATGGTACCGTTTGAATTGCGATTCCATCTTCTACTGCCGGGTAACGTCGTAGAATAATCTTCAAAGGGGTTGTTTATTCATGAATGAATGCAATATGAGTAGGCTAAATGCCTGAAAATATCATGAGAAGAGAAAAACTTAAAATGACGTTTAAATCATAGAGATTAGGTCAATTTTTACACCGGTCTGCAATAATGTCACGAAAACACGCGTGACTACCTTTGGCAGAACATTCGTTTGGCATCTGTTAACTTGGGGGATAGCTAGGCTAACTATAGCTTTACTGCAAGGCAGCTGCAGAAACGCCACAAACAAAGAGGCCAGGGTGATAAATATTTACTCATTTTACTTTGTGATATGACACACAATTGTGATGTGTAATGTTCAATATAAGCTGATATTATTAAGGAAGTACATCTACTTTCGGAAACAGTAGTCTACTATTTCACTGACATATTAGCATCATGACATTAGCCTGTGTTGCCCGGGCAACACATACTACAGTGGTCTATGATGTATCTGTTTTCAATCGTTAAAATAAACATTCCTCACATATACATTTTCGTTGTAGGATTTATTCTGACATTAGTAAACGATTTGTTGGTGAAATTACCATTACCTGTGGTTTCAAACCAGTGTAGCTCACTGCAACGCTGTAGCCTACTGTACCCGAGACACTAGTGTGAGTAGCTAACAACAACTCCTCAGCTGTTTAAGTCAAACGGCAACAGAACATGTTCGGCACTCCCCTTACTCAAAAGTCTTTCAGTAGGGAAACTATCTGACTACTAACCTGAACTTCATTGCCACAGCCTAAACTTTGTCAATCTGTTCATGAAAATAATTAATTTCAGCCTAAACCGTACAACGGAACGTTTAATCGAATTCAACCAACGCAATCGCTATCAAGACGAACACAGCAGTAGTCTACTAGTAGTACTGTACTGTAGTAGTAGAATTTACCGGGCAGCTTCTCCACACAGGGCTATATCGCATTTTGAGTTGTTACTGACAATGATCGCTACCAGTGAGCTTTTTATGAATGAGCTATTTTCCACTAAATAAATGTCAAGCTTATTTACGTTTTTGGGGGCATATTTTCAGTTAGCAGATGGTACTGTTTGAATCGCGATTCTATCTTCTGCCGGTAAAGTCGTAGAATAATCTTCAAAGGGGGTTCTTTATTAATGAATGAATGCAATATGAGTAGGCTAAATGCCTGAAAATATCACGAGAAGGGACAACTTAAAAGGACGTTTAAGTCATAGAGATTAGGTCCATTTGTACACCGGTCTGCCAAATGTATTCGTTTTGATTCAGCCTGTCAGCTGCCTCTTGCAGGGGAAATGAGAAGACGTCATATTTCATTCTACACTTCACTCGTATTTTGAGTTGTAAATGAGCAGCAAAAAAAAGATGCTTTTAAATCTATGTAATCTTTATAAATAATAAGTAGGCCCGATGCATTTTTATATAAAATATACAGACCCCTGTGCAACCGACGCAAGCAAGCACACCCTACAATTTCCCCAGAAATTGTATCCTCTCTAGTTATAACTGCTTTCACATTCATATTGTGCTACATTCCTGCTAATGTACAAATATGTGCATCAAAATAAAATAGGTCCTCTTATTCACCAAAATTCAGTGCATCTCCTTAAAGAATGAATACAAATAAATAAATAAAACCATAAATAAAATGTAGCAAAATTTCAACAGGGCACTATTTTCCATTTTACATTGCGCAAATTTGATACTCTGAACGGAATGACGCATTTTAAATATTGCTCAATCACGCAAATTTGATCATTGCTAAATGACTAAATGTAAATCCCCTGCACTACACAGTACATATACTATTCACTACACATACTTGCTATACACTACACACAACACAGACCCACGATACACTATACACTACATAGTCCCACTATATACTATACACTACACATACTTACTATATACTATACACTAAACTACTAATGATATCAGTGAGGGTTCTACCATACAGACTGAATCTGGATACTAATGATATCAATGAGGGTTCTACCATACAGACTGTGTTGTCAAGGGAGATAACTGATACTGATAAATGACAGTGTCAGGCACTTAATGAAAATTACAATGTTGTTTCATAATTCTCTCTTTGATGAGTGTCTTCTTTAAAATATATTTATATTTTTTTTTGGGGGGGGGGATTGTCTGTTGTATCTGCCCTGGACATGAAATACTTTTGTTTGGCATTTTGTTCATTTACAACCGATTCCTGCACTGTCAGTTATAATATATTTATTTTCCACTCCAAAGGTATTTAGTAAATTTTGTTTTGGTCTGTTGTCAGATCAAATGATACCTCTTCAGAACATGCTAGATGTACAAATAGGTTTGAACAGTGACCAAGATGGGAGGTAACCTAAAGACTCCTGTAGAATAGACATGGTTCACTTTGTCTGAATAACGATCGGCTACCACAACTTTCATAAGATAAATATCAAAAACACAGTGGTTGTAGTTTTTTCGGCAAAGTGAATGTATAGATTTCACACACACCATAGTCTGGAGTCTGGTAACTTCAGTATGTTGGTCTGTTGATCCACCAGAACGTGAGTCTGAACTACACCTATGTTGACTGAAAGTCTACAGCAGTGCTGTTCAGGTGACTGCCCATCATAGTGAATCAGCACAGTAGACAACAAGCACCCAACAGTGTTGTTCACCAAGTCAATTGATTGAGGTGCATGGAGTTCTGTAAATCATTTCATAAAATCTCTGTCAATAAAATAACGTACATTACACTTACTGTATTGTGTCTTCTCTTTATGAGTGCAGGTTGGGAGTGGACATTTCCTGTTGAGAAACAGTTCTCTCATTGAGCTGTGTTACTGAAACTGACGTGTAGCTTAAAGAGGAAGAGGGAAACCAACTGAAACAGAACAGCAACATAAAGAGGAAGAGGGAAACCAACTGAAAGAACACAAGTTGAGACCAGGGTTAAACACTGAGGAATTCGTCCAGTTCGAAAGGTTGACACAATGGTGCTGTCTGGAAATAGTTTGTCTTTGGTCTACTCTGTCATTGACATTGGTTTTGGACTAGTGACTTTGCAATCATACTGCCCATTGTATTTATTTTACACTTATACTTTGTCCATTTGAGAGGACATCTTAGGCTTTCCAATGATGTCACAATAGTGAATAACATCAAGAAAAGCAGTGAGGTAAATAAGTTATGGACGCATAACTATAACAGATAAAACATTTGTGAAATTATTTTTCCTTCAAATATGTTCACTAACCAAACCCAAACACGCATGTCATGTAAAATGTAAACCTCTAAAGAGCTTTCTCCTGGGTGTCAGGAGGATACAGATCTTTGCTGAATAACTGTGAAGCCTGTGTGTCCTAAATCCTGCACAGAACATGCTGCTCAGACAGCAGATGTATCATGTCAGGGTGAAGTGTGTTTACTGTATGTGTTTGTGTATGAGGGAGATCTAACACTGTGTACCTGTAGTGTTGCCGAGGCACTACATTACATTATAATACCAGTGGCTTGCAGAATTGACAGCAACTCATGACTTAATTATACATAATTAGGAAACGATCACTTTCAGATTCACAACAGATACACAGAAGTGACACAATGTTATGAGCAGGTGAGGTGTGCTTAACTCATAGTGAACAAAACATAAAGGATCAGATACACCATCTCTGAGAATGTTGTGACTTCCTGTTTTAGTCTTAACAGTTCTTGCAGTTCTCACCTAAATTACATTTACATTTATTCATTTGGCAGACGCTTTTATCCAAAGCGACTTACAAGAAAGAGCTTTACAAAAAGTGCATAAGTCAATGATCATAAATGTGCTGACAGGGACAGCATTTCAGGAAGGGAAACTTGATGAGGCCTATAATGATGCTGACTGGTCTTGGAGCAGAGACCAAGGTGATGTCTCAATACATCACCACTAAGGCTATTCACAACATGTTCACAGTAAACAAAGCCTTTATTGTCCATAACACATTGTAGGCAGGCTTTGGTGTGTTTCACCTGACCAACTGATAAAGTACAGGCTAATGTTAGATGTCTGTATATGAGTAGCTATAACCAGGGGTCAATCCTGACTAATGCTAGATGTCTGTATATGAGTAGCTATAACCAGGGGTCAATCCTGACTAATGCTAGTCTGTATATGAGTAGCTATAACCAGGGGTCAATCCTGACTAATGCTAAATGTCTGTATATGAGTAGCTATAACCAGGGGTCAATCCTGACTAATGTTAGATGCATGTAACCTATTTACAGACATGATAGCAGTATCTGAAGAGGAGTAGGGGCAGGGTGGGCAGGTCTGGAGAGGGATCAAGCAGGCAGGAGAGTGGGGGTCCAACCCCTGGAGGGAGCTCATCCAAGCCTATCTCCCCCGAGGACACAAGTGCCCACATAACATGTGTGGAAGAAATTGCGATTTCCGGTGTGCTTACATTATTCACTAATCAATATAACTAGTCATTGGATACTAGTTAGTATGTTCTCATGTAAGCTTGCTATTAATAAGAGTAGATTGTGTCTATGTGTCAGGGTTAATAGATGTTCGTGATCAGGAGAAAGTACTGGGTAAACGTCCTTTGTCATGACTACAAGGAGAGCGCCAACTATGATCTCTCTAGTCTGAGTGGTCATGTGTTGGGAGCTGTGAATCTCTTCCTCTGAGACTGTTGTAACGTCATTACTGCCTGACTGTCACTATCTATGTTTACATTCCTGTGCCCTATAAAAGATGGTCCTCCGGCTTTCAGAGCTGAGAGAGACATGATTGAAACCTAAGCCTGGTGTTGTGTTGTCATTTATTGTCAGAGGTCTGGTTTTCTCTCCCAATCTGCAGATTGATAATACTTATTAAAATCCAGAACTCAACTGAACTTAGTCACTCCATTTATGAAGAGACGGACAAAACACTTTCTTCATCAATTGGCATTGTCGAGCAGCAGGATTGCAGAACCAGATCTAGGAGAGACCCACGGCAGCACCAGTATAAAGCAGAACCCGTGGTGCACAAAACTAAATGGTAAGGGGATCCTTTTCCAAAACCCCATTCACAGACTGTTTTATGCTTGGTGCGCCTGCTGTCCCTCTGCGATGCTGGTAACGTAAACAATTTAAGAACCTTTTATTGTGACGTTCATTTGGGAGCCTGGTCTTAGCAGACCAGAGTCTGCTAGGCCTCAACAGGAGGAAGATAATATTAGAGTTTTGGTTTAGTAAATTTGGGTAATTAATTGACTTGCTATTTTTACTTTGTCTTGGTCAGAGTTGGCAAACTCTGATAGCGTACAAGAACTCTGGTCGTGTGAAGTATTGAAAAAGTATGTAAAACAATCTGTGTTCTTGATCTGAGGCAAAGGATCTGTTAAGAGAATACGTCCCATACTCTTGATCTGGGGAAAAGGATCTGATAACAGAGAGTATGGTTTTACAGATGCAGACCAGGGGTGAACCAAACAAGGAAAGGTATGTGTTTCTTTTAAAATGCACGTTTACAGCTGAAAACTTTAGTTGAACAGAGATCTTATGTTGGTTTGAATTGTATTAAGTTGAATTGTAACTGTATTAAGTTTTGTGTTGGGCTTTTCTCTTTTGAACAGATATCTTAGTGGGACTTTAATTTTGGTTTGAATTGTAACTGTATTAAGTTTTGTGTTGGGCTTTTCTCTTTTGAACAGAGATCTTATTGGGACTTCTATTTTTGTTTGAGAAGTCAGTAGTTGTGAAACAGGCTGAAGGTAGCGCTAATTCTCAAGGGAAACAAGAGAGTCTACCAAAGATTTGTAGCCTATTTACCTACGATGAAGATGATGTTGTTGCTATAGCTATGCAGAGGAGAGCCAGAGACAGGGAAAATGCATTATTAGGGGAAGCAGCGGGTCAGGTGCAGCCAGAACAGAACCTACAAGAGAAGGTTTATATCACAGCAAAACATGATCTAGTGAGGTTAATCAGGAAGGCCTGTCAGTTGAACCCCCAGGTATCAATGAACCCTATGTGTGCATATCCAGGTCCTGATGTATGACAGCCTATGTACCTTTATCGCCCATGGTTAGTGACTGAGCTGAGGGAGCTAGGAAAGGGATTTCCTGACATGAGAGGACTCAGCAACATTTCTAAGAGATTTGCAAATAGCTATCAATGCCAACATACCTACTTTTATTGATTTGAATCCAGGCTTAGAGGGTGAACTCCAGACCGGTATGTTGAGAAAACCTAAAGCATAGATTTCTGATGGTGTTTAATGGCAGTAATACTGGAGGGGTGTTGCTTGACTGGAGCAAAGTGTATGATCGCAAACAGAAAAGATGAGGATCCTACAGATGATCTGGTAAGACTTACTAGGATTTATTTTTGTTGAAATAAAAAACATTCTGGTTTTACAGCAGCTGCATCCCCATGCCACTTTATCATGTGTTCATATGTGGATTGCTTCCTGAACTCCAGGTAGAAGTTAAGAAACAGGTTCTAAATTGGGAGAACAAAAAACTGTTGATATGATTATGGATTATGTCAAACATAATTGTACATTGATGCAGGAGAATGCAGGAAAGAAAGTTGAGAAATTAATGACATTGCAAATGAATGTCTTACGGAGAATAATATGTAAAAAAAAAAAAAATAGGTTCAAATCATTGAGGTTAGAGTCCTCTAAAAATAGGGTTAGAGTCCCTGAGGTTAGAGTCCTCTAAAAAAAATAATAATAATCAAGAATACGGGAGGCAGAGAGCTTCTCTTTTTCAAGTAAGACCCAGAGCTACTAGGTTAGCCAGTTCAACAGTATACAGTACCCAAATCAATGAGATGATAGTGGTAGTTTCTGGGGTTCCTGTGGACACAACTGTCAGTTAGCTCTTATGGGTGGATAGATGGATCTTTGAAAGATGAACATGTATTTCTTTCAACTATGTAAAAGTAAGTAACAAGTAAATCTGTTGGAAAGGATTTTGTTGTGCAAACTGAACCGAAATGAAATGCACTACTGACTTTTTCTTATCTATTCCTTAGGATAAAGAACACTTGGCCTAGCAATCCCATACACATCCCCCAGCAGTGGAATGCAGAGATTTTAGCGACCGCAGATGTGGCCTTGCTAGCCTGAGTTACTGTGGTCCACACACGCTTATCATATTGGGCGCATTAAGAATGCTACCCCAGTTGTTATCATTGTTTGTAGTACGACTCTTGAGAACCGTACCTCAGTATGCTAGTAATAGAGAAGTAGGGAAAGGTATTGTCCCAGTTATTAATGCTTTGTTGAAACAAGGAGTCATAGGTAGACTTACGGTCAATTTGATCCTTTAAGGCTAATAAAATACTTGGAAGTTTATTATGGGCTTATAAGCAGGTAATGCCTGTGTTATACATCCTGTTGTGCCTAACCCTGTTACGATACTGCAAGTAACCCTGTTACTTTCTAGCTCTGTGAATGACTATTGTTTGCTTTCTTTTCTGTTCCCATTGCAGAAGAGAGCCAGTATCTGTTTGCATTCACGTTTCGCCAGGTCCACTATACATTTCAGTTCTACCACAGGGGTACACCAAATCACCTACGTTGTTTAGTCAAGCATTACGAGAGGACCTCCAGGATGTCACCTTAGCAGCCGGCTCTACTCTGGTGCAGTATATTAATGACCTTTTTGATATGTTCTAAGAATCTTGCCTCCTGCCAACAGGACACTATTGCTGTGCTACATGCACTGGCTGAGAAGGGCCACAAGGCCTCAAAGGCAAAACTGCAGTTATGGTCTTAGGAGGTCAAGTATCTGGGCCATACACTCAAAGGTACAGAGCATCTATTGACGCCTGATAGAGTGGAGGCCATCCGATGGATACCGAAGCCTAGAACACCAAAAAAACTCAAGTCTTTTTCTAGGTTCAGCCGGGTATTGTCGTTAGTAGATCCTTGATTATGCTGTGTTGGCTAGACCTCTCCTTGATTTAAGGAAGGAGACTGATACTCATTTGTTGTGGAAAACTGAAGCTGATAAATCATTTGTATCTCTCAAGCAGGCCTGGGCCCAGGCGCCAGCTCTCGGTCTGCCAGACTACACCAGGGTGTACTGAACCAGCAGTATGGTAATCTTAAGAGGCCTATTGCCTATGTGAGTTCTTCTTTAGATACTGTGGCAGCAGGTTTCCCTCCGTGCTTACAAGCAGTCTGTGCCCTTGGCAGTGATGGTTCCTCATGCAGTAAGTGCTTTTCTATTACGCACCAAAACTCAACACCTGTCAGCCACTAGAGCTACAAAGTATGAACTGTAATTGTTGACTCAAAGTAACATTACAATCCATAGATGCTCCCCATTGAATCCAGCTTCATTGTTGCCCACCCCTGATGATGGTGAACCACATGACTGTGAGATGGTTGTCGATAAAGTGCTAACCCCCAGACCTGATATGTTTGACAAACCTATGGATAATGCTGAACTTGTGTTATACGTAGATGGATCTTTGTCCCGAGAATGGAATGGCTCTCTAAACTCCGGATATGCGGTCTGCACGGACAGTGAGACATTCAAATCTGGTAAACTGTCTCCACAATGCACTGCACAGCAGGCATAGTTTTGCTTTGACAAGGGCATGTTGTTTGTCAGAAGGCAAGGTCGTAAATATTCACACTGACTCAAGGTATGGATTTGGAGTTACTTACGATTTTGGTGCCATATGGCGAGAAAGAGGTTTCATTAACTCCTCAGGTGGAGCAATCAAGAATGGAAAGATGATTGATAATTTGTTGTCTGCAATACTACTACAGAGAAAGCTAGCTATTGTTACTAAGTGTGAGGCTCATACTAACAATACAGATGATGTTTCAAGAGGAAATGCTAGAGCTGATTTAGCAGCAAAGGCTGCGGCCAACTCCTCTGATGTGTCCCAGGTCTCTATTTATTTGTGTCTCCCACTAGCTCATATGGCCATGAGCCCAGAGGAGGAATGGACTTTCCCCACACAAGATAGTTTTAGGGAGACCAATGAAATTGCCTGTCTCTCCCCCACTATCATTGAAACGGATGGATATCCACCAGATGGATGATACAATGTTAAACTTTTGTTTTGCCCTAACTAGAGCAGCCAGGGTTGTGCATTCACAGGTGAAAGCTGCCCGCTGGGGAGCCATGTCATCCCTATCAACCGGGAGACTATGTGAAAGTGCACAAACGGAGGACTGCCCTCTCACCGAGATGGACCGGTCCATACCTATTTTTCTCTTGGTGACTCACACAGCTGTAAAAGTGGAAGGTTGTCCGACATGGATTCATGCAACGGAGTGCAAAATGTCCCCTCCACCGAACAACACAGTGGAGGGTCCCAACGGAGAGCCAGGGGCCGGTGGAGGAGCAGGTGCACCTCCAAATGGTGCCTGCTCCAACTTGTCATTTGTCTCATCCCCACTGGGTTACTCCTCCAGGATGTTTTTCATCAAACCCTTTTGTGTGTTGTTTTACCTCATTGTTTTAAGAGATAATATGAAAGAAATACATATGTAAGAAGGGAGATTGACAACTAGACAAACATAAATGTACAAACATTTTCCCGATCTGACTCAATGTAGCTGCTGGACATTCCAGATTCAGCCGCTATAAAATAAGCTAATTACTAATAATAAGTCTCGTGTCACCAGTCCTGTTGTTACCGAATGCTGATATAATACAAAATGCCTGATTGGTTATTATGTATTATCTCTAACAATGTACTACAAATAAAAATATTGTTTGTTTAACATGCAAATCAGCACGCTATTCATGCCTGAAAAAGTGCAGCATGCAAACTTACGTAGAAGCCGAGTGGGGAACGGTGGAACAGAGAAAGATTTTGTTGTCTTGGCCGGAGAAGATAATGTCCTTCGATTTGGATGTGATACTTATAATAGGCATATTCATTTTTCAACCCAGCGCGTTAGCATGAGCGAAGTAGGGCTAGGCCAACTTACGTTTTCAGGTGGTAGGCTACATCATATTCAACATCAAACTATGAAAAATAAACCGTTGGCAGAGTTTGCATTCAATATTTTTCAAGTCACCCGGTACTTTGTAAATGTACTTTAATGAAATGCTTCCATACCACAGATGTCTTTGCCATTTTGACTAATAACACCGACAAAGTAGGCTATGGCAGAGTTTGTAGTGCTTGTGCCGTGTGCAAAAAAACAAACCAAAACAAAGCGCAGATTAACGACAGGGAAAACAGCAACACCTTTTCTTTTAAATTATATATTTTTAGAGTTGCTTTATTTGTCTGTCATATTCTTGTGTGGAATTACGACTTTGACATGTACATCGACATGATGAGAAAAAAGAATGAATGGTAAAACAACTGGCACATTCTTCTTCTTTTTAACTTACATTGCAAGGAGGAGGGTCCATCAACCTCTACAGCAGATTAACAGTGAAATGTTCAGTAAATGCATGGAAAACTGTAGAATTTCATGTCATCCTTATGTGTTCTATGGCTTCAACAGCAATTGGGTTGATAACAGGGCTCTAGACTGAAAGATGGCATTTTTTGAGACCGTGTGATTATCTTTTACAACTACTCGAACATGTGCAACCTGCAAACTTGACATTTAAGATTTGAACATAAATACATACTTTTTTCTTCATAGAGAAAACGAGGAGGGAGCGAGTCTGCCAGAGTTGTCCAACATGTGTGAGGGGGGAATGTCCGTGAGTGATTATTTAACTGCGTGTGTAACATAATCTACACTCCTGTGTCTCTCTCGTGTCTCACAAAGGGAGTGATTGACAGCTAATATTAAACAATTGAAAAAGTTAAGAGTCTAAATATTACGTTTAATTGGTTATGTAATGTTGGATAGAAGGGTGGACTGGTCACTGTATCAGCTCACAGCAGGCACATACTACTGTGCAATTAGCAAGCATTTTGTAGAGAAATTAAAACAAATATATCCTTTCCAAACTTGTCCTTACTTGAGTTTTGTAATTAGATGTATATATTCAGTGTTAAGAAACATTATATAAAAAACAAACATCTCCTTACTTGAGTTTCTCCAGTCTTCAGTGTGGATCCTTCAGTCCAGCAGAGAGCAGCTTCAATCCTTTTTCTCCTAGATGATTGTAGCTCAGGTCCAGTTCCCTCAGGTGGAAGGGGTTGGACCTCAAGCTGAGGCCAGAGAAGCACAGCCTTCCTCTGTGACCAGACAGCCTGACAGCCTGTAGAAAGAGGATCAATATTGTGACAGAATCCATCTGGGCTTCCAGAGTGAGTCAGCACAGAGGGGTTCTTTTGGCAGGTGCTGTCATAACTGCACCTCCCCTCATTAGACAGAGTGACCCACGTTATCCGATGTCAGAAAAGTTGAAGATGTAACTGTTTATCCTGTATAAGAATGATAGAGCGGTTTTGTTTAAAAGGTTAGCTAGCACAACATGCTAGCCGACACACTCTGTGACCACCATGGCGTGCGGCCTTTTTGTCTCCTTGCAGCCGGCAGCAAGTAATAAAGTTAGACAGAGTGACTTTTCTTCTTTTTTTTTTTACTACCATCCTATGAAGTAAAGTATGTCAGAATAAATGTGAATAGCCAGTTACATACATACATACAGTATACAGTAGTATTATACACAAAGCACACTTTTCTTGCCATTCCTAATTTGAAATCCTTCATGGAGTGGAAGAGGTGTCAACCACAGGCAGTACCGTCCCCCCCCATATGACGTGGCACGGTTGGCGCCCTCTGCTGGTAGTGTACAACACATTTCAGTGTTGTAATAAAACAAGTGGTGTCCACAGATTAAAGTAAATATTTTTCCACTGTGAAGAGGGAAACCCCAGATGTTCACAAAGTTTGATGAATGACAGGTTGTTTTGTCATGCAAAATAGGTTTAAGGTTGAAAATTTAATAAAACTGTATTTTATTACCCTTTGGGCAAGGGCATACAGCTTAAGACTACTCAAAGAGACTGCAATCATGTTACACATTCAGAAACAGTTGCATCAAAATGTTAATTCTGTCTAAAATAAACAAAAACATGAAATCAAATATGAGCCAATCATTATGTACAGTATATTTTTGAAAGTTTAAGATGCAGCAAATCTGCCTGTTTCTTATCAAACTAGTCCTCACTGATGACTAGAGTTGAAGGCATATCTCATTCTTGGCATGAATTTCATAAACAACTCTGTTGTCTAAATCAACCACACAAAACATTGTACGATTATAACTTTACTATTGTCTCATGTAGAACATAAATACAGACCTCAGTGTCTCCAGCTTGCAGAGTGGGTTCCCCAGTCCAGCAGAGAGCAGCTTCATGCCAGCATCCTTCAGATCATTGTTACTTAGATCCAGTTGTCTCAGGAAGGAGGTTGACTTCAGAGCTGAGCCCCGATCTTCAGAGCTGAGCCCCGATCTTCTCCCTCCTGCCCGTGGCTTACGGATGTTATTCGTGAAGAACGGTCCACCCTTCGGGCAGCCGAGAGGAGATGGCGCAAGTCCAAAGGCGGTCTGGACCTTGATAAGTATCACTCCCTCCTCAAATCCTTCTCTTCTCACATAACTGGTGCTAAAACCCTCTACTTTCTGAACAAAATTAACTCTGTTTCAAACCCCCACAAACTTTTCTCTACCTTCTCCACCCTTCTTAACCCACCTCCCCCACCCCCTCCCTCCACCCTGACAGCAGACGACTTCTCCTCCTTCTTTGAGAAAAAAGTCGCCGACATTAGCAGTCGGTTCCCTAAACCCACCTTTCCTACCCTCTCACCCTCCATGACTGACCCAACTAAATGTCTAAACTCTTTTTCTCCCCTGTCTGAGGCAGAGATCTCTGACCTCATTCTCTCTCATCGCCCCACCTCCTGTCCCCTTGATCCTATCCCCTCCCCTCTCTTTCAAACCATCTCCCCCTCCATCATAACTTTTCTTCTCCATGTCCTAAACTCCTCTCTCACCTCTGGCACCTTCCCCTCTGCCTTCAAACAGGCTAGAGTTACCCCTCTACTCAAAAAACCCTCCCTTAACCCTGCCGTTCTCCAGAACTACAGACCGGTATCACTGTTACCCTTCCTTTCAAAAACAATTGAACGTGCTGTATCTAACCAACTGTCTAACTTTCTCTCTCAGAACAACCTGCTTGACCCCAACCAATCGGGCTTCAAGACTGGCCACTCCACAGAGACTGCCCTCCTTTCAGTCACCACTGCCCTCCAGTCTGCCAGAGCGGCTTCCAGGTCATCCGTTATCATTCTGCTGGACCTTTCTGCAGCGTTTGATACGGTTAACCACCAGATCCTGCTCGCCAGACTTTCTGAGATGGGCATCACTGGCACTGCACTCCAGTGGATCTCATCCTACCTGTCGGGAAGATCCTACCAGGTTTCCTGGGGAGGCAAACTGTCGGGCCCTCGCCAGCTCTCCACTGGTGTCCCACAGGGCTCAGTCCTTGGACCCCTCCTCTTCTCTCTGTACACCACCTCACTTGGACCAATCATCACCTCCCATGGCTTCTCCTACCACTGCTACGCTGACGACACGCAGCTGTACCTGTCGTTCCTCCCGACCGATCCGGGGATCTCAGCTAGGATTGAGGCCTGCCTCACAGACATCTCCGCCTGGATGACCGAGCACCACCTCCAGCTGAACCTCGCCAAAACAGAACTTCTCATCATCCCGGCTAAACCCTCCATCTCCCACGATCTCTCAATCACCCTGGGATCTGCGACGGTGACCCCTTCATCCTCTGCCAGGAACCTTGGGGTTACCATGGACGACGAGCTCTCCCTCACGGCCCACATTGCTGCGGTCTCCCGGTCGTGTAGATTCACCCTCTACAACATCCGGAAGATCAGGAGATACCTGTCTGAGCACTCCACCCAGCTGCTAGTCCAAGCACTCGTCCTCTCCAAGTTGGACTATTGCAACTCTCTGCTCGCTGGTCTCCTAGCATGTGCAACCCGCCCTCTTCAGAGGATTCAGAACGCAGCGGCCCGCCTGGTCTACAATCTACCCAGACGCTCCCATGTTACCCCGCTCCTCATCTCTCTCCACTGGCTACCTATCATGGCCCGTATCAGATTCAAGACCCTGGTATTGACCTTCCGAGCAGTGAACGGGACTGCACCCGTCTACATCAAGTCTCTCCTGCAGCCTTACACCCCCACCCGCCACCTACGGTCTTCTTCAGACAACCGCCTGGTGGTCCCACCGCTCAAGACCGCCCGGTCCCAACACAAGCTCTTCTCCTGTCTGGCCCCCCAGTGGTGGAATCAACTCCCCATCTCCATCAGAGACACTGACTGTCTCTCCACCTTCAAGAAAAGGCTCAAGACGCACTTGTTCCGGGAGTACAACGGTACTTAGGAACGGTTCGCTTGACCCAATGTTAGTTTCCTCAAGGATCACAATGACTCTTGCTTAGAGACTTGTTGCTCTTGTGGTTAGTGGTAACTGATTTAAAATTTTGTTCTCGCTGTGATATATTGTTTTATTACTGTTGCTTGCTTTTTTCCACAGGCACACTTGCACTTATAGCTGTTCATGTTGTTTAATTGTAACTTGTTTAACTACATGCTCTTATGGTTCTTCCCTTTGGCACTTACTTTGGTTGTTCACAATGTGTGCTTCATGTTTTTGGCTACTCGCGATGTTTTTTGGCTATCTTGTTGTTATGATCAGTGACCTATGCACTTTGTAAAGCTCTCTCTTGGAAGTCGCTTTGGATAAAAGCGTCTGCTAAATGAATAAATGTAAATGTAAGAAGCACAGCCTTCCTCTGTGATGTGACAGCCTGACAGCCTGTAGAATGTTATAATTAGGTAGGGATCACAAACATTACTACCCTCTAGAGGTAGAAATTAAGAATATCGGTCTGATGAATTTCCATGGGTATTGTGGCAAGTAACTGTTACAAGGTGAAAACAACAGGTGGACAAGGTGTTCTCATATAGAGCTTGTCTCCTCTGGAACATACTTCATGTCTTAATCAGAGAGGCTGGCACTGTCTTGGTGTTTAGGGTTACATCAAAAACCCTTTACTTAACCAGTAGGGATCTCACCCTTACAGTTATTTTAACTGTTGTTTGTACCTTTGCATTCTCTAATCCTACTTTCTTCCCCCCCCCCCCCCCTTCACCCCCCTGTGGTGTGGGGAGTTGAGCTGTTAACACCTGCCAGGTCGCTGGTCTGCCAACATTGGACATAGTTGTGGACATCTGTCTCATGATGGAGCACACAGAGTTCCTGTCAATAATCAATAATTAATGGTATGGTATATAAATGATTGAGTGATAACTACAACGGGGTTGGATTTTTTAACAGGTATGTTTTAAGATCATTTTTGAAGGTCAGAAAAGAGGAAGTAAAATTCTTGAGAGAGGGGGGAAGATCGTTCCATATTGTGACACACTTGAATTTGACAGACATTTGGGCAAAAGAGGTTCTGAGAAGGGGGATATGTAAATTAGCGCATTGGCGAGTTTGGTAATTGTGAATCTGTTGACCGATTTTTGCTGTTTTTATTGGAAATGATTTGTCAAAAAGTAAAGTAAATGCAGAAAGAAATCTATCGTACGCCATGTCTGTATCTGTTTCTTCCAGAACGGGGGCCCAAGATGTGTCTGTTAGGGATTCAATAAATTT
Source organism: Osmerus mordax (assembly GCF_038355195.1). Lineage (NCBI taxonomy): Eukaryota > Metazoa > Chordata > Actinopteri > Osmeriformes > Osmeridae > Osmerus > Osmerus mordax. The sequence goes on along the minus strand of NC_090050.1, from coordinate 2,033,621 downwards.
GTCTTTGTTCGCCTCATTAATCTGTCGATAAGAATACCAGATATCATTATTCAAAGGCTCCTCATTTGAAGATATCAAAAATATTGGAAAGTGATCTGATATGTCTGTTACCATGATTCTAGCCATTATGTTGGAATTAAGTGTGTTTGCATATATATTGTCTATTAAGGTGGCAGAATGTGGTGTAATTCTAGTAGGCCTGTATACAAGAGGGAAGAATGAGGAGGAAAAAAGGTTATTAATATGGTCAGCAGAAGGGGAATGTGAGGTTTTAAGTAAGTCTATATTGAAATCACCAAGTATATAGCAAGTACTCTTTTCTTTGTTGGTCATTGAACTGCTGAATTTCCGTATTGGGAGGCCGGTAAACACAGCCAATAATAACTTTTCCTCCCTTACCGCCACTTGAGAACAATTCAATGAAAATACACTGAGTTTACGACCCAACGATTTCAAACTCCAAATCATTTCTTTCTACATATGATAAGTCATTTCTTATGTAAAGAGAAACACTTCCTCCTACCTTATGTCTGCAGTGATGATACCTTTATAGCCGGGTATATAGTAATTCTGGATTGAAATCCCTGAATTGCTCCTCCCAGGCTTTCTTAAATGTTTTAACTGAGTTTTCCTGAGAGTTTGTCCTTGTCTTCCTTGAGGGTTTAGATTGGTTTAGGTGCAGTTCTATGGCGTGTGTGAAGCCCTCTGCGACATTGCTTGTAGAAAGGGCTTTACAAATAACATTTGATTTGAACACAATGACACGGTAGTCAGTAACCAATGTGAAATATTAACCTGCCTGAGAAGCTGATTTCACTGAGCTGGATTGTACCTGTGGAATATTCCAGAAAAATATCCTGTCTATCGTATACTGAGACATCATGTGGTCATCCTGAGGTATTTCTATTATGTTTATAAGAAGCATTACAAACACGACTACCCTCTGGAGGTAGAAATAAAGAATATGAGTCTGTCATTTTCCTCTCAAACACCAAGAAGGTTTGATCAGTCAGAGCAGTGGTTCCCAACCCTGGTCCTCAGGGACCCCCTGTCCTGCATGTTTTAGATGTTTCTCTAATGCACATGTCATCCATACTGGTAAACACAAGTGGCAACAATCAAATACAAATAGAGAAAACATGTCATTGACTAAACACAACCACTCAAAATTGATTTCACTTGTTTCAAATGATGTGACACAACCAATATAAGCCAGTTCAGAGAGCAAACAGGTTGTTGAAGGTGGGAAAATATTGCTTGTGATGTCGACGAAGAGCTCTGGCCTGACCCAGCCCAAAGACAAGAAGAAGCACATTGATCACGTTTACTCCTTTGATTTTTGTCCCTTGTAGTATTGTATACTGTAGTACAGTGCTTTGTAGGCTGTATACCAGGGCTCTTCAATAGGCGGCCCGCGGGCCGGATTCGGTCCGCCAAGCAGCTTTGGACTGGCCCCCGGAGTGTGCTCCGGTAACCTCATTCAGTTCGTGACTATGACAAAAACAATAAAAATTCACTCGTGACCAGGGCCGGACTTACCATTGGGCTTGACTGGGCTCCAGCCCATGGGCCCCGTCCTGTAGGGGGCCCCGCACGTTTACGTGCAGCGGAGGACTGAGCTTTTATCCAGAAAGCTGAGTTATGCTAGCAAAATTCATAGACAAGAACATTGTGTACGGTTGACAAACCGTAAATATAATTTGACAATATGTTTGACAAGAAGAAGCTAGCTAACAAGCCATGTCATTGTCCCAAAATCAATATCAAGGTTTTCACGAACATGGTATCGGCCATATACTAGTACGAGGCTACAGTACGGCCGCAGCATGTGTAGCGGGTTGAATAGCAAATGGATGTGAGATGATCGCATCAAAGTTGACATATTCTCCAAAGAGTAATTATAATTTGTCAGTATGTTTAACAACAAGATTAGCCAGCAATCTAGCCATGTCATTGTCCCCAAATCAAATCAAGATTTTTATGTGTTGGCCCCAGCATGTCTGAAGTAGAGCTAGGTTGACTAGCGAGGTTAATCGAATGGGATATGAGATGAGCGGTTACGTGACACTGACTGACACAGTAAATTCAGAAAAGTAACATTTTCCAAATAGGTTAAAAGAAATATTGAAGTCACTCATTGTTGTAATTACATGTTAGCTTGGTAAAGTTTCTCAAAATTGTAAACGGAGGTTTTGAGTCTGTGAATGCGTCCCTGATGTTATTGTTACTTATTTCATACACTTTGTACAGACTCATACCAAGGAAGGATGTTCTTTGCTCATACAATGTAGCCAGCTCAATAATTTAGAACGGTGAACAGTTTTGCTGGAACTACTTGGCTGATTGGCTGCAGCCAATCAGAATCGAGTATTCACCCAGACCATGGTATAATAACTTAAAAAAAAAAAAATGTAATTGGGGAACATTTAGTCATTGAATCGTTAATTCAGGAGATTCGTTAAAAAATGCTGATTTATCCATGAAACAAGTGAAGTATTTGAGTAGTTGAATCATGCATTCAAACCAAGTTTTTTTTTTTTATAATTCAGATTAATTAAACATTTTAAATAGACTTCAGCAATTAACATAAATTATGTTATTTTGTTTAGTTGTTTGTTCAGAATCGTGATCTCTATTTTATTATCAATTTATCCAGAATTGTGCAGCTCTAAATACATATAGCTTGTGTAACTATGTATCATTTTGTTCTATTTAAAGTCAAGAATAGTTGGTAGGGCCCGAAAATGACCCAAGCCCAGGGGCCCCCACCGCCCTTAGTCTTCCATTTTTGTTAGTTAATTGCATTTTCTCCAATTGTCTGTTAATATGGCTTGGTTATTGCTCACCTGGTTTGATTTTTGAATCCTTGGGCCTATGCGGCCTCTTGGGCATATGTTGTTATATGCACTTACAAAATAGAATATATTAACTCCTTCAGTATGTTGTTGTAATTTCTTTATTTGTTACCGTTATTACTCATATCCTCCGGCCCCTGACTTTGCCTCAGTTTCAAGAACCGGCCCCAGCTCCAAACTAATTGAAGAGCCCTGCTGTATACTGTACAATGAACAAATTGTATGGCCCTGATCAGGGCCGGCCCAAGGCATAAGCGAACTAAGCGGCTGCTTAGGGCCCCCGTGGCCACCTGAGGGCCCCCAAGAGCACATGAAATTACAGTTGAATGTACCGTGTTTCTTCAATTAAACGCTGCTCTCGTTTAAACGCCACACGAAAAATGAACATTTTGTAATAAACGCCGCCCCAGAAATACGGTAGGAGTAGCATGTCCTGAAATACCTAGCAGCATGTCATTTTTATGAACATTCTCTTGTGTTGCACTAGGGGTCCACTGTTAGCTAAATATGTTTCAAATGTCACATCAACATACCTTACTTAGCAAATTACTCTAGCTAGCTAGAGACTAGCTGTTAGTCGGCATTAGAAGGGAAGCTTACGAAAAAATTGCCAGAAAACGAATAGCAGTCTAGCCTATTGCTAACGTCTAGAATATCTATTGAAAGAACTGGAGAGAAGCAGGTGCTCTTGCGTTAGCAAGCTTAACTAGTTTACAGGCTACAGTAGGTAGTCTAGGTGTTTTTGCTATCTAACTGTTCTTGCATTCCTTGCAAAACAGCCTCAATAAAAAGCAGATGATATAGAGCTAGGTAGTCTAACTAACATTGACATTTGCTCGTTGCTTAATCGGTGATTTAGAAGACGGTACTGTTCAAACTGTCTAAGAACATTTAATGTAGCAAACTAACACGTTAACATGTTCATGCAGCTAGCCTAGAATCCCGTATTTCTTTGATTAAACGTCGCACTCAAATAAACGCCGCCCTCGAATAAACGGCGCACCAAAAATGAACAATGTGTAATAAATTGAAGTTTATTTGAAGAAATACAGTAATTAAGAAAAAATTATAACAATTGGAGACGCGGAGGGGCCCCCAAATAAATTCTGCTTAAAGGTGACATGACATGAAAACTTCACTTTAGGAGGTTATTTAACATTAATATGAGTTCCCCTAGCCTGTCTTTGGTCCCCCATTGGCTAGAATTTTCGATGTTCTTCTCCGCCTTTCAGAAAATGAAAGCTCAATTGCTCTGTTTGAAAATCTCCTCTTTGTAACAAAGAGGAAGGTTACCTCCCCTCTCTCTGCTTTGCCCGCCCAGAGAATCTGGCCCACCCATAAGAAACTGGGCTACGACCGTGCAAGTGTTTTTATCCTCGAGAGACATGCCTTGCAAACGAACGAAGCATTACATTTGCTCAGTTCGGATGTACAAAGGAAAACAAAAATCTTTTTACAGTTCCTTCATCCGAGCCTCTGAAGACCCAGTATCTGAATTTTATTTTCTCTGGAAATGCGCCTACACAACTTCTGTTGTAGGCGCATTTGTTTTGTATGTCTGCGCCAAACACTTCAGCCACGACTGTTTCCTCAACTTGAGCTAATACAAAACTGGCCTTGCTGAAATTAAATTCTGGATCAGTACGAACTCTCCTTCGTCCAGCTACTAACCTCGGACAAGTAAGTTTACATTTAGTCATTTAGCAGACGCTCTTATCCAGAGCAAGTTAACTAACGGTGCTTGTCCACTGCAGCGACGCGATGCGAGCGACGCAATGTTTTCCATTAATTTTCAATGGAGCCAGGCGAATCGCTTGCGTGGTGCATTGTGGGTAGCGACGCGATGCGATTCAAGCGATTTGAGTTGAGATTTTCTCAACTTGATGCAAATGAGGAGCGATTTTCGCTAGCGATGGCCAATCGGATTGTTTTCCTGTTTCTCGTAACGTAGCAACCATGGTAAACATTTCTAGCTCTCAGTTTCAGAATGGAGGAGAAAATAATTGCTTGTGTAGCTGCTTACCCGGTGTTGTACGACACATCTCTGTATTCGTACAGAGATGTTAATAAAAAACGATGCATGCGCAAGGTTGCCGAAGTTGTTGGTGCTTGTACTTTCAAATTCAGTCTAGTCACATTACGTAACTTCGTTCTGTGGTAACTAAAGTACCTAGCTAGCCCGGCTGGAACTCCCTATCGTATCGACAGATTAGCAGACTTTGAGTAATATAATAAAACGTTTTTTACACATGTCAACGTTTATGTCTATTAAACAGTTTTGTATTTTGTATACAAGTTGTATTTTGATCGATGTTACATTTACATTTACATTTAGTCATTTAGCAGACGCTCTTATCCAGAGCGACTTACAGTAAGTACAGGGACATTCCCCCGAGGCAAGTAGGGTGAAGTGCCTTGCCCAAGGACACAACATCAGTTGGCATGACCGGGAATCGAACTGGCAACCTTTGGATTACTAGTCCGATTCCCTCACCGCTCAGCCACCTGACTCCACAGCATGTTGCGAGTATGTAAACCCAAGTCTGCACACTTGGCCATGACAACTACAACAGTGACTTTAGAGAACTACATTTTACATTAATCTGTTTGAAACGCCCCCGAGCGTGGTGAACTGTGGGAAGGCGAGCGAGGGCAAGCGATTCGCGTCGCTGCAGTGGACAAGCACCGTAACGCTATATCATTTTGTAGCTTTACTGTATATGGTTACCTAGCTTGCCTACCCTTACGGTGTGTTTACACTGCAGCGACGCGATGCGAGCGACAACATGTTTTCCATTCATTTTCAATGGAGCCAGGCGAATCGCTTGCGTGGTGCATTGTGGGTAGCGACGCGACGCGATCGAGTTGAGATTTTCTCAACTTTATGCAAATGAGGAGCGATTTTCGCTAGCGATGGCCAATCGGAGTGTTTTCTTGTTTCTCGTAACGTAGCAACCATGGTGAACATTTCTAGCTTTCTAGGTTTCAAGGTGGAGGAGAAACTAATCGTTTGTGTGGCTGCTTACCCAGTCCTGTACATACATTAATCTGTTTGAAACGCCCCCGAGCGTGGTGAACTGTGGGAAGGCGAGCGATGGCAAGCGATTCGCGTTGCTGCAGTGGACACGCACTGTTAGAATGTGGCTGTAACATTAGCTCTGCAGCTAACAGCTGAGTTACTGTTGCTAATGGAAAGGTAGATAGCATCAAGTATGTGTGTGAATACACATGCTGTAACGTGAGTGTTGTACACTTCTTTGTTATTTGGATAACCGTTCTGCTGTTGGTGTTATGGCGCGTGCGATATCCGCCTTTCCCCTCATTGAAATGACTGTGTGTACCTCTGCAAACCAGGGTTATCAGATGAGAATGGGCAAATTTGAGGCATCTTACAGCAACGGGGCTACAGCCATTGCGATACATCCATTGTAAACATTAGCGCATGGTGCCGCCCCTCCGCTCCTCATTAGCATTTAAAGCTACAGACACCAAAACAGCGCGTTCTGAGGAAAGCTCCTTGTGGGACTGCTAGTAGTGGTTGTAATTCTGCACCAAGGCTGAATTTCGGGAAACAGACTTCTGATACAGTATTAGGGGGCCACTAAGGCCTATATAAAAGCATCCAAAAACAGCATGTCATGTCTCCTTTAAGGCCCCATAAAGGCTTGGGCTGGCCCTGGCCCTGATCATTGTGCTTTCCATTTGGTACAGTAACAGTACTGACTGCTCAATAGATTTTGACCGGTTGCAGGTTCATATCAACAAAGAACAAGAGTGAGTTGTGAGTATTGAGATGCAGGGTACAGTACTGTATAGGGGTACAAGGAGGAGAAAGAACAAAGAGCAAAGCAGAGTAGTAATTTTTGATCAATTTTGAGCTACTATGATAAAACGTGTTTTCGTTTATCAAAAGACAATGACGGTGAAATATAAAATTTGTTTTGAGATAAAAAATGTACTTCTCCCTGAGAACTATGTTTTGAACAATGTGTTTTCAATTTTTTGGTGTATTGTTTACTGACTGCTTGATAGTGTATATCATTTTGATCACATTGTTTATGATTTAAGAGCAGTGTTTGTTTTGAGCACAGGTAAATCTGTTTTTAGGCGAAAGTTTCATTTTGCAAGAGGATTCAGAGGTTTTGTAAATAGTGCTTGAAGATGAGGTTTTGTGTTTACAGTTTTGAGAAAATGGGGGACTGTTTCAAGAAATGTGTTTTAGCAATCGTGAAAAACTGTAAGAACAGGACAGATCCTAACATGTATGAAACAGGATGGTGGTGGTCTACAGAGAGCCAAGGTTTTAGGCAGAGCAGGCAAAGCCTCTGGAAAATACAAACACTGGTTTAACTTGCAACATATTGAACCTGATGGCAGTGATGGACAAAAGGAGCAAGTGGATATGTCAGGTGTTGATCATCTTAACATTGAATCAACTGATAGGGAGACTGATCTACTCATATCAAATGACATTTCATTTGATACAGCCAAACAGGATGAAATTATGAATTGGAACAAAAACAATGTTTTTGAGGAAGTGGATGATGCAGGTCAAAAGTGTGTCTCTACCAGATGGGTCTGTAGTCTCAAAGAAACTCCCAGTCGTATTGTGCCCAAAGCACGACTCGTAGCTCAAGGTTTTGAAGAGCTTAATATTCACGAGCTGCAGAAAGACTCCCCAACATGTGCTTCTGACTCTGAGGGTATTAGCAGTAATCTGTCAAAATAAGGGGCATATCCATTCTATGGACATCAAATCTGCTTTCTTACAGGGTGTGCAGTTGTCCAGAGAAATCTATGTCCGGCTCCCTCCTGAAGCTGGAAAGGAAGATATTCTATGGAAATGAAACAAGTGTGTTCATGGCCTTGCAGATGCATCACTATGTTGGTACAACAAGGTGACAGAAATCATGCTGAGTACAGGTGGTAGAATGTCTCAAGTAGATCCAGCAGGATTTTATCAGTTGAATGAACAGTGTAGAGGGGAAATAACAGGTTAACAATCTCCCTTTACTTAAGAGAAATAACAATGTGATATATAAAAATATGTATATAACAAAGTCCACAGATATGATGTAATCCTATATTAGGATGTGAAATCCTATATTACACACAGTCAATTCCTGATGCTGTATTCCAAAGGTTCCATGGACAAAACATTGTGCAGAAGATCGCAGTTGACAACAGCTTCCAGAAGATGTGGGAGAAATGTATCCCACTGAAAGAGAAACAGTCCCTGAAAATGGGGAGGGAAATGGATTTCCTACTTTGAGTGATTAAAGCCATGAGCTGATTTGAACCCACAGACTGAGTCAGACTGGTTTTGGTATAACGTGTTGTCTTTTTCTCTGTAGGGACCGTTTGTAAGGACTGCTGTTTGTTCTCATAGCAGGAACTATGACACGCTGTGCAGTTGTAGGACAACATCTGTCCAGGAAGAATTTGTCATTCAGTTTGTTATGAACACTTCAACATTTTGAGATGAAACCATTTCCATCATGCTTTATCTGCAACAACAATAACAAGGCTTTGTCAACTTGTGTTTTTATAATCAATTATTTTCTTGTTGGAAATGTTGGCAAATAAGGGACAGCAAACATGTAATCACTCACTAAGCAACAATCCCATGTTGTGCAGTGATTGTTGAATGCAATGGCAATCATAAAGTACTATTCATCTTTAGGCAGAAACCCTTTCTCCCTCCCCCTCCTCTGAGAGCCCAGTCCTCCCCTCCCTCCGGTAAAGCTGGGTGTCAAACCTGCCCCCACCTCTCATATGCTAAAGTCTGGAGTTTCTGGACGGTCTCAACTTGATGGCCCTCACACCCCATTCAAGATGTGGTCTGATTGGTTGGTCTTATGTATAAAGGGAATTGTAATGTATTGTTCTGTGGATTTTTCATCTCCTGAGACCTTCTACCTCAGTTCTCCCTTGTCCTACTCCTTGCTCACCTCTTGCTTTCTCTCTGATTTACAATGATCAAGGTAGAGTAGGTAAGATTTAAAGCTTTCATTTTGTAACATGTTTGCCTTGTAATTGTTTTCATTCATTTGCAATGTTATTAAATGCGTATTTCATTTAACCATACTTTGACCATTCTTGCTCTGATTTAACCCATAGTCAAATAAGCTTAATTGGGTGTGCTTTGCCTTCGGCAAGGGCACAACCTTTGTTCTCTCACATATATATTATTATTATTCTTTTTGCCCCCCTAAAACTCAGTCAATATTTGTCCTACATAGACAACGTAGGTGTCAAAAGTTTCGTCTTGGTAGCGATTGAGTTGCTTCTATTGGAATTTACGTTCCGTTGCATGGTTTGGGCTTCAGTTAAGTTTTTGTGGCGAAAAGTGAAGCTAACGGTGGCTAATTTGCTAGCCACAGTCACTGACGTTACTAACGTCACTACGTCACTAACGTCACGAAAACACGCGTGACTACGTTTGGCAGAACATTCGTTTCGCATCTGTTAACTTGGGGGATAGCTAGGCTAACTATAGCTTTACTGCAAGGCAGCTGCAGAAACGCCACAAGCAAAGAGGCCAGGGTGATAACTATTTACTCATTTTACTTTGTGATGTGAAACACAATTATGAAATGTAATGTACAATATTAGCTGATATTATTAAGGAAGTAGGCCCACATCTACTTTCGGAAACGGTAGTCTACTATTTCACTGAAGCATTAGCATGACATTAGCCTCTGTTGCCCGGGCAACACATACCACAGTGGTCTATGATGCATCTGTTTTCAATCGTTAAAATAAACATTCCTCACAAATACATTTTCTTTGTAGGATTTACTATGACATTACATTACAAGTAAACGATTTGTTGGTGAAATTATCATTACCTGTGGTTTCAAACTAGTGTTGCTCATTGCAACACTGTAGCCTACGCGAGACACACGACAAAAACATCTACACAGCTGTTTAGGAAGTCAAACGGCGACAGAACATGTTCGGCACTCCCCTAACTTAAATCAAAAGTCTTTCAATAGGTGAAACTATCTGACTACTAACCTGAACTTCATTGCCACAGCCTAAACTTTGTCAATCAGTTCATGAAAATAATTAATTTCAGCCTAAACCGTACAACGGAACGTTTAATCGAATTCAACCAACGCAATCGCTACCAAGACGAACACAGCAGTAGTCTTGTACTGTACTGTACTGTAGTAGTAGAATTTACCGGGGCAGCTTCTCCACACAGGGCTATATCGCATTTTGCGTTGTTACTGACAATGATCGCTACCAGTGAGCTTTTTATGAATGAGCGATTTTCCACTAAATAAATGTCAAGCTTATTTACGTTTTTGGGGGCATATTCTCAGTTAGCAGATGGTACTGTTTGAATCGCGATTCCATCTTCTACTGCCGGTAACGTCGTAGAATAATCTTCAAAGGGGGTTCTTTATTAATGAATGAATGCAATATGAGTAGGCTAAATGCCTGAAAATATCACGAGAAGGGAAAACTTAAAAGGACGTTTAAGTCATAGAGATTAGGTCAATTTTTACACCGGTCTGCCAAATTTATTCGTTTTGATTCAGCTATGAGGCTGCCTCTTGCAGGGGAAATGAGAAGACATCTATTTCATTCTACACTTCACTCGTATTTTGAGTTGTAAATGAGCAGCAAAAAAAATATGCTTTTAAATCTATGTAATCTTTATAAATAATAGCTCAGCTGAAGCATGACCATTCATTTGATTCATGTGTGTTGGAAGAGGGAAACATCTAAAACATGCAGGACAGCAAGTCCCTGAGGACCAGGGTTGAGAACCACTGTTCAAGCTCATCTACGGGTGGGTGAGAATAATTAACTTCCCTCTGAAGTGTGCTGTATATTTTGGTCTGCAACCTTACACAATGATACTTAATGCTCCTAAGATCCTAGATCCTGCTCCTGGAGGCCCTATTTATTGTTTTACTGATTTACAATGAATTGCAGTTCTTGTGAAGTTTGTATAACTGAACAAGAACTGTAACTTAGTGGAAGTGTTGAATGGGCCCTGACACATAGGGATGGGACTCACTGAGGTCTCTGTTTATATAAAATATACAGAAATATCAGTTGTAAACATTTCATTCAAAAAAACGGACCCCCCCTGTGGAACCGACGCAAGCAAGCACACCCTACAATTTCCCCAGAAATTGTACCCTCTCTAGTTCTATTTGTATTGGCATTATTTGGTTCATGCTAATACACTGTTCAGTTTCCCATCTTCCTTTAAACCATAGGGGAATTTGTTTTGGTTGTTTGGCCAATATTTAACTCCAGATCACACTAGACACACACACAGACAGTTTGTTGTTGTTTGTCAACAATTAAACCCTCCCTCCCCCTCCCCCTCTGAGGGCCCAAAGGGAGTATGGAGGGTGGGGGCAGGTCAAGGGAGGGAGGGGATCACACTAGACACACACAGACAGTTTATATTCAAGTGGTTAATACTGTCATATTACTGGTCCTAAATGTAGTGTTTACAGTGTATGCATGTGTGTGTGTGTGTGTGTGTGTGTGTCCATGTGTGTGTGTGTCTAGGGCCACTGGGTCACCAACAAACACACAGCATGTCTTCTATCATCCTGTATAAAACATCTTTATTTTTCCTTATTTAGTCAGTAAGACACTTTTGTTCATCACATTCAGTGGGACTGAGATCAAAGACAGGATTGTTGTTTGTCAACAATTAACCCGTTAAGGAGTAGCATCACACGTGCGATAGTTCGAAAGCCCCACAGAGTAACGTCGCACGTGTGATTCTGAACATTCCAACCGACTATTTTCCGACAAAAACTACATGACAAACGCTGTAGTATGGCTTCAAAATGTACAATTAGGAGGCTAACAAGTAACACTAGCAGGTTGTAGCATTGCTACGAGTATTTTGCTAGGTTGCTAGGTAACGGAAGCTAACTAAAGCTAGCTTCCGTTTTGGAAAAATAACTCACTCTGGTGGAAGCGTCGGTAATATTTAGAGATATTAATAATATTTAATATCAGTAATATTTACATCTAAAGGTTAAAACAAAACAAACATTCTACACACACCAATATTTACAAACACTCTGGGATATCAATTCCAACTGTACAGTTCAGTCTTCAATGACATCTATGTGAGCACAGTGTGTGAGAGTGTGTGTGGGCTATTCTACCTGACACAGGGACACTGTGGAGTCAGAATAAACCCAGAATCCAGGATAGAGGGGCTCAGTGAATGTGCTGTGGAATGTGTGCAGGTGGGTCAGTGTGTCAGAGGAGACTGTGTAAAAGGACAGAGTGCCGGCCGGCCAGTCCAGATACACTCCTACTCTGTGGGAGCTGGAGGGGGGAACAGGTATGGCAGTGCTCTTATTATTATGCCTGGCATAGTAACTGTTATCATCACACTCCAGACTCCAGGACATGTTATTGTGTCCAAGCAGACAGTCATAACCCTCTCCTCTCCTGCTGATTCCTTTATATGTAACTGCTATATGAACCCCTCCTCCACTCCACTCTGCCTCCCAGTAACAGCGTCCAGACAGACCCTCTCTACACAGCACCTGTGGCCAGATCTCAAATCTCTCTGGGTGATCAGGATACGGCTGCTCCTCTTCTCTCCTTGTCACCTTTCTGTTCTCCTCAGACAGACAAAGTTCTCTGAATGCTGTGTTTGGGTCCAGTGTGAGCTCACAGGCATCTGATGGGGGAGACCAAGACACAATATATTACTGATCATCATCATTCACCTTAGAATCTCTCTCTCTCTCTACCCATCCTCACTCTCTCTCACTCTCTCTACCCATCCTCACTCTCATTCTATCTCTATTTCTGTTCCAACCTCTACCCTGCTCTCTGTCCCTCCCTCCATTCCTCTCTACCACTCTCCCTCTCTTCCTTTCATCCTCTCTCATTCTGTTCTCCCTCCCTCACATGCTACCTCTCTCCCTCCAAATCCCTCTCCATCATCCCTCATCTCCTTACCCCTGATATGCCCCCATCACTCCATCTTTCTATCCTCCTCAGAGAAAGAGGGGAGAGCAAAGGTAAGGAGGGGGTGAAAGGTGACGAGGACAAGAGAAGAAGGGCAGTCGGGTGGAGGAGAGCAGAGGAGAGGGAGGGGGGAAGAGGGGAGGAGAGGAGAGGGAGGAGCAGGGAGGAAGAGATGAGAGAAAAGGAGAGGAGGGGAGGACAAGAGGAGAGGGGATGAAAGGAGATGAGGAACTGGGAGATTAGAGAGGTGGAAGGGAGAGGGGAGTAGAGGAGGGGAAAAGAGGAGAGGACAAGACGAGAGGGTAGGGCAGTGGAGAGAGAAGGGAGCGAGGGGTGAGGGGGAGAGGAAACACACAAACCAGCTACTGGGAGGAAGAGAGGACAGAAGAACAGAGCAGGAGAGGAGAGGGAGGAGGAGGAGCAGAGAGGAGGGGAGGAGGGGAAAAGGACAGGAGGGGAAGAGGGGAAGACGGAAGGAGAGGACAGGGAGGAGGGGGAGAGGAGAAGAGAGGACAGGGAGGAGGGGAAGAGGGGAGGAGAGGAGGAGAGGAGAAGGAGGAGGGGAAGAGAGGAGAGGGAGGAGGGGAAGAGGGGAGGAGAGGGAGAGAGGAGGAGGAGAGGGAGGAGGGGAAGAGAGGAGAGGGAGGAGGGGAAGAGAGGGAGAGAGGAGGAGAGGAGAGGGAGGAGAGGAAATGGAGGAGGGGAAGAGAGGAGAGGGAGGAGGGGAAGAGGCGAGGAGAGGGAGGAGGTGAAGAGGGGAGGAGAGGAGAGGGAGGAGGGGAGAGGAGGAAAGGAGAGGAGGAAAGGAGAGGACAAGAGGACAGAGAAGGAGAGGAGGTCCATTCAGGAGGAGAGGGGAGCGGGAGGAGAGGGGAGTGGTGAGGGAGAGGGTGGGATCTATGAGAGGCTGTCTAGGGCAAAACTACTGAAAGACTTGCTCATACACACACTCATCACTTGTTCTACCCCATGAAACACTCATACACATCCAGTCATTAGTCCAAATCCTTTTACTCTCTCTTCCAAATGAATGAATTGATCATTAAAATTACTTATTGTAATGTGTTGATTCAGGATGTATTTGCATGACATCAGTATAATAGTACTAAAGCACAAGTGATGAGTGTATGTGTATGAGCAAGTGTTTCAGTAGTTTGGCACTAGACGGCCTCTCATAGAGAGGAGAGGGAGGGATCTGCCCCCCTATCCCTCCATCTTTCTATCCTCCTCATGTTCCCTCCACATTCCATTTCATCCCCCCTTTTCTTTCTCTCTCTAGCCCACCCTTCTCTCCTCCTTCCTCCACTCCTCCTCTCTTTCCCTTTTCCATCCTTCTCTTTCTCAACTATCCATCGAGAGGGGGGAAGAGAGGGGAGGAGGAGAGATGAGATGGGGGGAGGACAGCAGGAGAAGAGAAGAAGGAGGAGAGGGGATGTGAGGGGAAGGGGGGGAGGAGGGGAGAAGGGAGGGGTGGGGAGTGGAGGAGCAGAAAAGAGGGAAGGAGGGCAGGGGAAAGAGGAGGAGAGGAGAGAGAAGGGAGGGTGAAGGGAGGGGACATAGCACACACAGACGTACACACAGTATTGATGTGGGTAATTGTGTTAAATTACTGCTTCTAAAAGTAGTGTTTACAGTGTGTGTGAGTCCATTTTTGACAGTGCCAAAGTCACTAATGGTATTGTCCCTTGTATGACCTTGTGTACTAGAACCAAGTAGCAGTCAATACTCACATTTCCTAAGGCCAGGTTTGATCCTGCACTCCCCACCATGATCCACACTGCAGGGATAAGCAGAGGAATGATGAAAATACACTTCACCTGTTGATAAGTGACTTAGCATATGACTTTCTAAGTAAACATGTTGTTTCTATCTTTATCATCAGAGGTGTATTCCAGAAAGCAGGTTTTACAAACTCTGAGCCGAACCCTGAACTCTGACTTGGCAAGGCTGCCCTGCCCCGCAGCCTTGACCCCCACCAGTTTGCCTACAGATCCACAGGAGACGCAGTGGCAACAGCCCTCCATGCCGCTCTGTCACACCTGGAGCGGCAGGGGAGCTATGTGCGGATGCTCTTTGTGGGTCACAGCTCTGCATTCAACACCATCCTCACACACAAGCTGGTGGTCAAGCTGGGGGACCTCGGGCTCCCTTATACCACAGGTGGATCAGCAGCTTCCTGTCAGGTCGCAGACAGAGAGTCAGAGTGGGCCATCACACATCCACGGCCCTTAGCCTCAGCACTGGCTCCCCCCAGGGCTGTGTGCTGAGTCCCCTGCTCTACTCCCTCTACACACACGACTGCACCCCTGTCCATCACAGCAACACCTTTGTGAAGTTTGCCGATGACACCACAATGGCAGGTCTCATCTCTGGGGGGGATGAGTCCGCCTACAGAGAAGAAGTGGAGCGGCTGTCGAATTGGAGCACGGCCAACAACCTTCTCCTTAACACTGCAAAGACAAAATAACTCATAATAGACTACAGGAGAAAGAAGACTGGGATCACACCATTGACCATCAGCGGGATCAGTGTGGAGAGGGTGGCAGACTTCCGCTTCCTGGGGGTCCACATACAGGACAGCCCATCCTGGAGTGTGGACACCTCTGAGCTGCTGAAAAAGGCCCAGCAGAGACTGTACTTCCTGAGGATACTCAGGAGGAGTAACATCACACAAAGACTGCTGGTGTCCTTTTACCGAGCCTCCATTGAAAGTATACTCACATACTGCATAGGCATTTGGTATACCAACTGTACAGTGGCTCAGAGGAAAACGCTCCAGAGGGTCATTAACACCGCTCAAAAGATTGTTGGCTGCCCTCTCCCCGCACTGGAAGACCTACACAGATCCCGTTGTCTCAAAAGAGCCCAGAACATCATAAAAGACACTTCACACCCTGGGCACTCACTGTTTGAAATGTTGCCATCAGGCAGACGGTACAGATCAATCAAGGCAAGGACAAACAGACTAAAACACAGTTTCTATCCAACTGCAATAACCACTGTTAATGCTGGCAAAACATAATGTGCACAATGTTATGTTTTGTATTATGTAATGACTGTGGATGTATGACTGGTGTGTTGTTTATGGTACTGTCTCAGGTATATTTATTCTTATGTATTAGTTATTCTTATTTATTTATTTTATTGTATTTATTGTATTTATTAATTTTATTTAACAATGTGAATGAAATGTAATTTTAACACTTTAGTAATTTTATCCTTTTATTGATTTTTAGGCCAATGAATGTTGCATTGACTGGAAGCACTTTAATTTTGTTGTACCTGTGACAATGACAAATAAAGATCTATCTATCTGTCTACTTGATGAACCCTGAGATGGGAAGCTCAGAGTTATCGGTTCCAGAACAGCTGGTCTGAGTTAGTTCAATTCTAATTCACTGGAATTAGAAATTCTCTTGCGTGCAGGCGAGTATGAAGACATTTTCAGAAAAGCAAAAAAACAACTGCAACAGCAAAAGAGAGGCAATTGTTCATTCAGTACATTTCAAAGCAGTATATTAATTTGACATTTAACCACATATCTTACTACAGGTGCAGAATAAATGGAACAATCCTATGGGCACATAACACACTTAATAGCAGCTGAAATATAAAAACAAATATTATATTCAAAACAGATAGGGCATATTTTGCTCATGCCAACAGACACATGGATGATTGAATCATATTTGACAGGATTAAACCAAGTAAATATCATTGAGAGGCTCTCAACTTCTAGTAGCTTTCATCCCCAACAGAATAAATGTTGTCTCACCTAATATCCTGCTTAGTAGATGAACATTTGACTTGTAGTGGGGTAACAGAAAAAAGGCAGAGGAGGGCACCACCTCTGACAGAGGCAGAAGAGCTGGCTCTGAGCCATAATGCTGGGCGACCAGTGGCTGAAGGCATCCCTGGAGGGAGCTCATCCAAGCCTATCACCCCCGAGGACACAAGTGCCCACATAACATGTTAGTGTTTTCATTTTGGGGGGTTCATTTCTCCCAACAGTTATTGATGGTGTTATCTGCCTTGTTGAGCCTTCTGCCAAACCGGAACCCCTTGCAGTTGTAACTTTTCAATACTGCAGAGAATTTGCAGAACACAGTAGTTTAAAGTACAGTAAAACAGAATGCTCTTCATCACAGAATGATAAAGATATGTTGTCTGCTGCCACAGAGAGGGATTCAGAAAGACCTACAGTGGTATACATCTTCATGTATGGTAGCTACTGAGCTACACTGTTCTATCCCCATTCTTGTGTGGAATTATGAGTTAGACATGTAGGGAGTCAGGTGGCTGAGCGGTTAGGGAATCGGGCTAGTAATCAGAAGGTTGCCGGTTCGATTCCTGGCCAGGCGAAATGACGTTGTGTCCTTGGGCAATGCACTTCACCCTACTTGCCTCGGGGGAATGTCCCTTTACTTACTGTAAGTCGCTCCGGATAAGAGCGTCTGCTAAATGCCTAAATGGTAATGGTAAACATGTACATTGAAGTGATGAGAAAAAAGAATGAATGGTAAAACAACTCCTCTCCTTTTTAATGACATTACGAGAAGGAGGGTCCATCAACCTCCACAGCACAGATTAACAGTCAGATGTTCAGTAAATGCCAGGTTAGCTCTGCATGGAAAACTGTACAATTTAATGTCATCCGTAAGTGTTATATGGCTTCAACAACAATCAGGTTGATGAGGAAAGGACACCCCATGTCTGACAGTTGCTTCAGGCTCAGCATGAGGGAGGGGAGAGGGAGAAACTCTGGTTTGTTAAAGAAAAGCTGCCAGCAAGCAGGTGAGGTTCACAGTCAGTTACCGTGGTAACATACCCAAAGTTTTCAGTGTTTCCCATACATTGATTTATTTGTAGCGGCCCACCACATTAAACGATTGAGCACCACAAATTTAGAAAATTGTGTTTTTGCTTTTACTGTTGAACATCGCAAAATAAATAATCATTGTAGAGCTACGCGCAGTGCACTGATTCACTCAGCCCCTTCTTGCCCCGCTCGCGTTCTCTCTCTCTCACTACAACAGACCCGTCTGTGAATAGCCACTCTCTCCGTGCACACTCTGAATCAATGCACGGGTCAAACAGCTTTTTCCCTCAGAGACAACAGGACAATCAATCCGGAGTTTACGAACGGTTAGGTTTTATTGTTTAGATGTTTAGTGGGGAATTGGTTTGGCAATCTTAAGGATGGGAAAAGAGTGTGTGTTTTGAGTAGTGTGGCCTGTGATGAGTATGAACTTGCATAACAAGGAGTTTGATAGACAAATCAACAAGATTGTCTAAGCATAAAGGAGGGGGGTCCTGATAGCTTACAGCTGTGAAGGCTCAGAAAGTCAGGATTTAAGAGCTATAAAGGAAGGACCCTGAAGGACCAAAGTCATATCTCAACAGTGACAGGTCATGCTGACCTAGGCCAGAAGCTGAAACAGAAACTGGTTAAGATGAGGTGACTGGGGGTGAATGGGAGTTGAAGATACAAACAAGGACATAGAGAGGGGGGCGATTAGTAGAGAGGGGGCTTTTCCAGTAAGAGAGAAGTTCATCAACAACTTTATCAGCCAGATGATGCGTAAGCAGTTTTGGGGTGGATAGGAATGGGTTAAAGAACCTTCCAGAATGTTCTAGGATTGGGAAATATTAAGACACAGGGCGGGGGGTCTGATCCTCATATCTGTCTATATAATGAGATGTCCAATGAACAATGAGGATCTTTTGTCTTCTGTCTCCTGTATACTGCATTTGCCGTGCTGAATAAACCATCAAGAAACATTGCTTTGAAAGATACTCCGTCTCAGACTATTTTTAAGAAACCTTCTGATATTCTACAACACAAGCATGGAAGGATCAACCAACCCTGACATAAACATAGTTAGAAATAACAGTTATTATAAAACAAGTGGGTTCTAGCGACTTATTTAGCTGTTTCTGATTGGACGAGAGACGTTCCATGAGTTGAAATATCCCAGGACATCCCAACTCTGACTTTTCACAGCTAATAATGAATCACTCTGCGATGAAACATTCGCGTTGATACAAATAAGTAACCATAACAACAGGGACGAGTCAAAGCCTCCATTTACAATTTTGAAAGACTTTAACAAGCTAACTTGTATTTACAACAATGAGTGACTTCAATATTTATTTTATGTTTCTTTTCAGAATGTACTGTGTCAGTGTCACGTAACCGCTCATCTCACATCCCATTCGCTATTCACCTCGCTAGTCAATCTACTTCAGACAGGCTGCGGCCAACACGGCAGTAGCAGCAACTCTAGCTACACATAGCCGATTATTTTCTTCTTAAAAATCTTGATTTTATTTGGGGACAATGACATGGCTCGATAGCTGGTTAGTCTTGTTGATAAACATACTGTCAAATTATAATTACTGTTTGGAGAAAATGTCAACTTTGATGCAGTCATCTCACATCCATTTGCTGTAGGCTACTGTATTAAACTCGCTCCAAAGGCTGCAGCCATACTGTAGCCTAGTACTGTACTAACGCTAGTAGCCTAGCTATATGGCCACTTTGTTCGTGAAAGTCTTGATATTGATTTTGGGACAGTGACATGGCTGGTTAGCTAGCAAATCTTCTTGTCAACCGTACACAATGTTATTGCCTTTGAATCTTGCTAGCATAACGTTAGCTTTCGGGATAATAGCTCAGCTGACGTTGACAATGGAACTATTGTTTTTGTTGCGGAGGAACAATGGCGAAATAAACATGTTTTTAATCAATAACTTTGTGTTTAAATGTTAATTGGTTGACTATAAAATTGTTTTATAAAAGCAATATAGTACTCGTGAGAGTGGGGTAGGTAAGGGATATTCCCACTCAGCCTCTGGCCTCGTGGCTACGGCCGAACACCACCCGTGGGAATATCCCTTACCTAATGTTACCCCACTCGCACGAGTACTATATTGCTTAAACATCAGTAAGTTTAAACACAAAGCTCACTGATGGTTAATATAGCCAGAACTGTGTAGTACGGCTGCACAATTAATCACATTTTAATCACGATCTCGATTTTGTCTTCCCACGATCAAATTTGTGTGATGGAGCGATATTTAAAATGCGGCATTCTTTGGCAAAGCCAATCTAGCGCTCCGTAAACCATAGGTGCGTTTGACATCGGCTGCAAGAAACGACCAGCGAGATTTGCTGCTTGCAGTCAGGGAAGAGTTATAAACGGCTGCGTAAAGTCGGACATTCCTGCTTCCTGGTTTTCTGCGTTGACGTCAGTCATGGCCGATCAAGCACTGTTTGCTTACTTCATCACTGATGAACTGCATGGTATAATTAGCCTACGTGACAAAAAAAGTTGTTTTGGTTAAAATCAACAAATAATCATGATAATTAATCGTGATCTCAATGTTGATCAAAATAATCGTGCTTATCATTTTGGCCATAATCGTGCAGCCCTAGTGTGTAGGTTATCCTTTGATGATCAATTCCAAAAATGCTTTCAACAGATTTAATCCACCAACATTACTATTTTACTTGTAATGCCGCAAAGTGCTGAACCATTACAATTTATAGTACTTTGAGCCCTTGCAGCCTCTTGCACTCAATCACTTACTAGGTGACATCAAGTAAGTGTGTGAGGGTTTAGGGGGGACATTGGGATTGGGCCTTAGTATCATCATTCTCTGCACAAAGGTGTCCAAAACTGATCAAGTAAATATAATAATATTTGTAGTTAAATACATTTGGCAAATATAACAATATGAGTCCAACATAATGTTTATATTATATGAAGCTATTTTGCGCTCAAATTAATGTTTTTTTTTTTTTCTTGTTGAAGTCCTTAGCTACATTCACTTCAAACCGACACTAGGACCTAGGTTTGAGCTGAGCTACATTTTACAACGTCTGCTTTAAGTTACCTCACTTTCTGGAACTAAAAACCCAGAGTTTCCCTCATCTCAGGGTTTAAAAACTCTGTTTTCATTAAACTCGCTTTCTGGAATAGAACCCTGTAAATAGGGATATAGGGAGTCAGGTGGCTGAGCGGTGAGGGAGTCGGACTAGTAATCCGAAGGTTGCCAGTTCGATTCCCGGTCATGCCAACTGACGTTGTGTCCTTGGGCAAGGCACTTCACCCTACTTGCCTCGGGGGAATGTCCCTGTACTTACTGTAAGTCGCTCTGGATAAGAGCGTCTGCTAAATGTAAATGTAAATACAATTATGATTGTGGCTACAATCATAGTTGAACCATATTGTACATTGTATAGTAAACATGCAGCTTTTAATTCTATCATCATAATACAAAATACATCATACAAACATCTCCTTACTTGAGTTTCTCCAGTCTGCAGTGTGGATCCTCCAGTCCAGCAGAGAGCAGCTTCAATCCTTTTTCTCCTGGATGATTGTAGCTCAGGTCCAGTTCCCTCAGGTGGAAGGGGTTGGACCTCAGAGCTGAGGCCAGAGAAGCACAGCCTTCCTCTGTGACCAGACAGCCTGACAGCCTGTAGAAAGCGGATCAATGTTGTGACAGAATCCATCTGGGCCTCCAGAGTGAGTCAGCACAGAGGGGTTCATTTGGCAGGTGCTGTCATAGCTGCACCTCCCCCTCATTAGACAGAGTGACCCACGTTATCCGACTAATTCAAGATAGGTTCAAGTAGACAAGGTAATTGCGGGTGCACCCACTAAACAAATCCAAGTTTACTTTTTTGACATTGTTATGAATACAGACAATTCATCTATATATTTGTACAACATGGTTTTTGTATTGGGAATGTTGGGATGATAATAGAAAATCGAGGATAAAGAACAAGTAACGTTGCTCAACAATTAAATCAGTTCAACAATTCAATCAATTAGCCAATTCCCTGGCCTGAATATGTCCACTATTTTAAACAGTTATCATATTACAAAGCAAGAAATAGTCATACCTCCTTGTTTCAATTGAAACTTTATGTACAAAATAAACGCTTGTATTACATTTAGTCATTTAGCAGACGCTCTTATCCAGAGCGACTTACAGTAAGCAGAGGGACATTCCCCCGAGGCAAGTAGGGTGAAGTGCCTTGCCCAAGGACACAACGTCAGTTGGCATGACCGGGAATCAAACTGGTAACCTTCGGATTACTAGCCCAATTCCCTAACCGCTCACCGCTCAGCCACCTGACTCCCAGTATGATTTTAATGTAAAGCTAAATTATAGTATTTAATATTTAAATATCATTTGTTTCCGTTTTTTATGTGCCCCTCTGATTAAACTCTGGCCCCACCTTGGACCCCCCCCCCCAGTAAAATGTGTCTAGAACCGCCACTGAGGATACGTGCTGCAGCCATTCAGCATGTGTACACGTACTTAGCCTGAAGTTTATTTCGGCCTAAAGTTTCAGCTGCAACGCTGCTCTTTAGAAGTTGAACACACCTTTATTGGTCATTTGCACAGATCACAAAAGGTAACATTGGCCATTGAATTCCTTGAGGTTGGTCTTGCTACATGTAACATAACATTAAAGCAAAAAGAGAACAGAATGCAGACAAGAATGTTACAACTTTAAACTAGAATATATATATATTTAGCAAGAATATAAAATGTTGAAATACAGAAAGACATTGGCATGATGGTGTTAAACGATTAACAGTTATCCATGAACAGCATCCGAATATAACAGTTCCTCTTCTCTCAGGATGGAGTGCAGAGCCGACAGGCAGTTATGTTGCTCTTTTGTAGCAGAATATCCCTTACAAAAAAGAAGTATACTTCAAGTTTATTTTGTAAGTATACTTAGTGTAAAAAGTATACTATTATCATGTTACTTACAGTATACTAGCAGTGTACTTATTCATATACTATTTTTGTACTTATTTATATACTATTTTTGTACTAAGTAAACTGAATTGGCCCACTTTTTAGGTCACTTCGTACACTTTAAAGTACACTTATAGTGTATTTCAAGGTTTACTTTTGAATACTGTAAAGTAGCCTGTGTAGTGCACTTTCAGTTCATCAAGTATACTTCCTAAAGAGCCTCAAAGTGTACTTTGCAATACTTTTACGTGAACTTTCAATTAATGTAAGTACTTCAAGAAAAAAAATTATAAATACAATTTTACTATTACTTACTAATAGTGATGGGTTGTTCGCGACGGAGCCGGCTCTAAGAGCCGGCTCTTGTAGGTGAACGTTGGGAGCTGGCTCGCATATCTGAAGAGCCGACTCTATTTTTAATAGATTAATATAGACTATAAAAATGTTATGATTATGAAATAATGAATTTTAATTGTATTTAAAATAATTGACTAATTCAAAGAACAAAATAATACTTGCACACGATCATCCTCACATTCTGTTTCTGTCAATCATACATGCGGTGTCAACCAATTATACTGCATGAGGGAGGGCCGAGCCAACTCACACAAACTCAGTTAGACGAATAGTCGAAACTCTGAGAAAAGCCATAACAAATCAATGCATTTTTAAAGACATTCTGGTTAAGGTAGAGTATGATTTCATTTAATAATTGAATTCAAATTGTTTTCACACCTATCATAGTCAAATTCATAGTTAAACATTTATTTTTTAAAGAGCCGTTCGGGAGCCAAAAGAGCCGGCTCTTTTCAGTGAGCTGAGCCAAACGAGCCGGCTCACGGAAAAAGAGCAGGAATGCCCATCACTACTTACTAATATTTTATAATGTTTAGGAGCCCCTCAAACGCCTCAGAATATAAGTCACAAAGCGAGAACGGGGCCCTTGCAAAGTTAAACTGCAGTTTCTTAGCTGAAAGAAGCTATTCACTGTGTTGTAGTGATGGGTCGTTCGCGAACGATCCGGCTCTAAGAGCCGGCTCTTGAAGGTGAACGTCGGGAGCTGGCTCGCATATCTGAAGAGCCGACTCTATTTTTAATAGATTAATACAGCCTATGAAAACTAAATAATTATGAAATAATGAAATTTAATTGTATTTAAAATAATTGACTAATTCAAAGAACAACAAAAAAATACTTGTAGGCTTAAAGGCGCACACGATCATCCTCACATTCTGTTCCTGTCAATCCTGCATGAGGGAGGGCCGAGCCAACTCACACACAGTCAGAGAGTAGTCAAAACTCGGAGGAAAGCCACGACAAATCAAAGCATTTTTTAAGATATGTGTTTACGATCGAGTATGATTTCATTTCATAACTTAATTCAAGTTGTTTTTTCACACCTATCATAGTCAAATTCATAGTTAAAACATGTATTTTTTAAAGAGCCATTCGGGAGCCAAAAGAGCCGGCTCTTTTTAGTGAGCTGAGCCATACGAGCCGGCTCACGTAGAGGAGCCGGAATGCCCATCACTTTTGTGTTGACGTTGGAAGAATCCAGCTCTTTTTATGAAACGTAACAGTAATTTAACTCATGGTTACAATGGTAAACCACCACAACAATGACCACGCAACAAAACACTACATTCTAAGCAGACACATTTAAAAAACGAAAGTCATTAAGTTACATTTGTATTTCGAACAAACTGCAAACTTATCAGCACATTTTTAACACTATTTACCGCCTTGCATCATGGGAATTGACCAGCCAATGAGCCACGCTATCTTCATTTTTTCACGTCGTTATTTCGTTCTTCAGTCAGTTTGACAGTATAACCTTCAAATGCATAATGCAACCCTTCTGTCTGCTTCTTTCTCAAGTAGCTTTTTCTTTTTTTCCATTAATACTCCAATTGATAACTAGGGTACAATTTCTAGGGAAATTGTAGGGTGTGCTTGCTTGAGTCGGTTGCACAGGGTCCGTTTTAGAATTACATTTTTTAAACTGATATTTCTGTATATTTTATATTAAAATGGAGTGGAGTCAGGTGGCTGAGCGGTTAGGGAGTCGGGCTAGTAATCTGAAGGTTACCGGTTCGATTCCCGGCTCTGCCAAATGACGTTGTGTCCTTGGGCAAGGCACTTCACCCTACTTGCCTCGGGGGAATGTCCCTGTACTTACTGTAAGTCGCTCTGGCTAAGAGCGTCTGCTAAATGACTAAATGTAAATGTAAAATGCATACTTATTATTTATAAAGATTACATAGATTTAAAAGCATCTCTTTTTTTGCTGCTCATTTACAACTGAAAATACTAGTGAAGTGTAGAATGAAATAGATCTTCTCATTTCACCTGCAAGAGGCAGCGTCATCGTTGAATCAAAACGAATACATTTGGCAGACCGGTGTAAAAATTGACATAATCTCTATGACTTAAACGTCCTTTTAAGTTTTTCCCTTCTCGTGATATTTTCAAGCATTTAGCCTACTCGTTGCATTCATTCATTAACAAAGAACCCCCTTTGAAGATTATTCTACAACGTTACCGGGCAGTAGAAGATGGAATCGCGATTCAAACAGTACCAGCTGCTAACTGAAAATATGCCCCCAAAAACGTAAATAAGCTTGACATTTATTTAGTGGAAAATCGCTTTCATAAAAAGCTCACTGGTAGCAATCATTGTCAGTAACAACGCAAAGTGCGATATAACCCTGTGTGGAGAAGCTGCCCCGGTAAATTGTACTACTACAGTACAGTAGACTACTGCTGTGTTCGTCTTGGTAGCGATTGCGTTGATTGAATTGGATTTAACGTTCCGTTGTACGGTTTAGGCTGAAATTAATTATTTTCATGAACAGATTGACAAAGTTTAGGCTGTGGCAATGAAGTTCAGGTTAGTAGTTAGATAGACTTTTGATTTAAGTAAGGGGAGTGCCGAACATGTTCTGTCGCCGTTTGACTTCCTACAGCTGTGTAGATGTTTTTGTAGTGTCTCGCGTAGGCTACAGCGTTGCAGTGAGCCTACACCCACAAATCGTTTACTTGTAATGTAATGTCATAATAAATCCTACAACGAAAATGTATTTGTGAGGAATGTTTATTTTAAGGATTGAAAACAGATGCATCATAGACCATAGTATGTGTTGCCCGGGCAACAGAGGCTGATGTCATGATGCTAATGCTTCAGTGAAATGGTAGACTACCGTTTCCGAAAGTAGATGTGGGCCTACATCCTTAATAATATCAGCTAATATTGTACATTACTTTTCACAATTGTGTTTCACATCACAAAGTAAAATGAGTAAATAGTTATCACCCTGGCCTCTTTGCTTGTGGCGTTTCTGCAGCTGCCTTGCAGTAAAGCTATAGTTAGCCTAGCTATCCCCCAAGAAGGGTTGCCAGGTCTGTGTGACAAAATCAGCCCAATGGCCAATCAAAACCAGCCCAAATATCAGAACTCAAAATATGCCCCTGCCAAACCATATACACTGCTTTTAAAGTCCAACAGCATTGCTATCATTGCCAAATGTATTGTAATATCTACAAAGTAACACCAAATGTTTAGTATGCCAGCATTAAAAGCAGTTTTCAGGAGGTTTTCTCTGGAGACTGAGAGCATTAGGCACGTGTGCACACGCACAGTGCGTGTGTGTATGTGGGCTTGTCCCATGTCAATGTGTGTACATGCTGATCTGGAGTCATTTTGGTAGGATTTGGGTATAAATAAATTATTTCATTTAAAATATGGATTTTTATTTAAAAATATTCATGTAATTTACATGCAAAATAGGTCTACCCGAACCAGCGGACAAGAAATTCAACCCGCGGCAACACTTCAAAAGTAGCCCAATTCCGCGGGAAAACCGCGGACCTGGCAACACTGCCCCCAAGTTAACAGACGCGAAACTAATGTTCTGCTACAGGTAGTCACGCGTTTTCGTGACGTTAGTGACGTGGTGACGTTAGTAACGTCAGTGACTGTGGCTAGCAAATTAGCCACCGTTAGCTTCACTTTTCACCACAAAAACGCAATTTATACTTCAGAATCAGAATCAGAATCAGAAAGGGATTTATTCGCCATGAAAGTTTGCACAGACAAGGAATTTGCTTTGGCAGGAAGGTGCATACAATAAACATATACCTAAAATTTAAATATGTGGACTAACTATACTAAGGTTACATAAACTAGCAGTACTAAGTGGGATAAATATAAGTTGCCGTAAATTACAATATAAAAATACAAAAATACAAATATTACAAAAAATACAAATGTACAAGATACCATGTTGTGGTGCAGTGCAAAAGCAGTGTGTTTTAAGCAATAAGTCATTTGAGTCAGTGTGGTCCCTTGGCCTTGTTGAAGAGGCCAACAGCGGAAGGGAAGAAACTGTTTTTGTGGTGTGAGGTATTGGTCCTGATGGACCGCAGCCTTCTGCCGGAGGGGAGTGACTGAAACAGGGAGTGTCCAGGGTGGGAGGAGTCGGCCACAATCTTCCTCGCTCGCCTCAGGGTCCTCGAGGTGTGCAGGTCCTCGAGGGTAGGCAGATTGCAGCCAATCACCTTCTCAGCAGTACGGATGATACGCTGCAGTCTGCTCTTGTCCTTGGCAGTGGCAGCAGCGTACCAGACGGTGATGGAGGAGGTGAGGATGGACTCAATGATGGCTGAGTAGAAGTGCACCATCATTGTCTTTGGCAGGTTGAACTTCTTCAGCTGCCGAAGGAAGTACATCCTCTGTTGTGCTTTCTTGATGAGGGAGCTGATGTTCAGTTCCCACTTGAGGTCCTGGGAGAGGATAGTGCCCAGGAAGCGGAAGGACTCCACAGTGTTGACTGGGGAGTCACACAGGGTGATGGGGGTGAGTGGGGCTGTGTTCCTCCTGAAGTCCACAACCATCTCCACTGTCTTAAGAGCATTGAGCTCTAAGTTGTTCTGGCTGCACCAGGTCACCAGGTTGGCCGCTTCCCACCTATAATCAGACTCGTCTCCACCAGAGATGAGCCCAATAAGGGTGGTGTCGTCCGCAAACTTCAGGAGTTTGACGGACGGATGACTGGAGGTGCAACTGTTGGTGTACAGGGAGAAGAGCAGAGGAGAAAGGACGCAGCCCTGAGGTGATCCGGTGCTGATGGACCGGGAGTCAGAGACTTGTGTTCCCAGCTTAACGCACTGCTTCCTGTCAGACAGGAAGTCTGTGATCCACCTGCAGGTGGAATCAGGCACGTTCAGCTGGGAGAGCTTGTCCTGAAGCAGGGCGGGGATGATGGTGTTGAAGGCAGAGCTGAAGTCCACAAACAGGATCCTGGCATAGGATGCTGGGGAGTCCAGGTGCTGTAGGGTGAAGTGGAGGGCCATGTTAACTGCATCGTCCACAGACCTGTTGGCTCTGTAGGCAAACTGCAGGGGGTCCAGTAGAGGGTCAGTGATGGATTTAAGGTGTGCCAGCACCAGGCGCTCGAAAGACTTCATTACCACAGAGGTCAGGGCGACGGGTCTGTAGTCATTATGTCCTGTTGGCCTTGGCTTTTTGGGCACAGGGATGATGGTGGAGGACTTGAGACAGGCTGGCACATGGCATGTCTCAAGGGAGGTGTTAAAGATGTGGGTAAACACCGGAGACAGCTGGTCAGCGCAGTGCTTGAGGGTGGCTGGAGAGACAGAGTCCGGCCCAGCTGCTTTGCGGGGGTTCTGCCTCTTGAAAAGTCTGTTAACTTCACCCTCCTGAATGGAGAGAGTCGTCACTGTAGAGGGGGGGAGGTGGGAGGCCTCCTGGGTGGGAAGGGGTAGTTCAAGACTGTCCAATTGTCTTTCAAATCTGCAGTAGAACTCATTCAGGTCGTTGGCCAGGCGGGAGTCGTTAGTGGAGTGGGGGGCTCTGGGCTTGTAGTTGGTAATTTGCCTGAGCCCTCTCCAGACAGAAGCAGAGTCGTTTGCAGAGAATTGGTGTTTTAGCCTCTCTGAGTACAGTCATTTAGCCTCCCTCACCGCCTTGCTAAACCTGTTCTTTGACTCCTTGAAACTGTCTTTGTCCCCACTCCTAAACGCGGCCTCTTTCTCTGACCTCAACCTTCTGAGTTTAGCTGTAAACCAGGGTTTGTCGTTGTTGTAGCTTACCCTGGTGCGTGTTGGTATACAGCAGTCCTCACAGAAGCTGATGTATGATGTCACAGCCTCTGTGAGCTCATCCAGACTATTGGTAGCAGTCGTGAACATGTCCCAGTCAGTGCAGTCCAAGCACGCCCGCAGATCCTCCATAGCTTCACTGGTCCACTGTTTTGATGTCCTCACAGCAGGCTTACAGCGCTTTAGCTTCTGCCTGTATGCAGGAATCAGGTGGACCATGGCGTGGTCAGAGTGACCCAGTGCTGCTCGGGGGACCGCATGGTATGCTTTGCTGATTGTAGAGTAGCAGTGATCCAGGGTGTTTCCTTCTCTGGTAGGGCATTTGATGAATTGTCTATATTTTGGGAGTTCTTGAGTGAGATTGCCTTTGTTAAAGTCGCCTAGCACAATAACCAAGGAATCCGGATTTTCATGCTCCACACTCAGTATCTGGCTGGCGAGCACACGTTGAGCCTCGTTAACGCTAGCCTGCGGAGGCATGTAGACGCCAACCAGAATGAATGATGCAAACTCTCGTGGCGAGTAAAAAGATCTACAGTTAATAAAAAATGATTCCAGATCAGGAGAACAGTGCTGCAGAATCACTGTCACATCTTCACACCAGCCACTGTTAATGTAAAAACAAATACCACCGCCTTTCGTTTTGCCAGAGAGCACAGGGTTACGATCCGCTCTCAGCAGTTTGAAACCTGCTAGCTGTAGCGCAGAGTCTGGGATCAGTTCACTCAGCCATGTCTCCGTAAAGCACAAAACGGAAGATGAATGAAAGTCTCTGTTTTTCCACACCAGTAGCTGAAGTTCATCCAGTTTGTTGCTCAGTGAACGCACGTTGGAGAGAAATATCCCCGGTAACGCTGTGCGTGCCCCACGCCGACGGAGTCGCACCAGAGCACCGGCTCGTTTGCCTCTCCTACGGCGCTTCGCTGCTAGGACAAAGCCGAGGGTGGCTTTGACTATAATTCCCACTAATTCCGCCGCTGGAAGCAGAAAAGTGGGAAATAAATCCACAGGAGTTGTAGTCCTGATGTTTAGAAGTACTTCTCTAGTTAGAGAACCCCGGAAATCTTGGCAGAACACTGAATTAACAGACAAAACAAGACAAAAAAGAGCGCACCTAACGACCGAGGCAGCCATCATCGGCGCCATCTTGGATCTGAGTCGGCGCCATCTTGGATCTGATCGGCGCATTTTTACAATTATTGTAAACATGTAATTTTGTTATAATAGCTTTATATACAAATAAAAGAGATCAGAGCAGCTCTAGTGAAGGTTTGACAACAATAACCTCCCTGAAGAAGCCATCTGTACTGGGACTCAATATTCCTATATTATAATATATTTGTCTTATATAAAGTATCCCTCATCACATCCCTACTAAAACACAGGGTTAGAGCTGCTGACTGTAGATACTAAAGTATCCCTCATCACATCCCTACTAAAACGCAGGGTTAGAGATGCTGACTGTAGATACTAAAGTATCCCTCATCACATCCCTACTAAAACACAGGGTTAGAGCTGCTGACTGTAGATACTAAAGTATCCCTCATCACATCCCTACTAAAACACAGGGTTAGAGCTGCTGACTGTAGATACTAAAGTATCCCTCATCACATCCCTACTAAAAACACAGGGTTAGAGCAGCTGACTGTAGATACTAAAGTATCCCTCATCACATCCCTACTAAAACACAGGGTTAGAGATGCTGACTGCCAGCCTGGCTGACATACAGACCATGTGGTAAAGGTTCACAGTGAGAGATACAGAGTAACACCA